>NC_139461.1:77807500-80530000 GCF_057233095.1 Heloderma suspectum | reverse complement strand
CCATCTCATCCTCTGCCGTCCCCTTCTCCTTTTGCCTTCAGTCTTTCCCAGCATCAGGGTCTTTTCCAGGGAGTTTTCTCTTCGCATTAGGTGGCCAAAATATTGGAGCTTCAGCTTCATTATCTGTCCTTCCAATGAGCAGTCAGGGTTGATTTCCTTTAGGATGGACTGATTTGACCTCCTTGCAGTCCAGGGGACTCGTAAGAGTCTTCTCCAGCACCACAGTTCGAAAGCATCAATTCTTTGGCACTCAGCCTTCCTTATAGTCCAGCTCTCACAGCCATACATTACTACTGGGAAAACCATAGCTTTGATTAGACGGACCTTTGTCGGCAAGGTGATGTCTCTGCTTCTTACTATGCTGTCTAGGTTTGCCATAGCTTTCCTCCCAAGGAGCAAGCGTCTTTTAATTTCATGGCTACAGTCACCGTCTGCGGTGATCTTGGAGCCTAAGAAAGTAAAATCTGTCACTGCTTCCATTTCTTCCCCTTCTATATGCCAGGAAGTGATAGGGCCAGATGACATGATCTTAGTTTTTTGAATGTTGAGTTTCAAACCAGCTTTTGCACTCTCCTCTTTCACCCTCAACAAGAGGCTCTTGAGATCCTCTTCGCTTTCTGCCATTAGGGTGATATCGTCTGCATATCGGAGGTTGTTGATAATTCTCCCAGCAATCTTAATTCCGACCTCTGATTCATCCAACCCGGCATTTCTCATGATGTACTCTGCATATCAGTTAAATAAGCAGGGTGACAATATGCAGCCTTGTCGTACTCCTTTCCCAATTTTGAACCAATCGGTTGTTCCATCTCTGGTTCTTACTGTTGCTTCTTGACCCTCGTACAGGTTTCTCAGGAGACAGGTAAGGTGGTCTGGTACTCCCATCACTTGAAGAATTTGCCACAGTTTGTTGTGATCCACACAATCAAAGGCTTTAGCGTAGTCAATGAAGCAGAAATAGACATTTTTCTGGAATTCTCTTGCTTTCTCCATGATGCAGCGAATGTTGGCGATTTGATCTCTAGTTCCTCTGCCTCTTCGAAACCCAGCTTGTACTTCCGGTAGTTCTCGGTTCGCATACTGCTGAAGCCTAGCTTGTAGGATTTTGAGCATCACCTTGCTGGCATGTGAAATGAGCGCAATTGTGCGGTAGTTTGAACACTCTTTGGCATTGCCCTTCTTTGGAATTGGAATGTAAACTGACCTTTTCCAGTCTTGTGGCCACTGTTGAGTGTTCCAGATTTGTTGGCATATTGAATGCAGCACTTGAACAGCATCATCTTTTAGGATTTTAAATAGCTCGGCTGGAATACTGTCATCTCCTCTAGCTTTGTTGTTACTAATGCTTCCTGAGGCCCACTTGACTTCACTCTCTAGGATGTCCGGCTCAAGTTCAGTGACCGCACTATCATGGCTATCAGGGACATTCAGATCTTTCCTGTATACTTCTTCTGTGTATTCTTGCCACCTCTTCTTAATCTCATCTGCTTCTGTTAGGTCCCTGCCTTCTTTGTCCTTTATCATGCCCGTCTTTGCACAAAACATTCCCTTGAGATCTCCAATTTTCTTGAAGAGATCTCTAGTCTTTCCCATTCTGTTGTTTTCCTCGATTTCTTTGCATTGTTCATTTAAGAAGGCCTTCTTGTCTCTCCTTGCTATTCTCTGGAACTCTGCATTCAGTTGGGTATATCTTCCCCTTTCTCCTTTGCTTTTCGCTTCCCTTCTTTCGTGAGCTACTTGTAAAGCCTCATCAGACACCGACTTGGCTTTCTTGCATTTCTTTTTCTTTGGGATGGATTTCGTTGCTGCCTCCTGAACAATGTTACGGACCTCCGTCCATAGTTCCTCAGGCACTCTGTCTATCAGGTCTAATCCCTGAAATCTATTCCTCACCTCCACTGTATATTCATCAGGGATATGATTTAGGTCATACCTGAAAGGTTTAGTGGTTTTCCCTACGTTCTTCAATTTAAGCCGAAATTTTGCAAGAAGCAGCTCATGATCTGAACCACAGTCAGCTCCAGGTCTTGTTTTTACTGACTGTATGGAGCTTTTCCATCTTTGGCTGCAAAGGACATAATCGATCTGATTTCGATATTGACCATCTGGTGACGTCCATGTGTAGAGTCGCCTCTTGTGCTGTTGGAAAAGAGTGTTTGCTATGATCAGCGTGTTCTCTTGGCAAACTCTATTAGCTTTTGTCCTGCTTCATTTTGTACACCAAGGCCATGCCTGCCTGTTATCCCGGTGATTTCTTGACTTCCTACTTTAGCATTCCAATCCCCTATGATGAAGAGGACATCTTTTTTTGGTGTTAGTTCTAGAAGGTGTTGTAGGTCTTCATAGAACCGATCAACCTCAGCTTCTTCGGCCTCAGTGGTTGGGGCATAGACTTGAATTCCTGTGATGTTGAATGGTTTGCCTTGGATTCGTACTGAGATCATTCTATCATTTTTATGATTGTACCCCAGTACTGCTTTTCCCACGCTTTTATTGACTATGAGTGCTACTCCATTTCTTCTAAGGGATTCTTGCCCACAATAGTAGATATGATGGTCACCTGAATTAAATTCGCCCATGCCTGTCCATTTTAGTTCGCTGATTCCCAAGATGTCGATGTTCAATCTTGCCATCTCATGTTTGACCACCTCCAGCTTACCTTGATTCATTGATCTGACATTCCAGGTTCCTAAACAATATTGTTCTTTACAGCATCGGATTTTCTTTTCACCGCCAGACACATCCACAGCTGAGTGTCCTTTCGGCTTTGGCCCAGCCGCTTCACTCTTTCTGGCGCTACTTGGAAATACCCTCTGCTCTTCCCCAGTAGCATATTGGACACCTTCCGACCTGAGGGGCTCATCTTCCGGCGTCATCTCTTTTAGCCTTGTGATACGTTCCATGGGGTTTTCTTGGCAAGAATACTAGAGTGGGTTGCCATTTCCTTCTCCAGTGGACCACATTTTGTCAGAACTCTCTGCCATGACCTGTCCGTCTTGGGTGGCCCTGCACGGCATAGCTTATGGCTTCACTGAGTTACGCAAGCCCCTTCGCCACAACAAGGCAGTGATCCATGAAGGGGAGTATCACACTGCACTTACATAAATCTGTAATGTGGCTGCATTTGGAATACTGTATACTGTTCTGGCTGCCCCATGTCAAAAATTATATTGTAGAGCTGGCATAGATATATAAAAGGGCAACCGAAATTATCAAAGTATTTCTAACACCTTCCATATGGGGAAAGGTTTAGGTATTTGGGGCATTTCATGTAAAGATGACGGGGAGTGGGTATATAATAAAATTATGTATAGTGTAAAGGATGCAGATAGAAATAATTTTTTTCCTGTTGTCATGACACTAGAAATTTATCAGCAACAGATAAATTCTGGACAGACAAAAGGAAGTATGTCTTCACACAATGCATAATTAATTTAAGGAATTTGTTGCCTTGAGGTATGGTAGTGATTACTGGCATAGATAGCTTTAAAAACAGACTTCATCAGTTCATTGAAGGTAGGCTTGTTAATTAGCCATGATAGATAAATGGTAACTCCAGCTTCATAGGCTGTATCTACTACTAGTGGGTAAACAATGGGGAAATATGTTTTCCAATTATTGTTTCCAATGGCCTATTTCTGGTCTTCCTGGAAGCATTTGGGTGCCACTATGGACAGCAAGGTGAACCTTTTGTTTCATCTACCAGGGCTTCTCTTGTGTTCTTATGTTTAGGGTTCCTGATGAGTGCCAATTCAGAGCAAGGTAACAGTGTTTTGCTGAAAGATCTGAGATATTGTAATTTTTTAAAAAGATCAAGATACAATACATAAATACTGATTTCACAATACTAAATTGAGTGTGAATTGAGTGGATGGCTGAATTCTCATTGTAATTTGAGATCTGAAAAATATTCGTTTATTTCGACTTAAATAATTTAGGTTTAGATTTCTTGTTTCCCATAGGCTATTTCATTATTAAGTTTTGATGTATTAATCTAATCTAAAAATCCATCTAAATTTATTTGTAGGCAGCCTTTAAGGGGGAACCCTCCCATTAATATAAACTTGTTATGTTGAGATCAGGCAAACTGTAGGAGGAAATATGCTCTCCTCATTCTATCAGTATGTTTCCAGTTGGCAAAAGTACACATACCTGTTTTATGACTTATGTTATTTTATATAGATAAAAGAACAACATGGAAAAATACATTTAAAGACTACAGTCTTATACACACTTTCATGAGAGTAGGTCCCATTAAACTCTATAGGACTTGTTTCTGAGTAGACATGCATAGAATTGCACTGTAAGTACTCATTCCTGTTTCTTGTATAACCTTTTAGGTTTTAAAACATTTCAAAAAGCTTTTTACAGACTATTTTAACTGTGTTTACTTGTAAACAAGCCCAAATTGTCTTCCTAATAAGTATGCTTAGAATTGCAGCCTGAGGTCACTGCTTAGAAACCATTGGCACAACACAAGAGTTTTAGTACAGATTTATAAGAAAGCGGTTATGGATTGAAACAGCCTTATACTATTGACTGATTGATTGATTATTGGGCAGTATAGAAATGTAATCAAATCTCTCTAGGCAGTTCACAGAACTGAAAACCACAAAATACACTATCAAATATAAAAACTTAAAACTACAGTATAAAAGTACAACCAGCAAATTTGAAGATTTAAAATACAGTAGCAGAGTTAAAACAACAGAGCTAAAAGACTGAACGTGAAAAGACTAAAATACTACCTAAACACATTTACTTCAGTGAAATGTCTGATAGAATACCAATCATATAAAAACGTTAAACATCAGATCTCCATACCCATATCCTCTTAACATCCACCTCAAATTCACAGGTCATTTACCTGTTACATTATTGCATAGTCTTATTTAAAAATCTAGCTCTAGGGGCCCTTTTTTTAATTTGCGGAACACATTTATTTATTTATTTATAACATTTGTATCTCGCCCTATATCATTTTGATCTCAGGGCAGTGGACAGATAAAATCGATTTAAATAATATAAAACATAAATAATTTAAACAGCTAAAAACATATTAAACCATTAAACAAGCTAATACCAATTAAAATCTAAAACAATAAAACAGTTAAAACAGTGTGCTAACGAAACATTTAGCTGACAGAAGTGCTTCCAGCTTACCATAATTCTTTGCTAATATCTTGTTGTCTTGGATTCTACCTACTACTCATTGTCTCTGAGAATACAGATAATATGATACTGGTACTTACGTTTCTGAAGACGTAGTGGCAACCAGTTATTTGCCACTGGTTATTTTCCATTGTATCCCATTTTCAAACAACCATGCTTAAAACAGTCAGTCACTTAAATGATCAAAAAACAACTAATTCTATTCTCAATATGAAGGAAGGGTTATCCCTAATTTAATCCTTTCTTAAATAAATGGTCACCCCTTAAATTTGCCTTGGAGAATGCTTTTCTGTCTTTCCCTTCTTGAGTTTAGTGGTGGGGTTGCCACCATCTTGTCTGCAGGTGACTTCTGTAATGTTTATTTATGTTTATTTAATAGATTTATATACCACTGTCCATATTTAATAATATCACCAAGCGGATTACAAGAACATTTTAAAAACATTAAAAACACGTTATGATATGCATTAAAATACAATTAAAATGCATAATAATTGCTAAAACATAAATAAAAACATGAAAACCACTACAACACAATTACAAACAGACTGGGCAGCACACTCACTCAGGGAAGGCCTGGGTAAAGAAATGGGCCTTTAGTTGGCACTTAAAGCATGCTACATGGGTTTGAAACTCAACATTAAAAAAACTAAGATCATGTCATCTGGCCCTATCACTTCCTGGCATATAGAAGGGGAAGAAATACAAGCAGTGACAGATTTTACTTTCTTGGGCTCCAAGATCACCGCAGACGGTGACTGTAGCCATGAAATTAAAAGACGCTTGCTCCTTGGGAGGAAAGCTATGGCAAACCTAGACAGCATAGTAAGAAGCAGAGACATCACCTTGCCGACAAAGGTCCGTCTAATCAAAGCTATGGTTTTCCCAGTAGTAATGTATGGCTGTGAGAGCTGGACTATAAGGAAGACTGAGCACCGAAGAATTGATGCTTTCGAACTGTGGTGCTGGAGAAGACTCTTACGAGTCCCCTGGACTGCAAGGAGGTCAAATCAGTCCATCCTAAAGGAAATCAACCCTGACTGCTCATTGGAAGGACAGATACTGAAGCTGAAGCTGAAATATTTTGGCCACCTAATGCGAAGAGAAAACTCCCTGGAAAAGACCCTGATGCTGGGAAAGACTGAAGGCAAAAGGAGAAGGGGACGGCAGAGGATGAGATGGCTAGATAGCATCACGGATGCAATGAATATGAACTTGAGCACGCTCCGGGAGAGAACGCAGGACAGGAAGGCCTGGCGTGCTATGGTCCATGGGGTCACGAAGAGTCGGACACGACTGAACAACAACAACAGTGGGTCCCTCCCAAATACCAGTGGGCAGATCATTCCATAAATTGGACGCCAACATGGAGAAGGCCTCTGGTGTTAAGGAGGTATTCTGCAGATATGCCTTCTCCTGCATCAGCACATCCCACTTTCAGTCTGCTTTTCCACTTCTGCTTATTACAGCAAGAATCAGAGTTGGAAGGGGTCATTTATGCCATTGCGTTTATACACACACACACACACACCCCGCTCAGTGCAGGAATCCAGTTTAAACCATCCCTGAAAGATAGCTGTCAAGTCTTTGCTTGAATATATCCAGTGGCAGAGAGCCCACTACATCCCTAAGTAGCTGATTCCATTGTGTTACTGCTCTTAGCATTAGGAAGTTTTTCTGATGTTCAGCTGAAATTTGCCTATCTTTAACTTAGCCCCATTTTTTGTGTCCAACAGTCTTTAATGATAGAGAACAGGTTGTGGCCCTCGTCTGTTTTTTCAACCCTTTAGGTACTTGAAAATGCTATCGTATCCCCTGCCAGTCTTCTTAAAGCTAAAGTTACCAAGTCCCTTCCATCTTTCCTCATAGGACTTAGTTTCTAGTCCCCTGATCATCTTTGTTGCCTTTCTCAGAACTCTTTCCAATTTATCTGGATCATTCTTAAAGTGTGGTGCCCAGTGGGTGGGAATCAGTAGGAAGACAAAATGGGCTTACTCATCTCCATGTTGTGTGAAGATTGACTGAATGAATCTTGTTTTCAATTACCCGGGATAATAGCAGTTGTGCTATGCGAGTGATATCGTCAGAGGGGTATTGATTGGCTTTATAACAAGCTTTTATCTAATGTAAACAACTCCACAATTATTATTACAGAATCTACTGCATTGTTTATCATTTGTATACTGGGAGAAATTCAAACTAGTTAAATATTAAATGCTTATCTGTTACTTGTCAGAGAACTTTCCCCTTTGTGGTATAAAAAGGATCATTGAGACGGTGGAGGGAGGGGGAGTTGGGCTCAAAGGAAACCATCTCTCTCCAGTGATCTTGTAAATTGTGAAGGGGCATTCCCTGCTGCATTTAAAAGATACTTTGCAGAGGGGGCGAGGATTGGCCTCAGAGTGTATGTGGTGGTGGGGTTCTCCGAACGTGTTCCCTTCCCTTAGTCTCTTTTCTGCCTAAGTCCCAGCTCAAGTAAGTGAAGGCTCACACATGTACACTGCTCTCTGCAGCCAATATCTGAAGATAACATGAGGATATCTTCTGGGCCTAGATGGCTTGGGCAAGGGAGGTGGGGTTCAAAGGAGTAGGAAGTTCTGTCATACCTAGAGAATCCCTCTGTTGATTGGGATGAGGCTTAACCTTCCCTTCTCTCCCCCTTTTGGAGCCCAGCATATCCATATGTCAGACATCCCCTTCTCCAAAATATAAAATTATAATGGTTTCTCAAGTAGATTTGGTTGGCTATATTTCTTAATGCAGATTAAAATTTGATTCTGTATGTCTGTTAAGGAACTTTTTTAAAAATTGTGTGGGAACAATAAAATAATATCGACATCCCTTCCACAAGAATCACTTTAGGAAAATTACTTTGGTCTGGCCACAGAAGAAGCATATTCCTAACCTCATTCCTTACCTCTAACATTCAGGTTTGCCATAAACTGCCACACAATACAGACTCATCAGATCAAAGCTCTTTTCATTGTAGTGATACTTAGTGTTATGCGTTATTCTTGTGGAAATGGAGAAGTTACAATAACCACAAAGCCTCAGAGTAGTATCTGATTTTCTGTTCTTGTTTCTGTAGTATGTGACAAAGGAAATTAGATAACATTGTTCTTCCTGGCAGGGCTTTGTTTCTGTTGCTCCCTAGAGATAAAAACATTTTGCTGGGATTTTGTTATGATGTTGCTGTATTATGTGCTTCTGCATGTTTTAGAAGCCACATCTATAGGCATTTTTTTCCTTTCAGTAGACTGTTAACAAATAAATAAGCACATTTTAACTTAAATGTGCTTATTTATGTGTTAACAGTATACTGAAAGAAAAAACCTTTTGCTAGACCTCTATTTTTGTTGAGCTGTTAGAAGATGGCTCTTGAAAACAAAACATCTTGTAGATAAAAATATATCTTCTGAATTGAAGAAGAAATTATTCCTTGTCACTCTTTCCAAAATTAAGAATTCCTAAACATCCTTTATCTGCCCAATGTACTGAAACAATAAGCTTATAGACTTACTGGACAATCCTATAATTCTGCCATGCTGGCAGCCCACTTAGGCTACCATAAAATTGGTCTATTTAATTGGGATCCTATACGCACACAATACAAAAGCTGAGATTAAAAAAACCCATAGCGCTAAGGCAGCAACTGTGACAGCCATGCACCCAGCATTGATGGCAACGTTGTCAAGCCTCATGCATTATATTGTGGCATGCTGATGACACCCATGACAATCCGAACTAAGTGAAGCCAGTAGTGGCAGGGAAACATCCCATGATGCCACCCACTATTGCACCACACATAACACAAAGCACAGTCTGCAAGACACAGACACACAGTAGGACTTTCCATTGCATGAGCCACTGTGGCACAAACAAGAAGCCAGCAGCTGTGAGCCTCCCTGAATCCTTGCACTCAGAGGTTCAAATCCTCTTATATCACACACATTCACAGACTGCACATAATCACCCTTTGACTGCACAACACAAAGAGATGGACGAACAGGCACTGTATCAAAGTACCCAAACAGCTCCCTTGGAAGAGGCTTACATAAAGAACTCACAGGAGCAATCCCCACTCACTTGCTATATAGAGCTTCGGGTTGGGAAATAGGAAATGTAAGTTCAAGCCCCATCAGGGGAGATCAGTTGTAGGATCAAGGCCTAACACATTTTTGCATGGCTGATGAGCAACAGTTGTGTCAGAGGCAAAAGAGGCAGCTAGCAGGACCCAAACTCACACCACAGAGGACCTCCCTATCCAGTCAGTCAAAGAAACAGACAGGTGATGGATCATAGTCCATTTATCATTCTCCCAGATGATCACCTAAAGACCTAGACATATACACCAGTACCACGTAAGTTAAATAAGGAGCCCTAGCCTGTGAAACAACAATGGTCTCACATGCAGAAGGTCCCAGGTTCAAGCCCAGGATGGCCACCAACCAAACAGGGCTGGGAAGGATCCACATTGGCATCCAGTTTGGGTGATGTGCCAGCCAATCAGTGGGAGTGCCACATGGGCCAATTATCTGGCTCCTGCAAAAGGTAGTATTTTGGCTCCCACCCCCAGCAGCCATGTGACTGCTTCCCCCACACACACACTGTCTTGTTTGGCCAGTTCTACTGGCTATTGGCCAGTGGGGCTTATTGTCCTCCCTCTCCCTGCCTATTGACTGCCTTATTCACCACAACAGTAGTGACAATTCTGCTTGTGAACTCTGAGAGAGAAACCTTCACCCTTGCTTTCACTGGAGTCTGAGTAGGCAGCAAGCAAAGGAATCACCGGTTTGTACAACCGTAGGTGAATTTCCCTGCAGGGTTCTCCTTGTGTTAGCAGTTTCCACTTTGAATATTTGGGGCATGGTCGGGGTATGCTGTAGCTTCTCATTATGTGTGGACCCAGCAAGGGTGGGTTGTTGGAGTGGTTGACAAGCCACCTGCAACCCTAAAACAGCCCATGGGTTCTGGGTGGTTTGTCACCCTCCCCAACAACACCCCTTCTTGGATTTGCACAGAACAAGAAGCCACAGTTGTGGGGGGTTGGATCACCAACCTGGCACCCATGGGCATGACAACTCACTGTGGCTAGTAAGCCACAGTGGGCTGCAGTGATTGTGCGAACCAGGTAATTGACTCTGAGGCCTGGTAGCTAGGGATGTACGGATTGTGTAAAATCCACTCTGTGTTTCATGGATTGTCAGGTGCCTTTTGTTCCGTTGTCTGCTCACAGACGGATGTGAATTTTTTTTTTCACCATGCAGAAAAATACATAAATAATTATGTAAGTATTTACGTAAATATTTACATAATGAATCCGATGTTCTAAAGATCAACAGACCATAGGAACCTGGAATGTAAGATCTATGAGCCAGGGCAAATTGGATGTGGTTACTCGGGAGATGTCAAGATTAAATATAGACATTTTGGATGTCAGTGAACTGAAATGGACTGGAATGGGCCACTTCGCATCAGATGACCACCAGATCTACTACTGTGGACAAGAGGACCACAGAAGAAATGGAGTAGCCTTCATAATTAATAATAAAGTGGCTAAAGCAGTGCTTGGATACAATCCAAAAAACGATAGAATGATCTCAGTTTGAATTCAGGGTAAGCCATTTAACATCACAGTGATCCAAATATACGCCCCAACCACAGATGCTGAAGAAGCAGAAGTAAATCAGTTGTATAAGGACCTGCAGCACCTACTGGATAATACACCAAAAAGAGATGTTATTTTCATTACAGGAGACTGAAATGCTAAGGTGGATAGTCAGATGACACCTGGAATTACAGGCAAGCATGGTCTGGGAGAACAAAATGAAGTGGGACATAGGCTGATAGAATTTTGTCAAGGTAACTCACTGTGCATAACAAACACTCTCTTCCAACAACCTAAGAGACGACTTTATACATGGACTTCACCAGATGGTCGACACCGAAATCAGATTGACTACATCCTTTGTAGCCAAAGGTGGCGGACATCTATGCTGTCAGTAAAAACAAGACCTGGAGCTGATTGTAGTTCAGATCACGAACTTCTTATTGCACAATTTAGAATCAGACTAAAGAGAATAGGGAAGACCCACAGATCAGTTAGATATGAGCTCACTAATATTCCTAATGAATATGCAGTGGAGGTGAAGAATCGATTTAAGGGACTAGATTTAGTAGATAGGGTCCTGGAAGAACTATGGAAAGAAGTTCGCAACATTGTTCAGGAAGCGGCAACAAAAAAGTCCCAAAGAAAAAGAAAACCAAGAAGGCAAGATGGCTGTCTGCTGAGACACTGGAAGTAGTCCAAGAAAGAAGGAAAGCAAAAGGCAACAATGATAGGGGGAGATATGCCCAATTAAATGCAAAATTCCAGAGGTTAGCCAGAAGACATAAGGAATTATTTTTAAACAAGCAACGTGCAGAAGCGGAAGAAGAGAATAGAATAGGAAGGACAAGAGACCTCTTCCAGAAAATTAGAAATATTGAAGGTAAATTACAGGCAAAAATGGGTATGATCAAAAACAAAGATGGCAAGGACCTAACAGAAACAGAAGAGATCAAGAAAAGGTGGCAAGAATATACAGAAGATCTGTATAGGAAGGATAATAATATAGGGGATAGATTTGACGGTGTGGTCAGTGAGCTAGAGCCAGACATCCTGAAGAGGGAGGTTGAATGGGCCTTAAGAAGCATTGCTGATAACAAGGCAGCAGGAGATGACGGTATCCCAGCTGAACTGGTTAAAATCTTGCAAGATGATGCTGTCAAGGTGATGCATGCCGTATGCCAGCAAATTTGGAAAACACAAGAATGGCCATCAGATTGGAAAAAATCAACTTATATCTCCGTACCAAAAAAAGGGAAACACTAAAGAATGTTCAAACTATTGAACAGTGGCACTTATTTCACATGCCAGTAAGGTAATGCTCAAGATCTTGCAAGGTAGACTCCAGCAATTCATGGAACGAGAATTGCCAGATGTACAAGCTGGCAGAGGAACTAGAGACCAGCTGCCAATATCCGCTGGATAATGGAGAAAGCCAGGTAGTTTCAGAAAAACATTATTTGTTTTATTGACTACTCTAAAGCCTTTGACTGTGTGGATCATAACAAATTGTGGCAAGTTCTTGGTGGTATGGGGATACCAAATCATCTTGTCTGCTTCCTGAGGAATCTGTATAATGACCAAGTAGAAATGGTAAGAACAGACCACGGAACTACGGACTGGTTTAAGATTGGGAAAGGAGTACGGCAGGGTTGTATACTCTCACCCTACCTATTCAACCTGTACACAGAACACATCATGCAACATGTTGGGCTTGATGAATCCAAGGCTGGAGTTAAAATCGCTGGGAGAAACATTAACCATCTCCTATATGCAGATGATACCTCTTTGATGGCTGAAAGCGAGGAGGAGCTGAGGAACCTCATGACGAAGGTGAAAGAAGAAAGTGCAAAAGCTGGGTTGCAGTTAAACCTCAAAAAAACCAAGATTATGGCAACCAGCTTGATTGATAACTGGCAAACAGAGGGAGAAAACATGGAAGCAGAGAGAGACTTCGTATTTCTAGGTGCAGAGATTACTGCAGACGCTGACTGCAGCCAAGAAATCAGAAGACATTTACTTCTTGGGAGGAGAGCAATGACAAATCTTGATAAAATACTTAAGAGCAGAGACATTATGCTAACAACAAAGGTCCAAATAGTTAAAGCAATGGTATTCCCCATAGTAACCTATGGCTGCGAGAGCTGGACCATAAGGAAGGCTGAGCGAAGGAAGATAGATGCTTTTGAACTGTGGTGCTGGAGGAAAATTCTTGAGAGTGCCTTGGACTGCAAGAAGATCAAACCAGTCCATACTCCAGGAAATGAAGCCAGACTGCTCACTTGAGGGAATGATCTTAAAGGCAAAACTGAAGTACTTTGGCCACATAATGAGAAGACAGGATACCCTGGAGAAGATGCTGATGCTAGGGAAAGTGGAAGGCAAAAGGAAGAGGGGCTGACCAAGGGCAAGGTGGATGGATGATATTCTGGAGGTGACGGACTTGACCCTGGGGGAGCTGGGGGTGGCGACAGCTGACAGGAAGCTCTGGCGTGGGCTGGTCCATGAAGTCACGAAGAGTCAGAAGCGACTGAACGAATAAACAACAAACAACATTTAGCGTATTGTCCCCCATTCCATTCAACGTTTCCTCAGCAGAAATGTGCATATTTTCCTACAAATATATATGCATAAATTTTGGGAAAGTAAAAAAATCATCCAAAAGTCAATGGACTCCGCATAGCCTGAGGGGGTCACTCCGCAGTGGATTCTGCAGGTTGGATTCTTAGAAATCCGAGCTCATTTTAGTCCATTTAGAATTTCTCCAGGATCCCTGCTGGTAGCAGGGTTTGTGGAAGGTTCTGTCGTCTTCACCTGGTGGAGAGCAAAGGCAGAGAGACAGAGAGCAATGAGCACCTAAATACGTGATCTCAGGAACTGGATGCACAGTGTGTGTTTGTGAGGCAGTGACTGAGAGTGGTTCTGCTAGGTGTCCTTCTCTCAGTGCCCTTCCCCTGTGAGGGAGAAACTGTCGTGATTAAGACAATATTAGCTCCTCCTTCTGTACGCAGCAAAACCCTGTGTGTACATGCTGTAACTATTTGTTTTGCTCCATGTGTTCAGGCTGTATTCCTGTAAGACAAGTGGAATCACGGGTGTTTGGCCAGTAGGTAGTAGAAATACTTGGAGTGGAGTACAGGCATTCACCAACAGAGGGCTTAGCTGCATGGGGGGGTTCATGTTTCTGCAGCTGTGTGGGAGACAATGCTATTAGTTGTCGAGGGAAGAAGGGGTGTTTCACCAATACAGTTTAGCCATCAAAAAGTTTTCTTACGTTGCTGGGTGGGAGGGAAAGATATGCTTTCCTCTTTCCTTGCTTACCTGTGGCATGCTTTGTCATTGCCCCCAAGTCATAGAAGTAGCGTGGGATTTACTAGTGAGTGCTTGTGTGTGGAGTTCTGAGGCAGGGTACCTCTAGGGTTTGTGGGAAGACAAGGGTTTTCTACATCTTCCTATACTAGTGTAAAGCCCATGTTGCCACATAGTCTGAGAATGATTGGATGAAAATATATTTGGCCATTTCCCTTGCAGGTGGAACAACTTTCAGGGGGCAGGCATTTCCTTCTTTCCCTCCCTCTTCCACCTTTCAAATTATGTCTTTATCAGCTTCCCTTAAATTATTATTGAGCACCCCAATAATACAACCTCTTCTCACTACATTAAAGTAACCGTCCCCCGGGCATAATAGATGGGGTCATCCAACCCACCTCCCTCCCTTACATTCACCCACATAATTAGCCTCTCTCTAAGGACAGATACTGAAGCTGAAGCTGAAATATTTTGGCTACCTAATGCGAAGAGAAAACTCCCTGGAAAAGAGCCTGATGCTGGGAAGGACTGAAGGCAAAAGGAGAAGGGGACGGCAGAGGATGAGATGGCTAGATAGCATCACCGATGCAATGAATATGAACTTGAGCACGCTCCGGGAGAGAGCGCAGGACAGGAAGGCCTGGCGTGCTATGGTCCATGGGGTCACGAAGAGTCGGACACGACTGAATGACTGAACAACAACAACAACTTCCTGTAAGAACCCCCTCCCATCGCATGAAAGCATAGACAGACCCACCCCTCCACTGTTGCAGGGGAACGGGGTGTTCCCCAAGCCCCCACCTAAGGAGTCCCACCTTCACCTGGGCCTGAAAAACAAACGGTGAGATGGCAGGGCTGGGGGAGAGGAGAAAAAATGCTGTCTTTCTTTTACCTGCCCTGAGCCAGAGCCATCCAATATGGCCCCAGTCTTGCACTCTGCCTACTCTGCTATGTTGCCTCACCCACTACCCTGCCACACACACATACATGGTAGCCCCTCCCTTCTCGCTCCCTGATTCATCCCATTCAAAACAATACAATCCTGGGAGGGGGGAGTGTGGCCGTTGCCCCTAGCAACCGCCCGAAGGCCTAGGGGCACCCCATGAAGCCTGCTTGTGAAACAAAATGGATAAAAACAAACCTAAACAAAATAAAGGAAAGTGAGAGGATGCAGGTAATGGAGATTTTTAAAAAATGTGATGTCAGATCAGGCGCTGTTTGGCGCATTCTTTTTAAGAAGATCATTTAGTATTTAAGTTTTAGGTTGAAAACATGTGTTGTCAGTTCAGAAACTGTTCAGCCCTGAGCAAATAAACCGGCACTGAACTGTAGAGCAATAGGAGACTGTTCGGTGCAGAGCAAATAAACATACTGTTTTGCTATTAAAGCTCAAGCTTTAAACTTTTTCAAAGTTTCAAAATTTTCTGCATGTCTACACTGCTCAAGCTTCCGTTTTTAAAAAATGAGCAAAATCTGTCTGGTAGATCTTTAGTAATAAGCGTTACGCTAATGTATAGATAGATAGATGTGTTCTGGTCAGACATTTATGCAACATGCCCTGTCTCCACAGTGCCATCACCAATGTTCCCACTTGTGCATAATTAGACAAAGCAAGATGAAGCCAGAGAAATATAGCCCCGTGCTACAAGCCTATCATCTGAGTTATAGTTTCCTGTCAGGAGTTTATATACTCCTGGTGGTGTGGTGTGATTGGGTGCAGAGTAGGGATGTACGAAAGTCACTTACCTTTTACGAAAGTTGATTTGCGGTGGGGGGGAGGCGCTCCGTCCCTCCCCCCAAAATTCTGGCCGGGGGGAGGCGTCCTGTCCCTCCCCCCCGAAATTCTGGTTGGGGGGGAGGCGCCTCGTCCCTCCCGCCGCGAATACTGTCCTGCCGGGACTGCAAATGGTGGCGGCCGTAGCCACCGCTGTTTGCGTCCCTGCAGTCAGCCGTGATAGGCTACGTAAATGTTTACGTAGCCTATCACGGCTGAGTTAAAAAAAAAAAACGCGTGTATGCAAATGGCGGCGCCCATGGGCACCGCCATTTGCATTCCTTATTTTGGCACGTGTAGTCTATGTAAACATTTACGTAGACTACGGTGAAAATAAGGGGAACGCAAATAGCGTAGATGCTACGCTATTTGCGTTCCCCTTATTTTCGCCGTAGTCTACGTAAATGTTTACGTAGACTACACGTGCCAAAATAAGGAACACAAATGGCGGCGCCCATGGGCGCCGCCATTTGCATACGCGCGGCGTTTTTTGGTGTGTGTTTTTTAACTCAGCCGTGATAGGCTACGTAAACATTTACGTAGCCTATCACGGTATTTTTTTAAAACCTAGCTGTGATAGGCTACGTAAATCTTTACGTAGCCTATCACGTTTTTTGTTTTTTAAACTTGGAAATGGCGGTCAGAAGACCAGCAGCCGAACTGCCGCCGGAGCCGCCGCCGCCAGGGAGATTCGCCCAAGGTAAGTCCCGTCCCAGGGGGGGCAGACCATTTCGCCACCGATTTTGGGGGGCCGAATGCGCTGGCATTCGGCCTCCCCGAGATTCGTGGCGAAATTCTCTGACATCCGTAGTGCAGAGTTATTGTAACTCTTATGCTGCATCTAGCTGTGAATCTATAGGGCATTGGACTGCCCTAAAATGAATTATGGTACCACAGTGTACAATTCTGCAAATCCATCAGCTCTGAAGGAACTGGACTCTGTCCATACTGGAGGCTCTGATTATATGGTGGAGCATATTGTATGCCCCATGCGCAGTCTTTACCAGGGATTGAGAAACTTTTTCAGGGCAGGGGCCCCATGCCAGCAGTGGGCAGGATCAGAGCCTAAAGTTGGCAGGCCATCACCACTGCTGGCATGTGGCCCTTGACAGCTTGCCCAGACACACACACCCATTCTCACACACCTCATTCACACACACCGCATGAAAAGTCAGCAAACTGCCATTGGAGAGAGAGAGTAAGCTTAATGTCTGTTCTGGGTAAATTGGTTGAAAGCGCTATTAAAGATAAAATTAGTAAGCATATAGAAGGGAAAGCCCTGCTGGTAAAGAATCAACATGGCTTCCACAAAGGTAAGTCCTGTCTTACTAACCTTTTAGAATTCTTTGAGAGTGTCAATAAACATGTGGTCAGGAGTGATCCGGTAGACATTGTTTACATGGGTTTCCAAAAGGCTTTTGACAAAGTCCCTCACAAAGCCTTCTGAGCAAACTTAGTAATCTTGGAATAAGAGGAGAGGTCCTCTTATGGATCAGTAACTGGTTAAAGAGAAAGCTGAGTAGGAATAAATTGGTAAATTCTCCCAAAGAAGGGATGTAAACACTGGTGTCCCACAGGGATCTGTATTGGTGGGACTAATGCTTTTCAGCTTATTCATAAATGATCTGGAATTAGGAGTGAGCAGTGAAGTGGCCAAGTTTCTTGATGACACCAAATTATTTAGGGTGGTTTAAACAAAAAGGGATTGTAAAGAGCTCTAAAAGGATCTCTCCAAACTTGGAAAATGGCAAATGTGGTTCAGTGTAAACAAGCGTAAAGTGATGCACATTGGGGGGATTCCCAACTTCAAGTATAAGCTGATGGGATCTGAGCTAGCGATGACTGACCAAGAAAGAGATCTTGGCATTGTGGTGGACAGCTTGATGAAAACATCAGCCCAGTTTGTGGTGGCTGTGAGAAATTCCATGTTAGGTATAATTAGAAAATGAATTGAACAACAACAACAAAAAACTGCCAATATCATACTGCCCTTATACAAATCTGAGGTGTGACCACAATTAGAATACTGTGTATAGTTCTGGTCATCGCACCTAAAAGAAAGATATTGTAGAGCTGGAAAAAAGTCCAGAAAATAGCAACTAAGATTATCAAGGTGCTGGAGCAACTCCCCTATGAGGAAAGGTTACAACAGCTGGGATAGTTTAGCTTGGGAAAAAGCCGAGAAGGCGAGGACATGATAGAGGTGTACAAAATTGTGGATGGTGTGGATAAAGTGGATAGAGAGCAGTGGTTGGGACCCAAAGATCAGGTCTCAACCAAAGTTACCCCATGAAGCTGATTGGTGGGAGATTCAGGATAGATAAAAAGAAGTATTTCTTCACACTGTGCATAGTTAGACTATGGAATTCACTTCCACAAGATGTATTGATGGCCACTAATTTGGATGGCTTTAAAAGGGGATTGGACAAATTCAAGGGGGATAAGGCTATCGATGGCTACTAGTCCTGATGGCTATCTGCTTCCTCCAGTATCAGAGGCAATATGCCTATGTACACCAGTTGCTGGGGAACATGGGTGGGAGGGTGCAATTGCACTCATGTCCTGCTTATGAATTTCCCATGGGCAGCTGGTTGGCCACTGTGTGAACAGAATGCTGGACTAGATGGACCCTTGGTCTGATTTACTGTGGATCTTGCTATGAGCAGTTTGCTGCCTTTTCCTGCTGCCTAATGCTTTCTTACTGTGCAGCACAGAAAAGCAGGTCTTGGGGGAGGCTGCTGGGCCAGATGGGAAGTGACAGTTCTCTGGGACTGCAGACTCTGGCTTCATCCATCAGCCAGAAGACCACTGGGAGGCTGCACCTCCTGCCTCCCAGGAAGAACATCATGACAAGGGGAAAACCAACCTAGCCCAATACATCGGCCAGTGATGTATTTGCTTATTTTCCCCTCCTCCCTCCTAATCCTTTTTCCTTTTGTGTCATGTCTTTTAGATTGTAAGCCTGAGGGCAGGGACTGTCTTAATATTAGCCTTTGTAAGCCACTCTGGGAGCCTTTTTCAGCTGAGGAGTGGGGTAAAAATGTTCTAAATAAATATCCCGTGTACGGAAGCATTTGAACCACCACTGGGCCTAAACACAAACTCTTTTTTCAGTATTTCCTGAGCTGGGATGCCTAGTTGGCCACCCCCCTTGGGATGGCGTATCCACTCTGTGGCAGGAAAACTTGCTTGCTGTCCAAAGTTCATCCGTTTATCCTGTTTATAAATGAATGCATCTCTTGGGCATCACAAGCAGCAAGTTGTCCTGGACTGGGCATGCAATATATACTCATCAGTAATTGCTAAAGGGAGTGTTCCACCCCATGCCTTGCAGAATTCCCCTCATTGTTAGGATGTGTTGCATAAGTGTCTGCATTTTCTAAATGCTCATCAAATCTTTCTGCAAACCCAGCCATCTGATTTGTTTCATGTGGGCCAAGCTTCTCACCAGCCAACAGTACCTAAGACTGCATGATCTGAGCTTTAGTTTACTGGCTCACACCCAACCAGTTACTGACTCCAGACACCTATCCAGAACATCCAAGACCTCTACTAATTTGATGAGAAGTAGTTGGGTGCGAACAATATAGTGACTTACTCCATATCCCCAGACAATCTTAAACAACATTGAAGATGATTGAACCTTGCACAACTTCACAGTATAAATGCCATGCCACAGAGCAAAGGTCTCCTAGCACCACCTTGTGGTAGGAATGGAACCACCAAAATACAGTGCTTCCAGTTCCCACTGCAGATGATTGATCCAGAAAGATAGTACAGTTATGGCATTGAAAGCTGATGAGAGAATTAACAGGTTGCATTCCCCGGTGTCATTCTTCAAGATGACTATAGCAGTTTTAGTTCCAAAACCAGACTCAAAGCCAGAATTAAATTGGTCTAGATAATGTTTCATCCAGGATGGTCTGGAGTTGTAAAGTAACCATCTGTTCAAGCACTTTGCCCAATAAGGAACTGTTGGCGCTTAGTCAGTAATTGCCAGTATCTTTTGGGTCTACATACAACTGCCTCCTTCAAGTTATTCAATATGTGGTATTAAATGTAAATATTTCTTTTGATAGTATAAGGCACATAGGTAGGGTGAAATTTAAACTGTTTATGAAATGTGACTAAGAGAGGTACCATAGCTTGCCTATTTCTATTAAAACTTACAGATGCATGTGTACATATTTCTGACAAAAACAAAGAACAGATTCTAAGGCTGCAATCCTATCCACATATTCCTTGGAGCAAGTCTAACTAAACTCTGTGGAGTTTATTTCTTAGTAGACATCCATGAGATTACACTGTTGGTCAAATATCTGTACCTTTTAGCATCCCACAATATTGTTAAGAGCTAATTATAACTTGGTAGTGTAATGTAGCTTATGCAGTTTGATAAAAGAGCAAGGAAAAAAGTAATTGAAGATATTAATTAGTGAATACATTTTCAAATTAAAC
Organism: Heloderma suspectum; assembly: GCF_057233095.1. Classification (NCBI taxonomy): domain Eukaryota; kingdom Metazoa; phylum Chordata; class Lepidosauria; order Squamata; family Helodermatidae; genus Heloderma; species Heloderma suspectum. Next base: position 80,509,679 of record NC_139461.1, on the reverse strand, counting down.
AAAAACATGTTTTGTTTTTAAAATGTGGCATAAATCATAAGGCCACATAACCTTCAGCCTCTCCCGGAAGCATTCTTTGTTTGTTTCCTCCTCAGCTAGCTTCATTTATTGAGAGACGCACTGTGATTTTTTAGAAAATCTTGCTGCAACTTCTTTGTGACTGAAGCACATTGTCAGTCAACTCAGTCTTCTCCATGCCAGCCAACTGTCCCTTAATGGAATGATTCAACTCAGTGAATAGGACTCATACTTTGAGGAGACAATTGGTTAGCAGAGAGAGTGCCAAATTGATTTAACTTTGCACAAGTGTGAAAGAATTTGTAAAAAGACTCTGTCAGCTGATGTTGGCATAAGTTCCAGCTGTCTGAAAAGTGCTCTAAATCGATAAGTACCCTGTTTAAACAAATGTGAATATAATAATTCACAAGACACTATTTGTTGCATCTTTCTAAATAGTTTTTTAATTAAAAAACAGGTTTTATCCATCTTTCTGATGAAATATTTCTGTATTGAAGCTACTAGATATTTTTGTAATCTCAGTTGTCCAAATACAGATATTGAAGGTGACAAATGGGTGGGATTAGGTAGGGTAGATCTTTCCAAGGACCCTCTCCTACCCTTCCGGACCCCACTTCAATTTACTAACCTCAACTTTTGTGCAAAAAAAGCACAGGGTTGAAAGAGGCTCACCTCTCCCTCAAATTTTCATAGGCCAAGAGTGTACATGTACGTTTCCTACACATTGCAGGTCATTCCTGCCAGCAGTATGCAGGTGCTAATCAAGGAACTGTGGGATGGGGAACAAATTGTGTTAACTATGGGAAAGTTTCCAGTTTCCCCTGAACCAATCCAAGTCACCACTGCTCACAGGCTGAGATGTCCTGAAAGCTTTAAGGATGTTGTAGCCTGGATTCTTCTGCCCCAGAATGAAGGAGAGGAGAGAATTTTTAAAAAGTAGAAGAACAAAGGAAACAGGATAGGATTCTTTTATCCTATCTGCTGCTCACCGCTCCAAAATCTTTGGATGTGGAGTGGTATACAAATACTGTAAGTAAGTAAGTAAATGGCCTCAAGCTTGTGCTTGATATCAGTAATTTATTTTGTGAAGAATTTCCAATGTGGAAACCAAGGGGCTTCCTCAGGGCACTAACAAAAATTACATTAAACTGGATACTAAAATGAATGCGAAGTACTGACAGACCTTGAAATAGATTAGAAACGTCTAACCTTGAAATAGATGATGATGATGATACATAATCAGTAAATATTTTGAGTTGTTTTAGCATTTGTGTAACATCATATTACTGGTAATATCCACATTTTTAAAAACCTGGAAGGATGAACAGTGCTAAGCAATTTTAACAAGATATGTCATCTTGGTTGTATCAATGTAAATATTTGCCATTTCTACAAAGGAGTAAAAACCTAGTTCAACTAGAGTAACAAAGCACTCCTACACTCACATTGTACCAGGGTGTGGGGGAAGGTACCACCACTACACCATGGAATGACCACCATATCCACACCAAGGAGTGGGGAAATGCACAAGGTCTAAGTGTGTGTGAGGGGGGCAGAGAAAGATAGCCTCATGACCCATGATTGCCCTGTGGTAGTGGTCTGTTGTTGTTTAGTCGTTAAGTCGTGTCCGACTCTTCGTGACCCCATGGACCAGAGCACGCCAGGCCTTCCTGTCCTCCCCTCTCTCCCGGAGCGTGCTCAAGTTCATATTCATTGCATCGGTGATGCTATCTAGCCATCTCATCCTCTGCTATCTAGCCATCTCATCCATCTCATCCTCAGTCTTTCCCAGCATCAGGGTCTTTTCCAGGGAGTTTTCTCTATGCATTAGGTGGCCAAAATAGTTGAGCTTCAGTATCTGTCCTTCCAATGAGCTCTCAGGGTTCATTTCCTTTAGGATGGACTGATTTGACCTCCTTGCAGTCCAGGGGACTCGTAAGAGTCTTCTCCAGCACCACAGTTTGAAGGCATCAATTCTTCGGCGCTCAGCCTTCCTTATAGTCCAGCTCTCACAGCCATACATTACTACTGGGAAAGCCATAGCTTTGATTAGACAGACCTTTGTCGGCAAGGTGATGTCTCTGCTTCTTACTATGCTGTCTAGTTTTACCATAGCTTTCCTCCCAAGGAGCAAGCGTTTTTTAATTTCATGGCTACAGTCACCATCTGCGGTGATCTTGGAGCCCAAGAAAATAAAATCCGTCACTGCTTCCATTCCTTCCCCTTCTATATTCCAGGAAGTGATGGGGCCAAATGCCATGATCTTAGTTTTTTGAATGTTGAGTTTCAAACCAGCTTTTGCACTCTCCACTTTCACCCTCAACAACAGGCTCTTTAGATCCTCTTTGCTTTCTGCCATTAGGGTGGTATCGTCTGCGTATCTGAGGTTGTTGATAATTTTCCTGGCAATCTTAATTCCGACCTGTGATTCATCCAACCCGGCGTTTCTCATGATGTACTCTGCATATCAGTTAAATAAGCAGGGCGACAATATGCAGCCTTGTCGTACTCCTTTCCCAATTTGGAACCAATCCGTTGTTCCATGTCTAGTTCTTACTGTTGCTTCTTGACCCTCGTACAGGTTTCTCAGGAGACAGGTAAGGTGGTCTGGTACTCCATCTCTTTAAGAATTTGCCACAGTTTGTTGTGATCCACACAATCAAAGGCTTTAGTGTAGTCAATGAAGCAGAAATAGACGTTTTTCTGGAATTCTCTTGCTTTCTCCATGATCCAGCGAATGTTGGCGATTTGATCTCTAATTCCTCTGCCTCTTCTAAACCCAGCTTGTACTTCTGGTAGTTCTCGATTCACATGTGTCAGGGTGGACACTGAGCCCATGGAGTCGCAGAGTAGTTCTTATTCTGAGGAAGAGCAGTCGCTCCTGGGAGAGGAGCGCGCTCCTCTTTTCCAGGGCCAACAGCTGACAGAGATTCCTCCCACCAGCATTCCTAGCTTAGAAAGCAGTCCAGGGAGTGACCGAGCGCAGATAGCAGACTTGGTGGATGCGCGACGCCGACACAGAGAACGGCGCCAGATGGAGGGCGCGGAAAGGAGGCGTAGTGCCCGGTTGGCGCGCAAACAACGGCTGTGCCCAGAGGATCCAAGGGAAAAGGGGAGGGACTCTCCCTAGTCCTTAAGTTCAGGGGTCTGCCAGTAATTCCCTTTCAAATGGGGACCAACTGTTCCAACTTAGGGCATAGGTACTGTGCTGCTCAGATCTAGTTGCAAACGGTATAGTTGTAAAAGAAGAATAAAGCTTTGAAAGGAATTCCTTTGTCTGTGTCTGGACTTGGCTACTGGATTAGACTGAGAGAGGTCTCCAAGGAGCCCTTGACAGCTTGGTCCCCGTTTGCCTTTTTTTTTTTTTTCTTTCTCTCCTCTCTCTCTCTCTCTCTCTCTCTCTCTCTCCGATTGCCTTATGGAGGGTGCCGGGGACCCAGTGGTGCAAGCTCTGGCGCAAGAGAACCACTTGCTCCGTGATCAGATGGCTCAACTGACGGCGGCCGTGCGAAATCTACAGGCTGTGGTTCAACCCCCCCCCCTTCCGATTCCCCCACGCCGCAAGTGCCCGGTGGCGTTGCCAGGGAAGTTTTCTGGTGAGAAAGGACTTTTTCAGATTTTCAGGGCCCAATCAAAGCTGTACATGCGTCTTAGGCCTGAGGATTTCCAGACGGAACAGGTTCGTGTGCGTTTGATCATTAACCTACTGTCAGGCATGGCAGCTAAATGGGCTTCGGGGCTCCTGCTCGCTAATGACCCCCTGCTCGGGGACTATCAAGGTTTCATGACAGCCATGGCACTTTTTTTGGTAACCCCCTGCGCACGCAGACGGCTTCTCGGGAGATTCACCGCCTCCAGCAGGGCAAGGACTCAGTTTCCAGCTACGTGACAACCTTTCGCTTTCTGATGCAGGATTTACAGTGGAATGATGCCGCGCTAGTGGCTCCGTTTTTGGATGGTTTGAACGACGAGATTTTGGATGAGTTGGCGCGCACGCCCAGCCCGCCTACTTTGGAGGACCTCATCCAGACCTGTCTTCAGATAGATAGTCGGCTGGAGGGGCGCCGGCAGACCCGGAGGGGCACCGGGGGCCGGGATTTCCCTCCTCCCATTCCCCCACGTTTCCTGCCTCCTCCCCCACCCCCCGCTCCGGCGCTGGGGGTAGAGGAGACCCCGATGCAGCTGGGAGCTACTCGAGCCTCGCTGCCGCCAGAGGAGTTTGAGCGCCGCCGTGCTAAGTGCCGATGTTTTCGATGTGGAAAGCTGGGGCATTTTGCCAAGACCTGCCAAGTGAAATCCACAGCTGCGCTGCCTCCCCCTCCTCCTCCTCCTCCTCTCCTTCCCCCTCCTCCTCCTCCTCCTCGTCCCCAGGCCTGACTAGACTGCCCCCCCAGGCTTGTTGGGGGCCTCCAGTGTGGGGGTCAGTTCCCCATCGGGTGGGTGCCTTCCCCAACCCCCCCCACCCTCCCATCTGCTGTTGCATGTTCACCTCCACTCCTCTCAGTGGGGGGGGGGGTGGAGGCCCTAGCTTTAGTGGACTCGGGGGCGACGACCAGTTTCATGGATGAGACCTTCGCCCTTTTCCACAAGATTCCTACCCTGCCCCTTCCTGCCCCCTTGGCAGTGGAGACCATTGATGGGCGTTCTCTCTCTTCGGGCGCAGTGACCCAGATTACAGTTCCGCTCACTCTGCGCACCCAGTCCCACGTTGAGCAGATTCAGTTTCACTTAGCCAAGGTTCCCTTATACCCAATCGTGCTGGGTGTTTCCTGGCTCTCTAAGCACAACCCTCAGATTTCTTGGGGGCTTCAGCAAGTGGAGTTTGCGTCTCCCTACTGCCGGGAGCATTGTCTCCCGGAGGAGGCACCAGTCCCAGCCCAGGCCTTAACCCTTTCCTCCCCCTCCTTGTCTGTTTCTGGCAGTCCTTCAGTGACCGTCATCCTCCCAGAGAAGTATGCAGCTTTTTGGGATGTGTTTGACAAGAAGGAGGCTGACCGGCTACCCCCCCCCCTTTTGTCTGTGCCATTAACCTCATTCCGGGGGCGACCATCCCCGCTGGCCGGCTGTATCCGATGTCGGAGCCAGAACTTCGAGCTCTGCGGGAGTTTTTGGACACAAATCTCAAACACGGTTTCATTCGCCCCTCCTCCTCCTCCACCTGCGCTCCTACCTTCTTTGTGGCCAAGAGCTCTGGAGAGCTCAGGCCGGTGCACGATTTCAGAAATCTAAATTCCGTTTCCATCCCTGACAAGTACCCCTCCCCCTCATACCAGGGATGCTGGAGCGCCTGGGGCGAGCCAAGATTTTCTCAACGTTGGACCTGCGTAACGCATATAATCTCATTCGCATCCGGGCAGGGGATGAGCGGAAGACCTGTTTCAGGACCTGGTACAGAGTGTATGAATACCTAGTAATGCCTTTTGGGCTCACCTGTGCCCCTCCCACTTTTTCGCGTTTTATGAATGCCATCTTCAGGGACTATTTGGACACTTTCCTCATTGTTTATCTCGATGATTTACTTATATTTTCTGGGGACTCTGATGCCCATCAGCACCATGTCTCTGCCGTACTCCAGCGCCTCCGCGAGAACCATCTTTATGCCAAGCTGGAGAAATGTGCGTTTGACCTAACCTCTTTGGACTTTCTTGGCTACATTATTTTGCCTGATGGTATCAGGATGGATCCTGCAAAGGTCCAGGCTGTCCTCTCCTGGCAGGCTCCATCCACCAAGAAGGACTTGCAACATTTTCTGGGTTTTACTAATTTTTACAGAAAGTTTCTGCCCAGTTTTGCTCGGCTCACTTCTCCTCTCACGGACCTCCTTAAGGGCAAGAAATCTCCTTTTCATTGGACGGCATCTGCCCAACAGGCTTTCGAGGAACTTAAGAGGCTTTTCAGTTCTGAGCCGATCTTGTTACATCCCGACCCGAGGAAGCCTTTTGTAGTGCAAACTGATGCCTCTGACTTCGCGGTGGGGGCACTGCTCTTTCAGCCAGATTGGGAGGGCGGCGGGCTGCAACCCTGTGCCTACCAATCCAGGAAACTGACCATGTCTGAGAGGAATTATACCATCTGGGAGAAGGAACTGTTGGCCATCAAGTCTGCTTTGGAGACCTGGCGTCATCTCCTGGAGGGGGCACAGCACCCAGTCGAAGTTAGAACCGACCATCGCAACCTCGAACATCTTCAGACAGCCCGTGCCTTAAACCAGCAGCAGATTAGGTGGTCGCTTTTTTTTTCTCGGTTCCACCTTATGATTTGCCATGTGAAGGCCTCAGACAACCTACAAGCGGATGCTCTTTCTCGTAAGCCTGACCTCCAGCCAGGGAGTGAGGAAACTCCCCCCCCGATTCTTCCCCCTCAAGGCCTGGCGGCAGCTGCAGTGCCTCATTCTTGGGAGGAGCTTCTTCTCTCTGCACATGCTCAGGATGCTTTTGTTCGCACAAAGGTGGAGGAATTGGGGCTAGCCTCTGCCCCCCCCCTTTACCCCCTTCTCTTTGCGAGGTGGCCTGCTTTACCATTCCGGCCGGGTCTATGTGCCTTCTAGACCCCTCTGCGAGAAGGTTCTCCATCAGTTCCACGACTCCCCCACAGCTGGGCATTTTGTTGTCGCCAATACCTTGCATGGAGTGACGAGGGATTTTTGGTGGCCTCGTGTGTGTCAGAATGTCAAGTCCTATGTCGCCTCCTGCCCTACCTGCCAGCGGGCGAAGGCCCCCTCAGGCAAGCCCACAGGCTTGCTTCACCCCCTGCCTACCCCCTCAGGACCTTGGAAACTGCTCTCCCTTGACTTCATCACTGACTTGCCTCACTCACACGGTAAGACCTCTATTCTGGTGGTGGTGGATTTGTTTTCTAAGATGGCCCATTTCATCCCCTTCTCTGGTTTGCCCACAGCCAGGGAGATGGCAGAGCTGTTCGTGGCGCATGTTTTCTGCCTCCACGGATGGCCCGAGGGTCTCGTTTCCGATAGGGGGGCCCAATTCACTACCCATTTCTGGAGGGAGCTACTGGCGTTGCTCCATGTGATGCTCCGTCTTTCCTCTGCCCACCATCCACAGACGGACGGTCAGACCGAGCGCACCAATGTGACTCTGGAGCAATATCTGCGCTGTTATGTAAATTACCAGCAGGATTACTGGTTTTCCTTGCTGCCTCTCACAGAATTTGCTTATAACAATGCCTGCCATGCTTCTACCCGCCAAACTCCATTTTTTGCCAATTTTGGTTACCACCCCAAGGCCTTCCCATCCACCGTAGCTCCCTCTTCGGTGCCAGCGGCCCAGGACTTTTTAGAGGAGTTGCGAGCGGTACACCACCTCTTACGGGTCTCCCTCGAGCAAGCCAAGACAGCCTACAAGGCCTCTGCAGACCGGCGGCGCCAGCCGGGTCCGTCTCTGCAACCGGGGGACTGGGTTTGGTTGTCCACCCAATACCTCCCCTCTCACTCGCCCGCAAGGAAGCTTGCACCTCGCTGCACGGGGCCTTTCCAGATTACGGCCCAGATTAACCCTGTTGCTTTTCGCCTGGCTCTCCCACCCTCCATGAAGATCCATCCCGTTTTTCATCGGTCCTTGCTGTCCCCCCTGGTTTCTGGCGACCCTCATCGCCCGGTCAGCTCCCCCCCGCCGCCAGTGCTGGTGGAGGGGGGGAGGAGTTTGAGGTCGCAGAGATTTTGGACTCCCGCCTTTCTCGTGGCCGCTTGCAATATCTGGTGGACTGGAAGGGGTACGGGCCTGATGAGCGATCCTGGGAACCGGCGGAAAATGTGCATGCTCTGTTGCTGCTGAGGCGCTTCCACCAGCTGTACCCCCACAAACCTGGGGCCCCAGGGGAGGAGCACGAGGGGGGGCCTCATGGGAGCGGGGATGATGTCAGGGTGGACACTGAGCCCATGGAGTCCCAGAGTAGTTCTGATTCTGAGGAAGAGCAGTTGCTCCTGGGAGAGGAGCGCACTCCTCTTTCCCAGGGCCAACAGCTGACGGAGATTCCTCCCACCAGCATTCCTAGCTTAGAAAGCAGTCCAGGGAGTGACCGAGCACAGATAGCAGACTTGGTGGATGCGCGATGCCGACACAGAGAGCGGCACCAGATGGAGGGCGCGGAAAGGAGGCGTAGTGCCCGGTTGGCGTGCAAACAACGGCTGCGCCCAGAGGATCCAAGGGAAAAGGGGAGGGACTCTCCCTAGTCCTTAAGTTCAGGGGTCTGCCAGTAATTCCCTTTCAAACGGGGACCAACTGTTCCAACTTAGGGCATAGGTACTGTGCTGCTCAGATCTAGTTGCAAACGGTATAGTTAAGTTGTAAAAGGAGAATAAAGCTTTGAAAGGAATTCCTTTGTCTGTATCTGGACTTGGCTACTGGATTAGACTGAGAGAGGCCTCCAAGGAGCCCTTGACAACATGCTGCTGAAGCCTAGCTTGTAGGATTTTGAGCATAAGCTTGCTGGCATGTAAAATGGGCGCAATTGTATGGTAGTTTGAACACTCTTTGGCGTTGCCCTTCTTTGGAATTGGAATGTAAACTGACCTTTTCCAGTCTTGTGGCCACTGTTGAGTATTCCAAATTTGTTGGCATATTGAGTGCAGCACTTTAACAACATCATCTTTTAGGATCTTAAATAGCTCAGCTGGAATACTGTCATCTCCACTAGCTTTGTTGTTAGTAATGCTTCCTAAGGCCCACTTGACTATACTCTCAAGGATGTCCGGCTCAAGTTCAGTGACCGCACTATCATGGCTATCAGGGACATTAAGATCTTTCCTGTATAGTTCTTCTGTGTATTCTTTCCACCTCTTCTTAATCTCATCTGCTTCTGTTAGGTCCCTGCCTTCTTTGTCCTTTATCATGCCCGTCTTTGCACAAAATGTTCCCTTGAGATCTCCAATTTTCTTGGAAAGATCTCTAGTCTTTCCCATTCTATTATTTTCCTCGATTTCTTTGCATTGTTCATTTCAGAAGGCCTTCTTGTCTCTCCTTGCTATTCTCTGGAACTCTGCATTCAGTTGGATATATCTTCCCCTTTCTCCCTTGCTTTTCGCTTCCCTTCTTTCCTCAGCTACTTGTAAAGCCTCATCAGACAGCCACTTTGCTTTCTTTCATTTCTTTTTCTTGGGGATGGATTGAGTTGCTGCCTCCTGAACAATGTTATGGACCTCCGTCCATAGTTCCTCAGGCACTGTGTCTATCATGTCTAATCCCTTAAATCTATTCCTCACCTCCACTGTATATTCATCAGGGATATGGTCATACCTGAATGGTTTAGTGGTTTTCCCTACATTCTTCAATTTAAGCCAAAATTTTGCAACAAGAAGCTCATGATCTGAGCCACAGTCAGCTCCACGTCTTGTTTTTACTGACTGTATAGAGCTTCTCCATCTTTGGCTGCAAAGGACATAATCAATCTGATTTCCATATTGACCATCTGATGATGTCCATGTGTAGAGTCGCCTCTTGTGCTGTTGGAAAAGAGTGTTTGCTATGATCAGTGTGTTCTCTTGGCAAAACTCTATTAGCCTTTGTCCTGCTTCATTTTGTACACCAAGGCCATGCTTGCCTGTTATCCCGGTGATTTCTCGACTTCCTACTTTGGCATTCCAATCCCCTATGATGAAAAGGACATCTTTTTTTGGTGTTAGTTCTAGAAGGTGTTGTAGGTCTTCAGAGAACCGATCAACCTCAGCTTCTTCGGCCTCAATGGTTGGGCATACACTTGAATTACTGTGATGTTGAATAGTTTGCCTTGGATTCGTACTGAGATCATTCTATCATTTTTGAGATTGTACCCCAGTACTGCTTTTCCCACCCTTTTGTTGACTATGAGTGCTACTCCATTTCTTCTAAGGGATTCTTGCCCACAGTAGTAGATATAATGGTCACCTGAATTAAATTCGCCCATGCCTGTCCATTTTAGTTCACTGATTCCCAAGATGTCGATGTTCAATCTTGCCATCTCATGTTTGACCACCTCCAGCTTACCTTGATTCATTGATCTGACATTCCAGGTTCCTAAACAATATTGTTCTTTACAGCATCGGATTTTCTTTTCACCACCAGACACATCCACAGCTGAGTGTCCTTTCGGCTTTGGCCCAGCCGCTTCACTCTTTCTGGCGCTACTTGGAAATTCCCTCTGCTCTTCCCCAGTAGTATATTGGACACCTTCAGACCTGAGGGGCTCATCTTCCGGCGTCATATCTTTTAGCCTTGTGATACATTCCATGGGGTTTTCTTGGCAAGAATACTGGAGTGGGTTGCCATTTCCTTCTCCAGTGGACCACATTTTGTCAGAACTCTCCACCATGACCTGTCCGTCTTGGGTGGCCCTGCACAACATAGCTTATGGCTTCACTGAGTTACAGAAGCCCCTTCGCCACAACAAGGCAGTAATCCATGAAGGGGTGGTAGTGGTATACTGGTGGTAATGTGCTATGATTGGGTGCTGATTGAAGAGCTATAGAATAAGGTGCAAGTGTTCTGCCCTGTGCCGCCTGCGTTTTCTCCATGACTCCATCCTGTATTGGCTGTTCCACTGGTGAAGTGTTCCACTGCCATATCTGGAGTGTTCTGTGATCATATATTTCATAGTGGTAGCATATCTGGCATTCCACCAGTATAGTAGGGCTTCCACCAAATCCTGTAGCCCCTCAGCTGGCAAATCTCCACTATAGGATTATATCTTAAAACATTCAAAGATCAGGTCTCAAAATAACTTAAAGCAAAACTGAACTAAAATATGAGAGAGAAGGGAGGAAAGGCTGGGATGGAGTTGAACCAAGGAGAAGAAGGGAGAAGATAAATTGGGAGGGAAAGAGGTGAGAGTACTGGAAAAATCAATGACTTTTTTTCTTTTCTCTCTCTTCTTCCTCCCCCATTCCTATTCCTTACAAGTGCTCGCTTATTTTATTCTAATGCTAACTTTTGCTGTGAGCAATTCATATGATATTCTGTTTTCTGAGTTTGCTAAAGCTGTGCTAAAGTCACTTTGAAGGAAAACCCTATAAAAGCAGAACAGTTTATTATCTACAGTCTAGCCAAAGATAAGCATCTGAGGCTGCAGGTCTGTACACATTTACTTGAAAGTAATCTCCATTCAGCTTGGTGGAACTTACTTCCAGGAAAATATGCACACTGTCAAACTGTGCATCCCATTCATTTTCAGTGAGAGTTAAGTGTGAGCTTTCTTATCACCACTGAAATAAATAAGTTTCAGACCGATGTCTTACTGACTTTATCATTTGCCCATATATTTGTAAAATGTTACCATGTACATTTTAAAAATGTTACTGAAGGATTCTAAAGAGAGCCAATGTCTGTGGTTGGAAAACTATAAAATGTGTGAAGTGGTGAGGGCAGAATGTTTCCAACTTTAAACGCTCCAAAATAATTTTAAATGCTTTAAAATGTCTTTTAAATTACAGTGATGAACTCTCTGTAATCTATATTTTCCTAGTAAAAAGGGATATTTTAGAGATTGCTTTTAAACATATATTTTTAGAATAAAGTTTAAAATTAGAGTTCTTGTACATGGTATTCAGTTATGTCTCCCTCAGATATTTAGAGACATGCAACTTTGTCTTGATATTGCACCTGTTGTCTAATGCAACAGGCATGTAAGCCTGCCATTTTTCCCAGTCAATGAAAAAGGGTATTGTCTATATATGCCTAATATATTGAAGTTTATGGACGATGTGAACAGTCTGTTCCAAAACACTGAAACAAAGATAGAATACAGAAAATTGGCTAGATGTTCAAACAGAAACAGCCACTGTTGGTATAGAAGCAACCTAGTAAGTTTTGCTAGCATATTTTTCATGGTAGCATAAATAGGAAAGAATTCACCAAACCCTAAAGCGCCTCCCTCAGCTGGCAGATTCTGAGTTTAGGATTGCACATGAAGTATTGCCAATCACTGCATAATAATAGACTGTCTAGAGACCAGAGTCATCATATAAGCATTATTATACTAATGCTATAACAGCTCATTAGAATGAAGAAAATCCTTCTCTCCCAGTAAATCATAGTTCTCCAGTTTCATGGGTTAGTCATTGTGAAATGAGAACATTTGATGACCTGCTGCCATTTATAATAGGTAAACTACATTAGATGATATAAATTGCACACAAAGCATTTAGTAATTTGTTGGAAGTAGAAACTAAAGCTATTAATGTGTATCCTTTGAATTTTTGATTTTTTATGTGTGTTCAGTTCATTTTACCTTCAAACACAAAACAATACATTACGAAAATTGCACTTCTATCAGAAAGCTATTGGAATGGACTATTGGATCATTTGTCCCTTGTATTTAGATTTTTTGAGAGCACAATGTTTTAAGCACTGTAGCCTTTAGTAAAAGTCTTCACAGTTTTACCTGCAACTATAATGTATAAATTTGCTGCTTTCATAAATGAAATATAATGGCTAGCTCCTGACTTGGAGTATAGACCTATAGAGATTGCGATGTTCTGCAAATGTAAGACAAACCCAAACTGAGACTTATTTCAGGCTGCTAGATAAAGGTAAATGATCTTCTGGACTCTCTTCCTGCAGAGGATGTTATGTGATTAAACATGGTTTTGGTTAACTCCTGTCTATATTGTACCTGCTTTTTCTGTGTCGTAATATCATACATGCTGATTGCAATCCATAAGTGAGCTTGCACTGTTATCTGTTGGCTTTTACCCTGTAGCAGCTCTCCTCCCAACTGCTTTTTGAATTCCCATGAGGGTTTTTTTAAAACAGTTTACCCTTGTCTGTGCAGAAAACTATAGAAGATAAAACAGCTTGTACATCCATACATTATCTAGTTAGATCACAAACACTGATTTGATTGTAAACAAATGCACAATAAGCACTAACCTCTGTTTAATACCAATATCTATAGATAACCTCAGTTTTGTTTCATAGATTAATTAGGGTTAACAACCTAGAATAAGAGTGAACTGTGGGACTTCTCCAGTTCGATAGCGAGGACTTTTCTCCTTTTGCTGCAAAATTTTCAAGCTAGAACGGGCAACAAACCATTTAGCATGTGGCATTGTCTAGCATCACAAATAATATTAGATTGAGAGTAAAATTGGAAGAGAGAATGGTTATTGAAAATAGCCTAGTTTTGATGCATTAAAATGAATGGTTAAACGTCTGTGTTTCTTTTATTTCACTTTTTAACTTTAAAAGGCTGTAAAATACATTGCACAATAGGGCTTTGGTGTTTTGAGCTATTTTTTGGTGAGAGTCCTATTCCAGGCCAGACAGGCCATTTTAAGGACTGAAGGGCCTTTAGTACAATAAGACCCTGGAATATTAACCTTAAAAATTATGAAATCCCTTTTATAGTAATGGTAGATGGAAGGCTTCATAATCCATTCACAATGCAGTCCTATGTGTGTCTACTCAAAAGCAGGTTCCATTGAGTTCAGTGGAACTTACTCCCAGGTAAGTTTGTATAGCAGGTGGGAAATCTGTGGCCCCCCAGATATTGTTGGATTCCAGCTCCCATCAGTGCCATCCAACATAGTCAATCATGGCTGATGGGAGTTGTAGTCTAACAACATCTGGAGGGCCCACAGGTACCCACCACTGATGTGTAGGATTGCAGTCCGAGTTTTATAAATTAGATGTGCCTGACTCCAAAATGTTTATTTAATGGCTTAAGACATAATATTTAAATATTGATACATCAAAAGTGATACTATCTTTTTCTCTACAGAAAGACCATGGGGTGCATTAAAAGTAAGGAAGATAAAGGTCCTACCATGAAATATAGGACTGAGAATACTCCAGAACCCATTACTTCCCATGTCAGCCATTATGGATCAGATTCAACCCAAGCAAACCAGTCGCCTGCAATAAAGGGATCATCAGTTAATTTTAACAGCCATTCCGTGACTCCTTTTGGTGGGCCATCTGGTATGACACCTTTTGGAGGAACATCTTCCTCATTTTCATCTGTGCCATGTCCCTATCCTAGCGGTTTAACAGGTGAGCATCATTTCAAAAATAATACCAGATACCAGCAGACTCCCTTGAGAGTGAAACTGGTGAAACCAAAAGGTACATGTGATTTGGTCTACAATCTATATACCCATTCATTTATTTTTATTTATTTTTATTTTTGTTCTGCCATGGTCTCTGGTTAAGATGATATTGTAAAATTGTACAGAAATTCAAGCAATACTGGGGGAAAGCTTAAACTAGTTCCCACCACTGAAACCAGCACTGCTGCAAACAGATATGTGAGCATCCGGTAGTCATGAATACCACACACCCTCTCACCACAAGCACCCTCGGTGTCCAGAGCAATATCCAAATGTGTGAGGTATTTCCCTAAAAAAAATTTTAGCACACTGAAGGATGTGTGTAAGACTACATTCCCACACAGCAATGCCCCACTATTTCAGGAACAATTTCCTATTTTTTAGAATCTGTATTTCTTTTATTGCCGACTTCCCCTCTTCAGCACATTCATTAACTTTTTAAAAGCTTACTTTTGGAGTGAAATTGAGTAGAACAAAAGTGGCTTGCAAGATGGGCAAGTTTATGAAACCATTGACTTCTATAAGTTTTAAGAACATAAGAAGAGCCTTACTTCATCAGAATAAAGGATCAGCTAGTTTTCAGACCTCCCTCACTGACAGGGATATAAGAATTGTTAGGATACTTCCGAAATGACTTAAAACCCAGAAATTTGGTACACACGCCCCATTACTAAAAAGAAAACACCCTAAAATTATATATTGTCCAATTCTCCCATAAATGGTTAAGCTACTTCCAGATTAGCTAGAAAGTGTAAATTTGGTACATCCTTAGTCTAAAGCATCTTAACTAGAAAAAACAGGGATACGTCTCTCCGTCAAAAAGAGGATCTCAAATTGTATCCTAAAATAATTATGTTGAGGCAGCGACATGGGTTTTCTGGAAATATTTTAATTGGGGTGGGGAAGGGGGGAATTTCCAATGCTGTATTTCAAAAGATTTTCAGTAATCAAAAGTAGTTGAACTGAAATACTGCTCCCACGGGGAAAAAATACTGCACAATTACTGTGGTTTCAATGATATATTAAAACGCAACAGTTTTACTTTGGACATTATGTTTACTGGAATATTTGTAAATATTTTAAGACACAACAACTCAATAGGATATACTTCCATTACATTGTTTAACTTTTAATTAAAAAATGAAGGCACTGAAACTCCGTATGTATGCGTGTCTCTGTGTGCGCGTAATATAAATAAATGTATTCTCTGGCGATAGTCGCCTGAAAAATGTTAATTACAACTTTGAAATTGCTTTATTTGAATAATATTATATCCATTCATTATATTACTGATGAATTTTATGAAACTGTATTTTTAGAAATGGTAAATTTTCTGTGGGCAAATATAGAAGCAGAAACGTTTCCACTCCACAGCACTGCTTCCAGGTTACCCAGAAAACTGAGGTTTGCTATAGACATAGTTCAAGACCTGCTGATTACTAGAAAGTTTTGTAAATAAGACACTTTTGCACATAACTATGAAAGTTTACGTCATAATGAGGCTAACGTTTCATCACAGAGCAAGCTAAGTCACACATGGAATGGAATGTGGGGGCAGTAGAGGTTCCATTGCCTGTTCAGACTTGGATTTTGGGACACTTCCTGTAGCAGCTTGGAACATACATCTGTGCTTGCAGAATGCAAGCTTCATTTGCTAATAATTTTACAAACCTCTATCATGTCCCAACCATATCAATATTTTTTCTAAATTGAAAAGCTGCCAGAGCTTTTCTTGCCTTTTTTTCCCCCATCTGCAGCAAGTCTGTCACCCCTACACGCATTATGTTTGGACAGTTGTGTTACTTTTGCTGGATCAGAGTAGTGCTATGGTAGCAGTAACAGGAAGTCACTCTACAGAAATGATCATCTGTACACGGCGTAAGTGTTTAGGAAAAAAGCAAACATCCTTTCAAGATTTTTTTTCTCTTTGCAAACCTGAGGGCTAAGATTGGGTATTTAAGAACTTACTTTGAGTGCCCTAGCATAACTGCAGCCATGAAGATTCATAACTAAAATAAACCAAGAAAATTGAGGAGGACCAAGAAAGTTATTTCTAGAGAATGTGGGAGGTGTTGTTTGCTTGTTTGTTTATTGGCAGAGTTTACAGGCTGCATTTTCAATTGAGCTGATACTTACTCCTTATTGAAATGTGATACATGCATAATGCCAGTTTGAGCCCTTTCATGAAATGAACTGCAGTAGAGTTTTAAAATAAAGTGTACATTTTCTGCTGTATCTGCAATATTATATGTATGTTTGCAAAACAGTATGCCAAAGCAGTGGATTCAAAGAGAGAATATATAGCTCCCATCTGTAGAAAAATCAATTAAATTGTAAATTAAAATCCATTTTAACAAACACCACACTTTATTTTTATCTTTTTCTTGTCAGCTTTTACTGAAAGTTAGAATTCACCCTGAGAGACTGGGTTTGGATGACATGCCACAGCTTGTTGTGGGTTATTTAACCCACGACAAACTGCAGTGCCCACAGGTACCAGATTCCATATGCAATCCCTGCTCGGGGGTTGTTGTGTCATGCAAACCCAACAAGCGTGGGTTATGTGAGGGTTAAACAAACAGACAAACTAAAACAGACCGTGGGCTATGCAAGGGTTGTTTAACCCTCACATAACCTATGCTTTCCAGGTTCTCATGCATGACAACCCGCAAGTGGGGGCTGCATATTCAAAATGGTGGCCATATGCACCACAGCCTCACCATGGATTAAATAACCCATTATTTAATGGTGCCCTGTCATGTCATGCAAACAGGCCCTGCATTTACTTCTGATACTTGACCGAAGACAATAAGCTATCCTGTAAAGAGACTGTTAACATGCTTTTTTCCCCTGAAGGCTGGAGTTATTATGGTAATTTAATACAAATTTCTATGAGATAGTAAAACTCACAACAATTTAGAAACAGGAATCTTAATTTGAGAATTCCATTTCTAGACTTCCTTTGTTTTCAAAAGGTGCTGTGGGCATTCTTCATATAAAATCTGTGTAATGAATAAATTTGTGAGCTTGAATATACGAATAAATGAGAGAAGTAGTTCCTTTTGCAGTGCTGTGCCCTAGAGTGAAATTATTTACTGTTTGCAAACAAAAAAAATTAGAACCTAATAGCAAAGGGAATAATACAGTTACTAGTAGTATGCAGTGTTTTCTTCATGAAAGTATGGTGTGTACTGGTAATAGCTTTTCAGATGATACATAATGAACAGTGTGATATATGGCTGTGTTAGCCAAGCAGCCAGTACATCAGGGGTATCATGAACCTAATATAATCAGTCATATCCAGCAGCGGAGCCAGCAGCACAGTGATAGAGGCGCAAACAAAAGCTAGAATAGCTACTCTGACAGGCGCCCCCACAGCATTTCTAGAAACTCCACTGCCACCACCAATCATGACAGTACATACTGCAATGCCCCCTACATTAGCTATGCACAGGAGGCACCAATCAACATATGTAACAATGGAATGATCTCACATCACCCAACCCAGCATACACATACCCTCCTCACCCAGTACACAACCAGACAGCCATTAAGAGACCACATTTTCCTCCCCTCCCCTCCCCTCCCCTGCACAAGACATAATAGCTCTTCAAGTTGGAGGCCCTAATGAAGAACCCAGAGGTTATGCAGAAGAAAAGTTTTCCTGATGTAGATACTATACCTTCATACAAACAAATTCCATAACACTGCACATGAGGAAGAACGTAAGTTGGAATAGCAAGCTGTATAGCAAGTAGAACCATTGGCCCAATAATCCAGTTGGAAAAGGCAATTTGGGGGAAACGGGAGATGAGGATTCAAGTCCCACCCCAAGGCACAGTCTTCCTTTTTGAAGGTGTTCTTGGAAACAGTAACTTCAGATGGAAAACTTCAGATGGGGGATCAGAACCCAGGCCTTCTGCTCCACAGAGCAACACTCTTAACTGTGGGCACAACCACAGGAACAGACAGAAGGAAGACCCATGATGGGTCCTTTCTAGTCTCTCAGGTGCCAAGCCCATGAAGTGTCCCCCCCCCCCATCTTCCCTGTTTCATGCATGGGAAGACCCATGTGGAGCTTAATACAAAAGGACCCCATGTGGAGCAATAGATTACAGTGGAAAATACAGGCTTCTCAGAGGGAAAAGGGCTAGGAGGAGAGAGACATGTGCCCCTGGGAATGCAGTGTGATAGCTAATCAGAGTGACTAGTACATGGATCTGTTCATGCCCCAATATATCTTTCATTTGGTTCAGATGCCTTCATCCCATCCAGATACTGGCCTTCCATGTTCATTAGGATAATTGCCAGCACCTGCTGGTTATTATCCTGTGACACCTTGTAATCAATCTGCCAGCCTTCCACTTAGTGTGGTCCAGTTGATGGCCTATCACAGTAACAGTAACCAAGGTCAGGAGAACTTTGAGCTTCTGGGACCACTACCTTCACCCTTAGTCATGCAGGCCCTTTGAAAGCTGCATGACAAAGAGATGGCAGGTACACCTTTCCCCATTATCCTTATGCTTGGTACTACTGCTCCTGTTACATTGCTGTATGCCATGTATTCTGGAAAAACACAGAGCCTGTGGGTATTGAGCTTGGTTGCCTGTGAGGAGACAAGGGAAGCATGGAGATGAGGATGAATAATAGGCCACTGCTGTAACTGACAAGTCTACTGACTGTGTGCTCATTAGTGCTCAAAAATAGTGTTGTTGTTGTTCAGTCATTCAGTCGTGTCCGACTCTTCGTGACACCATGGACCATAGCACGCCAGGCCTTCTTCCTGTGCTCTCTCCTCAAGTCCATATTCATTGCATCGGTGATGCTATCTAGCCATCTCATCCTCTGCCATCCCCTTCTCCTTTTGCCTTCAATCTTTCCCAGCATCAGGCTCTTTTCCAGTGAGTTTTCTCTTCTCATTAGGTGGCCAAAATATTTGAGCTTCAGCTTCAGTATCTGTCCTTCCAATGAGCAGTCAGGGTTGATTTCCTTTAGGATTGACTGATTTGACCTCCTTGTTTTTATTTATTGTATTTCTGTACGACGGAATAGCCAAAGCTGTCTGGTTCACAAAACAACATCTTGTTTCGAGATGTTGAGTGAGAAAGGGTGCTATAACCTTCATATACTTCCAGTCCATATGCCTTGGGCTAACTCACCACCCTGCAATTGGCAGTTCCTGTTTGGAACATCACCTGTTGGAGAAAAACAATGTGGTCAGTGCAACACATTATACAAAAGAGGAGTCTATGGAGTTCTGCAAGAATCAGTATGGTTCTTGTTGTTTTTCTGAAACATTTGAAGGGCATTTGAACATCTGAACATACATGGTAAACACATAGCTGGAACCTTTGTCCAATCATGTCTTGTAGATTCATGGTAACTGAAGCTTTTAGATATGCAATGCGGTCACAACCCATGGTAGTATCTTGTCTTTATTATGAGATGTAGCTCTTGGAAACTATAGGAATATGTGTGTAGCATCAGAGCAGCAAAGGAAACATCTACAGATATTCTTCCCATTTAATAAGAACATCTAGCTTACCTTCAAATTGAAATTGGTGAAATGCTTTTATGTACTTTATGTGTATTTGGTTCTCACTGGCACATTTAGCAAAAGACACGATTGGCATATTTTTGCTTTTCCTAAGGTGGTGTTACTGTTTTTGTGGCCTTATATGACTATGAAGCCAGAACTACAGATGACCTGTCATTCAAGAAGGGTGAACGGTTCCAGATAATCAATAACACGTAAGTATTCTCATCTATCTATGGGCCTGATCAAACTTAACCCTTTTGCAAACTCTTAGGCAATCATTCTTGGATGACCCACAGTTGTTGTTGTCTGGATGGTTGCTGATTGGGAAAAGGGGTCAGCGGTAGGAGGTTCCCGCATGCAGAGCAAGCATGTGGAAGGGGCTGAGAAGGATGCAAAGGGAAACTGGATTGCATGTTTTTATGAGGAGTAAAAATATATCGTGCAAGTTATTACTATTACTTTTACAACTGTCTTGTTAAATGTACATGTCATGAAAATGTTGCCATGCTGGAACTTGCATTAGGATGTTTCCATGAGTTAATTTTAGTATCATAGAGGATTCAGAATCTTCTAAAGATGGAACTACTTTTTCACATTCCAAAGATGATCATCTTTCATCCCTTGAATTAAGAGAAGGATTTTTTCAGTCATACCTCTGTTTAATTTCCATCCCTTTTGGAATTGGTAGGACAGTTTGTCTTCACTAGGGCTTATTAACCTGGGGGACTAGAGCCTTTCAGGGTCCACCTTCCAGATCTACCCTTTCATTTTGTTGGTCAAATGTTTACCAGAGGCAAGATGGACATTTCTCTTTCTACTACATACTGTTGTCTCTAAATGGGGGGGGGGATTACTTCTTTGTAGTGTTGCCTGTTCCTAAATTTAAATGATACCATATTAGCTAAACTAGGACTGAAGAGAGTTCGTCTGTTCATACCATTTCATTTTACAAAATGATCTGTTGTTCATGTATATTCAGTGTAACTTACCTTTTTCCACCCCCAGGGAAGGAGACTGGTGGGAAGCAAGATCTATTGCAACGGGAAAGAGTGGCTACATTCCTAGCAATTATGTCGCTCCTGCAGACTCCATTCAAGCAGAAGAGTAAGACATTATTGTGTCCTTGGTCAGTCATTTCACCCATAACTTTTCAACAGAATTATGGGCAGAAGACTTATAGGCAGATGTAAGATGACTCTAGCCTATGTCCCTATATGGGCAGAATAAAACTAATTTCTTAACAGATGTTGATGTATTTTAAAGTTCCAAGTACTTCATTATTTTGACTGACCTCAGTTAACTGCATTGAGATCTAAAAGCGTAAGTCTGGAAAAAGCAGTGATGCTGAATTTCATGTTTCCTGGCTCAGAAATGTGAATTTTGGTGGCCTATATGCAAGTCAAGCATTATAGTCCCCAAACAACTTCTGTGGCTCAAGTTTGAATGCAGATTTCCCAAAACTCCTAGTGCCTCGTATACAGTTATAGCAGTGTACTTTGTGTTAGAGAGAGGAAAGAGACTTCCTTCATCCATTGCTGGAGCAGCAACCCAAAAGTGGGAAGGAGGGCAGGGAATAAGTAAATGAGTGGGAGGAGTATTACAGGGTGGCAGATTGCATTCCAAAGGACATCAGTGATGTGACAAGGTCCTATCTGGCTCACAGTTTGGGTTTGCAATAAACTGAATGATTTTCTGACTTTGGGGTAAAATAGTTTGGTTCTCTGAATCCAGTTCCAAGCCTGAGTGTTTGAATTTGCCACATCACCAATTCTGATGGTATAGTAACATGATGCTCAGGTTCACACACACCTTCTGAATAAACAGCTAACCTGTGGCAGCAGTTTTATCCTTGTCCTCTTTTTATATGTTAGGATGCAATCTAACCCCTTCATGGATCACTGCCTTGTTGTGGCGAAGGGGCTTGCGTAACTCAGTGAAGCCATAAGCTATGCCGTGCAGGGCCACCCAAGATCATTCTGGGGTACAATCTGAAAAATGATAGAATGATCTCAGTACGAATCCAAGGCAAACCATTCAACATCACAGTAATTCAAGTCTATGCCCCAACCACTGAGGCCGAAGAAGCTGAGGTTGATCGGTTCTATGAAGACCTACAACACCTTCTAGAACTAACACCAAAAAAAGATGTCCTCTTCATCATAGGGGATTGGAATGCTAAAGTAGGAAGTCAAGAAATCACCGGGATAACAGGCAGGCATGGCCTTGGTGTACAAAATGAAGCAGGACAAAGGCTAATAGAGTTTTGCCAAGAGAACATGCTGATCATAGCAAACACTCTTTTCCAACAGCACAAGAGGCGACTCTACACATGGACGTCACCAGATGGTCATTATCGAAATCAGATTGATTATGTCCTTTGCAGCCAAAGATGGAGAAGCTCCATACAGTCAGTAAAAACAAGACGTGGAGCTGACTGTGGCTCAGATCATGAGCTGCTTCTTGCAAAATTTCGACTTAAATTGAAGAACGTCGGGAAAACCACTAAACCGTTCAGGTATGACCTCAGTCATATCCCTTCTGAATATACAGTGGAGGTGAGGAATAGATTTCAGGGATTAGACCTGATAGACAGAGTGCCTGAGGAACTATGGACGGAGGTCCGTAACATTGTTCAGGAGGCAGCAACGAAATCCGTCCCAAAGAAAAAGAAATGCAACAAAGCCAAGTGGCTGTCTGATGAGGCTTTACAAGTAGCTCACGAAAGAAGGGAAGCGAAAAGCAAGGGAGAAAGGGGAAGATATACCCAACTGAATGCAGAGTTCCAGAGAATAGCAAGGAGAGACAAGAAGGCCTTCTTAAATGAACAATGCAAAGAAATCGAGGAAAACAACAGAATGGGGAAGACTAGAGATCTCTTCAAGAAAATTGGAGATCTCAAGGGAACGTTTTGTGCAAAGACGGGCATGATAAAGGACAAAGAAGGCAGGGACCTAACAGAAGCAGATGAGATTAAGAAGAGGTGGCAAGAATACACAGAAGAACTATACAGGAAAGATCTGAATGTCCCTGATAGCCATGATAGTGCGGTCACTGAACTTGAGCCGGACATCCTAGAGAGTGAAGTCAAGTGGGCCTTAGGAAGCATTAGTAACAACAAAGCCAGCGGAGATGACAGTATTCCAGCCGAGCTATTTAAAATCCTAAAAGATGATGCTGTTCAAGTGCTGCATTCAATATGCCAACAAATCTGGAACACTCAACAGTGGCCACAAGACTGGAAAAGGTCAGTTTACATTCCAATTCCAAAGAAGGGCAACACCAAAGTGTGTTCAAACTACCGCACAATTGCGCTCATTTCACATGCCAGCAAGGTGATGCTCAAAATCCTACAAGCTAGGCTTCAGCAGTATGCGAACCGAGAACTACCGGAAGTACAAGCTGGGTTTAGAAGAGGCAGAGGAACTAGAGATCAAATCGCCAACATTCGCTGCATCATGGAGAAAGCAAGAGAATTCCAGAAAAACGTCTATTTCTGCTTCATTGACTACACTAAAGCCTTCGATTGTGTGGATCACAACAAACTGTGGCAAATTCTGAAAGTGATGGGAATACCAGACCACCTTACCCGTCTCCTGAGAAACCTGTACGAGGGTCAAGAAGCAACAGTAAGAACCAGACATGGAACAACCGATTGGTTCAAAATTGGGAAAGGAGTACGACAAGGCTGCATATTGTCACCCTGCTTATTTAACTGATATGCAGAGTACATCATGAGAAATGCCGGGTTGGATGAATCACAGGTCGGAATTCAGATTGCCGGGAGAATTATCAACAACCTCCGATATGCAGACGATACCACCCTAATGGCAGAAAGCGAAGAGGATCTCAAGAGCCTCTTGTTGAGGGTGAAAGAGGAGAGTGCAAAAGCTGTTTTGAAACTCAACATTAAAAAAACTAAGATCATGTCATCTGGCCCCATCACTTCCTGGCATATAGAAGGGGAAGAAATGGAAGCAGTGACAGATTTTACTTTCTTGGGCTCCAAGATCACCGCAGACGGTGACTGTAGCCATGAAATTAAAAGACGCTTGCTCCTTGGGAGGAAAGCTATGGCAAACCTAGACAGCATAGTAAGAAGCAGAGACATCACCTTGCCCACAAAGGTCCGTCTAATCAAAGCTATGGTTTTCCCAGTAGTAATGTATGGCTGTGAGAGCTGGACTATAAGGAAGGCTGAGCGCCGAAGAATTGATGCTTTCGAACTGTGGTGCTGGAGAAGACTCTTACGAGTCCCCTGGACTGCACGGAGGTCAAATCAGTCCATCCTAAAGGAAATCAACCCTGAGTGCTCATTGGAAGGACAGATAATGAAGCTGAAGCTCCAATATTTTGGCCACCTAATGCGAAGAGAAAACTCCCTGGAAAAGACCCTGATGCTGGGAAAGACTGAAGGCAAAAGGAGAAGGGGACGGCAGAGGATGAGATGGCTAGATAGCATCACGGATGCAATGAATATGAACTTGAGCACGCTCCGGGAGACAGCGCAGGACAGGAAGGCCTGGCATGCTATGGTCCATGGGGTCACGAAGAGTCGGACACGACTGAACGACTGAACAACAACAACAATGCAATCTAAAATCACTGGCATGCCCTACTTTAGTTCTTGCAACATAATAGCATGCTGTTGGGTAGAAATGCACTGAGATAAACAGGCATTATGTTTGGTCAGTATGCTCTTGAATAGTAGACAACATAGTGCCTTCACAGCTTACACTCTATACCTGTATTAGTAATTTTAATATCTACATTCTCCTATATTGCCCCAGAGTATGGGAGCAAGGAGCCAACTGAAAGGGAGTCTGTGCCTTCTAGGTGCCTGTAGCAGGTGTTGGAACTAAGAAGTGCTACCAGGCAATTAGAAGATTTGATAGGTGTGGAGTGCCATTTATTGGCTGTTCTGTGAACCAGACCTAAGGAAGAAGATTAAAAAGCACACTACATCTATCCTTGTCTGTACTTTAGAATGGTCCCCAGGAACTCTGAAATGTATTGATATAGTGCTTGCAATCAAAAGAAGAGGAAGGAATTTTCTTGTGATCTAGATGCTGCCCAGAATGTTGAGCTTGTTTTTCCTGCCAAGTCAGACACAAGATAGCTGGGGACTGCCTTCCAATGAGCTTGTTTGTATTTTCTACAAATTTTAACAAGGCAGTGAAATGAATTTGAATCTACTGGGCTCAATGTGTTGAAGGTGGCTTCACAGTATTTCTGATATATATTACTGTATAGCAATACCATATAGCAATTCAGCAATATGCTGAAGTTTGCATTTAGCAAACTTCAGCAGCTTATTACTTTTAACAGTACCTTTTGACCTTCTGTACTAGTTACTAAGGGCAACAGGGTCATGGAACACAGCTAGTTGGCTGCATTTCCATCTGGATAGTACTGAAGTGCTACTTGTAGATTATGAAAGTAACCTTCCATTAACTTCCTGTGGGTGGAATAGAATCACAATGGCTGCTGACTCATACAGTAACAAGCTGTTTGACACAGATGCTGCAAGCATTTATTTATTGTGCAGTGTTTGTTTCCATGAGGCTTCCTTTTTGTCGTCTAAATCTTGGATAAAAGCAATGTCTTCTCTGTATCGGTGCATTTTTGAAATGCTGTAAACAGGAGTCCACCAACACTGGCTTGGAATACTAATCAGGCACGCCTGCTCTCTTGAGTCCTCTGGCATGCATAGATAGCTTAGGAAGATGTAGGGGTCTCCTCTAATGATACTGGTGAAGTTCTGCCCCCACTCACAAAACACAGTTCCATTTTCCAGTCATGTATGTGGTAAAGGGGTAGCAGGGACAGACGTGGGGGGAGAGCATCAGGGAGACAAAGAAGGAGGGAGGAAAGGGACAAACATCACCCCTCTCCCTTCCCCTCATGACTGCCACTGCTGCTCCCTCCATTTTCTGGGTAAGTGATGGTAGGAAGTGAATTGTGTTCTCTGGGTGATGGGCTGGCAGGGAGCTTTTTCCAAGCCAAAATGTTTTTCTGAATTAATCTGAATTCTGGAAACCTTGCCCATTTCCAGTCTTCCCTCCTTTGCATCTAGGTTATGGAAGCTAGAACCAGGGACTACTACCTTCTCCATATCCCAGCACTAATAAGAAGAAATCATGTTGATAGCATTTTATATATAAATATTCAGCTGCATAAATTCTTAATTTTGTTGCTTGTTTAAAAGACTTCTTTTGCCAATCAAAAGTATTTGAGATAGGATACAATATATATTTCATACATGAATATGTATTTTCCAAATTAATAAACAGTTTTATATAACACTTCCTTATGAGATAGTATTTGTGTGCTTACCTTTAAAAAGTACAATAAAACTGCAATGAAGCCATGTTAAAATTCATTTTTATAGGAAAACATGGTAGGGGAACAACAAAATGACATGAAGCTCCAACCCAAAAGCTGCCTGGGCTCGCCTGTGATTACTCTAGTCCAGTAGAGTTTCGTCTTATTTTCTTTGAAAAATTAACCTCAAAAGCCATGCTGCTTTTGAAACTCTCCACAGGTTTAAAAGCAGTTTGCCATGGGATTGGGAGTGGAGGAGAGGACTGAAGTTCAAGGAGAAAGAAAGACCAGACTGTCGTTGGGACTATTCAGTAACCTGTGTTGTTCTTAGTTCATACGCATACAGAACCAGACTGTGGCTCCTGTTTAAATGGAATAGATTCCGAGCCCATGTTAAGGGTATGGAGGTGGAGCAGGATCTGTATGGAAGGCCCTTGTTATAATGAATGCCTTATCAGCCCTCACTTCGGAGGCATATTACAAACAGCAGTTGGCTGTTTTGTAATATACATAATCTTTACACTGCTATATTAACCAGAATATTGCAATATATTGATTTTTTTTCCCCCTTTGAATTCTCTAGATGGTATTTTGGTAAGATGGGCAGGAAAGATGCAGAAAGATTACTTTTAAATCCTGGGAACCAACGTGGTATTTTCTTAGTCCGAGAGAGTGAAACCACAAAAGGTACTTGACGTTTATTTTGTTATTTTTTAGAGCAAAAGGTAGTTGTTATTTTGTTTATAAATACGTTGACAGAAGCAAAACTACATATTTTTTCTAGGTGCTTATTCCCTCTCTATACGTGACTGGGATGAGATTAGAGGTGATAATGTGAAACACTACAAAATTAGAAAACTTGACAATGGTGGATATTACATAACAACGAGAGCACAGTTTGAATCTTTACAAAAGCTGGTCAAACACTATTCAGGTACATTTCAATTCCCTAAATTCTGCAGCTTCATATGTTACTTTGGAAATTAAAATAGACTTTGGGCGCAATCCTATGCATGTTTAGACAGAGAAAAGGCCTACAACTCCCAGCATTCCCCAGCCAGCCTTATCTCTGTCTAAACATGATTGCGCCCTTGATGTATCTGATCCTGATATATGTATGTTAAAGCAGTTTTGGACTAAATGAATTTCTGGAAATGAGACAATTGCTTGTTTTAAAATATATTACTATTAAAAAAATTATGTAATTACCAGATCATGCTGATGGCCTGTGTCATAAATTAACAACTGTGTGTCCAACTGTGAAACCTCAGACGCAGGGTTTAGCAAAAGATGCCTGGGAAATTCCTAGAGAATCTTTGCGGTTAGAAGTTAAGCTGGGCCAAGGATGCTTTGGTGAAG
The DNA here is from genome assembly GCF_057233095.1 of Heloderma suspectum. NCBI lineage: Eukaryota > Metazoa > Chordata > Lepidosauria > Squamata > Helodermatidae > Heloderma > Heloderma suspectum. Next base: position 80,482,407 of record NC_139461.1, on the reverse strand, counting down.
TATGGATGGGTAAGTATCCCGTGAGAAAGGGTCATAGCTCAGTGGTAGAGCACATGTGCTACATGCATAAGGGCCCAATCCCTGGGACCTCCCAGTTTTAAAGGGATTTCTGGTGCAGAACTGGAAAGACCTCTACTGTGGCCTCGCAGAGCCACTGCCAGTCACTGCAGACAATGCTGGCCAGAATGGACTAATGGTCTGACTTGGATTAAGGCAGCTTCATGGGCTCGTATGACATGGAAAATTGGATTTTCATTAGATCTAAAATAACTTTAAAAAGTTTTTTAAAAAGGAGCAACTGACACCGCTACAATACTATTTATTTAAATTAATAATGTGTGTGCAGTCCCCTAACTTACTGGTGTTGGGGGACTTCCACGTACATTCGGAGGCCATCCTCACAGGAGCACCTCGGGACTTCATGGAGACCATGGCCGCCTGGGAGCTGCACCATATTCTAACTGGGCCCACCCATGTAGCCGGTCATGCACTAGACCTTGTGTTTGTTTCTGGAGAAGCGGGGAGTGATCTGGAAGTCGGGGGTATATCCACCACCCCCTTGTCATGGTCAGATCACTATCTGGTGACGTTGGACTTCTCGGTTCCACAACCCCTCCGCAGGGGTGGAGGACCCATTAAAATGGTCCGCCCCAGGCGTCCTATGGATCCAAATGGATTCCTGAACGCGCTTGGGGATTCTCTGGGGCATGCCAACGGCCACTCGGTCGAGACCCTGGTGGGTGGCTGGAATGCCGCAATCACTGGGGCATTAGATCAGGTGGCTCCGAAACGCCCTCTCCCCCTGAACAGGGCTCGGACTGCACCATGGTTCAATCCGCGGTTACGAGCTCTGAAACAGGAGGTGAGACGGCTAGAGCGCAGGTGGCAGAAGTCTCGCTCCAAAGACGATCAGACACGGGCTAGAGCTGTATCTTCAGCCTATCACGTGGCGGTGAAGGCAGCAAAAAAGGAATATTATGCTGCCTCTATCGCGTCTGCACAGTGCTGTCCCAGGAGGCTGTTCCAAGTGGTCTGGAGCCTGGTCAGTCCTGTGGCTCCTGAACCACTGGAATATTCTAAGGCCTCCTGTGAGGCCTTGGCAAGGCACTTTGCAGATAAAATTGATCAGATTAGGAGTATTACTCCGCACGCTGTGGATACAGTTAGTGAGCAAGAGGCGGCCTGTGGCAAACCAGTTTTGTGGGATCGGTTCCAGCTTCTTCCTCCTGATGAAGTGGACAAGGTGCTTTCATCTGTAAGGCTGACCACTTGCTTACTTGATCCTTGCCCATCTTGGCTCATTATGGGCTGCAGAGAGAGTCTGGGTGAGGGGATCAGGGTGGTGGTGAATGTCATCAGTCCTCAAGGAGGCAGTGATAAGACCACTCTTAAAGAAGCCCTCCTTGGATCCCCAAGTTCTGAACAACTTTCGCCCAGTCTCAAATCTGCCATTTTTGGGCAAGGTGATTGAGCGGGTGGTGGCGATGCAGTTGAAGGCACACTTGGAAGAAATTGATTATCTAGACGCATTTCAGTCAGGCTTCAGGCTTGGGCATAGGACAGAAACGGCCTTGGTTGCCTTGGTGGATGATATGAGGAGGGCTCTGGATAGGGGCGAATGCTCCTTCCTTGTTCTCCTCGACCTCTCAGTGGCTTTTGATACTGTTGACCACGGTATCCTCCTGGACCGCCTGGAGGGGTTGGGCATTGGAGACACCGTATTGCAGTGGTTCCGGTCCTTCCTCTCCGGCAGGTACCAGAGGGTAGCACTGGGAGAAGAGGTTTCGGACCCATGGCCACTCACTTGTGGGGTGCCACAGGGTTCCATCCTCTCCCCGATGCTATTTAACATCTATGTGAAGCCGCTGGGGGCTATCATCAGGAGGTTTGAGGTGCACTGTCATCAATATGCAGATGACACGCAGCTCTACCTCTCGTTCAAATCTTCACCAAGGTTGGCCGTAGAATCCCTGTCCAAATGTCTGGAGACGGTGAGTGGCTGGACGGGGAGGAATAAGCTGAAGCTGAACCCTGACAAGACCGAGGTACTTTTGGTGGGAGACAAGAGGAGGCTGGGGGATGTTGACCTGGTGTTGAATGCAGTACGGCTACCCTTGAAAGACCAGGTCCGCAGCCTGGGGGTCATTTTGGACTCCCAGCTGTCCATGGAGGCTCAGGTGTCAGCTGTGAGCCAGACAGCGCTGTTATCAACTCCATCTGATATGGCGGCTGCGCCCCTTCCTTCCCGTCCATCTGCTCCCATCGGTAGTACATGCCCTGGTCTCCTCTTGTTTAGACTACTGTAATGCTCTCTACGTGGGGTTACCCTTGAAGACGTTTTGGAAGCTGCAGCTGGTACAGAACGCGGTGGCTCGCCGGATTAAAGGCAGCTGCAGGCGAGATCACATCACTCCAGTGCTGAAGGAGTTGCACTGATTACCAGTTGTTTTCCGGGCCAAATTCAAGGTGTTGGTTTTGACCTTTAAAACCCTATATGGTTCCGGCCCAGCCTATCTTAAGGAACGCCTCCAGCAACACCAGGCAGGCCGCTTAACAAGATCAGCCTCGGATGGCCTTCTCTCTGTCCCATCAGCCAGGACAGCTAGACTGGTGGGGATGAGGGAGAGGGCATTTTCTGTGGTGGCCCCCACTCTGTGGAACTCCCTCCCTAGGGAACTCTGCCATGCCCCTCTTTAATGAGCTTCCATCATGCATTAAAAATGTGGTTGTTCAGGCAGGCATTTGGGGTGGGTTAGGGTATTTTAGAAAACCTTTTTATTGTAGAATTGTATTGTTTTAAACTGTTTTATTTTACGCTGTACATTGCCCAGAGTGGCTGGGTGACCAGCCAGATGGGCGATTAATAAATTTAATAATAAATAAATAAAAAACTAGGAATCTCTCTCTACTATATCTGACTGTGTAATGCGCTGCTTCCATAGGAACGTGGAATGGAACTACAAAAGTAGCAATCAAAACACTAAAACCTGGTACAATGATGCCAGAAGCGTTCCTACAAGAAGCTCAGATCATGAAGAAATTAAGGCATGATAAACTTGTTCCACTTTATGCTGTTGTGTCTGAGGAGCCAATCTACATAGTCACTGAATTCATGACAAAAGGTACATATTTCTTCTTAGACAGAAGTCAAAGATATAAAAATGGTAATGTTTTGTGAGTCATATTGTTTAGTTTATAGTTATTCTTTTAGTTACAAAAGAATAGACTGTAGTCTTATCAGGAAACTCTGGTAAAAGTGTAGTGCCGTTTGGCCCAGAAACAAGTCCAATTGGGTCAAGTCCCACTAAATACCATTTTGGCATGTCCTGAAGCAACCCTGCCTGAACACTGCCCAAGACATGTTAGATACACCAATATTACGTTCACATCCATTTGCATAGGTCACTTCTTAATTAGCATACATCTGATATATAGAATTGTCTCATAAACCTGTGGAGACTGTTTCTTTTTGGGGCATGTTCAGCCACTAAATTTGAAGTTGCTACAAATTAACATTAACACTCTCACTGTGATAAATAAAAGAAATTCTACTACTTATATTAGCATTTTTATATATATATAAAATATATATATTTACACATACATATACACACACACACATACACACACATACACACACACACACACACACACATATTGATAGTTATATTGATTCTGTCAGAATTTTGTTTCTGAAATGTGCTTAGGCAACTACAGTAGGAAAAGCATCTTTTGAAATGAGTCCCATGCAAAATTGTGTGAAATCATTGCTGTATTTGAATTAAAGGAACACTATGATTTGGGAAAAAAATAATATCTATGATGACAGATTCCACAGCTGAAAAAGCGGTCTAGAACTTATATGTTCCTTTAATAATTCCTTTTAGAAGTTTCCAGCTGTACATAAATTAATGCATTAATGTCTTTCTGCAGGTAGCTTATTAGACTTTCTTAAGGAAGGAGAAGGAAAATACTTAAAGCTTCCGCAGTTGGTGGATATGGCTGCTCAGGTACTTGTTTGAATCAAGGGAAGTTGTCTTGCTAGATATTATCATGTTACAACATGATGGCATAAGATAACATGTAGAAAAGAATGAAAATAGCTTTCTGTTCTAAGTAGTGTATTGATATTTAAACTTACAATTATTTAATTCTGCTGCAAAGTAATAGCGGCTACTGTATGTGTTTGAACAAAATATATACATTGTTGAATCTAAAAATGGTAAGTATATAGTATCAGTCTTAAGTTTGTAATATGTAAGTCATATAGCTAAACAGGAGCAATCATTTTCATTAGCATATGTTTGGTGAACTGAACACTGTTTTGTTAATATACAACTTTTTAAAGATTGCAGATGGCATGGCCTACATTGAACGAATGAACTACATTCATAGAGACCTCCGGGCAGCTAACATCCTTGTGGGGGACAACCTGGTGTGCAAAATTGCAGACTTTGGCTTAGCAAGGTTGATAGAGGACAACGAGTACACTGCCAGACAAGGTATATCAGATATATTTACTATACAAACCAACGTAGTTCCAGCTATTGAATCAATTCATACTATCACATCTATGTTCTTGATCAACCCAAGCCAAGTCAATTAACATTGCATTATTTATAACATTTCAGTTCCTTCGGAGGTGTGTGTGTGTGCATCCCCCATCACTATTCCACTTACTATAGTTGTCAGCAATAGAAGCTGAACTTTATTCTGTAAAAGTGGTGTTTTTTTTAACAGGTTCTAGGACTTAGAATGTCATATGTGACACGTCTAAGAATGTGATGGTCAGAAAGCTAACACAGTTCTGAAACTCAGTTTTCTGAAGTTTTTAAATTCAGTTTCCAACAGTCAGAGTTGCCAAGGATAAACCTTGATCCTTTAAAAAGCAACATTCCAGAATAAATCATTTAAAGATTCCTTTCCAAGTCCATTTCAAAAGATGTAATATAACACAATTGAACATTCAGGGGTTCCTTGAAAAGGAGCATAGTGGAAGACGGTGGTAGGAACCCCCAAAATGGCATGAGTCAGACTACACATTCAACAAAGCCACATAGTACAGCCACTCCAGCACTGAGCCACTTCAGACTATAGCAGGGGTTGAATTTTTTAGGTGCCCCCCATGTAGAGCATAAGCACACCAAGGGGAAAGGTTATAGCCTAGCCCTCCCTTTCATGTACTGTTTTTCTATGGGGAATTTTTAGAAGGTGAAATATTTTTTTCAAAGGCAGTTCTCTCATCTGCAGTCTACAGCTAGGAAAGATGATCTCACATGCTTTTTCTGAATGTGTAAGTAGAACAACCTTGGCCTTGACAGCAGTAAGGTTAACAGTACATTATCAGGTGTTACTCACTTTGCAATCTCCCACACAGCACTTAGGCTAGCACTGACTCAATGAACCGCATCAACCTTCAGCTAGACTTCTTCGAGTTTTGTCCTTGAGCACAATAAATATGATTTAGCAAGCCAGGCTATGCAAGGACTGCAAGTGTGTGTGTGTGTGTGTGTGTGTGTGTGTGTGTGTGTTAATCTGATCAAGAATAGAAAAATAACTATTTAATTGACAGGTAAATACAGAGTGAAAGGAGAGGAAGGTTCTGGCAAGAGAGATGAGCCCAAAGCTTCCTCTGAACTTGGAGCTAAAGAGGAGAGGGTATAAACCCTACCCCTCCTGGGCCTCAAAGTTCAGCTGAAGCCTGGGAGAAGACTTGGCGCTACCCTTTCTGGGCGCAAGGGCAGAGCCATAAAAAGCCTCTGCCTTGAAGGTGGAGGCACATCGGCTCGCCTCTGTGCTCATCCGAGCACAGGTGCAGAGCAAGCTAACATACCTCCACCTCTCATTCCCTCCCGCTCTGAGCAGGAGATGGGAGACACAGGCACATGATGCCTTGGTGCCCAGGGAACACTCTGACCTTAGGTCACCAGTTGGATGCAGAAGCAAAACAAACCTCCTCTTCTGCCCTCCAGCTCTGAACTGTTGAGGGGCAGGGGCTTGTTTAGTGCCCCACCTACTCCAAGCTTAGAGCTGAAGAGAGGAGAGAATCCCCCGATGTTATGCTGTATTTGAGACATAGCAGGAGGTTGTGGGGAAGACCCTGCCCTCGGACGAGGGGGGACCAGGCAACAACAAATTTTCAGTTAGCCAGGAAGGCCAGGTAAAATTTATTGATCCCTGCTTAAATATAATGGCAGCACAGATAAACTTTACAGAGTATATTTGTAAAACAAATTCACAGTTGGTCACAACATGCTACATTAGCATTTACAATTTGAATCCTAATTTTAGAAGCATCCAAGCAAAGCACACTCCACATCTTTATCAGAACAAATTCAGTTTTCTGGGGAATGGGGGGCAGGGGAACAAATCCTATGCAACATCCCGATCAGTTATTATCTGTTATATAAGCAGTGCTATTATAACAACTAGGGGAAGGATTCTCAACATATCCTTTCCCACATGAGATTTCTAAGTACTGCTCCACCAAAACCATCTTTTTAAAAGGTAATTATAAATAACTGATGTTAAGAAGAGGGGTTCTTTTGTATTTTTCTCTACTCTTTTAGGGGCCAAATTCCCAATTAAATGGACAGCACCTGAGGCTGCATTGTATGGTCGGTTTACAATTAAATCTGATGTCTGGTCATTTGGCATTTTATTGACAGAGCTCGTAACAAAGGGTCGTGTTCCATACCCAGGTAAAAAAAAAAAAGATCTTAACAGGTCTGCATAAGAATGTCACTGTTGTTTATAGCATCACCAGTGTGCCTCCACTGTCACTGTATGCATTTTCTGTCTATCACTTCCTGCAGTGCAAGGTAGGTAACCTGCTTTTTAAAAATTGTAATTTTCAAAACTGAACTATATTGGGTTTGGTTTTCACATATGAACTAAAAATACCAAAGATTGTTTCTGCAAGTTTCATCTGGTTGTTTTGCTGTATGAAGATAATAAGATATAAATTATTCGTTTCATGGTGTTTTTAAAAGCAATAGTTGGCATTGTGATCTGGGAACAAATACTCAAGGATGGATAGGTTTTAAACAGAAGAAGAACAATAGATAATTATTTAGGGACATCCTGGAGTCTCCTTAAAGAGATCAATGAGGGAGGAGAAAGACTGGTGGAAGGGGAAATAAAGTGGCAAAATATTCTGATCATAAAAGTGATGGTAAGGCTGGAAATCTTGGGTAAGGAATGACTGATTGAGAGCATGTTTCACTTTTTCACATTCACGAGGCACCAATGGCATTTGCACACCCATATCTATTCATTCTCTCTCTCTCTCTCTCTCTCTCTCTCTCTCTCTCTCTCTCCAGCTTGGTTGGAATATGTGCAGAGTAGAACAGTCCTAAAGCAGCAAGCTGTTGTTGAGGATGGAAGGCAAAGAGTGCTCTTCCATGCTGCTGCTAATTTCAAAAAGAAACCACCTTGAACTTAGTCCTATTCCTTAGAAGCTACATTTAACAGCTAGATGATGAGCAGGGAAATGAGACTGCTACCAGGCAGATTGAAGCAAAAGGGGAAGCTCAGTGAAAACACCAGTGAGATCTTCAGGGACCCTGGAGAGGTTTCATTTTTCAGCTACTCTGCCCTCTCGTTGTGTAGCCAGGAAGATTCCAAGGGAGGAGAGACATGTCTGATTGTGTACACAACAAGAGACCACAGTTAATGCAAGCAATAGTTAAACTAGCCTCAAACCTTCGTTTCAGATCCTGGTTTGTTGACCCCAAACAAGCCATAGCTTGTGAATGGGTTCTGGTTTAGACATCAAAACAAGTTATAGTTTAACTCAATGCTTCCCAAGCTTGGTTTCCCAGATGTTGGGAAAGTCCAGACAACTTCCATCATCCCCGACTATTAGCCATGCTGGTTGGGATTAGCTGGCTAGCTAAAGAAACCATAGTTTGTTACATCTGAACCCAGCCAATATGATAAAGGTGTACAAAATTGTGCAAAGTATGGAAAAAGTTGATAGGGAGACATTTTTCCCTTCTCATAATACTAGAACCTGGGGTTGTCCTATGAAGCTGATTAGTGGAAGATTCAGGACAGATAAAAGGAAGTACTTCTTCACATAGCACATAGTCAAACTATGGAATTTGCTACCACAGGATGTAGCAATGGCCACTAATTTGGATGGCTTTAAAAGGCGACTAGATAAATTCATGGAGGACAAGTCTATCAGTGGCTACTAGCCCTGATGGCTAAATACTACCTCCAGTGTCAGGCAGTATGCCTATGTACACCAGTTGCTGGGGAACATGAGTGGGAGGGTGCTGTTGTGCTCATGTCCTGCTTGTGGATTTCCAGCAGGCAACTGATTGGCCACTGTGAACAGAATGCTGGACTAGATGGACCCTTGACCTAATCCAGTCTGGCTCTGCTCGTGCTATCTTATTTTGGATAGGTCTGTTATTCCTAAGTACTCAGAATCCAGAAAAGCACTGACAACTTCATAAAAACTCTTCCATGCTGCTGAATATAAATGTCAAAACCTGTTGTACAATTTTAGGTATGGTGAACCGTGAGGTTTTGGAACAAGTGGAACGTGGCTATAGAATGCCTTGTCCTCAAGGATGCCCAGAATCTCTCCATGAATTAATGAAACTGTGTTGGAAGAAAGATCCTGATGAAAGACCAACATTTGAATATATTCAATCTTTCTTAGAAGACTATTTTACTGCTACAGAACCACAGTACCAGCCTGGAGACAATTTATAAGCCAATCACCTACGTACCATGCACAAATCTGCCAAATGTAAAATACTTTCAAAAAAATTATTTGCTGATTGGAAGGACTCAAACGAAAGCAGATCGCCATTTGCATGCTCTTGATGGCTAGCAAACTGGAATTCCAAAATATGGTTGCACAAAACCACTTTTTAAAGTGTTCTACTCAAATGTATCAATGATGTGGTCTTTTTCTCCCTTATTATATCAGGGTCCAAAGGAAGCATACTGACAAAATGGTGTGGTAAGCAAGCATTATCGTTACCAGGAGTGGCGCTGCTAATCTGTTCCTTTTCCTCTTCTAACATTTTAGCTATACTGCTAAAAGCAACATGAACAATGGAAATGTTCAAGGAATAACAAAGAACATTTTCGGGACCAAACAATTTAATTCCAGTTTTATAAAACGTCCTGTGTCCAGAGTAAAATAAGGTTTTTTTCTTAAAAATTGAGATCAATACAGCCCTAATCTTGAGGTTCATTTTACATTGATTTAATTAGGATAGGAAAACTATTCTTTAAAAAAAGCAGATGATTTATGATAAACTTGATTAAATGCTAGACCTCAGTAGTGGAACTGAAGAGCATAATGCACTGTGTTGATACTTTATGTTAATGTAACTGGAAAGTAGCATATGGGAACTTATTTTTTTCTTGCATAGTTTAATTAAGAATGATGAAGGTAACTATAAGATGAGTTCATGTTTTATATGGCTTTGTTAATGGAGTATATTATTAAACTTGAAACCACAAAATGCAATCAGAGGGAAAGAGAAAGTCCTCTTAATCTTTCAAGATGCAGCTTTTCAGAATGAAATTTCCAGTGAAATGTGTCCCAATTCTGTGTTTTGGGGATTTCTAGAAGAGACAGATCTGGAAAAGAGAGATATGTGTTGAATATTTATGAGTGCTTCCAAAATGTCTTGAGTTCAGGGATTTGCATGATTGCACTTCTGCTTTTCTTAAAAAGACACTCCTAAGTTTTAAAAGCTGAGGGATCCAATGGATCTGATCCAGAGCTGACCTTCCACAAACAGCAAGGCTCTTTCTGTTGGCAGAGGCAGCTACCTTCTGTGCTGTTGTGGAGGGTCCCCTGACCCCCCAGAGCATGTATTTTGGGACATAGGGGGAGGGGAATCAGTAAAAATCACCTCTTCCCCCCTTCTACCCACAGGATCATCCTGCTTGCAGAGTTCCAGTCCAGTATATTTACTACTGGGCTAATAATGGCAAGTTATTGATGGTCAGTCAGCCCAGCTCTCATGTACTATGTTCAGTTGACTCTACCCTAACAGAGCATGCATGGAGAGCAGGGGTTGCATATGTGCAGCCCTTTTTAAAAAGCCAAAGTTACACCAATAAGCTGTTGGGTGAGGAAGGGGAATTGAGATCCTAAATCCAGCTCCTCCTCTCAAGTCCCAACGACTGGTAGGAGTTAGATGGTTTTTTTCCCCTTAGGGCTATGCATGTACAGCCCGAACTGTTGGATCAGACAGCACATGCAATTCCTCATGCAGTTAGTGATACGAGTGCAGTAGCTTCTTCCACATGCATATTTTCCCTAGCTATATTGAGGAATAAGATTTACCATAACCTCTGACATATCAAGCAATAACATCCTGTTGGCATTGTTAAAATCTGCCAGTTATACTCAAAATATCTTTGCGCGGCAAAACGTTTCTGTGAAAATTATTGTGATCGTTGTCATATTATCAGACAAATTACACAGATTTAGTTCTGGTGCAACAAATACAACCATTTAGGAGTTTTGAATTCTGTTTCCAGAATGATTTTTTAAATAAAATTGTGCAATCATGTTGCATTTCCCCTTACCATCTCTACATCCTCAACTTTGAAATATTAAAAGGGCTTTATGTTAAAAAAAAAATTATGGGTAATGCAATTATGTTTATGTAATAATGCAAAATGCAAGAAAATTATTATGGTATTGATTGGATTTTAATTAACGAATAGAACATGTCATTGTAACAACATCTGTATAGTAAGAAAATGTTTTAAAAAAACACTAACTTAAGGAGCTTGTTCTTGACAAATGATTATGTATTTTAAAAAGGCCTACAAGATTAGCTTTCATATCTATTTTTCTTTTTTGATAGCATTTTACCTCAAGACTTTGATGTGAGCTTATCTTGGCAAATATAAGAACTCAAGACTGACACACACTTTTTTATAAATAGTAATACATTTTAAAATGTAATTATTTTTATAAAGCATGGTGTTAAATTTGTTTCGCAGGATTTATTTGAAATCAAATTCACTGTAATTACAGAAGCTTATTTTTTAAAAAAAAAATTTGATAGGTTTCCAAATGGCTTTGTTAAGCCTTCATAATGGGGACATAACTTTAAAGCTCAAGAGGATTGTAATCTCAATTATGTTGTTTAATTTTGCATTCTTTTTAACAGATTTGAACAGAGTACATCTTGCGAATGCCATGATATACTTTTAAGATTTTTTTTTCTAGAGCATTAAGAGATTTTTCTGGGGAAAAAATTGTCAATCCTATCTCTGTATCAAGTGCGCATGAGACGCTCTATAAGCATAAGAATCTCCATAAAACACATTCTGAACTATTCACCCCCTTTCCCTGACTGGAAAACACTAATGATTACTTTGTTACATGTGTATGAGGCACTTCGTTACATTAGCCACACTTTGTATTAATGTGTATACTCCTCGTTGATTTTTGGGATATAGACCCAAGAGTGCAGTAATACTTGTGGATACTCTCCCTGCTCCAGCCCTTCACCAAACAAATCAGAGGTGGGTGATGCCTGGACCATATTCCCCAACCCAAACAAAGGGAGAGAGGCCAGGTGAGGGCTCTGTAAGTAGAGCGAAGGTCACGGAGTAGCTTTGTGTGCAGATCTCAAGGTTTCCGCCTCATTCCCACAGCTGTGAGCTGTGTTGTGGCTGTGGAGGAGTTCGTACCCCACAGCAGTCTCTTGGCATTAGTGATGGAGATTATTTTTAAAAACGTGGATTGTCCCCCACTGGATTGGGAGCGATAAGCACAATAAACTAGGAGTTTTTGCACAATCCCCAGTTGAAAAGAATGGATGCCACCATTTTCTTGTGCAGCTCCTGTTTGTATCATTGGGACTTGTGAGGGAAAGATCCTGAAAGGTTGTGCCACTGGGCATAATCTGTCAACCACTACTTCCGTGCAATCTCAGTTCATTTTTTAAATGCCGTTTTGCGTATTATGTCCCATATCTTCTGCCGCAATCACATTCTTCAGTCAATATTGTGCAGGCAGTCCAAGCATCTCCAATGTATAGAGGTGCCGCTGTATATTAAGACTGTAGAACTGCTAGAATACTGTTTTCTAAACGTCAGAAATGATAATGCAATTTTTTACATGTTCTCAACTACTCGGTTTATTGTATTTTCAGCACTTCCTGTACTGTAATCATTGTTAATCAATTAAGAATGATTTTGATATTATTTTAATGGAAACAATTATGTAACGTTTCTGATCAAAACTGTACTGCGAGCCTTGCCTGTCGGTTTTGTTGAAGCTACATTGTGTGGTAACCTTTCATGTTTTGTTTGGTTTTCCTATTCATGCTGTGTTCACAAGCTTAAATATTTTTAAATATTTTATTACTTTTGCATAATTAAACTTCCCAAAGTGTAATCACTGTGTAGTGATGGTTAATCTTCATGGGAATTTAAACAGAACTCTATTCCTCCATATAGCGATTCTGTTATTCATTTAACAGTATGTGGAACTTCATTTTTGTCTTGATATATGTCAAATTCTAATGTAACTATTCCCTCTAGACATGATATGGAGCCTAAAAATACCATATTGGTTAAGCATGACCTTAGTATTTATTAGCTACGGTAGAGAAAATTTGTACTTTAGACTATGCAGGACACTGCCCCTCCATACAAGTTCCCTATAAACTTTAAATGAGAAAACTATATTTGTGCACACAATGTTTGCTATTGAAAGTGACTTCTGAACCTAACTTAAGTAGACTATAGTACTATGGTAATTTGAATAGTAGTGGCTAATATACATAATAGCCCAGTGAAATTAGATCAAAACATTTTGCAGATATATCAGCTTTAAAAGATCAAAACAAAACAGAAAACTTCATTTTTATTATTGCTCCATATCCTGTGTTAAGGACTGGACCTTAGCAAAGAAAATAGGTGCTGAGGCTGAGCCCTGGCATATGTCCTCTTTCTTTATGCCAGATTTGCACTCTTGCCTTCTATTTCATGGAACAGCCAGGGTATGAAGACAGTTTTAAGTCCTGTTTTAACTAAAAATACAGACAACCTATTCAGATCAATGATGAACTAAATAATTTGCATAGGGTGATATTTTGTAAACAGTTGCTATTAATCTGATTTTAAATTAAACATAAATGTGATCACCAAAGGATGATGCAACTGTATTATACTGTGACTTACGAGCAATTTATGCATTAACTGCTATCATTTTTTTCAAATTGCCACACCTCACATACACCAATCACTCTGTGCTTGTGTTAGCATTTCTTCGATCCAGCACTCATGGTTAAGTGTGTACTTGGCCTTCCAGTGCCTGAGGACCACATTTTTAGCACTGAAAATGCCCTCGTTAGCCGTGTGTGTGAGGGCAGTCAACTGGGATCCAACCAAATATAGCACGAATCCCCTGAAATTTATAGAAGTTGAATATCATGTTAACCCTGGTGCAAGCTTCAGCCCAAAAGGGGATGACTATTGGGCAGGTTCAGGTGAGTAAGATGTGCCCTTGAGGATACACATCGGTAGCTGTGCCCAGACTCTAGGACCTGAAAGCAAATGGGTTTTATATGTACTAGGCAGCCTCAAATACATTGCTAAAGTTTCTAGTGGCTAGTGCAGAGTTCTTCTGAGGTGGTGCTACATTCACTTCTAGCTCTAAATTTCACTTTAATCTGGTGATATCCAAATTTGGAAGGCTGGCTTCTTTCATAGCAGCAGCTATGTAAAGGTGGATTTCAGACCAGCCCCACAAAGATTCGAGCTCAGTCCGTAAACCTGGGGGCTTCAGATGCCCCAGTGCATCCAGCCCGAACCACATTCATGCTTCAGCTGCAAGGAGTGCCTTGCAGCTGTGGGTGGGAGCCCAAATTCATATTGGAGCATCTGGAAGGTTTTAAAGGAGAGCTCAGCAGTGGCACCTGTTTTCAGGGCTCAACAATGGCATATATCACCCTTCCCCAACCCAGGTGTTTTAGACTTCAGCTCCCATCAGCCCCAGGCAGCATGGTCAGTTGTAATCAAAACATTGGAGGGCAGCAGGTTGAGGGAGGCTATCTGGGTATGTGCAAATAGGATTGTCCTTACCACTAACAGCAACCCCCCACCCCACCCCAATCCACATCAGGGATTGAGGAAAGAGCAGTCCAGTCAAAGGGTGTTTCCAGAAACACTTGAACCCCGGTAACTATCCTTTGATCTAGAAATGAATCATTGAAATATGATTGCACCAGACTATTTCTAAATCCAATCCCAACCTCCATCAATTGCTTTGGAAATGGGGGTGGGGGGAACTGGGCCTGGCCTAGAGACAATGCGCCACAATGACTTAAGGGTGCAATCCTATGCATGTTTAGATGGGGAAAAGTCCTACAGTTCCCAGCGTTCCCCAGTCAGCACGCTGGGAGTTGTGGGGCTTTTTTTCTGCCTAAACATGGATAGGATTGCATCCTGAAACTAGTGCCTCTGAGATACGCCCTTGCCTCCAAAACACTTTGCAGGTGAAAGGGGGGCTTAGTTCATGGCTCCCAAAATCTCTGCTTTAGAAACAAGAGAGATGAAGCCACACTCCATTCCTGAACATTTGCCAAAGTGCAAAACTGCTTTTAAAATATAATAAAATTGAATAAGACAGTTTTGGTGCTTGTTTGCCATTCAAGGGCAGCAATATTGCCACAGTGGATAAAGTATGCTTCCGGATGAGGCTTTTTTTTTTTTTGCACACCATCACCCTGCTTCATGCATGGAAGTTTATGGGGGCTCCAACCCGTAACCCTCCTGTGTTTTCCCACTGCTGCCTACTTCTGTCTCCTTTCTTACCGCAATCCTTTAAGGAGAAAACAATGGAATAACTGGTAGTGCCTTCTGACAGTGCTAGCAGCTCTCCATCTGAACGCACCCTAACCCCCAGCATTTTATCCCTGCTGACTGCACCTGCCACCCATGGTAGAGGGCAGCTTTTGTAAATACTTGTGCTAAAACGTTTTTAAAAATTATGCTGCTTGATTAAGCAGGGGCACTCTTTATTCTATTAAAGGGTTAAGCAGGAGCACTCTTTTGTCTGCTAAAAGCTTTGTAGTGATTTAGCCTATCATTAATGATTGTTGCAGTCCTACAAGTCCCATTGATTTCAAAAGGGCTCATTCCAAGTAAGTGTGTGCATAGAACTGCTCCTCCCGTGTCCTTCAGGTTGGAGCTACTTTCAATCGGGGATCAGTCCTGGAACGTCTTTATTATGCAGAAAGCAGGTTCCTGGATCATAAGAAATCAGTTCCTTTGAGCATGTTTTGAATGCCTTCCCTTCATCCTCCTACTGAGTAACCACACTTGCCCACATGAGGAGGGATTAGATGATGAAGGGGCACTCCTGAAACCCCCAACACTTCTTTTATGACCGAAACAGGGACGGTGTGAAAGCCAAAAGGGAATGGCCCTTTTATTTAAGAAAACCATGCCAAACACTATGGCATGTGTTAGAGATACCTGAGAATAATGTTTTAAGACATAAACCCTTGAAAAATATTATTAATCCCATATACATACACAGCTTGAGACTGCAATGCCTGACAACACGCCTCTCCCAAAATGAACCGACCCATACGCTATGCTATGCATCTAAGGTGGTCCTCTGGGTACCTCCTCCAAGGAAAGCTCAGAAGGTGGCAATGAGGGAGAGGGCCTTCTCGGTGGTGGCCCCCCATCTGTGGGACAGTCACCCCAATAATGTCTGCCTGGCACCAACATTGTTATCTTTTCTGCACCAGGTTAAGACCTATCCCTTTTCCCAGGCATTTGGCAGCACATGATGAGTTTTAATCAGTCCTGGATGTGTCTTTAGTTATGATTAATGGTTCAAAGTTGTTTTTAGTTATCATTGTTAGTGTATATTGTCTGTGCTTTTATGTAAATGGCTTTTAAATTTTGTATATTGTATTTTAACGTTTTAACTTATGTAAACTGCCTAAAAAGCTTCGGCTATGGGGCGGTATAGAAATGTAAATGATGATGATGATGACGATGTCCAGAACACATCCAGAACAGAACGGAATGGCTCGGAACAGTCATTTCCAAATGAGCCAAATCAACCAAATTCACCAGGCACACATAACTACATGGGACTGATAAAATGAACCACAAAGCGTCCACAGAAACCACATGTGGGTACCTGTTCTGGGCAAGAGTCTGCATTCTTGAAAAGTGGCCCAGAAAGGCCACTTCCAAGTGAGCCAAATCAACCAAATTTACCAGTCACATAAGACTGTATGGGAGGGATGCAATAAGCCACAGAAACCTTGTTGGGATACCAGTTCCAGGCAATAGTCGACATTCTCAAAAGATGGCATGGAACAACAACTTCCACATGAGCCAACTCAACTAAATTCTCCAGTCACACATAACAACATAGGAGGCATGCAATAAGCCACAAAACGTCCACAGAAACCATGTTTGGATACCTGTTCTGGGCAACAGTCTGTATTCCAGAATAAGGCCCAGAAACAGCAACTTCCAAGTGAGTCAAATCAACCCAGTTTATCAGCCACACATACAGTAAGTGCATGGGAGTGATATAAAAAGCTATAAAACTGCCAGAAAACCATGTTCTAATACCTGTTTCAGGCAGCAGTCTGTATTGTGTAAAATGGCCCGGAATGGAAACTTCCAAGTGAGACAAATCAGCCCAACCCAGTCACACATGACTAGGTGGGAGTAATACAATAAGCCATAAACAAACACTACCACTCAATATTAGAATTAAAAGCCATCTTTAATGTATATTACAATAATATAACAGAATCAAACCCACCTCAAAAAATTACTGACACATGTCTTTAACTTTTAGCCATACCAAGTAACATCTGACATCCAATTCAATTTGTCTATTGTTAAACCAGCATAATTTATATTCAATGATTTTTTTAAAAAAAGCCTGCTAATTTGAGACCAGAGTTAAAGCTATCTCATGTTTGCTCAAGATCCACAAAGCCAGGAAACTGGAAGCTAAGTCTGGTGCCTTAATTGATGTGATCAGTGATGATGTTGTACAATGTCATGAATTATGCTGGTTTACAGCTTACCCTCCATGCATCCACACTTCTCCTAGGTCTTTCAGGCCTAAATCCACATGAGGAGGATGGAGTGTCTGGGAGCAGCAAAGATGCCCCATGTTGTCCTGGTCCTGTCTTGCCTTATGAAGTATCTGAGCCTTACTGTATTGCTAGAGGAATCCTCCTGTGAGTTGAGCCAGGCCAGTTTGTTAGCTGCATCAGTAGCTGGCAGGATGGGTTAAACAATGAGAGGGACCCTTCTTCTAGCAGTAACACTAGATGCTTTATAAAGCAACATAGGACCAGGACATCTTTGCTGACCAAAGAAAAGTAAGGGTACATGAAGTAAAATGAAATGGGCATACATACAGTGCGAATGCATGTTTAGTGCAACGTGTGAATATAGTGCGAGATATGATCCTTACATGTTCTTTCTCCACCACACAGAAAGTAAGAGCAAGGACTGGGGCCCTTGTACTGCATTTCTGCTTTCGGAAAGGTAGTGTGAGGTCTTGATCCTTGCGCTCCCCTCATCTGTGCATTCCATCCCCACCCCTCCCAAATTATCTGACGGTCGACCTTCGTGTTACTGTAAAGATGTAGCTAGCGTTTCTTTCTTTTTTTACTCAAAAGTAAGCTCATGGGACCTCATATGAATCAGGACCCTAGAGTGGCTGGTAGGGGGCTTTAACACTTTTTTACTATGCCTGCAATACACATTGCAACTGCATGCCTTTGTGGCGATGTAAATAGGAGGCATGGGTATGGATGTATGAATTGTCTTAAATCCGTTCTGTGTTTCACAGATTGTCAGGCGTCTTTTGTTTTGTTGTCCACTTATTGATGGAACTGGATCTTTCCTACAAGAATTTCATTCATTTACAAATGCACATTAGTGCGCTTGCATGCATGCACATGCGTGCAAGTGCACATTTGCAGAAATCTCCTGCAAAGGTAAAAAAAACTAGACTGTAAATCTGGCACTGGAACATGGTTTCTGTGAAAAATTTGTGACTTATTGCACCCATCCCATATAGTTATGTGTGACAGGAGATTTTGGTTGATTTGTCTCACTTAGAAGTTCCCGTTCCAGGCTATATATTAAAATACAGACTCTTGCCCAAAATAGGCTCAAGAATATGGCTTTGTGGAGGTTTTATAGCTTGTTACATCACCCCCATATAACCATGTGTGACAGGTGAATTTGGCTGCTTTGGCTCACTTTGAAGTTGGTGTTCCAGACCATTTTCCAGAATATGGACTATTGCCAGAAAAGGTATCCGAAAGTAGTTTCTGTGGACATTTTGTGGCTTATTGAATCCATCCTATGTAAGTATTCATGACTGATAACTTTGGTTGATTTGGCTCACTTGAAGCTGCCATTCCAGGCCATTTTTCAAGAATATGCACTATTGCCCATAACGGGACCTGAACATGGTTTCTGTGGAAGTTTTGTGGCTTATTGGATCAGTCCCATGTAGTTATGTGTGACTGGTGAATTTGGTTGATTTGGCACATTTGGAAGTGACCGTTCCAGGCCACTCTGTTCTGTTCCAGATGTGTTCTGGGCACAGGTTAATAATATAATTTTTCAAGGGTTTCTGTCCTAAAATATTGTTCTCAGGTGTCTCTAACACATGCCATAGTGTTGGGCATGGTTTTCTTAAATGAAAG
This sequence comes from Heloderma suspectum, assembly GCF_057233095.1. Lineage (NCBI taxonomy): Eukaryota > Metazoa > Chordata > Lepidosauria > Squamata > Helodermatidae > Heloderma > Heloderma suspectum. The sequence goes on along the minus strand of NC_139461.1, from coordinate 80,463,688 downwards.
GGCCATTCCTGTCCGACTTTTACATTGTCCCCAAAAGAGGCATTACTTTAAATGTGTGTCTAGCAGTGATGTCTTTCTCCACCTGTTTTTACTCTAGAGTAGGCACAAGAGGCCCGATCCGATCCTAAAAGGCCCCCGCCCACACACACACACACACTCAGGTCTCGAACCGGATTGGGGCCCTGCGCCTACTCTGGAGTAAAAATTGGGGGGAGGAAACGAAGGTACTAGACACTCATGTAAAGGAATGTCTGTTTTGGTCCTTAGTGGAGGCTTCCCCAGCCTGGCGCCCTCCAGATGTTTTGGACTTCAACTCCCATCAGCCCCAGCCAGCATGGAATGCTGGGACTTGTCGTCCAAAACATCTGGAGGGCAAACGGTGCAGAAGCGCACATCGCCAGAACCCTTTGAGTCTCCTACAGGGGGATCCCGACCAGGTCTTCCCTCGGGCGTAAGCTAAGTCCGTCTAACTTTGGCGAGGCGAGGCGAGGCGAGGCGAAGGCACGCTTCGGACGGTAGCCGCCCCGCGTCTCTTTCCGCGTTGCCAGGCCGCCCCTCCTGAAGCTCCTCCTCCGCTCCTTCTCCGCCTTTGCCTCCCTCCCCGGCCGCCCGTTGGACGCGAGCGGCCCCCACAGCGCGTCGTGCACCAATCGACGCTTCAGAGTCGCTCGCCGGGGCTGGGAACAGGCGCGCTGGTGCAGCTACTTCCGACGTGCCCCGAGCCCCAGGCGGAGGGCCCTTGTGGCGATGGGCAGAGGCAGGATCACGGGCCTGAGCGTGAGCGACGTCCGGTTCCCCACGTCTCTGGCCCATCATGGCTCAGATGCGATGGTAAGCGCCGCAGCCGCCGGGCGCGCGTTGGAAAGCAGCGGCGGGGCAACCCCATCGGCCGCGGCGGGATGGCTGCGTTGCAGCGGTTCGCTGAGTAGCAAAAGGAACCTTGCCAAGCGGGCTCCGTCGCCTCTCGCAGCCGCTGAGCCTGCAAGCCAGCACGGACTAAGCCCACTGAACTTAAGGGGACCTCCCTCGCAGTGAACACGTCCCGGGTTGCGCCGTTAGGCGCGTTCCTCAGTCTAAGCAGAGCGTAGGAAAAAAGACACGCCTCTCCAAGCTGCTAGTCCTCGGGGTGAGCAACTTGTGGCCCTCTGGATGTTGTTGGGCCTCACCATTGGCTGTGGTGGCTAGGGCTGATGGGAGTTGCAGTCCAACATCCGGAGGGCAACAAGTTACCTGGCCCAGTACTAGCTGGTTACTTTAGTTTTGTTCCTGTTTGATCTGTTGTGGTTCTGACACCACACTGCCTCTCTGGCAGAGAGTTCTGGATGGGCAGGTTGCTTTACAGCAGGGGTGGGGAACCTCAGCTTTCCCCATACAGACATGCCTGTTTCCCCTGGCCCCACCCCCTTTCACCCCACCACCAGTTGTTTGGTGGTTACCCATCTCTCTCTCTCTCACACACACACACACACACACCCATTGTAAAAGGTTGAAATGCCTCTCCTCAGGCTGAGGTACTGGCTGAAAGAGTTTTAAGATAGGGTATGCTGGTATTTTTTGTGGTTTGTGTCAGCCCCTTTGGCCCCGCCCACCATTGGAATGCAGCCCCCAAGAGCTTCTCCAAACTGGAATTTGGCCCTGGGGCTGAAAGAGGCTCTGGTAGTGATATATGTTCAAGGACAGGGGTCTGCAGCTGTCATGTGGAGGTCAGTATTGTGTATTGCTTGCATCAGTATTGGGTGTTTCTGCTCTTCTGTTTAGCACCCCGACCCAGATTATTCGGCAGCCTATGTTGTAATAGAAACAGATGCTCCTGATGGGCTCAGAGGTTATGGCTTAACTTTTACACTGGGCAAAGGCACAGAAGTAGGTAAGTTGTTGCACTGCCCCTAAGTTTAAACTAGGCCTAAATTGCCATGAGAACTTTGGTTTAAATCATGCCTTCCTTCCTCTCTGGAAATGATCTCTCTAAGGCAGCCTTTGCCAATGTTTTGGGCTACACATCAGCCCCACCCAGCAGAGTTGTAGTGCAAAGCATCTGTGGGGGCAGGCTGCTCTGGGATGAGCTGCTGTAACAGCATGGCTGTGCAAGGTGGGATTTCAAGAGCTTTCTTGATCTTTGTACTAATAAGTCACCTATGGGAGCTGGGTAGCTGCAAAACCAAAGAGAGGGGGAGGGGGAAAGGCCATTAAATCCTTTTGGTCATCTGTTAAATAATGTTTCAGCACTCTTGTAAGTGTTAACACTAGTTCAGTATCAAGAGTACCTGCAAAGGTGTTACTTCCTGCTGCAGGGCATTTAAGGGTAGTTATTATTAGAGCCCACACATGCACACCCTCATGGAGGCTGCCAAAAAGTGTTTTTCATCAGCGGCCCTTTTCCCAGGGACGGGGAGGTGGTAATAATAATAACAGACCTTTTAGACTCTTTTCTCAAAAAAAGCTCAACGCAACTTACAACAAAATTAAAACATACAAAATGTAAACCCACTAAAAACAATTATCCACTAAAATACCACCATCCCATAAAACAACTAAAACATCAGTTACAGCCATAACAATTCAACTGATGCATAAAAGAGCCCATCAGATGCCTGAGAATAGAGGAAAGCCTCCTTGAATGTTGTAAGTCCACTTATACGTCATTGGATGAAACCCTAACAAATCTGCATAGTCTCCTACTCATGCATCTGAAGAAAGCTAATGTTACGTTAGTCTTTAAAGTGCCACAATATTATTTGAGGAATTACAGCCATCCTGTGAAAACAAGGATCAGCCCTACTTGTTATGAGCCTATAGTGTCACAATGGCTCTGACAAGCAAACATTTGTGAATTATTTTCTCATGTGGATGTGACTTTTCACTTTAGTTGTGTAATGCTTGAATATAGGCCTTAGGACCCAATTCAGGAAGTTGCTAAGAACTCCCTTCACATGTGCATGTATTCCTGGATACAAGCTGGCTGGGGAATGCTGGGAGTTGTAGGACTTTTTTTGGCCTAAATGTGCATAGGATTGCACTCTAGGTTGGCCTTACCATTACAGACCTATAAGACATGCCTGGAAAAACTGTAATGTAATTGTCTCTTTCTAACTGTGCATACAGAGCAGCTTACCATTGGTGGAAAAATCCCCTTCCACAACTCCATTTTGAGACACGTTGGCCTACTTATCTGTGTAGATTTGCATAGCGCTTAGCATGTAGTTCAGCCTGGCTAAAACTTGGTTTCTTAAAAAGCTTTCTATGCTCTTCAGTAGTGTGCTTTACATTTCAAGGAGTAATGCATGCACCAGTCTCGAGCAGCATAAAGATTTATTTCATTTACCAGCAAGTGTGTATAAAATGGTGATATGAACTGTTGCAAATATGAACAACATTGAAAGCAAAGGCGATTTAACACACACTGTTACAATACAATATCAGCTACTCTTCTCTTCTAGAATCTTTGTGGCTACTTCTTGTTTCACATCCTCTCCCAGTGCAAATCCCTGAGCAGCTCTCCCTCTGGTTTTGTGTTCACTTTAGTATAGTAACCTTTTAGCCACCTGCAGCTTCTTCTGACCATGGCGTAACAGTAACAAAATCGTAATCCTTTATAGCCGTTCCACACCACTGCAGTGTCTTGCCTCTACATCAAAACACATTACAAGCTGTGATGTTGCTTAAACAGCTGTGATACCCCTAATCGGATTATATGCCTACTTCTCTTTTGGTATCCTTTACCACTTCTATTCTCTTCAGCTGACATAAGAGGAGTTCGGCTTGTATCATCCAAATAACTTCTAAATATACCCAAACGCTGTCTAATGTTGCTTCTACTAGAAATGGATCAGCGAAATGCGAGAGCTTTGGAATTTTCCTGTTTTCTTGCCAAAATTAAGAATTCCTCTGTGTAACTTGGTAGTCCAACCCACCTTTTATTCCTTCTAAAAGTGTGTTGAGAATGGTTGATCATATTTTGAGCCTTGATTGTATTTTGTATTGTTGTTGTTCAGTCGTTAAGTTGTGTCCGACTCTTCGTGACCCCATGGACCATAGCGCGCCAGGCCTTCTTGTCCTCTGCTCTCCCCCGGAGTGTGCTCAAGTTCATATTCATTGCATCAGTGATGCTATCTAGCCATCTCATCCTCTGCCATCCCCTTTTCCTTTTGCCTTCAATCCTTCCCAGCATCAGGGTCTTTTCCAGGGAGTTTTCTCTTCGCATTAGGTGGCCAAAATATTTGAGCTTCAGTATCTGTCCTTCCAATGAGCACTCAGGGTTGATTTCCTTTACGATGGACTGATTTGACCTCCTTGCAGTCCAGGGGACTCGTAGGAGTCTTCTCCAGCACCACAGTTCGAAAGCATCAATTCTTCGGCGCTCAGCCTTCCTTATAGTCCAGCTCTCACAGCCATACATTACTACTGGGGAAACCATACCTTTGATTATATGGACCTTTGTCGGCAAGGTGATGTCTCTGCTTCTTACTATGCTGTCTAGGTTTGCCATAGCTTTCTTCCCAAGGAGCAACCATCTTTTAATTTCATGGCTACAGTCACCGTCTGCGGTGATCTTGGAGCCCAAGAAAGTAAAATCTTTCATTGCTTCCATTTCTTCCCCTTCTATATGCCAGGGAGTGATGGGGCCAGATGCCATGATCTTAGTTTTTTTAATGCTGAGTTTCAAACCAGCTTTTGCACTCTCCACTTTCACCCTCAACAAGAGGCTCTTGAGATCCTCTTTGCTTTCTGCCATTAGGGTGGTATCATCTGCGTATCTGAGGTTGTTGATAATTCTCCGGGCAATCTTAATTCCGACCCGTGATTCATCCAACCTGGCATTTCTCATGATGTACCCTGCATATAAATTAAATAAGCAGGGCGACAATATACAGCCATACATCATACTCCTTTCCCAATTTTGAACCAATCGGTTGTTCTATGTCTGGTTCTTACCGTTGCTTCTTGACCCTCGTACAGGTTTCTCAGGAGTAAGGTGGTCTGGTACTCCCATCTCTTTAAGAATTTGCCACAGTTTGTTGGGATCGGCACAGTCAAAGGCTTTAGCATAGTCAATGAAGCAGAAATAGACATTTTTCTGGAATTCTCTTGCTTTCTCCATGATCCAGCAAATGTTGGCGATTTGATCTCTAGTTCCTCTGCCTCTTTGAAACCCAGCTTGTACTTCTGGTAGTTCTCGGCTCACATACTGCTGAAGCCTAGCTTGTAGGATTTTGGGCATAACCTTGCTGGCATGTGAAATGAGTGCAATTGTATGGTAGTTTGAACACTCTTTGGCATTGCCCTTCTTTGGAATTGGAATGTAAACTGACCTTTTCCAGTCTTGTGGCCACTGTTGAGTATTCCAAATTTGTTGGCATATTGAGTGCAGCACTTTAACAGCATCATCTTTTAGGATCTTAAATAGCTCAGCTGGAAAACTGTCATCTCCACTAGCTTTGTTGTTAGTAATGCTTCCTAAGGCCCACTTGACTACACGCTCTAGGATGTCCAGCTCATGTTCAGTGGCTGCACTATCATGGCTATCAGGGACATTAAGATCTTTCCTGTATAGTTCTTCTGTGTATTCTTGCCACCTCTTCTTAATCTCATCTGCTTCTGTTAGGTCCCTGCCTTCTTTGTCCTTTATCATGCCCATCTTTGCACAAAACATTCCCTTGAGATCTCCAATTTTCTTGAAAAGATCTCTAGTCTTTCCCATTTTATTTTCCTCGATTTCTTTGCATTGTTCATTTCCGAAGGCCTTCTTGTCTCTCCTTGCTATTCTCTGGAACTCTGCATTCAATTGGATATATCTTCCCCTTTCTCCCTTGCTTTTCGCTTCCCTTCTTTCGTGAGCTACTTGTAAAGCCTCCTCAGACAGCCACTTGGCTTTCTTGCATTTCTTTTTCTTTGGGTTGGATTGAGTTGCTGCCTCCTGAACAATGTTACGGACCTCCGTCCATCGTTCCTCAGGCACTCTTGTCTATCAGGTCTAATCCCTTCAATCTATTCCTCACCTCCACGGTATATTCATAAGGGATATTATTTAGGTCATACCTGAATGGTTTAGTGGTTTTCCCTACGTTCTTCAATTGAAGCCGAAATTTTGCAAGGAGTAGCTCATGATCTGAACCACAGTCAGCTCCAGGTCTTGTTTTGACTGACTGTATAGAGCTTCTCCATCTTTGGCTGCAAAGGACATAATCAATCTGATTTCGATATTGACCATCTGGTGATGTCCATGTGTAGAGTCGCCTCTTGTGCTGTTGGAAAAGAGTGTTTGCTACGATCAGCGTGTTCTCTTGGCAAAACTCTATTAGCCTTTGTCCTGCTTCATTTTGTACACCAAGGCCATGCTTGCCTGTTATCCCGGTGATTTCTCGACTTCCTACTTTAGCATTCCAATCCCCTATGATGAAAAGGACATTTTTTTTGGTGTTAGTTCTAGAAGGTGTTGTAGGTCTTCATAGAACCAATCAACCTCAGCTTCTTCGGCCTCAGTGGTTGGGGCATAGACTTGAATTACTGTGATGTTAAATGGTTTGCCTTGGATTCGTATTGAGATCATTCTATCATGTTTGAGATTGTACCCCAGTACTGCTTTTCCCACCCTTTTGTTGACTATGAGTGCTACTCCATTTCTTCTAAGGGATTCTTGCCCACAGTAGTAGATATAATGGTCACCTGAATTAAATTCACCCCTGCTTGTCCATTTTAGTTCACTGATTCCCAAGATGTCGATGTTCAATCTTGCCATGTCATGTTTGACCACCTCCAGCTTACCTTGATTCATTGATCTGACATTCCAGGTTCCTAAACAATATTGTTCTTTACAGCATCGGATTTTCTTTTCACCACCAGACACATCCACAGCTGAGTGTCCTTTTGGCTTTGGCCCAGCCACTTCACTCTTTCTGGCGCTACTTGGAAATACCCTTTGCTCTTCCCCAGTAGTATATTGGACACCTTCCGACTTGAGAGGCTCATCTTCCGGCGTCATCTCTTTTAGCCTTGTGATACGTTCCGTGGGGTTTTCTTGGCAAGAATACTGGAGTGGGTTGCCATTTCCTTCTCCAGTGGATCACATTTTGTCAGAACTCTCCGCCATAACCTGTCCGTCTTGGGTGGCCCTGCACGGCATAGCTTATGGCTTCACTGAGTTACGCAAGCCCCTTCGCCACAACAAGGCAGTGATCCATGAAGGGGAATTTTGTATTAGATGAAGGAGTTTGTGGCAAATTCTCAACATGCAAGCCCACGTTCTTGTGAAACTTCGTTGCAATTATATGATAGCATAGCAGTGCCATCATAAATAACTCAGCTTTATTTATATTGCAGAACAATTGCTCAATAAGCACAGGAAAGTGTTACCCAATGAATCATGACAAGACCCTTTTGAAGTAGCTGTTCCCATCTTTTCAATGCCATTTTCCCCTTATTTCAAGATTAGGTCAGACGCTGCAGTCGATCAGTGGACCCCAGTTTCTTCTAAAACAGGAGTGGGCAACTTGTCGTCCTTCAGATATTTTGGTCTACAAGTCCCATCAGCCCTAGCCAGCATAACCAATGGTGAAGGATCATGGGAGTTGTAGGCCAAAACAACTGTAGGGTCACAATTTGTCCACCCTAGAACATAAAAGATGTTGGATACTTGCATCCTATTTCCCATAGTGGCCAACCTGATTCCTTTGGGATGCCCCCAAGCAGGGCATAAAGGCAATAGCCCTCTCCTGTTATTGCTCCCCAGTAACTGGCATTCAGTGGCATACTGCCTCTGAACATGGAAGTTGCATGTAGGCTATTATGACTAGTAGCCCTTAATAGATTTTTTCTTTATGAATATATGTTATCCCCTTTTAAATCCATTCAAGCTAGTGACCATTTCTATACTGAATTCCCTGTACAGTTCCCTCTGCAGTGAAATCCCCCCCCCCAATATATAAATTACACAGACCATGTACCTAATTTATCTTTGGGTTTTCAGTCATCCACTTGCTTACTCTTGAAACACTCATCTTATGTCATAATGGTTTAGGACCAGGTTATCTCCCTTCCTATAAACCTACCTCTTCATGGCCTACCAGTATCTGAGCTGTGTTTGGCCAGGACACAGGAGAAGGCTTTCTCCCTAGTTGCACCCAGACTTTCAAACTCCATTCCCAGGTGATGCCTGTCTAGCCCACCCTCCTCTAGCAGGCAGAGATGTTCTTACTTAGACAAGCTGTTGGCCCGATTACTTACTTTATCTGCTGTTCTTATTTAATTGATTTATAACCTGCCATCATCAGTTTCTCAGGGCAGATGGGGCCTTCATTTTTATTGACTGATATTTTTACCTGTTCTTTTTGAGGTCTGGGGGTTTTATGTGTGTTTATTATATTGTAATTTGAAATTATTTTGTTAACCACCCTGAGTTAAATGCAGAAAGGCAAAAATAGGAATTTAAGTCATAATAAAATCAGGTGGGGTTGCCAAGAGCCAATCATCCAAGCAGAGTCCATGGCCAAACTCGCATTTCACTTTCTGTGTTCTCCCCCCCTCCCCCGAGTTGTTTGGGTGTTCTGTCTTTCAAACCATTTTTTTTCCCAGAGGTCACTAAAATCCTGAACAATACAGGGAATGCCGTGTCAAAAATCTCAAGCCATTTGGTATATTTTGCAGTTGTCTGTGCGGTCAATGCGCTCTCTGTTCACGTGGTCGATAAAGACTTGGGTGAAATAACTGATGATTTTCGAGGCTTCTACAGGCAGCTCACCAGCGATGGGCAGCTCCGATGGGTAAGGTATTTTACAGCATTTTGAAAGAAGGCTAGCACATGAATGCAAAACTGCATTTTTATTTTATAATAAGAAAAATTAACTGGGATTCTATTTAGGTATTGATCCTTCTGTTGGATCACTGACATAAGCAGGAAACCAGATCAGTGACAGGGCTTAATTGGTAGAATCTAAGACTTAGGCTGAACGTTGTTTGAGTTCTTGTATTGATGTAGATATCAAAAGCTCTCGCCCAGCCTCCTATTTTTTTAGACATTTTCAGTAAATACTCCCTGAATGCTGCTCTTGCGCAAACAAAACAAGGAAATGGAGCTCACCATGTTGTGGTATTTTGGAAGGTAATGTTATATTTTGAACATAAGAAGAGCCCTGCTGAATCAGACCAAAGGCCTGTCTAGCCCAATGTGTTGTGTTCACACAGTGGCCAACCAGTTGCTCCAATAGGAAGCTCACAAACAGGACATAAATGCAATTAACCCTTCCCCTCATGATCCCCAGTAACTGGTATGTATAGGCATACTTCCTCAATGTAGGTAATATATAGCCATCATGACGAGTAGCCATTGATAGCCGTATCATCTATGAATTTTTCTAATCCCCTTTTAAAGCCAACCAAGTCAGTGGCTATCACTATGTCTTGTGGTAGTGAATTCCATAGTTTCACTATGAACTGTGCGAAGAAGTGCTGCCCTTTATCGGTCTTGAACCTCCCACCATCCAGCTTCATGTACACCTCTGTCATGTCTCCCCTTGTCTGCCTTTTTTCTAAGCATTCTGAGGACTGCTGATATAACCACCTAATAAAAATAACGTTGTCATTATGTTAAAGATGAGGGGCCTGCTGATATGTCTGCCTTATTTTTTGCCCTTACTTTTGTTAGAAATAAAAGCACTTTTGACTGGTGGGCTTACGTACAATGACTTTTTGATCATTTTAATGTCAGGTTAGTTTGCGTTCCTCTGCGTGTGCGTCTGTGTTACATTGAATGTCTAAAACTTGAAAAGTCAGGAATCGCAAAGAAGTGTTCAAACTCCTCGTGAATCTGGTGCATGTCTGAAAATGTGGTGAGAAACCTGCAGATGTAGACAACTTCAAGAGTACAAAAGTTAGCCATCCCTGAGCTAGGGGAATAATAAGTAATGTATTTAGATATCTATGCCTAGAGAGGCACCCAAATTTAATTCCTGTGCCTATGTGCGTTTGTATCTTTGTGTGGGAATGCTAGAGAATACTAGCTATAAATTACTACATCTATGAATAGAATTGAATTCAATTTACCTAAATCTCTCTGTCTGCCTCCATATGAATATAGATGCACAGCCTGTCTGGTAACTAAGGAGTATAGGTTTATAGAGTTGCAAGGAACCCTGACTGATCGTTCAAGAAAACAGGATATCCTGTAGCTAATATGTGTCTGGCAGACCTGTCCACCATTTCTTGAAAGCCTCTAAGGAAGGAGGCTGCCTTAGCTCAATAATCTAAATGCTTTAGATACCCTGTAGTTCTTTAGGAAAAGCCAAGTTACACTTATCTCTGCATGGCTGTCATAATATATTGATGACACTGTTTGGTTTGTCAACAGATTGGTCCAGAGAAAGGAGCTGTGCATTTGGCCACAGCTGCTATTCTGAATGCCATCTGGGATTTATGGGCCAAACAGGAAGGGAAGGTAATAGCTTTGGAATAAGGAGACAAGATGTTTGTAACTTAGAAAATACTGTTCTATTCCACTTTCCAGCTATTCTGTTTTATCTGGTTGGAGATGTAAACACCAGCCTAGGTTTAGGTGGTTGGGATGTTAAGGACTGAAATTACAGAGATATCTATATTCCTGATATTCTGTAGGTTTTATTATTTGAGACAATATCATCAGTGTAGTCATAAAACAATTGTTAAACTTGCATAGGACAACACTTCAAAAGCATTAAGTATAAGAAATCTGTTTTTGGTACAGTCATCTTCTCACTATCTCTTCAGTTCACAGTTTTCGTCTAAACTTTAGACTACATTTACGTCATTCTCAGCTTTTTAGCAACAACAACAAATCTGGCCCCTCTACCTGTAAGACAGGGATAGACAGACATAGGCCTGCAGGATCTACTTTGTTGTTGTTGTTGTTGTTTTTTGCTAGAACCTAGGAAGCTGCCTTATACTCAGACTATTTGGTCCATCTAGCCTAGTATGGTTGACACTGTCTTGCAGCACCTCTCCAAGTTTCAGGCAGGATTCTTCCCTAGCCATCCCTGGAGATGCCAGGGATTGAACCAGGGACCTTCCGCATGCAAAGCAGGTGCTCTGCCACTGAGTCACAGGTCCACCAAGCAGAACCCAGAGCAATATAATGGCTCAGGAGGATAGACAGGATGCCTCTGAGCACATACGCAATCCAGGGCAAAATCCACTCCTGTTTTTCTCTCAAATTGTCTTTGTTTTCAGCAGCCTGATTTAGGGGAGGGCGTGCATTTTGGTTGTTGCGATTGTCAGAAAGCCTTGCCAATCCACTGGAAATCTTCCAGAGATCTGCCAGTAGTTTCTGATCTCTCTTCTGCTGTAACATACTTAAATTGATGGGGTGTTTCCACAGTGAGGCCCCTTCTCCCCTCACACCCTGACTGACCTTGGACTGTTGATGATCATAATGGATTGGTTTTATGCTGAATTGTTTTTATTATTGCACCCTACCCTGAGATCAACAGCTATAGGGTAGGTTAGAAGGAAACCCAGAAAAGGGCCTTTCCAGGTGATCTTAAAACATGGGCAGGTTCATACAGGGGCAGGCAGTCCTCAAGATCCAAGTCAGGTAGGGTTTTTTTAGATGAGTACCAGTTCCTTGAATTATGCATGGGAAGCCAGTGAAGCTGTTCTGAAGCTGGCAAGATGTGATCTGTGTAATCCATCCTGGCAGTCATCTAAATAGCTGTTGCGTTTGAACCAACTGAAATTTCTGAGAGGTCTTCCGGAAACAGTGCCCTCTTCCCTCAGTGTCCCCCCCAGCATCTGTGCTTGTTATGCACTGTGTCTCTAGACCCAGGATCAATACACAGTGACTTTGGGTAAATCTTCTACCGGATATGCTCCACAAAGGTGTTCTACTGAGATTTTTCAGTAGCAATCCCTCCAAATAATGGTATAGCATAGTTTGGAGATATTATATCCCCGTCTGTTCTTAGACATATTTAAGTATGTTATTAAAGAACTTCATTCATACCCTAAATCAATGTTATAGAAATGGAATGATTTCCAAGTAAGGGGGATGATCCTACCCTGACCCAATGCCTGCAGAGAGTGAGAGTTAGAGCCAAAGGCTCTGCGTGTTCCTGAAAACCCTGGGAAGCCAGTGACATGGGCCTGCCCTGATCCAACCCCAAGGAGCAGAGTAAGCACAGAGCCCCTCACCACTGTGGCCAGCCTGGCAGAGGAAGACAAGAAGTCCTCAACCTCTGCTTCCATCAGAGTGGATCCTCACACAGAGCCTATTGCAGTCTGGAGAAATAACAAGACTCATCTCACTGTAAAATGCAGGTGTTGTACTTAAGGCAAGCTCGGAGCCTGTTCATACCATTCCTGGCTCACATATGTAGCGAGAACATAAGAGACAATGACCTGGTTCACATGTAACAACAACCCCATGGTTCTACGGCCCGCACAGGAACGAGCAAGCTGCCTTACGACCACTTGCCACTTCTGCTTCGTTTTTGGATTATAAAACGAACAACATGGTTTGTTGTTGGGTGAAAACTCTGGGTTGTTTCTCCCTCAAGATCTCAGAGTTCTGAGTTTGGATGTCGCAGCAAACAGGGCATTCCTGGGTTGTTTTGTAAGGCAGCTGACTTGCTTCCCTAGCAACCTATGGGTTGTCATTACATGTAAACCAGACCGTTATAAGCAGCTGACTGTAGCCTGTAAATTTACCCTAACAGCTGCTATATATGTTCAAACCTCTAACACATGAATTTAAAGGTTTCAGAACACTTCTTCTTCTTTTCAAGCCTCTTTGGAAGCTGCTGGTTGACATGGTAAGAAATAGCTATATTATTGATTTCTTTACTCTTGTTCTTGCTGTGCTAAAAATAATGGCATCAAGTCATGATTCCAGACCAAGATTTCTCATTGATTACAGCATTTGTTGCAAGAATCCAGAAAGCCCTCTAAGTTTTGTAGACGACACAATCTACTTGAAGTCTCTCTGCTCCCTGGATTCCTCTGCAGAACTGTTTCTGCCTTAAACATGAACAAATGCAACACCTGATGTGAGTTTATAATGCTGTTATAACAGGTTCCTCCTGGCTGGAAATTATGGGAGTTGCAATCCAACACATCTGGGGAGCACCAAACTGAGGATGGCTGTTATAGATCCTGCTGGCTTTAGCGTAAAGCCCAGTCTGGCTTGTCCTGCCACTTATAGATGTGGTATTTCAGCATATATTTGCCTCTATACACTTCTCCTTTCACAGTGAATGTGAAAGAGTGGAGTCCTGCATCCAGAGTGGGGTCCTGCATCCACAGAAAGCTGATTATAAGAATCAGTGGATTGCCACTCGCATTTGATCACTTCCCCTACTGACTCCCCAGTGTCACCTGGTGGGAGAGTACAAAGGAACATCTGTATGATATTGAGATACATAGATATAGATCTATCAGCAAAAAAACTCGCTGATGTTGTTTTCCATTGTTCCCATCATTATTCTTTACTTCTGCTGTGGTAAGGTGCCATCATTTAAAGAGTGGGGCATAAAGGCCCAGTTCTTGCTCTAGTCGCACACAGCAAAGGAGGAGCATGTGACCAGTGAGCCTGGATGGATGTTCATCAACAGATTAATCCCTCAAGTTCAGTGGGAACTGGTGAGCTTTGCAATCTAGGTTCACATGTAGCTCCCAATCCAGCAAGGACCCCTGTACTTGTAAACCTGTTTCTGCATATGGGTCTTGCCTTTTCAAGCTGGGTGGGAGAGTTTGTTATATGTCATTTCTGGACTTGGTGAACTGGCATTTCACTAGCCATGTTATTCAACAATTTGACCCCTTTTTGCCTTTACCAGGATTCCAAACAGTTGTTATCTTGCATAGATTTCAGATATATTACTGATGCACTGACAGAAGAAGAAGCTTATGGTAAGTTATTGTTATAAGCCACACAACCTGCATTAATTCACTTTAGCTTAGTCCGATCTAATTGAATCTTATTTAATCTCAAATGTCTCAAATAACCAAGCCTGGTAGTGTAATCATCCATGATAATTAGTGTTTATATAATACTTTTCCTCAGTGCTTAACATGCTTTACCTATACTTGCTCACTTCAGCAGCCCCTGCAGAGTAGTCCACTGGTACTGTCTCCGTATTACAAATGGGAAAGGAGAGGAGACTGAGGTTGAAAAATAATGGCAACCACCCAGAGAAGTCATGACTACGCTGAAGTTTAAACTGCAAATTGAAATTCATAGGTCATGCTCTCAACCTTAGTGCTACAATAGCTCCATATTATAGACTCCATAATTATTTATATGGCACATGCAGTTTCTTTTCCTTAGAAAATTACTTGTGCTATAATTTTGCTTGATCAAAATAAGTATTTACTTATTTATTAATTTATTACATTTCTATCCCGCCTTATTTCTTATAAGTGAAGATAGGAATCAATTTGCTTTTTGGTTTAATGTTGTACTTTTTTTCCCATTCCACTAGTGATACTTCAGAATGGTCTGATGGGGAAAAAAGAAAGAGGTAAGCAATAAAACAAAATTCCCTGTGGTGTTATTGGATTATTAGTTTGCATCCAGGAGGTTCTTCTGGAAGTGGGACTGGGAAATGGCTGCTGATTTTCCAAATGTGATGCTCAATGCATTGTGGAGTAGCACTCTTTCCTTTAGAGGCTGCTTCTGGACACCACACCTACCTCCTGGCATAGCAGTAGTAAATTATCTTGTGGGAGTCCAGGGTTTTCATTTCCTCTAGAGGACCTTTTTGAATGATTGCCCTAGGTTGTGGGGGATCCAGACATGCATTCCCAGGGATTCTGTTGGAAGGACATTTCATTTAACTGCCAGTGACATTCTATATCTTTGTAGAAGAGCAAATGTTAAAATATGGCTACCCAGCCTATACCACATCATGTGCCTGGCTAGGCTATCCGGACGATCAACTAAAACAGGTTTGGTTCTTCCACACTCTTCCCATTTGGCTATGAGTTTAGATGTGCAAACACTTAGTAAAAATAACCAGTTTAGACTCTCTTAAGGAACTACAACAAAAGACTCAAAAGCGAGTTCTGTTTTAAAATCTAGGTTTTGCTGCCTATTTTGGTATGTGTATGGGTTGATGTCTCTGTTAGGGCTGGTTCACATTAAAGATAGTTGAACTCATCATGGTCTGGGTCACACGCTACTCACTGGGCCCCCACCAGCTGGCTAGCCCTGCTTGACATGTGTGGCGAGTTGCTGGGTGGTCCGCAAGCACCCAGCGGGTGGTGCACAGCCACCCAATCCCTTGCCGAGCCACCATTTTGCATAAAAATGGTGGCTTGGCCTTTTTCGTAAAGGCTGAATGTATACAAATGGTGGCCGCAGAGCAGCCATTTACAGAAGATTACATTTATGTAATCTTGCAGCTGCCCACTTTATGGCCACCATTTGCGCAAAATCGGCCTTTACGAAAAAGGCCAAGCCACCATTTTGTGGCTCAGCATGGGATCAGGAATCCCTGTGCTTGCCCAGCTTGGGACACACCAAGTCAGGCAGACATGGGGATCCACAGACTGGCATCCGGGGGCCTGAGCCAGTGATTTCTTGTGCAAATTCAGAGATGCGCAAACTCTACTTCATTTTCTGCACATAATAGGGTCAATCACACTTGTATCCTACAGTGGGGGTTGTGTAGAATGGCCTCCCTCCCTCCTTTTTTTTAAGCAAAAGCAGCTAAAACAACGAACATAACTGGCAATAAATGATAAACCAGATACTTCTCACTGTGTGTAAGCACACAATTCACCTATGAAATACACTGCTACAAAAGACAAGGCACATTCTAGTAGATAAGCTATTGAGATTTTTATACAAATGGCAGCTTTCACTTGCTACACATCTGTGTGACAGATGTAACTTTCTTGGCAGCTATGCACTGAAGCTCTGAATGACGGCTGGACCAGGTATAGTGCATTCTCCTCTTAGTTTTATAAGAAACAGGGAAGTCCGGGTGTGTCAGGAAACTGGTGTGGAGGCAAGGCTTTGCTTTTTCTTGTCACGTCAGAAATTATTAATCTGCTTCTTACAGTGGGTTGCATAAAAGCTGCTTTATGCACATGCACGCTGCCCCGAGCAGTTGTTGCTGTCGGCTTTGCTAGTTGGGGGCAGGGGGCAGAGAGCAAGTGCATGATGGTCCCCACCACCACCCTCAGACAGGTGATTAGCACTTAGCCCTCGGTTCAGCATTACATATGAGGGTATGAGAGCGTGCGCATACACCTCAGGATGCTGCATGCAGGTTTTGTCCTCTGCACGGCTCCCTTTTGTATGTAAAGGACCTGATCTAGAAAGCAAATTTGTGCAGATTATGGTTCACTTTGCTGAATTAGGATGTTGGAGTGCAACTTCATGCTCAGGTTCCATTGAGTTGACAGGATTTGTTCACTTCCAGCACCAGCCATTTCCACTGCCACAGCCATTCCCTTCCCTTCCTTGCAGAAATCTACCTGGTAGAGGCATCCGTAGGAAGGGTTGCACATTCAGCAGCTTTTATTAGGTGGCAACAGCATTGGTGACCCCTGGGATATGTCATTTTTAGAGGGTGCTTCCAAATGGAGGGCTGGTAGCACCATCAATCAGAAGTCATTGTGCAGCTATTCCATCTTTTTTCTCTTTAATATATTTTTTCTGGTAAGAAAAAAAGATGGAAGAAGTGGCAGGAAAGCATGGGAGGGCTACAGATGGAAGACATTGTCATTTGCACCTACATAAAATTATGTGAATGAGGCACTGCGATTGTACGATAAAAGCCTAATCTGGAAGCACCCAGACTTTCCTGATCTCTTGTAAGGCCATGGAGGCTGTGGGAAAAGCTTGCTTTGCATCCTTGTGTTCAGGATGCTGTTTCCAGTTAAGGGCTTAATTAAGGCTGCAATAGCAGCCGTTCTTATTAACACTATCCAGTAAGTTCTGGAGAAAACAGAAAGGGGCAGCAGGTTTTGCTGTTGAGGAGGTATGAGGTAGGAAGACCTCCAGGTCATGTTGGGTACCCCAGTTGTGGGGGGGAGCATGACTTACAAGGAGGTTGAGGAAGGGCAGACCTCTAGTCCTGCAACAAGCCCTGCAGTGCAGATCGGCCAGCTTAAAACAACCTAATTCTGGTCCAATCTGAATCGAGCCCCAAATAGGTCATTTTAGGCAAGCGCATTCTGAATTGAGCCCAGGGAAGTTTTCCGATCACCAATTCTTATTCTTACTTTTCTCCTGTTATATAGGATAAGATCTAATAACAAATGGCTGATTGTATAGCACCCTTTCCTAAATCTGAGCATAGAAAAGAAACTTGTCACAGCTCTATCAGTCTTTGAGAAATGATCTGTGTTTAATTGCCAACGTGTCTCTAGGTTCAAAGTAAAAGTTGGAGCAGATCTCCAGGATGATATTCGGCGATGCAGGCTTGTTAGAGGAATGATTGGTCCTGAAAACATACTGGTATATATGTATATTTGAAATATTCTAAGGAAATGTTTTATTATAAGATTATGCTGTCTACTGCTGTGGATCCTGTGGATGATCAGAATCCTTACTTGTGTGTGGTTAGAAATAGGCAGTCCATCTCTTCTGGCAAACTATACACAGACAAATTTGAGAGTTCTTTGGTTTTTGGTCTCCAGCATGAGCTCTGATGAATTTGACTAGTGCATTTACCCAAATTCTATCAATATAATTTTTTAAAATATGCATTATAATTTTGAATATATTCGTCTTGTTCTTAGAACACACGGTGTTGTCTTACAACATGCAGAGTACTGCTAACCTTAATAAATTCAAGTCAGATGGAAAAGATATTCTGTGTACAGTGGACAAATAATATCAAAAACAGGATTGTAGCCTTCATTTATTTACAATATTTATATACCGCTCCACATCAAAGATTTCGGAGCAGTGAAAACAAAGCTAAAAGAATAAAACACCATGTTAAAACAATTTTAAGTATTTTTAAAGAAACAAGTTCCGATAAGACCAAATTTAATATTACATGAAGGGGAGCAGCCATAGCTCAGTGGCAGAGCTCCTGCTTTGCATGCAGAGGGTCCCCAGGATTAATCCCTGACATCTCCAGGTGGGGCTGGAAAATACCCTGCCTGAAGCCCTAAAGAACCACTGCCAGTCAGTGCCAGCAATACTGGGCTGTATGAACCAGTGGTCTTAGTGTTCATACATAAAACAAATGTGTTTAGTGGTGCGTGGTGTTATGGACTTGTATTGACTCAAGCAAAAAAGTACAGGAGATTTTAGAAAAAGGGACCACCTTCTAAAAGTTTCAATAGTATTTTGAATTTCACTGTTGGTTATAATAAGGTCTGTGAAAAATATTGGTCAAAACTGAATTATGTTTGTGTGTTACAGCTTATGCAGCCTGATACAGCGTATGCCTACTTGGATGCAAAGCCCACTGAGTTCAATGGGACTTACTCCCAAGTAAGTGCAGAGGCATGGACTCAGGCCAGTTTGCACAACACGATAGCCCATCATGAGTTAATTTACCCACGAGGAGCTGCGGCGCGTGCTGGCCACCATTATGAATATACAAGCCTCATCTGGAGGTTGCCATGGTATCTGAACCTGAGTGGTGGGTGCTATTTGAGGGTTAAACAACCTTTGCATTAACCTAAAACAGACGTGTTATGTGAGTGTTGTTTGAAACTTAGCCCCGACCACCCAAGTTCAGAGGCCACTACAAGCCACAGCACCCGGGGCATGTGCCACAGATTAAGAAATCCCCAGTGGGCTGTTGTGACATCTGAACCAGGTCTTAGCCTCAGCATGCTTGCTAGGATGTTTCACTGAACTTAAGTTCTTTGTTGGCCTTAGCTAACTAGAGCTTGGTTTCTTAAAACTGAGCAGTTTGTAAAATTGATTATTTTTCCTTATTTTAATGGATTTTAAGAAATGCTAGCCAGAAGATACTATATCATTTGGACTGTTTAACACCTCAGTAGTAGGAAGCTAAACTGGGTCATAAGGAAAGCTTGGCTCAAATTCTCACTGCTTTCCATCTGTCTCAAAAACATTACATTTGTTATAACAATGAGTTCAATAGCATCATAGTGTGAGTTACATCTGTAACTATTCTTAGATGCTGGATGCTAACCAAAGATGGGAAGTGGATGAGGCCATAGAATGGGTGACTAAACTAGCTGAATTCAAACCACTATGGATTGAGGAACCGACTTCTCCTGATGATATTCTTGGGCACGCAACAATTTCTAAGGTCAGAAAGGTTGTTTTCCATTTCAATCAGCTGATAGAGCTGCTATCAACCAGAGAGCAATGGTGATTTATTGTTTGGGGATTTTCATTATAACATTCAAAGTTCAGACTGAAACAGTTGTCAAAAGTCATTAAAATATGCTTACTACAAGATCCTGTCACACATAGAGCATGTATTCCATTAAACTTAAATGAGTAACATATTTATGAAGGTTGTAATAAAAGGCTGAAAGATATATACTTGCATGTGCAAGCCAGCCAGCAATGATCCTAAAATGCGTGTGATTCATGCACTTCTCAATGTGTTTGGATTAAAGTTCCAATTATATGAGAAATGTAATACTATCCAGAGATGTGTGATCAAAACATATTAGAGCATCAGTGGTCTCTCATGTACATCATGGCCAAAATCCAACAGTTAGGCATGCTTAAGCCACATTGATTTTAGTGGGACCTGTGTGCATAATTGTACTCAGTTATGGTCCAAGTGTATTCCTTATGGTCTCACACATCCTCTTATGTAATTCTTCACACCTAATTGATTAAGCGGGGAAAGCATGAACTGTGCTAGCAATTCTGAAGTTCCCTTCAGTTTTCTTCTAACTGTAGAATATGGAATGACCAATGAATCATAATGCTTTGGCTTTCCGTTGTGAATAAGTATTTTGAAAAAACTTAGAAACCTATGGCATGTCATAAGCTGTTCTTGTTTTTAGGCTTTAGCGCCATTAGGGATTGGTGTTGCAACAGGAGAGCAAGTAAGTCTGTTTATCAATATCTTATTTTCATTTTGTTTTGGAAGCCATTCCACTGAGCATTGCTGAGATGGGATGGAGAGGTATTACCCAATTACCCATCTCCTATTCTGTATACACATTCCTATTTAACCAAAGTTGGAAGGTTTTGTTCTGATTAATCTATTGGAGGTACAGCTTCAGGATAATGCTCTGTATTGATCTCACAGTATCTTAAGGAAATCCAGATATGGGTCTAGACTCAAGTGTGCTTCCCCTCATATCCTGTTTGCTTGTTTTTTTATAATGTATATGGACAAGTTTCTTAGAGGTGAGGCTGCAACTAGCACCATTGATTCATATCCATCCCTGTCTAGTTAGATCTGCCACAAGGAGACTGGCCAACTAGATTTTGGAGGTTGGTCCCCAGGCCCTTAAAGGAGACCATGGTATGATGGCTGTTTTAAAAAAAGCTCTTACTAGACCCAGTTGATTTGAACAACTTTAGACCACTCAGTCTTCTCTATTTAGGGAAGATATTAGACTGTGCTGTCAACCCATGTCTTGGAATTCTTGGGTGATATGGTTTATCTTGATCCATTTCAGTGTGGCTTTTGGTTCAGTTTTGGGATAGACTGCTTTGTTCACTGTCACGGACGGGGAAGTGTATACTTGTTGGGATTTCTCAGCACCTTTCAATGGCATTCTTCCAGAGCTGGGATGAGACTTGGGAATTGTTTTCGCAGTGTTTCCTGTCCTTCCTGGAGGGTAGGTTGCAGAAGGCAGTGCTGAAGACTGTTGCTCCACACCATGGCTGTTGGCTTGCAAGGAACCCCAAGGTTCCATCTTGTTAAATATAATGGAAGACATCTACATGAAACAACTGGGTGAGGTCATCGGGAAAGTTGGGTTCTGTCTCATCCTAGGGAGGCAGTAATAGTTCTGAACAGGTGTCTTGCAGTGCAATCCTGAACATGTTTACTCCGAAATAAGTCCCACTGAGCTCAGTGGAGTTATCCGTCAGTATGTATGCATAGGATTGCAGCCTTGAAGCAGTAATGTGGTGGCTTCTCAGCTCCAGGGATTTCTGAATGAGATGGACTACCTAGATCCATTTGAGTCTGACTTTAGGCCTGGTTATGGGACAGAGACTGATTTAGTCGCCTTGGTGGACAATCTACCCTGGGAACTCAGTTGGGAATTCAACTGGGAATTCAATCTACACTGGGAACTCAATTGGGAATCAGCGAACTAAAATGGACAAGCATAGGCGAATTTAATTCAGGTGACCATTATATCTACTACTGTGGGCAAGAATCCCTTAGAAGAAATGGAGTAGCACTCATAATCAACAAAAGGGTGGGAAAAGCAGTACTGGGGTACAATCTCAAAAATGATAGAATGATCTCAGTACGAATCCAAGGCAAACCATTTAACATCACAGTAATTCAAGTCTATGCCCCAACCACTGAGGCCGAAGAAGCTGAGGTTGATCGGTTCTCTGAAGACATACAACACCTTCTAGAACTAACACCAAAAAAAGACAGATTTTATTTTCTTGGGCTCCAAGATCACCGCAGACGGTGACTGTAGCCATGAAATTAAAAGATGCTTGCTCCTTGGGAGGAAAGCTATGGCAAACCTAGACAGCATAGTAAGAAGCAGAGACATCACCTTGCTGACAAAGGTTCATATAATCAAAGCTATGGTTCTCCCAGTAGCAACGTATGGCTGTGAGAGCTGGACTATAAGGAAGGCTGAGCGCCGAAGAATCCATGCTTTCGAACTGTGGTGCTGGAGAAGACTCTTACGAGTCCCCTGGACTGCAAGGAGGTCAGATCAGTCCATCCTAAAGGAAATCAACCCTGACTGCTCATTGGAAGGACAGATGCTGAAGCTCAAATATTTTGGCCACCTAATGCGAAGAGAAAACTCCCTGGAAAAGACTCTGATGCTGGGAAAGATTGAAGGCAAAAGGAGAAGGGGACGGCAGAGGATGAGATGGCTAGATAGCATCACTGATGCAATGAATATGAACTTGAGCACACCCCAGGAGAGAGCGGAGGACAGGAAGGCCTGGCGTGCTATGGTCCACGGGGTCATGAAGAGTCGGACGCGACTTAATGACTGAACAACAACAACAAGCCCCACTGAACTCAGTGAGACTTCTGAGTAGCTATATATAGGACTGCAATGTTAAGAATGTGAATGGAAAGAAATACTTGCAAATATATGAAGATATGACAACTCAAAAGTATACAGTTCCATAATACATTTTAGGGAAAAAATTAAGGCACTGAAACT
The DNA here is from genome assembly GCF_057233095.1 of Heloderma suspectum. Classification (NCBI taxonomy): domain Eukaryota; kingdom Metazoa; phylum Chordata; class Lepidosauria; order Squamata; family Helodermatidae; genus Heloderma; species Heloderma suspectum. The sequence goes on along the minus strand of NC_139461.1, from coordinate 80,441,440 downwards.
ATAAATGTACTAACTCCAGCATGCCCAAAGTGCTATGCGCGCGTGTGTGTGTATGAGATATATAGATATCTATATAGTGTGTGTATCTCTTTGGTTCTTTAGAACATAGAATATTGTTTTGAAATTCTACAATAGCATAAGGTCCCTAGAATAGAATGCTGTACACTTGCTTTCATTTTCCTGCTTTTTTCATAAGAATTTGCTAACCTTACAGAATCTTGCCTAAGCAATTTTATTTGATTTGTCCACAGTGCCATAATAGAGTGGTATTTAAGCAGCTTCTACAGGCCCAGGCCTTGAGTTATGTCCAGGTGGATAGTTGCAGGCTGGGAAGTGTCAATGAAAACTTGTCAGTGTTGCTGATGGCCAAGAAGTTCGAAAGTAAGGCATTGATGCAGTAAATTTCGCTGTTGTGGTCACTTCTAGAGCAAGCATGTTAAATTATGGCTTTAAGTATATCACCCTATTCGTATACAATTCTTTATAGCTGAAGTAGATAGCATTTTGGGAGTTGTAAGTTTTTTCCACAGACCTTCTTTTAAAAGGGGGTGGGGAGGTTATAGCAGCCTTCCCCAACCTGGTGCCTTCCAGATATTTTGGATTTTATCAGCATTCCTGACCATTGCCCATGCTGACTCGTGCTAATGAAAGTTGAAGTCCAAAAGATCTGGAGGGTAGGTTACCAGGTTGGAGACCTAATTCTGGGCTAGAGGCATGAATTAAGCATTGGAAGGAAATCACATATTCTAGATTGTCCAGTTTGCTTATTGTCAGCACTGCCAATGAAGTTTATCACTTTTCTTTCAGCCCCTGTATGCCCTCATGCTGGAGGGGTTGGGCTCTGTGAGTTGGTACAGCACTTGATAATATTTGACTACATTTCAGTATCTGGTAGCCTTAAGAACAGGTTGGTAATAATTCTCTAATTCTTTCCTGTTGTAATGCAGTTTGTCTTTGCTTTTAATATTTAGAGCTGGTAGCTAGCTTCTGTTGTTTGATCAAAACAACAATCTTCTTGTGACTTCCGGGGCTCAGAATAAACAACACTCTTCTTTTCCTTTGGTTTTTCACTCTTGAAATGGAAGCAGGATCCGTTTTCCAGTTAAGATTGTCAACTGGGGCGGGGGGGATGATAGGCAGTTCTTAACACATGTAAGGCTGTATAACCCTTGAACACGTTACTTCATTTTTCTTCCAGGATGTGTGAATATGTAGACCATCTACACGAACACTTCAAGTATCCTGTAGTAATCATGAATGCATCCTATATGCCACCCCAGGTATTCTTTGAATTGGCAGTCAGAATATTTTCAGTGCCCCGCTTCCAGTCGGTTCTGGATCCCAAGTGAGATTTGGAGATCCAGACCACTCGGTTTGGGTGTTTTCCCATTGACTTGCATGAGAAAACACAGATGGCCATAACTTTTTCAGTTTTCATGATAAATGCATGAAACTTGGGAACCTCTCTGGTGACACGGAGAGGGTCCCACCTGCCAAATTTTTGGCTGTTTGGCCCAGTACTCTTTGTGCTAGGTGCAGCTGAACTTTGAGTTTCTCCACAAAACCTCTCAAAGCAAAAAGCTATACCGCTCAGTGCCACACCACTGCCGCCCCCTGCCTACTCTGCTGTCTGTGGCCGTGTTTCCATGACAATGGAAGGAGAAGCTAATGGAGGAGTGCTGGATTTTAATTTAAAAGGAATCAGCTTTGCTGCAATGTGGTCCATGCAAGACTCCATGAGCAGGTTCTCTGCACCGTTAAAAATCGCTTCACAGAACACACTTCCTGGTGGAGGTGGGGGTTGGAGACCCCATCATCTGACTGGCAGGGGCTACTCAACCAATAAGAGAGGTTTCCCCCCTTTCTCCTTTCCCCTAAAAGTCCAGATGCACCTGCATTCCAGGAGTAAGTTGACCACAATGGGAGTTACTTCTGGGTGGACAGACATGTGCTTGTGCTGGGAAACAGAGCAGTAAACACAAAGAGGACTGGGTAAAACAGGGATCCCAAAAATCAAAAAGGGATCCTCCTGATTTCATATTTTTAAAGGGGAAACCCACAAAACCACCATCCAATCACAAAGCACGTCTGCCCCCATGGACTGAAGCAGAGAAATCATGAGTCCGCCACTCGTGGGTGCAGCTACGGTGGAAAAAATTGGATTTGAGGCAGGGATCCTTAGGGATCCTCATGATTTTTACAAGAAAGATACCCCCAAACACCGTCATATCACAGAGCACATCTATGCCCACGGATTGAGTGACAAAAAACATAGATTTGGGGGCTTCATAGCACCATCATGTTATAAAGCCATGGATAAGATGCCCAATTCAATATGGATCCTCTGAATTTTTACATTGGGTCCCCACTGCCCAATCCCCCCCCCATCAAACCACAGAACTCATCATTGTCCAAGTATGCACATTAAAAATCCCAGATCTGCTGCTTCCCAGCAGATCCCAGTCCTTCTGCTTCACCTCAAATGGTGTGAAAACTCATATGAAATCAAGAGGATCCCTGCCTCAGATCACTGTTTTTGTAACATGGCTGTGCCCACGAGTGGCTGATCTGTGATTTTTCTGTTTCAGCCCATGGAGGGAGACTGTGATTGGATGGTGGTTTTGGGAGTCTACCCTTTAAAAACCGTATGAAATCATGAGGATCCTTTTCTGATTTCATGGATCCTTGTTTTACTTTCTTCCAACAGAAAGACGGAAACCAGCCCCCAGTTAAACCCTCAGTATCTCTATAATGAAGGGTCACTGTGCCTTGTCAATTGAGGGGGTACATCGCTGGTGGACACACCCCCAAGGACTGCTAGCTGTCTCCTGCTCATGAGGAAGAGACAGCTAGCAAGTGATGGGGATGTGCGCCTCACCACCTCCTCCTGCCTGGGTGATTCACAGCGCTTTTTGCTTATAAGCCTATGTGCACATAGACATCCAGTCGCCGTGTTTTTTAAAAACATGGCGATTGCAGCGGAGGAACTGGTGAGCGGAGCAGGGGCTGGGGGGTTTCCTCACTTCTCATATCCCTAAGTAACACCACCAAAATGATCTCTTGTCTCTGAAATGCAGCTGTTTTTCTCCAGTTATTCAATCTTCCCCCCTCCTCCACCACTGTCTCTGATTGCAGATTGCTAGATTACTTTTGGCCCTGATTTGACAACTAGAGTCTCCATTCGCCGAAGCTCCCTCCCTCCCTCCTCCACCCTTTGCTGAACTTTAAGTTGATACATTTGGCGCCAGGCTGTCTGGGTTTGTCAGAACAAATCACCGAGTCAGATGAGGCACTTCGTATACAAGCTGCTTTGCTCCGGGGTGCTTCGTTACTATTCTGCTCTGCCTTGTACCACATGGCAGGGCACCTCTGAAACAGCCCGCTTCGACTCATTATTCGGGCTTTGGACTGAAGCAGTGCACAGCCCTAATATTTATGATTTGCGCACTTACATAATTAGAGCCAGTGTGGTGTAGTGGCAAGAGTGTTGGACTAGGAGCTGGGAGATCTGGGTTCTAGTCCCCACTCGGCCATGGAAGCTCACTGGGTGACTTTGGGCCAGTCACACACTCTCAGCCCAACCCACCTCAGAGGGTTGTTGTTGTGAGGATAAAATGGAGACGAGGATGATAATGTAAGCCGCCTTGGGTTCCTTGCAAGAGGAAAAAAGGCAGGGTATAAATGCAATAAATAAATAAATAGAGGCTCTCTTTCAGTTACCTTTCAGATCAAGTTCTGTTTGATGTGATTTGAATGATGTCAGATCATATTTTATCTTAGCATTATGAGCCAAAATGTATTGTTGATGCAAAACTTTGATTTAGGAGCAATCCTTAACAACCAGTTCAAAAGTTAATAGGGCCCAAATGACTATATATCCGACATGCTTGTAGTTTGGGGGTATGTCTCAGAACAGTGACAAAGTATCTATGGAGGCTATGCAACCTCAAAGCATTTAAGGCTAACACTAGGGTACTAAATCTAACAAGAAACCAGTGGGACGTATGCCTGAAGAACATTTGATAGGATTAGTCTACCCAAGGTCACAGATGGCTTTTGAGTTACATCCTTTGATATTAAACTAACTTGATACAGTAGTATCATGCTCTAAAATTACATGATTAATCCAATGTGATCCCCTCCCCAAAAGATTTAACATGGCTGGAGCTCTTGGTTGCAGTACAGACAACAAGCAGTACCCAGTACTGCTGCTGCACTTCCACTAACTCCATTGTGCTCACAGGACCCACTGTGAGCAAAGCAGGAACTAACACTTCCTAAGCAACCCCAGAAACAAGAAGAAATGCTTGTTTTCGGAACAGGATGGGTCAGCAGAGCTCCCTTCTGAAAGTTCCATTGACCTGTGCCATTCTGGAAACTACGCTAGTGGTAGGTCCCACCAGTGCTTGGACATTAATGGATACTGTTCTGACAAATTATTCCCAATAGTTAATTTAGACATTTGGCATTTTAGCGTCATTCCTGAAAACAAGATGCCCCACATTTCAAATGTTCAGATGTTCATGGCAAATGTAGCTTTAGTAGGAAAATTTCCTAGTTAATATTGAAGTGGTTTTCTAGTATTTGCTGCTGTTAGATATTGGAAATTATAACATGCTTACTTTAAAACTGTTGCTTAAATTTAAGGTGCTTTTCTAATTTGTTTGATATTGATTTATATTGTTTTTATATTGTAAGGTGCCTTAGGAAGACCACAATCTTGAAATATATTAAATAATACATTTCTATATTTAACATCTATAGTAATATCTAAATATATTAAATCATTATTTAGATTTTTGTGCTGTTAGAGCTGAACTGATGTGTAACAGAACAGTTTGTCTCTGACCAAAGGTGTGAGACTTGTTTCTATTTAAAATGGTATAGTAATATATTTAAATGCAAAACATTTCTTTTAGGCAGCTGGATATTCTTCTGAAATGAAAGAAGATTCTGCAAGGAAATACCAGTTCCCAGAAGGAGAAGTCTGGCAAAAACTCCTGTCTGACTGTAACACAGCTAAAATAAGTTAAACACAAAGTTTTCAGGCTGAAGATTAAACTCCCCAGGGCTATTTTTACCTCTCAAATAGTTGTTTTTGCTGAAGCTACATGAAGATTCCAGGTTCAAACGAATGCTTTTTGAAAGCTTTCTCCCACTTGCATAAAACAAAAATAGTTTGCAGTCCCAATTATAGAACTCAAGAAAAATAGGAACCTTTTAATAGTTAAGCTTAAGGGGTATGATTCACTTTTTCTGGAGCTGTTCCAAAAACTACAGGATTATATAATGAAAGATCACACTTTTGAATGTATCTGCTGAGTTTAGAAGTTTAAAATAAAGTATGAGTAGATGTCATACTGCAATATAATTGAGTGTTTTCATGTGTTGTACACTTGCGGAGGTCAAATCAAAATTATGATGAAGAGCTATACAGATTACTGTGAGCGTTTAGCTGAGAATCAGCTGTAAGGGTTAGTCAACGATGTGAGAGGAATGCAATACCTGGCTGCAAGAAAGTAGGCTAGCTGGAAGAAGTGAGCAAACAAGCAACCAACCTCAAATTGAAATTTACACCAAACCATGGGAAGACACAGGATAAGTCCAAGCATGGGAAACTGTTCTCCTAATCACAGCAGTTACACAAGAAATAATAGTAGGGAGGAAGAGAGCTGTGCTTTTCTGAGGATGAGGTGGTTTAGGAAATGCCAGGCATATGAAATTAGACTAAAAGGGGAAGACAAGGGGGCTATATGATTAATCTTCTGTCATCACTGAAGTGACTTGGTGAAGTTGTCACTATTGTGTACCGTGAATTATGGAAGCCTCACCAAGGCAGAAATTATTAAACATCCTAAAATTTCCAGCTTACTAAAATAAAAGTTAGACAGCTTAACTAAAGGAGTGAAAGCCCTGTAAAATTCAGGGGAAAAGTTTGAGCCAGTTTTTCCAGTGGAACAATTGGATATTTTGGGAAAGCTGGGGAAAAAAACCTATAAAATATTTTCTCCCTTCGAATGACTGAAATGCTTTAAGTCAAGGTTTTGCTCACTGAAAATGTGTAGTATGAAGATTCTTTTTTAAATTTACGACAGTCTACAGCATGGGTGCACCATCTTTTCAGCCCTGAGGGCCACATCCAGTGTGTGTGCGCGATGTGCATACATACCCACACTCTTCCCCTCTCCCACACAGGTTTAAACCCTCCCTGTCTGCTAAAATCTAGGGATTGCTGGGAATTGGAAGAAGTTTTCTCTAGTCCCCAACAATCTGCACCAAGACCACTGTTCCTCCACCACACTAGCAGTGGGAAAAAAAACCTTGAAAGTGGGGTCACTGGGGGTTGGTAGAAGACTTCACCTCCCTGATCCCTGTGATGTTGCTGCTGATTAGCTAGGCTGCAAGGAAAAGTGAGCATGGCCCTCTCGGCTCCACAGGGTGTGGCTGTGCTTGCTAGTCTACAGCATTAGAGAATGAGAATCCCTCTATATTTTAGACTGGGGGTGAGGAATTTTTTTTCCCATTCCCTCGTGGGAATTCTTCTGGGGATCCCATGGCAGTGGACCAGAGCCAAAGCCCATATCCGCGCACACAGATGCTCACCCTCCACCCAGTTTTCCCATGGCTGCAAACATTTTCCAGAAGCTGCACATCTCTAAGGTTGGCGTGTTAGTTTCATACAGAAATTGCTGTTTATCCCAAACCTTGAATATAATCCCTCATCCCCTCTCCCATCATTTTTGTCAGGTTAACTTGACATCTTTTATCATTATGAATGTTGATCTCACATCTTGCACATTTATATTATAGCATATTATTTTATTGGCTAGTTCAAAATATGAAACATTTTATACAAATAACGATACAACCTAGTTACCTTTTAGCCAATGAAGTTGAATAGAGTATCCTCTGTGCACAAGTGTTGGCATCAAATACAGTGCATATTTAAATCATTTACCATGATCATTTACCATAAAAGATTAACTTTTTGACCTTCTGAGTGACATTTAAAAGCACTACTGCAAACTGAACATTAAGGCAAGTAACTAAAAACAAATCCACTAGACAGCCATTTCCATTTTAATAGCTGGATGAGGATTATAACCTTCTATCTCAAAGTCATCTGCCTTGAAGTCATTTATGTTTTCAACTTTACGAAGAATTTTGAGTTTGGGAAAAGGTCTTGGTTGCCTCTGCAGCTGAAATTAAGATAAATTATGATTATTCCATGAGCTGGAGGTCATACAGTTAATTACAGAATTGATTGCTTATTTAAGGGATACACATTTCAGTAATACATTTTACAATCTTTGGTTTAAATCAGTGCATATTCTTGTGTGTAATAAGTAGAAAGCTACATTTGTTCGGAGTTTTAACTACACAGATAAAACATGATTGTCTCCAATAACAATTGGTTTATTGCAGGTTTATCTACCTGTAAATATTACAGCTCAACGCAAAGTAGAAAATAGCCAATGTTAGCGAAGGTTTGGTCAGATTGTGTCCATTGTATAGACAGGAGCAGTAGAAATGTCCACAGCACAGTAAAACAGCACAGCATCCTGCCTTCCAAGTAAATTGGGCAATATCCAACAAGGCTGCTCCGTCTCTGGTGGTTTCATTGTGCTTGCAGGAGCAATCACTTGCACAACGGAGCTTCTGCGAGTTCCCTAACCTGCCCTGTTCCGGAAATTAAGTGTTTCTGTTCATTTTGTAATTTAGAAGCATGAAAGCCCCATTGCATGTGCAATTATTCCCCTGAGCACATGGGCACAATAGGATGCTAGCCAAGGTCCATGAACAGAAGCTGTCATGTTCCTTAAATATGTGGCAGGCACGTCAAACAACCCACTCCATCATACATGCAGAACAGGAAACATTTATTGCACCCCGGGTTCTAGCAGTGAATGTAACACAACTCTCCAACCAACTGACTAGGGATATTATGTGGTAAATTGACTAATAACAGGAAAGTGTTTTGCCTTAAAAGGGAAATTAGCAAAATGATTAACAGGCAGTGCTGAAAAGGAACCTCAGTTCCATATTTCCAGAACACTACTACGACTGACAAGAAAGTTCACTAAGGGCGCAATACTATGCATGTTTAGACTGAAAAAAGTCCTACAACTCCCAGCATTCCCCAGCTAGCATGGCTCGCTGGGGAATGTTGGGAGTTGTAGGACTTTTTTTGGTCTAAACATGCATAGGATTGCACCCTAAGTGTCTGTCACATTATGTGGCATGCTGTAAAAGCTTAGCAAGAATAGAGCCTTAGCCTGATTCATATCAGATAGTTCATTTGCAACTACTGCAAGATACAGTATATAACTATGGAAGGAAATAGAAAGGTAGTAACACTACTGATAGGGCAATATTTAAAAAATTGTCACCCTAAATTCTTACCTGGATTTTCAAAGGTTCAATATGGTTTAGGTATATATGAGCATCTCCTAACGTGTGTATGAACTCACCAGCCTATACAAAAAAGGAATAAGCAATAGTGTATTAAATAGCGAACGAGTATGCATGATGGCAAGAAGGTCATGTTAGTTAAAAAAAGATTACTGTATCAAATTCCTCAGCAAACCATTTCTCACTCCTGTAGTAGTTCAGTTTCATATTCCTTACCCTGAACAAAGTCTGAATGCAGATGTTACGCTGCAATAAACCTGGAGCGAGAACCTTGGTCCACTATCAGAAGAAGTACATAAAGGAATTGTCTGTTGTTTCCTCAGTCTATACATGATCTGTAGTTTATGGCAATTTTCTGATATCTGACTTGCTATGATGTATAATAGTCTAACATTGCAGTAACTTCTCCAAGATGAACTGTTCTACTGGAGCAAAAAACAAGACACATGGAGTGCAATCCTGCACCTGCATTTAAAGGAAACAAGGTGCTTAGTTGCTCCTACAGGGCTAGAGGACAATCTTCCCCTCCCTCAACAGTTACCTCTGTACATTCTCTTTATGAGTGCAGTGTAATCTTCTGCAGCTGCCAAAATTCCTAGCACTACTCCAGCAAGATGGAGACGGTCCCTGGTGTACAGACTCTTTACCAGCTGAAGGAAGAACAAGCTGCACACCAGGACTGAGGAAGAGCCAGAAATATGATGCTACCAGTAAGACACAGGAAGGTTGGGTCTATCAGTGAATGGATCCACCAACTTGCGGCTTGCTCCAAAGCAGCTTTCAGTGAGAATTGTCATAGAGCCTGGGAGTTGCTCTGTACCCTGTACCAATGGGCACATGGTTCATAATTTTACCCATGGAAAATGTTACAGGTGTCTCATAGGAGGCAAAGGAAATTGAGTTTCAACATCTATATCCTCGCATTTGCAATTTTATGATTTTGCTATGCACATTTTCCAGAAATCACCTCTCCCCCTTCTGCCCACACAAGTGTCATCTGCAAAGTTCCACTCTATGCAACTCTGGATCCAACCCTATATTCTTTTCTGGTTTTCCATATGATTAACGGTTTGACTCTATCCTAATCTGGCCACTGAAACTAAAGAAAGATGTTGTAGAGTTGGAGAAAGTGCAGAAAAGAGGAACTAAAACGATCAAGGGATCGGAGCAGCCCCCTATGAGGAAGGGTTACAACGTTTGGGATTGTTTAGCTTAGAGAAAAGGCGACTGAGGGGAAATGTTATAGCGTTGTACTAAATTATGTATGGTGTAGAGAAAGTAGATAGGGAGACATTTTTCTCCCCCTCTCCTAATACTAGAACCTGGGGTCATCCACTGAAGCTGATTGGTGGGAAATTCAGGAGAGATAAAAGGAAGTACTTCTTCACATAGCACATTGTTAAACTAGAATTTGCTACCACTAGATGTAGGGATAGTCACCAACTTGGATTGCTTTAAAAGATCACTGCCTTGTTGTGGCGAAGGGGCTTGCGTAACTCAGTGAAGCCATAAGCTATGCCGTGCAGGGCCACCCAAGACGGACAGGTCATGGCAGAGAGTTCTGACAAAATGTGGTCCACTGGAGAAGGAAATGGCAACCCACTCCAGTATTCTTGCCAAGAAAATCCCATGGAACGTATCACAAGGCTAAAAGAGATGACACCAAAAGATGAGCCCCTCAGGTCAGAAGGTGTCCAATATACTACTGGGGAAGAGCAGAGGGTATTTCCAAGTAGCGCCAGAAAGAGTGAAGTGGCTGGGCCAAAGCCGAAAGGACACTCAGCTGTGGATGTGTCTGGTGGTGAAAAGAAAATCCGATGCTGTAAAGAACAATATTGTTCAGGAACCTGGAATGTCAGATCAATGAATCAAGGTAAGCTGGAGGTGGTCAAACATGAGATGGCAAGATTGAACATCGACATCTTGGGAATCAGTGAACTAAAATGGACAGGCATGGGCGAATTTAATTCAGGTGACCATCATATCTACTATTGTGGGCAAGAATCCCTGAGAAGAAATGGAGTAGCACTCATAGACAACAAAAGGGTGGGAAAAGCAGTACTGGGGTACAATCTTAAAAACGATAGAATGATCTCAGTACGAATCCAAGGCAAACCATTCAACATCACAGTAATTCAAGTCTATGCCCCAACCACTGATGCCGAAGAAGCTGAGGTTGATCGGTTCTCTGAAGACCTACAACACCTTCTAGAACTAACACCAAAAAAAGATGTCCTCTTCATCATAGGGGATTGGAATGCTAAAATAGGAAGTCAAGAAATCACTGGGATAACAGGCAGGCATGGCCTTGGTATACAAAATGAAGCAGGACAAAAGCTAATAGAGTTTTGCCAAGAGAACACGCTGATCATAGCAAACACTCTTTTCCAACAGCACAAGAGACGACTCTACACATGGACATCACCAGATGGTCAGTATCGAAATCAGATTGATTATGTCCTTTGCAGCCAAAGATGGAGAAGCTCTATACAGTCAGTAAAAACAAGACCTGGAGCTGACTGTGGCTCAGATCATGAGCTTCTTGTTGCAAAATTTCAGCTTAAATTGAAGAACGTAGGGAAAACCACTAAACTATTCAGGTATGACCTAAAGCATATCCCTTATGAATATACAATGGAGGTGAGGAATAGATTTCAGGGATTAGACCTGATAGACAAAGTGCCTGAGGAATATGGACGGAGGTCCGTAACATTGTTCAGGAGGCAGCAACGAAATCCATCCCAAAGAAAAAGAAATGCAAGAAAGCCAAGTGGCTGTCTGATGAGGCTTTACAAGTAGCTGAGGAAAGAAGGGAAGCGAAAAGCAAGGTAGAAAGGGGAAGATATATCCAACTGAATGCAGAGTTCCAGAGAATAGCAAGGAGAGACAAGAAGGCCTTCTTAAATGAACAATGCAAAGAAATCGAGGAAAACAACAGAATGGGAAAGACTAGAGATCTCTTCAAGAAAATTGGAGATCTCAAGGGAACATTTTGTGCAAAGACGGGCATGATAAAGGACAAAGAAGGCAGGGACCTCACAGAAGCAGATGAGATTAAGAAGAGGTGGAAAGAATACACAGAAGAACTATACAGGAAAGATCTGAATGTCCCTGATAGCCATGATAGTGCGGTCACTGAACTTGAGCTGGACATCCTAGAGAGTGAAGTCAAGTGGGCCTTAGGAAGAATTACTAACAAGAAAACTAGCGGAGATGACAGTATTCCAGCTGAGCTATTTAAAATCCTAAAAGATGATGCTGTTAAAGTGCTGCACTCAATATGCCAACAAATTTGGAACACTCAACAATGGCCGCAAGACTGGAAAAGGTCAGTTTACATTCCAATTTCAAAGAAGGGCAACGCCAAAGAGTGTTCAAACTACCGCACAATTGCACTCATTTCACATGCCAGCAAGGTGATGCTCAAAATCCTACAAGCTAGGCTTCAGCAGTATGCGAACCGAGAACTACTGGAAGTACAAGCTGGGTTTCGAAGAGGCAGAGGAACTAGAGATCAAATCGCCAACATTCGCTGCATCATGGAGAAAGCAAGAGAATTCCAGAAAAACGTCTATTTCTGCTTCATTGACTACGCTAAAGACTTTGATTGTGTGGATCACAACAAACTGTGGCAAATTCTTAAAGTGATGGGAGTACCAGACCACCTTACCTGTCTCCTGAGAAACCTGTACGAGGGTCAAGAAGCAACAGTAAGAACCAGACATGGAACAACTGAGTGGTTCAAAATTGGGAAAGGAGTACGACAAGGCTGCATATTGTCACCCTGCTTATTTAACTGATATGCAGAGTACATCATGAGAAACGCCGGGTTGGATGAATCACAGGTCGGAATTAAGACTGCTGGGAGAATTATCAGCAACCTCCGATATGCAGACGATACCACCCTAATGGCAGAAAGCAAAGAGGATCTAAAGAGCCTCTTATTGAGGGTGAAAGAGGAGAGTGCAAAAGCTGGTTTGAAACTCAACATTAAAAAAATTAAGATCATGGCATCTGGCCCTATCACTTCCTGGCATATAGAAGAGGAAGAAATGGAAGCAGTGACAGATTTTACTTTCTTGGGCTCCAAGATCACCGCAGACGGTGACTGTAGCCATGAAATTAAAAGACGCTTGCTCCTTGGGAGGAAAGCTATGGCAAACCTAGACAGCATAGTAAGAAGCAGAGACATCACCTTGCCGACAAAGGTCCGTCTAATCAAAGCTATGGTTTTCCCAGTAGTAATGTATGGCTGTGAGAGCTGGACTATAAGGAAGGCTGAGCGCCGAAGAATCCATGCTTTCGAACTGTGGTGCTGGAGAAGACTCTTACGAGTCCCCTGGACTGCAAGGAGGTCAAATCAGTAAGTCCTAAAGGAAATCAACCCTGAGTGCTCATTGTAAGGACAGATACTGAAGCTGAAGCTCAAATATTTTGGCCACCTAATGCGAAGAGAAAACTCTCTGGAAAAGACCCTGATGCTGGGAAAGACTGAAGGCAAAAGGAGAAGGGGACGGCAGAGGATGAGATGGCTAGATAGCATCACCGATGCAATGAATATGAACTTGAGCACGCACCGGGAGAGAGCGGAGGACAGGAAGGCCTGGCGTGCTATGGTCCATGGGGTCACGAAGACTCGGACACGACTGAACGACTGAACAACAACAAGACAAATTCATGGAGGAGAAGACTATTAATGAATACCAGTCCAGATGGATATATGCTACCTCCAGTGTCAGAGGCAATTTGTCTGTGTACACCAGTTGCTGGGGAACGTGAGTGGGAGGGTGCTAGTACACATGTCCTACTTACGAGTTTCCCACAGGCAGGTGGTTGGCAACTGTGTGAACAGTATGCTGGACTAGATGGACCTGTGGTCTGATCCAGCATGGCTTTTCTTATATTCTAATTTGTAAAGGAAATATTTTAAAAAGTATAAGTATTAAATGTTACCTTCAAGCCTGTAACATGGGCAATCATTGAAGTGAGCAATGAGTAACTGGCTATGTTGAAAGGTACTCCTAATCCCATATCTCCAGAACGCTGATACAACTGACAAGAGAGTTCACCATTTAAAACATAGAACTGGCAGAGAGTATGACATGGAGGTAAGGCCATTGCAGAGACATCTGATGAGCAAAAATAGAAGACATGGTAAACATTCTGATAAAAACAAAGTACTTAAATATACCCAAAGGTAAAACTCCACCTACACTGTCATCTGACAGTATGTCACTGTTAGAAATGGGCAAATAGACTGAAATAGACAAATTGTAAAGAAGTGGCCAGTTCACTTGCATAAACTGGCCTAATGAGTAAAGTACTTGAAGTGGCAAGCGTGGAAAGGTATCCTATTCCTAGGTGAACATAGAGGAAACTGCTTTGCATTTATTTTATATTGAAATGCAGGATGTATTTTTTTACATTAAATAATTTTAAAAGTGTGTTTACTTTGATCACACGCTACCATATCTGTTAGCAGGTATAATGTATACACAAGCCAACATGAAGCCAATTTATAAACAAAATATGCTAGCTGTTCTAGTGTCCAAGAACTGCATTAGCATACATAACTATAATGACCTCACATAATTAAATGCCATAACATACCTTTGGGATTCCATGCACACATGATAATTCTTCTGTTATCTGGATCGTTTCTGATTGTATCAATTACATGCTGCAGCTGATCTATTCCTTGTCCTGTATAATCTGAAGGGGGGGGGGGGGAGAGAAAAAATGTGATGACTGAATTTTTAAAATAATGGTCTGCAAAACAGATGTGTCAGTTCATATCACTTATGCTGGTACTGTCCCATTAAAGTCAACAGGCCTACTTAAAAGAAGTCTAAGCGAATTTTCCTTTTGGAAATTTCTAATAAGAACCACAAAAGGTAAGATCTGAATGCACAGTAAGCATGCATATGATCACAGCCATAGGCTTATTGACTGATAACACCAAGAACTGGTTCACTTGCACATTTTCACTTGATAACTGCAACATCAAGTATAACTTGCACATATAAATGAGCCATCACATACTTTGCACCACAGATAGAACTTCCATGTTGTCCAATGGCACCGCATATACAATACTTTTCAATGAAATGAGTTCACACAGTCAGCTACTAGTAAACAAGTAATGAAAAATAAAGATTGTGCATGTGTAAACCAGACCTAATATCAGCATGAGTGCTTCAGTTTAGGTGTTTTGGCAGACTGAGCTGTAAAACTGATGTCTCTTGGTTGGAAGGACATTTAAGCCCCTAAATCTACCTCAGTTCAAGGGCAAGTTGAGCTATTGACAAATTATATTCTTTATTAATCCAAGTACACAACCAATGAGAAGTAATATAGTTTACTCAAGGTAAAACTGGATACTGCCAGCTATGTGTTGAGACAGTGACTAAAGGGACAGAAATGCATCCCTTAAGAACATTAGTTGTTTCCAAGACCAATTGTACCTTAGAGGGGAAAATCTGCTTTATTCAAGACATTAATGCACTATTGTAAAATTTTATCTTCTGAATCTTAGACTACTGGATTTCCAGTTAAGCAGTGAATTCTGTCTTGATGTTTCCAGATACTTGAATATAGGAAGCCAAGATTTACCCTGTCCTCACCTGTATTCATATCTTTGTATTCAGCTCCAAAATGTCTCCACTGGAAGCCATAAACAGGGCCCAAGTCTCCTTCCTCTCTAGAAGAGAACCCTTGTTTGTCTAAGAATTCACGTGAACCATTCGCATCCCAGATCTTAACACCATTAGCAGAAAGCTCTTTTGCATTTGTAGAGCCCTATATAGGGTAAGAGAGAGAACAATTATCCGATTGTTATAATGCTAAAAGGAAGGACCAACAGAAATGGCCTATTAAGTTACTTGGCTCATGCAGGCACTAAATCTTTGGCAAAGCAGTCACATTACTATACCAGTAAGCTACTATATGGATGCATTGTGACAACTGGATTAGCACATTACCATGGATTCAACACTCAAAATAAATGTGTTGTAACCTATATCCACTACATCAACAATTTTTGTATATAGGTCCCATTTTATGTTTGCTTCCCTGAGTTGAGATTTGTTCCTTCTTAGTGTTACTACAAACTTTTTATATGAATGTAGGCTTCCTTTTTGGCCCTTAAACAATTTGTTCAATGAATAGTAGCTACTGAAAGGTTGCGACTAGTCATATGCTGCTATAAGAAAATAATTTGTGATATGCTGAATTCATGGAGAAAGAAGTTATTATATTGTGTTCACCACACCTGCAGGTTTCTACTCTTCATAGACATTTTTCATTCAGTTTAGTCTTTGTAAACCACCCAGAGAGTTTTGGCTATAAGGCAGCAGAGAAATGTAAATAAGAATAATAACCCAAACCCCTAATGGACCACTCTGAAGGATCTTGTTGCTGGATGTGCCATGGAAAGGAGTATACCTTCCAGATGCTGTGACTGAGTGGCTAGAGAGGAGGGGGGATAAGGCTATTCCCCCTACATTCTCCACCACTGTTCCTTATTCATCACTTCACTCTCACTTTTAACTGATTCCTGACCTCTGCATGTAACAGGGATAGATCATAGCACTCTACTACAGAATGCTTCTGCACATTTATTAATAGGTATAAGCTGCTGAGAACATATCACACCAGTTCAGAAATGTCTTCATTGGTTACCAATTTGTTTCCAAGCCTGATTCAAAGTGCTGTTTTTTTACTTTAAAGTCCTATATAGGCTGAGCCTTAATTATTTCAGGAAAAACCCTATCCAGTATAAGCCTCCCAAGACCCTAGCATCTACCAATGAGAGGAAGGGCCATAGTTCAGTGACAGAGCACATACTTTGCATGAAAATGTCCCAAGTTCAATCCTTTCCCAGGTAGAGCTGGGAAAGACTCCTGTCTACAACCGTGGAGAGCCACAGCCAATCAGTGTAGACAATACCAAGTTAGATAGACAAATCCATTATCCATTATATAGCATACCTTGATAAACCAAAGCAGTTCTTGAAGCACTCCCTTCCAGAATACCCTTTTTGTTGTTAGCAGTGGAAAATTATCTGAAAATAAATGTTATGAGTATTAGAGCTGATAAGGAAACACATACTAAATGAATATCTCCTGTAGTTAATGAGCATGTAGTTAAAAGCAGTAAAACATACTTACCAAATTAAGTATTTATTCACCTCTTCAAATAGTAATTCCTTCTGTATACTACTACTGAACTTTATACCTCATCAGGTTGTTTTTTCCCCTTACAATTAGATATATTAGCTTCTCTCAAAATATTTTTTTTATTTTTAAACTATGTAAAAACATCCATATGCTAGCAAAAAAAACACATTTTTTGAAAGTTATCAATGCCCTGTCAAGTAAGCCACAGCCACAAGCCTGATAGCCATCCACCATTCAAACACTGAAATAGGTTTACCTTAAGAGAAAGAAAGAGGACAAAGATATAGTTTCTGCACACTTCTTACTACTCCCAATCTTGTAAGTCAAGAAATCAATGACAGTGTCTCTTTCTACTCCTGCCGAATGCCAGTGACAAGAGAATATTGTCATTGGAAAAAGCACTCTATATGTGAAGATGCCAAATAACTATTTTAATTTGTTAGAATATGCCTGAAAGCATCTTTTGTTCATAGCACACTAAAACAATGTTTCACTCTCACTATTTTAGGGAGTTCTTGGGTGACTAAAAATAATATGAAATTAACAAGGTATTTTTTTAAAGCCCTAATCTTTTATATTTGTTTTTGTTTTCATTCATGAGTTGTGAGGAGGGAGCACTGTTAGAATAGTTTTTCATACAATCCTTCCCTCCAATGCAAGCAACTTCTGGTCATGCAGCTGGCATGTGTTGGACTGGGAGCCAGGAGATCCGGGTTCTAGTCCCCACTCGGCCATGGAAACTCACTGAGTGACTTTGGGCCAGTCACAGACTCTCAGCCCAACCTACCTCACAAGGCTGTTGTTGTGAGGATAAAATGGAGAGGAAGAAGAGGATAACGTAAGCCGCCTTGGGTTCCTTGCAAGAGGAAAAAAGGCGGGATATAAATGCAATAAATAAACAAAAATAACAATTTGGGAGGAGGGGAAGATTGTGAAATTAATGGATTTTAAGATTAAAGTATTTATTGTTACGGTTTTCTGATTGAGTACATCAATGGATTGATAGTGTAATATATTTCATTTTAACGGTGAATATTTTTCACAGAAACATGGCTTAGCAATGGGAAAACAAATGGCACCATTATTGGCCATTGCATCTATGAACTCAATTGAAAGACATTGTACTGATCATGACATCCTTCTGTATAGCCGATATATAGACGATATTATAACACGTACAACAATAGAAGTGGACAGAGTTTGATGCAAAGAACAGTGTGGACAGCATAAAATTAACAAGGGAGCAGCCAAATGTAGGTGGTTGACTTCCCTTTTTGGATGTGGAATTAATGATGGGTAATTGGCAGTTTGAAACAAGGTAGTATACGAAACCTATAAAAGGGGATATATTATTCAATTGTAATTCTGCACACCCTGTGTTAGTGAAAAGGCAGATGTTAAAGAACACAATTCAGAAAGCTGTTGGGGTGTCTACGATTAATTAATAATTATTAATTATTAAAACACAGTAAAATTGGCAGAGGGTAATAGTTAGAGGTTACCAGTTCCAGCTGTTAGGAATGTGAGGTATACCAAAGGACTGCCTGTTCTGAACATTCCATTCCCAAAAGATTTTATGGGAAGCCCAAAAGATCCTTCATCACCGTTAACAGCAAGGCTAATGTTGTTTGTTCTGCCCCAGTAACACTGAAACAACTTGTGAAGTCTTGGGTGTGTGATAACAAATGCTGGGCACGGGAATGCCCTCTTTGGAAGGTAAGGGGGAGTGTGCAGTTAAGGATACTATTTACAAAACTAAGGGAGCAATCCTACGGTCACTAGACACTGTCTAGAGGGCCATGGGATATGCTCATTTCTGGGAACCAACCTCGGAGCCCATGCTCTGAGGTCAGTTCCCGGAAAACTGACCTCCCTTCTAATCCGCACTGCCGCTGAGGCAGCTTGGAGAAGCCCTGTCCTCCACGCTCGGAAGACAAGTGCGGAGCGACTGAAAAGGGGCGTTCTGGGGCAGGGAGAGCGAAGCTGCACGTACAACATGTCCAATGTATCGTATGGCAGCTTCCTCTCCCAGTCGCCCCCACCACTAGACAGCCGAAAACGGCTGTCTAGCGAAAAATAGCAAGGCAGGAGAGGCGCAGAGGGAACGATCCCACCCCCCACCCCCTCTGCATCTCCTGCCTTGCTTTGGATAGGCGGTTGCCTCCAAGTCTGGAGGCGGCCGCCTATCTAGTTAGGATTGCGCCCTAAGTGTTTGGAATATAATTCCTTCTACACTGGTGAAACTGGAAGACCTCTCCTAAAAAGATATAAGGAGCACTTGGCTGATATTCAGCATAATGAAACACATGCTAGACCTTGGTCCCTTGATATGAGGGAGAAACATGCTGGCAGAGCAACTTTAGTGAAGATCCCCATGCTAGCAATTGATCGGAGCTTCCAAAGGAGAAGATTAAGGAGGCAATGTTTATTGATCAGCTGAAACCTTATACCAATGTGAAGGATGAGATTAAACAAGCCATGATGTTTATTAATGAGGCTTGATTGGCTGTTGAATACAGTTGCTAAGTTACTCTGTGTTTCCCCCACTGAGGTTTGGCCTGTTGCTGATTGGTTCTGGCTCAGTTTATACATGGCATTGTAGTATACTCTTATTTGTGACTGAAGTTGGTGTTTTATGCTGAAATGTTTCACATTTTAAAATCAGTGTATAGTGTGTGTGTGTGTGTGTGTATTTAAAATCTATAAATGGGAAGTGCTATTGTAGGTCATTTGTTTTGCGCTGGAGTGTTGTGTCATGCATATCACCTACATATCGGTTTAATGGATTTCTGTTTGGTTCTCTATATAAGTACAGGGAAACTACACAAGTCTACTGTCTTCAAGGCAAATGTTATAATCCAGTACAGAGTTAAGTGTGCTGGACTGTGGGTAAGGATCCATAACTTTCTAGAACAGAACCTGGTAATTACTGGGCAAAAGCAATGCTTCTCCATGACTTCAAAAGAATAAATCCAATCTGTTGACAGAGCAGTAAGTCATAATTTTCTACAAGATTTAATACAGTATCACTCCCTTAAATAGCAAATTCAGATGGTGTGTGCCAACAGAAATGGATCCAAAACAGGACCAAGAATTAAGAGGGAGATATTAGCTTCCCCAGCAGAACCCTGGGGTTTGCAGAAGCACAAAAAAAAAACTTGTTGAAAAATCCTTATTTATTTATACATTTCTGTAACAACAATAGCTGAAGGTCTCTGGACGATTCACAAAAATTAATCCATAAGGGGACACCTCCATCAAAACACAGCCTAACGAGGACTGTGCATGCTCAATAGTGGTTAGAGTGTTGGACTAGGACTTGCGATATCTGAGTTCTAGTCCCCACTCGGCCATGAAGCTCGCTAGGTGACTTCAGGCCAGTCACTGACTCTCAGTCTAACCTACCTTACAGGGTTGTTGTGAGTTTAAATGGAGAGAAGGACCATATAAGCTACCATGGGTTCTTTGCAAGAGCAAAAGAGGTGGGATATAACTGTAGTAATAAATATATAATAGACATGGAATGTTGACTGTCTGTTGGTAAAAAAAGTAGGGGGTCAGTGGAATACCCTGTTTAGAAGAGGTGACTGGCTGAAACCCTGAACAGAAACACTTCTGTTTGAAGGGAAGATATACTGTACATTTAGTTGCAGGTCCCACTCGTATCACCTATTGTAATGCTTGAGCCCAGATATCAATTATTTTCCCCCATGGTTTACTCTTTTAGTGGCTTGTTATTCAATATGTTTGATGGGATTGAGTTTTAAGAGGAGAATTTAACAAGTCTGTATTAAAATCAGATTTCACTTTAAACTAGTGTGTCTTATTCAACACTAGTGCTAATATAAATTATGTTCAGCCATGGTAAGCAACCTTTAGCACAATACCAAAAATGTTTGCTGGGGCGATAGGATTTTTGGGGAAACCTGTTCCACCAGCAAATGCTATTGGCATTGCACTAGAGGCTGCTTATGCTAGCACAATGTACTTTACATTAGCGCCACTGTCAAACAGGATACTGCCCTAGGTTCCTTTTTTTCTTTTTTAAAGAAGTTTTTTTAATTCCCATTTTTTAAAAAGTCATCAGTTGTTAATCACCCTGATTCAGGGGCCTTGACATTAAAACAGGCCCTGTGAGCACTGAGCCATCTTGGGGAGGGCTCCCAGACCGAGGTGCTCATAGCATTGCCAGTTCAAAAGGTACTGTGCAGCTATTGTCTTTTCCTCCTTAATTATTTCCCGTTAAAAAAAACACACAGAAAAAGCAGTGGGAAAACTCTGGAGGATTACAAACGGTAAACTGCCATCTGCGGGGGCCCGCCCAGCCCCTCTGTAAAATTCCATGAATGAAGCAGTGTGATTTCACAATAAAAGCCTCGTTTGGAAGCCCCCGAAAGGGGGCCAATAAATAGGGCAATGAATAAATAAGGTTCTGGCAGAGAAGTTATGTCCCGGCTCAATTGAAGCCGTGTATAGACGCCTAGCAATAGTTGGTGTTTCCCCTCGACGCTTCTTGGGAACTATCTCCGATCGCCGGGGATGGGAAATGTCACTTTCCTGAAATCCAACTTCGCTCGCGCCAGGCATCTTAGACTCTGGGCCGGGGAGGTGGGAGCGAAGCATACAGGCGCGCGCGCGCGCGCACACATAGTGTAATTATTTCACTCATGCATCCTCTCTCTCTCTCTAAGTAAACGCACGTGCATATCCCGCGATCTCAAACACGAAATTTGGGGTTTGAGCGGGAATATATTGCGCCTTCCCGCCGCCGCTAGAGCTGCCATTGTGGGCAGCGTCGGGTTAGGAAACAGGCTCTCTTCTGCTCTAACCCCTCCTTCCCCCTCCCCGTCCCTGCACAGCGAACCAAACACGGCACCAATGCGGAAAACGTGGGTTGTATTCACTGTTCGTCTCTGTTAAATCCCACCCATTTCAATGAGTCCACTCTTAAGTAGGACTATCACCGGATACACCACCACCACCCGCGCCCTCTTACAAAGGTTAGGACTTTATTATCCGGGATATGTTTCAAATGAGAAGCGGTACGTAAGTATTGTTAATACGTAATTATAGCAGTCTCATACAGTGGAGGCGGGTGGCTCCGATTTCGGTGGGGCTCTGAATCCAGTCTGGGTTTCAGTCAGAGCCTGCCAGAACTCTAATGGAGCCATCAAAGGTGCTGAACCTATTTTGGATAGCTGCTTTAGAGTGCTGGCTGGTTCTGACTGAAACCCAGAACGGATTCACAGCCCCACCGAAATCGGAGCCACCAACTTCCACTGGTCTCATAAAGCCTTTTTTCCTTTAAGGCACTGAAGAACTTGCTAAAATTATTGAGAGGCGGGATTCGTTCGCCGTCGAGACTCGGGCGGAGGCTGCTGCTTCCCGCCAGGCAACCCCTGAGGCCCGGGGAAGCCAAGAACGAGGAGGGGAGGGATTCACCTCGGAGGCTGTACCGCGCTTGCATCCCGAAGACGGAGAGAGTCCCGGTTCCGGTCCGGTCCGTTTTTCTGTGCCCGACCCGCAGGATGTGCTCGACCTGCCCCAAGTACTGAAGCTCCCCATGAGGCGGTGAGGCGACCGCGGGGGGCTCCTCCTGAGGAAGCGCGGGCCGCTGCTCCACGTTCGCCCCGGCGGGCATGGCGACGAGGGCTACAGGAGCGCACCACCGGCGAGAGGGAAACAGCCGGAGAGATTCTCCCGCTCGGTGGGCGCCCCGTTCGTCGGTGGTGCCGCAATTTTAGAATTGGCGCGTTCCCCCGCCTATTTCCCCCCTGGGCCAATTGGGGAGATCTAGAGGCGGGCACTGCTGCCGATACTGGATTGTTACTGGCTGACACGCCTGCTCCTTCTATTTCCATAATCCCGTGCCAATTTAGGGGACGTGGTTTAACTTCAGCCGTTTTGCGGCGGGCCTGTTGGTCTCGGTGTCACCGACAGGCTCAATTTTTATTTAGCTGTCTTGGGTTCCCCCACCCCCCACATTTTTGTACTTCTATGAACGTTACGGTTCCCCTTGCCCCCAGCCTGCTGATATTTCTCCTCTTGCACGCAGCTGGTGCCGTCACTACATCTTGTGGCAGCGAATTTCATAGTTTGACTATGCGCTGTGTGAAGAAGTTCTTCCTTTTATCTGTCCTGAATCTCCCACCAACCAGTTTCATGGGATGGCCCTGAGTTCTAGTATTCTGACAGAGGGAGAGAAATGCCTCCCTATCCACATTCATCACACCATGCATAATTTTGTATACCTCCATCATGTCTCCCCTTACTCACCTTTTTTCCAAACTAAACAATCCCAAGCGTTGTAAGCCTCCCTCATAGGGGAATTGCTCTAGCGCCTTGATCATTGTAGGGCGCAATCCTATGGCCGCTAGATAGAAGCTAGACAGCCATGGGACTGGTCAGTTCCGGGAGAACCGCTTCCCCTCCCCTGCTGCCTCATAGGTGACACAGATTGTCCCTGGGCTCCAGGCTCAAAAGAGCAG
The DNA here is from genome assembly GCF_057233095.1 of Heloderma suspectum. Lineage (NCBI taxonomy): Eukaryota > Metazoa > Chordata > Lepidosauria > Squamata > Helodermatidae > Heloderma > Heloderma suspectum. Next base: position 80,418,363 of record NC_139461.1, on the reverse strand, counting down.
CACGGAGTGGGGCAAAAGGGGGCATTCCCGGGGACAGGAAGTGCAGAACTGCTGGTATGACACTTCCTATGCGTTGTCTGGCTTCCCCACCCTGAGCTCCAATGTCTCGCAGTTAGACAGCTGAAATCAGCCTCCCCTCCAGCCTCCTCATGCCCTGCATTGGATAGGCAGTCGCCTCCGATTTTGGAGGTAGAATTGCTCCCTCCGTTGCCCTTTCCTGAACTTTTTCCAGCTCTATATCTTTTTTTTTAGGTGCAGTGACCAGAACTGTACACAGTATTCTAAGTGTGGTCGCACCATAGATTTATATAAGGGCAGTATAATATTGGCAGTTTTATTTTCAATTCCATTCCTAATTATGCCTAACATGGAGTTTGCCTTTTTTACAGCAGATGCACACTGCGTTGACATTTTCATTGAGCTGTCCACCACAACTCCAGGATCTCTTTCTTGGTTGGTCAGTGCTAGCTCAGATCCCATCAGGTTATATTTGAAGTTGGGATTTTTTGCCCCAACGTACATCACTTTACGCTTGCTCACATTGAACCGCATTTGCCATTTAGATGCCCATTCTCCCAGTTTGGGGAGATCCTTCTGGAGCTCCTCACAATCCCTTTTTGTTTAAAGTACCGTAAATAATTTAGTGTCATCGGCAAACTTGGCCACTTCATTGCTCACTCCTAATTCCGGATCATTTATGAACAAGTTGAAAAGCATTGTTCCCAATATAGATCCCTGTGGGACTCCACTATTTACAGGGTTCATCATACAAGGCTAAAAATCCCGCAGTTTACTGGGGCGGCTGCTTCTGGAATCTTTGAGGGATTAGATCGGCTTCTTTCCATGTGGCTCCTCAAAAAAACTAAACTTCTCAAGATGTTCTATGTGTTTCATTACAAAGCCACTAGATGGCACTGTTGTGTTATTTGCAATAAAGCAACTTTAAACAGTATACTGGGAATTATGGCAACGCCATAGTGGGAGGAGGGAAAATGTTGGACTCTTGTCGTTATGAAAAACGATGCAATAGAGGTCACAAAGAACGGGAGGTGCCTTGGAGGAGGACGGCGTCGTGTACAGGACCGGCAAACTTCTGTGAGTAGGGATGTTAGAGAATTCCGCCACGGATCCCAGGGGGGCTGAATTCCAGTGAATTCGGACTCCCGGAATCCGTGGCGGAACAGAGCCCCCCACCCCTCCATCCCACGAAAGCCCCGCGAAATGGAGCCTACCTGGCTGCGGTTCTGGCTGCGGCTCCGGCGGTGGAAGCTCCAGCCGCTGCCGGGCTGGTGCGGATGCAAATGGCGTCCTGAGTAGGGGACGCCATTTGCGTCCCTATGGTAGCCCATGATAGGCTACATAAATATTTACGTAGCCTATCATGGATAAAACAGGAATGCAAATGGCGAAGGGGACACCATTTGCATCCCTGCCTTAGCCGTGATAGGCTACATAAATATTTACGTAGCCTATCACGGGCTACCACAGGGACGCAAATGGCGTCCCCTACTTAAGACTCCATTTGCGTTCACACCAGCCCGGCAGCGGCTGGAGGCCCTACTTCGGGTTGGCCTGGCCGGCAGCTCCGCGGCCTGGCCGGATTCCGGGGGGGAGGAACGGATCACCTCCCCCCCCCGTCGAGGATTCCAGGGGGAGGAACGGATCGCCTCCCCCCACCTGCGGAACCCAGCGGAGCCAGGTAAGCGGGGTTTTGTACACCCCTATCTGTGAGTAAGCGATCTCAATAGCAGCATAAAAGCCCCATGTGAAAGAGCCCTCCATCCCTCCATTGGGAGAACTTACCATTTATTCCTTCTTTCTTCTTTCTGTTCTTTAGCCAGTTACTAATCCATAAGAGGACCTCTTCTCTTATTCCATGACTGCTACATTTGCTCAGGAATCTTTAGTGAAGGACTTTGTTAAAGCCTTTCGAAAGTCTAAGTAAATAACGTCTACCAGATCACCCCTGTCTACACGTTTATTGACTCTCAAAGAACTCTAAAAATTTAGTGAAACAGGACCTTTGCAGAAACCAGGCTGATTCTTTTTCAGGAGGGCTTGCCCTTCTATATGCTTACTGATTTTATTGTTAATCATGTTTTGAATCAATTTACCCAGAACAGACGTTAAACTGTAAGGCCTGTGATTTCCTGGATCCCCCCTAGATTCCTTTTTAAACATTGGTGTTACATTGGCCATCTTCCAGTAGTCTGGTACAGAGGCCAATGTTAGGGACATGTTGCATATTTTTGTTAAAGATCAGCAATTTCATATTTGAGTTCTTTTAAGAACTCTAGGATGCATACCATCTGGGCCCTCAGTTCCTCAGACTCCCTGAAAACATCAGTTCAGGCACAGGTATCTGTCCTATATCTTCTGCAGTGAAAACAGATGAGAAGAATTCATTCAGCTTCTCTGCAATCTCCTTATCCTCCTTTAGTACTCCTTTAACTCCATTGTCATCCAACGGTCCAATTGCCTCCCTAGTTGGTTTCCTGCTTCTGATATATTTTTAAAAATCTTTATTGTTGGCCTTGACGTTGTTAGCCATATGCTCCTCAAAATGCTTTGGGTTTTTTGCATCTCTTTTGCATCTCCATTGCGCAAGCATGTGCTCCCTTTTGTTTGGGCAAGACTTCCATTTTCTGAAGGAAGCCCTCTTTTCTCTAATAGCTTCCTTGACACTGTTCATTAACCATGCCTGTGACCTCTTGGACTTGGTACTACCTTTCCTAACCTGTGGTATACATTTTAGCTGAGCTTCTATTATTGCGTTTTTGAGTAACCTCCAAGCATTTTGAAGGGTTTTAACCCTCTTGACTCCCCCTTTTAACTTCCTTTTCACCAGTTCCCTCATTTTAGAGACGTTTCCTCTTTTGAAGTCAAATGTGACTGTGTTGGACTTCCTTGGCAATTTTCCACTTCAATATATATTAAATCTAATAGCACTGTGGTCACTGTTTCCAATTGGTTAAATACCATTTTACATCTCTTACTAGGTCCTGGGCAACACCACTTAGGACTATATCCAGGGTCACCTCCCCTCTGGTCAGTTCTATGACCAACTGTTCTAGGTCACAGTCACTTAGGGCATCAAGAAATGTAACCTCTTTGTTGTGATTGGAACATGCATTTATCCAGTCAATCCGGGGGCAATTGAAGTCACCCATTATTACAACAGTTCCTCATTTGGAGGCCTCCCTGATTTCATTTTCCATCTCAAGGTCACCCTGAGCCTTCTGGTATGGGGACCATACCATGTTCCTAGTACTAAATTAGTTGGAGCCCAGTATTGTCACCCACAGCACTTCTGTGGAAGAGTCTGCCCCTTTTAAGTGTTCTAGTTTGCTCTAGACTATGCCCTCTTTGATGTATAGAGCAACATCTCCTGCAGTACGTCCTTCCCTATCCTTCCTGTAGACTTTATATCCAGAGATGACTGGATCCCACTGGTTCCTTCCATTCTACCAGGTTTCCATAATGCCCACTCTATCTAGGTTCTCCTTTTAAAACCAGGCACTCCAACTCTCCCATTTTGGCTTGGAGGCTTCTTGCATTTGCATAGAAAAATGGTGTCCCTCCCCAGATGTCTCTGACATGTGATCTTTTGCTATGGCACTTTGGCCTCTTTGATTGGCTATTGTGTTTCACCATACACTCATAGTCTATTTCCTCCCCTTCTACATTTGGAGAATCAAAACATTTTCATTTCCATCCCCTAGGGATGATTTAATCCAAACTGGATGTTTCCCAGCTCCTGTCAGCTTTCCCCCAGAGTTTAGTTTAAAAGCTGCTCTGCTACCTTTTTATGTTTAGCACCAGCAGTCTGGTTCTATTTTGGTTCAAGTGCAACCCATCTGTCTTGTACAGGCCCAGCTTGTCCCAAAATGTTTCCCAGTGCCTAACAAATCTGAACCCCTCCTCCCTGCACCACCGCATTGAGACTCTTCAGCTTTGCCTGTCTAGTTGGCCCTGCACGTGGAACAGGTAGCATTTCAGAGAAAGCCACCTTGGTGGTCCTGGATTTCAGCTTCCTACCTAGCAACCTAAATTTGGCTATATGTCTAATGATCCAATTTCCCACTACCACAAGTCCCCTCCACCCAGAGATACATCCTTGGTGCAAAAGGATATTTGCTCATCTTCTGAGGAATGGGTCCCTTCTAAGGGATCATTTCCCTCTTCCTCAGAATGATGCCCTCCTTCCCCGAGACCTTCATTCTCTATGATGGCAGAGGAGCTGTCACCCTGGGAGTGGGAAACCACTATTGGGTCCCTGAAGGTCTCATCTACCAACCTCTCTGCCTCTCTTAGATTGTCTCTACATTAACAAAACAAAACAAAAAAAAACCCTGCAAAACCCCCACATCCTTACTGAGGCTTTCTGCTTTCAGTGTCTTTGCAAGATTAGGAGGGGATTCTTTACATGGCAAACATGTGGTTTGAATCGAGGGAGTGCCTCCCTCCCTCCCTGGCATGTGTGTAAAGAAGTGGTGGGGGGAGTCTTGTTTTCGTTGCTTAACTTGTGCTGTACTGTTTCCTTGCACCTGCCAGGACAGCTACGACATTCGTCTGAGTAGAGGTAACATTGTGCTCTAAGTCTGAACCCTAGGCACACTTACTTTTACTTGGGTAATAGTAGGTCTGTGTTAGATTGCATGCTGTGTTAGATTGGTCTGGAGGAAGGTGCTTCTGGGAGCACTTGTTCTTTGCCCTACTGATGCTGCACTAGCATCACTGGTATGGTCCAGAGTAGACTTCAGAGGCAGGTTGAGGGAGACTGTTGGTTTGTTCTGGGGAGAGCTACATGTGGAAGTCCGCTAAGACAAAAAACTTCAATTAAATGTGTTTGTAAGCTTCCTTGAACACCTAAATGGCAAAAGACAAGCTGTAAACCTGTTGTATAAAACCTGCCTTTAGATTGCATTGAATTACCTTGACTATGGAGTAAACTGCTATTAAAGAAATGCAACCATCCAGATTAATTTATAACACCTGGTTTAAAAGAAGGTGTTTCTCTCTCTCTCTCTCTCTCTGCTATTTCAATGCATGGTTATGTGCTCAGTGGTGATCCTTTATTTATGTTTTGTCTTCAATTTTTAGTTACTCAAGGGAATATTCTGCAGTTGAGTGTTATCTTGAAAATGTGCCTTTAGAGTGCTTTGGATACACTGATTATGGCAGGCGTGGGAACTTGTCACCTTCTAGATCTTTTGGTCTACAACTCCCATCGTCACTCAACACTGTTTACACTGGCTAGGGCTGATGGGAGTTGTAGGCCAAAGCATTTGGAAGGCCACAATGGAGTACATAGTCATACATGGGTCTGAATTGCCAGAACAACAAGATTTGGAGTGTTTTACTCAGCAGCGCATCTCATCTGACCATTCACACACTGCAAGATGCAAGTCTGTAACCAAATTACAGATGTTCCCCATGTTATATTCTTAAAATGTATAGGGAAATAGCTGTAAATTAGCCACAGACCTTCACCTTGCCTTGTGTGAATGATCAAATGAGATGCAATGCTAAGTAAAATGCTCAAAATATTGTTGTTCTGGCAATTTGTATTCATGTATAACTGTATGTATTGCAAAGCCACACGTTTCTATTTCATTTATTTGCTTTATTTATATAAGCTATCTTTTCAATGGGATATTGCTCAGATGTGGCCAAGGAAACATAAAATATAGAATATAGTAAACTATTTCCCCCAGATGAATGAATTTATTCTAGATATAAAATTATTCAAACTACAAATAAACTTTGTAAAAGATTTGATGAATTTGTTTATTTGGGAAGTAAGGTGTAAAGAATACATATGAAACAAACTTAATGAAAACCAAATGGTATCATTTGGATAGTAACATGAATATATTAATCACTCTGTTGAGGATGACGTTGTACATATGCTCCAGACTTGGTACCCACTATTTCCCCCTCTCTACGGTGATCCCTATCATGCAGGGAAGTACCGCAGCCTACTCTTCTCTTGCTGATGTTGCAGTATTAAAGCTTGATATCATGGTTTGGGTATGTACTACTTCTGGGAGGGCAAAGAAAGGGAAAAGCAAAATAAAGCAGGTTCCATAACTGGAGCACACATACAAAGCCAGTCAGAATCATTAATAAGTGGAACTACATATTCATTTCTGCAAGGGCTTATGTCGAAGTTTCAAAGTAATTCTACTGATGCCTAACAATACTGTATCCAACATAATGGCTTGTTTCCAACAGTATCACAAAGCTTCTACTACTTGCATAAACCCATTTTCATCCTTGTGCAAGTATCAACCCCAATATTTTGATTCCGCTTGCACAAGCCATTGCAGAAACACTTTCACAACTCATAAGAACCTCATTACACTAGGAGTTACTTTTGCTAGTTGCATTAGTTGTTCCACTAGCACTTCAAGAACCGCTAGCAGAACAACACCTCCTGCATTTTTTTTCTGTGAGCTGAATACAACCCCAAACCATTCTTTCAGACACACAAGCCAAATGCGAAGGAGAAATATTTTTAATTGAGTCAATTACACAAGCTATCTCTTTTTAGGCTTGTTCTTTACCGCTGAATACAAATAGAGGTCATGGAGTTACATTCATAATAATATTTAACACAATATTAAACATTTTCTCATCTGCAGGGTTCTTCTGTAAGTTGAATTTTGTTGCACTTTGCTAAAAGGAGAATATGCTGGATTTAAAGTAGATTGTATTTTTCACATCTTTCAGTCTAGGGAGATAAAAGCTATATTTAATAGCGTGAATAAAGCTGCAGAACAGGACTAAAAGAAATATTTTAAAGTAGGTTGAATCCTTACATTTAAAACATCAGTGCCATCAGCAGCAGTGCCGAACCTTTACATTAGCAAAACATATTAGGCTGCTGGACTTAATGACCTAGATTGTATGTCATGACTAACTATGGGTTAAACAAACCATAGTTAGCCATAGTCATGCTGGAGCGAGTTAGCATGCTGCCTTCTCTGCACTTGTCGCTTCCACTTTATATCCAGCTTTGTAAACTATCTAGGAACACCCCATTCCTGGATTATTGTCATGACGTCTGAACCCAGCACTCTGGGTTATTTAGAGTTAAACAACCCAACATTTTAACCCAACAATCACCCATGGTTTTGGTTGGGTTAAAACTCTGGGTTGTTTAACCCCAAACAGCCAGGGTGCTGGGTTCGCATATCATGGCAACAACCCCCAAATGGGGCATTCCTGGGTTGTTTACAAAACTGGATGTAAAGCAGAAGCAATGAAGCAGCACACTCACTTGCTCCCACTGTATCCTGGCAATTCATAGGTTAAACAAGCCATGAATTGCCTTTCTGTGCTAACTGGGTCAATGTGTAACATGTTCTTTTAAAACATATTAGGATAGTGGTTGGAACCAATGTCGCCCTCGCAGCATCCCACGGAGTCTCTGTGGGACGCTATCTCAGACAGCTTTTTAAAAGGTTGAAAAACCTTTTCATCTCCCCCCTGGAATTAAAGGGGGGGGCAAGGCAGCATTCTGGATAACATCTTGGAGAGAAGTGCTCCCCACGAGGCAGTGGGGGGCTGGATTCCAGGATTATCTTCCCAGAGCTTAACCACTGCAAAAAGCCGTGCTGAAATTCCTATTTAATAGGAGAAAACAGGGCTGATGTGTTCCGTTGTAATATATGGATTAAGAAATATCAACAACACCTGAGGAATGGTTTAAGAATATCAACAATATTTGAGGACCTGCAAGATTTGTTTGAAAAGAAACATGGCTACACTGAGGAGAAGAAAGGGGGTTGCATCGCCGCCCACTCCTCCCATACCACCTTTGTCAAAAGCTCTGAGAACAGAAGATATAGGGGAATTATTTACTTTGATAAAAACTTTATCTTTGCAATTTGCGGAGCAAGCCAAGAGGTTGGATTTAATCCAAAATTCCATCACCGCCCTGCAAGGAGCTGTGGATTTAATTAACACTTCCTGGCAAAAAATGGAGATGAAAGTTAACGAACTACAAGATAGGCTCACAACAAATGAAATTACAACACAAGCTCTTTTCAAAAATATCTCTGCCAGAATTTCTCAACTGGAGGCCTTCATGCGCAGATCCAATGTACATATTATTGGGATTAAAAATCTGCCTATTGATGTAAATTTGCCTACCTCTGAGGACAAGCTTTTGCATGAGATACTCCCTGTGCCATCTGATTATTTACTTGATATTGAGCAGGCATTTCGTGTGCCAAATGCTAAAGGGACTGACCATATGATTATAGTTCAATTTGCAAGAGTCTCCACAAAGAATTATATCCTGCATTTGGCAAGAGAGGGTGGAAGTCTGGTTTGGAAACAAGATAAAGTTATGTTGTTTCCAGATTACATCAAAGAGGTGGCGAATAAAAGAAAGCAATTCATCAAGGCGAAGAATATGGCAAAACAAATGAACATACAATATTATTTAAAATATCCTGCTACATTTTGCATTGTTTCTGAAGGTCAGACGAAGAAGTTCCTAAACCATGAAATGGCGGAGGCATGACTGAACATAAAAATGCGTGAGAATTCCTGTGAACTGGAATTTTTAAATAAGCTTTGTTAACTGTTTATGTTTAGTCTACATGATTCAGGCTAGGCCAGAAGATATCTGATTATAAATATATTCATTTACTTTCTTTCATTTTGTTCTCTTTTTTATTTTTCTTTAAATTCTCTTTTTCCCAAATAGATATGATATGCTGTATTTAAAAATATTGTATGAGGGTGTATTGAACACACTCATTTATATATCCAGTATAAAATATATCACTGATTGTTGTAAGGTTGCTTTCAAACTTTATTATATAATATTATAATTTCATATTTTCTTTTAATCACTATTACTATTATTATTATTATTATCATTACTATAAGATTACTCAGTAAGATTTTTGGTTGGTTGAATTGTTAAGCTTTATTATTACTATTATATTTTAACTTAAGGGCAATATATGGTTACTGGGAATGAACTGTAGGCCTGCTTTCTTGATATAAGATTGATGATATGCTATTGAAATGTAAGGTTGATTATTAAATTGTAATATTGCTAATGATATAGGTATAGTTTTTAAAATAGAATGGCATCTGAAGCCCATGGGTATTGGAGTTTAAATTTAATCCTTTGAAAGAGGAGAGGGGAGAGGAAGATTGCTTTTTTCTTTTCCTTTTTTTTCTTTCTTTTATTTACTTTTCCTTTTTTTTCTTTTTGTTACTGTTGTGTCCTCATAAGAATATTGCATTGTTGGGAAACTGTAGTTATTGATCAGGTTGTTGGTATTGTTTATTTCATTTATAAAGACAAAATAAATAAAAAGTATTTGATAGAGATAGATAGATAGATAGATAGAGTAACAAACCTCTTGTTTTGTTTGTTCCCGTATCTCCCTTTAGAGCCTCAAGCTTTGCCTTTTTACTTTCTTATACCACAGCATCCTGTAATGCATTCTACTCACATAGGCCAGACCCATTTAGTCCCTTGGTGGCAATTGTCCTATATACTAATAGTGAACTCATTTTCTGAGTGTGGATGTGGATCTGTATGTAGCCAAAACTGGCATCATCCACACACAAAAGGGAAGTATTAACAGGCTTGTGGGGTGGTGTCCCCAAGCGTTGGAGAAGTACAGCCCTCCAAAATAACCTTAGAAAAAAGCCTCCAAGGAGCCCCTGCCCCACCATGATAGCTCAATGAGGACTTTAGTGGGCACAAAATGCTGACTGACTTGTGGGGGGTGGGGAAGAAAACCAGGGAGGGGAAATAGAATGAATATCTGGAAGACAGAATGACTGGGCGGCTGAAACCCCAAACAGGAGCATTTCACACTGCAATGTTTTGTTGCAGTTCCCACTTGTATATACTAATTGCAAACTTAGGTGCTGACTTAAGATAGCTATATAGCCAAATTGCAGCAACTGTGAAACAAGACAGTGTTACTGGCATGCTTAGGGAAACCTCACAGTTTGCAGAAGTTAAAAAAAAAAAAAAGCGGAAAAATCCTTCCTAGGCACAGGAATTGGGCACCTTGGTTTGAAAAAATCCCTGACAGACAGAGGCTGCAATATAATGGGCATGGAATCCGGCTTTTGATATACACTGCCATAGAAGCCATACACACAAACTGCCAGTGAGCTCTTTCACCCTGCATTAGCTTGGTCATCTGTATCTTCCTACCAAGTTGGTAAGGAAAATTTTGCCATATCAAGTGCACAGGTATGGTAAAATATATGATTGAATGATTGCCTGTAACACTCATTCACAGCAACATAAACCTGTGTTGGAAAATTAAATCAAACCTATCTACCAATTGTACAGAAAGCAGATCAAATTAGAATTACTTTTTAGAAGTAAAAATAATCAACTTACCATGATTAGAAATTCTTCTTGTAAAGTTGTAAAGCTTTCCCAGCTACATATTCAATGAATTCAGCACTCTCAGTATCTAGATCTTGGGGAACCTTAATTGTAAAAGTAGGTGAAGTCAAAATATTCACATCTACCATCGTTTCATTCAGACTGGAAGCTTCCCCTCTTTTGGCACTTGATGACACCTGAAAGGAAACAATTGCAAGTTGATGCTTAGTTGATTGTGTCTCAGGACACTATTATTGATGGGTTTATTTTTACACTTCTCCATTTTTAAGAAAAGGAGTAACAGATGCCGCTAGTTGTTATATCCAATGGTGGCCACTCTGCTGATGGACGATGTCTGCCAGGGCAATAGGCAATGGGAGAATTGGGGATGATTCTCCCCCTCCCTGCAGCCCAACATGCACCATCCAAATCTGCTCCAGAGGGGGCCCAACCTTACAGATCAGGTCTGGGGAGACAGGGACTGCAGGCAGGAGGGGGAATTGCTGAAAGTTGCCCTCTCCCCATTCCATGTTCTGTCAACAGAGTGGCTACCATGGATAAAACCCTATGAACCCTATTTTTTTGTAATTTTCAAACAATCAGAAATCATATTATTTAGTCTGCAAAAACACCATGATGTATTATGTATGACAGATGTAACATAGCCTCATTTGCCCCTTGTTTATAACTTTATCAGTACGTGTGAGCTTGGATCATTTTTTGGAAACACCTGCTTGAAAACTGTTGGAGACACTGTATGACTTACACTCTGCGAGGCAATAGGATTCATAATATTCCTTTTGCCTCAAGCTCTAATTTTTTTATATTGATCTAAAGAAGGCATATGTCAGCCACAAGCAAAACTCTCTTCATCTGGAAAAGTAATCTGTGGTCATTCCGACCTCTTAGTGCCATTTCATTCCTGTCAGGTCATACAGGTCAGTTACCCATCATACTAAAAGGATTTAGAGTAGGCTAGTGTCTAAGCTCTAGAGTTTCAGATCATCAAGGGATTATCAAGTGTACTTAAAATCTACTTCAACAATAGCTTAGTATTTTTAAGAACAAAAATAACACACACGTTTTCCCCAGGTAATACCACATGTCAGCAAAATAGAGAGAACAGAGAGATCATTCTGTGCTAGTTACTTCCACTTTTAATGTATGGCATTTACCTTTACTATATTGAAAACGTTTTCAGGTCCAATGGTCATGTTGGATAGTTCAGACACCCATCCAAACCTTTCTTTCATTTTATTCAACAAGTAGGATGTGTCTTGTGTGTGATGCTGGACCATCTGGAGAATCTGTTGATACTGCTCACCAGAGATGTTAACCAGCTTAAAGGCATCATCATACTTGATATGTAGCTCAGGGACACTGGGGCAAACTGTACAGGAATTTTAAAAAATGTAGAACACTTATTTAGGACATTTCAGAAATGTTGTACTTTTACAAAAATGTTTCATTGCTGCTTTTATCTTTGGTTTGGCTTAATCAGAAATAGTCATCTGAAAAATGTGAAACCTGTGCAGATCACATATGTGACAATTGCACACATCATGCAATTAGTCTGAGTAGTTATCCAAGTGCTTTTCATTTAATACAACAATACAAAGCACATGTGTTTAGAAACGGGTCTCATAGGCTTGAATCCAGGGTCTGCCTCCCACAGACAGAAGGGCTCCTGATCCAGCAGAACAGTTTGCAGATCCCCCCTCCCCCTGCAGTCCCCTATGCCCCTCAAAAATCTGCTCCAGAGTGTTGTGGACCTTCTGGAAAAGGGGGGGGGGGTGGCACTGGGGTTGCAGAGGGAGGAGGGATCAGCAAAAATCGTCTCCCATCGCCTTCCCAGTGGCTAGAGCATCCTGAGCAGAGTCTTGCTCAGGGAGCACTCCCGCTGGCTGGGGGAACAAATCCAACCCATTGTTTTTAATGAGAAGACATCCTGAGAATTCACTTGGAAGACTAAAGATATATTGTACTATATTAGTATCCATTCTAAGAACAGTGTCTATGCAGCTGGATTCTGCTATGGGCTTATCAATATATAGTTTTGGATATGTATATAGTTTGGAATAACCTTACTTTTACTGTGGTAAGCCAAGTGAATATACCTGACACAAAACCCAGCAACATAATACATCATTATACATATGCATCACTTTATAAATGATTTATAATCTTTAACTGCTCTTATCACAAAAGCTTCATGAGATGAGGCGTCATAATTCCCAAATTACCGCATGGGACCTGAGCTTCCAAAGTTCAACGCCCTTTCCACTGAAGTGGCTCACACCTTTGCAGGACCCACAGTAGCGAGATCAAGCTCATTTACACTTCCCGTCTTTCTAACCATACCAGCAGAAAAGTTGCAGGGAATATTGTTGCATGCCCCCAATTCTGAGTGGTGGGAATTTTCAGGGGTGTGATCCTTACCCTGAGTTTGGTTTCCTTTGCAATTCACCTGCTTCTTTTCCCCCCTCCCTTCCCCCCCTCCCCTTTTCCCCTCCATCTCCCCCTATCTGAGTCTTCCATTATCTTTCATTGATCTCACGGGACATGGCATCATGTAAAGAACCCACAAACTTCTGTGAAGGAGCAATCTCAATCACAGGATAAAGCTCTGTGTGAGGAAAGCCTAAGCAAACTCTTCAAATGGGCCTGTAGGTAGTTTTCTTGATTAAGGAAGGCTCACTATGACTACACATTTTCAACAAACAATAACTAACTAAGCAGAGTCTTTAGGAAAGGTTTACTACGGGTACAATCCTATGTATGTTTAGACAGAAAAAGTTCTACAACCCCAACATGCCCCAGCCAGTCATGTAGGACTATGTCTGTCTAAACATGCATAGGATTGTGTCCTAAATCATTTGACTCAGTTTTGTGGTTTCTCCAAACCATCGCATAAGAAATTAAACCAAAGCCACAAGAATGTGTGATTATAAACATAAGGAAATGTACAATACTATCATGAATCATGAACAGGGTAATTATTTACCTTGCATAAGATTATCCTGACATTTGTGGCATCTCTCATGAAATTGGGGGCATCCTGATGATTTCTGACGCAACTGATTGCATGGAACTCTCTCGTTACCTGGTGTGTTCTGAGAGAACATTCCACTTTTGTCAGAATCTAAAGTGAATATACATAAGAAGTTCATACAGTGTCATTAGCATACATAGAAGTTGCCAAATGAATGATAACTAAAATAGCATTCATTAAAATATTATCTTATCATAGAATCATGGAATAGTAGGGTTGGAAGGGGCCTATAGGACCATCGAGTCCAACCCCCTGCTCAATGCAGGAATCTAAGTCAAAGCATCCCCGACAGATGGCTGTCCAGCCTCATCTTGAATGCCTCCAGTGTGGGAGAGCCCACTACCTCCCTAGGGAATTGGTTCCGTTGTCATATTGCTCTAACAGTCAGGAGGTTTTTCCTGATGTTCAGCCAGAATCTGGCTTCCTGTAACTTGAGCCCATTATTCTGTGTCCTGCACTCTGGGATGATCGAAAAGAGATCCTGGCCTTCCTCTCGGTGACAACCTTTCATGTACTTGAAGAGCGCTATCTTATCTCCCCTCAGTCTTCTCTTCTCAAGGCTAAACATGCCCAGTTCTTTCAATCTCTCCTCATAGGGCTTTGTTTCCAGTCCCCTGATCATCTTGGGTGCTTTAAATCTCAAAGCAAACATGAAAAAGCCACCATAAAATCAAGAGTCATTTGGGGGGGCCCAACTAGGCTGACCAAAGATAGTCCAATGGCATTTAAATATGGAACTGTCCCAATCATATAAAAAGAGGAGGGCAAGGAACTGGCTCTTAAAAGCAAAAGGAGTACATTAGTGATGAGGGGTGAACCCTCCCTGCCCACCTGTGCTGTCCTTCCTTGCACTCTTGCTCACCAAGCACTTTTCTGTTTCTCAGCCAGGGTTATTTCTGGGATGAGGCCTGGCTGGGAGAAAAGTGTCTGGAGAGATGGTTGTGAGAAGGGAGTGGTCTACACTTCTCACCTATGTGCTCTTTTGCTTTTAAAAGTGGACCCTCACTCCTCTTTCTAGAACAGGGATGGGCAACTGCAGGAGGTCTGGGGGACCCCCCCCCCAGGTGGGTCACATTGGGAGGGGAAATAATTAAAATGAAACATAAACAAATTGCCAGCTGAAATAAAATTCAGTAGCGCTAAAAGGGTCCAGTTTCACTACATCTGTCCATTTTACTGTTCTGTGACTGCTACAGAGTGCCATTTTGTTTGTTAAAAAAATATTCGGAAGAGATTCAGGGTGTGACGGGGTCAGCAGGGCGGCGGCGGCGGGAACTGCATGTGGCCGGTGGGCTGCTTGTTGCCCACCTCTGTTCTCTGTGGTTCTGGGAAGTTCCATCTTTAAACACATGGAAAGTGGAAAATTCAACATGTTGGTTATACCCTATAAAGCCCAACATGTCTTGGAACCAGGCTTTTTGAAAGACCACGTTCTCGCATCTAGCCTGACAGGGTTTTAAGATCCCTCGAAAGAGAGGCCCTTCCCTCTGTCTTGCCACTATCAGAGGCACATTTGATGGAAACATGAGAAAGGGCCTTCTCAGTGATTGCTCCCAAGCTTTGGAACTGTGCTACCACCACTGCGGATGGTGAGCCTGACCCCTGAGAAAGCATTGGGAGAATTTCTTCTCCCACTGGAGAAATCTGGTGAAATCCCCTGCCCCCATTCCTCTGCTCACAAATAGAGTGGGGAATTTTGAGAGGCCATTTGAACAGAGTTCTATATAACTTGCCTTTCATTTGTTCTGCCATCTCTCTTGCACTCTCTCTGTATCCTTCAAATGCCTCCATAATCACTTCACTGACACCTTCAAGGACAGTTCTGCTGAAGTCAAATACTAGTTGGAGGAAGCCTGGTATCTTCCAGTCTTTGGGGGAACCAGTATTTATTACAGACTCAGGGAAAGCTGGCAAAAAATAAGGCTCTGTTAAGTCTGGCTCAGACATAAAATAGATTTGAAAAGACTGATCAAATTCTTTTTGCATCTGTTTGAAAAACACAAAGCTTTTTTCAAATGTTGTGCCCATGTCAGCCAACAGGTGGTTAAACAAATTTTCCATTTGGACGAGCTGGGCATCCTCCTTCTCAGGCTTTTGATTGCGCTGGAGATCTTGCCTTTGAATCTCATCAATAGGAAATGATACTGGAGTTATTTTCTTGAAAAAATCTTCAACCTGTGTGTGTGGAGTGGGGGGAGATTAGCTATCAGCAAGTTATTCAGTTACCATCCTTCAGTCATTTCCACAAAGGAGTGTTTCAAATGCACATGCACAGGAAGACACGCCAAATGTTTTGAAATGATCTTTTCCCCTATTTACTATGTGACATTGAGATATCATGCCCTAATATATTAGGGAGCTGTGTTAATTTTACCAAAACTGAACCATGCAGTCACTTGCATTATACTGCAAATTAACCAAGGACCAAAAAAAAAAATCAAATGTGTTAGTCTGATAATGAGCATTATCACTGAACAGTTCTGATCCAGCTTAGGATAGGTGCAAACGGCTGCAATACTGTAGGCTTACAGCACAATCCTATGTTTAGTTGGAAGTAAGTCCCAATGTGTACAATGGAGCTTTCTCCCTTCTAAGTATGTTTAGGACTGTAGCCAAAGGGAGCTGTTTCAGGATCGTCAAGTCCTTCAGTCATCTTTTGCAACAGCTGGATTTTATATTTTAAAAAATGGAGGATCAACTATTGTTTCCTTCATTCGTGTTCCCAATGGTCCTAAGGGCAGTTCCAGGTGAAACTTGAAACCATCACATCACCTGGTAGAGCTCATTCTAAATGCCTGCAAACCCTCCTCCCTCATTTCATCTTAAGTCACTGACCATTCAGACAGCATGACTCCAACATCGTCAGCCTTTTTTTCCCCTCCTTCCCCGCCTCTACCAATCTGCTTTTTTAACAGCTTGGCTGATGAGGAGGTCTAAAGATCTTGAAAGATGCACAATTTTATGACTTCTGAGTTGACCTAACAAAGGTTTTACATTAATATGGATTTTAGAATTTTTCTTATGGCCAACAGGGGTATCTTTGCTCAAGGTAACTCAAATGCTGCCGCACCAAGAAAAACTGTATGATCTGTGTAAATTATGAATCCAAGCAATTTTACATACAGTTGCTTATATTTTAATTTGCTCCTGTAATCAAAGAGAAGATCAGATATTTCTGCAAGACACTCCTGACCACTGAAAGTCCTATTTAGCTCCCCCTTTCCTTTGGAGATGCCAGCAAGCATTAAAATCTATTATCACAGTTAAAAAAAAATAAAAGGGAAAAAAAGACAGCTGAGATTTTCAGGGTACTAAATTCTATGCCTTTTTCTGTGTTTTTGCAGGATTATGGCATGCACACAGTCTTGGCTATTAGCAAAATGCAATCATGCAATCATGCAGCTTCTACACACATATACATACATACACACACCTTACCTTACTTGTAAATGTGGCCAGACCATGCTGACAAGTGGTATAAAATCTCATGCAGTTACTTTCTAGACAAGATTTGCATTCATCCCATAGATGCTTCAAAGAGCCCTGGCATATGTTTTCTTCTTCTTCCAGTCTTTCTTTCACTTCATTCATCAGCCTCAGAGCTTCCTAATTATGGAATTAGTTATAACTTTTCAATCATGATTTACATCAGAGTTACTTGTTTCAGGATCATATGCGTGGGGAGAAGAAATACATGACAGAGACAAGAATATTTCCCCTCCTTTTGTCCTCCCTTTCCATCCCTCGCCCACACTTCCCAGCTCTAGAGAAACATAGGAAGCTGCCTTATACCAAGTGAAACAATTGGTCCATCTAGCTCAGTATTGTCTACACTGATTGGCTGTGGTTCTCCAGAGTTTCAGACAGGAGTCCTTTCCAGTCCTTCTTGGAGAAAGCATGTGCTCTATTCCCAATGAGCTATGGCCCTTCCCCATGGAGCTGGGTCTGGGGAAAGTTTCAACCACAGCTCACCAATTCTGTAGCAACAGCAATCCAGGTCCACCTCTCCCCACCTGGATTTGTTAGTGAAAGAGCATGTTTGAGGTTGCCCCCTACCTGCAGTCTTGAAGCCATTGTGGGGATTTGTTTTAGGCTCTGGGGATGAACATGGCACTCAAAACCCCATAATGGTATTTGGGGCAAAAACAGAGATGAGAGAACTTCTTCTCTCTACCATTCAGTCACTAAAACTATTGTGTGTAGGGAGCAGGGGATGGGGGGAGGGGATGAGATTTAGGTCAATTAATGTGCGTTATCCCAGACCGTACCCCCTCCCCTTTTAGCCCAGGCCCAGCAATTTAGAGCTTGTGCTTGCACTCTACTCTCTAACGCCAGGCTTTTATAGCAGCATGGCGGCAATGCAAATGCACAGCCTTAGTCCTTGGTTTAGGGGCTTTGGGGAGGGGAAGGTTCTTTTTAAAAACAAACATGATTTTCCTGCATATTCTGGCATCCTGAGGGTATAAAGGAACCCCTTCCTTCAATTTCTTAAGTCCTGCTTGAGCTGCCCTCTCAAGTCTCCGTGCAACATGCTCCCAAGAGGATGATTACTTCTTAAGAGGCACCATACGAGCTGTTAGTCAGAGGTAAGAAAGCAGTTATGTGGGTGTGAGTCTGAAGTTTCATACCATATGGCACCCATCTGTTGCTTTTCTAGTGCCTCATATTCCAATATAGATACTAGGCAGTCCTGGTAATTTATTACAGTGGAGTGACGGTTTCCTAAAATGATGAATGCATGAATTGCTTATAAATGGATTAAGACATTAGGTATTTTTGAACAGTATTGTTTTTAATAACAGAGTGATGGGTTTATTCATCATTCCATGAGTCCTAAGTGGTAGATAGGAAAGACCTCACAAACAAAAGTGTAATCATAAGAGCAAACTGCCCATTACTTTATCAAGCATCGGACTGTATTACAATGGCTTGAGCCCATTAAACATTCTTCTCACATTATAGCTTAGGTATTTATTTCTTTACACAAGTTCTTTGAGCAAGTTCTGAAAGGTGACAGCATTCTAAACTGTAGAGTTCTACATTCCTTAAAAGGCCAATGGGCTGTAAACATAACTGATCATTCTCCAATTATTTGATTTAGAATCCTGCGAAGGATTCCCATTTAACCACACATGGCTTAATTTCCCTGCATAAATGCCCCACCACCATTTTGTTAAGGCTTGACCCAGGATCTTAGTGTCTGAGAGTGGGGTCTAATGTACAAACTACTGATGCCTCAGGATTCAGAACCCTATTCAGGTGCAGAAGGAAACAAAGGTGTGCAACATCAAGCCCCTGCAATTGGCTGGTAGTATAAAGTCTCTAAGCCCAGTCAATAAAGCCGGTACTTTCTACTAGCAGCAGTTCAAGCTATCGCTTGCAGCAAAAGCCACAGACCTTCTGTGTCAGGGAACCTGAACAGGAAGGGCTAAATTTGCACATGACTGCCCTGTCCTGGCCCTGACATATGCCCATTTGAAACATTTTATTCTGTGACATCTACCCACACATATAAATATAGCCACTTCTGCATTTGAAACATTGTCTAGGGCAGGCCTGTCAAAATTATACACCTTAGGTACAAGTGGAATGCCAGCCATGGATTTGGTCCACAAGTTACTTTGTAAACCTCTCGTTTTTTCAGCTTACCTTGTACCAACCAAAATATTCGTTAGGAACTATACAATTTCTACGGGTGCAATCCTATGCATGTTTAGACAGAAAAAAGTCCCACAACTTCCAGCATGCACCAGCCAGCTGTGGCTGACTGGACTATACCATAAAGGACCTGGCTCAATATCCCTAAGAGACCACTGCCATCTCTATGTTCCATTACATCTTCTAAGATCAAGTGCAAGAGCGCTCTCTATAAATTTACCATCTATACACCAACTTAGATACACAAGGAATCCCACCCTGAGATCCCTTGTGAATGAAGGGTGGTTTAGATTTTTAAAGAATAAATACTGATATCTATGCGATCCTGCAACAGCATGGGACACCCTTCCATATGGAAGCTTGCCAAAAGCGAAGGACAAATCTGACCTAGAAGCTTATTCTGACTCTGTATAGTTTGAATGACCATGGCTTCCCCAAAGAATCCTGAAAACTGTGGTTGGGTGAGGTGATGAGAATTTCCTGTTAAAAATACCCAGCTGCCCCCACCAATCCATACAATAGAATTCTATGTAAAGAGGACATTTGCTGTTAAACCAGCCTGAAGCTTTGAAAGGTATGTTATGGGTATGGATTGCTTATGAAAGTAGACCAGGGATGGGCAACTTGGGGGGTCTGAAGGCCACTTTCCACCCCCTGGACCTCCCCAGGCCACACTCCTGCTGCCGCAGCATGGCAGGGTCCGCAAAAGTGGCCCACATGCGGCCCACAGGGCACATGTCATCCATTCCTGAAGTATACAGTAGATCCCCCCTCTAATGAGTGCCCAATTCTGTGAACCCTCCCCTGGAAGTGAGCTCCACTGTGTTCATGGGGCTTACTCTCCAACAAGAATGCATTGGACTGAAGCTAAGGATGGAGATCCCCCATTTCAAATCAGATGAAATAGGCACTTCAATCAGAACTTAAATTTGATTTAAAACACTCCTATCTATTTCACTTCCTAAGTCACAAGAGCAACATTCAT
Organism: Heloderma suspectum; assembly: GCF_057233095.1. Taxonomy (NCBI): domain Eukaryota; kingdom Metazoa; phylum Chordata; class Lepidosauria; order Squamata; family Helodermatidae; genus Heloderma; species Heloderma suspectum. The sequence goes on along the minus strand of NC_139461.1, from coordinate 80,398,284 downwards.
AAAGTGGCATGCACATTCTCAAAACACCTTTAGTCCAGCACTGAAAACATACACCTCAGTCACTCCAGTTCTAAAAACATGGCTACTATTTACACATTACCTCTTTTTCATCACTGCTCTTCTTTAAGGTTTTCATCAGATCCACATGTTTGACTTCATTTCTTTCCATCATAATTTTCATCTGCTTAATGCCTATCAGTGCTTTCTTTACTTCCTCATCTACATATTTCTCTCCAACTTCAGATGAAACTGAGGGATGAGGGAAAATGCCATTTGTTCTTATTTGTTGATTTTGTTTTTAATGAACAATCTCTGATCAAAATTCTCAATACATGTACAAACAGAGAATCTGGACTACAATATGCTGTTAATCATAGTTCTTTCTTCTCAACAGTCTTATGTTTTAACTTATTGATGCATTTAGTTTCAAGTGACAAAATTCTCATTTTATAAAGTATATTTTATCAAAAGTATCAGCAAAATTGTCGTAAGAATTTAGGCACCTTGGCGTTGTTCCCAGTAGCAAAATTCTAACTTCATTAGCAATTTCGCTTGGCCATTTGAGCCAAATTAACATGTGGAATTCTGAAAATAACTTACATTTATTCCCTTTTAATGGAAATTCAGGTGTATCAAGTGGAATAGTACAAGTAAATACATAATATGTCATATGTGAAACTGCAAATTGCCATTTTCATATTTTCCCCATACAGAACAGTATCTTCACTATTCCTTTATAGAGCTATTTTTTCTCTGTGTCTGTTGTACCATATCCATTACATGACTTCCCCACCCCCTTCTTCTCGTCAGTCCCCAAAGGCAGCCCTACCCCCAGCTTCTCTTAAAGGTATGTATATAGGAATTATTTCTAAATTTGAATGTGTATATATTATAATTCTGCAAATTTTATGCAAATCTGTGCTGTTTTGTTCTCTTTTTGAAATGATGTATTTCCTCTCTTTTTTACAAAGCACAAGGTGCTACCCTACCTATATTTTTATCTGAACCTCTTATTTTTAATGAATTCCAATTCACAAAAATGCATATGTTTTCAGTAGAATAAGAGCTGTTTTTGACCCTTTAAAATAATTTTAGAGAACTCCTGTTCTTCAGCACGGAGCTTGGATTCAAAGCCAGAAGTTAGAAATGTAAAATATAAATTGGATGTGCCAGTATGACCACTGTATTTTGGTCATATTTTTGACAAGTAACATATCTGCATAGCAAAATAAACACGTTCGTGTTTGTCATATGTTGCAGAATATACACAGGATATATATGACTCTCCTATATGGAGGTGATTTTGCGTAGGATTTGTGTATAGGAAACAGCATGAATAGATAGCTATTGTAAATCATCACATGTGACAATTGTGCCTATGTTAATTTCACTACAGATCCTGTACAGATTTATTTTCAGATCTTTGGACTGTTTAAAAAATAGGCTTTGCAATAAAAAATGGTCACAGAAAGCATCAATTTGATAATACTAAGGTACTGAAATCCAGGCCACCATAGAGAGGTCTTTATGGCCCCCTACAGCTTTGCTTATTTCAAAGTAAATGATTCTGTGTATTTGACCTAGAGTTTATACTAACCATTTTATAATCAGATAATATACAGGAGCCTGTATCCTTGTAGTCCATGTTAATTAAAAGAGAATAGCTATCACACCCTGGCTTTATACTCACAATCACTAACATAGGCCAGAATCATCACATTTATTACAGCAGAGCAGTAAAAGGGTGTTAAGGGATAGCTAATCTCTATTAAATAATCTGGAGGATGTGTCCCTTGTCAAGATGAACTCTCATGTTTAACTCTAAGGCTCCTTTGTTCACTTCTTGTATGTATGACAAGATGGCAGCCATCACAGAGCCAAGGTTTATATGTATCCTAGGTCAGGGGTCCCCAGCATTGCACCTGTGAGCACCATGGCACCCGCAGGGGCATACAGCACTGCCTGCAAAGCTCTCCAATCTCTTCCCCCTTCAAAAAAATTTTTAATAAAAAATTGAAAAACATTAGGGCGCCAGGTTCTCATTCCTGTTCCTGAACCTGCCACTGATCCGCTGTTCAGCAGGCAGGAAGAGAAAGCAAGGCAAAGGGAAGATAAAAACACAAGCTAAAAGCTTGGACAGGGGAGAAAAAGCAAAGAAAAGAGCTGGGGGTTGGTGGGTGGAGAAATAGCCAAGCTAGAGGCCAGGAGTGAAGAGAAACAGCAGGAAAAGGGGGTGAGCGGGAGAAAAAGAGAAAAGCTAGGGGCTAGAAAGGGAGAGAAAGAAGAAGGCTAGGGCTGGGGAAGGGCGAGATATAGCAAGGAAAGGCGTTGGGGAGAAATAGGGAGGCTAGAAGCTGGGAGTGGAGAGAAAGAGAGAAAGGTCTGTATGGGTGGAAGAAGATTGGGTGGGCCAGGAAGCAACTCTTTGCATTTCCCCCTCCCTCCCAGCCTCTAGTCTCGCTATTTCTCTCCCCACCACCACCTCTTGACTACCCAGGCCCCCACAGCAGCCATTGTGTGACTAGGCACATCCTCCATTGGAGCCATTTTGTGGTGGTGCCCATAGCAGATTCTCAAATTCCCAAATGTGCCCACAGGTCCAAAAAGGCTGGGAAGCCATGTCCTAAGTACTTAAAGTGTACATACCTTTCAGGTTTTCCACAAAATGTATGTCTTCTTCCTTGATAGATGCACACTGATGTTCTCTCAGCCATAAGAAGCACATTATAAAGACCAGTAATGGCTTCATGTTTGCTATATTAAGAATGATTAGAATACAATATGTTCTGAGTTACACTCTTCTGAGACACGTTAGATGGTAGTTAGGCTATGAGGATTAATAAATAAATATTACGCATTTATTACTAATATTTTCTCCTAATATTAATTTAGTTGTGTAACCTGTTGTTTTTATTCTCAAGCAGAGCAATGGCCTAATTTTAAGACTTATTCTGCTAGTACATACAGTGTTTTAGACAGGATGTGACAAAATCTGTCCCAATGCAATATCAAACAGGCACATACACAAATACTGTTACAACAGCATTACAATGATGCTAGACCTGACATTTCATATCAAAGCTTATTTTATTTCATCCTATATATTTTAATGAAAACTGTTTCAATTCTTTAATTGTTAAATAAGTATAAAATTTAAAACCAACAGGATTATTTGCTAATCGGTGATACGTATTTCCAAATAATATACTTGCCATATTAAAATGGGATACTCATTCTTTAACTCACCTTAAAAGAAGCATTTCTTCCATGTTCTAATACTGCTTTCATTGTTATTTAAATCATATTACAAGAGGTTTATGAAATAATTATCCATTAAAACGCAATCAACTTCCTACTAAAGTTCACAGTAAAACCTCTGGTTGCATCCATCATCACCACTGCATGCTCTAGAATATTATATTCACCAATGAAACACTTCAGTCCCACTGATTTCAGTGCAAGAGATCTATGCCCATGTTTAATGTTTCTGTTGAAATAAATGGTGAATTTAAAGTTCTTGACTTTGGCTGGTTTGTGTCCATAGCCTTTGTTTTCCCTGTCATATAGATCTGTAATCCATTCAACATTTTTAGTTTTTGAAACGTGTTACCACACAGGTCGCTATGTTTACTGAAGGAAATACTATAGGTTTCTTTTAGGTTCTTTCCCCCACCCCCGCCCCATTTTTTCAATGAAAATGTACCACTTTCAAAGTAACAGTAATAATACACTGCCTTGATGGCTTTTTCAGTAATAAAGCAGTATATAAATGTAAAGGAATAAATAAATGACTGTCAGTTACCACACCAACATGCAGATAATAGGTCGTGGATTTATATTTGTAGGCCCAGCAAGAGCAGATGGCCAGCGTATTTTGTGAAAGGAACTACCATTTTGTAATAGAATCCCCATATTTACCACTTATGCTGATGTGTCTTCTTGCAAACCTGTTTCCAGCTTCAGGAAAGAGCAAGGCTGTGTGCTATTCTAACTGCCACAAGTGCCACAGATTTTGCCATGTACTACTTATCTAATGACAAGGTACTTAATCCTATTACTGGGATATTTTGTGATTAGACTCCAGAATTTCTCTCTCCAAGATTTGTCTGTGCTGCTCACATCCAAAAATAAACACTAGAGGGAGCATAAGACGCAACTGTGAAAGAACAGAGATTTGCTGTTTTCTAGCACTGAGAATGTTAGATGGTGAATGGTTCACCGAATTGCTCTTTTTAAGCTAGAGATAATGCCAAAAGATTGCAATAAACCCTTCTTTTTAGGCCCTTTGAAAAATATAATTCACATATTGTCAAACTGACAATCCTTGTATGTTCTTCTTTTTGATTATGATAGTACAAGATTGTAGCTGGGGTCCAACAAGCTACTTTAGATAAGTTCAAGACCGTGGGCATTCCCAGTGGAATTTTTGACATTTTCCTTTTGAGTGACAGTTCTTTGAATCCAGGCCTTTATTACAAAATCACCCCAAATATGTTTTATCAGCCTATTCATTTCCATGGGGATTGTAGCTATAGGCCATGAGCCAAAGGATGTGTTTATATGCATATAAGTGAACTCTATGTGGAGCTGAAGCTTTCTTTGCAGTTCTCACTGCTGCAGCCCTCATGGCTCTTGAGACAAGCAGACTGACCGTGTTAGCTATGGAAGTTGTAACAGTGAAAACTACAAAGGACATTTCATTTCCTCACATAGTCTCCTTACATGTGCGTAAAGGGCTCCTTGGATCCTAGCGACAGAGATTTGGTCTGCATCTCAAAGATATTACCTGTTAAACTTGCATCTTCATGTTTTTATTTTCATTTTTGCTCTTGCACTGGGAAATGTAAAGATAGATCCCACCTCGAATTGACTCAGGAACTGACTTGTGTATTGTAACCATTAGAGGTGGTTTAATATGTCCAAGCTGATTATTAGGCTATGTCTCCATGGAAGTTAACTCTGGGTCTATCTGCAGCTCTTTCTGCCCTTCTTTTGGAGGGAAGTCTGGAACCTGGACAATCTCACCAACTGCCAGTGCCACAAAAGACGGCCATACACAAATCCACATCTTCTGTTTGTAGTGTATTTCAAATGTTATAAGCCACTTTCATGGATTAAAGAACAGGGTATATATGAAGGCTAGTGTCTAGGGTTTGTATGATTGGACACTTCCCAAGGCCCACATCAAGTTATGGGACCCCCTGCTGATCCCTGGAGCCTCTTGGTTCTGCTGCTCTTCTTCCCTACTGTTGCTCCCTGTTCACTTGCCCGCTCCAAGCATAAAAACCAAGACAAAAGTGAAAAGATGGAACAATGTCCTGCACTTGCTTTGCAGTCTCCTCTGAGCAGTTGTGCAATGTGGGGCCAGAGGAAGAGGACAAGTAAGTGAGCAATGGTGACAGTGGTGGTAACAGTGATAAAGAGGAAAGAGACCTATTCAGGCAAGGAAGCCAGGGTCAGCACTACCATTGGGTAGAGTGAGGTGGCTGCCTCAGGCAGGTGATTCTGGATATTGTGAAAAAGCACCAAATTGCTAGTTATTTAATTTATTCTTACTGTATTTTTCCTGCCAGGAAAGGAAGGGGGAGAGATGACCAGCCTTGGACACTATTTGCTGCTTTGCCTCAGGAAGCAAAATGTCTTCAGCTCATCTTGAGAGAGGCCCACTGAGGGCATCTTGCCCAAGGGCCCCCAAAACCTGTACCCAGCACTTGTATAAATATATTCTAACAAATAAGTAAATACGGTTCATTGGAACCAGTGAGAGTCAGGGAATAATCTACTTTAAGAGCTATGCATGCCTTGATAGTTCATCTGTTTTTATGCTTTCATGTGGAGATCAACTGGAGAATGCAGGATTCCATCTTATGGAGAGGCTAGGTTGTTCCCCACAAAAAAACATTTCTGTTGTAACTCCTAAACTCTGGAATATTCGCCCTTGGGAGGTCTGTACATTTCCGTCTCTTATCATTTTACCAGAGACAAGTTAACGTAAGCCGTTTCATTTTAGTCCTGCCCTCAGTAGTTGAGTTAAGATGCTCTCTTTTTTGCTATTCTTATGTTGAGTTGTGTTTTGTTTTTTAATATTGTATGGTATTTTTGTCTGATGTTTTATACCTCACTTTGGAAATTTTATTGGAAAATGGTTTAGAACCTTGTAAACTAATGCTTACTGTGAATAAACCATTAGAAGAATCTCTCCGAAGTGTCTGTGTGCTACAAGGTAATAGCAGCATGAACTAATATATGAAGTATGAAATATTCCAGACATGATTCGTTAGAGTCTGTGGCCATGACTGAAACGTGAATCCCACCCCCACTCGATTCTAAGCATATCTGATGTCATTTTGTTCCATTTGCTGTGTTCCCCTCCCCCATCCCACCACTACTGGCATTTCTACTTTTGCAGTTTCAAAAAAAAGTACTTTGACTCATTGACACTAGGGATTTTCTTTATACCACTACTTCACACTTAATTCTACTTCCTATCAGTGGAGGGGAGTGGCTCTAATTTCAGTGGATCTGTGAATCCATTCTACATTTCAGTCAGAACCAGCCAGAACTCTGAAGGAGCTATCTAAGGTGCTGAACCTAGTTTGGGTTAGGGTTCACAACCTTGGATAGCTCCTTCAGAGTTCTGGCTGTTTTTGACTGAAACCCAGAATGGATTTACAGCCCATTACCGAAATCAGAGCCAACAGCCTCCACTGCTTCCTATAGCCCTCTGTAGTAATCAGTTCCTTGTCGTTTTGTCATTACCAGCTTTTTCTCAGGTGTCCTATCTGAAATATCTCCTTAGACATACTGACACAGCCACAGTGCAAAATGCCCTTTCCCATAGGTCCCCATCTCCAGATTTTAATTTGTATGTATGTATGTATGTAGTCATTTATTTAAAAATCTGAGTTGCCTTTTGGCCCAGAAGGGCCCCCAAGGCAACCTGGAATTTAGAACTTTAAAACAATTTGGAAACTTAAATCATCACACACAACACAGTTAAGAAAAGCAGGAAATAACATTTAAAAACCGAGTTGAGCTAATACATTTGCTGAACAAAAAGGTTTTAGCAGCCTGCCTAAAAGTGAGCAAAGTAGGAGTCAGTCTAAGCTCCTTAGGGAGTTCCACAATTAGGGTACTACCATGGAGAAGGCCCTGTCTTGTTTTCCCACCAACATGGCTTCTCCTAGTGGAGAGACATATAGAAGGGCCTCCGAAGCAGATCTTAAACAATGGATAAGTTCATATGGGAGGAGACATTTTTTCCGATATCTTGGCCCCAAACTGTTTAGGGCTTTATAGATAAAGACCAGCATCTTCAATTGTGTTTGGAAATAAACTGGCAGCCAGTGCAGTTGATGCAAGAATGTATAATGTAATCAGGCCAGGAAAGCACTCTGGCATAATGTAATCAGGCCAGGAAAGCACTCTGGCAGCTGTATTTTGCATTAGCTGCAGTTTCTGAACACTCTTCAAGGGCAGCTCTATGTAGTGTGTGTTACAGTAATCTAAATGAGATGCAATTAAGGTATGAATTATTATGGCCAGATCTGCCTTCTCCAGGAAGAGGCACAAGTGGCACACCACTCAAAGCTGGGTAAAGGCACTCTTGGCCAGAGAAGCCACCTGACCCTCCAGGAGCAATATCACACCTTTAATTTCTCAGTTCCTCAATTAATGTAATTGTCCATTTTTATTAAATATATTTTAATTCAAATTGATTAAATTAAAACAAATTTAAAATGAAAGTGCATTTGCTCTGGCTGCAAAGAGGAAATGAAGACTCAAAGAACCAGATGGAAGCAGTACAAGCAATGCAGAAGAGTGGGCTATCAACAATTGCTTCAAGAACCATTTGTCCCACCAGATGTTTCAATGGTGCTTTGCCAGTCCACTGGGCAGGTCTTGATGGGTGTACAACATGGAAAACACTAGAATGCAATGGTTTGACAGTGATATCATCTGGATTCTCCATGATAACAGAATGAATTAATTATATAAATTCCAGAGAAAATGTCTACTACAGAAGCAACTCAGATATATCCAGGATTCATCTGCTTGATACCTGGGTAGTGTTATGACACTGAGCAGGCATAGAATAATGCAAGAATTTGATATTAAAAACTGTTGTGACAAAACTTTAATTATTGAGAGTAATCTGTTAGGAAGTATGTGGCTTCCAAATATTAAGAGGAAAAGAAATTCACATGAGCTGGAGAATTCTTTTACTTTAAGCCACCCAGACTGTGACACGACATTCCAAATTCCAATCCCAGCAGTAATATGACATTCACAAAGATTTGTAAATTCCTTTGACTTTCCCTGTGCATATAACATAGTAAAAGAAAAGAAAAAAGAGCTGCTGACTCATAAAGTGTGTGAAAACGCTTTGTGGGAATTAAAATCAATAATAAATATACCTTTTATTAGATAAAGACAGTTAAAAACCTTTAAAAAGAGTATTAGAGACACTCAAGAATTATATGTTGAGACTCTGAAGTGTTGGAATATGTGTTGCTGAAATTTTATTTTTTTTAGTACTGTTAATACTATTGTCTCAAGGAATTTGGGTCTGGTATGCATTCTAATAACTGAATTTTGAAAAATACCATTACTACTAATGTCTAACTCCACTGTTACTGTTCTGTAACAGTAACCATACATGATTTTTTAAAAATAAAACACATCTAGCAAATATATTGGAATCCACAGATTTCTAAACTATGGGTTATATGCAGACTTAGGGTGCAATCCTATGCATGTTTAGACAGAAAAAAGTCCAACTCCCATTATCCCAGCCACCTATGCTGGCTGAGGAATGCTGGAGGTGTCAGACTTTTTTCTGTCTAAACATGCATAAGGTTGCAGCCTTAGTCGTAATTAGAGCAGACCCACTGAAATCATGACTAACTTAACACTTATTTATTTTAATGGGTCTACTCTAAGCATGACATCCAACCCTCTGGCAACAATCCTGTTCATACTTATTCAGAAACAAATTATAGCTACATCTGATAGAAGTAAAACCTATTGAACTCAATAGGACTGAGTTCTGGGTAGATATGTATGAAGGTGAAGGTGAAGGTGTCCCCAACCAGTCGTGTCCGACTCTAGGGTGCGGCGCTCATCCCCGTTTCTAAGCCGAAGAGCCAGCGCTGTCCGAAGACGCTTCCATGGTCATGTGGCCAGCATGACTGAACACCGAGGTGCATGGAGCGCTGTCACCTTTCCCGCCGAGGCGGTACCTATTTATCTACTTGCAATTTCTTGCTTTCGAACTGCTAGGTTGGCAGGAGCTGGGACTGAAGACGGGAGCTCACTCCGTCACGCGGCACTCGGGTCTCGAACTGCTGACCTGCCGACCTTCCAGTCTGCAGTTCAGCGTCTTAACCACTGAAATTCATTACGCCTTTTTCTGTGTGATCCCCTGATCCAGTGTGGTTGTTCCACATGCAGAAACAGGTTTCCACAAAATGATGTCACGTACTGAACACAAAAGTGGCTAAGGCAGGAGGACAAAATTCCCCACCTTTATTAAACAGCCAAATCATATATTTCTTGTCTTGGGTTTAGTTGGTAAAATAATTCTGATGTATTTTGAAAGTCTGGGGGGAAGGATCCTCCTGTGATTTAAGAAGACAAGCCTTCCATACTTGTTGAATAGAAATGTTATTGCTTCAGGAAATGTTATAATTCTACCTGGAAATCAAGGTTTTTATTCTAGTTATTCTAGTTCCCCCCTGCTTCATATTTTACAAACTGTAATGCAACAACAAACTTTAATTCCAGTTTTAACTACATTAAGAATTATTTTATTGTAATTAAGAATTAATATTGACTTTTAGAGTATCCTCCTCTCTTTATAAGTTATTATCTTATTAATAAGTGTTTTTACAGCTGGTTCTAGAAATATACCTACTATGCTGCCCACTTATTGCTAGCATATAATTTTATAATGCTTTGAAGTTCTTACATATAAACATTGGTTATAGTGGAAAAAGATGGAAATAATCCCCTAAGTATCATTGAAATGGAGGGCTGCAATAAGGATGGAGAAAGAGTACTGTGGAAAAAGGTATACGATGGTCAGGGCAGGAGAAGGTTAGAGAAATAAAGATGAGTTCACATAAATTCTGGAATAAAAAAATGAATCCTTCACTGGTAGTGCATGTCATGACCTTTCAGTAGCACCCACAGTGAATGGAATCATATAATTAAAGAGCTACAGGGCAGACTTAAATATTTTACAACTCAATCCCACCAAAGCTGCCATTTCCCTATCAGGTCTCTGCATTCCCCATGGCCTTGGATGCATTGAGGCATCTAAATTCGGTCTGTTCACTCCCATTTCCTCTCCAGATTCTCCTAATTCCCACCCAGAGATGACAGGGCAGAGTGGGAACTTTTAATGAATAGTGGTGCGGGTGCTACTCAAAACTAATTCCATGAGCCAATGCACCTTCACAGTGGGTACTATGTAAAATTATTGCTGGGCCATTTTACCTTCATTTTATTTTTATTTATTTATTTATTTAAAATTATGTTTAGGCCGCCTCATGGTAGCTGGCCCAATGAAGTGATAGAGTATTGATCCTCTATCACTTGTATCTAGTTTTGGGGTTATTTTATATTTTCAGATGTTGTTTTATGGTATGTCATCTTGGACAGTTTTCAGAAGAAAGGCAACTCACAGGATTCTCCATACCCAACCCAAGAGGATATCTCAGTTTGCTATTATCTGAGGTAATTTGTCTCTGGGCCAACAAGAAAGTTTTAGGCTGTTCTGGTCACATAGCAGCAGCAGGTCTTCCAGAAGGCAGTAGGAAGAAGCCTGACAACAACAGCAAGGAAAAGCTGAAAGTTGCCTTTAAGATGTCACAAATTCTCTATCTAGAATTGCTGAACTTACTAAGCAACCATATAAGAAAAAGTACAGATATTTTCCTTAGCACATCACCTTCCTTTACATGGCATATTCTTTGCACCAAATCGAAATGACATTGGCGTGGGGAATAATATGGCAAAGCATTCATACAAACAGACAAACAGATTACACATTATGGAAGATTCCAGTAACAAATATCTTGTCTGTTTTGTTTCATATTCACCAAAAATAAAATGTTTCCTATGGAGCAGATCAAATAATTTGTGACTGTTTCACAAACATATTCTATAGAAGAAATAGGCAAGAACAGAAAGCTTTTCTACATGAGGCTGTTAATCCACTATATCTACTTTTGGTTTCATCGCAAAATTGATGCCCAAGTACTACACGAAGAACATTTCTTTTCCTGCTTTTCACTACATAACCTCTAGGTGGCACTGTGGTGTAACAGAATAGCATAAACACACAAGTGGAAATGGCATTTGCTTTCGCTTTCTATAAATAATACATTTATGAGGTGTAGAATATAAAACCAACCTATGGCCTTAGAAATATCTATAAGTGCTCTCTTTTATTTACTGTATTTTTTATGTCATCCTTCCTCCAGTGGTGCTGTACAAGGTTGCCCCTTTCCTTAGAACAGCCTTGTAAGGTAGGCTAGACTGAGGGAGTAGTCCAAAGTCACTCAGTGAGTTTCATGGCTAAGCAGATTTGAACCCAGGCCTCCCTGATCATAGTCCAAGACACTAAACACTGCACCCAGGGCAGGCCCTGCCATGTAACAGGGTAACACGACCTGCTTCAGGTGATACTATGAATGGGGGATAGATGAAGGCAGGAACAGCAGCAGAAAAATGTCTTGGGCCAGCATGGAATACAGTGCACTGGCTCTTTCCCTATATGCTCCATCTTACTGTTTCAACATCTGTTGCTACCAGTAGCCACCATTTCTGCTAATATCACCACCACCTAAGCAGCCTCGATGCCACATTATTAATGTTCCCCTGCCTTCAGAGTTTAGAAAATGGCTAATGTATAGCAGCAGACATGGTAATGCCAACCTCCACGTTTGGAAGCTTTTAAATTCTGAGGTTCTTTGGGAATGACGCATAGCTTAGGGCAATGTTTAGGGAGAGCTACCCAACTATTAATTGTGTCATAAAATCTCCGTTACTAGGCTTGCACAATGTCATGTTGAAATTCAGAACAGATTGTGTTTTAGGGGTGTCTTGCCTGTCCCCATATGTTTCTTATAAAGGACAATTAGAAGGATGTTGGGAAAAAAGGGTGGCATGAGTCTGAATCTCACTTTCACTGGCTAGGATTCATTTCCCCATGTAATTCGCCACTTTGCTTTGAGACATACAGCCCTCAAAAGCAATGAAGCATGAGCCAACATATTATCATTTTACATATCAACTTAAAGAGGAGCTATTATATCATTTCCACAGCCCTTTTAATGTATGAACTGATTTATAATATGCCTCTCATATATCCTCACAACATTCCCATGCTGAGTTGTTCTATTGCGTGAGCTAATTTGCTAGGAATGTTTTGGGTGTGGTGGATCCTGCCTCATTCCAAGACACTGGAACAGGAGACAACCTTCAAGTCCTCTGCAGCTCTTATTAAGGTCTTGGCATTCAATGCTGGTTAAGTGTTGGTCCATTAGATCAGTGGTTAACTTTTTTTTTTTAAGGCTGGAAACTCAACAGTTTGGCTTCAAGAACTTTGGCGCTCTGGGTGGAATATAAGATGTCAAGCCTCTCCAATAAATCATGGAACCCTGCTTCATCTATCCTTTTTGCTTTACAGCCACATCCTTCTCTTACAATCCTACAGCGGTTCTCTCCTTCCAGCTCCTCATCTGCAACAACAAGCCACATAATGGAGATACAAACACAGGGACCAGACCCTGCCACAAACCCGGATGCCCCAAACTCTGTCCCCATATCTACTCAGGCAATCTTATTACAGGATCTAATAATGTCAGTCACAACATCAAGGGTTCATTCACCTGCTCATCTTCCAATGCGATATATGCTATAATCTGCCAGCAATGCCCTTCTGCATTCTACATAGGACAAACAGGTCAGTGTCTATGTCAAAGAATAAATGCACACACAAATCTGACATTAGAATGGGCAATGTTCAGAAACCAGTAAGATAAGTTGCTGGCTTCTTCCAGGTGAGCATTTTTTTTTTAGAACTGCTATGGGTTGTTCACTCACATTTGACTGGGTTTGGGACTGGGGGCAGGGGGATGATATCATATATTTGTAATGCTTTCGTGTTTTCCCCATGCTGCTTCTGTCTTTTTTTCTCCCTCCAGTTGTTTTGGACTTCACCTCCAATCAACCTCTGCCAGCATTGCCAATGGTCAGAAGTGCTGGAAATTGTAGTCCAAAATATATGGAGGGCATCAGTTAGTGGAAGGCTGATCTAGTCTTACCTTTTCTCCTCCCTCACCTCACAACTTTTCTTTCCATCTGCCCTCACCTGCATCTACAGGTTTAAACAGATTATAATCACCCCCTCAATCCACTTTTATGCTGAGTATAATGGCACTTCCATTTCTGTGCCTTATGAGATCCACTCTGCCCATGCTCAGAGGCAGTGCCTATTCTGCATATCCCAAGTGCGACTAACTTGGAGCCCTACCCAAAGCCCTGGCTCCTAGAGGTCACTAATTAAGTCAGAGTAGATAGGTGTCTAGGAGCCCAGCCTGTGCTCTGAATCTACACTAACTATAAACTTATCCAAGTTAACCTGCTGGGCTGCCATCACCCACTGAATCATGTAGAACCACAGGACTCCTTAAATATGCTCGAGTGTACAGATAAAGACAAGAATATGCGATGACATATATTATCCTAGAATCCACCCAGAGCAGAACACATCAAGTACTCGAACACGCTGTTGTATTTAAGAACGTAACAACCAAGAACATGCAGTAATTCAACAAATAACAGAAAATTATGTTTCTGCCTAATAAACTGACGCAACATATCTGATACCCCTTTCCACCAGCTGTCTTGACCATCAGCCTTACCTCCCTTGTTCTTTTTTTTTTTAATTGACTCCCTAATGGTCTTTCTCAACTGACACTCTCCAACTGTCACTCACTCTTTGCCCACCATTACTTCTCACTCTCCTGCTGTCCTATTCCTTCTCCCAGTCATTCTTCTGTTATATGTCTGGTTCTAACTAAAAAAAACAACAACCTGCCGGAGCAACGCTCCAAGCTCAGATCCAGGCCAAGTGATGGAGTAAATAGGCCTGCCATGAAGTGATGGGGGGAAAGTTTAGCCTCCACAACAGAGCACAATTGAGAGCCTAAGACTGAAGCCCATGGAGCAGGGGGAGGCAGAGTAGGAGAAGAATATGCAATTAACAAGAATGAAAGTCTTGCAATAGCAGGAAACAGCCCTGGCAGCTCAAATAACCATGGCAACCTGCAGCCTGGCAGTAGTAACAAAGGGGCTTTGACCTAGATACCATCTACTTGGCCTTGGAGGTTCCTATTCCAACACCCCCACCCTAAACGTAGAGGCTTCATGCCATTCAGGGTTATGTGGCACTGGGCAGACTCACTCCCCACCTTTACTAACATGGATGCCAAAAGTGGCTCTGTAAAGATGTGGTTGCCACACCCAAATTTGAGGACAGCAGGGGAGGGAGTAATCTGGTCTCCATAGCAGCCCTTTCTAGGCCTGGCATCACATCTTACCTCATGGCAGGCAAAGGAAAGAGACCAGTGTGGGTGTGGGGCAGTTAAACAGCAGGGCTGTATACTAAAACTAAACTCTAATAGGTAAACCTTTTCCCCACTTATGCTTATATCCATGTTGGGACAATTGTCTCCATACTGGGACAATTCCCCTATTCTCTTTTAATGTACAATGTTGATATAATTTAGTGCTATGCTGAAAATGTATTCCACTTTTTTACCATTCTCATTCAATTTGATAGAAAAGAAATTGCTTTCAAAAAGAAATTCAGTGCTGAAGAAAATCTCACATAAATTATCATGGGTTGCGTTTGGGGTCCTTTACCTTACTTCAGAGGTGGCTCAGGAGGATGCGCAAATGTCCTGTTTTCATTGTACGATCATGTCTTCTGCAGCCTGTGGCCTCCTGAACTTTCCACACTTCAGGAGAAGACATCATGAGGTAATTCCTCCCATAAGGCTTTTTCAGATCAGGAAGCACAGGCAGCCTGGGAGGCTGCAAAGCAGTGGAGAAATCCGTCATAGAAACAAAACACATACACAGCACCTCTGACCGCCTCGCAGTGATAATTAGGTAAGCTCAAAAATACCACAAAAATAAATTATAAAACACCCTGAGAATGAGGCATAACTATGGAAGCCTCTTTCATTGGGGAAGAAAACTTGCAAGAAATTGGAGGACAGATTTTTGCATAACACTGTATCTACCTCTTCCCTGGACTTAGACACAACACTGCCCCTTCATACCTGCATTGTGGTGGATGCAAAATGGGAGCCAGTCTACCAACACAGTTGATGCTGTTTGCCACTTGCAGTGGCAGCACACACACACACAATGCTTAAGGAAAAATGAAAGAAGCTGTGCTACCACCCTTGCTAATGGTGAGCCCTATCTGTAAGAAACTGTTGAGAATTTCTCCATCCCCTGGAGAAATGTGATGAAATTTTCCCCCCCACCCCTATGTCTCTGCCCATAAACAGGATGGGGAATTTCAAGAGGTCATTTGTACCCAGCTCTAATACAATTCAACAGTTTATCAAATGATCATCAGAACCACCATTACATAGCAGGATCTTGCTGTGTGGATAAGCACACTAGTTAACAACCTGGAACAACAGTAGAATGGAGAAAATTATTTCCAGGTCGACAGAGAGGAGGAACATTAAATCTCAAACAAAAGACAGAGATCCATTTGAATGTTGCTATTTTAGGAAAAGTTGAATACTGCTGATGCAATTCAGCTTATCCTAGGCATCCAGGATCAAGTTCTTGAAAAGAAAATAGTCTGTATCCATTTCAGTCATTATGTGATATAAATTAAGAGTATTTATTCTTCATTCAAGTCTTTTCTTCTCCTTTCACATATATGTCACTGAGAATTTAATTACCCATCAGTATTTGCATTTATGCAATGAATATGAACTTGAGCACGCTTCGGGAGAGAGCGGAGGACAGGAAGGCCTGGCGTGCTATGGTCCATGGGGTCACGAAGAGTCGGACACAACTTAACGACTGAACAACAACAACAACAAATCTGCATTTACAAGAGCATCATCGGCCTGAGGCCAGCTTGCAAAGGGTTGGTCTAAGATGAATCTTCTATCTTCGATTCTATAACAATGTGGCAAAAAGGTAACTAGGTCAGTATAAGTAATCTCTCCACCAAAATCCAAGGTAAATTTGAAATGCCTACTCTCCTATCTGTCTATATATTTATATAACCCATGCAATGATTGATCCCGAAAATGGGATAGGTCACATTTGGACATGTGGAAGTATTTTCTTGCACATGTTGAGATCAATGTAATATCTTACATTTTAAATTTATTTTAGGTAATTGTAAATATGGAATCTACTGCATCAATTTCATGTGTTCTTTGTTTTCTTCATTGCCATACCAGCTTGTGACTTTTCAAGTGAAAAGGTAGTGATTATCCTGTTCACACACACACATACAAGGGCTATGAGAACAGATGTGACTGTTACACAATGAGACATTTCTTCCATACACATAGGCTAAGTTGGGTAGACCACACATTTTGCACTTCTGAACTTATACATTCAAGCCCTTGCATCTCCACTTAAAGATCTGAATCTTTAAGATGCTCCACTTAAAGCATGTGAAAACATCTGATTTGCCAGGATATGAAACAGGATGCTGAACTAAATGGACCTTTGGTCTAATCTAGAATGGCACTTCTTATGTTCTCATGGAAATATCCCAGCCTGAGACAATGGAGAAATGCTTTCAGTCAGAATGACAGAAGTGACCTAGCAAGATGGACTATTGATTTTACTTGGCATAAAGCAACTCCTTGAATCTTATTCCTGCTGTTCAGATAGTGGTCATTTATTTATTTACTTACTTACTGCGCTGATTTATTTAGGATCACTTTTATACCTGCCGTAGTCAGGTAGTGTATACTTCTATGTATGCATTCATATATATGTGTGTGTTGGAGAGGGATTAAGGGGAGGACTTGCTCTTGTTGTTGTTCAGTCGTTCAGTTCTGTCCGACTCTTCGTGACCCCATGGACCATAGCACGCCAGGCCTTCCTGTCCTGCGCTCTCTCCCGGAGCGTGCTCAAGTCCATATTCATTGCATCGGTGATGCTATCTAGCCATCTCATCCTTTGCTGTCCCCTTTTCCTTTTGCCTTCAATCTTTCCCAGCATCAGGGTCTTTTCCAAGGAGTTTTCTCTTCGCATTAGGTGGCCAAAATATTTGAGCTTCAGCTTCAGTATCTGTCCTTCCAATGAGCAGTCAGGGTTGATTTCCTTTAGGATGGACTGATCTGACCTCCTTGCAGTCCAGGGGACTCGTAAGAGTCTTCTCCAGCACCACAGTTCGAAAGCATCGATTCTTTGGTGCTCAGCCTTCCTTATAGTCCAGCTCTCACAGCCATACGATGCTACTGGGAGAACCATAGCTTTGATTATACGAACCTTTGTCAGCAAGGTGATGTCTCTGCTTCTTACTATGCTGTCTAGGTTTGCCATAGCTTTCCTCCCAAGGAGCAAGCATCTTTTAATTTCATGGCTACAGTCACCATCTGCGGTGATCTTGGAGCCCAAGAAAATAAAATCTGTCTTTTTTTGGTGTTAGTTCTAGAAGGTGTTGTAGGTCTTCATAGAACCGATCAACTTCAGCTTCTTCGGCCTCAGTGGTTAGGGCATAGACTTGAATTACTGTGATGTTAAATGGTTTGCCTTGGATTCGTTCTGAGATCATTCTATCGTTTTTGAGATTGTACCCCAGTACTGCTTTTCCCACCCTTTTGTTGACTATGAGTGCTACTCCATTTCTTCTAAGGGATTCTTGCCCACAGTAGTACATATAATGGTCACCTGAATTAAATTCGCCTATGCTTGTCTATTTTAGTTCGCTGATTCCCAAGATGTCGATGTTCAATCTTGCCATCTCATGTTTGACCACCTCCAGCTTACCTTGATTCATTGATCTGACATTCCAGGTTCCTAAACAATATTGTTCTTTACAGCATCAGATTTTCTTTTCACCACCAGACACATCCACAGCTGAGTGTCCTTTCGGCTTTGGCCCAGCCGCTTCACTCTTTCTGGCGCTACTTGGAAATTCCCTCTGCTCTTCCCCAGTAGTATATTGGACACCTTCCGACCTGAGGGGCTCATCTTCCGGCGTCATCTCTTTTAGCCTTGTGATAAGTTCCATTGGGTTTTCTTGGCAAGAATACTAGAGTGGGTTGCCATTTCCTTCTCCAATGGAAATGCTTCCTCTGGCATTTCCTCAAGTCCTCAAGTCAGACAACTTGCTCTGGATGCTGCCTATTCATCAGATTTGAATGGTTGGCAGTATTACCTTTTCTGTGGTCACACCCGACAGAAACTCAATCCGGAACTCAATCCCCAAGAAGGCCCATCTAAGTGTTTCTTCTTGGTGTCCATGAGAAAGGCTTTTGTTGTAACTGCTCCATGTATTTTATTGTGCTTTTTTTATATAGCGTTCTTAGTTATTACTGATTTTATTAGTTGCTTGTATTGTTTATTATTGTTGTTATTGTGAAATGCTTCTTACAAGTTGTTGTTGGAATGATAAGTAGAGAGAGATAAATAGGTACACAGAAACCCTAACACACACACCCGGCTGTTCCAGGAGGGTTAGGATAGGGTGGAGGTGCCCCTCTGCTGGAGGAGTTTCAACAGTGTGCGCCCTGGAGGCCCCAGCTACACCTGCAGGAAGCTCAGTGGGTGTTCCTGCTGGCAGCAGGTCTCAAAACAGGGAGGGACAGGGACAGGACACAGGCAGGACAAAGGTGACCTTAGATACATTCAATTCACGGCTCCTTCATTCACCAAGGAGACCACAGGATCAGGTCTAAATTCTATGCTATCCTGAAGCTGACATAAATACTCACCGCCCCACACATGCACACACACCTTGGAAGCAAAGGAACAAGCAAATATCTGCACAGGAGAAAAAACACCAAGTCTACTGCCCCCACTTCTGCTATGGCTGATGCACTACTTCTTACTCTGCGCAACCCCACGTAGGATTGCACTGATAGACAGGTGTATGTCTGTGTTTATGTGTGACCATTCCCTGCCCCTGATCTGGAGATTGTAAACCACATGCACAGTTAAGTATGCAATCATTCAAGGAAAGTTCATTAGAGTAGAATCCTACTAAATAAATAAACTGAGCAGCAAATGGGGCTAACACTAATGAAGACCATAACTTCCTCAGAGAAAGCAGCATTCAAGGCACGAGGCATTAGAATTCCTGTGTTGGAGTAGGGGAGAATTAATGAAGATTCCTGCATCACATAATCCCATAATGGATTACTTAAAGTCCATGTTGCTAACCTCATTGGTGGGCTAGCCAGGTATAAAAAGAAAAGACGAAAACGTAGGGTGAAGAATAGACCTAATATAAAAATAGAGCTGCCTGCAAATTCTCAAGCTGCCTAATAAGCCTGACTTCCTCCCAGCTTCACAGCTGAAATGCTAGTTAAACCTCCCACTGAATCAAACACTGGCATAGCTAGCAGGCTATTTGATTTCTTCTTTTCCTTTTTCTTTTTAAAGAAAATGTGCCTGCAGAGTGCATACTACAGACCTGTCTTATCACCCAACTCACCACTTGCATGCGCGCTCTCTCTCTCTCTCTCTCCTTCAAAAACAACCAGCAGCTGTTTCTACAGTCTCTCTCCCACTCTCTTCAGTGAGGGATAACATCTCCTCTGATGGGTATCTCATTAAAAAATACAGGGAGATTCCCAACTATTAGGAAACCATCACAAACCATTAGCTACTATATATTAACCAAACATCTTGCACTATAAATCAGCAATCAGACTAACAAAATAATGGCTGAGCAGCAGCTATTACAGTATTTATTTGAAGCAAAAATGTTCACTAGTATACATTTAGTTTACTTACCTCTGCGGAAATGAAAGCTATATCAAATTCATGAATAACAATGTAAAATTTGAAAGAAAAAAAGCCGTTTGTGAATTTTATGGCACAAAACTCTGGAACATGTTAAATTATAATACACAAGATGCCTTTGAACATGTACAAAGTGATTTTTGATCACCAGTAGAACCACAGCTTGCCTCACATTGAAATCTGTCAGAGGGAGTGAATTCCAGACAGACATGAGCCTCAGCACCTTTACTGGTTGAACTTGACCACTGCTTATATGATCCTTGAGTTACAGTACATAAGAGCATGCAAACTTCATTGATTTATGAGCTCTTGTAGACCTCCTTATGATTACTCTCTCTGCCTGTTATCATCATACATTTAGGGATACAACAGTAATTTAAGTGTAAACTTTTTACATGCTATCATATATTGCGGCATATCCTTACACTGATAATATTATATGATCTTTATTTAAAATGTTGGCAAGTTAGATTCCTTCTGAGCAATTAATATATGTGATTCCATTTAATGTATTTACTTCCACAAAGATGTGGTTTAATCGATCCTGGATTTGTCTTATGGTTACGGTTGATTGAAGTTGTTTTTAGATATATGTTGTCTTTGTATATATTTTATGTTCATGTGTTTTCTATGTAAATGGCTTTTAACCTCTGTATACTGTATTTTTAATGTTTTTAATCTTTGTAAACCACCCAGAGAGCTTTGGCTATGGGGCGGTATAGAAATGTTAATAATAATAATAATAATAATAATAATAATAGTAATAATAGATGAAACATGATATTCTTTAAAGTACAAACTTAAAGATGTCTGTTAATCTATGTGCTATATTATTTTATTCTCAGATATCCTGTACCTAAAACAAAGCCCATGGAAGATGGCAAACAGTTTTATAACAGATATTCCATGTTTCATTAATCTTTCATATTAAGAAACTCATTTGTGAATGGCGTGCCACATTATCATATTCAGTCTTGACTAAGAAAATATCCCCCTGGTTTAAAATGTCCCATTAACTGCTACTGCTTTATAAATTTGTCCAAAAATGTAAGTAAGAAGGGGCTGTGGAAAAAAACAGAATTTAGAATATCAGTCTAAAATGTCTAGTAAGAAAAAGACAATGAAAAAGGTAAGCAGATAGATGTATATGTCATCCGTTTAAATATTTTAAGACCACCAAAGTTTGCATCTGTGTTTAATGCCTAAAATAACATTCAGAGCTTAGAATTCCATGCAAATTTCTCAAGGTCAAAAAATGTTTAAGCGTGTTTGCTTCATAGCATTCCAGATGGTAATTTCTTATTTATTCACTTCCTGTGCCTCTTTTATCATGCTGTATTTATTTCATACCATTATCTGTCAACAAACAAATCAGTTCTAATTTGTTCCTGTTCCAAGCATTTAAACATTAATCAGTTCCTGAGAAATTATGTATGATTATTTTTAGGAAAATATACCAGATATTATCAACCCTATGCGTTAAAACCTTCAGGGGGTTGGTGTAACCAGACATTTTCATCTCCTTGCCTGTCACAGTTTAAGCAATTTTCAATACTGAGCTGTGTGCCTGTTTTTAGAAGGCAACAGACTTGAAAGATGTTACCAAAGTAAGTAGGTTAAGCCTGACTAATCAGTCTTACCTCATTCTATTAATAGTGATGGCAGCAACATTATTCCATTATTCTTTAGAGGAAAATCTTCAGAGCAAAGTACCAGATCTTCCTCTGTAGAAAAAGCATTATGCTCTAATCCTAAACAGTCATACAGTAGCTTCATTTATACAAATTTAATGAAATGTAGATGCATCTAAGTGGGCATTTAGGATTAAGGGCCTCCATCAGGCAAGCATTCCATCAACTGGCAATAAAAGCCAAGTAAGTACCACTGTTTTACTTGCATGTGTCCCTTTTCTTTTGCTTTGTTAACCATTAAGCACATGGATGTCACCAGGTGAAAGCAAATCCAAAAAGTAGCACTGTTGCTGTTTTTATTAAAAAATTACCCAATCTATTTGAATATATATGCAATCAGGCATGTAAACAGCCATGGTCCTAGTGGCTTGTGAGAACAAGAAGTAAGAATTACTTTAAAGTGGAAATAAATACACAGGAGTTGGTTCATTTTCTTTCAGGCTGGCAGTATAACAAAAATGACTAATGGGCCCTACTGTCTCCTGAGGCAGACCAAGACCTCATTTGATAAGATTGTAGCATTTCCATTTTGAAATGTTTCTTGGGGATATGCTTGTTGAGACATTTTAGATCCAGTATCAGCTTTATGTCCACATTTTTCTTAAGAACTAAGAAAAAATGGAGTAGACCATGGATTGGATGTCAGTCTGAGGAACTGGGTCTATTGCCTTGATGGTTAAGAGATGTTCTATGGCTCTCAATAATTTCTTGTGCTTTATTGGGTTCTTTGCCCTGGAAATGAACTTGTCCCTGGGCAGAGAAGAGAATTCCAAGGCATAGCCCTGAGCTATGGTCTCCCTGACCCATCTGTCTGAGATGATAATGATCCACACTGGGGCAAAATGCATCGCCCGCTATGTGCTGAATAGGGGGAAGACTTGTCGGCGTCAAAGATTGGTGTTTCTTCCCATCCTTAATGGTGGAGGAAGGATAGCTGGAAGACTGACTTTTCCCTGAGGATCTAGATGAAGGGTTCCATTTATTCTTGAAAACACCTGAGGAACGAGTACTCTGTGTGGTCTTGTTACCTACAGCCCTCCTTTTTATTGGTTGGCAAGATCTTTTTCTTGTCCGTTTCAATCAACACTGCCTCCAGCGTACTGCCAAAAAGTTTGGTTCCTTCAGAGGTAGAGGTAGCAAGCCTGGATTGTGAACCAAGGTCTGCATCCCAATGATGTAGCCAAATATTCCTTCTAGCCAGGGAATTGGATGCCATGGCTCTAGCACTGAACTGTAGAGCATCTAGGGCTGAATCTGCAAGGAGAGCGGCTGTATATGCAATTTACTTGAGATCTTTAAAGTTTTTGGTGTGGACTCTGCCCCTGCCATATCCTCTGCCCATAGATAAACTGCCCTGGAGAAAAAGGAATTGGTAGCTGATGCCCTGAAGGATGCAGCAGGGGATGTGAAATCCCCCCGATGGAGTGCTGCCTCCACGTGTTTATAACATGGATCTTTAAGTCCCCACTCCCCATCAGCAGGAATGGCTGCACAGGAAGTGAGTGCTGCAACCGGAGTATCTACCACACAGGCCTTCAGAAAATCCATAGCTTTGCTCAGGAGTTTATTTGCCAGCTTATGGACTGATTTGGGTTTGGAGGTGTTAGCCCACTCTGCTTTCCAGGCCTCCTCAAAGGAATGGTGTAGGAGGGCCATCATAGGCTTTGTAGAGGCCTGAGGAAAGGCAGACTTACCCATTTATGCACTGTGGTGCCTGTGGTTTCAGGTGGCACAGTGGTGTCCCCAGAAAGCTGGAGTCTCCTAGAGGCCTTGATCAGCAGGGCTGGGAATAGTTCTGGATTAAAGAGTTTGCTCTTTGAATTGGAAGGCTCAAGCTCCTCCACAGAGAACTGTCCTTCATCTTTGCCACTGTTTTCTGAGTCAGTTTCATCCCCAAGAGAAGAAAGTTTAAGCCTTTTAATACTGCTTCCCCCCCCCCCCCCGAGCTCTTAAGGGCTTGTTGCCTTCTCCGGCCTATTTCTCTTCCTTGCCTTGTAGACAGAGCAGGAGGAAGAGGGGGTAGGTTTAGCTGAACCGTTTGAGATGGATGCCAAAGGGGAGCTCTCATGCGATGTAGAGGGGAATGGGGAGGATCTGCACTCACATTTGTGGCTGTGGGAAGACCTCCACCTAACAGCATGCTGCTGCTGCTTCTTTCCCTTCTTTTTATGGGGAGAAAGAGAAGCCAAGGTACATCCTTCCCTGGGGTATCTCTCCCCTGGTTGGTAGGGCCTTTGAAACCCTCAGGGAAATCAGGCTCTGAACCCAGGTTGCAAACTGAGCTGTGGCCCCTTCCCCCACAAGGTCTGGCACTGGGGATAGGCCTGCAACACTGACCTCTGAGTCCTGGTGCTGAGGAGTGTGCTTTTCCCCACTTGGTGCCAAATTCACACCCCGATCGTCAGGCCCATCTCTGCCTGCTCGACCTCCGACTGAGGCTTCTAAGTCCGATCCAGGCCTGGTGCTTCTTTCCACCATGGTAGAGAGGGCCGACGGAGCAATTGGGACTCAACACTCTCTGCTTGCCCTATAGAGAGGGAAGGGAGAGGAGCGGAACGGAACGGAGCATGGTCGGCTGATCTCCTGGCTGCTGCAGCTGTTGCTTGTTCCGAAGCTGCAGTGAAAAGGCCTGGGAAAAGCAGTGGGGCAGCAGCATGAGCGTGCACTCTGGCAGCTAGCTTCCAAGCTGAATGGAGACCGGCTGCTTCTGAGTCCACCCTTGGGAAAGCTATGTGAAGCTGGATCCCTGGTAAGGAGAGGTGGGGAGGAACAACTAGCTGCCCAAGGAATACAATCAAAAGCGAAAGGAAAGGAAAAACTAGGCCTAAAGCGACTGAAAAGCTGGGCTGTTAAGAGCACCAGCTTGACTGGACCACATGGCTCACTAGATGGAGCCAGTCTGGGAGGGCAGGGTGGCTCCTCCTCCTGACGAAGCGACAAATCGACTCTGTCTGCATCTTCCAGAGAGAGGTGCCATCCCAAAGTGAAGGAAGGCCCTCCGTGGAGCTCTGGAGAATGCGTAACACACACCTCTGTAGTCTGAATATAGAGTCCATTCTACCACCCCATTTTACTGCTTTTGGAGACCGTGCTTCCCTTCACACTAGGTCCACTAACCATAATGATTGGCATTTCACTAGTCAGCTATTTCTATATACGATAAACATGCAGTGTGTATTTACTTAAGTACCAGACTTTGATTTCATATCCATTATATTGTTTTCTGGATACTGCTTTTTTCAGGTTGTTATTTAAAAGCTTATGTGATGTGCTGATATATCTCATGTAAAAATCAGTTATCCCAGTTTAGGGAGCCAGGAGCATTAGTGTCTTCTAAGCCTTAGAATGAAAGACAACAATGACATATAAAATACAGACAAAAATGTACAGCAAATCTCTAGACACATTATTTGGTTCTGTAACATCTCACAATCCAGAGGATTTTGAGGAATCCACATTCCATGGATATGAGTGGTTTCTCTGCTACTCTGAATTTGCTGACTAGTTTTGTTTGTTTTTTTGTTGAGAGCCAGCCTTGTTTTCTCATTGCAAATAAATAATCACAAAACCAATCCCAGCTTGATATGCTTAATATTTGCTTCTTTGGAACAGAGGGGTTTTTTTCCCACTCCAAAGTTCTTGAAAAATTCCACTGCATTTGTGGAACATAGCAACTGTGACCAATTGAAAGTAAAATGGTACATGTTTTGGTATGATGGCTTAGTGGTTAAGACACTGAACTGCAGACTGGAAGGTCGGCAGGACAGCAGTTCGAGACCCGAGTGCTGCATGACAGAGTGAGCTCCCGTCTTCAATCCCAGCTTCTGCCAACCTAGCAGTTCGAAAGCAAGAAATTGCAAGTAGATAAATAGGTACCGCTTCGGCGGGAAAGGTAACAGCATTCCGTGCACCTCGGTGTTCAGTCATGCCAGCCACATGACCACGGAAGCATCTTCGGACAGCACTGGCTCTTTGGCTTAGAAACGGAGATGAGCACCACACCCTAGAGTCGGACACGACTGGTTGGGGACACCTTTACCTTCTTCTTTTTTTTTATAAAAAAACACACACCCCACTTTCAGTGTTCTTAACAGTAAGTATTGTGGAGAAAACATGGGTGTTATGATCTGTATAATGTCTGAAAGCATTCATGTCTGTGGGTTTGTCTGCTGCTTCCTTCTAAATCACGTCACTGATGTGACCAGGAGAAGTGTTGTCAAAAAAACAGCTTGGGAAACCTGTGGCCTTTCCCCTGGGACAGAAAAGCCCCAAATGCCCCATCCTCTCATGAAAGGGCTCTCACAGTACAGGGTTAATGGCTACTGTAATGTCTGAAGCCAGTAGACCAATCCACTCCCTTTGACCTTTCCCCCGTTTGCATGTGTGAAAATTCTGAGCACCAAATAGCAAGCTAGGTCATGAGGGGAAGGAGACAACAAAGGAAGAAAAGTGGGGGAAAAAGTGAGAATAGGGAAGGGAAGTTGGAGCTGGTACCAACTTTCATATATGTGCTTCCCCTTTGGTGAGTGACTTGCTTTATATAAAATCCCTTAGCAAATGACATGGACAGCCTTACCAACAAGAGACACAGGGGTAGGCAACTTGTGGCCTTCCAGATGTTGTTGGACCACAGCTCCCATCACCTCTAGTCTGCATAGCCAATGGTGAGGGTTGGTGGCAGTTGTGTTCCAACCTCATCTATAAGGCCACAAGTTGCTCGCTCCTGCACTAGATGGATGGCACATTGAGGCAGTACTTTTGCTGCAGCAGCCAGCATCACCATTTGAGTGCGCACGCTTGTCTTGGTGTTTTGGAACTGTAGAGCGATGTCATAGATGGAGCAGAAGAAAGATGTAGGACCTGAAGCTCTAGGGTGGCAAGGAATTACCAAGCAACAGGGAAGGGATCCTAACAGCAGTTGTACATAGAAGTCAAGAGTCCCAAAGAGTCAGGATCCAGTAGACAACATAGCAGTTCCTGCTGCCTTTCAAGGGTGGTAGGGATAGCTAATTTGTGGAGCTGTTAGCTCTGAAGGAGCTCAGAATGCCTGTCATTGTTTCTGTTCCTGCAAACCTGCAGTATGACTCCGCATCCCGAAAAGTCAAAGCCAAAAATGTCATAACTGCAGAAGGGATAGGATGATCTTTTGAAGAGACTGGATTGGCAACAGCTACTACACAGTCTAGCAACCTCCTTGGTTTGGAGGCAATCTTCCTTCTTAAGTTAAAGTATGATGGCACCCCATGTTAGCTCATTTTTAATATTAGGGTATTATATATTAAAGTACTTCCCTTCTATGGTTGCTTTGTGAATATCAGTCCTAGAATCTCCACATATGTATTGCTATATGCACAATAACTTGGAGTAACTGTTAATAAAAGCTACTGACAAATTTACCCTTTCCCACCACACACTGTGAAGTTATTTAAGTAATTAAAAGAGTTCCTATATCAAGTAACAAAGGCTCCCTATGACAGAGGAATGTGTGGTGTCTGTGGATTTTCTCTTCCAGTAAAGTCCATCCACATTTTCAAAGGGAAAGAGGAAGATTGTCTGCTGGGACCAGGAGTCAGGAAGTCTACGATCTGTCCGTGGCACAGCGCTGATCCTGCTATGTGTCAAGTGACCCCTATAATTCTGATTAGATTTTTTAATCTTTAAATCAGTTCACAAATCTCTCAAACAAGGAGATAAAAGCAAAGGATAATATATATTAATATTATTATTAGAGCTACGAGATTTAGGGCATCTCTACACCGGCCTAAAACCCTGCATTTAAAACAGGGCTTTCTGCTTCTGTTTTCAATGCAGGATCACAATGACTCCCTTTATCACCCACTCCCACCCCCCATCTGAGTCTTCCATTATCTTTCATTGATCTCACTCCTCTTCTTGCTTTTCCTCTTTTCAGGGAGGGAACTCAAGCAGAACACAATGGGGTAATTTGATCGCTCATTACCTGCGATCTATTTAAAAATGGAACAAAGGGCATTTAGTGCAGGAGACGCCTTGGAGGATCATGGCGTCATGTAAAGAGCCCGCAAACTTCTGTGAAGGAGCAATCTAATCTCAATCGCAGGATAAAAGCTCCGTGTGAAGAAAGACCTAACCTGTTTACTTGTTGCATTAATAAACTCTAGCTTTAACTGAATAATTAACAAAGGCAAATTTTAATTTAATATTAGATTAAGGTTGCTTCCAGATAAACAGAAAACAAGGGAGGGTTACAAATGGAAGATGGCAATAAAACTCCATGAATGAGGCAGGGCGATTGCATAATAAAAGGCTTGTATTGAATCACCTTACGTGTTAAAGGCACACTTGTCTATATGTTGAGGCTACTTTGGTTCTGGCATGCTCCTGTAATGGGACTGAAAAGGAAAATATGAGACAAAGGCCTTTCCTGCTAACAATGACAGGTAGCTCCTGTTTGTTATATCGTACATCTGTTGGTATCTCAAAAAAACACTCCTCTCTATTGAGCTTTTGGTAATATGCAAATTAATCATGAATGAACTAAAATATCTTTAATAAGTTGGCAGTCCTCACTATTGTGTATCAGATATGTGGCACTTTCCCCATGCACAGAGGGGGCATAATCAGAAGTGTATACATATGAACCCTACTGCATCATCCCTTGGAGACCAAAGAAATGGATTTGTATTCTCCAGTGAGTGTACAATCCTATGCATGTTTAGACAGAAAAAAATCCTACAACTCCCAACATGCTGGCTGGGGAATGCTGGGAGTTGTAGGACTTTTTTCTGTCTAAACATGCATGGGATTGCGCCCCAAGAGGCTCAGCTACATCAGAAATGTAACAACATTTTGCTTATTTGTTTATTCCAGTTTGATCCCACACCTTCACAAAGCTCTCAGGGTGGCTAACAACGGGTTTCTACCGTGGTTTCCCTATACGTATTTTTAGACTGTAAGCCTCTTGGGCTATGGATTTGTCATTCCTGTTCTTTGTGAGGCACCATATAAATAGGTGGCGTTATATAAATAAAATATTAAATCAGTACAATTATTTTTAAAAAATACAATGACAAAATTTATCAAGTGTGCAATCTGAGCTGAAACCCAAGACTTCATCTCCTTCAGACCATTTCACGAATACAGGAAAAGCACACTTTGGAATGATAAAATGTTTATCCCATTGGTCTGTGTGGAAAGGAATATGAGAAACAGGATGGTTGAGAACTGTGCGGGTATGCAAACTACCTAAGCATGATATGCTTGATATGGAGAGGCTAGAGAGATGGCACTGTCAGATAACTCTGGAAAGCACTGTCTTTCCCAAAAGGGCATGTCTGGAAGAGGGACACCCTGGGAGTTCCATTCTCCTCTTTTAGGCAGCTGTGGAAGACATCACAGAAATATTTTCCCTGCCCTGGTAGGTTATTTTCCACAGATGGTAGGGAAGACGTGTCCAGACTTTGCAAAACTTGCCATGTTCTAAAATCCACTGGTAGCGTGATAGATTTTTAAATGTGGGGTGGGGGAATCAAAAAAGACTGCCTGGAGTACCCAAGTCAGCAAGAAGACACTTCATTCCTTATTCAGTTAGAACAAGGCAAAGACTGGTTGCACCTAGCTGTATACATATATAGGCAAAGGTGACTCACACTAGCTAGCAGGTAATAAGGGGCACATATTCAGCTGTAGGAGACATAAACTACCTACATACTCTGTGCTGCTTCTTATCTCCTATAGGATCTGAGCATTGAAAGTCTGATGGAGGTCAGCTATAGTCAAGTTTAGGGATATGAATTTCCTGTTGTAATATATCCAGTGATGTCCTCGGAAGCAAAGTAAAACATCCCACTTTGTGCTAATATTCAGAATTATTATGGTGCCCTTGAGGAGCCATAATTACATATGGAAAACTGAGATATTCTTCCTGTTGAAATAATAGATGCAGAATTCATCCTTGATTCCTAATGTATCCATACACTGGCCACCTAGGTACCATTGCAGTAGCTCTGAATCCAATGTTTGTTTTTAAGCAATATACTTTCTTCCTCTTGGCAATTATATATGCATGGAATTACTAACTACTTAAAATGCTGATCTAGGAAAAATATTAAGACTACTTTATTTTTCTTATGTTTTGTACATGAGTTTTTATTCACTGTAGGAAAGCAAAGCCTTCTAATAATTACAAATTCATCCTTCTAGCTTCTTTCTCTCAAGCCAGTAAGAACTAGTCTTTCACAACAACAAGGATGCAATAAAACTGGGGCTTCTTGTTTATTTGGAATCAGCTAGGGAAATGTATACATGTATACAAACAAAACCATACAACACCATGATCCGCTCCTCTGCACTGCAATATACCACAGCATATCAAGTGTACTATTTAGGATGGGAGGGAAAGGGCTGTTTGTTAACACTGGTGATTTACACCATTTAGGGAGCAATCCTATCAGGATAGGCAGCTGCCTCCGAACTCAGAGGCGACCACCTATCCAATGCAAGACAGGCAGAGCGCGGAGGAGATCTTCTCCTCCGCACACTCTGGCCGCCCTGCATTCGCAGCTAGATGGCCGATTTCAGCTGTCTAGCTGCAGGGCCTCGGGGGGGGGGGGGAGGCCGGACGATGCATAGGAAGTGTCGTACTGGCACTTCCGCACTCCCCATCCCTGGGAATGCCCCCTTTTGCCCTGCTCCATGCTGCTCTTACGAGCCCAGAGCCTGGGGACGTTCCATACTGCCTAGAAGGTGGCAGCGGAGGCAGTTCTCCAGGAAGAGACCTCGGGGCACAAGCTCCAAGGGTGGTTCCCAGAAACCGACCAATCCTATAGCCATCTAGCTGTTGTCTAGCAGCCATAGGATTGTGCCCTAAGTATGGTTGGTTTCATACTAGAGCCCATTAGCATTTTGGAGGCGTTGCTTTTCTGCCATCATTGGGACGTGAATTCAAAATGGTATGATGATTCCACACAACACTTAATGCAGTGCCATATTATGTGGTCATGCCTGTCTCCAGAGCCAAAATTGTTCTATAATGCTTTCATTATAATGTTCTATTCAGCAAATATCCCCTGCAACTTTAATTAGATGCTTCCTTCTTGCAGCTTCTGCCCTTGTTCAGTGCAGCTGTTGAATTAGCCTACTTAGATGGTAGGGAGAGGGGAGGAGAGGGTAATTGATGTCCTCTCATTAGAAATCCACATTAGCCATTTAATCTGGAATTGTCCTCCTTCGACCTTCATGCACTAACCTTTTATGGAGAATCTAGGGGGGGATCTTCACAGCAACAGAATGAGAAGCGCATTGGAATATTACCTGGCTTTTCATGGAATTGGCTTTGGCCCATCAGGGACACATGAAGCAAGATAAGCCGAGTGTAATGTATCTTTAAAATCAGGTTTTCAGCACTTGAAAGGAACATACTTCTAGGTGGGATAGGAGGAGTAGAACGGAACACCATCAAACTGGCAGGAGCTGCTCAACCAATGAGAGAGGCTTGTTTCCTGTCCCTGTCCAGGCTCCCCACTGCTACTACATTAGGAATGGAGAGCAACTAATTTTCCTGTGTGTGCAGATTTCCTTGAAGAAACCAAAATCCCCAGTTCTCCAGTGCAGCATCTGAAGGCTCCTGAGAGCTCCCCCCCACCCCAATTTTGCTGCATCTCAGCAATCTGCTGCAGAGTTATTGCTCCCACTCCATTTTCACCATGTGTACACTTTTACCTATTGCTTCCACACACCCCTTTCTCCTTCTCCCTGCTCACAATGAGAAGTTCCCATATACCCGAAAGATCATCACCGCAATAAAGCAGAGAAAGGACTTTACATAACAGAGAAACTACAGTACATCAAAGAAGCACAAAACGAAAGATCATCACCGCAATAAAGCAGAGAAAGGACTTTACATAACAGAGAAACTACAGTACATCAAAGAAGCACAAAATCGCAATAGCAATTTAAGATAGCATTGGAGAAATGAAAGAGCGCTTTAGGTGAGTTACTAAAGTTAGCCTTTAACCCTTTCACTGCAGGAGAGTGAGATGTATTTCTTACTTCTGAATAAACAAGCACAGAAGGGGGGGATATGTTAAAGATTAAAAGCAGGCTACTTAAGGTGATTGAGTGTCCCCACTACTGCAGTAATGTGAGGAGTCGCTGCTCTGCTCCTGGGGATTTTCTCAATGGAAATGGGAAAAACTACTTCCTTTGGGGAAACAAGAGGGAATGGGGCATCCCACCCCCTTGACCACATCACTGCCAGGTCACAGAGGCACACCCAGGATTTAAAGTGGGGTGGACATGGCACACTGTGGTAAAACCACCAGGGGGCCGCTTTCAGTAAAAAAGTCGGGGTAAGAGGAGTTTCAGAAAATGCAGCTTTTCAAGAGGGAAGCACCTGATTGGCAGTGGACTGGTGATGGCGTCATCTGTCACGAAGGAATTCAGACTGGTCTAACTTCACACTAAATCTTTCGTGAAGACAGCCCCAGATGATATTGTCATATACCAGTGTTTTCTATGTCACTTCTTCCCTGCGTCTCCACTTTAAACTTACTCTTCCCTTGACAGCTTTGCTTTTTTTAAAAAGGCAGTCACAGCACTGTTGCATACAGGTAAGTCATATGCCCCAGGGCTGGTGTCAGAGGACAGCATTTTTGGACACCTCCTAAGATAAATACTCCAGCAAAAAGCCCCCTGCTCCTGTGCCTCTTCCTCCTTGAAGCTGCCTGTTCACTTGTCCACTTTAAGTAAATGAGCAGCGAAAGGAGCAAGGACAAGGAGCAGCCCAATCTTCTGTCAACGCCTTGCTCTCCCTTTGGGCGGTGGTGCAGATTGGTCCCAAAGAGAGAGGGCAAGTGAATCATAGAATCATAGAATAGTAGGGTTGGAAGGGGCCTATGAGACCATCAAGTCCAGCACCCCATTGGGCACTGCTGAACGAGCAGCAGTGCCCAAGGCATATTGCTGCCTGATGCAAAGATCAAGATGCCTGCCCCCCATTCTATGTACAGAAGCTGATCGGATGGCACAGCACCTCCTGAGGGGAGCAGGCTAGCTTCAAGGGCACAGGGAAGGCGACGTAGCCCACATAGCTCTGTCCTCCAACGCTCTGCTGCCTCAGGAGGCTGCCTCACTCTTCCTCATGGTAGGACCGGCCCTGATGGGAAGTGGTGACAGCAGTGAGGCGGAGGTGAAGCCACTGAGGACATCCTGCCCAAGGGCCTTCCCACTACCCCCAAAGGAATGGTCTCAGGTGGGAATGTGAGTGAAGTGGAACTGTGCCACTTTTCCCGGTAAAGTACAGAGTTACTCTGCTTGTTTACAAAGTAATGTTTTGGATTCTTTCAACCCAAGATGTTGCACTGTTTTGCATCTTATGTTTTAAGGATTATGCCATGTCTGATATAAGAAGAACCTTCAATTATAGGGGAATGATCAAAAGGAATTGTCACATAACTATTCATTACCAGTTAGATTTTTTTTCCTTTGAAGATGACTCTAGAATGCTCTTCACCATCTTACACTTAGCATAGCTTTCATTACGCTGAAAGGAAAATGTGCACTCAGCGCAAACACAACAGTACCTGTACCAGTCTTCCTTGGGCTGAAAAGTGAAACGCTCATCATGCGTAATCTAAGCTCTTCACCTCAAAGTAAATTGCACTCTGGTTTCTCCACTCTGTAAAGATGGAGGGAAAACACAATATTAATAATTTAAAACCTCTACAGTTGAGCCAAATTTTAGCACAATCAATGGCACTCATAAGCTTTGATTGGGTTCCATTTTCCTGTTATTAATAACTATTCACTCCATGTTGACAAAAACATATGTCCACATTCTGTACATGGCCAGCACAAGCTTCTGGAAAATGAGTGGAAGAGTGAGTGGAAAGATGAGCAACCCCTAAGGCCTATTCATAGTTGAAAGGGCCACCTGACACTGCTGTCCCCCACCTCCCCATCCTGTCCACCACTCTCTTCTGACTGCTCACGGATCTATTATTACATTTATATCCCACCCGTCCACCCAGAAGCTCAAAGCAGCATACATAATCAACCTCCTGTCAATTTTTTATCCTCACAACAACCCTGTGAGGTAGGTTAGGCTGAGAGTCAGTGACTGGCCCAAAGTCATCCAGCAAGCTTCATGGCTGAGTGGGGTCTTGAATCCAGGTCTCTCAAGTCCCAGTCCAACACTCTAACCACTATACACCACCCTGGCTCTCCCACTGCTAACAAAAGAGAAGACACCTCCAAGGAGGACAAGATGGGACTGCCCTAGAGCACATACTTTAGGAAGTCTGCATGCCTGGATCATCTTGGAGGCAATTCCCCCACCTACCACCACTAGCTTTTTCTTGGTGGGGAGCAGCTGGATGAAACTGATGCTTCATACACAGCGAGCTTTTCTTCTATAAAAACAAGTCTGATCTCATTATTAACAGTTTCTCATCTCAAGACATTGAAACGTTTATTGGCCAAACTGACAAATTAGCCATGTCCAACTATGTGAATCTTTTTTAGCTGCATTTTTTGCCGCTTGTTCAACATCATTGTGAGAAGCTATTATAAGCCTGTTGCCTAGAAGGACAGAACGAGCCCAAGCAAAGTCATATCAAATTAAAAATTTAAACACACTGGATTGCATAATTGATCATTTAGATCCTTAATATTGACATCTTGGAGTTTTTCTGTGCGTTTGATTGTAGTGGCAGAAGCATTTTTAGCTAACATGCTCACCAAGTGGGAATCAGTTACTTAATATGAATAACATTATGGCAGAACTGTAGAGTATGCTGGAAAGCTTGCAAATATTAATAACAAAAATATGTTTGTAACTCAGATACACCAAGGTCTTATTTTTGGACTGTCGCTTAGGATTTATTTGTAAAGCATATATTTGTTCCTGCAAGAGAGAGCTTTGCAATTTATGTTTCTAATTTGAAAATGTTCCATAGTTCACCACATACATTATGTTTAAGGGGATAGCGAGGGAAAGCAAATGCTATATTAAATCAAATGCAGATGAAATATGTCCTACCTTCAGCACTCTACCTTATGCTACATTTGCCTGCCCATATTTTGAGATCCTCATCAGAGGACCTTCTCTGGCTTCCCCCATCATCTGAGGTGCAGTGGGTGAATACTGGGGGAAGGGCCTTTTCTGCCCCTCGAGAGGCTCACCTGGCACCGATTCCAATGTCTTTCCACCATCAGGCTCAACCCTTTTTATTTTCTCAAGCTTTAAAACAAATTTTTAACTGCAATCCTAGACACACATAGCTGGAAGTACTGTAAGTTCCATTGAACACAATAAGTTTTACTTCTGAGTAGGCATGCATAGGATCATATTGTTCATTTGCTTTATTTGGACTATTTTCATGCTGTTTTTTATATATTTGCTATTTTTTATTATTATTAGTTTTCAGTGGTGGTTTAAATATTTTATTGTAAGCCACCCTGATAATACATTTGAAGGGTGGGTGGGTTAGCGCAGAAATCGAAATAAATAAATATGGCAAGATATGTTAACTGTGTATAGGATGCCTTCCCAGTCTTTCCTGGAGACTTTTTCCTGTTTTGCCTTGCAATAAATTAGTCCTGAATGGTTTAGGATAACCCTACTAGCATAATAGGATAGTGTTGTGTGAAAAATCACACACCTGTCATGGGCAATGTAAACAGCAAGTTGTCTACAACTGTAATCTGCAGTGTGTGTGTGTGTGTGTGTGTGTGTGTACACATGCTGAATTATTGGCTGGAGCCATTTTTTTAAAGAGTCTTCACAGTGGCTTGAGAGAGGAATCATCACTTTCTGTGGTGTGCACGTTTATTCTGTCCCAGTGTTTTTGCAAGTGTTTGAAAAAATACTATATTATCTCTTTAGTGAATCTTCCTCAAGCTTATCGACCGCTCAAAATGCTGTTTTGCATTCTGCTGCCTTCCTTATTTTTTTTCCTGTATATAATACCATCATGTTTCTCCGTTATTATTGCTCTTCAGTGGTTAAGCTTTCCTTTTTATATTCAATTTAAGATTGTTACTTAATTTTAGGTGTATTCATCCTCGGGCAGGACAATTTTATGGTCCGGTTACAAAGGGCAGTTGCTGCACTCAGACTAATGCTAATCTAATGTAGCTGCAATCCTCTGCTCAATTAGCAGCAGAATCGGCACCACAATATAAGCTGTATACACAAAAACCAGCATAGCAGCATTGGGAGACATACCCACAGCCTCACTAATAACTCCATCAAACGCTCCAGTCCTGAGGTCGCTTCCTTCCATGCAAGGAAGGCTTCTCCCAGAAGTGGTATAGAAATGAAATAAATGAAATTAAATAAATGATGGGAGTATATTCAGTGGTATAGTGGAGGCAGGGCTCGTAGGAATGCAGCCCCAGCACCTTTTCATTAGCAGGGACTCTGATGTTATCTGCCACCTCCCTCAGAATTCCCTGTTCCCTCTGAGCTTAGCTGCAATCCTCACTGCAGCTGTGGAGGAATGAATTTTCCAGTCAACAATATATTGTTCCATGTTGGAATGCAAAGTATTTGGGATGACTTGGTCTGGAATGGGCAATTAAGACCTATTTGCTTTACCAAAGA
Source organism: Heloderma suspectum (assembly GCF_057233095.1). Lineage (NCBI taxonomy): Eukaryota > Metazoa > Chordata > Lepidosauria > Squamata > Helodermatidae > Heloderma > Heloderma suspectum. The sequence continues at coordinate 80,361,969 of NC_139461.1, read as the reverse complement.
CGTGCTCCTGGTGGAGATGAAAACTCCTAGAACTGGTCCGTGGAGATGGATCGACACAGCTGCCTAAAATTTTTGGACCACCCTTGGAGACTGTCACAGTGAGCTCCTGCATTTCCAAATTTACCGCTACACCACTGAGTATATTTCATCTCCACTTTAGCGGGATACATTTCAAAAAATCCTGTTCAAAGTCTGGACTTTCTTTCCTTCATTACAGAGAAAAGCTTGAAATGAACTTGACCCTCCAGCTCCGGGGGGTGTGCGTTTGTGTGCGTGCATGTGCAGGAGGTCTGATATGTATATAGAATTTTGCACAAGCAGCAGCTGCCCATTCCCTGTTCCCTCTGAGATTAGCTGCAATCCACACTGTAGCTGGAGGAAAATGAATTTTCCCAACAACAATATATTGTTCCCTGTTGTAATGCACAGTATTTTGCGGTGGATTGGTTTTAAATGGGCAATTAAGAACCATTAGCTGGGCCAGCACAAGACCTCCTTCCACCTGTGGCAGGAGAACACAACACCACCAAGAGTGGGTGGGGAGCACAAGCTGCCATGTGTCCCTGCCAGGAGCAGAGGAGCATGAGCCTCTGCACACCACTGCCAGGGGTGGAGCGCAAGCTGCTACATACCACTGCCAGATGCAGGGACGTGTGAGCTGCTGCTGGGAGTGGGGGGAACATGAGCCGTCACTGCCCACGTTCACCTCAATACCTCGCCCTGAGGCATCCTTTCTCAGGGTGAGGCTCTGAAAAAGGACCCCTCAGAGCAAGGCGTTTGGCTGGGCAGGCTCTGCGTGGAGAGCCGCGCTGGGCATTCTCTTGCTGTGGCCAGCACAGTTCTGCAGAGTGGCTGCCCGCCTATGCTTTACACAGAGTGAGGTATAGGGTGGGTGGCGGCAGCAGCGGCAGCTGCTGCTCTGGGCCGTCGCAATAACTGCTTTCCTGTTGCAGCATTTGCTACAGCAGGAGAATGACCAGTGGAGCTCTCTGGAGTGCCCACCCACCCTATGCCTCGCTTTGAGAGGCACAGAGTGACAGCAGCATCAGGACTCCCAGTGGCGGGTGCACAGGATCTGCGTCCTCATGGGAGGGCCGGCCTTGCCCATTAGCTTTACAAAAGACCTGCTCCCGGAGAGATAAAACTACTAGAACTGGCTTATAGGGCCGGCTCTCCCATGGGGCAGGATGAATCCCTTGCCTGAGATGGCGCATCAGGAAGGGCAGGAGATCCAGCACACCCACCTCTGGGAGTTCCAATGCTGCCACCGCCCTGAGGCATAGGGCATGCAGACGCTCCAGAGAGCCCTGCTGGCCACTCTCTTCCTGCAGAAAATGCCCTTTACTTTCTGCTTTTTGCTCAAGTTCAAAAGAATTTTTTAAAACTTCAGAATAAATAAACAAGCAAATACATAAAAAGAAAACCAAAAGCAAAAAAACCCTCCTTCAAAATAAACAAGCAAGTATGTAAAAAGACACACCAAAAGCAAATTGTACAATCAAGAGTTGAATTATAGGAATTTGGTATGTTTGTAGTTCTGTCAAAATTTACAAATTTATCCTAATTACAGACATGAGGTTTCTGGTCATAGAACTTGATGAGTTCTTTTGGCTCCTATTCATCAGACTGACTCCAGTCATTGCCAGGATCGTCTCCTCCCACCCACGCACACTGACCACTAATGTTCCAGTGGAACAACAAAACTGCAGGCCAATATATAAAGTGTTCTGAGTTCAAAGGAGAGACCATCCCAAAGGTGTAAACGGAGATGTTTTCTTTCTAAATGTTTGAATAAATTTGAGCAATTCTGTGCTGAAGCCAGTTCTGAAACACACACACACACACACACACACACACTTACTTCATTGCTATTCTGGAACAATAGACCAGGGGTCCCCAAACTTTTTGAGTCATTTGGCACGTTTGGAATTTTGAGAAAGAGCTTTTCCACACAACGCTGTTAATCAACTGTACCTACTTTCGCTTTCATTGTAGAACTGAGATCTGAGCACTACTAGGAGTATTTCCTTTTCTGTTTTTCCATTACAAAACCCCTAGGTGGCACTATGGTATAGCAGAATAGTTCAAATACACAAGAGGAAATCATGCTTTCTTCCGCATTTAACAATTAAAAGCTGCATTTCGCTGTTCTAAAAACACTAGCCAAAAGTACTGGTTAGACACAGATGCGAAACTGGAGGGTCACAACATCATCTAATGAACCTGTAAACAACCGTGAGTAGGGAACGATCAGCATACACTAAATGCCTTGGGTAGAAAAGCCCAAAGTATCATAGGTAATCCCATGAAATGCCTGCCATGTGGGGGGCAGGGGGCGGGTTTGCCCATTCATAAAATGGCTACCATGGTGGGCATAACTAGTAACAAAATACATTTGCCAGAAGGCAAACTGGTGAGACTAAAAGAAAAGTAACTTGCTCAAGAACCTAAGTACAAGGGAGTGGTGGCTTCTGGGTTATAAAACACAAAACGACTCTTTTGAACCCAAATAAAGATGGTGCTAGAGAGCAGTCTTTCACTTTGCAGCGTGCCAGTTAAAAAATCTTAAGAAATAAAATAAAGATATGGAGGGGCAGAAAGCCTGGTGGGCTCCAGTGAGCATGGGCACATTGGTATCAACACAAAAACTGATTCAATCCACAATAAAAAATATTTAAAATATGATTTACCACAAACAAACCAAGGGCTGTTCTTCCACACGGCGCTCTGTGATTACTAGGGATGGCAGAGAATTCCGCAATGGATCTCGGTGAGGCTGAATGCCAGTGCATTCGGCCCCCCGAACTCCGTGGTGGAACAGCCTGACACCCCCCCGCCTCCCCGCGGATCCCCCTCGGGACGAGACTTACCTGGGGTGGGTCTTCCGGGCGGCGGCGGCAGCTCTGGTGGTGGCTTCAGCAGCGGCAGCAGTGGCGGCTGCAGCGGCTGGTCTTCCGACTGGCTGCCGCCGCCGCCATTTGCAGTCTTGTCTTGTAAAAAAAAAACAACGTGATAGGCTACATAAAGATTTATGTAGCCTATCATGGCTGGGTTTTAAAAAAAAAACAAAAAAAACCCACGTACACAAATGGCGGCAGCTACGGCCGCCGCCATTTGCGTTCCTTATTTTTGGCCGTCTTAGTCTACGTAAATATTTATGTAGACTATGATGGCGAAAATAAAGGGGAACGCAAATAGCGTAGCAGGCGCTATTTGCGTCCCTTTTTGATTCGCCGTTTTAGCCTATGTAAATATTTACGTAGGCTAAAAAGGTGAATCAAAAAGGGACACAAATAGCGCCCACTACGCTATTGGCGTTCCACTTTATTTTCGCCGTCATAGTCAACGTAAATATTTACGTAGACTAAGACGGCCAAAAATAAGGAACGCAAATGGCGGCGGCCGTAGCCGCCGCCATTTGCATACGTGGTTTGTTTTTTTTCCCCAGAGCCCTCCACAGCCGGAAATCTGGCTGCGGACGGCTGTGGCCTGAGCTGGGCCTGGCCGGCTGCTCCGCAGAGCTGCCGCAGAGCACAGCCAGCCGTGGAGGATTCCGGGGGGGAGGAATGGATTGCCTCCCCCCCCATCGAGGATTCCGGGGGGAGGGACGGAACGCCTCCCCCCCACCATCAACGTAATCCGCGGAAAGGTAAGTGACTTTCCTACATCCCTAGTGATTACACCTCCCTTCCCTTTCATCTCACATCGTGTGGAAGATTATGTAAAAGATTATGTGGGAGTGTACGTATGTGCATGCAAAGATATATCAACCCTGATCTTGAGACCCAAAGTACACCTGGAGGTCCCAGCAATAGCTTTCTCATTCACAACAATGTCAGGGAAGTTCTGTGCATAAAACATAGATACACATACAAAACTGTTCCTGACATTGCAGTATATGGGGTAATCTGCACACTCTAGATGAACACCTGCTACAGGTTTACTTTTCAACTGTAACTGTCTTATTCTGTGCATACTAAGCTACGGTATAGCACCAGCCAAGGCGGGGCAATAGTGTAGCTGAGCTGAGGCGTTCTCTCCCAGAGTTCTGGATTACTTGAGTTTCATTAAGGGATTTAGGGTTGTGGTGGTGCGTACTGACAAAAATGGGCATAGTTATACAAGAGACAGGGTCCCAATTTCCCTTATTGGCACGATGAATGGAATCTATGATGTATCTGGGATAGTTATTTCCCATGGGTCAGGGCAAATGTGATATATCTGTAATGGACATCTGATCTGCATAATCTGCACTGTAAACATCTGGAATTAACTGTTGCTGCAATGCTACCATCACAATGCTAACAGTCAGAAGAAGAGCAAATGCATCTTGCTATACCCACTACATAAGTGTCCTGAAAACTAGACCATTTCCATGTACCACCATGTCCTCATTTCCCCAACCAGAGTGACACATATTTTTCTTGTGTTTGTACTCAGGCATTTCTTTTCGTAACATACTAGTGTACAACTATTTCAAGATTCCTCTCCATTACCAGGCCAGAAATAGCCAGGTTCATCTAGGGCAGCCTTCCCCAACCCGGTGCCCTCTGGACTAGTTGAACTACAACTCCCATGATCCCCACCCAGTATGGCCAAGGCCAACACGGCCTAAAAGAAAACAAGGGCAAGGATATGGATTCAGTAGTATATATAAAGGTAGTTTATTTCACACACACACACACACACACACACCTTTTTTGTGTCTGCGCTTTTTGAAGCCTGTTCAGATTCCATCCCTCATCACTACTCCAAAATAATCAAAGCCAAAGAAGACCAGAAACACTTATTAAAGCAGTTATCATAGCCAGGAAAGCAAAACATCAAAGGCTTGGTAGTTTCATAAACAGTAATTTACATAAACTACAGAGGTGTTGATCAAAATGCTATATGATCAGTTTCATGTTTAAATGGTTTACAAAGCCATTGTATATTTTCTGGTTCCAAATTAGGAGAGAGTGGTGTGTTTCAACAATGACTTCTCTAGATTTAGTTACACCCACTTGCTGAAATTTGAGTCTTAATTAGGACAACTGGAATCCACAAAAGTCAAAATAGGAGTTTTCAATAACACATTGACTGTTCTTGCAGTGTTCTCATCATCGTGCTACTGTTACTTTCACACTACCCTCATTCCAGATTAGCTATGCCCCAAAATTGAGGTCCAATTGATTTAGATCACATTCTATAGTAGATGAAATGAACGATAATCTCTCTCAAATGTAAGGAGGCGAGTAATCCTATGGTGTCTGGGAGAGCATCCCAGGGAACACAGGATTTTGTTCAGGGTCCCCCTCCCAAGGCCACAGACATTGCTACAACCTTGGAAAGGGAACTCTTAAGTTCTAATCCCCCTCCCCTGCCCCTTTCCAGACACCGCGGAAATAACCTCGCCAGCTACATCCCAAATTCGCAAATGTAGCCTCAGAGGGAGAGAAAAGGGGGCTTTTTGGTGGGCAGTGAGGGGAGAGGAGAGAGGCCAGGATATGAGAAATCCTATGGCCTCTCCAACCCCAGCCAAGCCCCTGGCAGTGCACCATCTCTAGAAGGGCTCAGAGGCCCATCTAGGGGATAATTTCATAAAAGGAGGGCAGAGCGGTGAAAATCACCTCCACCACTCCTCCTACCCTGCCAGCAGAAGTCCAGTAGGGCACTGTATACTCAGAAGCCTTCAAGATCGGAGGCTTCCTTCTAAGGGGAGTGCAATCTAAACTATCTTGACAGCTTCCTCTGAAGATGCATGCAACTTTTGTACATGGTGTCACTTCTTAGGGAACCTTCTTTGGATCTTGTATTCTTTGGATTCCGCATTATTTTAGGCATGCTTAACCTGTGTTGGCTTGTGGGTTGGACATGTGTTGGATCTTTCCAATCATGCCTCTAGAATTTCACTAAGATTTAGAGAACTATCTTTGTGAGTATAAGGTGAACTGAATCAGCACATTGTCTGAATCTAACCTTAAAAACTTTGGGAGGAAATGAAATCTTCCGAGAATACTAATACACAGCACACACAACAGATTAGCAAACAGAATAACACTTAATCCACAAATTGTCTCCAGACTATTTCAGCCACTTAGCACAGGAGATGGAAGACAGTTTCTTGATGGTAAGAAGGGGGATGCCAGATACCAGGAACACACTATAGAAAAGAGTATCAGGCATATATGGAAAACAAACTAAGGGCATGCTGTTCTTTAGAATGACAATGGCCCAATGCATACATTACCAATCAATTGCTGGCAGTGGTAGTTGTCAAAAAGTTATTTCCTGAGGTCAGGTTCTGTATTGCAATAGTAACATATGTAAATCAACACACTAATAACACGGCTGTCCAGTTCATGTGGTCATATCCCATATCACTATGGAGCTCCATGTGGTGGAAAGATAACCCACGTAAGGTTGCAATCCTATGCATGTATAGACAGGAAAAGGTCCTACAATTCCCAACATGCCCCAGCCAGAATGGCTGGTTGGAGGAATGCTGGAAGTTGTGGGACTTTTTTTGTAACGTGAAATTGGGACTCAGTGACCTGGTTGACACACCACCACAGCCCACCATGGCTTATTAGCTATGGTGGGTTTCAGCATCCACAGGCGCCAGGATGGCAATCCAAGTGCCTGCCGCCATGACTTCTCATTATGTGTGAACCCAGTGAGGGCGGGCTGTTGGGGTGGTTGAGAAGCCACCCAGAACTGATGGGCTGTTTTAGGATTGAGGGTGGCTTGTCAACCACCCCCAAAACCCACCCTCTCCTGGTTTGCACCTAATGAGAAGCTATGGCACCCCCAAATATTCAAAATGGCTGCTGCCACTGCAACAAGAAGCCCCATGGGGAAATTCACCCATGGTGGCTTCTTGTTATGTGTGAATTGGGCCAGTGCTGACAGACAACCTAGTCAACAGTGCACTTAAACCAAAGTGGTTGTCATTAAGTTTATTTAGTCCCATTCACTGCAATGGGATGAAGGCTTCAATCCTATGTACACTTAGTTTCAATTTAGTGGGACTTACTTCTGACTAAAGCTGCATCAGATTGTGTTGTAAGGTTCCAAAATTATACGCACTAATTTAGGAGTAAGTCCCACTGAGTTTACTTACCTCCAAGTAAACTTACACAGGATTGGGCTGTACATTATCATGTTTTCTAGTTCAGTGTATTGCTTAGGTATCTGGGATCAGGAAGTAAGTCATCTTATGTTCAAGAATTTTGGCTTAACTGGGTTGTAGATCAGCCGGTTAACATTCTATAACCCCTTTTTGCTCATTCACCTTTAAGGTGTTCTTTATGGAATATAGACTGACATCATAAAATAATCAATATACTTAAAGAATTTAAACAGCTTTAATAAAAATAAAGCCTGTGTCTTCACACTCCCCCCCCCGCCTTTTTAAATAGACATTAAAAAGAGAAATACACAATTTAGCAATGTCTGGATTATTGTCTTCTAGTTTCCTATGAATCTAGGCAACTACAAATATTGACAATGAATACTTCATCTGAGGATATTTCAGATCTCTGGCAAACTGCTGCTCTGATGATCCATAGTAATGTAATTATTCATAAGCTGTATTAGTTTTTACACGAGTCCAGTTCTGACACATTTTAGCAAAAAAAAAAAAAGAGTTATTCCTCTTTCTCAGCTGCCATGATATAATTGGTTCTCCAACCTTAAAAAAAAAATTCTGTGCCTCCCATTCCCAGGAGTATCTAAAATGTTTTGAAAGGAGTATGTTTGTGCATTGTATAACGTTTAATATCCAGTAAAAGCTATAAAATATTGTAATGGATTTCCTTGCAATGTTTTGCAACTATCTGATCTTCAGTGTATTTTCTTCAAATTCTGTGTAACTTCCATCTGGAGAAGTCAAGTTTTTTATTTATTTCCAGGTAAGTCCCCACTCATCTCTCCAGTGCTGCATAGAGGGACAGTAAGCCACAAGTCTTTGCCATGGCCCTTGGGCAATCCAATTTTCCCCTTTGAAATTGCATATGCCCTATTGAGGCAGACTACAAAATGAAAGTTCCAAACTACATCTCAGTCTTCCAAGAAAGGGATCTTGGGGTTGTGGTGGATAAGTCAATGAAAATATAAATCTGCTGTTTGACTACTGTGAAAAAGGCAAATTCCATGTTGGGGGTCATTAGAAAAGGAATTGAAAATAAAACTGCCAATAGCATAATGCCTTTATACATATCTATGGTGTGACCACATCTGAAATATGGTGTACAGTTCTACTTACCACTGCACCTCAAAAGAGATACTGTAGAGCTAGAAGAGGCACAGAAACGGGCAACCAAAATGATCAAGGAGCTGGAGCACCTCCCCTATGAGGAAAGGTGACAGCATTTGGGGCTCTTTATCTTAGAAAAATCCTTGATTCTCCAGTACAGCATCTGAAGGCTCCCTATAAGAGCACCCCTGTCCCATTCTAGCAAACGTTTAGCTTCCAACTCCTCTTTCTCCTTCCCTGGGTACTTCTCCCTGCTCACAATGACAGGCTTTTCTGGTCCTGTGTTTCCAGCAATCCGTGTTTCTAGATTGCTAGAGTGATAACACCCTTATTCGCATCAGAGAAGCAAAGTAATACAATGTCAGAGAAGCGACTTTACACAACATCAGAGACGTGATTTAACGCAACATCAGAGAAGTGAAGTAATCAAACAACAGAGAAGTGCATAATCACAGAGGCTAGTTACTCCCACTGGCGAAAAGGAAGTGCAGCATGATTCTGAAGGCTCGAAAGAATTTAAAGCAGAGGGATGGGCACACAGCAGCTCAACAGCAGAAGAGGTGAATTAAGGAAAAACAATGGAGTAAAAGTACTCTGCAAAAATGCAGCTTCCCCACAGATAAACTCCAGGGTGGCTGTGGACTAGTCATGACATCATGTGTCACAAAGGACCTCCAAACAGTCCCAATCCACAGCAAATCACCCGTGAAGATAGGCCCCTGAATGCTCTTCACAATCCCATTTTGTTTTTACAACAGCAATCCAGAACGCACCTTATTTAGAAATTTTCATCAAAACTTGGCTGCATGCTGGACAGGTGATTTAAGTGTTTATATGTTGTTGCTGTGGCTATTGCCATAGGTGCTGCCTGACTAAGCTATTTATATTCAAGATTCCAATTTTTTAAGGGGACAGGGAGTAGAGAATAATGTGATGATGGGTTTCCTATCAGATTTCTCTGAGTAGTGTATCATGGCTACCAGAGTTGCTCCCGAGTCAATACCTGGCCAGAGCCATAGGGCCGCCCTGCATGCTTGAACAGCCCATTGTGGCTGTTTATGCCATGGCAGGCTGTGGTGTAGCGGGCAGCCAATAAGCCACAGTGGCTGTTTTGATCATGCCAACTGGATCACAGACTACATGGAAAAAGAAAAGAGTGACTGATGAGTGACCCTTTCTCTCTCTTCCTCTGCTCAGCTTATTTGGCAGGTTTCTCTCTGAGAAATGAGAGCCAGTGTGGTGTAGTGGCAAGAGTGTTGGACTAGGAGCTGGGAGATCGGGGTTCTAGTCCCCACTCAGCCATGGAAGCTCACTGGGTGACTTTGGGCCAGTCACACACTCTCAGCCCAACCCACCTCACAGGGTTGTTGTGAGAATAAAATGGAGAGGAGGAGGATAATGTAAGCTGCCTTGGGTTCCTTGCAAGAGGAAAAAAGGCGGGGTATAAATGCAATAAATAAATAAATAAATAAATAAAAGCTTATTTATTTGCTATGTAGAGGATTGACAAATAGTGCTCCAGAAGATGACATCATCATTCCTGTTGTCACAAAAAAGGTGGTGGCGCTCTGTTTCTCCCTGCCTGCCCCCCTTCCCAACTCCACTACCATTGAAGTTTATACTTAATAATGCTTTCCATCAACTTACCAGGAAGAGACATTAAGGGTGCAATCCTATGTATGTTTAGACAGAAAACGTCCTACAAGTCCTACAACTCCCAGCATCCCCCAGCCAGTATCCTAGATGGCCATAGGATAGGTCCCCTGCCCCGCCCCACCTCGTATGCAGTGCGGAACGGCCCTATGCTCATAAGAGGAGCGTGGAGTGGCAAAAACGGGCGTTCCTGGGGGTGGACCGGGGCAGGTGGAAGTGCCGTTCCGATATTTCCTATGTATCATCCTGCATCTGCCCCCGATCTGCCTTCCCGCAGCTAGACAGCCGAAATCAGCTGCCTAGCCGCGAATGCAGGGCGGCTGAAGCGTGGATGGGATGATCCTCTCCGCGCTGCTCCTGCCCTGCATTGGATAGGCAGTCGCCTCTGAGTTCAGAGGTGGCCACCTATCCTGATAGGATTGCGCCCTAAATTAACTAGCCTGTAATTTCCTGGATTCACCCTGGATCCCTTCTTAAAAATTAATGTTAGATTGGCTGCTTCCAGTTCTCTAGTGATGGCACTTATGGCAGCATATAGGGAGAAAACAACACTGACAGATGGAGGAACATGACTGGTGGCAGACAGGTGTTGAACCTAGTTTCTGTATCATCATGAGGCAACACGTAAGTCAGCAAAGAGGAGGTGAGTCATTCATGAGTAAGCATGTATAGGATTGGCCTTTGTAAATGATTAACTTAATTAAATCTTTCGAATTTATAAGCAGAGGCTGTTGTTCTAATAAGAGGGAATAGTACTTTGCTGGTTAAACTTTCAGTTGAACATGACAAGATTGTAGTCTACACTCAGCTTAAGATAAGCTTTGCAAGAAACTGATTGTCAGATTTAAAAGTACTGAATTTACAACCACACCAGATCAAGTTGTTGTAAACCATGCACAGGATTGTACTCTGCATCTCTTAACATAAGCTATGCATGAGGTGGTTGCCAGAATTAAAGGTTTAGAATTTAAAGTATACATCTTATTAAAGTTTGACATACTACTTCAATGTCACCACTCCGTGTGGGTGGATGGAGGCTAAGTTGTAAGCTAGCAAAATCTGTGACACTGTAGAACAGGTGTAGGCAACACTTCCACACCATGTAAGCAGTAAACACATTCTACAACAGAGGTAGGCAACCTGGTGCCCTCCAGATGTTTTGAACTACATCTCCCATCAGCCCCTGCCAACATGGCCAATGGTGATTACAGGAGATGTAGCACAAAACATCTGGAGGGCACCAGGTTGCCTACCTCTGTTGTAGAATGTGTTTACTGCTTACATGGTGTGGAAGTTAAGGCAGACATCTTAACTTACCGTTTCTATGTGTTTTTGGTGCAAGAGTGAATTGGTAAGTGCCTTAACTCATCTCTTAAATGGAAGGGTTTTAAAAAATCCTAAAACACCGTATTTTTATTGGAAGTGACGGTCATATCCTGCCCACCCAACACTCTATGCTGACCTCGACTAGAGGGAAGTTGTCCACCCACACTGTGGCACAAGCAGAACAGCACTGAACAAAGGTCTGGATCCAATCCAGGGTGCTTTTAGACAAGGCTTTTAACACGCCACCTCCCTGCCCCATTCACGGAATTTGGGGGGGGGGGCGGGGAAGGTGATCATGTCAACTTCCACTCCTAACCCTTCCCTGTTTTCCTACTCCTGTCTTTTTTCTTACCACAAAAAAATCTGTTAAAAAAGAAATGACAGAATAGCTGCACCATACTTTCTGATAGCGCTAGAAGCATTCCGTTTGGGAGAAGCACCTGCAATGGGTTTTAAAAGGTGCTGTGTTTTTAAAATTGAGGTGTTGCCTCGATCACAGTTAAAACAGCATTTAGTTCCTTCCGTGGAGATTATTCTTTGTTACGCGCAACTGTTCCCCACGTTGTTTTGTAATTAACAAGGGTTTACGCGCCTTGGGAAGCGACAAGCCTTTGACAGGCTTGAAACCAAGAGCTGGAACGCCCGAGCGCCTTCTCTTTTGTCCATCCTCAGAGAGGTTGGCCTGTGTGGAAGGAAAAGCCTCCACCTCGAGGTCTCTGCGCCAAACCACGCTTGCCTCCCACCAGCAGGCCTCCCTAGAAGCCCGCTGTCTGAGAGGAGTCAACCCCACGTCGAGAAGGGCGGGCGGCGGAGAGAGTCCAGGGGTTTTGCAGGACAGTCTGGAGGCTTTGGGGAGGCTGCGGTCGTAACAGCGAGGGAGCAGCCCTTCAAAGCGTCTCCTCCTCATTCAACCTTCGCCTGAGGGTTATTATTACGGACTCTTCCCTGCATCAGTTTACAGCCCAACTCGTGAAAGAGGCGGGGGAAACTGGCGCAGGGGGCTGGGGGGGAGAGGCGAACTGCCGGGGAGAACTGTGGAGCCAGCAGCTTTTTCTCCTTACCCAAACTGAGAGGAGGGGCAGGCGCCGCTGGTCGTGTGAGTTCAGGCCGGTCAGGAGAGTGTAAACTCCAAACTCTTTGAGGCAGCTGAGACAGCGAGAGAGAGAGAGAGAGCCAGAGAGAAAGAGAAGGGAGTTAGCCTATCCATCTACTGATCAAAAAGAAGCTTCGGGGCGGACAGCATGAAAATCCAATAAAGGAGTCCTGTGCAGCAGGAACAAACTTCTCCACAGCGTCTGAAACTTTCCTATGTGGCCGCCTTGTGTGCCAACATGAAAGGTAAGCAGGAGACAAGGCATGTGGCTGTTTCAGAAAGTATTTTGGAAAGGGTCTGAGTTGTTGTGAAGGAGCATGAGTCTTGTCAGCAGCGAACATGTGGTGCTTATTGTGGGAACAAACATTTTTGCAAGTGTGTGTAAAATTGAAGCAGTTCTTAGGTTTCCGCTCAGGTCCACTTATGATGAAAGCTGCCATTTGCTCTTAAGAAAAGTCCCGAGTTCAGCTTCTTGTAAGTTGTTTACAGGTCCCTTTCTCGGATTTTTGGACTGGAATAATCTGTCCAGGAGAGTGGAATTCTCACCCACACAACAGTTTTTGCTTTCCCTAGCACATATTTCTTGACCACCTATCTTTTTTTCCCCTGCCCCCCTTTTTTCCCTCCCCCTCCAGTTTTTCAAAGAGAGCCGTGGGGGCTGCCAGCATTTCGTGATGTTCTTACTGTTGCTTCTAGACATCTGGCAATGATTAGGTTCCAGTAGAGGCTTAACTGGCTTGTGAAATATATTTGGCATTTTTCTCCCCCCTCAAGATCCATAGATTGGAAAATATTTGGTCTTTGCATTGCATGTGCTAAAACCTAAAGTTTAAAGCCTGTCCCTTGCTTTCGAATCACACTTGGGCATGACTGCATTGGGTAGTCCTGTTAGGTCCCATAGCTGTGACCACCGAGTGCCACTTAAATCATTTAAATAAGCAAACGAATCTCCACCTTGGCATGGCTGTGGATGAATAAAAGAGATGTTAGTATTTTGCAATAGGCCTCTTGTTAATGAAATGTAAGAGCCTTGGAGTGAGTTCAGAGCACTGTACACCAGGGAATAAAGCATCAAAGAATGTTTTGGAATGTTTAGGAAGTAGTTGTGAGCTTGCAAGCATAGATTTTCTTTAGCCACAGAAATCTAAGTAGGTAGCAGAGAGAAAAATATATATGAAGGAATCTATGACTGGGTACCGAGCCTGTTGTTTGCAATGTGCTTTTTAGTTCTAGATGCCAAGAGGGCAATAAACATGGTGACAGTTGTTTCCAGAGACCAGTAAGAACACTATGTGATCATTGACTTAACTTGCCAGAGGGGCAGCCTATGGGGAAAAGTATTTTGTTTTACTGAGCCCACACACGTGTGAAAATAACTTTTGAATGTTGTCTGGTGGGGAGAACTGAACGCTGGAGGTTATTAGCAGTTAAAATGGTTTTATCTGTAGAGCCACCAGGACTCATATTTCTGATGTTGCGTGCAACTTCCAGAATTGATGTAGTGGCAATAGCAACTGGAAAGTTGTTATTGCTTTATATATAACTTGTGATGCTATTGTCTTAGAATGTGAGAATCAAGCCCACTGTGCAAGTTTCTTATTTGGGAATGAGGGCGAAAGGAGTGTTGCCCTAACACTCCTTATTCCAAATGTTAAAGTGTGCTGATACCAACAGGAAATTTTCATTGATTTATGCATTTGTGTATAATTTAGATCACATGGTGGTTTTCATGTGGTAAGTATGCAAACTGCCCTAACCAGTGACTAATACTATGTACACATGATAGCTTGCATAGGGTAAGCTGACACATGGTACAAGCTGCAGATAGTTGCAGCCATTATAGGAAAAGTACTGTTTTAATTTTTCCATAGGTGTTTAGTCTGGCTGTGGCATCTGTAGCCTGAGTTTATGCATGTTTGCTCAAAAGTAAGTCCCACTGAGTTCAATGTGACTTACTTCCAAGAAAGTGAACATAAGATAGTAGTTCTAGTGAGATGTTTCACCCCGATAAAGTTAATCAGTGGTATATTTCTTTGAAATACTGGAACTTTTAAACTCTACTAGTTGGGGTTCTGCTAAACTAGTAATGGTGATTCTGTTAATTAATTAATTTTTATTTATTTACAATATTTATATACCACTCCATATAAAAAGATTTTGGAGCAGTGAACAGCGAAGATAAAAGAATGAAAACCGTTAAAACATTTTGAAAAAGACAAGTTCCAGTAAGGCCGAATGTAATAAACAGCGGCTGGTCACTCAAGGAAGGCTTCTCGAAATAACAATGTCTTCAGAAGGCGCCAGAAGGAACACAACATTGGCACCTACCTGACCTCCAAAGGCAGGGAGTTCCACAGGAAGGGGGCCACCACACTGAAGGCTCTTTTCCTGGTGGACTCTAGCCGGGCCATAGGTCCATGTGGAACCACCAGGAACGTGCCCTCTGATGACCTCAGTGACTGGGCAGGTTGGTAAGGAAGCAGGTGCTCTCTCAGGTATCCTGGTCCCAAGTTGTTAAGGGCTTTGTACACTACTACTAATAACTTAAACCTGGCCCAGTAGCAAATAGGCACCCAGTGCCGTTTCCTCAGCAAAGGATTTGCACCCTGAAAAGGGGCAGCTCCTGACAGCAGCCGAGCTGCTATTTCTGTACTAGCTCCAGCTTCCGGATCAACCTCAAGGGCTTGAGTTGACTAATGCCTGTACCACCGTGGTCAAGTTATCCCTGTCCAGGAAAGGCCATAGCTGGTGAACCAGCCGAAGCTGGTAAAAGGCACTCGGAGCTGCTGCAGCCATTTGGGCCTCCAGCAACAGTGATGGATCTAGGAGTACCCCCAGACTATGAACCTCATCTTTCAGAGGGAGTGCAACCCCATCCAGAACAGGCAGTGAGCCTATCTCCTGGACTCAGGAACCACTCACCCACAGGGCTTGCATCTTGCCAGGATTCAATTCAGTCTATTGGCCCTCATCCAGCCTATTACTGATTCTAGGCACTGATTCAGGACTTGCACAGCCTCTCCTGATTCAGATGTCACAGGGAGATAGAGCTGCGTGTCATCAGCACGTTGATGGCATTTAGCTCCAAATCCCTTTAATGAAGGATTGTTGTTGTTCAGTCGTTCAGTCGTGTCCGACTCTTCGTGACCCCATGGACCATAGCACGCCAGGCCTTCCTGTCCTGCGCTCTCTCCCGGAGCGTGCTCAAGTTCATATTCATTGCATCCGTGATGCTATCTAGCCATCTCATCCTCTGCCGTCCCCTTCTCCTTTTGCCTTCAGTCTTTCCCAGCATCAGGGTCTTTTCCAGGGAGTTTTCTCTTCGCATTAGGTGGCCAAAATATTGGAGCTTCAGCTTCATTATCTGTCCTTCCAATGAGCACTCAGGGTTGATTTCCTTTAGGATGGACTGATTTGACCTCCTTGCAGTCCAGGGCACTCGTAAGAGTCTTCTCCAGCACCACAGTTGGAAAGCATCAATTCTTCGGCGCTCAGCCTTCCTTATAGTCCAGCTCTCACAGCCATACATTACTACTGGGAAAACCGTAGCTTTGATTAGACGGACCTTTGTTGGCAAGGTGATGTCTCTGCTTCTTACTATGCTGTCTAGGTTGGCCATAGCTTTCCTCCCAAGGAGCAAGCGTCTTTTAATTTCATGGCTACAGTCACCGTCTGCGGTGATCTTGGAGCCCAAGAAAGTAAAATCTGTCACTGCTTCCATTTCTTCCCCTTCTATATGCCAGGAAGTGATGGGGCCAGATGCCATGATCTTAGTTTTTTTAATGTTGAGTTTCAAACCAGCTTTTAAACTCTCCTCTTTCACCCTCAACAAGAGGCTCTTGAGATCCTCTTGAAATCTATTCCTCACCTCCACTGTATATTCATCAGGGATATGATTTAGGTCATACCTGAACGGTTTAGTGGTTTTCCTGACGTTCTTCAATTTAAGACGAAATTTTGCAAGAAGCAGCTCATGATCTGAGCCACAGTCAGCTCCAGGTCTTGTTTTGACTGACTGTATGGAGCTTCTCCATCTTTGGCTGCAAAGGACATAATCAATCTGATTTCGATATTGACCATCTGGTGACGTCCATGTGTAGAGTCGCCTCTTGTGCTGTTGGAAAAGAGTGTTTGCTAAGATCAGCATGTTCTCTTGGCAAAACTCTATTAGCCTTTGTCCTGCTTCATTTTGTACACCAAGGCCATGCCTGCCTGTTATCCCGGTGATTTCTTGACTTCCTACTTTAACATTCCAATCCCCTATGATGAAGAGGACATCTTTTTTTGGTGTTAGTTCTAGAAGGTGTTGTAGGTCTTCATAGAACCGATCAACCTCAGCTTCTTCGGCCTCAGTGGTTGGGGCATAGACTTGAATTACTGTGATGTTGAATGGTTTGCCTTAGAATGATCTCAGTACGAATCCATCATTTTTAAGATTGTACCCCAGTACTGCTTTTCCCACCCTTTTGTTGACTATGAGTGCTACTCCATTTCTTCTAAGGGATTCTTGCCCACAATAGTAGATATGATGGTCACCTGAATTAAATTCGCCCATGCCTGTCCATTTTAGTTCGCTGATTCCCAAGATGTCGATGTTCAATCTTGCCATCTCATGTTTGACCACCTCCAGCTTACCTTGATTCATTGATCTGACATTCCAGGTTCCTAAACAATATTGTTCTTTACAGCATCGGATTTTCTTTTCACCACCAGACACATCCACAGCTGAGTGTCCTTTCGGCTTTGGCCCAGCCGCTTCACTCTTTCTGGCGCTACTTGGAAATACCCTCTGCTCTTCCCCAGTAGCATATTGGACACCTTCCGACCTGAGGGGCTCATCTTCCGGCGTCATATCTTTTAGCCTTGTGATACGTTCCATGGGGTTTTCTTGGCAAGAATACTGGAGTGGGTTGCCATTTCCTTCTCCAGTGGACCACATTTTGTCAGAACTCTCTGCCATGACCTGTCCGTCTTGGGTGGCCCTGCACGGCATAGCTTATGGCTTCACTGAGTTACGCAAGCCCCTTCGCCACAACAAGGCAGTGATCCATGAAGGGGGGAAGCCACACTACATGATGGTCAATCTGTGACAAGTTTTTTGGAGTCACCACAAGATAAATATTATTTGTGAAATGTACATTGCTTTTATATTCTGCAGACATCTGTCATCTGAAAAAGGTCACCACATCATCATATTCACATGACCAAGAAGATTGAATCTTCCTTTGGTCACTATTAAAAGTATTGTACACAAGTATTCCACTGCATTTTTCCTGCGTAAGCTCAATTTCTTTGCCAAATTCCAACTTCCTCCTGAGCTATTTTCAAGTAAGGCTGACTTTAAAAAAAGCAAAAGGCGAGAAGATTTTTCTTATGAGTGAAAAGCATATCATTTTCACTCTCCTTGACTTCTGAAGTATTCCTCAGAGTTCTTTCCTGGATTGAAGCCAAGAGTCAAATAGCCATTCCCTTAGGTGAAAAAAGCCCAGAATATAGCGATTTGCAAACTGTTATCAACTGGAAACCAAGAATTATGATGGAAATTATCCAGAAACCTGAGTCCAATTGTATCTATCCCAAAGACTTGTTAATGGACTATTCGAGCAGGTACTGTAAAGATATGATGTAATGAAGAATGCATTCTCAAGTGTGCTAGCTAAAATAGAATAGCAGGAAAAATAGGTGTTCTGATATTTCTTAGAAGAAAATGAGAAAATAATTGTGATTCTCTGGGAATAGACTTAGGGTGCTTCTGGAGGAGGCTTTTATTGTGCAGTTGCCCTGCCTGTTGCACAGAATTTTGCAGGGAGTCCAAACAACATCATCTTCAATTTGTAACCCACCTGGGTTTTCACACCATCATTTTTCTTTCCAGAAAAAAATCTATTAAGGAGGAAAACATGGAATAGTTGCATAATGCCTTTTGTTTGGTGCTGCTAGGAGCCCTCCATTTAGAAGAAGCACCTTTACACATTCAAATCCAACAATCACATGTGGGGAGATCCTCAACTCATGTCTTCTTTTTCATTGAAATGAAGCTGTATCTCTGGAATGCACATTTCTTTGCGAATGTGAAGATACCCCACGGGAGTAAATGGGAAAACTCCCCCCACTCCACCCCCCTGCCTCAGCATATCCCTGTGCTCATTAGAGCATGCACAGATAGCTGGATCAGAACAATTAAGTTGGAAATGATTGTACAAGTCATCTGTTCCACTTCTGTGATGCAAAACAGAATATAAGGATAGGCAACCTGATGCCCTTCAGATGTTTTGGACTACAACTCCCACGATGGGCCATACTGGCAGTGGCTTATGGGAGTTGTAGTCTAAAAGGTCTGGAGGGTGTCAGGTTGCCTACCTCGTATCTGCTTAAACATTCCTTCAGAACTTCCAAGGAAATATTTCACATGATCCTTAGGAATCTTGTTCTTTTACTAACCTGCTGTGTCAGTTAAGTTTCCCCCCTCACTTAGCCTAAATTTACTTTCCCATAATTAAATCCATTACTCCAGCCTTCCCCATATGGATGCACCCCAGATGTTTTGGACTACATCTTCCAGCATTCCTGATCATGGGCCATGCATATGGAGGGCATCAGATTGGGGAAAGCTGCGTTACTCCTAGACATATTTTCAGGGACTATGTTAATCAGTTGTGTTCTCTCTTTTGCGTTATTTTTCAAAATATTTGGATACTGTTACATTAACTTTTAAACTTGGGTGCTAACTTGCCACCCAATCCATGGTTGCTCTTTCTACGCCTAGCAACATAATGGTAGGAATGCAAAAGCTTTATTAAGCATGAAGTCATTAAAAAAGCATAAAACTAGCACCAAAGCCACCTTACTAACCCTGGAAGCTGTTACTAGCAACCAAACTACCTTAGAATAAGCACACATCCACATATTCTTGGGTGGGTTCTAAACAGTTACAAACCCCCACTCCCCGCCGCATATAGTCTATGCATGAAACATAATAGAAAACTGCAACATAGATGCAGTTGCTCTAAGGACTGGTGAGATGTAATTTGCTGAAAGGGTAATCAGAATGAAAGAATCTTAGATTGAAATCAGGATTGGTTCACAGAGGTTCAGGGTACATGCAAATATCGTATTCCTCCAGGCCAAGTATTCCATTAAGATCAGTAGCAATGGAAACTCTTCTCACTTGTCAACCTAACTGCCTTAAAAGGCGGGCAAGTACAAAGAAAAGGGCCTCTTCTGCAGTGGTCCCATGCCTCTGGAATGGATTGGTATCTGGGGTCCACCAAACCCAACATTATAGGCTTTTATGAAATCTCTGAAGACTTGTCTGTTTTCTTTAGCCTTTTCGTCATTGTGTTTTATTGGACCGTTTTAGGCTTTTAGCTGCAATTGTGCATTAGATTTTAGTATTGTCTTGACTGGATGTTTGTTATTATTGCTGGTATTTATTGATGTTATTAATTCGTTTCATTCATTTATTATATTTCTATACTGCCGTATAGCCAAAGCTCTCTAGGTGGTTCACAAAAATTAAAAACATTAAAATGCATTATATACAGTATAAAACCATTCACATAATTACATACACCAAATAGCACACACAACAAAAACATATATCTAAAACACTTCAAAACAATCAGCCAGAGACAATAAAAAAGACTCCTTATATACTGGCAAATGCCTGACAGAAGAGGGTAGTTTTAACCTGGTGCCAAAAAAGTGTCAATGTTGGCGCCCTGCGGGCCTTGTCAGGGAGATTATTCCATAAATGGGGGGCCACCACCAGAAAGGCCCTCTGCCTTGTTGCAACCTTACGAGCCTCCCTTGGAGGAGGCTCCCAGAGGAGGGCCTTAGATGCAGACAGTAGTGTACGGGTCAATTCATTCCTGGAGAGGTGTTCCATCAGATGCTATGGTGTCGAGCCGTGAAGGGTTTTATAGGTCAAAACCAGCACTTTCAATTGGGCTCGGAAGCATATAGGCAGCCAGTGCAAGCAGGCCAGAATCTGTCTAATATGTTTGGACCTTTTGGTCCCCGTTATAAGTCTGGCTGCTGCATTTTGCACAAACTGCAGCTTCTGAACCATCTTCAAAGGCAGCCACACTGCCTTTGCTGTTTTATTATGGTATGTGATTTTATTGTATAAGCTTCCTTGGGAAGGCTTTTGCTTATAAAGATGATGTAGAAATATTTTAAATAACTAATACTAGGGAATGGGGATGAGAAGGGGATGTGTGCAAACTGAGACTTGCTGCCTCTCATGCTTGTTTCAGGAAGTAATATTTGATCAGACCCCAAATGTCAAGATCTTTCCCTAAGTTCAACTTTTCTACCATCCCATTTTTGTATTGTAGGTCTTCTCAATATTTTCTGATTCATGGAATCCACATGTCATCTTTGCTCATATCTGGGCCTGTCTCCTTAGGTCAGAGTGAGCAGACTTCAGTTTACTGAATTTAGTGCTAACACCAGTATGCGTACTTCCCTTTTCCCCAGTTATTTCCACCTATATTTGCTCACGTGGAGGAATACATCTTTGAAAAGGCTCCTCCATTATTCATATAATTGACTTCATTTTATTTCCATAATTTGTTGTTTATTTGTTCAGTCACTTCTGACTCTTTGTGACTTCGTGGACCAGCCCACACCAGAGCTTCCTGTCGGCCGTCGCCACCCCCAGCTACCCCAAGGTCGAGTCCGTCACCTCCACAATATCATCCATCCATCTTGCCCTTGGTCGGCCCCTCTTCCTTTTGCCTTCCACTTTCCCTAGCATCAGCATCTTCTCCAGGGTATCCTGTCTTCTCATTATGTGGCCAAAGTACTTCAGTTTTGCCTTTAAGATCATTCCCTCAAGTGAGCAGTCTGGCTTCATTTCCTGGAGTATGGACTGGTTTGATCTTCTTGCAGTCCAAGGCACTCTCAGAATTTTCCTGCAGCACCACAGTTCAAAAGCATCTATCTTCCTTCGCTCAGCCTTCCTTATGGTCCAGCTCTCGCAGCCATAGGTTACTACGGGGAATACCATTGCTTTAACTATGCGGACCTTTGTTGTCAGTGAGATGTCTCTGCTCTTAACTATTTTGTCAAGATTTGTCATTGCTGTCCTCCCAAGAAGTAAACGTCTTCTGATTTCCTGGCTGCAGTCAGCGTCTGCAGTAATCTTTGCGCCTAGAAAGACAAAGTCTGTCACTGCCTCCACGTTTTCTCCCTCTATTTGCCAGTTATCAGTCAAGCTGGTTGCCATAATCTTGGTTTTTTTGAGGTTTAACTGCAACCCAGCTTTTGCACTTTCTTCTTTCACCTTCATCATAAGGTTCCTCAACTCCTCCTCGCTTTCAGCCATCAGAGTGGTATCATCTGCATATCGGAGATGGTTAATGTTTCTTCCAGCGATTTTAACTCCAGCCTTGGATTCATCAAGCCCAGCACGTTGCATGATGTGTTCTGCGTACAGGTTGATTAGGTAGGGTGAGACTATACAACCCTGCCGTACTCCTTTCCCAATCTTAAACCAGTCCGTTGATCCGTGGTCTGTTCTTACCGTTGCTACTTGGTCGTTATACAGATTCCTCAGGAGGCAGACAGGATGACTTGGTATCCCCATACCACCAAGAACTTGCCACAATGTGTTATGATCCACACAGTCAAAGGCTTTAGAATAGTCAATAAAACAGAAATAGTTGTTTTTCTGAAACTCCCTGGCTTTCTCCATTATCCAACGGATATTGGCAATTTGGTCTCTAGTTCCTCTGCCAGCTTGTACATCTGGCAATCCTCGTTCCATGAATTGCTGGAGTCTACCTTGCAAGATCTTGAGCATTACCTTACTGGCATGTGAAATAAGTGCCACTGTTTGATATTTTGAACATTCTTTGGTGCTTCCCTTTTTTGGTATGGGGATCTAAATTGATTTTTTCCAATCTCTTGGCCATTCTTGTGTTTTCCAAATTTGCTGGCATATGGCATGCATCACCTCGACAGCATCATCTTGCAAGATTTTAAACAGTTCAGCTGGGATACCGTCATCTCCTGCTGCCTTGTTATTAGCAGTGCTTCTTAAGGCCCATTCAACCTCCCTCTTCAGGATGTCTGGCTCTAGCTCATTGACCACACCATCAAATCTATCCCCAATATTATTATCCTTCCTCTACAGATCTTCCATATATTTTTGCCACATTTTCTTGATCTCTTCTGCTTCTGTTAGGTCCTTGCCATCTTTGTTTTTGATCATACCCATTTTTGCCTGGAATTTACCTCCGATGTTTCTAATTTTCTGGAAGAGGTCTCTTGTCTTTCCTATTCTATTCTCTTCTTCCGCTTCCGCGCATTGCTTGTTTAAAAATAATTCCTTATCTCTTCTGGCTAACCTCTGGAATTTTGCATTTAATTGGGCATATCTCCCCCTGTCACTGTTGCCTTTTGCTTTCCTTCTTTCTTGGGCTGCTTCCAGTGTCTCAGCAGACAGCCATCTTGCCTTCTTGGTTTTCTTTTTCTTTGGGACTTTTTTGTTGCCGCTTCCTGAACAATGTTGCGAACTTCTTTCCATAGTTCTTCCGGGAACCTATCTACTAAATCTAGTCCCTTAAATCTATTCTTCACCTCCACTGCATATTCATGAGGAATATTAGTGAGCTCATGTCTAACTGATCTGTGGGTCTTCCCTATTCTCTTTAATCTGATTCTAAATTGTGCAATAAGAAGTTCATGATCTGAACTACAGTCAGCTCCAGGTCTTGTTTTTACCAACTGCATAGATGTCCGCCACCTTTGGCTACAAAGGATGTAGTCAATCCGATTTCAGTGTTGACCATCTGGTGAAGTCCATGTATAAAGCCGTCTCTTAGGTTGTTGGAAGAGAGTGTTTGTTATGCACAGTGAGTTGTCTTGGCAAAATTCTATCAGCCTATGTCCTGCTTCATTTTGTTCTCCCAGACCATGCTTGCCTGTAATTCCAGGTGTCGTTTGACTACCCACCTTAGCATTCCAGTCTCCTGTAATGAAAATAACATCTTTTTTTGGCGTACTATCCAGTAGGTGCTGCAGATCCTCATAGAACTGATCTACTTCTGCTTCTTCAGCATCTGTGGTTGGGGCATATATTTGGATCACTGTGATGTTAAATGGCTTACCCTGAATTCAAACTGAGATCATTTTTTTTCATTTTTTGGATTGTATCCAAGCACTGCTTTAGCCACTTTATTATTAATTATGAAGGCTACTCCATTTCTTCTGTGGTCCTCTTGTCCACAGTAGTAGATCTGGTGGCCATTTGATGTGAAGTGGCCCATTCCAGTCCATTTCAGTTCACTGACACCCAAAATGTCTATATTGAATCTTGACATCTCCCCAATAACCACATCCAATTTGCCCTGGCTCATAGATCTTACATTCCAGGTTCCTATGGTCTGTTGATCTTTAGAACATCGGATTCGTCGTTCACCACCAGCACCATCAGCTGCTAGCCATCCTTTCAGCTTTGAGCTAGCTGTGTCATCACATCTGGGGGCTAGTTGAACTTATCCTCTGTTCCTCCCCAGTAGCATTTTGACCATCTTCCAACCTGGGAGTCCCATCTTCCGATGGTATACTGACATATCTCTGGTTGTACTGATCCATTTAGTTTTCATGGCAAGAATACTGGGGTGCATTGCCATTTCCTTCCCCAGGGATCGTATTTAGTCTGACCTCTCTGCCATGACCTTCCCGTCTTGGGTGTCCCTTCATGATTTAGCTGATGATGTCATTGAGGTGCTCAAGCTCCAGCACCATGACAAGGTAATGATCTCCTTTGCTGGAGATTTCCATAATTACTATACCTCTGAACATGTCACAGAAGGAATGTCAAGTTGAGGTCCCAATACCTGATATCAGACCATTTTCTCCTGTTGTTTTATTTGGTCTTTATTAATTGCTTATAATAACCAGCTAATTCATGTCACTTGCTGGGAAGCCTAGCTCATATTTCTGAAGATTTCTTGGGAGAAAATCATGTGATTGATTTGTTCTAAACCCAGTAGTTTAAAGCCTTGATGAATGATTCTACTGTATTTGCAAAATACTTGCCTCGCAGGTTGCAATTTGTTTTATGCCATTGCTGCTGCTTTGATTTTGTCTTGGCTCCATAGTGCTATATCAATATACCCAACCTTTATGACCTACATAGTAGTGTTGCCCTCTGGTGTTTTAGATATGATGGATGGTCTGTGTAGAAGGTTAGGGTTCTTTATCACATATTTCACAGCAACCTATGCTGAAGTGTCCTGAGGTGTCTCACATTGTGCAGTTGCCTCTGGAGTAATCCCTTTGAAAGCAATAGGATTACTATTGTAAAAGTAATTTGAGGATTGTTTGATTAAAGTGAATAATATGGGTGATTATGCAGACAATTACATGAAGAAATAATACATCCACACTCATAAGAATTCTAGGGAATGATGGTGTGAATCCCAACAAAACTCTTCAGAAAGTATGTGCGATGTGAATAAATATGAGTCTTGCCACCAGAATTTACAACAACCATAATCTGGGTTGAATATTGTGATTCCATCACGTTTGAATTCAGATCCAAAAATTCTGGCAGCCATACTTAAATTCCACCTTGTTTTTTGTTGGGGCAGTAGAGGAGGGGGATAATCCTGCTCTCAGGATACATTTAGGGCCAAACTAGTTGTTGTTGTTCAGTCATTCTGTCACTAAATAGGTCACTTGAAGTTGTGTCTTTTTAAAAATAATTAATAGCCACCACAAAGGGGGAGGGGCTGATTTAGGGTTTTAACCCTTTCCTCCCCCACCATGATCTCAATGAAAATCAGCTCCCTGCTGGTGCTATTAGCCCCAGGTGTCAATGAAAGTTTCCCTCCTGGGGCTAATAGCAGCCACAGTAATAGATTGTGGCTGCTATTAGCAGCCATCCCCACCCCACCATACCACAGTCCCAATGAAAATTGGAGCCCTTTGTGGTTGTTCCTAACTATAACATTATTAAAGATGCAGCTTAGAGTGTTACATTCAATATCAGCTTCAGTTTGGCCCTTGCATGAATCAACACTGTCAGTCAGACTTTATGGTCCAAAGCTATGACAATATTTTAAACATAGTCAAAGCTATATATCAAAAAAGCAATACAGATAGGAATGAATATTATGCATTTTCTCAATATCCTCATTTCCATTATATTTCCACACTGTTGCATCAAACTTTGCAGTAACAGTATAATCCTATGTATGTCTACTCAGAAGTAAATCCTATTGAGTTCAATGGGACTTACCCCAGGGTTGTGTTTAGGATTCCGGCCTGAATCATTTTAAATCTTCAGAACATTAATGTGCAAGAATGTCAAAATGTCTACTGCAAACTTAACACTGCAGAGGATGCAGTGGATGTAATGCAACCATAACTGAAATGCATATGCAGAAATGTCCAGGGCATTTAAATGAAACAAATAATTGTTAATATGGAAGGAGTGGCCACCTAAATGGAACTGGCTGAAATTCAAACAGCAGAGATTTAAATCTGCTTCTCAGGGCTGGGAAATCCAACCAGTAAATGGATTTCCTCAGTAGATTGCATACATGCCTAGTAATCAGCCAAGGTGTTGTTGTTTTTAAATCATTATTATGGCTTTGAGTATCCAATGCAGCATCTTTCAGTAAGGCTCAAATGTGCTGTACATCCAGATTTTGGGGTGGGATGTTCCTGTATGTCAGCTATTCAAATTCCGATTCAAATTCCTCATTATTAAGAAGTTGCACAGGTTTGGTAGGGAAGTGGTCTGTTTGTTTCAAAATAACGTTTACTATAAAGGGGTCATGCTGAGTTTCAGAATCTACTCCGAGAGAGAGAGAGAGAGAGAGAGAGAGAAATGGTCAAATGCCAACAGCAGTCAGTGGTGGTTGCAGTTATATCGTTAAGGACCACAGTTGCTTTTAATGTTTCTTACATTTTGAATACTTTTTACTAAAGGCATGTTTGGATTATTATTTATGTTTACCATGACATGCACTGCAGCTCCCTCTTATGTGTGCCAAGAATTACATTAATAAAACTTAACAGTAAGGATGTAACAGTCCCGTTGAAATCACACTGAGGTCCAAAAAATGCATGGATTTGACAGGCTGCCAGAAAAAGAAAAGGCTGAAACCTATATGGGTAAGACAAGTTTGGCCTCAACCTCCAATTTTCTCACTTGGGATCAGTGAGTCACACATAGCCACATGTACTATTTAAGAATATAACACCAAAGCAAAAATGATGACATTTTTCTCTACAGATTTTTATGGTATTACTTGCAAATTTGTTTTAAGTGGAAACAAATTAACTAACCTTCCTCAAGACATCCCTTATGAATGCCTACTCCTATGAAATACTGAGCCATAATTTAATTAGGGAGGCATAGGGTATGTGTGATCCTGTTGCTCTTGTTCGATATCTTAGTGGCTTTTGATACCATTGTCCATGGTGTCTTTCTGGACCAGCTCAGGGGTTGGGAGTTGGGTGAATTGTATTGTAGTAGTTGTGCTGCTACGTTCAGAGTCATTTCCAGAGAGTGGAAAAATACTGTTTCTCAGACCCTTGGCAATTGGGCTATGGGGTGCTACAGGGTACCATCTCATTCCCAAGTTCTTGTTTTTAGTATATTAAACCCTAAACAACCTGGGACCTGATTACCTTAGAAACTACCTTCACCCCTATAGACTCATTTAATCTTTGAGGTCATCTGGTGAGGCCCTCCAGGTAGTTCCACATATTTTTGAGGTCTGCTCCTCAGTTGTTTGGAGCAGAACATTTAGAATAAAGGTGCCCACTATGTTGAATAATCTTTCTCCTAAGATTAGACATCTGCCAACACCTTTTATTTGTAAGCAGATGATGAAAACCCATCTGTTTAGACAAGCCTTCCTGGGTAGTGTTGCTTTCCATCTTATGTAGATATGATATATTCTATGGATTGGTCTTTCTTTTTATGTTTTTATGATTTTTGTAAACCACTTTGAAATCTTTAGATGTAAGTAGTGTATAAATATAAATAAATAAACTAGCTATGCCTCCCTTGAGAAATAATTACTGCTAGAATTAACCCTTGGTAAATGTTGATTACTCTTTGGTTACTCATCATAAAATCTGAAGAATAACCAAAACTTACAGTTAGATATGTTGAAAGTGTGAGGATTGCCAGCACCAGATTAAAGAACTTGGAACTCCATACTGAATCATACTTTAGTATCTTAAATTCTGCCAGCATATATATATGTCAAGTGCCGTACTTAATTTTTAACACTACAGGTACCGTAAAGGAAGGCGGGACCCCTTGGCTCTATTAGCCCCCTTTGATCCGCTGCCACCACCTCTCCGAGCTGTTTCTGCCAGCCCCAAGAGGACTCCCCAACTTCCTCCCCACCTTGTGAAGGAGACAGTACCCACTGAATTTAGCACTGATCCAGGAAGAAATAGCAGCAATAGTTTGAGGTAGATATTTATTTACAAATAAAGGTTGAGGGAATAGGACGAGAAACCAAAGTACGATTTCGAATTCCCACAACTAACAATTCCCTGTTTGGAAACCCAACATAGAATAAAACAATAAAAGACTACCTGGCCTAGTCTACTCACACTTCATGGTAGGATCCTTTGTCAATGCCTGCATTCGAACACCTCCCACTTGGACCGAATGAAACCAAAGGACAAAGAATTATGGCTTCTTGTCTCTTTTATCTAATTCCCTGCCCAGCTTCTAGTTCTTTCATCCCCCTTCCCTTCCCTCAAGGAGGATGAGCTGGGTTTTTCACACCTCTCCAGCTGTGCTGGCCCTTTGGCAGGCTAAGCTGGTTTACGACCTTGAGTTCTGATAAGGCCTCTGGCCTGGCGCTTTCAGTCCTGGCATGGCCCACATTTCCTCCCCCCTCCCGCCCCCAGGTGGCATAAACTGTAAATCTTCCTGCAGGATCCTACTCCTTCCTACCGTAAAACACTAAATGCACAACCTAAAATACGAGCCAAAGTTAACCCTTTCCCACCATATCTTTGGCCTCGTGAGGCCTTCTTGACAGGTACCAGGGCTCCAGCTTGCATGGAAGCCATTCCTTCTAGTCTGAAATCCCTTATCTCAGTCCTGCTTGTAATTTTTCCATGGTAAGGAGAAAGTATGCTGCATACACATGCTCATAGTCCCCTCTTCATGTTAAGCAACATTTTCCATGGTTGGCTTTGAGCCATGTGCTGTACTCTTTGTATTTTGTATAGGCAGGCCTACAGACAGGCAC
This sequence comes from Heloderma suspectum, assembly GCF_057233095.1. Taxonomy (NCBI): domain Eukaryota; kingdom Metazoa; phylum Chordata; class Lepidosauria; order Squamata; family Helodermatidae; genus Heloderma; species Heloderma suspectum. Next base: position 80,333,414 of record NC_139461.1, on the reverse strand, counting down.
CTACACCAGGTATCTGCTACAAAAGCTGTTTTACCATGTGATGACTGTCATCTTATCAAGAGAAATGCACAACCATGTGAGGTCATCTTTAATGTCAGATCCCAGGGTGAGGCAACTTGCGCCATTCTTGCTGATGACTTACAGGGCATGATGAAAATCATCTCATCATGTGGCTGAATACAACAAGTGGCCAGTTCCCCAGGTGCCTGGATGTACCCCACAGTAAGACTGTGAACAACCACCATGTGGTGTATGGTTATCCTCACTCACCCATTCAGCAGATTCTGGTGAATTTTAAAGGCTACTAACATAGGGAGCAAGAATGGTATATCCCCCAAAGTGGGCAACTTTTATAGTAAAGTCACCAAAAGGTTTATTTTCCTCTATAATTCTCATATGGTCAAGCATTTAATAACATGTACCCCAGTGGTTAGAACTACCTTTAAATCTCATGAAAATGGGAAGCTAGCTGTTTTCAGGATGGTTAACTTTAAATCTGGCCATAGGGAGTGCACAGCCAGAAGAATGACAGGTAATCTGAAGAGAACTTTAAACAGTTCTGTAAAGTCAATGTGTACTTTTGTTTATTACATATGTACATGGTCCCCCCGCCCCTTATCCTCACAACACCCCTGGGAAGTAGGTTTGCTGAGAAAGAGAGTGAGCCCCAAGTCTGAATGGGGATTTTAACCCGGGTCTTCGGAATCCAGCACACTAACCACTGTACCACAGTGGCTTTCTGGTGTAGTCCTCAATTCTGTGTACCATCCTCAATTTGTATTTGTTGAGTATTGACAATTCATTGGAATTTCCTTTGTGACTTATATTCTTTTAAGGCCCAGTCCAAAATTCCAGCAAAAGGATCCCAGTGCTTACTTCATACCCTGGCTGGGTAACTGAGGGCATAAACTCGTGTGGCCTTGGCTAGCAATACTAGTTCAGCATGCAACACATAATGAACTGGTGGAATTAATTGCTATAAGATGCTGTGATTCTAGAACAGAGGTCTTTAAAAAATAGATAGATGCATGGAGGATACATCTGCCAGTGGAAATTAGGCAATTTGGGGGTGTGTGGGGAGTATGAACAATGAATATTTTCCTTCAAATCTGGCCTACAGCCTCCCTTTTCTTGACGCTGGCAGCAGTGGTAGATGGGAGATCTCACTGGAAACCTGCAGGGCTCCCCCCTTCCAATCTTTCTTGTCTAAAACATTTGCAGTGGAAGCATCTGTGGCAACAGGAACCCTAGGAGATGTAATTTTATGAGCTTAGGTGCTCTGGGAAAATTGTACTTCCCAGGGCCCTGGCATGCTATCATTGTAACATTCCAGCTGATGGGGAGGAAGGGAAGTCTCCTGTAAGACCTCTCTATCAACACCAACACTATTAGTTAAATACATGAGAAACAGGGAAGGGTCTGAGCTTGCTAGTTGGCAGCCTTCAAGTGAGGGAAGGGAGGAGTGGATTGGGGACTTGCATTTTGGGGGACTTACAGGGGAAGCACAGGTGACCAGGAAGGAGGAGGGAGAGCAGGCATTCTACTTCTGTTAGTTGGAGCCTGAGAAGAGTAGAAGGGGGGCAAGGAAGATGCCCCTTACTTTGTAATGCATTATGAGTGGGGCAGGTTCATATAGGTAATTATGAACTTTAGTAGCCTTGTTAGTTGAATGGAAGTATACTCTGGAAATAAATAACAGGTGGTGACTGTGTCTGTCGCCATCGTGTCCAGCTTGTGAATTTGCCAGAAGCCTCTCACTGGCCACTGTTGGAGATGGAGTGCAAGACTAGATGCATGTTTGCATGAAATCTAACAAGGAGATGTTATATTCCTCGTAGCAGTTTGGAGAAGGGAGGGTACTGAGGAGGGAAAGCCAAGTCACTGTGGCTGCATTCGGATATCACGATAACCCATAGTGGCGTAATAAGCTATTCACAGTAGCTTATTTTTTAAATCGTCTGAGATGCCCTGCCACATAACTGGGCTAATAAGCTACTGTGAGTAGCTTATTAGTCTACTCTGTGTAATTTGATTCATGCCCCCGCCCCCAGTCCTGCTGCAGTCCTCCTGCCTGAGCAGTGGTGCTGTTTCACCTCTTAAGCGCTGGAAGTTTGCAGGATCCAGACAGAACTTCATACACTGCCTCCTGCAGTCAGGAGGCACCTGATCCACCATCAAACCCTGGTGTGATCACTCACCAAGCAGCGAAAATCTTGAATGCAGCAAAAAGTGGGATGTGGCTATAAAACCTTGAGGGTTTGCAGGATTGGTACCAAACTTCACGCACTGCCTCTCCTAGTTGGGACTCGATCCACCATCAAACCTGGCACAAATACCCCAGGGGATTGAAACCTCAAGTGCAGCAAAAAGGGGGAGATATCTATAATATCATGGGGCTTTGTAAGATCAGGTCAAAACTCCATAGCCAGTCTCCGTACTCAGGAGGCACCCGATGCACCCTCAAAACCCAGCACCCTGACAGCAGTGAAAATCCAAGGTGACTATAAAATCTTGGAGCTTCATAGAGATGTAACGCTTCATCGAGATGCAGTGCTCATTTGCTAAAGTGCTAAAGCACAGTTCTTCCCATAGCCATTGCTGGCAAGGAAGCTCTAACATCTTCCCAATGCTGTAATTGCACATTTGTGCAGTTGCGCAATTGCATGGATTTGCAATTACAGTATTGGGAAGATGTTAGAGCCTCTTTGCCAGCAATGGCTATGGAGAGAATTGCACATTAGTGAATGAGCATTACATCTCTATGAAGCTTGGCCCTGATCCTGCAAACCTCCCAAGTTTTTCTAGCCACTACCCCGTTTTGCTGCACTTGGGATTTTCACTCCCCTGGAGTAATTCCACAGGGTTTTGATGGTGGATCATACACAGCTGTCTAGCCACCCCAAATAACCCATGGTTGACTGCCAGACAACATGATAACCCACAGTGGGTTAAATAACCCATACTACAGACCGTGGGTGTCATAGTGGGTTATTTACACCAAATAAGCCATTGTGGGTTAGGGTTAGGAGTGCGGAGCGGCCGAAAAGGGGCATGGCTGGGGGCGTTCCAGGGCAAGGAGGGCGGAAATGCCTGCACGGTACATTCTATGGGCCATACAGCAGCCTCCTTCCCCGCTCCATGCTCCTGCGGCTAGACAGCCACAAACGACTGTCTAGCCAAAAATGCAGGGCAGGAGAAGTGCGGAGGGAACAATCCCCTCTGTGCTTCACCTGCCCTGCTTTGGATAGGCGGTTGCCTCCAAGTTTGGAGGTGACCGCCTCTCTGGATAGGATTGCGCCCTAAGAATGGCACTTATTCACAGCTGTCCTTTGTGTCTAGTCATTCAAACTGGCATTAATGATAGGACTGTAGCCAGCATAGCTATATGCCCTGAACAAGTGTTATTCTGTGTTAATAGCTATTGCATTCTAATGGGTGGCAGTGCAAATACGCAAGTCATAATGAATACTAGGTATGCTGCTTCTGCATTAAACACATTTGGTGGTGGCCTTTGGAACAGAAGAAAGGGGGACATAGGTGAGGAAGGAGTGGTGTCGTAAAAGGACCTTTTCTTATTTAGTAAAGACCAAAGCAGTTTAATAATTTCTCCTATTCTTAAAAAAGAATCCAGGAGGCAATAAGCACCTGTAAGGTGTTAAGTGGAAATGACAGTTCTGCCTACCAGCCAACAAGCAGCTGGTACATGGGCAGCAATATTGGAAGCTATGTCCTTAAAGCTAAACTCCTTAATATTGACTGAACTGCATGCTGAAGCCACTGGTGACAGCACAACAACAATACTGCATAGAACCAGGTTGGTCCAGTGAAATGTATTTTTCACTTTATCTGTTTTATAAACCAGAGATCATAATAGATTGAGGGGGGGGGGGAATGTGTGTGCTACATGTAATGCTACAATGCTACTGTTATTAAAAATTATGTTCTGTACGTAGTCTTAGAAATAGGTGATCAGGGTTGAAAAATCAATGATTTTTAAAATTAAAATTGGATTTTTAAAAATTGAAATCAGATTTTGAATTTTTCTTAAAACAAGAGCCTAGGTTAAAGATACCATCATGAATCCTAATTATACAACTTCTAATTATATTCTATGGCTATGTTAACAGCAGTTTATGGAAATGGGAGATAACCTGATCAGTCCTGTTCTGCACTGCAGGTTGTATACGGAAGTTCACTCTCTCGTTCTCTCAAGGCCTTGCGTCTCTCTATGCAAAGGTAGAGAAGGTCAATGAATTGAGAATTTGGGGAGATGGAGTAGATCTGAACAAGGAAGAGGAGTCTGGATATAAATGCAAGGGATAGGGGAGGGGAACAGAAAGTGAAACCAAAAGTGAACAGAACATATTCATGCAGTCCTGACTCTTGAGGAAACTTCTGCTGCTTGTATCCTCCACTGTGTACCTACCTTCTCATGAAACTAGCATCTGTGAAAATGTATTAAGGTTATAGTAAACAATAATGTACTTCTACTAAAAATTATGATTAAATAGAATCTTCCTCAATAGTGATTTAAACTGATTTAAATCATTAAATTGAGTCCTTCAGAGAAGTGATTTAAATCATGATTTAAATAAATGTGATTGATTTAAATCACATCAAATTTAAATCAGATTTGATTGTTTTAAATCAATTTGATTTAAATCAGATCAAGCCTGTAATTGATTATTATCTCTTCCTATTATGGGGAAGAGTTTAGCAATTCAGTTTAAGAACATTATAGAAGTTGTGGGTGTTGTGCCTGGTCTCTACAAAGGTGTCATGAGACCACTGTGAAAAAAAACAGTTGTTAGATCAAGCTAATTTTGGTCATTACCATCTAATATAGCATACTTAGACAAGGAAATCAAGTGTGCGATGGCTGTTTAGCTAGAGATACCTATGGATGAAATGGCCCTGTTTCAGTCTAGCTTTGAGCTAGATTTGGGACATCCTGGACAGTCTTTGCTGGGAGATAGACAGGGATTCTCCTAGACCTATCGGTGGCTGCCAGTACCAGTATTCTGCACTGCCTGGCAGGCTTGGGAAGTGAAGATACTAATTGCACTGATTTTCTTTCTACCTTGGCTGTTCTGAATCAGTGCCTTGGTGCTGTAATGGACTGGATGGCCAATAAACTGGGTTGTTTGTCTGGCCAGCTGAGTGATGTTCAACTTGTTCTGGAGGGGGTTGCACTTCTGCTAAAGGACTGGGTTCGTAGTTTGGTAGTAATCATAGATCCAGCATTGTCACTGAAGGCACAGGTGGCCTGGGTGGTACAGAGCACTGCTTACTGACTTAGACTGATATACCAACTATGACCCTATCTGGGCAGAAATAGCCTAGCTACAGTTATCCACACTCTGGTGATCTTAAGTTTGGATTACTGTAATGTGGGGCTGCCTTTGAAAATGATCTGGAAACTTCAGCTAGTCCAAAATAGGACAGTGAGATTGATAATGGGGACTGGTTGATATGATCATACTATGCTAGTGCTTTGTGATCTGCATTGACTGCAAGTCAGTTTCTGGGCCCAATACAATGTTCTGGTATGAACTTTTAAAACCCTAAATGGCTTGGGGCCAGGTTTTCTATATATACCTGCCTGGACCTTAGGTTCATCCTCAGAGGTATTTCTCTGGATGCCTCCACCAAATGAGGTGAGTGGCCACTAAGGAGAGGGACTTTTCAGTGGTGGCACCCCATTGTGGAATGCTCTCTTTACAGAAGTTCACCTGGCACCTTCATTGTGGTCTTTTTGGGGCCAGGTAAAGTCTTCTTTGTTCTCCCTGGCCTTTTAGTTTTTCAGTTTTTTAAAAAAAGTGTTAGGGCATTCTGAAACTGTTTTTCAAATGTGTATGCTGGCTTTCTCCAAATTAACACATGGTAAAACATCACAGAAATTCAATATTAAAGTACAAAATACATAATGGACAAACTAAAACATGCTGAATAAAGGAACAGAGCTGTAAAAGCAATTGGCCAGATATTGTACCGTCAGAACACAAAGCCAAACCAAATTAAACCAACAGATGAACACACAAAAAGCCAGTTGAAAAGGATGGACTTCAGTTGGCATCTGAAGGAGACAAGCAGATCTACTTGATGAGGGAGTACCACAGGTTAGAGACAACCACAGAAAAGGCCTTATCCCCTGTTGGTCACTTACTTAATCTTTGCAGGCTGGGGCATCCAAAGAAGGGCCCACAGTGACTACCTTGGCTGTCGCACAGGGTACATACAGGAGTAGGTGATCCTTTAGGTACCATTTGGTCAAAATCTTGAATTTGGCCTTGAAACAGACTGGGAGCAAATCAAGTTCTTTAAACCATGTTGTCTATTTTAACCATGACAAGCTCTTGCCAACAGCTTAGCTGCCATATACTGAAGCAGTTGAAAGTTTCTGAACACTTCAAAGGCTGTGTTGTTTTAAGCTGTGTTTTATTGTTGGATTTTTATTTTTTGTTAAATTGTTTTTAGTTCAAAGTTGTTTTTAGTTATATGTTGTTCGTATAGATTGTCCGTATGCTTTTATGTAAATGGCTTTTAAACTTTGTATATTGTATTTTAATGTTTTAACTTTTGTAAACTGCCCAGAGAGCTTTGCCTAAGGGGTGGTATAGAAATGTAATTAAATAAATAAATAAATAAATAATCCAATGCCCATTCATAGACAGAAAAAGTCCTACAGAAAAAGTTCCAGAGTTGTAGGCGTTTTTTTGTCTAAACATTGCACCCTTAGTATGTTTTAAGATCTTTGCACTGCTGTTGGCTTTTACTTTGGTTTTTAATCTGGGTTTTATTCTGTTTTAATTTTTGAAGATTTTTATATTAAGTTACTGTATTTTATGGATGTACATCTTTCTTTGTGAACCACTCAGAGAGCTTCAGGTATTGGACTGTATACAAATGTAATAAATAAATCTCTTTCACAAGCTTTCCCTGATCAAACCTTCCCTTTCAATTTTCTCTCTTACTGTCATCATGTCCTTTTACAATGTCAGCCTGCAAATATAGCCATGTCTGATTTTACTCTTGTACAGCACCTAGCATGTTTTTAGACAATTATCACATAGTAATAATGATGGTGGTGAAGTCAGTACAAGGAAAACCTGGCAAGCCTGCTGACTACAGCCCTCTTTTTATCTTTGAAAGAACCAGAGCACATTAAGCACGAGACGAAACTTCAAAGCATCTTGCTAGATCTTCACCCTTGCCTACAGAGAATCCTCCTCTCCTCTTCCAAGTCAGGACAGGGTTTAATTTTTTGTATTTGTTTGCCTTATTGTAGTTGCAGCAATTATATATTTAAAGTCAAGTAGAACTTGGTTTCTTGGATATTGTGTAGTAAGTAAAATTTGTCTGTTCAGTTAAACTATGTACTGGACCACCCAATAATTTCTACATACAGGCTGCTGAGCATAACCAGATGGTTTTCTACTTGTGATTCAGACAAACAGGGCTTCAAGGGTTACTTATCAGCTAAAGAAATGCCCTTGATATTTTTTAGACTCCATTGAGCAAACGATTGCATTTCAATGCAGTAAACTCCTAAGCAGAATTTTCAATTCTATGTCTACTATAGACATATCATATATATGTATACTGTTATCATATACTAATAGAATATCTGCCTATTTATTTATTTTTATCCAGACGACTTTTCAGAAGAGGAGGAGGTTCAGTCCTTCGGTTACAAGAGGTTTGGTAAGTTAGACTCAAGCTTCATGTATTCATATTGTTTAAAGTGAGAAGAAAACGTATTCAGATATCACACAAAACCGTTGTGAATGTTTATGATTGGAATGTGATGTAGGCATGAAAAAAGGAAATATTTGGAGAGAAAAAGTGTTAGGATATGACACAGATGTTTACTTGTTACAGGAATCTGTTTTGATCATTTTCTTATTTACATTATTTACATTATTATTGTTCTTGCCAATCTTTTTCCATTCAGCAGGAGTCATTCACTGCTGGCAATTGCAGTATTAATATATGTAGTTAACTCACTTACTGACAACAGGAAGAGAGCCTAAGAAACAGAAAGCGCTTCATTAAAGTGTTGCTTCCTATTATGATGTGTTTGAGCTACCATTACTGTTTAGGTGTAACAGCAGCCTTTCTACCTCTGTGCATCTCCTATTAGCTCATGTGGACTAGCACCAATCAGAATAGGCAATATTTATTTATTTATTTAAAGTATTTTATCCAGCCAAAAAGGGTCCCTGGGCTTTTCCACATAGTATTTTTCATGCACTCGTCATTCCCCACTCACTGTTGTTTATGGCTTCTTTAGACGACATCCTGACTCTCCAGTTTCTCTTCTGTGTCTAACCAGCACTTTTGGAGAGGTTTTTTTAGAGCAGGGAAAATGCGGCATTTAATTATGAAAGCAAAGAAAGCGCGAGTTCCTCTTCTGTATTTCCATTACTCCACTATGCCACAGTGCCAACTAGAGGTTATATTGTGGAAAAGCGGGAAAGGACACCCTGTCTGGTGTCCAGATCTCAATTCTGCAATGAAATAAAAAACAAATACAGCGGATCAATAGCCTCGTGTATAAAAGCTCCCAGAGTACATACAATCAGTGGAAACAAGACAGTCGTTATCCACGGGCGCTCACTCTAAAAGACACAAGACAAAACAAAAAGGGGCTGGAAAGAGAAGAGGAAAAAAGCAAAGTGAGGGACCCATTTTTAAAGTTAAATAGTAGTTCTTATAATGACAGACTGGAATGGAAACAGTTGAGGGAGAGGAGGAGCCCGATGGAGTTGGTCTTTCAGCAGAGTTGATGGAATAGGCCTGCTCCCCATCTTTTTCAGTTGGAGTTTGATGGAGTGGCTGCTGCCTGGTGACAGTGGAGGGAAAAGCCCGATGGAGCCGGTCTTTCAGCAGAGCTGATGGGATGGCCCCGCTTCCTATCTTCCTCTGCTACAGAATACCCTCCTTCCCCTCCTGAACATATTTGTGAGTGATTGGTACTTCTGTGCATTACCTTAAGAACATTTCAGAGAGGATGTTGCTCTTTACCACTGCTGCAGATCTACTCGCTTGATATATAGCGATAAATATTTTCAGTGGATAACGTGGAACGTGATGGTTCACTTCACATCTGGCATTTTATCGCACTACAAACTGGTCCTTTTGATTCCAGATCCTTTCCAGGATTTAGACTGGCCCTGTATGCAGGAATTTCTCATCGCGCTTCCTTCCGCTCTATGCGTTTTCATGCGTTTTCTTCCCATCTACTCCCCCCCCCCCCGCTGTTGTTGCTCTTCCCCCTTATTCCGGCTTCCCAAAGACCCTGTAAGGTGGGCTAGAAGAAGAGATAGTGGCTGGCTGGCTTCCCAATTGTAGGGATGTTTTCACAGGCATGAGTGCAAGTCCATTCAATGGCTGTATGCACATATAGAATCATAGAATAGTACAGTTGGAAGGGGCCTACAAGGCCATCGAGTCCAACCCCCTGCTCAATGCAGGAATCCAAGTCAGAGCATCCCCGACAGATGGCTGTCCACCCTCGTCTTGAACGCCTGCAGTGTGGGAGAGCACACCACCTCCCTAGATCACTGGTTCCATCGTCGTATTGCTCTAACAGTCAGGAAGTTTTTCCTGATCTGGCTTCCTATGACTTCAGCCCATTCTTCTGTGTTCTGAACTCTGGGACGATGGAGAAGAGATCCTGGCCTTCCTCTCTGTGACAACCTTTCAAGGACTTGAAGAGTGCTATCCTATCTCCCCTCAGTCTTCTCTTCTCAAGGCTAAACATGCCCAGTTCTTTCAGTCTCTCTTCATAGGGCTTTGTTTCCAGTCCCCTGATCATCTTTGTTGCCCTCCTCTGAACCCTCTCCAATTTGTCTGCATCCTTCTTAAAGTGTGGTGCCGAGAACTGGACACAGTACTCCAGATGAGGCCTAACCAGTGCTGAGTAGAGGGAAACTAGTAGTTCCTGGGATTTGGAAGCTATGCTTCTATAAATGCATCCCAAAAGAGCATTTGCCTTTTTTGCAGCCACATCACATTGTTGGCTCATATTCAGCTTGTGATTGACAACAATTCCGAGATCCTTCTCGCTTGTAGTGTTGTTGAGCCATGTATCCCCCGTCTTGTAACTGTGCCTTTGGATTCTTTTTCCTAGGTGCAGAACTTGGCATTTATCCCTATTAAATGTCATTCTGTTTTCTGCCCAGCACTCCAGCCTATCCAGATCACTTTGAATTTTGTTTCTGTCTTCCAGGGTATTAGCTATCCCACTCAATTTTGTGTCATCTGCAAATGTGATCAGCATTCCCTACACCTCCCCCCTCCAAGTCATTAATAAAAATGTTGAAGAGCACTGGGCCCAAGACTGAGCCCTGCGGTACCCCACTTGTTACCTCTCCCCAGTTTGAGAAGGTCCCATTGATAAGCACTCTTTGAGTCCGATTCTGTAGCCAGCTGTGGATCCACTGGATCGTTGTTTCATCTAGCCCACTTTGAGCTAGTTTGCTCATCAGGATATCATGGGGCACTTTGTCGAAAGCTTTGCTGAAGTTGAGATATATGATGTCTATAGCATTCCCACGGTCCACAAGGGAGGTGACTTGATCAAAAAATGAGATCAGATTCGTCTGGCAGGACTTGTTCTTGACAAATCCATGTTGGCTTCGAGTAATCACGGCATTGTTGTCAAGGTGCTTACAGCTGGATTGCTTTATAATCTGCTCCAGAATTTTCCCTGGGATTGATGTCAGACTGACTGGTCTGTAGTTCCCAGGTTCCTCCTTTTTACCCTTTTTCAAGATAGGGACAACATTAGCCCTCCTCCAGTCATCTGGCACTTCCCCCGTCCTCCATGATTTCTCAAAGAGAATAGACAGCGGTTCTCAGAGTTCTTCTGCCAGTTCCTTTATTACATACTTGCCAACCCTTTGCAGATGTCTGCCCCATCTTCTTCCATGCCGTCCTAGATGGTTGCCACTCAGAAGACATGGTTTGACTCAAAGGAGCGCCTCCCTCCCTCCTTCCCTGGCATGTGTACAAAGGAGCGGTGGGGGGGGGGAGTCTTTTTTTCATCTCTCAACTTGTGCTGTATTGTTTCCTTGCAGCCCCCAGGAAAGCTACAACTTACATCTGAGTAGACATAAGATTGCGCTGTAAGTCTGCAACACTAGGCACACTTACTTGGAAGTAAGCCCCCTTGAACTTAATGGGGTGCTCTGAATCAACAGAGTATGCTCTGTTGATATAATGCTGGTATAAGCCTATTATTATTTAAAGATGCAGGGCCGGTTTGCCTGATCAAAATAAGCTACAGTGGCTTATTTAAATTGTGGCATATGCTGGGTGCGAGGTCCATAATCACTGCCTGGACACGGCTTGTCATGTCATCCAAATCCGGGCAGCATGGCTTGTTGGAGGGGAAAATTGTGCAGACTAGGTCACAGTGTGGATACTTTCTGGCACAACAGGTCAGCAAAGGTCACTCTGACCAAAATATATCCCAAGTACTCAGAATAAAGAATTATTAGGAACATAGGAAGCGGTCTTATACTGAATTGGATCATTGGACCATCTAGCCTGATCTTGTTTACATCAAGGGTGCATAAGCTTTTTGGCCCTGAGGGCTGCATCTGGTGTCATGCAAGCACCTCTCTCTCTCTCTGTGTCTCTCACACACACACACACGTCAGCGCACAGGGATGGAGAGGTACAAATGGCTTTCGCCAGCAAGGTCTCTATTTCTCCACTGCTGGTAATGACAAGGAAACAACAATCTCACAGGTGGGGTCTCTGGGGCTTGGAAGATAAGAGCAGGGTTTTCTTTGGTCAGATCTACACCTTGTGTCATATCATTGCAATTCCGTCATGGTAATGCTATATCCTTCTTGTGCATTTATACCTTGTAGAACACACAGTGACATTTGTTGTGGTGTATTGGATAATGTGTAATAAAAACCAGGAAATAACGCTACAAAAGCGGTATAACAACAGTTATCAGTGCACTTCAATATTGCTATAAAGCAGTAGTGTAGAGCTAGCCTTCATCAGTGCTGGTGCTAGCTAGGGAAATCCTGCTTTTCTCTCTGGTCATTGACTGAAAATGAGTGCAGGCTTTCCCTTGCCGCGCTAGCACTAGCTAAGGATAGCCCACTCTTATTTTGTATCAGTGTAAAACCCTACCCACCCCTTCCGCAGTCCATCTGATCAGCTAGGCTGTGGGGGAAACTGGGTGGAGTCCTGGCAGCTCCATGGGCCATGATGGGAGTGGCCAAAGGCTGCACGTAGTCTGACTGGCAGCAGGTCTCAAAGATTTCAGGCAGGATTCTTTTCTATCCCTACCTGGACAAGATGAGGGCTGAAGCTGGGGCCTTCTGCATGCAAAGCAGATGCTCTGCCGCTAAGCTGTGGCCCCTTCTTTATGTTTTTGCCATCATCAGTGGAGCTTGCAGGATTGATGAGATCATTGGCACTGGGGTGAATAGGAAGAAGAAAGAGAGAAGGGCTCGACTTGCTTCCTGTACATTTGCCTTTGTAGGTTCCATTTCACAGATTATTCTAGAGGCTTCTGCTAGCTCTGGGATTCTATGTTTCTTGGAGGTTGAAGACAATCTTTTATTTGGAAGAAAGCCCTTCTAAAACAGTCTAAACAGTGAGTTCTCCCTCCCTGAATAAACAGGCACATCCCACATCCTCTGTCTGTGGTCTCCATATCTTATTGAGCCCATCTGTAATACCGGATTGTGCTACCATTCTCTGCAAAAGGCAAAACCATAGTCTCGCTGTGTTAAGCCAAAACAGTATTATATAACAACTAGTGTGTCCTCTGGCCCTCTCTGAAAGTGCTTGGAGGAAAATGTGCTAGCAAGTGTGTGTGTGTGTGTGTTTGTTTAAACAGTGAAAAAGAAGAAGAAGGTCGCAAAAGTTAAAGACATTCTATGTGTTCTTCTGTGTTTAAATTAGCTTAGAAAAGTGGTGATTGAGCAGGCATGTTGACACCATGAGTGAGGAATGGAAAAGAATGGAATAGGAAAAGTTATTCACTTATTCCAAATATAAAATCTCAATGCCTTTTGTAAGCTGTATGTGAATATATAGGACAGCCTTCCCCTATCTTCTGCCCTCCAGATGTTCTGGATTACAAATCCCATCAGCCCCAGTCATGGCATGTGGTAAAGAGTGATGGGAATTGTAGTCCAAAGCATCGGGAGGGCTCCTGGTTCGGGAAGGCTGATACAGAGGTTTGATGTATCATAGCAACTAGCCACGATTGCGAGAAGAATGGCCTCCGTTTTCCACATTCCTCTGACTACAAGATGCTGAAGACCAGCAACTGGAGAGATTAATTTTCCTGTCATGTCCTGTGAAAGTTCCCTGTGACATCTGGTTGGATTCTGTTATAAGAAGGAAGAATGCTGAGCTTGCTGACCACTGATCTGACCAAGTTCTTAGTTGTCACTGCTAAGAGCATATTATTGCAGGGATGCTGCAGCATGCAAGGAAATTGCCAAGAGTGAACTGCTTGCTAATCCAGATTTTCATTAATCTGCTCTGCTGTGTTGACAGGGTGTATGACAAAGCATGTTTTCTTATCACTTTCAGTTAGTCATCAGTCATGGAGTAGCTTCTTTGAAGTCATTTGCGGCAGATAATTAACTAGAGATTGATGTATATTGTTTTCCTCCAGGAAACTACCACCAGCATTTCCTAAACTAGGAATTTCCTGTTGAAAAACACTTTGTGAACCAATTATAGAAGATGGTTTGCCTGATGCGTGCTTCCAAATAATTATTTTGTTATATTTCCTTATTATATGGGAACATTGGTTTTGATAAGGCACAATTCCTTGCATTTTAAATCAAGGATCAGACCAAATAAATTGGAAAACAAATGCTTGAGAAAACGAAGTGGTATAGTCCCAATCCCAGACCATACTTTTAACTGCAACAAGTATACAGTCAGGGCCAGAAATATTGGAACAAGGATAACTGTTTTGGCAGTTGGCCTCTGTACACCACCACATTGAAGTTGAAAGGAAACACACCCAGATGGGAGCGAAGTCAGGACTTTCAGCTGTAATTCAAGGGGGTTGACAAAAGTGGGGCACTAACCATTCAGGAAGGACAGCCAGTGGCCTACACACATCCCCATCGTTGGTGGCTCATAAGTAATGGAACAAACCAACATCATCTCAAACTTAAGGATCGCCTTTAATACCTGGGTGAAAATCCTTTGCAGTCAATGACTGCCTGAAGTCTGGAACCCATGGACAGGACCAAATGCTGAGTTTCCTCCCTCAAGATGCTTTGCCAGGCCTTTACTACAGCTGCCTTCAGCTGCTGCTTGTTTGTGGGTCTTTCTGCTTTCAGTCTTGTCTTCAGTAAGTGAGAAGCATGCTTTATTGGGTGGAGTTCAGGTGACTGACTTGGCCATTGAAGAACATCCCACTTCTTTGCCTGGAGAAACTCTTGGGTAGCTTTTGCTGTATGTTTTGGGTCATTATCCATCTGCAATATGAAGCGGCATCCTATCAGTTTGGCAGCATTCGGCTGAATCTGAGCAGAAAGTATAGCCCTATACACTTCAGAATTCATCCTGCTGCTTTCATCAGCAGTCAGGTCATCCATAAACACCAATGACCCGGTTCCATTGGCAGCCATACATGCCCATGCCATAACACATAACACATAACATAACCACCATGTTTGACAGATGATGTGCTATGCTTTGGATCATGAGCTGTTCCTTTCCTTCTCCATACTTTTCTCTTCCCATCATTCTGGTACAAGTTAATCTTGGTTTCCTCAGTCCAAAGAATCTTATTCCAGAACTGGGCAGGCTTTTTTGGGTGTTTGCTGGCAAAGGCTAACCTGGCCTGTCTGTTCTTGAGCATTACCAGTGGTTTGCACCTTGTTGTGAAGCCTCTGTATTTACATTCATAAAGCTGTTTCTTGACTGTAGATGTTGACAATGACATGCCTACCTCTGCAAGAGCGTTCTTGACCTGGCTAGATGTTGTGAAAGGGTTCCCCTTCACCATGAGCAGCATTCTGCGGTCATCCACTTGAGTTGTCTTCTGTGGTCTTCCAGGCCTTTTGCTGTTGCTGAGCTTGCCAGTTAATTCCTTCTTTTTCAGGATGTTCCAAACTGTTGTGTTGGCCACTCCCACTGTTTTTGCTATCTCTCTGATGGGTTTATGTTGTTTCCTCAGTCTAATGATGGCCTCCTTCACTCACATGGTCACCTCTTTGAGCCTCATGTTGGGAGTTCCAGTGAACAGCTACCAAATGCAAATGTAACAGTCAGATCCACCTCCAGGCTTTTTATCTGCTTGATTGATCATGGGGTACCCAGGAAACAAGCCACAGCTGGCCATGCAGCTGCTTGTCAGCCATTTGTTTCATTACTTATGAGCTACCAATGATGGGGGCGTGTGTATGCCACTGGCTGTCCTTCCTGAATGGGTAGTGCCCCACCTTTGTCAAACCTCTTGAATTACAGCTGAAAGTCCTGACTTCGCTTCCATCTGGGTGTGTTTCCTTTCAACTTCAATGTGGTGGTGTACAGAGGCCAACTGCCAAAACAGTTATCCTTATTCCAATATTTCTGGTCCTGACTGTAGATATGGCTAATGCACCATAATGTGCATAGCAGTGCAGATACATTCCAGATCATATCTCCTTTTTGTGTGTGAACCGATGTATTTTTCCCCCACTGTAAAGATATCCCCATAGCAGAAAGCCATTGCCACCCCACCATTTTGTTAGTGATACCCCTACAGTTGCAGGATCTGAACTAGTGTCATATGAACAAATGGAAGTTCAAGAACATTTTAAAAAAAAGAAGTCTTTGATAGTTGCTGCAGTATGTTCTCGAATATGAAACATTTGTGTGTAGATAGCATATGACTTTGGAATTCCCTTTATTTTGAGAAAATATATTCCTTCATCCTTCTTACATACTTGTCATTATAGAATCATAAAACAGTAGGGTTGGAAGGGGCCTATACCATCGAGTCCAACCCCCTGCTCAATGCAGGAATCTAAGTCAAAGCATCCCCGACAGATGGCTGTCCAGCTTCATCTTGAATGCCTCCAGTGTGGGAGAGCCCACCACCTCCTTAGGTAATTGGTTCCACTGTCATATTGCTCTTTTGACGTTTTTCCTGATGTTCAGCCAGAATCTGGCTTCCTGTAACTTGAGCCCATTATTCAGTGTCCTGCACTCTGGGATGATCGAGAAGAAGATCCTGGCCTTCCTCTCGGTGACAACCTTTCAAGGACTTGAAGAGTGCTATCATATCTCCCCTCAGTCTTCTCAAGGCTAAACATGCCCAGTTCTTTCAGTCTCTCCTCGCAGGGCTTTGTTTCCAGTTCCTTGATCATCTTCGTTGCCCTACTCTGAGCCCTCTCCAGTTTGTCTGCATCCTTCTTAAAGTGTGGTGCCCAGAACTGGACACAATACCCAAGATCAGGCCTAACCAGCGCTGAGTAGAGGGGAACTAGTAGTTCACATGATTTGGAAGCTATATTTCTATTAATGCAGCCCAAAATAGCATTTGCCTTTTTTGCAGCCACATAACATTGTTGGCTCAAATTCAGCTTGAAATCAGCTTGTGAGCTAGGATGCAGTTAATTTGGTTCTGGTGACTGAACTCATTGAAAGTAATTAGGTGTTCCTTAACCATATGCCTATCAATCTCAAGCTGTAATCCTGCCCCTTCAGCCTGTACTTCGCCTTTTCCAGGGGGGTCATAGACCCTCTTTCAGGAGAAGACTGATCTGAATTCAGAATTCAGCACTTCTGCCTTTTCTTTGTCATCTGTTATATTTTTGCCATCCTTATTTAATAGCTGAACCACCATTTCTTTCCTTTGTCTTTTACTATGCACGTACTGTCTCTGAAGAAAGCCTTCTTGTTGCTTTTAGCATCCCTCACTAACTTCAGCTCATTCTCAGCTTTAGCCTTCCTGACGCCATCCCTGCAATTCTGTGCTCCCTGCCTGTACTCTTCCTTTGTAGCTTGGTCTTCCCTCCACTTCCTATATGTGTCCTTTTTTGTTTGTTTTCAGGTCATCTGTCAGCTTTTTGTGAAGCCACATTGGCTTCTTCTGTTGTCTTCCACCTTTTTTTCTTGTTGGAATTGTTTGTAATTGCACCTTTAGAATTTCCTTTTTTAAAAACTCTCACCCATCTTGGACTCCTTTTCTCATTAGAGTCGCTTACCATGGGGCCTTATCATTGTTCTGAGTTTATTAAAATTTGCTTTCCTAAAATCCAGGGTACGCGTTTGGCTACATTGCTGAGTTAGCTGCTTTTTGTTGTGCAACTGTTACTATCAGGAGGAGTGCATGACAAAAAGCAGATATTGGGGGTTGGGGGGTTGGAAAGCCTGAGAGCCCATTGTTGTCATGAAATGATGGAGAGAAGCAGCTGGCTGAAATGGTTTCTGGTCTGTAGGTAAGGAAGACAGAGAAAAAATGATTTTCAGCGTTGAGAGTGGAACAATAGATACCACTAACATCCCTCCATTCTGTTCAGTGTTGCTGGATGGTGTCTGAGCTGAAGCCACAGATCTGAAAGAGATGTGCGGTACTTTGACACAAGAGTAAGTTGTTGGGATGGCAGCATAAATCTTGGGAGAAGCAGTTAACAGGAAGCAGAATTTTTGAGATGAGATGTGGTAGATAAGGTAGGATGTTGGTGTATGGGAATTTCAAAATCAGTTATACTTTTTATCAGTTATGGTTTGAAATGTTTTTACTGTGGATGTTTTGTATTTTAAATTTTTTATATTGTAAACTGCTTCAATATGTCTTTTTAGATATAGTCACGTGGTCTATAAATTGATTGAATAAATAAGTCATTGCTACCTTGATAGCCCTAAGGTAAAACAAGCTTAAAGATCCTCTATTCTAGTTGTCCAACTTTCCACAAGGTTGAAGTTCTTTAGTAACAGTCTGCTATGGAATGTTCAGTACTCAGCACCTCATTCAGAACACCTCATTCAGACCTTCATCACTGGAGTTAGCAGACAGTGGCAAACTTTTGAGAGGGTGGATATGAAGATAATGTAGTCTATTCAGCATTGTTGCCACGTGTCCTCCTCGTTCACACGGACATTCAACAAGCTCACAATACATGTGTCAGGGAACCAGTACGTCTGGAGCTCCACTGTAATAGCATCCAGGTATTTATCATTATGGAGTGATACAGGGTAGCATAGGATCTTTCTCATAACATCCTTTAACCTGCCATCAGAGTGCTGATCGTTCTTTATTGTTAAAACCTAATTGAGCGCTCTCCCTCATTATTCAGTCCCTTTTCCCCTCTGTTCCCTTTATAGGTTTTGTGGTTTTATGAATTTGGAGCAGGTGGGAATCAGATTCAAGGAGGACAAGCCAGCTATGCTTCAGCCTTCCCCAACCTGGGTCCCTCCAGAAGCTTTGGACTACAACTCCAATCAGCTGCAGCCAGTATGGCCGAAGTTCAGGGATGATGGGAATTGTAGGAACCCAGGCTGTGGAATTCCCAACCAGTGGCTTTTGACTTCAAGTGGGTCACAAGATGGGTTGGAAAGAGTTGGGGGTGGGGGAACCACATTTGTGTACCAGAACAAAGTTTGGTTTTGTGCAGAAGCAAGCTATAAATACATTTTAATATAATATAAAATAAAGTTCACTTTTTTCAGAGTCCTTTAGGGCACAATCCTATATATGTTTAAACAGAAAGAAGTCCTACAACTCCCAGCATCCCTCAGCCAGCCCTGCTGGGAGTTGTAGGACTTTTTTGCTGGGATGCTGGGAGTTTTAGGACTTTTTTCTGTCTAAACATGCATAGGATTGCACCCTTAATGAGACACTTGTGTGTGTTTGGCCTCAGTTTCTTTATGCTAAGTTTAATTGAAAAAACACTTGGCTGAAGGTCAGTCTTTTCAGATTGCTGGTTCTGTTGCTTTGTTTTTATTGCAACCATCAATGAGAATCTGCATTTGCAAAAATATGACATTACAAATGGGATGAAAATATTCAAAGCTTCTGTTATAAGTTTGCTTCCAAGTGCTGTAAACCTATATCTTAAATAGCTATAGTATTTTCTGAACTTTGCCCTCTTTGTTCCTTCTTTCTGTGAATTACAAGTTGTGAACTCACCTCTTGTGGTTCTTTATACCATTTCCCCCTCTTTTTTTGATAACATTTATTAAAATTGCCTGAGCCTATTAGGCCATGACATTGTTCCTATTTAAGGAATACAAAAGAAAAGTAAAGTGCTCAACAATATTAACTCTATCACAGTTATTGGATTATTTGCAACACATACTGCTGGTAGGTCACTATGTATGTAATATACACTATAACTATGATGTAACTCTTGGTTAGCCTGCAGTTTCTGCAGTTTCTTGGTTAGCACTCCCAATAGGGTACGTTGCATACATAAGAACAAAAGAAGAGTCATGCTGCATCAGACCAAAAGCCTATCTCATCCAGCGTGCTGCTTCCGCCAGTGATTTACTCTGAGCTGACTGCATGTTGAGGTCGTTAGGGATACATGACGTTGTGACCATCCAGCAGCCCCGGAGCTTATCAGGGAAAAACCAGATTTCCTGAGACTGCTTAAAGTCCAATTCTTTTCCTTAAGTTGGGTTCTCCCCGGTATAGTTGCTGTGTGCCCTAACCCCTCATTGACCTCGGGTGTGCTAGCCCTGCCCAGGTTGTGCCTTTCACCATGACCCGAGTCAAGGGGTGTTTCCTATGTGTTTCCCTTCCCTCCACAAACCTTGTTTGTTGTTTGCTTTATTGCCTTAGGAAGTAACTGCGTTGAGCCTTCATTATAAAGATCCTGCGGGTTAAAATGGAGGCTGGTTTCTGTCTTTACTGCTCTCTTTCCCACAACAACCCCATTAGGGTCTCCTCAGTAGTAACTCCCATTGTGGACACTGAGGCTTTCCCTCTGAATGCCCATGTCATTACTTACAGAGATCCCTTCAATTGAAATGGCACAGTTTAAAGCCCAGTTCCCTAAGTGCAGTTAAGCGCGATCTCGAGGCTCCGATTCTCCATTGTTTGCTTTATTGCCTTAGGAAGTAACTACTTCACAGCTTCGTTATAGAGATCCTGTGCAGTATCAGTTTGGTTAGAAAGGGGGCTGGTTTCCCATCCCTGTGTTCTCCCTCCCCCCTTTCCCAGCACAAGTATATGTGTGACTACTCAGAAGTAACACCCATTGTGTTCAATGAGGCTTGGGGCTCATTGGGAGGCTTGTCTGACAAATGCGCACAGGGGGGAGTAACTACTTCCATATGGAGCCTGGAAGGGGGGGAAGCCTCTCTTTTTGGTTGAGCAGCCGCTGCCACTTAGATGACGTTCACTCCAACCCCCTCCCCTCCACCTGGAAGTAAGTTATGTGAAGCCACTTCGAATGGTATGATATATACCCTTGTGGAGCCCTGCCCGGACCAAAAGCGGCTCCTACAAAAATGTGGGTAAGCTACTCCTCCCTTCTCCGTCCATTGTTGTGGAAACAGCGCCCAGCATTCTGCTCCCACAGTGGCCAACCAGATGCATATGGGAAGCCTACAAGCAGGGCATGAGTGCAATAGCATGCTCCTGCTCGTGTTCCACAGCAACTGGAGAGACTATGTAGATGTGATAACCAGTAGCCATTTGATAGCCTTATCCTCCATGAAGCCCAGAAGCAATTGTACAAGCATGTTACCTTATTCACAGAGAATGTTCGGAGCAACCACGGCGCCTAACTACAAATTATGTTAAAATACCCTTTTAAAAGACTGAGCACATTGGGTCCCCCACAGCTGCTTTTTCTTCAAAACCAATCTGGAACTTGCACCCAACTGACACTCCTTCTGCCCCAGCAGATACTATAACAGTGAGTACAAAGGGGGGTCACTAGTCCAAAGTGGTTGAGAAACTCTGATGATTTATTACATATGCGCACACATATCCTGCAGTACAGTAGCTATGATTTTGCTAACCTTGAACCACAGTCCTCAGGCATGTTGCTGTAGACTAGCATTCCCCAACTTGGTGCCCACCAGATGTGTAGGACTACAACTCCCAGCATACCCCAGTCAGCTGGCTGGGGCATGCTGGGAGTTGTAGTCTGCCACATCTGGAGGGTACCAGGTTGGGAAAGGCTGCTGTAGAGTGGGTAGAAGTAAAGGACTGGACATTCTTCATGCTTGGCTGCCTGCGGCTGAGAGTACGGAGCCCATATTGCTTTTCTGTCAGCATATAATAGAACAGAAACCAACCCTTTGTCCAAAGTGCTGAGATCCTAAATGTTAGCCAGTGAACAGCAGGAATGGCCATTCTATGTAGTCTTCTCTGTTTTGAAAGTGCTGTTTGCCCTTTTGAAATGAGCTATCAAAGCAAGGAAATAAAACTTTCTCTTGTTTGTTTTGTGCAAACGCAGTGGCTTTCTGGGATTAATGTAAGCATATAATGACAGATATATGAAACAGGAGACTCTGGTAAAGAAAATATGGAAGAGTGTTGAGCAATAGCTTCTATTTTCTTTTCCATTTTCCATTTATATACTTTTGTTAGTGATGCAGACAGTACTGTGGGGAAGGAAGAAGCTGCATTTATGTAGTGAATATCCAAACTTCCAGAACAATATGGGTTCTTTGAACTTGTCTAAAGAAGAGTTATTACTGTGTCAGTTTAACATGATAAAGTAGATGATGACAATGATTGTCACTGGAGACACAAGTGGCCTCCTTGGTTCAGAGCACCTTTTATCAGCCTCGGAGTCGATATACCAACTGTGACCCTATCTGGACAGAAATAGCCTTGCTACTGTTATCCATGCCTGAGTTACCTCATATTTGGGTTACTGCAATATGTTATATATGTGGCTGCCTTTGAAAGTGTTCTGGAACCTTCAGTTAGTCCAAAATAGGGCAGCATGGTTGTTAACTGGGACTGGCCATTGTCATCATTGTTGTTTGCTATTTGCACTGGCTTCCAATCTGTTTCTAGGCCCAATTCAAAATGCTGGTGTTAACTTCTAAAGCCCTAAAAGGCTTGGAGACACCTTACTGGAAGGATCCCTCCCCCCCATTTATACCTGTTATTGTTGTTGTCGTTCAGTCGTGTCTGACTCTTCATGACCCCATGGACCATAGCACACCAGGCCTTCCTGTCCTGCGCTCTCTCCCAGAGTGTGCTCAAGACCATATTCATTGCATCGGTGATGCTATCTAGCCATCTCATCCTCTGCCATCCCCTTCTCCTTTTGCCTTTAATCTTTCCCAGCATCAGGGTCTTTTCTAGTGACTTTTCTCTTCGCATTAGGTGGCCAAAATACTTGAGCTTCAGCTTCAGTATCTGTCCTTCCAGTGAGCACTCAGGGTTGATTTCCTTTAGGATTGACTGATTTGACCTCCTTGCAGTCCAGGGGACTCGTAAGAGTCTTCTCCAGTGCCACAGTTCGAAGGCATGGATTCTTCGGTGCTCAGCCTTCCTTAGAGTCCAGCTCTCACAGCCATACATTGCTACTGCGAAAACCATAGCTTTGATTAGACGGACCTTTGTCGGCAAGGTGATGTGTCTGCTTCTTACTATGCTGTCTAGGTTTGCCATAGTTTTCCTCCCAAGGAGCAAGCGTCTTTTAATTTCATGGCTACAGTCACCGTCTGCGGTGATCTTGGAGCCCAAGAAAGTAAAATCTGTCACTGCTTCCATTTCTTCCCCTTCTGTATGCCAGCAAGTGATGGGGCCAGATGCCATGATCTTCGTTTTTTAATGTTGAGTTTCAAACCAGCTTTTGCACTCTCCACTTTCACCCTCAACAAGAGGCTCTTGAGATCCTCTTCGCTTTCTGCCATTAGGGTGGTATCGTCTGCGTATCTGAGGTTGTTGATAATTCTCCCGGCAATCTTAATTCCGACCTGTGATTTATCCTCCCCGGTGTTTCTCATGATGTAGTCTGCATATAAGTTAAATAAGCAGGGCGACAATATACAGCCTTGTCATACTCCTTTCCCAATTTTGAACCAATCAGTTGTTCCATGTCCGGTTCTTACTGTTGCTTCTTGACCCTCGTAAAGGGTTCTCAGGAGACAGGTAAGGTGGTCTGGTACTCCCATCTCTTTAAGAATTTGC
Source organism: Heloderma suspectum (assembly GCF_057233095.1). NCBI lineage: Eukaryota > Metazoa > Chordata > Lepidosauria > Squamata > Helodermatidae > Heloderma > Heloderma suspectum. The sequence continues at coordinate 80,310,313 of NC_139461.1, read as the reverse complement.
CACAGTTTGTTGTGATCCACACAATCAAAGGCTTTAGCGTAGTCAATGAAGCAGAAATAGATGTTTTTCTGGAATTCTCTTGCTTTCTCCATGATGCAGCGAATGTTGGCGATTTGATCTCTAGTTCCTCTGCCTCTTTGAAACCCAGCTTGTATTTTCGGTCGTTCTCGGTTCACATACTGCTGAAGCCTAGCTTGTAGGATTTTGAGCATAACCTTGCTGGCATGTGAAGTGAGCGCAATTGTACAGTAGTTTGAACACTCTTTGGCATTGCCCTTCTTTGGAATTGGAATGTAAACTGACCTTTTCCAGTCTTGTGGCCACTGTTGAGTGTTCCAAATTTGTTGGCGTATTGAGTGCAGCACTTTCACAGCATCATCTTTTAGGATTTTAAATAGCTCAGCTGGAATACTGTCATTTCCGCTAGCTTTGTTGTTAGTAATGCTTGCTAAGGCCCACTTGACTTCACTCTCGAGGATGTCGGGCTCAAGTTCAGTGACCGCACTATCATGGCTGTCAGGGACATTAAGATCTTTCCTGTATAGTTCTTCTGTGTATTCTTTCCACCACTTCTTAATCTCATCTGCTTCTGTTAGGTCCCTGCCTTCTTTGTCCTTTATCATGCCCATCTTTGCACAAAACGTTCCCTTGAGATCTCTGATTTTCTTGAGAAGATCTCTAGTCTTTCCCATTCTATTGTTTTCCTCGATTTCTTTGCATTGTTCATTTAAGAAGGCCTTCTTGTCTCTCCTTGCTATTCTCTGGAACTCTGCATTCAGTTGGATATATCTTCCCCGTTCTCCCTTGCTTTTCGCTTCCCTTCTTTCCTCAGCAACTTGTAAAGCCTCATCAGAGAGCCACTTTGCTTTCTTGCATTTCTTTTTCTTGGGAATGGATTGAGTTGCTGCCTCCTGAACAATGTTACGGACCTCCATCCATAGTTCCTCAGGCACTCTATCAGGTCTAATCCCTTAAATCTATTCCTCGCCTCCACTGTATATTCATAAGGGATATGATTGAGGTCATACCTATTATACCTGGATGTTAAAGATCATGTTTTGTGGCCCTTCTCTGGGTGCTCCTGCCAAATGAGAAGAAGTGGATGCTACTCAACAGAGAGCCTTTTCAGTGCCCTCCCCAGAGAGGCTGTCCTGGCGCCTAACTCAGCCTGAGGACTCAACTGAATTGCTAGAGAAGCAAACAGATGGTGGAGGGGGTTGTTGTTGTTGTTGGTGGTGGTGGTGGTGGTTTGGGAACAGTGTTAAATACAATTTATCTTCTTAGGCCAAAGGGCACACAAGACACCTCTGTACTGTCTAGCTTTAAGATTCTGGATCTAGACCTGTCTTAGTTGCTTGGCAAACGTCCGACGTGGTCACTATGCGCTTGTAACAGCTACTCAAAGTAAGCTACAAGTCCTTCACAGTGTTATGCAACACTCATTTAAACATGTGGCAGCCTGCCTACACAAGCTCAGTAAACCATGTTATGTAACAGGTTTTGGCCAGCATGTTTAAAACTCATGCGTATGTTTTTTCCAGGGGTATCCGCTTCTTCCCACTCCTAGAAGAATAGCTCTTTTTTTTTTTCAAGTCAAGGTTTGAAACTTCTTTAAACTTAATTTCATCATACATCTTGAAGACAGTGTTACGGAACAGTCCAGTAGGATATGATTTTGGTATATTATTTGTGTGTGATTTCATACACTCATGTGCTCTAAGTGAAGTATTCATTCACATATCTGAATGAAAAAAAACTATTGTCAATTTAAAGTCATTTGTGGCATTCTGTATTGTGGGGATCAGAAGCACAGTAGACTTCAGCACAATTCCAGACATATCTACTCAAAAGTAAGCCCTATTGATTTCAGTTATCCTTACTCCAAGATAAGTGAGTCTAGGGTTGAAGCCACAGTTCCTAAAATCCAGCCTGTCTTGATGTAATCTACTCATTAACTAAACCTAATTACTATCAGTCTCTCTCACACACAGAGACATGTGGTTAAGGGAGAGAATCTTTCATGATAGATAATGCCTTTGTTAAAGATGGAGCATCTTGATTGTGACTATCCCATCTTTTGTTTTATGTTTTTAAATGCAAAGGGAAAAATCAGAAATGTATGCAAGATTCAGCTGTATGCATGCATACACACAAGCCATTAGTGTTTTGTTTATTTTTTTAATGATTGTGCTGGGCTTCCCCTTAGGTTTTTGGGATTTTTTTAACTTCGGGAAGTGACAGTAATGAAGGAGTGGAAATGGAAAAGAATTGGCCCCATACTGAGTTAGAGGTGTTTTCTCTAGGGTCAATTAACAAACTTTTCTAGAACTTTTCTTGTTTTTTGACTGACCATGACTACTTGGAAATAGTCCAACAGAAATGACAGCAGAACTGTTCTGCGCACAATCTTTCCTGCATTCCTCATGTGTCTGATGTGTGAGCCAGTGTGGTGTAGTGGTGAGAGTATTGGACTGGGAGCTGGGAGATCCGGGTTCTAGTCCCCACTTGGCCATGAGAGCTCACTGGGTGACTTTGGGCCCATCACAGACTCTCAGCCCAACCTACCTCATAGGGTTGTTGTTGTGAGGATAAAATGGAGAGGAGGAGGATAATGTAAACCGCCTTCGGTCCCTTGCAAGAGGAAAAAAGGCAGGATATAAATGCAATAAATACATAAAATTAAAAATGTGCATCATGATAAAAATATATTTTGCCGCCTTGTCATAATCAATGAGCATCCTGATTTCTGGGAAATTAGTATTGTGTTTTGCAAAACAGACATCACATTGTTTGTATTTTAGTTCCATAGTCTCTTCACCAGGTTGCTATTAAAGGGTATGGGCAAAATTGATTGGGCATAATAACCCCTGTACATAGCTCACTGAAATAAATGAGAGCTGAATAATGGAACTTCTGTGCTCTTACGCAACACCAATCCATTTCAGTTGAGCTTCTGCAAGAGACGATCCCAGGGGATAGTAGCCTTTATGATTATGGAACAGAGCTCCATAATTTGTCTGTGAATACTTCATAACACAATCAGCCTTGACTGACAAAGGCACTTGAATGCTGCAAAAGCACTTTGTTTTTTGTTTGCTTTTTCCATAAGTGAAGAGAATGCAATTTCAGATTTTATTCCAGATGCAGTTACAGTGAAAAATACAACTAATAAAAAATGTTCCCAAAATCTCTGTGGTGGGTGAAGTGGGCAGAGTATATCTCTGTAGCCTTATAACCAACATCTGGCTCACACTTAAAGTCCATGCAGTAACGTAGGCAAAAGACAGAGAGGTCATCCTTTACCAATGGAAATTGCTCCAATAAAAACATCATCGTTTTTCTTTAGTACTCCTTTTCCCATAGCAACAACATTATATTGCATTAAGTTAAATGGAATTTTATTCCAAAACATACAAGTAAGTTTGAGTACTGCTTTCTGTATGTTTAATGGCATGCCAGTAGAATTTTCTTCTTAGTTTCTATGCCAGGTTTTAGAAAACATTATCTTTCATATCTCTGAAAAATCTTGTGGAAAGCTTGAAGAAACATTTATGACCAATGGGACAAACTTTATATTTGAATGGGTGGATTTTAGGAAGAACCCATCAGTTCAGTCAATCTCTAATTTAAATGCCATGTGTGTGTTTTTTAAAAAAAACACCTCATGTTCCAGTTGGGAGAGACTTGCCAGCACAATGTCTTAAAGATCAAGCTAGTAGTCTATCTTGTTTTAAAGAGAATTTCACGGCACTTGGCCCAGGCAGTTACATCACATGTTCCTGGTTTGGGACTGCAGTAGCATGCAGCCAGAAGCACAAGACGTGTCATGGGGACAAGCAAGAACATTTCCTGTGGGACACTCCTGTGCTGCCCATACTGTAGCTGTCTTGATGCTGCAGTGCTTCATGTTATATCTTGTCCATTCCAGACACTAGAAGCAAATGGATGAATTCTCAGGGCTCTTCAGTACATATGGCTTGTCCAAGTGGATTGTGATTTGTGTGCCATGTTAGCAGCACAACACATAATCAGTCTTGTGTATGTGCTGTCCAAAGTGTGTCTCTTTTGTGTCACCATCACTGAAGTATACTTGTGGAAGTGTTAGCAACTGAACTCTTCTATCCTATCCCAGGGCATCATACTGAAATTGTTCCAGGGTCCCAACTCAGCGTGAAGAATGTGGCCAGCCAAAAGCAATACTGTAGTAAGCCTACCCCAACCCATATTACTATTTGAGCCTGTCATAATACAGCTAAATCAGCATGCATACAGTCAGGGCCAGAAATATTGGAACAAGGATAACTGTTTTGGCAGTTACAATGTGTACACCACCACATTGAAGTTGAAAGGAAACACACCCAGATGGGAGTGAAGTCAGGACTGTCAGCTGTAATTCAAGGGGTTTGACAAAAGTGGGGCACTAACCATTCAGGAAGGACAGCCAGTGGCATACACACACACCCATTGTTGGTGGCTCATAAGTAATGAAACAAATGGCTGACAAGCAGCTGCATGGCCAGCTGTGGCCTGTTTCCTGGGTACCCCATGATCAATCAAGCAGATAAAAGGCCTGGAGGTGGATCTGACTGTTACATTTGCATTTGGTAGCTGTTCACTGGAACTCCCAACATGAGGTCCAAAGAGGTGTCCATGCGAATTAAGGAGGCCATCATTAGGCTGAGGAAACAACGTAAACCCATCAGAGAGATAGCAAAAACAGTGGGAGTGGCCAACACAACAGTTTGGAACATCCTGAAAAAGAAGGAATTAACTGGCAAGCTCAGCAACAGCAAAAGGCCTGGAAGACCACAGAAGACAACTCAAGTGGATGACCACAGAATTCTGCTCATGGAGAAGAGGAACCCTTTCACAACATCTAGCCAGGTCAAGAATGCTCTTGCGGAGGTAGGCATGTCAGTGTCAACATCTACAGTCAAGAAACAGCTTTATGAATGTAAATACAGAGGCTTCACAACAAGGTGCAAACCACTGGTAATGCTCAAGAACAGACAGGCCAGGTTAGCCTTTGCCAGCAAACACCCAAAAAAGCCTGCCCAGTTCTGGAATAAGATTCTTTGGACTGAGGAAACCAAGATTAACTTGGACCGGAATGATGGGAAGAGAAAAGTATGGAGAAGGAAAGGAACAGCTCATGATCCAAAGCATCCTCTGTCAAACATGGTGGAGGCAGTGTTATGGCATAGGCATGTATGGCTGCCAATGGAACTGGGTCACTGGTGTTTATTGATGACTTGACTGCTGATGAAAGCAGCAGGATGAATTCTGAAGTGTATAGGGCTATACTTTCTGCTCAGATTCAGCCGAATGCTGCCAAACTGATAGGACGCCACTTCATATTGCAGATGGATAATGACCCAAAACATACAGCAAAAGCTACCCAAGAGTTTCTCCAGGCAAAGAAGTGGGATGTTCTTCAATGGCCAAGTCAGTCACCTGATCTCCACCCAATAGAGCATGCTTCTCACTTCCTGAAGACAAGACTGAAGGCAGAAAGACCCACAAACAAGCAGCAGCTGAAGGCAGCTGTAGTAAAGGCCTGGCAAAGCATCTTGAGGGAGGAAACTCAGGTCCTGTCCATGGGTTCCAGACTTCAAGCAGTCATTGACTGCAAAGGATTTTCACCCAGGTATTAAAGGCGATCCTTAAGTTTGAGATGATGTTGGTTTGTTCCATTACTTATGAGCCACCAACGATGGGGATGTGTGTATGCCACTGACTGTCCTTCCTGAATGGTTAGTGCCCCACTTTTGTCAACCCCCTTGAATTACAGCTGAAAGTCCTGACTTCGCTCCCATCTGGGTGCATTTCCTTTCAACTTCAATGTGGTGGTGTACAGAGGCCAACTGCCAAAACAGTTATCTTTGTTCCAATATTTCTGGCCCTGACTGTACATACTGGGTTCAACATTATCAAGCCACATTTTGATCATATCATACATAACACGTTAAAATAGTGCAGGGCAGTTATAAGGCTACGTCTGCCTTTGGCAAATCACAGCCATGACACACTGAAATGGATGTGTGAGCAGATCTTCAGCTTAGTAAAATTCCAGATTATTTGGGTCTTTCTCCTGGGCAGTGAGCATCACTCAGAAAGCTAAAATGTAGAGATGTTCTACTTCCTTATGTTGGGTAGTGTTTCAACAGATGAATAGAGCCTGCTCCTCAGTCATCATGTACAATGGAAATCCCACGTGGAATGCAAATTGCACATACAAATTCTTTGATCGAACCTGGTAAATGTTTATATAACTTGGCTCAAATTATTTATAACTAAATACTCCCAGAACTGCAGACTTAAATCTCCTTCATAAAAGGCTACCTGTATCCTGCCTGCTAGGATACATTTAACTCAATCACCAGCATCCAGTTTTTGTTGGCATCGGGTTTAATAAACTGAATGAAGACAGTTTTATTTTCCTGTCCTCTGTTTGATGTGTAATAGTGCTGAGGACAGCAAAAATGGAGAACAAAGTGCAACAGAGCAGAAACAAGCTGCAGTTGTAGAAACAGTTGTGGTCAGTGGAGGTGTCTCTTGCCTTCCTTCATTTGAAAATCTCTTACTGAGAAATGATGAAAAGCAATTTCTTGTTGTTGTTGTTGCTGAGCAAAATTTTGCTGAGTTTCTCCCAATGGCAATGTATATACTGTTGTTTTGGACACGCTTCCTCAGCAATGCATATTTGTAATGCTCATTCATAGAAAATAATATTGAAAACGTTGACTGCTCCAACTGGCATACATTAACGCTCTCAAGCTCTCTCTCTCTCTCTTTGTGTCTCTGTGCTCTGACTTGAATTGTTTCACTTTATATACTGTACTTAAGTTCATCAGATTGAGGTATGTGATACAGACATATTTCAAGACAAGGTTAAAAACATCTGCAGTTTAGAAACAGGGTCCCTAGGGAGGGTGTTAAATCCAGAGAGTGCTGATCTGTTTCCTGTCTTTGTTATGATTTCTCCACTGTAACTGAATATCTCTCTGAGCTACAGCAAATGAGAGTTATCCTAGTACGGCTGTGTCAGCAGGCCAAGAATTGCTGGCCTCACCTCCCCCTTTCACGTATTCTTAGTTAGCTTCCAGAATCCCAAAGCAGATTTTATTCGTTTATGTTTAAACTGTTCTCTCAGAGCTTGCTTTGAACAAAATGGACACTTGCCACATGCTCTCATCCTGTGTCAAAAGAACAAATGCATGTCTTAGCCTGGAGATGCCTATGTCCACATGTTTGCTACCTCCAAGATTACACAAGAATGCAACATATATGGAAGTTTAAATCATACTGCACATTATGAGCTTTTCTAGATAAGGTTTCTATTGTGTGGTCACCATTCCTCACTTGTGTAGTGACTGGTGTTGACGTCAGAACCCTCCAGTGCTTTCCAACCACTTTTCGGGGGGGGGGGGGGTTGAGCGGAAAAGATATGGTATTTTTTGGAACTGTGAACCAAAATTGCCACCATCCACCAGTGTACTTGTCATTCTGCTTGTTCCGCTATGCCACAGTGCCACCTAGAGAGGCCTCCAAGTAATACTGCAGAAAACCAAAATGCAATGCAATTTGATCTTCATAGGAATAAGCTTACACCCAACCCCCTTTTACAGGAAAAGCATTAATGGGTATTATAAAGGGAGGGGAACATCTAGGTAGCCAGAGCAGGTATTGCTGTGTGTGGAGGAGCGTTTGCATTGAGGAGGTTTGAAGGGCAGAGAATAGTGTCGATATCTGATGCATCCCACTAGGCTTCACCCACCAATTTAAAGGTGATGCAATGCAACATACCAAAGTACAGAAAAGGAAAAAACAGGTGTGTAGAGAGCCAATGTTAATCCTACAAAGAATCTAGAAGCAGAAGTAGCAGGTTAAAAAGCCCCATTAGAAAAGCTGTATATTTATATCCAATCATACTAGGCCAGCCTGGGCTCGTTTGTTAATAAAGTAGTTCATTTACTGAACAAGGGGAGTGTAGTTAATATAATATGGCAAGTTTGTTCTAGGCCACATTTTTTTAATGTTCTATGAAGATCTCTTGTGACATTTGGTGTTCAGCAGTGTCGCAGGAGATCTTCATAGAAAATTCAAAAAATGTGGCCTAGAAGAAACCTGCCATAAGGTGTGTAGCAGGTGGTTGGGAAAACCCCCCCACAGGCTATCAATAAATGGATTGACATCATGGAAAGAGGTATCTAGAAACATTCTGCAGGGGTTAGTATTTGGCCCACTGCTCTTCTGTATAAATACAGTCAGTGTTCATTGTATGAAAACATTAGGGAGGGTTGACATAAACCCTTCTGCACATGGAAATAATTATGAGAGGGATTGTGGGGCTATGCAGGGTACTCTTGCCCCTTCCCATGCCATGCTTGGCAGCCCCCCTCCCTGCCTAGTTAAATTATGTTTGATGGGGCTGTCCACATCTACTGATTTATGTAATTGAGTTCTTTCATGTGAGGCAGGACTCTGCCCAGAACTCTGTGTGTACTTTGGTGTGGCTATATAGTCCCTTCTGACATGTTCTAAATGCACAGTGGGCAGGGTCCTGGGCGTAGGCACCCCTCACATGTTCTTTCTATGTGTGGAGGTGGTTCTGTTTATAACAGTATTGTTTCAAAGACTTGGGAATTAATAGTACCATACTACACTGCACAGGTAAGATACCATTTAGACCAGGAGTGTGCAGAAGGTAGATCTCCAGATGTTTTGGACTTCAACTCCCTGAGGCCCCTGTCAGGATGAGTAATGGTCAGGAATGCAGGAGTTGAAGTCCAAAACATCTACTTTCTGCCCACCCCGGATTTAAACTATTGTGTCCTGTGCTGAGTAGATCATTGAGGAGACATACATAGATGACAAAGGATCCAAATGGAAAGCTGTACAATGATAGGTAAGAAAGAACTGGGTTTGTTCATCATAGGGGAAAATATTGTAGGAGGAGGGACATCCCAGCAGTTTTCAAATACTTTAAATGATCTCAGTTAAAAAAGAAGCATCAATTGTTCACTTCTGCCACCAAGGCTAGGATAAGAAGCATTGTTTTTAAACCACAGAGTAATATATTCTGGTGCAATAGTCTCACAAAACAAGGATGCAAACTTTGGAACAAGCTGCCTAAGGAAGCTCTGTTCTTGGAAGATTTCAAGGAAAGGTTTGATGTGCACCTGGAAGGGATTCTACTATAGAATTTACTGCTTCAGGAACAGAGCATTGGAAGAGATTATTCACTGGTTTCCTTCCACTGATAAAATTAGATGATTTAGAGCAGGTTTGTTTTAGGGTATAGGTCAATTATAAGAAAAGTTAGATACTTCCGAAGAAGAAAGTATGCTAGTACTCATATGGCTGGCTTAGTCCATGATCCATGCGATGAATGCCGCTTGAAGCTGTTTCGAAGATTAGCTAAATAGTGAGTTAGTAGGATTTTGTGAGTGGGCAGAACTGTCCTACATACCTGGAGGAAGGAATGGTAGATCTGTGGCACAGTATAATCACATCCAAAGCCCTTCTGGTTCACACTGTCCAGGGCAGGAGGTGAGGAATGAGTGTTTTTGCCCATTTTTGAATTGGCATTTAGTTTGCTTAAACTTTTCCCTCCCATTGAAACCAGCGGGAGGGAATAAACTACTTCGGCTCCAGAGTTAGCATAGTTTAAGGGCCTTGCTTGGGGACACATCCTGTGAGTCTAATGCCTCCCTCACTTTGCTCTTCACATGCCTCTTTTTCCCTGTAGTCCCATTGGAGCACCAATGGCAGAGGAGCAATGGCAGCAAATGTTTCTGCTGCCGCAGTGAGGAGGCCTCCAGCCATCTTCACAATATCCTATGGCACCTGGGATGCCCACCCAGGGACAATAGGATTGTGCCCTAATTTGGATAAAATGGAAACTTGTTTTCCCTCATGGGGTTAGCTGTTATGGTGTGCAAATAGTTATCTGCAAATGCAGAGAGGCTGTATGTGTGCTGTATGGAGACACAGTTATATAGCTGTGTGTGAGAAATGAATACACTTCTCCAAAGCACTTTTTATGTGTCCAAAACCCTTTACCATTTTTATTGCATTTTGTTTAAATTGACTAAAAATGTATCTCATGGGACTGGGTTCTCTGTATCTAGTGCACCAGTGTAGCGTAGTGACTAGAGTGTTGAACTGGGACTCAGGAGATCCAGGTTCTAGTCCCCACTTGGCCATGAAACTCAGTGGGTGACTTTGGGCCAGTCACTGACTCTCAGCCTAAGTGCTCTCACAGGGTTGTTGTGAGGATAAAATGCAGAGGACCATGTAAGCTGCCTTGGGCTCCTTGATGGAAGAAAATGTAATGATAAAGAATATCATAATTGTATAAATGTAATAATAAACAAACAAAAATACAATTGCCAGCACTCTCAGTTTTTTGTAGCTCAAGATTTAAGGTAGTTGTTGTTGTTAGAATACATTTTTTATTTTATATTGTACACTGACTTGAGGATCTGTTGGCTGAAAAGCAAAATAAAAATATTTTAATGAAATAAGTAAATAAATACAACAGAAAGTACTTCAACAGTAAGGGCAGATTTTGTTAGTCATACACATATTTAGAAGGTTCATATACCCACCCAAATATAAAGTCCAGTAAATCATTTTTTGAGGGCTGCTACTAGCTATATGGCTCATGTGTTTTTCCTCTGAAAGTGAATCTATGCACTTTTGACAGGTTTGCGCTCATCAGCTAGAGCAGTGGTCTCCAAAGTGGAGTGCGCGCACCCTGAGGTGTGTGCAAGGTGATCCATTGAGGTGCACGAGCCACCTGATAATTTAGCAGCCTCCTGCTGCCCCGACAAGCTGCCATTGTCCATGATGGCGGTGGGAGAGTCAGCAGGATGGGATGGGAGCTTCAAAGGAAGCTCCGTGGCATTTCTCTCTCGGCTCCGGTCCTATCCTGCCTCTGCCGCAGCCACCGAGAGCAACTGTGCCTTCCTCTTCCAGGCACGGCAGAGGAAGGCGTGGTTGCTTGCTCAGCCGCAGCACCAGAGCAGCTGCCATCCTGCTGAAGGAGAGCAAATTTGTTCCAAATTTGCTGACCTTTTCTGTGATGACGAGTGACTGTCAGCAGTATGCTACCTAGCAGATATTTTTGAAAAAATAAACACACTTAATCTGTCCCTTCAAGGTGACGTTTTACCAATGAGTGAGAAAGTAACTGCTTTTCAAAAGAAACTCGTGCTGCAGAGAGAGCATTTTAAAAATGGATGTTTGGAAGTGTTTCTCTCAGTATGTGATTTTGTTGCTGAAAATGATGTGAGTGTGTCACCTAAAAAACTCTCATATCTGCACACTTTAAAAACTTGGAAACGGGATTTTCTAACCTGTTTAAAAATCTTCCCAGCCAAGAGTTTCAGTGGGTTTTGAACCCATTTGTTAAAAATATAGAAATGCAACACCTTCCAATTAGTTTGCAAGTACAACTGATCTACATCAGGGAAGATGGACGTTTATTAGCTGAATAAACTAAAAAACCTTTGCATAATTGGTGGTTGGGATTGAAAAATGAGTATCACGATTTAGTAAGCGCAGCCAATGATGCACGTCTTCCATTTGGATCTACTTATCTTTGTGAGGTGTCTTTTTCGGCTATGACAGCCATTAAAACCAAGTATCAAAATAAACTGTACTTAGAACCAGACCTTCGAATCGCTGTATCACAAAATGTTAAACCAAGATTTTCAAAAATAGTGAAGCATATTCAATCACATTTCTCTCACAAAAAAAAATTATTAATATATATTTTTAGTGAGAGCAAAAAGGGGTTTTATACCGTTAAGAAATAAAATAAATTATTTAAAAAATGTTGTTTAGTTCATCTTTATCTCATCTTTTTTGAATTTCTATTTTTGTGTATGTTTTATAATGTACATAGCAGTACATGTATATAATTTATAAATAAATATACGTATATTGGGGGTCCGCCTCAAAAGTTTTTTACTGATATGGGTGTGTGATCAAAAAACGTTTGGAGTCCACTGAGCTAGAGGAAAATAGTTGGGCAGAGAAGATGGGTTGTTGTGGGGAGAAGGAAAAGGGGAATCCCTTCAACCATTGAAAATGGCAACTGTGGTTATAGTTGTGGGTACCAGGCTATTGGGGAGGAGAAGTAGAGGAATAATAGGAACCACAATACCTTAAATGAATTTCAGGATTTGGGAGACAAAGTTATTTTGGTGCCTAAGGCAGAAAATTCAAATAGTGGTAAAAAATATAATTATAAGCTAAATACTTGACATTTTGCAGCCTTTCCCCCACAACCCACCTATTGGTAGCTATAGATTTTGGCTGTGTGGTACTATTAGAACAAAACTGAAAAACAAAAATGTATAACTCATCCTTTCTTCTTGTAACTGATGGTGTCCCTGATTGTTTACTTTTATAAACTGAAGTGATAATTTACTCTAGGACTGCAATTGTAGTGAATCTTTTCTAACTCCTTTGTTCGGGGCCTGAAAATTATGCCTTCCCTACTGGGTTAACTTTGTTGTTTGCTTTTCCTTCTTCCTTGTTACAGAGATAGACATCTGGCAGTGCTTTGAAGCTCTCTGGTATGATCTATGTGTTCTTGGGCTGCTAAAGCTGCCACAGCTGACCACGACTGAGAGTCAGCACATCTAGTCAGCATATTTCTTCGTCTTGGAAATATGCTGCTCAGAAAGTCTGGAACTCTCATTGCTCTTCTATTTGAATTAAGCACTGAAGCCAACAGATTTCCAGTAAACTTGTACATATATTTAACTCAGAGGAAGCATTTAAACCATGGCCTTTGCGAGACTCCTGAGCAAAGTGAGAATGGTACTGTAATAGGAGTGAAACTAGCTGGGCTAGTGACCTGTAATTTAGAGGCTTTCTCTTCAGTGCAAGCAAAATATATATATATAGTGATCCCCCACCTCCATTCTTGCTTGAAACTTGTGCAGAAAAGGTCAGATTTTCCATTACAGTTTTGTTTTGCACTAATAGATTACTAAATAAATAATAAATTAGGAACATTGGAAGCTGCCTCATACTGAGTCAGACCATTTAGCCCATTATTGCCAACACTGACTGGCAGTGGCTCTCTAGGGTTTCAGACAGGATTATTTACCAGCCCCCCTACTTGGAGATGCTGGGGATTGAATCTGGGACCTTCTGCATGCAAAGCAGGTGCTCTATCACTGAACTACACCCCCTCCCCTAATTCTAAGCAACCCCTATGATCCAGGGTGCTTCCAGATGAGGCTTTCATCATGCAATTGCCCTGCCTCATTCACAGAATTTTATGGAGAATGTTGTCTTCTTCAATTGGTAACCCTCCAATGTTTTCCTGATGCTTCTTCCATATTTTTTCTTTCTAACCAAAAAAACATCAAGCAGGAAAATATGGAATAGCTGCACAATGTCTTTTGACTGGTAGCGCTAGGAGCCGTTCATCTGGAAGTATCCCCAGAGATAGTTGTGTGCAAAGGTGGGTTTCGTGCACATGGGTATTTTCCCCTACTTGGTAAGCATATGATCAGAGCTGTAGTCGTTGATAACCCTGATTACTTGTTTGAAGGGATGGAAGGGTAAGGATGCCTGTATGTTATCTGCTCCCCATAACAGTGATCAGCAGGCTTATATAATGTCTTGTAACATGCTTCTAGTGTGTGAACACTACGAGTTTTATCAGCTCATACCTGAGTTGATAAACATCAAGAAGATGTTGGGTAATGGAGGTTTTCCCCAGACATAATCCCGTGGCTTCTCAGATATGCAAAAAGAGTTCGGTTTGTTAGTCTTAGGGAGTGTGATAGGAGGAAGCAGTTAGCCTAGAATGCATGGATCCCAGCCATTGAGGTCTTTAGTGGGCAATGCCAGTAACTTATATTGTGTCCACAATGAAATAGGAAGCTAGTCCAGTCCTTGGAGCATAGATGTGACATGCTTTAATTGAACTTCCTGTCGGTAGCGTGGAGTAAATTAAGGACCACATTCAAAATATTTTTTAGTGTTTTTATGTCCAAATATTGTTACTTTTCTGGATATTATATGGACCCACCCACCCCAGTTGATTTGTTGTTGTTTTAATTCGTTGAGGAGTGGTTTTATTCCTATAAACGGATTAATAATATACTTATACAACCCACTCCAGTATTCTTGCCAAGAAAACCCCATGGAACGTATCACAAGGCTAAAAGAGATGACGCCGGAAGATGAGCCCCTCAGGTCGGAAGGTGTCCAATATGCTACTGGGGAAGAGCAGAGGGTATTTCCAAGTAGCGCCAGAAAGAGTGAAGCGGCTGGGCCAAAGCCGAAAGGACACTCAGCTGTGGATGTGTCTGGTGGTGAAAAGAAAATCCGATGCTGTAAAGAACAATACTGTTCAGGAACCCGGAATGTCAGATCAATGAATCAAGGTAAGCTGGAGGTGGTCAAACATGAGATGGCAAGATTGAACATCGACATCTTGGGAATCAGCGAACTAAAATGGACAGGCATGGGCGAATTTAATTCAGGTGACCATCATATCTACTATTGTGGGCAAGAATCCCTTAGAAGAAATGGAGTAGCACTCATAGTCAACAAAAGGGTGGGAAAAGCAGTACTGGGGTACAATCTTAAAAATGATAGAATGATCTCAGTACGAATCCAAGGCAAACCATTCAACATCACAGTAATTCAAGTCTATGCCCCAACCACTGAGGCCGAAGAAGCTGAGGTTGATCGGTTCTATGAAGACCTACAACACCTTCTAGAACTAACACCAAAAAAAGATGTCCTCTTCATCATAGGGGATTGGAATGCTAAAGTAGGAAGTCAAGAAATCACTGGGATAACAGGCAGGCATGGCCTTGGTGTACAAAATGAAGCAGGACAAAAGCTAATAGAGTTTTGCCAAGAGAACATGCTGATCATAGCAAACACTCTTTTCCAACAGCACAAGAGGCGACTCTACACATGGACGTCACCAGATGGTCAATATCGAAATCAGATTGATTATGTCCTTTGCAGCCAAAGATGGAGAAGCTCTATACAGTCAGTCAAAACAAGACCTGGAGCTGACTGTGGCTCAGATCATGAGCTGCTTCTTGCAAAATTTCCGCTTAAATTGAAGAACGTCGGGAAAACCACTAAACCGTTCAGGTATGACCTCAATCATATCCCTGATGAATATACAGTGGAGGTGAGGAATAGATTTCAGGGATTAGACCTGATAGACAGAGTGCCTGAGGAACTATGGACGGAGGTCCGTAACATTGTTCAGGAGGCAGCAACGAAATCCATCCCAAAGAAAAAGAAATGCAAGAAAGCCAAGTGGCTGTCTGATGAGGCTATACAAGTAGCTCACGAAAGAAGGGAAGCGAAAAGCAAGGGAGAAAGGGGAAGATATACCCAACTGAATGCAGAGTTCCAGAGAATAGCAAGGAGAGACAAGAAGGCCTTCTTAAATGAACAATGCAAAGAAATCGAGGAAAACAACAGAATGGGAAAGACTAGAGATCTCTTCAAGAAAATCGGAGATCTCAAGGGAACGTTTTGTGCAAAGACGGGCATGATAAAGGACAAAGAAGGCAGGGACCTAACAGAAGCAGATGAGATTAAGAAGAGGTGGCAAGAATACACAGAAGAACTATACAGGAAAGATCTGAATGTCCCTGATAGCCATGATAGTGCGGTCACTGAACTTGAGCCGGACATCCTCGAGAGTGAAGTCAAGTGGGCCTTAGGAAGCATTAGTAACAACAAAGCTAGCGGAGATGACAGTATTCCAGCCGAGCTATTTAAAATCCTAAAAGATGATGCTGTTAAAGTGCTGCATTCAATATGCCAACAAATCTGGAACACTCAACAGTGGCCACAAGACTGGAAAAGGTCAGTTTACATTCCAATTCCAAAGAAGGGCAACGCCAAAGAGTGTTCAAACTACCGCACAATTGCGCTCATTTCACATGCCAGCAAGGTGATGCTCAAAATCCTACAAGCTAGGCTTCAGCAGTATGCGAACCGAGAACTACCAGAAGTACAAGCTGGGTTTAGAAGAGGCAGAGGAACTAGAGATCAAATCACCAACATTCGCTGCATCATGGAGAAAGCAAGAGAATTCCAGAAAAACGTCTATTTCTGCTTCATTGACTATGCTAAAGCCTTTGATTGTGTGGATCACAACAAACTGTGGCAAATTCTTAAAGTGATGGGAGTACCAGACCACCTTACCTGTCTCCTGAGAAACCTGTACGAGGGTCAAGAAGCAACAGTAAGAACCAGACATGGAACAACCGATTGGTTCAAAATTGGGAAAGGAGTACGACAAGGCTGCATATTGTCACCCTGCTTATTTAACTTATATGCAGAGTACATCATGAGAAATGCCGGGTTGGATGAATCACAGGTCGGAATTAAGATTGCTGGGAGAATTATCAATAACCTCCGATATGCAGACGATACCACCCTAATGGCAGAAAGCGAAGAGGATCTCAAGTGCCTCTTGTTGAGGGTGAAAGAGGAGAGTTTAAAAGCTGGTTTGAAACTCAACATTAAAAAAACGAAGATCATGGTATCTGGCCCCATCACTTCCTGGCATATAGAAGGGGAAGAAATGGAAGCAGTGACAGATTTTACTTTCTTGGGCTCCAAGATCACCGCAGACAGTGACTGTAGCCATGAAATTAAAAGACGCTTGCTCCTTGGGAGGAAAGCTATGGCCAACCTAGACAGCATAGTAAGAAGCAGAGACATCACCTTGCCGACAAAGGTCCGTCTAATCAAAGCTATGGTTTTCCCAGTAGTAATGTATGGCTGTGAGAGCTGGACTATAAGGAAGGCTGAGCGCCGAAGAATTGATGCTTTCCAACTGTGGTGCTGGAGAAGACTCTTACGAGTGCCCTGGACTGCAAGGAGGTCAAATCATTCCATCCTAAAGGAAATCAACCCTGAGTGCTCATTGGAAGGACAGATAATGAAGCTGAAGCTCCAATATTTTGGCCACCTAATGCGAAGAGAAAACTCCCTGGAAAAGACCCTGATGCTGGGAAAGACTGAAGGCAAAAGGAGAAGGGGACAGCAGAGGATGAGATGGCTAGATAGCATCACGGATGCAATGAATATGAACTTGAGCACGCTCCGGGAGAGAGCGCAGGACAGGAAGGCCTGGCGTGCTATGGTCCATGGGGTCACGAAGAGTCGGACACGACTGAACGACTGAACAACAACAACAAAACATTCCTCCAGTGAGGAAACAATGTCATACTTATTCAATGCATTGCTTTTCTGTGATCCCTCAATAAAGACCACATCATAAAGATCCAATTTAGAAGATTCCATTCATGGAACTTTCACAGAAATGGTTGGAACTGGAATTGTATTACAGAATGGTTAAGTAAAATTTGTTCCTGTCCTCCCCACATTAGTCAGAATAAACTACAATTAAATTGAATGGAATCGCATTCTCTTACTTGACATCTTCCATGCTGTTTTTACTTTCTAAAAGAAGAAAATGGGGTGGGGTTACACTAGGTCCAGCAGATCTGCAATATATATGGCACACATTTGTCAGTTTCCTAGAACAATTTCCTGGTTGTTTCTATAAGAAGCAGTTCTTGCTCACATTCTTTAAGCATGCTGATTGTTCTGTAGGAGTTAGGCATGTTCCCATGCCTAACTCCTAGTTCAGTGAGTCAAAACAATAGGAAGTACTTTCTCTGTAATGGAATCACTGCTTTGTGCAGATTTGGAAATGAGAAGTGGCCAGGGAGATCTTCCATTAACCTTTGTATTAATAGGGCCTAAGAATTAATAAAGAATGAATGGAAGCCTTAATAAGATATCCAATATATATTTCATTTTCTAGTGCATGTGTGTGGACACGCGCGTATGTTTTCAACTGTGACTGCTATAGTATATATTAATGCTAGGAGAATGATGGACAGCTGTACTGTACATGTGGTAATGATAACTTTGTGATGGATTGCAACCTCACCTGCACATGGCATAGAAAGTCTCCCCCCCCCCCCGGGGGGCTATTTGTAACATTCCAGTCTCATGAGCAGCTTCGGGCAGCTGCCAATTTTGAGAAAACTACGGGGACAGCGGGGGGCGGGCAGGATGGAATCCTCTCCCCCTCCCCTGAATATGTGATTTGTTCCTTGATATTATATGGGATTAAAGTCAGAAAACAAAATATAGAATCCACATGGAAGAAGACAGACATTGCCACACTAGCTTGAAAGCTGGAATGTTGGGATCTGCTGGTTGAGTTTATGATTTTTGCAAATAATATCATATGTGTATGTCAGTAAGATTTTGAATCAAGGTTTGTTCCAATGTTTCTGCTTCATTGCCAAGACATATGTTTTGCTGAACATACACTTTGGCAGGCAATCATCATATGAATAACCTTTCATAAGTGACCTTTATGCCCATTTAAAGGGCACGTGCAGGAAAATGTACATTAGAATTAGATGTCCACATGTTTTGTCATCTGTTTATAGAAGGCAAGGCTATGCAGTTCAGTATTGATCAATCCATTTTATCAGTGCCCATTCCTCCTTTTCAAATACAGCAGTTGCTTGGCAAAGCAAAGTGCTTCACATGGTCAACTCCTATTTTATGTCTTTAAAATTGAGCTGATTTTTGCAGGGTCAGCAAAGTAAAATAAAGAAATAAATGTACCACCACAACAGCAAAATTAGATTGATTACATTAAAGCAACCTATATAAACAGACATTTAGTGTACATTGACTACAGTGGAGAGGTATCTGCGTATGTACACTTTTCCCATATTTGAATTTTGATATTTTTTTTTAATGTCAAGTTATTTTTTAAAAAAAATATTACGCCTTCCTGCAGGAATGGGATGATGTACAACTACAAACAATTCAGATTTTTCAGGAAATGTGTAACTGACTCCAGGGGCTGGTTTGAAATGAGCCTATCTAAGAAATGAGACTGGTGCTTTCCTCCTTTCATAATAGAAGGATGGGGAGAAGGAGCGGCAGTATTTTATAATGCTGTTACTGGGTGCTGGGAAGACACATATTTGATTTTCTGGGATGCAAGAGGTGGTTAACTTTTTACTGTTGTACTGATGGCTATGAAAATCTATGTGTGTGTATACCTAAAATTATGGCTGTATCCGTATCACATGCAGACACTTGAACAGATGTGTAAATTAAATTTGACAATATAGGCTGTATAGCAGTGGTTCTTTTTCTTTTTTCTTTTCATAAATCTGTTTCACCGTCATAGAAAATAACCCAGGAAGTACTGTGTAGATCTGCTGGTCACATGACTGAAGGTTCCTCCATACAAATAAATTCCCTCCACAAAGTGTCTTAACTTAGAGAAGGCTAGGCTAGAATCTTTCTCTATGACATGCTCGCTTTCTGTGTGAAGGATTTGATTTGTATGGAGGACCATTCAGTCAAGTGAGTCTCTAACTGCAGTGTGAAATAGTACCACCAAGACACAGCATTATCACCTCAGTGATTACTTGGCCCAGTAAGATGATGAATTCACTTCCTGTAATGTACATCCATATTGTATTTGATGTGTACTTCGATTGGGTTAAGAATGTGGGGTATATAGCTTAGATATGAATATATGTGCAGAAGCAATCATGTGATTGCTCCACCCACGTTTCCCAGGATTCCACATCAGAGCTACTTAAAGCAAATTGTGGCAGTGTGCCATAAATGTGGGTCAAGAGGCAAAAATGGGCATGTTTTGAAGCAGTCACATGACCAGCATATGCTAAAGATGGATCACTCAAACTGACTTGTCAACATGTAATTTGGGTATTATGAATTTATCCTGAATTGTTAACAAAAACACTGGAGAAGACTGAAGATTTCATCTTCTCCTTATGGGAGGAGTCTTGAGATACTGTATGCCATGAGAACCAGAGCACTGTGGGTGTGGCACTGGACAGCTCAGCCCCACACTGCTCCAAATCTTATGCAGCATCTGTTAGAGCAAATACAGATTATTATTCATGTATTGATGTCAGCGGCCACTAGTGGTTAAAACGTAACCTACAAGTTACAAGTGTCCCTTTTGCCCTTTCACCAAGCATTTCACCAATGAAAACGCCCCTGCCTGTTTATAAAAAAGCAAAGAAAACAGAAGTATGGAGAGAAATTTTAGAAGAGAAAAAAAGATGATGAAATTTTAAGGTGTGTGAGCAAAGCTATGAAAATTAATTATCGGCTCTTGAAAATGATGTACAGGTGGTTATCTGAAGTGACTATCGTTTCAGTAAGCCGAGCACAATCTACAAAAAGTACTACTGCTCTGCAACAATTGCCCATTAATACTGATTTGCAAGGAGTTTTGCTTAATTGAATGGAAGTTATACAGCAGCCAAGTTCGTGGATTGGACCTTCCTGATCTGATCCAACTCTTAGCATATATACTTTTGCTATAACATGCCGTTCTTCATTTTTATAGTACCCTGCTTCACTTATTAGGTCATTGATACAAAGAACAAGTTTTTCAGACCAAGATGCTCTGGATTTAATTAAATAGAGTTCAGCAAGTTCTTGTCAGTGTTTAGTAACTGTGGTATTGGGGTAAGTGAACTGCATGTTGGGAGTATAGACACGGAAAGAAGTGGGGATGAAGAGGAAGTGAAAGCGAGGAGTCAGGAGAATTGGAGAGGGAGACTGTTTGCTTGAGTTTCAGTTTTAAGAAAGGACTAGTGAAGGCCTAGAATAAAGAAGCATTTAAGTAGCTGTCTCTGGTGTCTTAGGATTCTTGCAATACAACAACTTGCCGACAAAGGCGGGAGGGCTCTTCTACCTTTGACTCCACCACCACCTTTCCTCCAAACCCTGGGTAGGCCAGCGATTCCATTTACTTCTTGGACCAGAATGTTTGAGACCTCCTGGCTATTCATGATAAGGAACTTCCAGATGCAAGGAAGCGTGCGTTACTCATCCATTGCTTGGGAGCAGAAGGTCAGAGAATCTTCTATAATTTACCTGTTGTGGATGATAAATATGAGACAGCTTTGGCTGCTCTAAGAAACTTTTTTGTGCCTAAAGTTAATATTGTGGTGGAACGCTATAAATTTCGCCAGCGGGGACAGAAACAAGGAGAAACTACAGATCAATATATTGCTGCTTTGAGGGAAATGGTTGCTATAAGTGAAGCTGCTATGCCAGAAGTTACTGTTTTAAGTCTGGAAGAACTCGCTGAAGCTACTACAGTGGACAGAATGACATGCGTTGTTACAGTGTGCGTCCCTGCGGTAAGGAAGTCCCAGGACCTTGAGTTGATGTTAGATACAGGCCCTGCAGCCTCCATACTGCCCAGGTCTGTTTATATACAATATTTCAGTAGCTCACCACTTACAGCACCTAAATTGCATCTCAGAAGTTACTCAAGGAATCCAGTTTCAGTTCTTGGTTGTCTATCAGCAGAAGTAGCATTTGGAGTAAAAGCCACTTCGGGCCATTTACTAAAATAGTCTATAAGGGTAATGGCATAACGACACTCAGCAGGCCCCTGATCAAATGGCCCCACTGTGTCAATGGCCAGCTTCTCCCAGGCTGAATCAGGCAGTGCGACAGGCTGCAGTGGAGGCACACGTGTGGTTGCTGGCTTGTCATGAAGCTGGCAAGTCACACAAGATTTGATAGCAGCCTCAACTTGCATATCCATTCCAGGCCAGCAATATAAATCACGCAGTCGTTGTTGGTTCATACAATCCCTTGATGCATATTGTGGGCCAATTGTATCAGTTTTGCTTGTAATTCTGGTGGAACGATGAGACGATGAGTACCCCGGATCACTACAAATGCCCATTAATACTGATTTGCAAGGAGTTTTGCTTAATTGAGTGGAAGTTATACAGCAGCCAAGTTTGTGGATTGGACCTTCCTGATCTGATCCAGCTCTTAGCATATATACTTTTGCTATAACATGCCATTTTTCATTTTTGTAGTACCCTGCTTCACTTATTAGGTCATTGATACAAAGAACAAGTTTTTCAGACCAAGATGCTCTGGATTTAATTAAATACAGTTCAGCAAGTTCTTGTCAGTGCTTAGTAACAAAACATAGCACGTGTCTCCTATGTTTCATAGAGGTCAATGGTAAAGTTAGCAAGATAACTCAAGCTGATGCGTAACAGATACACTAGCTATAGAGAACTATGCTGCCTGATGTAGTATGCATGTTAGTTATGGACCATTATTTTCGATTTAAATTTCCTACAGGTACAATAAAGGAACTGAGCAGAAAGGGTCCTCTGATTATTAAGGGCACACAGCTGCCAAAATGACATCAAGAGGCTATTTAACATGCACATAATATGATAAGTCCTCAGCACAAATATTTTTCTTTTTTGTATTACCCGAAAGGAGGAAGCAGAGAGAATGTAACCTTTCAAAGAAATTCTTAAGAGCAACACAACAAATTAACAGCAGGTGGAATCAGTGCTTTGAAGTATTATCCTGGTACAAACATCTACTTAGTGTTCCCAGTCGATGTGTGTGTGTGTGTGTGTGTGTGTATGAATGTGTGTGTGTGTGTGTGTGTGTGTGTATATATATATATATATATATATATATATATTCCATATTTTGGAATATAGTCAGTTTCCAGAAATCAGCCTTTAATGCTGACTGCATTAGTTTGAGGTCATTTGTTCAATGGTTGTGAATGAGAGGCTGCTATTCAGCTATTCCTGCCAAGTCTAGACTACAACAATCCATTAAAACCTATTAACCGGAAAGGATCACATGAAACCCCATGCTAACAAACTTGGGGCATGTTATTAGCTTAGAAGCATGGGAAGGGGCCTTAAACCAGCTCAGACTATTTGTCCATTTAGTCTGTTCTGACTGGCTGCAACTTTCCAGGGTCTCGAGCAGACAAAGACCTTTCACATCACGATTGATCCCAGGGCCTTCTGCACACAAAGCTTGTGCTCTGCAATGGAGCGATGGCCTTTCCTTTGTTCTGATCAGTTTATACTCAATGTGCAGTTTAATTCAGTTCAACCGATGTCACTCTTTTAGACATTTGGCGAAAGGTTGCCGAGAATAATTGAGAGCCAGACCTAGGCCTGGATTCTGAGACAAGCTTGGTCTAGTTAAAACTGTCGTGAGAACTGGAATGCAAGGCAAAATCCTAAGCTCCGTTTTCCAGTTGGTTGAGGAGCCTGACCAGCCCCCCTTGTGACATGATCTCAGCATTCCCCAGTCCATGCACTAAATACCAACAAAAGCACTGTACCTGTTCCTTCCTCCTCTAGAATGTGCATCAAAAACTAGACTCACACAAGTGCACACATGTCACTCCGCATTTTATCACTAGATACCTCCTGGTTGAACCTTGAGAGCTGCCTCCATTGAAAAGTATTGGGTTGTATCCAACATTAGCCCTACTTAGAGTAGACCCATTGAAATGAATTGGACTTAAGTTAGTCATGATAAGTTAAGTCCCATCTTTTCAATGGCTCTACAAACTTATTTTGATCCTGTTGCTGCTCTGTAGCCACTAAGGATGCCATTTTTCCCACCCACCCACTCCTTTTTTTTTTTTTTTACTGAATTCAGGGATGGGGGGCATGTTGCCCACCCCGATCTACAAAAAGAGTTACATAAAATGTATTACTATTTTATTGAATAAATATTTTGGAATGTAATATTTTCAAATCATTCAATGGTGAAAGTATGATCTTTGAAGTAATGCCAGGTGGCATGGAAATTTGTCTCTGTGTTGATGGACATGCACACATTGACAAGTCATCACTTAGTGTTTCTGTTACTGGGTGATGTACATATATGTTTGAATCTATCCATATTACATGTTTGAATCTATACCAAAGGAGGGTCCGCTCTAAAATTTTTGCTTCCCAGTTTTCCTAGCATTTTGGTCCATCATCAACAGTCCTCAGTCCTATAAGATGCTAGGGAAGGGGGTATTGAAATCATTACAGCCAGTTGGCACAATTTGCATTTCATATCAGATAATTAGATCTGTACCAGACAGTACATTGATTGATTTAAAAGAAATAGATAGGTATACTAATTTCATGTGATGCATATATGTTAAAATTCAATTTGACTAACGTGGAGAGGAAGTAGTTCAAGAGCAATACTTACTTGTGTGCTTTGCTTATGCCATTGTGGAAAAAAGTAATGAAGGGCTAAATATAATCCTAAATGCATTCCATTTTTATCATCTACATTGATCCTCAGAAGGGCCTTTAGAAAGACAATTTCTCATTTTGCTTATGACAACGCAATGGCATTGCAACTTATGAAACAGCAAAATCATTCTAAAATTTGTATTAATACAAGTATGTCGATCAGTAAATAGTTGTTTGAAAATGAGGAAGGCCTCAAACCAGAGTTTGTAGGAGCCAAGCTCCAGTGCCGGAGCCAAGCTCCAGTGCCTTACCTCCTGCATATCATCAGTTCTGGTCCTCAGTTACTCCCATTTAAACTGGAGACCTCCCTGGTTGCCAGAGAAGTACTGTATTTGAGATGAGGTGCTATGAAAGTTCTGTCTCTAGGGTGATTTTCACATGCAAATTATCACTTGATGTCACAGTCTTTGAGTGATTAATTTGATAAATGAACTTGCCCTCAGCAACTTGTAGAGCAGGGAAAGGAGTCAACTAAAGAACAATTCATTCTCGTCATATTGGGGAAAGCACTGAGCCAGTGATGGGGTGTAAGAGGTGGAAATTTTTCCAGTCCTTAATTTTTCTGCAGAAAAAATTACATTTTGTAAGTTCATTAGTAACAATAAATGAATGCCAATTGCAAATACCAAATTTAGGGAAGCTTGGCAGTTTCAAAGTTGTAATGTTTTCATGTGATTATCCCTAGCAAAGAATGTGAGAAAATACGTAGAAGTCACATACGTAATGAACTTTGTTGAAATAAATGTGTCGTCGTCTGCATATCATGCAGTTCTTTGGATTGCTAAAATGTACTCGCATGTCAACTGTTTTCAGTACCTTTGTTTTTCAGTACCTTTTCTTAAATTTAAACAATGTAAGGGAAGTATATGCTATTGTCTTTAAATTTTTACAAATATTCCAATAAAATGTCTTCATAATATAGCATTTAAATCACATTAAGTGAGTTTTAATTTTTCCCCTCAAATATTTCAGGTCAAATAGTTCTTGTGTATTGGGACAAAACATTAACATGAGGTACTTTTAGTTTTGTTTACTAATTAAAAATAAAATAAACATGCTAAATTCAGTCACTCTCTAGACATCACAATGTTTTCCACTGCAAATTACCCTAATTTACATAGGAAAAATTTTCAGTTCAAAAATTTTCAGGAAACTCACATCACTACAGACAGCTTATAACAGAAGTGCATGAACACTTTAAAAATGGAATTTGTGGGGCATGGTTTTGGTACTATGTCACTATATATTGCTGCCAATTGTAGCAGCACGACTGAAAAATAAACTCCAGGAAATTTATTTGAAGTGAGACTCACCTGTTTTCAGGTGAATAACACCATATGTTTTAAAACTCCTTAGAACATACATAAGGAAAAGGCAAGAGGAAAAGGCATGAGGAAAAATCGTGCTATCAACATGAAGTCAAAAAGATGTATAAGCTTTCAGTGTAATTGGATGGGGCCATTCAGTGGACCAGTTTGATGGGTCTGTATCAGTGTAAGTACTCTCAGATGGGAGAGGAAATAGAATTCTATGGCTATAGAAGATTATCCCCACTAAGTTTACACAATTACATTTTACAGCAAAATTTCTCCACAGCAGTGAGATTTCCTATTCTTATATGGGATAGGAAAAGTCTTGAAGATAATAGGAAGAATGCAAAAGCAGGAGCATCTGGATTGGATTTACAAGTAAATAAAACCTTATAAAACTGTGTGCGAATTTCAGACTGCATTAAAAAGATATATTCATTTATACACCTGCATCTTTTTTCTTCTAAAACTTGTCTCCATATGAAATAAGGAGAAGAGCAGTCTTTATTGCCACATAACCAAGACACCTGCAAGGCCAGGCAAGCAAAAAGCCTCTTTAATGTTTGCCCTTGTTGCCAGCCAAAGTGAGCTTTCATTGTATATGATGCCATACTTCATTATTTTTATCAAACATAGTTCCTTATATAAGGAATCCAAAGCAACTTTGTTTGGTAACACAATAAAACAATAAATGTGAAAGCCGAAATTTCTAAATTAGTGTGGGATTATTTTGGCCTTCTTGGAGACAGCATCTGTAAACAATCAGGCAGAAGCTTTTCCATAAAACAATACAGAATAATCTCAAAGAGCATGTAAAGTCTGCAGCATTTCAACAAGATTTTTAACCTATGAGGAAGCCAAAGTCAACACAATACTTCCTGCACATAAAAGCCTGGAATGTCATAGCCATGTGGGGGCAATAAATGGCTGATACATTTGCCTTGAAAAAAATCTAGTCATTGTTAATATGAATATTGGCAGAAAAGAAACAAGAAGGTGATTTATGAGGAATTGCTTTGAAGATGCAGCCAATTGTGATCTAAATTAATGATGTGTCAGTGAGACAAAAATGAGACATTAGAAATAGTTCTAAATTCCCAAAGATCAAAAAGTGATCTGATCCAAAGATCACATTCAAATCTGTAGAACTAACTAGAAAAGGCTACTTCTAAGTCCATTTTAAAATATATCAGAACAAGAAGTCAAAAGTCTGAAATGTAGGATGGGTTACATGATACTTCAAAGCCATAAAACCTAGCTGTCAGTTAGATCATAAACACATTTATCATTTTTGGTTATGGAAGCTATGATCGGCACATAAGACATCCTCTGCCTAATAGAACTACATTTATTCATTAAAAAAAATCTTAATGGGTTATATCCAATTGGTGTCCCTCTGCTTGTTGATGCAGCAGAGGCTTCCATCTGTGGAACCAGGGACAGAGGTGATTTTTGGCCATTCCTCCTCCTGCTGCAGCCCTCCATGCCACCTCAACTGCTGTTTTGAAGGGTCCCCCAACCCTCTGGGGCAGATTTGGGGAGGTGCAGGGGCTGCTGACAGGAAGGGGAATCGCCAGCAATTGCCTCTCTCCCCCACCTACTCTGGGGGATCAAAGAGTCCTCCATCAGTGGAGCAACACCAATTGGAATTCAACCTAGCGTGCTTTCTTTTACGTACACTGATATGCTCCCATCACTGAAGACCACCCACCCTCAGAGTCTGAATGCATATTGGAATGTACACAAGTCTCTGGATTGGGGTAATTATATGAAAATAAGGAAAAATGTATCGGAGACCTTTCAACATATAAGATGAAACATCTTGCTAGATTTTTGGTTAGTTGTTCCCATAAATAAAACTTATAAGTTGAAACAGAGACTAAACCACAGAAAGGGCACTTCTATTGCCAATGGCTGCTATTCTCTCAAAGTGAATAGCATTTTGTGATGGCAATTTTCATTGGGACTATGGAGTGGGGTGTGTGGAAGGGTCAACCTCCCCTCCCACTGCAGGACTGATTGCACCTTCACCCCCAGCCTGCTGTTTCTTTTTTTAAAGGAATCAAGACATATGAAATATGATCACACATTTCCATATCATTTGGCTGTTGAAATCAACTAAAGGATGTCATATGATTGCATTGTATTTCACTGTGTAGTTTGTATTTATATGAACATGGGATATTGTACTGTCATGATGAGTTTTTTACTCTGAAATCGGTGGATCTTATATTTACATAATAGGCCCAACGCTATAGTAGTGCAATCCTGTGTACTCTCATTTATCCAAATTTCTTATTTCTTTCCTTTTGGATAGTTTCCTGGCCTTTCAGATAAAAGAGGTTCTGCTACGGGAGGCCTCCTTGCTACCAATAAATAGGCTTTCACATAGACGCCTTTATTAAAACCAAGACACCATTACAAATTCCTAGCACATACTTTTTCCGAAACTTGAAATATTCCTATAATTCTTGTATGCTTATGTGTTGGCTAAAGGAAATGTAAAAAATGATCCTGCTTGCAAACCAATACCATATGTATGGGTATCTCTGTCTTGATCCTATTTCTTCTTTGCAAACAGTCTTAAAGAGTTGTACTGTCAAGACTCCTGATATTGGAATGCACTTGAATGTACGTTGGAATGCACTATCCTTTATAGTTACATAGGTAGATATCTGGCATGCAGGCAGATTGGTATAATTTAAATATACTTGTATAATAAGTACATTAATTCTGAAAGTATAAATAATTTTGCACAAAGCTTGTTATGAGAAAGGGGGAGTACACTCATCAGTATGCATTTATCCTTCACGTTAGTTCTTTTCTTTGTTTCATAAGCTCCAGTTTGGAGTAACAAATTGGCTCATTTCCCACAAAAGACAAATTGTGTCTCCTCTCCTTCCAGGTCAGCCACTATTACTAATGGGTTATACATGGAAAACCTCAAGCTAATGGCATGGCCCAACTGTCCTGAAACTGTTCCTAATTTACTCAGTGGTCTGAAAGATTTATTGATATTCTCTTAGGAGTGATTACAAAATGGGGGGGGGGATTTCTGATATAACTTTAGAAATGAATTACAGCTCTTTAAAAATGTCTTTCTGAGTATGCAGTCAGAGTGTAGAGTAATGTAGAGACTATTATTAGAATGCTAAAAGTTGGCTTTATGTTGGCTACTGCAATAAATATTTTTTGTTCACGCTCTACCAAGACAATAGACCTAACATGTGATCATATTTGTTTCAAAACAATGGGAGGGATCTAGAACACCACAAATGGAGTTCCATTCATGCAGTTAGGATTTCTCTGTTCCACTTCCCCACTGCAGCCCCTTGCGTTCCCTGAAAAAAACACTACTGACAGAAAGAGGACCCTCCGCAACAGTGTGAAACGTGGTGCAGTGGGCTGTTCTTGGAGGGGGGAATTGGTGGAAATCAAAGACACTCCACTTACATGAACAAAAGTGCCTTCCATTCATGCAAGAGACTTTCCGGATCCTGCCCAATGCGCTTAAATATTACATTGGTAAAGGTGTAGTTTAATGTTAGATGCAGGACTTGACTTTCAAGTCTGCTTTTATGACTTTTTTTATCCTTCAGGGAAAAGTGGTTCACCTCCAAAAGACATATTTCTGAACTCTAGTACACTTTTATAGGAAAGATTGAAATGTGGGGGTGGGGGTGGCAGGCACTTTGCATGTTTTGTGCATGTTTTTTGTGTATGCAAAAGATCAAGCCCCTTTTGGGGCAAACAGAGGGCTGCTTTGTGCACTCCCAGGGCCAATCTAAACGGAAAAGGTTTGTGAAGCAATTTGGTCAAAATCCACATTTTCACTGAAACAAATTAGCTCTTTCCACAGTATACGCAATGCCATATTCCTCTGCTTTTGCAGAACAAATGAGAACTGAAGCTGCATTAGATGGGGTTGTGTGGGCAAGTAGAAATGAATGTCATCAATTACATAGGTGAGGGGCAGCCAATGAGCTCAGGTTTGCTCCCCCACCCTTCCTCCCTCACATGTTCAATGAAGTGCAATGGAAGACTTGCTTATGACATTCATGACACACATTTATGAGGCAGGTAGGCAGGCCGGCAGCCACTGCTGCCCAGAGAATGAGCAGAATGAGTGTGAGTGCAAGAGGTGCAGAGAGCGCGGAGCCAGAAAAGAGGGAGAGTGGCTAGCACATTGTCTTTTATGTATGTTAACTGCCCAGTCAACAGGCTCCCCCCCCCCCCGCAACACAGGCTCAGTGGAGTGCTTCTGAGTACACGTTCATGAAAATCATCTGCCCTGGCATCCACCCTTTCTTAGCTGTGCTCGTTCATAGCTGCTCACTTCCAAAATAGCAGGGTGGCTTCCCTCCCCATTCCCATCCTCAATCAATATTTAAAGTGAGTGGCAGCAACTGATCCCATGTTCACTATAGCACAGTTTCAAAGCTGAAGAGCTGGCTCCCCTTCCCACTCCCATGCTCAGTCAGTATTTAAAGTGAGAGGCAGCAACTGAGCCTATGTTTGCAACAGTGCAGTTTCAAAGCTGCAGGGCAATTCCTGTACTCAGCAAAGTAGAATTGAAGTCAGTGAGTTACTTCTGGATAGATATGTTTACCCCTCTGCTCTCCCCATGCAATTTTCCCTTCCACCAATCAGCGCTGCTTCCACCAGCCCACGCCAAAGCCAGCTGAGGTCACACAGACTCCCGAAGTGCACTGAAGCTGCTGTGATGGGAAAAACTGACACAAAATGAGTTTGGAAAAAACCTGAATTCAGGGCAAGAAATGCCAGGCTAGCTACGGAGAGCAGCGTGCATTTTCTGACACAATCGACTTGGGGGTACAGTAGAACCGGAGTAAAAGCCTCATGTAGATGGGCCCCCAGAAAAGACCTGCACACCTTGTGCTCATTTTAAAGAGCATGCTACATAGACTGTACAACCTGTACTTCTTCCACACTGATCTTTGTCAGTTAGCTGGACTGACGGAAACATTTGTGGCTGAAGCTCCCTGCCTGGGTGTACAGGATCAAATGTGCTCTAGCACAATGCATGCTAGAGTGGCCAGGTGTCTGCTTTTACAGCAGACAGTCCTCTATTTGAAGGGTTGCCAGAGGACTGTCCTCTGTTTTGAAGGTATCTTCTGTTTGAACAGCTATCCAACCCAGGTTCAGAATAGAAATGAACCATCAGAAGGAAGAGCTGGGTCTTGGAAGTTGCCCATCAACAGTACCAGGACAGCAGGAACACAGATCACCTGCTCAAAATCTTCTACACTGTAGAAAGATGTACTGTATTTCTATTTAAATTCCAGTAATTATTTCTATATTTCTGTGTACACATATAAATTAGAATATGTAAAATTTATGCAAATAGATGTCCTCTGTTTTCCTCTTTTTTTGGTGATGTCTTCCTTTTTGGTAATTGGCCATCCTAAATGCATTCCAGTCCATTCAGTTCAAATAAAATATGTGAGTTCTTAGTGTCTGTTCTGTCAGCTCTGTCACTATAATTGTTGGGGCAGAGTAATGCTATAGTTTCTATAGTATGGAATGCCCTTTGGCTCAACATGATCATGTGCTCCTAGTGTGGTAACACTGTACGTGGTTCACCTCCTACCCCTGTTCCCAGTAGAGAGGGAAGAATGGCAACAAGCACAGGCTTTAGCAGAGAATGCCAGAGGTCCAATTCAAATTTGATGCTCTAGAATGGCTTCAGATTTGCTCTAAAATGGTCTCATAGTGTCACCACTGAGAAAGTTCTCTCGAGTTGCCACGTATTGTACTTCATGCAGCAGGGACACCTGGAGAAGAACAGCCTCTGACAATGACCTCAAAGAATGGGCAGGCAAATATGGAGATATGTGCAACGCGTGACACAAGGCTCTTACAACAATAGTTCCAAGCTGTATGAGTAAATAGTAAAAAAATGATAATTTAAAATAGAGGACTCCATTTTATCCTCAGACATCAATATATACTTTAGTTGTGAAGCATCAAAATATAACAATGCAGTTCTATACACGTCTACTTAGAAGTAACCACATTGAGTTCAGTGGGACTTACTTCTAGGTGCAAGTGCATAGGATTGCAGCTTTAGACCTCTTTTATTAGGAAGATGTCTTACACTGAAATCCTATGTGAGTCAGGGAGCAAAGTGGCATCTATGGACCTTTCCATGAGCATAATTGAGCTTCTGGGGCAGGGGCAGTCAGATCCCTCTCCAACCAAAACTGCTCGCCACTGACCGAGGTACAGCTCCATCCCTTCCTAGCCCCAGTTAGCCAGTAGATCCGAGTGGGTTAGGATTGCTCTGCTCAAACTTTAAACATAATTCTAGTTTTTTTTTAATCCAGATAAATTTCTCAAGGGCTTCATCAAGGGTTTTTAAAGAAATATGGCTTCAAAATAAAACAAAAGCTTAATTCTCATCAACTAAGGTGTTATCATTTTTCCAGTCTTTATTTATGTATTTATTTAAAATTATATTTATGCTGTCTTTAAGGGTAAAAAAACTCAATCTTGAATATATTTTTATATACATTTTTCGTAATTGTTTTTAATTACTTCATATTGAAGAGGTTTCTGTTCCTTCACTTGATTTGCCATATGAGTAAAGGAACAGTAAACCAAACTTGTAGATTGATAAGAAAGAGTATAGCATTGTTGAATATTTACTGTTTTCAGTGTAGGTGCTGTTTGAAACAAAAGTAATCACAAAACGGGGGGGGGAGGGGCTTCCATAAGACAGAGCCAACTTTCATATAGCTTTATTAGTACTACATGAATAGCTTAAATGCAGTGCTGAAAGAAAAGTTGATGTTGTGAAAAACAGACTTTTACAGCCTGCAGAAAGGATTGGTTCTCTTAAGGCTTTCCTCCAAATTAAAGATAATTTCATTACAGACATATAAAACATTTTTTGAAACTGGGTGAGCTGTAGGAGCCCAAGCTCTGTCTTACAAATTATTAATAAGTAGAGATGGGAAAGAATCTTAATTCTTTAGATTTAATACAATTCTTGTATTATAAGCAATTTTTAAGATGAAATACACTTAAGTTGATTGCCCCCAAAATGATGTGCTGGTATATACATAAAATTCTGTGGGCCATAGATGAAGCAGCATTTCATTTTTTTCTTTCTTTTTCGGTACATTATAAACAATCCAGTGCCCACCTACTTGGGAGTATGTTCTGCTGGACTCAGTAGGATGCACTTTGAATAAACATGCATTGTTGTTGTTCAGTCGTTCAGTCGTGACTGACTCTTCGTGACCCCATGGACCATAGCACGCCAGGCCATCCTGTCCTGTGCTCTCTCCCAGAGCGTGCTCAAGTCCATATTCATTGCATCGGTGATGCTATCTAGCCATCTCATCCTCTGCCGTCTCCTTCTACTTTTGCCTTCAGTCTTTCCCAGCATCAGGGTCTTTCCAGTGAGTTTTCTCTTTGCATTAGGTGGCCAAAATATTTGAGCTTCAGCTTCAGTATCTGTCCTTCCAATGAGCAGTCAGGGTTGATTTCCTTTGGGATGGACTGATTTGACCTCCTTGCAGTCCAGGGGACTCGTAAGAGTCTTCTCCAGCACCACAGTTCGAAAGCATCAATTCTTCGGCGCTCGGCCTCCCAGCTCTCACAGCCATACATTACTACTGGGAAAACCATAGCTTTGATAGACGGTCCTTTGTCGGCCAGGTGATGTCTCTGCTTCTTACTATGCTGTCTAGGTTGGCCATAGCTTTCCTCCCAAGGAGCAAGCGTCTTTTAATTTCATGGCTACAGTCACCATCTGTGGTGATCTTGGGGCCCAAGAGAATAAAATCTGTCACTCCTTCCCTTCCTTCCCTTCTATATGCCAGGAAGTGATGGGGCCAGATGCCATGATCTTCGTTTTTTTAATGTTGAGTTTCAAACCAGCTTTTGCACTCTCCTCTTTCACCCTCAACAAGAGGCTCTTGAGATCCTCTTCGCTTTCTGCCATTAGGGTGGTATCGTTTGCATATCGGAGGTTGTTGATAATTCTCCCGGCAATCTTAATTCCGACCTGTGATTCATCCAACCCGGTGTTTCTTATGATGTACTCTGCGTATAAGTTAAATAAGCAGGGTGACAATATGCAGCCTTGTCGTACTCCTTTCCCAACTTTGAACCAATCGATTGTTCCATGTCTGGTTCTTACTGTTGCTTCTTGACTTTCGTACAGGTTTCTCAGGAGACAGGTAAGGTGGTCTGGTACGCCCATCACTTTAAGTATTTCCCACAGTTTGTTGTGATCCACACAATCAAAGGCTTTAGCATAGTCAATGAAGCAGAAGAAATAGACATGCATAGGCTTGGGCTATGAGTAAGGTCAATTTGATTTTATTTCTTGGATTGCAGAGGTTTTTTTTAAATGCTGGAGACAGAATAAAAGACAAAAAAAATCCCACATAATTACTATTATGAGATTTAACTGACCAAAGGTAAACCAAACTTTGGTTTTTCCACTGTTAGCATAACAGTGCGATGTGGCTCTTAGGTTTTCTCTTTCTGAGTATAAGCTCTATGGGAAGAGTCCTTAATATAAGTACTTCCAGATGAGACCACTTTCAAAGTAGTTCCATTTTTATATTGGCAACCTGAAGTTTCCATTTAAATACTAAAATGCCACAGCATGGGTGGTGAGTGGTATTTAATTTTTAATGATATAAGCATACGTATCACCCTACATATTACTTTCAGAATTCCTTGAAAGACTCTGAGTCTTAACAAACTATGCATGTCTACTTAGAGGTA
Source organism: Heloderma suspectum (assembly GCF_057233095.1). Taxonomy (NCBI): domain Eukaryota; kingdom Metazoa; phylum Chordata; class Lepidosauria; order Squamata; family Helodermatidae; genus Heloderma; species Heloderma suspectum. The sequence goes on along the minus strand of NC_139461.1, from coordinate 80,276,076 downwards.
AGCCCTACTGAGTTCAGTGGGACCTACTTCCCAGTAAGCACAGTCTAAATTACATATGTAAATTAAAAAAAATAATTAGGGATTGAGAAGGATTTTGGAAAGGGTGGGGATTTAGAAATTACGTCTCCAAGTTTAGAAATCCTAGTTAACCATTTAAAGCTGAGCCATGCTGTCTCTGAATTCTCTTTCTGGTCATAGTGCTTGGCATCAGTTCTCTCATTTGCCAGTTTCTGTAATCCTCACTTTTCCTGCACTTTCACAGACTTACCAAATTGCAAGGGGGGGGGGGTCAGAGAGAGAGAGAAAGCTGAAGCTAAACCCAAGTGCTGCACCTAATCTCCTTGGGAGGGTTTACTCTAAAAGGTGGTTTAGAAAACTCTAAATAGATAAATAAATTCTTATTTATTTATCTATTTAGATATGAACTGTGGGTAGTTTTTTTTTTATTTCTCTTTATTCATTGACAAGGAAATACTAAAACAAAATTACAGTTCCCATAGTTAATCTGTTTAGTAAGCACTTTCTCATTCTCCATTACATGCTCAGAGCCTGCATTGCTTACTGTGGGAAATGTAATAATTTATAATATTTCCCAGGAGGAATGAAAACCTAGAATACCTACAATTCCCAACAATAATTAGGGATTAAAGCATGCCTCCATTGCAGAAAGCTGGAAACTTTTGGCTCTTCCAAGCCCTCACAGCTGCCATTTTTCCTTTCCCTTCCCCTCCCTCACAAGTTCTAAATTTGAAAAAGTGTTGGGAAGGGGGGTGGTATTAGCAGGCAAGAGATTTGGTGATGTTGGAGAAGATCTTGCAGGCTGTGTTTTCCCAAGCTTCAGATGATTCTGGGGGAAATCCTGAACTATTCCCCCCAAAATTCCAAAAAATGTGGGAAAGATTACCTCATTCCAGATAGAAGCTGATCTCTAAAAATAATTTCTTTCATTATTAGGGTGCAATCCTAACTAGATAGGCGGCCGCCTCTGAACTCGGAGGTGACCGCCTATCCGAAGCAAGGCAGGGGAGGCACGGGGGGGGGGGGGGATTGTTCCCTCCACGCCTCTCCTGCCTTGCTATTTTTCGCCAGACAGCTGTTTTTGGCTGTCTAGTGGCGGCGGGGCCGACTGGGAGAGGAAGCTGCCGTACACGACACGTTGGATGTGTCGTATGCACAGCTCCGCTCTCCCCGTCCTAGAACGTCCCGCCCCGGAATGCCCCTTTTCAGTCGCTCCGCGTTCGTCTGCTGAGCGCAGAGGATGGGGCTTCTCCGCGCTGCCTCCAAGGCAGCGCAGATGAGGGGGTCAGTCGGTTTTCCGGGAACTGACCTCGGAGCGCGGGCTCTGAGGTCGGTTCCCAGAAATGAGCACATCCTATGGCCCTCTAGACAGTGTCTAATGGCCAAAGGACTGTTCCCTAAGTTTCTTACTTCCACATTAGACATCTTTAATGATCATGTGCAAGCTTTAGAAATTACATGTCACACTGCTAGTAAATTCGCTACTTTCCTTCAGAGAGAACATTTTAATTTTTAAAAAACAGCTCTTTTTCAGTAGTATTGGGGAAAACATTTACAAAAAAAATAGATTTTGTTCTTAAGTTAACAAAAGCAGTAAATAGTGTTTTGTTTTTTAAGTCACAAGACAGTTGAAATCTGAACATCCTAGATGCTTGAACCAATCTGTTCCTCAGTTCATTTGGATGCCTTCTGACATTCATCTAGTACTATGGTTGAAGTTTTCAATTGGGTGAAACTCTTCCAGTAGAACTGAAAAGCGATTTCTATAGAGTTTGGCACAATTCCATTATATTTATTTCTAGAACTGCTTTATCATTTCTGGACTGGGTCAGCCATTATCCCATCCCCTCTTTCCCCCCACCCACCATTGCCAGGGCTAGTTTGCCTGTGCTTTGATGCAAGGTATTGAGCATATTTCACCATGCGTCATCACCCTTTCGTGCCGAACAATTGACATTTATTTGGCAAAAGCTTTACTTTCAAACTCTCTTGACATAAGCACAGAGTCAAAATATCCTTTTTATTAGGGGTGCTTCAGCTCAGGGTTGATTTAATTCATAATCCTTAGGGAATGTTGTATGATTTCAGATCTATGTTCACAAATATCCTGTGCGCGGCATAAAGTTCCTTTCTGTAAGAGCAACATTATATGGGAAGCTCCTCTTCCATTATTTAAGACTGATGATGTTACTAGAGTGGCAGAGAGGATCCTTTGTGGATCCTTTGCTGCTAAGGTAGTGTCTGAAGGGACCATTAGTCTGGACTCTGGAATCGTTGTTTTGAAATGGAACAGAATGGACATCTCAAATGAAACTAATGTGAAAGTACTCCACCTATATGACAGCTGTAACTTGGCCCCACAATGATCAAGGTTTGAATTAGGACTACACCAAATATTCTCTTATTTTTTTTTATTTTCAGACTGAAAGTAGTGCTTCAGGAGGGTTGGAAATATTTCCTGAAAAAAATTGTGAGAATATTCATGTTCTTGATCCTGTTCACTGCTATTGTTTTCCCTATCGGTTGCTAGTTAGGTACCTCCCCTGCTCGCAACACCCCCCCACACACACCATTACTTCTTCTGCTAATTTGTGGATAAGGTTTCCAATTAAATATGGCTATGTGATTATGTCTCTTAGGGCATTCAGTTAAGACTGAGGGCACTACTTCCTGGATCAGTCATGTGGGTGATCCCAGCTACTCAGGAATTACATAGCTAATGGGATAAATTCATGACACTGCATAACTACTCTGATTTAACTGCATGGTGACATCACTGAGGCCAAACATAGCTGAATAAGGGAAATGGCAAGAGAGGGCAGTGTAAATGGATGTATGAACATTTTCACAAGCACTGCAAAATAAATAAAACTGTGGCACAGGTTTGTGCTTTTTGATGCTGTGGGAAACACAGTTGGTAGTTTTACCTCAGGAGTGGACTGTATGTTTGAATGCTTCCACATCTTAAAAGAAACTTTCTTGAACATAGGGGAAAAAAACCCCTAGCACTCAAGGAAGAAAGGCTTTCATCTACCTTGTCCCTGATAATGCTCTTTTTCTATATTCAGAGACAGTTTTATACAGGAAGCATTCAAACATATGATCTTCTACATGCAGTCCAAGGTGGTACAGTCCAGCAAGAGCTTCCTTAGGGCTTCTGTACACAAGCAGTTTATTGCACTCTCCTGATTGGCCAGTCGCAGAAGTTTGCAGGCCCTTTACATGATGTTGTCAACCTCCAGGATGTCTCCTGTACTTTCCCCCATTATTCCGCTTTCAAAAAGATTGAAGATAAGCTGGAATTAAAACAACAACAATGCGGGATATCGCCATTATTAAGATTACTAGATGGTGATGTTTCATTGAACATACAGACATTGCCGAGAAAGGAAATTTGCAATTCCATATCATGTGCTTGCTGTTTAAAGGAGCCTGTCATAATCCTGCAAAGAAAACTGAAGCAGAAAGCCCTGATAAAGTTGCAGGATTTTAGTCTGGTGTAGAAATGCTCTTAGGTAGCTTCATTTTCCTTCTCTTGGGCCTTCTGATGTAGCATTCTGATTAAACTCTTTAGGGAGCAATCCTGTGGCCACTAGACAGTGACTGGACGGCCATAGGATATGCTGTTATCCAGGAACCGACCTCAGAGGCAGCACGGAACAGCCCCGTCCTCCAGGCTCGCAAGAGGAGTGCGGAGGGGCCAGAAAGGGACGTGGCTGGGGGCATTCTGGGGCAGGGAGGGCATAGCTGCATGTACAACACATCCAATGTGTCATACAGCAGCCTCCTTCCCTGCTCTGTGCTCCTGCAGCTAGACAGCCGCAATCGGCTGTCTAGCAGAAAAAGCAGGGCAGGAGAACCACAGAGGGGACAATCCCCTCCATCTTTCTCCTGCCCTGCTTTGGATAGGCGGTCGCCTCTTGAGTTCAGAGGCGGCTGCCTATCCGGATAGGATTGCTCCCTTAGCCACCTAAATTTGGAGGACCTGTTCCAGTCTCCCGATTTAGGGACCTTGTTAGAAATGAAAGTGGGACATAGCAATTAGTTGTGAGAATGGCTACAGGACAAATCGGGAGGAGAACCTTTCAGTTTTCTGTGTGTCAGAGCATCTTGCAAAGGAATGGCTGCTGTCATAAATCCATTTCAAGTCCTGTAGTTATCGTAATATAATGCATTGATATACTATTATTTTTAAGTGTATAATTTGGAGAGATGCTATCCTACAGTCACGATAAGCACATATACACAACAAATAGCAGTAAAAGGAGTATCCATTAACTTTCTGTTTATCCTTTTTTTAAAACGAGCTGGTCTAAGATGTAAACCAAAAAATCTGGCCAGCTCTCTCATTTAGGCTTGTGAATTGAACCTCTCTTTTTGACAGCCACGTACATGTGAAATTGTAATATTTGAACTCCCCACTGAGTCCTGAATTTCAAACAACCATAAATAATTCAAACCTAAACTTACATTCAGTCCTTTCCGAGATTCAGGGCTGTCACTCTTCATATATTTATGGAGTGCAGGAACTTTTGTTACAAGGAAATGATGGAAAGGAAAACTATCTAAATTAAAACTGGCTGTGTAATATTTTACATTTTTAAATGAAACAGTTCCATGTGTTCTTGAAAATATTTTGGTTGTGTTGAAAAAAAGCGGATTGCTGCAATGATATCTTTTCCTACATATAAGTTACAGTTGTGTAGTAACTAATGATAAAACCAGACATAGGGTGGCCACTTCTATATTGCCCAAAAAGAGAACTGTGTAATCAAAAAAGAAGATAAAAACAGATACATATTTGCATAAATTTTGCATATGTTAATGAAGATTCATACATGCAAATGTAGATGTAATCACTGTATACAATGAAACTCACCCTTAGTGTGGAAGACAGTGTCTAGGTGGCCTGTGTGTCTGCTCAGTTTGCTGTCCAAGTGCTGTTACTTCAAGGCCCTGCTCTCCCTTCTTATAGTTCTTTATATTTAAACCAAACTTGGACTGGAAGGCCCTTTAAGTGGAGGACTGACTGTTCTCTGACGGCCCTTCAAATAGAGCATTCTCCATAAAGTAGGGCACATGGCCATCCTAACTAGACAAGATGCAGATGATGCATAATTAGGATCTCCTGTAGAGTTTTTAAAATGTGTTTTTGTTTGTAAAGCAGCAAGGGAGGGGGGAAAGTGGATTGGGGCTATAGTGCTGGGGAAAGGTATGTAATGGATCTGGAAGGTGGAATGTCTTTCCCTATTGGTGAAACCTTACTTTACAAGGGATTCTCCCAAAAGAATTAGTGATAGGCTGCCACCACAGGCTAATCCTTACCTAAACTCCCTAGTTCCAGGGGTTAGCAACCGTTTGGGGCTATGGGCACATTTGGCAATTTGAGAAACTGTCCTGGGCACCACCACAAAATGGCTGCTATGGGGGGCATGGCAGAGGACAAGTAACCTGCTCAAACGACTGAGTACAAGGCAGAGGTGGGGTCTGAGCCTCACTCCTTTGATCCCACAGTTTTCAGCACTAAGAGAATCCTATTTCACAGCAATCCCAGCTGCCGGTAAGGAAGTGTGTTAATTAAAAAAAAAAAACATGGAAGGGGGGGCAACTTGGTGGTTACCAAGAAAAGTGTCCAAGGGCACATTGTTGCCTACCCCTCCCATAGTCTGTCCAGCTAGGAAGTTCTAAGCCCTTTTGCCAAGGACCCTTCTCTTCAGACCAACCCTAGGAAAAACTAAAAAGAAAGGTGCTTTGGGTTTTGTTGACCAAAGCTCAAAACACAAAACTTAACAAAACCTTGTGAAAACCCTAAGGACAAAAGGGAAGCTTAGCAAACATGCAATCCTAAATATGGAGAGGGTTTTAGTGAGAAATGTGCTTTTAAACAACACAGCTGAATGTCCAAATAAGAAGGATTTTATTTGGGTAAAGGGAAAAACCAGGAAGAACAAAGGAAGGCAATAATCATGCGCACACTTCCAGATAAAATCAATGAAGTCAGTATAACTTATAACTTATAACATATTACCTGCATGAGTAGAATTTTGGATTTCAGAGCATATGCAGAATTCCTTGCAGAGATGATGGTCTGAGAGAATATCTTTGGCTTCCTGATTAGATGTTATAAGGAAGACTTAGACTAAGAGCGAAGTCATATATTGGTGGGAATATAAATTCAGTGAAAGCCAGCCTGTTAGTGGAGATTGATTGTTGTTTTTTCTAGTAGTACAATAACCTCCATTCCTGAGATTAGCAGTGTCGCCAGCGCATCACAAAATTACTTAGTGGTTGCACCCACCTTCTTAATGACCCTACAGTTGAATTATAAAAGAGCCGGCCAGTTCCAACCAGTTGGGCCATTATAAAAAAGTGTTAGCATGCAAATGCTTATTGGGGAACAAAAGATAAGATCTGGCCTATCTGGGCTTCCTGGCATGGTCCAACTTTCCAGATGCTTTAGGGGACACTGTTGTGCTACAATCCTGTTTCTCCCAACACAATGAGCTTCTCTACATTAAGCAAAAAGCCACATCCATAATGGGGCTTTCTGCTTTCAGTTTCTTTGCGGGATTATGATGGGCTCCTTTACACAACGGACACATGGTTTTAATCAAAGAAAGTCCTTCCTTGGCAAGTTCAATCTATATGTTTCTGTGCCACTAGATGGCACTGTCATTATAGCACTACACCAGCACAGCTGATAGATCAGAATAACGTCCCTTTTTGCGTTATCTCCTATCTTTTTTGAAAGTGGAATAAACCAGGAAAAGTGTGGGAAACGTCATGGAGGTTGATGATGTCGTGTAAGGGACCCGCTAACTGCTGTGAGTGACCAACCATGAATGTTCAACAAATCGCTCTTGTAGAGAAGCACAGTGTTTCCAACTGAACACTTCCCCCCACCCCCTGCTGCTATTTGTCCCACAGAGGAATATTTGCAGATACCATACACTAGGGATGTACGAAAGTCACTTGCCTTTTCGCAGCTTGGCTTCGCGGTGGGGGGGAGGTGCTTCGCTTCTCCCCCCGAAGTTCAGGCGAGGGGGGGGAGGTGTCCCGTCTCACCCGGTTGAAATTCAGGCCGGGGGGGGAGGCGCCCCGCCTCGCCCAGCCGAAATTCAGGACGGGGAGAAGCGCCCCGTCTCCCCGGCCGCGAAACAAAAAGGAAAAAAAAAGGAAAAAAAAGACCCCGTGATAGGCTACGTGACGATTTACGTAGCCTATCACGGCTAGATTTCCAAAGTCAGCCGTGATAGGCTATGTAAATCGTCACGTAGCCTATCATGGGTGACTTTGAAAAAAAAAAAAAAGCGTGTATGCAAATGGCGGCGCCCATGGGGCGCCGCCATTTGCGTTCCTTATTTTGGCACGTCTAGTCTACGTAAAGATTTACGTAGACTATGGCGAAAATAAGGGCAACGCAAATAGCGTGCCCTTATTTTCGCCGTAGTCTACGTAAATCTTTACGTAGACTAGACGTGCCAAAATAAGGAACGCAAATGGCGGCGCCCCATGGGCGCCGCCATTTGCATACGCGCTTTTTTTTTTTTTCAAAGTCACCCATGATAGGCTACGTGACGATTTACGTAGCCTATCACGGCTGACTTTGGAAATCTAGCCATGATAGGCTACGTAAATCGTTATGTAGCCTATCACGGGTATTTTTTTTTTTTTTACTTTAGGGGGGTTTTTTTGTAATGGCGGTGGCGACAGCCGGTCGGGAGACCGGCCGCTGCCCCCCCCCCCGCGCCGAACCGCCGCTGAACCGCCGCCAGGACCCGCCGCCGAGAGGGACATTCGCCGAAGGTAAGTCCCGGCCTGGGGGGGGGGGCGGTGGAGAATTTCCCAACCAACTTCGGGGGGCCGAATCCATCGGCGCTCGGCCTCCCGAAGATTCGGGGAGAAATTCTCCGCCATCCCTACCATACACTAACTATATATTTCCCCTCACATGTTCCAGAAACAGCAGTTTCTGGAAGCTGATTTTAAAACAGGAAACCAACTCGGAGCAAAAAAGTTGAATGCCCCCTCCCGCTCCAGGATCACAGTCCTGAACAGTTCCACCCCACCCCCCAACAGCTTTAAAAGCTGGGAAATCATATCATGTATATATTCTTCCATCTTGAGCCTTGAGCTGTGAACCAGGAAGTACCCAGTTTAAGTCTCCTTTCGCCACGAACTCATTAGGTTAACCTCGCCCTCGGAAGTTCTGAAACCAGCCCAAGGCCCCACCCCCTGTGATCTAGCAGGGAGACTTATCAGCAGGGATTCCCCTTAGTGCTATGCTAAGGGGAAGTGGTGCACAAGGAAATCCCCACTGTTCATAGGGCTTTGGTCTGATCCAGCAGGGCTCTTCTTATGTTCTTAAGGCTCTGAGTACGCCCAGCCTTTTTTCCTTTTTCCTTTGGGCAGCTGATTCCCTTGCTTATGAACGCCCTCTTGATTTCAGAAACAGTTTTCCCGAGTGGTTTGTGGAAACTGCTGTTTGAAGAACGCAAGTCCAAAGCTCCCTGGGGCGTGCAGAGCTAGTTTTGTGGCTCTTCAAATCCTGGCCAGTGACAACAGTAATGCAAAGTATTTTGGTCCCTTGCTCAGTTTATTAGATTTTTTTTCTATTTTAACCATGTGGAATTTCAGTTTAAAAAAGCCTTCTTTTATACAAACATAACTACTTTTCTTTGGAGGAGACATGATTAAAAACATTGCTATGAGGTAGGCTAGTGTGGTGTTTGTCTTCATTCAGGTCTCCATGCTTTCAGGCCTGATATTCTCTGGATCCCAGATTGAGCCCTGTCCTACTGGAAGACCCATGCTTTGGTAACGTAGAGGACAGGGTTAGGTATTGCTTTGTTATTTTTGCCTGGAGCGTAGTTCCAAAGATTTCTCTGAGTTTGGTATAACTTTTTATCCTTTCCCTTTCCCCCTGTCTAAATAAACTTAAGCTCTACCGCTTGAGCTGTGTGTGCTTACTCCCAAGTAAATCTCAATACTAATTCCAGAGCTTTCTGTTTGGTTACTTGCTACAGTTTGAAGCTTTAGGCCTAGAACTTAAAACAGAGGGTGCTGGCTCCTTATTTCTGATGCTCTAGGAGGGTCCTGTGAAGTCTGACAGTCCCCTGGCTCAGGCTGATGTGGATTTAAGGGGTGGTGGCAGCTCACTTGAGTAACAGTTTGCCTGTGCCTATACTGCAGGGAGTTTGGGTATCCCCCTCTTCCTTTACTGCTTACATAAGATCAGGATGGGCATATGAAAAAGTTACCTATTGAGAAGATGAGTAGCAATCTGGCAACTCCAAACAGCGGAATCATTTCTCTGAAGTTCTGTAAAAAATGGAAGCATGAACAAACTCTAAGGATTACATTCCATGCATCTGATGAAGTCGCCTGTGGTCCATGAAAGGTTTTGTCACAGTACATTTGTATGTCTTAAGTGCAAGAATTGCGCTGATTGCGCTGCTGATACCTGGGGTTGACTGTGGTCGGGTGTGGTACAAGCCTGGCTTTGGGGGGCAGAAGAGGAGAGGACTTGACACAAGAACTGGATTTCTGTGGCAGGCAGATTTCTGAAAGAAATGGCTCTTGTATATCCTGGGAGGAAATAAGGATTGCTTATGGAACCAAAGGCTGGAGGGAACTGGGGAAATCCCTAAACTGTTTTAAGGACCTGAACTCTTGAAAAGTGCTAATTTTATTCTCAAGTTTCCTTCTTGGCATACAATCTTCAGTGTTACTGTGGATTTCTAGAAATTAATGTACTTAAGGCGGGGCTGCCAGAGGCTGCTCGGGAAGGAGCCTGGGGAAGGAGGACCAGCCAGCAGCTGCACCGGGTGAGCCTGAGCCTGCTTCTGCCCCCGCCCACAGGTACTTAAGGCGGGGCTGCCAGAGGCTGCTCGGGAAGGAGCCTGGGGAAGGAGGACCAGCCAGCAGCTGCACCGGGTGATCCTGAGCCTGCTTCTGCCCCCGCCCACAGGTACTTAAGGCGGGGCTGCCAGAGGCTGCTCGGGAAGGAGCCTGGGGAAGGAGGACCAGCCAGCAGCTGCACCGGGTGAGCCTGAGCCTGCTTCTGCCCCCGCCCACAGGTACTTAAGGCGGGGCTGCCAGAGGCAGCGCCTCGGCGTGCGCCTCGGCGTCGCGAACCACTCTAAGTGCGTACTTAGCGTCGCACTTGGAGTCGCAAGATCTACCCACCTGCCTCTCCAGAGACACCAGCAGCCACAACACCAGCAGCAAATAGCAGCAGCAGCAGAGGGCAGCAGCTTTAAAGACCAGGGGAAGGGGCAAACATGGACTATCTGCTCCTTCTTAGCTGCTGTTCTCTTTTATCTCTTTTATATTCTTTTAAACTGTTGTATATTTTATATCTTAATATTTTAATATGTGCCTGGGAGGACTATTGGACAACTCAGGGGGTGGGGGAGGTGCCACCATAACTGTGGTCACGGGCAGGGGGAGGTATGGCGTTGGGGGATTAACAGGTCAGCTGAGGAGAAGAGGGGCTAGACACCTTACAGCTGTCCCCTCTTCTGGTTCTTCCCCCAACCTGATGGTTCCTGGCAGCCTTACCAGTCTGCCCTCGGGTCTGGTGGTGCTGCTGCTGAATGCCAGGTCGGCCCAAAATAAGACCTCCCTCATCCATGATTTGATTGTGGATGAGGGGGCTGACCTGGCATGTATTACTGAGACCTGGGTGGGGGAACTGGGAGGGGTCACTCTCTCCCAGCTGTGCCCTCCTGGGTACTCGGTGCAGCACCAACACCGACTTGAGGGTCGGGGAGGGGGGGTTGCCGTGGTCTATAGGAATTCAATCTCCCTCTCCAGGCTTCCTGCTCATTTGAGTGCAGATCTTGAGTGTCTGTACCTTGTGTTGGGTACCTGGGACAGATTAGGGATTCTGTTGGTGTACCGCCCACCCCGCTGCCCATCGGACTCCCTGCCTGAGCTGATGGAGGTGGTCTTGGACTTGGTGTTGAGGACCCCCAGGATGATGGTCCTGGGGGATCTCAACTTCCATGCCGAGGCCGCTGTATCCGGGGCGGCTCAGGACTTCATGGCCGCCATGACAACCATGGGGCTGTCCCAACATGTCATCGGCCCAACGCATATAAAAGGACACACGCTTGATCTGGTTTTCTCGACTGGGCAGGAGGATGGTGATCTGAAAGTAGAGGAATTAACATCTGCCCCTTTGTCATGGTCAGATCACTTCCTGCTGAGGTTTAGACTTCTGGCGGCCTTTCCCCTCTGCAAGGGTGGGGGACCTATTAAAATGGTCCGCCCCCGGAGATTAATGGATTCCGATGGATTCCAGAGGGCTCTGGGGGATTTTCCTGCTGGTATGGCTGGTGCTCCTGTCGAAGCCCAGGTCGCTCTGTGGAATGCAGAGATGACTCGGGCGGTTGACACGATCGCGCCCAAGCGCCCTCTCCCTCTGAGCAGAGCCCGGCCAGCTCCTTGGTATACACCTGAGCTGAGGGCAATGAAGCAAGAGGGGAGACGGCTAGAACGCAGCTGGAGGAAAACTTGTGCTGAGTCTGACCGAACACAGGTAAGAGCCCACTATCGAGCCTACTCTGTGGCAGTGAGGGTGGCAAAGAGGCAGTTCTTTTCCACCAGCATTGCATCTTCTCAGTGTCGTCCGGCGGAGCTTTTCCGAGTGGTTCGCAGCCTGTTACATTCTGGGCCAGGGAGAGAGACGGTGGAACCCTCGGTAGCACGCTGTGACGAGTTTGCGCGGCACTTTGAGGATAAAGTCGCTCAGATTCGTCATGAATTGGACACCACCATTAATGCAGTCCCATTGGTAGAGGTGTTCAGAGCACCGTCTGGTCCAGTTTTATTGGATGAGTTTCAGTTACTGAGGCCTGAGGATGCGGACAAGGTGCTTGGCCAAGTCCGATCGACCACTTGTGTGCTTGACCCTTGCCCTTCATGGCTTATTAAATCAAACAAGGAGGGGTTGTCCGGCTGGGTCCAGGAGGTTGTAAATTCCTCCTTGAGAGAGGGAGTGGTGCCTGCCGCTTTAAAAGAGGCAGTAATCAGACCACTCCTGAAAAAGCCTAACCTGGACCCAGAGGCTGTTAACAATTATAGGCCAGTGGCCAACATCCCCTTCCTGGGCAAGGTGCTTGAGCGGGTGGTTGTAGGACAGCTCCAGGCACACTTGAATGAAACGGATTATCTAGATCCATTTCAATCGGGCTTCAGGCCTGGTTTTGGAACGGAAACTGCCTTGGTCGCCCTGTGGGATGACCTCTGCCGGGAGAGGGACAGGGGGAGTGCGACCCTGTTGATTCTCCTGGACCTCTCAGCGGCTTTCGATACCATCGACCATGGTATCCTTCTGGATAGGTTGTCTGGGTTAGGAGTTGGAGGCACTGCACTACAGTGGTTCCGCTCCTACTTGGATGGCTGATTCCAGAAGGTGGTGCTGGGGGATTATTGCTCTGTGCCATGGCAATTGTGCCATGGGGTTCCACAGGGCTCTATTCTATCCCCCATGCTGTTTAACATCTACATGAAACCGCTGGGGGAGGTTATCCGGAGGTGTGGGCTGAGGTGCCATCAATATGCGGATGACACCCAGCTCTACCTCTCTTTCTCATCAAAACCAGGTGAGGCAGTGGCTGTTCTGAACCAGTGCCTGGGCACGGTAATGGACTGGATGAGGGCTAATAAACTGAAACTCAATCCAGACAAAACGGAGGTACTGTTAGTGGGTGGTTCGTCTGCCCGGCTAGGTGATATTCAACCTGTTCTGGAGGGGGTTGCACTCCCCCTAAAGGATCAGGTTTGTAGTTTGGGGGTGCTCTTGGATCCAGAACTGTCACTTGAGGCACAGGTGAACTCAGTGGCACGGAGCACTTTTTATCAGCTTAGGCTGGTATACCAACTACGCCCTTATCTGGACAGAGATAGCCTAGCTACAGTTATCCATGCTCTGATAACTTCTCGTCTGGATTACTGCAATGCGTTATACGTGGGGCTGCCTTTGAAAACGGTCCGGAAACTTCAGCTGGTCCAAAATAGGGCAGCAAGATTGTTAACAGGGACTGGCCTGCAAGCTCATATTACGCCAGTACTTTTCCAGCTGCACTGGCTGCCAGTCCATTTCCGGGCCCGATTCAAAGTGCTGGTGTTAACATTCAAAGCCCTTAACGGCTTGGGGCCAGGTTACCTGAAGGATCGCCTCCTCCCATATGTGCCTGCCCGGACCTTAAGATCATCATCAGCGGCCCTTCTCCGTGAGCCCCTGCCAAGGAAGTGAGGCGGGTGGCTACTAGGAGGAGGGCTTTTTCTGTTGTGGCACCCCGGCTCTGGAATGAGCTCCCTAGTGAGGTTCGCCTGGCGCCTACATTGTACTCCTTTCGGCGCCAGGTGAAGACCTTTTTATTTTCCCAGGCATTTTAGCATTTTAGCTTTCTAAATTTTTAGCTTTGCTGTTTTAAATCTGTATTTTAAACTCCTGTACTGCTGCTAGGTTTTATTGTGGTTGTATTGTTATATTGTGGTTTTAATGTTCTATATATTTTAAATTGTTTTATTGTGTGTTGTTTTGTTTTAGTTTTTGTGAACCGCCCAGAGAGCTTCGGCTATTGGGCGGTATAGAAATGAAATAAATAAATAAATAATAAAATTGGGACCCCCAGTAATTGCTAGTCAAGCAATTTCCTGTCAGAAAGTACTTGATACGTTCTTTATTTCAGTAAGAGGTTTGTTTTTTTCAGTAGGTGATAAAAGCAACAACCAACAAAATGTACCTGATACTAATTAATTAATTACACTTCTCTACCACCCAATAGCTGAAGCTCTCTGGGCGATTCACAACAATTAATGTGAAGTTCCAAAGCTCCAGACACAATAACAATATGAGTTTAAAACAGATACATGTTGTTTATGGCTTTGTAGCAGCCATAAATAGTTAATCCTAAAACAACTTCATCAGGGTCCCAGCATGTCAAGAGCAACTGGGTATATATATTCCTGAGAAAATGCATTGGACAGATGAAAAGAATCTGTATGTTCGGTATTTGAAATGGGACAACTTCCCATTCTTTAGTAAAGCCATATGGCTCTAACGTATCCAGAATGGGGTGTCTATCCTTAAACTCGATTCTTTCCCCATAGAATCTAGTGTGAAACCTTCCACTGACTTCCATAGGAGCAAGCACTAGCTCTATTTATTTATATATTTTAGTAAAAGTGTCATATTTAGGTCTTGGAACATGCTTAATGGCCAAGATTGTCCCTATAATTTTCAGATTCCTTTTCTTAGACAAGAGCTTCTATTCTTATTTATATACATCTTAGAAAGCCCATTTGTAATTCTTTTAAATCTTTTAATTCTCAGAAGTTATAACTAAATCCTGAAGTTCACCCAAGCCTGGGATAGCCTGCGTACACAGGTGTTACATATTCATCTAGTGATCTCCTCCAACATTACAAAACAACCAAAACCCAATATACATACACATTTATATTTACTCTTGGTGTTTTAAAACAAGTGACATTACACAGTTGCAAACACATATACAACAGAGTATCTGTAGAATTCCATTTTGATTGCACAAAGTCATTGTGTACTGAGATTCTAAGTCCTTGAGGAAAGTTCTTTTTGTTGAGCTCTAAGTGAGTTTTTGCCAAGTCAAAATCTTCCTGTTGATTTGTTGATCACAAAAATTCTTCCAATAGCCAAAGATATCAAATTTATTATTAAAATCTTGGTACAAGAGGTGATATCCCTGGGCTATATTAACAATCAGACTGGACAATATTTGATGAAAGAGTATGTAAGAGTTCCAGCTTTTTACATACTTCCCAAAATTCATAAAGAAGGATTTCCTCTACCAGGAAGACTCATTGTGTCAGGCTCAGGATGTATTTTAGAGCCATTCGCTCAATATCGTAACTTGTTTTTATGAACAGGAGCTCCTGCAAGCATTGGACGAGTATGCAGCCAATGCTCCCCTGATCTCCTTGTTATCTCTGATCTGTGATCTGAGTAACAAGAGGGTTCCTCTTCCCACCTCCTCACACAAAGCCCCTGGTAGCCTCCCAGCCAGGGGGCAGGGTTTGGGGAGGGAAGTGGGCTTGGCCCACAGAGGGAGGCCAAGCCTCCAAGGGCCAGACAGGTATCCTCCATGAGCTGGATTAGGCCTGTGGGCTTGACGTTGCCCATCCATTATTTAAGTAGTGTAGTCCAGGAAAAGGTTTGCCACTTGATAGTGCTCTATAAACTGCCCCTGGCAGTGCAATCATATACAATCCTGGAGGTATTCAAGCAGAGACTGGACAACTATCTGTTAGGGATGCTTTAAACTGGTTCCCTCACTGAGCATGAGGTTAGAGTCTATTGCCTAAATGGCCCCTTCTAAATCTATAGTTCTGTGATTCTATGTCTACTCTGAATAAGTTCAGTGAGGCTCACTTCAAGGTTAGTGTGTATGTGGGGGAAGTAAGAAGATGAGTGCCTCTAAGCATGTATAAAACGTCTTTCTGTCAGTCCTGCATAACTGCAGTTCATCATGCAATCTTATACATGTGACGTGTCTGCTCGGAAGCAAGTCCCTACCTAGTGCCCCCATACAGAGGATCCCAGGCTGCAGTCTTTCTCTGCATCAGGACATTTTCCCTTCTCACCAGTGCCTAGTATCTAACCCACCACAAATTAACCACTGTTGCCTTTGCCCTCCATCATCCTGTATTTTGAGATGTACTGCCTCTGAGCATGGAGGTTCCATTTAGCTATCATAGGTATGTAATACACATGTGTATTTATTACCCACATATACCCACACATACTTACACCCCATCAGAAACCACATGTTTTGCAATGATCATCTGGGAAAATGAAATTAAGGCTCATATCAAGTGACATTATTATTAACAGATAGACTTTTCTTTCTTGTTCATCCTCCCTCCCCCTCCCCACCCCCTTAACAACGTTTAATCCATTTTTAAAGTATCCCACTATATAATTGCCACCACAGAGTCATTTATATTTTATTCTCAAGGCTTGAGTGAACAGTTGGCTCATACTTTATGTGACCTAATAGTGGGGAAACTTTCTCGGCATTTGAATGCTGCTCCGCTTCTCTTTCACCAAAGAACATTTTGCCTCATCTTCAAAAATTAGCCAAAACAAAACAGTGAATTTTCAGGTGGGTGAAATGGCTGAGAAATTATTTCTTCAATTAATTCTAGTCCTAGTTATTTTCCAGTTGGTTGTCAAGCCTAGATAGCACTTATACCTTAAAAGAACTTTTTATTTGCATGACAACACTAACAACAGCAACAACAAGAAAAAGAAAAGAAAAACAGGAGGGAAATCATATCATAAAACATATCAATATACAGTAATCATTAACATCACTGTTGATACACGAAAGAAAAAGAAGGGAGGAACACAAAAAGAGGAAAAGAAGGATTGAAACACTTCTATTTCAAATATATATGTTAATATGAACAGTTCATATATCTAAATAGGCATCCATTCACCTTTTGACGGTTGTAGGAGATACACTCAAATGCAGCAAGAGCAGTGAGATCTTCAGTCCATTGAGTGATAGATGGTAGGTGTTCCCTCCAAGCTTGGGGTAGAAGCCTCTTTGCAAGTATTAGGGCTCTCAGTATCCACTTTTGCTGTCCATCTGTTCATCCCCACATCACAGGGATGTAATTTAAATGTGCATGTACGTCTTCTATTATCACAGTTTTTTCAAAAACAAAATGTATATGAGCAATAACTTCCAACCAAAAGGGAGCCAGTACAGGACATGCCCACATCATATGCCTCAATGGGGTATTGTCCTCATTATATCATGAGCATCTAGCAGAGCTAGCCAGCTTCTTCTTAACAAGCCTTGGTTATATTATACTTATGCCTGATTGCCTGCTTTTCTCTTTTGCAAAGATGACATACCTATGCCACCTGTTGTCCATTTTTGAATGCCTGTTGTTCTTTATGTGTGAACAGTGCAAGACTGCTATATTTACTGCTGAATAACTCTTAATGACGTATTTATGGCATTTGCCTTTCTGTCAACTTACCTCATGTAGGAAGAGGCCGCTAAGAGAATACAGCGGGAATACAGTAGGGGAATGGGGACAAGGAACAGAATTTGGATGGTGAGAGAACGGATGTTGAGATGCACGTTTTGGGGTGGACCTAAGCTGATAGCTCGATATGAGCCATTGGTAGAATTCAGGGATCTAAGAATTATTCATAGATGTTGCGACTTATTCACAACAGATGGCTTTAGGGCAGCCTTACCCTCAACTTGGTGCCCTCCAGATGTTTTAGATTACAACTCCTAGCATTCCTGAGCATTGGCCATGCTGGCTGGGGCTGATGGGAGTTGAAGTCCCAAACATCTGGAGGACACCAAGTTGTGGAAGGCTGCTTTGGGGAATGGAAATAGGAAATAAAAACAATAGGAGTGGGGGCAGAGGGCATGGAACAGACTGCAAAGTGTTCTGAGCCTGTTCTGAAGGGTGGAGGAAGTACTAGGTAGAAATCTTCCAAGGGATGTCTGTGAATGCTGAACCAGGTGACTCTGAGCCCCCTGCAGCAGTCCACTGTGAGTTAGGCCCAGTTGCCAGGGACAATACAGGAAAACACTTCCTATGTGGTTTAGAATATCTGAGGACAATGACATATACATGGGGTCTGCTACAGCACCTAAGTCTTCTTGGGGTTGAGAAGGAGATAGTTTTGCAGGAGGCTTAGTGCTCTTGGGCACTACAGACAGGGAACTACCTAAGAAGGCACTGGTGACCAGGAGAGTCGTACGTCCCATGACTCTTCCTGTTGAAGAATACCCAGAGGCAAGACAGAGGAGCCCATCCTAAGGGAGAATGGAGTGGAATGGGGAGCTGAGGAGCCCCAAACCTGCCAGAGTTGTCAAATATCCCATATGTTAGCTCTGAAAGGGTTAAATTATGGAGTATAATATATTCATGTAGACTGTATTTAAAGCAGTCTTTTAGGAATGTTAGGAATGTATTGTGCATATGTGAGCTTTCAACCTTCCTGCAAAGAAGCAAAATGGGGGGGAGGGGTCCTAGAATGACTAAAAATAGAGAAGAAACAGATGTTTGTGATATATATTACACTGTATGCTTCTATGCTGTTCTGAAAGAATTTCTACCAACATATTCAAAATTTTGTAATGAGCAACATTTTGTTGTAAGTTCTACAGCCACAGAATTGGTTGGTTCAAATCAATATATTAAATTTAACCCTCCCCAGTGTTTTTTTTTTTCACTTTGTTATTGCTGCTTTAGTGTTGCCTAGTCGCAACACTGCAGCGCCAGTCAAAGCCACAGCTGGTAGAATTTCCCTACCAGAGACTAGACTCTTGATGTAGCTGCTGCTTCCTTTGGCCACTGTCTCTTGACCATCCTACCTGACAGGGTTATCCCTACCATTAGTCAGGGTGAGGCAACTGTCTCAGGCAGCAGATGCGGGGGGGACAGTGGTGGCAGCCTCCTAACTATTCATCATGAACTCCCCAGCTGTTCCCCTCTGTTGCCGGACAGAGTTGTGTATGCCACACAACCTGTCCTGAGCCCCCTAAACTAGCCTGCTGCCTCAGGTGTGATAGAAGACCAGTGTTGAAGTAAGATTCAACTGCTAGTCTAGTTAATTTCTTTACATAGACTAGGGAGGGGCACCATCTTGTCCTTCACCTCAGGCAGCAAAATGTCTTGGCCCATCCCTGCTACCTGGCAGTCCTGGCTCTTCCCTTCGCTCCATAACACAGCCTCCTGACCATAAGTGCTTTGAAGTTTCTTCAGAGTTCTTTCTCTGATTTGCTTCTTAACCCAGTGCCTTGGTTCCCCTACCATTTCCTATCCTGCTACAACCTTCCTTCAGTCTTCTTATGCCTGGACTTTCTGTCCATTTTTAAGTTTCTCTTCCTTCCCAGTCTTCTGTGGACAGTTTCCATTCCAGCCAAACCGACAATATCCCTTTCCCTCAGAGAAGCTGGTTTGAAATTTTTTTAATTCCCACAATCAGTGCCAGTCAGTACCTGCAGCTTCACGGCCACAAGCACAGTACACTATCAATTCTGTTTTATTTGTGAATGCTGAACAGACAATTTGACACACAATACATTGTACTCCAAATTGTGTGAGCTGATCTGTGGAATAGTAGCTGTTTTCCTGCTTGGGAGAGGGTGGGGCTGAAGTCACTTCCATCTCTGTAGTTCTGTGGTTCTAAACTCCATGTGTTTGGCACAGGGAAGAGAGGAGTCAAATATTCAATACTAACATTTCACGAGGACTTAATTCAGGACCTATATGTACTTCTTATTTTCTTTCTTTTTTTAGCAGATAAGGGCTTGGACTTTTCTGGAAAGTGTCCTGCTGAATCAGTGGTATTGCAGCATTGTTTAAATACTGTCATGTGAGACGAAACAAAAGGTCATGACTCTGATGTTTATAACTCCGCTGTTTCCCCCCAAACACATAAATTGCTACCAGACTGTTAATGGCTTTAAACCATGCAAAGGCATTTCAGGCAAAAAGGCATTTTGGTGTTTTGCAATAATATAATGTATGGTACTGCCTTCTACATACTGTAAACAGTAGGCTAACAGATCACAACCGTAGTTTGCCTTTTGTTTCTTTCGCAACCTTTCCCCAAACTCCTAAGAACCATTGCAAGCAAACAAACAAAGCCACAGGAATGACGACAGTTGGGGAATATAAACTGATGTGGTTGCGGTTTCACTCAGAGGGCTGGTGGCTGGTATTAGTAGGGCAGGTCTTCTATGTTACTAAAGTTGTGTGTCAGTCTTTCCATTATAAACCTTAACCTCTGTAAGTTACTCCCTTTACAGACTCTGTGACACATTCAAAGAAAATAATACCTATCCCAAGAGAAACTAAACCGCATTTACTCTCTCAGACTGTTTAAATAGCTCTCCTTATTAATGTACTAGTGGCTGCTTAACTAATCAGTCTATTTGCATCATCTCAGCATGCTGTTGAAGATAAGAAGGGGGGAAAAGATTAAAAATGACCCCAAAACCCCAACAAAAACATGCTGTTGCAGAACGTTCTGGGAATGCACCTGCAAAAATGCTTTTAAAAATCAGTATTCTGCTCCTTTGGAGAGCCTCCACAGATAGAGGAGTCTCTCCTCTTCAGACAGTCAGCCTCCATGAGTTGAGGAGGGTGATGAAATGCGATGATGGAGAGGGGTGGGGCAGGAGCACTCCCTCTCCTCATGAGTTGCCCTATTCAGGTACAGAATAGGGCTATGATCTTTGCAGATTCCAAGACACGTGACCTAATCTCCACTTCCCAGACTAATGTGCAGATTGATGCACGATTTTGGCTCAAAAAAAGTCAAAATACATTTAAAAATGCATATGTTAAGAGAAAATACATTTAGAAATGTGGATTTTTAAAGAAAACACATTTTAAAATGCAATTTAAATGTGGATTTTTTTAAAAAAATCACAGATTTGTGAGGAAACAAGTTGCAGCATGGAAAAGTGACACAGATCAGATGGCAGATTGAGCTCTGTAGTTCAAGGTTGCCACCTAGGTTGCAATACCAATTTGCTTGAACATTGTCAGCTGATCCAGTCCAGATTCACCAAGCCCTATAAAGCCCATGGCTTCAGAGCTTGCTCCCCAACTTAATAACAGGATTCTGCCTACCTTCTGCATCCTTTATTCTGATACATGCCTTGGATTTTGACCTCTGCCCACCTTTTACTGCTTACCTGCTTCTGATACTTGTTTGCTGTTCTGGACCTTGTTGGACAGAGCTGTTTGTCCAGCTCTGACTATACTTTGCTTGCCTGCCCGGGAACCCGACACTTGCTGGTCTTGAACCATGCTTCTGCTTCTGGCCTGCTTGGATAGCCAGCCAGTCCCCCCCCCCCCCATGGCCTAGGAGAGCCAGACCGAATTACATTATTCTAATTTATAACAGCTTAGTGATATTGGATTGGTACAGCAGAAGCCTCTATATGTGTATGTAGGAATACATGATAGAGAACATTGTAAAGTAAGAGATACATAGCAGAATGAATATTAGTTCATTCAGTGGGTTGTATCCAATGTTATTCTGCTTCAAGTAGAGGCACTGAAATGAGTGGGACTTAAGTTAGACTAACATTGGATACAACCCAACAGATCCTGTTTTGTTTTCAGAATGGCATTTTCTGGTGATGAAACAGCTGTTTTCAAGTTTGAATTTCCCTTATGTGCATGGGCTAAAGCCAGAAGCTTTGACTTAACTAAACATACTCTTTTGTTTTAAATTGGTAATGAAAGTAGAGGATTTTAACCATATTTGGACTAAGCTTAGTTTTGGATTTTGACCCATCTATACTGAATATGCTCTTTTTGTCCTTATGTAATCCTCCATATTGTGTTATTTGAGAACAAGGTACTTCTAAGGGAGTTCCTAAATGTGCCCCAGTGACATGAAATGAGGTAGTGTGTAGAACATGTGGTTAAACATGTCAGCTGTAGATTATTTCCATATGGCGACATGGAAACCTCTGTGACAATCAGATGGTTTCAATCTACTGATAGTGCAGTTATTTTTTAAACATCTGATCTTTTCAGCTGCAGATCAAATTAATTTTATTGTATACTTTTGTCGCTTGGACTTAAGGTGATAGACCTCATAGAAATATCATACTGACTGCTGACTGACTATAACTTGCAAGTAAAGTTGATAAACTTCTGGGCTGTTCTAATTTTTATTTTGTTTCTGCATTAGATGTTTGGACATCATGCATTCATACAGTCCTTACAGAGAATCAAGATGTCAAAATGTCATTGATAAACTATTGTATTCCAATATTTTCTGTTGTTCTCTTGTCTTTTTTAGATATGATTTGTAGTTATTTTTTTTTTTTTTGTCTTAAAATGTAATTGCAGCACCAGCTTGTCCAGTGTGGACAGGCAAAGTGCTATTGTGGCCTTTGAGGGTTGCTGTCTTTTTAATTAATATCTTCCTCCTTGCTCCTTTCTTTTAAAGAGGCATCTGGCCTTATAATTATTTGTTTCCTTTTGTTTTTTTCATAATGTATGCATTGGTCTTTAATTAGCTACTTCCTATTTTGTGTGGAGGAGGGGAAGCTTTAATTACTGATTTCCTTTTTGCAGCCAGAGCTATTGCACATTTTTTTAAAATTGACTTTTTATACTACATTTGCAAAATTGTGCCCATAATTTTTTTAAAAAAATAGCAATTGCTCTGGCTGTCATTAAGCAATTCAGGAATGCCATGGCTCCAAGAAGAAACTAAATACAGTAGCAGAAGCCACTTTAAAAGAAAGGACAAGAAGCTACTAAGTAAACAGACAGTTGCAGGGAGAAGCAGGAATGGGGCTTACCTCTGAGTAAATATAGGGCAAGATCCAAAGTCACATGGAGCAGCTTTGGGAGAACATGGGGGGCTGCAGGGGGGGAATCTTCCACTGATGGAAGACATTCTGTTGGTGGACAGACACTGTTAGAGTTTGCCAATGGGAATAGGGTTTCCACATTTTATTGGCAATATAATGCTATATTAAGTGCTGTGTAGAACCATTATTTTAGTTCCTCTTGCAGCTGATAGTGGAAAACTCATGCTGCAGCAGTGCTAAGGGGCCCTAGTATGAGAGCAGCCTAAGATTCTGTAGTTTTATAAATGACATTCTGCTTTCTTGGCAACTCTTGATATAACTATCATTGACTGTAGACTTCACTGCACACTTGGTTTTTTCCCTATTTGTTAGGGATGTAAATTAATGCAGTGGTATGCAAAACACTGTAGTTTGGGATATGTCACCCGCTTCAGACGAATGACATTCTATGAGCTGGGAGCTGTCATGCAAGTACATTTTGAAAAATAAGAAATGAAGAGGAGGGGATGTGTACTTTTGTTTAGAGCAGATACACACACACACACACTATTAGTATTTGATGCCTCTGCAGGCAATGGGCAACTTGTGCCCTCCAGATGTTTTGGCTCACAACTCCCAGCAGCCCTAGTCACCATAACCAGTGGTGAGCGATGATGGGAGTTGTAGGCCAAAACATCTGGAGGGTCATAAGTTGCCCATCCCTGGATTGTCTGATATACATATTTCAGGTTTTTAAGGGGGATGCTTGTGTGAACATGCACACGTACAAACTTTTCAGCCACCTGACACCCCCAGACCTGAGAGAACTGTAAAGTAATAACCCTGGGAGCAAACTGGCTTTTAAAAACTTGGAAGTCTAAATGGAAGACCACAGGAGTGACTTACAGGCTTCCTGAGCTTCATTTAGTGATTCCTCGATGTGTCCATTTCAAAGCAGAGGTGCAGCTTTATGGCACAGTTTGACACTCTGGAATGGGGCATCCTGGTTATAAAGCTGCCAAGTGATTAAATCTGATGGTGGAGGGAAACCCTTGAGACAAAATTCTTGGCAGTTTTCTACTTCATGTAGAGTGCTTCAGGTCACAGAGGTCCTGTAAATAGCCCAGTAATGGCTGGCTCCTCAGACGGCATAAGCATGTGGTTTGAGTTTGCAAAATGATTCGGAAGCATGCTGTGAGATAGCTACTGATAACAAGCAGATGTGAAGCGTGCTTTTCAAGGGGTGGGAGGTAAGAAGGGGAACTGCAGTAGACATTGGTTGAGTCTGATTGTGCTAGGCATGATATAATTCCTACTATAACTGCTTTTGGCACTGGTGTAAGCTTTAGGGATGAAGAGAGCATATTCAGGGGGGGAAAACTGTGACCCTTTCCTGCAGATATACAACTTCAGAAATTGTATATGCATATAAATGGGTTCAGAGTTCTTTATGATCTTATCTCAAAAATGTATGAAAAGCAATTGGACATTGATCTCCTATACCAGCTTTTGTTCTCTGTTGTATAATCCTCTGAAGCATTTTAATAATATTACATACCCACAAATACTTTAAAATCTAAAGGAGAAAACTCCACACTTGCACATGGATAAGATATGCTTTGAAAGGCTTACATAATTTTACCCACAGGAAACTTTCTAAACATGGCCTCTAAAAGCAAACTTCTCTGTCCTTGCTGTCTGAAGGCTGTGTGTACTGCGTTTGCACTGCAATTAAGTGCTACAATATGATGGTTCATATGATGTAAAATGGAACTGACCATCTGTAAAGGATGAACACTGTAAAGGCTGGTGATTTAGTAGAGTACTGAACATGCACAGTACTCTAAGAATGGACTAGTGTCTTCGTGTGCATGTATGTTGTAGCCCTGCATGCCTGCACAGTTAAGAATAAGGAGGGGTTGGGGAAAATCTTCCCTTTAAAGTTCTAGACCTGCCAGTAAAAGATCTGGAAGATGACCAGGATGCTAGACATGCATGATGTGAATTCAGACTCTGGAGAGCATCTTATTTTTCCTGCCTTTCCTTTCCCTCCTCTTTCAGTGAACAAACTAGCTGTCAGGCTGTCTCAGGTGGACTGCTTACTCAACAAAGGCAGCACTCAGATGTCCAGCTATGGAATGGATTATGTTTTTTGTTTTTTAAATGAGTTTAGGCTGTCTTTAAGGGTAGAACTCTCTCCAGGTAGCGTATAAGATAAAAATAATACATAAATATACCAAATAGAAAAGCAATACATAAATATTGAATAAAATACTGTAAAAACAGGTAACACCAATAAAAGAAATTCCCATATAATATCAATGATCCTGATCCTGCCTTCTTAAAAACGCAAACGTTCACATCTGACAAGCAAAGCAGAGGTGCCGTGCAGATTTTCAAGTGGTGTTTACAGTGCAAAGGCAAAGAAGCTTGAGGGACTACCATAGGGGTGAAGAGGGAGAGATCTTCTCATATAGCAATGATTAAGTACCCATCTTAGTACAGAAGCAGTGGGAAATCAATTAAGTTCCCAGATACCCAGAGCTGAGTTTTAACTTTAGGAAAAGATGATCTTTATATATAGTAGACTGAGGAGAGGTATCTGTGTAAGCTGTAACTGAGAGAGAAATCCTATTTGAGGAAACATTTAGGGAGGGAAAACTACTGGACTGAGAACTAAAACAGAAATTAGAACTAAACATTTAAAATGCAGTCATAAGAAACCAGGAAATATACCATATTCCATCCCACATTGAAACCAAAAAAGTTTAATTTTACCTTTCTTTTGAAAACCCATTGCTTTTTATATAAATATACATATTCAGCATTGCAGTCCTAACTTCTGACAGATAGGGTGAATTCCGAAGCAGATGAGAAACATAACTCAAGTAGACAAGAAAATAAGAAGGCTAGCTACAACGTTATTTAAACGTTCTGCATATTTTTAATGCAGTACAATTAAACTGAGATGAATGTGTAATGTTAGGGATGGGAGAACCAGCAATTTTCAAGCTTGCCTACATTCTCTGAAAATGGCTTTGAGCTCTTTTCGGCTTACTCCCATTTTTGGTCTTTAGCTTATTTTTCATTTCATTTGAACAAAAAATTGTGTATTTCTCTGCGCATTTTCAAAAGTGTGCACTTTTCCCCCATTGACTAAAGTGTGAAAATGCATATTTTTTAAAGTGCACATTTCAAAGTGTGTATTGTTTTTTTAAAAAATGTGTTTTTCAAATGTGATCACAAATATGGGAATTTACAAGCATTTCTCGGAAAAAAGTGCCCCTACTCACATTTGCATTTGGGATTGCGAACAGGACATGCTTGCATGATTTGTGAACAGAAGCAAAATTCTCATGTATCCCTACATGTTGTTGCCAATACAGTTTCTAACAGACTGCAAGAGCTCCTAGAGGGGTGCAGGATCCCAGTGTTTATACTCAGTAGAAAAGTCATGTGTGACTCTGCAGTAGTGTTTGTTTGTTTGTTTGTTTGTTGATTTGTATCCCACCTTTCTACCAGAAAACGGCACTCAAGGCGGCTAGTAGAGCAGGAAAGCAATGCTTCACTAGAGGATTTTTTAAACTTCTCCAGGCATACATGCCATTTTTACAACCTGAAACCAATATTCACAACCTAGTAATACAGAACAGCCTAGTCATACAAAATGTGTTCCTTCACAGCCTGTCTGTATTATTCTGTAATCTAGAAGTTCTACGAAACGTTGATGTTTTTATCTTCCTTCTCCAGAGATGGTTGTTCAAACCAGCCTCCTCCCAACAACCAAGTAATTGACAAGTGGGAGGGGAGGGGGAGGGGATGCCTGCACTGGCTCCCACTACCAACAAAGAAACAGGAATCTCCACAAGCACCGGTGTGATTAGAATTAGATGTATAACTGCCAGTATTCCCTCTGCAGTACCCTCTTGCACATGTAGTTAATTGAGTGATTCTTGATCAGTTATCTCTTTGTGTAGTTGTCCCCTTGCTGTATTTGTGACATCTGGATAAACAAGTGCAGCATTGGAATACTACTTTGTTCCAAGTCATGACTGCTTAAGTGAATGAATGGTTTTGTTAGCAAATGGAGTCTTTTGGTCTGTCACTGTAATTGGAGTCTTTATATAATTGGAATCTTTTGCTCTCTGGCAGCTAATTGTTAGGTGGTACATAGATAAAGTGGCCAGTTATATGTTACATATTCTGTACATAAAATATGCATATACTAATGTATGGATTGGATCCAGTTTTAGTCATACTTAGAGTAGACCCATTGCAATCAATGGGACTTAAGTTAGTAATGAATAGTATATGTTAGTGTATATACAGATGCATATTTAGAAATAATTACTATAATTTAAGTAGAAATACAATACAACTCATTGTAGTGGGGAAGACTGTGTCTTCCTCAGTCTGCTGTCCAGGTCCCAACTGTTGATGGGCAACCTCAAGGGTCCTGCTCTCTCTTCTTATGGTTCTTTATCTATAAAATGGACTTGGATTGTATAGCCTTTCAAATAGAGAATGCCTTCAAAATAGAGGACTGGCCTTTGTAAAGTAGGACACATGGCCACCTTACCTGTAGAACTGTACATAAATGAGCCATCAAACTTTCTCTATTTCCCAATAGTTTCATCTTCTTGTTTTGGTATAAAGCTCCTGAGCCATTAATTAATGGTGGAAGAACACAAAATATTAGTGTTTTGTGAACTAGTGTTTTGTGAATTAGTTATATGAACTAGATATAAAACCTTCCAACATCTCATGGAGTTCAAATCTAGGATAAGCAAGGTAGGGAGGAAATTACTTGAAACAAAAAAGAAGATTTTTTTCTAGAATGGAGACATGTACTAGAGCTTATTATCAACAACATCCACTCAGGGTGCAATCCTATGCATGTTTAGACAGAAAAAAAGTCTTACAACACCTAGCATTCCCCATCCAGCATGGCTGGCTGGGAAATGCTGTGAGTTGTAGGACTTTTTCTCTCTAAATATGCCTAGGATTGCGCCTTCAGAATATTAGATTTTTTATGCAGTTTCTAGGCAGATTATGACATTAAACATAAAGGTGGCATAAATACTTCAAGAAGTATTTATTTTTCGGAATGCCATAAGACAGGTTTAATTTTTGTTTCCAAGACAGGAAGAATTTTAGCGGAACATTTAGTATACATTCCCCTCTAGGACTAGAATGTGGGATAATTAAAGCTTGAAGCCACAGGGAATTTATGGGCCATAAAAGACAATTATGTTGACAAGTTTACCAGCTGATCTGTCAAAAAGACAAGTCAGTTTGTTAGAGACTAGAGATGCATAAAATGTCAGGAGATCCATCATGAAGTATGAGTAAAGAATGTGTAATATTTATATTTCACCCTTGATGTGGTGGCACCTGATGCACTATTTCTGTCAATGATGCAATATTTCAACCTTTCTTTAGGTTGCTATTTCCTTTATTCAGTAATATTCAGCAGTCCTTTGGGTGGATAGTTCCAAACAGCAACCCATATTTGTATTTCTGTTACTAAGGAGCATGGTCAAAATTGTTAATGTTCAGAACAAGATTTTAACTTTTACAAAAAGGTCATGCAATAGTAAGCCCAGTAAGCAATTTTTGAATCTGTTAAACTGTGTTTTTTTTATTTGGCGCTTTCTGCAAGCTATTATTCATCTGTCATTTGTAGGACTACAGCATCATTTGTAGGATTACAGCATCATTGCTTCCTTGTTCAGATATCTCTGAACTTATTTATAAGTCACGTCCTAGTTGTTGTTGTTGTTCAGTCGTTCAATTGTGTCCGACTCTTTGTGACCCCATGGACCATAGCACACCAGGGCTTCCTGTCCTCCGCTCTCTCCCGGAGTGTGCCCAAGTTCGTAAGTTCACATTCTAGACATTTGGATTAAAGGACATGTACATACAAGCATATGTTCATAGCAGGTTTGTCATTTGGGGTGATTCTGGACCTGGCATTAAACCCAGATTCTCAGGTGACAGCTGTGACCAAAGATGCTTTTTACCAGCCTTTGCTGATAAAGGTGCTTTGCTGATAAAGATGCTTTTTACCAGCCTTTGCTGATAATTTTTTACCAGCCTTTGCTTTGCTGTATACTCTGCTGGAAAATAGAGGGTGGTCACTTTTTTCATGCCTTGGTGGCCTCTAATTTAGACCAGTGTAATGTGCTATACATGGGACTGCCCATGAAGATGGTTTGGAAATTGCAGGTATGGGAGGGACCATAACTTCAGAGTAGGGTACATTCTTTGCATGCAAAAGACCCCCAGTTGAATCACCAACATCTCTAGTTAAAAGGGTCAGGAAGCAGGTAATGTGAAATATCTCTACCAGAGACACTGGGATGCTGCTGCCATTTGGAATAGACAATACTGGGCTAGATGGACAAATAGTCTGACCTGGTATGCAGCAGCTTCCTAGGTAACTAGTACAACATGCCACATTGTTCAGTTCTGTTAAAAGACTGAAGATGAAAGCATCTTTTAAAGGGGAAATTGCATTGGTGGTCTTGTGCTGTTTCTTTTGTTTCCTCTTCTGAAAGTCCCCTCTAACTCCAAATCACCAAACAAGTATTCAACTCAAGGGATTTGGAAAACATTCTTTGAACCTTCTGTAGAAGCAGCTTATGAGAAGGAAAGTCTCAGAAAAGGTTTGGTGTACATGTGAATAATGTGTGAGCATGCCCCTCTGGAGGATTGACTCAGCCTGGATATTGTTGGTTATTTTCATAAACAATCTTCTGGTTATGATCCAACCAAAGTTAAGCACATGCAAGTCACATGAGTTAGTCGGAAACAGTAAAGCATGTATTTAATACTCCCAGTGACAACAGTAGGACTTAAAAGTGTTTAACCTTGGCTGGATAGTTCCTACCTGATCAAGGATGGTATTCTCATTCAGGAGATGCATCATACCTAGGAGGAAAGCCCAAATGCCATTTCTTTATGATAGTGATGGCAATTGGTGATAGACAGTACAAATCCTTACGTCTACAGCATGTTCACAGAATCATCCAAATTTTATAACTACATGTTTGTAGAATATCATTCTAATTAAAATGACTTTTTCTGCATTAAATGCTGCATTTAAAAACAAGAACTACTTAAGTGTTAAAAAGTAATAGATGAGATTTCAATTTGTTAGGGCTTGCCTTTTAAACTGGCAGTGTAAAGGATAGCAGCCCCTGCAGTTGTAATAGTCTTAGCACATTTCTGTTGCTTGACATGCTGCTGTAACAAATCTATGATGAACCATGGCAGGCTTGAAGCATATTTGGGTAACATGTAGTTTAGACACTTTCGTTTTGGTCTCTCTGTGTGTTAATTTCCTCATGTTGTGACTTCTTCTCTTCTTTCAATTAAGATATTTTATTTTGGGCTTAATCACAGTAGGGTATTGTTTGGACCTTCCACATAATTAAATGGCTATGGTTGTTGAAATGTGTAATTAGGATTTTTAACAATTCATTCTATAACTGAGGCCTACAATGAGCAAGAACAAAGCCATAAGCAAAATGGCTGGGTTATAAAAACAAGTGAGAGATTATGGTCAAACTGGATAATGGGGATTCTTCCCCCTCTTTAATGAAAAGGTTTGTGTACATTACATGCAATCAAAAGTATTTCCTTTGTTGAAACTCTTCCAGAGAAAATAATGGCATCCTTTTGGGACACTTTATTATGTCAGATGTAGAAGAAAGGATTAATGAAAGGGCACAGCAGACGACTCTGTGGTTTTGCAAAAGAGATCTTCATGTGTACAGTGTGTTAAGACATGCTTTGTCTGAAAGTTCCAATGTTGACATCTTCCATGGGGTTCTCAGTAGCATCAGTTTTTCTCTGACTTCAGTAGAATCTCTACCACATACAATACTATTAATTTAAAATTAGTGAGCCAGTCTGCCCTCTTCACTCCAAGTCCTGGAGAGTTTGGAAAACATAATACTGTTTTCAGTTTGCTCTTTAGGTTTCATATCTTCAAGTTCTTTTCATATGACAGCATTACCTCAGATTTCACGTGGATGAGATTATCTTATTTGAAAGCTTCCTGCTACATCAAATTCCAGAACTAGCATGAAAAGCTTCAACATGGAGGGAGTTTGAATGGGTTCTCATTTTGTCTGAGAGACAACAGGGAGACAATTTCTTCAAAAATTAACACCTGAAGTCACTTAGGATCTTAGAACTAACTCATGGAAGCACTTTCTCTGGGACACAATCTTGGATGTCCAGCATGAAGAGCGTTTCAGCAGCTTACACACACACACACACACACACACACACACGATGCTCACAGCACTATTTTTTAAGTTTCAAAAATGGTTGTCGTTAAGTTTTTAAAATGGTTTGTGCATTGAATGATCAAGAAGGAAAACCCAAGTGAACGCACTTGGGTGAACGCACAATGTCCTTTGTGAACGCACGATGTCCTTTGTACACTCTTTATTGACCAAGTCGGATCACAGCCACTGTACAAATGAAAGCTAAATGCTTTCCTGCTATTATGCTAGAAATTCCAGCTTTTACTGAACTTCTATCTATTTTCAAGGCACATCAGTCTCTTAAAATAAAGGCTGGTGTTGAACACTAGCCATTATTTTAGGAGACTGACGTGCCCTGGTTTTATTTGTTTTAATTTATAAAATCCATAAAGGAGAGATCGGGTAACTGCTTTGATGTCTTATAGAATTAATGCTTCGAAAGGTATAGAAATTATAGGAATATATGTGGGAATTATAGGGGTGCATCCTAATATATGGCAGCCATGGTGGCTTAGTGGTTAAGACGCTGAACTGCAGACCGGAAGGTCGGCAGGACAGCAGTTCGAGACCCGAGTGCTGCGTGATGGAGTGAGCTCCCGTCTTCAGTCCCAGCTTCTGCCAACCTAGCAGTTCGAAAGCAAGAAATCGCAAGTAGATAAATAGGTACCGCTTCGGCGGGAAAGGTAACAGCGTTCTGTGCACCTCGGTGTTCAGTCATGCCGGCCACATGACCACGGAAGCGTCTTCAGACAGCACTGGCTCTTCAGCTTAGAAATGGAGATGAGCACCACCCCCTAGAGTCGGACATGACTGGTTGGGGACACCTTTACCTTTTTTTTTTTATCCTAATATATATCATCTCATAACCCCAAACCATTCTCATGCATTGATACTATGAAACAATAGGTTAATATCTTGTCCAAACTAGTAATTTGGATGCCAACCCTGCCAGGGATCACCAGGAAAAACAACCGGGCTTTTCAAACCTTCCTGCTAACCCCCCCCCCCCCCTAAAATAGGTAGGAATTCTTGACAAGGATGTAGCCGTGCCAACAAGGTCTGCTGTTTAGAATATTGCAGCAGTAGTAGTTTATATCAATTGATTGGATATTTAACATTTTATAAGAAGATTCAGTATAACTTTGTATATTCAAATTATGGACAGCTTCCTAGCTGGGGAATAAAGAGTGGGTAACAGATAGTGGAGTACAAGCTCCATGATCCTTGACAGGAAATGATATCCCATGCATCATTTCCAGCTAAGGAAAGGCTTTGCAAGGCTTTGCATTTCCAGCTAAGGAAAGGTTCCTGTGTCAAGGTGAGCCCTTCGCCTCATATTACCTTGTCCTCGCTGTTGGTTGCTCCTGCTTCTTCTTCCTCTTCTTCTTCTTCTCCTTCTTCTTCTTGCTTGAGGAAGAAGGGACTGGCTGGTGGGATGTGAATCCCATTTCAAATGAGGCCCAACTCAGAGGGGGTTGACCTGACTTGAAATGAGGAGACTTTGCACCATCCCTAATGCAAGCCACATGAAAACGAGGATTTTTTTTTTTTACCACAAAGTCCCATTTTCCAGGACTCCCAAAGGTCATTCTAATTCATTTACTCTTTGGGATAGTGTGATACTGAAGGCCCTCCCTTGGGGTAGGCAGGGGTAATGTCTTTGAACAGCTCCTCCCTCCAAGGGGAGGGCTGCCCTTGCTGTCCTCCCAGACCAGCACTCCCCCCCACCCTACAGTGCTAGTTTTCTTCTTACGAGGAAACAGTCACATTTTACACAGGGGAGCATACAAAAATGTAATTTGCCACCTGCCGTCTTCTACTACCTCATTCTGCCTAACTTCAAGTAATTGTATGTTGGAATGCAAGCCAATATATTTTTTTAATTAAATGGCCTACTTATGTATTAATAATTTTTATCCCACTGTTCCTCCAAGTGGTTTCTCTTCCTCTTAATTTTATCTTCACAACAACCATGCAAAGTAGGTTAGGCTGAGGGTTTTTCTACATGAGGCATTTATCATGTGCTTGCTTGTCATTCCCTACTCTGGGTTGTTTATGGGTTCTTCAGATGACATCGTGACCCTCCACTTTCACTTCTATGTCTAACCAGACTTTCGGCGAGTTTTTTTAGAGCAGAGAAAATGTGGCATTTAATTGTGAATGCAAAAGAAAATGGGATTTCCTCTTGTGTATTTGTGGTATTCCGCTATACCATAGTGCCACCTAGAGGCTATGTAGCAGAAAAGGAAGAGAGAAAATGCTCCTCATGGAGTGCATGGATAGTTGTGCAACAAAACTGAAAGTAGATACAGCGGATTAACAGTTGATTAGCAGTCTCATATAGAAAGCTCTGACAGAGGATAACTGGCCCAAAGTCACCCAGTAAGTTTCAAAAAGAGTTATTGGAAGGAAATTCTTGTTAAGATAAAAATGACATCATAACCTCAGGATAAAAATAAAACACCTCTTGAAGCAGAAAGTTGTACACCAAGGATATGGTTGAAAGCAAACTAAGGAGGGAGTAAACATCTCCCCAAATCCCTTCCTTTTCACCCCTAACAGTAATTGTTTTCCAGAAAAGTCAAACTAAAACCTTATCTTAAGTGAATGAAGATCATTGTGTTCCCCCAAACTTTTATTTTTCTAGAATGATAATCGATGGGCCAGATTTAAATTTAGATTCGGACCTTGCTTTGATGACAAGGCAGGTCTAGTTTCAAGACAATCTTTAGGTCATTATCTTTCAACTTTGCTTTATTTTAAAGATAGGATTTTCTGGTTTTACTTAAGACAGTAGAGCAAGGCTCACAGATTCAACATGATGACCCTTGAGATGAAATTAAATATATTGGTGAGCCTGCCTCTTTGAAAAGCATCTTCCTCCTTACTGAAAAGGGTAAAAATGGTTTTTTCACACTTCAGTAGTAAAACTGTTTATCTGCAGTGTGTGTGTGTGTGTGTGTGTGTGTGTGTGTATATATATATATATATTCTGCAGATGGAGAGACCCCCACATGAGAACAAAGTCCCTGATTGCTGGAATGTAATACTACAAAAACAAACACTACAAAGGCTAGTAACAGGAGGATGTGTTTCTAACTTGTTTTTTTGTGACCATCTTGGCTCCTGGAGAAAGGGGGTCCCCAAAACATGTGTACCAGCTGGATCCCTTTGTACTGAGCTCCATTCTGTTTAGCCAGATGTCTTCCCAACAGTGACCAAAAAAAAACAGAGCTCCTATTATAATAAGCTAGGAAACAGAAAAGTGTGTCAAGTGAAAGGAGACTCATTGTGTCCCATCTGATATTTATTAAATGTTGTTTAAGTCAGCAATGAGAAATGTGCAACATCCGGAAGTGACTCCGACTCTCTGGTATGCCCAACCAGTGACAAAAGTCTGGGAGCAACTCAGCATTAAAGCCATGTGCTCAGATTGCAGAACGGAGTGCGCAAACCATGGAACAATAATAACAAATGGAATTCCGATGCAGACTAATCTCAGTTCTGCATGACTTATGACCTCTTCATAGAGCAGTGTATGGAATACTAGTCTTAAGAAGTTTTAATAAATAATCTACTAATGAGTTGTCAGAAAGCTATCAAGAATGAGATGATTCACTGCAAGCTTGTTTTCCTATAACAAAAACCTTCATGTACTGAAATCCTGTCCCAGTTGTGCATGCTTAAATTCCATTTATTTTAATAGGACTTGTAGACAATCCAGAGGGTTCTGGAGTGGGATATTCCATTTTAATAAGAGTTTTAAAAAATCCTTAAGTGTTTGTGTACCTGTGATGTAAGTGAACATAGCAACTTTGTGCCATGCTAAAATTTCATTGGCTGCATTTGGACAAAATGCTAAACTATGGTTTAGCATTATGAAAACAAGCCTAGTCTCCCCTAGACTCATGTATTTTCCCCCTCCCCTCTCCTCTGCCACTGAAAGCTAGGAAGATTCTGCTTCCATTTTAGATTAACCACAGTTTAGTGTGTTGTCCAAACCTGTGGTTAATCTTAGCTATGGTTAGTGAAAACAAGCGAGGTTTATAAACAATGTTTTGAAGTTAGCTTATTTCCACTACTCATAGTTAAGATTAACCACAGTTTGTCCAGGTTTGGACAATATGGCAAGCTGCACTTAATAAAAAATGGAAGTAAGAGTTTCTAAACTCCTCTTCGCGGCTGTGCCACAGCTGGAAGTGGCAGAGAATCAAATGCTGAGTGATCAAGTGATGAGAAATGAAGCGTCATACAGACATACATAATTTGAGCGGTGTGCCTTCTTTGGAAGCACACTCACTGTGTTTTGTTCAGATGTGCTATCTTTAAGAATCCAGCCCAGGGGAAACTAATTTTCCATCTTCGCAGCCTAAACTGGTTATGTAAAGTGCTGGTTAGCTGATTCTCTGTAACACCACATGGCCGCTTCTCTGCCCCCGCCCCCTCTCTCTGGAGCAGCAGCAGCAGCAACAGAAGAAAGAGGGAGAGGAAGAGCTGAGCCGCATGTCAATGTCATGTTTCAGATTATTTATCACATCTGTGTCCGTATGTTTATCAATGTGTATGTCTGTATTCTATAAAAAAAAAAGATGAGGAAATTAATGTACCTGCTGTGCTTTTAACCTCCCTGCCAGATGAACATCCTGTCCAGAGCATGGGGAAGGGCAAGACAATCAATTAAGGCTACAATTGTAAGCACACTTACTAGGAAATAAGTCCCATCAAACACAGTGGTTCTTACTTCTAAGTAACTATGCATAAAATTGCACTGCAAAGCAGTTTACTACAACTTTTGTTGTTGTTGTTGTTCTGTACATATCGCAGGTATATGTGGATCTGAAATTTATTTCCAGTTGCAAGCCCCTATAAGTTTAATGTCTATCAAACCTTCAAATTTGCATAAGGTATGGCATTCACTGTGGGCATTATTTAGTTTTAGCCATGTGTGCACATTTGCAAATGGTCATTTTCAGAACAGTCCACAGCAAGAACCACACCTGGAAATAACCCCCAGCTGGGTCTAAGATCTTAATTTTCTTTTGCAGGTATTCAAGAAGGAACACAGTGCACCAAGTGTAAAAGTAACTGGGCGCTGAAGTTTTCCATCATACTGTTGTATATATTATGTGCCTTGCTGACAATAACAGTAGCCATTCTGGGATACAAAGGTATGTACCACATCTGTAATAACAGGTGACGGTTGAACAGAAATCCAAGAAAATGGAAAGAAATAAAAGGAATGTATTAATTCAACTGGGGGTGATAACAGAACGTACTATACTGATGTCTCTGTCAGGATTAGAACTGTTAATTTCAGTGATTTATTAATACACACTTCCCCCCGCCCTATAAACCTTTACTTGTAAGTTAGTGGCAGTTATGAAACTACAAGGTGCAGAAATTCTGCACATATGATAGGCTTCCCAGCACCACTCAAATCCCTGTCGTCCATCCTTGCTGTTATCGCCAATCTCAGATCCAAGATAACAGCAGGCATTCCTCCAGGGGGCGGGGCTTGGAGTCCCTGCCACCTCAAGGAACCCAGGGATGCTCTGTAGGCCGAAGGTTCCGAATACCTGTGGGAGGGCATCAGAACATGTGTGTCATCTGTGCCCATATGAATTAAATTGTGGCAACCCCCCAAAAACAGGAGTGCATGCATATGTCCCAGGCTACACATTATGTCATACGTATGATAAGTTGGACACATGCAGTCCCAGTGCCCTACAGACCACAGAATTCCCAACCAATGATTTAGGAACCAGCCTTATGGCCTGTTGGTTTCCAGGGAACTGACTTCCATGTAAATGTGCTGCTTAGGGATGCAGACTTTGGGAGAAAAACAAGTCTCTGCATGGAAGGTCTTAACATGCATTCCACTGGGAACCTCATCCAGGTAAACCCTGTTGAAATCTATCATGGGAGGTGAAGTTCATCTTCTTCAATCCTCTGCACTGATGAAGGAAAACTCACACCCAGACCTCTGTATTTTAATATTCTTAGGGATATTGTGATGGTGAAACTTTTGATAGCAATTGGCTGGGCTGCTGTGATGCAATGGAATATTGAGAGGATGAAACTGGCAACAATATTTAGCTGTTGTTTTCCCTATCCCAAATGTTTGTGATAGGTAACAACTTTAAA
Source organism: Heloderma suspectum (assembly GCF_057233095.1). Classification (NCBI taxonomy): domain Eukaryota; kingdom Metazoa; phylum Chordata; class Lepidosauria; order Squamata; family Helodermatidae; genus Heloderma; species Heloderma suspectum. The sequence continues at coordinate 80,239,277 of NC_139461.1, read as the reverse complement.
ATATTAAAGATTCCACTGAACAGAATAACATTCAGTCTATTTATTTATTTTTTTGTAATAAAATGTGCAGTTTCTCTGAGGGAATCTAAATATCAGTTTGGCCTGGGGGGCGGGGGAATCACACATTATCATTAATTATTATCATTAATTAATTATTATTACAGAAATAATTCGATTATCAGCTGCTCTCATTTGTAGAACTGTTCTTAGATAATATTTATAATTTCACAGCAATGGTATGGCTAGATATGATCATCGTAAGATCTTCATTTTCTGTGATTATTATCATTAATTAATTATTATTACAGAAATAATTCGATTATCAGCTGCTCTCATTTGTAGAACTGTTCTTAGATAATATTTATAATTTCACAGCAATGGTATGGCTAGATATGATCATCGTAAGATCTTCATTTTCTGTTTATTCCGTACCTGTATTATTACCAAATACCAATTTTTCCTTGCCAGGAAGTAAATGTTCCTCTCACTTTCCTAAACAAAGAAATAATTAGAAGCAAGTATAATTGAAGTCTTGGTTAAATTATAATCATTTCAGGGCGCAATCCAATGGGATAGTCAGCCGCCTCCAAACTCGGAGGCAACCGATTATCCAGTGCAGGGCAGGTGGAGCACCGACGGGAGAGATGGCTGATTTCGGCTGTCCAGCAGGAGCTGGTCGGTGCGAGCGGGGGGGAGGCCGGATGGTACATAGCAAATGTTGTAACAACGCTTCCACTGTCCCCTCCCCGCCCCCAGGAACACCCCCCTTTTTCCGCTCCACGCTTATGAGTGCGCAACCAGGGATGAACCATGCCTCTTATGCGGGGGCAGGGAGGCAGTTTTCTGGGAACCGACCTTGGAGTGCTGGCTCTGAATAATCCTATGGCCATCTAGCCACTGTCTAGGAGCCATAGGATTGTGCCCTAAATCACTGTAGTCAGTGATTTGGGTCTTCCGTAAAATTTTCCAGTGCAAATTAGGCCAATTTGCATAGAGTCATTTGCATCAGAAAATCATTAGAGGGTGTTTTCATTTAGCATGTTTACTAAAAGAAGTAAATAACAACGCTAAAAAAGGTATCCCATATTATTTTTTTGTCACAACACAGCACAGGTATTTGACCTGAAATATATGAGGATGAAAATTAAAGCACACTTAATGTGCTTTAACCCCAACCTATTATGTAGACATGTTACTGGAATATCTGTAAACATGTAAAGACATTAGCATGCAGTTCCTTTACATTGTTTAAATGTAAGAAAGAATCAAAGGTACTGAAAACTGTTGACACACTAATTCAGCCTTCCCCAACCTGGTGTCCTCTAGATATTTTGGATTACAACTCCTAGTAACCTTCAGTCAGCATGGCTGGCTGGGGATTCCAGGAGTTGTAGTCTAACACATCTGGATGGCACCAGGTGGGAAGGCTGCACTACTTAATTTTAGCAACCCAAAGAACTGCATGATATGCTGAAAACCACTCATTTATTTCAGCAGAGTTCAACTCTCTTCCACTATGGTTGTTGGGGCACATTCAGTTTCATTGTCACTACTTATTAGTTCCATTTCACTGAAACATATATACATTTCAGTGACATATATCTCCCACATACTTGCTAGAGATAGTCTCCTGAAAAACATTAATTACAATTTTGAAACTGCCAAGCTTGCCTAGCTTTGTATTTGCAATTGGCATCCATTCATTATTATTAACAAACTTATGAAACTGAAAATTTTCTGTGCAAAAATTAAGCACTAAAAAAAATTCCACAGAAAAATATCCAGCCCACATCACTGCTTGAAGTGTAAAATGTGTTAAGATGATTTAACTTTCAACCATAATTATTTCAGTATAGACACCCACTCCCAAATGTATCTCACAGCCTACAGTTTTAATTTCCTCCTGTTTCCCAGGCATATTGCTTCTGTTTTATATTTGATTCCTCTCCTAGTGTGCCTTCCTGCTGCCAAATCTTGTTACTTCGTTTGCGCAACGTTGCCAAGATCTGCCCTTTTTTCTTTTCCATTCTTCTTGCAAAAGCTCTGGAGATTTAGACCACAGCTGCGCATAAAGTTGGGCACATTGAAGCACATTGCAGTCAGTGAGCTATAAATATGCCTAACTCTCCATGTTGAATTATGGGTTTAAGGTCTTGTCTCACTGTGACCTTTTCCTATCTGGCTGACATATCTTCAAACCTTCAATTCTATTCAAAGTTAGGATTAGCCACCTTATCAAGTTCACAGTTATTGAGTTGCACAGTTCTCTTTACTGTCACCTTCTTTCTTAACCCAGTCTGTGTGCCTACTGTATGCCTGAGCATCATTCTTGTGCTACTCTTTTATGTTCAAATTCATTTGAATCCCTCCTGTAAAATCTCTGCACTTGCAATAAGACTAGTGTGTGGAACAATATGGCCTAGCTAACACCATGCTAGTTTCGTACTACTAGATAACACTACGCCATAAACTTCAAGATATGTATCTACCTATGTGCCTGCAAAATCTTCCTTTCCTATCCTAATCTCATAAACTTAATGTGTAAATGCTTCAGATCAGATGTGAGATTCCCTCACACATATGGAAACCTTACAAGGAGCTTCATTATTTATGGTAGTGTTGGGGACAATTCTGCACGTGCTTTCCATTGTCTATGTACAATTTCCCCCAACATTATAACAAATGGGGAAGTATTGTGAGCTCTGCATGCATGCCAGGCTGCTTGCAGAGATCTGAATTGGTGCTAGTTTTTTTAAAATTCATAACTTCCCTTTGTGTATTTCTGTTCTCTTTTATATACTTTTTATTAATACCATTTTATGAGTGGACATGACATGTTGTAGAAAAAACATGTTTTTCATGTAAAGTGCCATAAGCATTAATTAAATGGTATTAATCAAAGGCCTGTGTGTGTGTGTTGCGTGAGTGTGTGTACATAAATGAATGATGAAACACCAATATATTTAAGATTGTTTAATTTAGTATTTCAGTTTCCACTTTCCTTAGGAATTATTATTATTGTTGTTATTATTATTATTATTATTTATTGCAGCATAGCTAGGGGTCCACAGGCAGTCTCCCATTCAGGCACTGACCGGACCCAGACTTATTCAGCTTCAGCAAGGTTGCTGTATTATGCACCTTTAGTCTATTCCCTGGGAATCTCAGCATATAGGGATAGTGTCTACCAGATTCCAGTGGAGGAAGTCACTATTTCTGAGTGCTTCCAGACAAGGCTATTATGATACCATTGCCCTGCCTCATTCCCAGACAATTACAGAGGGTCCAGGTAATGTTTTCCCACCACACCTTCTGTCTTTTTCCTTAGAAAATCTGTTAAGGAAGAAAAGACAGAACAGCTGCACAATGCATTCTGGTAACTAGTGCTAGGAACCCTTCATCAGGAAGCACCCTCTGATTGGTTTATGCCAGGTTTTATGGTATAGTTATGTCAGCTCATGAATTATTGCTAAGATACTGATTTTATTGTTCCAGTTGTAGAAAAAATGGACAATGTTACTGGTGGCATGGAAAATTCACACCGAAGATACACCGAGAAACTTACAGAGGTGGAGAGTGACCTGAAGAAACTGGGTAATTCATATGCTTTCAAACAAAATGAATACATTGATCATTGCCTGTTTAGTTTATTGATTGATCAGATGTCCCTGTCAGTTAATTAATACTTCAGTCCTATTCCAGAGTTGTTGTTTTCACACACAAGTAGAAACCTGGCTGTTGCATATATTCCCAGAAGGGGAAAAAAAAAGCTTTGCACCTGTCCCTTGCCAGAAACCCATTTTGTGCCATGTGCTACTAGCCAAAGGTTACTCTGAGCTGTTGTAGCCCTGCCCTTACATACATTGTATACAGAACTATATGCATGTAGCCAGTGTAATATTTTGTATGGTGTTGGATTCAGACTTTGATTCAAATTCTGTTTGGCCTGAAGCTTTCTGGGTAGTGTTAGGCAAGTCAGTCACAATCAACCTATTTTATTTTACAAGGCTGTTGTGCAAATAAGCTGAAATGGGTGGGAATGAAATCTAAATAAATGAATGTCAGGACACGCAGGGTTTCAGCCCGGAAGCTGGCAAAAAAAATCTCTCTGCTAGCTCCACCCTGTTCCATTCTTTTATTCACTGTGAGTCAGTACAGCCAACATTAAGCACTTTTAAATCCCACTGATTTCATTGGGAGATTAAAGCTTTGCTTAACCCTCCCACTGATAACAAATGGATTTGCAAGTGTTTAACTTTGACTGAATTGTGCTTGATAACAGGGCTTAGACCAGGGTCCCCAACCTTCTTGGACCTTTGGGCAGATTTGGGAATTTGAGAAACTGCTGTAGGCACCACTACAAAATGGCTCCAATGCAGGATGTAGCTACTTACATAATGGCTGCCGTGGGGGCCTAGCTAGTCAAAAGAGGTGGAGGGAGAGAAATAGTGAGGCTAGCAGCTGGGAGGGGGGATAAACAGCAAGGTAAAGAGGTGGAGCAGAGAAACAGCGAGGCTTGAGCCTGGGAGTTGAGGGAAATAGCACAATAAAGGGGTGAGTGGGAGAGAAAGAGCAAGGCTAGAGGCTAGAAAGAGAGAGAAAGAAGAAGGCTGGGGATGGGGAAGGGAGAGAAATATCAAGGAAAGGGATTGGGTGGAGAGAATAGCAAGGCTGTGCATGATTGCTAGAAAGTTGTATTTTCATATATAGGAATTTCATACGTATTCATTGCTATGGATACATACAAATCCACATACATATATTTAAAAATGGGGGGGGGAGCGTTGCAGATGTCCATGGGTGCCGTGTTGGGAACACCTGGCCTAGACTGTTCCCCTCACTTTTTGAAATATATTGAAATATAATATATGGGAGGCCCATAGCTCAGGGGAAGCACACTCTGTCTCTGGCATCTTTAAGGAGCAAGACTTGGAAAGACCTCTGTGAGACCTTGGAGAGTTCCTGCTGCTCAGAACAGACAATACTGGTCTAGATCAGGGATGCAGAACCTATTTCAGTCTGAGGGCCAGATTCAGTTTTGGAGAAGCTCTTGGGGAATGCATTCCAGTGGTGGGTGGGGCCAGAGGCAAAAGTGGGCGGGGCCTAAGATACCAGCATGTTTTAGCTTAAAGCTCTTACTGCCAGTCACTAAACTTTTGAACAGGTATTTCCCCCATTGCACACCAGCTTCATGTAAAGGTCTTGTATTAACCCAGAGTTTCCATTACATCAGATCTGGGAGCTCTGGCTTAATGTTGGTTAACAAATGAGAAAAATCTTAGCAGGGTTACATTCTGGTTTACTTTCCTGGTTTGTTAAGTGACATTAAGCCGGAGTTCACTTGTTCAGACATAACAGAGAAATCTGGCTTCATACAAACCAGGATCTTTGTACCAAAGATAGAGTGCACCAGGAGGGGGGAGAGGAGGGCACGGGGAGAAGTGTCCTCACACAGTAGTGCCAACATAATGGTCATTTTGTTCACTGGAATTAAAAACGGGTCTTGCGCCAAAAGATTTTTTAGCATGTCTCATCGCTTGAATGACGGGTTTGTGTAGGAGTTCTTAGTTTTTATAACACAACAAACTCTGTTAAGCTGAAATTCTTCTGCAAAACAGTAAAGAAAATTTCCCCCTAAATTTCCCTGTGTGTGTCTTGTTTTATTTTTTTTCAGATTACCAAGCTGGAGAGAAAGCCATGAGCACCAACACAGAACTTTCAAGCTTCAAAGCTGACATTCTGGCCCTCCGCCAGCAGCTTCATGAGATTTCAGAGAAAACTGCGAAGAACAAAGATACACTGGAGAAATTACAAGAGACTGGTAGTGTGTTAGATGACCGGCAGAGCCAAATGAAAGGTGTTTTGGATAGCAATGCTTTCATGATCGTCAGTGTCAACAAAACTCTGCAAGCCTACAATGGCTACATCAACGATCTCCAGCAAGACACAAGTAACATTCAGACAAGTTTGCAAAGCCAAATGCATTCACATAATGTGGTCATCATGAATCTAAACAACCTAAATCAGACCCAAGTTCAGCAAAGGGATCTTATCAGTGCTTTGCAGAGATCTGTGGATGATACAAGTCAAGCTATCCAAAGAATCAAAAATGACTTTGAAAACCTTCAGCAAGTTGCTGCCCAAACACGGAAGGAGACCGAGTGGCTTAAAGAGAAAGTGCAGAATTTGCAGGCATTAGCGGCCAACAACTCAGTTTTGGCCAGAGCTAATAATGATACACTGGAGGAGATGAGCAGTCAGCTTAGCTCATTCAGTGGACAGATGGAGAACATCACTACTACTGCACAAGCTAATGAACAAAATTTGAAGAATCTCCAAGAACACCATAAAGAATATGAAAACAGAACATCTGCCAAGTTTAACCAGCAAGAAGACCGATTTCATATCTTTGAGACAGACATTGTCAGCATCATTAGTAATATTAGCTACACTGCCCTTCACTTGCGGACACTAACTAGCAATCTCAATGATGTCAGGACAACATGCACAGATACTCTTAGTAAACATACAGATGAGCTGACTTTTATGAACAGCTCATTAGCAAATATTCGCCTGGATGCTACTGCTCTTAGGATGCAACAGGATGTGATGAGGGCAAGATTAGATACTGAAGTAGCCAATTTATCAATAATAATGGAAGAAATGAAGCTGGTAGATTCCAAACACGGCCAGCTCATTAAAAATTTCACGATACTGCAAGGTAAGAAGTGTCTTGGATAATTCTTTGGGCATGGAGCCTAGATACTGCCCAATAATACTACTGGGGGTGGGGGCGGATGGGCATTGCTTCTTTGTTTCTCCCAGTAGCTCTGCTAGGGCTGAATTTGGGGGCACAAGTCCACCATCCTGTATCTTGGGGGGCCCAAACAACTGCCAGAGGACATAGCAGCTGCAGATGGTGGGGGGCGGCAGCAGCAGGAAACAGGTGCATTGTCCTCATCCAGCATGGGCAGATTCATACTGGGGCAACATCTGTCACCACAAAACATCCTTTTTTCTTTTCCTTTTCTAACATTTAGTCAGGCAGGCACACTGCACAGAGAACCCACCATCTTCATTTCCCCAGGGTGCCACTGGGTCCCACATGGTGGACATGGCTGGAACCTTGGCACCAGGCAATTTGCTGTGCTAAATGTTAAAAAAGAAAAAAGGGACCACTTCCTGCTGCCTCCTGGCAAGCTTGAGAGGGAAAGAGAGAGGAGCAACCAGGGTGCTGGGGGAGAAGATAACAGAAAACAGGGAAGAAAGGGCAGTAGCGACAGAGCACTGGAGGGGTGGGTGGGGGAGAAATTGGAGTGGTAGGTGTGGAGCAGCCAGGGTGGTGTATGGGGCAGGGGCAGGGGTGGCCCTGGAGGGCACCTTGCCTGGTCCCCTCAAACCTGGCAGAACCACTGGTTTCTCCCTACAAAATTAATATCCCTACAAAATTAATATTAACTGTCTTTAAAACAAAAACAAAAACTAAACATGGGCCAGACCACAAATAATATTTCCAGATGGAGTAATTTGCAGTGCCGGTCATCTGCACTCCACATTGCAGATGTGTTGGATGCCGCAGCGAATAGGCACTCATGCCAATGGAACTGCCAATACCACAGCACTGGTATCATGCCAAAACCACAGCACTGTCACCATAGGCAGTACCGTTACTGTTGTGTGCCAAAACAGTACAATAGCTGCATTTCCTTCTGCCCTGCCTAGGAAGCATTTGTTCTTTGTGGTACTGCATATTTTGCCCTTGCCCTGCTGGTGTTATCAGAATTTCTGAGAGCAACTTACAGAAGTGTTCTTAACTTGCCTTAACACTCATTTTACAAATGGTCATTCTGCAGTATGATCAGGCATGTTTGTTTATCATAAAACTCAGTTTATCCTGCCCGTGATTGTCTGTCATCCTATAAACAGTGCCTACATTATCTCTGTGAACCTTGCACATCGCCACCTAAATTAACTTGGCTACAGAATGCACACATGGCTTTGTTTACAGAGGCTTTAAATGACTTCTTAAAACTGAAGGTTTCTTTTCTTTGCATGCCTGTCTGAACTCTAAGTTTTTGCTATTAGTTTGGGTAACTTAAAAGGAAATAGTACTGAATATACACGAAAACAGCTGTACATTCTTATACATAAACTAGCTGTACTCGTTGCAAAAAAAAATTGTAACCATGTCTGTGTAACTTACAATTTAGTAACTTCATTAATCAGCTGTTTTGCCTGATCTTGATATCTCACAACTTCATATTGAAGTTGTATTAAATCTGTTAGAGGTAGACTTGTACTGTAAGTGAAAAAGTTGTTCAGCTTTGAAAGCTTTTTCAAAATGAAAAAAAAAAACGGAAATCACTATGACCCACAGTTTTGGAGTTATTAGAAAAACATATTTTTGATAAAATTAGCCCCCAAAGTTATTTTTGGTATTTATCGCCGAATCTGTGTGGTCAATGCTTTAATGAAGAAGAAATTATGTAAATTGGCCAAGTGGAACTCAAGATATTGTTTGCTAAAGAAATTGCTTCACGTTTTAATATATATCACAGGGAAATGGAAATAATGGAAATACATATAAAGAATTCAAGGTGCTAATTCAGGTACTAAACATCTTAAGTCCATTCCACATCTTCAGTTAGTAAATTACATGCTTGAGCTGCTTCTTTAAAAGTATCATAAAGTACCCCATTATATGTTCTGATACCTTTGTAACTCGTGGCACCAACAACATGTAGTAACATTAATCTGAGAAAATATCTTTCTGTATCCGAAGGAGATATACCATACACTCTCCCTAGACAGGGACAGCCCAACCCACTGGGGATTGCATACATCAGTAGGGATGTACGAAACACCTACCTGGCTCCACGCCGGGCAATCCGCGGTGGGGGGGAGGCGCTCCATCCCTCCCCCTGGAATCCTCGACTGGGGGGAGGCACGCCGTCCCTCCCCCCGGAATCCTGGCTTGCCGGCTCCGCTCCGCAGCCAAGCCGCAGAGCCGCCAGCTGGCTCCGGCCACCCGCAGCCAGACATCCGGCCCCTGGGCAGTCCTGCAGGGATGCAAATGGCAGCTGTCCCTGTATTGAGCCGTGATAGGCTACGTAAATATTTACGTAGCCTATCACGGCAGGGGGAAAAACCCCAGCGTACGCAAATGGCGGTAGCTGCCGCCATTTCCGTACGCTGGGTTTTTTTCCCCCCTGCCATGATAGGCTACGTAAATACTTATGTAGCCTATCACAGCCTTCACAGGGGTGCAAATGATGTCCCTGCGTTAGCCGTGATAGGCTACGTAAGTATTTACATAGCCTATCACAGCTATGAAGAGGAGGAAGCGAATGGCGGCCGCAGGATGGCTGCCATTTGCAAAGCAGCGTGGACGGGAGCAGGTAAATGCTCTGTTTCGCGTGCCTTTCTTGGGGTGGGGGCAGCAGGGACTTCATCCCGCGCGCCTTTTGTGGGGGGGGCGGTGCTTCGTTCCGCGACGGATTTCGGGGGGCCGAATGCATTGGCATTTGGCCTCACTGAGATCCGTCGCAGAATTCTCTGACATCCCTATACATCATGGATGCAGAATCTCAGACCCGGGGGCGAAATCCAGCCTGCTTGGGATCCTAATTCAGGGTTGCACAGATATCCACCTACCCTTTCCCCCGACCACTGATCAGTGGTTTCCTGGCTTTAGAGCAGTTTTCTCCCCCATTCTAAAAGGTCAAAATGCTTCTCCTAAGGCTTAGTGAATGGCAGTTAAGAGGTTAAGAGGTTTAAGCTATAATAGGCTGGTGTTTTCAGTCTTTTGGGCCTTCCCCTTTGCCTTTGGCTCTGCCTGCTGCTGGAATACGTCCACTGAGAGTTCTGTCCACTGCTGGAATTTGGCCCTCGGGCTGAAAGAGGTTCAACAACCCTGGTGTACATCATATTGCATGCAGTAGAGTTAGGGATGTGGAACCTCTGGTCTGTGGGCCAGATACGGACCTCCAGGCCTCCCAATTCAGACCTTCAGGGTCTTCTGAGGCCACACCCCTTCATTGGCCCCACTCCAGGTTACCAATATTATTTACTCCAGCTACAATGGGAGGCTCACACACATCAGGGAAAGAAAATGCCTGGATGCAAATGTCTTTTTCCCACCTGTTGCATGCTGGACAAAATTAAAAGTTACTTCTGTAGCTCCACCCATTTTTGCTCTGGCCCCACCCACTTTTGGTTTGGACCCCACCCACTGCTGGAATGTATGGGGGAAATCCTGGATAGGTTTTGGCTGAGGTAACATGGACCTCAACAGGAAAAGTCTCCCACCCCATCCATACTCTGACAGTGTCAGAGTTAAAATCAGGAGGTACCAGGCTATGTACTCAGTGGGGTACATACCTCCAGCCTTTCTTGGGAATATTCCTTTAAGTACAGAGCATGACCTGCAATAGCAAAGGTGGGGAGGATTAGCAATGGTGTGGGGAGCAGTGAGAAGTGAGATTGTATCTAAATTAAAAATGTTAACATTTAATTATCAACATTTCAACTAATCTTTAAAACCAGATTTTTTTGCAATTCTAGACATCAATAGCAAACGCATCCGGTCATGTATTGTGTACACGTTCGGCTCCACAATAAAAAGTATTATAAAATTAACAATTAATTGTTAAGCTGTCAATTTATTTTAGGAGGTGAAATTGTTTTTCAACAAATCTAGGCATCAACAGCATTAATTTGAGACCATTCCAAACTCAGATAATATTTAGGGGTTGAAACGCAGTGAACAAAAATTTGTGCTCCGTATTACTATATTTGATAAGCCATTAAATTGTTGAAGAGCCAGAGGAGTTGTAGGAGGTCAAAACTGTGAGTTGGGCTTGCAAGCTTTAATCAGTAGGGCAGCAAAATTTAAGGGGAAATGTATTTTGAGGTTATTTTGACTTGATGTGATAGGGATAGAAATAGTAAATATGAAGTCTTTTTTTACTAACAGTCAATCAGTTAAAAGGCAGTGAAGGGGCTTGCGCATCTCAGTGAAGCCATAAGCTATGCCGTGCAGGGCCACCCAAGAGGGACAGGTCATGACGGAGAGTTCTGACAAAATGTGGTCCACTGGAGAAGGAAATGGCAACCCATTCCAGTATTTCTGCCAAGAAAACCCCATGGAACGTATCACAAGGCTAAAAGAGATGACGCCGGAAGATTAGCCCCTCAGGTTGGAAGGTGTCCAATATACTACTGGGGAAGAGCAGAGGGAATTTCCAAGTAGCGCCAGAAAGAGTGAAGCGGCTGGGCCAAAGCCAAAAGGACACTCAGCTGTGGATGTGTCTGGTGGTGAAAAGAAAGTCCGATGCTGTAAAGAACAATATTGTTTAGGAACCTGGAATGTAAGATCAATGAATCAAGGCAAGCTGGAGGTGGTCAAACATGAGATGGCAAGATTGAATATCGACATCTTGGGAATCAGCGAACTAAAATGGACAAGCATGGGCAAATTTAATTCAGGTGACCATTATATCTACTACTGTGGGCAAGAATCCCTTAGAAGACATGGAGTAGCACTCATAGTCAATAAAAGGGTGGGAAAAGCAGTACTGGGGTACAATCTCAAAAACGATAGAATGATCTCAGTATGAATCCAAGGCAAACCATTCAACATCACAGTAATTCAAGTCTATGCCCTAACCACTGAGGCCAAAGAAGCTGAGGTTGATTGGTTCTATGAAGACCTACAACACCTTCTAGAACTAACACTAAAAAAAGATGTCCTTTTCATCATAGGGGATTGGAATGCTAAAGTAGGAAGTCGAGAAATAACCGGGATAACAGGCAAGCATGGCCTTGGTGTACAAAATGAAGCAGGACAAAGGCTAATAGAGTTTTACCAAGAGAACACGCTGATCATAACAAACACTCTTTTCCAATAGCACAAGAGGCGACTCTACACATGGACATCACCAGATGGTCAATATCAAAATCAGATTGATTATGTACTTCGCAGCCAAAGATGGAGAAGCTCTATACAGTCAGTAAAAACTAGACCTGGAGCTGACAGTGGCTCAAATCATGAGCTTCTTATTGCAAAATTCCGGCTTAAGTTGAAGAACGTAGGGAAAACCACTAACCATTCAGGTATGACCTAAAACATATCCCTTATGAATATACAGTGGAGGTGAGGAATAGATTTAAGGAATTAGACCTGATAGACAGAGTACCTGAGGAACTATGGATGGAGGTCCATAACATAGTTCAGGAGGCAGCAACTCAATCCATCCCCAAGAAAAAGAAATACAAGAAAGCAAAGTGGCTGTCTGATGAGGCTTTACAAGTAGCTGAGGAAAGAACGGAAGCAAAAATCAAGGGAGAAAGGGGAAGAGATATCCAACTGAATGCAGATTTCCAGAGAATAGCAAGGAGAGACAAGAAGGCTTTCTTAAATGAACAATGCAAAGAAATCGAGGAAAACAATAGAATGGGAAAGACTAGAGATCTTTTTAAGAAAATCGGAGATATCAAGGGAACATTTTGTGCAAAGATGGGCATGATAAAGGACAAAGAAGGCAGGGACCTAACAGAAGCAGATGAGATTAAGAAGAGGTGGAAAGAATACACAGAAGAACAGACGGTGACTGTAACCATGAAATTAAAAGACGCTTGCTCCTTGGGAGGAAAGCTATGGCAAACCTAGACAGCATAGTAAGAAGCAAAGACATCACCTTGCCGACAAAGGTTCGTATCATCAAAGCTATGGTTTTCCAGTAGTAACGTATGGCTGTGAGAGCTGGACTATAAGGAAGGCTGAGTGCTGAAGAATTGATGCTTTCGAACTGTGGTGCTGGAGAAGACTCTTATGAGTCCCCTGGACTGCAAGGAGGTCAAATCAGTCCATCCCAAAGGAAATCAACCCTGACTGCTCATTGGAAGGACAGATACTGAAGCTGAAGCTCCAATATTTTGGCCACCAAATGTGAAGCGAAAACTCCCTGGAAAAGACCCTGATGCTGGGAAAGATCGAAGGCAAAAGGAGAAGGGGAAGGCAGAGGATGAGATGGCTAGATAGCATCACCAATGCAATGAATATGAACTTGAGCACACTCCAGGAGAGAGCGGAGGACAGGAAGGCCTGGCGTGCTATGGTCCATGGGGTCACGAAGAGTCGGACACGACTTAACGACTGGACAACAACAACAAAAATCAGCTAAAACCTCCTCAGTCAGTTGAATGTCCTACAGTGGAACTTAAAAATGTTGGAGAATGTATAATATCAAGAAACATTCACACACATACCAAAAATAATAATAATCATTCCAGATGAAATGGGGTTTCTGTTGTTAGGGAAAGGTGAATAGCACTAAATGCACATAGTGACCTTGTTCACACATAACACCAACCCATGGTTTATTTAACCTATGGTTAACCCATGGTTTGTTGCCCTACCCTGTCTAGCAGATGATCAAACAAACTGTGGTTTGTTTTCTCAATCCCTGTGTTGTTTGTTTCCCTTCTCCTTTGCCTGCTTCCGTCCCTGTATCCCAAATGCCTTTGTGGTGCTATAGTACTGGCATGTAGAGCGATTCAGAGTTATTTTTAAACCACTCTTGCCCCTCACCTCTGTAGCCTGATGAAACAACCCATGAACAACCCACAATTCTGGGTTCACATGTAATGCCAACTCATGGTTTAAACAACCCAAAGTTTACAACCCAACAACAAACCAGTTTTATTTACTATATTTATATCCCACCTTTTTTCCTCTTGCAAAGAACACAAGGCAGCTTACATGTTCCTCCTCCTCTCCATTTTATCCTGGTTTGCACAGTCAAACAACCCATGGTTAACAAATCATGTTTGGGAGCGAATGAGCATGCTGGTCCCCGCCCACTCACCTGTTTCCTCTTTCCTAAACAACCCAGGTTGTTAGTTTGTTGTTGGATTAAACTCTGGGTTCAGAATTAATGATAACGAGAGAGTTCCTGGGTTGTTTAGGACAGGGGAAGCAATGAGCATGTGAGAGGCAGTGTTACATGCAAACTGCGTTCATGGGTTCTCTTTCCAGGTTGTTCATGGTTAGAGCAGCTTGATTCACACAACACAACAACCCAGAATTCAACAACTCATACCATGGGCTAGCATTATGTGTGAATATTCTGCATTATTTTAAATATAGTAAAAGAAAAAGGATCTAGTACTGGAGCAACACCAGCAGAAAAAAAGACAGGATATGGGAAATTACTGAATGTTTGTCTGAACAGGCATAAAGGATATTATCCAAATGCTAGTATCTATTTATTTTTATAATTAATTTTTTATCATGATGTTTCAGCAAAACGAAACCATAAAGAGGGAAACATGTCGCTATATAGATTTGAATATATCAGTTTCAAATCAATACATGCATATGAAATGTGTGTGTGTGAAAATACAGCTTTCTAAGAATTATACATAAACTTCAACAAAGGCAGACCAAATATCCATATAAGTATCCATTGGAAAAAGGGATGGACGAAAGGGACTTACCTTGTCCAGCAGCTTGCTTCGCGGTGGGGGGGAGGCGCTTCGGTTCTCCCCCCGAAGTTCAGGCGAGGGGAGGAGGCGCCCCGCCTCGCCCAGCCGAAATTCAGGCCGGGGGGGGAGGCGCCCCATCCCTCGCCGGCGAAATTCAGGCCGGGGAGGAGCGCCCCGTCTCCCCGGCCGCGAAAAAAAAGTAAAAACAAAACAAAACACACACCCCCGTGATAGGCTACATAACGATTTGCATAGCATATCACGGCTAGATTTCCAAAGTCAGCCGTGATAGTCTACGTAAATCGTCACGTAGCCTATCACGGGTGACTTTGGGGCCAAAAAAAAAAAGTGCGTACGCAAATGGCGGCGCCCCATGGGCGCCGCCATTTGTGTTCCTTATTTCCCTTATAGCGTTCCCTTATTTTTGCCATAGTCTACGTAAATCTTTACGTAGACTACCCCTGTCCAAATAAGGAACGCAAATGGAACGCATAAGGAACACATTTGCATATGTGCTTTTTTTTTCCCCAAAGTCATCCGTGATAGGCTACGTGACGATTTACGTAGCCTATCATGGCTGACTTTGGAAATCTAGCCGTGATAGGCTACATAAATCATCATGTAGCCTATCACGGGTGTGTGTTGTTTTTTTTTACTGTCCTTTTTTATTTTGTAATGGCGGCGGCAGTGGCCGGTTGGGAGACCGGCTGCCGCCCCCGCCGAACCGCCGCCGAACCGCCGCCGAGAGGGACATTCGCCGAAGGTATGTCCCATCCCGGGGGGGGCGGGGGGCCGGCGGAGAATTTCCCCAACACTTTTGGGGGGCCGAATGCGTCGGCACTCGGCCTCCCGAAGATTCGTGGAGAAATTCTCCGCCATCCCTAATTGGAAGTGGTGTCTATATACCATCCGTTCATATGTTGAAAGTGTTGTTAAGTCCTCAGTCCATTGAATTATTGGAGGTGAGCATTTATCCTTCCAATGTTGTACTGTCAGGTTTTTTTTGGCTGCCAAAAGGGTGCAGAGAATGCATTTGCACTGACTGTGCATTAGCTTCCAGGAAGCAGGTAGATAATTTAAGAGAACATGTACATCAATAAATATTAAAGAGTTTTCCAGTGCAAAGTTTATCCATATAATATCCTCCTCCCTAAAAGTGGCAACTATTGGGTATTGCCAAAACATATGATTAAAAGAAGTCTTAGCTGTGTTACACCTCCAGCCATTAGCCGACTTAGACAAACCCTTAGACAAAAAGACACTGTGGCATCCAATAGATGCAGAACAAGAGTTTTTGCTGAATAAGACATAACCAGAGATCCATAGATGCTTCAGATACAGTCGCTAGTGGCAATCTATTGACTAGGTAAAATGGGACAGTCCAGTTCCCTATTTCATTCCTGCTTAAGACCCTGTGTATCGTACGTATTCACCAATAGTAAGTATTTATAAACATGGATCGGTCATCGATATAACTGATCAGCCTCAATAAGTGTTTCCAATAGCGAAGGAGACTCTGAAATTGTAAAAGCAGCAGGGACCAACCTAGATTCTAAGAGATGTTGCAACTGCAAGTATTGCCATTCAGCTGTAGCTGGAAAATCATATTTAGCACGCAAAGCTGAGAATGTAAAAAACTCATGAGCAAACACTAGTTGGTTTAAGGTAAAAATCAGCTTACCCATCCAAGTCCGCCACAAAGACATTTTCTTACCAATTTTTTAATCTAGATTTCCCAATAGAGTCTATTTACCATGAAAAAATTGATCAAAATGTAATTGACATGACATTATACACCACATGTCTCTAACAGCTATAACTGGGAGGAACTCTATGCATTTTAATGTGCCAAGGACCTAATGCCATCCATTTAGCGAGAGAATCCAGACAGGAAGATTCCAAAACTGACCAAGGTGGAAAATCTAAGTGGAAAAGATCAAGATTTAGTACAGGTCAACAAATAGGCCCAATGAAGCAAGATGCAGAAAGCCAAACCCACCTTCTTTAATTGGAAGTTGTTAATATGACTGCTATACTAATCTCCATATTAAATGCGATAAACTAGCACCAGTTGGTATGGGATGCAAGATGGTGTGTAGACTGCACAAACTATTTGTGGTAGATTCTGATACACAAACCTGTACCTTGAATTTGTTGATTCAAGCATTTCAAAGTGTAATATAAAATGTGGATGAATCCACTCATATCTCTTCTATCAATTAATATGGACCAATCTTTGCTGTTTCCAGCCTCATGTTACCTAACCCAACTAAGCTAATTGTGCAATTATTCCATAGATAGACCTGTAAACATTGAACCAAGCAAACAAATATGTCTGAAAGACATGGGATGAATCTTGATATTCTAGCATTAGCCTTTTTTGCTCTGAGCTTCTAAGCAATGGAGCCAGTGCATAAGTAACACTGAAGTTACTAGGGTTCTATGAACCCTAGTGAAAAGGTCAGGAATGGGCCATGAGATTGTGCTGTGATTCCCACCCACCCCACTCAGCCCTCCGCACACCCTCAAAATCTGCTCTGGAGGACTGGAAACCCCCCGGAGCAAATTTTCAGATGGCACGGAGGGCTGCAGGGGGAAGGAGAAAAGGAAAATGTCCTGCCATGTTAGTGTGACATTGAACAACCCATGGATTTTAGCATTTCTCTTTCACGATCCTTGGCAATCTGTTTTTTATACTGTCTTCCTTGATACTCTACAGATAGTAGTCTCATTCCTTTTGAGACCTTGAATTATGAGATTATATACTTTCATCTTCTCCTCCTCCTCCTCCCCTGGCCTGGTTGTTTGTGTATGTGTGTGCGTGTGCACGCACGCACGCATGTGTCAAGCAGTATCTTTATTAGGACCAACCTAATATGCACAAAATTGCAGGCAAGCTTTCAAGATCTCCAGATCTCTTCATCAGGCAGGTGAAGACAAAATGAAGAGACTTGAAGATCTTGAAAGCTTGCCCACAATTTTATGCATACTTGGCTTGTCCTAATAAAGGTATTGCCTGACCATGGAATTTGGAGTGTGCGTGTGTGTGTTTCAATGACTGATACCGTGGTAGCTAATCAGATTTCCTTGTGTTTAACCAGAAGTTGGAATGAATTGAAAAAGGCTAATAGTCATGATGGCTATATATTATATCCGGTATCAGAGGCAGTATATCTCTGAATACCAGCTGCTAGGGAATACGAGCAGTAGGGTGCTTGAGTGTGATGCAGTGGTTGGAGTGTTGGACTGGGACTCTGGAGACCTGGGTTCTAGTCCCCATGAAGTTCACTGGATGACTTTGGGGCAGTCACTGACTTTCAGCCTAACCTACCTCACAGGGTTGCTGTAAGGATAAAATGGAGAGGAGGATGCTGCCTTGGGCTCCTTTTACAAAAGTGTAAATAAGAGAATTATCTCAGATAAGCATATCTAGATTCTCCAGTGTGTTGAGAACCACCTCAAAAGCAAATGTGGGCAACTCTGATCATGCAAAGAAGCACCAATCATCTAGTTTTTAAAATCATCTTACGTTCCAAATTTAGTTTCCCAGTAGCTTCTTCTGTTATAAAGGCAACAAATACAAACTAAATTTCCCAGAGTTCTTTGGGGGAAACCATCACATTTTAAAATAATGATAAAAACATGGTTTAAACCACTACTGCAAATATATCCTTACCTACTGTGATACATTGCATTTCCATTATTTGAACTATATTAAACTAACCTCATTATCATTCTAACCTTCCCTGCATGTTCAAATTATTTTAGGCCCTCCAGGTCCAAGAGGTTCCAAAGGTGACAGAGGACCCCAAGGCCCTAGTGGTCTCACTGGGACCAAAGGACAAAAAGGAGAAAAGGGTGACCCAGGACCACCAGGACCTCAAGGTGAAAAGGGACCAACTGGACCGATCGGACCACCGGGTGAAAAAGGTGGGAAAGGTTCCAGAGGTTCACCTGGATCCAAAGGACAGAGAGGTTCAACTGGGAAGACTGGCCCGCCAGGATCGAGTGGAGAGCCAGGATTACCTGGACCACCTGGCAAAGATGGCCCTGCAGGCCCACAAGGCCCACCTGGACCTCAAGGTCTGCAAGGCAGGGTTGGTGAGCCAGGACTGCCTGGTGCTCGTGGCTTGCCTGGCGTACCTGGACTGCCTGGTCTACAGGGACCACCTGGGCCATCGGGTCCAGAAATACCCATGGCACTTCAAAGTGAGGCTAATGGTAAGCTCATATACTCTCCTATCAATCTGTCTTCATGCCTCCCTAGTATATTGTTTGGTGTTATAATGAGTATCATATTGGACTGTACTAAAAGTGAGTACCTGTTGCAGTGTATACCTGGATCCTAACATAAGTGTACCTGTTCAAGGCTCCAGCCAGCTCAATAATCATTAACATCTCCTTTGATATAGGAAAAAGGGGGAAAATATAAAGAGGGATAAAAAGGGATTTAACACTTCCATTTCAAATATATACATTAATATAGGCAGTCCATATACCTAATAAGCATCCATGCGATGGTGGTAGGAGGTGGTCTCAAATGTGGCAAGAGCAGTGAGATCTTAATCCATTGAATAATAGGTGGTGGGTGTTTTTCCTTCCAAGCGTGGGGTATAAGCCTCTTTGTAAGTGTAAGGGCTCTCAGAACCCACTTTTGCTGTCCAGTCTGTTAATCCCCACATCACAGGGATGTAATTTAAAAGCATGTGTACATCCACTATTATCACAGATTTTTCAAGAAAAAAATATATATGAGTAATAACTTCCAGCCAAAAAGAAACCATTATAGGACATGTCCACATCATATGCCTCAATGAGGCATTGCCCTCATTATATCATCAGCATTTAGCTGAGCTAATCTGCTTCTTCTCAACAGCCCTCTGTGGTGTCCAGTATACACGAAACATCAGTTTTTGTTGATCAGTCTCAGTTTTAAATCTAGAGAAATAGTACATATGAAAGCTAAGGCAACCTTCCATTGATTAGACTGTACAGAGCATTCCAACTCCTCATCTATTAAACTGACCTAATTAACATCTACTTTACTACATTCCAAAAGACTTTTATAAACTGCTATTGCAGGCTTAGCTTTCTGTAGGGAACCACTTCATTCCTCCAACAGTGCAAGAAGTGCTGAAACAATCATCGCTGATGGTCAGAATATAGACTCCAACAAATATAGCCAACTAGCACTAGATAGTAAATGGTGTCTATTCCACAATACTGAAAATGGTAACAATTCATCATCCAAACCTATTAACTGATCCAAAGTATAAATTCCATTATCAGCCCAACTCCTCTTCATAAAAGGTTGTCTTTCTATTTTCAAAACTGGATTCTCCCATTTATTTAGCATGAGAATATGGATTAAACTGTGTAAGGCCCCAGGCCTGAACCAAGCTATTTGTAGTTTTAGAGAGGTTTAGATGATTCATAGCACTCTCTAACTTTAGTTCAGAAGGCTGCTGTTTTCCCTAACGGGCTTCTTGATTTACCAGGATGAGTCCAAGAGTGACAGGGCACATTCCATACTAATGAGTGGAGTGTCTTATCAGGATGGGCCTAGGAAGTGAAGCTTGTTTGCCTTAAAGCTGCAAGTGTCTGTGCTGGGAACCAAGCATGGCTAGTCTATGCTGGGAATGTATGCTAGATGGTGCTTGCTAGTGTCATGCTCCCTCACTGCTAACATGTATGGTATAAGACCCATTTTATCCCATGGCTCTGGATTCAGAGAAGCTGTCTGATCCAGCCATTGGGTACACCTGTGTGCTGATTGTCTCCTTGTAAGTAAACCTGGATCTGATTTTTCGCTATCTTGGCACCTCTAAATTAAGAGTTTGACGCCCACGGCTGGGGCAATACAAACTGCAGCTGATGAACTGAGCAAGTGGAAGCTAATCGTAGTCCTTGAGAGAACACATTCTATAGTCTAGGGACACAGGAGAAAGTCTTTTCACGCATGCCTGACAAATTGGTCTCTGTGGGTAATGGTGCTCTTGAAAGGGCCTCTCTTGCAGATCTCAGTACTAGGGATGTCGCAAGAGTCCAGGAAGGGGGTGGAGTCCAGCGGATTCCCCCGCCCCCGCACCCTCCAGACCTGCTCATTGAACTTCCGTTCTCACCCAGATCTGCTTGTTGAGCAACCCTGCGCCTGATGAGCTGCTTCAGTAGCTACCCAGTCCTTAAGCGAGCCACCATTTTGCATAAAAATGGTGGCTCAGGGATTTCCAAGAATCTAATGTTGCATAAACGGTGGCCGTAAAGCAGCCATTTACTCAACACTACAGGCAAGGAGCGACTCCTGTCTCTGCTGCCTATTAAGCCTTCATAGTCCCCTTCCTTGCAAGGAAGGAGCCCATGAAGGCTTGACAGGTGGCACAGGCAGGAGTCCCATGCCTCGTTTTCCCCTCCTGAGAATGAAGGGTTGGTGGGCGACTTACAAGGAAGGCAGTGTGAAGCCTTGACAGATGGCAGAGGCAGGAGTCACTCCTTGCCTGTAATGTTGAGTAATGGCCCCTTTCCAGCCACGATTTATGCAACATTAGATTCCCAGAAATCCCTAAGCCACCATTTTTACACAAAATGGCTGCTTGTTTAGGGACCAGGTGGCCCTGTGGCACTTGCTGAGCCATCCAGGGGCTTGTGTGGCTTGGCGAGCACCCAGTGAAACCAGGGGAGTCCATCCATCCCCACTTGGTACTCGGGCAGATTCGTAGCAAGACAGGCAGTCCTTAAATATCCAGGTCATAAGCCATTTAGAGTTTTAAAGGTTAAAACTAACACCTTGGATTGTGCCCAGAGAGCAATTGGCTATCAGTGCAGGTCTTCTGGGATAGATGTAATGTGGTCCTGATACCATGCACCAGTCAGCAGCCTAACTGCTGTATTTTGCACCAACTGAAGCTTCCGGATGCTCTTCAGGGGTAGCACCACATTCAGCACATTGTATTAGTCTAAACATGATGTAACCAAGGCATAGATATCTGTTGCCAAGTCAGATCGATTTAGGAAGGGTCACAACTGGTGCACCAAGTGCAATTATTCAAACACACTCCTTGCTACAGCCATCACCTAAAGATCCAGGGACACCATAGGATCAAGGAGCACTCCCAAGGTACAGATTCTTCAAGGGGAACACAACCCCTTCTAGAAAAGGTTGAATACCAGTCCCTGAGTCAGGCTTTCTACTGACCAACAACAGCTCCATCTTGTCTAGTCAGGTTATTTGTGGAGACTCCGTTTTTTCATTAGCTCACTGGTACACCTGATGAAGCGGACTATAGCTCATGAAAGCTTATTCCATAATACATTTGTTAGTCTTCAAAATGCCACAAGACCCTATATTGGTTTAACAATACCGTTTCATGTTTCAGGTTGTCCTGTTTACTGGAAGAATTTCACAAACAACTGCTACTATTTTTCATCGGAAAGAGCCATTTTTGAAGACGCAAGGCTTTTCTGCGAAGAGAAATCATCACATTTAGTGTTCATCAATAGTAAAGAGGAGCAGGTACAGGACCACATCTCACATTCTGACAATGTGGAACTTCCTCAGCAACATAGATATCAAACCATTGGCAGGCAGGGGTTGTGGGGAGGCCAGGTAGTTTCAGTTTCTCCACAGTTTAGTTCAAAAGTCAGTAAGGACCTTATCTGCATAGAATAGCAATATAGGAAATACTGCAAGGGTGTGGAACCTCAGTCAAATCCAGCTCACCTGGGGTCCCAGTCTGGCCCTCTAGGCCACTCCTCCTTCCCCTGGCCCCACCTCTTTCCTCCAACCACCAATCCTTTGGTGGTTTCCTGGTTTTATCATAGTTTTGTCCCCATTCTAAAAGGTTGAAATGTCTCTCCTAAGGCTTAATTTCTGGCAGTAAGAGCTTTAAGGTAAAATATGCTGGTATTTTTGGCCACACCCATTTTGCCTTTAGTCCTACCCACCTCTCTCTCTCTAGTATATAGATATATAAAAAGTGTGGAAAGACTGGAAGCCAATAGTGGGGCCACTGTGGGCTGGTTCATACTTGCATATTAATCAAGTAGTAACTTGTGGTTCAATCGGTGTGAGCTGTCACACATGCAAGTACAATTTATACATCACTTCTCATTACTTCAAATGCTGGGCTGGGAAATCAGATTAGATACATGTAAGAGGGAACCGATTCTATGAGGGAAAACTCAGAGAAGCAGTAATGGTGTGTTTGTACTAGTGATCTTGCCGAGACTCATATCTCCAGCCTCAGAAGTACAAGTCTTGAGGTTTCATAATGCTTGCCTCAAATATGACACAGAGTGTGATTAAATATGAAATAAGTATTATAATCCCTGAATTCTTTTTGCACTTGGATTTTAATATGAGCTGGAGAAGAATTCCCATCCTACCACCCAACCAATTTCCAGTGTTCGTGTTTAAAACTTTCTATACTGTCCTTCCTCACATCAGATTGAGGGCAGACTGTGGGATTATACAAATAAAAACACCTGGCCACCACTTACTGAGCTGGTGTTCTGGTGGCAGCAAGCAAGGGGGGAAAAAGAGGAAGACCTCTTCTTCCCTTCAATGGCAATGCAGCGTGCCATGCTACAAGTAGCCCCTGTGAAATGCAGTTTTTTGGGAAAACTACATTTTACATAGGCTACTTGTGGCTGGCAACCTTTGTGGCAACTCTCCAGCTGATGGGGGTGGGGGTTGGGGGGGAAGTCTGCCTTCCCTTTTTTTCATCCTGCTTGCCATGGCTTACTGCTGCCTCCAGAGCACCACTTCATTTCATTTATAACATTTCTCTACCGCCCAGTAGCTAAAGGTCTCTGGGTAGCTTACAGAGATTAAAAACCTGAAAAATACAGTATTGTGCATAACATAAAAACAGTTTGGCTACAAACATATAAACAGAGCAGACACACATATATCCAATCAATATCCCATGGCCTGATTTAAAAAACTATCACATGATGCCAAATGCCTGGGAGTAGAGGAAAGTCTTAACCTGGTGCCAAAAAGATAAAAATGTTGGTGCTTGGCAGGCATCACTGGGGAGTTGATTTCAAATTGGGGGACCACCAGCAAGAAGGCCCTCTCCCTTGTTGCCACCTTCCAAGCCTGCCTCAGAGGCAGCACCTGGAGAAGAGCCTTTGATGATGAGCTAACTTCCACTTGGAACTCCAGGTCAGTAAGTGGGGAGAGAGGGAAGGACATTTGGGGAATTTGTGGATGGCTAAGGAGAGGGAAGTTGGATAGTTGGGGATCAGCTCCTTTACACATGCATACTCATGCAGGGGGGGCGGGGGTCCCTTCTCAGCAAGTTCTATATGTTTCATTATACAGCCACTAGATGGTGCTGTGGTATAGCAGAATTGTACAGTTACACACAGCTGTTGTCGCGCTTCATAGAGGAAGCAGTGGATTATCCCTGTAAAGAAAAAAGCCGCAATAATGGTCACAAAGCATGGGAGATGCCCTGGAGGTTGATGATGTCGGGTAAAGCACCCACAAATTTCTGTGGGTGACCAATCAGGAGCGCACAATAAAAGCCTCATGTAGAGATGCCCTTTATCTATTTTGAGATGCAGAATAATGCAAACAGCACTTTCTTCTGTACACAGCAATGGCTAAAAAAGCAGGTTATTGCAAAAGGCAGCTTCTGGATTGGCCTCACAGACTCAGCAAAGGAAGATGAATGGCGATGGCTGGACGGAACCTTACCGGAATATATGTAAGTGCAGTTGTTGTTGTTGTTCAGTCGTTAAGTCATATCCGACCCTTCGTGACCCCATGGACCATAGCACGCCAGGCCTTCCTGTCCTCCGCTCTCTCCCGGAGTGTGCTCAAATTTATATTCATTGCATCGGTGATGCCATCTAGCCATCTCATCCTCTGCCTTCCCCTTCTCCTTTTGCCTTCGATCTTTCCCAGCATCAGGGTCTTTTCCAGGGAGTTTTCTCTTCGCATTAGGTGGCCAAAATATTTGAGCTTCAGCTTCAGTATCTGTCCTTCCAATAAGCAGTCAGGGTTGATTTCCTTTGGGATGGACTGATTTGACCTCCTTGCAGTCCAGGGGACTCATAAGAGTCTTCTCCAGCACCACAGTTCGAAAGCATCAATTCTTCAGCACTCAGCCTTCCTTATAGTCCAGCTCTCACAGCCATACGTTACCACTGGAAAACCATAGCTTTGATGATACAAACCTTTGTCGGCAAGGTGATGTCTTTGCTTCTTACTATGCTGTCTAGGTTTGCCATAGCTTTCCTCCCAAGGAGCAAGCGTCTTTTAATTTCATGGTTACAGTCACCGTCTGTTCTTCTGTGTATTCTTTCCACCTCTTCTTAATCTCATCTGCTTCTGTTAGGTCCCTGCCTTCTTTGTCCTTTATCATGCCCATCTTTGCACAAAACGTTCCCTTGACATCTCCGATTTTCTTGAAGAGACCTCTAGTCTTTCCCATTCTATTGTTTTCCACCATTTCTTTGCATTGTTCATTTAAGAAGGCCTTCTTGTCTCTCCTTGCTATTCTCTGGAAATCTGCATTCAGTTGGGTATATCCTCCCCTTTCTCCCTTGCTTTTCGCTTCCCTTCTTTCCTCAGCTACTTGTAAAGCCTCATCAGACAGCCACTTGGCTTTCTTGCATTTCTTTTTCTTGGGGATGGATTGAGTTGCTGCCTCCTGAACTATGTTATGGACCTCCATCCATAGTTCCTCAGGTACTCTGTCTATCAGGTCTAATTCCTTAAATCTATTCCTCACCTCCACTGTATATTCATAAGGGATATGTTTTAGGTCATACCTGAATGGTTAATGGTTTTCCCTACGTTCTTCAACTTAAGCCGGAATTTTGCAATAAGAAGCTCATGATTTGAGCCACTGTCAGCTCCAGGTCTAGTTTTTACTGACTGTATAGAGCTTCTCCATCTTTGGCTGCGAAGTACATAATCAATCTGATTTTGATATTGACCATCTGGTGATGTCCATGTGTAGAGTCGCCTCTTGTGCTGTTGGAAAAGAGTGTTTGTTATGATCAGCGTGTTCTCTTGGCAAAACTCTATTAGCCTTTTTCCTGCTTCATTTTGTACACCAAGGCCATGCTTGCCTGTTACCCCTGTGATTTCTCAACTTCCTACTTTAGCATTCCAATCCCCTATGATGAAAAGGACATCTTTTTTTAGTGTTAGTTCTAGAAGGTGTTGTAGGTCTTCATAGAACCGATCACCCTCAGCTTCTTCGGCATCAGTGGTTGGGGAATAGACTTGAATTACTGTGATGCTGAACGGTTTGCCTTGGATTCGTACTGAGATCATTCTATCGTTTTTGAGATTGTACCCCAGTACTGCTTCTCCCACCCTTTTAGTGACTACTCCATTTCTTCTAAGGGATTCTTTCCCACAGTAGTAGATATAGTGGTCACCTGAGTTAAATTCGCCCGTGCTTGTCCATTTTAGTTCGCTGATTCCCAAGATGTCGATGTTCAGTCTTGCCATCTCATGTTTGACCACCTCCAGCTTGCCTTGATTCATTGTTCTTACATTCCAGGTTCCTAAACAATATTGTTCTTTACAGCATTGGATTTTCTTTTCACCACTGAGTGTCCTTTCGTCTTTGGCCCAGCCGCTTCACTCTTTCTGGCGCTACTTGGAAATTCCCTCTGCTCTTCCCCAGTAGTATATTGGACACCTTCCGACCTGAGGGGCTCATCTTCCGGCGTCATCTCTTTTAGCCTTGTGATACGTTCCATGGGGTTTTCTTGGCAAGAATACTGGAGTGGGTTGCCATTTCCTTCTCCAGTGGACCACATTTTGTCAGAACTCTCCGCCATGACCTGTCTGTCTTGGGTGGCCCTGCACAGCATTGCTTATGGCTTCACTGAGTTATGCAAGCCCCTTCGCCACAACAAGGCAGTGATCCATGAAGGGGATGTAAGTGTAGGGAGGTTCCTAATTATCTGACTTCTGCTTCTGTTCTTGCTACTGACTATTTTATTAGTCAGCATATAGACATAATATTGCAGATGGGAAACCTTACAATGAAGTGATGTTTTATCAGGAAATACTATTGTCTTTGGCTCTTTTATACTCAGACTCCCTCTCCTTTGTATTCACAAGGCTGCATTTCCTTGCCAAAAAAGAAAACTGAATATCAAGTAAAGGAACCATAGAACCACATAGTTTGCCAGGATGTTTATTATAGAATTTTACTGCAATCTAGAGATGGAGAAATCACAGATTTTTTTTTCTTTTACTTGTTTTATATGTTTTTTTCTTAATTTGTAATACAACTGGCCATAAGGAGAAAGTCCACATTTGTTGACAGATAGCAGATAACATACCATAATTTTGGGAAGTTGGGACCCTCCCCACTTGTATCTGATGCAAGTCACTGCTGGAAAGCAAACTTTTCTCTCTTTTTTCATGGAAACTTACTAGAAACTCAGACTGAGCCAAGTTCCTTTGAACTGGAGTCAGGATGTACACCAGCCTCCTCCAGTCAGATTCCCTCCAGATGTGTTGGGCTACAACACCATGCTGGCTGGGAATGATGGGAGTTGCACTACAGCACATCTGGAAGGCACCAGGTTGGGGAGGGCTGGTGTACACTGTCCCTCTTAGGGTGAACCCTGGATCAAAAACACCAAGATCTACCATTTCCACTGAGTGGAATTATACCTGTTCCCTTTAGTCACTCAGTTTGTCTGCCATTTGGCACAAGAGCTTATGTTGAGATAATGTCACTTGCTAGATGGGCCAATTGTGTGTCACCCTGCTGTATTTAACTGAAGTCATCTTCCTAAAACAAGTATGTCCCAATATGATATAAAAGATCTGAAATCTCAGAAAAGAACTGGTGCTCGGTCTCTAAAGACCCATAACAGTGCTGTCATATGGGGGTCAGCAAAGGTGATATTTCTAAATTTAAATAATTCTCGGGCTTCTCGTCACCTCCTGAACCCCATTCTCCTGTCCAAATCCTACACTATATTAAAATACATTATTATTCTATTTGTCACTGGGCCCCTACCATGTCGGTGATTGGTACCATGTACCATATGTAGATGGAAAGACAGGATAAAACTATTTTAATTTACAAATAATAAATTTGCTGTGCTTAAGGCAAGCTCATGTCAGGAGGTCGCCCCTGCTGCCTTCTGAAATCCTCAGGTAGCCAGAATCAACACGCAGACAATAGGGCTCTTTTCCAAGGCTTTATTCCCATTCAACCTAATGACGTTTACAGATGCTAATTGCTTGATCGTAGGAGTGAGACCTAAGAGAGTTGCCTACTTGGGGTTCTAACCTTAGGAATCAGTTGATCTCCGTTTGGAGGAGAACGTGGGACTTATGAGCTAGAAGGAGAGAGTCCACCCCTTCCGCATGGGGCATCGGGGCACCACTGTTGCCATCGCACCAAGCGGGCTCAGCGCCACCTCTCAGCGCCCGCCATCTCGTGCTTGAGGGTGCACCGGTGCCTAGCATCCAAAAACTGCTGTTGCTCCGCCCTCTCCCTGCCAGGGTCACTATCACTCTCGGGAATGTGTACTGGGAGGGGCTGTCCCCCTGGCTGCTCCTCTGAAATGTGCGCGGGTTCTTCTCCCGCGGTTTCTAACTCTTCCTCAGAATCAGAACTGCTTTGGGGCTCTCTGGGCTCCGATCCAACCCTGACAGCTGAATTGCCATTATTTGTTTTGAGGGTCAGCGTAGGTAACAATAGTACAGGCAAAAGATCAATCTCCATCCCAAAAGCTCACGGTTCTGAAAATCTCCTAGTATATGGGGATAAGGGAGAGTAAACACTGAGGAAGTCAGAACATAAATTGTGTGTGTGTGTGTGAAAGAGAGAGATACATGCAGGCGTGCCTAGACACACACAAATGTACACATATACACTATAGAATAGGCAGAACAGAGATATGACAGGTGAAAACCAATATGTAGTTGATAACGAATGGGCTAATGTTGCTATTATAAGTACTAGGAAGAGCAAGAATAAGCTTGCCAAATATGTCTCAAAGATCGTGGGAAAACAACTAAGTATGATGATAGAGCCAAAAAGTAGAAGAAATCAAATTTAGTGGACAGCGTTCCGGAAATTGGACAAAAGAAGGAACTAGATGAGAAATCGCACCAGTCTGTGAATGAGGATGCACCTGCCAGCTTATAAAGTCTAGAACTGGAGCAGGTTGTGGAAGACAGGCAAAGTATTGCTAGATGGATGGATATATTTAAACACTACAGGTCTAAATTGGAAGGCACATTTACAGTGTAAAGGCTGTGGGAATCCTTCAAGGCATTAAGCTTTGGTGCTTCTTTGCCTTTAAAGCAGCATCGCTTGTCATAAGGAAGTCTTAAAAGATGAAGCACGGCTCCCTCATGCCATCTCCTTCAGCACTTCCAGAGCAGCACCTTTGATGGTCAAATGTTGGGCTGACATGGAGACATCTGGTGGGGGCCACAGAAGCAGACCAGGAGATCTTGGAGTTTGCTTACATATTGCATGAGAGGGAAGGAAGAGGATATGACTATACAGCCCAAGTCAGGCAAAATCCAAATATGAATGCTGCTTAAATATCATGGGTTTGAAACCTCACCTAACCAGCATTTACACTGACAGAAAGCCAGGGCTGCAGGGCTGCCTGCTCCTAATTTGTACTAAGCTGCAGAAAA
The DNA here is from genome assembly GCF_057233095.1 of Heloderma suspectum. Classification (NCBI taxonomy): domain Eukaryota; kingdom Metazoa; phylum Chordata; class Lepidosauria; order Squamata; family Helodermatidae; genus Heloderma; species Heloderma suspectum. Next base: position 80,210,140 of record NC_139461.1, on the reverse strand, counting down.
TTGAAGCTTCATTTTTAGTACAGTGAAATGGCCTATGAAGCATGCAGTGCAACATGCAGATGACAGAAGTATCCAAAGTCACTGTTTATCTTCTGAACTCTGAGAGGGTATGGCGGAGAGGATATGGTAGAGTCCATAGATTCCACACTGCCATTTCTTTTTGCCTCCTTTAAATCTAGAACAAACCTGTGGCCTTCTATGCAACAGCTTTTAACTTTCTCACTGTTTACCTTATATCGTGTTGTCCATGGACCTGTGTGACCTCAGTTACCTAAGCTGAATGTAATTCTTTATTTCTTGAAAGCTCTGTGCTTTCTCACAAGGTCACTTGGACTGTGTGAGATAAGCAAATATGTTCTTTAGTTGTGTTATGTTCTTTAGCTTACAGTGTTATGGCACCATTTCAGCCAGCAACCACAGACTTGTGCTTAACAACTTCTTTCTTCAGTAAAGATGAGCCTTTAGAGTCCTGAGGTTGGAAGCGCATTTCACTTATTAAATGAAAATAGTCAAGTGATTTTGAGCCCATCATGCAAAATTCTAAATTCCGTGCCAGCATACTCTACAAAGGCTAGCAATGCAATCCTATTCATGTCTACTCAAAAGTAAGTCCCATTGAGATCATTGGGTTTTACTCCTCAGAAACTGTTTATAGGATTGCAGCTATAACTTCAACCCTTAAGGACTTAAAAAAAAAATTCGGAATTCGCTGTTTGTCTCTAATCATATAAATTGCTAGGTAGATAATAGGAAGAGCCAGTGTAGTGTAGTGGTGAGAGTGACGGACTGGGAGCCGGGAGATCCGGGTTCTAGTCCCCACTTGGCCATGGAAGCTCACTGGGTGACTTTGGGCCAGTCACAGACTCTCAGCCCAACCTACCTCACAGGGTTGTTGTTGTGAGGATACAACGGAGAGGAGGAGGAGGATAATGTAAACGGCCTTGGGTTCCTTGCAAGAGGAAAAAAGGCGGGATATAAATGCAATAATAAATAAATAAATAAATAAATAAAATAGATAATATATCTTTCCTTCCAGAGATGTAACAGAGAGCTGAAGAAACAGGTATGCAAAACCCACCTTTGCCACAGAATAGTCCTCGTGGTGTTGGATGGTTAACATGTGAATATGCCCTTAGTTTATCATATTTTAGTACTCTCTGTTCTGCCTCTTTCTCTGTGCTGGATAACAAGAAACTATTGCTTTGGTTTGACTTGGGGATGCATATGTAAATCCAACAGGAAGACGCCTTTATGTCTCCATAGCTAATCTGCAGCTGTAGAGAAAGCAGCCAAATGCAGCTCCATGGATTGACCATGCCCTCCTCATGTATCCATGTGCAACCCTAAATCAGAATATAGTTCATAGGTCTAATTTTAGGCATTCAGACTTTGGAAGCTTGTTGAATTGATTCCTTACTCTGAAGCCCAGCTGTTTTCCATTTCCAGGAAGAGTCATGCATAGTTTGTTAAGGAGTACATTTTCAGCCCAGAACAGATTGCTGGGTGTTTTGTTTTGTTTCTACAATTTTACAATCTCCTCTGTCACAGTATCACATGATGGTTTGTTATTTGTGTTGTGGAATCATCCATTTTCTGTTTCATTGAAAGAAACTGGAGCGCTGGGCAGCCTGATAACTGGAAACATGGCCACGGACCAGGAGAAGATTGTGCTGGGTTAATCCATGCTGGGCTCTGGAATGACTTTCACTGTGAAGATGTTAACAGTTTTATTTGTGAACAAGAGATGAACAAAGGTATGTTAGAGCCTTGACTAGTGTAGTTTCTCATTTGCTACAAAGATTGATTCCCAAACCAAGTTTACACAGCTGGCACAGTGGGGAATACAATCCCCTGTGGGTATGGATGGATAATTGGAAGCCCTTGGAAGGGGATTGCAGTTCAGTCCATATTAGCAGCTGTCTATAGATCAAAGCTTCCTCGTTCATTTTCTGTTGCTCAGGCTATTGAGCTTCCAAGGTGCTGGCAAGTATCCAGTGATTGCACAGCTACAAAAGAGAGAGAGAGAGAGAGAGAGAGATCATATATATATATATATATATATATATATGGATTACGAGCTCCATATATTTTGGGCAGCTTGTGCTCAAATACATGTTCACCTCATTATGAAGCAAAATCATACAAAAGATCAGGAGGAATAGGCAAAACTGGTGCCCTCCAGATGTTTTAGACTACAAATTCCCATAAGCCCCACTGAACATGGCCAATGGCCTGGGATTATGGAAATTGTGATCCAAAACATCTGGACAGCACCAGGTTGCCTGTTTCTGCAATAGATTTATCTTTCCAGTTAACCACATAAAGACAACCTAAGGCATTTTCAGAATTTGAAAATGCAGCTATGGCTTCAGCAGCAGTAGCAACAGTATGCCAAAATTACTGTGGTTTCTAGACTATAGCCTATGCTAAAACAAAGAACTCTCTTCTGATACTTGCACAACACTAGCAAATATGCTCTCCTTCTTTATCACCATAGGGATGGTTCATCCTTCATCTCACCACCGCACACAGATAAGGCACTGCTATTCAGTCATGTGTATGTAAATGCCTAAGTAGATGTTATATGGGAAAAGTATGATTGGATTTTGACTCATGATATAATTTTCCTGTTCTAAAAGCAGCTGCAGGGAAGTGGGGTCTAGCCTTTTTCTTCATGCCCTAACCCTGATCCAGATGCCTCCCACCCCCGAGGAGGGGCTCAATACTTGCATGGAAGAATTGTTGGGCGGGAAGTGAATGCTTTATCTTTTTGTCACTCATGAATTCTCCCCTGCACAAGTCCTCCAAGACTGATTTTAATTTTTCTTTTCTCACTTGGGCTTCAACACTGACAATAAGCCTGATCAGGGCAAGCGGGGAGGGGTGGCCTTGGGGCTCATTTGCAGCTAATAACAGATGGATGCAAGAGGTTTATCTGCCACGCGCACACACCTGCTGCCCACTGATTTTTGCTACAAATGTCCACCATCCCTACATTTGGCATACAGGTTTGGAAAGCAATGCTTGCCAAGGTGATATGTAGTTCTGCTCATAGTTTGTGAGTTTTTAAAACCGGATTTTACTTCTATGGCACTTTAATGTGGCGTTTTTCCATCCCCACTTTAGCTCAGGCTCCAGGATTGTAATAGGCTCTGAGCCAAGAGACACAAGAGACTGAGATTTCTTTTATGATGAAATATCCTCTGGGACTGAATAATCACCCAACTAAGAGAGGGAGCACTGAGAACTTTGATGAACAAACTTCATCAGCACAATTTTTCCTCTGCATCGTCTAATTTTTCAGGGGCTTTACAACCTGTTGCACAAAAGTGTTCATTGGAAACGCAATTGGACTGAACCACGTGTAGATCCTCCTTAGCCAAAAAGCATACAGATATTGAAGATTTGTTCTGGTAAGAAATGGACTACTCCAAGCTGACTACAAATCATGACCTTTCCACTATAGGAAGAAAAATACAAAGCTACTGTGTAAACATAACAGCCACTTGCTAAAATCCTAAATACTGGCAAATTATATAAATATACATTTATAAATATATTAAAAATTATATATAAATATATATAGTCCAATTCTGATCAGTAATATAGAATATACTTTTTAAAGCTTTTAAATTTTTGTATTTTTGTACAAAATATTTGCCTATTACACTGATCTTTTTTAATTGCCTTTTTATATAAATATAATACACAGAAGCCAAAGAAAATAGCGATGATACTACTTATCATTCACTAGAAATGATTGTCAGGTATAAATCTCATTAGCTATAAAAACATATTTTGGTTTAATATATATCTATATATATATTTCCCAGATAAATTACCCTAGTTTAATAATTTTTGAAGTTGATTTTAGTTGGCATTTGCAGTATTTCATGCAGGAGCAAAGAACATGTGATCCCAATGACAATCCTCAGATCCCTTTTTTCCGAATTGGTCTCATTGACTGCAATGAGATGATTCCGGAGTAAACAGATGTACCCATGTGGGGATGGGAGCCTGGCAGACCTGTCTTCAGGAAAAGCTGGTACTACTCTGCCTTCAGGGAAGAGGAATTGTGCTTGGGGGGAGGACCAGAGCTCAGTGACAGAGCATATGCTTTGCATGCAAAAGGTCCCCAGTTCAATCTCTGGTATTTTCAATTAAAGAAGTCAGGTTAGGAGTGCACGAAAGCCACTTACCTGGTCTTGCAGCTTTTCGCCGTGGGGGGGAGGCGCTTCGCGGCTCTCCCCCCAAAATTCAGGCCGGGGGGGAGGCTTCCCGCCTCGCCCAGCTGAAATTCAGGCCGGGGGGGAGGCTTCCCGCCTCGTCCGGCCGAAATTCAGGCTGGGGAGGAGGTGCCTCGCCTCGCCCGGCCGCGAAATAAAAAGTTTTTTTAAAAAAATGCCCCCGTGATAGGCTACGTGACGATTAACGTAGCCTATCATGGCTAGATCTGCAAAGTCAGCCATGATAGGCTACGTAAATCGTCACGTAGCCTATCACGGGTGACTTTAAAAAAAAAGCGCGTACGCAAATGGCGGCCCCCATAGGGAGCCGCCATTCGCGTTCCTTATTTGGTCGCTGTAGTCTACGTAAATCTTTGCGTAGCCCTTATTTTTATAGCGTTGCCCTTATTTTCGCCGTAGTCTACGTAATCTTTACGTAGACTACAGCGACCAAATAAGGAACATGAATGGCGGCTCCCTATGGGGGCCGCCATTAGCCGTACGCACTTTTTTTTTTTTTTTTAAGTCACCCGTGATAGGCTACGTGACGATTTACGTAGCCTATCACGGCTGACTTTGCAAATCTAGCCGTGATAGGCTACGTTAATCGTCACGTAGCCTATCACGGGGGCGTTTTTGTTTTTTTTACTTTTATTGGAATGGCGGCGGCGGCAGCCGGTCGAAAGATCGGCTGCCGCCCCCGCCCCTGACGAAGACCCGACAAACCGCCGCCGGGACCCACCGCTGGGAGGGACATTCGGGAAAGGTAAGTCCCGTCCCAGGGGGGGTGCGGGGGGCGGAGAATTTCTCCCTGAAACTTCTTCGGGGGGCCGAACACGTTGGCGCTCGGCCCCCTGAAGTTTTGAGGAGAAACTCTCCGCCAACCCTAGGTCAGGTAGCAAGTTTTGGGAAAGCCCTCTGCCTAGGACCCTGGGGAACTGTTGCCAGCCAGCATAAACAGTACTGGGGTAGAAAAACAAATATTCTGACTGGGTATAAGGCAGATTCCTATGTTCCTATTATATCATTCCTATCTAGACAGTTTGTACTGATATTACAGGCTTTAGAATTCTGGGGACTGGATTGTGACGATAACAAATGGAGGCTCACTACCAAAATAGACATTACACACATCTGTGTGAAATGTGTCCTCGATGTATGTTTGTTTCTTTACCCCAAAAGCATTTGGGAGGAGCTGTTGGGCAATGGAGCCGCAGGTGGATGCTTCGCCTTTTCCCTACTAGGTATTCTGCTCCAAGCAGCACCCCTTCCCTTTGTAGGGAAAAATGATTGTCAGGACACAGGTTAAGCACCTCCTCCCCACAGCTGTTGCCCAGCTGTTTGTCAACCAGTCCAAAAGCTGCTTTGGGGGTTTAAAAAAACGACGAGGAAAAGTTACACACATCTGTGTAATGTGTGTAAAGTTACACACATCTGTGTAACCTAGTGTAGTCCTCAGCTGGCACTAATCCTGTCACTAAGACTTTCTGCACCAGCATAATATTCAGTAATTGTGCTTAAAATTAAAATCATGCTCAAAATAAAAGGCAGGTCGCACATTTTGACATACATGGGAGTAATGTGAAATGTATGTGTAGAATTTACTGTATGACTGTTAAGCAGAAAAGGTCTGTGATCAGTTTTGCTGCAGGTTCATTTTGAAATCATTTTGTCATACAGCAAGCAAACTGATGGATGTACAGAAGGAAATGCCTACCACAAGTTTGACAAACTCCGAAATAGCAACGCCATTTGGATTTTCTTTCTGAAATAATTTACTCAGGATTAGTACCACTAGTTCCTCTTGTCTCCTCTGTTCGGTTAAATAACATGTGCTAAAACTTCCCCCTTCCTTTCCATCTCCAACTTCCCTCAGTATTTGCTCTGGCTACTATTAAAGTGTGTGTGTGGGGGGGGGGTTTGCCCTCACTCCCCGGCAGTGTAGGCAAACCCAAACAATCACCGAAGTGGGCTACCACCACCCCTTATGTCTTCCTCAGCGTGAGCCAGGGAATCTCAGTCCTTACAGGATACACCTAGGTTTTAGAAATAAGGGCCCAAGCTAGCACCCTCCTTTCCTAAGCCTGAAACTTTAAACAGGCTATAGCAATAGTCAAACAGAAGGCTCTGGATTTAGTACCAAAGCTTACTTGGAAGGAAGCACAAACTACTCTTGAGGTAGGTGTCAAGCTTATTTACATTGGGTAAGGGGAACAAGAAGGCATACAAGTATCATAACAACATTTGGAAACAATACCTTTTTATTACATACCTAAGTATGGGTCTTCACATAGAACAGGGTCCAATCTGTGACACTGAGGGCTACTTCACACGGAGCTTTTATCCTGCTCTTCGGATTGCTCACTCACAGAAGTTTGCAGCTCCTTTTCATGACATCATAAACCTCTAGGGCGCATCCAGAGATATTTCCTGGTTATTTCGTCTCAAAAAGATCCGGAACTAATGAACCATCTTTTAAACTCGGAATGTTACGCTATTAAAACAGCCACTAAATGGTGCTGTTTCATTGAGTTCTATGGAACCTTGAAAATGAAACACTTCCCCTCTCAGCAATCATGTGGTCGCTGTCTGCGAGACTGTGATAAATGCCGAAAGGCTCCAGAACGGGAGGGCTGCAGCGGGTTTCTTTAGTGTAAAGGCAGCCTGAGAGTCACAAGCCAAACCTAAACGGAAACAAAAATACAGAACACCAAATATAGACCAGCATTAGCCCCTATTGCTTTATACCCACACACCTTTGACAAATGTGAGGTGAGCCTCCTTAGCCAATCACAAGCAGGCTGAATAATTGCTTCAGAGATATATCTCCTTAGTCAATCCCTAGCTGACTCAATAATTTCTTCAGAGGTGAGCCTCCTTAGCTAATCCTCGGCTGAATAATTTCTTCAGGGCCATTCCCTGGGAACATTTCATTTAATTTCATTCATTACTTTACACGTAAGCCCTTTTCAGATGTTATGCTACTGCTGCTATTTCATGCATGCAGTGAACATGCATGGGGGTGGGGGCTGAAGGCTCCATCCCCAATCTTCACTGTTCATTGAGCTCCTAAACAGGGCCCTCTGCTCATAAGCCGTAGAGGTAGAGATGTGTATTGAGGCATACAGTGAACAGATGTTGATCAAGGTGGGTCATTGTGATGCCGCTGTCCTAAACACATTTGCTACACACAGAGGAGTGGTCCAAATGTCTGTAAAGGGAGCTCTGCAGGCACTCCAGTACACATGCTGATCTCCCGCACGCACAGGCTTCCCCCAGTCACTGCAGTGGTAGTGGCAGCTCCGGACATGCAGAGATATAACTAGGGAGTTTCGCCAGGGAGTAAAATGAACGGGGAAGTCCTTGTCTATATGTAAGGATGATGTGTGCATTGGAGCTCCTGCATGCATAGGAAGGGGCCTTAGACTGAACTAGTACATTTGACCTGAATTAAACTTCTTTCAAAGTAAATATGTTTAGTATGCTTTTTCCTTCTTCTTTCTTCATTAGAAGTAAAAGATGGACTAAAATTTAGCCAGACCTGGAGATTTTGAAGTATATCATCCTGACTACTGAGCAAAGGACCCTGTAGGAATGATACTTATCAACTAGTTCTTAATGTCACAAAACATAATTTTTGAAGATTGATTTTGTATCATCGGCCTCTGATTTTTTAACTGGTTTGTCACTGATCGGTAGTGCTTCCTTTTCCGAAACACCTACATGTAAACGAAACAAAATTAATCAGATCTTTCATACACAATAATAGCCCTATTCAGAGGTTAGAACAGTGAGTAGAGAGGCCCTATTCAGAGGTTAGAACAGTGAGAGGAGAGGCCCTATCCAGAGGTTAGAACAGTGAGTGGAGAGGCCCTATCCAGAGGTTAGAACAGTGAGTGGAGAGGAGGCCTGCGCCCGTTCGCCCCAAGCCGTTCATTGCACCCTTGTCGCTTGTTCGCACAGCAGGGAACTTCACGCACTGGAGGGATATTGTCTGCAGTAGGGAACTTCCTTCACTCTTGTAGGCTCACTGCACAATTTAGAACTATTATTTTTGAGGGCTCTAAATCTCATAGGGAGCCTACACAAGTAGAGCCAGCTCCCCACTGCGGACATTCAGCCCCTACCCATGGTTGTCACTGTGGCAACAAGTAATAAAGTTGCAACAGAGGGGGCACTCATCCTGTTCTCCCCCTCTCACAATTCTAATCACATGGCAGCAGGGTGGGTGGTAACCTCTGAATATTCAGGATGTCACTCTGGAACTCCAACCCACCTGTCTCTTCCTATTCTTCTGGCACACAAGAATGCATAAGTAGCCTTTTGGCTATTTGAAGGCAGCTAATACCTTGCCCCCTTTTATTTCTTCTTCTTCTTCTTCTCCTTCTCCTTCTCCTTCTTCTTCTTCTCCTCCTCCTTCTCCTCCTCCTCCTCCTCCGGGCCTTTCTACATAAGGCTTTTAACCTGTACCTTTACCAAGGCTCCTACTTACAGATTATTTGCAGAATTAAGATCGGAACCTTTACACATGTTTTTCCCCAGGATTTTTCTTTCTCTGCCTTTTTATATGTTCCATTACACAACACCATTGAGAAAAATACCAAACTTTCCGCATTAGGGAAAAAAAGTGATAATGGTCGCAAAGCATGGGAGAGGCTCTGAAGGATGAGGGCATCATGTAAAGGACCCACAAGCACATAATAAAAGCCTCGTGTAGAAAGGCTCTCAGTCTAAACAGTACCTTTTCCTTCATTTTTCCACAGAGAACTCTTGATTCAGTGCTTTTCATTACCTATGTTGCTCACTGAATCTACTTTCGTTTCAGAAATTGCCCAATTCCACTTGATTTTGTGTTTTTCTTTTTTTTATTTTTAGTAATGAGCACACAGTACTCTTACATTTCATCTCATTTCTAATGTATTTATGAAAATAATTCTAGGATCCAAAATGAATTAAGATAACCAGAGTGGTTTAATGTGAGCCTTATATATGAGTTTATTAAAAATGTATTTTCAGATATCCTCAGGTAAAAGACACAAAGGTTTTACTCCAAAACATAATTTTTCCAAAACATAATTTTTAAAAAGCAAAGGATATGGCATCTTTGCAAATATAATCTTTTTGTGTCTTCTCTGTCTTCACTGGAATTCATGGCAAGAGAAGGAAGGTTAGTTGCTCCATTAAGAGCCGACTGCCAGATGATGAACATCAATTGTTCATCAATTGATTACTAAGCTGGAAGTTTGATGGACATAATGGGGCTACTCAGGCATAATGTCAAACCATGCTCTGGTATTACTGAAGTGAGCAGCCACAATCCTCGGGCTCGTTCAACCCCTCCTCCCCTTACTTGCCAAGATTAGAAACTTCCAATTATGGTTTGCAACAAATCATAGTTTGCCATTTCATTTGACCCTCGCAAACCATGGTTTGCCCCAAACTGCGATTGGCAGGTTGGCCCATAAGAGGAAGAGGGAGAAGGTTAGGGATGCCCATCACTGGGAAATCCGGCCCTTTTTGGACATGCCAGACTTCCGCAGCACACCTGACTCGGCTTGCATTTGTGAGCTGAGCTGCACATTTTCTCCAAATTCCAGGAACATTTTACTTGGGGGGGGCGGGGTCTCAGATCTCATTTGTGCAAATAGAGATTTGCAGAAATTATAGCCACAAATTATGGCCGAAATTTGCATCATTTGCACAAAATGTGGCTGTGCTTTGCGCAAGTTGTGCAAATCGTGCAAATTTGCACAAATTATTGCTGTAATTTGCACAAATTAAAAAACACCAAAAATCCACTAGGTGGCCCAACTTGCTACAGGCCGAGTCAAGCCAATTAGTGGAAGACAGAACGAAGTTTGGGGGGCTGAGCTGAAAAAAGCTCATTGAGATCCACTCCACAGATATATTCCTCCGATATCCCTAGAAAGGATGGTAAGGAGGGAGGAGGCAAGCCTAAGGATTGCATCTACTGATTCTCCTACCGTTGACAGACGATTTGGCATTATGTCTGAATAGCCCTGATGTCAAATACATTTCTGCTAGCACATTATCCTTCCATACCTTAACTCAAAGGATTTTGTCAATGGAAATTGAGATGAAACTGATGAGTCCTAGAACCCTTTTTCTTTTCTTTTTGAATGAACGAAGGTACTTTTACACCCTGGTCCACCAAAATAAACCACCAAACCATACTATTTGAATGTAAGTCTCATGTGGAATCATCACAGGGATTCACAAGTTTCATCATGCTGGTACAAACTACCCAAAAATAATTTGTGGGAGTATAATGAAAGTCAGCAAATCCATGTGGTGAGAGATACATATGAAGAGCCTGTGACATGGGGCAGCTGCCACATGGTGGTTGCTTCTTTGTATTCATTTGGTCAAGAGTCTTGTAGGTGATACGTTTGCCACTTGGCACCTCCCTTGCTTATTTGGAAGTTGTCAATTCAAATAAAGTCTATTGTAAAAAGAGTTATAATTTCATTTATTTTTCAAATAAGTGATTCCTTGTGGCACAGTGAGACAGACATTTTAATGTGTTTTCATAATAAACTATGGCTAATGTTCCAGAATTGTTTGATTTCTTCATTAATTCTAGTGCTACCATGCCATAAGCAGAACCACAGATGAGTTGGATGACTGGAAAACATTAAATGAAGAAGTGTTCCTAAAGATAAGAACTATAGATGTGGGTCATTCAGACCAAAGGGTAAAATCAAGAGAACCAGTTCAAGAGAAGTTGAAGATGGGTATCAGATAATGCTCAGAAAAACATGCCTTTGAGCAACAGACTAGATTTACTGACTTCCTAGTTCTTTCTAATGTTCTAATACCAAAGGCTGGTTTTAAGCAGAGCACGAGTCCAAGGACTATAGGCAGCAGTTCCATAGAAGGGATAACTAAGAAGCTTTCACATTGCTGATATTATATTGATGACCATCTGAGTTGTTGAGAATAAGAAACCACAATAAGAGTGCCTGGCTGAGCAATGGGCTATAGCTCACTGATAGAGCACATGCTTTGTATACAGAAGGTACCAGGTTCAATCCTTGGCATCTCCAGAAAAGACTAGGAAAGACCCCTGTCTTAAACTCTGGAGGGCCACTGCCAGTCAGCATGTAGATGGTCTGACTTTCCATAAAGCAGTTTCCTTTGTTCCTAATATAGGATCCAGGCCGAGGGACACCTAAGCATTCCTGTGTTCTGCACAAAAACCACTAGGCTTTTGTGCGCATTTCCATTTTGTACTTGCAAAAGCTCGAGCGATTTTTTGTCAGTATTAAGAAAAAAAGTTCTGGCCCATACAAGCCATTTTTTAGAACTGCAAAGCCCTTAACTCTGCCTATTGAAATCAATTGTCTTTATTGATTTGAACAGGCCGAGCTAAAGATGCTGCAGTTCCAAAACCAGCTGGTGCTAGGCAAAAATCAACCCATCGCTGAAGATCATGGGTGCTTGTGTAGCAGGAAAATCCAAGTAGGGAAGTATGGTCACAGCGATTACCAATTGGGTATATGGAAGCACCCAGGTGCTTCCATATAATACCTAAGAATGCTATTTTAGCACTGCCCCTAGAGACAATGCTAATCACCTTCTGGAAGAAAGAAGGAGCTCTGAGGACACATCCTCATCCATTAACAGATCCTGCCCAATGGGGGAAATGCTTTCACATGCCAATCAGCTGGTGGGTAGAAGGAGTACACAGACTGAAGGCATGGCCTTTGGAGGACCCCGGGCTTCCCCAACCTGGTTCTCTCCAACAGTAGTGTAGTGGCAAATTCAGAATTGCAGGGTCCCTTCATGACAATCATAGCCATGCCCCTCACAGCCACGCCCCCTTATAGGATTGTACAACCTTGTAAGATATACTGCTTTCAACTGGCACCCAAAACCAGTGTAGTTGAGAGTAAGGCAGGGGTATTTCAACTGGATGCCTGAGAAAAAACGCAGGGGTGTTAAAATCCTTTTCGCTCACTCACTCACTCACGCACTCGCACAAACACAAACATTTTAGGTTTCCAAAATATGATACTCTATGGAAGCTTCACCCTCTCAACTCAGCCCTCATGGACAGATCCCTTCTCATTTAAACCCCCCCCTGCATACTCCCTTAGTGCCCCAACATTACCCATTAGCCTTCCCTAAATGCCTTCATTATATCTCCCCCTCCAACAGAAATGTCCACACACCCAGCTACACACACACACACACACGTGGTGTAGTGGTAAATTCGGAAATGCAGGAGCTCACTGTGACAGTCTCCAAGGGCAGTCCAAAAATTTCAGGCAGCTGTGTTGATCCATATCCACAAACCAGTTCTAGGGGTTTTCATCTCCATCAGGAGCACATCTTTGGTAAAGCAAATAGGTCTTAATTGCGCATTCCAGACCAAGTCATCCCAAATACTTTCCATTCCAACATGGAACAATATATTGTTGCTTCGAAAATTCATTCCCCTCACAGCTACAGTGAGGATGGCAGCTAAGCTCAGAGGGAACAAAGAATCTGAGGGGGGTGGCAGATGACATCAGAGTCCCTGCCAATGAAAAAGTGCCAGGGCTGCATCCCTGCAAGCCCTGCCTCCACTACACCACTGCTCTCCAGTGACCATGCTGGCTGGGAATTATGCGAGTTGCAGTCCAGCACATTGGGAGAGGCTCCATTAGTGCTTCCTCCCAAATCCTAATAGATTAGGGTTTCTGCTGTCAACATGTGCTAGGAAGGGCATCTAGGCTTACTAAAAATTTACTTTCATTATATGGACTGATACCTAGCATTTTTTTTAAAACGAGCAGGCTGATATTAAAAAATATAACAGGAAATGGAGGGATCGTTAGAATTCTCAACCCTATGGCTGCCATCACCATCACCCCTTGCTCTTCTTACATGTGTCAAATGGATATTTTCTGCCTGATGTTATTAGCCAGTGAGAAATCCTTGTCGGCTGTCTTAAGGTGCAATCCTATACATTGGTTCTGCAGGCTGAGGGGCCATAGAATTTGGTGGAAGCCTAGCTACTTCAGCAGAAGGCCAGATATGCCACTGCCATAACAGATACAGCACTTGTTTCACCAGTGTAGCTCTTCCATCAGCAAAGATACACTGGTGGCACAGCTAAAATGGGGTGGAGTCATGGAAAGCACAGGGGAGGAACACAGTTCTGCTGTATCCCAGGGGTGTAGAGCCTCAGGCCCAGGGGCCAAAGCCAACCCTCCATGGTGTTGGAGGGACAAGGGCCATGAGTCACTTAACCTGAACTTTAAAGGCTAATATGTACCTGAGTGAGGTGAGAGGAGATCTCTGAGAGATCCTCTGCCTTTTCCTTGTCTCTTCCCTCTGCTTTACTTTTCTTCTTCCTCCTGCAAGTGATGCTGACCATGGGTTGACCTCAAACAACTCACCTCAAGATGTAAGTTTGTTATATCTCTAGTAAAGTCTGTTCCTAACCGACCACTCAAGTGTGTTTTGTCTACATCTGTGGCTGCTGATGGGTGGCTGATTTGGACTTCACATGGGTCCCAATACAGCCCTCCAGGGATCCCCAGAAGGCCCCATCCCTTTCACCTGACCCCACCCCCTTTCTCCCAACCAATCATTTGGTAGTTCTCCAGCTTTTGTGCAGTTTTTCCCCATTCTAGATGGTTCAAATGCGTCTCCGATGGCTTAGTGACTGGCAGTAAGAGCTTTAAGCTAAAATACGCTGGCATTTTTTGTATTTTCAGCCCTTGGCCTTTTGCCTTTGGCCCCGCCTGCCACTGGAATGCAGCTCCCAGGGGCTTCTCCGAAATGGAATTTGGCCCTCAGGCTGAACGTGGCTCTGCGCCCCTGCTATATCCTATGCTCATCATGCTATATCCTATACCCTGCTATATCCTATGCTCATCATCATCCTATGCTCATCATCCTATGCTATATCCTATGCTCATCAAGAGCACAGCCATGCCTCCATTGATGGCAGAACTTTACATGAGCCCCAGATCCAGCAAAAGGAATCACTCCATTGACTTCAAAGTGTGTGTGTGTGGGGGGGGGGATGTTTAAAAATAGCCATTCCTGCTTCAATGACCACCATGTCCAAATTGTCACAATAGAGCATAGGATACAGTGTAACTTCACACCTTATCACATCACTTCTCTAGCACTAAGGTACCACACAATGAGGAACTTTGGTGACCCGAAATGGATAAAAGGCACTTTGTGCAAAAAGGGACAACTTCGTAGGAACAGTGTAGCCTCACAATGCACATGGGAACTTGAAGACATTGCTAACACTTCTCTGCCCAGAACCCCAACAGGCACCTTTCCTTGGGACTCCAGACACAAACACCCAACACGAAATTCTAAATTCCACTCCACCGACAGCGAGGTGCAGGGTGCATGGACAGAGCACTCCACACACAGGCAAGCAAGGAAATGGGGCTGCCGTGCTATATAGTATCACTGCTGCCATGTCTCGCCCGCACCATGCCATACGTGAATAATGTTATGTCTTCACCACCTTTGCCATATGTGAATACTGAGTCTTATCTGAGCTGTATTTCTCTAACACTGTTCTCCCACCTCCAACAGTGGGGAGCAGTGTCTCCTACACACAGGGGGAGGCACACATCCTCACATACAGGTAAGCTCTCTGTTGACAGTCTGCCAGACCTGTCGCCAGGGGTGGGCTGAGGTGGCCTGGCCCCCTTAAATTTTCTCCCCCTAGTTTTTATTAACAAACAAATAATACAAAAAACCATTTTAAAAAATAATTTAAAAAACCATGTTTTGCAGGCTTTTTCAAGCCTGTCTTCAAAAAGCCTGCAAAACAGGCAAACTGCCCCCCTACTTTTTTGGCACCCTCCCCAGCCCCGAACTTTTAGGCTGGCTACAGGCCCGCAGTCTGCTCCAACTGCTGCCAACAGCCCCAACTGCTAGCCAAACACCCATGAGCACTTTTGCTTTGCAGGTACACAGCCAGGATGCATGCAGAAGAACAAACAGCCACTGCACTTCCCAAGAGAGAATGGGAAGATATACTCAGCTCTTGTAAGTGTATGTAGGGTTGGAGTCTTACTCCTTAGTAAATGTGCTCAGAGCTGCAATCTGCCTTATCCACCGTTTGTTTGTTTGTTTATTTATTAGATTTGTTGCCTCTGGCCGGCCGGCTGGCCACTCTAGGCGGCATACAATACTAATAACAACACGAAAGACAATGAATTTACATGATCAACTGAACAAAACAACACAACAAAACAAAACAACACTGCTCTAAAAAACCCTAACCCACCCCAAATGCTCGCCTGAACAGCCACGTTTTTAAAGCCCAGCTGAAGCTCATCGAAGAGATGAAGACAGTTCCAGTAGCTGGACCTAGAGAGAGACCTAGGGATCGATAACTTTGGTAATCTAAAAAACAACCAACCAAAAACAAAGGCAGCTGTGCTGGTTTGTGAGGAATAAAAACCCCAAATCCACAGTTGGGCAATACTGTTATTAGGAATCTTAGTCGGTCCTAATAAAGGTATCCAATTGTGCATTTTAGTACTTTAAGAGTCCTGTGATAATGAGGTTGCTAGAAACTTAATATTGCAACATTTGCTGTAGATTTTAGGATTTAAAGATGTTAAAACTGTATAAAAATGTGTTCTAGAATTATGTATGTATGTATGTATGTATATATGAATGAATGAATGAATGAATGAATGAATGAAATAAAATGAGGAGCCACCTTTGGTGGCGGGTATCTCTGCTTCCTTGCAGAATGAACCAGGGAGTTTATTTCGGCAAAGCAGGGGAGTCACGTGTGGTAGTTCCAGACAAGGCTCTTATTGTGCAATGGCGCCACCTCGTCCATGAAATGTTACACAGGAGGGCCCAAACATTGCCTTCTATTTGTGACCTTCCTGTGTGTTCCCAACATTTCGTCCCATCTTTTCTGGAACCATGGAAAATCCATAAAGGAGTGAAAGATGGAATAGCCACACAATTTCTTTTCACTGCTAGTGCTAGGAGTTGTCCATCCAGAAGCACCTTTGCTCATGACTCATTTAGGGCACACTTCTATGCATGTTTAGACAGAAAAAAAAGCCCTATGACTTCCAGCATTCCCTAGCCAGGCATAGGATCAAGCCCTTAGTACATTTTACTTGAGCCAGCCAGCAGCCAAGGTAAGCAGCACATCTGTAAATTGCTGGATCTGTCCCTGCTGAGGACCAGGATGGCACAGCATGGGCAAGGCAGTTTGCCCTCTGTGGCCACCTCTGGGATGAAAACAAGCTAGACCCCAAATACATGTAACTGGCAAAGAGCACTCTTTCTTTCAAAGAGCCATCTTATTTTGTGGTTACTTCTGCTCTTTAGTCATTGCATTTTGGAACTGCCGAGTACTCGATCCTGTTTTTCATTTGTCAGTATGAGCAATAAAGACCTGTACAATGTATTTTCCACAGCCATACAACAATTGCCAGTAGGATCTAAAAATAAATAAATAATGGATATGTTTGAATTTTCTTTCCACTCTATTTTGGGGGCTGCTACGTTCTGTACTCGGTAATCGTGCTAACTGAGATAAAGAATGAAACAATGTGCAACTGTGAAATAAGAGTAAATTCCAAGAATGTTTTGGCTGCTTTATCTAAATAATTCTAGAGCCAAAATGAATGGTCATGGCATAGCAGGCCAGACAAGCCATTCTGAAAATTACTTACAAAACCATTCCTGCCTTTCAGTGTCTTGTCTGGGCCTTGTTCAGCCTCTTACAGTTCTGCCTGAGAAATGTGACATGGGGTGTGCCACTCATGCCAAGCTATGGAGTTCACAAAATTTATATACCACTCAAGCGTCATTTTAATTCAACAATAATTGGGTCAGGACGAGAGAGACCAACATCCAGGATAGCTTGCAAGACATTTAAATATTTTAATTCAACAATAATTGGGTCAGGACGAGACCAACATCCAGGATACCTTTCTCTGAAAAATGGTCCCTTTGGCCAAGCCTGCAGTGCTTACTGGTGGTGTAGTGGCACATTTTGAGGTGCGGGCGCTCATCATGACAATCCCCATAGCCCAAGAAGAGTGCAAAAATGCAGGCAGCTGTGTTGATCTATATCAGCACACCAGTTCTAGCCGTTTTCCTCTTCACCAGAAACAGGTCTTTTATAAAGCGAATGGGTCTTAATTACCCGTTTGAGACCAAGCCACCCCAAAATACTTTGCATTACAATATAGATAGCTGACAACGGTATGTTGTTGATGGCAAAATCCATTTCTCCCCCAGCTACTGTCAGGATTACAGCTAAGCTCAGAAGGAACAGGGAAGCCCGAGGCAGGTAGTAGAGGACATCCCTGCTAATCAAAACGTTCCAGCACTTTGACCCTCTGAGCCCTGGCTCCACTACAGCACTGGTGTTCCCGAACCATGTGTTTATGGTGCCATTGCCCTGTCTCATTAATGGAATATTATGGGGGAGGGGGTGTCCATTGGCAGCCCTCCTGTGTTTTCACACCATTTCTTCCCTAATTTTTCTTACCAGGAAAAAAAAAAACTTGTTAAGGAAGAAAAGAAGACAAAATAGCACCACAATATCTTTTGATTGGTAGTGCTGAAAACCCTTGGTCTGGAAGCACCCCTAGAGATTAGTGCCATGTCGGATATGTTCTGATGCCTATTTTGGAGATTTTTCTCCCTCTCTCATAATACTAGAACCCGGGGATCATCCCATGAAGCTGATTGGTGGGAGATTCAGGACAGACAAAAGAAGGACTTCTTCAGACAGCACACAGTTAAACTATGGAATTCGCTATTACAAGATGTAGTGATGGCTATGAATCTGGATGGCTTTAAAAGTGGACTGGACAAATTCATGGAGGATAAAACTATTGATGGCTACTAGTCCTGATGGCTATATGCTACCTCCAGTATCAGAGGCAGCATGCCTATGTACACCAGTTGCTGGGGAACATGGGTGGGAGAGTGCTGTTGCACTCATGTCCTACTTGTGGATTTCCCACAGGCAGCTGTTTGGCCATTGTGTAAATGGAATACTGGACTGGATGGACCTTTAGTCTGATCCAGTGTGGCTCTTCTTACATTTTTATGTCCTACCTGACCTGTATGGTGCAATGCAGCTGGTACATCTCAACTGCAGACGATTCACACAGGCACAAATGAGTTGAGATGACAGTGAATGAGTTGAGCACATGCTGAAGTGATCGTGTGATCGATGTCCACACATCTGTATGAATGGCTCACCCACTTCCAGTAGGGTTGGGGTGATGTGGGAAATGTGGGTTAAACTGGAAGGTGGATGCATACTGAGACCGCACCCAAATGCGTCAGCATCTGTCAAACGCTGCACAGACCCATTCAACCTACTTTCTCAACACTCCAACTGAATCATGTGAGCGCCTATTGCCACCACACTCTCAGTGCCCAGCAGCTGTAGTATTCAATCAGTCAGTTCTCCCAGCTTTACTGCCACGCCCTGAGCAGGTTGTGTGAGTGACAGTGTGACATAGGGATTGTTTCATATGCCACTCCAGTCACTCAAAGGCAGTGGTGATGTCTACCTAAGAGCTGATTCAGGTTGTTGTCACTGCTTGGTGTCAGCATTCACATGAGCACAGGCAAGTTATGGCTGGAAGCCAGCATGGAGTTACGGAATAAACATGGGGTTGTATCCAGTGTTAGTCCTACTTAGAGTAGACCCGCTGAAATGCATGGGACTTAATTTAGAATAATATTGGATACAATACATTGTATACAACCCATGGCTGCTATGTGCTGAGAAGATCATAAAAACAGGTCAGCTCTAGGCACTTTGGAAGGTAATTTTAAACAGTATGCACAGATATGTTCTTGCTGCCTCTTTCAAGCAGTCTAATCCTACATTCATGCAAAAGGTGGTGAAAGCCTATGGTTGTCACAGTATCCCTAAAGGTGGTGAAAAGTCCTGCAGGGATAATTTGAGCATTAACATGACTATGTACTAGCCAACTATTTACCCAGGATGCCTTGGCCCAATTAAAGTACACCCACAAATGATCTTGGGGAAACAACCTTACGCTTTCCTCTGTCTCTTGAAGAGCTATAGATGTCACCAGCACCCCAATCACACTGGGCTCTGATCCGCTGAGTTTCTGCTCAGCTTATGCCTGCAAGGCTGAGTAATGAGCCTTTGTACAACACTGCAATATTTTTGGATGATTCCATTGAAGTGAGCTCATTAACAATGGCACAGAACTGTTGTGAAAGCGCAATGAAAGTTTCTCTTCTTTGAGGGGGTGGTGTCAAAGTATGCAATCAGCCTTAAAAACCAATGAAACATAATGACCTACATAAACTCCATAGCAGAGTTACCGAAAATGATTTGTTTCATCTTTGTTCATGTAGTGGCTGGAATGCACAATTGAGAAGGCCATGAATAACTTATGCTAAATTATGTGTTTTTAAATAAATTTTCCTATGCACCAAAAGGAAGTTACTTAAAGGATTTCAAAAATCTGTTAGTAATTTCACATTCAGTTTGACTTGCCAAATTAGCATGGCAAATAACTTGAAGGCAGAAGGCTCTTTAAAACAGAATTCCTTCATTTGCCAAAAATGTCAGTTTGTGTAATGATTATGTAAACAGCAACTTGCTAATAAGCCAATAATTGTCGAATATAGGACTAACTAACATTGATGTGGATTCTCCAGCCAGTTATTGCCACATCTGTAATCTTCCTACTTTGGAGGAGGTGTTTGTTTAAGTGGCTAGGGCCCTCTTTTATCATCCACTCATGTTCAGTCACTCATGGAAGTTTGCAGGCCCTTTTCACAACATCTTCAACCTCTGGTACCTCTCCCGTTGTTTTTCAGCTTCCATCTAGAGATCGATAGGAGTCATAGAACCCTACTTATGCTATTAGGCTTTTCTGCAGCCATGCGTATGGTTGATCATGAGGTTCTGCTAATAAGACTATGGCATTTTGCTGGAGTCCGCAGCACCACCTTTATTTATTTGGTAGATGTATATCTCACTTTTTGACTACAGTCCTCAAAGCCACTTACGATATTTATAATATACAACAGACAGATACAGCAAGAACCACATGCTCAAAACGCTAAACTGAACAACGAAACCAGCTCGACTTGAGCAGGAGCCAGCATCCGATGCTCCTTCCCACAGGGCAGTTGATGCCTCTGGGTGGGCAGTCCAACTGGAGCAGGCCCTAGTGTTCCCTTTGCCTGCTCCTGTCTCCTTTGCTCCTTCTTCCTTCCCACAGGGCAGTTGATGTCAACTACTTTTGGGTAGTTCTACTTATTTCTACATGGAAGGCCCCAGAGGGTGGGATGGGCAGTTGCTCCGCCATGGCCTTCCCTGTGGTGTCTTCAGGATATATCTGTTCCCCCTCAGATATCATTTGGAGGTATTGCCTTTGGTGCCACTGTGTGCTGATGACACTCAGCTATACCCCTCTATTTAACCTGAGCCAGATCCTGCGGCATTGGTCCCTGCCCAATGTCTGACCATGGGAGGAGACTGGATGCAATGAAGCTAACTGAAGCAGTGTTGGTCAGCAGACCATGTGACCACAAGGAACCGCCCTAGTGAGGAAATATATTGTGGATGGACTTTACCTTCCTCCTCCTTGTTTGCAGCCTTGCAATATTTCTGGAGCCAATGTTGTGTCCAGAAGGTCTTCTATCAATTCCACCTGATGAAGATAATTTCTGTTTGATGAGGTTCTGGCAATTGTCATTCATGCCTTAATGGTCTCAGCACTGATTATTTCAATGCACATAAGGTTAAACCTGAACATTCTTTTAAATATCACTCAAGTATCTAAATGTATCTGATAGCCATTGAACAGTCAGTAGTAATTTAGCTGCTCCTTTAATTTCTACAGTAAGGCAATGCAGACCTTGCTGAGGAATGCATCTGTTCCTTACCATTTCTCTGTTTGAGTTCCTCTGTTCAAAGAGAAAAGGCATGCACTTTCAAACAGCATCCCAAATACCAAGCCTCTGTATGTCTATACTCAGAAGTAAGCAGGACAAGCTTCTGCAGGACAAGGCTGAGAAGGAAGCAGGACTGAATCACACAGCGGCTTCCTGCCTCCTCTGCCCCCAGAGAAAAGGCCACGGGCCAGAGGTTCCCTGTCCCTGTTTTAACCAGTCATGCAAGAAACTGGGGCCTGAAAGAGACTGAAATGTCCTACTGGCAGCTGGGATCGCTTCAAAGCAAAGTGAGGGGCCCTAGCTGCTCCATCACCATTTCCCATGGATGCTTCTGGGCCACACATGGGGCTCAGAGACATTCTTAGGAAATGAAGGTGGCAGGTGACTGCAGGCCAATTCTTTCATCTGCAGCGCATCCATTTTGTGATGGTGCCAAGGACAGTTTCTCAAATGGCCAAATGTGCCCATGGATCCAAAAAGTTTGCCTACCCCTGGACTGTCTTAATAAACTAAAGTCATATTAGTTCTGAAACTCTACCTTTACATATCTCACAATTTCTGGAATGATTGGGGTTATGAATGGTAGTTAAGAGGTCACTGCTCAAAACCATCAGCTGAAACAGCCTCTGTTTCGGCAATGGCTGGTTGGTGGCCATTGATTCATCAGCTGTCCCTCAAGCTTTTGGAGGACTCAATGGGCAGTATCCAATGCTGCCTGTGTGCCAGCGGAACCCACTGCTAGAGCAATGGGAAGCTAGTGGCTCCAAAAGCAACCAGGAATTAACAGACTTGATCATGGAATGGGGCAGGTCAGCAATGCCCAGAGAAGGGAGTTCTGCTGACCTGTTCTAGAAACGAGAGTTTGGGCTCATTTCCAGGGTTGATTTCGGTAGTGCTACCTTCCTGTTGGGCTAGCGGGGAGTCCCTCTGGTGCAACAGAAACAGCAGAAACGCAGCAGCAATATTGGATACTGCCCCATGCAGTTTTTTTCCAGGCAGCCAGCTCTTTTATTTATTGGCTGTCTTTCCAGTTTGTTTTAACTTTTGTTCCACAATAGCATAGGCTTGTCTCTTTCATTTGAGATCCAATTTGTTCAGTATTACAGTCTGTGGATTGTTTTGCCTCTGTGTGAAAAAATATATCTACTAATTTATAATCAAACAACCTTTGGCTGGAGCCCAGTTTCCTTTGACCTACACAAACATGAAAGAAATGCATAGTTTGAGCTTCAAGGAGATTTTACTGTAAACCAGAGAGCCAGTACAGTTCAAAAAGTCCATATTATAAAAGGTCCAATATCAAAGCGTGACCAATACATTTAAAAAAAAACAAATAACTAGTATAGCTTATTACTTGAAAACCTTACAAGAGCTATGCATTTGTGTTAGTAGTTTAGCGCACAAAGGAAGAAAGATTAAAGCACAAGACACAGTCCAATGGTTCTAAGAACAAAATGGAAGAAAAAACACAAAGGACGAAGTAACTTTTAACCAAACAGGAATTGAGAGGATCTAAATCAGTATAGAGACACCTTATAAATTTCTTCCAGCTGGTCACAGGCTGATATTGACAGATCACGTGGCACCATTCAGGTGAAGGCAGAACTAAACATTACAAGTACTAAAAGGTTTAAGGTTCTACTCCCAGTCAATCCCAATTCTGTACCAAGAAATGCTGAACTGTATCAAGAAGAGAGGAAAGGCAAACATAGAAAACCTTTTCTGTCTTATTTTCTTTTATGGTAAAAGTTTTGTTCAGGGAATAAATGTTAATATGTTGGGTTGGATCCAGATTGGCCATTCTGTGAATGGAAGAGTTCCTTCTATTTACAGAAAGCACTGGGATCCAGAAGAGGCTTTGTCCCCTTCTTTTCTTTCAAGTGGAAGTTTTGTTCAGGGAATAAGGATCTTGGAATTGTTGTAGATCACAAGCTGAATATGAGCCAACAATGTGATGTGGCTGCAAAAAAAGGCAAATGCTATTTTCGGATGTATTAATAGAAGCATAGCTTCCAAATCCCAGGAACTACTAGTTACCCTCTGCTCAGCACTGGTTAGGCCTCATCTGGAGTACTGTGTCCAGTTCTGGGCACCACACTTTAAGAAGGATGCAGACAAGCTGGAGAGGGTTCAGAGGAGGGCAACAAAGATGATCAGGGGACTAGAAACAAAGCCCTATGAAAAGAGACTGAAAGAACTGGGCATGTTTAGCCTTGAGAAGAGAAGACTGAGGGGAGATAGGATAGCGCTCTTCGAGTCCTTGAAAGGTTGTCACCGAGAGGAAGGCCAGGATCTCTTCTCGATCATCCCAGAGTGCAGGACACAGAATAATGGGCTCAAGTTACAGGAAGCCAGATTCCGTCTGAACATCAGGAAAAACTTCCTGACTGTTAGAGCAATACGACAATGCAACCAATTCCCTAGGGAGGTAGTGGGCTCTCCCACACTGGAGGCGTTTAAGATGAGGCTGGACAGCCATCTGTCAGGGATGCTCTGACTTGGATTCCTGCATTGAGCAGGGGGTCAGACTCGATGGTCTTATAGGCCCCTTCCAACCCTACTATTCTATGATTCTATAAGTGACTCCACTGAAGGGTAATTTTTAAGAGTTATGTTATATGGAAACTGCAGCATCTTCTGCAATTGAGGAAGTATTGTAAATACTGCTAAAAAGCTTCTGGGAATCTGTCAAAAGAATAAAGTCTAGCTTCCTTATCTCCTGACTACTGATCTGTTTTATAGTTGCAATTATGTTGTTCAGTCGTTCAGTCATGTCCGACTCTTCGTGACCCCATGGACCATAGCACGCCAGGCCTTCCTGTCCTGCGCTCTCTCCTGGAGGGTGCTCAAGTCCATATTCATTGCATCAGTGATGCTATCTAGCCATCTCATGTGGCTTTAGCTAAGAACTTCTAGACCAATTTCAGATATGCCACATAAAGCACTTTTGAGTCTCTCTTTGTTGTTGGCGTCCATGGTCCAATCTACACAGGTAATTTAGTGCAGAGTAAGATCACATCAAGGTCATTCATGACACATGACAATGTCACCACTCCACAGCAACACCACAACTTTCCCCTGAAAACAGTGCATTTTCAGAAAGTCATTTTACTGTATCTTTTTTCCTTAAATGCAGCTCCTCCGTGGTTCCGCTGCAGTGTACCCCATTCTGCTTAATTTAATCCTGCATGCTGGGTGTTCCTAGGGGTATGTCTATGACATGGTGTGACCTAGTCAAGGGGTGGGGCTGTCCCTCCCCCCCTTTCCTTTTTTCCCACCATTGGTGGTAGTGCACTTTTTGGACACAGGCTTAGGGTTCTTTTCCCACCAATTAGCACTAATCCACAGTAGCACTATTTTACAATTGTGCAGTTTCACTCTTTCACCACTGATGATGCCCTTTTCTCCTCCTCTGTTATTGCAGTAGTGCTATTTTGCAATTGCGCTGTTTCACATTAGAGCTGTTTCACTCTCTCACTACTCTGTAGTGGTGTACTTTGGATATAGGGTTTGTGGTGCTTTCTCCTGCAGCTCCCTTCTCAGCTGCTTATTTTTACTGTGTGCTATTTCGCAGTACCGCTATTTCGCAATAGCACTGTTTCACTCTCTCACTACTTCGCAGTGGAGTGCTTTTGATATAGGGCACTTTTCCACTGTTTATTTTTACTTTGCACTATGCAGTGCACAGGTTCCTAGCAATGTAAAGTGGAACGCACTTATGAAGACAAATGGTGGATGTGAGGGGAGAGGTGTAGGGTAAATTACAAGGACATAATTAATCTCTTCCATTAAACTCCCCTGAGCAGGGCAGCATGGACAGGGGCAGGGAACAAGCCTCTCCCATTTGCTGAGCAGCATCTACGTGGTTGATGACATTCAGTTCTACTGGTAGGACTCCGCCCTTACCAGTAAGGTAGTTTCAAGTACAGTTTGACCAGTGAAAGCAGGTTTTTAGGTAATGTATACTCTGTTTTTCTTGCTTCGTGTGCTGCTGACAGACAAAAGCGACTTCACGAAGATCCAGATATAATGAGCAAGCACTTCTTATACCATTTCTATGTAGATTGGGCCCATGTGTGAAAGACAGAAATGTGCTGCTTTTATTGGTGGCCATGCAGGAAAGTGGATTTACTTGCTTCCTGAGTTTGTTGTCTCTTAAGAGAATGGATGCATTTCATCTGAAGCATATTTTTAGTCCTTCACCTGCCATTTCTTTCTATACCATCATACACATTTTGGAATCACTTTCCCCACAAACACACACACATTTTAAACCCTATTCTCTGGATGTAGGTGCCTCTTTGGTCACTAGTAACAGGCACAGCAGATTCCTTCCTGATCCTCCAAAATAGTGAGCATCTGTGGGTCACAGCCATTTCCCTCACTGTCCTTGGATCTCAACTGATACAGTTGGGCAAAACCTTGTCATTTCACTTATATGTTAGCTGGGTCTCTTCTCTTCCCTCCTCTCCTCTACCTTTTCTTTTCTACCTTGTTCCTTTTTCTTGCTTTGTCTCTCTTTCTCCTTGGGCAGTAGGAGTGGACTAGGGTTAGAGTGGCTCACTGCATGGGCTACAAAAGGAATAAAATTAGGGGAGGAATTATGTGTAAATGAATTATTTCTTTAAAACATTTTAAAATGCCAATAGAATTTCAATAATGAAATGCTAAATAAAATGTTATCATCATCATCATCATCATCTGCAAAATAGATGATATCAAAAGTCTAAAGAACCATAAATGGTGTTATTACATACACAGTTGTTTAAATCTTATTGTTTGTTTGTTTGTTTATTTATTTATTTCTATACCGCCCATTAGCCAAAGCTCTATGGGTGGTTCATAGAAATTAAAGCCACAAAGCACAGCATAAAACAATATAAAATATGAAAGCTTAAAACCACAATATAACAGTACAACCAGAATAAAACCTAGTAGCAATGGAGATATCTAAAATACAGGACTAGAAAGCTAAAATGCTAACATAGTGGGAGAATAAAAAGGTCTTCACCTGGCACTGGAAAGAATACAATGTAGGTGCCAGGCGAACCTCTCTAGGGAGCTCATTCCACAGCAGGGGTGCCACAGCAGAAAAGGCCCTTTTCCTGGTAGCCACCCACTTCATTTCCTTTGATGGGCTCATGGAGAAGGACCAATGAGGATGATCTAAGGGTCTGGGGAGACACATATGGGAGGAGGCAATCCTTCAGATAACCTGGCCCCAAGCCATTAAGGGCTTTGAATGTTAATACTAGCATTTTTAATCGGGCCCGGAAATGGACTGGAAAAGTACTGGTGTAATGTGATCTCGTTGGCCAGTCCCTGTTACCAATGTTGCTGCCCTATTTTGGACTAGCTGAAGTTTCTGGACTGTTTTCAAAGGCAGCCCCACATATAACACATTGCAGTAATCCAGATGAGACGCTATCTGAGCACGGATAACTGTAGCTAGGCTATCTCTGTCTAGATAAGGGCATAGTTGGTATACCAGCCTAAGCTGATAAAAAGTACTCCATGCCACTGAGTTCACCTGAGCCTCAAGTGACAGTTCTGGGTCCAAGAACACCCCAAACTATGAACCTCATCTTTTAGATGGAGTGCAACCCCCTCCAGAACAGGTTGAACATCACCTAGCTGGGCAGACCACCCACCCACTAACAGTACCTCCGTCTTGTCTGGACTGAGACTCAGTTTATTGGCCTTCATCTTTTGCAACGGATCAAATTTATGTTTATCTTGTTGGTATGGCTCTTTCTCATAACAAGATATTGACTGCATTGTGCAAATCAAAGCATAAATGGACACATGGGATGCTAGCTACAGATCAGGTCTCTAAAGTGTGGCTTGTGTTTCAAATATTCGGATTGTCTTTAAAGATAAAAGGCTTTCCTTTGCCCTAGTCTCTCATGACCACATTGGGAATAGTGAGTAAGCTGCTTA
This sequence comes from Heloderma suspectum, assembly GCF_057233095.1. Lineage (NCBI taxonomy): Eukaryota > Metazoa > Chordata > Lepidosauria > Squamata > Helodermatidae > Heloderma > Heloderma suspectum. The sequence continues at coordinate 80,183,042 of NC_139461.1, read as the reverse complement.
AACTAAACGAATCAGGTGATTTTTTATATGCAAGCCTGTCAAAGCAGAATGGGGGGTGTGTGTAGAGACATTGTGGGTAACAAGCTAGCATTCAGTGTAATTATCGGAGGGAAAGAAAAATAGAAAATGAGAAGAATAAGCAAACTGGAAAAAGTACTACCCCCCCCCACACACACACATACACACGATCCAAGTTCCCTAATTAGCTTTATCAAGGACACCTCAAGCAAAATTGAGGAAACTGGATTTTGTCTGATTTACATGAATTAAAGCCTCACCGTCTAATGGGTGCCCTTAAAATGGATTCTTCTGTAAAACTGATGAGCCTGGTTCAAGAATTATGTTGTATAACAGAGGGTAGAGAGAGATCAGCTGGAAGGAAGCAGGGAAGTGACATAATAAACTCATCTACTTTGAGCTTCAGCATATAAAATTAATTAGGCCACTGTTACAAAAGCCTTTAACCAAATATTGTCAAGGTGTTGGCTTTAAAAGAAAAGGAAAAAGCACTTGGCCAGTCTTTGCACAAGCCCCCTTTGATTTTCAATTTTGATTATCTAAGCACGCAGCAAGATATAAGAACTGGGCCACCATACGTAGCTGATGATGGGCTTAAGTTGGGCTTGGTAGTTCACAAATTGTGTAGGCCAGCAGAGGCCAGTCTTCAAATTAACAACAGCCTAGGTTGATCCATATTTTCCATGAAGAGATTCAATTGTCATGGTGATATAATAGATAAAGGCCAGCCTTGCCAGAGACAATTAAAGCCTTGATCCCTCTTTATGTTGCCTTTTATACAACTTGCTTCAATGCTCAGTGAATAAGGAAATGTAATTAAATACTTGTTTTGAGAATGTTTTTGCACTTTCCTTGGAAAGAACACATCTGTAGAGTTTCTACATTAAATGCATTTCATTTGCTGCCACTGCTATCCTATCTGTCTTTATCCAAGCTAAGCATGAGAAGTTCTATGAAAGCCACTCTCTAGTGACTTTGGCAATGCAGCAATCTGTGCTGAATGTATTGTACTTTTTCATAAAGCGGTTTTACATTTAAGGATTTTCAGTGTAAGTATATACTGTAGTGGTGCCTTCACGTTTAAAACACACTTGCTTCCCAAGGCATGTTCTTTCCTGTTTATCATTCATAAGTGGGTGGAGCGAAGCAGGAAATGAATCATGAAACAAACTCTGACTGGAAAGACTAGCGAGCTTGCGTTAACAGATTTAGATCCTTACTTCATTTGAATGGTAAACACACTTTGACAAAATGGAATAAGAACAGTAGAATGAGAAGTAATTTCATTGTAAAACATGGGGGAAAGCAAACACCTATTCAACTGAACTTGCGTATGACATTACTTAAGATTAGTAAATACAGGAAAATACTTCACAACAACAAGCCACACAGCTGGAAATATTCCTGTTTGTTTTCTCATTCTTGAAATGTTTTCTAGTTCTCGAAATATTGTGATATTCATGTTGCCACTTCTGTTACCATGATCTCTAGTTTGTAACTGGGGCAGCGACAAGTTACAGCCTCCACATATCAAACACAAATGTAAGGTGGAACACCCAAGGCAGCAGTCTATGCTTATTTTCTGTGCTAGCCCTGACACCTACTGGCCCAATAACCAGTTACAGCCACTATGCTAGAAATAAGTACCTTTAACAAAATGTTCTTATGCCAGGAAATGGAAAAGTAAATAAAAGCAAAACATGTTTGATGCACAGTTATCCACAAGGACATAAATATTTCTTTGATCCACTCATACTGTTTTGTTTAAAAACAAACTTCTTTTTTTTTTCCAACTAGCCAGCTGGAAGAAAAGCAACAACATGTATTGGTGTGCATGAAAACAAACACCACACAGTCAAGCTCAAGTGTGCAATTCTGGAAGATGAAAGGTTCACATCTGTGGCTTCCTTTACCCTGATTTAATGTTTAAAATTAATGTAGCTGAAGTCTGTATTTTAATCTCTTGTAAGCATGTGGTCAAGATCCAGACTGGGACCACAGCATTCAGGGAGAGGAGGGTTAAACCTTTTCTCCAACCCATTTTTCCCTGTCTTCCTCAGCTGCAACTGCAGCCACCTCCTTCTCCTCCATTTCCCCGCCCGCTGCCAACTCCTCCTCTTCCCTCCCTGAAAACTTTCCTCAGGAGGGCAGCACCAACAGCACTCTTGAATGGGAGCAGAGCTGGTGCTCTGCTCTGCAGCTGCCACCCACCTTTTTAACATTACCCCGAAAGCAATGAGGTGGGTGAATTGGTGATGAATGAGTGGCAGGCAGGCGAGGGGCAGGTATGAAGTGGAGCCAAGTGCTGACTTGGCTCCCATTCACGAGCTTGGAAGTAAAAGACACATGATGTGAATTTTAAACATTACATCTGGAAGTGTGGAGGAAACTGCACCAGTGAACTTCTGATCTTCCAGAGCCTTTCTATATGAGGCATTTAATGTGTGCTCATGATTCCTCAGGGTAGTCTGTGGATGCTTTACATGACATTGTCATCCTGCAGGGCCTCTCCTGAGCTTTGCAACCATTTTAGCGGGGGGTGGGGTTCTAATGAGGAAGTCTAGTATATCCTGAATGGTGGCATGAAACCCTACAGTATTTCTGCAATGCTACTATACCACAGCACTAGCTATTGGTTATGTAATGGAACATATAGAAAGGCAGAGAAAGAAACCCCCTGCAAAAAAAATCTGTAAATAAGCCAATCTTAATCCCACAAAGAATCCGGAAACAGGAGCCTTGGTAAAGTGGCGGGTTAAAAGCCTCATGTAGAAAAGCTCCCACAGTTACAAACTTTGGGGGTACTGAACCCCTACACAAATATGATTTCCCTACACCTCATAGCCCAATATGTGTATGAGTGTGAGTGTTGGGGGTGTAAAGCAAAGAACTTGTGGCAGAAGCAGCAGCGGAGAGAGAGGAGAAGGTGTGGTCAGCTTTGGGTGAGGGAGAAATGCAGTTGCTGACTGGCCTGAAGCCATGATAACGTGTCACCAGCAACATCGCATTACATGTCACACAGCCACACCCTCACAAAACAATGCAAGCTCCCAAAATCAGGCAGCCACACCACTGTTTTTTGTGGATCACCGGAAAAAAATTAAAGGATTTTCTCCCGTGTGAGAAAATACAGGAGGAAGCAGGGAAGCAGAAACCTGGAATGACATGGAACGACTGCAGGAGACTTATGACTTAGTGTGGGAAGTCAAAAAAATCCCACTAACCAGGCAAGCCGATAGCACCTTAAGAGCCCCATCTGGAAGAGTCTGTAGTCATGCCTGGAGTGGACCTATTGAAATCAATGAGACTTGGGGCTTCTCCACACAGAGGCTTTTTATCCTGCCTGTTTTACCGGGGCTTCTGCTTCCAGACTCTTTGTGGGATTAAGTACGGCCCTTTACATGAGCTTCCCTTCCCCATTTTTCCCCTTTATCTGTGAGTTCTGTGTTTCACTATACAGCCACTATATGGTACTGTTGTTGTAGTGCTACATCCCCTTTACATGGTCAAATTCAAGCTGATTCAAACCAGTTCTTTTTATTAGCTTATTATTTCCATTTCAAATTAAGCCACGGGAATGGTTGGAAACCATGAGAGAGGCGCTGGAGGTTGATGATTCTGTGTAAAGGAGCCACAAATTTCTGTGAGTAATCAATCTCAATCGCAGGATAAAACCCCCACGTGGAGAAGCTCTTGATTACATCTGGATTCAATCCATTGCATCAATTCAACATTAACATTGGTGCCATTCTTTTAAAATTTGTATTCTGTTCATTTGGGGATAGATTTTGGGGGCCTTTAGTGCTCTTGTTGGTTCACCACATTGTCCTCTCCCCGCTTTTCTGGTTGTTTTCCAGGTTGTGAAACTGGACACTTTAAAATGTTTGAAGACATAGTGACATCTGTTTAGCAAGAAGGAACTAAAGGAATTGCCATTTGCAGTCCAGCCAAAAAGGATGTGTTTTGTGTGTGTGTATTTTCCAGTCATATCAGGCCAACACATTGCCACTCTTTTTAGAGCAGTGGGAGATACAATGCGAAATAGGGTTGTTACGAAACAGTGGCCTTTACAATTTGTTCATGCACCACTGAGGATAGCAGTATCAACAGAAATAAGAAACATTTCATTTAGCTTTCCCAATAGACCATAAAGGCAATCTGGAATAAAGAGATTTTTTTGTCACTGTTTTATTATTCTTCTTCAATTGACAACTGTATTTGCCACATGATTTATTAAACAAAGGCCACAGGCTGGTCTTACCTAAAGGTGAATCTGTGCTGTTTTAAAAACTGGTACCTTGAGAGAAGTCCAGTCTCCAGAGAGTTACATAAGAAAAACATCTAGCTATGTAATAATCTCAGTAAAATAACACTTCCTTATTCAGTTTTCTTACAGGTTTGTACAGAATCAACCAAGGTGGCAACTATACACTGTAGCTCCTACAAAACAAAATATAACTGGCTCTCTCCAGAGTTCTCCACTATATTAGAACTAAGTTGTTTACACCAGTGCCTTAATGGGCACTAAACACACATACACACCATCTACAACATTTGCTGAAGGCTCAGCAGGGAAATGTTGCAGAAGTTATTGAGTTACTACATCAAAAAAGTCTCCGAAGCTCATTGAGAAGCTTAAAAAAACCCACAGTAAATTACAGGCAAGAAAATGTATGCAGATGGAAAGATTGCATTTGACTCTGGGATTCTGTGGTGTCGTGTTTGATTGTTGTTTTATTTTGCTTACTAGCTTGAGCATTTCTTGAAAAGGTGGCATATACATTTTTTTTAAAAAAGAAACAAAGAAAAAAGAATATGATATGCGGGCCTATTAGTACTGCCTAGTACTAATGTTCTTGTGTCTTCTATTGTCTATGCTCCTGACAACGTTGTCTGCTTCCTTTCTTCTAACTGATTTGAGCAATAAACTCTTTCTTTTGTTTGCTGAACAGGCCCCTTCTGTCTGAATCCCACTCTTTGGGGCATGATATTACATGAATATGAAGTTGCACACATCAGAAAGTTTTTATTTATTTAAAACAAACAAACAAACAAACATGGTAATTCAGACACTATGGGGAGTATCCAGTACTGCTGCAGTGCTAGCGGAAGCAAATGCTAGTGCAATGGGGAGTTAGCGCTTGCTACCCCCACTGGAAACTAGCCCAAGTGAGTACTTCTGGAACGACACAAGTCAGCGAAGCTTGGGAAGGGAGCTTTGCTGAGTTGTCCCATTCTAGAAGTGCTCATTTGGGCTAGTTTTCGGGATTGCGCTAGCAAGCACTAGTTCCCCATTCTGCTAGCATTTTTTTCTGTTAGCGCAATGTGTTTAGCGGTAGTAGACTGCCAGCACTGGATACTGCCCTAAGATGAAAAACAAACAAGCAAACCATACCCATATATCTGTGGGTTATCACATAGTTGAATATATCTTTGCTAAATTCCTTAATATCTTAGTCATTGTAGCCTTTGCACAATATGCTTCATCAGTCTTGCATCTTCTCTCCTCTTCGTAGCACATATGAATTTCCTCCTTCCATGATAACTAAACTGTTCTTTCCTTTGTATGGGGGTGGGGAAGTATGGATTCATTTTTTGAGTGATTTTGCCCTTAGAGCTGTGCTTGCAGTAACCTGATTCTGCAATAACTGAGATCCATCAGGAATCCTTCTTGTTTGCCTGCTACAAAAAGGATCAGAGGAGGACCTTTTGCAACATGATACTGCAAAAGGGGAGTGGGAAATTGTATAGTTGTAAAGGAAGGGGGCAGCCTTGCTTGTGTTTATCATTTTTACTATTAACATGAGCACTCATGTGGAGCAGCTAAGGACTGGTCACTCTTAAAAGAAAACTGAAAGAAAATAAGCCTTAAATAACAATCTCCAAAATTATTCTGCCATTGTGGAGGATAATGATATCCCTTGTCATCAGTGATGCTGCTGGCACTATTATCTAGTAGGTGTCTCTGACAGTTGTACAAATATACAAAACAGTCTTGATAGGAATGGAGGAGACAGCTAGGGAGAGATCTGCATTTTCCCAGCAACATCAAACTGAGGTCTGTGTGCTGGGATTTGCTTACAACAGAGGCATGACTTGGAGGTGAAGACACCTGTAACTCCCACAGCAATCACTCCCTGCTATTGAAGATTGTCAACTATGATGTGAAACACAGGCTGGATCTACACTTACCGCCTTTTTTTGCTTCCAATGAGGTTTCACCGCATGCTTTTCACACTACACAACACCCGCCTCGAATTGGAAACAGAATTTCCCACTTCTGTGCTCCCGCTTTCAATACCCTAATATCCCGGTATTTCCCCTTAATGTGCTCTGATTTTCCGCCTTTGCTACCTCATCCGGTTGTAGTCCTCTCCCCCACCTGTCCATATATGGCGGTGTTTGTCTTTCTCTCTGGTCCAATCACAGCTCTCGATGACCCCATGTCTTCTTCCGGCTACTGATCGCATAGCTTCCTCAGCAGCCCCCGTTTCCTCAGCAACAAGCAAAGGGCTGGATGCACGCGCGCTTGTCTGATCTCGGAAGCTAAGCGGGGTCGGCCCCAGTCAGTAGTTCGATGGGCGTCCGCCTGGGAATCAGGCTTCCTGCACTGACCAGGGGATTGCTCCATCTCTTCAAATGAGATTAAGTTTTACCCCCTCCTATCCCCTGCTCTGGATGTTGTTGTTTTTTTAAATTAAGGCGTTATCTTCGCAGAATCGGGGCTTCTCCGCGATGTTTTTTTTTCTAATTCAGGCATGATTCAGCTTCACAACTTCGACTCTTCCAAGATCATGCCTGAATTAGAAAAAAAAAAAATCACGGAGAAGCTCCAATTCTGCGAGGATAACGCCTTCATTTAAAAAAAAAAACACATCCGGAGCAGGGGATAGGAGGGGGTAAAACTTAACCTCATTTGAAGGAATAGAACAACCCCCTGCTCAATGCAGGAAGCCTGATTCCCAGGCAGTCGCCCATCCAACTACTGACTGGGGCCGACCCCGCTTAGCATCCGAGATCAAACAAGCGCACGCAGGAAAACAGCACAGCGCTCGAGTGTGAACCGAGCTCCTGCATTCGATGAAGCGCTGCAACAGGGAAAATGGGTGAGTGTGAATAATCATGTTCTAATGCGAGAGCGTTTAACCCGACGGGACACCGAATTCATTGCGATTGCGAACGCAATGTAGATCGGCCCACACAACCAGGATTGTGTGTTTGTTTTAATGGAGGAGGATGGGTGACCAAGGGCTTGTTAGAGATATTATTTATATTCTTCTACTCTATATTATTTATGAATGTATGGTAGGACTCTCAATATCACAAAAAATATTCAAACAGATCTTTACAATTGTAGGAAATATCAGCAAAAGCCCTATAAATTACTGAAAGATTTAAAAAATTAAGCTTGGGGAAATAAAAAGGTCTTCGTTCAGCGGTAAAAAGATCACAACATAGGCAACCAGGCAAGCCTCTCTGCATTGAGCATTCAATAACCAGGGCACCACTGCTAAAAATCCCTCTCCCTAATGGCTGGTATCCCACACTTGCAGTCTGGTGCACTACAGTCCATTCTACAACCTCAATAGGCAGTATGAGTAGACCAGGCCTCTAAATAAGTTTGCCACGTGTGCTGGCCCTAATGTTGATGGACCCATAATTGATGGCCCTGTAAGGTGCGGTGCCACTGATGTGCTAATGGTACATGTCAATGGGAAAGCACATGCAGCAATGATACGTAAAACCGGCAGTGACTAGGTGCATGCTGAAAGTGCAAAAACTGTGCAAGCTTTTGAAACCTCCAGATCTCTTTATCAAGCAAGATCTTGTCCGCTGAAAAGATCTGGAGGTCTCAAAAGCTTGTACATTTTGGTTGTTATTACATTATATGGGTGTCAGCATTTCATAGAATCATAGAATAGTAGGGTTGGAACAGGTCTACAAGGCTATCGAGTCAAACCCCCTGCTCAAAGCAGGAATCCAAGTCAGAGCATCCCTGATAGGTGGCTGTCCAGCCTCGTCTTGAACGCCTCCAATGTGGGACAGCCCACCACCTCCCCAGGTAATTGGTTGCATTGTCGTATTGCTCTAACAGTCAGGAAGTTTTTCCTGATGTCCAGACGGAATCTGGCTTCCTGTCACTTGAGCCCATTATTCAATTCCAAGATCCTTCTCGCTCGTAGTGTGGTTGAGCCATGGATCCCCCATCTTGTAGCTGTGCATTTGGTTTCTTTTTCCTAGGTGCAGGCATTTATCCCTATTAAATTTCGTTCTGTTGTTTTCTGCCCAGTGCTCCAGTCTATCAAGATCACTTTGAATTTTCTTTCTTCTAGCTATCCCGCCCAATTTTGTGTCATCTGCAAATGTGATCAGCATTCCCTACACCTCCTCCTCCAAGTCATTAATAAAAATGTTGAAGAGCACTGGGCCCAGGACTGAGCCCTGTGGTACCCTGCTCATTACCTCTCCCCAGTTTGAGAAGATCCCACTGATAAGCACTCTTTGAGTCCGATTCTGTAGCCAACTGTGGATCCAACGGATCGTTGTTTCATCTAGCCCACTTTGAGCTAATGTGCTCATCAGGACATCATGGGGCACTTCGTCGAAAGCTTTGCTGAAGTCGAGGTATATGATGTCTACAGCATTCCCACGGTCTACAAGGGAGGTTACTTGATCAAAAACTGAGATCAGATTCGACTGGCAGGATTTGTTCTTGACAAATCCATGTTGAATTGCTTTATCATCTGCTCCAGAATTTTCCCCGGGATTGATGTCAGACTGACTCGTCTGTAGTTCCCAGGTTCCTCCTTTTTGCCCTTTTTGAAGATAGGGACAACATTAGCCCTCCTCCAGTCATCTGGCACTTCACCCATCCTCCATGATTTCTCAAAGAAAATAGACAGTGGTTTTGAGAGTTCTTCTGCCAGTTCCTTTATTACTCCAGGATGCAGTTCATCTGGCCCTGGAGATTTGAACTCAAAGTAATTAGGTGTTCCTTGACCATATGCCTATCGATCTCAAGCTGCAATCCTGCCCAGAGCCTGTACTTCACCTTTGCCAGCGGGGTCATAGACCCTCTTTTGGGAGAAGACTGAGCCAAAGTAGGAATTGAGCACCTCTGCCTTTTCTTTGTCATCTGTTATCGTTTTGCCATCCTTATTTAATAGCTGAACCACCATTTCTTTCCTCTGCCTTTTACTATTCACGTAGCTGAAGAAAGCCTTTTTGTTGTTTTTAGCATCCCTTGCTAACCTCAGCTCATTCTCAGCTTTAGCTTTCCTGACACCATCCCTGCAATTCTGTGCCACCTGCCTGTACTCTTCCTTTGTTACTTGGCCTTCTTTCCACTTCCTATATGTGTCCTTTTTTGTTTTCAGGTCATCCCTAAGCTTTTTGTGAAGCCACATTGGCTTCTTCTGTTGTCTTCCACCTTTTCTTCTTGTTGGAATTGTTTGTGACTGTGCCTTGAGAATTTCCTTTTTTAAAAGCTCCCACCCATCTTGGACTCCTTTTCTCATTAGCGTCGCTTGCCATGGGACCTTACTGATCATTGTTCTGAGTTTATTAAAATCAGCTTTCCTAAAATCCAGGGTACACGTTTGACTACACTCAGCTTTTGCTTCCCTTAGAACCAAGAACTCAAGTACAACATGGTCGCTTTCCCCCAGAGTTCCTGTAACTGCTACTTTATCCACTAAGTCATCTCTGTTGGTTAGGATCAAGTCAAGGATAGCCGATCCTCTAGTTCCTTCCTCTACTTTCTGTAGGAGGAAGTTATCCGCCGCACAAGTCAGTAATTTCCTGGAGGGGCCATGTTTTGCAGAATTTGTCCCCCCAACAAATATTGGGGAAATTGAAGTCCCCCATTACTACTACATCATGCTTCCTTAAAACATTGGCTATTTGTTTTTCAAAAGTTTCAGGCTCGTCTTCTCCTTGATTGGGTGGCCGGTAGTAGACTCCGACCACCATGTTCCTTTTATTCTTGGCTCCATTTATTTTGATCCAGATGCTCTCGATGGGGCTACCAAGCTCATCCTCCTGTATTTCTGTGCAGAGATATGTATTTTTCACACATAGTGCATCCCCACCTCCCTTTCTGTTCCTCCTGTTCTTTTTGAACTAGTTATATCCTTCAATTGCTGTATTCCAGTCATGGGAGTCATCCCCCCAAGTCTCAGTTACACCTATCAAGTCATAATTTCCCTCTTGTATTAAGATTTTAAGTTCGTTTTGTTTGTTTCCCATACTCTGAGCATTAGTATCAGAGACATCGAAGACCATGGCTTTCTTCCTACATATTTCTGAATACTATTATTGGGCACTGTTAGAGCTGGTCTCTCCGTTGCAGTGCATGAGCCTTTGTCCGTTGTTACCCCCAACTTTACATCTCCCTTCCCTGTAGGATTCAGTTTAAAGCCCTCCTGATGAAGTTCTTCATGCTGTGGCCAAACACATTCTTCCCATCCTTTGTTAGGCGTAACCCGTCCCTTGCCAACAGTCCATCTTCCAGGAAGTATAGCCCGTGGTCCCAGAACCCAAATATCTCATGCCAGCACCACCTTTGTAGCCAGTCATTCATCCGGAGTATTTTTCGTTCCCTTTCTATCTCTCTTCTAACTACTGGAAGTATGGATGAGAAAACTATCTGGGCCCCAAAGTTCTTGAGTTTCCTTCCCAAAGCTTCAAAGTCTGACATGATTTCATCATCACTCCACTTGGCGGTATCATTTGTTCCCACATGGATGAGAAGGGATACCTGTCAGTGGCCTTTATTAGTGCAGGCAACCTTTCAATCACGTCTCTAATCCGTCCTCCCGGGAGACAACATACCTGGCAAGTCCACGGGTCTTTGCAACATACTTGGGTTTCGATCCCATGCAGCAAGGAGTCTCCCACTACTGCTACTCTTCTTGTTGTTGTAGGCCTGGGTTTCATCGCCTCTGCTTGACTGACCTTCAGCCTCTTGCTCACTCTCATGCAGGTTCCCCTATGATTCTTCCTCTGCAGGCTGTCCTCCAGTCTCATCCGCAAGTACCTGGAATCGGTTCCATAGCTCCACTGGTGCAGAGTGGTGTCTAGTTCTTCTCCTGTCACCCTTTTCCAAGGAGTATCCTCTACTGCATTTTTCCTCACCTCAGCATTTCCCACTTCTGCCTCAGTTTGCTGTTGCTCTTCAAGCTTCTGGTCTTCACTTTGCTGCTGTAGTTCCACCGTTCTGTCCAAGAACTCTTCGTGTTCTCTTATTCCCCGGAGGGTCGACAGTCACCGCTCCAGTCCTCTTACTTTTTCTTCCAGCAGCGTGATCAACTTGCACTTGTTGCAGGTGTAGGCCATGTTGTTCTCAGGCAAGAAAACAAACATTGCACTCACCTTGCAGTTCACCACCCCTGGAGAGTCTTGTCCTTCCACAGCCTCTTTTCCCTTTTTGTGTCTAGCTTTCTGATTGTTCTAGACTAGTTTGTGCCTGGTCCTCCACTCACTAGAGGTTAAAAGCAAAGTTCCACTGGTGTGGAAGTGTGTGTTACAAGAAAAATAAATTTAAAAAAATGTTAGGGGCCTCCCCCGTGACTTCCCCTGGCCAACTCCTGTTTGCTCCCCCTGTTCACATGCTCTGATCACTCATTCTCTGGGAGCTTGCTTGCTTATGTAGTGCCTGGACCAGCTGGAGCAGCTTCCTCTGCTCTGCTCAGCCGGGAGGCGGGAAATTATATTATCATTTTTATTCAACGTAATAGGATTGCACTGTTGGATTTTTGAAGTACAGTTCGGTGGTAAGGCGGCTGTAATGAAACCAAAACTCTTCCCCACAACCCCAGTTCAATCCCAACTGAAGCTGGTTTTCAGGTAGCCAACTCAGGTTGACTCAGCCTTCCATCCTTCCGAGGTCGGTAAAATGAGTACCCAGCTTGCTGGGGGAAAGGTGGTCACGACTGTGGAAGGCAATGGCAAACCACCCCGCTACAGTCTGCCAGGAAAAAGCTGAGGAAAAACGGCATCCCTCTGGGGGTCAGTATTGACTCGGTGCTTGCACAAGAGGAACCTTTCTTTCCCTCAGTTGTTATTACACTATACAGGTTTTGGCATTTACCATTTTTCTCAATGTTACCGAATTGCGCTGTTGGATTTTTAAAGTACATCTACCCACCCACGCACTTTTTTTTATGGCCACAGACTGAGAGGGGAGAAAGGCCTGGAAATCCAGTTCTCGTGCCTTATTCAACCGGCAAAGTGAGGTGAACCCGGAGCCGAATCGAACCGCGCAAGAGAAAAGCCAGCCGCCCCGCCCCCCGCGGCAGACGGTTGAGGAGCTGAGCCTGAGAGCAGTCACGTGCCCTGAGCCTCTCAAAGTCCCACCCCAGGAGAAGGCTCCGCCTCTTCCAGCTCGGCGGAGCGCGGCAGGCTCTGACAAGACCCCGCCGCGACGGAGGGGGGTGCTCGCGCTGTCGTTGGAATCCACTCCGAGCGCCGAGGGATGGCGTCATCAGTGCGGGTCGCTGGTCGCTTGACGAGTCTGTCGGGAGGGAGTATGTCGCCGCCGCTGCTGTTCAGCTTGCCTGAGGCGCGGTTACGTTTCACGGTGAGCGGGGCCGGGCCGAGACGCCCCGGGCGGCTGGACTTCGGATGAAACGCGAGGCGCTGTGCTCGCGCGCCACTTAAGCGCGCTTTCGCCTTCTGAGCTCGCCCTGGCGGCTCCCCCCGCCCCTCCGAGTTTCAACCCCGCCAACGGTTCGACGCGCTTTTGCTGGTCTGGCCAGCTACTCTGGAGGGAAGATCCAGGCTAGGGGGCTAACGTTCTGGACCTTAACCCCCGAAGCCACTTAAAGAGCAGTCTTCCGTATGTTTACTCGGAAGGCAGACCCACTTCGTTCAGTGGAATTTGCTCTAAAATACACGTGCTTATTGTAGCCCTTTTGGTGGAAGTTACTGCCATTGACTTCAGCGGAACTGGCTTCTGGCCTTAGGTGAGCTTAGCCAACCTTCCCCAACCTGGCGCCTTTCAGATGTGTTGGACTGCAAGTCACATAATTCCCAGCCAGTATGGGCAGTGGCATTCGGACTTGCAGTCCCAACAAATCTGGAGGGTGCAAGGTTGGGGAAGGTGGCTTAGTCTCTAATGAATGGCAAATGCATTTATTTGACCCAGCCTTTCTACAAAGGAAGTGATGCTCAACACGTAGCCATGTTGGTCTGTTAGGAAAATTAACAGTTGCATAATAACTTTCAGGACTAGCCAAGCAGTGAGCAAGCTTTACTAAAGAATTAATTAATGGATTTATGTGAAAACTTTCAGCCATCTATAGACTGTTTCGTGCATGGCTATATGTTACTGGAGTTCTCATTCCTTGCTAATAACTAGAGGTGTGCAATGACCACAAGATTTGACTCAGGCCCTGATTTGGTGTTTCGGAAAACATTGTATGCTGATTGACAGGCTGGCTGCTTCGATTCAGGTATTGAATTTAAGTCAGGATTCAGAAAGATTCAGATAGGTGCAGGGATTTTTGTGCAAGAGAAGATGTAGCATTTTGAGGGTATCCCAGAGAGGACATACTTTCCCCTTATGTTCCTTGTGGACCGTTATTCTAAAAATGAGACTGCGTAAAGGTAGCCCTAAGTAAGAAAACTGCAGAGTTTTCAGAGGGATAGGTGTAGCTATTTATGTGGAAAGGGTGGGGTGGGGAGTAATCTGCTTCCCCTTCTCACCCCCCTGTTTTTGGAGGACAATTTGTATAAAGATGACACCCATCATAGAGGTGCCTCCAGGCAAGAAACCTGCAAAGTTTCAGAAGGATAGCTTCAGGAGCTAGGGAGTTATGATGATTGAAAACCTGTTTAAGATTTTTCTTTATATAGCGAAGCCTGGTGGCTTTGAAAGAATGGCCATCTCAAAGTCCCATCCTTGCCCTCCACCAAGGTACAGTGATTGGAGAACCCCAGGTAAAACATGCCCTATGATTAAAAGGTGGACTTGTCATCACTCAACCCCCCCCCCCCATTAGTGTTTTGAGAAAGCAAAAGGTACTGTCGGACTTTCTGAAGGCAAATAGCATATGAATGCTGGGTGCCTCTTCAGTTCTGGTCACTTTGGAGGGAAGCCTCCTTCATAAACTACCAGAAATGGTCCAAAGGGGCCCAATTTGTCTCAGGCTTCAGACAAATTGATGCACATCCCTTCTGATATCACTTGATGATACTGTCTTTCGGATGATGTGAAAGTTCTACATGTTGTTTGATCTGTGACGCTCCTTCACATAAGTCACCACTTGATGCTGCAATTAGATGAATATGCATATATGTTAAAACTAGTGGACCATTGCAGAGTTTCACAAATGGCGTAGTCAGTGTGACTAACTTATGCCTCAACTCTGGTTTATAACTCTTGTGCTCAGTCCGCTTTCGGGAGCCTTGCATAGATTGTGTTGTGAGTTGATGTATTATGATGTAATCATTTGACTACTTCATTGTATGCTGATTGTAACTGGAATTACTCAGTTTATATCCTGAATTTTCAGTTTGGTCATGTGGATTGGCCCTAAATTAAATAGAACACAGTTGTCTATTCTTTTGTTGTTGTTATTGTTAATCTTTTTTATTGTGATTTTAACAAAACAAAACCAAGACAAATCATGTAGAAAAAGGGGGAAAAGGCAAGAAATTACATGCATAGAAATATCAATATTCCATTAAATACAACATTTCAGAAAACAAAACAAGGGATTATGCATTAACTTCATGAAAAGCAAACCAAATAGTTATATATTTATCCATTACAGTTGTCTTTTCTTTCAACTTTACAACTGTCTGTTCATTGGTGAAAGGCTGTATGTAACCCTAGATGAAAGTAAGTTCCATTGAAATAAGTGTTTTTTCTTCTAAGATACTAGGGTTAAGATTGTACTTTGAGGGCTGTTTCCATTTGTTTTTTTAACATTTTGGAAATGGCTAAAGACAGGCATATTTACAGCAGTAAAAAGGTTACATGCAAAATACACAAACTCTGAGGCAACGGTCTTATTCTGACATTCTATAGATACTTCAGCTATTTTATAGCTATTTCTCTGTAAATACACATGTTTTAAAAATATTCCCTGGAATACTGTTGCAGTTAGAATAGGGCTATATGGCTTTTTGTGGGGAGTGAGCAGATAATTCCAAGTTTAATTTCCTCTATATAAAGTTTCAGCTTGTGTATTAATTCCTTCTTTAGTGTCCTTTACATAAATAAAAAGAGAAAGCCAGAAATATATTGGACAGTGTCCCTGGAGAAAGAGTGAAAATGAATAGTCCTATGAAATATGTTCTTGATACTGTGCCTTGGAAGCAGAAAGATAACATTCCAAACAATAGAACAGTAGCAGAAAAGTGCAGCTTAAAGTTGTAAAACATTTTTTTGTTTACTTGCTGAACATTTTATCACTACATCCAGTGCATACACCAGTTTAAAATCAGATATGGCACTTTGGCCATGGGTGACAAGTGCCAAAAGTAGCACAGGCAGTAGGAGTTCATGGAACATCTAGTCAGGAGCAGTATGGGCCTTTAACCTCACGAAGAGTCGGACACGACTGAATGACTGAACAACAACAACAAGTATAGAGCAGATTTCCCCAGTGTGGTGCCCTCCAGATATTTTGGACTTCATCTCCCATTAGTTCCAGCCAGCATGGCCAATGGTCAGTAATGCTGGATGTTGTCCAAAACATCTAGAGGGCACCAGGTCAGAGAAGGCTGGCATAGAGGCAGGCCAGCTACTTTTCCTATCCACCTCTCTAGAGCTGTAATGTTGCCTGCTCCCAGGGACAGTAGGCTAGGGGCAAAGCTACTTGGTGGTTTGTGCAAATACTGCTTATAATAGTGGTGTTCTTATACTTAAAATCTTTGGCCAACACTGACAAAGGCATTTGAACATGGTACAATGTCTGCAGTTAATGGGTACACTGAATAAGTTAACATATTTTATGGAGAACTGGAACAAGCTGTAACTTTTTATCCATATATTTATTATTAAAGAATGTGATCCCATCCTGTAACGTGCATTTCATTGACTACGCTAAAGCCTTTGATTGTGTGGATCATAACAAACTGTGGTAAACTCGTAAAGAGATGGGAGTACCAGACCACCTTTACCTGTCTCCTGAGAAACCTGTACGAGGGTCAAGAAGCAACAGTAAGAACCGGACATGGAACAACCGATTGGTTCAAAATTGGGAAAGGGGATCGACAAGGCTGCATATTGTCGACCTGCTTATTTAATTTATATGCAGAGTACATCATGAGAAACGCCGGGTTGGATGAATCACAGGTCGGAATTAAGATTGCCGGGAGAATTATCAACAACCTCAGATACGCAGATGATACCACCCTAATGGCAGAAAGCGAAGAGGATCTAAAGAGCTTCTTGTTGAGGGTGAAAGTGGAGAGTGCAAAAGCTAGTTTGAAACTCAACATTAAAAAAACTAAGATCGTGGCATCTGGCCTCATCACTTGCTGGCATATGGAAGGGGAAGAAATGGAAGCAGTGACAGATTTTATTTTCTTGGGCTTCAAGATCACTGCAGATGGTGATTGTAGCCATGAAATTAAGAGACGCTTGCTCCTTGGGAGGAAAGCTATGGCAAACCTAGACAGCATAGTAAGAAGCAGAGACATCACCTTGCCGACAAAGATTTGTATAATCAGAGCTATGGTTTTCCCAGTAGCAACGTATGGCTGTGAGAGCTGGACTATAAGGAAGGCTGAGCGCCGAAGAATTGATGCCTTCGAACTATGGTGCTGGAGAAGACTCCTACGAGTCCCCTGGACTGCAAGGAGGTCAAATCAGTCCATCCTAAAGGAAATCAACCCTGAGTGCTCATTGGAAGGACAGATACTGAAGCTGAAGCTCAAATATTTTGGCCACCTAATACGAAGAGAAAACTCCCTGGAAAAGACCGTGATGCTGGGAAAGATTGAAGGCAAAAGGAGAAGGGGACGGCAGAGGATGAGATGGCTAGATAGCATCACCAATGCAATGAATATGAACTTGAGCACACTCCGAGAGAGAGTGGAGGACAGGAAGGCCTGGCATGCTATGGTCCATGGGGTCACAAAGAGTCGGACACGACTTAACGACTGAACAACAACAACAACAATCTTTATTTTCACATGGAATATATTAAATGACAAGTATTCTAAAGTAAAATGCATTTTTGTAAGAAGGCTTCATGATCTGAGTGTACAGTTATATCAGGTGAAGAAGCTTCTTTGTTAAAGATACTAAGTTACAATTTGCACCTCTGTTTTAATGATGTAATGTGAATCTGGTTAGAGGAATATAGTTTTGGTTTAGGCTGTTCTGTGGTGTATAGAATGTATATCAAGTAAGTGTTGGATTTCCTTAAAAAGCCAGAGGGATGCCCTCATCCCAAGCACATTTTTGGGGAAGTCCCATTTATTTTATTAAAATCTACATCTGCTTAAGCAAATGACCGTGGAGATAAATTGAACTGAATTAAATTTGAAGTCATTCTAAGTGAATATAGCACTTCATTTGCCCCCAGGGCATGGTCTGAAGGCATATGATGCATCAACCCTGCTGAAACTAAGCAGGTGGTCTGGCTTGTGCCTGGAAACCATATGTATGCCAACTTGAATTCTATCATGGAAGAAAGGTGGAATGTAAATTTAATTTTGATGGAGATTTCTTTAAATTTGCACACACTAATACATAAAAAATATTTTAATACAACTGCTATCGAGTTACGTTGTTTGTTTTTTCACTCTGTTATCTTTTCAGAACTCTACTCAAGACGCACTCAAGAACAAAACCATTAAACCTTTATTGAGTGCATTCAGCCAGATACCTGGAAGGTAATAAATTGCATATGAGATATTTAATTTTATTGATAGGAAAGACTTTGGTGAAATAGTCTTAACGCTTTTGTCCATTTGTAGTGAAAATGAAAAAAAGTTGACCTTGGATCAAGCTTTCAGAGTTGCCCTAGAAGAAGAAATTGTGAGTACTTGTTGTAACGCTTTACGTGAATATCAATTGAAGGTGAAACTTAATCATTGCTTTCATTCTAAATAAAAAAATAATAATATCCATTACTTCTGATATACTAGGAAATAAATTATCACTAAGGGAAGTCACTAAGGGTGCAGTCCTATGTGTGTGTAGACAGAAAAAAGTCCTACAACTCCCAGCATGCCCCAGCCAGCATGGCTGGCTGGGGCATGCTGGGAGTTGTAGGACTTTTTTCTGTCTACCCACACATAGGATAGCACCCTAAGTTAGTTGAATCATCAATACTTTGTTAAGAAAGTGGTCTCCTTTTTAAAAACAAGACCAACAACCCTACAGTTTTATTCTTACTAGTGAGCTTTAAATCCTGTTCTACTCTATTTTGTCTAAACTCTTGTACCAGTTTAACAAGACGTTGATGATTTCACTAAGTGCCTATGTTTTCCAAAGCACTGTATAGATATTTGAAGGATAAGACAGTCCTCCCAGTCACCATCTAATAGAAATAATACAGAAGAGAAAAGGAGTGGATAGAGAAGAGGAAAACAAGCCTTGGAGCAGCAGCAGCATCTTTGGCCAATGAATAGAGCCAGTTTGTTCTTGGTTCTAATAGATAATATTTCTGGAAGGGAAGGGCAAAGCAGTGTCCCTACAGCTGCTCCTTCTCTTGCTAATGTATGGGTCTAGGTTAGTCTCTCCTTGCCATGATGTTTTTCTAGGAGGCAGAGGAGGCAGCCTCCCCTGGCCGATGATAGCCTGATTGGACAAATTCCAGGACAAGGGGAAGCCACCACACAGAAGTTGACCACTGTGTGCAGCCACTTTCTCTCCTCACCTCACATGGATAGAGGTGGGACTGGGAGGAGCTGTGTGTTACCGGGTGAGGTTGTGGTGCTGCAGCCCCTTTCTACACACTTTACCCCTTCATGTGAGTGGCACATTATATAGGCTTCTATTTCTTGACAATGTGTTTGTGTGACTATTGATATACTTCATACAAAATATGGTGCAGCCGGTCTTAGGATCTGACTGTTTAGTGCAGTGAATTGTGTGATTGCAGATTGGTGAATATGTTTTTAATTCTTAATTGAAAATAAGTAATTACTTAAATGTTTCTATGGCTTTTCTGTGAACATGATTCATCACTTTTTTGGGGGGGGTTACTAGTCAAAGTAATGTTTCTGTTCTATACCATTAATTATCTACCTTGCATTACACTTGTTTAGATAAATAAAGCTTCATGTGAAAATGTCCTGGCTATCATCTCTCTTGTTATTAGTGGGGTCACAGAAGGTGAGTCTGAGACAGTTTGAATCCTTCTGAATTCACAATTCACATTTCTCCTTTGTTCACTTTCCATTAATGTGTGAACAGCTGCAAACATCTTTTGTGTATATTCCTAACTAGTGAAGTATGTTTTGTATCAGTATTATGGTAATGAATACATATATATCCTGCCTGTATTACAAAATTTACGGGTGGTTTACAATTAACTAAAATAAAACTGTACTAAAACAATGGAATGTCCTTGGTACACTGAAATGACAATCCCCCCCCCCCCCAGACCATTTTGCAATATTTAGGGAGCAATCCTATGGGGATAGATGGCTGACTCTGAACTTGGAGGCGACCGTCTATCCAATGCAGGGCTGGAGGAGTGCAGAGGGGATCGTCTCCTCTGCGCTTCAGCTGCCCCGCATTCACGGCTAGACAGCCGATTTCAGCTGTCTAGCCCCGGGACATCAGAGCACGGGGTGGGGTAGCCGGACAACACTTCCTAACTCTCTGCCCCCAGGAACGCCTCCTTTCCCCTGTTCTCTGCTGCTCTTCTGAGCACAGCGCGTGGGGACAATCCGCACTGCCTACGAGGTGGTGGGGAGGGGGTTCTCCAGGAACCGACCAATCCTATGGCCGTCTAGCAGCCATAGGATTGCACCTTTAATTATGTTTTAACTGAAGTTCTTACGTAGTATAGCTGTCATAGTTTCTAGGTGTGGACATTGGTTATGGTTATTTATGTACTTTCAGCTTGTGGTGGGGAGAATAATTGTGTGCATCTGCTAGTAATAATTTTTACTTACTTTTCTACCTGACAACAGTTGACTGAAACTTGTAAAAGTTTATCACTGTCTAAAGATGTGCCTATTGACTTGAGTGGAGCTTATTCATTACTAAGTGTGTTTAGGATTACAGCCTAAATCACTCTGCAGGTCTTACTAAGGAAAACTAATTACCTAATGAAAATTATTGTCAGATTTGCCATAGCAGTTCAGTAACTTTAGCTGTGAGTTTTGGCTTACCTGATCTAAAACAGATCCACTCTTTCTCAAGACTCTTCGTAGAATCTGCAGAATCAATGAGATGAGAAGTATTTAAAAAAGACGCTTCATACCAGAAGAATCTAACTCCTTGTTTTGTTAACCATTGCAAGTCTCTTGAAAAAGGTCTCCAGTATTTTCTCTAATGAATTAGTTAAATATAAATATTCTATTCCATGAAGGTATCTGCACTGCATCAACGCCTTTTGTGCTTTTGGGAGATGTTTTGGATTGCCTTCCTCTGGATCAATGTGACAGAATTTTCACCTTTGTGGAAAAAAATGTAACTACATGGAAATCAGTAAGTATCATTCTTTCAGGGAGGTACTTTGGAAGCAGACTTTTGGAGGTATAAGTTGCTTAATGAACAAGAATAAGTGTCTTCAATAAAGTTTTAAAACATTTTAAATGCTGTTTCAAAATAATTTAAACAATAGAATTTGAGTTCTGGTACATAATGTGTCACTCCATCTTATTGTTAGTGCTTTTGGTGTTCCACCCTTAAAATGCAATAGCAGTTCAATGGTTGTGAGCAACAACTTCGTGTGCTCTCTAGTGATGCCTAGAGTCTGGGCCTGCCATCTTCAGAGAACATGGGAAATATGGCACCAAAATGATGTGAGAATTTTAAAAGTGCCTTTGGCTTACTCATGAAATGGGCTTTTCATAAGGCCCTTGCAGCTCTTAAGTGAAAACCAGCCTTCCAGTTAGGTCCACAAAAGTCACTAGATTTTTTTTTTTTAAGTTATTAGTTTGCCACCCAGTGTTCTGCACCCCTGCTATACATGAAACCACTGGGAGAGGTCATCTGAAGGTGTGGGTTCATGACCTATAGTTCTACCTCTTATTCCTTTCGTCTTCTGTCAGGGAGGGAGTGGAAATTATTAACCAATATTTGATGTCAATTCAGGAATGGAAAGGGATGAAAAAGCTAAAACATAATCTAGACAAGTTGGAGATAGCATTGGTTAGTCACTCTGGCAGTCTGGGAGGGGATATGCAGCCTACTTGGGAATGGGTTGCACTCCCCTGAAGAAGCAGTGCACAGCTTGGTGGTACTTCTGGATCCAATGCTTCCCCTTGATACTAAGGTCATAGTGGTTGCCAGGAATGCTTTTTAACAGTGTTGGTTGATTCATCAACTGCGGCCTCTCTTGGAAAAGATGGACCTGGCATCAGCCATCCATACTGTAAGTTACTTCCAGGTAGACTGTAGCAATGCCATCTACATGGGGCTGCCTTTAAAACGGCTTGGAAATGTCGGTTGGTCCAACAATGTGACCAGACTTCTTTCTCATGCCCAAAGTTCAAAGCATATCACTAATTGTACCAACTTTAATTAAAGTGCTGATTTTAGTCTTTAAAGCTGGAAATTGTCTTGAACATGGTTTGTTGTTGTTGTTCAGTTGTTAAGTCGTGTCCAACTCTTCATGACCCCATGGACTATAGCACACCAGGCCTTCCTGTCCTCCGCTCTCTCCCGAAGTGTGCTCAAGTTCATATTCATTGCATCGGTGATGCTATCTAGCCATCTCATCCTCTGCCGTCCCCTTCTCCTTTTGCCTTCAATCTTTCCCAGCATCAGGGTCTTTTCCAGGGAGTTTTCTCTTCATATTAGGTGGCCAAAATATTTGAGTTAAAGCTTCAGTATCTGTCCTTCCATAAAGGACTGCCTGATTCAATATAGAACTGCCTGAGATTTGAGATCTGCCTTGCAGAATGTGCCATCTTTTGGGGATGTTAAGCACATGAGCAGAAGAGAGAGCACCATGGCTTTGGAATAGTTTCCTTGTAGAGATGTGTCAGGCTCCCTCTTTGCTGGCTATTTTTGTTTAATAGATTTCTATGCTTCCCTCCGTCTTAAGATTCCAAGGTAGTTTACAACAGCAAATAACAGCACATTAGAATATGAGAGAGGTTGTAAATTCCTCCGTGAGAGGCTGTCCAGGAGGTTGTAAATTCCTCCTTGAGAGAAGGAGTAGTGCTGGCCTCTTTAAAAGAGGTGGTAATTAGGCCATTCCTGAAAAAGCCTAACCCGGACCCAGAGGAGGTTAACAACTATAGGCTGGTAGCTAACATCCCCTTCCTGGGCAAGGTGCTTGAGCGGATGGTTGCTGGACAACTCCAGGCACCCTTGAATGAAATGGATTATCTAGATCTGTTTCAGTCAGGTTTCAGACCTGGTTATGGAACAGAAACTGCCTTGGTCGCCCTGTGGGATGACCTTGGCCGGGAGAGGAACAGGGGGAATGTGACCCTGTTGATTCTCTTGGGCTTTTCAGCAGCTTTCAATACCATTGACTATGGTTTCATTCTGAATAGGTTGTCTGGGGTGGGAGTTGGAGGCACTGTGCTGCAGTGGTTCCGCTTCTGCTTGGATGGCCGATTCCAGAAGGTGGTGCTGGGGGATTATTACTCTGTGCCTTGGCAACTATGCTGTGGGTTCCATGGGGCTCTATTTTATCCCCTGTGCTATTCAACATCTGCATGAAACCGCTGGGGGAGGTTATCCAGAGGTGTGGGCTGAGATGTCATCAATACGCAAATAACACCCAGCTGTAGTTCTCTTTTTCATCAAATCTATGTGAGGCAGTGCCTGTTCTGAATCAGTGCCTGAGCAGAGTAATGGACTCGATGAGGACTTAAAACTGAGACTCAATCCAGACAAGACTGAGCTACTGTTAGTAGGTGGTTCATCTGCCCTGCCAGGTGATGTTCAACCTGTTCTGGAGGGGGTTGCACTCCACCTAAAGGATCGGGTCTGTAGTTTGGGGTTGCTCTTAGACCCAGAACTGTCAGTTGAGGCACAGATGGACTCGGTGGCAAGGAGCACCTTTTATCAGCTTAGGCTGATATACCAAGTACGCCCTTATCTGGACAGAGAAAGCCTAGCTACAGATATCCATGCTTTGATAATCTCTTGTCTGGATTACTGCAATGCATTATATGTGGAGCTACCTTTGAAAATGGCCTGGAAACTTTGGCTGATCCAAAACAGGGCAGTGAGATTGTTAATGGGGACTGGCCAACATAATCATATCATACTTTCCCAGCTGCACTGGCTGCCTGTCCGTGTCCAGGCCCAATTCCAAGTGCTGGTATTAACATTCAAAGCCCTAGGCTTGGGGGCAGGTTATCTGAAAGATCGTCTCCTCCCATATGTACCTGCCTGGACCCTAAGATCATTTTCAGGGATCCTCCTCTGGGGGCCCCTGCCAAAGTGAGGTGGGTGGCTACCGGGAAGAGGGCCTTTTCTGTTGTGGATCCCGGCTGCAGAATGAGCTCCTTAGAGAGGTTTGCCTGGCACCTACGTTGTAGTCTTTCAGGTGCCTGGTGAAGACCTTTTTATTTTCCCAGCATTTTAGCATTGTAGTCTTTTAACTTTGACGTTTTAAATCTGTTACAAATCTCTGCATTGCTGCTAGGTTTTATTCTGGTTGTATTTTTATACTGTAGTTTTAAGCTTTCATATTCTATACTGTTTTTTTTCAGTACTTTGTCATTTTTGTAAACCACCCAGAGAGCTTCAGCTATTGGGCGGTATAGAAATGTAATAAATAAATATTTTAAAGCAGCATTAAAAACTAAACCAAACAAGTTAAACATTTTTAAAAGCCTGGGAGAATAAAAAGGACTTAATCTGGCATTGAAAGAATAGTATAGGGGTGCCAAGTGAGCATCTCCAGTAAGAGTGTTTCACAGATGGGGCTCCACAATCAAAAACATCCTCTCCCCAGTTGCGATCCATATGGCAAGGACACTTAGAGGTCAAGATGATAGCAGATGGGCAGGTTGATAAGGGAGCAGACATTCCTTTTGAACATAAACAGAAAATGTTTTTATTTTGACAAACTTTTAATGATTAGTTTGTGCTATTTGTAACTTGATTGCTGCTTTTAATTGTTTATATTTTATGGTTGAGTATTTGGAATTATTCTTTTTTGCTGTGTTGTATTTTTCTTCACAGTAAGCAACTCTGGCTGCTGTGTGAGCAAAAGCATGGGGTATAAATATTTAATATAGTAATATTATAAAAGTGTTCCTTCCAGGTTGCTTGGAGGGAATATTTTCTGCCATTGATGCGTAGTTGTTCACAGGTCTGCTCTGAATTATGTCGGACATAAAGTGACCATCCTTAATTTACAATTAATGTATTGACAAAAGTGAATTTATTACTAGTGTCAGTATAACTGACAACATTCTGGCTTAAAATGTTAACTGATTTTATGCTCTTAAATGGTTTTTTATTTTTTTATTTAGAATACTTTTTACTCGGCAGGAAAGAATTATTTGCTGAGAATGTGCAATGGTGAGTAGCTTTTTCTTCCTATCCCTTCCTGCAGAAGATTGCCCAGCTTCCAGTGCTGTTCATCAAACCTTGACTCATCTCCAGCTATATTTGAACAGATCTGCATAATACAATTCAGTATAAAAGGCTGGTGGTGTATATAGTGTATGTGCATCTTCAAGTCAAAATGAAGTGCGTGTGCTACATATGCCACCAAAACTACATGTCTGTCTCACTGGAGGAGGAAGTTAGAATTGTGCATATGTTTGAGGTTCTGAGAATCACAGTATGATCCTCACAGTGTTTACTCAGAAGTAAGTCCCAATGAGTTCAGTCGAACATATTTCCCAGTAAATGAGTGTAGGATTGTAGCTGTAGCCAAGTAGGAAATAAGTAGAAAAGCAGGGAAGGATCAGAAGAAGTTAAATACCTCCCTCAGGTACGTTTAATTATCACCTTTGACACTACAGTCTTGACCATGTGAAATTTTATAAATCCTGGAAACTTGTTAATAAATGTATTCTCCTTTTGTATCTTTGTTTAGACCTTTTAAGAAGATTATCTAAATCACAAAATACAGTGTTCTGTGGAAGAATTCAGCTATTCCTCGCTAGATTATTCCCACTTTCAGAAAAATCAGGTGAATTTTGTTCTCATGTGATGACATAAACAACAGTATAATGGACAGATTGCAGTGGAGTCTGTCACATATTTTAAATCCAATTTTATTCTAATTCTACCATGGTTGTAAGTATTTTAGATTTGTAACCTGCCACATCCATGGGTCTCTGTGCAAATGATTGTTAGACACTATTTCCCGTCTTTTTTTGTAGTTACAATACAACATAATTATTTCTAAATTATCAGGACATACTGCTTCATACATCCTAGCATATACTAGGTGTGAATGTCATGATACAGTTATTTCTCCTGATAAGTCCTTGATTTTTAAAGTGTATCTTTTTTTTCTTGCAGGGCTTAACTTGCAAAGTCAATTTAATTTGGAAAATATCACAGTTTTTAATACCAGCGAGCAAGAGAGCACCCTTGGGCAGAAGGTTTTCATCTTCTTTTTATTTTCTATTCTGTACAAAACAAATTATGTGGGCAACCTATAGAAACTGGGGCATAAAGTAGCATTTGGGGAGAGTTATATGACTGTAACTCTTCTAAAAGAGGGAAAGTGATATTAAAAAATCTTGAATTGCACACTAAGGAAGCAATCCTAACCTCAGCCGGAAGCAGGAGCCTCAGGAAGCAGCACAAGTGCTGCTCTCCAGCGGAGATAATGCTTACACCGTTGGAAATCTACCAGCGTAGATATTCCACTAGCAATACTCCGTCAGCAGCAAGCAGGGGAACAGGGTGTGTTGGTGGGTGTGAAGGTGCCACCTCAAAAGAGCCCCTTCATTCCCCGACATGCCCACAGAAACAGCTGGAGCTGATGGAGTTAATTCCCTCCCATTTACTAGAATGGGTGGTGTGAAGAAAAAGCTGCCCTTTACCTCCCACCCTGCCTGCACAAATTGGCAGGTCAGTTGATGTGCCTGTTGCTCCGCCAGCGGATCTCTTCTGCCTCCATTCCATATAAATGTATGGTAGGACTGAATTTTCAAATCTGTGAAGTAATTTATCCATTTTTAAAAATATGAATACTTTACTAAATTGGGCTCTTAAAGGAAGAAAAGATACAGGGGAAATTGTCAGGTCTTCCATTTTGGAAGACCTGACAATTAGGGGAAATTGTCAGGTCTTCCATTTTGAGTGTGCTGTTTACTTCACTGATTACTTAAAATACCAGCAATAATCAATATTACTGCATTAATTATAATCTGCATCTCCCAGTCCTTGCTTAATGATTCAGCCTCCTTTTCAATGTTCTGTGGAGGAAAGGTCTCAAGTTGTAGGAACAGTAAAACAAACACAAATGAATTCTAAATGCCCTCTTATTCTTCAGCATGTAGAAGAGAGAGATGAAGGAATGGAAGTAGAGGAAGGTGAAATGGGAGATGATGAAGCTCCTACTAGTTGGTAAGCTCAGGCATATTTAAGTCATCAGTTTGTTATAAAGTAAAAAAAAAATGTATGAGATGCCTACTTAGGACTAGAGCTATATCAAATGGTTGCTGATAGTGTTGTTTACCAGAGAACTTACCAACCAGAGAACTTACTTTTTAGCAATATTTATATTTTAGGATAACACTTTAGGATAACGTGCAGGTCATTTGATTAGATAGGCATTTGTTAATGGCCTGTTGTCTAGCTTTGACTTACATGGTTACAAGAATGTCATTTTCCACCTTTTTGTGAGTTTTGTAGAATAGTAGCTGCATTGATGAATCAACAAGGCTTTGCTGCCATTTCTAAAGAACAAATGACAACAATGGATAAATAACTAGTGAGCACAGCTGTAGAACACAGGAGTAGCTTGATAAATTACAAATAAGGCTTTCTTCCAGATGTGCAAGACTTTTAAAATAGTGGCTTCTTAACATTGTAGTTTGTCAATATTTCCTCCTCAATAGAGTCATTCCATAGCTATTTAATGGGCTTCTTTTAGCGACCTACAACATTTTCTTAAAAAGGGATGATTGATAGGGAGCATTTGCTATTTAATAAATGGAGCGCTAGCTGCTTTCACACCAGTGCTATGTCTTGAAAAGGGAATGTGCACTCTAGAAGTTGGCAGTCTTGGGCAGGAACTTGGACAAGCTTCCTGTCTGAGTTCTGTGTTTATGTGTTCAGCTTGATTGGGCGTTAGTGTGGAAAGGCAGGCTATAAATTTAAATAATGAGTATAACAAATTTGTTTCCAATAATCGCCAGAAATGTGTTTGAGTGCATATGTTAAATATTATTTTTTCAGTTCCATTCCAATAGATTACAACCTGTACAGAAAGTTCTGGTCCCTTCAGGACTACTTTAGGAATCCTGTACAGTGTTATGAAAAGATCTCATGGAAAACATTTCTTAAGGTAATGGCTCTGCTGTGTGTATGTGTTTTGTCTCCCATCTTTGGAGAGGTCAGTATTTTGTACTATTTCTATAATATTCCAATCATAAGACACAGTGTACCCACAAATAAGCGTTTATGAAGGCGTTAATGAGTTTTGTACACATACGTAACATTGCACTTTAAAATCTAAACTGCTTTAGAGTGCAATCCTATGAAGACAGTAGTCAGCCTCTGAACTTGGAGGCTGACGACTATCCAATGCAGGGCAGGCGGAGCACGGAGGCGATCCTCACCTCTGTGCTCCAGCCGCCCTATATTTCTAGCTTCATAGCAGGAGTGGAGGAGACCACACCATGCATACGAAGCTGTGTAATGCAGCTTCCACAGTCTCCTCCTCTCTTTGCCCCTGGGACTGCCCCCTTTTCCCCATCTCCGCACTCGGTTTCCACATAGCCAGTGTAGAGAGAGTCGTGCTGGCGGGGAAGGTGTGGGGAGTATGGTTTCTGACCTCAGAGCCCTGTGTCTGACCTCAGAGCCCAGAAACCAAAAAATCCTATGTCCCCGAGACACTGTCTATTTTTATTTTTTATTTATTAAATTTATTAATCGCCCATCTGGCTGGCTGGTCACCCAGCACTCTAGAGGACATAGGATTGCTCCCTTACTGTAGCATGAACATTCATAGGCAGATGAATTAAGGGGACTGGAAATGTGGGTAATATATAGTATTACAGTAAACTTGACAGATGGCGGGGGGAATTAACATATATAAAACTGAAAGTGAATGAAAATGGAGAGATGGCATGATGGCCAGTGTGAAACAGACATATGTAATCTATACCAAAGTATGAATACTAAAGAATTGCTATAAGTACCAAACAGAGAACAATAACTTCTTATACACTGCCACTCATTGTCCTTATTTAAACTACAATATACAGCAACCATAAGGTCATTACAGCTACCATAATGTTAAAAGTGTTTTCAGGGACACATGTCCTCATATTTAAAGTCTGACTATGTGCATTCACTCTGTTATGTAACTGTGTAAAGGACAGTATTAGCAGGTGATAGCACATATCATTAGAGGCTGTGTAGGTGAATGGGCCCTTGGTAGTAGGTGAAGTCATGTAATAGTAGATTCTGGTCTGCTGTGTTAAGACTCTGATTTAGTTTAGGATGCCATTTATAACTAAGAATAGGCCTTCCTCTTGAGATGTGCTTGAGAAATTCATAGTTGTCTGTAATTTATTGTAGTTCGCATAAGATGCATTGGAGAGGCTTTAACAAGGAGTTGCAGCAACCACTTGAGGTGGTGTTATAACATTCCAGGAAAATTATGCTGATATTGGAGGAAGACGTATTGGCATTGTGTTAATTAGAAAAAATGCATAGGCAGCTTCCTGCTTAGTTTCAGTGACTGCTACACCAGGATGTTCCCAGGCCGTTCACTGTGCCTCAGCTTAGCATGACTATTTGGGAGTGGGAAGTAAGGGTGTCTTCTGAACATTAAAGCACAATTCATTCAAGATATGCAGCTGGCAGTTTAACTGCAGTGATTTTGTTTATGTATTGTATATCTAACCTTCCTGTTGATGGTCTTATAATAAAAGATACAAATAGAATTTGCTCTTGGATAGCCCCTGGCAGTCAAAACAGGTAATGGGAAAGGAGCAACAATAGATTAGCATCTGTTACATACCTGATCAAATTTCAGATGTGCTTTGTTGCTGTGATTTTCTTTAAATATTGTATTTTACTGTTATCAATTTCTAAAGTACTCTGAAGAGGTATTGGCTGTCTTTAAGAGCTACAAGTTGGATGACACCCAAGCTTCAAGAAAGAAATTAGAAGAACTGAAAACTGGAGGAGAGCATGTTTACTTTGCTAAATTCCTCACAAGTGAGAAGGTATTGTTCTTGCTGGTCCTAACATAACAGACCTTATGGAGGAAGGAATATTTTAACTACTGTGAAGCAATAATTCAATTTTTAAAAAATAATTGATTAGGCCTGATCATAAACCAGTGTTGCTAGTGTACAAGATTTCTTAGCTGCTTTAGCCTCATAGAAGTCAGTGGGACAAAGCTGGCTTAGATTCTAGTAAATTGATTAGTGATCCTTTGGAGCCAAACAAGATGCGACATTAAATGTGTCTTTGCCCTTAAGGTGCTCTTCTTCAAAATGGTAATAGAAGCCGTTGTGGGGGGACGACTGATAATTATCAGGATCTTAGCTGGTGGGTTGGGGCGAGTTAACCCCTTCCTTTTCCTGCTGTGGTGCTGACAGAATTGCTTATTTGAAGCTAATACCTGCATTGTGAGGAAATACAGTCAGGGCCAGAAATATTGGAACAAGGATAACTGTTTTGGCAGTTGGCCTCTGTACACCACCACATTGAAGCTGAAAGGAAACACACCCAGATGGAAGCGAAGTCAGGACTTTCAGCTGTAATTCAAGGGGATTGACAAAAGTGGGGCACTAACCATTCAGGAAGGACAGCCAGTGGCATACACACGTCCCCATTGTTGGTGGCTCATAAGTAATGGAATGAATGGCTGACAAGCAGCTGCATGGCCAGGTGTGGCCTGTTTCCTGGGTACCCCATGACCAATCAAGCAGATAAAAGGCCTGGAGGTGGATCTGAGTGTTGCATTTGCATTTGGTAGCTGTTCACTGGAACCCCCAACATGAGGTCCACAGAGGTGTCCATGTGAGTAAAGGAGGCCATCATTAGGCTGAGGAAACAACATAAACCCATCAGAGAGATAGCAAAAACAGTGGGAGTGGCCAAAACAACAGTTGGAACATCCTGAAAAAGAAGGACTTAACTGGCAAGCTCAACAACAGCAACAGGTCTGGAAGACCACGGAAGACAACTAATGTGGATGACCGCAGAATGCTGCTCATAGTGAAGAGGAACCCTTTCACAACATCTAGCCAGGTCAAGAATGCTCTTGCGGAGGTAGGCATGTCATTGTCAACATCTACAGTCAAGAGATGGCTTTATGAATGTAAATACAGAGGCTTCACAACAAGGTTCAAACCACTGGTAATGCTCAAGAACTGAAAGGCCAGATTAACCTTTGCCAGCAAACACCTAAAAAAGCCTGCCCAGTTCTGGAATAAGATTCTTTGGACTGATGAAACCAAGATTAACTTGTACCAGAATGATGGAAGAGAAATGTATGGAGAAGGAAAGGAACAGCTCGTGATCCAAAGCATGCCACATCCTCTGTCAAACATGGTGGAGGCAGTGTTATGGCATGGGCATGTATGGCTGCCAATGGAACCGGGTCACTGGTGTTTATTGATGACCTGACTGCTGATAAAAGCAGCAGGATGAATTCTGAAGTGTATAGGGCTATACTTTCTGCTCAGATTCAGCCAAATGCTGCCAAACTGATAGGACGCCGCTTCATATTGCAGATGGATAATGACCCAAAACATACAGCAAAAGCTACCCAAGAGTTTCTCCAGGCAAAGAAGTGGGATGTTCTTCAATGGCCAAGTCAGTCACCTGATCTCAATAGAGCATGCTTTTCACTTACTGAAGACAAGACCAAAGGCAGAAAGACCCACAAACAAGCAGCAGCTGAAGGTAGCTGCAGTAAAGGCCTGGCAAAGCATCTTGAGGGAGGAAACTCAGCATTGGGTCATGTCCATGGGTTCCAGGCTTCAGGCAGTCATTGACTGCAAAGGATTTTCACCCAGGTATTAAAGGCGATCCTTAAGTTTGAAATGATGTTGGTTTGTTCCATTACTAATGAGCCACCAACGATGGGTGTGTTTGTATGCCACTGGCTGTGCTTCCTGAATGGTTAGTGCCCCACTTTTGTCAACCCCCTTGAATTACAGCTGAAAGTCCTGACTTCGCTCCCATCTGGGTGTGTTTCCTTTCAACTTCAGTGTGGTGGTGTACAGAGGCCAACTGCCAAAACAGTTATCCTTGTTCCAATATTTCTAGCCCTGACTGTACCTCATTGGCACCAGCGAGGCATTTCTTCCCAAATGCAAATAGCAGCTTCAAATGAATGGTTTCTTTCTGCACTACAGCAGGAGAAGAAAGGGTTGAACTTACTCTCTACCTTCTGTGATTCTGATCATTATCAGTCACCCCAGTGTCTGCTATTTGCATTTTGAAAAAGTGCATGTTAAGGGCAACAACATTATTCTGTTGTTGACTATTCTGTTCCTTTTTACTTGACTTTTTCTATCTTATAAAAGACATTTGAATTGCAGAAGAATATATATGTGCTTTCCCCCCAGTTAATGGATTTACAGCTGAGTGACAGCAACTTCCGCCGTCACATCCTATTGCAGTATTTAATATTATTCCAGTATCTAAAGGGTCAGGTGAAATTTAAAAGGTAAGCAAGGAATTAATTTTAAACATTTAAAAAATGCTTTCTCCTCCCCCCAAAATACCTCTTTCCTTTAGTATATTTTCATTAAAACTGCTCAAATCTGACCCATTGCAACCCTTACTCTGCTTATATACATCTGTTGTTGACTTTAGTCCATTGAAAAGTACTCCCACATGGTCTAATGGAAAGGAAGGGGGAGGGTAATAGAAAAAAATGTTATGCTTAAGGTGTTTATTTTAACTGCACAATATTTCTTCCCTTTTAGTGAAAACTTAGACCTTGCCGGTACTTACCATTATTAATTTCATGCTACCTCTGAAAAGAAATCTTTGTACTTCGTGTGGAAGGGATTCTTCCTGTGTGTGCACACATCTTCAGTGTGAAAATTAACCATTTGTTAATTGTTAACAAATGTTAATGGGATTCAATGGGATTTGTTAACCCATCCCATTGAAATCAAAGGGGCATGAACGTTCTTTAAAAAATATTTATCAAATTTCAATTTCAAATACAAAGAACAATAAACCAAGATATATCAACTTTTAACAATGGAATTCGTCGAGGGTATTTGTTTTCCAGTAGAATTATTCCTTTAAACGCTGAGAGTTCTTAAATGTTCTTGACTCTGGTTGGATTGTGCTTCATTTTTGCTATCTTTCATATACATGCATGTAAAAACGTAACTAGTTTAAAAGAGATTATTACTCAAGTGATTAACTTAAATATACTGGGTTGGATCTCCAGTATGCCTCCCACGGACAGAAGAGCTACTTCTGTACATATATACCTTCTGATCTAGCAGAGGAATCCTGCTGGCAGAATCGGGGAGGAGGTGATTTTCATCCATTTCTTCCCATCCCCTGCAGCTCCCTATGCTTTGGGGTGGCCTCCAGAGCAGTGAGTGAGATGATGCTGGGAGCTGGAGGAGCAAAATAGTAAAAGCCACCTCTTCCCTCTTTCCACCAGAGAGAGCATTCTGAGCAGAAATCCATTCAGGGAATGTGCTGCCAATGGCAGAACATTCTACATTAAACCCATTATATTTCAATCTCTGACTTGTAATTGGTGGTTTGCATTCTAGTTCAAACTATATTTTGACGGATGAGCAATCCCTGTGGATTGAAGATACTACAAAGTTGGTTTACCAGGTCAGTGCTATAGACTGTAAACGTTGTGCACTGTAACTTAAAAACACTGTAACTTAAAAAAAAAAAAGGAATACTATTTTTGTGGCATTTGTTCTTTGTTATGCTCTACTTTTATAGCTCTGTGTAACCATAAGTTAAACTATGTTTGACTATGTCATCTAGATTGTGAAAGAAATCTTGTATAAGAAATATAACCTTAAAGATATTACTTTGTATTTATGAAACTGTAATTGTAATTTTGGTTGGTAGCTGTCTTTCACATGTTCTGCTTCAACATTTGCCATCTAAATGTGTGGCTTCTTCCAATAACAGCTTCTTTCAGAAAATCCTCCAGATGGAGAGAGATTTTCAAAAATGGTGGAGGTGAGTGAGTTCTTCATACATTGAATTGATTGAACTTTCAGATGGCTACCATCAACTTTAAATGGGGCTCTGTTAGTGGATTGTTTTTCTGCACAGCTGGATGGTGTTCAACATGTTCTTGAGAGGATTGCTTTCCCCCTAAAGGATCAGGATCACACTTTGGGAGTCTTCTTGGATCCAGTATTGTCCCTAGAGGCACAAGTGGCCTCTGTGGCTAAGAGCACTTTTTATCAGCTTAGGCTGATAGCATTTGGTATATCTAGATAGATAGTGTTGCTGCAGTTATCCATACTCTGTTAATGTCCTGATAGAATTACTACAATTTGCTGTTTGTGGGGCTGTCTTTGAAAATGGTCCAGAAACCAAAATAGGGCAGCTAGTCCAAAATAGGGCCACACCACTATTAACAGGGACTGGACAATATGCTCACATTATGCAGCACTTTGTGATCTGTACTGGCATCCAGTCTGATTCTGGCCCCAATTCAGTGTGCTGGTATTAATCTTTAAAGCTCTAATGGCTTGGGGACGGGGTTACTTGAAGGAGTGTCTCTTCCTATGTATACCTACCTGGACCATAACGACATATTCAGAGGCCCTTCTCCAGGTGCCCTCACCAAATGAGGTGAAGCCAGTGGTTACTTGAGAGAGGGCCTTTTCAGTGGTGGCCCAGTTGTGGAGTGCCCTTCCCAGAGAGGCTTGCCTGGCGCCTATATTGTGATCTCTTTGGTGCCCAGTGAAGGCCTTCTTATTCTTCCAGGCTTTTTAGTGTTCAAGTTTTAAAATTTTGTTGGTGCTTTTTAGATCCTTTCACTGTTGATGTCTTCTGCTGTTGGTTTTTCCTTGGTTGTATTCTGGGGCTGTTTTAATTTACATTGTTTTATTATATTATATATTTTACAGTTTTAACCTTTATTTTGTGAACAATAGAGAAATGAGGCTATTGGCTGGTATAAAAATGCAGTAAACGAGTAAACGTCAAACACTGAAGTTGCAGTTTCAAGTATCATCCCTAATAGTTCCCTGCTAATATCTTTTATTTATTTATTTTAGAACATTTATGTACTGCTTCCAATTTTAAAAATCCCAAAGCGGCTCACAACGTATTACAGAACAATACATTATTAAAAACATAGCATTTAGATGTTAATGGCTGGCAAAAGCTAGGATAAACAAGTAACTTTTTTAGTAATCATTGAAAGCATGTGTTTTTCAGTGACTGATGTATCACAGAGGGGAGGTCATTCCCCAGGGAGGGCACCACCACAAAGAAGGCTCGTTGCCTTGTTGCTGCCAGATGGGATTCTGTGTGGTTTAGCACAAACAGCAAGGGCTCCCATAAGAACATAAGAAGAGCCGTGCTGGATCAGACCACGGGTCCATATAGTCCAGCATTCTGTTCACACAGTGACCACCCAGCTGTCAACCAGGAACCCCTAAAGATCGAGGTGGTCTAATGGTCTTTATAGTGGGAGATGATCTTTCAGGTAACCTGATCCTAAGTTATTTAGGGCTTCGTATGTCAGTAATAATACCGTGAACCTGGCTTGGTAACAAACCAGCAGCCAGTGTAGCTTGTGTCTTCCAAACCAGCTTCAAGGCCAGCCCTACATAGACCATAGTAGTCCAGTTTCGAGGTTACCAATGCATAGATCACAGTGGTTAAGCTATTCCTGTCTAGGAATGGGCACAGTTGATGTACTAGCTGAAATTGGTGAAAGGTGCTCTGTGCCACAGAATTCACTTGGGCTTCTAATGATGAATCTAGGAGCATTCCCAAGCTGCATAACCATTCTGTCATGGGGAGTGCAACCCCATCCAGAACAGTTAAGCTCCCTAATTCCTGGCCCTGGGAACCCGCAATGCCTCCATCTTATAAGCTTCAGCTTATTGGCCTTCATCCAGCCCACCACTGCATCTAAGCACCAGTCTAGGTCATGCACAGCCTCTCCTGATTCAGATGTAATGGAGAAATAGAGCTGAGTGTCATCAGAGTACTGGTGTCACCTTACCCCCAGACTCCTAATGATCACACCAAATGGCTTCATATATATGTTAAATAGCATTAGAGACAAAATGGTACCTTGAGGCACTGCGGTTCTATTTTTCCTGTGACCTCAGCTCTGCCTTATATGCTCATAGCATTTTATTTTTACAAACCCCCACCAATAATGCTTAAGGTGATAGTAACGTGTACTGACCCATTGTTTTTACAGCACATATTAAACACAGAAGAAAACTGGAATTCCTGGAAAAATGAAGGTTGCCCAAGTTTTGTGAAAGAAAGGTAACAAACTAAAAAATGTTAATCTTTAGAGATTAGATTGGAACAACATTCCTGTAATACCTGTACAGTACTTGCATATCCCCTATCTTCAATAGAATAAATAGGTAATGATGTATTATCCTGAAGTCTTTGTAAAATCTTTGGTAATCAGATATGTAAGCAAGAGCCATATTTCATGGAGCTGTCTCCCCTTTGGATCTATAATGCTTGTAAGCTCTTGGCATTTTGCTGCCTTTAGGAAAGATGCTCCAAGTGTAAAACTACAGTGAAATCCTTGAGGCTTGTATTCACCAGCAATTTGTGGGGAGGGGAGTGAAATTACACTAATTTGCAAGTATCTAGAGAAGACCCTGATGCTGGGAAAGACTGAAGGCAAAAGGAGAAGGGGACAGCAGAGGATGAGATGGCTAGATAGCATCACCGATGCAATGAATATGAACTTGAGCACGCTCCGGGAGAGAGCGCAGGACAGGAAGGCCTGGCGTGCTAAGGTCCATGGGGTCACGAAGAGTCAGACACGATTGAACGACTGAACAACAACAACAACAGAGCAAGGCCTGGGATTTTATTTTAAGCATTCCTAGACAGCTACACAAAGAACAGTTTTGATATGAGAGGTTTAATTTTTTTAAACTTTGCACAGAAATGGATAGAATCATTAGCAGCAAATCGAGTGTGATTCATCAAAGTTGATCCAAAATCTAATTGTCCCAAATGCGGGACTAGGAGGGACCAACACACCAAGCTGGGTTGAAAATAGGCTGCAACTTTATGACAGTTTATAGCAGTTTAGCAAAATGTTGGCAGTAGGTAAGTGAGATGGTGCCTAAAGCTGGCTTCTGAGTACCAAACGGGGAAGAATGGCGCAAGGCAGAGGCAGATGTAGGTTAATAACTACTGCTTATAGCTCAGCCCCTGGGATGGGGTTTATAACCCTTCCTAACTTGTAGGAACTGTTTGGGAGCATGGAGCCCTTGAGGTCTCTTACGCATATCTCCATCTTCAAGTTTACAGGTAGCTCCCTCCTTAGGGTGCACCAAAGGGAAGCTGTCTTTAATCAGGTTCAGCCCAGGACAATATCACTGTGTGATACCAAGCTGTGTATGTGGAATGTCCAAAGGCAGCCTTTTGGCATCGGTTATGTTCCCTGTTCAGCAATCTGCAGATCGCTGAACAGGGAACATAAGGTGCTAGAGACCTTTGCATATATATGGTGCAAAGGTGCTAGAGACCTTGCCTTTGCATACAAGATATTCAGAAAGATTTAGCCAACAACATTGCCATCTTATTAGGGCTCTCTGCTTATATTCATGTATTACATTTATGTTCCACTCTTTCACTATCTAAGGAGCTTGGATTGGCATTTTAGTATAACAAGGAACACATGAGGTCGCTTAGGCTGAATGAGAGTTACTTGCTGAAGGTAACCCAGTGAGCATGATAGCTGTGTAGCATGTTGATCTGCAACCCGCACACTCAGTCCACTAAACCATGCTGGTTCTTAATTTTAATGCATTATTTGTTCTATAGACCAAGTGATTCCAAGCCAATAAGACTTTTTGTGCGAAAGAGACCAGCTCCTGAAGACTTCCTGGGAAAAGGACCTAACAAAAAAATTCTGATGGGGAAGTATGTCAAGCCTTTATTTTTCTTCATATGTATACTTGTCATTTTGTATATAATGACATAACTTGGTGATGTGAAAAGTGATACTGTGAAGCTGGAAGGGCATGGTTAGGTTAAACCATGAATGCCAAACTTACCTATAGGCTAACCATAGAAGCATAGAATAGTAGGGTTGGAAGGGGCCTACAAGGCCATCGAGTCCAACTCCCTGCTCAATGCAGGAATCCAGGTCAGAGCATCCCTGACAGATGGCTGTCCAGCCTTGTCTTGAAATAACGCATAATTGTTTTCATTGACCACTTGGGACAGTTTGCATGTCACAATAAGCCATGTTGAAAATAAGCCCTGTAGGTTGGTTGGTTGCTCACTTTGTCCTAGCAGATGATCTGCGGTTTGCCATGTTTTTTTTCCCCCTTAGTTTTCTTGCCTGCTCCCAGCATGTATCCCAGGAGTCCTTGCAGCCTCATTACATCAGCAGCCTCTTTGCTATTGGCATGCTTTCTGTGCTTTGCCCTTGCCAGTTCCACGGGGAAACTTTTCCGCCCCCATCCCCCTCTGTCAGATCACTACCTGCAAAGGCTTTTGTGAGAAATAAGAGTTAAACTAAGCATGCTGTTTTTTAAAGCCTTTTGCTGTGCCTACCAGAGAAAGAGCTTTGGTTCACCCTCCTCCTTCTCTGCCTTCCACCACCTGCAGAGAGATTTCTGAACAATGAGAGTAAAAGCATCTATTCCCCCGCCCCCGGCCAAGTGTGTGATCTCTTTTTTTTAACCTTTTGGCTATCCATCGATTCTTTAAAAAAGCATCCTTGGCTGCTCCTCGCAGCTGGGGACGAGGGATGTTCCTCTTCCTGCCAGAGCTATGTGTGTATGCACGATTGAGTTACCTCTGCGTAAGTGTGCATTGCCCCAATTTTGGACCATGGTGATTTGGGAGGAGGGATTTAAGCTTTCCCCATTCCTGTTTTCATGCCCCAATTGCCCCCACCGCATGTTTTGAGACTTTTCCCCCTTTTTAATGCCCCCACGGGGTGCGCAGGGGATTTTAGCACAAAAATAGGAGTGCGGGAAAAGCTTAATGCTTTTGTCTTTTTGGTGCTTCTGAATTGTGCAAATGGGTTTGTACTTTCTCTTAGTATTACCTCCGAAAAGAGGTAGCGATCAGAGTTGGGAAGGGGCTGGGAAAGTTTCCTGTCCTAGGGACAAGAATATGAGATGGGTTGCCACGCAAAGGACGCTGGGAGGACTAAGAGGGAAAGAAACTATGCCAAGCTGCCATGCGCCCAATCGTCTTTCGGGAGTAATGTGGGTTGTTCAGTGAGCAATGAACCCACTGCAGCTTATTCTCCAAGGTGGCTTAGTGTGACATGAGAACCAGCCCAGTTTGTGGGCAAGTTCTCACATCACGCTAAGTTACCCTGAAAATAAGCCACGGTGGGTGGCTGTCTTGTCTGTTACTCCCAACAGACAATCACATGCTTGTTGGCTTGCTGTGGCTTGTTTCTCAGCCCGTTTCTGTCCTTCTGGACACTACAGGCACATATCCTGGGCCCTTTGCTGCAGGAATCCTTGTTTCCTCATTCCCTACATCAGCACCCTTTCTGCAGTTGGTCCGCTGGAGTTTCCTCATGATGGAAACTCCCCCCCCCCCCGATCAGATTTCCAAAGGGATTTAAATTTCTGAGCCCTAATGAACATGAGAATGCGTTCACAAACTTTTTATTTTTATTTTAGGGGTCTTAGCAGGTGTGCAAGACTGCAAGACCACCTATCTGCTATTGATTCCAGCATAGCCATATCTCCCCCCACCCCATTGTCAATGTCAATTTCATCCTCCACTTCCATGCTTTCCAAGCAGCCCTCCACCCCCCACTTGCATGAGATCGCAAAAGGAAATGATTTTCTGACCCCTTATGAACGTGGGAATGCTTTTGCAATTTTTTTGTTTGACCATTTCTCATTTTAGAAGCGTAAGGACAGTGTAGATTCTATACAGTGTAGATTGAGAAGTTTTCACCCTAGGAATTTAACCAAGAGAATAAATCTAATCCCTTACAAGAGAAGTTTTGAATAGCAGTATTTGGCATCATTTGTTAACAGTGGTGTTGATTAATAGCAGAGAATCATATACACACAAGGTAACCTCTTGTTGACTTAACTTCTGCAGGTGATGGAAAGGTAACTGTCTTTGCAAAATATTTGACACCTGAAAACATATTTCACAAAATATAAAAATAAAGTAACCTGGTTTGTGTTTCTACTTACAGTGAAGAGTTGACTCGACTCTGGAATTTATGCCCTGACAACATGGAAGCTTGTAAATCAGAGAGCCGGTAAGTGTGGGGGAGCATTGTAAAGTTAGTTCTAGTTCTGATGTAAGTGGTGCATCCTGAAATAACATTACAGATGTATTAATAATGTTACAATCCATGGGATTCAATGCAGAGAAAAGCCTGTAGAAGTGGGGCAGGTGGAAGGTGACTTTCCTGACCCCAGAAGCCCAGAAAAAGCTCCTCAAGGGTTGGGGGACCTAGATTAATGGGGTGGAGTGTGGTACAGGGCCTGAGGGGGACAGGGATCCACAAAACTCAGGTAGTGCTTTTCCCTGATTCTCAAGGATCCCCCCTTCACCCTTGGGCCTGCACCACAGTCAGTTCTATTTAGCAGGGTTGCCCAAGGCTTTTTGGGAGCTGCCAGAGGCAAGAAACTCATATTCTGCCCACTTCTGTGGGCTTTTGGGGAGTTCCAATCCTATATATTGTGAGAGCAGCATTGCCCCTTACAATTTTTGATTTTCATCGAGTCCTAGTCATGTGTAATTGACTTCAATTTTATTTACTTTAATAGCTTACTTTAATACTTTATTTACTTTAACTGAAAAATTTAGAGGGGCACAGTATCAAGGTGACTTACTTAGCAATGGGTGTGTAATTTCTTCTTGGGAAAAACTACATAAAAGTTTCATGAGAAAACATATTGAATGAATAAATTAATGTAGAAATAGACAAGGCAAGACTTGAAAGCAGATAATTGAATTTCAGTTGATTTCCTGTAGGCATTATGGCTGATATTTCACTAAGCACATCTACTAGATACTGCAACAATAGTATAGTGTTACCATGAACAACAACCATCATATTAACTGCAAATACTGATTTAATACCAACTGGCAGATCAATCTTAAGGTTCCTGGGAGAGCATGCCAGGGATGTTGGGATATGGCAGATTCCCACTCCCTAGGCTGCAGGTACTGCTATGAACTCGGGAGGGGGAATCCTAGATCAGGCCTTTCCCCCCTCCCACTCACAGCTGTCACAGCACACTAGTGGCAGCTCTTCTGAGATCACAAGAGCAACCTCAGAAGAGCTTTGGAGATCAAAAAGGGGGAAGGAAGACAGGATGGCAGAGGCGTGGATTCACAGAATACTACAGCCATACCCATCTGCTTTCGGTATGTCAGCTTGATGGGCTTAGAGGCTTGTCTAGCTGAAATGGGTTTGGGGGGGAGTTTAAAGGAATGGGAGGTGAAATTGCCTCTGTCACTCCTCCACCTTGCCTGGCTCTTGCTTTGGATAGATAGAGGGCTCTGATCTCAGAACCCTCCATCTATCGGCAGCACAGTCCATAAGATTGCGCTCTAATATTAGTATCTTTTGATACTTTATTTCATTTGCATTTAATATTTTTCAGATATATGTATACACATTGCCATATATCACAGTAAAAGGGATACTCTTTAATTTATTGACTACTTAATCAAAGTAGAGTTCTCCACCATGTGTCTATAAAGTGGTTGAAAAAGGTAGAAAAATCAGTGTTTTTGTCATTTCATGGATGGTCACGCTTTTGCATTAAGGAACTGCAGTAAAGACTTAGGAGCAACATAGAAAAAGAAGACACGGTCTAGAAAGTTAAGCACTTATTCTGTCTTTATTTTCTAGAGAATATATGCCAACATTGGAAGAGTTCTTTGAAGAGGCTATTGAACAGGCAGATCCTGAAAATATGGTTGATAAAGAGTTTAAGTATGTACTGTAGATCATTTTTCATTGCTCTGCCTTTTACATTTGTGTACCGTTCTGTATATGTATGCTTCAAACCTACAGTTTGGCTAGCATAACATAACAGGGAAAATAGCTGTCTTTTTTCCTAGGTGCTAGCAAATTAATCTTGACTTTTATCATTAAAGGGCCGTGAATAATTCTAACTATGGCTGGAGAGCATTAAGATTATTGGCACGCAGAAGTCCTCACTTCTTTCAGCCAACCAACCAACAATTTAAGAGTTTACCAGAATACCTTGAAAATATGGTCATCAAATTAGCTAAAGAACTACCTGTAAGTAGTATTATCTGGTACATTTTATTAGCTTCTTACATTTCTTTCCCTCTCTATCCTTATACTGAGAGCAAGCAACAACATTTTTTAATTAAAACGCTTTAAATATAGGTGTATACAGCTGACATGTCCCCATGTATGTACAGCTATATAGAGTCTTGTTTGATGTTTATATCTTTTTATGACTTTGGCAAGAAGTCTAGGCAAACTAGACCTGGCAAGGCTTCAATGCGGGTGGAGGACATTTGAGAGCTGGGAATGAACCACTACTTCTACTTCTCTAGTGCCCTTGCTTTTCTTATTTGAGACATGAATGCATTAAATCCCTAATTCACAGTGCAATCCTATACATGTTTACTTAGACGTCAGCTTCACTGAGCTCAATGGGACTTGCTCCCAGGTAAATATGTATAGGATTGCATACTCAAGACACATTCCATTCTCATTCTGTCTTTAAGAATAAAATGTGTATTATTTTCACGAACTGTAAAAATAGTAACTATTGGGCAATATAGTAATGATGGTTAGCAGGGGTCTTATTTCAGCCATGATAACACTGGTTGACTTTAGGTAAGCCACTATTGCCCAGTCCACTTGCTTTGCTTGTCTGAAATACAGAATGATATTTCTGGTCTAGAAGCAAGTTTGAAAGGACTGCTGAGAACCTAGGTGAAGTGCTTACTAAAGGCCTATAAATTTGTATAGTTGGATTGAATGCTCTGGATGGGGAAGACTCCAATGTGTTCCTCTCTCATGCCCATTCTCCTCCCCTGTCCTAATACTGACCTATTACAAAGCTAGGTTGTGCTGGGGAGACACAATAAAAAATGACTGTCTCATTGCAATGAAGGTAAATGAATTGTTATGTCTTGTTCTTTGGAAGTGCAAACAGACTTTCCAGAAATCAAACTTCACTGTCAAGACAAATTCCTATTCTTCTGTTTTTCCTCCATGTTAAAAGCCAAAATAATGTCCAGTCCACAAGTCTGGATTCTTTCAAGAAAGATCATAGGACAGGCAAAAGCAATAACAAAAAACTAGATGTACAGAGCAAAGGATCTTCTTAATATGCTGTCATCATTAACTAGAGAAAACACACAAGAGAAACCAAACATTTCTGTCTTGTCTGCTGAAGTCTTTTTTCACAAACATTGCAGATGGCACTGTGTACGGGTAGATGTGTCAAGAAAGCTATAAGCAAAAATTACCACCACAAATTAGGTAAATAAATCTATATATGTAGTAACTTTCCCAATATCCTCCTTGTTCCCTGAGCTGTCAGTGCACAGTGTGGGCGAAGAGAGAGGGACTGTTGAGAATTGGTTTGGGAAAGGGGGGAAATGATGCATTCTCTGTCATCCTAGCAGCATTGCGTGATAACTCATAGAAAAGTTAGTTTGCAGTACCTGAACTTCAAAATTGCAGTGGACAGTTGAAATCTTAGGCCTTTTTTCAGCACTTGCCAACGTTTATGATGATTTTAGAATAGGCCTCTGTATAAAAACAAGGTATGAGAGGGTTTTATAAAAAAATTCTAAATGTCTTTTTAAACGTTGTGTTCTACTACATGTGCTTCAGGGACCACCACATAGCAATTTCTTTTTAAGCAAATCCATCCAATGATATTCAGTTCTCTCATTATAGCCTCCTTCTGAAGAAATTAAAACAGGCGAGGATGAAGATGAGGAAGATAATGATGCTTTATTAAAGGAAAACAATGAAAGTAAGACTGTGTGTTCTTGGGCTTCTCCCCATTTCCCTTGACACATGTTGTAAAAGGAGTATGTGAGCAGATGCATGTTCTTGCCAAGTTCATCCTATTTACTGCTTCTGAGCTGCACCGGTAATTGGTGATATCAGAATGAAGAACCACACAATGTACATTTCCTTGAAAGCACAAAACAATAGGCCTCATAATCCTGCTGTGCTGAAACTTACGATCCTCATATTTTACAGGAAATCTGCTATCTTGATGACATTTCATCCAGCATCACTGTTGGATAGTATTTGATACATGAGTAAACCTTGGAAGTACTGTTTCTTCTGACTGCTTTTCTGCTTCTATCACAGCTCCTTTTGGCAAATGTGTATTCTTCTAAAACAGCATCACCTTTTCAGTAGTTGCACTCATCATCTATATATAATGAAAATAATGGTGTATATTCCCACCTTAAGCAGTCAGTTTGAGAGTTTTAGTCCATCTTCATCTAAAGCAACAGTTTTCACAAGATAATTCACTCTTCCAGTTCCATCTCCTTACCAATTTGTGAATCAGTGTGTCCCTAGCCTTGGCATATCCTTGACCTTTCCTCTCTGTACCTTCAGTCTGCTTATTCCTGCTGCTGAAATTCATTTGCATGATTCCTCATCCTTCCCCATTACTCATGTGATTGCTTCATATTCA
Organism: Heloderma suspectum; assembly: GCF_057233095.1. Taxonomy (NCBI): domain Eukaryota; kingdom Metazoa; phylum Chordata; class Lepidosauria; order Squamata; family Helodermatidae; genus Heloderma; species Heloderma suspectum. Next base: position 80,138,927 of record NC_139461.1, on the reverse strand, counting down.
AGTGCATGTACATTTCATGCAGTTCAATTCTGTTTATTTCATGATTGCCTCCACTTACGTCCTCCGCCTCCAAGACACTGTTGAAAAGTTAGCCTTATTTTACAGTCCCTTTTAATTGAATCCTGCTTATGCATATCTGCTCTGTTGCACTTTCTCACTTTAGGACTTTTTGTTCTCTTTATTACTAATTTTACTATCCATTGTCTAGCTAGTTTATTCCAGCTCAAATGTACCTCAGTCCCACTTGTTTTTAAACAATTCAGAATGGCTACAGTCTGACAGTGATTTTGAATGTACTGTCTCTTACCAATAACAAATACATTGTGAACTTTCCCCTCTCACTATTCAGTTTGTTTGTTTGATATAATAGCTTTATAGTTCTTTCTCAGAAGTATTATAAATGAATATGATAGCTAAGCACTAGAGATAGTTGGAAATATAGTAGACGGTTTTCTTTCATTGCTATTAGTGGTCACTTTTGATCTTGGAAAATGAATGCAGATTGGCTAGCTTCTTTTACTTAACATTGAAATTGTCCAGCATGCCATCTGAAATTCATGAACATGAAGCTACTTAAAAGCAATTTTTGAGAAGTTGCCCACGATTAAATAGTTATTTCAGGCAGTATTAAATTAGCCTGTAGTAGCTCTTCACATTAGCTTTTTGTTTTCCTTTTAGAATGTCTGAAAATATCCAGTGTTTTGTGAGAGTACCATATGGTGGTACTCTCAACCATTCCTTTTCATCAACCATTCCTTTTCAGGTGGTTTGAAACCTAATGACAAAAAGGTTGATTGCAATCAGCTGCATTATTGTGCACCCCAACATTAACATGTTCTACTTGGAACATGTATTCGTTCATCCTGGGATTTTATTGGCTTAGTGGTGCAGAATAATAGCAAAGTAATGCTGTGAGAAAGCTCATGATACTGTTAATAACTTCTGTTAAGGTGAGGAAAGGTGACATCCGAAATACATGAAATTCAAATGGTGGATTAAATTTGCAACTTCTTCTACAGCATGTTTATGGATGTTCTAGACATGATTTGAAGATAATTACAAGGATTGAGCATGAATGCAAAAGAGCAATTTTAAAATAAAATCTGGGTAATTCTAGCAAAGTGTGGTGATCAGTGTTCAGAAACCACTTCGGTTACTGTCCATTTCTAAAAAGCCTATTACCTAAATATTATTTTGTTTTTGTTTTAGGTCCAGATGTTCAACGGGACAAACTTGTAACAGGGGAACAAATAGAGTTATTTGCTAACAAGCTTGGGGAATACTGGAAAGTTCTGGCACCATACTTGGAAATGAAAGACTCTGATATAAGGCAGATTGAATCAGATAGTGAAGATGTGAAGATGAGAGCTAAGCAGCTGCTTGTTACTTGGCAAGATCAAGAAGGGATCCATGCGACTATGGAAAATTTGATTACTGCACTGAACAAAGCTGGATTAAATGACCTTGCTGAAAGCCTAACGAATGACAGTGAAAACAACAGTTAATTTGGGAATAATTTTAAAAATTAGAATACTGGCTGTTGTTAAGTAACAGAATCTAACATTTGATAGGGCAATTTAATTTGGTAAATAAAAGTCTTTTAATAACATAATTGTCTGGAAATTCCAGGAAGGAAAGAATTAGTACTACTGATCAAAAATAGCAAAAATGGGACTCTGACTTCATTCTGAAATTATGAAAAGGCAGGAGAATAATGTGTGTAGGTGCGTTGGATGGGAGTCTTTCTTGTGTAATTCACAAAGTTTAAGAGCTCAATCTATGGAGGTGTTGGAGATCCCGTCCCCCTCCCCCTTTTTTTTTTTAGTGAATCTTCCTTGAGGTACATGTGAGTGTAAATGTAAGTGTGAAAAGGTATATGCTAGTAGTCCCTTTCCTTAAAATTTGACTGATTCAGTTTAAGTAAGGAAAATAGTGATGTACTATAACAAATGGTAACAGTTTCTGAATTGATAACCAATCTATTCTTATGGGAAACCAGTGAAGATTGTACTTCTGTTGTGGATGTGTTCACAGGTCAGTCATGACAGTGGCATCCAGGTGGTTTCAGCTTGTACACTTTTGTCACCTTACCCCAGCAGTTCTGGATGGAATTAAAAGTATTCCATCCTAGTAGGTTATTTGCTGGAAGGGAGTGCAAGGACCCCCCCCCCTTTTCTTTTTTACTGAACCTGATCAATGATCAGCCTAGTCAACCATTAGTGGGCCTCTAGTATTCCTCAAGGATCATGAGCTTTGTCACCCATGATACCTGACACTGGTTGAAACAGGAACCTTATTAATGCAAAGCATGCATTCTGCCCTTGAATTATATTTCCTACTTGGCAAACAACTTCTTGATTCTTTTAATTGCGTGTCCACCATTGTAATAGAAATTCCTCCTGAAGATGTGTTGGATAGCAAATTTACAAGGTGGTGTTCACTCTATTTCTCCTACCTTGGTCTGAACTTTTGTACTGCAGTGTAATAATGGTTGCATTCATGCTGCACTATGGTGCAGTAGTGTAGTGAACAGAACTATTTGAAATATCGGTTTACGTCCCTATCCAGGAGGCTGTACTTGTTGCTTTAAAAGTTGTAGCGCAGCAGCTAGCTAAACATCTGCCATCTGTGATACATAAAATTACCCTACGGCATCCAGGTAAGCTCCTATGCACCCACTGGAGGCATAAAGTTTTGTCATTCTGCCTTTGAAACGTAAAAGCATTAAGAGAAAGATTGGGAGCTCAATGTGAGCTGTCAAGCAGGTGTCTCTATTTAATCTACGGTGTATTTGGGCCTTCTCTGGTTTCTGTTCCAGCTTTAAGATACATTTTTGGGGCTAGAACAGAGACTTATTCTCCATTCACCACAGGGAGTGAGGTCAACATGAGCTTCCTCATTGTTACTAGGCATACCCAAGAAAAGTGCAGCAGGAAGAAGGCTGAGAGACACTCCCTCTTACGTAATGTTGCAAATCATTAGCAAGTCAAGAACTGCTTCAGGAGACCACTGGCCTGCCTACTGTGCTGCAGACCAGCAATGGGCTTCTTAAGAAGTTCATCACTTGCTGCTCTGGAGTTCTTAGAGTAATTAAACAGACCTATTACGCTTTCTTACATTTTTAAGATTACACTATTTAGGAAGAGCAGTTGGGCCTTTTACTGGCAGATTCAGTAGAAGGAATTGTTTCTAGGACATGACAGAGGAGAGCTGAAGTGGGCAGATGGCTATACCTGTAAAGGTGGTATGGATTTTGTAATACAAACAGTATGGGAACATGGTGAGAATGGAACTTTAAGACAGTGCATATACTCTTAAAATCTTCCACACCGAGCAACCCACTAGAGTAAGCCTTAAGAGTAATTAAATCCAATGTAAAGATAAATCTGCTCTGTTTATTTGCCATAAGAAAAGGCAGGCTCTTAATAATTGTTTCTAATATAAAGTCTCTTCCCCAAGCTCACTAAAGGCTTCCTCTACTTTAGGTCATTTAAAGTAGATAGTCACCTCCCACTACACAGTCTGCACTCTTCTGTTCCTTGTCCAGTCAGGTCAAACGTTAAAACCCTAGCAATCCACTGAGAGTTCTTCCACTACAACAGCTTGTGGGTTTTATAACCCACAAGCTGATTCACAATTTACTTTTTGGGGAGAATTATGATAGTGTGGATAAAAAGTTATTTATCCAGCCATAAGAGGCGTACACTTAACCTCTAGATAGAAGACAAACACCAGCCATAATTATATAAGAAGCACCATCATTACTGATCACCATTTATTTAAAGTCATGAAATGCCAGCAACAGAACAGACTGAGTTGGCACATCAGGCTGGACAAATATGTGATTGTAGCCATATTTCCATAGGCCATGGGCAGCAGCACTGAGTTACATGTTGAGGCAACGACTGATTTTTCACCTTTCTGACGAAGTTGTCAGGCACAATAAAAAGAATGGACAGCTACTGAACTGGTAGAAACCATGCAAGAATTAACAACAAATGATGCATGAGTAGGTGTGGAATAAATATCTTGCTGTTAGCATTAGAGGGAAGGGCAAAGGGCTCACCTAATTCACCAGTGGTTAGATTGGTTTAAAAATTGACTTTTGTAACACAGCACTAAAATTAATTTCAAATATATTAACCTACCACAAGTGAGTGGCTGCATTGTCTAGTGGTGGCTTTAGTGCACAGATCAGTTTTAACACATTTTACTTCTTTGCTGCTCCAAATGACAGATTGTATGAACCAATTTTACAGCCTCTATGAAGGACTGGAGTTAAGAAATTTATTTCACACCTAAGCAGAATACAGGTAGAAATGAAGTCTATTGTTGAGCTTCAGCTTCCATTACTTCAATTCTCCGTGGCCCATAAAGTAGAACATAAGCTATATGCCAGTCTCCACCACCAGATAGCCTCAAAATATCTTCAGGTGTAACAATGCTGACTTTGTCATCATCAAATTTAATCCATTCATCTGTGAAGAAAAATACACTAGTAAATTGTATGTATATGACAAACAGTACAGAGTTCGGTTTTCCAGTTTATCATTCAAGAAAGGAAGGTAGCCAAGCCTCTTTTATACAATTATTTTGCTATCTTATAAAGTTGCCCCAGTACCTTGTTTTCTTTTAACCCAAGAAACATAGTGTCCAGAAGAACTAGATCTTCCTTGATGTGTTAGTACTGCCTGCAGGTCATAATAACCACAGTTATTGGAGCCAATATCTGGGAGAGAGAAATAACGTTGTAATGTAACATTACATTAAATGCTTTGCACATAGTTATTCATGTCTTTTTGTAATTGTCACAGCAAGCTTTAGGATTAGAGCTCTAGGCAGATGAAACAATGCCATTTAACACAAAATATTTTTAACAAAGCAAATTCAATTTGGACCAACTGTCAAGTCATATGTTTTATCAGTCTGCTTAATTTTCACAATGTATCTTTCCATGCAGGCATACAAGATAGGTGGGGACAGCAAAGTGAATATGTGAAAGGAAAGATGCTCCACAAAGTTAAGCAGAGTGCCCGGGGTTAAGAAAACATGTAGATACACAGAACAAATAATACAACTGTATGTGACAGGCTTGGCAAGAAGTTAGCATTGCTACCTGCATTATTTTTGCCCAGACTCATCACCTACAGCAGACCATGCAAAATATGCTGAGAAAAACCATGCAAGTGCAAATCAAACCAAATCTTAAAATTCAGAAGCTACTTAAACAAAATAAAATCAATGTAGAGTACAATAAAATCCTAACAGTAAATAAACACAATTTATCCAAAATGCATAACAGAAAGGATATATGATTTATAGTCTCTTAAATAGGAGTTTTAAGTACCCATCTAATCTCTTCCCTGCTCCATTTCTGTAGCATTTGTGAGCATTAGGTTTTTTGTACTATTTATTAAAATAAAGTGCCATTCAAATATTAAGGTATATAATTTATCAGATGCTTACACCCTTCACTCTGGTGTTCAAACATATCCTCAGACATTCAAACAAGGTACTAATGGGAATTCCAAAGTGTTCTAGCTGTTTTCAATTCCTAGTTAATAGTGACTACTACTATATTGTGGTAATTAAGTTAGGGTGAACAATCAGTACAGTTTTAAATATAGACATAAAATGTCTTTTAGTATCCACTTACCATCAGAAAAGGAAAACGGCTCATATTTAGCTTCCTTCTGTGCACCATCACCTTTACTAGACTTAAAAATAAAGCATATGTTTTTGAGTTACTTAATATAAGGTGAGATAACTACACTGAATAAATAAAATCACTAAGAACCTTTAGCAACAAGAAACAATTTTGAAATAAAAAGTTAAGCCTTGGGCTCAAGCTACTTGTGATGGTGGATCCCCTGCTTATTTAATCCCAGGTCTGCCCCCAATCACACATAAATCGGGTACTGTGCAATTTCAAGAGCAAAAGGGACACTCTAGCATGGGGTAATTGAACTCTCTTTTTACTGGTGGAGAGCTGAACTCTTCTGTGGCAGGAACAAAGGTACCTCGCAGGAGGGGCTGCAAGGAGGCCTAGACATTCAGATGCCCTAACCTGCATTCACCTCCCCGCCACCAGCTCTTTATACATGGCTGGAGTAAACTTAGGTTTAAACCTAACAGGTCTTCCACTATTTTGTATAGTTCAAAACTTAAGTCTAATTGCAGTTAAGTCTATAATCTACTTTTCCGATCATTTCTTATTGCAGCCCATTCAGACCCTCTCCTCATTCTTATTTAATAATGACTGCAGCATTTCTGAGTTTACTTTGGTTCTCTTATTGTAAGACATGGTTTAGATGTAACATTCTTGTTTCAATAAATCATGGTTTATCAGACAGAGAATGAAGGTAGTGCCTGCAAGCTTCCTTCTCCTGTGCACTGATGCAATACTTCACGGTCATTAACTTGCAGTTTTCTATAATGTCATACTATGAACCAGGATTGCAAAACATGGTTTGATCCTGGTTGGCGAGCCAGAATTATAGTCACAGTTTAAGCCACAGTTTATTGTTTCTGGCATAACAGGAAACTGTTTTAACAAACCATGGAAGTATGGCATTAAGGCTTGCAAGAGAAATGGGAATGGAACATTCAGGCACAACACTTGTCTGTGGCCCAATAAAATACAGTTTATTAGACCAAGATTGTTCTCTCTGAACCATAACAAAGCCTAATTTTTTTTCAACTTTAACTTCTGAAAACCTTGCACTTACATATCATGCATTTTTGGCTTTACATTTGTAATTGGATTTCAAAAGGGGATTCAAAAGCTCTGTTCAAAAGCTGAGGTTTCCATATTAAAGTTTGCAGAGATTAAAACATGTAACTTAAACCAGCATGTTAAATGAAATGCGGTTTTCAGACCTAAATTGCTTAAAACATAATGCTCCATATCCAGAGTTCAGCATGTCCTGATACGCTCACAAAGGCCATAATCCAGAGGGCCCAATTTTGACTTTCCCCCTGCTCCCTAATATGCTGTATCACAAGCCATTTCTGAATCTCCAAAACGAAACAGCCAGATTCAGAAGCAACACTAAGCATGACGAGCTAGTCACTCTGCTCTCAACAGGTAGGATTCCTCATTCATTTCAACTTAGCTGTGCCCTCCAATGATGCTAATGGGAAGACCTTGTGAGCATGGGTGGGGGAGAACTCTGCATGTGTGTGTGTAAATAAAATAATATCTGTATGGCTGCAAGGATTTACTAAAACTAAGAATTTAAAATAATAGCAATTCCTCACCCCAGATCAATCTAACATTTTATCTATTAAAAAACAACATGATAATCAGGAACCTAGATGATGTTTCATTAATAAGGGTTAAAGCTCTGATTTAAGGTCTACATGTAAAGAAAATTTAGTACAATGTTAAATCAAACGTAATAGGTCACCTACATTCGTTGGCTGCTGATTTACTTTTTTGTCTTCTAGGTCCTTGAATTTTGATCGATATGAAACCATCTTTTCTTGAAGCTCTGGTGTACATAGTTCATATACATCCAACATAAGAGGAAATTTAACATCCTAGGGGCAATTAAGAGAATGGCCTAACATTCATGTAAGTCATCATACGAAGCTAATCAATTACCACAGGCACTATTTCCTATGACTAAATGCAGTTGATTTAACATACTTAAGCAACTCTTTTCACCCTAGACTCAGGATTTTTTAAAGAGTCTTAGGAACATAGAAACTACTTTATATTGAGCCAGACCACTGGTCCATCTATCTCAGTATTGTCTACACTGACTGACAGTGGCTTTCAGACAGGGTTTCAGACTGAAGTCTTTCCCAGACCTACCGGGAGATGCCTGGGATTGAACCTGGAACTCTTTGAAGGCAAAGCATGTGCTCTAGCACTAAACTATGGCCCTTGCTATGGTCATAATACTATCTAAAATATCCAACTTATCTGCCTGGAACATCTGCGTAACATCCTATGCACTTAGTTTGGCACATTTTCTACCACAGGTAGGCAACTTGGTGCCTGCCAGATGTTTTGGACTACACACCCATCAGCTCGGGCCATTGGCCATGCTGGATAGTGCTGATGGGTGTTGTAGTCCAAAACATCTGGAGGTGCCAGATTGCCAATGCCTTAGCTGAATGACATAGCCCGTGCTGGTCCAGTTTTCACCCTCATCTGTAGTGCAGAAGCTTGGTGATCAGCCCATTTTTAAACTAAAGTACACAACAGAGAAAGCGCCACCTGTTGCATTTAGGAACCAGTTGACCACCAGATAGACCAGACACCAAAAGTTAATGTTAAATATACTTACCTTGAGAACTTTGGCATTCACAGATTCTTTCTCTTTGTAAAAGAATCGAACCATCTGAATAGTCAGATAAGCAGGCAAGCGACTTATCTTGGACTAGAACAAGAAAAGCATTGACTGGAATCACTAAAAATGGAAAGCAGTCGCTACTTAATCTGCAACCATAAGCACATGAAATAAGGTTCATTGAAAAAAGGATCAGCAACACCAAATTCCATATAACTGGATTATGTGCAAAGATCCCACACAAAATGTAAGGGTGTATGCCCACAATGCTTTTTTCACAGGCTTTCACACAGAATTGTGGTTCACACTGTTCTTCCTTCCCCAAATGGACATACACACTGTGCAGGTGTTGCAAGTTATTTACAGTCATGTGAAAAAGAAAGTACGCTCTCTCTGAGTTCTATGGTTTTACGTATCAGGACATAATAAAAATCATGTGGCCCTCAGCAGGTCTTAAAATTAGGTAAATACAACCTCAGATGAACAACAACATATGACATATTACACCACGTCATTATTTTATAGAAATAAAGCCAAAATGGAGAAGCCATGTGTGAAAAACTAAGTACACCCTTACTGCTTCCATAGGTATGAAGAGGCTAAGTAGCACCCAGGTGCCGCTAATCAAATGTTGTTCAGTCATTAAGTTGTGTCCAACTCTTTGTGACCCCATGGACCGTAGCACGCCAGGCCTTCCTGTCCTCCGCTCTCTCCCGGAGTGTGCTCAAGTCCATATTCATTACATCGGTGATGCTATCCAGCCATCTCAGCCTCTGCCGTCCCCTTCTCCTTTTGCCTTCAGTCTTTCCCAGCATCAGGGTCTTTTCCAGGGGGGTTTCTCTTTGCATTAGGTGGCCAAAATATTTGAGCTTCAGCTTCAGTATCTGTCCTTCCAATGAGCACTCAGGGTTGATTTCCTTTAGGATGGACTGATTTGACCTCCCTGCAGTCCAGGAGGATTGGAGTAAGAGTCTTCTCCAGCACCACAGTTCGAAGGCATCAATTCTTCAGCGCTCAGCCTTCCTTATAGTCCAGCTCTCACAGCCATATGTTACTACTGGGAAAACTATAACTTTGATTATACGAACCTTAGTCGGCAAGGTGATGTCTCTGCTTCTTACTCTGCTGTCTAGGTTTGCCATAGCTTTCCTCCCAAGGAGCAAGCGTCTCTTAATTTCATGGCCACAGTCACCATCTGCAGTGATCTTGCAACCCAAGAAAATAAAATCTGTCACTGCTTCCATTTCTTCCCCTTCTATATGCCAGGAAGTGATGGGGCGAAATGCCACGATCTTAGTTTTTTTAATGTTGAGTTTCAAACTAGCTTTTGCACTCTCCACTTTGACCTTCAACAAGAGGCTCTTTAGATCCTCTTTGCTTTCTGGCATTAGGGTGGTATCGTCTGCGTATCTCAGGTTGTTGATAATTCTCCCAGCAATCTTAATTCCGACCTGTAATTCATCCAACCTGGCGTTTCTCATGATGTACTCTGCATATAAATTAAATAAGCAGGGCGACAATATGCAGACTTGTCGTACTCCTTTCCCAATTTTGAACCAATTGGTTGTTCCAAAGCCTCATCAGACAGCCACTTTGCTTTGTTGCATTTCTTTTTCTTTGGGATGGATTGAGTTGCTGCCTCCTGAACAATGTTACGGACCTCTGTCCATAGTTCCTCAGGCACTCTGTCTATCAGGTCTAATCCCTTAAATCTATTCCTCACCTCCACTGTACATTTATAAGGGATATGATTGAGGTCATACCTGAATGGTTAGTGGTTTTCCCTACATTCTTTCATTTAAGCCAAAATTTTGCAATAAGAAGCTCATGATTTGAGCCACAGTCAGCTCCAGGTCTTGTTTTTACTGACTGTATAGAGCTTTTCCATCTTTGGCTGCAAAGTCCATAATCAGATTTCGATATTGACCATCTGGTGATGTCCATGTGTAGAGTTGCCTCTTGGGCTGTTGGAAAAGAGTGTTTGCTATGATCAGCGTGTTCTCTTGGCAAAACTCTATTAGCCTTTGTCCTGCTTCATTTTGTACACCAAGGCCATGCTTGCCTGTTATCCCAGTGATTTCTTGACTTCCTACTTTAGCATTCCAATCCTCTATGATGAAGAGGACATCTTTTTTTGGTGTTAGTTCTAGAAGGTGTTGTAGGTCTTCATAGAACCGATCAACCTCAGCTTCTTCGGCCTCAGTGGTTGGGGCATAGACTTGAATTACTGTGATGTTGAATGGTTTGCCTTGGATTCGTACTGAGATCATTCTATCGTTTTTGAGATTGTACCCCAGTACTGCTTTTCCCACCCTTTTATTGACTATGAATGCTACTCCATTTCTTCTAAGGGATTCTTGCCCACAGTAGTAGATATGATGGTCACCTGAATTAAATTCGCCCATGCTTGTCCATTTTAGTTCACTGATTCCCAAGATGTCTATGTTCAAGCTTGCCATCTCATGTTTGACCACCTCCAGCTTACATTCCAGGTTCCTAAACAATATTGTTCTTTACAGCATCGGATTTTCTTTTCAGCACCAGACACATGTGTCCTTTTGGCTTTGGCCCAGCCGCTTCACTCTTTCTGGTGCTACTTGGAAATACCCTCTGCTCTTCCCCAGTAGTATATTGGACACCTTCCGACCTGAGGGGCTCATCTTCCAGCATCATATCTTTTAGCCTTGTGATATGTTCCATGGGGTTTTCTTGGCAAGAATACTGGAGTGGGTTGCCATTTCCTTCTCCAGTGGACCACATTTTGTTAGAACTCTCCGCCATGACCTGTCCGTCTTGGGTGGCCCTGCACAGTATAGCTTATGGCTTCACTGAGTTATACAAGCCCCTTCACCACAACAAGGCAGTGATCCATGAAGGGGCGCTAATCAAATGCCCTTGATTAATTGATCATCAGCAAGTGTGACCACCTCTGTTAAAACTGAAGTTTCAGGAGTTTGCTGGTCTCAAGCATTCAGGTGTGTGTTAACACAATGCCAAAGGGTAAAGACATCAGCAATGATCTTAGAGAAGCAAATGTTGCTGCCCATCAATCTGGGAAGGGTTATAAGGCCATTTCCAAATAATTTAAAGTCCATCATTCTACAGTGAGGAAGATTATTCACAAGTGGAAAACATTCAAGACACTTGCCAATCTTCCCAGGAGTGGATGTCCCAGCAAATTCACCCCAAGGGCAGACCATGCAATGCTCAGAGAAATTGCAAAACATCCAAGTGTTACATCTCAGACTCTACAGGCCTCAGCATGTTAAAAGTTCATGACAGTACAATTAGAAAAAGAGTGAACAAGTATGGTTTGTTTGGAAGGGTTGCCAGGAGAAAGCCTCTTCTCTCTAAAAAGAACATGGCAGCATGGCTTAGGTTTGCAAAGTTGCATCTGAACAAATCACAAGACTCCTGGCACAATGTCCTTTGGACAGATGAGACCAAAGTGGAGATGTTTGGCCATAATGCACAGTGCCACGTTTGGCGAAAACCAAACACAGCGTATCAGCACAAACATCTCATACCAACTGTCAAGCACGGTGGTGGAGGGGTGATGATTTGGGCTTGTTTTGCAGCCACAGGACCTGGGCACGTTGCAGTCATTGAGTCAACCATGACCTCCTCTGTATACCAAAGTATTCTAGAGTTAAATGTGAGGCCATCTGTCCAACAGCTGAAGCTTGGCCAAAATTGGGTCATGCAACAGGACAATGATCCCAAGCACACCAGCAAATCTATAACAGAATGGCTGAAAAAGAAAAGAATCAAGCTGTTGCAATGGCCCAGTCAAAGTCCAGACCTCAACCCGATTGAAATGCTGTGGCGGGACCTTAAGAGAGCTGTGCATAAACAAATGCCCGTAAACCTCAACGAACTGAAGCAATGTTGTAAAGAAGAGTGGGTCAAAATTCCTCCACAAGGATGTGAGAGACTGATAAAGTCATACAGAAAACGATTACTTCAAGTTATTGCTGCTAAAGGTGGTTCTACAAGCTATTGAATGATAAGGTGTACTTAGTTTTTCACAAATGGCTTCTCCATTTTGGCTTTATTTCTGTAAAATAAATAATGACACGGTGTAATATGCCATGTGTTGCTGTTCATCTGAGGTTGTATTTACCTAATTTTAAGACCTGCTAAGGACCAGATGATTTTTATTATGTCCTGATACGTAAAACCATAGAACTCAAAGAGGGCGTACTTTCTTTTTCACATGACTGTACATATACTACTTTGTTTGTATACGTAGTTACTGCTGTCTGGACCCTGGTTTAAGATTGGGGTGCTATGTTGTAATCTTTAGAATAGTAATACTGTCTTTTCTATGTATTTATAAGGCATAACAACAAAATCCAATCTGTTGTTACTGGAGGGACTTCAAAACTTTGCGGAGTGCACTCCACACATCTAAAAAGTCAATGTAAGCATAGTTCTGTTGTTGCAAAGATATCTTAAGAAGTGCTACTCACAGATTTTATGTAAAGGGCATTTCTTTGCAACGTTGGAGACAGTTTGGTAATTTCTTCTTGAAGACGCTGAAAGAGAAACATAATGCTATACTACATCATGCACAATCCTTGTGAGGTCATTGTTTTGGTTTCTAAGATTTCCATTTCCCTCCTTTTATGTCAGTTTCTGCCACATAACACTAGCATACACCAGTGGGACTTAAACAATGGTATCTGCTGCACTTTCAGGTGGTTACCAAGACAGGGATTAAAAATAAAGGAAGAAGCTGAAGACTGGGAGTTTCTTTGAGATTTCCACCACTTGCTGAAGAGGCAATCCACTTAGTTTACATTTTAAAATGTAAACTGAAAAACAGGCACTGCCTTCAGCAGTGTAAGCAGCTGCTGTAGAAATGTTGAAAATTCATTCACCTGCCCGTCCCCCAGCTGTGTTCCCAGTTCTTTCCTATGCACATATATAGGTTGGCTATATTGAAGGAGAGGACAAACGAAGCAGTTATTTTAATTTAGAAGCATTTGAGGCATCCCCTCCAAATGGTAGCTTTTATGCATACATATTCTTATTCAAGTCATATTATAAATGACATTGGGCAATCTGCTTATTCCTGCAAATTGTCAACAGCATACTGAAAATATTTTGGTGGGGATGAGGGAACAAATGAGAGAGCTGCTTAAACACATGCAAGGAACTCAGGTTTTCCCAGTGGACATTTTGATTATTTTTCCCCCCCAAACAGAGCTGACCCTGCCATATCACGAACTGCTATTGAAATTCCATTCCTCCATTTCAAAATCCATTTGTCGTGTAGCTTGTGGGACTTCCATTAAACGAGGAGTCTACAGCCCTCTCCCCACCCCCTTGGGACCACAGGTCTAGTTCTGTGGTTCTCCAGATCAACATTACAGCAAACGATCTATAGTATGACTGTTAAAATCAGTAGTTGTCCTCTCCTTGTGTAAAGAAGGCAGTGGCTTTTACGACTTTTGAAGTAGTATTGTTTCTTCCAAGGCAATCGCTTAAGGCTAGATCACATATTCATGTCTACACATTAATTAGTCTAGTGCATGTTTAACACAGTAACTCTGTTGAACACAGATACTGCAATGAAATTTGGTACACATATTCAGGGAATGTTTCTACATTCCAGGTCTGAGCACCAACTCAATCACCACAGGTATTTTCAAAAAGGGAGGGCAGAGAAAAATGTAACACACTATAAAATGCAATGTGCTATCTTCCTGGAAGATGGAGGCATAAGAATGAAAGTTGGAGTGCACATTTAGGATATTCAGTATATAGTCTACATTTCAAGTTCAAACCTCCACCTTAACACCTCCACCTGTTTTGAAGAAGACCAGGATGAGGAAAATCTTCATGAGCACCACGTTTCAGTAGTACAGAAGAAAAAAACACTACTAAAGATATGAAATGAGGTGGGGAAAAAAATGCAAAATACGATTTGTAATGCAATATATATCTTTAAGATCAAGACCTCAGAAAATTCTATATTTCATGTTCAAACCTGATCACAACCTACACATCAGTTCTCTCCACCACCACCTTTTTCAGCGTATTTCCAAGCCATCCAGGAGTAAGCAAAGTCTCTCAAACACTGTACTACAGAAAAAAATTGTTACTAAAGATGTTACATTTGCTCACCAGTTTAAGTCCTGTGAAAAGATATTTAACTTCTTGATTGATAAAGCAACTAAGTTGGAGTAGATTCTCTCTTCCTTTTGTGACCTCCTCCTCTTCTGCTTCTGTGCATTTCATGCTTCACATAATATTAAGGATAAAAAATGCAAGCACTTCAATTAGTGCTCTATTTAGAAATTGCTGAGCTTAACATAATATTAAATGAGTGCCAGTCAATACTTACTCTTCCTTTCAGAAGGTTTAACTTTGCTATGAAACAGTGGTGCCTATTATCAAAAGCTGCTTTGATGGCAGTGACTAGCTCTTTTGCTAACTATCAGTAAAGGATCCTTTTGCACATCATGACATGAACTTTATTTTTTTTAATCAACTTTGGCTAGCTTTTAACAGAAGCAGCTGGCTGCATTTCAAGTAATTGTTACATTACATTCTCAAAGAAAGCCCTTGTTTATGCAGTTCCCAGAATTTATTCTCTTTATGAGATTTTCTTAACTGCCCCCTGTCCTCTTGCTCATTTCTATATTACACAGAAATGTTGCTAATTTCTATAGTGCCCATCACAGAATAAATGTTAGCGAGCATTTCCACTTGTGACAGTAAAATTTATAAATCCCAGCCCTGTCCATGCTAGTGTCACCATCCCAGATATATCTTTCCAGGAAATGTTTAGGATACGTAGTTTCAAACTCAATACTGAAAAACTGATCAATTAAGCTCTTCTTTTTAGGAGGTGCTGTTGCTGCTGCTCCTGAAGCTCCAGAGTCAGTCTGTAAGAACAAAAAAGAAGTACCTTCTTATTTTGGACTTCTTTAAGCCAGAACGTAACTTGCAACATTATCATTCTGCTTATTAGAACTGGGTACAGACATCAGTCTGGGGCACTCTGAATAAGGTCTGGCAAGCTAAGGCCTTTTCCCCACCTACTATGTGAAACAGCCTACAACAGCAAGGGACAAGAGAAGGAAGAGGGAGGAGTGCACAAACAGGATCAGGTTATGTGGATGTGCCTGACAGCTCTCCACATTTGGAAGCCACCAACTACCAGCTCTTACCATACTCCATTATCCCAATCCGGAGCTCTTTGTGAACAGACAAAGTCTGATGCACCCCCATTCTCTTCAATGTCAAAGAGAACTCTCCATGTGCAGCCCCGCTGTGTTTGCAAAGCTGTCTCCTAACACTGCATAAATGTTACAGCACCTCTCTCCAAAAAGGTGGTATTTTTCATTCCATCAACTTTTATAGATAAGAGGTATATTCAAGAGCTCAAGTTTCATATTTCTATTGTGGCTACTCATACAGGTTTCAATACACAATGCTAACTGGTAATGATTGCACTGCTATAGGAATCAGCTTCTCTTATATTGTAAAGAATACATTTGGCAAGCCTCTAGAAATGAAACAACGTAGTGGCATATAAAAAAAATCCTAAAAGTCCCAGCATGTCCCAGCCAACATGGCTGGCTGAGGAAAGCTGGGAGTTGTAGGACTTTTTTCCTGTCTACACATGCATAGGATTGCACCCTAACATTATAATAACCTTTATAAGGTCACAACCCTTCGGGCATGCCCTAAAGCTTGCACGCACCAGCATGTACCCTTTTCTTTAAATCAATAGCTGCTACTGGTTTTGGTAGCGGGTAGAGACAGAGACAGAAAAGAGTCAAAAGCCTGGCTGAACACAGAAGTACTGACAGTTTCTTTTGATTTGTATGCTTAAGATGACTTACTTCCATAATTGTGTCACCTTCTATCCCCTCTAACTTCTGCTGCAGTACTCGCATCATCTGTACCCAACATTCATTGGCATCCTATGAAAAAAGTAGATCAAAGCCTAATGTTTGACAACAGCGATAGCTGAAATTTGACAAGTATATATTGTAAATACACACACTGGAGTTCAACAAAAAACCTTTTGTAGTTGACTCCACAGGTTATTTCAAAGACGGTAAGTACCTGCCTCATAACTGAAACTTATAGGGCTGGCTGAACAACAAATTTATTTTTGGCAGAAATGTGCTGCCTGGACACAAAAAGTGAAAGAAAATAATTTACCTGTTGAAGATACTGGCCTTGATCCCCTTTCTCCGCAAACTGGGGAAAGGCCATATGTAAAAACTGGAGAAGAATGATGGGAGGGATACTAGAGGAGGTTTTATCCATGGAATCAAATAAATCTCTAAGAGCTTGAAAATAAAACAGAATTGTTTTCAAAAAAGTGAACAAACATGTAATTATAAAGTACTAAAGCAAACAGATATGATAAAGGCAATACATTCTATAAAACCCTATACCTATTTAATGTGTATCATAGTAGAGCTTTTCAGTGAAGGCCCATTTAATGTTTACATCATATACACAACCAGTCTACCTGAAAACAGGACTGAATACAGCATATAGCCGTAATAAGTTACATTTCTGCATGGGAAAGTTTAATATATGGCAATACTGCAAGGCCCAATAGCTACTGAGTACTTTTAACTGTATCAGAAGCTATTTGGAGCACAAACACATACACAGTTTAATTGCAGTTGGTTTCAACAATCTGTCGGTGGTCAACTTGCATTAAAAAACCCTGCTCACACAAAAAGCCTATTCGTATGAGCTATTTAACACTGGAGCCACATGAATATACAACTTCCCTTCTGCAAGAAGACTGTGTCCTATGATATTTACTCAGCCTGAGGACCCAAGTGTGAGATTCATGGTGTGTAGGAAGCAATACACCTAAAACGTTGAGCAGGACCCTTGATTAATTTAAAGCTCAAAATGTTCTCTCAATCCAGCTATCACCACTCACCTGCCTTTCACCTTCCCTGACATCAGGACTTTATAATTTGGCATGAAGTCACATAGAATATACAGATGTATGGAAGGGATGTGTACACGTACACCCCCCCACTACACCCCCAATCCAGCAGCACCTTAAGCGTACCACCTAAAGCAGGAGTGGGGAACCTCTTTCAAATGAATTCAGTTTCAGAGAATCTTTTGGGGCACATTCCAGCAGTGAGAGGAACCAAATGTAAAGTGGGAAGGGCCAAAGGCTAAAGGGACGGGGCAAAAAATACAAAAAATGCCAGAATATTGCACCTTAAAGCTCTTCCTGCCAGTAATTAAGCCTTAGGATTGGCATTTCAACCATTTAGAATGGGCAAAAAATGGCGAAAAAATGGGAAACCACCGAATAACTGGCTGAAAGGGAGTGGGGCCAGGGGAAGGAACATGGCCATCTGGGGAACTTTTTGGAGGGCCTGATTTGGCCCCCATGCCTGAGGTTCCCCACGCCTGACCTAGTGGACAGGTGGAAGGAGCTTCTGTGCATGCAACTGACTCTCCATTCGTTTCCCTTAACAGTGCAGCTGCCCTCTTCCTATAAATGGGAAAGGCGAACATAGGAAAGGCCTATATTACCTGAACTTTCAATAACAGACACAGAGCAGAAGCTGCCTGGCACATTTTGCTAAACTTAGGGTGAAATACTAAACACATCCAAAAAGGTTAAAAGTTTTGAATAAATGTAAGTAACTTTAAATAAACAAACTGGATTTTCTTACCAGGCTTGGTTTTATTTTCTAATCCTGGTATCAACAGCAATTTAAAAAGCACTATTAGCATAATGACACAGGTTGGATCAAATATGCTGCATCAGTGCAGGAGATCCTAGCCAGGACAGTACCAAAAAGTAAGCAGAAAATTTACTTAAATAGGCTTGTATCTAAGGAGCAAAAAAGAAGTAACTTCAAATTAATTTCCAGGGTAAACATTTTAAGAAGGGGGGAGGCAAGCACAGTTGTACAGAGCAGCCAATAAATTACCACCCCAAAATGCGATAACAGCAAGCATACCCAAAACTGGACCATTCCTTCTTTGTTTTGTTTTTCCTCAAATGAAGTGGCAGAAATTGCAGTGTCTTGGCCCTGCATCTCAGTAGGGCAATAAAATGGAGTAAGAAAAGAAAAGGGTAGGCAAAAGTACCCATGTTCCACTGTGCACTCTCTAGTTTTGAGTATCCTTGGAATTTAAAGAGTTTCACATTGGGGAATTTTGTAACAATGGGTATTATTTTGATTATGTATTGTGAAAGGCACACTGTGCAGTAGCTTAGAATTCAAAGGAACACCAGATATTTGAAGTGGTGCTAGAGCATTAGAAATGCCAACATTACAAATAAAGATCTTACTGTCTTGTGAAAAGAATCCTGGACGTTTTGATACCAAGTAACAAAAAACAGCAGAAAGCTCTGCATTGCTGTTCAAATACAAACCTGCAGTAATATACTGAGCAGAGGCCATTTCACCTGAAGCTCTTAAGGCACCAGCATACCTAAACAAATGTTCAAAATATAATATTTAGTTTGGCCTTAGATTCAATACAGTACACAAAAATAATGCTGGAGTGGGCTTTGTCAGGACTGAGTATCTTCCGTGCACTTGGAGCACAGCTACATAACAAAAAGGTAGAGATTTTGAGAACCTTGCCATCATTATTATTTTTAAATAGAAACCAATTGTCATGGTGTGTGAATGGGCATACCCCAAGCTTTCAAAGTGTTAAAACGGGTAACCAACTTCTGGCCCTCCAGATGTTTTAGCCTACAACTCCCATGATCCCTCACCATTGGCTATACTGGCTAGGACTAATGGGAGTTGTAGACCAAAACATCTGGAGGGCCAGAGGTTGCCAGCCCGGTGTCTTCAGATGTGGTTCACTAATTCCTTGCCCCACAAATTGACCCCCACCCAGTGAAATCAGGACATGTTTTGGGCTCTTATGCTCACCGCCGTCCCCCTTCACTGCAAGCAGAAATTAAATGAGATCACACATTTATTTCAAAGCAGAATTTCTCCAGCTATGCAAGATAAAACCAGTTCCCTATCTTGCAGGGCCACAGAGATCCTGCCTTCAATTTTTTCCCCCTCAAATAAATGAAGGATCCCACCCACTCCACTTCAGCCATTCATTTTCTACACACAGTGAGGGTAATGGGGCGGTACGCGAACCTGAGACCTGCTCCCAACCTCGCCAAGAAACATGTAAACAAGCTCTTTATGCCTCCACTGACTACTTTGCATCACAGTATCCCATGCCATTGTCTCTTCCTCTATCTCTGCCAGCCAACAGTTCATCAACAATTCCAGATTATACAAAACCCTAAATTTTGGTAGCAGTTGTGAAAAATTTAGTTTGCTTCAATGACGTATTAACAATTTTGACTGATGCCTGGAAAGTATGCCTAGCCATGTCACAATCATGACCTACCACAGCTTCCATATTTATCATTAACATCTCAGGAGAATTTTCAAAGTATACTTAAAATGAAGGTGCTGTTAAAAGCCGGGAACTTGGATTCAAACTCTGCTGACAAAACAGGGCTTTTTCACTACTTTCTCTCCTTTCAGCCCCTTGCAACTCCTGAAAAGGTACACCTAAGGGTAAGGAGACCCTTTGGAATGGGATGGAATGTGGCACAAGAGGCTGCAACAGGACGGTGAAAAAGGAAGGAATGAGGGGAAGGTCACCTTGTGTGAGCTGAAGTGTGTCCTGCTTGCACAAAAACACCTTTTGATCCAAACCAAGGACAACTGAGTCCATAAAAAGCTTGCTTAGTCAAACACTTCACCCATCTGGAATGCTTAACAAGGTTAGGTCTTATATAAATCTCCTTTTTATATACAAATACACAAATCATTTTATATACAAATCATTCATTAGATTCCTACATCTCAAATGTGCTAGCAAGACTAACCTTTGCCTATTCTGCTTCTTAATGAATTCACAAAGAGCGGGAGCAAAGTGGCAGTAAAGAACACACAGAAGTAACATTAAAAATGAAGACGCTATTTTAAAAGCATGGCAAATTCATTTTGTACCAACTAGTTAAAATGAAAACATTAGTATCTCTGTTTCATTCAAATCCAGAGTCACAGCACACTAGAATTTGGCAACCATGAAAAATATTCTTAAAACCCAATATGCAAACTACTGGGTAGTATCCAACAGGAAGCTAACAGATCCTGCAGCAATCAGAAATGAGCAAAATGCTAGTTTCTAGAACAGGGCAGATATGCGGAGGTTGCAGAAGGGAGCTCCACTGACCTGTCCCATTCTGAAAATGAGCATTTCCAGGATTGCTGTTGGAAGTGCTAGTTTTCTTGTACAAGCAGTGGGTCCTGCTAGCATAAACAGAAACAGTGGTAGTATTGGATTCTGCCCACTATACTGAATCTACTGCATTCTGAAAACTGATCAATAGCAAACAAGACACTGAAAATAATTGTGCAGGAATAGAAATCATCTTTCTAAATAATTATGTAACACGAGTGTTTTCAATGCTAATAATTCAGATCCAACTCTGGATCTGAATTATTAGGATTCTACCACTACATTTTAGCTAGTGATGTGTTTTAGTTCCTAAATAAGAAAATGTTAAGGCTACAAATGGTAAGCAATTTATACTCATCCCACTATAGCACTGGCAATAATTCCTACTATTTTATAATAATTTTGAACAGTAACACTGAAACACCGATAAAATGAATATTTCATTTTATTTATAATTATGAAACCTACCTCTTAAGGGCCTCTTTCAGTTCTGGCACAGAGCGAATACACTGAACTGTAGCATTCATATAACAAGTATTCCCAAGATTTGTTAAGCCACATGGTAACTCCATCTGTCAAATATAATATTGAAGACTTCAGAGAGGAAATAATGCAATACTAGGAATGTACTCTTATTATAGCTCAATAGAACTATTGCAGAGTTAAGGCTAGGACATCAGTTGCACCTGTTCCTGGAAATGTTGGATCTGGTCACAATGACACATGCCTTACTTACATCTTGTTTAAATTCTTGTAATGAGATCCACCAAAGGGGCTGCCTTTGAAGAATACTCTGAAACTTTGGCTAAGTCATATCTGTACAACTTGCAGCTTGCATGTGGTCCTTGTCCACTCTCTGTGTACAGCCATCGGCTGAGTGGTGAGGAACACACCACTTGATTAGGGTGTCACAGAGGGATGAGATTAAAGCCTCTCTCCAGTGATCCTAATGAGGATCACTGCAATCGGTGGGGAAAAGGCTTTAATTGCACCCTCTCAGCAAGATCGCAGGGGGCGGGGGGAGAAGTTCAAGCTTCTCCCTCCCATATGATCTTTATCACACACACACACACACACACACACACACACACACCCCCACACACACACACCCACCAGTGATTCTAAGCAGGATAACGGGGTGGTGGTGTACATGTGTGGGTATCCTGGCCCTGCCCATCACTGCTCCACTCGCTACCAGCCATGCCCACTCGTGCAGCCACTGATGGGTTCAACATGGACCAATCCAGCCCCAAACCCAAAAAAGTTGCCCATCCCCTGGTTTAGGGCTAGGGTATCTGAAACTTCACCTACTCCCATGTGAACCTACCAGAAGGTTGCAATCATCTTCTGAAGTCCTGCTGTGTGTCTCACCAACAAGAGGTTCAACTGGTGGGAACATACCATTTTTCTGCTATGGAATTCCCTCCAAAGTGAAGTAAAGACTAGCCCATCGCTGATAATCTTTAGGCAGGCAACAGAAATACTGCTATTCCACCTGGCTTTTAATGTTTTTTTTTTTATATTGAAGGTTTTAACTCTGCTTTTGGAGGGCTTTAATACTTTATTTTAATTCTGTTATTAATTCTTCTGGTATGTTGTTTTTGTAGACCACCTTGGGGTCCTTATTAGGCCAAACAGTATTATAGACATGTCTTAATAAACAAGCAAACAAACTTCAACTTGTTCAGAATGCTACAGCTTGATTAACTGGGATCAGTTATAGGAAAAATATGTTACAACAGCTCTACTGGTTGCTAATCCATTTCTGGGCACAATTCAAAGTGCTGGTTGTTACTTATAAAGTAACATGACTTAGATGGAACTGGCAGAAATCCAACTAATAGAACTGACTTCTTTCCTTTAAACAGCTACTCCACCCTCAATCCATACCACTAACTGCTTTTGAAATTACCCTCAGCTTAAAGGCAATGGGTGGCCGCTGTTTGAGGGGGAAAGTCTTACGCCTTTCTCAGGCTTACAGATTTAGTTTTGCAGCTCTTTAGACCTTGGCCACTGGTTGGAAAACCAAGTAAGTTCACAACCCGTTCTCCTTCATTAAGCTTGTGGAGATGCCAGGCACTACATTCAGACTTCAAAGAAGTAATTGGCTTGGAACCAGGCTACCTGAAAGACTGCCTTCTCCCATATGAGCCTCCCATATGAGGGTGTTAAGATCTTCAGCAGAGGCCCTTTTTTCACTATAGCCGCCTTCAGAGGCAAGTTTGGGGACGATGCAAGAGAGGGCCTTCTTGGTGGCTGCTCCCAGGCTGTGGAACTCCTTACCGAGGGAAGCTAAGTTGGCTCCCGCTCTGTTGTCCTTCCACTGTAAGGCAACCATATTTTTATTCAAGCAGGCCTTTGGTGTGTAAGAGGGTCTGTTGGATAGAGTGCTGTTTTTATTCTGTTAATGTTGTGTTTTTATTTGTGCTTTTATGTATTTGTTTTATTATTGTTTTAATCAAGTTTATTTATCTATGACTGTAAGCTGCCTTGAGCGCCATTTACTTGGTGCTCAAGGCGCCAGTTCCTGCATTGAGCAGGGGGTTGGACTCGATGGCCTTGTAGGTCCCTTCCAACCCTACTATTCTATGATTCTATGGTAGAATGACAGGGTACAAATCAAATCAATAAATTATGAAAAAATAGGCTTACAGCTGAGGCTAACTGTTCTTCTGTCATATCTTCGACAAAGACTGGCCGAGCTACTGGCTCTTCAGGAAGTGCTTCAGCAGAACCCATCATTAATAAGGTCATCCCCTATTTAAAACCGGTGATAAAGGTTATCATCAGACAATTAAGAAAAAAACAGAGTATGTTCTCAAACATTAATTCTCAAGTAGTTTCAAAACAACGTACATGGTGGTTTAGGACCTTTAAATCTTTTTGGTTTTGCATACTATGAAGTATCTTTCAAAAGTAGTATAGCAGTACCAGTATATCCCATTTCTTAGATTTTTAAAAAATGTAGCATCTGCTATACTGAAATTTAACTGAAAACTTGCTCCTCTTCTTTCCAGCAGTGTTTTGTTTTACTAAAAATTCAGATTTTTTTTTCTGGGTTACTAAATAATGGCATCAGCAATTAAGTTCTGCTTCTTATCACTGCCTTTATGTCTACTTCTTCAAAAAGATAATAAAGCAAACACATTCACAGCTCAATAGACAACAGTAACAAAAACGACAATCAGGGAAAAAATATAAAGAACTAAGTTTGAACAACTCACAGATATAGATTTGGATCCTAAGTTGCTTCTCCATTCACATAATGGAAGTTGATCATGGAAGTTCAATGGAAGTTGATTTCTACCAACTTTATTCTCCGTTTGCAGACCCCCTCCCCTCCCCTCCCCTCCCCTCCCCTCCCCTGGTTCATATCCCTTAACTTTCCTAAGGGCTCCTCAAGCCTTGGGGAAAAAATTCAGAGGGCTGTAGTGAGGAGAGAGAGGCGGGAAAACTCTGTTCTGTAAATGTGGGTTCTGTTTTGTTCACAGAAGGGAAGTTAGGATCCAAGCCAAAATAATTTATCTAACGGAATTACTCAGCAATACTTACGTTCTTTATTTTGATGTTGCCCCAGTCATCATCCTATTTGAGCAAAAATAAAATATAAGTGTTTTGAAATAATATTAAGATAACTCAGCAGTTCCAGAAGACACTGCAACTTCCAAGCCAAAACTTCAGCAAGCACTTAGCTTACTAAAGCCATAATCCAAGGTGCCCCAATACATGGGTATGCACAAGGAAGGCCCATTTTCTGTCACCTATCAAATGTCACCTGTCTTTTAAAATTCTACCTGTGTGCCTCAAGAGTTCTCAAATTTAATGACATGCTCTCTACAGTTCAGAACTGGACCGATACATTTGGGACACAATTCTATGCATGTTTAGACAGAAAAAAATCCTACAACTACCAGCATACTGCAGCCAGCATAGGTGGCTGGGGCATGCTGGGAGTTTTTTAGATAGAAAAAAGTCCTACATGCATAGGATTGTGCCTTAAATGTACGGAACATAGAATAAAACACTTGTGGTAAAACTATTACCAAACTTTACCTTTAAAGTTCCACCTTTCACCATCACTTTCTGTCTGTCAGGCTGAACTCCAGTCAAAGCAAAAAGCTGAGCTTTGAATACCATTGGCGGTTCATCAGTATTCAGCTCCACTCCATCAAATTTCTCCTTGCCCCACTTTACATTAACTGCAACAACAAAAAAAGAATAGTTCAAGTAAATCATGTAGTTCTTATTAATTCTACTACAAAATATTAGTAATGAAAATTGCAAGCTTCAGTATGTATTTGGGTCAACTATAATTTAAATACAATAGTGCAACTTTTAAAATACGACAGATGAAACAATGTGTGTTTTGATGTATCTGACACTGAAGAGTTATGCAAGGCCAATGAAATATTGTAATGTGTAAGTTTGTTTGAGGTTCTGCAGTCAAGCCCAAAGAATTTTGAAGGTAGGGAATCTTCCAAGACAAGGACTCTTAAGTCAGCAACAATGGGTAGAGGTTGTTTTAATTATTGTTATTGAAACATTTGGTGTTATTAAGCTAAATGCTTTGCCATAAAATCTGCCAATATACCTTAACATAAATGTATGCAGCTTAATGCAAAATAGTATGCCTTGGCATACAAAATAGTATGCCTTGGCTGGGATCCACAACCTGAGTATCTGTATATTCCATGATGGCAACTAACAGTGCTATAGAACATTTGCTTACAATGTCATATATTCCACATTTCACGAAACAGATTGATAAAGCCATACATTTATAATGAGTACCGATAGAGAAGTCTACAATTCCTAGCTAGCACATGCTATGTTCCATTATTCCCGGTGAGCGTCCACATGATTAATGTTCTGTTACACATGCAGTCTCACCAACAGTTTCAGAGGGAGAGGAATACAGGGTAGAGGCAGGAATTTTTTCTCCATTTATCCTCCTTTCTCTCACCTCTCACCCTAGGTCTACAGAGCCAACTCTGGGGACAAGTCTTTCTGCTCAAACAGAGTGGCTACTGAGGGTCTCCCCAGGCTCCAGAACCTGCTCTGCCAAAATTATTTATTTTTTGATTGATTTATTTAAAATATTTCTTAGCCACCTTTCAGGGCAGAATCCCTCCCAAGGTGGCTCACAGCAATAAAATACATAAAAACAGTTAAAATATTAAAAGTGATAAAACATAACAATAAAAACAATAAAAGCCACAATAAAACCAATAACAATGTTAACAGCAGTAACAGCAACAATAGCAGTCATATCAATAGAAGGCCAAGGTAAAATAATATGTTTTCAAGGCCTTCTTAAAAGCTTGCAATGACGGAGGATGGCCGACCTCCGATGGCAGCTTGTTCCAAAGGTGTGGGGCCACTGCAGAGGAGGCCCTTTCACATGTGGTCACCCACCTGACTGCTCTCACAGGTGGGCAAATGAGAAGGGCCTCTCTGATCTTTAAGTGTGGGCAGGCTGATATGGGTGATGGCAGTCCTTCAAGTAACTTGGTCCCAAACCATTTAAGGCTTTAAAGGTCAAAACCAGCACTTTGAATTGGGCTCGGAAACGCAGCATAACCAGTGCGGCTGGCGCAGTATAGGTGTTATGTGATCGAATCACCTCGCCCCCACCAGTATTCGGCCGGCTGCATTCTGCACAAGCTGGAGTTTCTGAACTGTCTTCAAAGGCAGCCCCACATATAGCACATTACAGTAGTCCAGCCTGGACGTGACTAGTGTGTGGATAACTGAGGCAAGGTCCGTCTTCTCCAGTTAGGGCTGCAGTTGGCATACCAGCCTAAGCTGGTAAAAAGCACTCCTGGACACCGCAGCCACCTGGGCTTCCCCAGTTAGCTCAGAGTCCAGGAGGACTCCCAGACTGCACACTTGGTCTTTCAGCGGGAGTGCAACCCCATCTAAGACCAGTTGTAAACCTCCAACCCAAGTAGCTGGTTTCCCAACCCACAGTACCTCTGTCTTGTCTGGATTAAGTTTCAGTTTGTTTACCCTCATCCATCCCAGAACAGCCTCCAGACACTGGTTCAAGACTTTCACAGCCTCCCTGGGATATGCAGATGGAAACAAGAGGTACAGCTGAGTATCCGCATACTGATGATATTTCAGCCCAAACTTCCTGATGACTACCCCCAGTGGTTTCATGTAGATGTTAAAAAGCATGGGGACAAGACAGACCCTTGCAGCACCTCACAGGCTAATGGCCATGGGGTGGAACCACCTTCTGAAACCGCTCTTCCAGAAAGGACCAGAACCACTTTAAACTGTGCCTCTCAAGCCCAATCCAGATAAACGATCCACAAGGATACCATAGTCGAAGGTATTGAAAGCCACTGAGAGGTCCAGAAGAACCAAGCAGGTTGTGCTCCCCCAATCCTTTCCCCAGCATAAGTAATCAACCAGGGTGACCAAAGCTGTTTCTGTCCCATAACCAGGCCTGAAACCTGATTGGAATGGATCTAAATTATCAGTTTCATCCAAAACTGCTTGGAGTGGTGAGGCCACCACATGCTCTAGCACCTTGCCCAAGAATGGCAAATTTGACACAGGGCAGTAATTATCTGGAACTATAGGATCTAAATACGGTTTCTTCAGCAAGGCCCTCATCACAGCTTCTTTGAAAGCTGCAGGGACCTCGCTGTCCCTCAAGGAGGCATTTACCACCTCCGTGGTTCAGATATCCAGCCCAACTCTGGCAGATTTCACAAGCCAGGATGGGCAAGGATCTAAAGGGCAAGTAGTAGGCCTCAGTCCTCCAAGCACTTTGTCCACATCCTCAGGTTGCACAAGCCGAAAGGTATCCATAACATGACTAGATGGTGCACCAGCCCCGTCCATATCAGACTCTGTCAAAACAATGGCATCTAAGTCAGCACGAATATGAGCAACTTTATCTGCAAAGTGTCTGGCTAATTGTTCACAGTGGGCCTTTTGAGGGTTCAAGTTCTTGTGTTCCAAGGCATACACCCAAGAGGCCTTTAACCACATGAAAGAGCTGTGCTGGGCGACACTGAGCAGATGCAATGGTGGTAGAGAAATAGGATTTCTTTGCCGCCATCACCGCCACAGAATAAGATCACAAGTGGATTCTTACCTGTGTTCGATCGTATTCATTCCGAGTCTTCTGCCATTTGCGCTCTAATCATCGACAGTTGTTTCATTGCCCTCAGCTCCTCAGAATACCAAGGAGCTGACACAGTTCTACAACGAAGCTGAGGACGTTTGGGAGCGATCATATCAATAGCCCGGGTCATCTCCTCATTCCAAGCGGTGACCAGGACCTTGGCAGGACCGCCGGCTAAGCCGGCAGGAAAATCCCCAAGAGACCACAAAAATCCATCTGGATTCATCAGTCTCTGGGGGCGGACCATCAAATTTGGTCCCCCACCCCTGTGGGGGTTACAGGTGGCCTAAAGGTCAAAACTGATCAGATAATGATATGTCCATGCCAAAGGAGTCACTACTGGCTCCCCCACCTGCAGATCATTTTTTCCCAATCCAGCACATAAAACCAGGTCCAAAGTGTGTCCTGCCACGTGTTGGGTGAGATATTATTTGAGACAGGCCCATGGTTGACATGGCTGCCATGAAATCCTGAGCCGCTCCTGACGAAGTAGCCACTAATAACTGCCACCTTAGCCGTATCTTTACTTGAGATAGCGGCAGGCTGCTTGCTTCTCTTCAGCTTAAATCCCAGCCACCAGAGAGCTCACTCCCGGCATACAGCTCCCTGCTGCCAACATTTGCAGGCAGCTTGATGGCAGTGGTAGGTGGCAATATCGCAACCGAAACTCTCCCCATGACCTGAGTTCGATCCCAGTGGAAGCCGGGTCCCAGGTAGCTGGCTCAGGTCCATCCTTCCGAGGTCGGTAAAATGAGTACCCAGCTTGCTGGGCGAAAGGTGGTCACGACTGGGGAAGGCAATGGCAAACCACCCCACTACAGTCTGCCATGAAAACGCCAGGAAAGCGGCATCCCTCTAGGAGTCAGCAATGACTCGGTGCTTGCACAGGAGGAACCTTTCCTTTCCTGATGGCAGTGCACATGTGCTGTCCCCTGCCTGTGCTTGTGGGAGGAAAGCAGAGGGTGCATCATGAAATCTGAGATTTTCCTGAGTATCTTGAGTATTACCCCGCCTGCAAGGACTCACTCATGTCCTCTTCCTATGCCAGTTTTTGAGCAGGGTGCATCTGCATGCAAGCTACCCACTTTACTAGGAGTGGGAATGATGCCATGGAAGTATTCAATATGCTAGTTTTTCCCACAGTGTTCTCCCTCTAGTTTACACTCAGTGCCCCACGTTACAGAACTGGCAGTGGTCTCACCAAAGCTCTGCATCTGCCCTTGCTTCTATTTAGATTCTATTACACTATACCCAGTATTCATTGTCAGGCCTTGAACTCTCATCATAACTGCCTTACTTGCCTACTTGTATTCCAAACGCTTACCATTTTTCCTTCTAGCCACTGGATTAGAAGTGGACCAAGGCCTCCTGTCCCTCTAACAGTTGTAAAGCAGAGACGATTTCAGAAAGCAAACGTTTGGTTACTCCTGCATGACAACCTGCATCTACCAAAATTCCCTCTTCTACACAATTGTTAAAGACACGGGAACCCTGCTGCTGTCTCCTTTGCACCAAGCCACTGCAGCTGGAGGAGAGGAGGAGATGGCCATATACAGAAAATAATTTAAAGTGAGTTCCACATTGCAGGTTTGGCGTAGATGGGGTCGTGGCTCTGATAGGGCTGAAGACCCAGGATGGGTAGGCCTGTACAGCGCAGAGACCGCCTCCTACGTGCAGACCTTCTTTTCTAGACGGCCCTGCAAACAACTAGCTATCTTCTCCCTCTTTCCCAGGCACCAGACCCTTTCCTACATCCGACGTCAAGCCAATCCTCTCCACACCAGACTCCTGCCTCCCGAGGCCAGCATGAGGGCAACACGCCGCCCAGCCCGGCCTTTTTTCGAAGAAGACCCTCTCTGGCCCAGGCGGTCCGGCCAGGCGGCGGCGCGGGGAGCCCCCTCGGCCGTTCCCTCCCGCACAGCCCTGTGCCGCCTCAGCGAGCGGGCGGGCAGCGCCGGCGGCCCCACCATTGAGCCCACACGGGCCTAGGAAGGAGAAGCCAGACCAGGGGGCCTTTGCGCGGCGGCGGCGGCGGGCGGGCCCGGCTCACCTGTGAAAAGCGGCATGGCGGGCCAGAACACGAGCTGGGTGGGAGCGAGGGAGGCGGCGGGCAACGGGCGGAGGCGGCTCAAGGCGGAAGACGCGAGAAGGAGCTCAGCGGCGCGGCGCGTCCCTCCCTCGGGGTCTCATTCAAACCGGCCCCTCAGGATGACGCGGCAAGCGGGGCAGGGTGCGCACGCAACTCCGGAAAGGGCGCCTCCTCGCCGCCCGCCGTCTCGGAGGAAGCCGAGAGCGCCCAAGTTTCTCGCCCGGCTGCGCAGACCGCTGCCCTGAAGGCGAGGCGAGGCTGTGCCCCGGCAGCCAGACGGTCTCCTCTGCGCCGTCAGCCGTACCTCGGCTTCCCTTCTCTGAGCACCACAGCCTGGATTCCGGCGGCGGTGCGATCCGGGCAGGCCTTTGGGGCAGAGGTCCAGGGCCCGTCTCAGCAGAATGGGCAGGGAGGGGACAAACGCAGCAGGGCCGGCTTACGGCAGCCTTCCCCAGCCTGAAGCCGTCTGCTGGACTACAGTTCCTATAATTCTGGCAGGGCTGGCTGGGAATTATGGGAGTTGCGGTCCAACACATTTGGAGGGCGTCAAGTTGGGGGAGGCAGGCTTGCTGCATTTTGAAGTAAGTAAAGTAATACGTATTACCATCGAAAGCAGCCTTCTCTAACCTGGAGCCGTCTATATGTATTGGGCTACAACTCCCAGCTTCCCCCAGCTAGCCACATTGGTTGGGGGAGGCTGGGAGTTGTAGTCCAACACAGCTGGAGGGCAGGAGGCTGGGGAAGGCTGATCTAAAGAGCCCGACCATGAGACACACACAAGACCATTAAGGGTACAATCCTATGCATGTTTAGATAGAACAAAAGTCCTACAACTCCCAATGCTGGCACTTGTAGGAACGTTTTGCTGTCTAAACATGCATAGGATCATGCCCTAAGTCTTGAGTCTAAAATGACCTAATTGCACCGCTGCCAACAATGCACAAAAGCAAGACATAAACACTGCCTGATCCTATGTATGCCTGGTTGTTACAAGTAAGCCCTGCTGAATTTATAGTCAGGGCTAGAAATATTGGAACAAGGATAACTGTTTTGGCAGTTGGTCTCTGTGTACCACCACATTGAAGTTGAAAGGAAACACACCCAGATGGGAGTGAAGTCAGGAGTTTCAGCTGTAATTCAAGGGGTTTGACAGTGGGGCACTAACCATTCAGGAAGCACAGCCAGTGGCATACACACACACCCGTTGTTGGTGGCTCATAAGTAATGGAACAAACCAACATTTCAAACTTAAGGGTCGCCTTTAATACCTGGATGAAAATCCTTTGCAGTCAATGACTGCCTGAAGCCTGGGACCCATGGACATGATCCAATGCTGAGTTTCCTCCCTCGACATGCTTTGCCAGGCCTTTACTGCAGCTGTCTTCAGCTGCTGCTTGTTTGTGGGGCTTTCTGCCTTCAATCTTGTCTTCAGTAAGTGAAAAGCATGCTCTATTGGGTTGAGATCAGGTGACTGACTTGGCCATTGAAGAACATCCCACTTCTTTGCCTGGAGAAACTCTTGGGTAGCTTTTACTGTATGTTCTGGGTCATTATCCATCTGCAATATGAAGTGGCGTCCTATCAGTTTGGCAGCATTTGACCAAATCTGAGCAGGAAGTATAGCCCTATACACTGCAGAATTCATCCTGCTGCTTTTATCAGCAGTCAGGTCATCAATAAACACCAGTGACCCGGTTCCATTGGCAGCCATACATGCCCATGCCATAACACTGCCTCCACCATGTTTGACAGATGATGTGGCATGCTTTGGATCATGAGCTGTTCCTTTCCTTCACCATACGTTTCTCTTCCCATCATTCTGGTACAAGTTAATCTTGGTCTCATCAGTCCAAAGAGTCTTATTCCAGAACTGGGCAGGCTTTTTTAGGTGTTTGCTGGCAAAGGCTAATCTGGTCTGTTCTTGAGCATTACCAGTGGTTTACACCTTGTTGTGAAGCCTCTGTATTTACATTCATAAAGCCATCTCTTGACTGTAGATGTTGACAATGACATGCCTACCTCCTCAAGAGCGTTCTTGACCTAGCTAGATGTTGTGAAAGGGTTCCTCTTCACCATGAGCAGCATTCTGCGGTCATCCACTTTAGTTGTCTTCCATGGTCTTCCAGGCCTTTTGCTGTTGCTGAGCTTGCCAGTTAAGTCCTTCTTTTTCAGGATGTTCCAAACTGTTGTATTGGCCACTCCCACTGTTTTTGCTATCTCTCTGATGGGTTTACGTTGTTTCCTCAGCCTAATGATGGCCTCCTTCACTCGCATGGACACCTCTTTGGACCTCATGTTGGGAATTCCAGTGAACAGCTACCAAATGCAAATGTAACACTCAGAACCACCTCCAGGCCTTTCATCTGCTTGATTTGTCATGGGGTACCCAGGAAACAGGCCACAGCTGGCCATGCAGCTGCTTGTCAGCCATTCGTTCCATTACTTATGAGCCACCAACAATGGGTGTGGGTGTATGCCACTGGCTGTCCTTCCTGAATGGTTAGTGCCCCACTTTTGTCAAACCCCTTGAATTACAGCTGAAACTCCTGACTTCACTCCCATCTGGGTGTGTTTCCTTTCAACTTCACTGTGGTGGTGTACAGAGGCCAACTGCCAAAACAGTTATCCTTGTTCCAATATTTCTGGCCCTGGCTGTAAATGACTCCCAAACGATTGTGCAAAGGATGCAGATGATGAAATGTTCAGTGCTCTCACGAAATTCTGCCCTATATATGAAATTGCAGACAGGTGCAATCCTATACCCATCTACCCAAGTGTAAAACTTAACTGAGCTCCAAAGTATTTACTGATGACTAGACATGTATAGAATTGCACTGCGAATGAACATGGCCTGCATTAATCTGGAAGGACAGCCAACTCGAGATGTGTACTTACGACACCATTAAGTTATATCTTGCTTCTTGGTTTTGTATGGTCAGTTTATTAAAGGTGTAATCTTATGCATGTTTAGATGGAAAAAAGTCCTACAACTCCCAGCATTCCCCAGCTAGCATGCCTTTAATCACATTACAAACTGGACTTGCGGGATGGGGGGGGAGATTGAGTTTTTTAGTGCCTGCCAAGTGGTCAGTCTACATTCAACAAGTCTGAAAGTGTGTCCTTTAAGGAATGAGTGGAAGTGTTGACAGCTTTTCAATTTAAACCTCATAGCAGCACCAAGGCCTTTTCTTCCTCAGAATTGTGCCATACTTTCTAGGTCAGGATGTGACTGCAGAAAAAAAAAAACCTGTGATGACCCCTCAACAGATTTAATTTCCCTTCATGACTGGGGCCTCACTTCTAGACATCCTTCTCCCATATTCTGCAGCACCTATAGTAGTATGAGTGCGGAAGACTTCCAGGAGGCCAAGGAGCCTAAACGCTGCTCTATAGGATAAAATGTCTCTTTAACCCTGCCCCCCAATAACCCCCAATATGGATGTTTCAAATTTGGCTTACCATACAGGGTTTCAGTGTCACATACATGCTGAAGCAACCAAAAATGCTCAACAATATGATCTTAAAATGTAGTGAGGAGCATGATGGCCCTGCTTTAGTCCCCCCCCCCCGAACAACCATCAAATATCCATATCTATCACAACATGCATTCCCTCAATCCTATTTCCCCCCTGCCCTCCAGATACTTAATATAAGCTGTCAAGGGCTTGAGCACATCATTTCTCTCTTCCTGCCTTCCATTTTCCTTTTCCGCCCTTTTAACTGACCCTAACATTCTGCATCTCAACTGCTCTCAGTCATAGACTTGATAGATTCAGGGTATCATAGAGAAATAAGAGTAGCCACGCTGGATCAGACCAAAAGCTTGTCTAGTCCAACATTCTGTTCACGCAGCAGCCAGTCAGATGCCCATGGGAAGCCCACAAGTGGCAGGAGTACTCTCTTGCTCATGTCCCCCAGCAACTGTTACTGAGATACATACTGCCCCTGAAATTGGAGGTAATATATAGCCATCATGACTAGCAGCCTTTGATAGATTCATGGAGGATAAGGCTAATTCCCTTTTAAATCCATCCAAGTTGGTGGCCATCACTATATCTTGTGATAGCAAATTCTATAGTTTAACTGTGTGCT
The DNA here is from genome assembly GCF_057233095.1 of Heloderma suspectum. NCBI lineage: Eukaryota > Metazoa > Chordata > Lepidosauria > Squamata > Helodermatidae > Heloderma > Heloderma suspectum. Next base: position 80,105,071 of record NC_139461.1, on the reverse strand, counting down.
TATCTCTGGTATGTGTGCTAGTAGCTGATGGAGCTGAAAAAACAAAGGTTAGCATCAAAGACAGGACTTCCTACTCTAACTTGGGTCTTATTTCATGTGCAGAATTTATTTTAGTTTTTTAACATTTTAAAAATGCAACCAGTCTCTATGGAAGTGAATAGAGTAGGAGGCTTCTCCATACAATTAAGGGCTTGATTTGGCCTGGGAAGAGGTCTGAGGGGATAATTTAAACCCCACCTTTGGCTTGCAATGTTAACAGTGGACTACAATGTAGGGCTGCTGTAAGCTACTCACTCTTAGCACAGCCCTCATCCCTGCAGTAGAGATATAACACTGCAGGGGTGATCTATACTACTCTCTCAACCAAACTTGAAATGCAGGGCCAAAAGCAAAATGATATGGTTATTGCAAGCTTTAGCCCAACCTGCAGTAGTGGTCCAGTACTTCTGGATAACACTGCAAGACTGTTGTAAATTACTCAGAGGTCCCACAACAAAACATGGGTTAACCTAAACAACCCATCGCTCCAGGTTCACATGTCACAACCTACATGCTCACAACCTACAAACGGTCCGGTCATCGGTTCTTTACAGAAAGCAGGAGTGAGGAGTGCGCCAGAGGCAGTGTGCTCACTCCCATTCATGCCTGGGAAATTGTGGGTTAATTAAGAGAAGTTAATTAATTCACAATCTGTTATGTGTGAACTGGATCAGAGTCTGACCTGCAATATTCAGCATGAAGTATACTGCAGGGTTGTTGCTCTCTTCCAGTAAACAGTCCCTTCCAACCAACTGAACGACTGAACAACAACAAATGCTTTGAAATGTGGATTAGCAGCATTATTCTTATTTAGTGTGAAACATTAAAAAATGTGGTGGAACAGGAACTGTTCTCTTTGCCACTATCTTTTTGCAGGGATGGGGTGGATACACTTGTTCCTAATCCTGGATACATTATTTACTTTCCTTATCAAAGCCTTTGGGTGGTTCTCTCTTCCACCCTGGGGGCATTCAAAAATAACTTCTTAGTGGGAGCCGGGAAGTGACCAATCCAAAATGCTGTGGTTCTTTTTACTCCATCCATCCATCCATCCATCCATCCAATTATGTAACTGCCCCCCTGTTCAGCAACTCTTCTATTCTCCCTTCCCACCTAGTTGTCTGTTTTCTCCACCTCAATCAGCCAGCATTCTGTGCCGTTATGGGCTGTGAGTTTGTTTTGCCCCTTCAGGGTTTGTTCCCAAAGATTTTTTTTTGCATGTCAGCAAACCTTAGAGTTACCCTGAGGCTGCTACCTCTCTTGTGTGTGGGTAGCGCGGTTTTGGCTTCTGCTCCACAAGCATGGAAATACTTGAATCAGTAGATGGTGCACAACTTGGCTCATTTATCCAACATGGTATCAGATGAGCCCCCTTCATGGATCACTGCCTTGTGTGGCGAAGGGGCTTGCGTAACTCAGTGAAGCCATAAGCTATGCCGTGCAGGGCCACCCAAGACGGAAAGGTCATGGCAGAGAGTTCTGACAAAATGTGGTCCACTGGAGAAGGAAATGGCAATCCACTCCAGTATTCTTGCCAAGAAAACCCCATGCAACGTATCACAAGGCTAAAAGATATGACGCCAGAAGATGAGCCCCTCAGGTCGGAAGGTGTCCAATATACTACTGGGGAAGAGCAGAGGGAATTTCCAAGTAGCGCAAGAAAGAGTGAAGCGGCTGGGCCAAAGCCGAAAGGACACTCAGCTGTGGATGTGTCTGGTGGTGAAAAGAAAGTCCGATGCTGTAAAGAACAATATCGTTTAGGAACCTGGAATGCAAGATCAATGAATCAAGGTAAGCTGGAGGTGGTCAAACATGAGATGGCAAGATTGAACATCGACATCTTGGGAATCAGCAAACTAAAATGGACAAGCAGGGGCGAATTTAATTCAGGTGACCATCATATCTACTACTGTGGGCAAGAATCCCTTAGAAGAAATGGAGTAGCACTCATAGTCAATAAAAGGGTGGGAAAAGCAGTACTGGGGTACATTCTCAAAAACAATAGAATGATCTCAGTACAAACCCAAGACAAACCATTCAACATCACAGTAATTCAAGTCATTCTATGAAGACCTACAACACCTTCTAGAACTAACACCAAAAAAAAGATGTCCTTTTCATCATAGGGGATTGGAATGCCAAAGTAGGAAGTCAAGAAATCACCGGGATAACAGGCAAGCATGGCCTTGGTGTACAAAATGAAGCAGGACAAAGGCTAACAGAGTTTTGCCAAGAGAACACGCTGATCATAGCTGATCTTTTCCAACAGCACAAGAGGCAACTCTACACATGGACATCACCAGATGGTCAATATCGAAATCAGATTGATTATGTCCTTTGCAGCCAAAGATGGAGAAGCTGTATACAGTCAGTAAAAATAAGACCTGGAGCTGACTGTGGCTCAGATCACGAGCTTCTTGTGGCAAAATTTTGGCTTAAATTGAAGAACGTAGGGAAAACCACTAAATCATTCAGGTATGACCTAAATCATATCCCTTATGAATATACAGTGGAGATGATGAATAGATTTAAGGGATTAGACCTGATAGATAGAGTGCCTGAGGAACTATGGATGGAGGTCCGTAATCCATCCCAAAGAAAAAGAAATGCAAGAAAGCAAAGTGGCTGTCCGGGAAGTGAAAAGCAAGGGAGAAAGGGGAAGATATATCCAACTGAATGCAGAGTTCCAGAGAATAGCAAGGAGAGACAAGAAGGCCTTCTTAAATGAACAATGCAAAGAAAATGAGGAAAACAATGGAATGGGTGGGACTAGAGATCTTTTCAAGAAAATCGGAGATCTCAATGGAACGTTTTGTGCAAAGACGGGCATGATAAAGGACAAAGAAGGCAGGGACCTAACAAAAGCAGAGGAGATTAAGAAGAGGTGGAAAAAATACACAGAAGAACTATACAGGAAAGATCTGAATGTCCCTGATAGCCATGATAGTGTGGTCACGGAACTTGAGCCAGACATCCTAGAGAGTGAAGTCAAGTGGGCCTTAGGAAGTATTACTAACAACAAAGCTAGCAGAGATGACAGTATTCCAGCTGAGCTATTTAAAATCCTAAAAGATGCTGCTGTTAAAGTGCTGCACTCAATATGCCAACACATTTGGAACACTCAGCCGTGGCCACAAGACTGGAAAAGGTCAGTTTACATTCCAATGCCAAAGAAGGGCAATGCCAAAGAGTGTTCAAACTACCGTACAATTGCGCTCATTTCACATGCCAGCAAGGTGATGCTCAAAATCCTACAAGCTAGGCTTCAGCAGCATGTGAACCGAGAACTACCGGAAGTACAAGCTGGGTTCCGAAGAGGCAGAGGAACTAGAGATCAAATCGCCAACATTCGCTGAATCATGGAGAAAGCAGGAGAATTCCAGAAAAACGTCTATTTCTGCTTCATTGACTACGCTAAAGCCTTTGATTGTGTGGATCACAACAAACTGTGGCAAATTCTTAAAGAGATGGGAGTACCAGACCACCTTACCTGTCTCCTGAGAAACCTGTACGAGGGTCAAGAAGCAACAGTAAGAACCAGACATGGAACAACCGAGTGGTTCAAAATTGGGAAAGGAGTACAACAAGGCTGTATATTGTTGCCCTGCTTATTTAACTTATATGCAGAGTACATAATGAGAAACACTGGGTTGGATTAATCAGAGGTCGGAATTAAGATTGCCCGGAGAATTATCAACAACCTCAGATACGCAGACGATACCACCCTAATGGCAGAAAGCAAAGAAGATCTGAAGAGCCTCTTGTTGAGGGTGAAAGTGGAGAGTGCAAAAGCTGGTTTGAAACTCAACATTAAAAAATCTAAAATAATGGCATCTGGCCCCATCACTTCCTGGCATATAGAAGGGGAAAAAATGGAAGCAGTGACCGATTCTATTTTCTTGGGCTCCAAGATCACCACAGACGGTGACTGTAGCCATGAAATTAAAAGACGTTTGCTCCTTGGGAGGAAAGCTATGGCAAACCTAGAGAGCATAGTAAGAAGCAGAGACATCACCTTGCCGACAAAGGTCCGCCTAATCAAAGCTATGGTTTTCCCAGTAGTAATGTATGGCTGTGAGAGCTGGACTATAAGGAAGGCTGAGCGCCGAAGAATTGATGCTTTCGAACTGTGGTGCTGGAGAAGACTCTTACGAGTCCCCTGGACTGCAAGGAGGTCAGTCCATCCTAAAGGAAATCAACCCTGACTGCTCATTGGAAGGACAGATACTGAAACTGAAGCTCATATATTTTGGCCACCTAATGCAAAGAGAAAACTCACTGGAAAGACCCTGATGCTGGGAAAGACTGAAGGCAAAAGGAGAAGGGGACGGCAGAGGATGAGATGGCTAGATAGCATCACCGATGCAATGAATATGAACTTGAGCACACTCTGAGAGAGAGCGGAGGACAGGAAGGCCTGGCGTGCTATGGTCCATGGGGTCACGAAGAGTCAGACACGACTTAATGACTGAACAACATCAGATGAGCACAGGAACACAATAAAAGTGATGTATAGTTTTTTTGATGGTCATTTGGGGGAAATGTGGGGGCATTTTGCTCTTTACTGCATTTTGAAGGTCATATAACCTTTTTGGACATTACAAGGTGTGTGGCATTGAAAATCCTATATGGTATACCAAATCTGAAACATCCATATTGGGGGTTACTGGAGGACCATGGAGGAAGGATAGAACTGAAGGTGAAGAGAGGGATATTTTGTCTTGCAGAGCAGCGTTTAGTTGTTCTAGCTCTTGGTGGATTTCTGTACTCGCATTCCAGGGCCATCTTGGAAAGTCTCCTGTATGTGCCATCTGGGCTGTGTGTCTCCTGGTGATTTTGAAACTTTTGTACCAATATTCCTCTGGTAGCAGGAAGTGAAATATTTTCAATTACAAGGTTGGTAACAATGGGTTGATTTAAGTATGTCCTTAGACAATTAAGAGTTGAATGTGTGAACAGCTTTGATTGATACGCATAATCTTTTGAGGTGATGTGAGCACACTGTCTATGGAGTTTGAGCTGTGTTAGCTAGGGACTCCCTAGTCAGTGAACTGTTGCATACCAAGTAACTGGAAGCCAAAGCTCTTGAACACAAACCCTTTGCTCCGGCTATCCAGCTATTTGCCAGTGTTAAGTCTCCCTCTGTTCTTCCCCAAATGCAAAGTTTACCAATAGCTGGTTTTTATATTTGTTCTCAAAGTGCATACTGGCTTTTCCCTAACAAATTAAAACTTGAATATTACAAAAAAGTAGATGTTGTAGATGTTTACTGTACTGGCTGTCAAGAGCACACTTCAGAAAAGTAGCCATGGTGCTCTAAAGCAACAAGAAATAACTTCTGTGGAACTTTAAAGACTCATTGTTTATTGCAGCATAATGTTTTACAGGCAACAGCTACTCCAAATGGTTCATAAAGTGGATTGATAAGGTGGTAGATATATACACATGGGTTGAGGAACACCAGAGAACAAACCCACAAAGTGAAAACTAACAATACTGGGAATACAGAACATCCTGATATAATATATAATTTAAAGCATTAAAACACACAATATACTGACATTGCATGGAGGAGAGGCCTAACACCAAATCCAGAACTAGGTAGGAATCACATTTTTAAGGTGAACAGATCCACCATAGGAATGTGTTTCTGAATATTACAAAATAGGCCCCAGAAAAGAAACAAATTGGGCATCATAAATTTAGGGCTTAGGCATAATTCTCCAGAATGTAGCAGGTCAACGCTCTGAAAGCCACATGGCAACATTTCATGAAAGGGTCAGTATTGTTCTGCATCAATACCTCTCTCCCTAGACTACCAAATTCTATACCAGCTCTGGTGCTATTCATCTACCGTATGGATATGTGACATTGAATTGGTTTCCATCCTCCTCCTAGGTGCCCCTCATCCCCATTACTAAAAATTTAAATCTCTGGCAAGAAGGTTGTAAATTGCACATTTACAGGTAATGCTTATACCCATTTGTAAATAAACATTTATTTTCTATTCATCTTCATGGAAACAGTGTACAATTCATTGCACAACTTTAATTTAAAAATACAATTAAAAACCTTACCTTTTGAATCAGGGGAAGCAAACACAAAACTAAGTAACCATATATTTGCTGGCCGTCCCTGTTTCCTCTCCTTAGGGTCATTTCTCCACTATGGCCCTATCAGCCCCCTTTTAATTCCCCATGTTGACTCTTTGAAATGTTCTGAATCAGTTTCAAGTCCTTAAAGTTCTCCACCTCTCTGCTCCACTTTATTTTGCTTGTTCCCCTTTATACCACTTCTCATTCAGTGGCTATCACAAGCTCACCTACCATTTCCCACTCTTTGTCTCTTCCTCCCATTTGCTGCTTTTTGTTCCTTATGGCATGCTGCTCCCCATTCCAACAACAGTCTTTCCTCTTCCTATCTCAAATCACTTCCCCTCCTTCCTCAAGGCCCACTTTAACAAAAATATCACCAAACAATTCTGGCCTTCCTCATGGTTTCCCCTGTGGCAGCTTAACTCCTTTTGGGGTACAATGCTATGCATGTTTAGACTGAAAATGTCCTACAACTCCCAGCATGCTCCAGCCAGCACAGTCAGCTGCAGAATTGTGGGAGTTGTAGGATTTTTTTCTGTCTAAACATGCATAGGATTGCACCCTTAAATTCTTTTCCACTACTCATTGTCAATCCTCTCTGGCCATCCCTGTCTAATCTTCATTAGAGTCCGTGTTACTTCAGTATAGTGATAGAGCAATATCACTGACTTCTAGAGTGCAGAATAAGCTTGACATATTTTTCTATTAACCATGATTTAATTATAAATTAAAATACATGTAAAGATTATCTTTTAAGAGCTGTGTACCTGGTATAATTTCCTTTTGATGAAAATCATTATGTGCTTAGTAAATGGGATTTAACAATTCACATATCAAAATAAATTCTTCAAAATCCTATGAGAATTTTACTACTGTACCCTGTATTAAAATGTATTATGACAGTATAAAATGTAATTTTAAAAAGTATCAAGTTTGTATCAGATTTAAATATGCTGACAGTTGTTCATCTGTTTGTAAAGCATAATAATTTCCAAAACTTCCTAGGAAGTGTATTCTGGAGAAAAATACCACAGTCATTTTCAAAATAGTTCTTCCATAAATTAGTTTTATTTTGTATTAAATGAGCACGAGTTATTACTGTATTAATAATAGATATGCTTATTACATATCCATTAATGCAGGTTTCAACACCACTTGAAACATACAAATCGTCATGAAGACGAATCAGTTTTCCAGTGCTTCTTATTTAATACACAACCGCAAAGCCATTATAAATTACTGAAGAGGTATTTGGTTAAAAAATAAAATAAACCATACTGCTCATACCACAATAATATTCCTGCTACAATTCAAGAATTTAAAATGTATTCAATTCCTGTATTATCTGGAATTTTAAAGTGTTGTAGGTGTTTTATTTGTTTTCATGGTACAAGCATTTACTACCTTTTGTATTGTGAAAATATATCTTGATAACAGGCAGTTTCATTCAAAATTGTACACTTGAAAATGAAACGAGTTCCTACAATACTTTGATCAAAAAAACCCCCTGACACACAATAATAGGTATTTGAGATTTCTACACTTAATTGACATGGCAGTAAAATAATTCTCAGAATAAGGCACTAAAAGGACAACACCCATTAAAAGTGTTCTATTCATAATTTACATTTCAAACAGTGCATACAGTGTGAGTGTGTGTGTGTGTCTGTGTGTGTGCGTGCATGTATGTATGCTTACTGTAATTTGCACTTCAAATTGTTAATGCAATATGTTATACAAATTATAGAAAAATTATGTACCAAAATATGCTTCCAAACATGGTTGTTTTAACTGTTAGTTCTAATGCCTCTAGAAGTACAATTCTGTATGGCTTGGCAACAATGCATAGATTACATGTAATTACTCATGTTCTCCCCCTTTACAAATCTGCAGAATTAGTATTTTGTAAAGCAAAATATTTAACACTTTGAGCTGTCTCATGATGAATTATTAGCATTAATAACAATGCAGAAAAGGCACTGAAGTTCAAGTGATTATATGCAGCTTTGTTATCAAGCAAATTTTGCGGTTTTCTTTAGCACAGCTTCGAGTCTTCAAAAAAAAAAATCAGTTCTTCTCAGTTTGAGATACCTTCTTTCTATACTCAAATCTGTGCACTTATCCCAATATAAATACCCCTCCCACAGGGTAAGTAATCCTCTTATTCTCATTAATATGAGAAAAGCTCACTGCATTCCATCAAGACCAACAGGCATTTTTATTTTTTTGAAATCCAAAAAAGGCAGCACTTTAACCTTATACCTAGCTAAGCTTTATTTGCTTTTACTTGCATTACATAGTAATAATTAATCTAATCTATCTTAAGGCAAACCCGCAATAAGACACCCTCAGCGTGCTTTTTATGCCAAAGCAAGGAGGAGAGAGTAATAGCAGTCTTAGCCCTGAAGCCTGTGAAAGTTGCATTAGAAGGAACACCAGTCTGCATTGCTCTGTATGGTGAAGGAAGCCCAGCTTTCTCAGGCTGCACCATGCCAGATTCCGTTGAGCGCTGCATATATTGTTAACTGGATAAATGAAAGAGAGAAAAACAGTATTAGAACTGCTGTGATAATTTTGCATTACATCATATAGTTTAATAGGTCAATGTGATATTGCACGTCTCTCTCTCTCTCTCTGGAGTTTGTAAGTATAAGTCTATGGCTATGGTGGATTTGCATATGTGTGACGATTGGCTCAATGAATGAAGCGGGGAGTGAAGTGTGTGTGCTATATAAGCTGAATGCTGTGCTTTTGTGGGTCAGACAGGGATATGATTTGAGACAGGGTTTAGAACAGAGACAGGGTTATGATTTAATAGGGATCAGAGACAGGGAATTGATGTGTTTAAATTTGGAACTGTGGGAGAGAGGTCTGTGGTGATTTGTGAAGTGGTTGATTGTGAGTGCGATCTACAGTACTGTGTATGAGAGAATATACAATAATAGAACCATTAAGAGTTACTTGTTTATTATTCAACAACTTATTTGCTGTAGTTAATAAAGTTTATTTGTTTAACCAAATCCTATGCCTTCTGCTTTTGGCTATGTAAGGGGAAGGTAATAAAGGACACAGTACAGGTGATATTATAAACAAATGTGTTCTCACAGATAGAGGACTGAGTGTGGGTTGGACCTGAGCCTTAAAGGTCCTGGTGGCAGCGTGATTGTGTGTGCGGGGAAGGTGTTTCCTGCTTGGTGTGAGAAAGGCCATAGAGAATGGGTATTCTCACTTGGAAGGGGCAGGAATGCCACAGGCAACAATATTTTAACTCCTGTAAACTAGTTGGGCTGCTGTGGACTCCAGCAGCTGTTTAGAAAAAAGTTGTACAAATATTTCAAAGCAAACACAAACCATTTCATACTCCATATACTCCTCAATGATTATGGGGTCAGTTATCCTGTGTTGTTTCATCTCTCCTTCCCAACCTTTTCCATATTTTAAGCTATCAGGGGTATGACTTACCTAATGAAATGAATGGTGGGAAAGTGAATCTACCAAACTATCCCAAACAACTTCTAAAAATAGGGTATTTTCCCTGTTTAATAAAGTTAATTTTTTGTGGTTATACCACTTCAAGATCATTGGAGTAGATTTCTTCTGTTAATGTAAAAACAAAAACAACCCAACGATCTGTATGCTCCTGAGGTTACAAAAATCAACCAACCCATTAAAAGCACTGAAGCGGTTCATTGGGTTAAATCTTATCCTAGAAGTTTAATTCTGCTCCAAGTTGGCTTTATCTTGACACAGGAGTTGCCCCTCTCATAATGCAAATGTTCTACACTAATTTCTTGTTCATAATGTTATGGGGCAGGGGGGAATAATGATCTTTATCAGGTTACTGGGATTCATTGGACTACTTTCATTATTTAGTGTGAGGCCACTATTTCACCTAGGTATTTAAGTGATTTTTTTCTTTTGTTTTCTCCTCCAGAGTTTCCTGATGACCCAACAGAATTGTCTAGTTGGTAGGTTGTATGTTTTCCCCAGTCACATGTTTCTTGCCGCTAAGAAAACAAACAAATACCCAATGCTCTTTGCATGTGATTTGGGGTATAAAAAAAAAGAAGAAGTAATAATTAAAAACAAAACAAGACATTGAGGTCCATTATACACGTGCCAGTAACTTGCATAATTACCTATGCTGTAGTGCAGGTTGCCGTGTTGACCACACCCGGCATGTGGGGGTCGCTTTGTACTCGCTCTACAACCCACATGTGCAGTAGGGGTTGTAGTGTGGGTATGAAGCCACTCCCACCATGTCGCGCGTCAAGTTCGGACAACACAGCAACCTGTAATGCAACACGGGTAGTTATACAAATTCTGGTCAGTGTGTAGCATGCACAGGGGTGGCGGGAGAAGCTGCAATGGCTTCTTTTACCCCCATGATTGTCCAAACACCCCTAGAGACTGGGTTCGCACGACATGACAACCCATCGTGGGTGACAAGCCACAGTGGGTTGTCATGTTGTCTGAACCCAGACTGATTCTTGCAGGGTGACTTGTACGTGGACAACAAGCCACCCTGACAATCCATGGCTTGTTCTTGGGGTTGTTGTACTCACAATGGGATGGCGTGTTGTCAGAACCTGGACATGCCAACCCATCGTAGGTTGTGGGCATCAGGGAGCAAGCCACTCGGCAAGGGCAGCAGAAATCCTGCCACTCTTCATGATCACTTCCAGTGGCCCTTGCCAGTGACAGCCCCTCCAGCTGCGACAGGGAGTGAAAAAAAGGGGGTGCTCTTTTCTATGGAAAACAGTTGCTGGGGACTCAGGCAAGTGGAGATGCAAAGGAGGGCACCCCCAAGGTTCAGGACAACCTTTTGAATCCTGGGAATAACCTCGCTAAGGGCGTGATCTACACTGCATTTCCTCACCTGTCAACTGTCAAAAGCTGTCAAACCAGCCTATATACAGTCTAGTCTTGCCTGTTACCTTCTAAGTTTGACAGCTCAAACGTGCAAGGCAAGCTTGTATATTTTTGATATTTGCAGTTGTGCACTTGCACAACTCTGAACATCATCATCATCATGGGGGGGGCATTTGCGTGCATTCTCCGGGACCAGAAAAATGCAAAAAAATATTTCAGCCCTGATTTGTGCAAAAGAAAATAATTTTTTTTAAAGGCTCTGACCGTAACCGGGAATGTGCCTGGACCAGGGAGGGGGGGACTTGGTGGCACACAAGATGGGTTCTGCCACCAAGTCCCCTGAGATACCAGGTGGAGCCGGCTGGAGGACCAAGAGGGAAGGAGCGGAGTGGAACAACCCTTAGTGAGCCCAATTGTCTGCCAAGCTCACCGTGGGTTGTTCCGATGACAACCCACACTGCGCGGCTAATTTTGCAATGTTAGTTGTTGTGTCATGCAAACTCAGACAATATAAAATCCTGCAAATGTTTATGTATGTTTTTTGAAAGCATTCAAGCAGTATAACTCACTTTATTACAGGCCTATGCATAATCTAAAATAAAAACTTTGTAAAATAAGGATGTTCCTTATCTGTTCATAAATTTAACTGCAAATCATTTGTTAAGGTTTTTTTCCATTTTGTCAGAATAATCTTAAATTCATGTGTGGCTAATTTATGTAAGTGGATAAAGCTTATACTCAAAGTTAAAAAAGGCTAAAGGGTACTTTGCACTTTGTGGCATCAAGTTCTGAGTGTGAAGGAACTGTATTCCAAAAGAGGGGGAAAAATCTGATTATATATTTAACGGAAAATAATTTCTTTTGAGAGTCATAGCCAGCAAAACTAATTACTTTTTGACTATGCTATTATTTATATTCTCTCTCTCTCTCTCTCTCTCTTTTCCTGACTACTGTCTTAAGAAGCTTCTACAGGAATCAAGTTAACTTATAGTGTTGGAACAGTCTAACATTATACTGAGGTAACATGGTTGCTGTCTTAATGGGAGGTCATGTTTTTAAGAACAAAAACAGAGGTCACTGCTCAATATTTCAAGGAATGGTGGGAAACCATCAGACAGCGGGTCAGTCTGGCTTTTTGCAACTTGTTTTTGGGATTAATTTTGAGTCATCCTGATTTTGATCTTGCTCACTTCCATGGGTCTGTCAGCTAGAGTTTCTAACATATGGGAAAGGTCCAGCTCAAATGGTGCTTCCTATAGCCTACCATGGGTTGGAGCTTTATGTAGAGAAAAGAAATTAAAAAGCAATAATTGGCTGACAAACCTACTCTGCCCTAAAACAAGATGCACCAGGTTTTCCAAGATGTATTTGCATTAGTGTGGATTGCTGTCCAACTTCCCATACTACAATTACTAGACACCCTAACTGGAACAGTTCATGCCTGCTACTTCTGTGTTTATCTCCTGAGCAGTCACAAAGTTGCAGTGTAACTCCTCTGAGGAGCTTGCTTTTAGGTAGCAAAGCCTATGATGTCCACTTCAAGGCAGGTGAGAATAGGGGAAAACTCCTGATATCTTCTCCATATTTCCTACAGAAGCCTCTTTCAAAAAATTGCAGCTTCCTTTCAAACAGAGCAGAAGAAAGAGGTGCAAAAGAGGGAACAAATGGAGGGCATTTCATTTGATAGCATGCTATAGTTAAAAGACATTTAAAAGGCCTGGGTGAATAATAAGGCAATCACCAGCTGCCAAAAAGACCAGAAAGATGGCACCAAGTGAAAGATGGCACCAAGGGGAAAGCTGTTCCATAACTGGGGTGCTATGACTGAAAACACCCTCTCTTTATAGGGCACCCAAGTCACATTTACTGGTAGGAGTACTTGGAACAGGGCCTCTGAAGAAGATCTTAAGGTTCAGGTAGGTATATATAGGAGGCGGCAGTCTTTCAGGTAAGCTGATCCCAGCTAATTTAGGGCTTTAAAGGTTAAAACCAGCACTTTAAATTGGGCCTGGAAACAGATTCAGAGCCAGTGCAGTTGACAAAGCACAGGCGTAATGTCAAAGTGCCCAGTTCCAGTTAATAATCCTACGGCCCTCTTCTGCAACACAATTACAACCATTAAATATTGTGAAACTGCCACTGAATGGGAATATTTTACCAATCCCATCTTGGATATCTAACTTACTCAAGAAATACAGTCAGTTTTAAGCACTGTCCTCGGTATTTTAATGTTGGTCACAGTTAACACATACCTTTCTCAGATTAGCATACATTCACCATAAGATTAGAGAAGAGTTAGAAAGTACATTAAGGAAATGTATTTTCCTCAAGAATGGACTCCATCACCATGGTATATTCTACACAGTAGAATGAAGACTGTTGTGAGGATAGAAATACTGTTTTGTTACAAACAGTATCAAGAGGTGAAAAGAATGCAGCTAACAAAGGTTGAGCAAATGATCTGTAAGGATCAGAGTAAGAGAAAGCAACAGACCTCTACAAAAATAACAGTTTGAGAAATAATATTAGTTTTCTTATTCTAAGAAAGCTCCTTCTTTCTTACTGGAAGAAAGCACCTCTGCTTTCTTACTGTTGTCACATGACACAAGTGCCAGTGGGTTTAAAAGCAAGTGCTACTCACCAGTAACTTGAATTCTCTGAATGGGTAATGTCCCCCACAGATCCATAGTCCTTTGACCTATTGAAATTTTAGAAATTAACATTTCACGACGATTTCCTTATGTGCTGGGTGCTGATTGAATGAAAAAATGATGGTCTAGGAGAAGTGATCTGAATGCTAATACTGAATAAACACCAAGACCTAGTCTAAAATTTCAACTCATGGACACTGGAAAAAAGAAACAAATGAGATGTTTGGCAAGAAGAACATTTCTTTCCCCGCCCTCCATTGGCGGTTTTGTGCCTCCCAAATAATGAATAAGTAGGCTATATTAAGAGATGGTAACTTTTAAATGCTCAGGGCCCAAGAAATGAGATTCACAGATGCAGGATCTAAGAATATAACTGAATGTTATAAAGAAAACCTAAAAGAAACAGGCAATTCTAAATACTGTAGACCATGGTAGCAAGCTTTGTTTTTGTAGAAAAACAGGTAATTTTCTCTTTGAGCCAACTGATGAACTGCAGACTGTCTTTTAGAATATATGCATTTCTGACAAAGAAAAATCATTGTCCAGAAAGTCATTAAATAGCCCCAGGAAAATGAAATTAAATCTAGTATAAAATTATTAACTAGTACTAAATTATATTTCTTTTATTTCTTCCTCAGCTCTCCAAAATGCTCAAGGCAACCTAAACTTCATAAAATCATACATTTGTAAAACCAGGAACATCAAAATACAATGCCAGTAAAAACAACCTCATCCACAGCATAGTATATTTTGGGATGTTCAGAAGCATCACCAACTGAACTACCTTAGAGGCCTTATATTTTTTAAAGACACAAATATTTGGCCTAGCATTTCTAGTATTTGTGACTCTTAGGTCCCAGGTCCAAACAAACTTACACGCAAGTTCATCTAACGGGCTCCAGTGATATTCAAGTATAAGCACTTAAGATTAAGATCAGAGCATCTCTGTTCACAATTTAGTCTGCTAGTGAATTTAGCACAATTTAGTCTGCTTGTTTTAATGTTGTATGTTTCAAGTTATCCAAATATATATTAATAAATGTTAGACAAATCATTCCCTCAACTTTCTTAAGAGTAAATTATAGAGAAATCCAAATTTCAAATATATATCAATCTCTTTCTGGTAACGTTCCCTACAATTAAAGCTTAATTCACAGAAATCAGAAGATAAAACAAGCACGCCTATCACAAGTGTCATTTTTAGATGAAGTAACACCCTACATGATGGAGAACCCTGTCCATGGCTAGGAAGACAATCTCAATAAGCGTACTGCCCTTTGTCAACTAGGGAGTAAAAACAAATTATGAAATGCTGAGGATGATTCAAAATTATCTGGGTAAAGTGAATCTACAGTTTGAAATTCCATGAGATTAATGAGAAAAGGAGTCCAAGATTGGTGGGAGTTTTTAAAAAAGGAAATTCTAAAGGCACAATTACAAACAATTCCAACAAGAAAAAAAGGTGGAAGACAACAGAAGAAGCCAATGTGGCTTCACAAAAAGCTGAGAGATGACCTGAAAACAAAAAAGGACACATACAGGAAGTGAAGAGATGGCCAAGCAACAAAGGAAGAGTACAGGCAGGTAGCACAGAATTGCAGGGATGGCATCAGGAAAGGTAAAACTGAGAATGAGCTGAGGTTAGCGAGGGATGCTAAAAGCAACAAAAAAGCTTTATTTAGCTACGTGCATAGTAAAAGACAGAGGAAAGAAATGGTGGTTCAGCTATTAAATAAGGATGGCATAATGATAAAAGCTGACAAAGAAAAGGCAGAAGTGCTCAATTCCTACTTTGGCTCAGTCTTCTCCCAAAAGAGAGTCTATGAGCCTCCTGGCAAAGGCGAAGTACAGGCTGAAGGGGCAGGACTGCAGCTAATGACTTTGAATGAGTTCAAATCTCCAGGGCCAGATGAACTGCACCCTAGAGTAATAAAGGAACTGGCAGAAGAACTCTCAGAACCACTGTCTATTATCTTTGAGAAATCATGGAGGACGGGTGAAGTGCCAGATGACTGGAGGAGGGCTAATGTTGTCCCTATCTTCAAAAGGGGCAAAAAGGAGGAACCTGGGAACTACAGAACAGTCAGTCTGACATCAATCCCTGGGAAAATCTTGGAGCAGATTATAAAGCAATCCATCTGTAAGCACCTTGAAAACAATGCAGTGAAAACAATGAAGCCAAGATGGATTTGTCAAGAACAAATCCTGCCAGATGAATCTGATCTCAGTTTTTGATCAAGTAACCTCCCTTGTGGACTGTGGGAATGCTGTGGACATAATATACCTTGACCTCAGCAACGCTTTCGACGAAGTGTCCCATGATATCCTGATGAGCAAATTAGCTCAAAGTGGGCTAGATGAAACAACAATCAGGTGGATCCACAGTTGGCTACAGAATCGGACTCAAAGAGTACTTATCAATGGGATCTTCTCAAACTGGGGAGAGAGGTAACGAGCAGGGTACCGCAGGGCTCAGTCCTGAGCCCAGTGCTCATCAACATTTTTATTAATGACTTGGAGGAGGAGGTGCAGGGAACGCTGATCAAATTTGCAGATGATACAAAATTGGGTGGGGTAGCTAATATTTTGGAAGATAGAAACAAAATTCAAAGTGATCTTGATAGACTGGAGCGCTGGGCAGGGAACAACAGAATGACATTTAATAGGGATAAATGCCAAGTTCTACACCTAGGAAAAAGAAACCAAATGCACAGTTACAAGATGGGGGATACGTGGCTGAACAACACTACAAGCAAGAAGGATCTTGGAATTGTTGTCAATCACAAGCTAAATATGAGCCAACAATGTGATGTGGCTGCAAAAAAGGCAAATGCTCTTTTGGGCTGCATTAATAGAAGCATAGCTTCCACATCCTGGGAAGTACTAGTTCCCCTCTACTCAGCACTGGTTAGGCCTCATCTGGAGTACTGTGTCCAGTTTTGGGCACCACACTTTAAGAAGGATGCAGACAAGCTGGAGAGGGTTCAGAGGAGGGCAACAAAGTTGATCAGGGGACTGGAAACAAACCCCTATGAAGAGAGACTGAAAGAACTGGGCATGTTTAGCCTTGAGAAGAGAAGACTGAGGGGAGATATGATAGCACTCTTCAAGTACTTGAAAGGTTGTCACAGAGAAGAAGGCCAGGATCTCTTCTTGATCATCCCAGAGTGCAGGACACGGAATAATGGGCTCAAGTTACAGGAAGCCAGATTCCGGCTGAACATCAGGAGAATCTTCCTGACTGTTAGAGCAATACGATAATGGAACCAATTCCCTAGGGAGGTGGTGGGCTCTCCCATTCGTTCGAGATGAGGCTGGACAGCCATCTGTCAGGGATGCTCTGACTTGGATTCCTGCACTGAGCAGGGGGTTGGACTCGATGGTCTTGTAGGCCCCGTCCAACCCTACTATTCTACGATTCTATGATTCCACCAAAGACCATGATGCTAAGGGAGAAACCAACTGAAAAGAACATGAATGAACAAAGAGAAGTTTTGTAGCTGGTTATCTGGCCAGATAATATGTATTCATACAGATGTACACTGACATTTATGTATAGAAACATGAGGATCAGAATTCAGGATACATGACTGAAGCTTTAGTGAAGAAAAATATAAGGCTAGAATGGATGAGTAAAAAATGCCCCCCTGCCCCCGAGAGCATCAGTTCAGCCACAACTTTTAATATTTAGCCTCTTACGTTATTATTCCAGTAGTTGACCCAACAATCAGTGCATTTTTCTTTCTGGATCAGATTTTCTCTCACAATTTCATTGACTGGGCTCGGACAACATGCCGCAGCTTGTTGTGGGTTATTGCATATGCCGTGCCCGCTCAGAGGTTATCATGTTGTGTGAACCCAGCAAGCGTGGTTTATGCAAGGGTTGCTTAACACATGCTCACCGGGTTCACATGACACAACACCCCCCAAGTAGGGGTTGCCTATTCAAAATGGCATCCACATGCGTTGAAGCCTCACTGTGGGTTGTAACCATGGTGGGCTGTCATGTCATGTGAACAACCTTACTGTCTACCTTATCCTGGCAGTCAGAAAATATGGCTTCTATCAAATATTTTATAAAGAGGACAACTGCTTTTTTCAATATTAGAGTGACTATAAATTATCCCTAGCATGCCATCCATAAAACACAAAAAGGCTGAGGGTGCTTCACTGAAGAATGCAAAACCTCAAGGACTGTGTACCAAAATATAACTGAAGAAGTCTTTACATTAATACAAAATATACAAAATGTGTATACAAATGCAAAGTAAACAAAAATGGGTCCGAACTGAGGAATATGACAAAGTGAAGCAAATGTCTTTGTTCTTAGAAAAAAGATCTTTTGAAGCTTAAAAGGTACTGTCACAGTTGAGTTTATATGACTTCTAGGTTTTTGGTGGTAGAATCAGCAAGGAGGAACTACAAGAATCCATGTTCAATAAGACTTGAGTAAGCCACACACGAACCAAAACTAATGGAATGGAATGATGAAAGAGACAGAATGGAAGAAAGACCAAGGAATACAAAATAGCAGTACTATCCTAAATAAGTCCAAAAACAGATACCAGTGCTTTAAAACAAGGTATGATGCCCATGTGATAAATTCACCATTGAGTGTTGTTAACATACAAGCTGAGATGATGCTCTAAGGGAAATTAAAACATTACTACAGAAGTATTTTGTTTTATTTATCTCAGACAATTTACATAGTTCATAAGGGAGCAGCTTAAGGAGAGACTGTTCAAATGTGGTGTTTACTCAAGTATGTTTGGCTTCTACGGTGTTATTTTTCCTCAAATGTCATTTCATTTTAATATCCCAGGGAGAACGAAAGGTCATTAGTTACATCACAGAGGAGTGGACAATTTTCTTTGGCGGGAACACTTCGTCATTTGTCAATAAGAAAACTTTCACACATCACTATTTTTAGGTGTACACCTATAGGTTTAAAAATCCACAAGCATATCTTTTCTTATTAAAATGGGTAAAGTAAATAAAGTTGGAAAGCGCTTTTCACATAAACGTTCTAAATAAATGGTTAAGAATAATATGCACTCTATTATGGTTTACATAAAGGAATATTTACCAACATCAATGATACAGGAGTAGTTCACATGTAATGAGCATGACATACAAACCTGGAGCACTGGGTGGTTTAGGGGCTAAACAACCCAGCGGTTAGCCCAAAAACAAACCCTAAACAACCCAGTAGTCTGGGTTCGTACATCACGCTCACAACTTATGATCCGGCCAATCATAGGTTGTTGATTAAAAGCAGAAGCGAGGAGCATGCAGGATGCAGCACACATGCTCACTTCCACTCATGTATGGCAAGCTGTGGATTAATTAATGCACGATTTGCCATTATGTGCAAACTGGGTCACAGATTTATTATCAGGATACCTTGTTGAAAACTTTGACCAGAATACAAAAGAGTGTAGCAAAGAGTTATATAATACTGAAGCTCAAACATCCTTTAGCATCTGGATGTTGTTAGTTTAAATAGTCAGCAACAAAGGGGTGTTCGGAAGATTGCAGGGGGAAAAGAAACCATCATGGCTTCTCCCCCTGCCTCCGCACATGTGTGCCCATCTTTGACATAATTAGCTGTGCTGCAGCACAGCTTGGCGTGTCATCTGAACCGAGCTTGTAGCACAGTGGGGATGGCTTTGTACCCGCCCTACAACCCTTGCTGCAAGTAATGGGTTGTAGGGTGGGGATGAAGTTACCCCGCCACACTGCATGTTGGGTTTGGACGACACGCCAACCCATACTGCCAGGCGGGTAGTTATGTAAATGATGGGGGGGCACGCAGCGGCAGGAGGAGAACCCCCTGGTGATCATCTGAACCCAGACTATGAGGCAAAACCCTGATGAAACAAGTATGAACAAATTCTTAGGGGGAAATTAAGAGTTACTGAAGCAGTTCCAATTCCCACCATGTTCTGAGTACATTCCTCTTATTGAGGGAAATATGTTTAAAAATAAACATTTCATAATGTATACTGAAAATGTCTACAGATGATTATATTGAAAAGTAAGGTGCTTTTTCTGGGAAAGAATGATAAAAGACTCTTTCTTAATTTGTTGATGGGTCAAACCAGATTAGGATGGACTAAACAGGGTAGATGGAAAGAGAGGATGGACTTTGTAAGTTTATTTTAAAGGACTATAATTGTTTTTAAAACTGTCAGTACAATAAAAGACCAATAACCTTTACAAATAGAAAAAAGAATGATAAAAACATACATTTATATACTGAAATGTTTATCTTTAAAGTTATACACCGTGAAGAACAATTTGCTCAAAATGTACTAGGATTTAAAAATCTCTTCAACAAATTCTGTATCTACAACAGTTGTTGCTACTAGTTAAGTGCATCTAAAATAAGATTTGCTGTATTACAAAAACAGTGTCTCCAGTTATAAAATGTCCTTAAGTCAGAACCAGATTTAAACACATAACTTTATCTGTATGTGGTGTATCTAGGTGACACGGCACTGTTCAGATAAGCCAGGTTTTTTACATACAGACTTTCCTGTTAAAAAAGGATTAAAACTTAGTCCATTCATGTCTCACCTAGCTTTTCCAGAAGCATTCTTAACTTTTCTGAATGACTGATTTGCTGAGGACCTTGTGGAAAGAGTTCTGGGAGAAGCACGGACAAAAGTGGATGGTGGCGTTTTGGGGATCTTCTTTACTAAATGAGAAACCCATTTCTTTTGATCTTCTTGACAGGATGCCAATAACAACATATCTCTTGCAGAAGTTACATCATAACTCACTATAAAAGAGAAAAAAAGAATACAGGAACTAAAATCAGGGCATAATAATACAAACATCACAATCACTGGTTCGTTTATGAAACTACAATACTTTTTTTTAAATTATGGTCGATAGTATTTTATTTGTGTTGGATTTCTTTTTCTTGTATTAGTTTGGATACCTAATTTAAAGAAAGGCAATTCAGATATATTAAAAATTAGGGCTCCAATATTTACTCAATTAATTAATTAAAACATTTCATTGATTAAAAGGTAACCTTCACTAAAGTTGGTCAGATTTTAAAATGGTTTTACAAACTACTATTAATATGTGTATAAATACAAATACTTTTAACATTGGAAGCACCATCAAGAAGGTCATTTCCTCCTGTCCATCAGAGCGGTGGGATTGCATCTTTATTCTTTATGTATTTAATGCATTTCTGAATCACCCCTCCACTCAATGAGCGTTCAAGGCAATTTACAATAAAATTATAAAATCAAAAGAATACAACAATTCTAAACAAAACAGTATACACTATTCTCTGCAGATAGGTGAAAAGATTTCCTACAGTAAAAGTGGAAGCTAGAATCTTTCCAAGAATATTAACTTTCTCTTAAAGCTAAAACTGCTGAAACACTTCTACATCTTCAGGAAACAATAGAGAATTTCAGCTTTAGTCATTTAGGCACATAGCTGTTATGATGCTTAAAAGTATTAATCAGCATCTTCTAAATAAAAACTAAGATTAAGAGCCTTGGAGACCAATCCTATGCAGAATCTGGTATGTCTAATTGTGCTGGTTCTTTAAAATTTGTTAATTTTCAAAGTCTCCAGTCCTACCTTACCCAGTATTTCCCCCATATGATTCCCCCTTCCTTCTTTATCTACCCAAAGTTCAAAAGCTTAAATTTTCAAATCAGAATTATGCAACTTAAACAATCTTGTACAACATTCATATACGAGAAAAGTTTATGTGTTTATGTTAGGAGACTAGCTATGAGCCAGAGAGCCTGAGGTTCAAAATAGGCTTGTTATTCCACATAGTGTGCTGGGTTGCTGAAGGTAAAAAGTCCCAGGGTGCACACAACTTTTCTCTTCCACTCTAGGAGTTACAATGCACATCTTATGTTTGTCTACTTGGAAGACCCACCATATTAACTGAGACATACTCTACTGTAAGTGTGTTTAAAACTGCAGCCTTAGTTCAAAAATTGAATCTTTAAAACATATTCCAAATCCTCCAGTAATTTATGTAAATGAAATTGAAAGTGTTATGGTTTATGTCAAGTAATTTAAAGAACAATGGGTTGGATCCAGACTAACAGTGCAATCCTATGCTCAATGTGACTTACCCCCATGTATTTGTGTATAGGATTGCACCTAAATTGGTTGAACTTAAGTCCCACTGGAATCAATGGGACAAGGTGATCATTATTAAAGTCCAACTGATTTCAAATGGGACTCAGTTCAACTAATTTAGTCTGGATTCAACCCATAATTAGTTTAAAATAAAAATGTAGTCAAACTGTTCCTTACCTTTACATGGTGCAATTAATTCCTCTTTTTTATCCAAGTGATCTTTATGGCATTTAACATGGCATCGCCGACATTCTACTGCTGGGGGTGGCTTAAATACATGCCAGAGGGGCTTGGCACAGGCCTCACAGTTGGCTGGAAAGTGGTATAATGTTGGGATAAATTCATGACCTTTATGATTCAGAAAATTTGTCTTCTCTGCTGGCTGCACTGGTTCTACTTCCAAATCTTTTCTGCATTCACCCTCATTGGCATATAGAATCTGAGCAAAAAATATATACATAGCAGTGTGTATGTACAGTATATGTGTGTGTGTGTATGTATATATATATATATTTCAATTAAGATGGACAAATTGTTTAAATTTTAAATTCAATATATGCAAGTTGTTGTTACCTGGAATATTTTGGGAATTTCTTCAGTTTCTGCTCTATATACATCTCCCTGTGTTACTGGTCGAACATGGAACAATTTACTGAAATCGAATAAACATTGCATTATTTTAATAAAAACTATTACAACTGAGCAAACACAGTATACATTAATTTGCCCGCAGTAGGGTGAGGAAGCACCCTATATAACACCTGGGGTTTCCACCAACATACAATGTTACTCTGGTGATTCTCGCAGCAAATAGAAAGTATGTGTGAGAAGTGTAGATTTGTAAACATCACTGTACACACATCAGGAAGATGTAGGTGAGAGGTTCACTGGTGTTTGAGGATGCTCAACTGATTTTCAAACTTTGTGTGTTTCTTGCAGGAAAAACTGGTGTGACATGTGAACATGTACATATGTAAAATATGGAACCATTCCACCTACTGAAGGGACCAACATGCTCAAGTGAAATGCTCATAAGAATATTTGAGCCTATCTATTGACAAAAACTTAAATATAAAAATAAATTTTAAGGCCCATATCGTGTTACTCACTAGACAAGATTTATTAATGAAGATGGATAACAAGTGGCCTTATTTTAAAAAAATCTTATTGATATTGATTGTATGACATGAACTGAAATGCACAACATATTGATACAATCATCACTTGATGAAAAAGCCCTCTTTGGGAGGCAGTTTTGGTGTTCTACATTAAGAGGGTTGGATCTAGGGAGTCAACTTCCTATTATATCCTCCCCACTGCAGCCCCCACTACTTTTCTGTGGCATACTGCAATGGGAAGGAAGAATCAGTGGTCTGGGGATTGGGGGATGACTTTATATGAGCTGAACTGCCATTCTGCTTACACAAGGCACCTCAGAATCCAACCCAGAGTATTTACAAATGAAGAAAATGCAGATGCCATTAGAATCCAAGTAAATGTATGCCATTCCTTTTTATTGATGAAGTAAAAAAATATTGATAATCTATAACTAATTGCCAGCATCAGTTCATAACTTTCTTATGGGAAAAGCACAGCAACTTACAGTAATTTCACAGCACATTATTGCTATTCCCCAGTCATGGAAATAAATTAAGATACATATATGACTTTTCTAAACTTTAAAGAATTCTCACCTGGTTAATACATAGTTCTGGGTTCATATATAACAAACCAGGATTCAACAACCCATACTCTGGGTTGTCGTTATGTGTGAACCATGTCAAAGTCTAGAATGCTAAAAAGTGTTTTAGAATTTTTAACTCCTTAAATCACTTTAAAAAATAAAAAAATCCTTGCACCGGGAACACACCAACCTGAGTTTCGGGGTGGGGGTAAAAATGCATTGAATATGACATGTTAGCAGTGCTGAATATGCATTCAGCTCGATTACTGTCACCACCATGTATAGGTTTTTAAATGACCAATTCTGTCCTATGTAGATATTATAACAAAAATGTTACTTATGGAAGCAGTAGTAGCAGAACACTACTCGCTTCTTCCAAAACTACCACTGAAGGGCCATGTTGGTACCCACTAAAAGGCAATTCCTGTGTGCATGGAGGTTTGGGGTATGGATTCTCCTTCAAGCAGCCTAAACAATAAGGCTAATACTATGAGGAAGCAAATACTACAATAATTCCTAAAGAGAGTAAGGAGCACCTGTTCCTTTTAGACAGCTATTGCACACCCTTATTCCTACGTTTGTTTTGTGCTTCTGTTGATTAAACAATACTTTAAAATCTTCATATGAAAGAAAAATTTCAGATGCATTGTCCAGGTTTCACATAGTGTGAAAGTATTTTTAAACACTAGATTGGAAACAAACTAGGATGACCAGCTGAACCATGAGGTATTCAGACTGTGTCCAAATGGGGGAGTGCACTCCCTCAGATGTTCATTTCAAAAGCTTTGATGGCCAGAACTATCACCACTCACAAGCTAGATTTTTGTCCCCATGTGATAAAGCTAACAGGTTGGATCCAAAGTACGGCTTAAAGGAGATCTGCTCGCACTGGAGGAAGAAGGCAATTTACATGGTTCCTCTACCACCTGCAGCCCCATGCCTCCTGAAAAGCTGTTCTGGACTGCTGGATCTTCTAGAGAGCATGAGAGGCAACGTATGAGGAAGACGAATTAGCGAAGATTGCCTCCTCATTGTCCTCCTCCAGTGGAGAGTCTCCACTGGATCCTGGTGGTGTCTGTAAATGGAAGGAGCCATTCCATTCACAGAATGGCAAATCTGGACCCAACCCACTGGGTCCAGTGTATCAGAAGATTATAGTCGTTTACATTTTGTTAAATTGTAGCCATATATGAACTAGCATTTTAAAACTGAAAAAAAGACCAAACATAACATTTTATTTGAAAAGCTGGGAAAATGAAACTCAAATCACTTCATTATTTGATTCAAGTTTCCAAATCCATTATCTGTCATCAATATGCTTCTTTATTTAAAAACTTCTCTTGCTAGTTTGCTATCTCAAACTGTTATTAGAAGAACGTACTCTATATCCAATACCATGGATGGATTAGATTGTTCTTTGTCCTGTTCGTCATTATAGAACAAAATCTTTCTGCTGCTTACCACAACATACTGAAAAAAAGGGAAAGGAAAGAAACTGTTAATATATATATATATATATATATACTTAAGGCACATAATAAAAGGCAGTTCTATCCACCTATTCCTCTCAGTACAAAGGAAAGGCAAGCCATGGTTTGGCATTACAGGCATCAGCAGGCACAAGCACTGGGTTCACACCCTCCCCCCTCCCCCTTATATGCCAGGATTAGAGACTTCTGATCCTGGTTTGGAGCAAAATATAGATTGCCATATTTCATCCAGACCCAACAAACTATGATTTGCGCATGGCAGAAAGAGAGAGTATGCAAGCCTGAAGTGTGGTGTCACATCTAAGTAGCCTCAGAGGTTTTGTACATTTGTCACTTGTAAATTAGACAGCCCATGTAGTAGTTAGAGTCTTGGCCTAGGACTGGGGTGACCTATAGTGGCAAGAAAAATTTTGTGAACTCCTTAGGACTGTCACATATTTCCAGCCTAAAATGTTATTAGAACCTAATCTAACCTCATAATCCTATATAGAGAACAGATAATCTGATTGAACAAATGACATGAAAACATGATGCTTTTTCAACATTTATTTATCCACAACTGATTCAACATTCAATATCCATGTGTGAAAAAGTAAATAAACCTTTAGATTCAGTACCTGGTGGCACCCCCTTGAGCAGTAATGACTTCAAGGTAAATGTTTCCTGTACCTGTTAGTCAGTCTCTCCCATCGGTTTTGAGGGATTTTGGCCCATTCCTCCTTACAGAACTGCTTCAACTCAGTGACATTTGAGGGTTTCCTTGCATGGACTTCAGGTCCTGCCACAATGTTTTGATGAGGTTTAGGTCCGGACTAGGCCATTATAAAACATGGAATTTCTTCTTCTGTAGCTATTCTTTTGTAGATCTGCTTGTATGTTTAGGATCACTGTCTTGTTGCAAAGCTGCTTTTGGTTCAGCTTCAGCTCACGGACGGATGGCCTGACATTCTCCTCTAGAATCTTCTGATACACTGCAGAATTCATGGTTGTATCAATGATGGCAAGCAGTCCAGGTCCTGAGGCAGTAAAGCAAGCCCACACCATCACATTACCACTGGTTGGGATGAGGTTCTTCTGTTTGAACTCAGTGTTAGTTCTTTGCCAAACATAACGTTTCTCACTGAGGCCAAAAAGTTCTACCTTTGACTCGTCTATCCAGAGAACGTTGTTCCAGAAGTCTTGGGGATCATCTATGTGATCTTAAGCAAACTTCAGATGGGCAGCAATATTCTTTTTAAAGAGGAGTAGTTTCCTCTGGAAATCCAGAGTATGGTACGTTCTTGGAGAGATTTTGGTAGGATGACCGCTCCTGGGTAGAATGACTGTGAACCTTCTCCATTTGTAGCCTATCTGACTGACAGTAGATTGGTGGAGCCCCAAATCCTTAGAAATGGGTTTGTAACCCTTTCTAGACTGATGAGCAGCAATAAATGCTTTTCTGTGGTCCTCAGAGATGTCTTTTGATTGTGGCATGATGTATTTTCACACAACAATATGGCGAAGACCAAACTCACAAAATTTCTGATCCTTTTATATGGTGGGGCCTCCCAAATTCACCCTGAAGATCTACCTAATTACTTAAACACCTGATTCTAATTATTCCCCTTAACTGAGCTGATGAAACCAGAGGTTCACTTACTTTTGTACATACCCTGACTCGTAAGTACTTATTGTTTGACTAATTATACATCGTTTTATTTCACAAGGCATGGAACTGGGTAATATAAACCCTACTGGATATTTAGAAAGGCACTGGTTTTGATTCACAAAGGCTATCATGGTAAAACTATGGAATTTCTGTAGTTACCATTCAGGTTCACAAACTTTTTCTCACCACTGTAGGTTCAAATCCCCAAGCCGTGAAGCTCACTGGCTGAACTTCAGCCAGTCACACCCTCTCTGCCTAACCTACCTCACAGGGTTGTTGTGAGGAAAAAGTAGGGGAGGAGAATCATGTGTGCCACCTTGAGCTCCTTGGAAGAAAGGCAGGATATGATAATGATAATAAAAATGATGATGAATAATGAACAACAACAACAACAACAACAACAATATAGGACAAAACACAATGAAGTGTATGAACTGATTTCTACTCAGTTTAATCACTAAAAGATTTGATTATATTTCTTTTTATGTATTACTAGTGAGCGTAATCAGCTTCACACTAGTTAGAATAGCAATGTGCAAATATTTTGACATCTGTCCTAAAGATTTTTTTAAAGCTTTACATAAATATGTAGATAGAAGCCATGAAGAATAAATGATTTGGATTTTTAAACACTATAAATGCTTTCACTTAATAAATGTTTTTTGTGTTTATTTTTACGTTTTACAGAAATGGTAACATTTCAATCCTAGTAAGTACCAAATATTCTCCATTTCTGTCTTAGATGTAAGTTGTGATTCATTTATATCCCACCATTTTTCCTCTTGCAAGGAACCTTACATTATCCTCCTCCTCTCCATTTTATCCTCACAACAACAACCCTGTGAGGTAGGTTGGGCTGAGAGTCTGTGACAGGACCGAAGTCACCCAGTGAGCTTCCATGGCCGAGTGGGGACTAGAACCCGTATCTCCCGGCTCCCAGTCCAACACTCTCACCACTACACCACACTGGCTCTCTATTTGGCTTATGCTTCAGCAGAAAATAGAATTCTTATATACCTGCTTTTTCCATCCATGACGTTTTATGTTTCCTTTGTTTGGTATTGAAAGCCATCCCTCCATTCTAGACTCTATGTAAAAAACATATATGTAAAAAACAACACATATTAAGCAACATTTTAATCACAGATAAGTACAAGAGAAAAGAATGTAACTTTCATGCAGGCATTAGACCGATAAAGCAGGAAGAAAAGGCACAGCTACACAAAAATAGGATTGAAGCATTTTTCATGCTTAGTCACTAATTCATTCACCATGGCAATACAACTATTGCAGGATGAATGGCAAAGAATTTTACAAGGGAAACATCTAATACTGTTTCAATGGAAATGTTTTGAAACAGCCAGACAGAACTTTGGCCTGCAAATTGTGTTGCAGCATATTTAGTACTAAGATTTTTAAAAATATAACTGTAATTTAACATTGGGGGAGAGGCAGATGAATTACTCTGCATAACAATATAGAAACTGAAAGCCACAGTTCACAAGAAACAATGAAAGCAGGAGGGCAAGCAAAAAGTACCCACTTGTCCCATTACTCACAGAAGATAAGAACAGAAGAGAAATAAATAAGGAATGCAGGAAGAATCAGCTAGATATAAAGAATAAGAGAGAAGGAGTTTATTCAGTTTTCAAGAGACAGTTTGTGAATCTATGATAAGGTTCCTACATAATCACTGGAAGGACAGAGTTTATCCACATGCTTCTAAAAATAATCCATGTTTACAACACCAAATTTCATTACACTTAACTACTAGCTGATCAGATTCTTGAATCTGACTTTGAAAAAAACCTTGCCACATATATCCTACATTCAAGTTACTGTTTCAGAATAACGAGCTAACTAAAAACAACAACAACAACAACAACAACAACAACAACACACCAGTGGCTCCAACCAGAATGAATCATGTGTATGTAAAACAGATATACGTAAAACCAATAAACCTTTACATTTCTTGGATTTATCCAGGCTTTTTAACTGTCCTCCAGTATTACCTTCATAGTATGCTCTACAATGGATTTCAGACTCTAAAGAAGCAGCCAGTTGCTGCTTTGAAGTCTGCAATCCACTGTAGCGCATACTATGAAGATAACCAATTTGGTGGAGGAATGAGAGGACATCACTTGTGCACACATCTCCCATGCCATACTGCTCAGTCTCTAAAACTGTAATCCTGAATGCACGCTCCTGGGAGTAAGCACCATTGAACTGAAGGGGCCTTATTTTTGAGTAAACATGCACAGGATAACAGTACTATTTAAAAGTTATCGTTAACAACAGATGGTGCAATCCTATGGGGATAGTTGGCCACCTCCAAACTTGGAAATGGCCGACTATCCAATGCAGGCGGGTGGAGCACAGAGGGGATTCTCTCCTTTGCGTTCTGGCCACCCTGGATTTGTTTGGGGGGGACGGGACAGGACGCATAGGAAGTGTCACAATGATGCTTCCATGGGAATGCCCCCTTTTCGCCTGCTCCACGCTGCTCTTATGAGTGCGGAGCCAGGGATGAACCATGCTGCCTACAAGGGGGCGGGGCATGAGGTTTCTGGGAACTGAGCTTGGAGCCCTGGCTCTGAGTTCAGTTCCCAGAAACCGAAAAAAACTATGGCTGTCTAGACGCTGTCTAGCTGCCATAGGATTGCACCCTTATTCTTCCTAACCTTTGACCTAAGGGTCATTAACATAGTTGTTTATTATACTGGGTTCCCTGGCTGATAGTCTTCCATCTGTGGTGGCTCAAGTATAGGTTCATGGCTTTAACAGATGGTAGGTTCAAGAGAGTAGAGATGCACAATCTGGCCAGACAGTGAGTGACATGGACATGAGCAAGAGAATGGTTATATTTTGAAACTTAAATGGGTTTAAACTTTTCCATCACATTACAACTTTTAATATGAAGTTATAATCAAAGTATTGTTTTCCTACCTATTCTATCCTCCTCATTCCAACTTCCTGTACAATTTATGGGCAGCATAAACTACCTCCAGCGCAATGTCAATAGTGTTAGCTGGGGTACTTAGTTGGCTATCAACCAACTAAGGAATTATTAGATGATTAATCCCTTTGTAATCCATTCCACTGTTAAATTAAAAATGTAAATAAAGTTGCGTATAGCTACAACATCAACATAGGTTCTTTTTTGTGCTATTGAAGGATAAAATCTACCAGCTATTATTAGAAGGAAAGGCTACATTTAATTTTTTTTGTTTGTTTCCTATTATACTAATACTTAAATACTAAAACTAAAGAAGCCTCAAAAATAGTATGGGTTTAAATACCTTTAAATGTAACCTATTAATAAGTTAAAAGGCAGAAAAATTAACAGTCCTAGTTTAAAAGTACAAAACAATAGCTGAGATGCACAGCATTAATTCTGTTATCAATGATTAGAACATTATTCAAACGGAAATATCAATTGTTTATGAAGGTCAACAGGAGTTCCAGTGTTATTTACATTCATATATAATCTATGGTAAATCTTCACTAACAAAACAGTGATGACAAGTGCAGAGGTCAGACTTTTCCATTCACTATATAAAAAGGTAATGAACTGTATACTAAGAGGGATTATCTAACTGGGAGTTCAAGCTTTCACATTTTCTCTGTACAGAGAGATATGCATGGGATTCCATATCCTGCTTTTGGGATAAAAATCTTAAAGCTGCATTATTTTCTATCCACATTTATCATAAAAAATATAAAATAATAAAGACCAATTTTTTTTTTATTTAGACAAGGTGACAATTTGTCTTGATACAGAAGTAAAGCCTGAAGAACAAGATACAGCAGTGAGCCTCTTACCTATAACATTTCCATCAGTTTCATCTGGCTGAAGGCTGGTAACACTAGTAGAGTCCATGCCTTGTTGTAGGTCCAAAATTTGTCTGCGCAGTTGTTCTATATCACTCTCCTTACTATCCAGCTGCATCTGAAGTTCATTCTTACATGTAGACTCATCCACAATTTGCTGCATTCAGAAGAAAATATGAGGAAAGAGTCTTCCAGTATTTATGTCAATCAATTTAGCAATATGAGGCAGTAAAATTAATATTCATACCGTATGAAAATAAAACTAATTATTTGCAGAACTATGACCAGAAATTGGAGAAAGATACATTCATTATAAAATATTAAATAATTTAAATACTATTTATTTTATTTTTATTTATTTCATTTCTATACCACCCAATAACCGAAGCTCTCTGGGCGGTTCACATTACTAAGCATAATTCCTTTTAATTACACAAGCCAGAAAGGGAGATTTTGTCCTGGGATCTCCATCATGGTGTCCCCGGACACCCCAACACCCCCAGAGGCCTGCCATGTTGTCTGCCAGGATATCTGCTCCCCTCCGCACTAAATTACACACAAAATCCAATGCAAATGATATCCCTGTGGAGCTCCTCCAAGACATTTCTTCCTAGGCTTTTGCTGCACATGCCTACTTCCATTCTGACTGGACAGCAGCAGGCCTTTGGATTGGTTGGAAGGGAGAGGGAAGGACCAGTGGTGGCTCAGCTCTGCCTGAGCTGAGCCAGTGCATTGGTGAGGTGAAGGAGGAAAGGTAGGACAGAAAATGGTGTGGATACAGCTTCGGGAAGAACTGAAAAGAGAGCAGGAGGGGTCGAAGGGAAAATGGCAGGAAAAGGAAAGCCAGAGTCGAGGAGGAGGGCAGGAAACCAGGGCTAATGGGGCTCAAAAGACAAATGAGGCCATGAGAGGGAGGACAGAGGGGGGGGTGGGGGGTGTTGGATAAATGGGATACATATGTGTGGATGGATATAGCACAGGGTGAAAGTATGAGAGAGAAATAGTTCTGGGGGTTTAATCCTGAAAAACCAGAGAGAGAGGTATTGAAGGAATTTACAGGTGATTTGGAGAAATTAATTGGCTTGTATTCTGGGTGCTCTGTTGGAGCAGAAAACTATGATATCAAAAAGAGGCTTTGTATTGTGGGGCTTAGATCCCAACTCTGCCTTGTACTCAGTTTCTTGAATAAGTTGCTTGTTCTTCATGACTACATTTCTTCAGCAAGTTTTGCCTCACCAGTTTGTATTCTTTGAAAGGAAGTGGTTTTGTGTTCTGTGGTTCAGACCCGAGCTCTGCCTTACGCCCAGTTACTTGGGCAAGTTACTTATCCTTTGTGACTAGTCAGGCCCTTGGGGCATCCATTTTGTGATGGTGCCCATGATAGTTTCTCAAATTTTCAAATGTCCCCATGGGTCCCAAATGGTAGGAATCTCCGGGAGCATCCTACACTCAAGCTGGAATTGCAAAGGCTTAGAAAAGGATCCAACAGAACAATATGGAAGGTACATTAAAAAAAAAACTCCACATCAAATGGGATTGAAAAGGAAGGGGCTATCTCACTACTCATATGCAGAAAGGAGATTCACCAGATAAGACAAAAATCTTCCTTAGTCCAGTTATGCATACAGGGACATTCGGCCTGCGGTCAGATCTAATGATCTGGAAGTGGAACTTACAAAAACCATGAGTAGACCAAACAAATTCTGATGTCTTTCGTGAACCTACTAGTTATGTACTCTGTAGTGCCTAGCAGGTGCATCAGTATTCAAGGGGCATGTTCGCATGACCCCTTCATACCTCACCTGGGTTATCTGAATACTCCTTTAGCTACATAATATAGTTCAACTGCAATGGTTTGAAGACAGACAGGTTGAACCTTTAACACATATTAATTCTGAAATGGAAGCTAGCTTTTAAGAATACCACCAGTGAATGTATATGATATGATCATATAGAAACAAAATAAAACAAAAATGTCTTACCGCTTGCATCTCATTAACCTCCTTCTGGTATTTTATTACCATCTGATTAAATTTCTCCTTTTCTTGGTTAAGTTCCAATTGTAATTTTCGGTTTTCCTTCTCTTTTTTCTTGAAATCTTGCATGTTTACTTTTTTTCTATCTAGTTTAAAATCTTTTCGATTCATAATCTCAGCCAATTTGTTGACAGCCTATGGTATATTAAACAAATATGACCAAATCTGAATAGACATTAAAGCGCTTCACACAATTGTGCTGCGATAGTGGCAATTAAGCACCGAAGAGTTCTATTTTTCACAACTCAAGTAAAAAGTAGATAATAATTTACCACTGGAATACCTTGTTAAAGATACCACATATACAATGCCGTTTTGTTCCACTGACAACACAACAGACAATGAATAACTTTTAGAGGTTATTTACATACTGTATATCCCCTTGGAAATTATTGCAACTATTAACAACTTCCGATACTTCTTTACAAAGCAAAAAATTCACAAAGCATGATCAACGAATGAAATAATTATATGGATCTCATACTGTACCATGAACACAATTTTTGGGGTAAGTGAATCATCATCAGATATGTAAGAAAAGTACTATTACAAGCCTGAATCTGTGCTAATTTAAAACTCATAAACATATGAACCTGCTTTATACTAAACTAGATCACTGGTCCATCTAGCCCAGCATGATCTACTCTAGCAGCACTTCCCAGCCCTGCTACTGGAGATACTTTCACTGGGGTTGGAAGTTGCAGATCAGTCCTGCAGGAGTTGAGCACTAAAGCACATGTTTTACCTTGCCATGAACTGGCTAACCATATGCTCCACTTTGGACTGCGTTTTTTTTTGGCAAAACTCTGCAAAAGAAGGGCTCATGATCTATTGAGGTACTATATGCCTGGTACTGAAATGCACATATATTTGATATTTTATGTTTATATTATTTTATTGTGAATGTTACCATATGTTTATAATTTTTATATTTTGGAAGCAAATTTAAGCTTCTTAAGAAAGTAGTATATAAATGATCAAATCAAAGCTTTCAAGAAATCACTTTGTGGGATCAAAGCTAAGAGGAACGGAGAAAGGGTTGCATATTGCTGGTCTAACGTCATAATCAGAATTTTTTCCTCCACTGTAATAATAACCTTAGTATGAAAAGGAACTTCAACAAGAAAACACAGTTACATACATAAAGACTGATGCACTGTATTCTGAAGGAAGACTTCAACATAGCATCAGAAGAAAATATAAATACCTGTGTTTTAAGGGTCCTTTCAGTGCTCAGATTCTTTTCATACTGCATTTTAAGGATGTTGATTTCCTCTTCTTTCTTCAATTTATAGTCTGCTGGAAAAAAAAAAGAACTAAGTGTGGCATTTTATGACATCAAAATCAACTACACACTGTGTGATTTCCTTCATTTAACAAATATTCATTATTTAATCAAAACAACACAACCACAGGGTGGTGCCACTATATATTTGATCTAGAATGTGGCATTTCTAGTATTATATACACTATTTTAAAGGCTTCAGATATCTTTCATAAAATCACTAATACTGAAAACATGACATACCTTCTTCCAGTTTCTTAATATTTTCATTTAGCTCAGAATTTTCTTTTGTTAGAAATGCCACATCTTTGGTTAATGTATTATTTGTTTCTTCAAGCTAAGCAAAACAAAAAAACACATTTTGTTAAACCATTGACATTAATAAGTTTTCATTAAGTATCTGAGTATACATGAAATATTAGTTTGAAGCTATCTGTTCTTGACAGATTTCCTAAAATGTATGTGCCGGGTAAGTGGTGGCGGTCCGTGATGGGTGTCCTGGAGGCTGAGCTGGAGGGAGTCTGCTGGACTCCACCCCTCTCTCAGACTCCCCTTACATCCCTACTATAAAGCCTTACATGGCTTGGGACCGCAATACCTGACGGAGCTCCTCTCCAAACATGAACCTACCCTTACTCTATGCTTGGCATCTAAGGTCTGCCTCTGGGTGCCTCCTCCAAGAGAGGCTCAGAAGGCGGCAACAAGGGAGACGGGCCTTCTCAGTGGTGGCCCCCCAACTGTGGAATGATCTCCCCAATGAGGTCTGTGTACCACCAACATTGTTATCTTTTCGGTGCCAGGTTAAGACCTATCTCTTTTCTCAGGCATTTGGCAGCATATGATGAGTTTTTAATCAGTCCTAGATCTGTCTTATGGTTATGGTTGATTGCTCACAGTTGTTTTTAGATATATGTTGTCTCTGTGTATATTGTTTGTTCGTGTGTGTTTTATGTAAATGGTTTTTAAACTTTGTATACTGTATTTTAATTTTTTTTAATCTTTGTAAACCACCCAGAAAGCTTTGGCTATGGGGTGGTACAGAAATGCAATAAAGCATCATCATCATCTCCTCCTCCTCCTCTACTGTGGCTCTGAAATACGGAATAGGCAGACTCAACCATCTGGCCAATACCCATTTATTGTCCCAGAATTTTTAATCTATTTTTACATTTTAGATTAGTTTCTGTGCTGTACCAGGCATACCCAATGTACATTTTATGATGTATTCCCCCCGCAAAAAAATAGTACTGGCTTTGGCAAATAAATTTGTTTTAAAACTGTCACACTAAATTCAATGATGTACAAAGCAAGGGAGCTCTGACACATGCGTGGAGATCCCCTACCCAGAACCACTTCTCCTATCATTTTATTGAAGAAACTAGTTTGCATGTGTATTTATGTGCATGCATCAGGTCTCTCCACTGAATCAGAGATTCCCATGTTTGTAAGAAATATCTGTGCACATCAGAGCAACATGCATCTCTATAATAATAGTATAAAACAGAAAACACAGGACTGGTAGATGTTGCTTACTCTACAAGATAATAAACTGAATTTAATATTTATCACAAAGTAACTTACCCGGCTTACAATATTGTCCTTATCAGCGATTTCTTGTTTGTTTCGTGATGCTACTTTCTTGCTCTCCTGAGTTAGTTCAAAATACTGCTCTTCAAGGAGAGCCCGGGCCAATTGCTCAGATTCAGCTTTTGTTTCAGCCAGATCTAACTGTGCAGCAAGAGTTTCTCTGCAACACAAAATTAATACTGTTTCCAGAGAAAAGGTGTTGTGTACTGTTTAGAGTGTTAGACTAGGAATGGGGAGATGCAAGTTCAGTTCCCCTCTCAGCCATGAAGCTCGCTAGGTGACCTTTGACCAGTCACTAGCTGCATTTCCACAAGACAGTAAGCCAGAATTCTGGAGAATCCTGGCTTATCAGTCACAAGCAAGTGTGCTGGTACACGATGCCCAATTGCTCCTGCTTGGTTCCTCCCACCAGCAGGAGTGGCTTCAGTAAACAGGATCTCACCAGCAAGAAAAAGCTTAGCACCGCGTCTGAGCCAAACGCCTGGCCTTGTCTTTTCCAAACAATCTAGGAATTGTAAGCCACCTTCAGAGACTGCTTTCAGACTCTGGTTTGTTAGGGGAGAGACAAATCAGGAGTTCCTGGTAACTGAAGCTGCTCCCACTGGCAGAAGAAGTCAAGTGGCAGCAACTGCACACTGTGCACCAGCTTGCTTGCTTGTGAATAAGCCACGTTTTTCTGGAATTCTGGCTTATTGTTTTGTATGACCACAGCCAGTATCTGTCAGCTTAACCTACCATGCAGGGTTGCTGGGAAAGGGGGGGGGGTAACGTTTGCTGCCTTGAGCTCCTTAGAAGAATAGTAGGATATAAATGAAATAGACAACAGAACTGTTTCCCAAACAAAATCTGAGTCCATTACGCCTTTTTAATTAAGCCATATTGCAAAAACTAAATCTGGGTCCAATCCTATATATGTATGTATGTATCTTTCTATTTATCTGCTTGTAAGAGACATGAAACAGAAATCCCTCCACAATTCGAGAAGGGCTGGCAAAGTATTCAAAAAGCTAAGGGGGTCTGCTACCTTCTTCTATATCGTGGGATGGAATCTATTTCTGCTAGAAATATGGCTGTGGTCTCATTTCTTCCACTATTAGTCTCTACAGTCTATATATTGAGCATCCCATGTATACATACTTTCTTATGTCTGACACCATTCTGTCTTTCAGACATGTTTTAAAAACCGCAGTCAGTTACTCTGCCGTATAGGAATTCATTATATTTAAAAGGTTTTATTTTGCTTTTGCTAATATTTTGCAAGCATGCATTTTAACATAACGTCAAAAGCCCAGATTGCTTACCTGTAACTAGTTCTTCGAGTGATCATCTGTGCACTCACACATATGGGTTATATGTGTGTGTAGAATAGTCATTTGGAACATTCTAGAACTAAATAGAGCTTTAAGTGGGAGCCCCACCACCTCCCCTGTGCACGCTCCAGGCATGGCTCCCACTTGTCTCTCAGTTCTGAGTCCGTCACAGCAGAGGAAAAAATGAAAAGGCAAAGCATCGAAGCGAGGATGAGGGTGGATTGTGTGAATGTACAGATGACCACTTGAAGAACTACAGTTACAAGTAAGCAACCTGTTCTTCTTCTTTGTGGTCTCTGTGATCCACACATATGGGTGACTAAAAAGCAATAAGACTTACTGGAGGAGGGAGATGTCACGCCAGGATTGAAGAAAGAACTGCTCTACTGAAGGTTGCATCATTTAGAGCTCTGATATTGAGACGGTAGTGTCAAATAAATGTCGGCTGAGCCCATGTTGCCACATTACAGAGTTGCAGGAGTGAGTTACCTCTGAAAAAAGCAGCAGAGGAAGCCACGGCCCTTGTAGAGTGACACCTTACTTGCAGGGGGGCAGGGAGGCATGCCAATTGATAGGCGAGAAGTATAGTGGAGACCATCCATTTAGCGAGGGGCTATGAAGGCACCGGAAAACACCTTTTTGGGTCCGGAGTGACAGATAAAGAGACGGGTGGTTTTCTGAAAGGAGGACGTTCTAGAAATGTAGAACAACAGTGCCCTCTGAATGTCCAGAGAATGAAGTTTCACCTCCATAGGGAAGGTAGGTTAAGGAAGGAACACTGGTAATACAATATCCTGAGTCAGGTGGAATTGAGGGACAACCTTTGGAAAAACGGAGCAATCGGTTCGTAGGACTACCTTATCCTTGTGGAAGACGGCTGATCATGGCTGAAGGCACACAACTTGAGGAATGACTGATCGTGGAAGGGCACACAATTCACTTGCTCTACACACTGATGTGATAGCAACAAGGAAAACTTAAGAGCGGTGTATGAGGTTTGGGCTAAGTAGGCTGTGTTGAACTTAAGATTCCTGTGGTGGGTGTTGTTCAAATTTGATTACATAGCTTTGGGTGATGATGGAAACTACCCATTTGTCCGTAGTAACGGACCTCCAAGCCAGGACGAAAGTTTTGAGTCTGTTTTGATGAGTCCAGGTGGACTCTGTCATAAGAGTCAACTAGGCGCTGTTTAGTTTGATCTGGGTTTTACCACAGGCGGACTGGTAGTATTTGCTTTGAAAGGGCCGCTCTTATTGAGGGGAGGAAACGATCCCTGTTTGGAAGTCTTGTTCAAGCCCAAATCGGGTTGGCGATGAGGTGGCCACTGATGCTACCAATATGGGCATGACTGCACAGTAGCAGCTACAAAAGATTGGGAACCAACTCCCATTTTTCAGGCAGAGGTTTTCATTTTATGAACGTGTTCGAGAGTGTCTCCCGTGGATGTACTGAACAGGCCTTCACCGTTGAACAGAAGGTCTTCTATTTTGAACCTGGTTTCTTGATGAAGGCTTGAAGTGCGAAGCCACATGTGTCATCAGAGGGAAATGGTGGTTGCCATTGTCTTAGAGCCATAATCTTAATTTCTTGGCCCACTAATCTGTGGGCCTCTTTTTGGAAAGTCATAGCTAGCTTTTTAGCATCATCTGAAAGACTGTGAAAGAAGGTGGCTGCCTTCTCCCAAAGGAATTATTGATATGCTGCCATACAAGCTTCATAATTAGCTACTCAGAGACAATGCCACAGAGGAGTAAATTCTGTGACTGATGGTGTCTAGTTTCCTTCCCTCCAAGTCTACAGGGGCTGAATGAGATTTGTGTTTTGTTTTTGACTGAGGCGCTTCCACTATGATAGAGTTCAGCATAGGATGCTTAAAGAGGAAAGACCAATAGTCTTCCTGGACTCTATAGAGAGTCTCTATTTTCCTGGATGTGGGTGGGAGCGAGAAGGTTTCACTCAGGATTGTTTGATTACATGCAGGAGTGTAGGAAGCATCAGGATGGTGACTGGGGGTGCTAAATCAGGTTGCACTCTTTTGACTACTGGGTCCAAAACAGGAAGAGAGAAGACCTTAATTTCAAGCCCAAGGAATTTGGCCATCCTCAGGATCTGTTCTGCATAGGGTCTGATGTCATCTGATGAACACAGAGGATTCTGATCACCTACAACGGCATCCAGTGAGGAAGCTGATGCCTGGATCGAAGAGGTAGATGAGGAATCCAAGCAGTAGTCTTGAGCTGAGGAAGGTTCATTAGTCAGTGTTGAGTAAGCGAAGGCAATGATGGTTGAGTAAGTTGTACTGCCGGTGGCGACTACATAGCCGGTGGTGGGTCTGGGTAGTTTTTTCATGATGACATTAGAAATTAGCCAGAATGGGAGGGTGAAGCGAAAGCGGAAGGCTTAAAAAGTCTAGTACCGTAGTCTGTTCCAGAAGTTGGGATTTGGGAGGCTTCGGTACCATGTGAGAGGGTGGTGTACAGTCAGGAGTTGCTCTAGGTCGTTCCAAGTAAGAGGAACAAGAGCGGTGGCAGTGAGGGTAGTACCATGGATAGCCGGTATAGTCACATTGATAATGATGTCGCTTGGGTCATCATAATAGTAAGGAGGTGAGCTGTAGTAACAGAGGAGTCTGTGGCTTTCCCCTGGCATCATATCGATGGCAGAGAAAAACTCCAGGGAATGCCGAAGATGCCAGTGAGGCCCATCCGTATCGAGGGGACCTATACTTTCGTAGGGATGGATCCTGAGGTTCATAGTAGAGCTCCGGGGGGAAAATGTTCCTGGGAACCACATTCGGATACCAAACTAAGACAATGGATGTTGTCTGGAGAGCTGTGATCCTTTGGAGGATGTAACTTTTCAAGATTGGTGTCGGTGGTTGCATGGGTATCTGAGGTAGGGTTGGCAGAGAATTTCTCCACGAATCTTTGGGAGGCCGAGTGCTGACGCATTCGGCCCCCCGAAAGTGTTGGGGAAATTCTCCGCCGCCCCCCCCCCCCCCCCGGGATGGGACTTACCTTCGGCGAATGTCCCTCTCGGCGGCGGGTCCCGCCGGCCGGTCTCCCGACCGGCTGCCGCCGCCGCCATTGCAAAAAAAAAAAGTAAAGTAAAAAAAGCACACACACACCCGTGATAGGCTACGTAACGATTTACGTAGCTTATCTAGGGATGGCGGAGAATTTCTCCCCGAATCTTTGGGGGGCCGAGCACCAACGCATTCAGCCCCCCGAAATCGGCGGTGAAATTCTCCGCCCCCTCCCCCCCCCCGGGATGGGACTTACCTTTGGCGAATGTCCCTCCCGGCGGCGGGTCCCGGCGGCGGTTCGTTGGCTTTTTGGCAGAGGCGGCAGCCGGTCTTCCGACCGGCTGCCGCCACCGTCATTACAAAGTGTAAAAAACCCCTAAAACCCCGTGATAGGCTACGTAACGATTAACGTAGCCTATCACGGATAGATTTCCAAAGTCAGCCGTGATAGGCTACGTAAATCGTTATGTAGCCTATCATGGGTGACTTTGAAAAAGAAAAAAAAAGCGCGTATGCAAATGGCGGCGCCCATAGGCCGCCGCCATTTGTGTTCCTTATTTGGTCCCGGTAGTCTACGTAAAGATTTACGTAGACTACGGTGTAGTCTACATAAATCTTTACATAGACTACTGGGACCAAATAAGGAACGCAAATGGCGGCGCCCATAGGCCGCCGCCATTTGCGTACGCGCTTTTTTTTTTCCCCCCAAAGTCACCCGTGATAGGCTACATAACGATTAACGTAGCCTATCACGGCTGACTTTGGAAATCTAGCCGTGATAGACTACGTTAATCGTTACGTAGCCTATCACGGGGTTGTTGTTGTTGTTGTTGTTTTACACTTTGTTTCGCGGCTGGGGAGACGGGGCGCTTCTCCCCGGCCTGAATTTCGGCTGGGCGAGGCGGGAAGCCTCCCCCCCCCGGACTGAATTTCGGCCGGGCAAGGCAGGACGGCTCCCCTCCCTCGCCTAAACTTCGGGGGGAGAAGCGAAGCGCCTCCCCCCCACCGCGAAGCACCCCTGCGAAAAGGTAAGTGACTTTCGTACATCCCTAGTCTGAGGTGCCAATATGGCCAATGGTGGTTGGATTGGTGCCGGGACAAGCTCAGGTTCAATATCAGATTCAACCCAACGAGCCATCTTTTTCTTTTCTGTCCTGGGGCCCAAGGATTAGCAGGTCGTTTATTCTGGGATTTGGTCTGTTTGACCTGCTCGGTATCAACCATTGGTGCCGAAGGGCCAGTCTCAACCTGTTGGTCCAGGGGAACTGCTGAAGGACTCGGTACTGGACATGCTGGGGTTCCCGATATCGGGAACAATTGCCCTGAGGTGCTCTCCATGATACTGTGCATTGAGAGAATTTGCGAGAGGGCCAGAGAAGGATTCTTGCAAATGACAGCTGGTCGGTTAAGAGCGGCCGAGTCTGCCACCTTGAGGGCTTGCTCCCAAAGTAAGGCATGGACGTATGCTGTTCTGTTTCTCCTGGCCTGCTTAGTAAAGGCTCTGCAGTGACTGCAGGAATCCATGTCGTGTGCCTCTCCGAGGCAAAGGAGGCAGTCGGAATGCCATCGGTGAGCAGTATTTTCCCGCCACCCGGGTGCACTTTCTGAAGAAGGCTTTGGAGGTCATACACCCCTGAGGGGTGGAATGATGGGGAGAAAACTCAGAGAGTATAGAACAGAGAGAAAAGAAAGAGGGAGAGAAAAAGGGAAGGCTCTGTTTAGCATCCTAGAGGGACAAATGATTTGAGCGGGGGTGGGGGGATTGCCATGAGGAAAAAGAATGTTCTAAATGCTGCCAGTCACTGCGGTGGATGAAAGGGAACTGAGAAGCAAGAGGGAGCCATGCCCACAGGAGGTGGGCAGTCTCCCCCCCTAACCTTCTGTTTAGCTCTAGAACGTTACAAATGACTGTTCTGTGCAGGCGCATAACCCAAATGTGTGAGTCACAGAGACCACAAGGAAGAACACTGGGTTACATCCAATGTTAGTCCTATTTAGAGTAGACCTGCTGAAATGAATGTGACTTAAATTAGATTAATATTGGATTCAACCCATTAGTTTCTTCTAATTTAAGGAGTTTATTTGTTCTGCTAAAAATATAGAACACAGTCCCAAAGTTATGCACATTTAAGTCCCTTTGGTTTCCAAGATAGATAGATAGATAGATAGATAGATAGATAGATAGATAGATAGATAGATTTTACTCTCAGTGAAATCAGTGGGGCCTACAAGTGCTTAACTCTCAAGGGACTGTGCCCATAAAACTGACTTACTTTTCATTTTGTAATTCTTGTATTTTTTTCTGTGTTTCTTTATTCTTTTCCTCAATTTCTTCTTTTAGTTCTTTAACCTGAGTTTTGTAAAGTGTCTGTGAATAAAACAAAGAAGTCATATTGTTTTCAAAAATGTCTAATTGTTTAGACATTCTTTGTTGCAGCACATACATTTGCATATGTAATGAAAATAATGGCATGGTGTCTCTGACATGAAGTACATTCTACAGTTAATTATTATTTATTTCTAACATTTACAGGTTTAGGCAATCTCTCAAAGTGGTTTACAAATATGATTAAAACAAAACATCAATTAAATATATTGTATAATAAAGCAAGCTACAGAGAGAACGTCTATAAAAGCCAGATAATTCTTTTTCCCCAGAAGCAAATTCCCCACACTCCTGCACTGGTACCCATTTTTCCAACTGGGAGGATGGATTGAGCAATGCCATCAGCCCTGGGTGGCCTCACCAGTCATGTGCTGATTGGCAGGAAAGGCAGCAACCAGGAGCGGGTCAGAGTGGAAACTGTGCTGCTGCGTTGATAAGTTGTGATGAGTGGTGAGAGACAAGTGGAAAAAGGAGGAAGGTATCCAAGGGACGGAACCAAATGGATCCTGACAGTAAGCAGACTGACAGGTGGAAGTTCACGGATAATTCAAGACAATAATTACTTAGATAAGGACCCCTTCCCTGAAGAGAGATCGCCTTAGAGATAATTACTGGTAAGCCAAAGCCCACATGCCAGTCTTACCAGGATAGGCTTTTAGGCACCAAAACACAAAGTTCAGGCACACCCCTGAGCCCCAAACTGGTGTAGATGCCCAATCAGGCATATGGGCAGGTCCATGTTGGCCTCATATGCTGACACAGATAGGTCTATGAATGTGCATCTACTTAGGGAAGATTCTGGAGGAGAAGTACATACATATCTTCTCTATATTTCCCCTATAAACTGTAGGCTGGGGGAAGAGGGGAAGAGAGGCAGACTCCAACAATATCAATTTATTTATTTATTTATTTATTTCATTTCTATACCGCCCAATAGCCGAAGCTCTCTGGGCGGTTCACAGAAATTAAAACCAAACAACACACAATAAAACAATTTAAAATATATAGAACATTAAAACCACAATCAAGGAAAGGAAGAAGGATTAAGCTGAGAAAAAGTGGGTGAGATGGATTTCTGAGTAGACCATTTTCATAGTGGTGTTGTTTTCTGCCAAGCAACAACATTGTTTTTAGAGGGGTAGGGCTGTCCACCTACCTAGATAATCAAGCAGAAGACCCTAAGTACTTCAATACAGTAGGGAAGGTTTGCAGGCTGTCTGTGATGGAAGTTACTATCTTTTATGATGAACAATTCCAGCTTCAATTTGCCAACAATCCTTGGGCCAGATGGGATAGGAAGTATAATGAACTTGGTTTGAGCTAGTGGTCCACCGAAAGTGAGACTTCTTTCAGAGGGCTTGTTGAGAGTTAAAATTCATACTTTCTTTTTAGAGGGCAGTACAAATTTACACATGACTGCACTGCCAATTTGGAACCATATTCAGGGGTCCCATACCCTTAAAACATGAGGATCTCACAGTCCAGCCCACATGGGCCATATTATCAGTGACTCCCATTTGTCACCACCACCCCACACCCAGAAGGGAGGTGGCCAGCTCCTCAGCCTTAGCAGCCAAATGCATCTCTTGGCATGCAAGTAGGTTCCCTCAGTGAACAATACAATACATCCAAAATTGTGCTCAAAGTGTGATGTAGTCTTTGAACACAGATTTCAAATGGTTAGGGCACAGTGGAATGCAGGGTGCCATTTCATGGAAGGGAACATGGACATTGTCTTGGCACAGGAAAAGATGGAGGAAGGGCTATGGCTCAGTGGTAGAGCACATGCTTGCATGCCACAGAATCCAGGTTCAATCCCAGGCATGTCCACATAGAGCAGTGAAAACTCTTGCCTGAAACCCTGGAGAGCTGCTGCCAGTCATTGTCGACCATACTGGGCAAGATGGACCAAGGGTCTGACTCCATATAAGGCAGCTGCTTATGCTCCTATGAGGGACCAGCCTGATGGCTTAACATCCTCGAAGGATCA
Organism: Heloderma suspectum; assembly: GCF_057233095.1. Lineage (NCBI taxonomy): Eukaryota > Metazoa > Chordata > Lepidosauria > Squamata > Helodermatidae > Heloderma > Heloderma suspectum. Next base: position 80,061,012 of record NC_139461.1, on the reverse strand, counting down.
AGCTAGACATGTTCATGCACCTCCTGTCTTCCTGGGGAAAACCTTAGTGCCTTTGGGGCTTTTGAAACAGACGCTTGGGTACAGTAAATGCAATATGTGGGAAATGCCAGGGAAACGCACTTCAGCTTAGCCTGCAAGTTAATTATTCCTAGGAGAGCATTCTGCATGCAGTTGGTTAAGGCCACCACACTGTAGTATTCTGTCTTAGTCTGCTTGTCAGCCAACTTTTATAATGGAAGTTATAGTCAATGATGTTGTGACCTGCTTGTACCCAAGCTTGCATGTGTTTGTCCTGTTCTTCACCAACCCCCCTTCTCCATTTCCCCCCACCCCCTTTCTGGGAACAAACATTATGTGAAACAAAAATAGAAAACCGCTACTATTAGGTTTAAGCAAGATTTTCATAACATTGTCATAAAAAACCCTTGTGTAATATTCAAGAAGCAGCTTACAGAAAAATACTGCTCAGCTTCTAGTTGATCTTGTAGTTCACGCATCTGGCCTTCATTCCCTCTGTACTGCCTTTGAGAGAAGAAAACAGATGAGTACTATAGAACACGAAAGGCCAGGTGCTAACTTACTGGCTGGTGAATTCCTACTCGCATAACCCTTCTCTCTCTCTCCCCACCTGCACCTTAGCTGTCCCTACACCGTCCTTCACCCTCTCCTTTCCCCCATCTTTGACACAGCATTTAAATCCCAGATACAAACTCAAACAAAATATTTCTCAACTCAGGGAATTCAGCTGTGAATTTTCAGGTGCTGGGTAAGCAAACAATTTAACATCTAAGTCAGGGGTGAGGAACCTTTTTTCTGTTGAGAGCCACATTCTCTCAGAGATAATTTGCCAGAGGCTGTATGCTAGTGGCGGGCAGTGTCAAGGGCTCCTTGGAGGTCTCTCTCTGTCTAAACCAGTAGCCAAGTCCAGACACAGACAAAGGAATTCCTTTCAAAGCTTTATTCTTCTTTTACAACTTAACAACTATACCGATTGCAGCTAGATCTGAGCAGCACAGTACCTATGCCCTAAGTTGGAACAGTTGGTCCCCGTTTGAAAGGGAATTACTGGCAGACCCCTGAACTTAAGGACTAGGGAGAGTCCCTCCCCTTTTCCCTTGGATCCTCTGGGCGCAGCCGTTGTTTGAGCGCCAACCTGGCACTTCGCCTCCTTTCCGCACCCTCCATCTGGCGCCGCTCTCTGCATCTGCGTCGCACATCCACCAAGTCTGCTATCTGTGCTTGGTCACTCCCTGGACTGCTAACTAAACTAGGAATGCTGGTGGGAGGAATCTCCGTCAGCTGTTGGTCCTGGGAAAGAGGAGCGCTCTCCTCTCCCAGGAGCGACTGCTCTTCCTCAGAATCAGAACTACTCTGGGATTCTATGGGCTCAGTGTCCACCCTGACAGGTAGGGCCAAAGCCAGTGATTGACAGGGCAAGAACCAAAGGTCAATGGGGCCACCGCCTTTTCTCTCTTTCTGACACCCCCATCCCTCCAGTGGGCTGCTAGAGGAGGGACAGATTACTCTTGCCAGAGGTCTGAACTGATCATTTGCAGAGGGCTTCTGAAATTACACCTCAGATTGCCTATGCCTCTTGTAAGGTGTGAACAAGATGAGACATTTATCCTTAGACAATTTAAACTTATAAAGGGCCATGTCCAATAGTGCCATTATGCCTCCACTAGTTCTGTTGTGCCCGTGGGACCCACAACTAGTACAACAGGAACTAGCACTTCCTACAGCAACCCCGGAAATGACTGGAAACACTTGTTTCCATAGGACAGGTCAGCTGTGGGTCCTGCTAGCACGTGGGAAGGAATGGATACTGCCCCAAGTGTCTTGCCCTTTTTAATTTAAGGCTCTATGTTTCCCAAAATGAGTATTAGTGGAAATTTGTTCTGATTAGCTCATTATACAGTAATTGTAGAGTTAAGAATGGTTCCTGCCTACAAGACTAGAAACAAATCTTCAGGGATCTATTTGTATACACCAAGTAATACAGAACGCACTTAAATCAGAGTCTATCACAGAGAGAGAACTATAAATGAGAATGACATTTCCATGAGGTCATATACATATTACTAAACAAATATATTTAGGAACTGAAATGTATGCATATTTTGTATACAGAAAAATACTCAATAATATTTATAGATCATGGGATAATGCAATTGATTTCAAATTCAGTTTACTTACTTAGCCAGTTGAGCCAACTCAAACTCTGCTAATCTCTTTGCTTCCAACAATGTGTTGATCTCCTGTTTTAGTTGCTTCTCAGAACCTTTTAAACTATCTGCTTCTATAGCGTGCATCTTCAGTTCATTCTGTGTCATCACTCTCCTATTTATCTCATGCTCCAGCTGAAGTGTCAGATTCTTAACCTAACCACACAATAAACAATTTTAGCAAAGAAACAGGCTTTTAGATTTCTAAAAAAAAAAATCATATATAAATTAAATAACACCATTTCCACATTAAAATATATACAATATTCAGGATAAAATTGTGGCTAGGATCCAAAGAGCTATTGATTCCTAGGTGGATTTTTGACTTTTTTTCTTTGAACAGCAGAACTCTATGCAATATTGAAAGCTGGTTTTTAAAAGATGTTCAGTTTTAAAAGCAGTTTGGCATGAGTTATTAGGGACTCCTGACTGAAACCCCTATCTGCAAACTTCCTTAATCATGCATAACTAGTTGTGTGGTTCTTTGGGTATGTACATGTAGAACAGCAACATAAAGAACGTCCTTAGAAAACAACCAATTTTTCTGTTCTAAAGCTTTCCATAGCTCAATGTAGCAAAAGGAAGAGCCAAGAAATTTAATAACAAGCCTTACATTCTCCTATGTCTTTCCAATTCTGCCAACATTGTATGCAAGAAAGCTTTCTGGCACAAATACATAGGATATAGAATTCAGATTGCAAGGATTTGAAAAACATTTTAGATTGCCATACATTTTTGTGAAATTAATTTAGAACCATGAAATCTGATTTGCGGCTACACTCAAAAGGACAGAGTTTTTTTAAAGTTTCATTTAATTTTTCTTAAGTACCTTAAATTTATGCTCACTTTGGTATAGAAAGTAACAAACCATGCACTTTTTATTACCTCATCTTCTAATCTCTCTTTCTGCTCGTTAAGGTGCTCCAGCTTCTGCTGAGATTGCTTCAGGTCAAAGTCTAGCATGGAACATTGTTTTTCAATCTGAACTATTCGATTTTCTGCCTTTTCTCTTGCTGCTCGCTCTTCTTTCACCTTTTTTTCAATTTCTAAAGGATCAAAGATAAGCACATCTTGATACAAATTTAAATAGAAGTTTTTAATGTAGGCTTCTCTGCATACTGAATTGTCAGTGTTTCCAGGTTTTCAGCAGGACTTGACCGGATATCCTACAGTGTCTCTACATTTTGGCTAAGTAGCTAGAATGACCTAGTGATGGAGCTTTCCTGGGCCTGTTAATCTTTATCACCACCTCTTCACTGCGTTGGCACCCAAAATTCTTTGCAAATCAGTGAGGAAAACCAATAGACTCATTTCAAAGACTCAGGAAACAGTGGCTGAGTTTGGATGATCACTGGGGGAAACAATGCAGTGTCAGTTGTTTCTCTCATACCTGCCAGTCGCATGACCAGGATTATCCTAATTACATAAGAAGAGCCATGCTAGATCAGACCAAGGATCCATCTGGTCCAGCATTCTGTTCACACAGCGGCCAACCAGCTGTCAACCAGGAAACCACAAGCAGGACACGAGTGCAACTTGGTAGTTTAACTATATGCTGCGTGAAGAAGTATTTATTTTTATCTGTCCTGAATCTCCCACCAATCAGCTTCGTGGTATGACCTTGGGTTCTAGTATTATGTAAGAGGGAGAAAAAAAGTCTCCCTATCCACATCCTCCACACCACGCACAATTTTGTACACCTCTATCATGTCTTCCCTTACCCTCCTTTTTTCCAAGCTAAACAATCACAGCTCTTGTAACCTTCCCTCATAGGGGAGATGCTCCAGCCCCTTGATCATTTTAGTTGCCCCTTTCTGCACTTTTAGTGCAGCATCCTGTTTCCCACAGTGACTAACCCGATGCCTCTAGGAAGCCTACAAGCAGGATATGATGGAAATATCCCTCTTCCACTATTGTTCCCCAGCAACTGGTATTCAGAGGCATGCTGTCTCCAGTCCAGAAGGTAGCATATAGCCATCATGACTAGTACTTATTGATAGCCTTTTCCTCAATGAATCTGTCTAATCGTCTTTTAAATCCCTCTAAATTGGTGGCTGTCACCACATCCTGTGACTGAATTTCATAGTTTAACTTTCAAAAGCTTCATCATCCACCTCATTCTTAGTATTATTTATCTATTCACAGATGTCTTGTGTAGATAAAAACAGTAAATACTTTGAGGTGAAGCCAACAAAATAATTGTGTCATAATACTGCTAGATAGACATTTTCCCATTACAGAACTGTACGTTAAACATTATACTATGACAGCTTCCATAAGAAGTTTTGTTTTGCATCAGATGGAGGAAACACATATTTGAAGGCTCAAAGGTCTAACTCTTGCCTGTCTCCTACTGACTTCAAATAACAATTTAGCAGGCTTTCCTGCCTTAGGAAGGAAATGGTAGATTAACCAATTGTTATCCAAAGGAAAAATATGAACAAACATTAACAGTATTTTAACCTGGTACATCATTCAAAACTGTAAGAACTTACCACACATTGCAACTGACTTGGCCTCTTCAATTGATTGATGCTTGTCAGTTAATCGAGCTTTATTTATGTTATGTTCATTTACTTCTTGCTCTAAACGCTGTTGTAACATTTTGAGTTTGTAGTTTAGATCTATTTCTAAATTATTTTTTTCCTGAAAAATATTTTTATAAATCTAAATCAGATCGAGAACACCATACCATACTAAATCTGACAAATGTTCAGATTTCATGACACTCTTAAATGGCTTTTTCTCTTTCCTCTAAATCTTATTTTATTTACTGCATTTTATTTACTGCATATTTAATGGTTTATGGTATATAGCTTACCACAATAATGATCTATTACACTGTGTAAGAGTGATCGTGAAGAGTAAAGTAAAACAGACACACTTCCAGTATACATAACTTGTAAATATTTATGATTAAAGACTGGGCTTCACAGCTTTGCCTCGTACAAATTTCCTGACTTGAGGAGGGTGTGTGTGTTAAATTACAAGTTCCCTGTCTTCCCAACATCCAACTAACAAAACAATAGATGTTGAACTTCTTAGGGTAACAACTTGTCTTTTTGCTTAAAATATTTGGTGTAAAAGTACATGCATTGGTAGCATCATCAAAATAAAAACAACAAATTCATTACAATTATTGCTGTATTTGTAACAGCTTGATCCACAACCATATGAAATAAAAAATACTTTATATAGGCAACTGAACTAAATCAGTTTAAATTCAAACACAGTGACTTAGCTCACCATAATTTAGGATGGGTGAGGAGCACAGCCTTTCAGTTGTTACCATTGTTAGACACTTGGGAGTCAGAAAGTCTTGCCAACCTACTGCAAATCACCCAGAGATCTATCAATAGATCCTGATCTACCTTCTGCCCACTCCTGATTTTAAATGTTATGCAATCATCCTGTCACTTTCACATGCTGATACACACCCATAATATTCAAGAAGTAAAGATTTATGCCTAACACACGCAATAATTTATGCCTCATTATTTACGTTACCCTTTCAGAATGATTAAGCATGTCCTGGGCCTGTTTTCTTTCTTCTTCCACTCTTTCAAGATTGTTCTTTATACCTTTGATTTCTTCTTGTAAAGATGTAATCCGAGCTACATTAACAATTACATAATTTTATCTGCTACTGTACTTGCACACACAATCATAAATATTATTTACCTACATAAAATTTCCATCATACAATCAAGGTCATTCATTTAAAAAGACATAATGTTTAAAACATTAGTGTTATGCTATTAACCTTCACTAAAATTTAGTATTTAAAGAAAATGAAATTAGTACATATATATTGGACCAATATAAAAATGAAGCCAATATTAGATGTGACATAATTTTATGCAAGAATGGCCAGCTGAACATTCTGCAGTCAAAATGGCAAATACAGATTATGCATGTTCTATTACAATTTTTAAAAATAGTATTTATTATTATGAAGAATTCTTGGACACATCAAAAGGAGAAAATTGTGTTCCTACATTGTGTTCCCTAAAAGGTATCCTAAGAGCTATTTATTTCACCAAATATTTCTCATACCAACATACATGCACAGAAGCAGGCATTCTTAGTTGGATAAGGAAGTGCAAAAGTCCACAAATTTCCTCTCTCCAATCCAGATGCAGAGATGCACATACAAAACCCTCTTTTAAAAGCAGTAATTTCACCTATCAGTGGTTTGGAAGGGGTACTAGGAGGACTGGATCTATTCTCACTCCTTACTGAACAGCTGATAGATATCACTGCAGCTTTTTGGAGATAGTTCTGTGTATGCTGCCTTTCTTGCTGCATGCATTCTGTTAGATCAGAGCTTTAGTTCCCTACAGAAATATTTCAGTACTGTTTTGAAATAGCTATTTCTATAAGATAAATAGAAGCAAGAATGATTTAAGGGGGGGTCAGGAGGAGTTCCAATCTACAGCTGCACTGTGTGTACAAATGACATAATGTGTAAAAATGACATTGGGCAAAATAATTTAGGGCACAATCCTAAGGGGATAGGCAGCTGCCTCTGAACTTGGAGGCAACCGCCTATCGAATGCAGGGCAGGAGAAGCGTGGACGGGATCATTCCCTCCATGCTTCTTTTGCCCTGCATTTGTGGCTAGACAGACGATTTCGGCTGTCTAGCTGTGGGAAGGCAGAGCGGGAGAGGAGGCTGTTGTATGACACATACGATGTGTCGAACCGGCATTTCTGCCTTCCTCGCCCCAGAACACCCCGTTTTGGCCGCTCCACACTCCTCTTCTGAGCGTGGAGTGCAGGGGCTGTTCCGCGCTGCCTGCAAGGCGGCATGGAAGGGAGGAAAGGTAATTTGTCAGGGAACGGACCTCGGGGCACAGGCTCCAAGGTCGGTTCCTGGAAAACCACATATCCTATGGCCATCTAGCTACTGACTAGCGGCCATAGGATTGTTCCCTTAGTTATATTAAGATTATATCTTTACCACTTAATTCAGCAATGTTTCAGAATAAGGAATATTTGCAAAAGTGAGCAAGAGAAACACCATCCTAGGCTAAACTTTCCACTAAAGTGAGCAGAGCTTTCCTAAAATAAGCATAAAATGCTTGAGTCTCCCCCTGGATTTAATAATTCTCAATTCAGCGGAGGGAATAATCTGTGCTCTTTTGGACTGGAAGGCTTCTTACTATTATTTTTCTCCCTGAAAAGCAAGAAAACTTAAAGCCCTGTGAGACATTTATTCTGTACTTGAATTATCAAGGTAACCAGTCTGGGGCTTGCTCATACCTTTACAAAACCCAGGGGAAAGATCATCATCTAAACTGGTGCAATACCTATACAGGGGATCTCTCTACCATGCAGCATGCCTTCCATCCCCAAAATGCATAAAGGGTCTGTGGGTGTGTCTTGGGGGAGTAGTACATCATGGGTCTTGGTGTCCATTGAAATAAGATGAGTCAGAAACCATTAGACAGCACAATTAAGTATTTTTATTCTGGTGCTTTCTGTCATCCCTGGCACTAGACAGGCATGACGAAACACATTCTAAACGCTAGTATCAATATCTCATTTTCTTTCTCCCTTCCTTCCTTTCCTCTCAGGCTAGATCCCTGTCAGTGTCTGGTGCTAGGGAAGGCTAAAGCCACTATTCCACCTCAAGGCAGGGAGTTTCCATCACCTCTCCAAAGTCCTGTGGGCCCAGAAGACCTGCAGCAGGGCTCAGTGTGAGGTGGAAAGCTCTCTCTGGGAGATAGGAGGCAGGTGAAGAACTATCTTCCTCTCCCTTCCTTCTCTTGAGCTACCACCTCCACCCCAACCCCAGCTTTCTGCAGGATACTCTTCTAACCCCTCCCTGTCCCAGTGCTGCTGCTAAGATCCTCCAGCTGCTTTCTGCATTTCCAGGTCAGCCTAAAGCCTGTCAGTGTTTAGTGGTTCTGGGTGCTGCAGGTTATAGCAAAGTTGGCAGAACTCCATGGCGGCATGGTTCCAAGGAGCAGGTGCTTTGTTGGCAGTTCTATTGCTTTGTGCATTCTGAAAAGGACTAACCAGTGTGCAAGGGCCAAATGAGGCAGGATTCTCTTGTCCTTTTGTGCACATGGAAGCCTCCATATTTTCAAACATAGAGCCCAGGAACTAGACTCATCTATCTATAGTACGAACAAAGGAAAGAAATTCTTGAACAATTTCTTCTTCCATGGTATATGTTCTGCTCAAGGTGGCAGGACAAAACAATATTTTATTCAATAGAACTAATAGCTACCTCAAATGTTCAACATACATGCAGCATTCAATGTTTAAATTAAAGTAATATATTTCAGTCAACAGTATTACAGAAGATACTTCACAGGTATGGAAATTATAACATATAGGGCAGTATCCAATGCTGCTGGTCCACTTACACTACTGATGTACCACTAGCATAAATGACTTATAATGGTATGCTAATAGCATAAGCTGGTGTGACAGGTATCCCTGGAAAACCTGTCACACCAGCTTACGCTATTGGCATACCATATGCTAATGGTATGTTAATAGCATACGGGAACCAGCGGTGTTGGATACTTCCCAATATCTAGATTTTTAATGTAATCCCTTTATATCATCTGCAATACTGTTCAAAGCATTAAAAAACCCAATTTCAAGGGAGCTTTACAGATCAGCATAATATACTTCACATATTTACAGGAACAATAGAAATGGTGTGCATTGGAGGTTTGTGTGTAAGGAAAGAATATGCAACTGCAATACCTTTCTTGGATGTCAGATACCATGCAAAAGGCTCAGGAGTAGCAAGTTAAAAGAAGCCCTAAAACTAGCTGTAAGTTACACATTTTCAAGGTTTCTATCATGATATTTTGAAGCTACATAATCAGAATGATTGTAAGTGTAAATATTTTTTAAATTACACTGGTATAGAATTATTACCTTGTAGCTCTCCAATAATTTCTGATCCGTGACTCCTATCCCTTCGTTCTACTTCCAGTGCTGCTTGCAGTTGGTAATAATCCTTTTCCACTTGTAATTTTGTGCTCTCTAGGATTCTGCATCTCTCTTGCAACTCCCTATTTAGGGATTCGAACTGACTTACTGACTTGCTCATTTCTGTGTGACTCTTTCTCAACCGTGCTGCAGTATCCGACTCTGTCCTCAGTAAATCATTGGCCTCTTCAAGCTGTTGAGAAGGAAGGAGTAAGGCAAAAGTAACAGGGGACAGGATACAATGAGTATGCCTAAGTGGATACATTTGGTGGGGAAAACTGAATGTAGGTACAGAAAATAACTTACTTGCTTTTGCAACTGTGCTATTTTTTCATTAGTAATATGTGAATGCTGACTAATTTTTTTTAAGTCTTCCAACTGGTCTTTTAATGTTGATACTACAAACAAAGAAAAACATGAAATGTGAATATACATGTCTCCTGAAGATATATTTTATAGTATTTCTACACAGCTAGAAAAAACAAGCAACTATACTGAGGCTTAGTCAAACACAGGTATGGTCATAACTCTGAAAAATGCTATGGTTTTCATACAGTTCAAAAAGTAACCTATAAAAGGGAAATACAGCTTACCTTCATTTTCTACATTCCGCCGTTTCTCATTCTCCTGTTCAACTTTTCTTTGATATTCACTTATTTTGTGTTGCAGAAGCTTATTCTCCTTCTCAACCTGAGTAAATGTTGATTCCAAGTTTTTCCTCTGATTACCCTGTAAGTTGTACATAGCCACTCAGTTACATGTTTTAAAAATACTGAGGTCAACTGACATGAAGAATCTGTATAATACGATAGTTATACGATCACTAGACAAGACATTTTAATATGCCTGGGGAGAATGCATCTGGGGTATGTGTGGAGGAGATAATGTCCTTCGATTACATCATTATTACAACTGAGAGGCCCTCGTTGGCTCTCTCTCTCTCTTCACAATCTCCCTGCTGAGTGGTGTAGCACTCAGGAAAAGCTGACCAGCTGTTGTAGAGAGATGAGGTGACTAAAGCCTGGCAAAATAAACTAACCAGCCCCATCAGGGTGCAAGCATCTCCCCCAAAAGAGAAGAAGCCTTCAACCAGAGGAGGGTTGGGAAGGGAACCTTGTTTCCAAGAGCCTGCACAGAAGTTCTGGAAAGCCAGACATCTGGACACAAGAGGGTTCCTCTTATCCTTTATGCATTCTGATCTTTCCCTTTCCAGGTGTCTTCCCTGCAGAAAAGGCAGTCAGGAAGAAATAAACTGGTTAGATGATCATCTTATTCATGGGGCGTGTGTGTGTGTGTTGGTATAGCTCTGTGGTGTGAGTGGGTATCTTGCGTGTGTGTTTCTCTAAATATCACCTTAACTTCTGTGAAATGAAGTTGTTTTTCATGGGGGCAAATATGTAATTTGGCATTTGGGCTCAGACCCCACGTCTGCCTTGTTACTTAGGTTCTTGTGCAAGTTGCTTTTCTTTTAGCCTTACCCATTTGCCATCTGGGAAATTGGTGTTTCGTGACTGGCCATGCCCACCATGACAGCCATTCTGGGAAGCCCCCACAATGGTAGCCGTTTCTTGAGAGAGTACATTACACTCTCTCAAAATTCCAAATGTCCCATTGGACCCAAAAGATTGGGGACTCTTGGACTAGATGGATTTGTTTTCTAATTCAGCAAGGCTTTTCTGTTCCTTTCCATCCCATGATCTTTCACCCAAAGGAATCCCCCATTTTCACCCTTTAGCATTCAGTTTTCCTTAAGTAAGAATTGAGTTACATGATAAGCAAGATAATTTTATAGAACTGATCCTAGACTGTATCACATCACATTGCTTTTGGGGAATTCAAAGAGTAGAAAGCGTCCTGCATGTAGCAAGCTAGCATATCTGAAAGAAATGTTCTACACAAGTTGTCTTATTGAAATATATAAAAATGTATAAAGAGCATCAAAAAATCCAGCTCCCCCACAGTATGAAGTGACACAATCTTAGAAGAACTCTTGGGCTGCATTTGGACATAATGCTAAACCCTATTTTACTGTGAGATGAACAAGCCTAATCTACCCTATCACATATTCCTCTGCCCCTCTCCTTCTCCAACGTGGACACAAGGAGGAGTTCAGAAATTTTCAGTTCTGTCTTTGTTAACCATAGCTTCCTATGTCATTTCAAACCCAACCATCTGTGGTTAACCATAACTATGGTTCATTTGAAACAAGCCAACTTCAAACCATGGTTTATAAAGCTGTCTTGTTTCAACAAACCATAATTAAGATTAACCACAATTTTGGGTTCAGAGGAATCCTGAACTGCAATTAATGCAGCCACACCACAGCATGCTAGCCCAGCTGGAACATGTGAGCCCAGGAGAAGGCTAGACTTATTCTTATAACACTCAACTATGGTCTAGTGTTACATCTGAACGCAGCCTATGTGATTTTGCTGAATAGGTATATCAGTCTCCTTTGTAACCCTATTTTCTTAAATTCTTCTTATAAAATGAGCAACATACCAGCAAGTTCTCATCCACTCCTACTCAGTTCAGTGTCAAAATCATATAATAACAGTCACTGAAAAATCAAAATAACCACCCACTTACCTCTTCATCTAATTCTTTCATGATCTTGTCTAGTTTAATGTTTGATGTTCTACAAAAAAAAAAAAAGATGTTAAAACTGTTATTTTTTGTTTTGGGGTTAATATTTTTCATCTGTGCTCAAACAATATAGCCAAAGCCTCAAGTACATGGCTAAGACATAAAGAGCTACAGCACCTGGTCACCCTGTTCTCAAAACGCCCACTTTAACTCAACTGTACTGCAGCAACAAACATCAACAACACTGTGTAATCCAGAACCAAAACCCTGTGGCAGTAGCAGCACAGAACAAGCCACTGCAATCCTGTGCACTCCGCATCATATTTTGCCATGTGTCTTTTGATATGTTTAAGAACTGACTCCATGAGGTCTTGAAGAGGAGCAGCAAGCTTTCCTCATACATGCTGCCAGAGTACATCTTGGAATCCCAGTGACATGTTTGTATTTTTAAAAATATGCTCAGAGCCAGAATCCTCTGACAAATCAGATTAAGTAGGCAGCATCATGCCCAACTGGTGGTTATGGAAAACATCTCCCTTTCTAGCATTTTGTAATGCTATATTTGAAGGTGTCAGTAAGAAATCTGAATTTTTTTATAGGGCTCGTATTATATGGTCTAGCCAAGAGCCTAAGCAGAATTTGACAAGGAGTAGGGTGAGCTCTCCTCTTCATGGACCACTGCCTTGTTGTGGCGAAGGGGCTTGCATAGCTCAGTGAAGCCATAAGGTATGCCATGCAGGGCCACCCAAGACGGACAGGTCATGGCAGAGAGTTCTGACAAAATGTGGTCCACTGGAGAAGGAAATGGCAACCCAATCCTGTATTCTTGCCAAGAAAACCCCATGGAACGTATCACAAGGCTAAAAGAGATGACGCCGGAAGATGAGCCCCTCAGGTTGGAAGGTGTCCAATATACTACTGGGGAAGAGCAGAGGGAATTTCCAAGTAGCGCCAGAAAGAGTGAAGCGGCTGGGCCAAACCCGAAAGGACACTCAGCTGTGGATGTGTCTGGTGGTGAAAAGAAAGTCCGATGCTGTAAAGAACAATATTGTTTAGGAACCTGGAATGTAAGATCAATGAATCAAGGCAAGCTGGAGGTGGTCAAACATGAGATGGCAAGATTGAACATCGACGTCTTGGGAATCAGCAAACTAAAATGGACAAGCAGGGGCGAATTTAATTCAGGTGACCATTATATCTACTACTGTGGGCAAGAATCCCTTAGAAGAAATGGAGTAGCATTCATAGTCAATAAAAGCGTGGGAAAAGCAGTACTGGGGTACAATCTCAAAAACGATAGAATGATCTCAGTACAAACCCAAGGTAAACCATTCAACATCACAGTAATTCAAGTCTATGCCCTAAGCACTGAGGCCGAAGTTGAGGTTGATCGGTTCTATGAAGACCTACAACACCTTCCAGAATTAACACCAAAAAAAAGATGTCCTTTTCATCATAGGGGATTGGAATGCTAAAGTAGGAAGTCAAGAAATCACCGGGATAACAGGCAAGCATGGCCTTGGTGTACAAAATGAAGCAGGACAAAGGCTAACAGAGTTTTGCCAAAAGAACACGTTGATCATAGCAAACACTCTTTTCCAACAGCACAAGAGGCAACTCTACACATGGACATCACCAGATGGTCAATATCGAAATCAGACTGATTATGTCCTTTGCAGCCAAAGATGGAGAACCTCAATACAGTCAGTAAAAACAAGACCTGGAGCTGACTGTGGCTCAGATCATGAGCTTCTTGTGGCAAAATTTCAGCTGAAATTGAAGAACGTAGGGAAAACCACTAAACCATTCAGGTATGACCTCAATCATATCCCTTATGAATATACAGTGGAGGTGAGGAATAGATTTAAGGGATTAGACCTGACAGACAGAGTGCCTGAGGAACTATGGACGGAGGTCAGTAACACTGTTCAGGAGGCAGCAACTCAATCCATCCCCAAGAGAAAGAAATGCAGGAAAGCAAAGTGGCTGTCTGTTGAGGCTTTAGAAGTAGCTGAGGAAAGAAGGGAAGCGAAAAGCAAGGGAGAAAGGGGAAGATATACCCAACTGAATGCAGAGTTACAGAGAATAGCAAGGAGAGACAAGAAGGCCTTCTTAAATGAACAATGCAAAGAAATTGAAATAGAATGGGAAAGACTAGAGATCTCTTCAAGAAAATCGGAGATCTCAAGGGAACATGTTTTGTGCAAAGACGGGCATGATGAAGGACAAAGAAGGCAGGGACCTCACAGAAGCAGAGGAGATTAAGAAGAGGTGGAAGGAGTACACAGAAGAACTATACAGGAAAGATCTGAATGTCCCTGATAGCCATGATAGCGCGGTCACTGAACTTGAGCCAGACATCCTAGAGTGTGAAGTCAAGTGGGCCTTAGGAAGCATTACTAACAACAAAGCTAGCGGAGATGACAGTATTCCAGCTGAGCTATTTAAAATCCTAAAAGATGATGCTGTTCAAGTGCTGCACTCAATATGACAACAAATTTGGAACACTCAACAGTGGCCACAAGACTGGAAAAGGTCAGTTTACATTCCACTTCCAAAGAAGGGCAATGCCAAAGAGTGTTCAAACTATCATACAATTGTGCTCATTTCACATGCCAGCAAGGTTATACTCAAAATCCTACAAGCTAGGCTTCAGCAGTATGCGAACCGAGAACTATCGGAAGTACAAGCTGGGTCTCGAAGAGGCAGAGGAACTAGAGATCAAATCGCCAACATTTGCTGGATCATGGAGAACGCAAGAGAATTCCAGAAAAACGTCTATTTCTGCTTCACTGACTACACTAAAGCCTTTGATTGTGTGGATCACAACAAACTGTGGCAAATTCTTAAAGAGATGGGAATACCAGACCACCTTACCTGTCTCCTGAGAAACCTGTACGAGGGACAAGGAGCAACAGTAAGAACCAGTCATGGAACAACCGATTGGTTCAAAATTGGGAAAGGAGTATGACAAGGCTACATATTGTCACCCTGCTTATTTAACTTATATGCAGAGTACATCATGAGAAATCCCGGGTTGGATGAATTAAGGTCGGAATGGATCGCAGGTCGGAATTAAGATTGCTGGGAGAATTATCAACAACCTCAGATACGCAGATGATACCACCCTAATGGCAGAAAGTGAAGAGGATCTAAAGAGCCTCTTGTTGAGGTTGAAAGTGGAGAGTGCAAAAGCTGGTTAGAAACTCAACATTAAAAAAAACGAAGATCATGGCATCTGGCCCCATCACTTCCCAGCATATTACTTCCTGGAGGAAAGCTATGGCAAACCTAGACAGCAGAGTAAGAAGCAGAGATATCACCTTGCCGACAAAGGTCCGTATAATCAAAGCTATGGTTTTCCCAGTAGTAATGTATGGCTGTGAGAGCTGGACTATAAGGAAGGCTGAGCGCCGAAGAATTGATGCTTTCGAGCTGTGGTGCTGGAGAAGACTCTTACGATTCCCCTGGACTGCAAGGAGGTCAAAGCAGTCCATCCTAAAGGAAATCAACCCTGACTGCTCATTGGAAGGACAGATACTGAAGCTGAAGCTCAAATATTTTGGCCACCTAATGCAAAGAGAAAACTCCCTGGAAAAGACCCTGATGCTGGGAAAGATTGAAGGCAAAAGAAGAAGGGGTCGGCAGAGGATGAGATGGCTGGATAGCATCACTGATGCAATGAATATGAACTTGAGCACACTCCGGGAGAGAGTGGAGGACAGGAAGGCCTGGCATGCTATGGTCCATGGGATCACAAAGAGTCAGACACGACTTAACGACTGAACAAGGGTGAGCTCTAATGGGGAATGGAGATTGATCCAAGTGGCAGAAAATGGCAGATTCTAAAGGAATCTCTCTCTAGCATATTATAAAGGATCTAATCACAATCCTTAATTATCCCATTCTTCGCTCCAAAGATACCCAATGCCTCTGCAAAATTCCATAAGTGCCCTTTGTCTCTCTCTTCATAATGGCAGCAGACAAACCCATCTGTGCTGCTACCACCAACTCCTCATAGTATTACTTTCCGAAGTGTTGCTCTTAAACAGCCCCTAGTTCAATGCCCAATTCTTGTGAGGGAAGGGAGAAAAATATTTGGGGCAGAATCCAACGATGACCGCCCACACGTGGCCAGCCCTGTCAATTCTGTTCTACAAGTGGTGCCCGCAATTATGGAACAGAGATTTAGCACTTCCAGGGGCAACCCACAACAAGTGGAAACGCTGGCTTCTGGAATAGAGGCCAGCGGAGCTTGTATACAGGAGCTCTGCTGATCTGCCCCATTCCGGAAATGAGTGCTTTCATTCATTTCAGAGCTCGTCCCCGGAAGTGTTAAATCTCTTTTGCCCAAGTGGTGGATGCCAGTTGTGCAATCGAATTGGTGGGTCTGGCCGCACGGGAAACAAAAATGGCAGCGGGTGGGGGCACACACAGATGGGTAGCATTGGATACTGCCATCTGTTCCCTAATGTTAACACCATCATTACCTCTCAATATAAAATTTACACAACTGAGGTTTTTGAAATTCTGAGAACATGAAATCTGTCACCTGAATTTTTGTTCCATTTCATCTTTCAGTTGCATTTCATTTTGTAGCTGTTCTTCAAGCTGATAGATAGTTTTTTGCAAAGATTCCAGCTTCAAATATAAAAGACAGAATGAACAGAAAAGCAAGGCTTTACATGAACCTCAAATAACGGCTAAATGATATATAATCTACTTTAGAGCAGCAATGTAAAATTGTTTTAAATCGTTTTCCATATCTTTGCAAATGCACTTATATTAAAAACTAGGACATCAAATTTCAGCTGGCAGATTAATTAACACTTAAATTGATTAATCAATATGTGCATATTTTAATCAGTGGTACCACCAGTTAAGAACAAATTCACTTAATTTTTCAGACAATTTTGGTTCAGTTGTGTAATAGGTAATGAGGCAAATACATTAAAGATGTTTTATCCTCAAAATTAGTGCAAATTCTTGTTACCATACTCATCCTTCAATATTTTGAAAATAAATCTATATAGATGTGACAGTAATTTAAATTTATTTAAAATTAATCAATTAAAATGCAAAGGATTAATCAACAAAGAAAACCTTTAGAGTGTTGGTCTGAATCCTAGGGACTGCAGCATTGCTCATAAAATCCTTCTGAGATCACAGACAGTGCTCTGACCTCGGAAGTGCAGGTCGGAGATCTGCCCCCCTCTCATGCCCCCTCACAGCCACTGCAGAAAGAACCACGCCAGCTACTTCTCCAAGTTTTTATTTTATTATTAAATTTAATTATTAAATAAGTTCAGAAACTCAACCTCAGAGAGGGGAAAAGGGGGCATTCCAGTGGGCAGGGGGGGAAGGAGACCGGAGATGCCAGGATACGAGTTATCCCATGTCTCTTCCAGGCTCCTTCCCTCCCCATTAGAAGTGCCTTTGCTAGACAGGGTAAAGAGCCTGTCTACCAAAATCTGCACGGCAGGAGGATGGGGAGGCAAAGATTGCCTCTGCCACTCCTCCCACCATGCACTGGATCATCGGACACCTTCAAATTTGGGGGTTTCTGATCACCAAGGGCGCAATTGATAGGATTGCGCCCTTAATCAGCTAACATCATTATTTGACTGATGTCTGTTTAGAAAAAAACTGATAACAAAAAAGTTTTGTTTTTGTTTTTTTAAAGATGAGACATACCAAACTTTTATCTACATTGGTGCTTGCCCTGTTGTCATTAGAATTTGCTGTACAGCTGGATAAATACCTGTAAACACAATTTTAACATTTTTTAAAAGATGTAAACAAAAGAAGCCCAAACATTTACTCTCAAAAGCATGAAAAACTAAATGCACATTCCATATAAAAATGATTTTGACTATGTTTTCAAAGCCAAAGGAACGTGCACTACATCGAGTTTTAGACAGAAAAAATATATGCCTCTTATCTACGACAATGAAAAATGTTGCTCTACCTTGTAATGTTATTAAGACAAATCACAAGTTAATACTATGTTTTATTTTTCAACCATCATTAATTCACAATAGTTTCCAGAACAGGTATGCGTGTTTCTGGTCCTACTTGAAGCTGGATTTATAGAGGAGTAAATGACAACATAGGAAAAGAACTAAGAGCAGACTATGGGTCAGACCAAAGCGCCACTTTGGCTATAATCCTATATACACTTACTTGGGAATAAGTCCTATTGAACTCAAGGTTGCTTACTCCTTGTTTCCACAGCAGCCAACCAGATGAATCTGGGAAGTCCACAACAATGGCATGAAGGCAATACCCATTTCCATTGTTATTCTCTAGTAACTGGTATTCAGTGTCATACTAGTTCAATAATAGCCGTTTATACATTTTTTATAGTGTATAAAATCCTGTCCCCTTCCAAAACCTGCTCCGCCAACCTGCACCCTTCCAGAAACAAGCATTTCCATTCATTTGGGGGCTTGCTTCCGGAGCCAGTAAATCATCGCTCCGCAAGTGGTAGGGGCCACTTGCGGACCAGAAGCAGTGAAGCTGGCCATGTATTGCTCGGAATTGGCAGCCAGCTCTTCTAATGAATGGGCAGCGTTGGATCCTACCCATTGTATTCTTTTATAAACCTCTTTCATTCTCCCCTTTAGTCACCATTTTTCCTAAACTAAAAAGCTGCAAATATTTTAGCTTTTCCTCATACAGAAGGTGCTCCAGCCCCCTGATCATTTTGGCTGCATATTTCTGCACCCCAGTTACATAAAACTTGAATGTCCACATCAGATACAATGCTAATGCTTCAGGACTTGCTATGTGCAATTTTAAGAGCCTATTTTCATATTCTGAGACATTGCCTTTAACTAAAACATGAGTGCATATCTGAGAAATAAGCAAAAACACACACCCTTTTTAGACAGCTTTCCTTTAAATCTCATATATAATTTTGCTTTAAAACATGTATTTTGAGTGTGCAGAGTTCTATATCTAGTCAAAAAATCCTGGCTCATTAGAAGGTTTAACAAGTTCCTTCTGTCAGTTGAGTAATTTACTGTTCCAAGTACTATGGCTGGGCAGTTCCTCAAAATCATGTAATTGGCTATATAATGGTGAAATGTTATTTACACTAATACTTGTTTCTGAACCTGGGGAGATGTATCGCTGTCATATTTTGAAAGCCCTCAGGTGTTTAAAGGTTTTTTTTAATGTATTCTGAGATGTTCCAGGATCCTAATAGGCATCAACAAACTAAGTGTTAATTTAGTTTGCAAATAATTCAGTGGATTGTCCATTTGCTTGAGCTTTCCTTGTCTGCTCACCAGGAACTATTGCTATTTACCACAGCTAATAAACAGGCAAGACAGTTTAATGAACAAAACTAGGCAGAATAATTTGACTCTAACAGTGTAATTCCTAAACATATCTATTCAGAAGTAAGCCCAACTGAGTTCAAAGGGACTTGCTTCCAGGCAAGTGTATATAAGATTGCATCCTAAAGATGGTAGTCACAGGAAGACCCTAACTATATGCCTTACCGCTGCTGTGCTCCCACTGTTTCTGTTGCATCAGCAGGACCCAGTGCTAGTGCTTCGTAAAGTAAACGCAGTATCAGTAGAAATGCTCGTTTCTGGAATGCGTCAGGTCAGCGAAGCTCCCTTCTGCAAACTCTGCTGACCTACCCTGTTCCAGAAATGAGCATTTTGCTTCAGGACCTGCTAGATTCCTGTTGTGCTAGCGGTGGGTCTCACTACCGGGGCAATGTTGGATACTGCCCACTGTAAAAGAAAAGGGATGCATGAGGAATCAAAATGAAAGACTTCTAAAACCCACATAAAGAGATGTGCAAAATGGCTGACCATGCTGTAAGTTAAAAACTGTTGTGATATGTTTCAATTTGGAGGATATTGCAAAGCATTTTCTTGAAATATTCAAACTAAATCAAAACTAAGCCAGATTTGTGACATTCCTCTTAAATCCTGTTAGTTTTATCTCACTGCTCTTTTTTACAGGCTGGTATTTTTACTAGTAAATGTATATACTTACTGGTGGTTACTGTAGTAAGTAAATCCTACAAAAGGTAGCTGGTTGCCAACAAATGCTTTTGGTATAGGGAATGTTTCTTCTTCTCCTTTATCTTCCTCCAAATCATCAAAGTTACTAGTGTCAATATCACTACTTAAATCAGGCACAACAGGTGCTACAGCTACCAATAAAACAAACACGAATTACTAAAATGTTTATTAAAATGTGTCTATTAAAAATGTTATATTTGTGAAGAAGCAAGGTCCTGAAAAATGGATAGGGACATCACAAGGTCACATGACAAGAGGTAACTTTTTTCTACATTATGCAGTACATGCAAGAGATAAAACACTCTATTAAACATTTAAAGATTCATAATGTAACAGTTATAATATTAAGGAGAACATTCCAAAAGGACATTTTTGCTTTCTAAAAGAATACAGTTTTATACCTCTTTAAATTTGAGAAAATTTTAATATTTATTTATTTATTTATTTATTATTAAATTTATTAATCGCCCATCTGGCTGGTCACCCAGCCACTCTGGGCGATGTACAACATACAATAAAACAGTTTAAAACAATACAATTCTACAATAAAAACATTTTCTAAAATACCCTAACCCACCCCAAATGCCTGCCTGAACAACCACGTTTTTAATGCACGACGGAAGCTCATTAAAGAGGGTGCATGGACGGAGTTCCCTAGGGAGGGAGTTCCACAGAGTGGGGGCCACCACAGAAAAGGCCCTCTCCCTCGTCCCCACCAGTCTAGCTGTCCTGGCTGATAGGACAGAGAGAAGGCCATCTGAGGCTGATCTTGTTAATGAAATGGCTTATCAATAGTATCTGACACCAGGGAAGATTTAAAAAGAGATATATAAGCAAAAGGTAAATGTTGGTTCTATCTACAAAACAAAGGCCATTTTGTCCATATGTGGTAGCTATGTGAAACAGCAAGAAGGTTTTGAAGAATTGTTATTAAACCTATCTATTGCTCCCTTGATGATTAGAAGCCCCTGAACTCAAAGGGTTCCAATCATCCAATGCAGGGAGGGAGGAGCAGCAGAGGTGATCTTTATCTCCCCATCCTCCCACCCTACATATTTCGCTAGACGTGCTTTTTAGCCCATCTAGCAATAGCTATTTAGCTCATTTAGCAATGCCACCTCTGAAGGAGAGGAAAGGAGGCTGGCAGAGGCTGAGGATAATTCATATCCTGGCCTCTCTGGTCTCCTCCACTCCCTGTCCACTGGAACGCCCCCTTTCCTCCTACTCCGAGGTCACTTTCCCGATCTCGGAAGGCGGCAGACACAGGTTTTTTTGCACTAGCTGCAAGGGGTCGGGGGAGGAGGGCTGGATCTCCAACTCCCCCTTCCGATGTTGGAGCACTGTTTCTGACCTCAGAGGGGGGAATCCCCAGTAACCTATGGCCCCTCAGACAATGTCTAGGGGCCACAGGATTGCTCCCTATATGAGACACTGAAATTAAAATGAGAACCAGATCTGAAATTATGATTCTTCTATTTTGTCAAATATATCAGACATCTGAATATTCAAATACCAATCATGTACCTAATAACTGCAGCTAGGGTTACATCTGCAAAACTGTGGAAATCCAATAATAGACGAAGCCCCTCCACCACCACCACCACCAGAATGGCTAAAAAGGGTATTGGAATTATTAATATTAGTTAGCAGCATATCAGAAAGAAGACAGGAAATATAAACAATTTAGTGCAGTGCCCTATGATACCCTGATTAGCAAACTAGCCCAAAGTGGGCTACATGAAACAACTATTAGGTGGATCCACAACTGGCTACAGAATTGGACTCAAAGAGTGCTTATCAATGGGATCCTCTCAAACTGGGGAGAGGTAACGAGTGGGGTATCGCAGGGCTCAGTCCTGGGCCTAGTGCTCTTCAACATTTTTATTAATGAATTGGATGACGAGGTGCAGGGAATGCTAATCAAATTTGCAGATGACACAAAATTGAGTGGGATAGCTAATACCCTGGAAGACAGAAACAAAATTCAAAGTGATCTGGATAGGCTGGAGTGCTGGGCAGAAAACAACAGAATGACATTTAATAGGGATAAATGCCAAGTTCTGCACCTAGGAAAAAGAAACCAAATGCACAGTTACAAGATGGGGAATGCGTGGCTCAACAACACCACAAGCGAGAAAGATCTTGGAATTGTTGTAGATCACAAGCTGAATATGAGCCAACAATGTGATGTGGCTGCAAAAAAGGCAAATGCTATTTTGGGCTGCATTAATAGACGTATAGCTTCCAAATCCAGGAAGTACTAGTTCCCCTCTACTCAGCACTGGTTAGGCCTCATCTGGAATACTGTGTCCAGTTCTTGGAACCACACTTTAAGAAGGATGCAGACAGAGGAGGGCAACAAAGATGATCAGGGGACTGGAAACAAAGCCCTATCAGAAGAGACTGAAAGAACTGGGCATGTTTAGCCTTGAGAAGAGAAGACTGAGTGGAGATATGATAGCACTCTTCAAGTACTTGAAAGGTTGTCACTGAGAGGAAGGCCAGGATCTCTTCTCGATCATGCCAGAGTGCAGGACCCAGAATAATGGGCGCAAGTTACAGGAAGCCAGATTCCGGCTGAACATCAGGAAAAACTTCCTGACTGTTTGAGCAAAACGACAATGCAACCAATTAGCTAGGGAGGTGGCGGGCTCTCCCACACTGGAGGCATTCAAGATGAGGCTGGACAGCCATCTGTCAGGGATGCTTTGACTTGGATTCCTGCACTAAGCAGGGGGTTGAACTCGATAGTCTCTTAGGCCCCTTCCAACCCTACTCTTCTATGATTCTACCTATCTGTCAGGGTTCCCCTGTTGCCTACTGAATACTCCAATAGCCAAATCAATACTCAGACAAAAGGGCTGCTTTCCAAGGCTTTAATTCCATTTGCCCTAATGAGGCATACAGATGCTAATTGCTAGAGACTCAGGGAACTACAAAGGAACAGCCATCTAGGGGTTCAAAGGGAAAGTACGTCAGTTGATCTCCGTTTGGGAAAAGGGCGGCAATTCTCCGAACTTAAGGGGTGGGAGGGGCAGATCTCCCTCTCTCCCGTGATGCTTCTGGGCACAGCGGTTGACGTCGAGCCAATTGGGCTGAACAATGAAGCTCGGCCCCTGCGATCTCTCGCTTGTGCCTGCGTCTGCGCCTTGCGTCTAAAAGTTCAGGCTGTCCTTCCCTTTCCACGCCTTGTTTGCTGTCACTCCCAGGGATGTGAGAAAGGGGGGGCTTCCCCTCCAGCTGCATCTCTGAAGTCTGAGAAAGTTCCTCCCCCACAAGTTGCCTCTCTTCCTCAGAATCAGAGCTGCTTTGGGTATGGTCTCAGATACAACCCTGATGCTATCTCACCCAGCTATTAATGATAATTATTTAAACTTTTAAAATCTAGTTTGAAAGTACTTTTAAACACATTATCATAAATCATATATTAAAGGTCTAATCTAAATTTTGTAACAATGGGCTGTATCTTATACTGCTGCTGTGCTACCACTGTTTCTGTGGTGCCAGCGGGATCCATCGCGAGTGCTACAGGAACGTAGTGATTCCTAAAGCAACTCTGGAAATGAGAGGAAATACTTGTGTCCAAACAGGACAGGTCAACGCAGCTCCCTTCTGCGAGCTCCTCTGACCTGCCCTGTTCTGAAAACAAGTGTTTCTGCTTGTTTCTGTTTGCTTAAGGATCCGCTAGCTTGCTGTTGGATTAGTGGTGGGTTCCGCTACTGTGCAGGCTGTGTTGGATACTGCCCAATATATATTATAATTAGAAGTAAGGCACTATGATTAATGTTTGTAAGTAGCTTTCAGTGTTTATATTTGGGGTGTGTGTGCGTGTGTTTCTGTACTTTATATTTTGGAAGAAGGACGGAATGACTAATTCTGCATGCCCAAGGCAGCTTTGGGCTTGTGTTTCTCCAACAGCGGTGCTCCATACTCAGAAAACTGCAGGGGCATTCAAGAACAACTTGTGATATGGCACAGGGGGTCTACTGTAAATGTAAAAGATCCCATTGGGAGTGCCCAAGCTTTCAGGTGCACCTAAGCAAGTTCTTTGTATCCTAGCCAATATAAATATGCAAGGGCGCACTTTAAAAAAAAACCTTTTCTTTGTTTTTCTTTTTAAATGTTTTCAGTTGTATAGAAAACCACCTCCTTCTAATGTATAGAATGAAAGTTTTGTGCATCAAATATTTTGCACGCATTTACACGTAATACTTTACAAGTAAATACCTGACATGCAAAAAAGATAAAAGTGCCATTTTTCAGAAAGGTACTTACTATCTCTAAGATTTTCCCAAGACCACTGGTCATTTTTGAAGAATGGGTGTCGCTTGATTTCTTCCACACCATTTCGGCCTAATCTAACTTCCCTGTAAAAATAAATTATTTTTGAAAGATATATATGCAAAGTCTGGAGGTCAAACTGTATGTGGCACACAAATATGTATCACGCTAGATCAATGGTCTTTTTTAAAATGGAAACTCAAAAGGGGGATATTGCAAGTAGTGAAGTGACAGGAAAGGAAAAAAATGCTTAACACTTCTATTATCAAATGCTTAACACTTCTATCAACACTTCTATACTCCAAATCTGGGGTGGGGGAGCAGCTTCCCTTCTCTGTATTTCAAATGCAAGTTTGCTCTCACAAACATTTGCTTGGAACACCAGGGAAAAGAGAAAATATTAAACATCCCCCTCCACAACCTCTCCGCTTTACCCCCTCCTGAGGGGTTCATTCATTCGAATTTTAAAAGGGCTGTCAAGCTATCATTACATGTGTCTGCATTAATTTGACTGCTCATGTCAGAGCTCTGAAAACATTTTTCAAATCTTCCACAAAACCAAGAAAAACTCTGCTGCACTGTCTCCGCCCTCCAATAAAGAGCACTATTGAGTATTGGATCCAAAGACCATGAGCAGAAAAAGTTAACTCATTACCACTGTTTCATAAACTGTTGTAAAAGTGCTAGCAAAAGTCTTCTTGGAACAAAGTATGTGGAGTTATGTCAAAGTTATGTCAAATCTATAATGCAACAATGTATCCATCCTTATATGGTGTTAATGAGGTTCCCCATTACAGTGTAAGTCTCGAGTTCAAACACTTCCCAATTGGAAAGTACTTCGAGAATGCATGTACCCTAGCTACTGGATCTTATTTTGCAATGGGGAACTACATACATTCCAACCATTAGTGTGCAAAGGCCAGCCCATGTTAGGGCTTTTGAACTATAAACAGTTTCAAGACAAGGAATCCAGAAAAAAAAAATAGAGATTGATCTTGTGCAAACAGTTGCAGAAGCTCTTGCACAACTGTTAGTCAATCTCTGGATTTTAGTTCACTTTTCTCACGCGATACTTTTCAATAAATCAGAAACCGCCATTCCATGAGCAGAAGAGGTATGTTTGAATCTAAGTCTATGAAATTTCAGTTTGAAGAACAGTACATAAAGCTACTTTGGAAGATGAAACAAATATCAAGCCTATTTATGGCAGGTGTGGGGAACTGTTCTGGCCCAAGGGATTGGACTGCCTCCTGGAATGCCCCAGTGGGTGGGCCCCTCCCTCCTGAAATCCTCCTACCCCTTTCCCAAAAGCCCCCACCCCATGTCATTGGATTTCTTTCTCTATGCAGAGAGAGGAATGAAGCAAACAGTCCGCTCCTCTCTTTGCGTGGAGAAAGAGACTGTCTTTCTCCGCTCAGTGATAAGGGACAGGTCCCTTCTTCTGTGCATGGAGAAGAATGGAGTGACTGCTCTGTATTCAAGAGGTTGTATTAATACCACCAATATTGTAATTAGTTTGCAAAGATCTTTAAATCGTACCTTTACATTTTGCATTCCATAAATTAAGACACTTAAGAACATAAGAAGTGCTGGGCAAACATCCCTGGGGTAAGCATTCCACAAATGGGGTGCCACCACTGAAAAATCCCTCTGTCTTGTAGCCACCCACCTCATTTGGTGGAGGCACCTCGACGAGGGCCTCAGACTTTGATCTTAATGTCCAGGTAGGCAAATACCTTCAGGTAACCTAGCCCCAAGCCATTTAGGGCTTTAAAGGTTAAAACAGAACTTTGAATTGGGCCTGGAAATGGACTAGCAGCCAATGCAGATGAAGTACTGTCATAAAATGATCAAATCAGCCAGTCCCAGTTAGCAGTCTACCCACCCTATTTTGAACTAAAAAGTTTCTGGACAGTTTTCAAAGGCGGCCTCACATATAATGTGTTGAAATAATTTAAATAGGAGATTGCCAGAGAGTGACTAACTGTTGCAAGACTACTTCTATCCAGGTAGAGTTGTGGTTGTTATAACATCCTAACCTGATAAAAGGCACTCTGAGCCACCAAGGCCACCTGTGCCTCTAGGGACAATGTTGGATCTAAGAGCACCCCCAAACTATAACCCTGCTCCTTTAGGAGCACCCCCTCCAGAACAGGTCGAATGTCACTTAACTGGACAAGTACCTCTGTCTTGTCTGGACTGAGTCTCAGTTTATTGGCCTCATCCAGTCCATTACCCTTCCCAAGCACTGATTCAGAATCTCACACCAATCAGTTTCGTGGGATGACTCCAGGTTCTAATATTATGAGAGGAGGAGAAAAATGTCTCCCTGTGTGCTTTCTCCACACCATGCATAGTTTTGTACATCTCTATCATGTCTTCCCTCACTCACCTTTTTTCTAAGCTAAACAGTCCCACACATTGTAACCTTTCCTCATAGTGAAGTTACTCCAGCCCCTTGATCATTTTAGTTGCCATTTTCTGCACTTTTCCCAACTCTTAAGGGCAATGAAATAGGGCTACTCATTTACACTAAATCTTACTGAATAAAATTTTAATGACTAAGGTTTGGAAAGAAGCACTTTTGTTCAGATTAGAATAACTGCATAGCTTAGATAATAATTGCCCTAAATTTTGGATAAAGAAGAGACTAGCAGCACGTACATACACGCGCACACAAAAACACGAATGAGATAACAGATTCAGAAACTTGCAAATTTTAAAATATTCAAGTCTGAAGCAATTTCTTAAACTGCAGGATAAAATTACATATTCTATTTTATTCCAATGCTTAGTAAGTAATCATCTAATTTAAGCATTTAAAAAGCCAATGTTGGGTGTTTAAGTAACCAGTCATTGCCATATGATTACTAGTCAACAAAATAATTTATTAGGAACCTAATTTCAAGACAACGATTAGCCCGAGGCCTCATTAGAAGCTCTCTTATACAGAGTGTTAGTATATCAACATCACCATGTTTTATTATCAGGGCAAGACATGACCTAATAGGAGTAAAGAGTTTATTAAAACTGGTATAAAATACATACACACTGGTTATCACTAGGTGATGAAATGTACCATGAAAAGCTCCCTAATGCAAACCCTACATTTTGATTTAGAACATGTACAATATTTTACCTGTCAGTTAAGAAGCCACAAATAAGATTTTTTGCATCTTTAGAAATATCATTATCATCTGGGAAGCTAAGAGAATTCTTATGATTCATAATTTTACTGTATGTTCCAACTAAAGAATCTGCATAAAAAGGTGTATCTCCTAAAATGAAAAGAGAGAGAGAAAACATCACACAACTGATAGCTAAAGTTAATAAAATGCGAAGAAGGAAGTAGAACACTGGATTGTGGAAGGCTGCAGTTTGTGTCAGAACTAGGGTAGAACCTGGAAGTGAGCAGAGGAATGCTGATTCTCATGCTATAATTTTAAGTGATAAACAGGATACTCCTGTTATCACACACATATCAAAACAAGAAAGTGGGAAGGAACCTTGGATTCTTAGTATTCCTGAGATACGAGAGCAGCTCATGTTCATCTGACAAGTATGTTGTTACAAGTCTAAATGAGGACGTAACATCCAAAGACACTAAAGCCACACCAGAACTTGGGGGGGGGGGGGGCGCACTGGTGACCCTCATCTTTACAGTTCCTCAGCACTGATCCTACATAAACTGTAGTTAGTTATCACTTTTAATACCTTGGAAGAGTCATCCAAGGAAACATGCAATTGCTTAGGAAAGATTAATTTAAACCACCACTAAAAAAGACCAAATGAAATAATCAGTGTTTTCCATAATCAGTGCAATCACTGAACTCAGTGGGACATACTTCCAAGTAAACCTTATTAGGACAAAGCTACACAGATTAGATTACATAATACATAACTAAAGTAATATGGTTAGTAATGAAACCAATTAAAAAAGAATGCATGCTCCCTAAAAATACCTCAGAAATCATGAGTAAACTTTACAGCTTAAATCAAGAATTTATCCTGCTGCTTTTTACTATGCTTACCATAATGAAGTAATACAACTCTGTACAAAACAAAGCAACAGCTATTTTATTATTTAGAAATAAAGTATTTTTATTCAACAGAAACTGCAGTTAATGTCATTTACAGAAATGATTCTGCATCAGATACAGATTCTGATACTCACCAACAAGCATTTCATACAAAAAGACACCAACTGACCACCAATCACATTCTCGTCCATAGTAACCATCACCACCTTGAGATTTTAATACTTCTGGGGATATATAGTCTGGTGTTCCGACAGCTGTATCACATCGTACCATACCTTCCTATAAAGAAAAGAGAGGAGTCATTTAAAAGAGTCACTCCTTGGGACTACCCAAGACTTTGAAAAGTATCTTGAAATAAAACACTTTCATAGATCTGTTTTGAAAAATGCGTCAAAATGAAAACTGAATTCCATTTAAATTCTTAATAATTTAAACAAACACTGTTATCCAAAGAACATTTCCCCAGGAAAATAAAGCTTTTTCAGAAGTACAAAGGTTAATACTAGATTTTTTAAAAGCATACCAACCTTATTCATCTTCATACAGGTACCAAAATCTGCTAGTTTTAAATGACCTGATTTATCTAGCAGCATATTATCAGGCTTTACATCTCTGAAAAGAATAAATCAAATTTTAAAAGAATAAATCAAATTTTATCAGACTAAAGGCGCAATCCTATGCATGTTTAGACAGAAAAAAATCCTACAGCTCCCAGCATGCTTTTTTCTGTCTAAATATGCATAGGATTACGACCTAAGTTTTATTTACACACACACATACACACACACACAGATATTATGCGCTAAGATATTATGTGGATTTTTAAGAAACAGCAGTTAGCAAACTGGGAGTCAACTTTTGGACCAAAACTGTCTTCACAGCCCTTCCCCTCCCTGAATTGTGGTTTAAGCATACCAACAAAGGATGCTGGCTTGCACCAGCTCAGAGTATTTGTCCACCTAGCCCAGCATTCTCTATAATTGGCAATGGCTCTCCAGGGTCTCAGGCAGGGTTGTTTCACATCATCTGCTACCTGAACCATTTAACAGTTCACTGGCACTATTATTTGCCATTAATGTGTGTACCAATGAGTTACATGACCACAGTTAAAGGGGAGAAGGGGGCAGGAATTTGCTCCAGGAAGAAGGGCTGTGGGGAGGGAGCATGCTTTCTCAGACCAGGCTCACTATTTGCTAAACATGGTTGGGAGACAGCCTGCATTATATCTGCCCAATGTGAAACAGCTGTCTCTGTATGTCTTCATACTTGGACACAGAGCTGACTGCGGAACTATTCTTCATTTTGCCACTGCTTTCTGACTCAACAGTAGTGAGATAGTGGATCTTAGCTTCACCCTACATACCAGGTGTTAACATTGCTTTGTATAAACAGGTGGAGCCTGCTAAATAATGAGGAGTCTAACTTCTGGTTTGAATTTAGTTCCAGTACTACCATCTGCCCTGTTAACAAAACACTAAACAGGATCTGTTTAGCTGCATTCTATGATCAGTGAAAGAACCTTAATGACATCTATAAGCCAGTTCATACATCAGAGCAGCAAATCGTGGGTTAATTTCTTAACCCACAATTTGCTGGGATGAACCAGGTCTATGTCTTTCTCTGCTGCAGTTGTGGACCAGCTGTCCTCTTACTTACCAGGAATGCTAAATCCATTGAAAGACCGACATATCCACCTTTAGTTAAATTACTCACATTTTCTCTTCCCCAAATAAACAAAGAGGGTCAATTCACATGACTGTATTTATGTAACAGGAATTTGTTTACAATGCTGTTCATGTTCCTCAAATTCATGGTGAAGTGGTCATCTAACTAATTCACCACAAGCTCAGATTTATGGCAGGGTTGTTAGAGCCAAGTTTACGAAAATATGAGCCTAATAACAATGGCTTGGATCCTAAGTATTGCAAGCAGAAAGTCATGCAAGGAGAATCTTCCATTCCCTGCTTCCCCTCCAGCCTCCCCCCCCCGCCCCGCCCAAGCCTCTCTCAAAAGTCAGTGGACCCTTCTGAACAGTATGGGATGGGGCATGGTAGACTGCTAGGGAAGGGAAGAATTGTCCCAAATCCAGAGTCACCTTTCACCTCAGCCCACACTGTTCAGGGAAGTCCCCTGACCCCTCAAAGAGGCTACTCAGGAGGCTGGAGCAGGAGGGGACAGCAAAGTCTCCTCTCATGAGCTTCCTTTAACTCACACTATTTAAGATTCAAGCCAGTCTGTGGTTATGTGTAAATTACTTCAACAAGTATTTCACCACAAGCACCTAGTCTCTTCAATGCCTAAATGGGTCATGTGGCCCTTAAAATTAATTTGAAAGTTTAGGGGCAATTCTCAAATGAAGCTTTATTTTCTATTTCAACCTTCTTGGGGGGAGGGTTATAATGAAGCAGCAAGCAATGATATTTACTATAATGTATATTTACTTACTATTACTACATTCCTATATTACTACTGATGGTCTTTTAATACATTCTGGTTAGAATACTGAGAGTCTCAGTTATTAAGAAAAATATAATATATACCTGTGAATAAAGCCCATGGAGTGAATCGCATCTAATGCAAGAACAACTTCTGCAGTATAAAATCTTGCCCATTTCTCGGGAACATCATAGTTGCTCATTAAATTCACCAGGTCTCCACCAGGCATGTATTCCATCACCATGTAAAGGTAACGGTCATCTTGGAATGCATAAAACAACTATAGAAGGAAACATACTAAAATCATTGCATGTTCCATTCATCATATTATTGTTTTGTTCTTTTTGAAACATAAAGCATAATTAATTCAATCAGAATTATTATTTCTTAATATTTAAAGACTAACACCATTATGAGGTAGTTTCAGCAGCACTATCTGTCTTACAAGTTCATTGCTCTTTGCAAGTGTATCAGTCAAAACGAAGAAAGATGAACCATTTATGTACAAATTAGCCTTCTTTATCTGAAAATATGTAAAATACCAACAAGCTGGGTAGAAACCTGACAAACATACCACCACCACATAATCAGCTCACTTCAGCGACGCACAGCTACCAACGTATTGTCTATGTTCAGACAATCATATCAGTCTGCATGCAGCGCATTTGGCTCTTCCCTTTATGGTGAGCTGTGGTTAAACCAGGAACTTTCTAATTAACCATGATTCTCCATTTCATCAGAACTGGGAAGCTATAGCTACCAGCTTCAAAACAGGCCAGGATCTTAAACTACAGTATGAAGCTGGTAAACAAGAAATTATGGTTAATTAAAGACACTGAAGCTTTGATTACATCTTGAATGGAGTGGCTGCTTGCATGGGCTCAAGCATCTGGCTTTAAATATTCAACACACCGAGTTCAAAACAAGTATATTTCCCTCAGTATCCCAGCCCCCCGCCTGAGTCTAAGGAGTGGGATCCCTTTGTCTTTCACTCCTGGAGCTGACTGGTCTTTCCCCTAACAAGGTCTATCCAGGTGTGCACCGAGATGTGTGGCCCTCCAGATACTGGAAGGCCACACATTCCCTGCCCCCTCTGCTGTATGTAGTTAGTTCTTTCTTGTGGAGCTTGTTCACATGTTTCTCCACAAGAAGCCAATCTCTGCCTAGTTGCCGGTGCCACCAGCCTTGACTAGCTAGGCTTGAAATCTTAAGGTATGGGACTTCCAGTAGCACGGAAGTGATTTATAAGTTTGTGTGGCTTGTTCCCACTAGCTACTGGGATATAGCCCAAGTCAGGATCAAACTGCTCAGGGAAAGAAAAGATCCTCCTTCCTTGTCCCCAGAAGTGGATGTATAGCTCATAATAGCCTGCAGAGAATGCAGCAAGTATCGCTCTGTTTCTTTCCCCCCCTTCTTGCATCTTCTTCTTCTGCCTCTTTGGATTGCTTTTCCTCTGCACTTCTTTTCTGCACTGTCTCTCTGTTCTACTTCTGCTCTTCCTCCCTCCCTCTATCTGTCCTCCTCTCTCTTATGCCTCCCTCCCCACTCTCTCTTCCTTCCTCTTATCCATATAATCTGTATCAAGCAGCCACCCCTCCCAGCCGCATCACCTTAAGGCAGCTGGACCAGACCCTTGATAGCTGCCTGCCTTATCGAATCAGGCTATCACTGCCCACAACTGCCTTAACTCTGCCCATTCCAACACCGTGGGAGCGTGTTAGGAGGCAGAGAGCCCCAGAGGCTCTCCACACTTTATAACTACTGTAGGGAAAAACTTCACAGTGCATAATTATCACAGTGTCTGTCATCCAAGTAAAAAGTGACTTTAACTAGTTATTTGCACCATAATGATGCAAACCTCAAAAATAAGTTTTCACTGAAGTTTTTATTTTCTTAGTCAATGTAATTTATACACACAATAAATTACAGGTGCCCAAACAGCAATATTCACTAAATCAGTGACCGTTTGAGTTGTTGTAAGTAGAATTTAGACAAAGAAAAGTCTTTCTCTAAGGGTCCATCCCCTCCAACTACTTCGTAAAGCTACTCAATCTGGCTGCTGTTGACTTTTCTTTTACCTACCACATCATTTAAAAATATCTCCAGCTTTGATAATATAAAAACTGTCTAATTTCTCTTTTTTTCTGTTTTCTACTTGCCCAGGAACCTGTGTGTTTCACCTAAGGACTGAGACAGTTCCAAGTAACAGATGGATTTTATAATTTTAAAAATGGGGGATCAACCATTGTTTATTTATTTCTTCATCCTAGCTGACCTAAGCTGAAACGATTACCATCACCTGGTTCAGCCTAATTTGAATGTCTGCGACCTCATCCCATAATTCATCCTAAGACTCTGATCATACAGGCACTGTGACATTCAACATCAACATGTGACATTCCCCCTCCCTGCCCCCCACTCTATCTCCCCACTCCAACCTACTTTTTGTAACATCTTCCCTGATGAAGAGATCTGAAGAGCTCAAAAGATTGCACATTTTCGTGACTTTATGAGACAAGACATTTTAAAATTATTCAATTTTTCATTTTTAGAATTCTTTCAAATTTGTACTGTAATACAAGCAATACAAACATACTTGAAAATGGATTTAATGTTGCTTAAATCTGTAAACTAGCATTCAATATTTATCATTTTTATTGATAAATGGATTAAATGGACTTTACTGATAAGCAGACAAATGGATCTAACTAAACAAATCTATTGGATATTATATACTTAAGGTGCAATCCTATGCATGTTTAGACAGAAAAAAAGTCCTACAACTCCCAGCATTCCTCAGCCAGCCATGCTGGCTGGGGAATGCTGGGAGTTGTAGGACATTTTTCTGTCTAAACATGCATAGGATCGCACCCTTATTCAATTATAATTGTTACCAACCTGCCAGCAGTAAATCCAAATAAACTAGTCAATATACCTGCACAACCCAAGGGCTATTTGCAAATGCCATGATGTCTCTTTCTTCCCAAAAGAATGCAGAATCCGATCTTTTTATCATCTCAAACTTGCTCAAAAGTTTCATAGCATAGACCTTTCGTGATGACTTGTGCCTTACCTTAAAAACAAAATACAAGTTTCTATTTATTAACATAAATAAACTTCTCACCACATCTACAGGGGTGCCAGATATGCTTTGTGCCAAGCAACATGCAATGCAGACAGTCTTTATCATGAACGGAAGGCCCTTCTGCAACACACAGAGACAGACAGCAGCCTTGTTCTTCTTTAGCCCCCTGTGTCAATTCATTTATTTGTGTGAAGAAATCCTGCATCACGGGCTTCTGGAAAGGAGCAAGGCTGCTGCAAACCTCTACATGAGGTACCGAACAATTTTGTGGCTAAGTGTTCTGAAATATGTTTGGCACAAGGTGTACCTGGCTGCCAAGGCAGGCAGGCAGTAGGGCGTTTATAAACATCCAATATAGATCCCTTCCCACATGTGCAGCTCATGGATTCTGCCCTAAATATTGCAATAATCTTTCTATATTTAGGATCCTACATTTAAGAACCTTACTGAGTTTTTCCATATTGGAAGAATAGTCATTTTACTTGCCTATTTTCTACAGCATATCTGTATTTCTCTCATTTTGTCAACTAGACTCAGTTTCTGGGCATGAAACTATAGGAGTTAAGGGAAACAAAGGAAATCAGAACAATGTGAGCAGAGATGCTTCTCTCCAGCAAAAAGCAACACTCCCAAATTTACAGCATTTGGAAAATCCCAATAATCATTAGGTTTTAAACTGTTTTCCTTGTTAGGGACAGGTTTTTAATTTTCCCTTTTTCTTGACCATGGTTTTAAAGGACAAATGGAGGGAGCAATCCTATGGCCTCTAGACAGCAGCTACACGGCCATAGGATACCTGGTTTTCCAGGAACCGACCTCCCTCCACTTCTATGCTGCTGAACAGCCTTGTCCTCCACGCTCATAAGAGGAGTGCGGAGCAGCTGAATAGGGATGTTTCGGGGGGCGTTCCAGGGCGGGGAGAACGGAAATGCCTGTACAACATATCCAATGTGTCGTACAGCAGCCTCCTCCCACACTCAGCCCTCCCGCGGCTAGATAGCTGCAATCGACTGCCTAGCCAAAAATGCAGGGCAGGAGAAGCGCAGAGGGAATGATCCCCTCTGTGCTTCTCCTGCCCTGCATTGGATAGGTGGTCGGCTCCGAATTCAGAGGCAGCCACCTATCTGAATAGGACTGCACCCTAAAATAAGTAAACACAAATCTTTGAGTAATGGATGTTGATGAATCTTATTATAGTTATACAATAACCATTCATCATTCAGAATCATACTGGGTTGTATGTTTTAGAATGGACACACCAATCCTATGTCCCTTACACGGTGTTTGGGGGAGATAGGATTTTTTGGTTTCCCAGGTCCGTGCTCACTGACAGCACTACGAGCTCATATCTCGGAAACCATGCTCCCTGCCCCCTCCCCCTCGTAGCCAGGGTGAAGAGAACCACGGCGGTTGCTCCTCTGTGCCTGTCCGTACTTGTAACATGGAAGATGGACAGGGCAAAAAGGGGGCTCTCCCAAGGGCAGGGAGGGGAGGAGACTGCAGAAGCTATTTTAGACAGCTTCCTATGCTGTCTCCCGCCCCCTCCCCAAAGCCATGCTTAGCGGCAAACTGCAGGGCAGCCAAGCACGGAAAGAATCCTCTCATTTGTGTTTCAGCCACCCTGCATTGGATAGGAAGTCACCTCCGACTTCAGAGGAAGTCAGAGGCAACTGTCTATCTCAATAGGATTGCGCCCTAACTGTATTTTATTCTTCCAATGCTAATAGAGCAGGGCCCCATTCCTGATTTATCTTCATGCAACTGTAAATTCTGTTTACATTAACATGTAGTCCATAAAACAATACACACTAAGTAGATAGCAATTTCTACTTAACTGACGTGGCTTACTCATGATTGCTACAAATACTGAAGACAGATTAAGATTTAGGGGATAGACCCTGCTTATAATTTCTTCTATCTAGGAATGAAGTTGGATGCGAAACTGTGCAGAGACTTTTCTGTTATGGCCCTATCCTTTGTAATCAAGTTATATGAGAAATCAACCATTAATAACCGAAGGTGTTTTGAAAATGTTTTGTTCTGCGAACATGCTATAGGTTAGCCTTTTTTATGAGTTCTGATGTTATATTGTTTGGTTTATATTCTTTTATTTATAAATATTATTGTACACATATGGTGAAATAAAAACTTTTAAATAAAAATAATCACTTTTCCTTCTATATTTATATTAAGAGTTATGATATCACCAGCTAAAATGTGTTCAAGTGGTTAACAATATTTTAAAAAGTAATAATAGTTGTGTGTATGGTATTTTAACTAACAGGAAAGTCATCAAAATACAAAATGAAACAGATATTTTCATTTATTAAAATGAAAATTTAAATATAGTAAAACAGGCAGCAGTTGTTCTGCCACTATATACATTTTTAAAATGAGACAAATCTTACTTGCTACATAATGTAACAATAAATTCTATTCACTTAGAGGCAACATAGTAATACTCATGCCTTAGAGTTCAATGGTAGGCTTACAAATACAATTCTAATTCAATTAATCAAGATACAGGGTTGAACTCATCCAATGTTATCAGAAATCTCATGACATCTGGAGCTCTTTAACAGAAAAACAGATTTGTAGGAAATCCAAGACTCAGACCTGCTGA
The DNA here is from genome assembly GCF_057233095.1 of Heloderma suspectum. NCBI lineage: Eukaryota > Metazoa > Chordata > Lepidosauria > Squamata > Helodermatidae > Heloderma > Heloderma suspectum. Next base: position 80,024,735 of record NC_139461.1, on the reverse strand, counting down.
ATTCATGAAGTCCAAAAGAACTGTCAGCTTTTCATAGAGAATGAATAAAGGAATCACAGAATAGTAGGGTTGGAAGGGGCCTACAAGACCATCGAGTCCAACCCCCTGCTCAATGCAGGAATCCAAGTCAAAGCATCCCTGACAGATGGCTGTCCAGCTTCATCTTGAATGCCTCCAGTGTGGGAGAGCCCACTACCTTCCTAGGTAATTGGTTCCATTGTCATATTGCTCTGTCAGAAAGTTTTTCCTGATGTTCAGCCGGAATCTGGCTTCCTGTAACTTGCGCCCATTATTCTGGGTCCTGCACTCTGGCATGATCGAGAAGAGATCCTGGCCTTCTTCTCGGTGACAACCTTTCAAGTACTTGAAGAGTGCTATCATATCTCCCCTCAGTCTTCTCTTCTCAAGGCCAAACGTGCCCAGTTCTTTCAGACTCCCCCGATAGGGCTTTGTTTCCAGTCCCCTGATCATCTTCGTTGCCCTCCTCTGAACCCTCTCCAGTTTGTCTGCATCCTTCTTAAAGTGTGGTGCCCAGAACTGGACACAGTACTCCAGATGAGGACTAACCAGTGCTGAGTAGAGGGGAACTAGTACTTCACGGGATTTGGAAGCTATACTTCTATAGCTTTGCCCACCTCCTGTTTTTAGTCAATTTATATGCTGCCTTACCAGAACAGCTTGTGACTGCTTATAATGGGTTGGATTTAGAGTTACATGTACGTAACAGTACTGATGGAAGTGGACTTCCCAACCCTTCCTCCCCACAGCACTTCTCCTAGCCCTACAAAAAGGCTACAGAAGGTCGGGGAAACCCACTGAGCCTCTGCCTGATTTTCTGGGACCTTCCCCCTCAGCCCACTGTGCCACATCCACACCCCGTTCAGTAGAATCCCCCAACCCTCTGTGTAGCATTTTGCGGGCTGGGGGGGGGGGGGGCTGCCAGGGAGACAGGAAGGGAAGTTTGCTTCCATCAGTCCCTTTATGTACAAGTAACTCTTGATCCAACCCATTTTTTAAAGTGCTCCATATTCCATTTGGGCAGAAAGAAAATTGCTACAAAGCTTTGGTGCACACAGAAATGTTCCTTTCTCATTACAATAGCAGCAGCTTCTTCTTTTTTTAAACAGTTAAAAAAGCTAGTCCTATTCAGACAGAAAATAGCAACCTACCAATTGAACTTCCCCAAACGCTCCTCTGCCAATCACTTTCACCACTTCATAATCTTCAGCTTTCATACGGAGATCTCTTATTTTGTTTATTGTGTCTTTATCTGTGAGGAAAATATAAATAAAAAACTGTAGCACAAGGCATAATAAGCACACATACAATGTTTTTGAAATAAATTTTCATATACGAAAAACGTACTGAGTAAACATCTCATACTGAATAAACAGCAAATATTCCATTTGCTGGTAATTTCTTGCAACATCTGTTGCTTGTTAAATATTCAAATTGTTTAAAGACAAGAGTTTGCTCCTTTCCCAGCTCTTTTTCTGAGCTGTAAATATCTCCTTTGAATCTTGAATGGTTACTTTCATTACCATGGCAACATACAAATGTCAAACACACAATACTTCATTGCAAAAACAAGTCAGAAGAGGTGTAATTTTAGTGTGATACTTAAATATTTGAAACGACTCATTAGAACAGACAATTTGCACTCATCACTATATACTCAAATACAATACTCTACAAAAGACTCATTACTAATTTAAGCAGTACATTTAGGGTTTAAAGACTATAAATAAAATGAGATTCCACTGGTTAGCCTTTTTACTTTTTTCATATTTTTAAAAATATTTTACCATGAAAATATAAGCAAGTCACCCTGCATTTTTAAAATAAAACTATCAGCCAATAAACTACAGTAATTTAAATTCCCAGTTGTCAGATATTCTAACTCCAAATTTGGTAACGTGCTATTTTAATCTACATGGGTCAACACTGGCATGAGATTATACAAAAAAGCTTCACATCTCAATTCTTGTGGTTGTAGAATGCAACTAATGAATAGCTTTTTCTAATGAAAAGTTCAAAGGAATAATATTTACATGCTAGAATTCTGAACTAATGGGATCATTAGAAAGAATTCTTTAGACAGAATGTGTCTCTCCTACAACTCCCACTACTGTAAATTATCAGTGTAATTTTATGTGGAGACAAGTGACATTGTGCCACTTCGGAACATAGCAAGAAAGAAGTCAGGTAAGTTTATCGGGTCTCAGTGAATACAAAGCGATGTCTGAACAGGAGGAACAGAAGTCAGACCTGGCTCTATAATGAACTACACTGGGACTAACAGCTTAGGCAGTGGACATGGGGGAAACTCAAAGAGAGGCGAACTCGCTGGGGTACCATGCATCCCCATTTCTGGCTTTCCAGTCAGCCTCTCGGCTCCCCAACTACCTTGCCTCCTCAGTTTCAAATTTCATGTGTGCAATGCTTCCCTCCTATTGGCTTGGTGGAAAAAGAAAATTGGGGTGGTGGGAAGAGGACAGAGGAGAAAACAATACATCATGAGGGAGCAGTAGCAGGGCTTCTGCCTCTCACTACCTGCTTGCTAGTTCCACTTGTGTTACTAGGCAGAAGAAGGGGCACTGAACCCCCTAATATTTTCTTCAAAGCCCCAGTGTTATGCTGGTGGTGCCCCCACCCCTGCCACTACAAAGCCAGGAAGTTGGCATCTGAAAGATCTTCTGCTGGTAACCAGCAGGCATATTGCGCATAAGCAGACTCTTCCAGTGGCTAGGTCTGCACTGCTGTCCTTGCCAATACAGAGCTATGCATTCCAAATGTGAATTTAGTCTAAGTAACTGGTTGAGTTTTTCTGCAACTACTCAGGCTTCTCTATAAGAGCAGGAGTACAAAAACTCTATGTTTTGGAGAGAGCAATCCTATGGCCCTAGACAACATCGGGTGCGGGCATAGGATAGTTTGGATTCCTGGATCCGAGGTTGGAGACAGTGCTCTGACCTTGGACCCAGGAGTTTGAACTCTCCATGTCCTTCCCCTCAGAGCCAGTACAGAGAGAATCGTGCCGGCTGCCTCTCCAAGGTCGCAAAAGCAACCTCAGAGAGGACGGAAAGAGGGCAGTTCTGTGGGTAGGGAAGGGATTGAGGAGGCTGGCTTACAAAGAATCCCCAGCTAGACAGGCAAAAAGCCCATCTAGCAGAAATGCAGAGCAGGAGGACAGGGAGGTGAAAATCACTGCAATGCTCCTCCCGCTCTGCATAGGCTGCCCATCAGCCTCTGAACTCGGAGGCTGACAGGCATCCCAATAGGATTGCACCCTAAAGGATTTTTCTCCTGGAAATTAGCTGCTGAACTGCCACCTTCCGTTTCTGCAAAGGAGACCTGCATGCAACTGTCCCAGTCGCTCCCTTTCTTTTCCTTAGCACATGTTCTACATGAGCTCCAAAGCAATCTTCTCAGAGGAAAGGAAGAGCGTGGGGATCTCCTTTACAGCATGCTCAGCTAGCTAAAACTGAGTGTGCTTTTTAAAAGGGTCCCTCTTTCCTGGTAAGCTTGGAGAAGCTGGGGGAAGTGGGGGTGTTTAGGGGGAATGCCTGCATCATTTTGGTTCTGGTTCTTCGAGGAAGTGTCATGCCTTCCTCGGACTCCTCTGAGGGTAAAGGGGAATGGCAGGCTCCAGACCCAGGGGAGGGACCAGCACAGAAGGAGCCCAAGCACCCTCACCTCCCGTGGATATTCCATGGCCGTCTGCAACCCCCCCAGGGGATTTGGAGGGTCAGATGCCACCAACTTCCACAGAACAAAAGCAGCTGCATGTAAGGGAGCAGTGGAGGTGAGCCTCTGTCTATTTAAGACAGAGAGGCTCTCAGGGGCAGGAGGACTGATTGAATGCAGCTGCCTCATGTTGTGGCCATTAAAAGCAGAAGGCAGGCTGCGGCAAGGCTGCTGGAGAACAATATTGTACCACATGTCGGAGCTCAGACTTGATCTTGGACCTGACCCACTGCCTTGCTCGTGTTCCCTTGTGTGTTTTGGACCTCGTACTGAACAACGGACTTCTCTTTGCCACATTGCTTTGGATTCGGCTGCCCTTTTCCACTCCCAGCCTTGGACAGGTTTACGACCCTGTTATCAGCCAGTGATTTATCGCCACCAGCCATGGTCAGCTGGCAGGAGCTGACAGGAAAAAGGGTGTGTGATTGTATGTGTTTATTTTGGGGAATGGGGAATGTCTAGTTTTGGGGGGCATTTTGCCTGTGTGCCTGGGTTTCAGGGGGCAGTTTTTCCAGCTTGCCTGTTTAGGGGGGCAGTTTTGCCCACCTTGTTTTTTTGGGGAGTAGCAGTCTTCCCTGCCTGCCTGCCTGCCTGGGTTGGGGGGGGGGCAGCAGTTTTGCCTGCCTACCTGCTTGGTTCTTTGGGTAGGGCAGTTTTGCCTGCCTATCTGCCTGGGTTTGGGGAGGGCAGTTCTGCCAGCCTGTCTGCTTCGTTTGGGGGGGGGGGGGTCAGTAGTTTTGTCTGTTTCCTTTTTGTTTGTTTGGGAAGGTATTTTTGCTTTCTGTTGGGGGGAGCAGTTTTGCCTGTTTGCTTTTGGGGGGTTCTAATCAGTATTTTTCTTTCTGTTAAAGTTGACACCTTGTGCTTTGTGGGGGCAAATATGTGGCTTGGCATTTTGGGCTCAAACACAACCTCTGCCTTCCGGTCAGTTTCTTGTGGAAGTTACTTGCTCTTTGTGACTAAGAAGGCCCCGATGGCAGCCATTTTGTGACTATGAACTTCAAGAAGACCATGAACATATAAGGTTACCAAGTTTGTTATAGAAAAGCTCCCATGCTTCTGTATTTCAGGATCATAGTCACTCTCAGAAGATCATGTTGGGACAATCTGGCAACTTATGCACAAGTCCACCAGGATACTTTAGTTTATACTCACTATAGTTTTGGATCACAAACATTATTTCGCTATTTATTACTTAAGAGCCTTTAAATATATGGCACATTAAGTCTTGTTACCTATCTGAGTATACTGATATGCACCACTTTAATAAACATCAAACTACATAGCTATACTTAAGTTTTTATAATTGGGATTCATGAAAATGGAAAAGGATTTGGTTACTCCTAACTATTGACCTATAAAGGTTCTGAAATGGAGTATGAACCGTTAACTTAATTCATCTCCAAGACTATTTTCTTTGTAGGAGAAGCCATTTTGTGGGAGTGGCCAAAGCAACAGGACCTTGAAATGGAACAATAAATCAAGTCACCATAAGGATAAGTACTTCACAGACTAAAATGCTGCTTCTCATTGTGCACACAGCACCACCATTTGCCTCCCTCTTCACTTCTTTATTGTTTTCCTGGGCTTTCTCTAAGATGCTCAGAGCATCTGGTTGTCTGATATAACCCTCACAACAACTCTGTGAGATAGGTTAGGTTGAGAGATAGTGACAGTGATAGTGAGAAAATGCTCTGCCCCTGGCAAGTGCAAATATCTCCAAATACCAAATTTGCTACACCCACCCACATAAAAATCCTTAAAAAAAACTGCTGTAGTATTCTCGTGTCAACATAGCATAAGCATTGGGGGGTGGGAGGAAGGGGGTACTGTTCGTGTTAGTGGGTGGTTTATCTGCCCAGCTGGGTGATATTCAGCCTGTTCTGGACAGGGTTGCACTCCCACTAAAGGATCAGGTTCATGGTTTGGGGGTGTTCTTGGACCCAGAACTGTCACTTGAGGCACAGGTGAACTCAGTGGCACGGAGCACTTTTTATCAGCTTAGGCTGGTATACCAACTATGCTCTTATCTGGACAGAGATACCCTACTTATAGTTATCCAAGCTCTGATAACCTCTCGTCTGGATTACTGCAATGTGTTATACGTGGGGCTGCCTTTGAAAACGGTCTGGAAACTTCAGCTAGTCCAAAATAGGGCAGCAAGATTGTTAACAGGGACTAGCCAATGAGATCATATTATGCCAGTACTTTTCCAGCTGCACTGGCTGCCGGTCCATTTCCAGGCCCGATTCAAAGTGCTGGTATTAACATTCAAAGCCCTTAATGACTTGGGGCCAGGTTATATGAAGGATTGCCTCCTCCCATATGTGTCTGCTCAGACCCTAAGATCATCCTCATCAGTCCTTCTCCAAGAGCCCCCGCCAAAGGAAGTGAGGCTGGTGACTACCAGGAAGAGGGACTTTTCTGCTGTGGCACCCCAGCTGTGCAATGAGCTCCCTAGAGAGGTTCACCTGGCACCTATGTTGTACTGCTTCAGGTGCCAGGTGAAGACCTTTGTATTCTCCCAGTATTTTAGCTTTCTAGTCTTTTAGCTTTGGTGTTTTAAATCTGATTTAAATCTCTGCATTGCTGCTAGGTTTTATTCTGGTTGTACTGTTATATTGTGGTTTTAAGCATTTATATTTATATTGTTTTATGCTGCGCTTTGTTTTAATTTTTGTGAACCACCCAGAGAGCTTTGGCTACTGGGAGATATAGAAATGAATGAATGAATGAACGAACGAACGAACGGAAGGAGTAACATGCTGGAACATCATCATCAACATCAGAAATACAGCAAACTATATATTTACATATATTCACTCACATACATACTTACATTTGTTTAAAAAGGTGTCTATGTTTTTATTTTTCCTTAAGGCAGGAAAATCCAAATCATACACCAACGCATCTAATCCATCCTGAGGAATAAAAGTGATAGATTTCTTTAGAACACAATTCATATGTATTGCCTGTATACAACTTCTTTTCTCAAGTTTTAACTAATTAAAGGATTTTTAAATTGAAGTCTACAAATTTAGGCGTACAAAAAACGGTGCCCCTCAAGACACAGTATACATTATACTTCTTTATTTACACTGTGGATCTGCTCTGACATTCCAAACAAGCAACAATGCATCCAATGTGATTGTTCTTACATTAGTAGGGACATGGATGTAATTGCAAAATTCACAGTTTTATTACCAGAAAGCAAGTACATGTACAGCAAAGAGTCTTGTCTGCAGTGTCTCCTGCAATATTTACTTAAACACTAAACTAATGAAGCAACCAATCCAAAGGTGACATTCCATATGACCACAATGCAAGCCTATCTATGACAGTGGTTCGATCACTGCAAGAGAGGACATGGCAAATCCATGGCTTGTATATATAGGCTATGTAAACCAAAGCAAGGGGTTGTATGCTACAAATTGGTAAATAACAACTATAGTGCCCTTTTAAGTGGTGATACTAGCATTGCTGCAACAAAATACATTTACCACAAAAAAGTTCAAGTCAATATAATAACATCTATGAGCCAAAGCAGTGCAGCATCCTGCATTTTAAAATGCTAAATACATTTTGACCTTGACCAGTGTCCTCAGCAACCTTAGCTATAAATTTTCAGTATACAGTATTTCTACTCTACAGACAGAGTACACTCTACTCTACAGTAACAGAGCAAACATGAAGCTTGTCTAGCCTCAATACATACCATCACAGTGGGGTGGATAAAAGTCAGTTTTAAAAAATTTAAAATCAGATTTTAAAAAATTCTCAGCTATAAAAAGTTTCTCTTCTAAAAATAGTCTGGCTTAAACTGAAATCTAAACAGCCAACATATCCAGCACAGTCCTCTGTATGTTTACTTGGAAGTAAGTGAAATCCCACTGTGTTCAGTGGTGCTTTCTCCTAGTTAAGTGTGTATAGGAGAGCTGGTGGGCCGCCAATTAACATGGATATGGGTAGGGGGAGGTTGGCATTCAGGGTGGGACTGGCCAGATAAGGGGAACTTGGGTTAGATGGTTGACATCTATCCCATTCTGATTCTTCCCCCAACGAGAGGCTAAGTGGTTGTCTTACCAGTCTTCCCCCAGGGCTTCTGGTGCTGTTATTGAATGCCAAGTGAATTTATAATAAAATATCCCTCATCCATGACATGATTGTGAAATAGGAGGCTGATCTGGTATGCATAACTGTGACATTGGTGGGGGAGTTGGCGGGAGTTAAGACTTTCCCAGTTATGTCTTCCTGGTTACTCAGATCAGCACCAGACGAAGAAAATTTCCTTTGGCCATGTCAGACAGAATTGTGAACCATACCTGTCTCAGCCACCACGGTGTGATCAACAAGACAGTTGGTCTTCTCTTCTTCAGTCTTCACAATCGCTTTCGGTAGCAGAGGAAATGGAGGAATGCGATACAATAATGCTCTGCTCCAATGAAGGAGAGAGGTTTCTCCCAACGACAAGTGACCTACTCCCACTCTTGAGCAAAACACCATGCAAACCGCATTTGATAGATTTGCAAGCAAGTCCACAGATGGCCAGCCCCAACGTTGAAATAGGAGACGTAAGATGAGTGGAGACATTTCCCATTTGTGGGACGCGTGGTAAGTTCAACTGAGGGAGTCTGCCAAAGTGTTGTTTACTCCTGCAATATGAATCATTGCCAGCGTAGTCATTCTGAATCTCTTAGCTATGATGAATTCGTTCAAGAGTCTTAGATCCAAGACTGGATGAAGTCCTCCATCCATTTTGGGAACTGTAAAGTATCAGGAGAAAAAAATCCTGTCTTTCTGGGTGAGGGAGACATGTTGAATGGCTCCTTTCCGAAGAAACAACTCTGTCTTGAGATGCGGCAGCAACGTATTTTATATTGTCTTATGCTGCGCTTTGTGGTTTTAATTTTTGTGAACTGCCCAGAGTGCTTTGGCTATTAGGTGGTATAGAAATGAATAAATAAATGTAACAGCTCTGACAACAACGTCACTCGGACAATTCTGACCGGAGGGAGGACATCGAATTCAATCTTGTATCCTTGGCAGACAATAGCCAGCACCCAAGAATCCAATGTTATCTCATGCCAAGCTGGGAGAAAGAAAGAAAGAAAGAAAGAAAGAAAGAAAGAAAGAAAGAAAGAAAGAAAGGCGGTTGCCAAAAGTCAGGGTAGTCAGAGGTGGGATGACACTGAAAAGCTCCAAGTCAAGGACCCATTTAGAAGAGGTGTCAGCTTTTGTACAGGATTGATGAAATTTGGAGGAAGAGTACTGTTTCCTCTGTTGCTGCTGATGTGGTTGGTACTGTAGGGCACGATCTACAGGTTGCCTTTGAAAATACAGTTTGTATCTAAACCAACGCCGTGGTCTATAAGACTGTTGCTGTTGCGGTTGTCCAATGCCCACCTTTTTTGCTGTTGATCTTGCTTTTTGAACAGAGTCCATCTGATCATCTATTTTAGAATTAAATAATCCCTCTCTATCAAAAGGTAAGTCTCCAATCCTAGACTGCACCTCTGGTGTTAGTCCAGCTGAATGAAGCCATGCATGACATCGTAATGGTACGGAGCCTACCATGGATTTCACACTACAATCCGCCTGATGACAGGCAGTATTGATTTGTTGATGAGAAAGTTTAACTGCTTCTGCCTGAAACTGGCTAGCTCTCTCTGGTCTTCCAGAAGGTAAGTACACAAGGAGTCCATCTTTTCCCACAAAAATAATTGATAACACAACATCATGGCTTGATAGTTCGCAACACGAAGTCCTAAAGCCATGAAAGAGTAAAGCCTACGTCCCATAAAGTCAAGTCTGCGTCCCTCTTTATCAACTGGAGATTCATGGGATTTCTGGGACCGACCATGAGCCAATTTGACTATTATTGAATTAGGATGAGAAAAAACAAATGCGGCATCTTTTCTTGAACTTTATACATCGACTCCAGATGCTTCGAGGTGGGAGCCATTGAAGATGGAGTATTCCATGTCTGCTTCAGAGTCTGGAGGAGAGTAGGAAGAAAAGGAATCACTACTGATACTGACTCCATCTGTATACAAGGCATCAAACACTGGATCCTGTATGTATTCTGTTGGTTGCTGCACATCTGTTCCCAGAGACTGCACCATCCATAGCACCTGCTCCAAAAAATGACCCACATCTTCGGAAGGAGAGGCTTTGTCTCCAATAACCACAACTTCATCTAGGGATGAAACTGACAGAGTGACTGAGGAAAAGGACGAGGAATTGGACTGATAATCTTCCACAGAATCCTGAGAGAGCTCTATCTGATTTATTATCTTTACTTGCTCTTGCACAGGAGGGGATGGTAAAGGACGATCAGGAGGAGCTTGATTCACATAGCCTCGAGGTTTACCCAAAGATGACGAATGCAGAGGCACTGGAGGTGGTGGTAGAAACACATCCTGATCCAGTGGAGGTGAGATCAAAGCCGAAGGACAAGTTCTGTACTGAGCAGAAGTCGCTCCTAAGTACCTGGTTCAATCATAGTATAGATCATAATCTCTATGCAGTTGCCAATCATCACATTAGTAAAATGTCAAGGTGGCATAGACCAGCCTGAGATTCGATCCCAATCGTGATGGGGAGCGTGAGGTCAATCAGAATAATCCTTTTCATGGCATCTCAGTGGTGATCGATACCGAGAGACAGAGTCCCTAGGAATGGCAGATGACTGTGGCCTTCTGTACTGAGGTGACTGTGATTCTCAATCTCGGAGGTTTGCTGATGGAGATCGCGAGCATCGATCCCAAGGACTGGAATCAGACAAGTGTCAAATGGGAGAAAAATCCCTGATCTCGCCTTCAGAGGCCATAGACAGAGGGTCCGATGGTGCAGGGGCTGTTGGTACCGATGACAGCATCGAAATCAGTGACTTTAGAGGAGGAAGGATCTCTAACCCCGAAACTCTCGATGTAGTCTTTTTAACCTCCTTTTTCTTCTTTTTCTTCAGTATAGCCTCTGATATAGGCTTAGTGCGCTTCGCCTTTTTAGAAATCTTTTTGGCCACAGACAATGCCAGAGACCAACCTGGCACTGGAGGGTCTGTTCGCCCCACCTCTGATGTTGATTGAGGGAGTGAAACTAAGGTAGGCTGTGGCATCTTGCTATGCCTTGGAGCACCCGATTAAGGTTGAGATTTATGAGTGTCCACTGCTTCCAACGCCCTTTTCCACAAGATTGCTTTCAATCTGTCTGAGTGATTTTTATGGGCTTGTTTTGAGAAGGACTGGCAATCTCTACAGCATGAGCATGTCTGAGGCAGAGGAGGCATGAAGAGTGTCCATCAGAAGGAAGCAGTTTACTGCCACAGCGGACACACTTTCTGAAGGAGGCCTTTAATGCCATATGCTGATAAAAATGTTAAAAAGAACAAGCACAACTAAACTAAGTAATATATATATATATTACTGCTTGTGACTGATACACACACACACATATATATACACACACACACATATATATATATACACACACACACACACACACACACACAGATACAAGCAGAAAACAAGCAACAAGGATGACCTCAGCACTAACTCTGAGCACAGAAAAAATGCAGACAAAGTTCCCAAAGAGGCAGCTGTGACAGCGGTCGAAAAGGAACTGAGGAGACAGGCAGGAACCCACTTGGACATGCGCAGTGGGATGGTGGGGGAGGGTTCCCACCAAAAACATTTCTCAGCTATAGAAGTTTCCTGAATAGAGGCTCCACACAGGTGCTTCTGTGTGATTCACAGAGACCACAGTGAAGAACCACAAGAATTCAATGAACGTTTTCAAACAATTCATTGCCAAATGAAGAACCAACAAAAATCTTCTGCTAGATCCAAGGCAGTGAGTCTCTTAGTGAGATCCATTAGGAATGGAGAACCTGATGCTGGTTCAGGATGCTTAAATAAATGTATAGAAAATATTTAATGTAATTATAGATTCACAGACTTATCACTCCATCTAGAAACAGCTGGCAGGTTGATCCATAGAGATATCCATAGACAGACACCACAACGGCGGTCCAGTGATTAAACAAAATAGGACATTCCAATTCCCTATTCCATTCCTGCTATAAACCACATGTATCATATTTGTTCACTGATAATAAGTATTTATAAACATGAATTGTAGGTCGATATATCTGGTCAGCTTCAATTAGTATTTCCAATAATGAAAGAGACTCTGAAGCAGTAAAAGCAGCAGGACTGAATCTAGATACTAACAGATGTTTCAATTGCAAATACTACCATTCCGCTATAGCAGGCAAACCAAATATATCTTGCAAAGTTGAAAACAGCAAAAGCTCATCAGCAGCAGCCACTAATTGACTCAGTGTAAAGATCCTTTTATCTATCCAGGTCCGCCATAAAAACATTTTCTTTCCAATTCTTAGATCTGACTTTCCCCATTAAGTCAATTTGGCATGGACAAACGGGTCAAACTGTAACTGGCATGAGATTATGCACCACACAACTCTGACTGCCAAGATTGTGGGAGGAGCTCTATCTGCCAAGAACTTAATGCCATCTATTTAAAGAGAGACTCCAGACAAGAAGATTCCAACACTGATCAAGGTGGAAAATCAAATCTGAGTGGGAAAGACCAAAGTTTAGTACAGATCAGCAAATAAGCCTGATGGTATGTAGCTAAATCTGGAAAACCGAACCCACCTTCGTTAACTGGAAGTTGCATCCTTTTCAAAGATATTCTTGGTGTAAAGGAACCCCAAAAGGATTTACGAAACAAAGCATTAAGTCTTTGGAAATATTTACCAGGTATAGGGATCCCACGTATAACATAAATAATTTGAGGTAGAGTATTCATCTTAAGTGTATTAACCTTACCCCATAAACTCAATATTAAAGATGCCCATCTATCTATATCTCATGATATATCATTAATCAACTTGTTTAAATTTAAACTAATCATTTGAGATATATCTCTAGGGATAATTATTCCCAAGTAGGTAATAGACTCTGGGCACTGTCGAAATTGCCAATTGGCTAATATACTAGAGTATACCCTATCTCCAACTGGCATTATTTCCAACTTTGATCAATTAATTAAATAGCCAGACAATTCACCAAAAGTATTAAATCAATTTCATCAAAGCTGGAACAGACAACTGGAGTTTCAAGATAAACAACAAAAGATCATCAGCATAAAGGCTAATTTTAAATTCTAAACCAAAATGGACAAATCCATGAATACTACCATTTTGTCTAATAGCACACACCAGGAGTTCCAAACGTAAGTTGAATATCAATGGGGAAAGTGGACAACCTTGTCTGGTGCCCCGCCCAAATAAAAAAAAGCCAAAAATAAACCATTAGTCATTACTTTTGCTTTTGGAGCCGAGTATAAAAGGTTCAACTTTTGATGTAGCAGTTGCCAGAGATACTTGCCTTTTTTTTTTTTTTTTGGCAAGGCCTCCAAAAGATATTAGTACTAAGTGTGCTCCTTTTAAACCATTATTGAAAGAAGTATTAATAACTGAGTTGCTCACCAGCCAAACACCTTATTGTCACACCCTGATCTCCTCCCAACACTTTGTCTACAGATGAAGCCCAATTAACAGGATCCATTTCACATACCTTCATCTGCCAATCAGAATGATAATTTTATTTATTTATTTAACACATTTCTTGGCCGCCTTTCAGGGCAGAAGCCCTCCCAAGGTGGTTTACACCAGTAAAATACAGAAAAACAGTTGAAATATTAAAAGTGATAAAAACATAAAAACAATAAAAGCAACAATAAAACCACCACCACAACTACGGCAGTAACAGCGACAATAGATGCACTTAGGTGGAACGAGGGGGAGGGCCTTTTCAGCCTAGGCTCTGGAACTCCCTTCTCAGGGAGAGCCATTTACCTCTAAGTCTACATCATACCAGTATAGATTTAAACTTTGAATGAAATGGACTGAAGTGGAGCATAGATGATAGATCTTTGCATTCAGTCTTCCTTGCAGTGACTCTTTATATTTGTGATTTGGCCTCATTTTCCAAAGGTAGATAATCATTGCAATGAATACATAGGGCTTGGACGGAGAGATTGCTTACATGCTTCGAGTGGTCATCTGTGAGCTCATACATATGGGTTATGTAGGTGCACAGAAAACAGTTTTAGATTTATCTCCTCTGTGCATGCTTTTGGGTCCTGTTCTGTTGAGGCAAGATATTTCAGAAAAGCCTTCTACTTGGCAGCGTATGAGGCTCAGGTGGAAGGTCTGAGCGAAGAAGTCATTATTTCCAGGACCTAGTCAGAAAATTGGTTAAGCTGCCCACTCTCCATGCAGTAAGACATAGAGTCTCCAGGTCAGGGTGCCTGATCTCCCAGTTGCTTATTGTGAGGAGATCCAGGAAATGAGGGAGACAAAGTGTGGTTGGAGAGAAAGAAAAGTGTCACAAACCATGCTTGCCTCAGCCACCATGGGGTAATCAAGATGCAGCGAGCCACATTGTCCTTATCTTGTTCACCGCTCATGTGACTACAGGGAAAGGGGGGGACATTCAAGTTAGAGTGGCTCCACAGTGAAGAAGAAAAGCATCTCCCAGAGAGTCCGGGTCGTGACCAGCTCTGCTGCAGAAAGACTGGCACTGGGAAACAGGATACGAGTCTGGGGGTCCATTTCTGGTTTGAAGATTTGCAGGAACCATGACTGGAGCAGTCTATGGAGGCATGCTAACAGAGTCATTGAGGTGGGGCATAGGCGTTCGATGCTGGTTGTTCAGCATTGGTGGATGGCCTTCAATTCCCGTGCAAGGCATTGTAGGGTGTCCACTCTGTCCACTGTTAAGTAGGTACAGGCTTGAGTGGTGTCAAAAACTGCCCCTATAAATTGTTCAGTTTGAGACATTATGAGACTTTTTTATGGTTGCAGACAAGGTGCTTGGTCAAGTCCGATCGACCACTTGTGTGCTTGACCCTTGCCCTTCATGGCTTATTAAATCAAACAAGGAGGGGATGTCTGGCTGGGTCCAGGAGGTTGTATATTCCTCCTTGAGAGAGGGAGTGGTGCCTGCCGCTTTAAAAGAGATGGTAACTAGACCACTCCTGAAAAAGCCTAACCTGGACCCAGAGGATGTTAATAATTATAGGCCAACATCCCCTTCCTGGGCAAGGTGCTTGAGCGGGTGGTTGTAGGACAGCTCCGGGCACTGTTGAATGAAACGGATTATCTAGATCCATTTCAATCGGGCTTCAGGCCTGGTTTTGGAATGGAAACCGCCTTGGTCGCCCTGTGGGATGACCTCTGCCGGGACAGGGACAGGGGGAATGCAACCCTGTTGATTCTTCTGGACCTCTCAGCGGCTTTCGATACCATCGACCATGGTATCCTTCTGGATAGGTTGTCTGGGTTGGGAGTTGAAGGCACTGCACTACAGTGGTTCCGCTCCTACTTGGATAGCCGATTCCAGAAGGTGGTGCTGGGGGATTATTGCTCTGTGCCATGGCAATTGTGCCATGGGGTTCCACAGGGCTCTATTCTATCCCCCATGCTGTTTAACATCTACGTGAAACCGCTGGGGGAGGTTATCCGGAGGTGTGGGCTGAGGTGCCATCAATATGCGGATGACACCCAGCTCTACCTCTCTTTCTCATCAAAACCAGGTGAAGCAGTGGCTGTTCTGAATCAGTGCCTGGGCACAGTAATGGACTGGATGAGGGCCAATAAACTGAAACTCAATCCAGACAAGATGGAGGTACTGTTAGTGGGTGGTTCGTCTGGCCGGCTAGGTGATATTCAACCTGTTCTGGAGGGGGTTGCACTCCCCCTAAAGGATCACGTTCGTAGTTTGGGGGTGCTCTTGGATCCAGAACTGTCACTTGAGGCACAGGTGAACTCAGTGGCACGGAGCACTTTTTATCAGCTTAGGCTGGTATACCAACTATGACCTTATCTAGACAGAGATAGCCTAGATAGTTATCCATGCTCTGATAACTTCTTGTATGGATTACTGCAATGCGTTATACGTGGGGCTGCCTTTGAAAACGGTCCGGAAACGTCAGCTGGTCCAAAATAGGGCAGCAAGATTGTTAACAGGGACTGGCCTGCGAGCTCATATTATGCCAGTACTTTTCCAGCTGCACTGGCTGCCGGTCCATTTCCGGGCCTGATTCAAAGCGCTGGTATTAACATTTAAAGCCCTTAACGGCTTGGGGCCAGGTTATCTGAAGGATTGCCTCCTCCCATATGTGCCTGCCCGGACCTTAAGATCATCGTCAGCGGCCCTTCTCCGTGAGCCCCTGCCAAAGGAAGTGAGGCGGGTGGCTACTAGGAGGAGGGCTTTTTCTGCTGCGGCACCCCAGCTCTGGAATGAGCTCCCTGGTGAGGTTTGCCTGGCACCTACATTGTATTCCTTTCGGTGCCAGGTGAAGACCTTTTTATTTTCCCAGGCATTTTAGCATTTTAGCTTTCTAGGCTTTTAGCTTTGCTGTTTTAAATCTGTATTTTAAACTCCTGCACTGCTGCTAGGTTTTATTGTGGTTGTATTGTTATACTCCCCTTCATGGATCACTGCCTTGTTGTGGCGAAGGGGCTTGCGTAACTCAGTGAAGCCATAAGCTATGCCGTGCAGGGCCACCCAAGACGGACAGGTCATGGCAGAGAGTTCTGACAAAATGTGGTCCACTGGAGAAGGAAATGGCAACCTACTCCAGTATTCTTGCCAAGAAAACCCCATGGAACGTGTCACAACGCTAAAAGATATGACGCCGGAAGATGAGCCCCTCAGGTCGGAAGGTGTCCAATATGCTACTGGGGAAGAGCAGAGGGTATTTCCAAGTAGCGCCAGAAAGAGTGAAGCGGCTGGGCCAAACCCGAAAGGACACTCAGCTGTGGATGTGTCTGGTGGTGAAAAGAAAATCCGATGCTGTAAAGAACAATATTGTTTAGGAACCTGGAATGTTAGATCAATGAATCAAGGTAAGCTGGAGGTGGTCAAACATGAGATGGCAAGATTGAACATCGACATCTTGGGAATCAGCGAACTAAAATGGACAGGCATGGGCGAATTTAATTCAGGTGACCATCATATCTACTATTGTGGCCAAGAATCCCTTAGAAGAAATGGAGTAGCACTCATAGTCAACAAAAGGGTGGGAAAAGCAGTACTGGGGTACAATCTTAAAAATGATAGAATGATCTCAGTACGAATCCAAGGCAAACCATTCAACATCACCGTAATTCAAGTCTATGCCCCAACCACTGAGGCCGAAGAAGCTGAGGTTGATCGGTTCTATGAAGACCTACAACACCTTCTAGAACTAACACCAAAAAAAGATGTCCTCTTCATCATAGGGGATTGGAATGCTAAAGTAGGAAGTCAAGAAATCACCGGGATAACAGGCAGGCATGGCCTTGGTGTACAAAATGAAGCAGGATAAAAGCTAATAGAGTTTTGCCAAGAGAACATGCTGATCATAGCAAATACTCTTTTCCAACAGCACAAGAGGCGACTCTACACATGGACGTCACCAGATGGTCAATATCGAAATCAGATTGATTATGTCCTTTGCAGCCAAAGATGGAGAAGCTCCATACAGTCAGTAAAAACTAGACCTGGAGCTGACTGTGGCTCAGATCATGAGCTGCTTCTTGCAAAATTTCGGCTTAAATTGAAGAACGTCGGGAAAACCACTAAACCGTTCAGGTATGACCTAAATCATATCCCTGATGAATATACAGTGGAGATGAGGAATAGATTTCAGGGATTAGACCTGATAGACAGAGTGCCTGAGGAACTATGGACGGAGGTCCGTAACATTGTTCAGGAGGCAGCAACGAAATCCATCCCAAAGAAAAAGAAATGCAAGAAAGCAAAGTGGCTGTCTGATGAGGCTTTACAAGTAGCTAAGGAAAGAAGGGAAGCGAAAAGCAAGGGAGAAAGGGGAAGATATACCCAACTGAATGCAGAGTTCCAGAGAATAGCAAGGAGAGACAAGAAGGCCTTCTTAAGTGAACAATGCAAAGAAATCGAGGAAAACAACAGAATGGGAAAGACTAGAGATCTCTTCAAGAAAATTGGAGATCTCAAGGGAACGTTTTGTGCAAAGATGGGCATGATAAAGGACAAAGAAGGCAGGGACCTAACAGAAGCAGAGGAGATTAAGAAGAGGTGGCAGGAATACACAGAAGAACTATACAGGAAAGATCTGAATGTCCCTGATAGCCATGATAGTGCGGTCACTGAACTTGAGCCGGACATCCTAGAGAGTGAAGTCAAGTGGGCCTTAGGAAGCATTAGTAACAATAAAGCTAGCGGAGATGACAGTATTCCAGCCGAGCTATTTAAAATCCTAAAAGATGATGCTGTTAAAGTGCTGCTTTCAATATGCCAACAAATCTGGAACACTCAACAGTGGCCACAAGACTGGAAAAGGTCAGTTTACATTCCAATTCCAAAGAAGGGCAACGCCAAAGAGTGTTCAAACTACCATACAATTGCGCTCATTTCACATGCCAGCAAGGTGATGCTCAAAATCCTACAAGCTAGGCTTCAGCAGTATGCGAACCGAGAACTACCGGAAGTACAAGCTGGGTTTAGAAGAGGCAGAGGAACTAGAGATCAAATCGCCAACATTCGCTGCATCATGGAGAAAGCAAGAGAATTCCAGAAAAACGTCTATTTCTGCTTCATTGACTACACTAAAGCCTTTGATTGCGTGGATCACAACAAACTGTGGCAAATTCTTAAAGTGATGGGAGTACCAGACCACCTTACCTGTCTCCTGAGAAACCTGTACGAGGGTCAAGAAGCAACAGTCAGAACCAGACATGGAACAACCGATTGGTTCAAAATTGGGAAAGGAGTACGACAAGGCTGCATATTGTCACCCTGCTTATTTAACTTATATGCAGAGTACATCATGAGAAATGCCGGGTTGGATGAATCAGAGGTCGGAATTAAGATTGCCGGGAGAATTATCAACAACCTCCGATATGCAGACGATACCACCCTAATGGCAGAAAGCGAAGAGGATCTCAAGAGCCTCTTGTTGAGGGTGAAAGAGGAGAGTGCAAAAGCTGGTTTGAAACTCAACATTAAAAAAACGAAGATCATGGCATCTGGCCCTATCACTTCCTGGCATATAGAAGGGGAAGAAATGGAAGCAGTGACAGATTTTACTTTCTTGGGCTCCAAGATCACCGCAGACGGTGACTGTAGCCATGAAATTAAAAGACGCTTGCTCCTTGGGAGGAAAGCTATGGCCAACCTAGACAGCATAGTAAGAAGCAGAGACATCACCTTGCCGACAAAGGTCCGTCTAATCAAAGCTACGGTTTTCCCAGTAGTAATGTATGGCTGTGAGAGCTGGACTATAAGGAAGGCTGAGCGCCGAAGAATTGATGCTTTCGAACTGTGGTGCTGGAGAAGACTCTTACGAGTGCCCTGGACTGCAAGGAGGTCAAATCAGTCCATCCTAAAGGAAATCAACCCTGAGTGCTCATTGGAAGGACAGATAATGAAGCTGAAGCTCCAATATTTTGGCCACCTAATGCGAAGAGAAAACTCCCTGGAAAAGACCCTGATGCTGGGAAAGACTGAAGGCAAAAGGAGAAGGGGACGGCAGGGGATGAGATGGCTAGATAGCATCACGGATGCAATGAATATGAACTTGAGCACGCTCCGAGAGAGAGCGCAGTACAGGAAGGCCTGGCGTGCTATGGTCCATGGGGTCACGAAGAGTCGGACACGACTGAACGACTGAACAACAACAACATTATTATACTGTGGTTTTAATGTTCTATATATTTTAAATTGTTTTATTGTGTGCTGTTTGGTTTTAATTTTTGTGAACCGCCCAGAGAGCTTCGGCTATTGGGCGGTATAGAAATGAAATGAAAAAATAAATAAATAAATAATTTTGTTGTTGTTGTTGTTGTTGACCTAGAGGCCAAGAGATTCCAGAAGCAACGGGGCAATGTTGATGTTAGTGGTGAGGTGGTGGTGAGAGGGGGCTATGACGAGCCAGTCACCTATGTATGGAAAAAATGACAATCCCTTGAAGTTTTAGATGTGCCCCGTCTAAGATGCTCAGAGATGTGGTTAAGCTGGAAAGGAGAACCTTGAACTGAGTTTGTTCCCGAAGACAAATCTGAGAAAGGGGTAAGAAGCAGGGTGTATAGCGATGTGGAAATAAGCATTGCAAATCTCTATTGTAGCGAACCAGTCTACCAAAGAAGGTCATCCTGAATTTCTTCAGGCAAATGTAGTAACTGACATCCTGAAGGTCTATAGGTCAAAGACCAACATCCTTTTTGGGAACTATAAATTATCTGGAGAAGAAATTGGTGATCCTTTGAGCACGGGAAATTTTTTTGTATTGTGGGTACAAGAGGGTAGTGATTCTTCTCTTAGAACTGACCTGCGAGAGTAGAATGGAAGATCTCCATGGGAGTGGGGGTACCTTCGAATTCAATGGAATAGCCTTGAGCGATGATAGAGAGTACCCACTTGTTGGTGGTGATGGACCTCCAGGTGGGAAGAAAAGGTTTGAGTATGTTCTGGTGAAAGGGAGCTGATGGTCGGGCTCCTCTGTAGGAGTCAAAGAAGACATTTAAACTGGTTGGAGTCTTTAATGTGAGCAGGTTGGCGGTATTTGTTCTGGAAGGGTCTCCTGGAGTGGAAGGAGGAATACAAGCCTTGTTTGGAAGCTTGTTTGGGCCTAAGTTGGATTGGCATCGAGGTGGCCATTGGCATTGCCAGTACAGATGTGGTCAGTTGGCAAAAGCCACCAAGGATTGTGATTGCACTCCCATCTTCTGGGTGGACATCTTCATTTTATAGATGCTGTCAAGAGTGTCATCTGTGGACACACTGAAGAGGCCTTCGCCATCAAAGTGGAGGTCCTCCACTCTTGATCTAGCTTCCTAGTGGAGTCCTGAAGTACGAAGCCAGGCATGACATCTCAAAGGGAAAGCAACAGCCATGGCCTTGGAGCCACAGTCAGTCACGCAGTGGGCTGTGTTAATTTGTTGTCCTGCTAATCTGTGGGCCTTATCTTGGAATATCATCACTACGTTTTGATGTCTTCTGGGAGACAGACAAAGAAAGTTGCTGCTTTTTCTCATAAGAGCTGTTGACAGGCTGCTGTCAGGGTGGAAACAGAGCCGATAGAACCCCAGAGCAGTTCTGATTCTGAGGAGGATCAGCAATCCATGGGAGAGGAGCCCGCTCATCCCTCACAGGCACAGCAGCTGGCAGAGATTCCTCCTGCCAGCATTCCTGAGATAGTGATCCTAGCAGTGAGAAAGTGCAGGAACGGGGCTTGCTAGACGCTCGACGCAGACGCAGGGAGTGACGAGCAATGGAGGGCGCGGAAAGGAGGCGTAGCGCCCATTTGGCATGCAAGCAACGGCTGCCTCCTGTGGACCCAAGGGAAAGAGGGAGGATCTCTCCCTAGCCCGTAAGTTCAGGGTCTTCAAGTGACTCTCCTTCAAACGGGGATCAACTGCCTACTCGGAGCATAGGCTACTCTGCTGTTCCTTGCTTAGTCGCTGGTGATTAGCATCTGAAACAGTCATTAAGTTGTAAAAGGATTAAAGCCTTGAAAAGAATCCTTTTGTCTGTGTCTTGAGTTGGCTATTGGGATCTACTGAAAGAGGCCGCTAGGGCGCTCCTGACAGCTGCCATGCATGGCTTGCAGTTCACCATGCAGAGTGCCAGGACTGCAGTGGAGTAAATCCTGCATCCCATCGAGTCTAATTTTTCCCCCTCTGAATCCACAGGGACAGAATAACGCTTTTGTCTCATCTTTGATTGGGATGGTTCCACTATTATGGAGTTTGGTATGAGGTCTTTGAAGAGGAAGGAACAATCTTCTTCATGTATCCCATATAGGTTTTCCATCTTTCTAGATGTGGGTGTAGAAGGTTTCACCCAGGATTATTTGATTACATGCAGTAATGATGGAAGCATCAGAACAATAATCCATGGTGCTAAATCTAGTTGTACTCATTAAAGACTGGATCTTAGACTTGGACCAGAGAGATCTTAAACTCTAGTTGAAGGGATTTTGCCATTCTGAGGATTTGTTCTGTATATTTATTTATTTATTAATTACATTTATATCCCGCCTTTTTTCCTCCAAGGAACTCAAGGTGGCGTACATAATCCTCCTCCTCCTCCATTTTATCCTCACAACAACAACCCTGTGAGGTAGGTTGGGCTGAGAGTATGTGACTGGCCCAAAGTCACCCAGTGAGCTTCCATGGCCGAGTGGGGACTAGAACCTGGATCTCCCGACTCCCAGTCCAGCACTCTAGCCACTACACCATGCTGGCTCTCAGGATGGGAGACCTGAGATATGATATGTCATCCAACGGGGACAGAGGATTTTGATCCCCTATGGTGGCATTCAGTGAGTAGGTTGGGGCCTGGACAGACAAAGTGGAAGATGAGTCTGAGCAATAGCCATCCTGCATTGAAGAAGGGTTATTAGGCAGTGTGTCCATGTTAGGGGCAAGCAAAGGCTAGGTAAGTTGCACTGCTGTTAGTGAGTGCATAGCGGCTGATGGCTCCAGGAGTTTTTTCCCCCCCAGCATTACATCCTGAAAGAAGTTGGCTGGAAGAGGAAGGTAGAGAGTGAGTGGCAAACCTGTAAAGCCTGGTACCACGGTACTTTCTGTTAACAGGTTAAATACCACGTGAGAAGATGTTTCACAGTGAGAAGCTGCCTTAGATCGTTCTAGAAAGTGAGAAGAACCAGAAAGTTGGCAATTGGAATGGTGATGCAGGTATCTCCATCCCTATACTCATCATGGTGCCATCGTGGCGGTGGTCTTCATAATAATGGAAAGGAGACCTGTAGAAGTGTGTGTGTGTGGGGTTTCCTATGGCTATTTATTACATTTATATCCCACCTTTCTTCCATTGTGGAACTCAAGGTGGCTACATGTGGTTCCCAGGGGGTCTCCCATCCAAGCACTGACCAGACCCAGACCTGCTGAGCTTCAGCACAATGGCTGCCTCATGTGCCTTCAGACTATGCCCTGGAAGGCTTTCCGATGGCATACTGTAGCAATGATGAAAACCTCCTAAAGAAGCCAAGGAAATTGGTGAGGTTTGTCAGTACTAAGCAGATCAATACTTCTTGGAGAACAGTCTCACAGAAGATGGTAGTACAGTTCCAGTAAGAAATGTTCCCTAGATTCACCCTCTGATACCAAGCGCAGGCACTGGATATCACCTGGGAAATTAGGCCCTATGGGAGTTGTTGTTTCTCCTAATCAGCACAGCAATCACATAAGAGTTTGAGGTGCCATCCGTACTAAGGGTGGCTGATTTGGAACAGGTGTAGGTTCAGGTTTGATGTCACACTCTATCTTACAAACCGTCTTTTTGTTTTTGTTTTTCAGTCCTGGCTCCCTGGGGTTAGAGGGGTGTTTATTTCAGGACTTGGTCCATTTGACCTATCCGGTCTTGACTGTCAGTACCAAAGGACTGGTTTTGATTTGCTGGTCCAAGGGGACAGCTGACGCTGTCCATATGGCAGGGGCTGGTATTCCCAATACTGGGGACGGTTGCCCTGAAGCACTTTCCATAGTGTGTGCTGAAAGAAGGTGAGTGAGAGCTGGCTTCTTGCAAATGGAGGCAGAGACAGTACGCAGAAGCCACTTCAGTGTCTGCTGCCAAGAGGACTTGTTCCCACAACAGAGCACGGAGACATGCTGTTCTGTTTCTCCTGGCCTGCTTCATAAAGGCCTGGTAGTAGGTACAGGAGTCCACCCTGTGTGCCTCTCCAAGGCAGAGAAGGTAACTGATGTGTCCATTGATCAACGGTAGCTTCCTGGCACGCCAGGTACACTTTTTGAAGAAGGCCTTGGAGGCCATGTGCCCCAAAGAGGCAATAAAGAAAAAAGGAAGAAAAACTCAGAGAAGATAGGAAGGAAAGACAGAGAGACAACTCTATTCAGCATCTCAGGAGGGGACAGTAGAATTTTTTGCCATGAGGCAAGAGAATGTTCCAAATGCTGCTAGTTGCTGTGGCAGATGAAAAGAAACTGAGGGGGAGGCAGGAGACATGTCCAGAGTGTGCACAGAGGAGGTGGGCAGGACTCCTGCCTAAAACTCTGTTTAGCTCTAGAACGTTCTGAATGATTGTTCTGTTCAAGCACAGAACCAATATGGGAGAGTCACAGAGAGCATAAAGAAGAACCAAACTTCCTTCCATGAGCCCTTCTATTTGTGGAGAGGTAACTGGGATCCAGTTGAGGCTGTCTGATAGAGGAAGGGGGTGAGGCGGTGATTTTCTCCGATTCCTCCTTCCCCTGTAGCCCCAGCACCATCTGCCATGCTGTTACATTTCCTTGATGAGTATCAAGCCATGAATCTTGACGTGCATTGTAAAGACAAGGGCAAAAGCCAGGAATGATAGATCCTACTAAGTTTTCAGGCAAAAGTGAGTTGGCAGGTGACATTCTTTCTCTCTTAGGGCTACTTCCATTGTTAATTTAAGACAGGCTTAAACACCCATGTCGTGTGATGTGCATAAACATTATACAGTGAAGCATTACATGTACTGTCTGTTTCTAAGCAAATACTAATGAGCAAAGCTCTAATGTTTATCAGGAGAACAAGCGCCTTTGATGGAAAGGACACATGTTAGCA
Organism: Heloderma suspectum; assembly: GCF_057233095.1. Taxonomy (NCBI): domain Eukaryota; kingdom Metazoa; phylum Chordata; class Lepidosauria; order Squamata; family Helodermatidae; genus Heloderma; species Heloderma suspectum. The sequence continues at coordinate 80,000,361 of NC_139461.1, read as the reverse complement.
ATACTATCCAAGATAAATCCTGCACATGGCCAACATAATAAGAAACTTAAAATGTGTAAAATTCAGCTTTCACAGTATTTACTCTCATACCTTTCTAGCTACATTTCTATTCTCGTATATTGTACATAATCTTGAAAATTTCATTACAGAAAGATATTGAGTTTTATAATAAGATGTTGAAATAGGTACTAATTAGAAACTGAACATGTTAATATTCTGATTTTTACATTATTGTACATATCTGTGAGGCGAAATCTGGGTGTCAAAACCTATGCACTCATATTGTGTGTACATTTTCATTAAAGGGATAAATGCTTTAACACATAAGAAATACTGCTACTTTCTCAATTTTCTTCTTCCCCTGATTTTTCAAGTTCACAACAATAATCAGCATGTACTTATATCAGCTGTACATTGCTCACCAAATAAAGCAGCTAATTATTTCACAGAATTTTCATCATGTTACTTACTACTAGCAACCAAGAAACAGTACTACATATTTGTATGACATATTTGAGAAGATAAGAGAATGAAAAATACTGCTAAATATAGTAGAACAATATGATGAAAATCACAAGAGGAATTATAGATACATCAGATTCACCTATCAATAAGTATTTCAACCACAAGGCAAGAATATCATATAAATGCATATTTTCAAACAACATTTCAGGATTGTTTCCATAGTAACTCAATTTTATTTTATTTTTTTTAGAACAAATACATTTTTCAGTTGCTCCAAACTCAAATTTTCCAAAGGAGTCTAATTATTTTGCATACAGAAAATGGGTATACAGGGAGAAGCTATTTTGTTTATATTTTAGATTTTTAAACCATCAATCCAATGGTTCCAGAAACGGATACGTCTGGAAAAACATGCTCACAAGTTACATACCTGCTAATTTAACAATGAGAAGTTAAAAAAATAGGCATGACCAACCACTGATCATTCTCAAAGGAAAAGTTACAAGCCAGCTCCTGACAGTCTTCCAAAATATTTACCCCATCCCACTGGCCAGTTGGCACAAGTGTCTTGCTAAAGGAAGTGAGTTTTCTTGGGAGAGGCAGGGTGAGAAAAACTGGACAGAGCAACAGCAGAAGTCTCTACAGTTATGACTAATAAACGAAGAGGTGTGGTTTTTAACTTTTCTTCCTAGGGTGTCAAATGCAGCAACAGGTTATATCTGTCAAATACTCCCCAAAATGTCATGGCATACACTGGGAATAAAGTGGCAAGCTTACACTAGATGTGTTAACCATACACAAGTGAAAAAAAGCCCACAACCCTAACTCTCATTTATCATTTGATTTCTCAGATTGTGAAAATTTGGTCTGGAAAGTCAAATTAAGTTAGTTTCCTTTGTCCCAGATATTTTTTATATTAAATCAAGGCATGACTAACCTATGCAAACATGCAGCTCAAGTATTGCAAGAAGTCAGGTATTTGAGAGTGAATGGGAATGTGATAAGAATACACGTAAAGCCTTGCTGAATCAGACTAAAAGTTCATCTAGTTCAGCACTCTGTTTCTAGCTGCAGCCAGCCAAATGCCCCCAGGAAGCTTATAAGCACGACATGAAAGCAACAGCCTGCCCCTGTTTGTCATCAGATCTGGTATGTGCAAGCATACTGCCTCTGGATATGGAGGTTTCTTTTAGCTAATAGCTAAAACTGACAAGTTGAAGGCCTAGAAGGAATTGGGGGCAGGGGGAAAGGCACTTCCCATATTGAGCTATGGGAAATTCTTCCCACAGCTCAAGACTCCTGAATTCTGAACCTAGATGGAGTACAACTTCCCACTCAACCTGCCCTGAACTAAGTACAGCTGATATAGAGCTACAGTGCTGAGGTTCGGGGCTAGGTAAACATCTAGCCTTGAACTTGAGTGGTAAAATCTCAGGTATGATGTTTATTTACTTTTCTCTCTCTCACACTTACTAGAGATCCCAATGATCCTATTTTGTGGCAGTGAACTCGATATTTTAATTATGCATTGTGCATGTGCAAGTACCACAAAAGATGTCTATAGTAATTCAGATTATTCTGAATTTTGTTTGTACCGACTGCATTTGCTTTTGTTAAGTTATGTTATTAGATATTAAATGCCTAAAATGGTACTAGGTTCACATATAAAATGTCTGCCTGTGTTTATAACTTTAATTTAGGGGTCAGAGGAGGAAGATTACTAAAGAGAAAAGAATTTTATAGCTTGTCTAAACAAAATTTAGACAAAATTTTCCCCTTCATGGATCACTGCCTTGTTGTGGCGAAGGGGCTTCTGTAACTCAGTGAAGCCATAAGCTATGCCGTGCAGGGCCACCCAAGACGGACAGGTCATGGCAGAGAGTTCTGACAAAATGTGGTCCACTGGAGAAGGAAATGGCAACCCACTCCTGTATTCTTGCCAAGAAAACCCCATGGAACATATCACAAGGCTAAAAGAGATGACGCCGGAAAATGAGCCCCTCAGGTCAGAAGGTGTCCAATATACTACTGGGGAAGAGCAGAGGGTATTTCCAAGTAGCGCCAGAAAGAGTGAAGCGGCTGGGCCAAAGCCGAAAGGACACTCAGCTGTGGATGTGTCTGGTGGTGAAAAGAAAATCCGATGCTGTAAAGAACAATATTGTTTAGGAACCTGGAATGTTAGATCAATGAATCAAGGTAAGCTGGAGGTGGTCAAACATGAGATGGCAAGATCTCATCGACATCTTGGGAATCAGCGAACTAAAATGGACAGGAATGGGCGAATTTAATTCAGGTGACCATCATATCTACTATTGTGGCCAAGAATCCCTTAGAAGAAATGGAGTAGCACTCACAGTCAACAAAAGGGTGGGAAAAGCAGTACTGGGGTACAATCTTAAAAACGATAGAATGATCTCAGTACGAATCCAAGGCAAACCATTCAACATCACAGTAATTCAAGTCTATGCCCCAACCACTGAGGCCGAAGAAGCTGAGGTTGATCGGTTCTATGAAGACCTCCAACACCTTCTAGAACTAACACCAAAAAAAGATGTCCTCTTCATCATAGGGGACTGGAATGCTAAAGTAGGAAGTCAAGAAATCACTGGGATAACAGGCAGGCATGGCCTTGGTGTACAAAATGAAGCAGGACAAAAGCTAATAGACTTTTGCCAAGAGAACATGCTGATCAGAGCAAACACTCTTTTCCAACAGCACAAGAGGCGACTCTACACATGGACATCACCAGATGGTCAATATCGAAATCAGATTGATTATGTACTTTGCAGCCAAAGATGGAGAAGCTCCATACAGTCAGTAAAAACAAGACCTGGAGCTGACTGTGGCTCAGATCATGAGCTTCTTGTTGCAAAATTTCGGCTGAAATTGAAGAACGTAGGGAAAACCACAAAACCATTCAGGTATGACCTCAATCATATCCCTTATGAATATACAGTGGAGGTGAGGAATAGATTTCAGGGATGAGACCTGATAGACAGAGTGCCTGAGGAACTATGGACGGAGGTCCGTAACATTGTTCAGGAGGCAGCAACGAAATCCATCCCAAAGAAAAAGAAATGCAAGAAAGCCAAGTGGCTGTCTGATGAGGCTTTACAAGTAGCTGAGGAAAGAAGGGAAGCGAAAAGCAAGGGAGAAAGGGGAAGATATATCCAACTGAATGCAGAGTTCCAGAGAATAGCAAGGAGAGACAAGAAGGCCTTCTTAAATGAACAATGCAAGGAAATCGAGGAAAACAACAAAATGGGAAAGACTAGAGATCTCTTCAAGAAAATTGGAGATCTCAAGGGAACGTTTTGTGCAAAGACGGGCATGATAAAGGACAAAGAAGGCAGGGACCTCACAGAAGCAGATGAGATTAAGAAGAGGTGGAAAGAATACACAGAAGAACTATAAAGGAAAGATCTTAATGTCCTTGATAGCCATGATAGTAATGTCCCTGATAGCCATGATAGTGCGGTCACTGAACTTGAGCCAGACATCCTCGAGAGTGAAGTCAAGTGGCCCTTAGGAAGCATTAGTAGCAACAAAGCTAGCGGAGATGACAGTATTCCAGCTGAGCTATTTAAAATCCTAAAAGATGATGCTGTTAAAGTGCTGCATTCAATATGCCAACAAATTTGGAACACTCAGCAATGGCCGCAAGACTGGAAAAGGTCAGTATACATTCCAATTCCAAAGAAGGGCAACGCCAAAGAGTGTTCAAACTACCGCACAATTGCGCTCATTTCACATGCCAGCAAGGTGATGCTCAAAATCCTACAAGCTAGGCTTCAGCAGTATGCGAACTGAGAACTACCAGAAGTACAAGCTGGGTTTCGAAGAGGCAGAGGAACTAGAGATCAAATTGCCAACATTCGCTGCATCATGGAGAAAGCAAGAGAATTCCAGAAAAACGTCTCTTTCTGCTTCATTGACTACGCTAAAGCCTTTGATTGCGTGGATCACAAAAAACTGTGGCAAATTCTTAAAGTGATGGGAGTACCAGACCACCTTACCTGTCTCCTATGAAACCTGTACGAGGGTCAAGAAGCAACAGTAAGAACCGGACATGGAACAACCGAGTGGTTCAAAATTGGGAAAGGAGTACGACAAGGCTGCATATTGTCACCCTGCTTATTTAACTTATATGCAGAGGACATCATGAGAAATGCCGGGTTGGATGAATCAGAGGTCGGAATTAAGATTGCCGGGAGAATTATCAACAACCTCCGATATGCAGACAATACCACCCTAATGGCAGAAAGTGAAGAGGATCTAAAGAGCCTCTTGTTGAGGGTGAAAGAGGAGAGTGCAAAAGCTGGTTTGAAACTCAACATTAAAAAAACGAAGATCATGGCATCTGGCCCCATCACTTCCTGGCATATAGAAGGGGAAGAAATGGAAGCAGTGACAGATTTTACTTTCTTGGGCTCCAAGATCACCACAGACGGTGACTGTAGCCATGAAATTAAAAGACGTTTGCTCCTTGGGAGGAAAGCTATGGCAAACCTAGACAGCATAGTAAGAAGCAGAGACATCACCTTGCCAACAAAGGTCCATCTAATCAAAGCTATGGTTTTCCCAGTAGTAATGTATGGCTGTGAGAGCTGGACTATAAAGAAGGCTGAGCGCTGAAGAATTGATGCTTTCGAACTGTGGTGCTGGAGAAGACTCTTACGAGTCCCCTGGACTGCAAAGAGGTCAAATCAGTCCATCCTAAAGGAAATCAACCCTGAGTGCTCATTGGAAGGACAGATACTGAAGCTGAAGCTCAAATATTTTGGCCACCTAATGCGAAGAGAAAACTCTTTGGAAAAGACCCTGATGCTGGGAAAGACTGAAGGCAAAAGGAGAAGGGGACGGCAGAAGATGAGATGGCTATACAGCATCACCGATGCAATGAATATGAACCTGAGCACACTCCGGGAGAGTGCGCAGGACAGGAAGGCCTGGCGTGCTATGGTCCATGGGGTCACGAAGAGTCGGACACGACTGAACGACTGAACAACAACAACAAACAAAATTCAAGCCACTAGGGGAATATAGGATGATATTCTGGAGGTGACGGACTCGACCTTGGGGGAGCTGGGGGTGGCAACGGCTGACAGGAAGCTCTGGCATGGGCTGGTCCATGAAGTCACGAAGAGTCGGAAGCGACTGAACGAATAAACAACGAACAGGGAAATACAATTCTCCCTCTTATGTCATACACAGAACTCATTTTCAAATACTTAGCAGAAGTTATCAATAGTTATGGACACTGTTTTTCCCACTGCATTTTGCTAGACATTTTCTCATATGGCCAGTTTCCCCACTCACCTTTTCTTCTGCCATATTTGCATTTAAGACAGCCTTCTTCTGATGACCTGAACTTGGATACAGATTCCCAACTACAAAATGCATTCCCATTCCAGTAGATTTGAACTGTGCATATGATTATTTTATAAAAATGCATATACTGTATTTCAACCAATTTGTTCCCAGAGTAGTTCACAATAACAAATACAAAATCAGAATAGGACAATAAAAATAATAAAAAATAGAACGAGCAACTGTGCATCAGATTAAAACAATTAGAGTACAGAGCTTTAAAAGCTTGAGAGAACAAAAAGATTTTCATCTAGTGCCAAAAATATAGCAAAGTAGGTGACAGGAAAGACTCTCTGGGAAGAGAGTTCCATAAATAAGGCATGAACACTAAAAGAAACCCTCTTTCCTATTGCCACCAACCTTATCTCAGATAGCAGGTGCACCCATAAGAAAGCATGACACTGGCTGCATTCAGAAATCACGATAACCTCTGGTGGCTTAATAAACTACTCACAGTAGCTTATTTTTTAAATAGTCCATGATGCCCCACCACAAGACCAGGCTAATAAGCTACTGTGAGTAGCTTATTAAGCTACTGTGTGTAATTTGACCCCCTGCCCCCTGTCCTGCTGCAGTCCTCCTGTCCGAGCAGTGGCACTGTTTCACCTCTAAAGTGCTGGAAGTTTGCAGGATCCGGACAAAACTTCATACGCAGCTTCCCCAACTCAGGAGGCACCTGATCCACCACCAAAAACCTGCGCATTCACTCACCAAGCAGCAAAAATCCGGAGTGCAGCATAAAGGGGGATGTGGTTATAAAACCATAGGGGCTTGCAGGATCAGGGCCAAACTTCACACAAGCCTCTTGTAGTCAGGAGGCACTCCATGCACCCTCAAAACTCTGCACAATTACCCCAGAGGAGTGAAAATCCCAAGTGCTGCAAAAGGGGGTGGTGGCTATAAACCCTTGGGGGGTTGCAGGATTGGGACCAAATCTCATAGCCAGCCTCCCCTACTCAGGAGGCACCTGATCCACCATCAAAGTCCTGTGCAATTACCCCAGAGAGGTGAAAAGCCCAACTGCTGCAAAAAGGTGGTGGTGGTTATAACCCCTTGGGGTTTGCAGGATCGGGACCAAACTCAAGGGGCACCCTATGCACCCTCAAAACCCAGTACCCTGACACTGAGACAGTGAAAATCTAAGGTGGCTGTAAACCTTGGAGGTTTGCAGGATCAAGACCAAGCTTCATAGAGATGTAATGCTCATTTCCTAAAGCAGAATTCTCCCCATAGCCATTGCTGACAGAGGCTTTAATGTCTTCCCAACACTGCAACTGCAAATTGTCACTGACCTCATGCAACATTTTTGAAACAAGCTCAGGGAGAAACCAAAGTAGATTTGACATCCCTCCTCTGAGGCACCTCTACTGTTGGAAGGAAGCCTTAGGCTCAACTTGTTCATGAGAGCCTGGGTGATCTCTTCCCATGGTGTAAGGAAGAATGGGATTGTCAAATTCTACAAGGGCCTGCTCCATTAGCTCAACAAAGAGGCCAGTTGCCTTTTGCTCCTCTCATTCCTCAATTGTTTCCGTTCATGCTGGTTATTATTAGACTTTTGTAACTTATCATTGCCTGAGTTTCTCCATTTTCTCCCTACCTTCCGATCTCTTTCCTCCATTTTTTGTGTTCTGATTTTGGATTATAAGCCTGTGAGCAGGGACTGTTTATTACTGTCTGTGTTGATCTTATTCAAGCTGCTCCAGGAGCCATTTCTGCTGAAGAGCAGGATGAAAATGTTTAAAATATTGCTGCCTCCATATTTTCATCATTTTGGGTTTCTTTATCATTGCTTTGGAATACTGAAGCCTTTAGAAATGTTCATAGCACATTCTCGGGCTTTTCAGTTCAGGCATTAGGGCTTCCTTTTTATAAAACTAAACACACACACACACACACACACACACTAAATTAACTTAACAGTGCAGTCCTATCCATGTCTACTCAGATAGAAGCTCCTCTGAAAAGTCCCAGGTAAGTCTGTATAACACTGCAAGCTAATACATAATACTTAACACCAGGATTCAAATCGCCATGAAAAACAAATATTTTCAAGTCTAAAAGGACACATGCTTCAGGTATAATTCCATAAGATCAAGTCAAACCCACTCAAATCCATATTACCCTGATTTATTTCCTTTACCATTGTTCCAGATACATTGGTTGGAGTGATGTCTCAGAAAATCGGAGGGCTGCCTGCAGAATAGACCATTCTAAGGATTGTCTCAAGTGCAACTCTACTTGGATCTTACCACAGCAGTATGCCCCTATGATGAGTGGACAAACTGAACCCACCCCTCAAATATCACAGCTTTTTAATGAGCTTCCAAGTGGAATAAATTTAGTTTAGAATATTATGTGTCCAAATGAAATGCAGGGGTGAAAAAATGTGTTTGTGGCCCCTGGCACTGCTCGATGTGGCCCTCAGGACCAAAAAGGTTGTGCACCCCTGCTGTAAAAGGAATGCTGTCCAAGAAGTTGCCATGAATCCCTCCCCACAAGAAGCAATTGAATGCAGGGTTCGGGAAGTTAGTACCCGTCAGCCACGCTGTAGATTACAACTCGCATGGGAGGAAGAGCTCCAAAGGCTTTATAAGTTACCATAATACATATTTTCAAAGCTGGGAGTACAGCAAGCCACCCAGCATCCCAGAAATTTTTCCAAGGCTTTATTTTTCCACAGACAATTTCCAGTTTCGTAAGTTCATTAGTAAAAATGAATGTATGTCAATTGCAAATACAGCATTAGGCAAGCTTATTAGTTTCAAAGTTGTAATTAATGTTTTTCAGGTGATTATTCCCAGCATACATATACGTTATTGAAATACATATATGTCTCCAAGTTAAGTGGAACTAATAAAAAACTTAAGATGCCCCAACAACCCCAGTGGAAGAGAGCTGAACTCCATTAAATTAGATGAGCGGTTGTCAGTATATCATGCAAACTAATTAGCATGTCAATAGTTTTTAGTACCTGTGTTTTTTCTTAAATTTAAACAATGTAAGGGAAGTACATGCTATTGCCTTTAAATGTTTACAACTATTACAATAAAAATGTCTACCTAATATAACATTTAAGAGAGCAATCCTACAGCCCCTAGACAGTATCTGGGGGGGCCGTAGGAATTTTCAGATTCCTGGATCCGAGGCTAGAGACAGCACTCCAACCTCAGACCCAGGAGTCCAAGCTCTCCACCCCCTCCTCCTCACAGCCGGCATGGAGAGAACCATGCCAGCTGCCTCTACAAGCTCACAAACACAAGCTCATAAGGAGGGAAAGTGGATGTTCCTGTGGGCGTGGAGGGACTGGAGAAGTGGGGATACAAGCTATCTCCAACCATCATCAGCCTCTGTCCCTCCCCCTCTCTGAAGGCTTCTCTAGATGGGCAAAAACACCTGTCTAGCTAGAATGCAAACTGGAAAGCCTCCAAGTTCGGAGGCTTACGAGTTCCCAGGACGGATCAGATAATATTGCGCCCTAAATCACATTAAATGTGCTTTAATTTTTTCCTCAAATATTACAAGTCAAAATACTTGTGGTGTATTGGGACAAAAAAATAACATGGGGTACTTTTTTTAGCTTCACTGTTTACTAAATGTAAATAAAATAAGCATGCTAGATTTGATCACTCTCTAGACATCATGAAAGGAGTGATGGAAGAATACAAACCGAATGATCTTGATCCTAGAAACCATGAAACTTGAAGGCTGGGGAATGTCTCTTGTTTTGATTCTATTAAGTAGTTTTGATTCCCTGCCTGAAGATGTTAAAATCCTGTGTACCACAGAGCACAGGACCACCATTTAGTTATTGTATGAATTGAATTGGTTGAAGAAGACTCTTCTTCCAAGTGGACAGGGCTTTCTGAGAAGTGAGGCATTCTACTGTTTTGAATTGACTGTATATGGCTCTTTCACATGAATGTATATGCAAATCATCAAGATAATAGCCTCGATACAGCACAGCGAGAGAAATGGATGGAGACCGTTGAATCACTCAATTTTAAAACATCTAGTAGAGAAGCATGGTCATTGCTACGGAAATTAGGGGGAAGTAAGAAGAAAATAAATGATAAGACACACATTTCAGCCAATAAGATCACAGCACATATATTGTCTACATCTAGAGCTACAAGGGACAAAGTCCAAATAAGACAAATCAGACAAAAACTTAGTGCTCTTAAAACTACTTGTCCTGAACAATCTGAATATTCACGCCCTTTCCCCCCCTTTGAAATTGCTAATGCACTCAAGGATAGAAAAGCCGGCAAGGCACCTGGACATGATGGTATACCTCTTGAATTCCTCCTGCATTGTGGAAAATATGCAAAAAGATGGTTGGCACAATTCTTTTCAGATATTATGGAAACACATATAATACCACACAAGATGAAGCAAGCAAAAAACATTGCAATACTCAAACCAGGAAAAACAAATGAAAGAACTATCGACCAATCGCACTGCTAAGCACTGTCTATAAGCTTCTCGAAAGGCTTCTGCATAATAGAATCAGCCAGAAGATACTCCAGATAATTCCAGTGGAACAAGCTGGATTTCACTCCGCACGAAGCTGCGCTGACCAAGTGCTTTCACTAACAACCTATACAGAAGCAGGATACCAAGTGAAGCAAAAAACATCAGTTGCTTTTATAGATTTAAGTGCAGCATATGATACAGTGTGGAGACATGGACTACTTTATAAATTAATACAAGTAACCTTACTTACTTATACCCGACTTATTGATAATATGCTTGCTGGAAGAACTTTCTCTGTGCCTATAGGAGAGGATACTAGTGTCCCTAAAATTTTAAACAGCGGACTACCACAAGGCTCAGTTCTTGCACCTCTCCTTTTCAATCTATACATAGCTGACATACCACACACAGTCGAGGAAGTTTGGCTACATGGATGATTGGGCTATAGCCACACAACATAAATCCTTTGAGACAACTGAAGATGTCCTCACTTCTAATCTAGACATACTGGATAAATATTTCTGTAAGTGGGGGTTACAGCCCAATCCAACAAAGACGGAAGTAACATTCTTCCTTCCACCTTTGTAATAGATCAGCAGGCAGAGAACTCAATGTTCAATTTAAGGGAAACCGGCTCAATCACAACATGCATCCCAAATATCTTGGGGTCACAGTGGATAGGACACTTTCCTATAAAGAACACTTGATGAAGACTGCTGCCAAACTGAGAAGCAGAAATAACATTCTACACAAACTATGCAGCACTAGGTGGGGCTCAACAGCAGATACACTGAGAATGACCGCACTCAGTCTGGTTTACTCAGCAGCAGAGTACTGTGCCCCAGTGTGGCTTAATAGTCCGCACACGAGAAAGATCGATACACAACTGCATGAGTCAATACGTATTGTTAGTGGGACGATACGATCTACTCCCACATACTGGCTGCCTGTTTTGAGCCATATACCACCTCCGGATGCAAGACAAAAGAGCGCCCTTCTTCAAGAATACCAGAAGATTACTGACAATCTCCAGCTACCAATATTAAATGATGTAGCCTACTTGGAGCGAAACAGGTTAAGATTGAGACATCCAGCCATTTCTACTGCTAAAGCTCTTCTAGAAGATGATTTCAATACCCACAACACGTGGAAACAACATTGGCTACGAAACTGCCCTCCACAATGCCGAAGCTTGCCCTGCATCTTGGAAAAACCACCTGGATTTGACCAGCCCCATGCGATATGGACAACCTTGAACCGAATTCGCACTGGTCATGGTAGATGTGCAGATATAAATGGGGCAAAACAACATCATCAAATTGTGATTGTGGGGCTGAAAAACAAGCTATCCAACATATAGTGACAGAGTGTCAAAACCGAGCCTACAGTGGAGACTTTGCTGATTTCCTGGCTGTGACAACTGAAGTAAAAAACTATATCTGTAACCTAGACATACGTTTGTAATATTCCTGTCTATATTTTACATTTTACTTTTCATATTTATTATGCTCTATGTTTTTATTGTAATGCGATGTAAATGTGCCATACGATAAATAAATAAATAAATAAATAATCAAGATAATATATAAATGCACCCCGTTCCCACAACTGAGCTATAATCAATACATTGTGAATGTCCTGGATAAAAGAGTGAATGTCCTGGGTAGAAGAAAGAAAACAAGACAAGATGCTTATGATGCTACTTGATAAAACAAAACCAAAGATGTCCCCGGTATAATAATCTCCCCTGTATAATAATCTCATCTGTATACAGATGTCCCCTGTATAAGAAGGTAAGCATCCTTCAGATCTGTTCATACCATAAAATGATTCAGTTCTATCATGGCCACTGTTGCAGTTGGGATCTGCGTAAAAGAAGATCTGAGTCCCATACATTTAGGGTTTTCTAAGGACAATATAATCCAGGCATTACATCCTTTTTGGAGACAAATGGAATACACCCTCTTGTCTAGTGGCACTGTCTCTAGGGCCTGTAGTTGCAGCAGCTCAATGATTGCCTTTGGCGTCAGACCCTTTTTTGCTATATCATCAGGGACAGGGATTATACAAAGTTTTCTTTGGGGAGCTCTGCAAATGTTATAGTGTATAACCTGGTTTTCCCCACCCTTGTGCCTTCCAGATAGTTTGGACCAGCTACCATCAGCTGCAGCCAGCATAGCCAATGACCAGGAATGCTATGCGCTGTAGTCCAAAACAAGTGGAAAGAACCAGGTGGTGGAAGGCTGGTGTAACCCTAGGAGATAGTATATATAACTGATTTACACAGACCACAGTTGAGAACTGACACAGTCTCCCTTCTCATGGGTCCTCTGGAAGGCAGATGGGACCAAGTCTGTTGCCTTTCTTCTAGGGGTGTTGGCGATACTGGCGGTGTAGTGACTAGGACCTACTCTAAGTCCCTTGGCCCCTTTAGGCTTGTATCTATTCTTACCTTAGCTTAGTATCAAGTTTGGTGATATGACTGAGAGGTTAAAATGTTGATTTAGCTGGGAACTAGGTCTGCAAAATCTGTTTTCAAGTTGTTTTCTGGTAGACTTGAAAACTCGATTTTAAAAAGGCTAATAGCAGAGCGCTATTTTTCTCTACTGGATCTAAACAACTTTGTTGAATGGCTCACAAAAGATAAATGTACCTTATGAAAGAAGGAGACTACTAGGTAAGTTCAGTGCATCAGTTCTTGAGGGAAGGTTTGTGATTCTTGTAGTTAATACTCCTCTCAGCCTTGGCTTCTCAGCTCTCTGTGCCATGCTGTCATGGGCAAAGAGCAGGCAACATAGGCAAGAGTTGCTATATCCAGCAAATCAATAAACCAAAAAACCCCATATCTGCCATAAATCTGCATTGAAAAAGAAGGTAACCCACACACTGCACATATTCTTGTCATTTCTACAAATTATTTGATAATAAAACAGTCATACTTTCAATTTAAGTATAATACATAGATATTCCTTCTAAAACGAGAAGCCAAGGTTGAGAGGAAGTTAACCATTTACAGTCCACTGTCACTGGCTGTATTAGTAAAAGGTTTCAAATCAATCAAAGACACCTGGGCTATAAGAAGTCTCCCTCAGCTTTTCAACCATGCATCATGGAGACTGACATATGCTGTGAAAATCACAGGATTTTCTTGGGACAAAGATTTACCTGGGGCCTGTAACAGCAAATCACAATTGTCAAGCAGCTACTGTGACCAATAGAGGGCAACTTAAAAATTCTACATTGTTATTACTTATGGTTTTCCCACAAAAAAGGAATTACTGTATTTTGATTATTAGCTATTGTTATGTTTTGTAAGCTCCTTTGAATGTCTCCTTAGTTGGAGGGGGAAAGTGGGGTAAAAATTTCGTTAATAAATCCATTCTGACATTTTAGGTTTACAGACACCCGAGATTCACATACTGAACCAGTTTCCTACCATTCTTTCATAAAAATTATAGAAGGTACAGAAACAATTATGGTTCCTGTAGACACTGGTGAAGTAATTAGCACAACAATGAGGCAACAAAAACTGGAGGGTTAAGAAAAATCCCAGATATATAAAACAACCCTCTCGTAAATCTCCTCCACACCACATCCCCAGGTCAGTGCCCTGAAAAAGGATGGGGTGGTTGGAGAACAGAGTTTAATTTACAGAAGGGCTCAGTTAAAGAATTTGTCATCAGACAGAGCCCTAGAACATGTGCAATAATAATTAAGTGCCACAGAATGTTAGTTTCTTCATCAGTACAAATAATTTCTATAATGGCTTTCTCCACAGACAAGTACTCCATTTAACACATTTTGTAGCTCCTATTCATCTTGTATAACAGCCATCTCCAACCTGGTGCTCACCACGTTTTAGACTTCAACACCCATCAGCCACAGCCAACAAAGCAAATGGTTATGGATGGTGGAAGTTGTAGCCCAACGCATCTGGAAGGCACAGGGTTGGGGAAGGCTGTTCTATAAGAAGACTGACAGATCAACATTTTCTTCAGGTACTAGGTGGTATGGCATCACTGCATGTCAAAAATAAAGGTGAAACTGTGTATTGCAGAAATAATACATAATTGATCAGAATGTTTTTTCTTTACTATAGGCACTCAGTCTAAAAGCTGAAAAGCACATTGCTATTTTAAAATGGGCAAAATCATGAAGGAAACAAAAGCAGATTAACAATGAAGATTTGTAGACATAGAAATATTTGGGTTGCACTTATCCCCAAATGTCAGCTTAGAAGACAAGCTATGTGCGCTCATGAAAAAGAACAAAGCATTAGAGAGCTGTTATTTTTAATTAATGGTGTTATGATGGGCTATAATTTACAAAACAACAAGTTTGGGGGAAAGCAGGTCATCTCATTTGTGATACCTGTAATACCTGTTCCTAAAGCTAGCTCTTCAGAGCTAAACAGTATACACTAAACCAAGCATGGGAAACCTCTGGCTCGTGAGCCAGATACAACCCACAGGGTTTCCCATATGGCCTGCCAGATTCTTTCACAGGCCCCACTCCCTCTTCAGAGAAGGAAAATACTTTATCTCCGATCAGCAGCTGATTGGATATCACAGCTTTTCCCTGCCAAGGAGAGGGGGCAGGGCCTGGGGTGGAAGCTGCTCAGCCATTCAGTCCAGCTTGCTTCTGAGACTTGTCCTGCTTACTTCAGAGCAAATGTGTAAAGGCTTGCCCTGATTACGTGTGAATAGATATGCTGCTCATGCTTACTTCTGAGTAGACATGCAGAGGCCTGGCATTTGAGATCCTATTTGAAAGTGCTGCTGAATGATTCACTCCTGCTTACTTCTAAGCAGACGTGCAGAGACCTGTCCTGCTTACTTCTAAATTGGCTTAAAATTAGTAAGAATCCCATTTTGGCCCCACCCACAGATGGAATATGAACTTGAGCACACTCCGGGAGAGAGCAGAGGACAGGAAGGCCTGGCGTGCTTTGGTCCATGGGGTCACGAAGAGTCGGACACAACTTAACGATTGAACAACAACAACAGATGGAATGTGGCCCCCAAGACCTTTTCCAGATTGGAATTCAGCCCTTGGACTGAAAAAGGTTTCCCACTCATGTATTACACTATTATTTGTATAGAAATTTATTTCCTGCCCTTCTAGTGTCCATGCACCACTCAAAGTAGCTCAAAACAATTTAAAACCACAATAAAATTCAAAGTCACACATTCAATAAAAAACAACAGAGAATAAAAATAGAGATGCAGAGATCATAGACATGATCTTTAAAATTTTAAGCCAATTTCTGAACAAATCAAAGACAGTAGAATTAACATAGTAACTCTGATATTTTAAAATTAAGCTGGTTTCTTTTTTCAAATATCTGAACAGTTTGAAACACTGGAAGAAACATTATGAGCACAAACACATTAAATGTGATATTATCAGACTTAAATTTTCTTTGTGTCTATAAGCTAGGTATGAAAATGCTCTATACAACTTACTTTACCAAAGACAAAACAAAAACCTATTGCTGATTGTGACTTAACTAAGAGTCCCTTTAAGGCCGAGTCCCTTAGAAGTCACTGATTCCAGGCTTTTCCCAGGACTTCCCAAAACACCAGCTACCAAAACATACTAATTTATAGAGGGCAATAGGACTCTCCTTTCATATCCTTAGTGCAAGGGGTGGATCTGAAGACTGGCATATTTCAGCCCCATGTGGTAAAGGTAAAAGAGGAGAGTCCTACTGCTGTCTTTAAATCAGGAGAGAAGCAGCTTGCTGTTTGTTCCTTTACACAACCTTTCTCCTGGATCAAAAGGAACATTTTGTGTACCAGATATCGCATTGTAATACAGCCCAGATTCTATAGGTCTCTCCACAGCAGGTTCAGTTAAGTTTGACCTGGCAAGCTTCAGAGTAACACAGTCTTCATCAGAAACTTCACAGATTTTTGCATTTTTGTTGCCTACACAATCGTTCACAGTCACAACAGAATTTCTTTGTAAGTCCACAGCTGTTTCTCCAGAGCTTGCATCCTTCTCAGCTAGGTTGGATGTAAAACTCTGAGTGGTAAAGTCCTTTCTCTGTTCCCCAACAGCAATGTCATTTTCTACAGTCTCTGTATCATAAGGTTCAAAGAACTCTGCAACTCTTGTAGAAATGTAATAAATACAGTCTCTTCCATTTCAGGATCTTTCTTAACATGGTCAATTACAGACTCACAGTCCTTAAATTTCCCTTTTTCCTCATATCCAGAGCTTCTGATAACCCAATGAAAACAAGGAAATTACAGACTAGGTTAGCACATGCCTCAGCAAAATCAGGTACAGTACCTCACTTGGGACTGACTCTTCCCTGTCTGGTGAACTCTTATCTTGAACGCCTCTTAGTAGGAATGTACGGATTCCCCACCGTCCATTCTGGTGGGGAATCTGTGGGGGGGAATCCGTCCCACCCTCGGAATCCTCTGGAGCGGCTCTGCTCCGCAAGGATTCCGGGGGGGAGCCCGGCTTGGGGGGCCTTTACTTGCCACCTGCTGGCCAGAGCCGTTCACCTCCTCCCTGCTGATCGCCATTTCTTTAAAAAAAAAGGCGATCGGCAGGATGTGCCCATAGACTTATACACAAAGAGAGTCATGAATCTTGTGTATAAGTCTATGTGTCCATAGGCTTATACGCAAGATTCACGGCTCTATTTTGCATATAAGTCTTTGGGCACATCCTGCCGATCGCCTTTTTTTCTTTTCTTTTTTTAAAGAAATGGCGATTGGCAGGGAGGAGGTGAACGGTTCTGGCCGGCAAGAAGCAGCCGAGTGCCATTCCACCTCCAATTCTCCTGGAGCGGAGGTAAGTGGTGCCGTCCACCGTGGATTCCCCCCGCCTTTTTTTAAGAAATGGCGATCAGCAGGGAGGTGAACGGCTTTTGAATCAGGCCTCATTTGAATCTGCGGTGGATTTCTCCAACATCCCTACCTCTTAGTATGAACTTCCTGCAACAGTCTATTTACCCCTGGTTCCCAGTCACCATGACTGCAAGCCACTTCCTCAATGCACCCTTTGAAGAGGTTTGATCTACCCATTCTCCCCACTACTGAGCATAATGCACCCACTTACAACTCCCACCGTGGCCACTTCTCCTACCAAATCATTTCCAATCAATATGGCAGCAAGTAATTCATCATAGATATCCACGTCCCATGTTTCTTCCCTTCTGAACCCCAGCTTCCTATACAGGAAAAAGACCCCCCACACCAAACTTCAATTAAGGTCTGCTTCTCAGGGAGAATCTGGGTAGAACCCACTAAGTTGCCTTTTACCAGGGTCACCTCAGCACAAGAATTCCTCCACCCCAGAACATCTTGGCCCTCAATTCCCACCACTTCATGGAATTCCTCAGCCAAACCACCAGGGACTGACAATGCCACATTGGCAGTGGAGGGCTTCACAGGAAGAGGTTCAGGAGTTAAGCCAAACCATTCCTACACTCGTGTTTTATACAAATCATAGTCCTTAGCTTCTTCCAGCCACAAATCTCCATAAAGTTCACTTAAATCCCCATGAATCTGACCTCATAGATATAGCATGCATTCATCAGTGGGTATATGATAATCACTGCATACTCTTTCAAAACTAACGAAGAAAGCTTCTATGTTATCTCCTGTGTTGTATGAGGGAAACCTTCCCCTATCAACATGAAAGGAGAAAGGATTTAATTATTGGTATGCGGCAGGTTTGGACTTGGGCTGCACAACTCAATTCTCATCTGTTCCAGTTCCAAATCTTTTTTCCTCAACTCAAGTTCATGTTGCCTCTGAGCATATTTCGTCCTCCTCTCTGCTTCCATATGGACTTTCTCAAGCTTGAACTTAATTCTCCACAACTCTATGGAGTCAGAATTCATTTCTGAATCTTTGCCAGCTCCCTTTAACTTGGATACTTCTTTAGAAGTCATTCTCTAATCATTGGTCTTCAACTAAACCAAGCAATATTTTTGAAAAATCCTTGATTGTAATTGTTCTGTGATCTTTTCCCTTAAAGTTCTGGTCATCCACATGCTGGGTGATTCAAGGGTTTTATCCTACTTCAAAAAAAAATTACACAAATTCTGATTTCATAAATGCAAATCCCACCACTTTGCCACCAAATTGCCCACCACATTTCAGCTTTCAATAGCTTCTCTCCCTCTCTTCCCATTCACAACCTGTCTCTGATTCTACTCACTGACAAACTTAACTCTGGCCCCTAATTCTTTTCACTCTCTCTCCATCCTAACTCCACTCTCTCATTGAGCCAGAAAACCGCGGGTCACTAGCAGGCTGCACCTCCTGCCTCCCAGGAAGAACAACATAACAAGGGGGAAACCAACTTGGTTTTATACATCAGCCAGAGACAGAAAAGCTGAAGGGAGCTTGTTCCACCCCTCTGTGCTAGAAAGAACATGCAGCTCCAACTGACAGTTCTCTGGGACTGCAGACTCTGGCCTCCTCCATCAGCCAGAGAACCAAGGGCCGCTGGGAGGCTACACCTCCTGCCTCCCAGGAAGAACATCGTGACAAGGGGGAAACCAACGTAGCCCAATACATCGGTCAGTGATGTACTTGCTTTCTTTCCCCTCCTTCCTCCCAATCCCTTTTATGTCGTGTCTTTCAGATTGTAAGCCTGAGGACAGGGGCTGTCTTAATATTAGCCTTTGTAAGCCACTCTGGGAGCCTTTGGGGGGTAAAAATGCTATAAATAAATAAATAAATTCCCTGACTTCTCACTATCCCTGTCCTCCTCCTAAGTGACTTCTCCAACTGCCACTAGTTCCACCCAACAATCCACTCCGGTCTCACCTGTCCATCATTCCCTCCATTCACTGTTCTGTTACACTGATATTTAAAAATATTCACATCTTTCCTCAGTTGCATTGTATTGGACTCCAATTTTGTATGAGGTCATTAAATCAACTATGCAACCTGCAGGGTGTAGAATCAGCTTAATACCCAGTTCAACTTCTGTTTATCCAACCTCAGTATCTGTGTTTATCAGCATCAAATGCAGGGCAACATTTTTGGGCCCGTGGGCACATTTGGCAATTAGTAGTAGGCACACTGCAGATGAAAGCATTGGCCTGCAGCCACCTGCCATCTTCATTAACTAAGAATGTCTCTAAGCCCCATATGTGGCCCAGAGGAATTCACTGAAAAGATGGCAGCAGCTAGAGACCCTTACTTTGCTTTGAAGCAATCCAATAAGAAATTTCATTTTTCTTAAAAAAAATTAAAAATAAAAACTGGGAGAGATAGGGCAGCTCAGGGGACACCATGTTGCCTACCCCTGATCTTGCACATACAGACTGTTTATTCAATAAAAAATAAAGTCCTCGCTGTCACTAACAAGTGATGAAGTGGTAAACCATTTCAAAGTGATGGTGCTTACCTTTAAAAGTCTAAAAGAACCCAAAGACCTGAAAGACAGCCTCCCCCCAGCCTGCCTGTCCATTAACATCTTCAAACGAGGCTCTTCTCCAAGTTGGTAAAGTGTCTTACGTATCTACAAGAGAAAGGGCCTTTTCTGCAGTGGCACCCTAACTTCAGTATACTCTCCTCAAGAAGTTTGACTTGTGGCAATGTTAGTTTGGTGTCAGGTCAAGACATTTTTATTTGCCCAGCCATGCTTAATTGGTTTTATGGCCTCTGCTTTATAATTTTGTTGCCCTGTTTTATTGAAAGATATCATGTTTTTAAACTGTATTTTTTTTGTACACTGACCTGGAACCCATTTGGATGATGGGCAGTTCAGATTCTTTAAAATTAAAAATATAAACACATCTTTTTCTGAACTATACCAGTTCAGATCAGTTTGTGGCTCACATGACTATGTTCCTCCTCCATCTGAAAAGCTTCCCTTGACATAGAAAACTCGCATTTTAGGGAGAGAGATATACCTGCCTGGATCTTAAGGTCACCTTCAGAGGCTCTTCTTCAGATGCCCCCACCAAATGAGATGAGACAGATGGCTTCAAAGGAGAAGGCCTTTTCAGTGGTGGCATTCTGGCTGTAGAATGCCCTCACCAAAGAGGCTCTTCGGGCTCCATGATGTGGAGCACCAGGTGAAGGCCTTTTTATTCTTTCAAGCATTTTAGTTCAGTTTTTTTTTTAAAAAACCTATTAGTGTGTTTTAAGATCTTGGCTCTGCTGCTGGCTTTTATTTTGGTTTTTATTCTAGTTTTATTCTATTTAAAACTTGTTAATATTATGTTTTGCTATTATGTTTTATTATGTTCTTGTATTTTAAGATTTTAGGTCTTGTTTTATGAACTGCCCAGAGAGTTTCAGCTACTGGGCTGTAAAGAATGGTAATAAATAAGCATTCCAGGCTTGCCTTATTCCCAACATACATGTTTTCTATCAGAAGTGGTACAACCAAGATATAAGTTTGCTACTTCATATGCAGTTTGTGAGATATAAGCCTTAGGGAAGTTCTACATAGTTTAAAAATGTTATTCATATATAGGTCAAATAACATACATTATGGGTTTGTTGCACCCACACCAGCCTAATAGCCAGTATTTCTCAGAGGCATCTTAAGAACATCTTTGGCAACTGCTCCACATGAAAGCTTGGGCCCAAGGATTTTCCGCAAGTTTTCCCATACCATCTTAATGGAAATAGCTTTTAATGGCTAAGGATAAGAATGTATAGGTCAGGGCTAGGCAATGTGTTGTTTGGGAGCACACTGGTGCCCATGGGCACCCTACTCCTCCCAATTTTTATTTAAAAATATATTTATATTTTCTTACTGGCAGCTGTGATTGCTTCAAAGTCAAGTAGGTGCCTCTAGCTAACACCATCTTAATTTCCCATGAATGCATCTGGGGCCATTACTTGTCCTTTGTGATTAGCTATGTCCACCTATGGCAGCCATTTTATGGCTGAGTCCAAGACAGTTTCTCAGACTTCCAAATGTGCCCACAGGCCCACAACACTGCCTACCCCTGATATAAGGTATTTATTTATACATCACAAGTATACATAACTCACCTTTCTGGTGCTTACACATCCTCAAGATAGCAATTAAACAACAATTAAAACCATAAAATACTGTAAAATTCCAAAATACACTACAATACAAAAAAACAGGAAGGTACAGGAAATAAAAAAGACATTGACGATAAACATTTATACAATAAAACAAAAGCCCACATAAACAGGAAGGTTTTTCCTATATGACAAAACACTAAGAGAGGAAGCCAAATGAGCCTTCCAGGGAAATGAGTTCTATAGTTTAGGTGTGGCCACAGAGAAGGCCCTTCCTGTTGTCTCCATTAGCTATGCATCCACCATCACTGGATCATAGAGAAGGGGTCCTCCTTCAGATCTTAGGGCACAAGACAAGCTATTATGGAAGGAGGTAATTCCTAAGATAACCTGGATCTAAGATATTTAGGTATTTAAATGTCATAAACACTTTGAATTCTGCCCAGAAACACTGGTAAGCAGTTCAGCCCTTGAAGGACATGAGTAATATAATCATACAAACAAGCACCTTCCAGCATTCTTGCTGCTGCATTCTGGACCAATCTTCAAAGCCTCATGCAGAATGTACTGCAATAATCCAGGCTAGATCTAAATAAGGCATGTGTCACCATGGCCTGAAATATTAGAATCTTCCTCACCCCACCAACCCTTTCAAGCTTCTCCCCTGCTTTACTGTTACAATTTCCCTCCCATTGCAAGCAATGGGAGGGAAATGATATGCACCAACTCCAGAGTTGGCCTATGCATCCCAAAATTCCAGAGGCATGTTGGGGGGAATGGTAAGGCTATAGATGCTGCAGATCCAACACTGCCCCTGATCTGCCCCAGACATGTCACCGAACGTCACCATTTTGCCTCCACTAACAGTGACAAGAGCCACACAAATTTCCACAGCAGCTGGGAGAGGCTTTGTGAGGTTAGATCTTTTCCTCCAAGATTGTACTTCTCTTTCTCTGCCCTCAGAAGTGGAGACCCTGAACATCCTGTGGCCCTGGGGCACCCTCACAGGGACCACAGAATTGCAGCCTTAGTGTAGCTTAAGTATTATATTCAAACAAATTCAAAGCTTTGCTTGGAAATTATTTTTATTGGAATACTTAAAAATATATTAAGACATGATCTCTCAGTAATACACTTCTCTTACATTACATAGATGCTAGGAAAAAATGAGAGCACTAAAACTGTTAATGTACTAATTTCAGCATGCCTGAGAAACTGTGTGCATAAATATGTGCACATCCTAGGGATAGTTGCCATAAAAAAATTAATTACAGCTTTGATTTTAGACTTGACTAGTGTTGTATCCATTCTAGTTGCCAAATTTGATTCGTATTCGTTATGTTACTAATTAATGTTATGAAACACATTACTAATAGTGGAAAGCTTTCCACAGAAAAATATAGCAGTAGAAAATATTCCAGAACGTTTTCCACCCCACATCTTTTAGTAACACTTAGATGTTGACGTTAACAAACTACTTTCAAGTGTTGCAGAATACAGAACATTTTTAGAGATTTGGCACAAAAGTGCAATCTGGAAGTTCATAAAGCATACTGCTGCTGCAACATTTTTTCAAGGTCTTTATACAACACAGCCACCAACTCCTCTTTCTTCTCACATGACTTGTATTCCTCCATCTTCGGCATCAAAGAAAGTATTGAATCTTTGAAAATGTATATACAAAATCAAGGAACAAAGTAACCTGAAATGAGTTGAGAAGCTTGTTTAAATTTTGGTAAACTTTCCATTTTCTAGACCTATTGAAGCTGAACATGAAAGTTCAGAATAAGTAGTTATGGATTTTTCAGATTCTAGTTGATAAACTTAGGCTACTATTTTAAAATGCTGTATTGTGCACTGGGGTAGAACAAAATAATAAATAAGGATGACTTAATTTAATCTATCAGCAGTTATGACAACACTTACCATGTACAATGATAAAACAACCCTTAAATATTTCTAAAATTTATGTTGTACCCTTCAGTGTCCAAATTGGTATTCCTAGGGTGGCTTACAAAAAGAGAAAAAATATGAAATGTTACAAAATAAAAATAAAGCAGCACAGCACAAGAATTCCAGTCAATAGTATGATATGCTGTAACTGAGCATCTGAAAGTATCATTACTCCTTAATTTCATTCTAGGTATATAAGATTCTTTTCTACAAGATTTAATTTCTTCTGTTCCCACATGGCAATTCTAAATAAGAATTTTTTATATAATGTATTTAACCCAAATAATAAATGCTTCCTTTTATTTGCTACATTATTGATGGCTTCCATTTCCAAGTCCCCCACCCCTATTTTCCTAACCAGCAAAATATATTTAGGTAGCCTAGAATTCGCTGGATCATAGACATTCGCTGGATCACGGAGAAAGCAAGAGAATTCCAGAAAAACATCTATTTCTGCTTCACTGACTACGCTAAAGCTTTGATTGTGTTGATCTCAACAAACTGTGGCAAATTCTTAAAGAGATGGGAGTACCAGACCACCTTACCTGTCTCCTGAGAAACCTGTACGAGGGCCAAGAAGCAACAGTAAGAACCAGACATGGAACAACCGACTGGTTCAAAATTGGGAAAGGAGTACGACAAGGCTGCATATTGTCACCCTGCTTATTTAACTTATATGCAGAGTACATCATGAGAAATGCTGGTTTGGATGAATCACAGGTCGGAATTAAGACTGCTGGGAGAATTATCAACAACCTCAGATACACCGACAATACCACCCTAATGGCAGAAAGCGAAGAGGATCTAAAGAGCTTCTTGTTGAGGGTGAAAGTGGAGAGTGCAAAAGCTGGTTTGAAACTCAACATTAAAAAAACGAAGATCATGGCATCTGGTCCCATCACTTCCTGGCATATAGAAGGGGAAGAAATGGAAGCAGTAACAGATTTTATTTTCTTGGGCTCTAAGATCACCGCAGGCGGTGACTGTAGCCATGAAATTAAAAGACGCTTGCTCCTTGGGAGGAAAGCTATGGCAAACCTAGACAGCCCAGTAAGAAGCAGAGACATCACCTTGCCGACAAAGGTCTGTCTAATCGAAGCTATGGTTTTCCCAGTAGTAATGTATGGCTGTGAGAGCTGGACTATAAGGAAGGCTGAGCGCCAAAGAATTGATGCTTTCCAACTGTGGTGCTGGAGAAGACTCTTACGAGTCCCCTGGACTGCAAAGAGGTCAAATCAGTCCATCCTAAAGGAAATCAACCCTGAGTGCTCATTGGAAGGACAGATACTGAAGCTGAAGCTCAAATATTTTGGCCACCTAATGCGAAGAGAAAACTCTTTGGAAAAGACCCTGATGAAAGATTGAAGGCGAAAGGAGAAGGGGACGGCAGAGGATGAGATGGCTAGATAGCATCACCGATGCAATGAATATGGACTTGAGCAAACTCCGGGAGAGAGTGGAGGACAGGAAGGCCTGGCGTGCTATGGTCCATGGGGTCACGAAGAGTCGGACACGACTTAATGACTGAACAACAACAAGCCTAGAGACAGCAGCCTACAGCTCCATCTCCACCACTGGATACATATCTAATTATTGCTTTAATAAAATGAAGGCACTGGCCACCACGGCCAATAGTCAGAGAGGATGGGAGTAGGCAATGCTGGCTCCAGGTTTTTTTCATGGCCCTTGGGCAAGACACCCTCAATGGCCCCTTCCCTCAGTGCGTCTACCTTCTCACCACCATCGTCACCAACTACTATTGCTCCTCCTCTCTCACAACTGCTACCACCTGCTTGCTTGACAAGCAGAGATCCAGTAAGCAAGTAGGCACTGGTATCCACTGCCCCTCCTTCTCACCACCATGGTTGCCAGTGAACAAGCAGGTTACAATGGTGA
Source organism: Heloderma suspectum (assembly GCF_057233095.1). Lineage (NCBI taxonomy): Eukaryota > Metazoa > Chordata > Lepidosauria > Squamata > Helodermatidae > Heloderma > Heloderma suspectum. Next base: position 79,975,219 of record NC_139461.1, on the reverse strand, counting down.
AAAGGAGGGGAAACTCAATGAAGCTCTTGCCAGTGGGCCCCAGCTGGTGTGTAGGCCCTTGGCAAATTCCTGAGCATGACTACCCTTGACACTAGCCCTGGGAGTAGTAACCTAAAATATCCAGGGGGTACCAAGATGCCTACCCCTTAGAGATTTTAATATATTAAGCAGTATAGAAGTATTGTTAATAATGGTAATATAATACATTTTATAAATATGGTTTTTACCATTATATGTTCAAACCACTCAGTATAGCCATAAGATTAAGTACCACCGAAGACAAAAATAAAACTTAGAATTCCAGAGAGACACTATTAACCTCACAAGGTGCACCTAGGGCTACATGAAGCCCACAGGTTTCTTCGCTTAAGATCCCAGACCTGTATTACTAGATTATATAAATTCTTGGATACGTATACATATGAATATATTCCCCTGAGGAAATGGGAGAAGAAGCAGAAACAGCTTGGTGAGCTGCCATCATCTAGCTCCCAGTGGTGGTACCTCCCTCCCCCAACTACCACCAGAAGGGCATCTAAGGAAACACCTTTCCCTAAGGGGATGGGAGAACAAACAGATTAGGCTTGAACTCAAAATAAAAGAAACTGCAGAAGAGAGAAAAGAAAAGAGGAACCAGCCAGCAAAGAACAGGCCAGATAGACCATGGATGCAGTGCATTCCAGAGTTCAACTGATATATTCCAAGTCCCATCCATCTTCTGAGCAACTGAATCAAGCATCACCATCATGCTTCCCCTGTCCCTCCCTCCCAATCCCTTTCCTTGTGTCTTTTTAGATTTTGAGCCTAAAGGCGGGGACTTCAGATTGTGATTGCTGAAAGCCACTCTGGCAGTCTTCTGACTGAAGAGCAGGATATAAATGCTTCGAATAACCAAACAATAAATAAATAAATAATAAATATTCCTGAACAGATATGAATGAGCAAGCAGCTAACATGGCATTTGCTCCAAGAGATTTGGTACACCTGATTTTCCATGTTGAGGAATAAACATGACTGCTTCTCTAACCATTTTTAGATTAACGTGTTCGATGAAACCCCTACCCTGGCTGGTTCAGATCTAGCATTTATCCAACCAGGAAATCAGCATTGCCATAAACTTGTAAGGTCTGGTTTATATATTGCTAATAGTCTATGGTTAATGCTAGAAAACGCTTTCATATGAAGGCAATCCACATAGAGTGGAGTAAGGTTTCAGTGCTTCTACCACAAGCATCAGTCTAATGCACAAAGTATTTAATATGGACAGCTGATGCTGCCATGCGAACACTCCTTTGCATTTAGCCAGATGCATGTAGTGGATATACTTAATATATAAGTATATTAATTTGTCCATCTATCATATGGACAGCCAACAGGCAACGATGGATTATGAGAATATGTAAAGCCTTAGTGTAATTTATATGTGTGTATATATATATATATATATATGCATTAATTTCCCAGATACAAAGACACACATACAAACAAACAAAAAGAAAATTACACTGAGTTTAAGTCTAGATGTTGATAGAGTAGCACATTTAACATATTTTCCCCCTTTACTTTGCAAGCAAAAATATGGATGGAATCCATTGACTACTTGGAGATGTTCTTTATTCTTCATAATAGCCAATTATATTTAGTCTCTTTTCCATAATCTGAGGAAAGGCTTTGACAGATGTTCTTGCATATGTCACTAATTCTTATATGAAATAAAATTATGTCATATTGTATAAAAATAAGATATTTTAACTTTGCCTTTAGTTAATTTAAGTTGATACGTCAATTTTTCTGCCATGGCTATTTGCCACAGATCCATGTACCAAGACTTCAGTGTTAAAAGTTCTGCAGTTTTCCAACTTTTAGCTATTACCCTATGAGCTGCCATCAGCATGAATCCCATCCCTTAGATATCTCATTTGCATTTTGTTCTTCCCATAGTGTTAGAGCCACTGTGACCTATATAGTTTGATGTATAGTTTCCCATTTCTGAAAATATCATGTTCCAAAACCATTACACAACAGGACATGACCGTCACATATGAATATATAAACCTTGCTGATAACGGTTTCTCCAGTGTTTTGTTTTATTTATGTTTCATGTTATTTGCCAGACACACCAGCATAATATACCATCAGTGTAACAATTTTAAAGAATTCTCACTAAAGACTGTTGATATAGTTTTCTTGATTGAGTCACCCATCCCATACATCTTGCTCTATTGTTATCCCAAAATCATATTCCCATACTATTTTCAATCCATCTGATGTACTTGTATCTGTTTCAATAAAATGTAAGTAAATTTTAGAGACGAATCCTTTTGTAAACCATATGTTCCAATAGATGCATTCCAATTGTCATATTTCTAATTATACTTTCTGCTATAGAAAGAAAAAATATCTTCACAAAGAACAGTTGCAATAACCCCCAACTGTTTAGCAGCTTCAAAGTTGATGAGACAGACCGCAAATCTCCCTTTCCCACCCATTTATAGAAAGGCTTCCACATGGCTGAAGGCTTCTGGAGTTTTATCCGCAACTAATTATCAGAACCCTTATTTTTAAAAGAGGGAAAATAAAGGTACAGACAGGGGAGAAAATTGAGATATCTGGTCCACTATCTCACCGAACTTCCTAATAAATGTTTTGCATGATTATAAATCCTAGTTTGTCAAGTATGGCAACTAAGTCTGTGGTCTACAATCACTAAACACACTTCATGAACTGACCACAAAATATGGATAAGGACCAGTTGGCTCTATAACATGCTTTACACTGTGGCCTTCAGTTCTATGATTATTACATGTACACATTTACGACATGTTGGTGTTTCATACCTTGCCATGACGGCCTTGAGATTCCTACATTTATACAATCTGTAGCTGTAACTTCTTTCATTATGGGAACAAAACAAAGGATAAACAATGTCTAAGGGTCTATTTACACTTCCTAATTCGAAAAGCTGCAGTTATGATCAAGTGCTCAAACTGAATCTATCCAAATCTATCCAAAGCTCAGCACATCAAACATTGTGCTTGTTCATATGATCACTGCAGCCCACTGTGGCTTATTCAAGCCACAGTGGGTTGCAGCACATGCCAGCCACCATTTTGAATATGCAAGTTACAGCAGGCAGATGCCATGGCTTGTCGTATCAAGCAAACCTGGGCAGCGTGGATTATACGAGGGTTAAACAACTCTTGGAAAACCCAGGGGTTATTATAGGGTTATCTGAGGGTTGCTGAATGCTCGCATAATCCACACCATCCCCATTCACATATGACATGACCCCGCCACAACTTTCACCCACTGTGGGCTGCAGGCATCATGCAAACCCAGTCAGTGATTTTAGCACTATTAGGTGCTACAGCAACACAACTTATTTATTTATTACTGCATTTATATCCCGCCTTTATTCCTCTTGCAAGGAACCCAAGGTAGCTTACATTATCCTCCTCCTCTCCATTTTATCCTCACAACAACAACCCTGTGAGGTAGGTTGGGCTGAGAGTGTGTGACTGGCCCAAAGTCACCCAGTGAGCTTCCATGGCCGAGTGGGGACTAGAACCCGGATCTCCCAGCTCCCAGTCCAACACTCTTGCCACTACACCACACTGGCTCTCTTTTGTATTGGTCTAGACTGACATTTAGTTGTCAGTCTAGACTCTAGACTGACACCTAAATGTCAGTCTAGACCAATACAAAAGTGCAGCTGACATGGACTGAAAGGGTCATGTGAATAAGCCTAGTAAGAAGTTCAAATTCTGAATCTTCACTCTTTTGTAACACAGTTAAATTTCCTATGCAAACATCAGGACATATTTAGTGCATACAGTGCCACTTTTATTTGTATAGCTATATTTCAATATCAGATGACTTTACAGGTACCTGCCTCTCTATCCAGTTTATAGATGTTTAAGTTTTGTATACAATGGATCCCACAACCATTGACTTCTTAAATTTGACATAATCCAATCTTTTAGAATAAGGCATGGTTTGCCAAACACTTTATTCAAAGGGACTCAGTCGTAGAACCCTGTCTTTATTCAGGATCCAAGCCAGGAACAATATTGAAATCACTTCAGTCCTTTAAATAGCTATACAAACACCCACCACTGACCTCCAAGCAACCCACATACATAAGGCTCCCATGCAGCCCACATATGTAATGCTCCCACATAAGTCTCTGACCTACTGCTGGGAAGCACTGTGATAAAGGGTGCATTTTAGCTTAACAAGCCCTTAAAGCAGGGATGGGGAACATGTAGCCTCCCAGAAGTTGTTGGACTACAACTGCCATTATACTTCACCATTGGCTATGCTGGCTAGGTCTGATGGGAGTTGTAGACCAACAACATCTGGAGGGCTACACATCTCCCACCACTGTCTTAAAGACAAGATTTAACCACTGAGCAATTCTGAACAACCTTTATTAGGAAAGTTGTGTGAACTATGGAGAAATTAGAACGGCATCTTTCTAGGGAGAGTACTGACATAAGCAGTCTCCTTTAGAGAAGGAACTGGCGACTAACTGAAGAGACTCACTTGATTTATCTGCTTAGTTCAGAAACTAAAACACTAAAATATAATTGTACAGTACAATCCTATACATGTCAACTCAAAAGTAAGCCCCACAGAGTTCAATGGGACTTACTGCCAGCTAAATGTGTAGGACTGCAGCCTTAAAAAAAAAACATCTGAAGACTGTTGGAGTCGGTGGTGTCTACAATTCTGGTACCACCATTTCTACCAGTTTTCCATCATGTTTTGCACTAATGCATTTGCATAATCCCACATGTAAATGAAAAAAGTTTGGTGGCATTTTTGTTTTGTTTTACTTTCAGCACTGTAAGTCGGCTTAATTGTCCTTTGCACAGCACAGGTAATACATTAAATGAGCAAACGGTGAAAGTTACTGACACATTTTCAAGAAACCGGGGGGGGGGGGGGAGAGGAAACCAAAGTAGTCACATTTCCCCTTTTAAGGAAGATACAGGTCTTTGCACACCAGGATTTCCTGGGTTATAGATGCAGCACATTCACTCTAAATACCTCTGAATACTACTGCTGCCTTTCAAATAGTGAAAGCAAAGAAACGGTATAACCTAAGACATATGAGGGGTAGGAACGACAGCCTCCTGGAAAAATATATCTCGCACACCGCCCTGAATTCACTTATTGCCCTCCATCAAGCATGCAAGGAAGCAAACGTCAGCAGACTTTTAAAAGAAAGAAACAAGGAAGAATTCTTCTCCCCAACCTCCTGTTTATGTTTATCAAGGAGAAGCCCATGCAACTTACCAATAAACAGTCCGAGTTCACTTCAGATTTGGGGTCCTTTATCATCATTCCGATTTTTTCAAACCGAGACTCAAAGCTTTCTCCTGTCGACATGGTGCTGAAGAGATGGTCGCCTTAATCCACAGAAAAGCAAAAACAAAACAAAGAAGGGGGGGTGCTCCTTGAGCTGGTTCTCCTAGCTCTCCTCAGAGGATTGGGGATGCGCTGGGGTTCTGTTGCATGCTCTCCCCGCCACACATCCTCGCGCGAAAGCGAGTTAAAGCCGAAAATGGGAACAGAGGGGCTACTCCCTCCTGGGGGAGTAGTCTTTCCCGCTGCCCCTTCACTTGGGAGTCTCTAGGCTGAAGCTACAGCCCTGCCAGTCTTCTCTCGTCTCCAGCCAGGGGCCCCGTGTCTCTGCAGCCACATTTTCCCCAGCGAGACAGTCGCCCTGGCAGCCAGCGTAGCGGTTCTTCCTCCTCCTCCGTGCCAGCTACCCAGCAGCAGCTTCTTGAAACGAGGGAAGGCAAGAAAAGAGAGCGCGAGGCCTACCATGAAAACAGGAAACTTTCTCAGCGGAGCGTCAGCGGGCTGCTCCCTCCATCGGGCCCGAGGAAGTGCACGGCGTCGCTCCCTGCCCAAGCTGCAGCGGGGGCAGACGGGAGGGTGCCCGCTGCAGCATAGGCCGCCCTGGCCCCGCTTCTCCGAGATGGGGGGCGGGGGAGAGCGCAAGCCTCCGCCTTGCCCTCCGGATACGCGCGGCTTCACCAACGGCCGCGTAACGGCCGAGGCATCTTCCTCCTTTCCTTCCCGCGGCCGCCCTCTGCCCCGGCTTCGCCTCTCTCTCCTTCTCCTCGGGTCCCCGCGGCCGCTCGTCACAGTCGCTATGTTGCTCTTCCCCCGCCCTTTCTTTCCCGACAGGAGCCGCGCTTCCTGCACTTCACCAGGCTCCCAGCGTCGGGGAAGTTGGTTGCGGCTCGGCCGGGCTCCACTCCGCGACCCGGCCCCGTCCCGCAGCTGAGGGGAGAGGAGAAGAGCCGCCGCCGCCGCCGCCGCCGCCGCCCGTCCTCCTCCCGACGGTGAGGAAACGTGCACGAAGGCAAGAGAGTGAGGCCTCCAGGCGGCCACGGCTGCTTCAGCGGCTACTCAAGGAGGGCAGAGTCACACAAATATGTCCGCCTTCCTGTTCAAACAGACTGAGGAGAGCGGAGCGAAGAGCGCATGCGCCTCAGGATGGGGGCGCGGAGAGCGAGGGCCGACTTCACGCGCGCGCGCCCCTGGCTCGCCTTCCGTGCTGCTCTGTCTAGACTCTCCTCTGTCCGTGTGCCGCCGCCGCCGCCGCCGCCTATTAGCGCTCGAGTGAGCGCGAGCGTGACGGCCGGCCGGCCTGCCCGCCGGCGCACGTGGAGCGTTGAGGTAATGCTAGGGCCGCTGCCTGCGAGTAGCAGCGGCCGGGAAGGCGCGGGCGGCGTTTTGCAGCGCGACAAGCCGCACGCCCTTGAAGCCGGAGCGCCGCCTGAAACGACGGGTGTAGTAGGCATTTCAGGGAGGCTGTGCCAATCCGAGACTGCTCAGCGGTGGTTTGTGGACGGAGGATTAGAGGCTGAGGTTGTTGCTTCGGAATGCGTTCTTGGTGGAGTACGTCCTACCCACGCCAGCCTCTAGTAAACAAGCGCTTCGGCTGAAGGATGGTGATCGCGTTGAAATGTTCCATGCGCATTCTGGGGTTTACGATGAAATACGGAAGCTCGGTACATCCCGCAGTGGCTTTACCTCTCATCAATCTCATAGTGTTTTCACACACTTGGGGCACAATCCTATGCATGTTTAGCTAGGAAGAAAAACGTTTTTCTTTCTGAACATGCATACAATTGTTCCCTTGGGTGGCAATCCTACATATATTTAGTGGGCACTATACATTTACTGTGTAGTAGGTCCACTTGAACTCAGTGGCACTTCTGAGTAGACATTCATAGGATTGCACCGTGACGTATTTACTGTGTTGTATGATGGAGCCATTGGAAGCTGCCTTATACTGAGTCAGCCCCTTGGTCCATCTAGCCCAGTATCATTGACACTGGCAGCAGCTCTCCAGGGTACACAGACACACACCCTCCCTCCACCCCACTGGGTTTGCCCATTTTGTAGGCCAGGGATCCTCCCTGGGATTTACCAGGAGGGGACGCTCTAGCAGCTGCACCCTCTGTGGCAGACCCTCTGAGTGCAGCTGCTAGAGTGTCATCTAGCGGACGTTCTAGCACAGGAATGCAGAACCTCTTTCAGCTTGATGGCCGAATTCCATTTCAGAGACGCACTCGAGGGCCACATTCCAGTGGTAAGCAGGGCCAAAGGGCAGAGCCAAAAACATCAACACATTTTAGCTTAAAGTTGTTACTGCCTGTAGCTAAGCCTTAGGGGAGGCATTTCAACCTTTTAGAATGGGGAAAAAACTGCACAAAAACCAGGAAACTACCAAACAATTGGTGGTTGGGGGAAAGGGGTGGGGCTCTCTGGAGAACTCCAGAGGGCCAGCTTGGGGCCCCATGCAGTTTAGGATTCTGCACCCCTGCTCTAGTTGCTGTGCTCAGGCAGCCAACCATAAAGCAGTGTCCTCTCCAGGGAGTCCTCAGGGAGGACCCCAGCAGCCTGCAAAATTGGTGGCAGCTACAAATTGACAGTGGGGGTGGAGTGGAGTGGAGTGGAGTGGAGTAGGGCGGGGCGGGGCAGGGCAGGGCATGGCAGGGGGAGGCTAGGGAACTTGGTGGACTGTAGGACAGACCCCACCCCAAGGGCTGCATGCAGCTCATATGTTCATTACAACCCAAAACAGTCCATTACTCAGTTACCTGAAGGACCATGTACTACCCTAGGAACCTGCCCAGGCAGCTGCGATCAGCATTAGAGCTCATTGCTGGCTACCTACTGCCCTGCTATAGCTGGATCAGGCTCAGCATTAGGTTAAACTAAGGGGCAATCCAAAAGCAAATCAGTAAACAGGCAGTGGTCAAAGGCACAGTGTTACCAGGCAAGAGGGAGAGATCCAACAGAAAGAACTGAGGAGCAGCCAGGGTCCAAACACAGATAAGCAGTTGGATAAAATATGCAATCCAAGAAGTAGAGGCAAACAGGAGCCCAAGGTCAGTAGCACAAAGGTTCACAGAGCAAGGAACAAGGCACTGAAGCTACTAGAAGATATTGTTTCTAGCAATTACTAGAGTGATACTGAAGGCTTATATTACCAGAACTTCCTGAGCCCCACCCAGGGCTCAGGTGCAGTTTGTTACAGGTCCTCTTGCAAAAGTTCTATTCCTAAGGCCTTGCTGCAAGCAGGCACTTCTTCATCCGGCCATGGTCTGAGCCTGAACCTTCAGGCACCGGTGTTCTTGGGGGCTGGGTGGTTGATCAGCATCTCCCTCTGACTCAGAAGCAGAGTGTCCCACCTTTTGAGGGGGAAGATCTGAAGTCCTACTTCCTGAGGGCCCAGGACCATTTTGGACAGCCCCAAGATCCCCTGAAGTGTCTTGTTCCCCGGGGACATCTGGCTCAGAAGGCTCCAAATCTTTGTCTGGAGACTAAGTGGGCATGACACCTACCTTGTCTACCTGTAGATGTTGCGCAGATATTGAACAGTGGGAGCGGCTTTTCTGTGGTTTGCCCCAGAATAGTACTGTACCTGGGAAATGCACTGGGGGCCTTTGCTGTTATCTTTCAGGCAAGAAGACAAACTCTGCCTGGTATAGTTAGGCAGAGTCTGTTGTCTTCTCTTGGGCTTTTAATGGGTAGTTTAATTTGATTTTCTGGATGTTGTTTTATTAACTGCCACTTTCACTACGTTACCTTTCTTTGCTGCCTTTTTAATATAGTTGCATATAATGGTGTTTCTGGTTTTAATTACTGTTTTCATTATAATTCACTAATATTTTGTTAACCTTTTAGGGTGCCAAAAGTGGGAGAAAGGCAGTACATACTTTTTAAGTCAAGTTCCCTGGCTGTCTGAACATCCTGTTAGGTTTAAGGATCCTGTTTTGCTTTTTGCTTTAAATATTCCTAGATATCATATTAGCTTTTTAAGGCACAGATAGCAAAAGGAACACAGATTATAACATGAATTTCTAGGAATTTATTTAGGTATTTAATTTATTACATTATTTATAGCCTACCTTTCTGTCCTGTGAAGTGGTACCCCACAAGTCAGCTAACGAATGACAAAAAGTTAAACATAGAAATCAGGTAACTATTGAAATAAAAATTAAACAATTGAAATTGAGCTGCATAAAAATAAAGCCAGCAGCAACAACAAAACTAATTGTCAATGAAGCAAACAAATAAAGAGGTGAAAGTTAACCAATCTCAAAGACAGGTAAAAACAAGATTGTCTACTAGGCATCAAAATGTCAGTAAGCGGGGGGTGGGGGAACAAGCCTCCCATAGTGAGGAGTTCCGTAATCTGGATGCTGCAACAGAGAAGACCCTCTTCCACTTATCCACTAACTGCTCTTCTGACAATGAAGCAGAGCCTTCACAGAAGACCTAAGCAGATAGGCAGGATTATATGGAAGGAGAACACAGCCCTTTTAAGTGCCTTGGTCCTAAACCACTTGGGGCTGTAAAGGTGCAAAACAGCACTTTAAATTGAAACAGACCAAGTAGGACACGGACACATACTTTATTAGTCATCTTTCTAGGGTGGCCTGTGAATTGGACAGATGGAGAATCTCTCCATGGTGCCAGATATCGAGAAGGTGCCATGCAGCAGACTTCCTCTACACTTTCCCCTGGCTGCATACACAAAGATGAGGGGGAAGAAGGTGAGATTAGAGAAGGGACAGATGGAAACTAATTAACAAACCCTGTCTTTTCTTACAGCATTGATGTTAAAATAATAAAGAGTCTTGTGGCACCTTAAACATTAACTAATTTATTCTGGCATACATTTTTGTGGATACTGTCCATCAGATGCATTAATGCTATTATCAAGGTTCATAAAACTAATGATTACAGGTAACATTATTTCAGCCTTCAACAGCTGAAGTGGACACACGTTGCCACGCAGTTTTGAATGGCTCTCTGAATAAACTGCTCAGTCATGGATGTTGCTGCTGACACGTTTGTTTGAACAAAAGGGTGATGCTGTACAACAGTTGAACATTGCTCCATAGATGTTGTTATTCATATAAAAAGCATTACAAAATTGATACATGTTCAGACCAAAACTGGTTAGGAAACATCTTTATTTAAGAATATAGTCTCCAGTTCACTGTCATGTTCCTCTTTTCTCGGTCCCCATGTAGTTATAACCCCAGTTCCAGGAATGGGAGTGCATACTGTCATGGGTACTTCCTGCATCCAGCACCAGTTCCTGGAGGCCCGATTCACTTAAATGAAGGTTTTCCTTATTGATAACAAATAATGTATGAGATAGGATCTGCCTGGGATTTCCTTTCATCACATAAAGCACTCTTAAGCCATGCTTCAGACATTCTCGTTAGATATTTCTGATGCCTTAAATCTTGAGCACAATTTCCAGTTATCATGTTCCTCAGTGACTCAGTTATCTAGCGCACTGTCTCCTTAATCTTGTAAGATCGTCTTCCCCCAGTCATCATCAAGGGCTCTGATAGTTTATATCTAATTGCCCATTCCCAGTTTGGTGGTGGTCATGAGCCTATATAAAAGGAGATGTTAATTGGGGCCATGATTGTAAAGCAAATGACTGCAAATCACACAAGAATTTCAGCGTCAGAAACACAAACATGTTTCTAGCCCTTATGCTGCAACCTTAAACATACTTACTTAAAGTAAGTCCCATTGGTCACAGTGGGATTTACTTCAGAGGGCAAATATGCCTAGTACCTACATAATCATTCTTCTAATATTATATAAGTTGTGAAGCATGATCCTAAGCAAGTTTCCTAGAGGCAAGCCCCTTACCCCCATGTAAGGATGTTGTTATTTATATATTTTTGTTTTACTGTTTGTTTATATAATATAGAATGGTTTCTATCCCAGCCTTCTACTGACCATGCATTGCTCAGAGTGGCTTGCAGTAATTTACACACTGTTATAAATCACAATGTCATAAAAAACAGAAACATTAAGATAAAATAAAAATAAAATAAAAATACAACATGGGGATAATGCAACAAGATCAGAGTTATGGATAAAATAAAAACTTAAACTGCAGAGACTTAGCAGGCAGAAGATTGCAGCCTTAACATCTCTTTCCTGTTCCTCAAATATTGGGACATTTCCACACATATCCTGCTCCAAATTGCTTAAGCTGAACAGAGCATATTCATTATGCCAATCTGTGCAAAAAGTTTTCATATGCGTAATATACTCAGATCACAGAATTCTTGATTTCTTTAACACAAAATTTGGATGCCCTGTTTATAAACCTTTTTTTCACAGGCAAGGGCACAAAGGAAGACAAAGAGGACTGAAAATAACAGCTTTTCCTCTCCTGATTTCATGCAGTAGAATCTAAAAAGGTTCATAACACCTTTATGGTAACAAACGTATAATCATCAAAGCCCAATGTGTTACTATAGAGAGGATTTAGACTGCTGAAAGGAGAGATAAAGTTGAACTTTCAATGTGCAAAATGGTTGACTCATATATGGCTCAAAGCCATATAAATGCTTGCAAAATTGTTTCCTGGCTCTGCCCATGAAGTGACCACAGAAAAGCTGAAGGATAAAGAAAACAGAGTGGCGAAGGAAGTTCTTCCTAAATAACTAGCTACATTTTTTAAAAAAGAAGACAGCAAACAGAGGAGGTGATGACTGAAATAACCTGTCTAAAAAGAAATTGTATCTCAGTATAGTTTTTGTTCATATATATTTACTCTTGTCATTAGTTGCTTTTTGGACACTTCCTTGAACCTTTGAACTAGCAATATAAAAATCCCAGAAACAAAAGTTCTTTGGTTTTGCAGGAGCTGGGGAAGCCACTGCTGAGTATATTTTCATATGTGGCACATCTACAACCCCCGCCCCTCTCTAATCTCACATCTCTCTCTCTCTCTCTCTCTCTCAATATCAGTATCATACACACACACACAAATCTGGATTGTATTAGGGCTTCTATGCATATAGCCTGAGCTGCTGCACCTTTACAGTGAGTTCAGTGGGACTTACTCTCCATAAAGTGTTCATAGAATTGCAGTCTTAAATATTTCCACCCTCGCATCCGCCTCATTTCATAATTTTCATTATGAAACCACCCAAGTGCCAAAGTCCAAAGTTATGCTCCATCATTTGCATGATGAAACCAGCTTAGCATCAGAGACCAATCTACTGAAAGGTAAAGACTTCTCCAGTCCCTTTAAGTAGGACAGTTGCAGCACATCCTTATGCATGTCGAATCAAAAGTACAGTCAGGGTCAGAAATATTGGAACAAGGATAACTGTTTTGGCAGTTGGCCTCCGTACACCACCACACTGAAGTTGAAAGGAAACACACCCAGATGGGAGTGAAGTCAGGACTTTCAGCTGTAATTCAAGGGGTTTGACAAAAGTAGGGCACTACCCATTCAGGAAGGACAGCCGGTGGCATACACACACCCCCGTTGTTGGTGGCTCATAAGTAATGGAACAAACCAACATCATTTCAAACTTTTTTTGTTGTTCAGTCGTGTCTGACTCTTCGTGACCCCATGGACCATAGCACGCCAGGCCTTCCTGTCCTGCGCTGTCTCCCGGAGCGTGCTCAAGTTCATATTCATTGCATCCGTGATGCTATCTAGCCATCTCATCCTCTGCCGTCCCCTTCTCCTTTTGCCTTCAGTCTTTCCCAGCATCAGGGTCTATTTCAAACTTAAGGATCGCCTTTAATACCTGGATGAAAATCCTTTGCAGTCAATGACTGCCTGAAGTCTGGAACCCATGGACAGGACCAAATGCTGAGTTTCCTCCCTCGACATGCTTTGCCAGGCCTTTACTGCAGCTGCCTTCAGCTGCTGCTTGTTTGTGGGTCTTTCTGCCTTCAGTCTTGTCTTCAGTAAGTGAAAAGCATGCTCTATTGGGTGGAGATCAGGTGACTGACTTGGCCATTGAAGAACATCCCACTTCTTTGCCTGGAGAAACTCTTGGGTAGCTTTTGCTGCATGTTTTGGGTCATTATCCATCTGCAATATGAAGCGGCGTCCTATCAGTTTGGCAGCCTTCGGCTGAATGAGGGCAGAAAGTATAGCCCTATACACTTCAGAATTCATCCTGCTGCTTTTATCAGCAGTCAGGTCATCAATAGACACCAGTGACCCGGTTCCATTGGCACCCATACATGCCCATGCCATAACACTGCCTCCACCATGTTTGACAGATGATGTGGTATGCTTTGGATCATGAGCTGTTCCTTTCCTTCTCCATACTTTTCTCTTCCCATCAGTCTGGTACAAGTTAATCTTGGTCTCATCAGTCCAAAGAATCTTATTCCAGAACTGGGCAGGCTTTTTTAGGTGTTTGCTGGCAAAGGCTAATCTGGCCTGTCTGTTCTTGAGCGTTACCAGTGGTTTGCACCTTGTTGTGAAGCCTCTGTATTTACATTCATAAAGCCGTCTCTTGACTGTAGATGTTGACATTGACATGCCTACCTCCGCAAAAGCGTTCTTGACCTGGCTAGATTTTGTGAAAGGGTTCCTCTTCACCATGAGCAGCATTCTGCGGTCATCCGCTTTAGTTGTCTTCCATGGTCTTCCAGGCCTTTTGCTGTTGCTGAGCTTGCCAGTTAATTACTTCTTTTTCAGGATGTTCCAAACTGTTCTGTTGGCCACTCCCACTGTTTTTGCTATCTCTCTGATGGGTTTATGTTGTTTCCTCAGCCTAATGATGGCCTCCTTCATTCGCATGGACACCTCTTTGGACCTCATGTTGGGAGTTCCAGTGAACAGCTACCAAATGCAAACATAACACTCAGAACCACCTCCAGGCCTTTTATCTGCTTGATTGGTCATGAGGTACCCAGGAAACAGGCCACACCTGGCCATGCAGCTGCTTGTCAGCCATTCGTTCCATTACTTATGAGCCACCAACGATGGGTGTGTGTGTGTGTGTGTATGTATATGTATGTATGTATGTATGTGTGTATGTATATATATATATATATATATATATGCGCGCCACTGGCTGTCCTTCCTGAATGGTTAGTGCCCCACTTTTGTCAACCCCCTTGAATTACAGCTGAAAGTCCTGACTTCGCTCCCATCTGGGTGTGTTTCCTTTCAACTTCAATGTGGTGGTGTACAGAGGCCAAGTGCCATAACAGTTATCCTTGTTCCAATATTTCTGGCCCTGACTGTAAGTCCCAGTCTGTTCAATTGGGTTTACTCCCAGGCAAGTGGGTACAGGATTATAACCTTAACGTTGTGCTGAAATCTCTCTGTTTTAAAATGTATGGGTCTTACAGGCTGCAACCTATACCTGCTTGTCTGGGAGTATGTCCCATTGAACTCAATGGACTTACTTCTAAGTAGTCATGTATAGGATTGCACTGTATGGTGGTTAATTTTGGTTGGATCCAGCCTGCAGTCAGCAGGTTCAGATTTTGTATGGGAAAAACTATTAAGCTAGAGTAAAGATATCCCCACCCATTTAAGACAGCAAACAACAAATGAGTGGAATTGTTTGTGACTAGTTAGGTGAGAATAACCATTTTAAAATAAGATGAACCACACTCTCAATGTATTGCTGGGATTTACAGTTCAGGCATCAAAGTGGTGCTCAACAAATATTTCAAAGCCAAATTCATTCCCACTTCACTTTCACCTTGAAAATATAAATTCTGTTGTCTTTTTGGGTAGTAATATTAATTATTGGGAATAAATGCTGTCACTACATGGTATAGTCTGTGTTCGTCCATTCAGTGTTTCCTTTTACAGGACAACATACAATGTTCTCTATGATGAGATATATAAAAACTGCTATTTAGATGTTGTATGTCACATATTAACCTTTTTTGTATAACATTCCACTAAGTCCATAGGATTTGCCTAAATCTCTCACAGAAATAGAATTTGCCAGAGCAGATGATTATATACACAGACACAAAAGGCCATTAGAATTCATGACAGTGCAAAAAAACAAAAAAAGCGCATGCACGCGCACACGCGCACACACACACACACACACACACACACAAATATACAAATGCGAGGATGGGTTTGCAGATATTTTTCTTCTTTAGGAAAGACCACCTCATAGTGTGAGTACTGTGGTCTGGGTATATAATCTCAAAGTGTATTTCGTGGTGATAATTCAGTGAATAATTGCACTTATCCATTTAGTATCATATCAGAACCTCTAGCCAGAACTGCATTCCCACAGGGATCACTTGTTGCATTCCAGACTTGTACATAGTTGCTGAACAGCTGTCGCTTTGGCCTTTTTTTAAGTGTCTAAAAATATACTTCCTTCTTTCCTAGAAATATGGATTTTCTCTCAAGATTCTAACTGGGATGAGACACAACCCTTGATCACTAACAAGTTCAGGCTGCAGACTTACTTGGGAGTAAGGCCTATTGAATACAATGGGACTTACTTTTAAGTAAATATGCCTAGAAAGGTTTTGAGCTGTCAGTATCACAAGAGCTAGGACTGAGCAACATTCAGCTTGGCAGGTTTGCTTACCTCTCCTTTCAAAGAGATTATAGTATTTTCCCTTTCCACTAGTAACCATGTAAGATCTCTAATTCAATATCATGGCCTCACGTGAATGGTAAGATCCACTTCAAGACTCATCAGCCTATATATGAAGTGAATATTATTTGCCCCAGTGTACAACACTTACAGTTAGGGTGCAATCCTATTCATGTTTAGATAGAAAAAGTCCAATGGCTGGGGAATACTGCAAATTGGACTTTTTTCTGTCTAAACATGCATAGGATTGCGCCATCAATCACTGAATTATATCTTTAATCTTTAAGATGCCACAAGACTTTTTGTTGTTTTTGCTGCAATAGACTAACATGGCTACTCTCTGGAAATTGTTACTTATATCCATTTTGTCCTTTCCTTTGTCCATTCACCCTGTTTGGAGATAGGTGCTCTTTAGTTTGCTTGAATATTCACCATTCAAAATAATTTGCTATTCTCTCCAAACGTATTCTTGGGGTAACTGCTCACCCCAAACTCCAGATCATTTATGAGTGTCAAATAACCACCATTCCCAATGTAGACGTGTACTCCACTTCTTACTATTCCCCATTGTGAAAATGGCCCATTTGCTCCTAGACTCTGCCTCCTTTTGTATTACCAAATCATAAGAGGATCTCTGCCCTCTTATCCCATGACTACTACATTTATTCAGAAGCCTTTGGTGAAAAGCATTTTAGAAGTCCAAGTATGTAATGCCTTCTAGATCAGCCCTGTCTATATGTTTGTTGACCCTCTCAAATAATTCTAAAAGGCTCCCTTAACAGTCACCTAGCAGCAGCCATTCCATCAGGCTGCACCAGAGAGAGAGATGGGAAGCAGGGCCTTTCCAACAGCACTGCTTAGAGACCACCTCCCTTTGGTTCCTCACCTCCCTGAACTGTTTCCATCCCAGCTAGGGATAATGAGAACTCTGTAACTTTTAAGGATTGGTACCTGAGTTTGCTTGTTTCCCTCTTCCCTCCCCATTCCTTTTTCCTTTTGTGTCATGTGCTTTAGACTGTAAGCCTGAGGGCAAGGAATGCTTTGATTTTTTTTTTTATTGTTCTGTAAGCTATGCTGGGAGCCTTTTTGGCCGAAGAGTAGGGTGAAAGTGCTTTAAGTAAATAAAACATCAAACAAATAAATAAGAAGCAGGACTTCTCTTTGAAGGTTTGCTGGTTCTGCTTAGTAATTCTAGCTTTAATAATACTTTTTCTCATCAAGTTACTCAGGGCAGATATAAAGCTAATATGTAAATTGATCGCTCGATTGATTGCCCATCTGGCTGGTCACCCAGCCACTCTGGGCAATGTACAAAGTGTATAATAAAACAGTTTAAAACAATAAAATTCTACAGTAAAAACATATTTCTAAAAATACCCTAACCCACCCCAAATGCCTGCCTGAACAACCACATTTTTAATGTGCAGCGGAAGCTCATTAAAGAGGGGGCATGGTGGAGTTCCCTAGGGAGGGAGTTCCACAGAATTGGGGCCACCACAGAGAAGGCCCTCTCCCTTGTCCCCACCAGTCTAGCTGTCCTGGCTGATGGGACAAAGCAAAGGCCTATACTTTCCAGGTTCCTATCTGGATCCCATTTTTAACAGGGGTATCAGATTGATTGTCCTCCACTTTTTCCAGAAAAAGACTTGTTGTTATCCCACCCTTCCTCCAACAAGCTCAGGGCAGGCTATATGGTTCTTCCTTTCCCCACCCACATTTTATCCTTGCAACAACCCTGTGATGTAGGTTTGGCTGAGAGATAGAAACTCACCTAAAGAAACCCAGTGAAGTTCATGGCTGAGTGGGGTCTCAGCCCCCTGGGTCTTGAACCTGAGTCTCTCCAGTCCTTGTCCAAGGGCTGAACCACTACACCATGCTGCACGTTTCTGTTATAAGACCTCAATGTTACATTTGCTTTTTAAATGAATTTCTGGGTGTATCCTGTCCAGGCCCAGTGACTTGTTAATTTGCAATTTGTTAGTTAGTCTGCTACAACAGGGGAAGGCAACCTTGTTCAGCCGTGGGCTCATTTGGCAGTTTGAGAAACTGTCCTGGCACCACCACAAAATGGCTGCCATGGGAGGCATGACAAAGGACAAGTAACCTGCCCAAAAGACTGAGTACAAGGCAAAGGTGTGGCCTGAGCCCCAGTATACTAAACAATTCCTTAAAAACCACAGTTTTCAGCAGCAACAGAAACCTATTTCACAGCAATTCCAGCTGCTGGTAAGAAAATTCGTTAATTTTTTTTTAAGTGGGAGGGGTAGAGTATCTTGGTGGGTGCCAAAGAAGGTGTCCAGGGGTATGTTGGTGCCCATGGATACCATGTTACCTATCCCTATGTTAGAGCTTCTTCTCTTGTTACCTGTATTTAACTTAAGAGTTCTTCCAGATGGAGGGATTCTAGCACTAACAACCCAAAGTCATTGTGCAGCAATTCCATCTTGTTTCTCTTAATCGATTTTCAATAGTGAGGAAAAAAGTAGTGGGAATATATGGTACGGCTGTGAATAGATGGCAATGTCTGGACTCCCCATAAAATTTTGTGAATGGGGCAAAGTGATGGTACCATAAATGCCTTGTCTGGAAGCCCCCTTCGTTCAACCTAGAAAAAGTGATTTGACTGTACATATCTGTCCAATGTATTCTGCAGTTAGGACAGATGTGAAACATTTTATTTAGATCCTCTGCAATTTCCATAGCCTCCATCAGTAATCCTTTCACACCTCTATTCAGCCACTAATTTAAGGTGCAATACTATCCAGATAGTTGGCAGCCTCCAAAATCAGAAGCTGTTGAGTAATCAGTGCAGGGCGGCTGGAGCACAAAGGCGATCCTCGCCTCCATGCTCCATCCGCCCTGCATTTTTGGCTAGAATGCTAATTTTGGCTGTCTAGCGTGGCTTCAGGGATGGGGAAGGAAGGAGGCTGTGCAGCACATAGGAAGCTGCGTAAAGCAGCTTCCGCAGTCTCCTCCCCTCCATGCCACCAGGACCACCCCCTTTCCCCCATTTCTACACTCCATTTCTAGATGCAGAGAGAACCACACCAGCTATGAGGAGGACAGGTGGGGAATGCAGTTTCTGGGAACCACATTTGGAGCCCTGGCTCCGACCTTGGTTCCCAGAAACAGAAAAATCCTATGGCCCTCTAGGCAGTGTCTAGTGGCCATAGGATTGCTCCCTTACTGATTGAGCTTGATTAGGTTGCTCTCATGGTTCCTATCCTTGGGTCGTATCCCACCCTGACCATCCACCAGCAGAACAGAAACCACTGGCGGAACTGTTTCCTCTTCCCCCTACAACCATCCACCCCCCTCCCAAATCTGCTCCAAAGGATTGGGGGATCCTCTAGAGCAGATATGGGAGACATGCAGGAAACTGTAGTGGGGAAGAAAACAAGGGGAAGTCACTTGCGCAATGTTGGATTTAAGCCCTCATAAGTGAGATGGAAAAAATGCTCATCTATTTTACAAGGTAATGTGGAACAAGAATGGAAATAGCATAAAGCATGTTGCATATGAAACTCCCATCTAAATGATAATATTTATTCCAATTATATTTCAAAGAGATCGCTGAATGCTTTATATTGCATGAGCAATATTATGGTCTAGAAATTCAGATTTAGAAAAAAATTAAAGCTATAACTCAACCCACCCAGGTTTGCAAATGAAACTTCCCATAAAAGCAAAACCCCCAAAGAGACCATCCTTTTCTTCTTCTTCAGTTCCTGGGTTATCTTGAGTTCTTAAAGACTCTACTTCCTCACCTCAACCCTGGGAGAATGAACCAATTTATATTTGCTGCCATTGTAGCTTTCCTATGATGGATTATAATGATATAAATTAAGATTCAAGAGTTTAATGTTTTATAAGCTGTTCTTGAATATATTGAAGTTTGGCTTGTAGCCACAGGTGGTGTATTGCCCCCTCACTATCCATCCCTAATGAAACTTAGAATACCTTTGTCATGTGATGTTTATCAGCCTAAATCCTCTCAGCCAATGCGATAGTTAGTCTCATCTGGGCAGTACAAGAAATGCTTGCTGGAAAAACGTCATCTGAGCATGCAGAGACATCCCAACCTGTCCACTATCAGAGGTGTTCCTCATACCTCCAGTACTGGCCGGATGAAAATGTGTACACTTATTTTCCATTCATCTGAAGGAAGACTTCTTACTAGAGAAATATTGAACCAGTAAAGTGAGGATCAACTGCAGTCATTCAGTTATTAAGGTGCAGTGGCTCTGTTGGTCCCACAAAAATAGAGCAGTAGAATTTATGCAATTATAATCTTTTATTGGACCAGCTGGTATTTTAAAGAGATGACCACAAGCATTCAACATACGTTGAAGTCATCTAGCACTTCTAATTACTTCTTCTTCACTAGCCAGATACAGAGTTAAGGATCTACCCTTACCAACCCATAATGCTTTTCACAGTCGGAGGATTTATATCAACAGTATTGTGTCCCAAAATCTGTTCTTTGCTAGTGTAAAGCCCGTGTCACCATGGGTGCTGGTAGTCCTGCTCCCTTCCTGCTTTTTTGCCCCTCGATCCCCTCACCACAGAGAGGCTGATGAATAATGCAAATGTGGCTCATGCATAGTGAATCCCCCCTCTGAAATTTGCATGCAGCGTGGCCCCTCCCTTGTGCACCCTAATTGGCTGCTGCCATCGCCTTCCCCCTCCCCACTGGCAGCGACAGCTTAACCCCGTGGCTGCGCCTGGGGCCCGTCTTCGCACCACACTGATTGGCCGAGCAGGGCTGTCTGTCATCCCACTGGTGGAGGGGCTGCCCTGCCTGTTTGGTGCAGAGGCAATTAATTGCTATTAAAGCTTGAGCTTTGAACTTTGTCGAACTTGCAAAATTTTCTGCATGTCTACACTGCTCAGGCTTCATTGTAAGACAAAAATGAGCAAAATTGGTCTCATAGATCTTAAGTAATAAGCTGTTCACTACTGTAGTCTTATATAGATTAAACAAGCATATTTTTATTGTTAAAATTTACTACAAATTTTGTTTTAGACATGAAGGCATATGGCACCCAAAATGCTCTCCTTGCTCTCCACCCTACTACTGGCTCTAATGCTAGAGCATGGACTTAAATGTGAGAATCTGAGTTCAGTTCCCTGCTAAGCCATAAGGTTCCCAGGTGTCTTTTGAACTGTCACCATCTCTAAGTGTCAACTCTTCAACTGTAAAACATGAATACAAATGTCATGTTATATACAAGTTGTCAGGGTTACATTATTGTGGATACTACAATCTGTCTTGATTATATTTGCTGCTCACCAATAGTGAGATTAAATGAAGCATGGAAAGTCTAAAGCTCAGTGGTAACCAGTGGTGCAGTTAAGTAATTTTAGACTCTGGACAGAATGATCTTGTCAGGGAAGTGGCAGGGGTGGGAGCTCTTTAGGGCACAATCCTATCTAGATAGGTAGCTGCCTCCAAACTCCGAGGTGACCACCTATCCAAAGCAAAGCAGGAGAAGCACAGGGAGGATCATTCCCTCCATGTCTCTCCTGCCCTGCTTTTTCTGCTAGACAGCCGTTTTCGGCTGTCTAGCCGCGGGGGGACGGGGGCGCTGAGCAGGAGAGGAAGGCTGCTGTACAACACATAGGATGTGTCGTCCACGCAGTTCCACTCTCCCCGCCCCGGAACGCCCCCAGCCCAGCCCCTTTTCAGCCGCTCTGCGCTCCTCTTTCGAGCACGGAGCTTCTCCGAGCTGCCTCGGAGGCAGTGCGGACGTGGGGGGAGGTCAGTTTTCTGGGAACTGACCTCGGAGCGCGGGCTCCAAGAGCGGTTTCCAGAAAACAGCATATCCTATGGCTTTCTAGCCACTGTCTAGTGGCCATAGGATTGCTCCCCTAGATGGTAATGTGTATTACTTCACTTACCTGATGCGCTTGGGGGCCCTCCTGCTCATTCTGTGTAGCAGGAGCCTGGATATTTGCCCCAAAGTCCTGTTGGCATCACTAATGATAGTGCTCATGCTTCCTGTACATAAGATCCCATGCTCAGTGTCTAGCATGGTTAAATGAGCTCAGGTAGCAAGTCTAAGAAAAAAACACACCTGGTCAGATTATACTGAGCAAGATAATCCAACAGACTAGTTCAGTATAAGGCAGCTTCATATGTTCATACAGGATAGGGAGCATTTGCCAAAGCAAAGTTAAGCCTTAAATATAGTTCTGAACAAAAACAAGTATTTTCATAAATAAGAACATGGAGAGATCTAATTGCAGATCCTAGACTATAAAGATTTTCCCCTCTCTCTTTTTTTACCACTTGATTGTGGATTTGGCTGGCCTGACTGAAATGTGACCTAAGGCATTTCTTATTGCTTTGGAAACTGCATCAACATACTTGAACTGTTGTCACATTTGCAGAGAAACTGGTGCTTCTATTTTTAAATAAGAATTTTAGCTTAAAAAAATATAACCTTGAAGCACAAGTTTTTCTGTGATTGGATTTTTTGTTTCCAAGCTGAACAGAGTACAGCAGTTAAAAGTACCAGAAAGAACAAGAGGTCAGGTTGGGTCAGTCAGAAAAAAAATAACTGCATAGGGCTTTTCTCGGAGATATATATGTATAAACAATTTAAGACCATGTAAATTAAGCGACAGGTGTACATTTAGTTTTTTTTTTTAAGCCTTTTCTCTTTAAGGAATAGAAAGTTACTGGTTCTGGCAGTGTAAAAAGAATTAAAGGCACGATCCAGCCAAAGTTTGGTTCTTTTAAGACCCATTGATTTCAATAAGTGAGATTACTGATTTCAGTAAGATAAATGATTTAACCAGGTGTTTAATTCCCCCATTGAAACAGTGGTATTTAAAAAGGCTTAACTGACAAAATTGTGTCCTAAATACAAATAATAATTTAAGCCTCCAAAATTATGATAACAAATTATATCGTCCTTCCTTTGAACCCAGAACAGGGAGTTTTAGGCTCCTCATCAACCTTCTGGCCCTTACTCCCTCCCCTACAATCCATAGAAATGGGTTGCATATCACTGTATTTGCTGTCATTTTATCATACTTCTATGCCTATACTAAAACAAAAAAGTGTAAAATTGCCATAGTTTAAGGCTGAACAATATAAAAAGTCTATAAATTAAAATCTAGAAATGTTATATCTATATTGCTGCTAAAGATTTTAATTACGTGTTAATTAAAGACCTTTGCAAAACCAGAGCAGCTAAGTTGCTCAAATATATGGTCTTGCAAAGCACTGTGCAAAAGCATTCTGCAAAAGCACACCAATGAGGGAGGGGAGTGCACTCACCTTCCAGCACTGCCTAGGTGACAGTGCCTCTACTTATTAGGAATAGCAGGGAACAAAGGAAATATGTAAGACTTGATGCCACATGAAGACATATAAGGGTCAGCCACCAGGCAAAGGATCCATCAGAAATTGGAGACTGAGGGCCAAATTAGATGACTTGCCCAAATGAGAACAAAAAGACACTGGTAGTGTTACAAAAATTGTGTTCTATCCCTGGTTAGCTCATCCAATTTGTTTACCAAGAACAAGAGAAGGCAGAGATCTGGTCCAACACGATTTTATTCTGCAGAATAAGGCAACCTTTGGGGCTAACGCACCAACAAAGATGGCAACCAAATAATGTGATCCAGAGGCTTATATACACAAAGTCTTTGGGGGCTGTCTTATGCCTGCTCTCTACTAATTTCTTTGTCTAGCTGGCACAAACAATGCCCCTCAACACTCAAGCATGGGTAGAGTCTAAGACAGCAGAGAGATAGTCACGTACTCTTGCATACTACATTCTTGACATTCCCGAGTCTCTGATAAGGCACTGTATCTTTGCCAGGATGGCAGTTTTATACAAAGGTAGAACACACACAAAAATCTAGCTACATAAAACAGCTTAAGCTAAGCTAAGCATATTAAAGCTGAAATTTCTATAACAGTAGCTGGTGACCATTGGGACTGATGGGGTAGGGGTCAGGGCACCTAATGATAGGTGGAATCAAGGGGTCACAGTAGCTGTAGCCAACTAGTTCTCAGGTTCTCCCCTTCCTCCTCCCTTGCAAAGACCCTAAGGACACTTAAGCTATGCATTACAATTACTGAGCATCTAACTAAACTCAAGAGCAGGTCTTGCTGGAGAAAAGGTTTGTGATCTCAACTACCCCTTACAGCCAGCCCAATCTTCCAGTTAGGCACCCAATTTGTCCATGGTTAAAAATGCAGACCCAAGGTGAGACTCATTTCAAACAAAGGCAAACTGAGGCAAACACAGCAAATCACTTGACAGAGATCATGATGGCAAAGGAGAATTTGGGTTTGAGCCCCACAACACACTAAGGGTGCAATCTTATGAATGTTTAGACAGAAAAAAATGATCATACCCATGGATCTCTGTCATCAAACCTGTTTTGATCCTGGAAAATCCATTGTGCCTGAGAGCCTTTCTACAGGAGGATTTTATTGTGCACTTGTGATTGCTCACTCAGGATAGTTTGCAGGTCCTTTACAAGACATCGTCATTCTCCAGGACCTCTCCCATGCTTTGCAACCATTAGCGTGGTTTTTTCCTAATGAGAAAAGTCTGGTATTATTTAGAAATGGCAGAACCGGTCAGAGCCACGCGATCCGGTCGGAGCCATGTCCTCCTGGCAGTGACTTACAGAGCTCTGCAGGTTGCTTATCTCAAAACAGCTGTGAAAAGGTTGGGAAACCTTTTTATCTTCCCCTGGAATGAAAAGGGGAAGCTTACAGTACCATCTGGATGAAATCTTGGAAGAACAGCTTCCTCTGCAGAGAAACAGAGGGGCTGGAATCTAAGGTTAGTCGCCGGAGTATCATCTACTAAACGCTGTTTGAAACTCCTAAGCAATTAGGAGACATAAGGACAGACGAGCTCCAAATAGTATTTGTGAATTTAAACTACCAGCATTATATGAGGACTTGTAATTAAATCTGCTTAAGTGTTTGTTTTTGTGTTTCTGCAATCATACTTGCTTGTTGTGCTTTTGAAAGTGGAGGATGGCAGCACCAAAGGAAAAAAAGAAAGGCTTGAGAACCCCATCTATCCCCCCAATTACTCCCCTGGCAAAGATTTCTAGAAATGCCAGAGATGAAGAGGAGTTGCTTGCTTTGATAAAAACTATGTCTTCTCAGCTACCACAGCAGTCAAAGAAACTTGAAACAATTCAGGACTCAATCATTGCCCTTCAGGGGACTGTGGATTTAATTAATATCTTTTCAAAAGATGGAATCAAAGGTTAATGCTCTCGAAGATCAGGTTACTGCTCATGAAACTTCCATGGAAGCTTCTCATAATATTTTGTCTGCTTGGATTTCTCAACTAAAGGCCTTCACATGTAGAGCGAATCTACATATCCTTAGTATTAAAGACGTGGCTACTGTATCCCAGAGTAAATGTTTGCATATTTCTGTTTTCTTTCTCCTTTTTTATATTATATTGTAATAAAATGCCTCTTTGTGTGCGTATGTGTATATGTTGTTGTTTATTAGCCCAGTTGCTTCCGACTCTTCATGACTTCATGGACCAGCCTACGCCAGAGCTTCCTGCCGGCCGTCGCCACCCCCAGCTCCCCCAGGATCGAGTCCGTCACCTCCAGAATATCATCCATCCATCTTGCCCTTGATCAGCCCCTCTTTCTTTTGCCTTCCACTTTCCCTAGCATCAGCATCTTCTCCAGGGTATCCTGTCTTCTCATTATGTGGCCAAAGTACTTTGGTTTTGCCTTTCATATCATTCCCTCAAGTGAGCAGTCTGGCTTTATTTCCTGGAGTATGGAGTGGTTTGATCTTCTTGCAGTCCAAGGCACTCTCAGAATTTTTCTCCAACACCACAGTTCACAGTGTACACATATAAATATATATTTTAGATAGTATTTAAAATGGTTTGATATATACAAATGGTTTGCTTTTGTTTTTTATTTTTTTCTTAATTTTTTCCTTCTTAAATTTCTTTTTATTATTATTATTAATAATATTATTATTATGGGATTATGATTATTACTATTCCGTGCTGGTTAAACCTTTAATGTTTATTAATACGTATTAATTGAATGGTAATATATGGCCAATGGAAATTGACTGTTTGCTCCCATTCCTTTGCTATAAGGACAGTCTTATTCCTTTGCTATAAGACTGAGGTTATGACACTGAAAGACAAGGTTCACTATCTGTGGTGTAGCGCAGGGGTCTCCAGCCCCCGGACCGGTACCGGTCCGTGGCCTGTTAGGAACCGGGCCTTACAGCAGGAGGTGAGCATGGGGTATGTGAAACCCCCTTACCTTGGGTCCACAGGGGTCCGCAGAGGAGGAGAGGCGATCCGTCTCCCCCCCTGGAATCCTCGCTGACCCTGGCCGGCTCCACTCTACAGTGAGTCCGCGGAGCTGCCGGCCGGCTCCGGCTGCTGGCAGACTTCCGGCCGCTGGGATGCAAATGGTGTCCACACAGCGGACGCCATTTGTGTCCCTGTTCTTCAAGTAATAGGCTACGTAAATCTTTATGTAGCCTATTACTGCAAAGAACACAGATGCAAATGGACCCTGCTGGTACGTGGAAAAATTGTCTTCCACGAAACCAGTCCCTGGTGCCAAAAAGGTTGGGGACCACTGGTGTAGTGGATTGAAGATATAATAATACCTGTAATGTTTGGAAGAGTGCTGTATAGGTATAATTTGCAGTTGGATTTATATTTGGATATTTGGTTTGTTCTTATTGAAGTTTAATATAATCCTTCCCCACCGGCCTTCTTTTGCTATCCTCCCTTTCCCCCCCCTCAAAATACTGTAATGTTGGAAACTGAAGATTCTGATTATGTTGTTGGTATTGTTTATTTCATTTATAAAAATAAAATAAAAATAGATTAAAAAAAAAAGAAATGGCAGAACAAGAGTCTTGTGTAATTGTGCAATTCCACTATACCATAGCACCATCTAGTAGTTGTATAACGGAACATATAGAAAGGCAGAGAAACCCTGGGAAAAAGCACGTGTAAAAAAGCGAATCTTAATCCCACAAAGAAATCTGGAAGCAGAAGCCTCAGTAAAGGTATGGGATAAAAGCCTCATGTAGAGATGCCCTAAGTTGACGTATTGGTATACAACAGAAACCTCTCAGGATCCAAGAATTTCAGTGTACTGGGGGAAGGAAAGGAGTTTGGAATTAAACCATTGACCCCAGCAAAGTGTACCTGATGTGACTCTGTCAACACACTCCTATGCACATTTACTCAGAAGTGAGACCCAATGTATTCAATGGGATTTACTCCCATGTAAGTGAGCATAGGATTGCTGCCTGAGAAATGTGGATATCTGAATTATAAATGGTGAAATCAATGCCAGTTCTTTTGGGGAGAAGGATGAGAAGAGGCCTAGCCCCTCAATAATCTAGAGGCAACATGTGCATGAATCATATTCATGCTTTGAGCAGCCCAAATTAGAGAGTGAAGATGCACTACCGCAACGTGTTATAAGGTTTCACAAGAAACAACTTTGAGGAAGTTAAGCTCTTACGAAAAACAAGGTATTCTCCTGCTTTCCCTCTGCACAAACCGTCCATCAGCTCAAGTGGGAGGACACCTAACCTACACAACTACACATGCTGCATTCAGAGCGCACAGTTAAATAGGGAGAGATCAAAGAACACAGGGAGGTTATGTTGAATCAGACCATTGGCCCGTATACCTCAGAATTGTGTTCAATGGTTGCAGAAGCTCTCCCCTCTGAGCTGTGCTTTGTATGCCTGAAAGCTGTTGCACCGGGGCTTACTCCTGAGTTGACATGCATGAATTGAGCTGTGCTTTGTATACTTGGTGGGAAAATGTCCGAACTGTACAAATTATATCTAGCCCAGCTTACTTTGCTTTGGCCCTTCCTACTTTGTACGTGGCCCCATCACTTTTGCCCCATAATTAGCGGCACCCATTGCTGGAATGTGGCCCCTGTGACCCTTGCCAAATTAGAATTCAGCTCCCTGGTGCAAAATGTTTCCCCACACCTGCTGTAAATAAAGACATATAAAATGGGGTAAATACAGCCACATCCAGTGTGTCTGAGGTGAAGAGTCCCTTAGTATCTTCAGGAATTTGTAACTGTGTTGTTGTTGTATTTATTTATTAATATGTACATCACGCTTTAGACGGTGCCTCTGAATATCACTTGCTGGGGAACATGAGTGGGAAGGTGCTGTTGGTAGCTGGCGCCAGATTCCAGTGGGCCCTCAGCAACGCATTGCCGATGGCCCTGCCTCCCCCATGCCTGCCACTGCCCCGTGCCTTGACCACCAAGGCCCCCCACCCACCTGCCCACTCACTTGGCAGCAAGAACCAGCCAAAGCCCCCTCCCCCGGCACCTGTTCATTTGCTCAGCAACCACCGCTGCCCTGCCTGCCTTCTTCCCGTTTTTTTAACCTGGGGAGGGGGGGCGAGCAGGAGCAGTGGAGGCAGCTCACCCCTGTTGTCCTCCTGCTATGGCCAGCAGTGATGGCAAAGAGCTGCAGCACCACTTGGCCAAATCTGGCCCTGTGCATGATATTAAAAGTTATTATTGTTCTTTTTTTTAACTTATGTTTTGAGTAGCAGCAGTCTGAACCAATCGGATGCTGCCTTTTGTGTGTGGAGGGGACACGGCACAGGGCGGTCTTTAAGTCACTCCTGTGCTTTCATTGGCCAGGTTCCCCCTACCCTCGAAGGCAGTATCTGTATTGTTCAGAATCCTGCTACTCAAAATGTAGCTAATTTTTAAATGGGGTGCTGCGGGGCCTGCAGGCTCGGAGCTTCCTTTTGCCAGCAAGGCTGGCCTGCTGGGTCTGTGAAGAGGAGGATGGTGCCAGCTGTGGCAGACGTGGGCCCTTCTGAGCCGCTTGGGCCCTTGGCAGCTGACGCCAGGTCTGGCTGTTGCACTCATGACCTGCGTGTAAGCTTCCTATGGGCATTTAGTTGGGAACAGAATACTGGACTAGATAGGGCTTTGGTCTAATCCAATTTACAAAGAACAAGTATGACAGGTCTTTACTCCAATGGACTTATGATCTAAAATAGACACAGGGAAACAACTTAAGAACCTAAGTAGAGACCTGCTGGATCAGACCAAAAGCCTGCGTACTCCAGTATACTGTTTCCTACAGATGCCTAACCAGATTCCTGTGGGAAGCCCACAAGCAGGATAATAGCCTTATCCCGCTGTTGTTCCCCCGCAGCTGGTATTCAGAGGCATGCTGTCTCTGATCCTGGCCAACTTTCCAATGCTTTCAGAGTCAGGTTAGTCAGGTTAATTCAGAACTTTTTATTAAAATTGCCAGTGTTGCAATTAGTGCCACTTAGACCCATCACAGATGTACCATGATGAAATAGCTCCTTAGAAAAATCCTATACATATTTACCCAGCAGTAAGTATCCCATGATATTCAATGGGGCTTACTCCTAGATAAGTGTGCATAGGATTACAGTCTTAGGGCACAATCCTATGCATGTTTAGACAGAAACAAGTCTTAAAACTCCCAGCATCCCCCAGCTTGGCTGACTAAGGAATGCTGGGAGTTGTAGGACTTTTTGCCTGTCTAAACATGCATAGGATTGCACCCTTAAAGAATTCATTATGACTCTTAGACTCCAATCCCATACAGTGCAGCATGTCAAGATGGGAAGTATACCTAAGGCTTCCCTATTCTTCTTCCTCCATTGGTTTTTCATGCTGTTTTGAGGAACAGTGGTAAGTCATCTTCTTAGTGCCTTCTCTCCCACACCCACCCCCCGTGTTGACTTTGCAGTCTCAACAAGCAGGCAGATGCCTGAGGGCTGAGATAGGACATTTCCTAAGCCTAAATATCACCATTCTATACAGCCGTACTCAACCTGGTGCCCTCCAGATGTATTGAACTTCAACTCCTATCATCCCTAGCCAGCACTGGTTGCGGTCCAGCACATCTGGACTGGTTGCGGGAGGCTGCGAATGGAACATAATCTGTGTCCCCTTTACAAACATTTCCCATTGTACCATGGCTCTGAAACATTCAGTCTTTTTGAAATGTTGTAACAGTGCTAGTCCTTCCGTTCTCTCGTGCTTACTTCCAGTTTGCTAGTTATTCTTTCTCAGCACACTTTCTTTCATTCTGCATTTTTGGCTATGACCTACACCAGCCACTCCCAACCTGGTGCCCATGCTGGCTGGGAAAGATGGGAGTTCAAGCCCAACCCATGTGGCAGGCACCAGATTGGGGAAGGCAAATCTTTTCTGCAATGTGGGTTGGTCAGCACTAGGTGTCACTATCTTTGCATTTTTAAGAGGGCATATTTTTTTATTTTGATATTTTGTAGTTTTACCTCACAGTCACACAAAGCCGCTGGTAACGGATCATTCCACCCCCACCCCACTCCAGTCCAGTCATCAACTGAATGCAGTCTATCTAAATAAGAAAGCAAACCAAGTTGCAAATTCTCATCCACAGGGTCCTTACCGCACTAGACAAATGTTAATTTCCCCATTTGAATCACTACATTTTAGAACAACTACCATAGAAAACCTATAAATACACAATTGCTGCCATAGAGATTTCAGTCTCATGCCATGTTTTATGCCACCTTTTTGCACGGAGCAGCCATGGCCTCCTCCCGCTGGCCCTCTCTGGGGGGCAGAGCAGGGAGGCCATGCTGGCTCCAGGTTTTTGAGGGCCCTTGGGGAAGACGCCCTCCATGGGCTGCCCTTCCTCAGTGAGTCTAACTTCTTACCAGTGTTGTCACCAGCTGCTGCTGCTCCTCCTCACTGCTACCAACTGCTTGCTTGCCAGGCAGAGAGCCGATGAACCAGCAGGCAGCAGCATCTCCCGCTCCTCCTTCACACCACCGCAGTTGCATGGGCCAAGGTGAGAGGAGGCTGAAGAAGCAGGTTGCAATCGTGAAGATGATGAGCAGGTCCAGGGAGCTCTTCTCAGTAGGCCCCCTGTTGGGGTGTGGGCCCTTGGCAGGTGCCTGGGCAGAATCCCCACCAGTGTTGTTCCCAGAGAGAGAGAGTTCAGGTGAGCAAGGGAGAAGATGAGGTGACCGCTCCTTCCATGACCAACCTGCTGGAGAGAGCAAGCGGTTAAGTCAGTGGGCAGAAATGGCAGCACTCTCACTCTTTTTCGAACCCCATCCACCCCACTGTGGTGCTCAGAGAAGGGGAGCGAGAAAGAAAAGATAAGAACAGCAGCTGCCATCTCTTGCTTGCACACACCCTACCCCACCACCCTGGAAGTATGTCACCCAGGAAGAGAGAGAGGGAGGGTGAGCTAGATGAATCAGCTGCTGCCTCCACAGGATCACTCAGCTTTTCCTTCTTTCAGCAGGAATGACTGGGCAAGTAGTGTTTGCTGCCTCTCTGATTGCTTACCTGCCCTCTCCCCCTGGAACAGTGGTGTAGTGGGGCCAGGGTTCACAGGGCCACCCTGGGACTTTCTGATTAGCAGGGGCAATGATGTTATCTGCCCTCAGGCTTCCCAGCTCCCTCTGACCTTAGCTGCAATCCTCACAGCAGCTAGGGAGAAATGGATTTTCAGAGCAACAATATATTGTTGTGATCTATACCTGTTGTAATGCAAAGTATTTTGGGGTGGCTTGGTCTTGAATGGGTAATTAAGATGTATTAACTTTACAAAAGACAAACATAATACACACACACAGAGACAGATGGATCAACACAGCTGTTTATGTTTTTGGACTCTCCTTGGGGGCATTTTAGAGACATAGTTTTTAGATTTTATGGCTGTCCTTATAAATTCTGTGCTTTTAGTTGATTTGTATTTTGTATTGTATTTTGTTCTTTCAACCATTTGTAATCCACCCAGAGAACATCTGTTATTGGGCTGATTAAAAATATAAATACATAATAAGTTGGTCTTCCAGGTAAGCAGGTCCGAAGCTGATTATAGCTTTAGAACTTAAAATGAGCACTTTACATCCTGGAAATAAACTAGGGGCCAGTGCTGCTGACAAAGCACAGGGGTAATATGGTCAAATACCTTGGGGCCAGTTAATAAACTTGTGGCCCCATTCTAGACCAATTGCAATTTCCAAACTGTTTTTAAAGGCAGTCCCATGTATAATACATTGCGATAGTCTAAATGGTAGACTACCAGAGCATGGGTAATTGTGACCAAGCTATCTCCACCCAGATAAAGTTGCAGCAGGGGTATCAGCTGATAAAAGGCACTTTCAGCCACAGAGGTGACTTGACCCTGGAATGACAGTGCCGGATCAATAAGCACCCCAGACTGTGAATTTGATCCTTTAGGGGTCATGCAACTGCATCTAAAAAAGGCTAAATACCATTCACCAGGGTGAACAAACTACCAACCAACAGTACCTCTGCCTTGTCTGGACTGAGTCTCAGAAAGTACAGGGTGTGCAGCTGGATGGAAGACTCCCATTCCATGGCCCACATCTTTGAGGTAAAAACAGGGATTCCTCCAAGGGGTGGAGTTTAGAGGCCAAGCCCCACCCCCTGGAGGAATCTATGAAAGCTCTGCAAGCTGGATGGGGAACCTCTGTGGGCCAGATGAGCCCAACGGGCCAGAGGCTCCCATCCCTGGCACGGACTGATTTAAAAGTGATTTCCCCACCATCATTTGGGATGGAGTGGAGTTCTCAGCACCTTACAGTTCCCAGAATTTGGGGAGGCAAACCCATTGATATCTATCAATATATGTTTGTAGTGTAGATAATCTAGGCCAACCCCAAACTTCATAATAATAATTCTTGGGAAATGAAGGGTATTGGAGATCCTATCCCATTCCATGCCCAGAGTATATATTTCTTATTAGAAACAATATGTGATGTCTCAGGAGATGAACAGCTGAACAATAACAACAACAACATCCCTATCACTCTTGCAACAACAGAACTCAAAATATCTGCTCCCCCACGTTTCAGTTATCTCCTGGTGCTGCCCAAAACTGTTTCCGACCGGGCACCCACTCATAGAACACTTTGGTTCTTACTGACATTGCTATTTCACCACTGAGCACTTAAGGATAGCACTTTGCCCACCTCATTGTGAGTTTTGTGACATAAACAGGGTCTGAATGACCTGTGATCTTCTATTATGATGTGTCTATTGTTCTGTTGCAGTGAGAGGGCAGAGCCATCTCTACCATTTTGCGGTGGCTGACTGTGGCAGCTTATTTTAGGTGTCATGAAAATGCAGCAAATTGTTGGTGATTTTATTATTGCTGTATCTTTTTTAATGTCAGGGAGGGGGAGAGATGTTTGTGGGATTTTCTGCCTCAAGTGCCAAAATAACTTGACTGGCCTTGGATACTATTTTGACTTGGGCTGGGGTTCATCTGCTGCTCTGCCTCAGCAACAAAATGTCTTGGACCATCCCTGGCAGGGACTACAGGATCTCAGATACACATGAGCATAGTCCAGGTCATAGGTAGGAAAAGTAGGGGCTTTGGGGATAAGTTTGATTCTTGCTGGATGGCAGTAAGGCAAATGGGAACTGTTTAAAAAAAA
Organism: Heloderma suspectum; assembly: GCF_057233095.1. Lineage (NCBI taxonomy): Eukaryota > Metazoa > Chordata > Lepidosauria > Squamata > Helodermatidae > Heloderma > Heloderma suspectum. The sequence continues at coordinate 79,941,810 of NC_139461.1, read as the reverse complement.
AAAAGGTGTAGATACCAAGGTTGGCCCAAAATGCTTCCAAGCTACTGCCCTGTATAGTCTGACAGGTTTATCCCCATAATTTTAGAGAGGATGCCTCAAAGGGGCAGGTGCGCCAATCAGATTGTGTAATATTTTGTCAGTGCCCATAAAAACATTACTGCCCAAAGCAACTCCTAGAGTCACCAATGCTGTCAGGCCACTTCTGGTAATGTTGTGTGAGGGAAGAAGATTTCTGAGGTGAGTAAAGGCCTAGGAAAGAAGCAGGAATTGCAAGTGGCCGTGTGACAGAAAAACAAGAGCTTGGAAAAGAGAGCAGATCAAAAAAAGAACATGGAGAACAAATGGGAATATGGAAGGAAAGGGATTAAGACAGATAAGGACCAATTCTGAGGAAGGAAGGAGAAAGAAAAAATGGCTAACGAGAAACAGATAGGCTAGTCAGAATGGTGAAAAATAAAAAAGGGGGAAATTTAAAGGGGCAGACAAGGCGAATGGCAGACAAGGAGAATAGAAAAGAATGTGGAGATGGTCAGGTACAAGTTGATAGAGAACTAATTCAGGCCAGAAGAAATGGGACCTAATGCTGTAGCTATAGAATATGGGAAAGGAAGCAAAAAGCAGGAAGTACCTTGTTCTCTCGCCTTCTGAAACAGTAACTGTTGTGGCGGTCAACTGGGAGAACAGAGGTTTGTTGATCAGAAATGGAAGCACATCTGGTAGCTTCTTAGTTCTGAATATTCCAGACCTCAGCTGAATTAACTGTGAGTCAATGACATCTCCCTGAAATTTGAGTATCTAATGTGGAAATTCAAATTCTCTCCATTTTGATTCACAGTTGCAGATTTGCTTCTGACTAATCACTGCCTCCTCTGTGTTTTAGGAACATTTAGTATTCTATTGCTGTTTGTAATGGTTATGGGGGTTTCAGCACCCTCACTGAGCTGATCTCATGTTTATTTTTGCTGAAAGTTTTGTGTAGGTTATGAAAACCTGACTCGCTTGGTAAACAGAAGTGGGGTAGGAAAGATTAGCAGAGAGAGTGGGGAGAAGAGACAGGGAAAACTGATGAGGAATTTGATATGGTAAAGGATAGAAGGGCACTGAGAGTTGGTTTTGAGGGTGGAGGTTCCTAACCTGGACTATGTCCTTGTTTGTATGGTATTACTGTGGCTTGACTGCACTGGTTAGTATAGTGTGGGGTTCTGGCTTGTGTGGAGGCCTATGGAGGTACAGCTGTATATGTGTAGGCCTCCTTTTGCAGACATTTGTGCCATATGTGTGGACACCTAGGGAAGCCCAACACCATGTGTGTAACGTCAAAGGGGGTGGGGTTACACACTGCAGCCCCGCTCATGTGTACAGGTAAGTGAGTGTGTGAACACCTGAATAGGGCTGTAATGTAAAAAAAAAATTAAGGAAGTCTCTCTTCATTGGTAAGACAAAGCTGTTCAGTAATACTTCCTAACCTGCTATGATGCCTTCTGGGTCAGGCATGCTTGCTGGTCTGCACAACTAGCTGACCAGCTCTTGTTGGATGTAAGCTGCTTTTACCTGACTTTGTCCTGGTCTTCACAGGAGATGGGTCTTGCACCAGCAAATGGGATAAATCCATTCAAGTTATGGTGCACACTACCCTCTTTTAACAGGTAACTATCAACAGTCATGGGCATTCCGATGTTTCAACGTAACTGGCTCCACAGTGGGAGAAAGTCCTAGTGCACAGGTAAGTGTTCCACAGATCCAACTCAATCCCTTTTCCTGATATTGGTGCATTTGAGGGATATCAAAATGCTGTAGGCAGATAACTTACTACAAGTTGAGTCAAATGTTTAGCAATTTCTAAAATCCATTTGCAAGCCTACCTTTTCTTTGCAGATACTATAGAATCATAGAATAGTAGGGTTGGAAGGGGCCTACAAGGCCATCGAGTCCAACCCCCTGCTCAATGCAGGAATAAATCTATAAAGATTGAAGAATTGTGTTTTGTAATGGATTCATAATTAGATTCTTGCAGGTGAGGATAAATCATCCTCATGCAATCCCATGGGTGCATGTGAGCAACGTAACAAAAATTAACTTCAAAGGGACCATCACTGGGTAAGTGATTTGCAGGAAGGAGCTCCAAGAACCTGAAACATTTCAAAGCTGCTGCTAAGTATACGTCAAAGGCCACAAGCATCTGTACTTAACACCTGGTGGAACATAAGGGAAAGTATTGCTTTTATTGACATTTTAGTGGTGAAAACGCTGCAAGATGACCAGCAGGAGGTATGAACAGTCTTGCCTAATGTCTCGACTGGATTGAAATGCCTATAAAGAAATCATTTGGGTATTCTCAAATTCATATTGCTTCTTACCTTTTCTCTCCACTCTTCTGTGTGTATTTTTCCTTAGACTGTAAGCCTGAGGGCAAGTCTCATGACTAAATTAACAATATAAGGGTAGTCCTAAGCCAATATAAGATATGGGGAACTCAGGGGAAATGACTGTCCATTAAAAACACCAACAGCATCCATAGTAGCAATAGGATTTGAACCTACACCTCCTAAGCCTCTGTCCAGCATCACTGCCCAAATTATTTTGCTACTGGTGGTGGTGGTGGAGGTAAGTAGCTCCTTTATCAAGGTACCTCTGAACATGATGGACCAGGAGGTGAGGCCATTAGGTGTCTTTTTGTCAAATAAATTGTGCTGTGTTTAATCCCCTTATAATAGGGAACTATCAGCTGCTACACACATTCTGATGCATCAGGGTAACTAGCCCCATGGTGGTGGAACGGGCTGAGGGCCTGTGCACAGGCAAGCATTCCTCAGTCCTAGCCAAAGCCCTTTCCTGCAGTTTCTGTGCTGTGCAACAGCTGTGTGTGAGGCTGCCACACCACATCTGGTGAAGATGAATGTTGCAAATATCAATAGCCTCCTTCACCTGGCTCTCTCCTGAGCTGTATAGAAGCTAGATTTTGCACCTCAGTCTACCCAGTGCACAGGTAATCATTCCTCAAGCGCCTACTTCCTATTTCTGTGCTGTACAACAGCTGTGCATGATGCTGCCATACCACATCTGGCGAAGATGGACAGTGTGAGGAGGAATGCAGATCCAATATCTGAGCAGGTTGCAAATATCAAAACATGGCAGCAGAGTACTTGCTTAGAAGGCAGAGAAAATGTAATTTCTATAATCTATTCACACCATTACCTTTTCTTTTCTGGGACATATATATTGAAAAATACTTCTTTGTAATGGATGCATGATTGCAGATCAGACGCTTGCAGGTGAATGAGGATGAATTGTCCCACAAGTGCATGCAAACTACAATAGAAAGATGAACTTCCAAAGGACCATCTTGGGTAAGTAATTTGCAGGAATGAATCTCCTGTCTGGATTTCAAACCAGAGATGTCAAAAGAATTGTTCACGCAGCATACAGAAATATGCTATCCTGCACAACTCTAATATCTGAATTGCACAGTGCTGATAAACTCAACTTGTGCTTATAAAATCCCTGAGATTCTTCAATGGAGCTTGAGTTTCTGATAACCCTATTCCACCACTGAAGCAAAATTTGAGCACTCTGTTGTAAATAAGAACACACTGTTTGTAATGGTTACCACGGTTTCAGCATCCTCACTGAGCTGATCTCATGTTTATTTTTGCTGAAAGAGTTTTGTGTAGGTTATGAAAGCCTGACTTGCTTGGTAAAGGCTTGGTAAACAGAAGTGAAGAAGGAAAGATTAGCAGTGAGGGTGGGGAGAAGAGACAGAGGAAACTGATGAGGAAGCAGCAAACAAAGAGGAAAGGAAGTGAAAGGAAACCCAAACACCAGGTGTGTGAAAGAAGAGTGAAAAGGCAAATGAGGAAATACAAAAAAGGCAGCAAGATCCTGATGAAAGTATTTGAGAAGGAAGTGAAGTTGAGGAGGCTGGCACAATGTTGCTGTGTCACTAACACCAAAAACTAGTGAAAAATTAATAAATATGTAACAAAACTGCCCAAAAACTTAATTGAGAGAACTGGATAATTGGTCCATAGTTCAGAAGAATAGCTTCCTTGATATGATAAATTCCTGCAAATAGCTTGGAGCAGGCCGGCTGGTCTTTGCAGTTTAACATTGAAGTTTGTCTCTGGAGGACAAGGAGTTGCTGGACTCTGTGCTGCAGGAGTGGTGGATGGGATATCATCATTATTCTGTGGGTATCGTCATCAGGTCTTTGAATCTGAGAGGTGTTGTGAAGTGGTTTGAAGTGGGACACATTTCTTGTGACTTTATCCCCCCCCCCCCCCAACAGTGCGGTGACCACTGCACTATTTATAATTGTGATTTGATATGGTGCAGGACAGAAGGGCATCGAGAGTTTGTTTTGAGGTTGGAGGTTCCTAACCTGGACCATGTCCTTGTTTGTATGGTACTACTGTAGCTTGACTGCACTCGTTAGTATAGTGTGGGGTTCCAGCTTGTGTGGAGGCCTATGCTGGCTAGAATCCATTTGCACCCTCACCTTTTCTTTTCAGGGACAATAAATATTGAAGAATACTTTTTTGTAATGGTTGTATGATCATTGATTATCAGACTCTTGCAGGTGAATGAAGACAAATTGTCTCACACGCCACGAGTGCATGCAAACTACAATAGAAAGATGAACTTCCAAGGGATTTGTCACTGGGTAAGTGATTTGCAGGAATGAAGCTCTGAGTACATGAAACATTTCAAAGATGCTGAAACATTTCCAAGCTGCTGAAGGCCACAAAGTTATAGACCTACATCTGATGGAAGATTAGGGATTTTCTTTGCTTATATTGAAGTTTTAGTGATGAAAATGCTGCAGAAAGATGACCAGCAAGATAGATTTGCCCCAGCTAAAGAAATACTTGTAAAAATTATAACTTAAACCAGAAGAAGTTAATTTCAGCTTGAGAATACAGGTATTTTATCAAGAGCAACCAGAAAAACAGAAATTTGTTTCTTACCATGAATTTCTGTTCTCAAGAGCCTCATGGAGGGCATTCTCTAACCTCAGGATGGCACCTCCCTCTGGAGTTTGTAGGCAGAGCAAGGTTCTCCTTCCTCAGCCTTTCCTTCTAGGCACTCTGCAAGTCCCTTCCCTTCACACTCCTTCTCCATTTGGGGAAGAGACAAGGGTAAAGGAAAAAAAGACAGCATGCATTCAGGCCCTCTTGCCCAAAGCCAAAGAGATTCTTGCTGCAGATTGACTCTGAGGCTAGTGAGAAGGAAACTGGTGAACTTTCAGAGGAGGTGGAGTTTCAGGCCTGCTAAGGCTGACTCTTTCTACCTGATCTTTTCCCCATTTTACTAGCTAAGACTTCCAGCAAACTTCAGCTAACAAGAGAAGCCCACAAACCTGATAAGGCAGCTAGAGATCAGGCCCAAGATGGGGACAAGGCTGCTTTTCCCCAAGAACCAGCCACCCCAGTCTCTGTCCCCTTTCCCAACTCTCCCTGTAAAGTCTGGAAATCAGAGTGGACCAACACTGCCAAGACAAAACCCGTCTCCAGGCTGGTTAACAAACTTCATACCTTGCCAAGCAAGACTATGGAACTTCTAAAAGATCCAGTAGTTGATGCCCACATGGCTGCTCTCTCTTACTTGGTAGTTATCCCAGCAGATGGGGAAACTGGCCCTAGGGATCAGTGCTATAAGAAGGTGGATGCAGTTTTACGTAAGAACTTTGAAGCATATGTGGCAGCCTTCAGAGCTTCTGCCACCAACTCATTCTTTTTGAGAGCCATCTTCAGGTGGACAGAAGACCTAGCAGATGATGATTCTACTCCAGAACCAATAAAAGATAGCTTTAGGAAAATTGCTCATACAGTGTCACTATTGGTGGACTCAGCCCTTGATGCACTGCAACTCATTGCCAGAACTATGGCTACCAACACACTTTCCAGAAGAAACATCTGGTTGTGCAACTGGGATGTCAATCCAGGCTCTCAGTCCCACCTAGTGAATTCCATCTTCGAAGTGGCCAAGCTGTTTGGTGGTCCCTTTGAGAAAGTGTTGGTTGAGACCAAGGATAAAAAGAAAACCTCCCTACTACAAAGAAGGAAGACAGAACAGTCTCTTTCCTTTCAGAACAACACGTTTTCCCCCAGAGGCTGCTCAGCAGGGGGATCCAAATACAGATGGAGGTGCTCCACTGGGATGTCCACTGAAAGGAATTCCACTGGATCCTCAGCCCATTCATCAGGCAATCACCGAGAGAAATACCAGTCGCCCTGACACCAGAGGAGCCCTGCCTGGCTTCAAGTCAGGGAACACCTGCTTCACTTCACTCCAGCATAGAGACATACCACGACAGACCTCTGGGTGAGGGAGACTGTGACCAAGGGCCATGCCCTGGAGCTGGCTTCCCCACCCAGGGACAAGTTTGTGGTGTCCCCTCAATCTCAGGATCCTTTAAAACTTCAGAATTTCCTGGGGGCTATAGATCATCTCCTATCAATCAGGGCCATAGAACCTGTTCCAGACAAGGACATCTGCTGTGGGGTTTCCTCCATCTTTTTCTTGGTGTCCAAGAAAAATCAGGACACCGGGGCCATTTTGGATCTCAAGTGGCTGAACAAGCAGATGGCCAAGGAACATATCATAATGGAAATCCTCAAGTCCATCATGGAGGCAATCTCAGAAGCACGCTTCCTAGCATAAATCGACCTCTTGGAAGCATGTCTTCGTGTGCTGACTAGGCAAGCCCATCGAAGATTTTTAAGGTTTTGCTACAACAGGCACTGCCAATATCAGGCCCTCCTGTTCGGGCTGACCTCAGCATCCAGAGTGTTTACAAAGATACTCGTGGCTCTGATGGCACATCTTCATACGAAGGTAATGTGTCTGCATCTGTACCTGGACAATATTCTTATCAAGTCACCCTCAGAAAGCAAGTCTGCAGGCCATTCAGACAACTCTAAAATGTCTACAGAAACATGGGTTTGTGGTCAATCTGGAGAAGAATCACTTTACTCCTACCCAATAGTTGATCCACCTAGGGGTGATGCTGAATACAGCAGCTCTCGACATTTCCCTCACAGAGGAAAGACATCACAAGATTTGGCAGCTTGTCTCCCTAGTGCTGGAGTCAAGGGTGACATATGTGATGCTACTTGCACAGCTTCTGGGCATGCTAGTGTCATGCCAAGAACTAGTTTGCTGGGCTTATCTTGCTCACAAAACCCCTTCAGACTCTTCTCCTTCCTCTTCAGGAGTATATAGTCACCCATACACACATCAAGGTGAAGATTCCAAGCTCATTCAAGAGGGAACTATGCTGGTGGCTGGAACCAATGAGACTTGAACAGTGTCAATCCATGGTGCACCCAGTGAGGAAGACCATCACAACGGACACCAGCCTCTTTGGTTGGGGGGCCCAGCTGGATCACAAGGTTGCCAGGACCTGGTCAGAAAGGGACAAGTCAAAGAGCATCAACTGGTTAGAACTGAAAGAAGTCTACCTAGCACTTCAGGAGTTTGCAGAAGATGTTTCAGAAGCCCACATATTGATCAGGACAGACAATAACACATCTAAGACATATGTTAACAAACAAGGTGGGACATGGTCTTCATTGTTGAAGCGCTTGGCAAAAGAAATGCTGTCCTGGGCAGAAACACATCTAAACTCTGTGCAGGCAGAAAATTTAGCAGGGGGTATCCAATCTGGCAGTGGATTGGCTCAGTCACACATCCATACAGGAGTTGGAGTGGCAGCTCAACCCTCAGGTATTTCTTCAGGTGACATACCAGTTTGGGAGCCCACTGGTGGATCTGTTTGTCACCAGGGAGAATGCTCAACTACCATGCTTCCTCTCCAGGTTTCACTGTCCTGTGGCAGAAGGGGAAAATGCATTGGAATGTCCATGGCCAGGTGGTCTCCTATATACTTTCCCTCCCTTTCCACTCCTACCCAAGGCGAGCCAGAAAATCAGGTGATCTTCAGCGGAAGTGATTCTCATTGCACCTCACTGGCCAAGAGGACCTTCATTCCTGGAACTTGTCAATCTGTTTCAATAGAATCCATGGAGGCTGCCTGTTCGAAGGGATCTACTGCTTCGGGGGCTGATAGCGCACCCTTGTTCAGAGCTCTTCTGACTAACAGCCTGGAAGCAGAGAGGCAATGGTTAGAACAGTTGGGGTACTCACCAGGTGTTTTGCAAACCTCTCATCCAGATGGGCATCTACAAACAAGGTTTTCAACACAACTTGGACAACCTTCCTCAGTTGGTGTAGGTCGCATGCCTTCTTTGGGAGGGGTCACAGAAATCTTAAGAGTTTCTTCAGACAGGCCTTAATAAAGGTTTGAGTACTAACACTCTTAAGCGCCAAGTGGCAGCTCTGAATAGCATGCTGGGATGCAATGGCAGGGGGTCTCTTTCATCTCATTACCATATTAAGAGGTTTCTTAAGTGGGTATCCCTGATTAATCTCCTGGTAGTGCACCCTTTTCCCACATGGAATCTCAACTGGTTGCTCACAGCCTCATGGGGAAGACTTTTGAACTCGTGGCATCTTGTTCTTTGAAACTTCTCACTCTCAAGACAGTGTTTTTAGTTGCAGTTACCTTGGCCTGCAGGATTTCCAAATTGGAGGCCTTGTCTTCAGATCCACAGTTATGCATATTCCATGAAGGTGGTGTTGAGAACTGACCCTTCTTTCCTCCCAAAGGTTAATTCTTTGTTTCACAGGACTCAGGATAGTTCTCTCCCATCTTTCTGTCCCAAGCCAGTTCACTCTCAGGAAAAGAACTGGCATAGACTGGATGTAAGACAGGCGTTATGTTTTTATTTGGACAGGACAGCTGCCATTAGGAGAGGAGTCTCTCTTCATCTCCTTCCAGCCTAGGGTCTGGGGACAGAAGGTGTCAAAGGCCACAACCTTGCATTGGCTGAAGAAAGACATCAGGGGAGCTTACCAGGGATTGGACAAACAACCCCCAGGGATAACAGCCCACTCCTTAAGGGATGGTGGTGGCTTCTGCAGCATTTAAAAGGGATTTTCCCATAACTGACATCTGCAAAATGGCCACTTGGGCATCTGTACATACATTTACCAAGCATTATAAAATTGATTCTGCTGCTTCTGCAGACGCAGACTTTGGGCATAAGGTACTACAGAAGGTCCTGGTGGCATAGAGCCCTGGTCCCTATTGTCCCACCCTGGGAATTATGTACTGCACTGCTAACTCCCAAGGTTAAGGAATGCCCTCCATGAGACTCTGGAGAAAACAGAAATTTGTTTCTTATTGTGAATTTCTGTTCTCAGAGCCTCATGGAGGGCATTCCACCCACCCAATATAGAGACAAGTGTAGTTTTTGGTAGGATGCTGTTACAGCTTCTGCTGCTGCTGCACATGTATGGCAGGTAGGCAGGGATTCCTAGGTTCATTCCTTCCTGTCCCAGTTGTTTACTGTGACAACATAGGCCTGGTAGTTAACTAGGTATTCTTCCTTTTAATATCTGTTTTCATGACGATTCCGGGCGTAGTTCTGTTTTTGTCTATGCAGTGTGGGGTTGAAGGATTGCTTGCTCTGCCAGTCTGGTCTGGGATGGTAGGGCAGCTCCTCCCCCTGAAGAAGCAATTTTTGGCTCTGCCTACAAGCTTCAGAGGGAGGAATCATCCTGAGGTTAAGGAATGCCCCCCGTGAGGCTCTGGAGAACAACCCTTTCATGTGTTTAGGGGAGATGGGGCATAATGGGGGTGTTGTCTAACAGTTGCAGAAACATTAATCACAACCGCAATAGATGGATGGAAACAACAGGCTCTGTCAAGAAACACAGAAGAAGGAGCTCAATTAATACCTGTCCAGGAAGAAGAAGTCTCTTACGTAAAATAAGACATCAGCCCATACTTGTTTACCTAGGAATTGTATGGCTATTAGTGGAATTCAAGAAGGAACAGTTTCCATCTTGCCCAGCAGTTATGCTGTGGGGCAACTTATGCCACGGACAGAGGGAAATGCACAGGTTCTCCTGGAGGTCAGCCGTGGAACTGGCAAGGCAGAAACTAGTAATGGGGAAGGAGGAATATAGCAAATGGGTTGGTAGGTTCTGGTCCTTGCTCACATGCTCAGGGTAGCAGTGATCACCACTTTTGGGGTCAGGAAGGAATTTTCCTCCAGGGGAGATTGGCTAGAGGTCCTGGAGGTTTTTTATCTTTTTCTGGGCATCCAGTAGGGGTCACATATTCGGCTGTTTGGATAACAACAACAACATGCAAAACTGAACTTGGCAAATAAAAATGCAATCCTAATAGAAAATTAATAAAATCCATAAACCTGGAAATTGATTTTGCCTTTTTTTCATGTTTTCATTGTTCTAGTAAGTACTTGGTTGGTACTCTTTACTGTTTGTTAGTAATTCAGCCAGAACATCCTTGCACTTCCCTCAGGTGGAACAGCATGTTTCCTCAGGAGCTGTGGGGTCCCAAGTCTAAGTTTGCTGAGTAACATGAAGAAAGGGGCAGTCATTTTCAGGAGGAAAGTGGTAATTGAAGGAAGGGTACTTAACCTTTCCACACTGTCTACTTCACCTTGCAATTCCTCCTGAAGGCCATTTTGCCTCCCACTTGGCTACGCAACCAGAAATAATGTGGCTGGTGAGGAACCATCCTGGTGCAAGAACTGCAGAGGAAAGAGACAGGTGGGGAAAGCATTAAACACTCCTTTGTAGGGTGTTGTTGTTGTTCAGTCGTTAAGTCATGTCCGACTCTTCGTGACCCCATGGACCATAGCACACCAGGCCTTCCTGTCCTCCGCTCTCTTCCGGAGTGTGCTCAAGTTCATATTCATTGCATCAGTGATGCTATCTAGCCATCTCATCCTCTGCTGTCCCCTTCTCCTTTTGCCTTCAATCTTTCCCAGCATCAGGGTCTTTTCCAGGGAGTTTTCTCTTTGCATTAGGTGGCCAAAATATTTGAGCTTCAGCTTCAGTATCTGTTCTTCCAATGAGCAGTCAGGGTTGATTTCCTTTAGGATGGACTGATTTGACCTCCTTGCAGTCCAGGGGACTCGTAAGAGTCTTCTCCAGCACCACAGTTCGAAGGCATCAATTCTTTGGCGCTCAGCCTTCCTTATAGTCCAGCTCTCACAGCCATACGTTGCTACTGGGAAAACCATAGCTTTGATTATACGATCCTTTGACGGCAAGGGGATGTCTCTGCTTCTTACTATGCTGTCTAGGTTTGCCTTGCTCCCAAGGAGCGTCTTTTAATTTCATGGCTACAGTCACCGTCTGCGGTGATCTTGGAGCCCAAGAAAATAAAATATGTCACTGCTTCCATTTCTTCCCCTTCTATATGCCAGGAAGTGATGGGGCCAGATGCCATGATCTTCGTTTTTTTAATGCTGAGTTTCAAACCAGCTTTTGCACTCTCCACTTTCACCCTCAACAAGAGGCTCTTAAGATCCTCTTTGCTTTCTGCCATTAGGGTGGTATCGTCTGCGTATCTGAGGTTGTTGATAATTCTCCCGGCAATCTTAATTCTGACCTGTGATTCATCCAATCCGGCGTTTCTCATGATGTACTCTGCGTATCAGTTAAATAAGCAGGGCGGCAATATACAGCCTTGTCGTACTCCTTTCCCAATTTTGAACCAATCGGTTGTTCCATGTCTGGTTCTTACTGTTGCTTCTTGACCCTCGTACAGGTTTCTCAGGAGACAGGTAAGGTGCTCCCATCTCTTTAAGAATTTGCCAGAGTTTGTTGTGATCCACAGCATCAAAGGCTTTACCATAGTCAATGAAGCAGAAATAGACGTTTTTCTGGAATTCTCTTGCTTTCTCCATGATCCAGCGAATGTTGGCGATTTGATCTCTAGTTCCTCTGCCTCTTCGAAACCCAGCTTGTACTTCCAGTACTTCTCGGTTCGCATACTGCTGAAGCCTAGCTTGTAGGGCGGCCACTTACCAAATCACAAAAAAAGGGAACAAACGTGCACGCACACTTGCATAAAATGTGCATGTGCCAATTTATATGCATACATGCAAATTTAGAAGAAATAATAATGTAAGCAGAAATAGAATATATCTCACCATAACATGGAAGATTGAAACCAGGTGAGCTATGTGCCTGCTTGTTCAGTCTTCTCTCCAGGTTGATGGGCAATAGTACTTAAGCTTATTTATCTTTAAACTGGAATTGGACAAGACAGCCCTTCAAACAGAGGACTGCTTCTGTAAAAAAGGACACAAGGCCACCTTACTTGTCCCCACATCCACAGTATACCGCAAAGTGAGGGCTGGGACCCATATTTCCTGACGTAACAGCTGGAATAGGAAAGCTGCATCAGGATGCAGGAATTCCACAACCCTAGCAGCTATAACTTCCTGTAGCATTGTGCATGACATCTTGAGTAATACAGAAAAATGTTTGCCCCCTCCTGCTGGGTATCCTGCCAGCATTACTGTGTTTCCCTCAACACTGAAAAATGGTAACTGCTTCCTTGTTTTCCAGTGTTCTGAGCTGCAGGGAATTCTGGAAGATGTAGGGAGCAAGATTTATTTATTTATTTAACTTAACGTGCAATCCTATGCATATTTACAAAGAAAAAAGTCCCACAACGCCCAGCATTCCCCAGCCAACCACGGAGACTGGGGCATGCTGGGAATTGTAGGACTTTTTTCTGTCTAAACATGCATGGAATTGCACCCTTAAAGATTTATTACCTTTTCAGTATTTTTCAAAGCAGTGTACTCAACATTTCAAAAGTCAAACTTATTGGGCATATTTTAAAATCACACACACCATCAGCCCCTCACCCCATCACAAGATGGAAGAAGAGGCATGTTTTAATAAATCAAATGTGGAGGGCACGCTGTGAGAGAAGAACCTCCTGTCTTAGGGTGGAGGCATATGTATGTCTCATTCCAGAGTTCTGGGGCTGCAACTGAAAAGGTCCTGTTTCTTTTGGAGGCCAGTCTAGCAACCACATAAGATGGTGCCATTAGCAGAGCCTCACTAACAAATCTTAAGCATTAGGGAGGTACAGAAGGAGACATTTCCCAGGACCGTCACTTTAACCCTGTGAATCTCCACACAACTGAACCATAGCAAAAGCTCCAGTTTGGCCAGCTCCCTAGATGGGAGGGTATCTGGTATAATCAGTAATCCAGCCCTGACTGTGGCAGACTAGAGTTCCATTCAGCTTAAAATATCTTAATGTACCCTTAGTGGGACATTAACCACCTTTTCATAAACTTTCTTGGAAGCATATCAGAGATGTCATGTTGACAGTCATTAATTTAAACAAAAACTTATAGAACTTTCCAGAACAAATTTTGATAATTGCTAAAGATCTGAAAAGGCCAGAGGTGGGCAACTTGTAGCCCTCCGGATGTTCTGGCCGTCAACTCCCATCATTCCTCACCATTGGCTATGCTGGCTAGGGCTGATGACAGTTGCAGGCCAAAACATCTGGAGGGCCATGAGATGCCCACTCCCATAAGAGGGAAACAAAAATGATAGTGATGATTGTTAAAGGATCCATGCATGCACCAGTTGTTCTATGTGACCTGAAGTTTGACTCCATCTAGTGGTTACAGTTTGTACCTTTCTCCCATCTAAGTTCACGCCTAAGTGTAGATGCCAGTGCTATCTGTCAAACAACTGACTACTTCAGTTTAAATGGAATATCAATATTACTGGGTCAAGCAAGTGTCTGGGAGAGAAGCACCCACTCCTGGAATGAGAGGCATTTGCTGAAGAAAAGTAGGACGCTTCTGAAGCTATGCTGCTGCGGTACACTGAATAAGACTATTAGTCCACCTAGCATTGTCAACTCTGACTGCTAGAAGCTCTCTAGGCCCGGTCTCAGTTTCCCTCATCCCTGCTAGCTGGAATCCTGGGGACCAATGCTCACATTACAGGAGGGCCAGCACCCCCTCCCCTTTACCTTTTTTCATGGCCCTTCTAGATTGTTTTTCAAAGGCTGCAAGGGAGGGCATGATTTGGCGAACACTAAGAGGAGTAGGGGGTCTTGTTGATCTCATTAAGGACCTCCAACTCTGCCCATGATTCAAGCATTGCCAGGGATTGAATCTGAGACCAACAAAGCATTTGTTCTGCCACCGAGCCTTCTGAAGTTGTATTCATGTAAAGTAGGAAGGCCATCCTAAGGTGGGTATCATGACTTGGCCATAGGTAGATGAGCCAGGAATAGGGAATCAGGAATCATAGGACAAGCCAGTAGTTGGTATCAAAGGTGGTCAGGACTGAAGGACAAGCCAGGAGGCAAGACCAAAGAGAAACCAAGGACACAGGAACATGCCAGAGTTCAGGAAGACCTTGTTGCTCAAGCAAGGTTTAATAGGAACAGGAAGACCTCTTATACTCCTTCCTGCCTAGGAGGATCAATGGCCAGGTTGGGTGGGCAGAGTCAGTTCAGGGCCTGAAGGAACTAGATTGAGTAGGCTGCCACCTGTAGTTCATTGGACAAATACACAAAGATCCTGCAGCTCGTGACAGTGGGTTGCATTGGGGGTGGGGGTGCATTTTCTTTTGCTTTTATAAACGTCATATATATAAAAATAATGTAACAAAAATGGGTGGGAGAGAAGAGAAATAAGGGGGCAACATAAAGTCAGGCATTGAAAGGGGTTCCCATTTAAAAGGCTGCAGGTAAAGGTGCCCCCCCCCGAAAAGGCTGAAAACTTCTGCTTGTGTTATGTGGGATGAGATGGAGAAAAGAGAGAGTGGGAAAAGTGGCTGGTGGCATATCTACACAAGGTAGATTTCCTTTGTACAAGAAGAGACTTCTTGGTGGTATGAGTTTGACAATGGAAGCAATTACCTAGAGTGGTGGTAGGCTCTCCCTTGCTGGAGGTCTCCAAGCAAAGGCTGGGCAGCTCTCCGTTGAGAATGTTCCAGCTCTGATGGATATTCTGCATTGAGCATGGCTTGGTCTAGATGGCCTCTAAGGGCACCTCTAACTCTATAAATCTACATTACAAACTGATTTAAATGTCTGATTTAAATGTCACTCTCCTGCCCTACTATGGGGCTGGTATTTGAACTCTCTACATCCTCTCCCAAAAAATAATTTCCCAGGATTCTGTGGGGAAGCCATGACACTTAAGGTGGTGTAACACCTATATGGGCACATGGACATCACAAACATATTTAAGTCATTACAGGTGCTTCCAGATGGAGGGGTGTTAGCACTACCAATTAGAAGGCAATGTGCAACTATTCCATCTTTTTAATGATTTTTCTGCAGTAGGAAAAAAGACAGAAGTAGTGGTGGGAAAGCATAGGACAGATACAAGTGGAAATGACTCTGCTTGGACCCCTTATAAAATTCTGGGAATAAGCCAGGGCGATGCCATCATAAAAGATCTGTCTGTAAGCACCCTAGCTGTCTTTAAGAAACCCTCATTAGAGCAAAGAAACCCTTTGTATGCAATAGGCAAATTCTTTTCCCAGCACTGGGAGCTTGTGGAAAAGCTGTGCACACAGTCATGTAAGAAGAAACGTGACAACCATATACCCAAAGCAGCCAAAACAGAGTTTTGTGGTTCAAGGGGAAGGTGAAAGATGGTCTGTGGTCCACCAGTAACTACTTGGCCAATTTTCAGTGGACTACCAAGCACCTGCTTGGGAGGGGCTGTAGCTCAGTGGCAGAGCACCTGTTTGGTATGCAGAGGGTCCTAGGTTCAATCCCCGGCATCTTCAAGTTGGACCAGGAAAAGAATCCTGCCTGGAGATGCCAGGAAGTGAACCTAGGACCTTTTGCATGCAAAGCACATGTGTTCTAACTCTGGTTATGGCAACTTATGCAAGTTCAGGGTGGGGTGGGGATCTTACCATGAGAGGGATCCATGATGGATTAGGCAAATTCATCTGAAAGGCTAGTCATAGCTACTAATTAAGAGAACTAGCTACATGCCCCAGAAAAATATATTTCAGGTTTACTATTTTTATCAGAAAGTAATGGTCAGCAAACTCCTGCTCAGGAAACGGTTTGAATGCAAATAATGTGTAATCACGGGCAAACTCTTAATGGTTTATTAACCGTGATCTGTCTTTCATATGTTTACCAGCTGCCTGCACAAAGTTCATGGATTCGCTTTCACAGTTTCCAGCTTTGGAATTCTGGCTGAAGTGGTTTGGCAAGCGCCTGCTCATCATCCACATGAAAGCCACAAAGTTGATATTGTCATGTTTAAAGATAAAGGCTTTTATGGGGAGCTGAACAGTAGAATACCAACCCAATCTACAGAATATTTTACATTGGCTGTATGCTGTAAACAAGCCCCTGTACAGCCTGAAATCCTGGGGCAATGCCCACTTTTTTCCACAAAGAGGGAAGTAGTCATCTGTCATTAAACAGAAAGCACTTTTATAATATCAAATAACAGTTTTTCCCCTAGAAAAACTGGAGTGTGCGCAGGTGTCCTAAAAGATCTGTTTTCCTGCTTTGAGAAGTCAGGTTTGAACTTCTCACAGACCTGGCATTATTTCTACCCAGCCTTGTAGTTAATGTCCTCTTGGGTGTCCTTGTAAAGTAGTACTGCTTTTTTTTTTTTTAATTTTGAACCTTAGATAATGGAGCTGCAGTTAAAAATGCCTGTTTCAGTCATAACACAGATAGCAGATAAAACAGGGCTAAATTAATGTAATTGTTCCTTAATATGCTTGAAACATGAAAACAACCTCTTCTATCTGATTAATTAAGGGTGCAATCCTATGCATGTTTAGACAGAAAAAAGTCCTACAACTCCCAGGATTCCCCAGACAGCCATTGCTGGTTGGGGAAACCTGGGAGTTGTAGGACTTTTTCTGTCTAACTATGCATAGGATTGCACCCTGGGGAGTCTGTCGCCTGCTGGGGTTTTGTAATAGATTCTGTAGAGAAAAAATTATCTGTTATCTTTTAGTATTTCTGTATATGCATGAGGCTTTTTAAAATCCCAGGGATTTTCAAGGTTCGATGTACAACCTTCATAATCACCTTGCCAGGCCGGATTGGTACTTCTCTGTTCTGGTCTGTCTTTATTTCAATGGCAATTGTGTCAATGGCCTAATGCTATTCTATACACACTTACCTGGAAGTAAATCCCATGGAACTCAGTGGGACTTACTTTTAAGCAGGCATGCATAGGATTGCTCTGTGTCTTACACAGGACCTCATCCTTGAAGATAATGCAACTGAGATGAGTGGTCAGTTTTAAAAAAGATACATTTGGGGGTAGGAGGGAATGGGAGGCTTCACACATTCCTAAAATCCATGTACAAAACTTGACACAAAGAGTACATTTTTGGAAACAATGGTCACAGCTATTTTTATGGAGTCTTGTTGGACATCTGGTAGTTGCTCTGGGTCATCTGTTGATGTGATTGGCACTAACAACAGCTTTCTTCCCAGGGCAAATAGCAAGTGGGGGAGATTTTTGTGGCACCACAGTTTAGGATAAAGGATTAACCCCACCCACCCCTCCACCTGCACTGCAGTCCCAATCTCAACTGTCCCTCTTTCACCCCCGGCAGCTATTTCAAAACAACCACCATACATTCAAAAATGAAGATGCATTCAATATAATGTGTAGTTTGTCCCTAAGGCTGAAAAAGCCTACACATCATTACGTTCAAGTCCCATGAAACCCATATGACTGATTTCCAAAGATGCATAGATAGATCAAGCTGCTGCACTATTCCTTGCTTCTGGTTCTCCCTCCAGTCTCAGTAAGCTGTTAGCTATCAGACATCTCAATAGGATATTCCCTGTCAAACATCTGTCTCTCGAGCCTGCTGCAACTTTAGAAAAATGTAAGGCTTCAGTCCTATGTACGCTTCTATGTGAGTGAACTTGCCTGAACTCAGGCTTACTTCTAAGTAAATATGCATTGAATCAGGCTGATTGCCTCATGGCACTGCCAAATTTTAAAAGGAAGGGACATGTGAAGGAAATTATGCATACCATTCACAACAACGATGTAATATGTAAGGCTACTGTTGCTTTGGGGAAAATGCACAACTACTTTTCTTCCTTTGAAAAGTGGGCCTTCCACTGATCTTGCCATTTCCCAGCATCTTCAGGTTCAGGAGGTGCCTTAGCGCCAGCACATGCTTTGCATTCAGAAGGTCTCAGGTTCAATCCCTGGCGACTCCAGTTAAAAGGATCAGATAGCAGATGATGTGAAAGGGTTTGCTGCTTGAGGCTCTGGAGCACTGCCACTAGTCAGAGCAGGCAATAGTGGGCTAGATGGACAAGTAATCTGACCTGGTATAAGACTGCTCAGTGGAGGCTGGTGGCTCAGATGTCAGTGGGGCAGTGAATCTGCTCCAGGTATCAGTCAGAACTGCTTCATACTTTGGATAACTCCTTTAGAGTTCTGACTGATCCGGACTGAAACCTGGAACGGATTCACTGCCACACTGACACTGGGGCCACCAGCCTCTACTGAGATGACTTTCTATGTTATCTTGACAGTTGCCAACTTGTTGAGAAGGACAGCTCCACACATTATGCAGCACCTACAACTGCTGTGTGTACACTCACACTGGGTTAAATCCAACATCATGCCAGTGGAAGTCTGCTAGCGCAACGGGACTTTCTCCCTCTCTCCTCCCCACTCTGCGCCACCTGAGAATCTATTCTAGCGGGTTTCCCAGCTCTCTGCAGCAGATTCTGAAGGCGTGCAGGGGAGAGGGAATTGTCCCCTTCCTGGTTCCACTGACGAAGACGTTCTGTCAACAAAATGGCACCACGGGATCCAGCTCATTATCCTAACGCTTCCATGTGAGGTGTGAACACCATATACCCATGTACACACGTTTGGGTCATGGTTCCCAGATGCATGGTCACAGATGTTTAAAGATATTTCTACATAGGTGTATGATGCTCACACTTTACATGAAAACACGAGCCAGATGCAGCAATTGTGTTTTCCATGTAATGTGTGAAGCTCTCTTAAATAAACAACCTATTTTTCTAACCCTTTCCTACCGTATGCTTCATAGCAGAGGCATACAGTGAGCTGAACTATCAACAGAAGTTGTTGCGTGCCAATTGCTCAACTTAGGCCTGTTGGGAGGGTGAGTCAGTGGGAGGAGAGATAAAGAAAGTATGTCAACACTGGTTGTAAGAAACCTTCTCTCAACTTTCATCTCCTTGAGAGCGTTATCTCCAGAGTCTATTTTTTATTCTCTGTGGCAGTGGTCTTGAATTATAAAACCAAGGAACTTGATGCATGCTTCAGCACTTTTATAAAGTGTATTGTTTGTCAGAATTTCCTTTTTCAGTCTTCTCAGACACAAGGAAATAAAGAAACAGGATCAAAAGGCACTTGAACAGGATTCAGCAGATCTCTGTTCTTTTGTTGGTCTTACTACAGACTTCATGACCTTCAGCACATCTGTTAAGTCTATGTCTCAATCTTGCATCAATGAAATGGCGGTACAAGTACTTCCCTTCCCCCTGGCTCTTCTTATGCCTTTTCTTCAAACTTCTCAAGTGTGGTTAGCTCTGTGGAAATGATAACTGTGTATTACTAAAGTAGTTTAGAATCTCAATTTATGATGCCAGCTTTTGTGCAAATATAACAGTTTTCCTGCACTGCAAAGGCCTTGTGAAAAAGTGTGTTCCTAACCAGGTGAATGTCTGTATGCAAATCAAGAGGATTATTTGTGTCTTATTTCTCTTTGAAGTGATATGGTACGATTGTATATTCAGTATTTTCATCACAGTTGTGTGTGTATGGATGGGGAAACAGTGTCTTTAATCAAGGATGTCCCATGCTCCTGCCTCAGCCCCTCAAACTTGACTACAATAATCACCATTACTTCCCCTCTCCCAGTCCCAGCACATACCTGGTGTCTGGCCTGGCTTTTAAAGTTGAGATAAAATGAATGGATGAATTGATGGGTGGCAACAGCACTAATCTTCCTCTCAGTCCCTGCTTGGGAAGGGAGGAAGGTCTAGAGCCAGAGCAGCTCTGTGTGTGCGCACGCACACGTGTGTATGTGCGTGTGCACGCACTTGTGTATGTGAGTGTGCGCACTTTGACAGGAACCAAACCAAGGGAATGAGAAAGAGGTATATTTGAGCAGGGTCCAAGGAAGCCTGGATAAGGCTATTGCCAGGGTCCCCCCATAACCATGAGGGGAAAACTGAAGCCAATTGAATAGATCGTGCTTAAGAAGGTTGATGCAAACATATTTCCTATCACACACACACAGTCTTTGTATTTATGGGGTGGGTCTGGGTCTCTCAAGATTCGCAGGAGCAAGTCAGGAGCAGCATTATTACAGCTGAGCAAGCCACATTAATGTGAAGAGAGAGCTATTGGCCTAGGCCATCCTCTAGAACAGTACAGTCTCCATGATTGGCAGCTACAACCTACTATTCTCTCACTAAAAATGGTCTCAGAGATCTCTCTAGGCCTCCAGCTGCTGACTCCTGGGGCATGCTAGAGCTCTCTAGTTTCCATACATTAAGTAATCAATAAATTTAAAATTCTAGGAAGGTGACAATCTTCCCCTCTTGCCCCCCTCACCCTATGGACACCCATGTCTTCAATGCAAACCCTTTGTCAAAATATCAGTTCTTCAAATGTATCTAACACATCAAAACATAACTGTGAACATGGAAAGAACAGACCAGTCCACATAGGCATATCAGCATGAGGTGATGATTAGCATGTGAGAGCAGTGTGGGCTCTCCCACACAGGAGGCATTTAAGATGAAGCTGGACAGCCATCTGTCAAGGATGCTTTGACTTAGATTCCTGCATTGAGCAGGGGGTTGGACTTGATGGTCTTATAGGCCCCGCCCAACCCTAATATTCTATGATTCTATGGATATGCTACAACAAATCACAGCATCTCAAAGGCATTCACTTGGTTCACACATTCAGCAGTGAGAAGTCAAACAATGAGGAATCAAGTGATCCATGTGAATGTGAGAACTGCTCATTACAAGAGATGAAGATTATGGAGGGAAATGTTGTATTTCTGCACTCAAACTTAGGCCAAGTTCATCTGAGTTGGAGTTGAGCGAGAACTCCTTACCTGTCTGCCTTTCCTCAGGTTGTTTCTTGTTTTACAAGATGGTGCATAGGCGCTTCAGAGAGTTGCAGATGGCTTTTTTCTTACAATGCAATTCCCTACGTAGCTCCTAATTTTGTACTAAGTTGGCAGCCTTCAGAGAAAGAAAAGTGTCAGAATAAACCGGGATTACACAATAAGAGATAGTACTTAGGGTGCTTCCAGACAAGTCTTTATATAGTGCCATCACCCTGCCCCATTCAAGGAATTTTACCGGGGGGGGGGGGGGTGCGTGTCTAGAAAATGTCTTCCGCTTGTAATCCCTGTTTTCCCACCACTTCTTCTGTCTTTCTTCTCACATGGAAAAAACTGTTAAGGAGTACAAGATGGAATAGCTGCACAATGCTATTTAACGGGTAGCATTAGGAGTCCTCCGTCTACCAACATCCTATATCTTTTCCTCATAAGAGAGAAATAATTTTTTAAAAGGCAGTACACCCATCAAGATTTTTCAGAAACCTATCAGACCCTCCCTAATTGTAGTTCACAATGGCACCTGAACTTTCAGTGCAAGAATAGCTCTGCCCCAGGTAGGTGAATGTTTTAATTTGTTCCACTTCAATCCCCTCCCTTGCAACTGCCACAGTAAAGATGTAGCTCTGTGGTAAGAAAGAGCTACTTGGTCGTTGTCAGCCCAAGGAGAGAAACAAGGCAAGGGATCACTGCTGGTTAAGCTCTTGATATCTCAATCCTCAAGGCTGGAGGCATTCCCTTTCTGAAGGACAAGCAAGAAACGGGGGGCGGGGGGAGAGTGGATATGAGGTGGGTGGTCCAGCTGGCCAAATGTCCATCTCCAACATCCTTCACTCCCTTCCTCCTTGTTCTCAGATTCAAATAAGGACCCACCTATTCACCTCTTCTCCTGACTCCCACTGCTTTGCCTTCTCCCTCAGTCTCCCCCACCAGTTTCCAGGCCAAGCCTAACTCTCTTGCAACATTCTCAGCTCAATTTCTCAGCTCTTGAGTTTGCAATCTCAGTCACACCTACTAGGGCGTATGCCCCGCTGTACACACTGGGACCAGGGCTGGCCCTACCATTACCCAGAGTAAGACAGCTGCATCAGGCAGCTGATTTGAAATGGCAGCAGATTGTTAGTTCTTTCATGTATTTTTCATGGTTTACTGCCAAGGTGAAGTGCTTATGGGATTTTCTTCTTCAAGTGCCAAAATAACCTGGCTACCTGTTAGTGCCACTATGCACCTTATTTTATTTATTATTATTACGAAGATAAGAAAGAAAGCAGTCCCTGCCTGCCAGGCTTGCAGACTAAAAGACAGCACACAAAAGGAAAGAGGACTGGGAGAGGAAGCAAATTCAGACCCTTTGGGGTGGTAGGGAGAGTCGTTTGCGGTTCTGCCTCACGCAGCAAAATGTCACGGGCCGGCCCTGAGTGGTTCTTACTCTTCTGTGTTGCTAAACTTACAACAACTCGTCCGCCCAGTCCCTGAGCTTTCCTGGGTGTGGAGCCAAAACAAACAAACAAACCCCGTTCTCGAAAGGCAGCTGGTTGTGTAGTTTATTTACAACCTCAAATTCAACATCACTTCATGCATGCCTAAAGCTGAAGCGGCTATTCTATTCTCAGAATTATCGCGCTGTGGAATCCGGTAGTGATAGTATATCCCAGGATCCAGAGTACAAGGTTGTGCTCGTGGGGGGGGGGGGGGAAGGAGGCGCGCGTGCCCACCTACCCACGCAGCATCCCTTCGACGCAGAGCTGTAATAAATGGCAGCGCCCCGGACGCGCTTTCCCTTCTCTCTTTCCCGAGGCTGCGAGTAGGGCCGCGAGGCAGCCCGCGCGCCGCACACTCACCGGCGACTAAGGCCTTTGAATGCAGCGCGTCTCTTACTTCACTTAAACACCAGGGCTTAGCCGCCCTTTCGCGCTCAATCGCAGAAAGGTTAGCGCGGGCGGAAGGGCTACTCAGGCCGAGGGATTCCAGCCGGACATGGGGGCTCGCGCCCCCTCCCCCCGCGAGTAGGAAATCCAGGCGCGGAGCCGACGAGCGCGCGCGGCTCCCGGACGCTCCTCCGCTCTCCCCCTCCCGCGCGGCCCGTAGGGGGGATGGGGGCGGCTCCCGCGACGCCAGCCCCCGTCTCCGCCCCTGAGCGCCGCCGCCGCCGCCGCCGCCGCCCCTCCTCCTCCTCGTCCACCAGCGACAGACCCTGGGAGGAAGGAGAAAGCAGCCGCGCTCGCTTTCGGGGAGTTTCGCCGAGCAGCTGTGCGAAGGGAGGGGGGCCGCGGGCGGCAGGAAAGGGAGACGGGGGAATCCGGCAAGCTCGGAGCGCCTTAACTCCTTCCCTGCTCTTCGCACGGTAAGAAAGCTGCACCGGTCGTGGCTGCGGCGGGGCCTCCGCTTGCTTGGTTTGACTCGGCTCGGAGGAATAGCAGCAGCAGCAGCAGCACGAATAGCAGCATTGCTTAAAAGGCTGGCCAGGACCGTTTGCTCACGGTTATCCCGGCAGCGTAGGCCGGGTCGGCTGCAGGCAGCCCCAGTGGAGGGAGCGAATCGAATTGATTTTACCTCCCCAGTAGCAGACGTCGCTGCTGTGGGTCCGGTGCATTTTTCTGGGGCTAGGGTGATGGTGCCGCTTTCGGCTCCGAGACGCAGCCCGCAGTTGGAGAGAAGGGCGACTGCAAAAAGGGGGAGGGCGAGGCACCCAGGCGGGAGGTCTTGGCCTGTCCCAGCCTTGGTTGCCCCTGAGGAAGGCTGCATGCGGGTGTCGGATTCGGTAACAGAGCACAGCTGCCTCGCCTGAAGCCTTGGCTTCTCTCGCCCTCACCCCGAAAAAGAACAATTACAAAAACTTGCTCGGCCAGCCAGCTGCCAATAGGAGGCTTCGCTGAGAGGGGCGCTGGTGCCCGAGTGGGGCAAATCGATCGGCCGCGGAGGAGGAGTGAATTAAAGGCTCTTACCTTTGGGGAGGAAGCGGGTGGACAGCAATAGATCGGTAGGCTTGCGTTTCTTTGGACGTGCCTTGTTTCGGGCTTAGTCGCTGTTGAGAGGTTTCTGTGTTTCTGCTGGAAAGTTTTAGGATCCTTTGCGGAGGCACGGCTGTGGTGACAGTTGGAGATGACAGGAGCTTCCCTCCGAGGCGAAATAAACGGGGAGAATGCCCATATAAATAAAGGGGATCAGCGGGAGATGGTTTTTCTTCTTCTTCTTTGCAACATCGCTGTGGTGGAAGTGCTTTGGGGTTTTGTTTCTTCCGGGGAGAGGGTGTTCTTCTACAAATCCTATTGAAATCAACTGTTCTATTTTAAGCGTGTTTACTCATAAGTAAGACCCATTAAATTCAATGGGATGGACTCCCTATGCTTAAGACTATGGTTATGCTTAGGACTATGAGCCATGCAGACTGATCCTATTTATTCAGGATCAGTTTACTCAGAAGTAAGCACCGGGCTTAATTCCAAATAAGTGAGCATAGTAGGGTTACAGTCTCGCTTGCACATGTTGCAGATGCGCTTAACCATCAGGTTTGCTGGTTAAGAGCACTACACTGAGAATGCCTTAAATAGCACACGCCTATGTATGTTTACTTGGAAGTAAGTTCCACTGCGTTCAGTGGTGCTTTCAGGAAAATGTGCTTTGGGTTGCAGTCTTAGTCTGGAATGCAACACTGAAACACAGCGTTGTTAGTGTAGAATAAAAACCAGAAGAGATCTAGTTTTAAACTAACTGATTGTCAGTGTAGCTTTTAAACTTGATTTACAGATTTATAAAAGCTGATTCAAGACTGTAATCCTGTATACACTTACCTGGGGGTAAGCCTCATTGAACACTGTGGGACTTACTTCTGAGTAATCATGCGTAGGGCTGTGTTATAAGCGTCCCTTATGAAAACAGTCTAATTCACGTTACTCAGAAATAAGTTTTATGGAGTTCAGTGGCATTTACTTTCAAGTAAATATGTGTAGGCTTGCAGCCTCAATAAGTGATTTCTTCCCCCTGCATTATTTGATGCTGATACATGCCTCTCTTTTATAACAACAACTGATATTTACTCAGCTGTTTTTACTTTACTTTTTTCTTTTTTTACTATCTGGCAGTTAATGTTTTAGATTTCCTGGTGGCGTTTTTTTTGCAGGGGTTGCAATATGTGTTTTAATAAGTTAAGGATGGATTTTTGGCAGGGAAGGTGTGAATGTTAGGTCAGTGAATTTAAAAATAAGTGCTACACAGGAGGACCTGTACCTGGATGAGAAAGCTGACTGGGTTTAAGGGAACTCGGCTGGGTGATGTGGAGGCATTGACTTGTCCCATTTGTGCCCAGCTAGATTCGCAGCACAATACCAAGTAAGACTGGTCAGGGAAGTCATCTTATCATAGTCCATTCTTTTTCTAGATCCAGAGTGGCAGTTTTGAGTGTTTGCACTTATGTTGGGGTCTCTGGACAGATTAGGGATTCTGCTGGCATACCATCTACCCTGCTTCTTAAGAGCCTTCATACCTGAGCTCATGGAAATGGTTTTGTTTGATGTTTGTCTTGGGGGATTTCAATATCCATGCTGAGGCATCTCTGAGAAGAATGGCTCAGGCCTTCATGGCTTCCATGACAACCATGAGGCTGTCTCAAGTCATCTAGACCCAGAAGTATGTGGCAGGGCACATGCTCAGTTTGGGCTTTTGGACTGGTGGTGGTGATGGTGATGATGTATGTGGAATTCTAACAATTCCTTTATTATGGTCAGATTGCTGTTTTAAGCTATTGGCAGCCCTAACCTCCTTGGGGGTGGAGGACCAGTTCAGATGATCCACTGTTGGCACCTGATGGATCGAATCAGGTTTCACACGGCTTTCACACTGCTGGGGGGATTTTTTTTGGCACTTTTGAATTTTTTGGAATCTTTGGAATTTAGAGTTAAAATGGGGAATCAACACAATCTTTGCTAAGCATTCTCTCCTGCTGGTTAGAGCCATATTAGCACTTTGGTTCTCCAGAGAGCTTGGAACAATGGATCAACTAGGAAAATAACTGGAATGCAGATGGAGAAAAACTCATAATGAGCCTGACTGAACGAGAACCCATTTGAAGGCCTACTTAGTGGTGTGGTGATAGTGGTGAAGAAGCCATAATTCGCTGCCACCATCATGTCTGTGCTGCCACAACCCAATGCAGCTTTTCTGAGTTGTAAGGGGCCTTCTCCGTCTAGGCCCTCAGTTGGCTTCAGTTGTTCTGGAAGCCCATTGTGACACTCTCTTGCTAGGCATTTTGCAGATAAAATCACTTTAATCTGCCCTTACTTCAGTTTTGATACAGTACAGGTTCAGAATGCTTCAAAATATTGGTCAGTGTTTTATAGAGGAATTGAGAGAGTAGGAAGGGATGAATCTATTTTGGTTTCTCACAGTTTCTTATTTTCCCAATCTTATGTTTGATTTGTCTCAAACTTGGTTTGAGAAGTCTTTTTTGTGTGTGTGGCAAGTTTGCATGAACATTCATGCACATTTTTGTGCGCACCTCTCCTAATCATTGCATCGTTGTACACAATTTTGCTTAATATAAACATTTTTGCAAGCAATTTTCCTAATATAATGCATTTGTAATGTTTTATTCACTAATATACAGATTTTTCTATGCATTTTTTCAGTTGGAAAATTCCATTGCAAGATTCATAGAAATGTGAATTCCAAGGATAACTGAGTTTTGGTTTGTGTATCAGTTTGGAATTGTGAAATTGGGTAAGTTCGCATTATAATGTGAACCAGACAAATTTCTCCCCATCCCTAGGAGGGAGTTGTTTGCCTGGCTGTCTTGAGGGAGGAGGTCATGGAGCTGTTTCTAAGAGGTCTTCCCTAGATGCTAATGCTCTATCTAACTACTGGCTGGTATCAAATCTCCCTTTCTTGGGCAGTTGAGAACTTCATCAGGGACACATTCCCTTGGTCTCTCCCACTGTATGAGGCTAGGTTGGTGGCTATTGATGAGAGAGCCTTTTTTGCGGTGACACTCAAAATATGGAATTTTCTCCAGTTTTTTAGGGTGCAGTCCGATGTGCATGACTAGGGAATGCTGGGAGTCATAGGACTTTTTTCTGTCTAAACACACATAGGATTGCATTCTTACTCACTGACTGTTTTAAAAACTATTTTATTTTTATAACTTTGGTTAGCTGCCTAGAGGTATAACTGAAAGTCAGAATATAAATTATGGACTGCCCCTAATACCCTATTTCTAAATACATTGACTTAGAATTAAGTTTCATTGAATTCGGTAGAACATACTTTCAACTAAGTGTGGTTAGAAATCACACCCTGAGGCCCAACCCCTCAATATACCTACAGCAAGTTTACTTGCATTTAAATGTATGGTCTCTGCAAGTGGACTGATTGTAGTAGTAAAACCTAATTGGGTAAAATCCAACATAAGGCCTACTTAGAGTAGACTAATTGAAATGAATAGGATTTAAATGAGTCACGACTAACTTAAGTCCCATTCATTTTAAAGGGTGCACTCTAAATAGAACTTATGCTGGATTTTACCCAAAGCATAAGATCAGAATCAAGTAGGTACTTTATTTTGATTATCTGATGAGCCGCTATGCAATGACATTGGGATATTTCACTTGAGATAAGAAATAACTTAATGAACAATAATGCAGTCTGAATGGATTGATGGGCAGGTAAACATATAGGTACTTTATCTGAAATTCTATACAGTTCAAACCACAGGGGGTGTGGTTTAAGAGGCATGCTTAAACTAGATTGTATGTACTAGAAACGTGGGCAGATAAAATACTATTGCAATATTTTACATTGCTCTGTGTGTGTGTGTGTGTGTGTGTGTGTGTGATATAGTTTATTCTTAGAAATATAGAAGATAAAAGGATCACAGCCTTACAGTGCAATCTTGTACATAGGTACTTCAAGCTAAGTCCTATTGAGTTTAATGGGATTTAATTCCAGGTAAATGTTTATAAGATTACAGCCTTTCTCATCATGGCATCACAGTGATGGATGAAACAGTACCTGGTAGAATTTTCCCTTCTTTGCATCTCTTAAAGGAGCCCTCTTAAGTCGGGATCTGGCAATCTTATACTCTCTTGGCTTTCTGGCCCGTGGTCCTCTGCCTTCCAATGTTCCTTTGCTCTAGGGTTGCCCCTCTTATTTTCTGGCCTTGCTCCTTTGCCATGCCAGGCAGATAGAGAATGTGGCTGCTACTGTGGCCACTGCCTCCTAGATGGCTGGCCACCCCCCCCCCAAACAATGTAGGTGCTTCCCCTTGAGCGACTTAATGTGTTGTGCCCTGTTTTAGTACTGGTAAGATAGGTGAAACTTTGCCCCTGCTCAGAGGCCCCTCCCCAGATCACCCAAACTGGACGTCTTTTGTCATTGGCTGCAAAGTCAGGGAAGGAGAGGCCCGGGGTGTGCAGAGAAAAAATATTTTATTTAGAACCTGCTTGAGATAGGGGGCACTTTGACTTAGAGTCTCAGATAAACATGCTTCTCTTTGGATCCAAAGCAGAGCCTTGTTTCAGTTCATTTTCCAAAGCTTTGGATATTTCCCTACTGATTATAATGGGGAAATGGACAAATGGCTAAAACCTTATATTTAATGTTTTGTCAGAAATGGATGAAATTTGCAGATATAACCCTGATGGTATGAAGCCTGCCAAATTTAATACAAATGGGTGGAGGGGGCTTATGCAAGAGGAGTCTTTAAAGTTTTTTTTTTAAATAAAGTGGGCAGTTTGCTTTGTTTTTTCTCGTCTGTGTTTTGTAACTGTGTGTTACATGCTCTCTCTCTCTCGTACTGTACGTGTGTATTTGTGACAGAGTTTCTATGTGTGTCTATGTTTCCTGTGTTTCTGTGCTCTACCCTGTAAAAAGAAAAGAGATGAAGGGGAGCGTGTATTTCTGTTTGCATTTTCTACTATGGAGAAAGTATGTGTCGTTTGCTTCCAGAAAATCATAGAAGGTGATATCTGCTAAGATAGTTAGTAAAAGAAGTTCTTGCATTGTTGTACATAAAATAGCTTTGTGTGTGCACGTGCATGTGCAAATGTCATGTGTGAGTTCAATGTTGGGGGCAGAAACAGCCTGTTAGCCCCAGGGTTCATTATGGCCTTGATCCGGCGATGGCTGTGCAGATTGAACCCAGAAGAATACCCTGCAGTGGTAACAGGGGTCCCTCACAACCTGGAATTGGCACTGCTCCTTGTATTACGTTAGAGGTTAGCCCTGAAGCTCTGTGGCTTAAGTGCTTCTTGCAACCTGATCTTATGCATGCTTTCTCAGAAACCCATCCAGGATCAATGGGACATGCTCCTTAGTAACTCTGTTTAGGATTGCAGCCTTAATTATTTATCTAAACCAGAGGACCATCTTCATGAAAATGCATTGAGAATCGCTTTCAGCTTTTTTTCGGCTTTTTCTTGAAATCAGCTTTGGTCTGTCAGCAGCACACAAAGCTGAAAAAAGCAGACTATACCCCTCCCAAACCAACCACTTTCACAGGTCACACTGCGCTCTAATCCGTCTTACTTTGGGGTGGTGTGGGCAGAGTCCCGTCGGTCAAAATGAATGTCATCTACCACATATGAGAGGCTTGGTCCCCACCCCCCTCTTTCCCCTGCTCAGGGAAAGGAAATATATTGTAAGGGATATCAGGCATCCAGAAAAAAGGAGAAGAGCCTTTTCTCTGGACGTTTCCCTACATCCCACCAACAAGTGTGCTTCCCAGTTTCCACAGTCTGCCAGTTTCCACAAAAATGGGACTCCCATGTCCCTATCACAAGATGGAACCATACAGCAGTATCACGCATACGGAGCCACAGTATATTGGCATATTGCTAAAGTGGTATAACAATTTAGTGCTATAACGATTTAGCGGTATGGAGACTTAGCGGTATAGTGATTTAGTGCTATAGCGAATTAGCAATTTCACAATTTAATGTTTTGGGGATTTTGGAGGTTTCACAGTTTAGAGACTTAGAGATTTAGCAATTTTAGAAAATTAGGCAGCTTACCCCAGATTGTTTACTTTAGAGGGGTGGAGAAGGAAAGAAGAATGAATTATAGTGAGTGGCAAAGTACAGAAACCTGACCTGTATCTGCGCAGGCTACTGTGAAATACTGGGAAAGCATAACAATGGGGGAAAACAGGGAGGGGTGTTGACCGAGGTCACAACCAGGTAAAAGACACACCCTGGGCACATCTATCATGCTGGATTTAATTTGGAGGAATGAGGCACACAACAGCTCAACTGCAGGGGAGCTGCATTAAGGGGAAAAATGGACTAAAATACTCTGCGCAAATGCACCTTTTCCGGGGGGGAATCTTCAAGGTTGCTGCAGATTGGCGACAACGTTATGTGTCGCAAATCACTCCAAACTGCTCCCCCACTGCGTTAAATCGGCGGTGTAGATTGGCCCCAGGAGAGAGCAAGCTATGGGCCACATGAGGCCTTTGGCCACTCCTGGTATAGCCTGCAAAGATGGGGAGCTGCACCCAGTTTTCTGCCTAGCTAGTCAGCAGTGCCAGGACTGTAATCTCTGTTGGAATCACTGGTGGTGGGTGGGAGAGGGTTCTGCCTCCCACCCACCCCCATGATCCTGTCACGATCCTGTCACAGGATCCTGTCCTGTATTGCTGTTTCCATGCCACTAATGGCTGCAGTGCTACAGTGATCCCAGTACTTGCTACTTCCTTGGTGCTAATAGCTTCTCTCACCCCAATGCTGTCAGGATAGCTGTTTCTCCACTGCTAACAGTGGCAGAGAAACAGCAGTCTCAATGGGAATCATGGCAAGGGGGAGGGGTGGGAGAGGCTTTTACCTCCCACCTTGCAAGGATCCTATCTCTAGGTCTCAGCACACAGGCAGGAGAGGTTTAAACCTCCTCAGCCCTGTGTGCTGAGATGTGGCTGGGTGGATGGAAAACAGTGTGTGTGCATGTTTGTTTGTGTGCGGACATGTGCAGCCCCTGCCCCATCAGCCAGTACCACATGTGGCCCATTGGGCCAAAAGGGTGCCCACTCCTGACCTAAAGGGATACTTGAACCAATCAAAAGCAGTTATCTGTTGGGACAGCAACAGAAGTATGGCGTGTAGTATAGGTGCAGTGCTCCCTCCTTGGTGACTGTGTACTAGCTAAGATGAAAAATGGTGCTATCTGTCCCTCCAGTAATGAACTCAAGTGGTGAGTGCTGACAGAAAAAGAGCCAAAATGGGGCCACTGAGAAACAAGGAGGACGGTATCATCAGCATACGCAGAGGAACCTTGAGGTCTGCAGAAGTGCAAAAAATAATAAATCCCACCCATGTAAGCAGGCACCAAGAACAAAAGTAAGAAGCCCAGTGAGGACTGAGTAGTCACAGAATGTTAAGTGTGGTTTTGAAAAGAGAGAAAAAAAAAAAAAAAGGCGGGGGAATGGAAAATGGAGGTGGGAAGGAATTATTGTTGTTGCTGTTATTTATACCCCACCTTTTTCCCAGTACTGGGACACAGAATGGTCTGCTGGAAAAGGGCATGGCTGGCTGGAACCCTGAACACTACTATTAGGAAATGAAAATGCATTGCAACGTTTTGTTAAAGGTTCCACATATAGGTATATAATTTAAAAGCACAATAGGGACAGAGGGCATCTTTCTACCACTAGAATGGTCTTACTTGAGTACTTCCTCAGGCTGTGTGCAGTAAATTGGATTCTCCCCTGAGGGTAGTTGTCAGAGTTTTATTTCCTTTATGTGCATTCACATTTGCATTGTGGTTTTTTTTAAAGCGATTCCCCAATTGTATTCACATTAAGCAGATCAGTGCACCGCTGTGGAATAATGTTTTTTCCCCTCGTAATGACAGCAGGAAAGCTGTTGCAAAAATCATTTTGATGGCTGGTTCTTCTAGCCGCATATATTTTGAAGAGAACGTTTTGTGTCTTGGAGCAAAATCTAGCTGTCTATCTACTTGGCACAGCCTGTGACCAGGAACACATTCTACCAGTTCTTTGAAGACCAGAACATTGGTTTCTGAGTGCAATTCAGGAATTTGTTTTCATTTCCCCCCACAGAAACCTCTGGGTGATTGATCGTGACTCTTTGTGATTTCTCTCTCTCCCCGCACCCCCCCCCCAAGTTAAGGACAACTGAAGCTCTGTCATTAGCATATGATGCTTGTAGAGAGCTGATTTGCTGAGCGTCCTTGAGCTTTGAAACTTCTTCAGCTTCTGCTGGCCTATTTGAGTCTGGAATCTGTTTCATCTATATGACAGGGCCAAAAAAGGGGAAAAAAGAAAACAGCTGGCTTTGCTGAAATCAGTGTAATATGGTTTGCATGCGTGCGTGCACACCCCCCCACACACACACACATACTTGCATGGAGCAATCTGAATCTAAGAAGTCTTGAATAAAGCCACAACTGTAGGTATATATACTTTAAAAGAAGCAACATATGGAAAAGAAACATCTTCACTCATATATATGAAACCACAAAGACTCTTCAGCCATGAGCCGCTTTCACAGGTAGTTTCCCACTGTTGCTTGTATCCCATTCTCTTGTCATGAATCTTATCGAAGCTCTGTGAGGATTGTGATTTGGCCTCACTTTTGCTGTCAGAATTGAAGCTGATCTGGAAATGATGTGTTTAATTTTTCCAGGTTTTATTACTCATTTATTTATTTATTTATTTATTTCAAAGTCATTTAGGCTGCCTTTCAGCCAAAGATTCCAAAGTGGCTAACAAAGACAGTACAAAAATAATAATAAAATAATAATTATTTTGTAGCATGGGGTTTTGTCTCCATTAC
Source organism: Heloderma suspectum (assembly GCF_057233095.1). Lineage (NCBI taxonomy): Eukaryota > Metazoa > Chordata > Lepidosauria > Squamata > Helodermatidae > Heloderma > Heloderma suspectum. The sequence goes on along the minus strand of NC_139461.1, from coordinate 79,909,018 downwards.
AAGCCTGAGAGAATAAGAATATCTTGACTGGGTGCTGAAAGAAGAACAGACGGTGCTTCCAGATGAGGCTTTTATTGTACAATTGTCCTGCCTCAAACATAGAATCTTGTGAGCAGTTCTTGTAAGCCTCCCATTATTTCCCACTACTACTTCCCTCTTTTTTTGCATACCACAAAAAAATCTGTTAAAGAAGGAAAGATGGAACAGTTGCAGGAAGTTGTTTGAATGATAGTGCTAGGAGCCATCCATCTGGAAGCACTGAGTGTCCCTGAGGAGAACATCTCACAGTCAGGGCACCACCACTAAAAAGGTTCTGTCAGCAGTCACCATGCCACCTCACGTCTTCAGGGGGCAGCACTTGGAGCAGGGCCTCTTATTCTATCTGGTCGTGTCTTAATGTGTTCTTATCAACTTTGAAACTTCAGGATGGGGCAGTATTTGCGAGAGAGAACAACAGTAACCTGCATATAAGGGAATGATAAGTTTCTTTGAATTTGTAACCCCATCCTGAAAGCATCCAAATAAATAAAGAATTCTACCATCTCCTTACTTGCAGGTTGCTCTTGCTGTCTCCCTCCAATCACTGTCTTGCCCGTCAGCTGCTAAGGAACCCATTCTCCTAAGCTCAGTGTGATTCAAACTAGCCTTAGAGCTGCTCATGCTAATGATGCCCATCAGGACCAGGAATAAGAGGGCAGGCTCTGGAAATAACTTTCAACTTGCCTTGGGGCATAGATAGGCTATATAATGAACTTAATTTCTTAAGTTCAGAATAAAAGTTTAATTACTTTAAAGCATAGGTACTCAAGCTACTGGGGCCTAAGGACACATTTGGAGAATTGCAAGGCATTTGGTAGGGAGGAGTTTTTCATGTATGCTGGGATACTGGGCCCGATCTACTGCTCTTGGGAACTCCCATTTCACTTCCCTCCACCCAAGACCCAACTCAACAAGCAGCAATGGGAATCCTTCAGATCCATACCTAGAACCACCAGGTGACCCTGTTGCCAGGCAAGAGAGTTGGAGTGAGAGGAAGAGGATTATTATTTGGTTATTATTATATAATAACTAACGTTTTTGCTGTGCTCCTCTGCTCATAGAGCAGCCAGTGTAGCATTCAATAAAGAGAAAATATAATTCAGTTAAAAGCAATCAATATAAAAATAGACATTTAAAACAATGCAATCTTAAAGCTCAATCTAGATGAAAAAAAAACGGAGACCTAAATCTCACAGTAAATGCTGTAGAAATAAAAGTGTTTTTGGTCTCTGTCTACAAGGTAGCAAAGAGGGTGTTGGGTGAATCTACTTTGGGAAAGTATTCTTGAGCTGCAGTGCCATTACTGAAAAGACCCTGTCCGCCTGCTCACTTGCAAATGTCCTGAGATGATGGTACAGAGAGTAGGGGTGGGGGGCACTGAGGCAGATGTTAAAGCCTGGGCAGGTCTATATGGGAGCAGACAGTCCTTGAGCCAATGAGGGCCCAGGAAGCACTTTTGTTAAAATCTCTTATACCTATATGCAGTGTTTCTCACAAACAGCTGGATGAACGCTGCCGCACACAAGAATCACTACACGCTCAACTATATCAAACAGCTGGTTGGTGCAGGATTGAGTTAGGTTGTCCATGTCCTTAAAAGCAGAATGAGCTTAGGAGAAGGGTCTGTGTTCAAAAACAAACCAGCTTTTTGTCTTGAAGCAAGTAAATAAAACTAATGTAGACGTTACTGTCAGTGGTGCCACGAAGGGTCTAACATGTGCACCCACAGTCTGTTAAAATACCAATCTGTGGGCCTGTTTATCCCTAAATGCAGGAGGGGCATCTACTTTTTTTTTTTTAATGAAAATGAGTATAGGCGGTGAACGTGCCCTCTCCCCTGCCTTACTTCACCACACTCAGCTGCTTTATGCAATTTCCCTTCAGTCCAGCTCTGATACGGAAGCTTGAATGTTTATATAGTTGCAACCTGTTGTGGCTTTTCTGCTAGGTCTCTTATGCCTTTACCAGCTCGAGGAGAGAGAGGGGAATTTAGCAGGAGAAGCTTTTCTTGGCGCAGAGACGAGCTTTTAAATGGTAAGTCTCACCTGAACAATTTCTCTCAGGCAGCTGTTGAAGGCACAGGAGTTCTACAAAAAGCAAACAGTAATAAAGGGCAACACCATTTGTCCTTGCTCATTGCCAAGTAATCAGGGACCTCCATTTTGATGACAAGTCTGACTCTAAGCTTTTTTTAAAGGTATCTTTAAATATACACTTTTAGGGTTCTGGTTTAGCTTATTTGGTTTCTAAACTGGGTCTTTTAAATATTTTCTTTATTTCTTAGAAATGTTCTAGGATAATAAAAAGAGGGGAAACAAATAGCAGCTAATACTGTGAAAAAAATGTTATTGTCTTTACAGTATCTGAGAGCAGAGTTTTTTACCAACACCTTTTGGTAATGCCTTCTTGAAATGAGGAGTCAATGTGGCTTTAATGCTGTAAAACTAAGAGCCATTTTATGAAGTTATTACTGGGGTGTGTTTGGCCCTGTTCCTCTCTTAATACTTATTCACATTGCTAACAGGGAGCCAATGGAAAACAAGTTTCCTGCTACAACTCAGATATTGTCAGTTGACCATGTATGAGGTGACTGGGAAGAAAAAGGAGAAATAGATTTATTTTGAGGGATATCTGATAATTTGACTTTCTTCTTTTGCTGCCTTGTTCCTAGTTCTAATGCACACATGGTGGTGCTCTGGCACATTATGTTTCCCCTTGGGTCCAGCCACACCTTCCATCTGATAGGTTCAAGATGGAGCATATATATGATTCTTCCCTTTTATATCTGGTATGCCACCAATAGACTAAGGCTTGTTCTACACATTATATTCCCCGCATGGAAAATGGTTACAGCCTCTAAAATGTGAAAGGTTGTCATAATATAGGAAGCAGCCTTATACTGAGTCAAACCCATTGTCCATCCAGCCCAGTACTGTTGACACTGTCTGGCAGCAACATTCCAGGGTTTTTTCCAGCCCTACATGGAGATGCCGGGGATTGAACCTGGGATTTTCTGCATGCAAAGCAGGTGCTCTACCACTAAGCTACAGTGCGTCCCGTAATGTGGAATATTTCTCTGCTGCAACTGGTCATTGCTAAGAACATCCAGCAGTTTCATGGAGATTCTTCACATGAAGAATCTAAGTGGTAAGAAAATAACAGTCATGGGTGGTGAACACTTGCTGTCTGGGCACTATTTGCACATGGATGGTGTTAACTGCTTTTTAAAATGTGAGTTGAAAGGCTTAATGATGAGCTAAGATGGTATTTGTGAGAACAAGCTGTGTCAGGCATTAGGAAATGGCATGGCGGGCAAAGACTGCATTTCCATGCTGGAAGAGTCTGCATCTGTTGAATATCTGTCTGCTTTGCATCTGTTAAAATCACAGTGGCTCTGTCAGAAAAGAAGCAGCAACCCTGGGGGGCAATGGCAGCATCTTTGTTTATGGTTTCAGGTCGAGCTGTGGCATATATAAAGTAAGTTATTAAGGTCTTCGCTTTTGTACCTTTTGCTAAAGAACAAAAATATCTAGCAGTGCCTTATTCAGGCAGAAAAAAGCACGGATAGCTGTACTGGTCTATAGAAAATATCTGAAATCCACAGTGTAACAGTATCTTTATTAGGACCAACCAGAATATCACAAACCGGAAAGCTATTTTGTGACGTTTTGGTTGGTCCAAATGAAGTTATTGCCCTGCTTTGTATATTGGGTTTATTCTGGCAAGGTTAGAGCACATTCTTGTCCTATGTGCTGTAGTATAGTGAATTTTGCCTATCCTATAGATCAGGGATGGCAAATGTGCTGGCAACCCAAGATCTGTAGCAGGGATGGGGAATGCGCAGACCTCCGTATGCTGTTGGACTGCATCTTCCATCATAGCTCACTGTTGGGTATACTGGCGTATAGGAACTTGCTGATGGGAGTTGCAGTCCAACAACATCTGGAGAGCAACACATTCCCAATCCATGCTACAGATTTTGGGTTGCCAACTTTGTTACTGGCCCATCTCCTGTTCCTTAAGAAAGGTAGCAAGTGAAGCTTTCCTTATTAATGCCACCTCCTTTTAAACCACAGAAGTGGAACCAGTTTTTTTTTTTCTTTTTAATAGCAATGCTGGTTAAGGAACCATCTCTAGCCTGGTTAATTTGTTACCACGGTGGTGTACTGTTTTCTTGTAGTGAAATTCTACAGGAATTGTTGAACCCCTTTCAGCCTGAGGCTTGGATTCAATCTTGGAGAAGTTCTCAGGGACAGCATTTCAGTGGTGGGTGGGGCCAAAGGCCTAGGGGTGGAGCCAAAACATCAAAGAATACCAACATACTTTAGCTTGAAGCTCTTACTGCCACTAACTAAGCCTTACGAGAGACATTTCAACTTTTTAGAATGGGGATAAACCACGCAAAACCCGGGAAACCACGAAATAACTGAGGATTGGGGAAAGGGGGTGAGGCCATCTGGGAAACTTCAGTGGGCTGGATTTGGCCCACAGGCCTCAGGTTCTGCACCCCTGACATACAGGGACCATATCGGCAGAATGTAGTTCCTTATCACTGACCCCCACTCTCACTCTTTCTGGGGACTTTCTCATGATCGCAAGGGAAGGAACTGTGTCACTTGCTTTGCTCACATAGTTCTTCCATCTGGATATTACCAGAGCACTGCAGAACTGCATCCTGTGTTCAGCATATTAATTGGACATAGGAATGTGAAAAGTGTAGTTGTGGTCCTAAAATAATTTATTATTTATTATTTATTTTGTACGCCACCCTGGAATCTCATGTGATGAATGATGGTATAGGAATATTTCAAATAAATGAATGACATTGTCCTTTGGACATGGATACAGGCTAGTACTCTGAAGCAGAAGCTAACCATGTTTCATATTCTCTTTATACTCCATGGTTCAGAATGTGCAAGTTGCACCAAGATCTGTTTGCACGCACATTTCTTGTCTGATTACCTTACAATAGCCACACTGTTTGGTGTAGGATTTAGAGGGGGTGTTGCCTAAAAACCAGTGGTTGATTTCTTAAAAGAGGCTTTCCAGGGCTCAGGTCTACTATAACCTAGAGGACCTGTCTTAATAATTCCACGGAGTGGCTGGTTATAGCTAGTATAGAAAGAAATGGAAATAGTGACAGAAATGGAAGCTGTATGTTTCAGATGCACTAATCTCTTTTATTATGGTTTCCATATTCACAGACTCTGCTCGGTGCTGAAAATACTTTCTGGAGTAAAACAGTGACCAAGTTAATCCCTATTGAGGTCTCTTTCTGTTACCTATTATTTCTTGACTTAGGAAAGACTCAGTTTAGTAGGTCCACCTACTGCAGTGCCTCGAAGATCCCCAGTTACTTTTTCTCTTTAGAGGAGAACAGCTGCTAAGTTACTGATGAAGTGAGGAGAATCCCATATCTCCATACTGTCTCCATCCACAGTTCTGGGCTCTCTGTGTAGTTGATTCTTGTCTATTTTCTGTGAACTAGAAAGAATAACAGTATTCCATTTTATCAAGAACGTGAATATGTGCTCACTTTTACAAGGTGCTCATAAATATTTTTGCATAGAAGCAAGTCCTTTTTATTTCAATTACATTTATTTCCAAGTAAGCATCCATAAGATTTCCTCCCTCATAAACTGTCTTGTTCCTTTTCTGCAGTTTTGAGATTGGCCTTCACCATTTCCGAGTGAAAATGGTCAGTAACTCTTTATAATGTTAGGAAAGAGAACAGCTGCTTATCAGGAGAATTGGATTACATGTGTGACACTGAAATAGGTGGGTGGCAAGTAAGTTGCCTCCAGCTGTTAATGACATAAGGAAAGATCATATATAGGAAGAAATTGTCCAATCTTTTGATGATATTTGTGTGTGGGGGGGGAATCTATAGAATAGTTATCTGAAAGGGTAACTTTTATAGATTTGACTGTAAATGTGCATGGCAGTAAATTGCTGCTATGGAAATAAAATGAAAGGATCTAATGGTGTCTTTAACTGCAAGAATGCTTATTTCATTTATTCAGCATTTTATACCACTTCTCTGCTGTTTATAGTGCACTCAAAGCTGTAAAGCAAAATACAAAAACACTAAAAATCACAATAACAAAGTGAAAAGTCACTTCGAACAAACAATAAAACTCACAAGGAAACGTTAAGAAGGATTCTTAAAAGATTTCCTTAATGATATCTGGTATGATGAAATTAAGACATTTTCCTGAAGAGCCATCTTTTGATCAGCTTCTGAAACTCAGGGAGAAGTGACAAATTGCAACACATGGACTCTACCATAAAGAAGGTGTGATCAGATCACCCAAGTTTAGGGAGAGCATCTTCAGACACTGGCAAATCACTGCAGCCACAGTAGTTTTCCATTGCTTATACCAGGTTTTTTTCCCAACCCTTTTCTGGTTGAAAAATCCTTGTATCATGTCATGATATCCTGTGGAACCCCAACTCCCCCTCCCTGCCCCCTAAATGAAAAATAAGTAAATTGTTTAATTACAAAGTTCAAAAGTACAATTCGTACTAATTATAATTATTAATTTGTGATTATAAAGGAGAAGTGCCTGAGATGAGTGGCTGTAACATTTCATAGAAGCCTTGAGGAATGCTCATGGATCTCAAGGGTTCCGCATAATCCTGCTTGAAAACAGAATGTATTTCTCTCTCTGTGGGTTATTCTCTCTGTGTCTGGGTTTTTCTTTTGGCCAAGGATTGTTGTCCTGAACACACATTCTTGAAAGAGGATCCACTGAAAAATAAAGAACTTTTTCCAATAAATATTTTTAACACTAGGGTAAAAGTGTTGCAAGCGAGTAGATGTTCAGAGGTATAAACAGGTAGAAAGCAAATAGGAAACTCTGCTTGGAAAAAGGAAAAGGGGTATGACTGGACTGATGGAACACTGAAAATGTTTCCACCTCAGTGATTCTATGTGAACTCAATTGGAAGAGTCAGTTCAGACAAGAGCCATAGCTTTGAATCACCTCCTTTGTATAGATCTAAGGGATTTTCAGATCAGTGATGGTGTAATGTTTTGTTTTAGTGATATTCGTCTAGCCTCATTTGAAAGGTATGATCGAAAAATGAATGCGAATGTCTCCCAGATCTGCAAAACTGCTAGGAGAGAATTAAGTGAAAATGAGTAACTTGGTGAAAGGAGTGGAAGGCCAGCATGATTTCTAAAGGCATTGTGACAAAATGTAATGAAATATTTTATGAGAATAGCAGAACATTTTCTTTCCGTGCTTTGGTTCTGCAGTGCCGGAACAAAGTAGAGGAAGATGAAGCTAACAGAGCAAGTTTTGCATCAAGAAGCTGTCAGGCACCAGCTGTCTTCCAAATGAAATAAGAGAATACCTTGGTGATTTAGGACATTAACTTGGAAATACATGTAGTATTTCATATTCTGGATTTCCTAAAGGCTTTATATGGGGCATAGAAAAGAGTCAGTTCCCTGTTTTGTTTGCCAGACTGTGGACCATCACCTGACGGGTTGAAATTATGGACCTATGAGCCCATGAAGCACCAGAAAAGAATTGTCACAATTCCCCCATCTCCTGATAGCTGTGATTTTGTGTATTTAAAACATCTAAGGTTCAGATGGCTACATCATTCTGAATAGTTTCAGTTTCTTTCCTTTAAACTGCAGAGAGGAGGTTCTCCACCCCTGCTTAAATGGTTTGGAACCAGGTTGTATAAAGGACCATCTCTTCCAACATGAACCTACCCACATGCTTCAGTTGGCAGTGAAGGATTGCTTCATATCCCATCCTAAGCTGAGGCACAACGAATGGACATGTGAGAGGATCTTCTCAGTGGTGGTGTCCTGGCTTTGGAACTCCCTGGAAATTGGCTGTTACCAATTACGTTGTTGTAGGCGCTGCATGCAAAAGTGGTACACAGTTTTACTCATTTTTCTCATTTTTCCTAAATGCTTTAGCCCCAGCTCAAAAGCAAATGCTTTTACTTTTTTTAAAAAAAGACAACGAAAAACAACAGCAGTGTGCCTTGTTTTTGAGGATGTGGTATCCCTTTGCACATAAGTAGAACTTAAGCCCTCACATATGTGTATCAAAGGCCTTTCATAGGGCTTTGAGGGCCTATGAAACAATACAGATATTGATATAGTAAATTAACATACTAATCTATTCTGTGACAGTGATAAACATCACAAGAGTCTGCAGCCTCGCCTAGCAACTTTCCTTTTTTTTGCACAGTCAGCCAGGACCAATTTCCCTTTGGCTCCTCTTCTCCCAGAATTGTCTCCCTCACTGGACATAATACATGTAACTTTATGAAGTATTATTAGTACCAATTTTGATGACACAAAATTGGGAGGGATAGCTAATACTTTGGAAGACAGAAACAAAATTCAAAGTGATCTGGATAGACTGGAGTGCTGGGCAGAAAACAACAGAATGGCATTTAATAGGGACAAATGCCAAGTTCTGCACCTAGGAAAAAGAAACCAAATGCACAGTTACAAGATGGGGGATACGTGGCTCAACCACACTACGAGCGAGAAGGATCTTGGAATTGTCGTCGATCACAAGCTGAATATGAGCCAACAATGTGATGTGGCTGCAAAAAAGGCAAATGCTATTTTGGGCTGCATTCATAGAAGCATCGCTTCCAAATCCCGGGAAGTACTAGTTCCCCTCTACTCAGCACTGGTTAGGCCTCATCTGGAGTACTGTGTCCAGTTCTGGGCACCACACTTTAAGAAGGATGCAGACAAGCTGGAGAGGGTTCAAAGGAGGGCAACAAAGATGATCAGGGGACTGGAAACAAAGCCCTATGAAGAGAGACTGAAAGAACTGGGCATGTTTAGCCTTGAGAAGAGAAGACTGAGGGGAGATATGATAGCGCTCTTCAAGTACTTGAAAGGTTGTCACAGAGAAGAAGGCCAGGATCTCTTCTTGATCATCCCAGAGTGCAGGACACGGAATAATGGGCTCAAGTTACAGGAAGCCAGATTCCGGCTGAACATCAGGAAAAACTTCCTGAGTGTCAGAGCAATACGGCAATGGAACCAATTACCTGGGGAGGTGGTGGGCTCTCCCACACTGGAGGCCTTCAAGACGAGGCTGGACAGCCATTTGTCAGGGATGCTCTGACTTGGATTCCTGCATTGAGCAGGGGGTTGGACTCGATGGCCTTGTAGGCCCCTTCCAACCCTACTATTCTATGATTCTATTCTATGATTCTACCTGTTGTTTTTCTCTTCCTTATCCCCTTTTCCCTTTTAAATTGTGTGTATTAGATTGTAAGATCAGGGACATCTTGTGTTTTTTAAAAAAATCTTTGTATGGAGCCTAGAAAACATTAGGTGTTTTATAAACATAACAACACTGCCTACCTAAAACAGTGGATTGGTATGAAGCCTAAATATTTTAGACTACCAGATCAAGATTATGGAGACTAAGGGGAGCAGACCCCTTTTCCTGGTTGGTATTACTTTGTTTGGAGGTGGTGGTTGGGGCACGTGGAAATGGACTTTACTGAAGCCAAGGCTGTTTGCTGAGTTCAATCTATCAAGGGCGCTATTTGCTTACTGATACTGCATGTCCCAGATCCGGGGGCCTTCTGCTTAGCGAAATGCTGGTATATTTGATGGTACATGGAACAAAAGCACAAATGTGACTATATCAAATCTCAAGCTTGGGAGCCAAACATGCTGTTTTCAGCAGATGCCTAAAAAGTGCTTAGAAAAAGCGAGGTGCAGCATAGTCAGTGGGTAAGTAAGTGAAACATTTGTGGACCACATGCTGTCCCAGCTTTCCTCTTTTTTATTTGACCATATGCTTTGTACTCTGTGGGGTTTTTTGTTTGTTTGTTTTGCCTTGAGAAACTGACGCCTTTTAGTCTGGAATGTGCAAATGTTAATACAAACTAGAAGGCACAAGGGAGACACTTGTTTTATGTAGATAAAATATATATCTATACCTCTATATATAAAGGTACATTCTAGCTAATGTAGGTGCTGCATTCAACTAGGCAAAACAGGACGTGCAAAAACCGATTTGGCATTCCTTGTGAAAACAGCTTAAGAATGTGACAGTGGCATATCAAGGGGCCCCACATTTTGAACAGATGAGTAGCTACTGTGCTGAGAAGCTGGTATCTTCCCATCTCATTTTTTGAGGAAAGATCATAACTGTAAATCTTTTTTTTTATTATTGCAGGTTACTACTGTGCCTAATTTTAACTATGTCTCTTTGTAGACCTCTGGTTACCCACTTGTGTAAAACAGGGTCAAGCAAACCTGTTTGTTCTTTCTTGATCCTAATCTGAATTGAGCCAAAGGGCTTTTTTAAAAACAAAAAAAAAGGAAAGGAAAAAAAGCTCCCTCCTCCCTTCCCACCCTCCATGTCTTCGTTTCATCCTTCATTCTTTCTCCCCACAATCTGTAGTCCTTCACCAAATTTTCCTTTGGGAAAATTATGTTGGTACCATTTTTGAACCCCTATTGCCTCTTCTCTCTCTCTCTCTCTCCCCCTCCCCTTCAGTGTGTATTCTTGATTGCTGTAACTTGCAGACATTTTTGAGCCATTTGGCTTGTCTTGAAATAAATTAGAAATGTGAAGACTACAAAGAAATTTAATCTCCTGTCTCTTGTGCTGGAGCTTAACAAACACAAAAACAATTGGCAGAATTCTAGTAAGAGGTGTGGGAAAATCATCGCCCCCGTTGCAGAAAGTATCCTTAACTCAGTTAATGAAGGCATCCTGAATATTCTGAACTACTGTGTATATAATCTAATGCAGTATGGTCAAGTGTTTTGCAGACTAGCTTGTGTGGCTGTATTGTAATCCTTGGAATCTGTGCAAAAAAAGGAAAGTTGCTAGGCGAGGCTGCAGACTCTTGTGATGTTTATCACTGTCACAGGATAGATTAGTATGTTAATTTACTATATCAATATCTGTATTGTTTCATAGGCCCTCAAAGCCCTATGAAAGGCCTTTGATACACATATGTGAGGGCTTAAGTTCTACTTATGTGCAAAGGGATACCACATCCCCAAAAACAAGGCGTACTGTTGTTGTTTTTTAAAAAAAGTAAAAGCATTTGGTTTTGAGCTGGGGCTAAAGGACTTAGGAAAAATGAGAGGGACTTAAACTTTGTCATGTTATAGGAACATGTGAGTCTAATTATTCACTGATATGACAAAGAAGCACTGAACTGCAGCCTTTGGTTTCTTTGATAAAAAAAAAAATAGGTAGTAGCACTGATGGTTGAGATACGTCTAGAGAATATGACTTTAGAGTGACTTAAGTGTTCAGAACCTGGAAAGTGTTCAGAACCTGGAATTCAATATAAAACATTAAATGTATGTTTTCTAAGCCTGTAATTTTAACCACTTCGCTCATGTGCTTTAGGGTGCAATCCTGTGCATGTTTATACAGAAAAAAGTCCTACAGCTCCCAGCATTCCCCAGCCAGCAATGCTGGCTGGGGGAATGCTGGGAGTTGTAGGACATTTTTTCTGTATAAACATGCATAAGACGGCTCACTTAATCAAAATGCCAGCTTTGACTAGAGCCATTCACAGCAAAGCTAATTACAATTCTTCTTTAAAACTCACCATTTTAGAGAATGACATTGTTTTCTTACGTTAAATCAGAAAGGAGCAGGGGAAATAACATGTAGTAAAAGACTTGTGCCTTCTTTGGCTTGTTGCTTAGTAACAGAAAATGCTTGCTAAGCTCATTTTTGTTGTGGGGAGGGGTGGAACCTGAATCGGTGACCATCTGTCCTGAGCTGGTTGGCTTCCTATTGAATTGGCTTTTGTCTCTCTCAAACAATTGGTTCTCTTTAGGGCCGATATACAATCCCAAATACCACTGGTGGTATTTCCCTCCACACCACCCCCACACCACCTTTTCTAAACACTATGTAGCTGTATTCTAATGCTACTGATAGTAATAACATATACTCTGGAGTTACAGGAGATAATACCATTAATGGAATAATTGTGCTGGTGCATTAGCTACGTTGTCTCTGTAAAAGAAGAAGCAGAAGCAAAAGCCAATGGGTGTTCCTTAAAACAATAACCTACTTCTTACTTTCTCATCATTTTAATCTGCATGTTCATAAAACAATACCAATGTAGCACATTAACATGGACGTTTCACTTTATTAATGCATCAGGTAATTGATATATGGCTAGCTGTTTTATACTTCTGTATGTTTTAAAAATTACATCCAGGTACTATAAATTGTAGTGGATTTGTTTACAAGGCTGAGGCCTGGATTCAGAACTCTGTAAAGTTTCACGGTACGTACAGAGCTCCATATGAGTAAAGGTTTCTATTTATTTCCATGTTGGGACATAACTTAGTGTACTGTGTGTGTGATCTTGTCACTAGTACTGAAGTGATTGGGGAAGTCATTATTTCTGTGTCAAGATTGTTTGGCTATTCATTAAATTAATTTGCCCGTCACTGCCCTAGACATTTTAGGTCACCACCCTTCCTCTAGTACTTTCAGAGCAATGTGCATGGGGTATCCAAGTATTGCCTAGCCCCAGACCTTCTTAGCTTCAGAGATGGAACCACATGAGGTACCCTCAGACTAATTTATGTTCCAAAAAATAACTGAGAGATCCCTGCTAAGACAAAATACTACTTTAAATGTGCACATTCTTTAGTATTGTGTATGTGGTTTGAAAATAATTAGAGTTGTTCATATGCATAATTTTCACTGATTCATATCTTTAAACTGATTTGTAGGCAATGAAGATTTTTCAGGCATTATCCTTAATGATATCAGTAGTTGTTCTGCTTCATCAAGCATAATAAATACTTTAGAATCTTAAGCTGTTGTAACATTTATGCTTCAAGGGAAAAGTAAGATTTGTATTTTATTTAGCCTACCAAAACATTTATTCCAATAATGAAAATATTTGGGACATTGCAACTAACAAAAATAATTTCTTTGGTTTCCTGCTTGTATCCTAACTAGATTTGTAAATTTGCCAATTTTGTATGTTCTTGCCAGTTATTCATTGAGAAGAAAGAGCTACTAGATTTCCAAACTTTGCCATTTCAGTTCTTGCTGTTGTTATTACATTTACTACTACCTTACCTACTTTTCCTACTGCTCAATCTAGAGCAAGAAGGAATACTGTCTGCTGAAGTGGTCACTTACATAGGCTATAGTAACAATTATTTAATTTTTTTAAAACTAGTATACCAGAAACATAAAATCAGTCACTACTTGCCCACCTTTCCAGCATCTGTCAGCATCTATAAAACATTTTGTATACTATTAAATTAGGGACAATAATCTACACATTTCTTGAAACATATCTTCCTACTGTTGTTCTTTAATCTAGCTTCTAATATTTCCATTCCTTTTTAAAAATAAAAACAATCGTTGTGAGATACACTCATATTTAATAATACATTATTTTAAACTAACTTTTAATTTGATTTTTCTTTAAGAGGTTCAAATGTAAATGTCTCAAGAAAGTATGTTTTTCTTCCTTCTTGTAAACAATGTCTTACTTGCAATGATTGAGTAAAAAATCACTGTGTAGCCACCAATTTTTACAGCTGTCTTCTAAGAAGGTATTATGTTGTTTTTCTACTTGTAGATTCCTATTTCTGCCACAAATTACATAAATGACCTTAGGAGGGTTCTAAATGGAAATCAGTATGGTTGCTTATGGATGCAAAGTTTCCTTCATTTCTTTTGTTATTGTTGCTCTGGTTGGTAATAAGAGATGTCTTAGTGGAGAGAAATAGGTTTTGCTCCCCCCACCCCCACTACACACAACTTGCTGGTAAAATATTAACCTGATGTATCTATAAGGGGATGCCATTTTAGTCCTTATGTTAGGAGGACTGAGTAACACTGATTATGGTTTGGGAATATAACTCATGTTCAGGGCCTGCTTGGCTGTGGTTTGCCTGGGAAGTTTACATTAGAGAAAGCAGTCCTATTTGGCATGGGTAATCAAGAGTAAGGCTGTAATTGCTCTTAGCTGTCATTCAGGTTTCCTTTCAAAGTCCAAGGACCCGCTGAGAAAAACAAAAAGCTAATGAAAGCTGACTGTATTCCAGCCTAAACCTTGCAGAATCTGAAATGATGTCCTGACTGTCTGCGTATTCTTATTCTTCTACATTCTCATGGTTACTAAGGTAACTGGTTTTTAGAGGTTTTAAATCTTCATTGTCAAGTATTTCCTTCACTTATTGTTGCTATTTTCAAATTAGGGCAATTTGAACAATGCCTTTTGAATGAGGACTAACGCAGAAAAAAGGAATAAAATGGAAATTGATGTAATGAATCAAATGCATTCCCTTTTTATCAGCCATGGTACTACTACTGTTTCTGTTTTTCAGAACTAAGTAAAAAGAAACACTTCACATTTTCTCACTCTCGTTCACATATTTTCTTCTGCTTGAAGCAATCAGGGATGAGGAAGTATTACAGTGTAAATGCATATGCTGCAGTAATGTATGTTAGCTAACAAGTGAATCTGCTTATGTGCTTATTGAGAATTGCCAATTGGGGAATGTTGTATGTTGATGACAATAGAACTCCATGAATGTTGTAAAAATAACTAAATTTTTGGAGGGATTTACTTTCTTCCACACATTAGATGACATACTCCAGTGCATAATTTGCCACATGCGAAGAGACAAGACTGAGACCAGGCCTAGGAGGGGAAGTAGGCCTATCATTTTATGAGGAAGGGATGCTGGAAGTAAGTTATGCCAATGGTCATATGCACTGGCTTCCCATAGCCTTCTGCGAATATTTTAAGGTCCTGGTCTTAATCTGTAAGGTCTTAAATAGCTTTGGTTCTACATATCTTAAGATCTTCCCTCCTCCCTTTTGCCACATATTGATTTCTGTGGTTAGTTGAGAGTTACTTCTTGGGTGGTGCCCTCTATGTGGTAAATTATGAACAAACAAGGCAAGGCAAAGTTTCTATTAGATTTTGTTACTATCTTGATCTCAAGGATAGAAACACTCACAAATACTTTATAAAATGATGGGACCGTCCCCTCCCCTCCCTCCAC
This sequence comes from Heloderma suspectum, assembly GCF_057233095.1. Classification (NCBI taxonomy): domain Eukaryota; kingdom Metazoa; phylum Chordata; class Lepidosauria; order Squamata; family Helodermatidae; genus Heloderma; species Heloderma suspectum. The sequence continues at coordinate 79,893,945 of NC_139461.1, read as the reverse complement.
ACAAAGAGAAACGGGAAAGAAACAGGGTGAAGGGGGTGAAGCCCCTGCCTCAGGCAGCAGAGCAGGAGGAGTGGCAAATTTCACTGCTCCCCTACGGCTGCCTCTAGTGGGTGCTTTGGAGAGCACTGCCAAGTGCTGTCCCACTGTGGCATTTGCCGCAGTGAGAGGGTGGCCAGCTGGGCTTTCACCCTCTGGAGAGCCACATTAGCCAAGTAAGTGGCTGGTGGAGCTCTTCAGAAAGCCGGTGAGGCCAAAATGCCTGGCTCTGAGGGGGTCCTTTCTCAGAGCCAGGAATGGGATGGGTGTCCTAGAAGATAGTCTGTACAGGTGATCTCCTTGAACACCCCACCCATGCCTGCCTCTGAAGAAGGACCCCATCAGAGCCAGGCATTTTGGCCTGGCAGACTCTCTGAAGAGCCACTCCAGCTGCCTCCTCCAGAAGAGCAGCTCAGTGGTAAATGTTAGCAGTAAAGGGAAGGGGGGGCATGGCATGGTAAGGGTAAGAGATAAGGCGTGCGATGTGGCAAGGAGGTGCGATGTAGCGGTGGTGAGGGGAAGGGGGATGCAACATGGGAAGGGGATGGGGGCGTTACACGGCAGTAAGGGGAAAGGGGGATGTGATGTGGGAAAGGGAATGGCATGGGGGACGTAATGTGATGGCTCATGTGCTCTCTCACCTCAGGCTGTGGGAGAGCTTGCATTGGGGCCGGACAGAAAGAAAGATCCCAATTTCTCTTGTGCTGATTACAGTTTTTTTGCAAACAGTTTTCTAAGTGTTTTGATACAAATACTTATGCTTCATTTGAGTGTTTGGTGTAGCAGGCCCTTCAGATAGATCAAGATTGCCCACACAAAGATCCAAGTCTGAGTTGAAAGAAGGTAGTATTTGTGCAGTTGACAGAAATGGGATTTGTATGGAATTCTAATGGCTCGTTGCATATAATTTGTCTTCTTAAGGTAATGTCTTTGCTTTCTGGGACTTTTTGCTGGTATTTAAGAGAGCTTTAGATCTATCCTATTTTTATCTTCCAGTCTTTTCCATACAGTATTGTTCTAAATAGTTTTATTTTCTCATGCAAAATATGTTAGCTGTCATTTGAGCGAGATGCATCTCACTACTTTGCCAGTCTGTTTCCAAAATGTGAATCCTTAAAGCTCACCATCTGTTAGACCGCAAAGTTGTTGGTGCTGGTAATCAGGCTGAACACAATTCTATAATGTTCCATCTTTTTATTGTTTGTATTCCATTAAGAATATCCTAATAACTCTAGGAGTTATTGAAAGTATTAAAATTCCTCATACAAGATGGGTTGGTGCTGGTGCTCCGCCCCTGATACCACTTTACAGTGTTGCTCTGCCCAAAGGGGTCCATACGTACAGTGCAAATGCCTGCAGTGGGACGGCCTTCTCAAGGACAGCTATGTGAGAGTGTGAGCCCAAGGCTCGTGCATGATTTAGGTGACTATTTGAACTGGGTCATAGAGATGAATTCTCTCAGCCCAACTTATACCTTCCAGAATTCAACTTCAATAGCAGGTCAGTGGACAACTTCTTCAGAAAACAGGGCTGACTTTTCAGCTCTTCACATATTTCTGGCACAATGTTTTTTAATTTGACTTTCCCCGTTTTTGGCAACCAGCTTTAACCCATTTAAGAGATGTCATGACACCATTGGGCTAGAAGAGCACAAGCTGTGTGGGATACAAACAATGTGCTGTTTGCACACAATAGCATTGCACAGATTGTGCCTGGGGCTGTAATAAAAGAGTGAGCAGACAGCATCTGGCACATTGCCATATGTTGCCCACCAGGGTATACAATTTAGAGATAATGTTTACTTCCTTTAGCTATATTTTCTTTCTGGCTCAGTATCATCTTTTAGAATAACTCATGATAGAAGCTAAGGGCTCATCTGAATTCTACTTACAACAAGGGATTTCAGAGACAAGAAACACTTGTTCTTCTGAATCCCTGCTAATAACGTAAATTGACACTAGGCACAAATGGGCCTTATCTGTGGTGTTTCAGAGTTCCTTTTACATGCACGTCTGACCATTGGTGAGATGCATGTATTCTCTCTTCAGATAATACCTTATTAGAGAGGAATTTATAAGTAGGGATTATGGTGGTCTTCTCTGCAACCTGTATATGTAAGATATATCCAAGTAGGGTAGGAATGCTACCCTACTTGGGGTAGCATTGGTAGCAGAATTTGGGATGAATGATTTGATCCCATCAACTTGAATTATTATTCTAAAAGTTCTGGCAGCCTAAGTGAAATTTGTAGTACCTTACTTAAGCTATTGGATGGTCATTCAGAAAGTTTGCAGTATCCATTCATTTAAAATATTGTAAACATATTATTCTGATATTTAATCCGTCTTGCAGAAACCCCTCCCACCACCAAGTACATCTGGTTCTGCAATATCATCTTTTTTTATGCCGAGAAGACCCATTTTAAATTTTAAATGCTTACTACCTAATTCACTTCTGTTCCACGAGGAGTCAGAAAAATAGAAATTTTGGAGTTGCTAAACCCATGGTTTAGTCACCTTGACTAAACACACATGTGTGAGATTGGTTTAAGACTAAAATCCATACAGGTTTAAGACTAAAATCCATAATTCTTCATGACAGCAGCAACCACTTTTGAGATTTAAAGCAGTGAACATCATCCACCAACGTAGAATTGGCTCAGTGTCAAACTGCCACTGATTTGTTTATGAAAATCTATTAGTTTGGGAATGAGAGATGGAATTCCTCCTATGGATTTCACTTATTTCTATTTATTTATTTATTTACAATATTTATATACCGCTTCATATCTAGAACAGATTTCGGAGTGGTGAACACAAGAAATAAAACAGCAAAAGAATAAAAAGATGAAAACATCACATTAAAATTATATCTGTTTAAAAACACAATACCAATAAAAAATGTAACTGGTCAATTAAGGAATGCCTCCTGGAACAGTGCTGTGTTCAGGAGGCACCAGAAACAATGCAGTGTTGGTGCCTGCCTGACCTCCAGGGGCAGAGAATTCCTAAGAAAGGGGGCCGCCACGCTGAAGACTCTTCTCCTGGTGGACTCCAGTCAGGCCATAGGTCCATGTGGAACCACCAGAAGCAAGCCCTCCAGTGACCTCAGTGACCGGGCAGGTTGGTAAGGGAGAAGGCGCTCTCTCAGGTATCCTGGTACCAAGTTGTTTAGGGCTTTGTAAACTAGTACTAAAACCTTAATAGTGGCCTGGTAGCCAGGTTTAAACCTGGCCCTTATTCATAGTCTGCTATCATTCCCACAAATGTGGACATTCCAAAATATGTCACACGGCACATTTCATTCTGTGGAAAAGTGTTAGACCTTGTAGGGACTGAATTCAATGCCAAAAACTAATTTATTAATAATTCATTACATTAGAATAAGTGTGTGAATGTATATTAAAATAATTACCTTACTCTAGGCTAAGGTGCACATGCCATTTAAACATAATACACTGGATTCAGACCACTGTGGGCATAGCACCAACATACACCGAAATCCACAGGTCCTCTTTCCACATTACCTGTGGTGTACGCACAGGCATCAGACAAGCCATTAAGGCAGGGTTGGGCAACTCTGGGAGGTCCGAGAATCATTTTGCCTCCCTGGACCGCCCCTCTTGGTGGGCTGCACCCCCTGCAGGTGCCCAAAATGGGAGTGAAAAAAAGCACCTGGAGCTGCTACAAAGCACCATATCAGTCAAAATTAGCTTGTTTCCAAGGTAATTTTTACCCTTTGGGGTCTCTGTAGCACCTACGGAGTGCCCAAAATGTCAAAATTAACTTGGAAACAAGCCAATTTGACCCTTGCAGTGCTCTGTAGTAGGTCCGGATGCCATTTTGTTTGCATTTTAAAAAATAATTGTATTTGGGTCTCCCCCCCCCATTTCAATATGGTGTCTGTATGTGGCCAGAGGTCACATGTTGCTCACCCCTGCATCAAGTGGAATGGAAGTCTGATGTGTAGGGTTGTGCAAGACATTTTTCCCATGTCTTCACATTTTCCTTTATTCTGTTGTTGATTTGTTAGACTCTCATTCATATTGTAACTCAAATCTATTTTTGTTGTGTGCTTCCCTTCACCTTTGATTTCTTTTGCCACCACTGATTTTGGCAGTGGCAGCCAAAGTGCTCCAGGGGTGGGGGTGGGGAATGACGGCTGCCACAAAAAATAGTGCTCCCCTAAACTGGTGGTCAACATTTCCTCCCAGAATGTTCTGGAACAGTATCTGGGTTGTTCCAGGAAAATAAAATGTTCATCAGCATTCCCCTCACCCCCCAAGAACAATACAATATCTGGTGCTTTCTGGGAAAATAACATGATAGCCACCAGGAGCATTCATTGAGATTGGCTCCCCTGCTATTAAATAAAGGTACGCTCCTCCATCCTCTAATAGGTATGAATATGAGAAAATAAAAATGCACCCAGTTTCATTGCTCATAACATTTGTTTTGGAATGAATGAGATTTGAATGTAATGGGCGCCATTCAGTTCAATTTATCGTTCATTCTGAAACAAATGCACATTCATACTGGTGTGTGTATCCGATATCCCTATCTTGCTCTCCCCCTCTGCTTAGTCAGCTGAAGGAGAAATGCAAGATTGGCCCAGCCTTAGTGCCAGTTAGTGCATATCATGGAGGGGAGAGGGAAATGAGGCTCAGTTGTGCCTGATGGGGATTCTTCCATGTGCTTTACCCATGGTGGACTGGTTCAAACCCAGAATATTTTTATACGAAACTTAATTCGTGGTAGAGAATTAGGATGAAATACATCCGATGCAGTATTCAAAGGTAATTGTAACTTGTTCCTTATAAACCTCAAGCAAGGTTTACCCAATAATTTGTTGGCATTTTTTCATTCATTCATTCATTCATTCATTGCCTTTTTCTTCCACCAGAGCAGCTTCCAAAGAACAGAAATAAAACAGTCCCTGCCCACAGTCTTACAATCTAAGAGGCATGATAAAAAGGGAAAGGGGATGGGGAAGGAGGACTAGAAGAGGGGGGGAAAGAGAGCAAATTTAGGCACCAGATTCTTAGTGGCAAAGTTGAGCAGGTCTTGTAGATGGATCTAAACAGAGAGGGCAGGCTGCTGTTTCCTCTCCCTCTGATGGCTTCAGCGGTCAGGTATCTGATGGTGTCTCTAGCCTATTCACATAGTTTGTACTGAATGGTTAAGGAATGTGAGATATTCCTGTCATACTCTTCCATCTTGTCTTTCTTTCATGAATGATACTGTGTAGGGCTGAAAGAAAAATGAAGAGTCTGGTGTACCATAAAAATAAATACATTGATTGTACCATGAGCTTTCATGTATCTGAAGTGTAGTGCTAGGTGGTCTTCTTGGCCTTAGTACTAGGCAACCATTTAGCCCTGACTTTAGCCCTCATCAGCTGACCTTTTTGCTAGTTCTGGAAGACAGTGAGTTGTCTAGGAACTGCAGGACACATTTGCCAAATGTTTCCTTGACACTGTTTCTTGGAACAGGTGGTTTGGAATTAATTGCGGCAGTGGGAAAAGTGCCGAGCAGCTGTCTGTTTGAGGCCCATAAATAAGGAGACAGTATGAAGCTCTGCAGATGGGAAGGAAGGGCATGGACTTGTAGGGGTCACCACCTCTAAGTAGGTGACTGAAGTATTTTGAAAAAACAACAAAGAGTCTTGTGATACCTTAAAGACTAACACATTTATTCTGGCCTAAGCTTTCTTGGCCTATGTCTACTTCATCAGATGCATGAAGTATTACACCTGGCAACATCTGGCAGATATTCTCCAATGCAAAGCACATAACTTATATGTGTCTGATGAAGTGGACAGTGTCCACAAAAGCTTATGGTTAGTTTTTAAGGTGCCACAAGACTCTGTTGTTTTTGCCACAACAGACTAACACAGCTACCTATCCCTCTGTAAAGAAACCTGGTAACAACTTGGCATGCTTTGAAGTTGTGCCTTCAAACTGTTTGATACACTTGCATTTTCCCTAACAGGTTTGCTTCCAGTGCTTAATGTTTCCTTGACATGGTTCTTTGCTGCACTTTCTGTGATTTATGAAGCCATAATACACCCCTTATGTAGGGAAACTCTGTGGGAGGTAAGAGAGATCACCGTGTGGAACAAATCAAGAAAATAAAGGTTTTGTCAGGGGAAAATTCTTTGTCATTGAGATCTCTGATTTCTCATGACCTAATGTGTGAGATTTAATAGCTTTCCCATTGGCTGTTGTTGTGTGGATAAATGTATTTTGATTGTCATGTGATTTCACTATAGTTTTGAGGTTATGTCTTCTCTAAGTGGTGCATAGCATATACGTTTTCCCTTCTATTTACTTAGATTACTGCCACAACATGCTGTGTTCTTGGTGATTACTAGTGACATGTGAATTGTGACGGCAAAGAGTCTCATTCATGACAGTGGCCCGTGGCTGTAGAAATGAATGGGTCATGACCACTGCTTTTTATTAAATGCACTTACATCTAGAGATATAAAATTTCTGGAAATTTTGAAGCCATGAGGAGGGGGGAACATTTTCCCTGTTTGTTTTCCCAGGGAAAAAAAGGATTTTGGGGGAGAAAATAGAAAAATAAACAGTACTTTATTTTTAGCACTCTTGATAGATCTAAAGTCACATTCTTGCTACCCCAACATAGTGCCCTCCAGATGTTTTGGACTTCAGCTCCCATCAGCCCCAGGCAGCATGACCGATGGTGAGGAATGCTGGATTTTATAGTCTAAAAGATCTGGAGGGCACCAGGCTGTGGAAAGCTGCTTTAGGGACATAAAAGGTATTGTGCATTATTTGGTTTGCTCACAAAATTATTACTAAAATTAAACACTTTAAAAAGTAAACTCGGTAAATATTGTAATTATTGTCTGAATAAACTATACTTTTAATTTTAATATACCAGAAATTATAATTTTATGAGCAAAGCAAATTATACATAATATATTTCAGGTTCCTATTTTATATCTGACCAGGAGGAACTTCAGCAAGTAGTTCCTGTAACGTCTGAATGTCCTAGAAGCCAGAAAAAGCAGGAAGAACTGAAGGCGGCAGGGGAAGACTGGTGTTCCAGATATCTGTTCCTTGTGTAAGGAAGTTTAGGGAAAATCCTAAACTAGTTCCTGCTTGTGAGGTGAAGCTTAGGGAAATCTGATCTGAAGGAAAAGCTGTGGAAATTTTATTTAGCTGGAAAAGGCTCCACTTAGGAATGGTAAGCAACCATACTTAATTTAAGAACCGTTAATCATTCTCAACCTATTATTTGAAGAGTGACATTTTATTCACTTTTGTAAATAATTTATGTTAATGAACATTTTATTTTTTGTTCATTTTGAAAGTTTTCTCTAGTAGTGGTGTCAGTCCCATGCCTATGCCATAGGAACCAGGCTACTGAGTTTCTTTTAGGTAGAGAGGATTTATTCTAATGGCAGCAGTTCAAAGGTTTTACTGCTGAGGCAGCATTTCCTAGTGGTGGGGTTTAATTGAGAACTTTACTAAAACTGTGGCAGTGAGTTCTATAGACCAAAGCCTCAAAGTTAATTTTATTAAAAAAGAAAGATTCAGTGGGATAACCCACATGGTGTTCTGTCGCATCTGGTGGCAGTGGCAGGATAACCTACAGGGTTTCTTTCATATGTGGATTTTAGATTAGAACTACACTAATGGACTGCTACAGCACCTAACCCAGAAACATAGGATTCTATAGAACAAAACCCAAACTGTCAAGAATGTGCATTTTCTCACATGTTGGAAAGCTGAGCATGACTTGGAGCATCCTTAAATGTCTATCAATAAAAGATACATTGGATCAATACTTTGAATAAGGAATGAAAGAAATAACTATGCTGGGAATCTTACAGAGAGGACTGAAAAAACATTTTCCCCCATGGCTTCATTATTTCTAGATATTTTAAATCTCTAAGGGTGCAAGCCTATGGCTGCTAGTCAGCGGCTAGACAGCCATAGGATATGTTGGTTCCCGGAGAACCAACATTCCCTTCCTCTTGCGCTGCCTTGCAGGCAGTGTGGAACAGCCCCGCGCTCCATGCTCACAAGAGGAGCGCGGAGTGGTGAAAACAGGGCGTTCCTGGGGGTGTTCTGGGGTGGGGAAGGCGGAAATGCTGGTATGACACATCCAATGTGTCATCTGGCAGCAGCTTCCCCCGCTCCGCCTTCCCGTAGCTAGACAGCTGAGGGGACGATCCCCTCCGTGCTTCTCCTGCCCTGCATTAGATAGGCAGTCGCCTCCGAGTTCGGAGGTGGCCACCTATTCTAGTAGGATTGCTACCTAAGTCTGTCTATGAAAGTCTTTTTATTATATAGTTTTTAGAAATCATTTGCAGGGAGTAGAGGCTGAGCAACAATACATAAACACCTTGTGTTAAATATTTTATTCATCACTCTAAAAGTAAATATTTCATAATCCAAAGCTGTTCATTTTTTATGATCTTTCGGGAAAAACCAAAAACAGCTTTTGGGGTTAAAAACAGAAAAAGCATTCCCCTCTGCCGTATTTTCCCATTTTTTTCCCTGTGGGCCTTCACATCTCTACTGACACCTAGCAAATTAGTTGTGATTTAGGGAAACTGGCCTGCTAACCCTGTTCTGTGCTTGCAAGTGAATTCTATACAAAGGTTCACTTTTCTGTAAATCAGATGGCTAAGCTTTCCTGATTTCTGGGTGAATTCTTGAGGGTGGCGCCGCATGATTCAGTGTCTGGACACTTCGCTGAACTCTTGGTTTGCAAAATTATAAGGATAATATGTTGTTGGAGGCTTCTTCTTCTTCCTGTTCTTTTTAAACACTGCCTGTACTTATGGGCATGGAAATAAGCTGTCCTTTTCCTAGTGAAAGTCTTTTGCTGCGCTAGTTCTATGATGCAAAGCAATGATCCTGCTTTTGTGTGTTTTTGTCTCTTTATGTTTTTATATAGGCATATTGGGGAAGCTGGTGTTGGGGCCCTTTCTATAGTTCTGTAACTACCGTGTGTTTATCATGGCTGCTTGTGAAAAACGTTGAAGAGTCTTTTCATGGATTGGCAGGAGACATTGCCTTGTGTCAAACAACATTATTTTTTTCTGGCGCATGCAATTCTAATCATGTAGTGTTCTGTTCTGTCCTTGAGTTTCTCAGGAGGATTTGTCAAAATGTCCAAAGAAGTCATTGCATCATACAGTCAAAGAGGCTGGGCTCATGTCATAAGCAGAGTAACAGTAACAGTCTCTGTACACATTTCTGGGTGTATAAAGGGACAATTTTAGTTACTGGGAAGGAAAAAAGAGGGTCCGTGGATCCTGTAGAGATCTTTCTACTGCTATACTTTTTCTGTCACACATGCGCACAGAGAGAGGGGGGGTATATGGGTGGGTGGGGGTTAGTTTTTATCTTGGGCTTGCTTCTGTAGACATAGCAGAAACCCAGACAATATATCCCACATTTCAGGAGCGAATGCCAGCTTTTCTGACCAGTGTTCTCATCACCGCATGACAAAGCTGCATCTGCTGCCGTTCCCTCTTCTGCTGCTCTATTAATTAATACTACAGGAGCACTCTCCTCCTTTTCTGGTGATGGCTTTAGGACTGCTTTCAACAATACGTTTTCCTATACAGATTTAAAAACAAAACAAAAAACATGTAAGGAGCAGCTAGAAATGGCCATAGCTGAACATCTTTGTAATGTGGTCAGGTGCTCTTCTGAAAGCAAAGCCCACAGATCCTTCGTTGCCATTCAGATATTTCATGCTCTACTGTTCTCCATTAGAAACTTGGATCTGCAGCCATTGTCCTACAACACTTTTTCAGAATGAAAGAAGATGTAACTTGAGAAGAGAGAAGGTCCTGGGCTTCCTTCCCATGTTACAGTATTTACATGTCATTTATTTGTAATGTTGGAGTGTTGCATTTACATGATCAGAATGAGATCTGAAGATTCATACTTTTTGATCTGTCCTTTGAGTTTTCCTGTACACTCTTTTCCTTCCTTGCAATATATCTAATCTAACTCATTCATTTTTAATGGTTGATAGTGGTTATCTTTTAGAGTATGACTATAATTTCAAAACACTTTATGTTCCACATTTCAAGATCTTAAAACTGGAAAGGGGAGGAATGTGGTTTTCTGCATCTACACACAATACTAGAAGCATTTTGTTGAACTGTTGTTCTAAGATGTTTTATAGCAGCAAAAGAAATAAGTAATTTCCTAAACTTGCCCTTTTTACCTAAGGAGGCTGTAAAAATTGTTAATGAAGATGATGTTGCCTTCTGTTGTGCGATGCTAATTGGAAACGGATCACTGCAGTTTATGGGGCACTTATCCTTTCGGGTGCACAATAAATGGCTCACTTTGAGTGATGTTTCCTCATTGATTTCCTACTTTCTTTTGCACCAGAAGAAGTGGCAGAAGTACCAGAGATAAACATGGAGTTGATTTTGAAGTTGACATAATATCTGTAAGCTGTGAATTTATGTGTTTGCTGGAGCAGAGGAAAACATTATAGAAAGCCATCTTCTTTACACCTTAGTTGTTTTCTTGGCTCTGTTTGTCTAAACACATCTGCCATCAGCCTACTCCATCCTGTATTCTGTCAAATTATTTTATTTGGAACAGTTCCCCTTTATTCCACAAAGATGCTTTAATTATGCTTCTATATCACTGACTATATTGGAAAAAGATACAATGGATGCCATAATAATCACATCCTTTCCTATCCTATCGCCTTGTTCTCCATGTGATGCTACAATCTTATTGCAATAATTGAGGAGTTACTGAGTAAAAACCCCTTTGTGTGAATTTAAGTATAAAGATTTTGAATTAAATTATGACTTCAGTCTGTTGTTTCAAATAACACCCTAGATTTCTTAGAATAATCTCTCTTACTCAATTTGTGAACTGTTCATGGTGCAGTTCACAGTTTCTTAAATCTCCAATACCCCTTTTTCTGTAAACAGACTGCAGGGCTGTGGAAAATATATTATTTGCTTTATCTTTAAGTAACTGTATAGTTGTTAAAGAGGAATAGTCTGCCTCTCCCTATATTTTTTTGTGAAATTATGCCCATTACATGTGAAGTTGCTCTGATATACTTTTCATATTAATCAAATAGCATGGCACTATAATGGTGCATCGTAGTATTTATAATTTGTTGGCCATCTGGTTTTTCATAAAGCGTTTCCCCAAGGCAGACCGTTTCATGCTTTTTGACATTACTCTTCAGAATGTTCATACTAACATGCTTATTCTGTTTAAAATAACCTTCTGATGGAGCAAAATCACACTAATGTTGTAGTGGAAACCTTAAGATGCTTTGTTTGAAGTTTTCAAAAATCAAATACATGTATAATGAATGGTAGAAATGAGTGTTTTTGAATCTACTCATTAAGTGTAATTGGCTTCTAAATTCTCACTGTACAATAGCATGGCTGTTTAATGATCCCCCCTCCCAATCAGTCACTTACTTCTGTAAAGGTGTGATGTTGTTTTTACTCAGTAGGCTGTCACTCCGCTTCTTTGCACTTCAAAAAGATCTAAGGTTACTGATTATGACTTTGCTATTCCCTGTTTAATTGTTATATACTTAAAAGGATTCCTAGTTTTAAAACCGTATGGTAAAGAACACGTATAAATCCTTCAGACCTGCAAGTCTATAAAGTTTCAATATCTCTTGTTGTTGTCTTTCTTTTGAAGATTCATGTGATCAGATTCTACGTGCATTTTTTACAGAGGCCTGTCGGCCAGTTCAGACACGAAAATCTCTCTATGCTGAAGCAGTATTCACATGGAACACTAAACTATAATTTAGAGCTTTTTGTATGAGAAGAAATGAGCCCACACCAAGCCCTGGGATGATACGCTCCCCACTTCCTCTCTTTTGGGACCAGGAGGAGGAATAAACCAGAATTCAGTTTTGCTTTAGTAGATTCCTGTCTTCTTGTTATGTGCGAACTGGCAATTGTGGTTTAAAATAATGTCTAGTTTGTTAAACAATCCAGCAAAAAAATATAGGAAATTTTGGGGCTTGTTTAGCAAGAACTAAAGTTTCTTTTAGACCAAGATTCCTGACATGCATGTAATGACAAATCAGGAATCTGCTAAAGTAAAACTGAATGTTGGTTTATTCCACCTCCACCAGAAGGAGGAGAGGGGAAGGGGGACCATGTGAGCCTGAGGCTTTGTTTGGGCTCCTTTCTGTTTGTGCATGTAGTGTTAAACCATGGTTTTAATGTTATGTGCGACTGCTCTCATTTCTGCCCTGGAGATACAGCTGCCTGGGGGAAATAAATCTGACCCAGTGTCTCTCCAGCTATAATTTTCACTTTACAATGGCGATTCATGTGAGCGTGCAGCACACTTTTTAAATGCCCTACTCATGCAAATTGCTTCCAGAGAAACTTCTGAAACAGGAGCACACTGGGTTAGACATTACTTATTTTATGTGGCTGCCTCTCTGGAGATGCTATGTGGATGGGCTGGCATGAGGCTCACTTCTCTGCCTTTCCCTTTCATCCATGCAATTGTGACAGCAGTGGCCAGTGTGTGGAAAGTAATCCATCACAGCAGCTGCACAAGAGAGTGGCAGGTGAGGGCTGGCCGTGTAGATGCATGGCAGTAGGCAGGCACAGTGGCAGAAGGGTTGTGCCACCACTACCACTGCCTAAGAGGTACTGGCTAGAGGCTAAAAATTGCCACCCAAGATCCCCACTATTGTGCCAGATCCCCACTACTATGGATTGACTGCAACTCTGAAGCCCTATGTTCAGCCTGCCTAAAATATAAAATGGCACTGAGTAGCATTCAGTGCCACAAAGGTAGTTTTAGCCTGGGAGTGAGCAAAATGATCGCATCAACCAGTAGAACTGCAAGGCAATTTCAGGGAGACCTGGGCTACATCTACACTAGTGCTTTTTATTGGTATTAAAGTGCACTGATAACAGTTGGGGCACACTAAACATTCCATATGCCGCTTTTCTAGCATTATTTCCTGTCTTTTATTCCATATTATCCAAAATACCACAACAGATGTCATTGTGTGCATTACAAATATAAATGTGCAGGAGTGATATAACGTTACCATGATGGGATCATATCAATATGACACAACGTGTAGATCTGGTCCTGGTTGATCAAGTACATTTTGCCCACTCTCAGGCTAATGTATGTAGATGTTGTAATGCTCTGGAGCAAAATGGTAAATGTTCACGCTTCAAAATGCTTTCAAAAATAAGATGCTGCTCTACTTAGTTATGTACTAGGAAATATGTCATGCTTATGATATTAATTACTGTAAGTAATAATCAAGGGAACTGGCTTACTTGAAAAGTAAGCAATAAACTATTAGGCTGGCACATGAAAGGAGGGAAATAGTGTAGAAAACAGTTAAGTTGGCTTCCACTACTGGTGAATCTGCATAAAAATGCCCATCGTTCATTTCATTTTATCTGTTGGCACTCATTTGCTGTTTGGAATATATACTTGAGCAACACTGAACAAAATGTACCCCTTGAAGATAAGACTTGTTGTAAATGGTTGTGATGGTGAGAACAGCATGCACGAAAGAAGAATGAATCCTTTGGCTACATTTTAATTGTCATCAAATTAAGGGTGTGTGTGGCTATATATATAAAATATAAATCATATAAATTTTAAAATTTAAGGGTCATTTGTATGGATAACACTTTCAGAAGTATTTACTGGCTTGGATCCAGCAGAGCCCTTATATTTGCAAAACAGCCCCTTCTATCCAGCTGAGGCTTCCATGAACGGAATGGTCTGGGGTTGGGGAGAGACCATTTTAGCTGATTTTCCCTTTCCACTGCAGTCCTGCTTTTCACCAACCCACATTGTTCTGGAGGTTCCCCCCAGACTTTCCAGAAAATATTTCGAGGGGCTGCAGGGCAAAGGGGGAAGCAGCAAAAGTTGGCTTCCCACTCATGGGAGACAAGAGCACCGTATTTCGTGAGTAGAACTCTGCATGTGGTTCTTAGGATCTAACTCAATGCATCTAGACATTTTAAATAAGTCATTGGATAGTTCTGACTCTGTTGGCATGTGCAGTCTGGTCTCTTCTGCCTCACTGGAAATCAGGCCAGCTTGGAAAGTAGGTCAAACTACTCACCTTATGGGTGGTGTGGGAAATGCTTCTTGTGCAAGCTGCTTAGAGGAAAAGGTCAGATTGACCAATAGTGGTGCAATCCTGTACTTATCTACTCAGAAGTAAGCCCTATTGAGTTCAGTGGGGCTTACTCCCAGGTAAGGTAAAGTATGAGGAAGGACCATATCTCAGTGGAAGAGCACATGCTTTGCATGCAGAAGTCCCAGGTTCAGTTCCCAGTATTTCCAGATAAGGTTAGGAAAGAATCCTGCCAGAAACCCTGGAGAACCATACCAGTCAGTATTGACGATACTGGGCTAGATGGGCCAAGGGTCTGACTCGGTATGAGACACCTTCCTATGTTTCTATGTAGGTGGGTATCAGATTGCAGCCTAAGGCAGATCTCTTTTTAAATAGCTATCCTTTCCAGTATCTTTCGAGTTAGCATGTTTGAGAGGCAAGCCCGAACTTTACAGAGGTGTTGGCAGGAACTGCAAAGGTTGAATGAGGCCTCTGTTAGAGCCAACATTACATTGCAGAGGCAGAAACTCCAGTAAAGGGGGTGGGGTGGGGAGTAGAAATTAAATCTTAAAAGGTGTGTGTGTGTGTGTGTGTGTGTGTATATATATATATATATATATATATACACACATATATATATTAATAGTTTTGTTTTTGTTTTCCTATGTAACACATCCCTGGTTTTCAGTTAAGATAAGGTTATGTTGCTTTTATTCCATAAGAGCCTCTAGAATAAAAGAAGAGGAAACGGTGTTCCTCAAGCATCTAATACCTAAAGCACATCTTCATTTGTCTGGATTTTAAAATTGAAGCATGTTTCTGTCCTTCAGCCAAAAAACGTTAACTAGTGTAAGAGTAAGAATTACCCACCCTTGGAGGAAGTCTAACTCTGCCTCCCCGAACCTGGGCCCCTCCAGGTGTGTTGGACTACAACTCCCACTATCACCAGTCAGTTGCAGGGGGATGATGGGAGTTGTAGTTCAACACATGTGGAGGGACCCAGGTTGAGGGCAGCTGTTCTAACCTTTCCCTACTCCTGGTGTTTCTGGGTGTGCCACATAAGCGGATGGAAAGAAACCCAGAGCAGTGACATGCTGAAGCGAAGCAAGCTGCTTCCTCCATAGGTTGGATGTTTTTGGCTCACAGGAGCTTTAATTAATTTTTTATATATTCTTGCAGCAAATTACTGTCCCCCCAACACACCATTTGGGAATGACTGAGATGAGACAATGCTATTTTAGTTTTGCTTTTTAATTTAAAAAACTGGCATGTACAGTACATGAGTATGCAGGAAATGAATTCAAGCAAATTGATGATTTTGAGGCATGGAATGGGGTCTTGGATAGGATGGGATGTCCCTTTTTAAGTTGAATTCCATGTTCCCTCCCCCTCCCCCCATAATAGGAGTGATTGAAGGCCTGGACATTCTTTTATGTTTATCATTAAAAGTGTGTGTGTGAGAGAGAGATCTTGCAGGTTTTAGAAGAAACATTAAACTGTGACAATAGACAGGAAGCAACACTTGGCCAACAGTAATGAGTTTTTTCAGGATTGGGAGCCTTGGGCTATATAGCTCCTGAATGGCCTTTTTCTTAAGGTAAAGCCCCTCCTATGCTGAAAGACTCTGACATTCCTTCACTCCAAAGAATGTTGCTATCATATGAAGTATTTTGGAGATTGCAAACACTGTTACAGTACTAGTGTGTAGTGAAAGTGGAGTTCATTATCTCCTTTGAAGAATTGCTATGGCTGGTCTGAAACTCCTGTGGGATGATAGTACTTTATTTTAAAGATATGGACAATCATACTCTCAGTGTAAACCAGTGATGTAGAATAGTTGTGAACTTCAGTGGCCTTGATTCAAACTGTAGATATGTGACAGTGCTTCATTGCCTTTGTTTGTTTTTCAAATAAGGACAGAACTACACGTACCTCCACCATTCTTCAAAGCTCAGCCACCGCCCACTCTTCTGAGGGCAGCGGGAGGGGGGGCTATTTCCAGGAGTGGGGGGTACTTATCTCTTCACTTGCCTGCTGCTTTCCCCCTCAGCCTGGTTACCAGATGGAAAGGAAACCTGAGGCTAAACTCTAAAGATGCATGATTTGTCCACAAGTCCAACCACTTTATGGTTGTGTGCTGTGGAACTGGCAGCAGAGAAAAGAAAAAACCAAATGAGAAGAGCAGTTCTCCCTCTAGCCATTTTACCAGACAGGATTTCTAAATGTTTTCCTCAAAGGTGACAGTATTGCAGGATTAGTGTTGCTCATGGTAGCAAGTTCAGCAAACAGCCAATTAAAAATAAAATATAATTGGTCATATTCTTCAGTGATATCAAAGATGTCCAGGGTTCCTAAGATCTTTCAGAGGAAACCTTAGTTTTAGGGCCTGTCTGCTTTGCAGCCTCTTTTTGTTTCTGAGCTGTGATTTAGGAAGCTATACCAAGACAACAAATCCCCTTCATGGATCACTGCTTTGTTGTGGCGAAGGGGCTTGCGTAACTCAGTGAAGCCGTAAGCTATGCCATGCAGGGCCACCCAAGACGGACAGGTCATGGCGGAGAGTTCTGATAAAATGTGGTCCACTGGGGAAGGAAATGGAAACCCACTCCAGTATTCTTGCCAAGAAAACCCCATGGAACATATCACAAGGCTAAAAGATATGACGCCGGAAAATGAGCCCCTCAGGTCGGAAGGTGTCCAATATACTACTGGGGAAGAGCAGAGGGTATTTCCAAGTAGCGCCAGAAAGAGTGAAGCGGCTGGGCCAAAGACAAAAGGACACTCAGCTGTGGATGTGTCTGGTGGTGAAAAGAAAATCCGATGCTGTAAAGAAGAATATTGTTTAGGAACCTGGAATGTAAGATCAATGAATCAAGGTAAGCTGGAGGTGGTCAAACATGAGATGGCAAGATTGAACATCAACATCTTGGGAATCAGTGAACTCAAATGGACAAGCATGGGCGAATTTCATTCAGGTGACCATTATATCTACTACTGTGGGCAAGAATCCCTTAGAAGAAATGGAGTAGCACTCATAGTCAATAAAAGGGTGGGAGAAGCAGTACTGGGGTACAATCTCAAAAACGATAGAATGATCTCAGTACGAATCCAAGGCAAACGATTTAACATCACAGGTCACAAAGAGTCGGACACGACTGAACGACTGAACAACAACAACAAATTCAAGTCTATGCCCCAACCACTGAGGCCGAAGAAGCTGAGGTTGATCGGTTCCAAGAAGACCTACAACACCTTCTAGAACTAACACCAAAAAAAGATGTCCTCTTCATCATAGGGGATTGGAATGCTAAAGTAGGAAGTCAAGAAATCACCGGTATAACAGGCAAGCATGGCCTTGGTGTACAAAATGAAGCAGGACAAGGGCTAATAGAGTTTTGCCAAGAGAACATGCTGATCATAGCAAACACTCTTTTCTAACAGCACAAGAGGCAACTCTACACATGGACATCACCAGATGGTCAATATCGAAATCAGATTGATTATGTCCTTTGCAGCCAAAGATGGAGAAGCTCTAGACAGTCAGTAAAAACAAGACCTGGAGCTGACTGTGGCTCAGATCATGAGCTTCTTATTGCAAACTTTCGGCTTAAATTGAAGAACGTAGGGAAAACCACTAAACCATTCGGGTATGACCTCAGTCATATCCCTTATGAATATACAGTGGAGGTGAGGAATAGATTTAAGGGATTAGACCTGACAGACAGAGTTCCTGAGGAACTATGGACGGAGGTCCGTAACATTGTTCAGGAGGCAGCAACTCAATCCATCCCCAAGAAAAAGAAATGCAAGAAAGCAAAGTGGCTGTTTGATGAGGCTTTACAAGTAGCTGAGGAAAGAAGGGAAGCGAAAAGCAAGGGAGAAATGGGAAGATATATCCAACTGAATGCAGATTTCCGGACAATAGCAAGGAGAGACAAGAAGGCCTTCTTAAATGAACAATGCAAAGAAATCGAGGAAAACAACAGAATGGGAAAGACTAGAGATCTCTTCAAGAAAATCAGATCTCAAGGGAACGTTTTGTGCAAAGACAGGCTTGATAAAGGACAAAGAAGGCAGGGACCTAACAGAAGCAGATGAGATTAAGAAGAGGTGGAAAGAATACACAGAAGAACTATACAGGAAAGATCTGAATGCCCCTGATAGCCATGATAGTGCGGTCACGGAACTTGAGCCGGACATCCTCGAGAGTGAAGTCAAGTGGGCCTTAGCAAGCATTACTAACAACAAAGCTAGCGGAGATGACAGTATTCCATCTGAGCTATTTAAAATCCTAAAAGATGATGCTGTTAAAGTGCTGCACTCAATATGCCAGCAATTTTGGAACACTCAACAGTGGCCACAAGACTGGAAAAGGTTAGTTTACATTCCAATTCCAAAGAAGAGAAATGCCAGAGAATGTTCAAACTACTGTACAATTGCGCTCATTTCACATGCCAGCAAGGTAATGCTCAAAATCCTACAAGCTAGGCTTCAGCAGCATGCGAACCGAGAACTACCGGAAGTACAAGCTGGGTTCCGAAGAGGCAGAGGAACTAGAGATCAAATTTAGGAAAGCTATGGCAAACCTAGACAGCATAGTAAGAAGCAGAGACATCTCCTTGTTGACAAAGGTCCGTCTAATCAAAGCTATGGTTTTCCCAGTAGTAATGTATGGCTGTGAGAGCTGGACTATAAGGAAGGCTGAGCGCCGAAGAATTGATGCTTTCGAGCTGTGGTGCTGGAGAAGACTCTTACGAGTGCCCTGGACTGCAAGGAGGTCAAAGCAGTCCATCCTAAAGGAAATCAACCCTGAGTGCTCACTGGAAGGACAGATACTGAAGCTGAAGCTCAAGTATTTTGGCCACCTAATGCGAAGAGAAAAGTCACTAGAAAAGACCCTGATGCTGGGAAAGACTGAAGGCAAAAGGAGAAGGGGACGGCAGAGGATGAGATGGCTAGATAGCATCACGGATGCAATGAATATGAACTTGAGCACACTCCGGGAGAGAGTGGAGGACAGGAAGGCCTGGCGTGCTATGGTCCATGGGGTCACGAAGAGTCAGACACGACTTAACGACTGAACAACAACAACCAAGACAAAATAGAGGTATTTATTGCATGGGATTTGCATATCTTTCCACTCTGTGGATTCCACCATGCTTCTGACCCTACAATTTCCCATGGTCTTCTATGTGGACCACCAGGAATTTTGCGTGGGATCAGAATGGGTGCTATGTGGCTAGTGAGATCTATTAGCTAAACGATACAACAACAATAATCTAAATGATATAAAAATGTGCCCATGAATTAGAATGGGCCAGGTCATGAGGAACAAGTGTGTCCCAAGCCCACTTGAGACGGGCAAGCATTGTGTACAGGTCTCCCTGTTTAAGTATATGAGGGAAGCGCTAAATTGACTAATGAATGCACCATATTTTACGTTGCTAGTGTTGTTGCTTCATAAGGTTATGCACACCTTATGGCCTCTATTAGCTATCACATCGCAGCATGTAAATGCAAGTCCACTACCATTTTAGAATTAATCCTTATACAATAGTATTTGATTATGTGTTTTGAAAAATACATCAGTGATTCCATCGTCTCTTCCATAGGTTAAGGAAGCATATTGTTGTTGTTGTTCAGTCGTTAAGTCACGTCCGACTCTTCGTGACCCCATGGACCATAGCACACCAGGCCTTCCTGTCCTCCGCTCTTTCCCGGGGTGGGCTCAAGTTCATATTCATTGCATTGGTGATGCTATCTAGCCATCTCATCCTCTGCCGTCCCCTTCTCCTTTTGCCTTCAATCTTTCCCAGCATCAGGGTCTTTTCCAGGGAGTTTTCTCTTTGCATTAGGTGGCCAAAATATTTGAACTTCAGCTTCAGTATCTGTCCTTCCAATGAGCACTCAGGGTTGATTTCCTTTAGGATGGACTGTTTTGACCTCGTTGCTGTCCAAGGGACTCGTAAGAGTCTTCTCCAACACCACAGTTTTAAAGCATCAATTCTTCGGCGCTCAGCCTTCCTTATAGTCCAGCTCTCACAGCCATACATTACTACTGGGAAAACCATAGCTTTGATTAGACAGACCTTTGTCGGCAAGGTGATGTCTGTGCTTCTTACTATGCTGTCTAGGTTTGCCATAGCTTTCCTCCCAAGGAGCAAGCGTCTTTTAATTTCATGGCTACAATCACCGTCTGTGGTGATCCTGGAGCCCAAGAAAATAAAATCTGTCAGTGCTTCCATTTCTTCCCCTTCTATATGCCAGGAAGTGATGGGGCCAGATGCCATGATCTTCGTTTTTTTAATGTTGAGTTTCAAACCAGCTTTTGTACTCTCCACTTTCACCCTCAACAAGAGGCTCTTTAGATCCTCTTCACTTTCTGCCATTAGGGTGGTATCATCTGCGTATCTGAGGTTGTTGATAATTCTCCCAGCAATCTTAATTCTGACCTGTGATTCATCCAACCCGGCGTTTCTCATGATGTACTCTGCATATAAGTTAAATAAGCAGGTGACGATACACAGCCTTGTCGTACTCCTTTCCCAATTTTGAACCAATCGGTTGTTCCATGTCTGGTTCTTACTGTTGCTCCTTGACCCTCATACAGGATTCTCAGGAGACAGGTAAGGTGGTCTGGTACTCCCATCTCTTTAAGAATTTGCCAGAGTTTTTGTGATCCACACAATCAAAGGCTTTAGCATAGTCAGTGAAGCAGAAATACATGTTTTTCTGGAATTCTCTTGCATTCTCCATGATCCAGCGAATGTTGGTGATTTGATCTCTGGTTCCTCTGCTTCTTCAAAACACAGCTTGTACTTCTGGTAGTTCTCGGTTCACATGCTGCTGAAGCCTAGCTTGTAGGATTTTGAGCATAGCCTTGTTGGCATGTGAAATAAGCACAATTGTACGGTAGTTTGAAAACTCTTTGGCATTGCCCTTCTTTGGAATTGGAATGTAAACTGACCTTTTCCAGTCTTGTGGCCAGTCTTGAGTGTTCCAAATTTGTTGGCATATTGAGTGCAGCACTTTAACAGCATCATCTTTTAGGATTTTAAATAGCTCGGCTGGAATACTGTCATCTCCGCTAGCTTTGTTGTTAGTAATGCTTCCTAAGGCCCACTTGACTCCACTCTCAAGGATGTCCGGCTCAAGTTCCGTGACCGCACTATCATGGCTATCAGGGACATTCAAATCTTTCCTGTATAGTTCTTCTACTGTGTATTCTTTCCACCTCTTAATCTCATCTGCTTCTGTTAGGTCCCTGCCTTCTTTGTCCTTTATCATGCCCGTCTTTGCACAAAACATTCCCTTGAGATCTCTGATTTTCTTGAAGAGATCTCTAGTCTTTCCCATTCTGTTGTTTTCCTCGATTTCTTTGCATTGTTCGTTTAAGAAGGCCTTCTTGTCTCTCCTTGCTATTCTCTAGAACTCTGCATTCAGTTGGATATATCTTCCCCTTTCTCCCTTGCTTTTCACTTCCCTTCTTTCCTCAGCTACTTGTAAAGCCTCATTAGACAGCCACTTGGCTTTCTTGCATTTCTTTTTCTTTGGGATGGATTGAGGTGCTGCCTCCTGAACAATGTTACGGACCTCCGTCCATAGTTCCTCAGGCACTCTGTCTATCAGGTCTAATCCCTTAAATCTATTCCTCACCTCCACTGTATATTCATAAGGCATATGATTGAGGTCATACCCGAATGGTTTAGTGGTTTTCCCTACGTTCTTCAATTTAAGCCGAAAGTTTGCAACAAGAAGCTCTGATCTGAACCGCAGTCAGCTCCAGGTCTTGTTTTTACTGACTGTCTAGAGCTTCTCCATCTTTGGCTGTAAAGTACATAATCAATCTGATTTCAATATTGACCATCTGGTGATGTCCATGTGTACAGTCGCCTCTTGTACTATTGGAAAAGAGTGTTTGCTATGATCAGCGTGTTCTCTTGGCAAAACTCTATTAGCCTTTGTCCTGCTTCATTTTGTACACCAAGGCCATGCTTGCCTGTTATCCCAGTGATTTCTTGACTTCCTACTTTAGCATTCCAATCCCCTATGATGAAGAGGACATCTTTTTTTGGTGTTAGTTCTAGAACGTGTTGTAGGTCTTCATAGAACCGATCAACCTCAGCATCTTCGGCATCAGTGGTTGGGGCATAGACTTGAATTACTGTGATGTTGAATGGTTTGCCTTGGATTCGTACTGAGATCATTCTATCATTTTTGAGATTGTATCCCAGTACTGCTTTTCCCACGCTTTTATTGACTATGAGTGCTACTCCATTTCTTCTAAGGGATTCTTGCCCACAGTAGTAGATATGATGGTCACCTGAATTAAATTCGCCCCTGCTTGTCCATTTTAGTTCGCTGATTCCCAAGATGTTGATGTTCAATCTTGCCATCTCATGTTTGACCACCTTCAGCTCGCCTTGATTCATTGATCTGACATTCCAGGTTCCTAAACAATATTGTTCTTTACAGCATCAGATTTTCTTTTCACCACCAGACACATCCACAGCTGAGTGTCCTTTCGGGTTTGGCCCAGCCGCTTCACTCTTTCTGGCGCTACTTGGAAATACCCTCTGCTCTTCCCCAGTAGTATATTGGACACCTTCCAACCTGAGGGGCTCCTCTTCCGGCGTCATCTCTTTTAGCCTTGTGATACGTTGCATGGGGTTTTCTTGGCAAGAATACTGGAGTGGGTTTCCATTTCCTTCTCCAGTGGACCACATTTTGTCAGAACTCTCCACCATGACCTTGGGTGGCCCTGCACAGCATAGCTTATGGCTTCACTGAGTTACGCAAGCCCCTTCGCCACAACTAGGCAGTGATCCATGAAGGGGAAGGAAGCATATGCTAAGAGCCAAATCTCATGTTGTGTTAAAGGTGTCTTTACATTTGTGAGTTATATGCATTTTAAATGATAGTCACAGTGTCAGAAGCAGCTTTCCTCCCTGGACAAATAGTGCCTTGAGGGGAGGGAGCTTTTCTTTGGGAAAGTAGCCCATAGGGAAAGGGTTAACCCCTTCTATTTGAACAGTGGTCCCAATCCAAGAGAATCCTCCCATGGCTGCTATTTGTTTTAAAAACACACACAGTTTGGTCCTAAGAGTTTATGTGCATTCGTGCCTTTACCTTAGCGGTGTGGGAACCATTAAGCTCTGGTAAACTCGCCCCATGTGGAAGGTATCCACAGCTTGACTCCTTCCCATGCTTGGCTGGATCTTCTTCTCAGGAGGGCTGATCCTGCTGTGGGAAGAAGCCACATAATGGCATCATCCAACATGGTCTAGATCAGCTTTCCCCAACCTGGTGCCCTGCTGATGTTTTGGACTTCAACTCCCATCACCCCCACTAGCATGGCCAGCGGTTGGGAATGCTAGAAGTTGTAGTCCAAACATGTAGAGGGAACCAGATTGGGGAAGGCTGGCCTAGTTTTTCCAGCCTTATCAGAGCAGTGCAGGAAGGGCATACACTGCAGCGGCTCCCATGTTGCTAAGGTAGTATCAGCTGTAATATCAACTGGGCAATATAATTGTTCCATCTTCTTCTCTATCCATGAATGTGGGAGCCTCAGATGTAATTGTTTGTCATCACAACAAACACTGCATTTGAATGTTATTGCCAAAATGTGCTGTTCCTTTAGTTAATTAATTTAAAATGTCACCTTCCATGGTCAGGGATAGGTCAGTAGGCAGAAGTAACTCCTCGAGAATTTAGAATAAGGCCTGCTGCCATAATTCCTAAAAAAACCAGGATTGACTCAACTATACAGGCAGGCTGTAGTGGCGCAGTTCAAGAACTGCCAGTCATGCGAGAAGCAGTGGGTGAGTGAGTTCAGGCTCTTGTACTGCTTCCAGCATATAGCTGGCTCTTGGTGCAAACGGAACCCCTCAGAATCCCTCTGCAAATATGCAGGACCTCCAGAGTGCACTCCCTGTTTTCACGGGGATGTCCAGGAAACAAGAGCCCCTTAATCAGACCCTGCAAGAAACAAAACGTTGTGGGAGGAACTGAGACTTTTCAGGATAAGTGGAAGACAAACTGCTTAATATTGCTTTTATGAAGTTTTGCTGGTCTGCTTTTTCTAGTTCTGGGAGAAGGCTAACATGCAGAACTTTCAACAGCAGACAGGGCAAACAAACATTTTTATGATTCAAGTCCAGAACTAAATAGTCAAGGTTATAGTGGTACAGATAAACTCAAAAAGTTCACTGAGTTCTCATATCTTGCATGGGGTTGCTTTTCTTGGCAGTCTCAACAAAAGAGTATGCAGGCTGCCATAACCTTTTGCTGCTGTTCCCAGGCATGCTGGTAACGCTTTCTAAAGACTACTCTAACCTTCTCTGGAACCAGGTCATTGAGAACTGAAATATGTCCTTTCTCTCCCTGCTAACTGGGAAGATTATAGGTACATGTGAGCTCTGGTCATCTCTGATTTTTGATCATTTGATTCTGGAAGGAAGTATAAAAGGCATACTTCTATATTCATAATAAATGTATAATAAATACGAAAATAGAACTCCTACAACAGGAGTTCTGTTTTCCTACTAGTGCATGTACAAAAGAACAAAGGGTGCTGCTACTCAGAGTTATATTGCTGGGGGTACCTTGTCCATAGAACATTTGCAATACGCAGCATGAGGACCATCCTAATTGAATGTGCATACAGCACCCTGCACCCATCAGTCATTGTGACCAGAATGAGCAATGCTTTGTAGGATCGATGATTTGTGTTGCGCTTTTTTATGTAAAGTATTTATCAGCTGCCTTTCCAGGTTAGCTCACAAAGTACACTGGCCTGCTTTTTGTAGTCCTGGAAGACAGTTAACCTGCAAAAGATTCAGCAGCAGACAAAGCAAACAAAAATAAAAACAAGAATAAAAAATAAAATAGTGTGAAAAACCAGCATAATAGCACAAAAACAGCACAGAATGAATAACAATGAAACATAAATAGTTGAGCATCCTTTATCTGCCTTCCTGAAATCCTCAAAGAGGACACCAGAAGAATCTCCCTTCACACTCCAGGTTATTCTTTGAGAAGGATGCATCTCAACTACCACAGCTTGGACAAAGTAGGAACATGAATGGGGCTTCTGGTGACCATCAGAGGGAGTTCTATTTTCCTACTTTACATGTTCATATAAGAGAAGGAAACCTCCTTGAGAGGTCCTGGCCTCACATCATTTAGTGCTTAAGCACTTTGAATTGTGCCCCCCCAAAATTGGGAGCCAATGTTTATTTTATTAATTAATTAATTAATTAATTGTCTTAATCGCCCATCTGGCTGGTCACCCAGCCACTCTGGGCAATGTACAATGATAAACAAAACAGTAAAATTAAACATTAAAACATCCAGTGTGGTGTAGTGGCGAGAGTGTTGGACTGGGAGCCAGGAGATCCGGGTTCTAGTCCCCACTCGGCCATGGAAGCTCACTGGGTGACTTTGGGCCAGTCACACACTCTCAGCCCAACCTACCTCACAGGGTTGTTGTTGTGAGGATAAAATGGAGAGGAGGATGATAATGTAAGCCGCCTTGGGTTCCTTGCAAGAGGAAAAAAGGCGGGATATAAATGCAATAAATAAATAAATAAATCCTGTACTAAAAATACCCTAACCCACCTCACATGCCTGCCTGAACAACCAAGTTTTCAATGCATGGTGGAAGCTCATTAAAGAGGGAGCATAGCAGAGTTCTGTAGGGAGGGAGTTCCACAGAGTGGGGGCCACCACAGAGAAGTAGGGATGTACGAAAGTGACTTACCTTTCACGGCTTATGTTGATGGTGGGGGGGGAGGTGTTCCGTCCCTCCCCCCGGAATTCTGGCCGAGGGGGAGGCACTCTGTTCCTCCCCCCAGAATCCTCGAACGGCCGGCTGTGCTCCGCGGCAGCTCCGCGGAGCAGCCGGCCAGGCCCGGCCCAGCCAGGCCAGAGCTGTCCGCAGCCGGATTTCTGGCTGCAGAGGGCTCTGGGTAAAAAAAAAAAAAAAGCGTACGCAAATGGCAGAGGCTATGGCCACCACCATTTGCGTTCCTTCTTTTTACTGTCTTAATCTACGTAAATATTTACATAGACTATGATGGCAAAAATCAAGGGGAACGCAAATAGCGTAGCGGGCACCATATGCATCCCCTTTTGATTCCCCGTTTTAGCCTACGTAAAGATTTACGTATGCTAAAATGGTGAATGAAAAAGGGACGCAAATAGCGCCTGCTACACTATTTACATTCCCCTTGATTTTCGCCGTCATAGTCTACGTAAATATTTACGTAGATTAAGACGGCCAAAAAGAAGGAATGCAAATGGCGGCGGCCGTAGCCGCCACCATTTGTGTACGCGTTGTTTTTTTTTTTTAAACCCACCCCCAACCATGATAGGCTACGTAAAGATTTACATAGCATATCACGTCTTTCTTTTTTTTTTTCACAAGCCTGGAAGTGGCGGTGGCGGCAGCCGGTCGGAAGACTGGCCGCCTCCTTCGCCGGAGCCTTCGCCGGAGCCGCCGCTGCCCGGAAGATCCGCCCCAGGTAAGTCTCGTCCCGGGGGGGATCCATGGGGGGGTGGCAGGCCGTTCCGCCACAGATTTCGGGGGGCCGAATGCACTGGCATTCGGCCTCACCAAGATCCGTGGAGGAATTCTCTGACATCCCTAGCTGCAGGTGACTTTGCAGTAGCCTAAGCTGAATGTTCTAAGGCATGAATGTGAGGGGCCAGTTCCATTTTTGTTAGGAAAGGGTTAGCTGGTTTTCCAAGCTAAGCTGGCAAAAATGACTCCTGGCTACAGGCACCACCTGAGCATGCAAGAGCACTCCCAAAATATGAACCAGATTATAATGGATGAGTGGAATCCCACCCAGAACAGTTCATACACATAGTCCCAGATTATCCAGTACCTCAACCACAAACAACTCCTTTCTTCTCTGGATTAAGCTTCCATTTATTCTCCTTCATCCAGTCCATCACTGATCCCAGGCATTGGTTCAGAACCTCGATTGTCACCCTAGAACTAACTAGAAAGGAAAAACAGAGTTAAGTATTATTTATTTATTTAAAACATTTCTTGGCTGCCTTTCAGGGCAGAAGCTCTCCCAAAGTGGCTTACAGCAATAAAATACATAGAAACGGTTAAAATATTAAAAGCAATAAAAACATAAAAACAATAAAAGCCAACAATAAAACCAGAAGCAACAATAACGGCAGTAACAGCAACAATAGCAGTCAACATATTATCAACATATTGATGACACTGTACACCAGATTCATGGACAACATCACTTAGTGGTTTCCGGTACATGTTAAATGGCACAGGCCAATGGCCACAGAATGGAGTAGCAGCCCCCCATCAGTCTCTAAAACATGAGTTAGCAGCTTATGGCCCTCCAGATGTTGTTGACTGCAGTTCTCATCATCCCCCACTATTGGCTTTGTTGGCTAGGGCTCATAGGAGTTGCAGTCCAACAACATCTGGAGGGCCACAAGTTGCAGACCCTTGCTGTAAGACCTGCCTGTCTTTAAGGGCCAGACCACTGCACAACAGTGAGTCAGTTTTTATAACACAGCAAGCTCCAATGGGTTCATTCACCTGCAGGGTGCCAGCCACCATTTTGAATATAGAAGACCAAGGTTTATCTGAAGGTTGTTTAACCCTTGCATAGCCCCTGCCTCCCAGGTTCGCATAACATGACAAGCCATGTCGCACCCCTTGCATATTCAAAATGATTGCCCGCACATCACACAGCGCCCTGTGGGTGAATTAGCCCACTGTAGATTACTGTGTCATGCAAACCGGCCCATTATTTCCTTTTGCCATCCCAACAAGGGACTCAACAGGGCGCCATGGTTGATGGCTCTGAAAACCATTGAGAAGTTCAGGAGAATCAACAGTCACGCTTCCTCTGTCAGTTTCATGACATATATCATTTACCAGGGTGATTAAGACAGTTCCAAAACCAACCCAAAACCAGATTGATATATTTTCTAGTCAAGCATTGTCATCCAGCAAAGGTTGGAGCTGAACTATCACTACACACTTAAAACACCTTGCTGTAAACACAGACAAGATGTTAGGGGCTGGCTAATAATTATTCAAATCACTGTGTATAAGGAAGGGTGTCCCCCCCCCGAAATTGTTTCACTACAGCCTTCTTCAAGAGTACAAGGTCCATCTTGTCCATCAAGGAAGAATTCACAACCTCCTCTACCCTCTTCTCACTGTTTAATTAGCCAAGAAGAGCAAGACGTATGCATAAGATCACTTATGACTTGTGAATTCTGCATAAGATCACTCATACCAGTTCCCTTGGCTATAGAGCAATTAGTATTCACAGTTCAGTGCCAGCCAGATTTAATCATATTTAGAATAAATATATTTATCATTTAAACACTACTTAAACACTATTCTTATCCAAACCCAAACTAAGTACTGCCATTGCATTGACACTGATATACGGATTTTGCTTCAAGCAAAGCATTGTTGTTGTTGTTCAGTCGTTAAGTCATGTCTGACTCTTCGTGACCCCATGGACCATAGCACGCCAGGCCTTCCTGTCCTCCACTCTCTCTCGGAGCGTGCTCAAGCGTACTAGTTTTTAATATCTCATGATATAAAATGATGGTTTTGACTGCCTTGCCATACCTGTAAATGTTAATATTGCTTATGGCTTGCAATATGAAGCTCCGTTTGGGCATTTCCAGGGTGGTTTACAAAAAGACTGTGTTGGGGAGATGACAGATGCACCAGCATCTCCAGTACTAAAGTGTGTTCTGGCAAATAAGGAAGGAAGGTATGTGAAGGAAGGGGAGCCCTCTAGGTAACAAACCTGCCACTTACGGTACAAGGGAGAGTACATATGCAATATGCCCCTATGCTGAGTTAAATAGGTGTGTCTAACTCTGAACAGAATTGGGTTGTAACTAGCTTACTGTGTTATGTGCTTTCAGCGGTAGTCTATTTTATCAGTTCATGAAGCATCCCATTCAGTAGGCTGTTGCCTATGAAAACACATGCCATAATGAGCTAGTTCATCTCTTAAGATGCTGCACCAAGCTCTAATAGAGCTAGTCATCTTAAATTTATCTGAAGCACATTCCCTTTTATGGGGAGTGGCCAGAAAATCAAGTGAGCAAAGAATATTGTGACCTTAATGGAGAAGAGATAATATATGTGCATGCCACACCTATGTATATGTTGGTTTATTTCTCCTCTGTATTTTCTTAATCAGTCTTCCCACTGCCAATACCACTCCGTCAATTTGCCAAATTGTGCGTTTTTAAAACATAAAAAACAACTAAGTGGAGTTTTTAATACTGGGGTG
Source organism: Heloderma suspectum (assembly GCF_057233095.1). Classification (NCBI taxonomy): domain Eukaryota; kingdom Metazoa; phylum Chordata; class Lepidosauria; order Squamata; family Helodermatidae; genus Heloderma; species Heloderma suspectum. The sequence continues at coordinate 79,864,484 of NC_139461.1, read as the reverse complement.
GTATGATTTGGTTCAGGGTATGCTGTTCAACTGGAAACTGGAGATCACTGGCTTTCAGTTTAAGATGTATGTGTGTGCGTTTATATTCAACACTTAAATAGATAATCCTTTTCTAACGTGCATATGCTCAAAGTACCCTGTCAATAAAACTCAACTGGGTTTAAGATCTGACTTAGTGTAATTAGCTAACCTCTCTCAGTGCTTTTAGGTCGACTCTAGGAGCACAATGGTTGATTTGGTCCCCATTATATTTGTTTAACTGCTCTAAAGTAAGTTTCTAACAATAGATCCTTACACTTAAATAGCGATGGAAGAGGATGGATGCTCCATCCATCATTTAGGCCTTCCCCTCCTGCTGTCTCAACTGATAGGCAGTTTTACTGATGCTGATAGTCAGCAAGAAGAGATCAGGAAGTGAGAATGATGCATCAAAACAATCTCTTGTCCTAAGAGGAAATCGGAAAACTTTCCTCTCAAGGAACTTCTTTGTCAATTGTTCTTTGTTAATTGTGCTCATACCACACAGCAGCATTTCACCCAGTTTGATGGACTATGATGTCATCCTTCTGATCTGTGACAGGACAGACTTTGCAAAGGAAAAGACTTAAAAGACTTGACTGTCAGTCTAGGCATGCTTTGGGATCTTCGGAGTATCCAAAGATACTCTTCGGCATTGCTTGGGTCAACTAGTGACTTTCAAAGTTGCTGCAGTATGTACCTGCTTCTAAGGACGCTCCAGAGCACATTTTGTCCAGGCATCACTAGAGGCATTGAGTCTTTAACAGGACTCTCTAGATTTGCCCCATGATCAGCCTTAGGCTGGAGACTGGAAAAAGGGAGGGGCGGGGGAAAGCAAAATCAATGATAGAACAGACTTAGCCAGGTAGAAATATTATTTATGACCCAGGATAAAGCAAAGAAAAACAAGTAATGAGTCCATCCATTAAAAAAAAAAAAATCAGAAGAAATTGCTATGCCAGACCTCATACTTTAAATATTTTGGATATTTTTCTTATGAAAATTCAAGCTGAGCTAAAATGTAGATTCTCCTCAGAAAACAACAATAAATTGTTTTTGTTGAACTGACCTCATATTTACCACCTTCCAGTTCTGAAGAGCATACAGCGCTCCCTGCACTTTTCATCCCAAGTACATTGTGTCTGTTTTCAAACACACACTTCCAAGCTTAATGAGAACAATCTACTGCATGTATACTCTTCAGAAACATACCGAAAAGAACATTGATAACTTTCTTGATGAATCTTATAATGTTCTTGCAAGCCATTTGGACTCTTTCCCTAACTCTCTACTTCTCAGTGTTTCATTTTTTTAAAGCAAATAACATTCTATATTAATTAGGTCTGAAATATTGGCAAAAAGTAAATGCCATTGAAAGTAAAACGTTTTAAATATATATGAAGTATTTTTATTTAACCATTGCATTTCTCCCTAAAGTATAAATCATGCAAGTTGTAAGAAGTAGCATACTGTGGCTCTGCTTAATTTCTTCTACCCTCCAACTTTTATAAATCAATACCATTTGATCCTTCCATGTTCTGTCTGGTGGGCCTTTAGGGTCTTGGCCAACTTGTGGCCTGAAAACTTTTAGATACATTGGATTTTATCCTGTAAGGAAGTACAACCGTATTTTAAAATTATTTCTGTTTTTGCCTTCCACCTTTTAAGAACATCAGAAGAGCCATGCTGGATCAGACCAAAGGTCCATCTAGACCAGCATTCTGTTCACACAATGGCCAACCAGCTGTCAACCGGGAAGCCACATGCAGGACACAAGTGCATCCATCAACAACTTTTTATCTATCAATAACTAAATATATTTGACAAACTTCTATAAAACTGGTAATCCCATTTCTGGGATTAGACAGAAACATGGAAACATTTTTTGCAAATATAAAGACCTCCCATTTTCTGATTGGTCTAAACAGGTGACACTTTATTTAGGTGACCAAAGGTGAAAGGAGATCACCCTTTCCTTATAAGTATTGGTTCCCTGTGAGTTGTCCCCTGCCCCTTCTAGATCTGTGTTTCTATCTCAAACATGGATATGGAACCTGGGATTCAGGGAAAGCAGATGGGTTTTGAGTCCTCATCTCCTTCAGAAACTAAACATACATCCAGGGAAGGGCCAGAGCTCATTGGCTGAGTATATGCTTTGCATGTAGAAGGCCTCAGATTGAGTCTCTGGCATTTCCAGTTAAAAGGATCAGAAATGCCTGAAATCCTGGAAAGTCGCTGCCAATGAGAGTAGGCAATGCTAGAGTAGATGGACAAATAAATGTTTGCTTTTCTGTAAAGCTCTGTGTACTTTAATAGTGCTTGGTGCCCTTCTTGCCTTAATTTGCAAAGTGGAAGCAGTAGTCAAACTTCGAAATTTGAGGTGGAGCATTGAACCTCAAGTGTTTCGGAAGCTCTGGATGTTTGAGACCTAGAGGGAGAAGTAGTTTGTCCTTTGTTTTCATGCTTTTGGGGGGTGGTCCATACTTTTAGCTCAGTCCCAGAGGAGTTCTACTAGTCCCACTTCGACCCTAATGAAGAAGTACAAAAACAGGAAGTGTGCGAGAACTTCCCTGCAAGTTCTGAACCGATCCATAGGTGCTAAGTATCTCAGCATATTTCTTTTTAACCGATGAAGATAAATAATTCATTACATAGACATGGAGAAAGTAGCAAAAGTGACGTGCTGTCTTTTTCCTGGTTTCTGCTTTAATATGTCAAGTGCAGCCCTTGGATCTGGTTCATTCTGAGTCCAGTACTAACTCTCAGATCTAACTGCAGTGGGATCTGTAAGTCCCACCTTGTGCATTATGGCAGAAGGAGAAGGAGATTAATGTGTTGCTTGTGTTTTCAAGGTACAAGATCCTCAGCTGAGGCCTTCTTCTGTGTCCTACTACTGTCTGAAGTGTATTGGGTGGATACACAAGAGAGGACCTTACTTAGAGTGGTGCCCTGGCTGTGGATTTTGTTGCCTGTGTTACCTTCTTGCTTCTTTTAAGGCACCAGATTGAGATGCTGTAGTTCTTAAGTGAGTTTTGACCTGAGTGGTGGCTGGAAATCTGGAGTCCTGGATTCATTTTCTGCTTTACTACTGCTGGGTTCTTATTCTGCAATGCTGCTGTTTTGTTGACTATTGCTGTTAGTTAGTGTTTCATACCTTTGTTGTCTCTTTCTATATTCATATTATAAGCCGCCTTGAATGTCTCTTATAGACAGAAAGCTGGGATAGAAGTATATTTAAAAATCTTTCCCTGATCTGTGTCAAGTATAAAATAGCTCTTGGTTTTAGCTTGCGTGGGTGCAGAGTTCAGTCAAATACATACGTATTCATAATAGTCAAGTCATATGTGAAATCTACACTTCTGTTCAGCAGTAGCTGTAACCAGAAAAATACCAGCTTTATTCAGTTGTCCCCACACCCCTTAATAACCATCACATGGGAACAAGCCTGTCAGCTGCTCCTCCTCCTGCATGTCCCCATTGCTGTTCCTGAAGCCCCCCATGTGTCATGGGCTGAATTTCTGGAGGAGCTAGGAGCCTTTTCTACTCAGCTAGGCTCCCTTTGCAATTTAGAACTCTGATCTTCCTGGACTGTAAATCACGCAGGTAGCCTAATAAAGTAGAAAAGTCTCCCTGCTGCAGATGTTCAGCCCTCAGCATGGGGAAGGCTGCAGGAATGGCAACAAAAATGTGCAGAAGTGGGCTGCGCTAAGGGGCTTGTCCCTGCTCTCTTCCTCATAAGAAAGTTATTGCATGGGTAGCGAAGTCATATGTGCAAGTTGAATATGGCTATTCATACGCCACCATGGTAAACAGAAGACTGCCTGAATTAACTCTCACTATATTTTATTTGCTGTTTTTACAGTATTTGTTGTAGTTCTGTGACGTCATATTTTTACTGTAAACAGCACCTGGTAACATTGGTATTGAAGGGCAGTATGGACATCAAATAAATCCATTAAAAATGCACAGGTCGTATGCATTTGTCTTCTGGGGCCTAAGTCAGCTGATGAGGCTGAGCTGCAGTTGCTCTGAACTCTGTACTGGACCTGTACCAATTTAGAATTATTTAAGCAGAGGAATGTGCATTGTGCAGAAGCTTAATTGTGTGTGTTTTTTAAAAAGAGCAACAAAAAATCCATCAAATCTCAGAAATATAGAAAAAGAAGTGAAAAGTTATTTTCTATGGCCTTTAAGTTGTTTGTTTATTTTTTAATTTTGATACTGGATTTTTACGTGCTGCTGCAATGTGTTGTCATTTTATGGCAGTGCATCTACTGTATTCCCCTTCATGGATCACTGCCTTGTTGTGGCGAAGGAGCTTGTGTAACTCAGTGAAGCCATAAGCTATGCCGTGCAGGGCCACCCAAGATGGACAGGTCATGGTGGAGTGTTCTGACAAAATGTGGTCCACTGGAGAAGGAAATGGCAACCCACTCCAGTTTTCTTGCCAAGAAAACCCCATGCAACGTATCATAAGGCTAAAAGATAAGACGCCGGAAGAGGAGCCCCTCAGGTCGGAAGGTGTCCAATATACTACTGGGGAAAAGCAGAGGGAATTTCCAAGTAGCGCCAGAAAGAGTGAAGCGGATGGGCCAAACCCGAAAGGACACCCAGCTGTGGATGTGTCTGGTGGTGAAAAGAAAATCCGATGCTGTAAAGATCAATATTGTTTAGGAACCTGGAATATAAGATCAATGAATCAAGGTAAGCTGGAGGTGGTCAAACATGAGATGGCAAGACTGAACATCGACATCTTGGGAATCAGCGAACTAAAATGGACAAGCAGGGGCGAATTTAATTCAGGTGACCATTATATCTACTACTGTGGGCAAGAATCCCTTAGAAGAAATGGAGTAGCACTCATAGTCAACAAAAGGGTGGGAAAAGCAGTACTGGGGTACAATCTCAAAAACGATAGAATGATCTCAGTACGAATCCAAGGCAAACCATTCAACATCACAGTAATTCAAGTCTATGCCCCAACCACTGAGGCCGAAGAAGCTGAGGTTGATCAGTTCTATGAAGACCTACAATACCTTCTAGAACTAACACCAAAAAAAGATGTCCTCTTCATCATAGGGGATTGGAATGCTAAAGTAGGAAGTCAAGAAATCACTGGGATAACAGGCAAGCATGGCCTTGGTGTACAAAATGAAGCAGGACATTTTTCATTTCAAAATGAAGCAGGACATCAAAATGAAGCTAATAGAGTTTTGCCAAGAGAACATGCTGATCATAGCAAACACTCTTTTCCAACAGCACAAGAGGTGACTCAAGACATGGACATCACCAGATGGTCAATATCGAAATCAGATTGATTATGTACTTTGCAGCCAAAGATGGAGAAGCTCCATACAGTCAGTAAAAACAAGACCTGGAGCTGACTGTGGCTCAGATCATGAGCTTCTTATTGCAAACTTTCGGCTTAAATGGAAGAACGTAGGGAAAACCACTAAACCATTCAGGTATGACCTCAATCATATCCATTATGAATATACAGTAGAGGTGAGGAATAGATTTAAGGGATTAGACCTGATAGACAGAGTGCCTGAGGAACTATGGACGGAGGTCCGTAACATTGTTCAGGAGGCAGCAACTCAATCCATCCCAAAGAAAAAGAAATGCAAGAAAGCAAAGTAGCTGTCTGATGAGGCTTTACAAGTAGCTGAGGAAAGAAGGGAAGCGAAAAGCAAGGGAGAAATGGGAAGATTTATCCAAATGAATGCAGATTTCTAGAGAATAGCAAGGAGAGACAAGAAGGCCTTCTTAAATGAACAATGCAAAGAAATCGAGGAAAACAGTAGAATGGGAAAGACTAGAGAACTTTTCAAGAAAATCCCTTTGCAATTTAGAACTCGGATCTTCCTGGACTGTAAATCATGCAGGCAGCCTACTAAAGTAGAAAAGTCTCGCCACTGCAGATGTTCAGCCCTCAGCATGGGGAAGGCTGCAGGAATGGCAACAAAGATGTGCAGAAGTGGGCTGCGCTAAGGGGCTTGTCCCTGCTCTCTTCCTCATAAGAAAGTTATTGCATGGGTAGCAAAGTCATATGTGCAAGTTGAATATGGCTATTCATACGCCACCATGGTAAACAGAAGTCTGCCTGAATTAACTCTCACTATATTTTATTTGCTGTTTTTGCAGTATTTGTTGTACTTCTGTGACGTCATATTTTTGGAGATTTCAAGGTAACGTTTTGTGCAAAGACGGGCATGATAAAGGACAAAGAAGGCAGGGACCTAACAGAAGCAGATGAGATTAAGAAGAGATGGAAAGAATACACAGAAGAACTATACAGGGAAGATCTGAATGTCCCTGATAGCCATGATAGTGCGGTCACTGAACTTGAGCCGGACATCCTAGTCGGTGAAGTCAAGTGGGCCTTAGGAAGCATTACTCACAACAAAGCTAGCGGAGATGACGGTATTCCATCTGAGCTATTTAAAATCCTAAACGATGATGCTGTTAAAGTGCTGCACTCAATATGCCAACAAATTTGGAACACAAGACTGGAAAAGGTCAGTTTACATTCCATTTCCAAAGAAGGGCAGTGCCAAAGAGTGTTCAAACTACCGTACAATTGCGCTCATTTCACATGCCAGCAAGGTAATGCTCAAAATCCTACAAGCTAGGCTTCAGCAGCATGTGAACTGAGAACTACCGGAAGTACAAGCTGGGTTTCGAAGAGGCAGAGGAACTAGAGATCAAATCGCCAACATTTGATGGAGAAAGCAAGCGAATTCCAGAAAAACGTCTCTTTCTGCTTCATTGACTACGCTAAAGGCTTTGATTGTGTGGATCACAACAAACTGTGGCAAATTCTTAAAGAGATGGGAGTACCAGACCACCATACCTGTCTCCTGAGAAACCTGTACGAGGGACAAGAAGCAGCAGTAAGAACCGGACATGGAACAACTGATTGGTTCAAAACTGGGAAAGAAGTACAACAGGGCTGCATATTGTTGCCCTGCCTATTTAACTGATATGCAGAGTACATCATGAGAAACGCCGGGTTGGATGAATCACAGGTCGGAATTAAGATTGCCCAGAGAATTATCAACAACCTCAGATACGCAGATGATACCACCCTAATGGCAGAAAGCGAAGAGGATCTAAAGAGCCTCTTGTTGAGGGTGAAAGTGGAGAGTGCAAAAGCTGGTTTGAAACTCAACATTAAAAAAGCTAAGATCATGGCATCTGGCCCCATCACTTGCTGGCATATGGAAGGGGAAGAAATGGAAGCAGTGACAGATTTTATTTTCTTGGGCTCTAAGATCACCGCAGATGGTGACTGTAGCCATGAAATTAAAAGACGCTTGCTCCTTGGGAGGAAAGCTATGGCAAACCTAGACAGCATAGTAAGAAGCAGAGACATCACCTTGCCGACAAAGGTCCGTATAATCAAAGCTATGGTTTTCCCAGTAGCAACGTATGGCTGTGAGAGCTGGACTGTAAGGAAGGCTGAGCGCCGAAGAATTGATGCTTTCGAACTGTGGTGCTGGAGAAGACTCTTACGAGTCCCCTGGACTGCAAGGAGGTCAAATCAGTCCATCCTAAAGGAAATCAACCCTGACTGCTCATTGGAAGGACAGGTACTGAAGCTGAAGCGCAAATATTTTGGCCATCTAATGTGAAGAGAAAACTCCCTGGAAAAGACCCTGATGCTGGGAAAGATTGAAGGCAAAAGGAGAAGGGGACGACAGAGGATGGGATGGCTAGATAGCATCACCAATGCGATGAATATGAACTTGAGCACGCTCTGGGAGACAGTGGAGGACAGGAAGGCCTGGCGTGCTATGGTCCATGGGGTCACGAAGAGTCGGACACGACTTAACAACTGAACAACAACAACAATCTACTGTATTATGTATTATGCTGTTTGGCATCAAGTTGGAAGAACTTGTAATATGGGGCAGGCAAACTAGCGTCTCTCCAGGTGTTTTGGACTAAAACTCCCATCGGCCTCAACCAGCATGGCCAATGATCAGGGATGATGGGAGTGGTAGTTCTAAACATCTGAAGGGCAACCCCTGGCCTAATGAATATTTTAATAAATACATAAAACATGTTTTGCTAATTCAATCAACATTGACCTGAATATCCATGAATATAGGGCTGTCCTTTTAAAATGAGATACGGTTTTAATGCAAATGCACTTTGAAAGAAAAAAATTCTTGCTATTTCTTGCAGCAAGAATGGCAACTGACTGTGATCTGCTGAGTACATTTTGAATTCACAGGGAATGAGATGCTGAACGAACAGTTGTTTTCCGAGCAAACAGAGAGAGAATCCTGGCATGGGCAAGGTTGTGCTGACCTTACCTGGTGGTCTGTCCATTGACTGACATGTTTCAAAGGTTAAACTAACTGTGGTGGAATTGTAATTGGCAGCACACTGGCTTTTTTCCAAATCACACTGAAGAGTGCAATAGGCAACAGTGCGAGCTTTGTGTGCATAGGGGGAGGGAAACGGGACACAGAGACACGTACATACAGAGGTCAGTACCTGGACAGTCCTGCATTGGTTTTTCCTATTGCCTTCCTCCCTGCTCCAAAACAGATTTTGTAGTTTTAACGATCCTTCTTCTTGTGGGGGAAATGGGTATCAGTTTTACACTTGTTAGATGGCAGAAACAGATTCAAGAAAAAAGAAAAGGAGAGTTGCACTCATCAAGAGGGGCAAAAAACAAAATACACGGGGGCAAAAAATGTATTGGTATGCATTCTTGTTTTTGTATTGCCCTTGTGTTGTGAGCTGCTTTGGGCACATTTTGTGGGAAGATGGCATACAAATTAAATAAAATTAAAATAAACAAATACTATTAATTTTGCCATTTCTTGCACCAATAGATCCCCCCTTTTTTATGTTCTGCCAGAATCAGGTTAACATCCAACGTGAGCCTAAGGGCTCCTGCCCAAAGGGGTTGAACGCAGATTCTTTGGCCAGGCAATCCTATGACTCCACCAATACTTTCAGTACTGAAATGCAGGGAGAGGAGACATGAGAGGCATTTGCAACAGTCATACTTTGAAGCATGGTCACCCCTGCCTGGCTTTCTGTGTGGGGTACCTTTGCTTTAGATAGTGGACTAAAATTCATGTTGGGTGTTTTGTGTGTGGAGTTGTGCGGCGGGATACCTGTATGCACTAGTACAGATTTTCTGGACAGTTTTGAATTGGAATCCCCCCACTCCCCCAAGGAAATTGGGATCTGATTTGGCAGGTTGCTGGGAGTTGTAGGACTTATTTCTGTCTAAACATGCATAGGATTGCACTTTTATTTGGCTTATATTTAGTAAAACAAAGTACACCATCTTAGTTTTAACTGCAGTATAAATATCTCAAAAAGTTTTTCCAATAGCAAAAAGTAGTTGAACTGAATTATTTCATTAGGAAAAAAACAAAACAAAATAGCAAACGTTGTTGTTCAGTCGTTCAGTCGTGTCCGACTCTTCGTGACCCCATGGACCATAGCACGCCAGGCCTTCCTGTCCTCCGCTCTCTCCCGGAGCGTGCTCAAGTTCATATTCATTGCATCCGTGATGCTATCTAGCCATCTCATCCTCTGCCGTCCCCTTCTCCTTTTGCCTTCAGTCTTTCCCAGCATCAGGGTCTTTTCCAGGGAGTTTTCTCTTCGCATTAGGTGGCCAAAATATTGGAGCTTCAGCTTCATTATCTGTCCTTCCAATGAGCACTCAGGGTTGATTTCCTTTAGGATGGACTGATTTGACCTCCTTGCAGTCCAGGGGACTCGTAAGAGTCTTCTCCAGCACCACAGTTCGAAAGCATCAATTCTTCGGCGCTCAGCCTTCCTTATAGTCCAGCTCTCACAGCCATACATTACTACTGGGAAAACCATAGCTTTGATTAGACGGACCTTTGTCGGCAAGGTGATGTCTCTGCTTCTTACTATGCTGTCTAAGTTGGCCATAGCTTTCCTCCCAAGGAGCAAGCGTCTTTTAATTTCATGGCTACAGTCACCGTCTGTGGTGATCTTGGAGCCCAAGAAAGTAAAATCTGTCAGTGCTTCCATTTCTTCCCCTTCTATATGCCAGCAAGTGATGGGGCCAGATGCCATGATCTTCGTTTTTTTAATGTTGAGTTTCAAACCAGCTTTTGCACTCTCCTCTTTCACCCTCAACAAGAGGCTCTTTAGATCCTCTTCGCTTTCTGCCATTAGGGTGGTATCGTCTGCATATTGGAGGTTATTGATAATTCTCCCAGCAATCTTAATTCCGACCTCTGATTCATCCAACCCGGCATTTCTCATGATGTACTCTGCATATAAGTTAAATAAGCAGGGTGACAATATGCAGCCTTGTCGTACTCCTTTCCCAATTTTGAACCAATCGGTTGTTCCATGTCTGGTTCTTACTGTTGCTTCTTGACCCTCGTACAGGTTTCTCAGGAGACAGGTAAGGTGGTCTGGTACTCCCATCACTTTAAGAATTTGCCACAGTTTGTTGTGATCCACACAATCAAAGGCTTTAGCATAGTCAATGAAGCAGAAAGAGACGTTTTTCTGGAATTCACTTGCTTTCTCCATGATGCAGCGAATGTTGGCGATTTGATCTCTAGTTCCTCTGCCTCTTCTAAACCCAGCTTGTACTTCCTGTAGTTCTCGGTTCGCATACTGCTGAAGCCTAGCTTGTAGGATTTTGAGCATCACCTTGCTGGCATGTGAAATGAGCGCAATTGTGCGGTAGTTTGAACACTCTTTGGCGTTGCCCTTCTTTGGAATTGGAATGTAAACTGACCTTTTCCAGTCTTGTGGCCACTGTTGAGTGTTCCAGATTTGTTGGCATATTGAATGCAGCACTTTAACAGCATCATCTTTTAGGATTTTAAATAGCTCGGCTGGAATACTGTCATCTCCGCTAGCTTTGTTGTTACTAATGCTTCCTAAGGCCCACTTGACTTCACTCTCGAGGATGTCCGGCTCAAGTTCAGTGACCGCACTATCATGGCTATCAGGGACATTCAGATCTTCCCTGTATAGTTCTTCTGTGTATTCTTTCCACCTCTTCTTAATCTCATCTGCTTCTGTTAGGTCCAATTTTCTTGAAGAGATCTCTAGTCTTTCCCATTCTGTTGTTTTCCTCGATTTCCTTGCATTGTTCATTTAAGAAGGCCTTCTTGTCTCTCCTTGCTATTCTCTGGAACTCTGCATTCAGTTGGGTATATCTTCCCCTTTCTCCCTTGCTTTTCGCTTCCCTTCTTTCGTGAGCTACTTGTAAAGCCTCATCAGACAGCCACTTTGCTTTCTTGCATTTCTTTTTCTTTGGGATGGATTTCGTTGCTGCCTCCTGAACAATGTTACGAACCTCTGTCCATAGTTCCTCAGGCACTCTGTCTATCAGGTCTAATCCCTGAAATATATTCCTCACCTCCACTGTATATTCATCAGGGATATGATTTAGGTCATACCTGAACGGTTTAGTGGTTTTCCCGACGTTCTTCAATTTAAGCCGAAATTTTGCAAGAAGCAGCTCATGATCTGAGCCACAGTCAGCTCCAGGTCTTGTTTTTACTGACTGTATGGAGCTTCTCCATCTTTGGCTGCAAAGGACATAATCAATCTGATTTCCATATTGACCATCTGGTGACGTCCATGTGTAGAGTCGCCTCTTGTGCTGTTGGAAAAGAGTGTTTGCTATGATCAGCATGTTCTCTTGGCAAAACTCTATTAGCTTTTGTCCTGCTTCATTTTGTACACCAAGGCCATGCCTGCCTGTTATCCCGGTGATTTCTTGACTTCCTACTTTAGCATTCCAATCCCCTATGATGAAGAGGACATCTTTTTTTGGTGTTAGTTCTAGAAGGTGTTGTAGGTCTTCATAGAACCGATCAACCTCAGCTTCTTCGGCCTCAGTGGTTGGGGCATAGACTTGAATTACTGTGATGTTGAATGGTTTGCCTTGGATTCGTACTGAGATCATTCTATCATTTTTAAGATTGTACCCCAGTACTGCTTTTCCCACCCTTTTGTTGACTATGAGTGCTACTCCATTTCTTCTAAGGGATTCTTGCCCACAATAGTAGATATGATGGTCACCTGAATTAAATTCGCCCATGCCTGTCCATTTTAGTTCGCTGATTCCCAAGATGTCAATGTTCAATCTTTCCATCTCATGTTTGACCACCTCCAGCTTACCTTGATTCATTGATCTTACATTCCAGGTTCCTAAACAATATTGTTCTTTACAGCATCGGATTTTCTTTTCACCACCAGACACATCCACAGCTGAGTGTCCTTTCGGGTTTGGCCCAGCCGCTTCACTCTTTCTGGCGCTACTTGGAAATACCCTCTGCTCTTCCCCAGTAGCATACTGGACACCTTTCGACCTGAGGGGCTCATCTTCCGGCGTCATATCTTTTAGCCTTGTGATACGTTCCATGGGGTTTTCTTGGCAAGAATACTGGAGTGGGTTGCCATTTCCTTCTCCAGTGGACCACATTTTGTCAGAACTCTCTGCCATGACCTGTCCGTCTTGGGTGGCCCTGCACGGCATAGCTTATGGCTTCACTGAGTTACGCAAGCCCCTTCGCCACAACAAGGCAGTGTTAGGTTTAAACAACTTCAAAGCTTTGCTTGGAAAACATTTTAATGGCATGCTTGCAAACATCTTAAGGTCTCACGCAGCACAATAGCCTAAGCTTCCCTTACACTGTTTAAATTTTAAGAAAAGTGAAGACACTCACAACTTACATACCAATTTTAGCCTGCCCAAATTGCTATACTAATTTGAGAAGTTTGTGTGTTGTGCACATATGTGTGTGATTCTCAGGAGAATGTGGCTGAAAAAGTTAATTACAACTTTGCGCAGTTTCAGTTCAAGTGGGATTATGTTAATAATTAATTGTATGTAGTAGCGCCTGTACAAGTTCTGAGAAAAGACGCGCTAGCAATGTGCTCTTCCTCTATTTCTTCTGAGGCCAGGTGTTGGTGCAAAACGCTCCATTTTTGTGCAAAATGCCTTTTCTCCATAGTTCCCAATCCCATCACTAAAGCTTCCTCTTGTGTGCACACCATGAGGCCAGAGAGATATAGGCCCATAATGCCTCACACCTTTTTATCTTAGTATTGGGCTCCCTGGGCAGAATCCATTGGGGTGCTTACACCCCCACTGATCCTCTTGCATCCTGCTCATTCCGTTGCAGAAGCAGGACCCACTGCTTATGCAGTGAAGATCTAACGCTTCCTAGAGGAAGTCTCAAAATGAGTAGAAACACGATTGGGACTGGTCGGTGGAGCTCTGGTATGTGAGCTCTTCTGACCTACCCCGTTCTAGAAATGAGTGTTTTTGCTTGTTTCCAATTGCCCCTGGAAGTTCTAAATCTCCATTCTGCAAGCAGTGGTTGCCGCTTGTGGATGGGAATTGGTGGGGTACAAGAGAAGCGCCCTGTTGGATTCTGCCCTCTGACTAGAGCTTATATAGTCCTGGTGGTGTGCTGTGATTGACCGCAAGTTTAGTCAGGCAGTGTTTTTTGGGTCTCCATTTGGTTGAGTTTTCATTTACACCAACTCTTTTGCCAATCTTTATTTTATTATTTCCTAAATTTATATTCCTCAATTTCAACTCCAGGAGTGTTGAGAGTGGCAAATAACCCAAGAAGGTAAAATACAATATAAAACCATAACACAGAAAACATTTAAATAACAACAAAACCATTAAATAAACAGCGTCAGCTCAACTTCAACTGCTGATTTTTATTTTTTTTTAAGCTGCCGTTACTGTAGAATTCACTACAAACCACCTCTTCCCCAGGGAAAATAAAAACGTCTTGACCTGGTAGCTAAATGACTTTAGTGTAGGCACCGGGCAAGCTTCCTTGGGTAGGTCATTCTGAAGGTGAGGAGCCACCCGTTAAAGGTGCTGTTCCTAGTCACCACTGTCGGAAGGGGCACTCAGGGAGAGCCTCATGAGAATCTAAGTGAAAGGGTGGACTGAACATTGTGCCAGCATAGGGGTAGTAGCAAGGTTTAGGAAATTTGGGATTTGTTATAAGTTTACTTCTCCCTCAACATGCCCCAATACTGCCCCTTTTTGTTCCTTCCACTGGTGGTGTTGTACTGGCAGTAGGAGTATGCTGGTATAATGTATCCTCTGGCGCAATTGTGATGTTATACTAACATAAGGTTCCTGACGGTGGCGTATCTTGAGATGTACTGCACCCATAATGGTTTATTTTAGATGTATGTTAAAAGAAGTGTTTTCCTTGTATTGGTTGTGTCTGGGGCATTTACTTTTGTTTCGAATAGGGTTGCTACACACTTCGAGCTCTTGTGGATTTTGCAGGTTGCACTGCTTGATCTTGTTAACAGGGTCATTGAGAACAGCCTGGTTCAAATGCAAAGGAGAAAGCCAAGAAGACAAGCACAATCTCAGGATCAAGGCAAAACCAAAAGAAATGTGGGAAATGTAGCTCAGGTACATAGAACCTATGCTGTTCTAGAACCTCCAGGCTTCCTGCTCCTGAGGAGTTCCTGACTCTTGAGGAGCCCTATTATTTCTGGAGAGCCCTCTTACTCCTGAAGAATATGGTTTCTTTGAGCCCTTAATCATGCCCTTTGCCGATGGGAGGCTGCTTGCCCCTACACCATTTCGTGCTGACATTCTCTAGGGCTGGGTGGGTGCTCAGATTCCTTCTCTGATCCCATGGCTGAGGTAAGTTAATTAGGAGCCCCACAGGTGCCTCAAGGACCACTGTTGCTGAAGGGCCTGGTGTGGGCTCTTTAGAGGGGTGGGGTGAGGGGTACCTGTGGGAATGCTGAAGTCGGGGGTCTCATAGGGTCTTTGGCCTCAGAATCTTCACCAGAGGAGGAGACTTCCTGACTTGGGCCTAAGTCAGGCCTAACACAGGCTATGAACTGTAGGAGGTATAACAATCACTTTATTTATGTGGGATTGTTTAACAGACTAATTTAATATTTGAATGCATTATGCAGGACAGATCCCCCCGCCATATGTAATTATTCTAATAAAATCAGTGTGCATTCTGCAACATACACACACATTTTTGGGTACTCCTGGAAATCTTCCTTGACTCATTCAAGTGTGTGAAGGGGTGACAGTATTCCTGCCGTCTAATGGTCTGTTCCTTGGGTGTCCCACTTTCAGACTGTTTAGAAATGGGGAATATCTTGGGGTGCTTGTGTACTGAATTTCAGATTTCTAGGTAATGGCAAAGTTTTGTACTGTTATTATTAAATAGCATTGAAGTTCTTTATTTGGGAATGTTTGTCATGCCCTGCTTTGGGAGAGAGGTGTACAGTTGTCCCATTTTTGGATATGTGTAGCAAACAGACTGTCTTGAGGCTACAGCCCGATTTGCATGTAATGACTAACTATGGGTTAGGTATGCTGCATCCAACCTACTATGCATCCGCTTTCATAAACAACTTAGAAATGCCATGTTCCTGGGTTGTTTGATGCAATACGGGGTGTTCCTGGGTTATTTATGAAAGCAGATGCAAAGCGTAAGTGGTGAGCTCATGGGAGGCAGTGCTCTTGTTCTCTCTGTTGTGGCCTCGCCAAATCATGGATTAAACAATCCATGAATTAGTGTTACATATCAACCAGGCCTACATGTGAACCACATGTTAAGTCTCTAGGTCATGTAGAAGTTTCAGTGTCTCAGGAATCAATGAGTAGAGCCTCCAGGGTTCTTCGTCTACATTTTTCAAAGCGCAATTTGGCCAAGTTTTAGTGAAATCAATGTGACTGTTCTTTAGTAAGTGACCTATTTTAGCTTTTGGTAGTGAGCATCCTTTGAATGAGTTGCCTACAGTTAACTTAGGTGTGTGTTTTTTTTAACCTGAAGTAGTCTAATTAAAATATCCGTGTCAAAGTGGGCATGTTAGGTCACGTTTACATAAATTGATGGTTGAGAAGCACCATGAGGCACAGGAAAGCCTCAGCAGTAATTGACTCTGGAAGTAGCACTGTTTCATAAATCAAGCTTAAGCCATCTGGGACAGCAGCACTTGGCTGCATCCATTTGCTCGGTCTTTCTTTAGTCGATAGACCTTCTGTAGTTCCTGAGTGCCAGCTCTCTGCTGAGCCCTGGCTGCTTTACTGTGTCAACAGCTAGGGTCAGGGCCAGCTGTCCAAGTCTACAGAGGCAGTAAACATTGGCTGGATATAGAAAGCATAACAATTGGCTGCTGACTCAAACAAAAAGGCAAGGACAAAAGCTGCCCAGGGCTAGTGAAGCAACTGATGTGCAGGTTTTGACTTTCTCCTTCCCAATGACTGGCAAATACAGCATAATGTAGGAAGACTGTTGTTCAGTATGGGTGTGTAGCTCGTGCATACTTTCTGTGCAGCACAATTGCTGTTCGTAACTACAACTGGCCTTGTTTGTTGCCAGCTCTCAAGTGAAGTTCATAAAGGTGTCTGGATCTACCTGCCCTGGAGTTCAGCCCACCAGAGGTTTATTTAACCTCTTCCTTGCCTATTTTCTACCTATTTCCCACACTGTGGCCTTTGATTGTAACTCTTGTTTTTCAGTTGTTTAACCTATTCTATAGCTTCAACCAACCCATTTCTGTTATTTAAGCTTAAAAATATAAACTAGAATTAACTTCAGGATTATTATTCCCTCGATGGGGAAACTAAGTGCCTTATGTGCTTTCCCGTGAAGAATTGCTGGAATGTAAGAGATGTGCTGTTTCTATTATTGTGCAATATATTCTAAAAGCCATTGTCTGGGGCTCTACCGTGGACCTTTTAGTTTGGTCCTCCTTTATTTAGTACATAAATACACAATATTGTCCCTCCTTTATTTAACTGCCCAGATTCTGCAATAACATCACAGCAATGGCATGACAAAAGCCATTTGCCTTAATTTGTGGGGAGAATAGCTGTGGTGACAGAGCACTGAGGTACTTTGATTAGCAATTAGCAATACAACTTCCTGTATGTAGTTGTCAAGCCAAAGCAAACTACAGGCTTAGCCATGTTCACTTTGAATTAAGGGGAACTTCCAGTTCTTTGCCTTAACTAGGTGAAAATTATTCTTCTCTGACCCCCAGGAAAAATGACACTTCTTATAATATTTGGTGGCTGTGTAGTTAAGGTTGATGGAACTTCTGGAATAATTGTTTCTGAACCCAAATTAAGCTAAAGCAAACTCCAGCAAATGCAACATGGCTGGGTCATATGGCTACCAGTTTGAATATGCAACCCCTGATCAGGGGTTGGGCGGTGTCGTGTGAACACGGCCAGCATGGGTTATTCTAGGATTAAATAAACCTTTCATATCCCTACTGCTAATCCAGAGTTATGTGAGCATTGTTTAACCCTTAAATAACCCGTGTGGGCCAGGTTCACATGATGTGGCCCAATCCCTGATCACCCCAGTTGGGGGTTGCGTATTCAAAACATCAACTGCACACACAGCAGCTCACTGTGGTGGGTTTTTTAACCCACAGTATCCCGCCACATTGTGAAAACCAGGTCTGAGTCTTGGCCTTCTCTGAAAGGGCACTGATGTAACAGCAGAAGCCATTACATTGTTTTGTCTTCCATTTGTATCCCATAGCATATTAGAACTCATTTTAATTTTTTTTCATATGATTGCATGCCTGAGCTGTGGGATAGATCGTATTTCAAATGCTATTGAATGTTGCTAGTAAAGAGAGCTGATGAAGATATGGGTTGCATACATTGTCTGGGTGTATAGTTGCAAAATACTTTTGCTTATCTTCCTTTATCCTACCAATTAAATTAGGATTAGATCAATTTGAACTTTCTGTTTCCCCCTAAAGCTGCGTTCCCCAACCTGGTGCCCTGCAGATGTTTAGGAAGGATTTGAGAAGCTAAGGCTGAGTTCAGCTGCGACAGTCATATCCAAAGGAAAGCATTATTGGGTGTGGTTTTAGGTATTTAGATTCATCCAATCTTGATCAAGAAATCCTGAACTAACTTTTTAAGAAAATGCTTTTTTAAAAAGTAAGACCTACGGCTCCATCATGCTGTGAATAAGCAACAATTCTTCCTGCGGACTGCTGTAATTAAACAATTCTTGAACGTGTGTCTGTTTCTCTGGAATACAATGAGGAAGCACAGAACACTCCAGCAAATGGGCAGAAAATTGCACTGCCTTTTAAAAAATATTGAAGGAGTCTATCTGCTCTCATATTGCTCTTTAAGGGGGTGGAAACCCTCACAAATATGCCACTTTGCCTACTTAAAAGATTCTGGAGTGGATTCATCATTAGAATATAATCCACTTAGGGCGCAATCCCATTGAGATAGATGGTCGCCTCCTACTTCCTCTGAAGTTGGAAGTGACCGCCTATCCAATGCAGGGTGGCTGAAGCGCGGAGGAGAGGATTCTTTCCGTGCTCTGGCTGCCCTGCAGTTTGCCTTAGATGCCCAATTTCAGGTGTCTAAGTGTGGCTCCAGGGAGGGGGTGGGAACGGGGCTGGAGGCCACATAGGAAGCTGTCTAAACCAGTTTTTGCAGTCTCTTTCCCTCCTTGCCCCAGGAATACCCCCTTTTCACCCTGTCCATGCTCTGAGCATAGACAGGCATGGAAAGGCAGCCGCTGTGGTTCTCTCCGGCCTGGCTATGAGGGTGAGGGGGCGGGGAGCACAGTTTCCCGGCTACGAGCTCATAGCGCTGTCTATGAGCTCAGAGCTGGGAAACCGAAAAATCTTATCTCCCCCAAATGCTGCCTAGGGGACATAGGATTGCTGTCTTAGAGCTCAATCCTTTGCATGTTTAGACAGGAAAAAAGTCCTACAATTCCCAGCATTCCCCAACTAGCATAGCTAGCTGGGGAATGCTGGGTGTTGTAGGACTTCTTTCTGTCTAAACATGCATAGGATTATGCCTCAAATCACTCTTATGGGCTACTGCAGAGGTAATCATGGACTATAACCAAGGCTATGGGCGCAGATGTATGTGCATTGGATTGCATAGGGCCAAGCTTGGGAATGTCAAGCAGTTGATTCTTTAGATGATGGTAGGTATTATAGCAAATTCTCCCATGTTTCAGATGGAACATATCAAAATCAGATTCTTCAAATGGCTTATGCATTTTGCTGATGTGCAGTGAGGTATGGGAGAGTTGAGGCTGGTAAAACCAAAAAGAAGTCCTGTTGTGTGAGACCAAACACATGTATAATAAGATTCTCCAGATTAGACTTTACTGGTGTTGTTAACAACCACAGAAATATTAGACATCTGAAGGATAGTGAGAAGATTTGTGACCCCTGGGTGTGTCTTTAATTACACCCAAACCATGGTAGACATGGGAGATTAAACACTTCTTGAATAGCTTCTACTTTAATTGTGCAATATCAAAAGTCCCACTGTGTTTATTGGAGATAACTCACAGTTGGGTGTACATAGGACTGCAGCATAGTTGAAGGCCGCAATCTAAGGCACATTAAGGCATGCTTGATTCGAAGGAATGGGATGCAAGCAAATGTAACTTTCTGTCCCAAGTGTAGTGAAGGGAGACTTAATTTACATGACCATAACCAATATTATGAGTGTACCCTGCAAGATGGAGCTAGTTTCCTCCTTCCTTATCAAACTGCACAGTTGGAGTCAAACAGTAAATTGCAATGAGCTGGGCAACAAATCTTAAAACCATTACAGGTCTTTAAAATGTCACAACATTTCAAAGGGAAAGGGAACAATGTGCCTGGTAAATTAGATGCAGTAAAGAAAGTGTCACCTCCAGTAGCTTGTCTTGAGTCTCAGCATCATCATCACATTTTCATTGCCTCAAATGCTGCTGAAGAATAGTTTTTATAACTGAACAGTAAATGTACAGTGGATTAATGAAGATCATGTCTTGATGTGTGAAAATGGTCCTTTCCCCCTTCATTTTATTCTTTTGTTACCAGTGTCTAATCTGTTTGCGCATTATCAGATCCAGGCATCACTCTAGCAATGGTATTTATCTGGAATGTTGCCTTTTGTTTACTAGTTTTACCAGGCCTCCAGCGCTTTCTTTGGTCATCTGGTATCTCCCACTAATGTGATTTGCACTCCTATGCTCTGCAGGTTGTCACAAGCTTTTATTAGGGAATTAGGTGAAGTCCTGCCACCCTAGTTGCTAGCAAATCCACAGGACAGCTTTTCTGTGGGTTTTTAATTTTTTTTCCACTTCCATTTTGAAAGATGTGAACTTAACATGTTGCGTGTTTGTCCTTATGGTATTTAAGCTTTTATAATATATTAGCTACAGTGTAAGACATTCCTCTAATGCTTCTATTTCCCCGCAATTAATTGTTTGTGTTTTTGTTTTGTTTAGGTTTATTAGAAGGGAAAACACCCTCTTTATTTTAGAAAGAGTTGGGATTTCTGGTTATTTTCCACATTCTCTTCCAAACTCAGTACCTGACAAACTGAGTAATAAAAGCTGGGCAACCAAAGTTTTGATTTAACTGGTCATTACTGCAGATCCCAGAGAGCTTGATCATACAGTATATTTTTTGTCCTCAAGAATGATCTCAGCTGGTCACTCACATGTATGAACCAATATAATGTAGGAATCCAGCAATATGGATGTAGTTAGTGGGAATTTCTGTGGTCATGATAGCTGGGAAAAGTGCTACTACAATTCCAGGAAATAACTGCTGCATCTGTGATCACCAAGGTCATACATCTGGTATGGTATCATATGTTATGGTTTTATACATATGATATCTTATGTATGGGTGTGTCTCCAGGGGATAGTCTAGAGACTGCTGGACTAGAAGTGTATTGTGTGGAATAGCTGAAGGATCATTCTAGGTTGGATGTGTGTATAACAATTGTGTATATTCACACCATGTTGTGATGCCAAATGGCATTTTACAGCCTGCTATTATCAAGTCCTACTGTTTCGTCAAAATGCATGGTTAGACTGATCCTCTATGGGTAGAGATGTTGTTGTTCAGTTGTTAGGTCTTCGTGACCCCATGGGTAGAGATACAGTCAAGCAAATGCAACCTTTTCAGACCTTGCCACTTCAACATGGCAAGGTCTGAACTGATGGGGTGGGGTCAGCGCACTCGGAGACAGAGGAGGCGGAGTCAGTGTGCCTGGCCTTGCCCTGTACACACTTTAAGCCTTCATGCATTCAGGCAAATGCCTGAAGAGGCTTGTATAAACAGAGATTTATGCATCACAGTTTCAGGTGAGGAATCCTTTGTACTAGGAAGATACAGGAAATTCCATCGTAATAAACATAATTAACAAATAAGATAACATATTGAAGTGTTGCATTTTATTTTGTCTTACTAAAAAGGAAGCAGCTGATACATATATTATAAACGGATTAATTTAGTATATTGCTATGACAGTTGCAGACTCTTCAAATTGTGGAGAAATTGCACACTGCAGAAACTGCAGATAATGACATCCAGTTGCTTGCTTGGAAATCTGTACTTGCTCTAAGCTCTAGTTGTTCCAAACTTATGTGTGTTCTAAAGTTACATGTTCTATGTGAGACAGGTCCATTAACCCATTTTAAAAAATTGTCTCTATAAGTCAGATGTCTTGACAAGCAAGAATAGGTGAGACATCAGTCCCAGCAATGCCTTCCCTTTTCCTGTAGCCCGATTTGAGAACCATGTTGGAAGATGAGAGATATAGGGTTAGAGCCAGTGCTTTTGTTCCATGAATGGAAGGTGCTCAATAGGTCTTATTTCAGAGTAGGCATGGATAGCATTGCACTGTAAGGATGTTTCCAGATGGAGGACTCCTACCACTACTAATTAGAAGGCATTGTGCAGCTATTCCATCTTTTTCTCTTTAACAGATTTTATATGGCAACAGAAAAGTCAGAAGAAGCAGTAGGGGTTCATCACACGGAGCTTTTATCCTGCTATTGAGATGGCTGTCTCTCGGAAGTTTGTGGGCTCTTTACATGACGCTGTTAATGTCCAAGGTGCCTTCTGCAATTTCCCTCAGCCTATCTCATATTTTCCCCAAACGCAAAAAATGTGGTATTTTTCCCAGCCCGTGGAACAGGAGTGCCATAACCTCCCCGTGAAATTCTCCAGTAGCGGAAGAAACCACTGTGTCTGCCTGCTGTGGGCGTTTGTTTTCAGTTGTTGGGGTCAGGATGATGAAGGCATTGAAGATGGGAGTGGGGTTGCACGGAAAGAGACCTGAGCAGATTTGACAGGCGCGAGGGCTAGAATCGCCTGCTGATTGTGACTCCTGCCTCTGCATTTCTCAGTTGGAGGGAGGAAGAGGGTAAAATGCCTCCCTGCAATTAAGGGAGACACATCTGATCCCCCACCCCACCAAGCTCAGAAGCTATGTCTTCTGTTATTTCAGAGCACCCTATTAAGTTCAGTGGGGCTTACTCCCAAGTAAGTGTGCCAAGGGTTGCAGATTTACAGCACAATCTTACCTGTTATGTCTACTCAGAAGTAAGTCAGAGGTTTTCTGGGGGCTGTGAGAAAATAGTACAGCAGAAGTTAAGCTATGAAAACAAGACTCCCCCCCCCCTTTGCACACATGCCAGGGAGGGAGGAAAGCACTCCTTCAGTTCAAACCACATGGCTGCCTTGTAAAGAAGCCCTTCCTAATTCCGCAAAGAAACCAAAAGCAGGAAGCTCTGGAAAGGATGTGGGTTTTTTTTGTGGGTTCATGTAGAGACACCCATGGGAAGGTTGTGAGAGGAAGACAATGAAGTCTGGACCCCCTGTAAAATTCTGTGAACGAGGCAAGGCAATAGCACAATAAAAGCCTTGTCTGAAAGCACCCTAGTTTTCTTGGATAATTAAAATATTTTATGTTTTTTGCAAACCAGATAAACCAATCCTATGACCAGTTTCAATATTGTTTGATCATATTTTAGAGAGATTAGTTGTTTTAGAAATTTACATTTGTTATATTTCTTGTGAGTATGGTCCAATGTAAACAGGGAATATGGTTACCAAAGGACAATATGAATGTGCCAAATATTAGTAATTGTAAAAATATTTGGCTACCTTTTGATATTGAAAGTGCTTTTTTATTTTTGGTTATTTAAAAATGTAATTACCAATGCATACATTTGGATTCAGTGTTACAGAAAAATTCCCACTGGCTGATTCATGGGTAATTATGTGCCCTAGACAGGCATGTTTATCTGATGAGCTGTACAGTGCTGATGGGGCTTGCATCTATCTGTGCGCAACATAAACATTTTATTTGCAATGCCTGTAGTCAAGATATTGCATCTCACTGCCAATCCAGCCTTTTTAGCAGTACAGGTAAATCTAAAATGATTTCTAGGCCACCTTTAATGGTGGAAACTTATAGAGGCATCCAGCCAGCCAGGGGATCTAGGCACATGGAGACTTCAGTCCTCCCCCTACCTTTCTTATCTGTAGATCAGAGGTGAACCTCCAGATGTTTTGGCCTACAACTTCCTTCAGCCCTAACCAGCATAGCCAACAGTGAGGAATGGAGTCCAAAACATCTGAAGGGCCACAAGTTGCCCATGCGGTAGATGAACTATAGAAATGTAGCTTAGATGTAGAAAACTAGAAATATATTGTTGTCTTAGCTTGCTTAGATTATACTTTGGGTATAAGTATATCTTTCTAATTTGTTTCTGAACCCCACTGCTACCACTTACAAATACTAGCAAGCAGATAGGAGCTTGGTGTTCTCTTTAGAACTCATAGGACTATGGATTAGGATAGTTTATTTATTTGATTGTATGAAGGTATTTCTATACTGTCCTTCAACATCAGTTTTCTGGGTGATTTACAATTTGGGGGTGTGATCCAGTCATTCAGTGGCTCTGCGAATATGCTTCTAAAATGATGAGAGCTCAACAGCACCAGTGCTTAGGTAGTTCTATCGCTTTTGCATATTTGGGCATTTTTCTGCACAGAGATTTATGACTGTTTTGATAACCTCGTTTGATAAGGAAGTCAGTTACCTTGTATAACTGCAACATAACAGGTTGTGTTTTTTTTAAATTAAGAGTGCTGTTAAGCTGTGGCTTTCTGAAATAAGGGAATAAAGGTTGTGTTGGGCATAAATAAGGCAAATGTAGCAATCCAATTTGATGGTAATTCTGATAATAAATCCAATAATTGCTTGCCAGTTTGTCCAATAAGAACAGCACCCTTAATTTAAAAAAAAAAAACACAACCTGTTATGTTGCAGTTATACAAGGTAACTGACTTCCTTATCAAATGAGGTTATCAAAACAGTCTTAAATCTCTGTGCAGAAAAGTGCCCAAATATGCAAAATTGATAGAACTACCTAAACATTGGTGCTGTTGAGCTCTCATAGTTTTAGAAGCATATTCGCAGAGCCACTGAATTACTGGATCACACCCCCAAATTGTAAATCACCCAGAAAACATCACTGCCTTGTTGTGGCAAAGGGGCTTGTGTAACTCAGTGAAGCCATAAGCTATGCTGTGCAGGGCCACCCAAGACGGACAGGTCATGGTGGAGTGTTCTGACAAAATGTGGTCCACTGGAGAAGGAAATGGAAACCCACTCCAGTATTCTTGCCAAGAAAACCCCATGGAATGTATCACAAGGCTAAAAGAGATGATGCCGGAAGATGAGCCCCTCAGGTCGGAAGGTGTCCAATATACTACTGGGGAAGAGCAGAGGGAATTTCCAAGTAGCTCCAGAAAGAGTGAAGCGGCTGGGCCAAAGCCAAAAGGACACTCAGCTGTGGATGTGTCTGGTGGTGAAAAGAAAATCCGATGCTGTAAAGAACAATATTGTTTAGGAACCTGGAATGTCAGATCAATGAATCAAGGTAAGCTGGAGGTGGTCAAACATGAGATGGCAAGACAGAACATCGACATCTTGGGAATCAGCGAACTAAAATGGACAAGCAGGGGCGAATTTAATTCAGGTGACCATTATATCTACTACTGTGGGCAAGAATCCCTTAGAAGAAATGGAGTAGCACTCATAGTCAACAAAAGGGTGGGAGAAGCAGTACTGGGGTACAATCTCAAAAACGATAGAATGATCTCAGTACGAATCCAAGGCAAACCATTCAGCATCACAGTAATTCAAGTCTATGCCCCAACCACTGAGGCTGAAGACGCTGAGGTTGATCGGTTCTATGAAGACCTACAACATGTTCTAGAACTAACACCAAAAAAAGATGTCCTCTTCATCATAGGGGATTGGAATGCTAAAGTAGGAAGTCAAGAAATCACCGGGATAACAGGCAAGCATGGCCTTGGTGTACAAAATGAAGCAGGACAAAGGCTAATAGAGTTTTGCCAAGAGAACACGCTGATCATAGCAAACACTCTTTTCTAACAGCACAAGAGGCGACTCTACACATGGACATCACCAGATGGTCAGTATCGAAATCAGATTGATTATGTCCTTTGCAGCCAAAGATGGAGAAGCTCCATACAGTCAGTAAAAACAAGACCTGGAGCTGACTGTGGCTCAGATCATGAGCTGCTTCTTGCAAACTTTCGGCTTAAATTGAAGAACGTAGGGAAAACCACTAAACCATTCAGGTATGACCTCAATCATATCCCTTATGAATATACAGTGGAGGTGAGGAATAGATTTAAGGGATTAGACCTGACAGACAGAGTGCCTGAGGAACTATGGATGGAGGTCCGTAACATTGTTCAGGAGGCAGCAACTCAATCCATCCCAAAGAAAAAGAAATGCAAGAAAGCAAAGTGGCTGTCTGATGAGGCTTTACAAGTAGCTGAGGAAAGAATGGAAGCGAAAAGCAAGGGAGAAAGGGGAAGATATGCGCAACTGAATGCAGAGTTCCAGAGAATAGCAAGGAGAGACAAGAAGGCCTTTTTAATGAACAATGCAAAGAAATCGAAGAAAACAACAGAATGGGAAAGACTAGAGATCTCTTTAAGAAAATTGGAGATATCAAGGGAATGTTTTGTGCAAAGACGGGCATGATAAAGGACAAAGAAGGCAGGGACCTAACAGAAGCAGTTGAGATTAAGAAGAGGTGGAAAGAATACACAGAAGAACTATACAGGGAAGATCTGAATGTCCCTGATAGCCATGATAGTGCGGTCACTGAACTTGAGCCGGACATCCTCGAGAGTGAAGTCAAGTGGGCCTTAGGAAGCATTACTAACAACAAAGCTAGCGGAGATGACAGTATTCCATCTGAGCTATTTAAAATCCTAAAAGATGATGCTGTTAAAGTGCTGCACTCAATATGCCAACAAATTTGGAACACTCAAGACTGGCCACAAGACTGGAAAAGGTCAGTTTACATTCCAATTCCAAAGAAGGGCAATGCCAAAGAGTGTTCAAACTACCGTACAACTGCGCTCATTTCACATGCCAGCAAGGTTATGCTCAAAATCCTACAAGCTAGGCTTCAGCAGTATGCGAACCGAGAACTACCGGAAGTACCAACTGGGTTTCGAAGAGGCAGAGGAACCAGAGATCAAATTGCCAACTTTTGCTGGATCATGGAGAAAGCAAGAGAATTCCAGAAAAACGTCTCTTTCTGCTTCATTGACTACGCTAAAGCCTTTGATTGTGTGGATCACAACAAACTGAGGCAAATTCTGAAAGAGATGGGGGTACCAGACCACCTTACCTGTCTCCTGAGAAACCTGTACGAGGGTCAAGAAGCAACAGTAAGAACCAGCCATGGAACAACCGATTGGTTCAAAATTGGGCAAGGAGTACAACGAGGCTGCATATTGTCGCCCTGCTTATTTAACTGATATGCAGAGTACATCATGAGAAATGCCGGGTTGGATGAATCACAGGTCAGAATTAAAATTGCTGGGAGAATTATCAACAACCTCCGATATGCAGATGACCACCCTAATGGCAGAAAGCGAAGAGGATCTAAAGAGCCTCTTGTTGAGGATGAAAGTGGAGAGTGCAAAAGCTGGTTTGAAACTCAACATTAAAAAAGCTAAGATCATGGCATCTGGCCCCATCACTTCCTGGCATATGGAAGGGGAAGAAATGGAAGCAGTGACAGATCATATTTTCTTGGGCTCCAAGATCACCGCAGACGGGGACTGTAGCCATGAAATTAAAAGACGCTTGCTCCTTGGGAGGAAAGCTATGGCAAACCTAGACAGCATAGTAAGAAACAGAGACATCACCTTGCCGACAAAGGTCCATCTAATCAATGCTATGGTTTTCCCAGTAGTAACATATGGCTGTGAGAGCTGGACTATGAGGAAGGCTGAGCGCCGAAGAATTGATGCTTTTGAACTGTGGTGCTGGAGAAGACTCTTACGAGTCCCCTGGACTGCAAGGAGGTCAAATCAGTCCTTCCTAAAGGAAATCAACCCTGACTGCTCATTGGAAGGACAGATACTGAATCTTAGCTCAAATATTTTGGCCACCTAATGCAAAGAGAAAACTCTCTGGAAAAGACCGTGATGCTGGGAAAGACTGAAGGCAAAAGGAGAAGGGGACGGCAGAGGATGAGATGGCTAGATAGCACCACCAATGCAATGAATATGAACTTGAGCACACTCCGGAAAAGAGCGCAGGACAGGAAGGCCTGGCGTGCTATGGTCCATGGGGTCACAAGGAGTCGGACACGACTGAACGACAATAACAAAAGTGGATAAAGAGAACATCTTAGCCATTCAAAACACTTATAGATCAAAATGGATAAAAGAACTCCAGTGTTCTCTTTTGACTGTGTCCAATTTGTTCGCTGTTTTTAGCGATGGAATAATTTGTGTTTAATTCCTGTGTGTTTTGGATCATATACTGAGACTGCAATCATACACATACTTACGTGGGAGTAAGCCCCATTGAACACAGTGAGGCTTATTTCTGAGCAGATGTGCATAGGATTGTGTTGCTCCACTCTGACTCTGAGTGTGTTTATTTGGAAGTAAGTTCGATTGAAATCAGGAAGGCTTTATGGTTTCAGGACTGGGACGTCAAAGTGAAAATAAAATTTAGAGGGTACTAGGGTTTGTTTGGGTTTTTTTTAATGGAAGTTCTTATATTGGAGAGAATGAGCTTTGATGCTTGCCATATTTATTGGGCATCATAATTAATCACTAGAGTTAGATTGTGATCAAACAACTGCAGCTACGTATGTGTTGTGCTTTAAAAATGACTCTGAAGAATGCAGTTACAGGATGTATCTGATAATGAGGGTAGGACATATAAATAGAGTCATAGTGTCCTGACAACGGCTTAAGAAGGTCCCCGTGACCCATGAAATCCCCATTTTCCTTGAAATTGGCTATGCATCTTAAACTGCCGAAATTTAAAATGCATTCTGTACACTGGCTGGTTTTGACATTTGTTAGTTTAAATTAATTGGTACATAAGAACATGCTGCTATAGGAGTAAAATAATATAATGTATAGGACATGGCAAGCTTCTGTTCTCATGTATACAAATGCTACATAATTATAATTCTATGGATTTCAGTGGCCAATTACAGACATTCTAACTTACAAATAGCTCTTAGTTGTAGATTAGATTTAAAGGGACAAATTGTGCAAGAATTGAGTCTGGAAGTTTTCTTTGAAACAAAATCGGTCGTACAAAGACGGTTATTTTCTTTTTCTTTTCTTTTTTTCAAAGTTGGCAGACTTTACAGCTCTGACCAGAGGCCAAAAGGAAGATAAATGGCAACCAACCCCTCTTGTATTTTTGCAAAGTTTTAAACCCTGGGGTTTAGCTGAAGGGACTTAAGGAGTTTTTGAAGTGCAAATAGGTTGGTGAAGGGTAAGCCCTTTCAGAGTTTCATTTTGATGGATTTTTTTCTGGGTGGATTTTTTGGCACTGGCTGTGATCTAGAAAGCTACAGGGTTTGGTTTTGTCTTTGATCAATCATGCAATAAGAACTTGCCATAGGGTGTACTTTTTCTGCATTCATATTGATCCCATTGTGTTTTAAAGTAGTTAATTTAATGGGGGTCTTAAAAAATACCCTACCAAATAAGACATGGGTTAATGGAGTTGTCATTTCAAGGTCATGTTCCAGTGCTGGCAACAGCTTTAGACAAAAGGTTTCTGTAGTAGAAAGAAATGTTTTTGGACCACCACTCTTATTGTGTCTTCTTTAGCTGTGGGGATAATTAGGTTAATATCCACCTTTTGATGTATTTATTTGAATGCATGTACAGATGCTGTGGCAAATGTAATAAAATATTATGAACAAAAGAAATATGGTCATATAATGAACAGTTAGCAAATGTTAAACTGTCATGAGGACTTGATAACAAAGATAACTTCAAGCAATTTATATTAGACGAACAACATAAAATATTGTGCCACTTGCAAACTTATATCATAAGAAACGCCAGCATTTCTTATGATGTAACACACCACAATCATTCATAAGAGATTTCTATGAAACTGGGAAAAGGCACTTAATTTCTTGTGTTTCCCTCATTCTACAAATTAAAGCAATTGTGACAAACATTTACCCTAGTATGGAGCTTCAAGGACACACCCAAAACTTCGTGCAATCAGGGGCTGACCCATTCGCTTCAGCGTCGAGGAGTAACTCAGTACACAATCCCTGCAGAGCCTTCACTAATAATGAAAAAAAATGAGACAGCCTCTGCATTACATGGAGTCCCATGTGTGCACATCAGAACTCTCCTGCCCCCCCCCAGTCGTTTAGATCATAGCCTCTGCAGAACTTGTGATTGGAAAGAGTAATGTATTTAGCTTATGACATAACTGCTTGTAATTTAAAATGCAAATAAAACTAAATAATTTATATATATTAAAATATTAGGGATGCAATCCAGTGCACGCTCACATGAGAATAAACCCCTTTTCAACACAGAGGAACTTACTTCCAAGTAAGCATGCACAGGACAGTGCTATACATCTTGTGTTGAATCCAATCTGGTCATCTGCTAGCATAAGAGAAACCACTGGCAGAAGTGATTTCCTCTCCTCCCTGCAGCTCCCTGCCTGCCCCTCCCCCATCTACTCTAGAAGGTTGGGAGCAGGAGAGCAAAGAGACTTCCAGAGCAGATTTGATATTTGTGGGGAGGGGCTGCAGGTGGGAGGAGAGGACAGGAAGTCCCACTGTGCTGTGAAAGTCCCATTCCATGTCATGGGATCCAACCCCTTACATTTTAAGTCTGTGTTAAAATCCTGTCAGCAACCATAGGTATGTTTTTGTTCCCTCAGTGCCTTTCCTATATTCCCAATTTAATATTTGTCTGTAAAGCTTCATTTTCATGTATGAAATTGTTCTATGTTGCTAAGACTGCACTCTAGAGAAAGATCCTTGACCCAGATCTCTTGCTGTTTGATACCAGTTGCTTACTACCCAGAGTTTATGGCACAAAACAAATGTAAGAATTTCTACCTCTGAGGAAGATAATGTATAAAGTGGCGGACTTGTTAGACCAAGGACTTAGGGATCCCTTACCTGATCCCGACACTTGCTTCGCAGTGGGGGGGAGGCGCTCCGTCCCTCCCCCCAAAATTCTGGCCGGGGGGGAGGCGCCCCGTCCCTCCCCGCTGAAATTCTGGCCAGGGGGGAGGCGCCCCGCCCCTCCGGCCACAAAACCTCATCGTCTGCCGGGACGCAAATGGTGGCGGCCGTAGCCGCCGCCGTTTGCGTCCCTGCAGTCAGCCGTGATATGCTACGTAAATGTTTACATAGCCTATCACGGCTGACTTTGGGGGGGGGAAAGCACATACGCAAATGGCGGCGCCCATGGGCGCCGCCATTTGCGTTCCTTATTTTGGCACGTGTACTCTACATAAACATTTATGTAGACTACGGCGAAAATAAGGCCAACGCTATTTGCGTTCCCCTTATTTTCGCCGTAGTCTACGTAAATGTTTACATAGACTACACGTGCCAAAATAAGGAATGCAAATGGCGGCGCCGATGGGCGCCGCCATTTGCGTACGCATTTTTTTTCTCCCAAAGTCAGCTGTGATAGGCTACATAAACATTTACGTAGCCTATCACAGTGTTTTTTTAAAATCTAGCCGTGATAGGCTACGTAAATCTTTACATAGCCTATCATGTTTGTTTGTTTGTTCGTTTTACTTGGAAATGGTGGTAGCGGCAGCAGGTCGGAAGACTGGCTGCCGCCGCCGCACCACCGCTGAGCTGCCGCCGTGCCGCCGCCGCGCCGGAGCAGCTGCCGCCAGACACATTCGAGCAAGGTAAGTTCCATCCTGGGGGGGGTGGCAGGGGGTGGCAGACCATTTCTCCAGCAACTTCGGGGGGCCGAATGCACTGGCATTCGGCCTCCCCGAGATTTGTGGAGACATTCTCTGACATCCCTACAAGGACTACCAATTTCTTATGATGATCTTCAGAAGAAAACCAAATCAGTCTTTACCCAGATATCAATACCGGCAAACTGCGGGTACTGGGTCTGCTGTAGCTGCTGCCGCCACCAACACCAGGCCTTCCCTGAAGACTTCTGCCTGGCAGACGGCCAGTCCCTGCAGGACCAGGCCCCCAGGTACCGAGCCAGCTGTGCTGCTTCCACCTGCCCCTTCCTGGAGGGGCTATATAAGCTGGCTGAGGTGGCCTGGGAGAGCCAGGGCCTGCAGGAGAAGCTGCCACCACTGGGGAAGAGGCGTACCTGCTGCTGGGCCTGCTGCTGCTGTGCCGCCGCTGCCACCCCCCCCCCCCCCATTATCACTACCGTGGACTCCTGCCTGGCATTATTTTTAAGATTTTTTTTTTTTTTAACTTCTGCGGGATTCTGTTGTGTTTTTAGGGGTAGGTAGCCTGCCTGATAGGCAGGAGCGAGGGGGCATGTGTCCACTTGATGGAGGCAGTGGGGGGAGTGTTGGGGGCCAGAACATACTGAGGCTGGGCGGCAGGCACTGGTGGAGTGCTAGGGGCAGGCCATGCCAGGTAAGGAGAACAAGGGAGAGATGTGTAGTATCTCTTGCCTGCTCCGGGCCTGTCCAGAGCCAAAGGATGGCTGGGGGAGGTGTGACTCCATTTTCTGGCCTTTGTTTGCTGCTCTGCAATGCCAGGTCTGCTACCCAGAAAACCTCCCTCATCCATGATATGATCCTGGATGAAGGTGCAGACCTGGCATGTATTACAGAGACCTGGCTGGCCGAGGCCGCTGCTCCAACTCTTGCAGCCATGTGTCCAGCTGGATTTTCGTATGCACAGCAGCCGAGGGCTGGGGATCGAGGAGGGAGAGTGGCTGTTATCTACCGAGAGTCCTTGGTCTTCACCAGACCCCCTCTCCGGGAGACCAAGGTTGCTGAGTGCATGTACTGGAGGTTGGGCCCAAAGGGCAGTCTGGGGATTCTGCTCGTGTACCATCCACTACGCTGCATGTCTGACTCCCTGGCCGAGGTGCTTGAGGTGGTCTCTGATGTGTGTGGACAGTCCCCTAACTTATTGGTGTTGGGGGACTTCAACGTACATTCGGAGGCCATCCTCACAGGAGCACCTCGGGACTTCATGGAGACCATGGCTTCCTGGGAGCTGCACCATATTCTAACTGGGCCCACCCATGTAGCCAGTCATGCACTAGACCTTGTGTTTGTTTCTGGAGAAGCGGGGAGTGATCTGGAAGTTGGGTATATCCACCACCCCCTTGTCATGGTCAGATCACTATCTGGTGACGTTGGACTTCTCGGTTCCACAACCCCTCCACAGGGGTGGAGGACACATTAAAATGGTCCTCCCCAGGTGTCTTATGGATCCAAATGGATTCCTGAACGCGCTTGGGGATTCTCTGGAGCACGCCAACGGCCACTCGGTTGAGACCCTGGTTGGTGGCTGGAATGCCGTAATCACTGGGGCATTAGATCGGGTGGCTCCGAAACGCCCTCTCCCCCTGAACAGGGCTCGGAGTGCACCATGGTTCAATCCGCAGTTACGAGCTCTGAAACAGGAGGTGAGACGGCTAGAGCGCTGGTGGCAGAAGTCTCGCTCCAAAGACGATCAGACACGGGCTAGAGCTGTATCTTCAGCCTATCACGTGGCGGTGAAGGCAGCAAAAAAGGAATATTATGCTGCCTCTATCGCGTCTGCAGAGTGCTGTCCCAGGAGGCTGTTCCAAGTGGTCCGGAGCCTGGTCGGTCCAGTGGCTCTGGAACCACTGGAGCATTCTAAGGCCTCCTGTGAGGCCTTGGCACGGCACTTTGCAGATAAAATTGATCGGATTAGGAGTGTTACTCTGTGTGCTGTGGATACAGTTAGTGAGCAAGAGGCGGCCTGTGGCAAGCCGGTTTTGTGGGATTGGTTCCAGCTTCTTCTTTCTGATGAAATGGACAAGGTGCTTTCATCTGTAAGGCCGACCACCTGCTTACTTGATCCTTGCCCATCTTGGCTCATTATGGGCTACAGAGAGAGACTGGGTGAGGGGATCAAGGCAGTGGTGAACGCCTCCCTTGAGGAGGGATTGATGCCATCAGCCCTCAAGGAGGCAGTGATAAGACCGCTCTTAAAGAAGCCCTCCTTGGATCCCCAAGTTCTGAACAACTTTTGCCCAGTCTCAAATCTGCCATTTTTGGGCAAGGTGATTGAGCGGGTGGTGGCGATGCAGTTGAAGGCACACTTGGAAGAAACTGATTATCTAGACCCATTTCAGTCAGGCTTCAGGCCTGGGCATGGGACAGAAACGGTCTTGGTCGTCTTGGTGGATGATATGAGGAGGGCTCTGGATAGGGGTGAATGCTCCTTCCTTGTTCTCCTTGACCTCTCAGCGGCTTTTGATACCCTTGACCACAGTATCCTCCTGGTCTGCCTGGAGGGGTTGGGCATTGGAGACAGGTTCCGGTCCTTCCTCTCCGGCAGGTACCAGAGGGTAGCACTGGGAGAGGAGGTTTCAGACCCGTGGCCGCTCACTTGTGGGGTGCCACAGGGTTCCATCCTCTCCCCGATGCTATTTAACATCTATGTGAAGCCGCTGGGGGCTATCAGGAGGTTTGGGGTGTGGTGTCATCAATATGCGGATGACACGCAGCTCTACCTCTTGTTCAAATCTTTACCAAGGTTGGCTGTAGAATCCCTGTCCAATGTCTGGAGACAGTGAGTGGCTGGATGGGGAGGAATAAGCTGAAGCTGAACCCTGACAAGACCAAGGTACTTTTGGTGGGAGACAAGAGGAGGCTGGGGGATGTTGACCTGGTGTTGAATGGGGTGCGGCTACCCTTGAAAGACCAGGTCCGCAGCCTGGGGGTCATTTTGGACTCCCAGCTATCCATGGAGGCTCAGGTGTCAGCTGTGAGCCAGACAGCACTGTATCAATTCCATCTGATACGGCGGCTGCACCCCTTCCTTCGCGCCCCTTCCTTCCCGACCATCTGCTCCCATCGGTAGTACATGCCCTGGTCTCCTCTTGTTTAGACTACTGTAATGCGCTCTACATGGGGTTACCCTTGAAGATGGTTTGGAAGCTGCAGCTGGTACAGAACGCGGCGGCTCACCTGATTAAAGGCAGCCGCCGGCAAGATCACATCACTCCAGTGCTGAAGGAGTTGCACTGGTTACCAGTTGTTTTCCAGGCCAAATTCAAGGTGTTGGTTTTGACCTTTAAAACCGTATATGGTTCCAGCCCAGCCTATCTTAAGGAGCGCCTCCAGCAACACCAGACAGGCTGCTTAACAAGATCAGCCTCGGATGGCCTTCTCTCTGTCCCATCAGCCAGGACAGCTAGACTGGTGGGGACGAGGGAGAGGGCCTTTTCTGTGGTGGCCCCCACTCTGTGGAACTCCCTCCCTAGGGAACTCCGCCATGCCCCCTCTTTAATGAGCTTCTGCTGTACATTAAAAACGTGGTTGTTCAGGCAGGCATTTGGGGTAGGTTAGGGTATTTTAGAAAATGTTTTTATTGTAGAATTTTATTGTTTTAAACTGTTTTATTATATGCTGTACATCGCCCAGAGTGGTTGGGTGACCAGCCAGATGGGCGATTAATAAACAAATTAAATAAATAAATAACTGAAGGTACAATCCTTATCACACGTACTAGGAGTAAATCCCATTAAACTAGGGATGGGGGAGAAATTTGTTCAGTTTGCATTTGCAGTTTCGAACCAATGAGACAACCGAAACATAGTTGCTCTTTGAAATCCTTCTTCAAATTTTGCAGTGGAGTTCTCAAGTTTAAGAAAACTGCATATAAAATGCATATATTAGGGGAAAGTGCACACAAAGATGCATATATTTGTGAAAATAATGTGAACAATTCAGGATATTAGGAAAATTGCTTGCAAAAATGTGCATATTAGACAAAATTGCGTACAAAAGTGTGTATGACTTTTCATGCAAACCTTAAAAAAATATATTTTTAATGTTTGGAAGTCACAGAACTTGAGATTGGCAAAATGAGAGAAACCTAAATTGACAAATTCATTCATCCCTATATTAAACTCAGTGGGACTTCTCAATAAATATGCTTAGGATTGCTCTGGGTTACATTCTCAGTCACCTCAAATTGCTGGCCAAGTGACTGCACTGATGTTGTCATTTTGTCCACCAAAGGCCTTGTTTCTGTTATGAGCACTAACTCCTCTGGCTCTGCTTCTGAAAGGTAATCCATATTTTTGCTAGGGAGGCAGACCTTGGAAGGAATGGCAGGTAATTGGGCAGAATTTGCTAATCTGTTTATCAGCACAAATATTAAAAAGCTCAATACAATGTACTTGGTAGATGATATATAATCCTCCAGTATCTATAGTTAGTCTTGCTAGAAGCAATATACCTAAAAACGGATTCTTTTTCCATCTTTAATGGGAGTACCTATGGTAGAGCACTTCTGGGAGATAGTCTCAGATTAGGGCCAAAATCTTGTCCACTCCAGACCTTCTTTACCATACAGAACAAGAGAATGTAGGCTTCTTCCACAAGGAGCTTTTGAAACAGTTGTACACCCAGGCAAAACTTTGTATAGCAAGGAACTGAAAATGTCACCAAGTAGCAACAACATTGGCCGAACAAGGTGTGATGATCATGTGTTCGTCTTTTCCATTTCTTAATTAAACTTTACCGAATTGGCCTAATATCTGAGAGTTTAATTGCTTTCTTCACATATTTGTAAGTGTGATATAGTAATATTATTATATGCTTCCTGTATTGTATGGGATATTGCTGACATTTTTGTGTTTTTCGGTATATGTTTTGGATTGAAAAGTTTAATAAAAAATCATGTTTAACACCCCCCCCCCCCGACATGCTAATTTGGACTTGTGCATAATTCACTGAAGCCACTATTTCCATGCTAAATCAGGCATTTGGACCTTGAAGTGTCAAATTTTTCTGTATATGTAAACTGGAGAAACATTCCTGCTGTTAAGTACCCTTTCTTGTTCTATATAAAGTTTAGCATGTATAAGGTTTGGAGCCTAAAAACCTACTGGCTGTTTTCAGACGTAACACTGGACCATGGTTTCATGTCATGAAAATAAGCCGCAGCAAGCTTCAGACTCTTGTGCTCAACCCCTTCTCTCTCTTCTCCTCTGGCACAGCCAAAAGGACGAGATTCGAAGCCCAGTTCTGTATTTTGTTAATTGTAGTTAAGCATTGCATCCAAACCCTAAACTATGGGGAATCTGAACTATTATTTGTTGAAACAAGCTAGTTTCATAAACTATGGTTTGAAGTTGACTTGATTCAACAAACCATAGTTAAGATTAACCACAGTTTGTCCAGGTTTTGGACGTCAGAGCAAATTGTGGTTAATCTAAAATGGAAATGAAAGCTTCTAAGCTCCTCCTCACAGTCACATCAGAGGTGTGTGTGTGTGTGTGTGTGTGTATATGAGCCTGAAATTTGTGTCATGCATGAGCCTGAAATTTGTTGTGGCTTAGTGTTATGTCTGACCAAGACCAATATGTGGCCATGTGTTCAGGACTCTTATTTTGTTTTGTAGACAGTTCATGACTTCCAACTCATACATATGCTGAACTATATGTTGGAATCTCACAAATTTGTAATTGTTTTAAAAAGTTGGACTAATTGATCTATCCATATCATCATCCCCACCACCACCATCATCAATATTTCTTTTGCTTTGTTTTATTCCTGTTCCCTAGCAAAGATTGCTTTGTGTTTCTATATAAAAACTGATTCTGTGATTGTGGAAAAATAAAAGATCTCTATTCCAGAGGACGAAATAGATAATTTGAATCCACAGCTTCCCTTTCAGTAGAAGGGGAATGACTCTTTCCATATGTGGCATCTCATTAGTTTGTTGCTGGGAGATGTTAATATGACCTTCCTTTGTTACAGAAGTGATTTACTGCTCATCACAGCATCCTCCTTCTTTTTCTCTTTTTTTTTTTACTGCCCAAATTACACATTGTGTAATGGCTAATTGCACTTATCAAACAAGTAAAATGTTTAAAGACCAGAATGAATGTACATGAAACGATTATGGTGTGGGTTTGCAATAGTCAATTTAAATATTTAAAAACAACAACAAATCTTACACTAAAATATGTACAGAAATCAAATCCCTTCCAAGTCAGTTGAGCTATGCTATGAATGTATTTAACACTTAAACAGAAAGCATATTTCTTTAAAAGTTATGCTATTAGTCTCCACACTGTGTGTGTGTTTTAGTAAATGTACACACTTTATCAATACTTCTTGTACTGAAACAAAGAGATTTTCTAGGAGTATCTATTTGGAGTTTCCAGTTGCCCTATGCTTTAAAGAGTTACATATATCTAATTCCAGAATATTTGTAGTTCACAGAAGTGAAAGAATGAGTGTCCCTGCATCTTGAATTGCCTTTTTACATCTAGATTTGGACACCATTGCTCTTGTAAATAGCAAACATATAATTTAATAACAATGGGAAATGGGAAAATATCACATAAATTGGGTAGAATCTGGATTTAGTAAGATTTGGAGTCGACTCATTGAAATAAATAGGACTTAGGTTTGTCATGACCAGCTGCTCTATGTATGACTGGATTCAATCCAATATAGCTTTTAGATCAATGCATTTTTTATTTCTGTGAAATATCCTTAAATGGAACTTGTTGTCCTTTATTCTGTTACTCTTTTGGAGTAATTGCTATACAGCTGATTGAGTGTGTGTGTGTGTGTGTGTGTGTGTGTAGAGTAATCCTAATTCACTTTTCTGGCATGTATTTTTTCTGTGTTCTGCCTTGATTTGAGTAAAAGATGATTTTCTTTGCAATTGTTTTCTTTTTCACTTGTGAGAGATTTACGATGTCAGAAGGACAGTGTTAAGGCTGCTGTTGTATTTCTCCCCTGAGTTCCTAGAGGTGATGTTATCTTTTGTTCACTCAGCAGTATGGTCATTTCTAAGAGCATCTGTCACTTGAGGCATTATAAGATGGATGAGTCTCAAGTGAACTGCTGGTTGAAGCAAATGGTGAAAATAAGAAAAGACAAGGGGTTTGGAGGCTTTCAGAGAGGGCAGGCGACAAGGAAACAGTGTTTGAAAGGCAGGCAGTACAGAAAGAAAGCACCAAGATGGATCACATCTTGTCATATTTGGACCCCAAGATTCTTCACTGGATAATCTGAGTTGGTCATTTGAATCATGGTAAAAAGAAAATCTCATCTTTTTCGTTTTAGTTGTATTTTGTCATCACTGGGATAGAACTGTCAGGAACAATTGGGCGTTGTCATATTTGTCTCTACATAGGGCAAAAAACCTTTATTTTGTAGTTCTGACTGAGCATGTTATTTTTCATTCTGATGTTGTGCCTTGTGTGTGCATGATGTGCATTTTTCTTCAAACCATTTACAAAAGAAACATAGACAAGTATGCTCTGTGGCTCAAGGACTAGCATTGTGCATAGTTTTATTTCTTCTTAAAAACGTGTTTGGTTCCATGCTGTTTAGTTTAATACCAGGTTTTACCTGCTTATATCATTAGTGTCACGTTTTGAGATGAAAAAGCATTGAAACTGTAAACAACTTGAAATTACTCACTCCCTGTTGTTTCAATACAAGAAGTATCTCCATGATTTCTTAGTTCAACTAATTGTGTTTGACATGTCTTAATGAATGAAAATTATTTTTTTAAGCTGCTGGAACTGACGTTTTCTTGGAAGAACAGAATATATCTTAGCTCTCCTGTTTTTGATGGAGCTTTTGGAGGAATCAGAACTGTTGGCATGAAAAATGATTTTGTCAAATTGCTTGCTGTGTCAGGCTGTGAGAGGGAATCGGGAGAGGAAAAGGCAAAGAAATTAAGATGATTAGAAGCTTTAAAGCATCACAAATGGTAGAGTAGCTCCCTTCTCAATGGATGTAAATAATAGATGAAAGACTGAGAATGACAACAAAGGATCAGGGTGCTTAAGAGAATGTGTGCAGCCTGAATGGAGGTCTGTGGTCCAGGGCCAAAGGTCTTAGCTTTGAGTGTAATTAGAAGAAAATACAAAGATGTCATTACTAGCAGGTGAAATGTCCAGCACGTGGCCTCAAACATAGCAGTTTCAGCCCTGATGCTGTGGAAATTGGATTATAGACTTAAACAAAATAATAATAATTAAAGTATTTGCAAGGTCTTACAGTGTGGTCAGAAGCAATGTCGCTTGACTTTGATGACCATTAGTGATGGTTTTAAAAGTTGGTAGTGTGAGAAGTGATACAGATTAGAGAGAGCGAGAGCACAAGAGTGCTGGAAATCAGGGGAATGAAGAATGTTTGGCTAGCTTGATCCTAGGCTCTTCTGGGTTATAGTGAAAGGCAAGTCGCTACTGAGAGGCTAGAGTCCTAAGTGAGTCTGAGTTTTTGGAAGTAATGGGAAGTAGTTGGAGACTTGATTTTATATTCTCATTCCGGATCCTCAGTACTGTACAATCACCATGATTTTGAATGGGAAGTACATTGCCTGAAAATCAGGTCATTCTGCTTGCATATGACACACTATATGAAATAATTCAAAAACCTACCCAATAAGATTTGGATGAATGAAACTGCCATTTCAAGGTCATGTTCTGGTGCTACCAATTACTTTGAAAGACAAAGGTTCCTGTAGAAGAAAATGTGTTTGGAGTCTTGGAGATTACAGCATTGCAATGCTTAATTTAGGCATTCTTACATAAACACTTTTTGTGAAAGGGAGGGTGGAATTACATGGTGACTTATCAAGCACTGATGACAAGTTATTCATTGTTTAGTAGTTGCTCGAGCCACTTGAGAGCCAGTTATATGGAATCTGGCCACACTATAAGCGGGTCTTTCCCATGCTTCTGCAACCACTCACTCAGAGCCTTGTCATATTGCAGTGTTGAAGTCTACAGAAAATTGTTTCTCCATATAGTTAAAGCTACCCATGCAGTGCATTTTTAAGAAACTATATGGTTAATGGTTATGTGATTTCTTTCTCCAACTACCATCTCTACCTCACTTCCCATGTTCCAGGGATTTCAGTGGAAATCACTTTGATACAAGTATGCTTAGGATTGTGGCAGTAGTTTATGAAAGCAGATCAGTGGCAGACTTTTCATTCTCTCAAAGCAAGTTTCAGTCTGTGGCACAGTTTTTATAACTTGTTGTTTCTATTCAGTATTTGACTTCTAGGTTTTAGCATTCTCTTTCAAATGAAATGCTTCTCTTACAAATACAGGATTTCTACTGATGTTGTGCTAAAATAATGCAATGGCATCAGCATATCAGTTGTTCACATTCCTTTTTGCATCATTTAACTTCGTGGCTACTTTTTCATCATAAATAACAATATTCTTGCAGCAAAACTATGTTACTGATTATATTTTCCTTTCGGTATATTTATGCCAGGTAAATGTTGCCTGATGAATCTCTTGAGCATGGTGAAGTTAAAATATTTAAACTTTTCCTTTTATCAACCTAATGTGGGTGCCTGCATCCATATATGCTAGTGGTACCGAATTTTAATTTTGTTAGTAAATGAGCTTTTCTTTCGTTCAGAGGAACAGATCTTACTGTACTAAGTGCAAGATATATTTATAAAGGCCTATTAGAAAGCAAACTTTAACTCTGGAACATTATTACTATTACCCTCATCCTCCTCAGTGTCAAGTGTCATTTAAGAACTTCTTGGCTAAATGGCAAATCTGGAGAATAAAACCTTTTCCATTGTCTTTAATAGGAAATATGCCACATGTATTCTCTAATTTTTGATTTGGGACATTTGGAGCCAGTCCTCCCTACGTTAGGCCAAGTGGACACAAAGGAGTATCCATATGGTAGTCACTTGAAATCCAAACTTGCATGGAAGCTTCTCTGTATGGTGAACCAGTGGTGTGTAACTTCTGGAGCTGATACTGAGATGGCTACTATATGTATGGGCTTGACTTTCCAGAAGTGATTTTTTTCCAAGAATAGACCTTGATATATTTTTTTTCATTCTCAGTGTTTTCAACATTATGTGTAAGAGATTGCAAGTTCTATTATAGTAGCTCTTTTGAGGAGGTTGCTGTTTACCAGTCTACCATAATCTATTGTTTTCTGTATTAAAATATAGGGCAATACATTTTGTGTGTGTGTGTGATACAAGAAACAGTGCATTGTAGTCCTATGCATGTGTTTACTTGACAGTAAGTCCTGTTGAGTCCAGTAGGGATCACTCCAAAGTAAGAATGGATAGGACTGCAGCGTGAATATATAATTAGGAACAAAATTTAGGGAAGCTTCTAATGGGGCTTGCCATATGGACATTTTGTGAGGTGACTTTAAATGTTTGTTGTTACACGTAATTGTTTTGGATCTCCATCTTCCTCTGTTATTTTAAACCATGTTATTATTTTATAGGTCTTTAAAATTTTCAACAGTCTGGATCAAGTGGCAGAATAACTTTGAACAATCGTCCATCATGAATGCGTTTAAGAAAGGTTGAAAGGAATACAAGAAGGTAGGATTCTTTCCATATTCATAATTAAGCTTTTGTGATTATGCATTGATCATAAGTGTCTGCAGTGGCAATAGAAAGATATTCTGGCTCATTCCCTAATGTAGACATTTCCCTCAGAAATGAAGCTGTTTGTTCAGCTGAATTTTCAGTTTCATTAATGCTTATGTTAATATGTCTCTCTATGAACTTGTCAGAGCATCAGCATAATGTCAAGATTTATAACCTTGTGTACCACATTCTATTCCTAGTCACTTACGTTATTAGGTGCTGACACATTGGATCCAGTTATTCATTTGTTATAATAAATCTTTAGAAAATACGAATATGTTCAGAAACATAAAGATAATTATTTTTGTGGTAATGCGAAATTAAAGAAAAGGGGGTTAGGGTTAGCTCACACTCAAGATTTTTATTTGGTGTTTCAAGACTGCCAGATAATTGACAGTGAGAATTACCCTTGTTTATTTATATCGTAAGATTAAGTATAAATATTATGTGTATTATTAGTCTGCTGAAGATATAATTTATCTTAATATTTTTTATTTCATTATTTGAAGTATTTATATTCTGCCTTCCTAGTTCAAAAATTAACCACTCAAGGAGGCTTAAAAATCAATTTAAAACCACCAAATCATGTTTAAAAGCACAACAAAAAACACAATAACAGCAGAAAGAAAGAACAAAAAATCAAAGTATAACAAGAGAGAAACTGCAAAAAAAGAATTAGCCTGCCTAAATAAAAAGATTTCAGTACATGGCAGAATACTATCAATGAGGGGGTATTAAAAACAGGGTTGATTTGAATTTATTTAAATATTGTGGTTTTAATGTTTTATATATTTTATATTGTTTTATTGTGTGCTCTTTGGTTTTAATTTTTGTGAACTGCCCAGAGAGCTTCGGCTATTCAGTGGTATAGAAATGAAATAAATAAATAAATCTCTGAAGGATTTAATTCAATTTTAATGATTTAAATTGCAGTTTAAGTCACTAGTGAGGAAGATTATATTTAATCATCATTTTTTAGTAGAAGTACATTATTGTTTAATATAATCTTAATACATATTCAGAGATGTAGCTTTCATTAGAAGGTAGGTACGCAGCGGAGGATACATGCAGCAGAAGTTTCCTGCATGAATGTTTTGTTCACTTTTGTTTTCACTTTCTATTCTCCTCCCCTCTTCCTTTCATTTATATCTGGACTCCTCTTCGTTCAGATCTACTCTAACTCCGCAAATTCTCTATTCATTGTCTGTTTCTATCTTTGCACTTAGAGAGGGGCGAGGCCTTGAAAGACAGAGAGAGCACATCCACTTCTGTATACCACTTGCAGTGCAGAATAGGATTGATCAGGTTTTCTCCCATCTCCATAAACTACTGTTAACATATTAATAGAGTATAATTAGAAGTTGTATAATTAGTATTCATAATGATATCTTTGACCTAGGCTCTTATTTCCTAATTGTTTTAAGAGAATTTCAAAATCTGTTTTAAATTTAAAAAATCCAATTTAAATCAAAAAGATCTGATTGTTTTGATTTAAAAAAAATCATTGATTTTTATCAACCCTGATTAAAAAATCTCCTGGAGTAAGAAGTCTGACAGACTGGGTGCCACAAGTGAGAACAACTTCTCATATGGTCCCACCAACTGTGCCTCAGATGGCAGTGGCACATGTAAGACGGCCTCTGCTGATGATTGTCGAATCCAGGCAAGGTCATACAGGATGAGGCTGCCCTTTAGGTATGCAAGTTCCCCTAAGCCATTTAAAGGTGAAAAAGTGTGAACCAACCAGAGAGTTTTGGCTATTGGGCGGTATAGAAATGAAACGAAATAAATAAATAAACACCAGAACTTTGAACAGAGCCCAAAAAAAACCTTGCAGCTGATGTACTAGAAAGACCACATGCTCCAAAAAGTCCCATCTAGCTGTGTTCTGCCCTACTTGTGGTTTCCCGATAGTTTTCAGACACTATGAAGAACATATTGTGGCAGGGCCTGGGCTTCCAGTTCAGCCCTTGGGGATTTCCCAGATGGACATACCGCCTTCCATTGGCTCCACCCCCTTTCCCCAGACTACCTCTCGTTTGGTGGTTTCCCAGCGTTTGCACAGGAAAAGGTTGAAATGCTTCTTCTAATTAATTACTGGAAGTAAGCTATTTCAGCTAAAATATGCTGGCATTGTTTGTATTCTGACTGTGCCACCTTTGCCTTTGGCACCCACATAGCATTCCTGGTCACCACTACCACCTGAGAATCCAGTAGTAGAACTGGATCCAAGAGAACTCCCAGACCACAAGCCCCTACCACTGAGCCAGCAGGCCTTCTGACCAGGTACACTTCTGTTTTGTCTGGATTAAGTTTCCATCGATTTGCTCACATCCAGTCCATTACAACTATAAGAACACCAATTCAGAAATTAAGAATTAAAAACAATATGGTGGTGAGTTTGAAAGCTGTAGATGAGTCTTTTGTGGGTTCTTTCAACTGAGAATGATACCATAGTTTTAAAAAAATCTTTGGGAAGGAGGACTCTTAAGACGGGGTGGGCAATTTGTGGCCCTGTGGATGTGGTTGGACTACAGCTCCCATCATACTATATTGGCCATGCTGGCTAGGGCTGACAGAAGTTGCAGTCCAACAACATCTGGAGGGCCACAAGTTGCCCACCCCTGCTCTAAGACTTACTATGGGGATGAAACTCTGTGATAGAAGATGTCACTTGTTGCTTCCATTTAGAAATGCATGTACATTGTTACAAATAGTCTGATGTGATATATTTCAGTCAAATATTTAATGAAAATGGGAGATATTTGCATTTTTCTGTCGGAAATATAAACTATGTAATCATCTATGGAAAACTCAATATAAAAAATAGAAGGGGAAAGTGCAGAATATATATTTATTTAAATAAA
The DNA here is from genome assembly GCF_057233095.1 of Heloderma suspectum. Classification (NCBI taxonomy): domain Eukaryota; kingdom Metazoa; phylum Chordata; class Lepidosauria; order Squamata; family Helodermatidae; genus Heloderma; species Heloderma suspectum. The sequence goes on along the minus strand of NC_139461.1, from coordinate 79,819,837 downwards.
AAGAGGGCAACAGCAGTCCATGCTCTGATAACCTCTCAATTCGAGTATTGCAGTGGGGGTTCCCTTGAAGAAGGTCTGGAAGCTGCAGCTGGTGCAGAATGCTGCTGCCTATGTGTTGGCAAGTGCAGTGAGATGTGAGCATGTCATACCAGTTTTGAAATCTCTGCACTGGCTGTCAGTGATCTACCAGGCCCTGTTCAAGTTGTTAGTACCAGTGGACAAGGTGCTTCCATCTGTAAGCACCTTGAAAACAATGCAGTGATTACTCAAAGCCAACATGGATTTGTCAAGAACAAATCCTGCCAGATGAATCTGATCTCATTTTTGGACCAAGTAACCTCCCTTGTGGACCGTGGAAATGCTGTGGACATAATATACCTTGACTTCAGCAAAGCTTTCAACAAAGTGCCCCATGATATCCTGATGAGCAAACTAGCTCAAAGTAGGCTAGATGGAACAACTATCCAGCGGATCCACAGTTGGCTACAGAATCGGACTCAAAGAGGCCTTCAATGGGGCCTTCTCAAACTGAGGAGAGGTAACGAGCAGGGTACTGCAGGGCTCAATCCTGGGCCCAGTGCTCGTCAACATTTTTATTAATGACTTGGAGGAGGAGGTGCAGGGAATGCTGATCAAATTTGCAGAAGACACAAAATTGGGTGGGATAGCTAATACTTTGGAAGACAGAAACAAAATTCAAAGTGATCTGGATAGACTGGAGCGCTGGGCAGAAAACGACAGAATGACATTTAATAGGGATAAATGCCAAGTTCTACACCTAGGAAAAAGAAACAAAATGCACAGTTACAAGATGGGCGATACGTGGCTCAACCACACTACAAGCGAGAAGGATCTTGGAATTGTTGTCGATCACAAGCTGAATATGAGCCAACAATGTGATGTGGCTGCAAAAAAGGCAAATGCTCTTTTGGGCTGCATTAATAGAAGCATAGCTTCTAAATCCCGGGAAGTACTAGTTCCCCTCTACTCAGCACTGGTTAGGCCTCATCTGGATTACTGTGTCCACTTCTGGGCACCACACTTTAAGAAGGATGCAGACAAGCTGGAGAGGGTTCAGAGGAGGGCAACAAAGATGATCAGGGGACTGGAAACAAAGCCCTATGAAGAGAGACTGAAAGAACTGGGCATGTTTAGCCTTGAGAAGAGAAGACTGAGGGGAGATATGATAGCGCTCTTCAAGTACTTGAAAGGTTGTCACTGAGAGGAAGGCCAGGATCTCTTCTTGATCATCCCAGAGTGCAGGACACGGAATAATGGGCTCAAGTTACAGGAAGCCAGATTCCGGCTGAACATCAGGAGAATCTTCCTGACGGTTAGAGCAATACGACAATGGAACCAATGACCTAGGGAGGTGGTGGGCTCTCCCACACTGGAGGCATTCAAGACAAGGCTGGACAGCAATCTGTCAGAGATGCTCTGACTTGGATTCCTGCATTGAGCAGGGGGTTGAACTCGATGGTCTTGTAGGCCCCTTCCAACCCTACTATTCTATGATTCTATAAAAGTCCTAAACAGCTCAGCACTCAGGAACTTGAATGACCACTTCCCTCAATACTGACTGTCCTTGGATTTAAGATTGGCAGAGGAGGCTTTGTTGTGGTTCCCTTGAAGAAGGTGGCTTCTAGGTCTACCACACCCGGCAGGGCCTTTTTGATGGTGCCCCCCTGCTTTGGAACTTTCTCCTGACGTTCAGTTTTTCCCCACACTGTTGTCATTTAGACACCAGTTAAAGACATAGTATTTGTTCAGGCTTTGTGGGCATGGGCAAATACTCTATTTGTTTTTTTTTTTATTGATTGTATTTTCTTTGTTGTATTTTATTATATATTTCTGATTTTAGAGTCATTTTTTTAAAGTTGTATATATGATGTACTGTGTCTTATATAGGTTGTTAGCTGTCCTGGGCTCTTTGTGAGGAAGGGCGGGATATAAATCAAATAAATATAAATAAAATAGTTTACAGGGGGGGGTGACCTCCTCTCCTTTTCCTTGCTATGGGTCAGTTGAAGAGGCTTGACTTACTTTATATGAACATTGGACTCCTATTGTTTCTTGTTGTACTTAAATACCGCAGTATTTCCAGGAGGCCAGAGATCTATTCCTGTTTTATGACCTGTTGTATCCTTAGGGGCAGGAGGCCCAATAGGGCATTCAGGCCCAATAGAACAAGAGGGTCATTGCCATCATCCAGGCCCTAATTGTTGCTTTTTTGGTTACCACGCAGACACCAAACCAGCTTTCAGGAAGATTTTAGATGGGAACATCTGGAGCATAGTGGGGGGAGGGGGAATCCTTGCATTTTGTTTCACCAGGTGCTAGGAGGAAGCAACATTAGCCTTTTTGATATGGGAGGCAAGTTCTGTGGCTCCTGAAGTTACGTTACAACAATTGAAGAGGTCAAAGGACAGCTGAGTGGGGTCAATGAGACACCATGGGGTGCATTTCGTTACTTAGTAAATGAAGCAACATCCTAAAACCTTAAAGGGTTTTCTTGGAATCTGTGTTGTGAAAAGGTTTTATGAGTCTGATAGCCAAAAAAGTGCTGATTTATTTAAGGGATGCTTGCTTTTGTCTAAATTAAAGGAAAATCCTTACCAAATGTTTGCAGCTTTGGTAGTACAGTCAGTATAGGACTGAAAAGCACAATTACAGAATGGGAAGCATATGCACATTCTCACTTCCCCAAGTTATACTTCCAAGTGACTTTCCCTCATTCTCATGAGACCTGGGACACTCTTCAGTCCAATTGATTTTAAAGTGCTTAATCGGATTTTAATGGGGGAGTTGACCATATGCTTGCTTTTCTTCCATTGAAATGAATGGAACTTAAATGTTCTCCACTTTGGCTGGGTTGTGCTCTCTTTGAGTAGGTATTGAAAGGAAGAACCTGCATTTCTAAAAGGAAAACATTGTTTTTCTCAGAACACTGGTCCTTGGCCACCAAATGACTATTTTCCCTTTTATTTAAAACTATAGAAGTGTGTGTGTGTGTGTGTGTGTGTGTGTGTGACAGACAGACAGACAGACAATGCACACACTGAGCATTCAGACAAAAGAAGAAGAAGAAGCTGGGGGGTGGGGTTAAGCCATTTACTTGCTCAAAAATGTTGAAATTTATTTATTTATTTATTTATTTATTAAATTTATTAATCGCCCATCTGACTGGTCACCCAGCCACTCTGGGCGATGAACAACCCACCATAAAACAATTTAAAACAATAAAATTTTACCATAATTTTTTTTTTTTTTAAATACCCTAACCCACCCCAAATGCCTGCCTGAACAACCACGTTTTTAATGCATGACAGAAGCTCATTAAAGAGGGGGCATGACGGAGTTCCCTAGGGAGGGAGTTCCACAGAGTGGGGGCCACCACAGAGAAGGCCCTCTCCCTCGTCCCCACCAGTCTAGCTGTCCTGGCTGATGGGACAGAGAGAAGGCCATCCGAGGCTGATCTTGTTAAGCGGCCTGTCTGGTGTTGCTGGAGGCGCTCCTTAAGATAGGCTGGGCCGGAACCATATAGGGTTTTAAAGGTCAAAACCAACACCTTGAATTTGGCCTGGAAAACAACTGGTAACCAGTGCAACTCCTTCAGCACTGGAGTGATGTGATCTCGCCGGCGGCTGCCTTTAATCAGGTGAGCCGCCGCGTTCTGTACCAGCTGCAGCTTCCGAACCATCTTCAAGGGTAACCCCACGTAGAGCGCATTACAGTAGTCTAAACGAGAGGAGACCAGGGCATGTACTACCGATGGGAGCAGATGGTCAGGAAGGAAGGGGCGCAGCCGCCGTATCAGATGGAGTTGATACAGCGCTGTCTGGCTCACAGCTGACACCTGAGCCTCCATGGACAGCTGGGAGTCCAAAATGACCCCCAGGCTGCGGACCTGGTCTTTCAAGGGTAGCCGTACTGCATTCAACACCAGGTCAACATCCCCCAGCCTCCTCTTGTCTCCCACCAAAAGTACCTCGGTCTTGTCAGGGTTCAGCTTCAGCTTATTCCTCCCCATCCAGCCACTCACTGTCTCCAGACATTTGGACAGGGATTCTATGGCCAACCTTGGTGAAGATTTGAATGAGAGGTAGAGCTGCATGTCATCCGCATATTGATGACACTGCACCCCAAACCTCCTGATGATAGCCCCCAGTGGCTTCACATAGATGTTAAATAGCATCGGGGAGAGGATGGAACCCTGTGGCACCCCACAAGTAAGTGGCCATGGGTCCGAAACCTCCTCTCCCAGTGCTACCTTCCTGCCGGAGAGGAAGGACCGGAGCCACCGCAATACAGTGTCTCCAATGCCCAACCCCTCCAGGCGGTCCAGGAGGATACTGTGGTCAACGGTATCAAAAGCCGCTGAGAGGTCAAGGAGAACAAGGAAGGATTATTCACCCCTATCCAGAGCCCTCCTCATATCATCCACCAAGGCGACCAAGGCCGTTTCTGTCCCATGCCCAGGCCTGAAGCCCAACTGAAATGGGTCTAGATAATCAGTTTCTTCCAAGTGTGCCTTCAACTGCACCGCCACCACCCGCTCAATCACCTTGCCCAAAAATGGCAGATTTGAGACTGGGCGAAAGTTGTTCAGAACTTGAGGATCCAAGGAGGGCTTCTTTAAGAGCGGTCTTATCACTGCCTCCTTGAGGGCTGATGGCATCACTCCCTCCTTAAGGGAGGCGTTCACCACCACCTTGATCCCCTCACCCAGTCTCTCTCTGCAGCTCATAATGAGCCAAGATGGGCAAGGATCAAGTAAGCAGGTGGTCGGCCTTACAGATGAAAGCACCTTGTCCACTTCATCAGGAGGTAGAAGCTGGAACCGATCCCACAAAACCGGTTTGCCACAGGCTGCCTCTTGCTCACTAACTGTATCCACAGTGTGTGGAGTAACACTCCTAATCTGATCCATTTTATCTGCAAAGTGTGGAGTAACACTCCTAATCTGATCAATTTTATCTGCAAAGTGCCTTGCCAAGGCCTCACAGGAGGCCTTAGAATGCTCCAGTGGTTCCGGAGCCACAGGACCGACCAGGCTCCGGACCACTTGGAACAGCCTCCTGGGGCAGCACTCTGCAGACGCGATGGAGGCAGCATAATATTCCTTTTTTGCTGCCTTCACCGCCACGTGATAGGCTGAAGATACAGCTCTAGCCCGTGTCTGATCGTCTTTGGAGTGAGACTTCCACCACCGGCACTCTAGCCATCTCACCTCCTGTTTCAGAGCTCATAACCGCGGATTGAACCATGGTGCAGTCCGAGCCCTGTTCAGGAAATGTGCTTACCAATATATGAATGGTTGGTTTATACTGAGTCAAACTATTGGTCTAGCCTAGTATTATCCTACCTATAATCAGGAACAAGCTTTCTGTTTTATGTTCAAATCAAAGGAAACCTTCAGGTATTCATGTCCAAGTCAGGAGCTCCCAAAAAATTGGGGAGTGGGAGGTAGAGAGAAAAGGCACAAAGGTACTCCTTTTGGGGGGGGGCAGGAAGGGGTGTGAAAGAAGAACGTGCGCACAGATTATAGTACTTGTTGCCATAGCTAACAATTTGAGAGGTCCTAGGTCTTGCCCCCATCATTGGCACAAGCAATCAGTTGTCTTGGAAAATTGCTGCTTCCCCCTGGCTGTGCCTGACGGGCACTTACCAGCTGGGGGAGCACTTTGGGAGCACTCTGAAGGGGAGGCACGGCTGCGTGTATGCATAGCGTCACCTCATCACGTCATGCATTGGCCAACATGGGGGGAAGGGCATTATTTAAGTGGGCTCCACCCCTGCCCAGACTCTTTCCAGACTGCTTGGAGCCCGCCTGCCAGTCAGTACAGGCCTTAGGGCTGTTCACTTCTGGGCAGGGTAAGAATTTTTTAACTTGGTCCCTGATTGGCTTTGAGATGCAGGGATTTTTCGCCTACCCTATACTATCATATTGGGGAACTTGGGCAATTGGATTGGACATTTTAAATAGGTTGGTCAGGTGGCAGGGTTGTGTGGAAAAAGATCAACAGGAAATCTCTGGTGAGAATCCAGAAGAATCATTATGGGAAAAGGCAGTTTCCCAGACTTGTCCTTGGGCTGTGGAGGCTGGAAGGGCAAAGGAACATCCTTTGAGGCCTGACCATAACATACTCAGCCTTGGGGCTTCGGGTACTGTGGGATGGAATGGTCTCCCTTGATAGGAGATAGCTGGCTGGACTCAGGCTTGAGTGTGGAACTCAACTTGCTGTTGTCATGATGCAGGAGGAGGTCCTTAAGGGACAACTGCCTCGCAACTGCCTCACACCATTCCTGCAGAGCTGTTTCCATGTAAACAGTTAAATAAAATGTGGCCCTAGTTTATTCCACACCTGTTTCTTGCCGCTTTCTTCTGGGTGGATGCACAAAAGAACATTCAGGAAATAAGAGAATGGTAAAACAGAGTGGTAAAAGAAAAATTAAAATAAGAGAGTGTTAAATCAAGCCATTTCTGTAGTTTTATTGGAAGAACTAAGAAATGTTTGTATTTTGTTTATGCTGCAAGACTTCTTTGTTAGCCGTGGTTTTCCGAGACCTTGTAATGAAAGAGGTCTCTACCATGCCTTCCCCTCTTCCCTTTGTCCCTTTGGCCTCAGATACAGGGGAGTTATACATTGCCTGAGTCCTTCCTCCTCTATCCCATTCTTTCCCTTGTTGTATCTGGGTGCCTGGAGAGAGACAGGGAAATTCTCCATGGTGCCAATCTAGCCTTTAAATATGTGCAGACATGTGTGTCATATATGCCCTTCCTGTGTCTTGCTTCCATGAAACATCTGGAACTTAGGCTGCGAGAGGTGGTGGGCCTATTGTCATAGCAATGGAGCCATCATTTTCCACTCCCTCCTTGCTCAGCTGATCACAAGATGCTGGCTCAGTTGCCAGGGCAGCTACCAAGTCCATGGAGCCATGAAGGCAGTTGCAGCCCATGGGCAATGGCCATGGGGCTTTTCTGGGCCTCAGTCTGTTGGACTTTGTTGGGACAGCTGTGTGGAGTCCCTGACAAGTTCAGTTAATGTCCTTAAGGATGCAATCCTATGCATGTTTAGACTGCAGAAAGTCCTACAGTTCCCAGCATGCCCCAGGCTGGAGGAATGCTGGGAGTTGTAGGACTTTTTTCTGTCTAAACATGCATCGGATTATGCCTTAAAATAAGTTGACTTCATTGTTTGATGCACAAGAGCAAGACACCATTCAGTGGTCAATATTTGCTAAATTACAGAGAAGCTATAGATCAGAAATTCTGATGTTGATGACAGAGTAGCACTGCTGATAATGTTACATTATGTTCTCGTTTATAGTATTCACTGTGAGGTTCACCCTTTATCCTATCTGCATGTACAATTCTTGTGACATTTGACTTTGGGATGCTGTGAACGACTATGAGGGTTTCCCTAACAAAGTTAGATAAGAAATGTATTATGGGAATTAAATTAGGTGTGGTGTTTGTACTTTTTGGGTATTCCTGTACAAGAAATCATCATCACAGTTGAACTAGGACAGCAAAATAGGCAAATTTCCGCAATAATTTGGATTGAATTTGCTGTTGCACTCATGCCCTGCTTGTGGGTTCCCGGTCGACAGCTGGTTGACCACTGTGTGAACAGAATGCTAGACTAGATGGACCCTTGGTCTGTTCCAGCATGGCTGTTCTTATGTTCTTAATTTTATCAATGTGATCTCACTCTAGATTTGAACCAGATTGTACTGTCTGACTGAAAACTAGGTTATGAAAACTGCATGATTAGACATTTGTAGTAGGGAAGATGTGATAGTCTTCCCTACTACAAAGATAGTAGGAGATAGTTACATAATTGATAGTTTGAGATAGTTACATAATTGATAGGTGTGGTTTAAGGCAACTGATCATTAGACACATGTAGTTATAAGGTCTGTTAATCGTGCTACTAATTGTTTAACAGTTCATTAAAGTGCTTGGATGGAAAAATCCTAAAGGTAACTATTATTTCCTGCTGTCTAAAGGTGTAGCCATTAATTTGTCTGCTTTATACTTTTAGTGAAGTAAATGTCTCATCTGCTCAAAAATTAATGCTGTAGTAAGCCAGTTATGTTTAGGAGCACATTATACTTCTATGCCGGCAGTGTTGTTGTGGCTATACAGGTGTTACTGCAACGGTTTCCATAGTAAGCCATATAACAGCCTTCTCCAATCTTGTGCCTTCTAGATGAGTTGGACTACAACTCCCATAATTCCCAGTCAGCATGGCTGTTGGCTCCCTATCAGTACAAATTAGACAAGCACTGATCCTTTTGGGGTTTTGGTGTCTAGTAAAGCATACTTGTTCCAACAGGCATTCCCAGAACAGTAATCTTGCTGCATACAGTAATGATATACAGTATTTTAGTGCAGTATTTTATACCCCATTGGTTTGTACATCATTTAGAAATGAGCGATTCATACATATTGTTAAAAAAAATAAATTCAGTTACGAATGTGTATTAATTAGCTATGCACTGACAAAATATTTTTGGGTTTTTTCTGCCTTTTTCCTGTCTAAACATGCACAGGATTGTGGCTTTAATCATTTCAACCATTTATACTCTGCCTCTCAATAAAAATGTCCGAGGGGGCTAACAACTGGTTGCCTGTAAGGACATGTGTTTCTTCTACCCCTGATTGCCCTGTGGATACCGCTTTAGTGGCCACTATTGAATTCCATATAACTTTGTGGAAGATGCTGAGTCACCTCTTATATCTTCTTCATGCATATAACATACATGTGCTGCTGCCCTTATCCCCAATTTTGCATGCCCTGCTGGCCCTCCTCCAACCTTTGTGTGTAGAGCCTGAAAGTCTAAAAAACAAATAACTGTACAGTACTGGCCTTCCACATGATCAGGGACCATGCACAATCAAGGATCCTGACTGCATAAAAAGTGTATTTTTTCAGACCTTCAGGCTTTAGGTGTGAAAGTCAGGAGTGGAGCCATCATGATGGGATGGGGCCAGTAGTGTAGTGCTGCCTTCCCTTTCCAGTTGCATACATTGTACATCCAGAGAGGTGCTGAAGACAGCTCCAGTGGAGACGCTTTAGAATCCAGTTTTGCTGTTTTGGAGGTTACACTAGCTTGGGATCATTTGGGAACAGTGAAGATCTTTAGAGCGCTCATTATTTATGGCAAGGCTTAAGGATTTCTACCATTGGTTTCTTGCCTGGGCAAACACCTGTCCCACCCCCACACATGTCATATTACTACTATGTGCTGTCAGTAGGGTCCAAAAACTTGACATCTATATAAATTATGATATAACCACAATAATAGTTTTGAATTCAGTGTATCTATGCTAGTATGTTTCTAATTTGTGTTCATATTTTAAACATCATTGGAAAATACAAATTGGAACATAATGGGCATATAGAAGTCTTCTAAAATGGTTTACATACTATACTGATGTTTCTAAAAAGGCTTTCCCCCCTTCACATTGTATTTATTTATTTAGTGCCATTGATATCTGTTATGAAGGGGAAGAAGGATAAAAGGAGAGAGCCCCAGTCCTCTTCACTGATTTTGCAGAGACAATAATTCTTTCCCTATGTCATCTTTTCCTTTTTTATTTGCCCATGTTGATTTAATATTTCTGAATCTACCCAGAGCCACTTTGAAAAGACAGTTTATAAACTTCCCTGTTGGCAAATAAATTATGCACAGCCATTTATGTCCTTACACGATGTTTCTTCTGAACCTATAGAACCCTGCCTTCCAAAGCAAATGGGAATACAGTGCAGTCAATACAAACATTGATCTGCATGTGGAATTACTGTTTCCTCTGTGCTTCAGATTGGATGTGATACTGTGATTTCATAGATACCACCAAAAACGACAAGAGAAGAAGAGAGAGGGTCAATAATTCAGTGGTAGGGCACATGCTTGGCATGTATTTTGTACCAGTATCTTCAGTTAAAGGATCTCAAGTAGCAAGCTGGCAAAGGACCCCTCCCTGAAACCCTGGAGAGCAGCTTGGAGTAGACAGAATTAGCTAGTTGGAACAGATCATGGGCTAACCCAGTACAACACAATTTCATACGTTCAGGGCGCATTTAAATAAATTGGACAATTATGTGGGTGGACAATCAAATACTGCAGAATGTCAAAGTGACTATGCAAAAGGGCGGTCACGTTGGTTGACTTTTATACTAGAGAGTAAAAGAAAGTGAGAGATTCTTGTAGCATCCTAACTATTTGTGTGACCAACTGTTGCAGTTAATTTCTTAACAAGTGTTGGAGCTCAAGCCTGCTTTGGAAGCCACTCCCTCTTACTTGAAAGTTCTGTTCCCAGTCCTATGGCTAGCCAGTGCTGCCAGAAAGGCACTTTATATATTCTTTGATTGTTTTTCTTTCTTTTTACATCAACATTCCAGGACTGAGCAAGGCATTGAAAACTAGTTCTTAGGCTGAACCTTGGTGATTTGTGGTTCTTGCAGCTTCTGTTGCATCTTGCATGGAAGAGGCCCTTGGTGTGACTGATCTTGCATCTGGTATGTATTCTCATTGCTATGAGAATGCTGTTCTCATCACTGTTGAGATGCTCACATAGCAGAGACAAAAGCAACAGACTATGGTTGGTTTGGGCATGCTGCCCCTCTTCTTGGTTTTTATGTTCTCCTGATAGCTACAGACATAAGCAAGTTTCATTTTATTATTTCAATGCTAGCCTTATAAACCTGTTGTTTAATTGCCAGATTAAAAAGATATGCTTTTAGTTGTAAATGAAAAAGTGGATGTGCTACTTGATCTGCCAATTAAATGCCATAAGGACAGCGACTATGCATTTAAAAATAAAAACCATCTCACCATACAGACTGGCTGATGCATTTGCCACATCAAAATTAAAATATTAATTGTTAGTAGTGATGTGGTGAATGTTATATAAAGCTTCACGGAAATGGCAGTTTAAATGAGATATATTTGACATCAGTATTTGTGTTTTTTAGAGAGTACTGCCCAGTGCTGATATCCCTAAATGTTTAAGGGAGCAATCCTATGGGGATATACGGCTGCCTCTGAACTTGGAGGTGACCGCTTACCCAATGCAGGGCAGGAGGAGTGCAGAGGGGATAGTCTCCTTCGCACTCCAGCTGCCCTGCATTCGTGGCTAGATGGCCGATTTCGGTTGTCTAGCTGTGGGATGTCGGAGTGCAGGGTCGGGGGAGCAGACGACACATAGGAAGTGCTGTACCAGCACTTCCGAATGCCCTGCCCCAGGAATGCACCCTTTTCCCTGCTCTGTGCTGCTCTACCAAGCGCGGGGACGATCTGTGCTGCCTACGAGGTGGTGGGGGAGGTGGTGGGGAGGGGGTTCTCTGGGAACCAACCAATCCTATGGCCATCTAGCCACTGTCTAGCGGCCATAGGATTGTGCCCTAAAAGACCATAGGTCTGTTTTTAGAAGGCTTGAATAATTCCCAAGTTGACTGGGTTGAATAGACAAGACAAATCCTTGAAAAGTAATGAGAACTAGAATGATTGTAAAATAGAAGGTCACATTAGTAGCAAGCTGTTGTCTTAATAGGCTAGATTCACAGAGTGACATATGGCACAAACTTCTCATAAGTAGCTTGTAGGTTGCCATGTTAATCGAAGAGACTTTCTTTTTTATTTCAAATTGCTCACCAATTCATCCCATTTGCTGGATTTGGTTACTGGTATCTATAAAGCAAAATGTATCATCCTCTGACATCTGAATAGGTTCATTTGAAAGCAATCCCCATTTATTTCAAGAGGACTAATTTACAAGCAAGTATGGGGTCACAAAGAGTCGGACACGACTTAATGACTGAACAACAAATGTGCAAGATCATAGCCTTGGTTGCAAATTACAAGTTCATTGTTATTTGTTCTTCTGAATCTGAAACCTCAGGGGCAAAAATATGTCCTAGTGGAGCACCAGGAGAATTTTTTAATTGAAAAGACAAATAAACCTTGGTTATTAACATGAATTTAGTAATTTCTTGTGGAATACTTTATTTTTTTTTAATAATCATGTTTCAAATCCATGTCATTTTGCGTAATACTATTAGCAACCACTGCCCCTGTTCCATGGTACAAATGGGAAGTTTACATAGAATTCAAGAATAGAAGGGAGAAAAATCAATAGAGAAATGTATAATATGGTATTGTCATGCTCCTGCTGGAGGAATCCTCCTCTGAGGAAGAGCTAGAACTCCCAGATACAGACAATGCCAAGGAGCCACCCATATCAGGAGATCTGGGGAGCCAGGGCCCTCAGAGGACATCACCTCTGGCCCCGTAGAAGGAGGGGAGTTCCCCCTCTGAAGTAGAGGCTGGGTAGCCACCTAGCCCCCGAGAGCATCGCGACCTCAAGAAGCAGGCCAACAGGACTCCTTTGAGAAGGATTTAGATTATAAAGGAGGACTCCTTGGGAGCAAGGCTCTTCTCCTGAGTAGGACTTTTGCTATAGGGCCTGTAAGGCACAGCAGCTGAGCCCTGGGTGTGGCTCAGAAAGCTCTGGTTATATAAGCCTTCAATTTTAGCCTAGCCAGTGCTGGAACAACATTGTTTATGAGCCCCTGTGCCTTGTACTGTGTTTCCTGGACCTTGCCTTGGGAGGGGCCATAGCTCAGTGGGATAGAGCACATGCTTGGCATGCAGAAGGTCCCGGGATCGATCCCCAGCTTTTCCAGGTAGGGTGAAGAAAGAATCCTGCCTGAAACCCTGGAGAGCTGCTGCCAGTCATTGTCGACAGTACTGGACTAAATGGTCCAATGGTCTGACTCAGTATAAGGCAGCTTCCTATGTTCCTATGCCTTGTGACTGACCTTCTGTGCTACTGACCCTTGGACTCCTATTGGACTCTGCTTCTGGATTGAGTATGGTAAGTTACTGCTTAACTGTGCCTTGACCTTTGCTTGTATCTGGACCACTCCTGCCTTTGCCTGATCCCATATGAGACTGGAACTTTTGTGCATGACCATCTGTCTGCTTTGTTGCCTTGCCTTTTGGATTGCCCCATAACTTGCTCTAATGCTGAGTGTGATTCAGCCATAGCAAGATGGGTATGTCCATCTAAGTATCATGGAAACAAAAAGTTTGGTTAGTTGCTCTACTCCTTTTAAGTTTTGAAACATAACTTTTGTAAGGATCTACTGTTCTTATAGGTAATGGTTCATAAGCAGTTGCATTTCCACAAAGTATAGTTTACTGGGAGTACTGAAGGACTGTGAATCCCTGAATGATGCATACCCAGTTAACCTTAGGTTGGTGTTGAAATGGTATGTCTGGGACATCTACAGAGGATCCGATTTAGGAATTGGGAAGATGGGGAAGTAGTGGCACAGCAGGTATAGAAGTTTAGCAGCTGTATCTGTGGGATTTGTTGGCTTCCACAGGGCACCGAAAACCCTAGTAGAAAGGGGCCATCTTTTCATAAATCTGAGGAAACTCTACAATAAAAGCCCAGGAATACTGCACTATATTATGAGATGGTGTGGGTTCTGTGATACTAAAGGCAGAGGCTAACATTACTCTTCTGGGAATAATAATAAAATTACTATTATTATTATTATTATTATTATTATTATTATTAACAACAACAGCAACAGCAACAACCTAATAATAATAACCTAATAATAATTGAGAGAGGCCTTCCTGGAGGTGGCTCCTGGGCTATGGAACTTCCTGCTGAGAGAAGGTAGATTTACTACCTCTCTGCTGTCTTTCCACTGGTAGGCAAAGATGTTTTTATTCAAGAAGGCCTTTGGCAGGTAAGCTGGTCTGTTGGGTTGGGCGCTGTTTTATTTTGTTATTGTTGTGTTCTCAGACTGAATTTTAATGTATTTTATTATTGTTTTAACCAAGTTTTTATTGTAATTGTTTTTATTTCTTATGATTGTTAGCTGCCTTGAGCTCCATTTTCTTAGTGGAAAGGCAGGATACAAATCAAAGAAAGACAGAGATACAAGATTGTAATGCATCTTGTTAAAATAAATGGGGTTGCCATCTGTGGCAATCTGGAAGAGCACTTGGGAAATCTGCCTGAGGATTACAGTTACACTATATTGTTGGAATGGGTATGGCATATTTCAGTAGCATAATGAGATGCTAGTAAATTATGTTCACCATGTCATCTTCCCTGCTGATGTTGTAAAGTCTTACTTAGCTTGAAGGTTCTTTCAGCGGAGAGGTGTATTAATTATCATAGGAGGTGCAGTAGATCATGTCTTCAAACTATTTAGAAATGCAAAGCAAGTTGTGTTCAAAGTCTATCCTTGACTGAACTTAAAATGTTTTTTGGTGGAAAACGTTTAGCTGTATGTTATTCCACGTTGCCAGAAAAGTAAACCCTTTGCATACCACAATACATTTTATGTTGTTTCTTTGGTATTGTGATAGAATTATTTGTGCAGTGAAAAAGCTTTCCTTGGACTTAAAATGTTTATTTGTTATTAGCTTGACACAGTATTAGCCAAAATATTAATTTGTATTCCACTTAGGCATGTTTTTGTTCTTTTCTCAGATATCTATCACAAAGCTGCTGAATATTTAGCAATAGCAATTTTAGGGCATGTGTCAGACCAAACTACACCATTTAAAAATTCGTGAGTTAGGAAGTTATGTCTCCCATTGAAATACATGGTATTCTAATGTACTTAATATTTTGGCTGGATCATGTTCAGAATTACTGGATCATGTTCAGAATTATTAGCAAGTCAGCATGAATCCATTTACATTTACTAGATAGAAATATATACAATTATGTATGGTGTGAGAAAGTGGATATGGAGAAGTTTTTCTTCCTCTCCCATTGTAGTTGAATCTGAAAAAGCAGAAGGTTAGAAGATTAGGACAAATAAACTGAACTACTTCTTCACATAGTGCATAGTTAAACTATGGAACTCTCTACCACAAGATGTAGTGATGGCCACCAATATGTATGGTATTAGAAGGGAATAATACAGCATTGGATTGTTGTTAGGTTGTGAACTCTGGGGGCTTTTAACTATTGGTTGTCATTATGTGTGAACTCAGAACCATGGGTTGTTCGTGGGTTGTTTTGTCAGGCTACAGAGGCAGTGGTAAAAAAAAACAACCCACAACAACAACTCTACATGCTAGCACTACAGCACTGCGTAGGCATTTGGGATACAGGGAGGGAGTGGGAAAAGGAGGAGGGAATCAAGCAACCCAGGAACTGAAAAAACAACCCGCACTTTACGTGATCATCTCATGGGTAAACTCTGGGTAAGGCAACAACCCATACTCTGGGTTGTTGTTACATGCAAACCAGGTCAGAGAGGGATAGAGATGGATGGATGGGTGGATGGATAACACAGCTGCCTTCATTTCTGGACTGTCCTTGGGGAGTGGCTATGGGCACTGTCATGATGAGCTCATGCACTTCAGAAGTTCCACTGCACCACTGGCCGCTACCCACTTCTGATTAGAATAAGGGCTGCCCAGCAGCAGGTGAGAATACTGCATTGTCTAATACTAGATAGAGATAGGATAGAGTAGATCCTATCTGTTCTCAGAAAAGTACCTCATCATTCCTGGGCTCCAGAGCATCTTCAGTTCCCTCAGTTCATTTCCTCAGCAGTTTCAAACCTGCTGTCAGGTTTGCTTCAGTGGGAGAGAGTTGAGAGCTCAGAAAAGAGCATTGATGACAACTGGGAAACTTTAAGTGGGACCTGTAGATCATACTTTCCCAGAAACTTCATCTTTTAAATTTCCATTTCATTGACATTTCTGCAGTGCTTCAGTTTGAATAGTAAGCTAGTCCAGCCCAAACAGAATTCCTATCAAATTCCTATGAAGAATTAAACACCCCAGCTGAAATCTGAAGTGGTCGTTTTTAATGTGTGTGTTTTTTTAAGGGAGTTGTGCAAACAGATACCTTAGAGTACTTTTCAATGACAGTGAACAACTCCATCAGTGAAAAGCAGACTGGCAGATTTAAACAAAAATGAGAACAATGAGTGCTTTTCCAAGATGTTATTTTTATGGGTTTCTTTCCCACTGCTAATATTTTATCCCTTGTGTGCAAAATGTTTTTCATTCATTACTTCTTGTTTCCTGTAATAAAAAGATGTGTATCTGCATATGCTAAATCTGTTGTTAACCCTTTACTTTTGTTTTCCAGATCATGGGGAATTCATATGCAGGGCAACTGAAATCGGCCCGTTTTGAAGAAGCCCTTCACAACTCGATAGAGGCCTCTCTAAGATGTAACAGTGTTGTTCCTCGGCCCATATTCTCCCAGCTCTATCTTGATCCTGACCAGCCTCCTGTTTCACCGGAAGGTAACCAAGCAAGTATGGCATATTTTAATTGCCCTTCTTACACTAGACAAAATGTTGTGTGTTTTTCATTAAAAAAAAAAAAAACTTTCCATAAGTATTTCTTTCCACTAACACTTACATGCAAGCATGCTGTCTTTTTATAATGCACTCTAGACGTTAAACCAAAAGTGGAAGAGCTGGACAAAGAATTGATGCATCGTTACACCCAGAATGGAAGCTTGGATTTTTCCACTAGCCAAACTATTAATGAAATGGAGGAAGACGAGGAGGAGGAAGATATGTCTGATTCCAGTAGCCCACCTATCCCGTACGCACAAAAACCTGCCCCAGAAGGGTCTTGCACTACTGATGGTTGGTTTAAGCCTTCCTTATCTAAAACTTAAGCTCAATTAGAATATTACTTTGGCAAAGTCTGTACATAAAAAAGAAATTAGAATTGTTAATGTGCATATGATAACATTATAACAGTTTCCAGAACGGTAACATGTTTAGTCTGTTGCAGCAAAAACAACAAAGTGTCTTATTGGCCCTTAAAGACTAATGGTGCAATCCCACACGTGTCTACGCTGAAGTGAGTTTCGCCGAATTCAGTGGGTTGAACTCCCAGATAAGTTGGTATAGGATTGCAGCCTTACATAATAATTCTGTTACTCTTCAAGGTGCCGTAACACTCTTTGTTCTGTTAACATATAAGGCTGTGATCCTGTGCTGTTATATGACTATAACTTTCATTCAATCTGAATAGGATTTGCTTTCATGTAAACTGGATGCAAGATTGCAGTCTGAAACTTTCTGCAATTCAAAGTTGGGAAACAAGCAATATTGGAAACAACTATTCCTTGAGGGAATTTTAGGAAGTGTTTATGGTAGACTACACAGACTGATGTAAATCATATTTTTTGGAATCAATATTTTTTGGGTCATCTGTTTAGGTTCTAAAATGTTTCATAATCCTTATTGATGTTAGAAACTAATTTCATTGTCTTTAAAACAGAACTAGGGAGGCAGTACTTTTCTTAAACAAAAACAGACTTTTCTTCAAAATGCTTTAGACCATGGATGGGGTACAGATGCCCTCCAGAAGTTGCTGTACCATAACTCCCATCATTCATAACCATTGGCCATGCTGGCTGGGTCAAGCAACATCTGGACAGCCACAGGTTCTCCACCCATACTTGAGACTATTGCTTCAAAATATGGGAAGCAAGCTTCTGGGTTAAGTTGAACCATTCAAGTGTATGTGTTGACAGACAAAATGAAAGGTGATTGTATATCTCCAGTCCAGTGCTATCCTGGTTAAAGTTTTGACAGTTCTTTTAAACAAAAGAACAAAATTGTTTAAACATAGACTGTATTCCTTCGATTACAAACTGGCTTTATTTCCTGGAGACATCAGACAGTGAGAGTGTTGAGATGATCAGTGGGGGAAACAATGCAGCGTCGGTTGTTTCCCTGGCCCCCGCATGTGCCAATCACGCAACCAGGATTACCCCAATTACCCGCATTGCCTGAACCCGGCATGCAGCCGTGGTGACTTTTCACCAACCCTATAGCCCCTACTGCAAGCCATGCGTTGTAGGGTGGGTGAAAAGTCACCACAGCCACGCCATGCACCGGGTTCGAACAGTACGGCAACCCATGGCACAGGTAATTAGGGTAATCCCAGTCACATGACTGGCATGTGCTGGGGTGGCGGAATGATTAACACTGCATTGTTCTCCCCCACTGATCATCCAAACCCAGTCAGTGAACGTTTTCAACAAGATGTAGGAAAAACAAAGCAAATTTCAAAGCTTCCACATGCACTCTCATTCCAGACACAGAGAGCTCTTATAAATAAAGTAGAGAACAAACAGTGAAGAAACAGAAGAGATATTACATTAACAGAACTCAGAATCATTAGTATTAGCTGATGATTGGGCAGGTTTTTTTCAGTGACCTTTGTGTCTTTCTTCCTTCCATCTGCCATAGGACACTGAATTACATAATCTCTGTAATAGGGTATGGTTACAATCCTATATACCAGCTTTCCGCAATCTGGTGCTCTCCAGAAGTTTTGGACTACAATCCCCAGCATTCCTGACTATTGATGACCCCATGCTGACCCCATGCTGGCTGGGGGTGATGGGAGTTGAAGTCCAAATCACCTGGAGGGTGCCAGGCTGGGAAAGACTACTGTGTGCGCTTACCTGGAGACATGCATAGGATTGTGCCGTAAATTATATTAGTTATATTGGTGGAATTGCTACTGTAAGGTACTGTCTTTGAAGATATTCCTGTCTGAATAAACTGATTCTGAGTAGTAGCCTTATATTATGGCCATGTTCCAAATTGTATCTTTTGGCCCAAGAATAGGTCCATACTGCAGGCAGTTATATGCTGAATGTGTTCAGGGGTAATCTCAGTTTCACAGAAGACCAGACTGGATAATATTTTTCCCCATTCTGGCCCATTGCATGGAGGAGAGGGCATGCAAGTGTGTACCTGTTTTCTCATCCACCCAGTTTTCTGCTCTGACCCTGACATCCTACATGTCCATGAAGGGATGTCTTGTTCTAACATCCTATATACAGCCTATATGTATAAAATCCATTGTATGCAAGTCAAAATCACATCAATGATTTTCCAGAAGAAAATGCAACAATGGACCATGTGATTTTGGCCTCCAAACATTGGACTTTATGTGCCTCAGCGAAGTGGCTTCATCATGTGCCTTCAGGCTATTGCCTGGAATTTGTATAAACTTCAAATATATATAATATGTACCTTCCTCTTTTTCTTGTATTCTTTTTGAGCCTTGATATTCTTAAGACTGAAGCCTTTCAGTAGGAAGTTGTGATTCTGAATTCTGTTTTAACAGTTAATAGATATTGAGCATTCTACAGATAATGAATAATGACAGTCTTAAAGATTAAAAATTAATACCTGGTGAAAGCTCTCCTGGGCAGTAGTACTACTACTAGAATTTTGTCCTCCTTCTTGCTCCTGTCTTGTGCCCACACTAGGTGTATCACTAATGTTGTTCAGTTGAAAAAATATCTGTTTCTTACTACTCAGCATTAGGAATAGAAGTGCCAAAACTAATGGATGCCTCTTTATTAATTTGTAGTAAAATTGTTCTGATACTTTGCCTGATACTTAAATAGAAACATGCTTTGAGAGGGATGAGATACATTGAATGTTCTTAATATTACTATAAAATTGTGTATGAAGGAAAGGAAAGGTAGGAAAGGTTCCTCCTGTGCAAGCACCGAGTCATTGCTGACTCCTAGAGGGATGCCACTTTCACTGGCGTTTTCATGGCAGACTATAGCGGGGTGGCTTGCCATTGCCTTCCCCAGTCGTGACTACCTTTCCCCCAGCAAGCTGGGTACTCATTTTACCGACCTCGGAAGGATGGAAGGCTGAGTCGAGCTGAGCCAGCTACCTGGGACCCACCTTCCGCTGGGATCGAACTCAGGTCAAATAGTTGTTTTTAAATACCCCAGCCTGTTTCAGTTTCTGGGCCTTCAGGGTGTTGAAATGCAAGTTAATTTTTGTGTGGGTTCCTGGTTTTTATATCCACAACATCTTCATTCAATTTCCCAGCAGCCTTGTAGCTGCCAGTGTAATGGTTAGTGTCTTTAATAGAGCATTTGTGAGTTGTGGAGCACAAATTATACTAGTCATGTTGTTTGGTTGTAAACTGTTCACTTTTCTGCACTGTGAGAAGTCAAACCTTAATTTCAGAGGCAATTAGGCAGGCGGGTACTTAATTCCTGATCAGTTGCAGTGAAGATACCTGATCAGTTGCAGTGAACATACAAGTGGAAGTAACTGTGAACTGTAATTCTTATGTAAATCTTGATAGGTAATTTCTTATGCAAATTCTTTATCTTAAAGCAGCACAATAACAGGTCTGTATCCCACAGAGGAGATGTTAATTGTTACTGTTAAGAAAGGGGGAAGGCTGGGTGGAGAGAGAGAGAGGCAATCTTTGCTTTACACAGCATCAGTGCTTTTGTTTGTGTTTTCACAGCTGTGTTGGCCAAACTCTTTTGTTTTTAGGGGGTCAGTTCTGTATTGTTTTTGAGAGATGGTTGTAGAATGCAGATGGACTTGGTTGGCTAAAAAAACTTGACATTTCTTGGGAAGACCAAAATATCTTGCTGGCTATTTCTTTATTTCATACTGCTTTTGTCATTTTGCAAGTCACGAGGTAGTTTTAAAACTCCACTCTGCTGATCGAAATTAACTGGTGGCCCGGTAGCAAGCTTTGTTTATGGAATCTGTCATCTTATATTGTATAATTCTTTACTGATCTCTAAAATCGTTCACTGTATTTTGGTAACAGGTGAGAAGATAATGATTACATTTACAAAACGTGTTGTAGCTGAGTGTTTGTACTATTAAAGGAGTTTTTCAATGTTCCACATTGAAGCCAAGGGTAACACATTAAAATAAGCCCTTTGAAACATGTGGGAGATACTACTTCACTACATGATCATTTAAAAGCATTTTTGTATCTCAGTTTTTCATGAAATAAATGGGATAAGGCAGGTATTGGAAAGTAGTAGTAGTAGTAAGAAGAATAAGTAAACACCATACTTCTTGGCCATGCAATGTCTCTTTTGTGCATACATATGCATATATCCAATGAAGCTATGTGAGTTATAAATTTGTATGTCACTTGTGAATGCAAGCCAACAGCTACTTATATTGGACAAAGGGTAGTAACCATCTGCTGTAGATTATACTGTTACCAATACAGAGAAAGTTAACCCCATCGAAGCCCAATTCAAAACACTGCATCTTAAATTAGTCCCAACAAACTTGTCCCATCAATGTCAATTGGTTTAAGCCAGAATTGGAGCCAGTATTCCAGTACCAGATGTGTCAGGTATTAGAAGATTTCTATAGTTTACTACACTTTTTATATAGTTTAACTTTATATAGTCAAAACTATATAAAGAGGATGCTATGTCTAGGTTTAAGACTGAGTTATATGCTAGTTTAAAAAAAACACCATACATCTGATTACAATAATTTGAGATACAAAAAGCAAAGGAAGACATATTGGTCCTTGAGAAAAATTCCAAAATCCAAAGTTGGAAAATGTTTTTACTAGGACCAGCATTTATTTTATGTTATTTTTGTTGGTGCTAAAATAATAAAATGTTGACTAACTGTGGATTTTGATGTAATTTGAAATTACTCTTGTTAAAACTAAGGAATATGTTGATTCAGTTTTTAAAAGCAGCAGGTACTTAAATCCTAAATAATGATTTGCAGGACCAAGAGCACTGAAAATAGAGGCTAATGAATGGCTCCTGGGAACACCATCTGCATTTCTTTGGAAGAAAATGCAAGATTTTTTACTTCAGAGAAGTTGATTTGCATCCCTTAATTATCTCTTGCTTTGAGCTATCACTGAAATCCCTTGTCTAAAATGCTAAATTGTCTTTGCTGAAACAATAGTGGAAGTGCAAACAAACTTTTGAGTTCCTCAGGAAAATAACATTGTACTCTAGCCATTAGCTGTTGTTGTTTTAATGCAATGTCAACTAAAATGACCAGGCTGCCTAGCAATAGAACCATTCAAAATTTAACTCTTAAAATTCTAATTAAATGCTGTGCCTTTCATATTCCCTAAGTTTAAGTCGAGTTTAAGTCAAAGATCAGGCTTAAGCCTCATCTGTAGATAAAAAAATAAACAAAAAGACAGCAAATTAAAGATATTATATAAATATACATAAGCCATTCTGAGAGCCTTTTTGTTTGAAGAGCACAGTAAAAATGCTTTAAATAAATTAAAGAGCATTTCATTTTGTTCTTTTTCCTCTTTTGAATTTCTCCCCCCCCCTCACCTAAAGAAATGTTCCTAGTAAGCAAGGGGACCCATTCTAAAGGTGTTGCAACATAACTGCAATAATTTCTGTAATTGTACTCAATGTACCATCAACAGTTTTAAATCTTGTGCCTCTCCCTTGCCTTATAGAGGATATGCTGCTTGTACCATACCAGCTTCTCATGACAACAAAGTATTTAATGCACCTTGGATAAAGGAGAAAGATGGGGGTAAATCAACTGCATCTTCTGACCAGGAAGGCAAAAACCTGCCTTTCATCTGTTACAATCCATAACAATAATAACAGCAATATACTAATTTGTTATTTTTATAAATCCTGACAATATATTTGGTGATTGCCTGGTCAGGAATAGATTGCCATTTTCCAATGTACATGACAACTGAAAATGGTAAGAAGGAAGAAAATATGAATAAGAATATACAAAAATGTGAAATTTGAGTATGGAATACATTTTTACACTGTAGCATCACTGGAGCCTACACAAGTATACAATGCATTGCTTGGGTATCCTAAATGGATAATAAAATATGGGCAGGTGTTTGTTTTTGTGCTGGTGTAGACATAATGTTCCTGATTGGAATATGTAAAACGTTAAGGCCATTTCTCCGGTGTTTTTAATCTTAGATTTTTGTGTGGATAGAAACTTCTTACACACAAGTTTAGATAAACTGTGTTAAACTGCTATGTTTAAAATTCGCTTAGACCAAATTGTTTTAGTAACGTCAGATGTAATGTTTTTAACTAACCTGAGTTAATAATCCTCTCAACAGTCCTTCGTCCCCTACCACGTACATACTATGGAATAATGATGATAGTAATTAAGACCTCCTTGCTGTTTTCCTTATCACTTGTGGTATTTACTTCCCTTACCTGTCATCTCTGGATGCCTCTGGCCAGGGCCATGCTCTTTTATATACCGAAGCAGTAATCACCACTGGTCTCGCTGCTGAAATGCTTGATCCAAGAAAGTCCCAGCATGCATAAAGCATACTGGGGCCATATATTCAGTATTATAACAACTACCAAAGCTTACTTTGTATGTGTGTCTGTCTTCATATTTTATATTTTTAGAGATATTTAGCCTCTGCTCATCAAAAACTTCTTCAAGGCAACTTACAAGTCATAAAAACATAAAATAGTAAATTCTATCAGAAGATATGCATATATACATTAGTAATCTTGATTCCCTCAGGAAAGCGAGTTTGGTTTTCCTTTGGAATGATGATAATTACCAATGTTAGATATCTAGAAATGCAACCCCAGTTTGTGCAGCTCCCCTTGTGCCCCCCAAAACTACTCCAGAGAGTTGGGGGACTCTTCAGAGCAGGTTTGGGGTAAGGAGGCTGCAGGGGTAAGAAAGGGAAAGGAAACTCCCATTACACAAGTGGAAGTCCACTCACATAATGTTGGATTTAGCCCAATGCTCTCCCTTTGTGACTTGCTTGCCTTCCTTTGGGCAGTATATCCACAAAGGCACAAACTGGCCCACACTTGTGTAATGATGATTCCTCATCCCATATCATAGCCCACCTTTCACTGATGCAAGAGGGACAATTTCCTCTAGATATGCACCTCCTAAGGTGTAGGAGAGGTCATGACCAATATGGCCTGCCAAATTGATGGGCACTTTTCTTAGTACACAATAGAAGCCTAAATGTTTATAAATTCTAGGGAGCATTTTCAGAATTGATACAAAAAAACTATGGGGACTGTTCCATTGATCTCGAGAATTATGAGATTATAATATTAAAACCTGAATATATATTAATATATAATATTAAAACCTGAATATATAATGTGGATATCCCATGTGAGGATGCAATATGTGTCAAAACAAGCCCAGAGCTGGAGAAGCTTCCTGCAGGCCCTCAGGTATCCCCTGCCTTCACAAAATTGAGAGAGACAGAGAGAGAGAGAGAGAAAGAGAGAGAGAAACTAAACTAAATTAAACTAAACCAAAAAAAAAAAAGCCTCCTGGCTTCCTAACCCCCCCCCCTAAATTTAGCAGGGCCTTGGGCTCAGAATGTGTGCTGCACCGATCCTGTCAACATTCTCAGGGCCAAACTAAACATTCCTTTAGTCACACATAGCTGAGGTACGTGTGATTGTCTCCCCTAATCTCCGGCAAGCACGCTCAGCCCAATTTGGATTGGGACTGGTGCTTTGGTAGAGGAGGGTTTAAGCCACCTCCCCATCATTTTCATCCTGAAATTCCACTCCGCTAGCACTGGATGGCTTAAAAAAAAGAAAAGAGAAAAGTCTCAATTGATTCCAGTAATGCTTTTTTCTTTTCTTTTTTTCTCCTGGGGAGGGTGCAGGGGGGTGTGGGTGGCATTTTGGGATGAAAATGGTGGTGGGGAAGAGGAAGTTCAAACCCTCATCTCTTGAAGCACCATGGTCCTGATCTGAATCGGTGCCATATGTTCTTGCAGGAGGGTTGGGTAGATAATCGAGCATAGCTCAGCTATGCATGATTAAAGGAACATTTAGTTTGGCCCTGAGACAGCAGTGAGCCAACTCTTAAGTACTCAGGGTTCTGTTACCCTTTTCACTTGGAGCCTACTCCTGCTGCTTGTTTCTCTTCAAGGTGAGACCAAAAGAGTGGGGCGATTTTGGCTTTGGACATGGGCTCAGCATCCTTCCCACAGAATCCTTTTGAACTGTGAGAAGCCAGTGGCCCCTTGCAGTTTCAAGGACTGAATCGTGTGTGTGTGTGTGTTGGCTCACATGTGTCCTGAGACCAATTCCTCCCCGCCTCCCGCCCCAGAATACTTGTAACAGCCACTTTGATTGACAGGGTGCATTCCAGCTCCAGCAATAGAGGCACTCGGGTGGCTTCCCCAAGAACCAGTTCCATGAAGCTAGGTATCCCCATGCAAATGAGGATGCGAAGTTCTCTGAGTATATTACTTACTGTAGCTTTCTCCAGCTGGGTGCCTTCCAAATGTGATGGATTACAACCACCATCATCCCCAACCAGCATGGCTGTTGTGGTCCAATGCGTCTGGAGGGCACCAGGTTGGGGAAGTCTGGCTTACTGGATCAGGAAGCAGGGACAAGTCAACATGGAGGCAGTTTGCACATTCAGATGCACATTTGATTTATGTATTCCTGTGGTTCCTGATCCAGCTAGTGATTCAAATGTGTAAGGCTGCTTCTGTGTGCAGTTGTTTTTAGCTGGATTGCGATGAAGAAATATGTGTGGCAGAGAGAGGGAGCCCAAAAGGAAGGAGGACAAGTTGTCTTCCTGTCTGCCCTGTGTCCTTTTCCCCTCATCCCCTTCTTTGTGGATTTCTTTCACAGCTTCCCCACAAAAACATACAATAAAACGTTGTGGCATAAAGTACAACTGGTAACTTCTTTCACTGTAATAGCATGATCCACTAGCTGCTAACTCTTTTTTTTCATGGGTCTACAGTTGTTTTATATATTACTAATTTATCTAGTACCCTTTGTCCATGGACTTTAGAGAACTTGATGAAATATTGAACTAGGACAGGCAGTTGTTTCATGAGGGCAGGGGGAGTATTAGGCCTAGAATGAGCCATATTCCCCTTAGTTGTTCTAAGTGGAACAAAAACTAGTAAATCACTCATAGATGTTTCATGATGTATCGTTTCTTTACAGGTTTTTGTCAAGCAGGCAAAGATTTGCGGTTAATATCGCTGTGTATGGAACAGATCGATATCCCAGCAGGCTTCCTGTTGGTGGGAGCCAAGTCTCCAAATCTTCCTGAGCACATTCTAGTCTGTGCTGTTGACAAGAGGTTTTTGCCAGATGACCATGGAAAAAATGCACTTTTAGGTAAACTGGTTTTCATTAATTATTCCTTGTGCCTTGCCAAATTTATAATGCCTGAAGGTTGGGTTAATGGTATGTTAGGCCAGTCTTCCCCAGCCTCATGCCCTGCAGATGTATTGGGCTACAGATGCCAGCATTTCTGACCATTGATCATGCTGGTTGGGGCTGATGGAAGTTGAAGTCCAAAACATCTGGAGGGCACCAGGATAGGGAAAGCTGTGCTAAGCCAATTCAATACATGGATTTCTCACCATAATATGTTGAAATTCATTTTAAATGCCATTTCTAAACAAAGCCTGAATCCCATCTTTCAGTTTTAATATCATTACAGTCAAAGGTACTCAGAGCCACACAGGGGGTTTATGGGGCCTGGGGCAAATGTGATGTTGGGGGACTTGCCATTGCCTCATACAAGGACCTATACATGGCTTGGGGGGGAGGGGCCACTGGTAGGGGGGCTTGTTTTGTGGAAGCCTAGGGCAAATTGCTCCAGTTGTTCCCCCATCTAAGGAGCTCTGAAGGTATTCTACATTTCTCAAATTTTGAAAATTTGAAATATGTTTTTATCAGCTGCAATCTTATACCCATGTGCCTGGGAGTAAGTTCCACTGAACTCAGTGGGACTTACTTTTGACTATAGGATGTAGAAAGTCTCTCATCCTTGCCATGGAAGTTTCAGTCTCCTTTCACATGCTTCTTGACCAGAGGGGCCAATAGCCACTTCCTGCTCATCTGGGATAATTAGCTATTACTGCCAGGTGAATGGAAGCACTTCCTCTCAGTGCCTCAGAATTTTTCACCCAGCTAGAAAGAGCACCTTTCTGATTTAGCAGGGTACCATTGTAGATGTACACATTGTAGCTGTGGCCCAGTTCGCACGGAATGACAACCCATGGGCTATTGGGGCTGCACGCGAGCAAGCTGCCTCCTGTCCACTCATCGTTTCCGCTTTCTGTCGGGTTTAGCAAACAACCCAGGAATGCCCCGTTCCTGGGTTGATTGTTGCAATGCACACGAACCTAGCACTCTGGGTTGTTGAGGGAGAAACAACCTGGAGTTTTAAAAGGTAAAGGTGTCCCCAACCAGTCGTGTCCGACTCTAGGGTGTGGTGCTCATCTCCATTTCTAAGCCAAAGAGCCAGCGCTGTCCGAAGACGCTTCCGTGGTCATGTGGCCGGCATGACTGAACACCGAGGTGCACGGAACGCTGTTACCTTTCCCGCCAAAGCGGTACCTATTTATCTACTTGCAATTTCTTGCTTTCGAACTGCTAGGTTGGCAGGAGCTGGGACTGAAGACAGGAGCTCACTCCGTCACACGGCACTCGGGTCTTGAACTGCTGTCCTGCTGACCTTCCAGTCTGCAGTTCAGCATCTTAACCACTAAGCCACCGCGGCACTCTGGGTTGTTGAGGGAGAAACAACCTGGAGTTTTAACCTAACAACAAATTATGGGTTGAAATTTTGGGTTGTTTCTCCCTCAACATCCCCGAGTGCCAGGGTCAGACATCACAGCAAATAACCAAATGCAAAGTAGAAGCAGTGAGTGGGTGAGAGGCAGCTTGCTTGCTTACTCATACGCAGCCCCAGCCAACCATGCCTTAATTAACCCATGGTTGGTTGTTACAT
This sequence comes from Heloderma suspectum, assembly GCF_057233095.1. Taxonomy (NCBI): domain Eukaryota; kingdom Metazoa; phylum Chordata; class Lepidosauria; order Squamata; family Helodermatidae; genus Heloderma; species Heloderma suspectum. Next base: position 79,792,250 of record NC_139461.1, on the reverse strand, counting down.
GAGAACCAGATTGGAGTCTCTCCTGGCTCTTTGTGACAGTACATATAGTTGCAGTTTTTGCTGTAGCTGACACAAAGTGCTGGTTCAGGCTGTGACAAGCCTCTGCACAGTCACTGAGAAAGGATGGCCAGGAAGAGTGCTCTCTGCCACTTCTTGGCTTCTGTGGTTGTTTTTCCCCCATGGCCAGAAGGGGAACTGGAGTGCTGTCTTGATTTCCTTAAATAAACTACACGAGTGCTGACAAATATAATGAGCACTGGTTTGAAGAAGTGCCATGGTGCTCTCATGGTTGCTTTTTCTTAACCTTAAAGACAGAGGCCTGCAATTTATGTCCCGGTACTCTTTTTCTGGTAACTTAGAAGGATTTTGGGGTCTTGGTGGATTTTCTGCAGGCATAGATCAGGATTATCAGCTGCAGGTAGTGGTCCCTCCGTAGAGTCTATTTGCAGCAAGCACAACAGCCGAAGTCCAGAGACAGGTCATGTTGTCTTCTGGCTGATATGGCTGACTCTCTGATCAAAGCCCTGGTTGATCTGTGAAATGCAGAAATGACTCTGGCGGTTGACATGACTGCTGCTGAGCCCCTCTCTGGTATGCTGCTCCATGGTCTACTCCAGAGCTGAGATCGATGAAGCAAAATAGGAGACAGCTTGAGTGCAGATGGAGGAAAGCTCCTAATGGATGCAACTGAACACTGGTGTGCGCTACTGGTCACGTATATTCAAGGGCAGCGAGGGCGGCAAAGAAACAACGTCTCGCTGCCTCTATTGAATCCTCTATGTGCCACCTAGCAGAGCTTTTCAAGGTCATCTGGGGCCGATTACATGCTGGCCCTAAGGACACTCTGGATCAGTCTGAGTCCCACTGTAATAATTTGCTAGGCACTTCCAGGATAAAATCGCTTGCATCTGCCGGGACTTAGACTCCAGTGTTACAGGACGTCAATTAGGTGAGGTATCCAGCACACAGCCTTGTCCACCTTTTTTGGATGAGTTTTAGTTGGTACAGCTTGAGGACATTGATAAGGTGCTTGTATAGGTTCATGCAACCACTTCCATATTGGATCCTTGCCCCTCCTGGCTTATAAAAACTGGCAGGGAGGGAACAGTTGGCTGGGCTAGAAACGTACGCCCTTGTGAGAGGGAGTGGTTCCGCACCGCCTGAAAGAGGCAGTGGTGAGACCACTCCTGAAGAAGCCCTCCCTGGACCTGGAATAGCTTAATAATTTTAGGGCAGTGGCAAATGTTCCTTTCCTGGGCAAGGTCCTTGACTGGGTGGTTGCCAACCAGCTCCAGACACTCTTGGATGACACCAATTATCTAGATACATTTCAGTCAGGGTTCAGGCTAGGTTTTGGCACAAAAACAGCCTTGATTGCCCTGTATGATGTCCTATGTTGGGAGAGAGACATGGGGAGAGTGATCTTCTGGTTCTCCTTGATCTCTTGGCGGCTGTTGATACCATCAGCCATTATATCCTTCTAGGATGATTGTCTGAGTTGGGAGCGGCGGTTACTGCACTGCTGTGGTTTTGCTCCTACTTGGATGGTTGGCTCCAGAAGGTGGTGCGTTGGAGAATACTGCTCAGCCCCATGGATCCTCCAGTATGTGGTTCTGCAGGGGTCAGTTTTATCCCACATGCTATTTAACATCTACATGAAACTATTGAGTGCGGTCATCCGGAGTTTTGGAGTGCGTTGTCATCAGTATGCTGATGACACACAGCTCTATTTCTCCTTTTCATCTTCATCAGGTGATGCCATGGATATGCTAGATTGGTTCCTAGCTGTGACAATGTACTGGATGAGGGGTAATAAATTGAAACTCAATCCAGACAAGAATGAGATGCTGTTAGTAGATAGTTCTTCTGACCGGATGGAGGGTGCTCAACCTGTTCTGGGTGGGGTTGCACTCCCGCTGAAGGAGCAGTTTCATAGCTTAAGGGGTTCTGCTGGAGCCGTCTTTGTCACTAGAGGCTCAGATGGCCTCAATCCCACGGAGTGCCTTTGATCAACTTTGGTGGACCAGGATAACCTGGCTTTGGTCTGCTATGCTCTGGTAACCTCCAAGTTAGATTACTGCAATTACCACATGGGGCTACCTTTGAAGATGGTTCAGAAGCTGCAGCTTGTGAAAAGTGCTGTGGGCAGATTGACAACAGGGACAAGAAGTTCTGAATATATAACACCAATTCTGGTCTGCTTGCACTGGCTGCCTGTATTTTTCCGAGCCAGATTCAAGGCGCTGGTTTTGACCTATAAAGCCTTACATGTCTCAGGACCGTAATCCTTGACAGAGCATATCTCCCAGCATAAACATACCTGTTTATTATGCTCATCATCTAAGGCCCTCATCCAGATGGCTTCTCCAAGGGAGGCTTGGAAGGTGGGAACAAGGGAGAGGTAGCCTCCCAATTATGGAACTATCTCTCCAATGGGGCTTGCCTGGCACCAACATTGCTATCCTTTCAGTGCCAGGTTAAGACCTTCCACTACTCTCAGGCATTTGGCAGCATATGATAAGGTTTGAATCAGGTTCTGGAGCTTTGGCTACTGGGCAGTACAGAAATGTAATAAATGGAATGAATGATCACCTTGTCTGGGGCTGGTTTGGAAATCTCACAGCCCTACATTCTGTCCTGTCTGTGCCTTGGCTTATTCTGTGTCCTGCAGTGCTGGCTGTTCTTATGAGGTACTTCATGTCCCACATTTTAAGGAAATAAGGTAAAAATATGTGTTTTCAGAGTATTCTTGGATTGCATATGTACTCAGTTTCAGCTTTATATATAACCCATTTTGGTACCTCTATTGAGTGTGTGAGAGTCAATGATGTCTTTTGTATTTATATTTATACAAAATATAAATATTCCTATTTGAGGAGCTTATAGCTAGTGATGAGCAAATCTGCCAGGTCAGTCCATTCTGTGCTAGTTCTGTGCAGATTAATTTTTTTACAGAAATAGGTCTGTACTGATTTTGGGGCACATAAATGTGCTGTTTGTGTGCATTTTTCAAATTGTATGCATTTTCATGTGAGAGCTGGACTATAAGGAAGGCTGAGCGCCGAAGAATTGATGCGTTCGAACTGTGGTGCTGGAGAAGACTCTTATGAGTCCCCTGGACTGCAAGGAGGTCAAATCAGTCCATCCTAAAGGAAATCAACCCTGACTGCTCATTGGAAGGACAGATACTGAAGCTGAAGCTCCAATATTTTGGCCGCCCAATGCGAAGAGAAAACTCCCTGGAAAAGACCCTGATGCTGGGAAAGATTGAAGGCAAAAGGAGAAGGGGACGGCAGAGGATGAGATGGCTAGATAGCATCACCAATGCAATGAATATGAACATGAGCACGCTCCGGGAGAGAGCGGAGGACAAGAAGGCCTGGAGTGCTTTGGTCCATGGGGTCACGAAGAGTCGGACATAACTTAACGACTGAACAACAAACAACCCATTGACTAATTGTACACATTTTTGAAATGTATGCATGCAGATTTAATCAGATATGGGATTTCTGTTCTGCGGAATGCATTGCAAGTCTGGAAATGTACGGATTTCTGAATGCACTGTTCTGGGTGTGTGTACCAGAAGATATGGTTTGGAAAAATCGGTAAAAAAAATCTGACAGAGCAGATTCTTCACTTATAGCAGGACTGAGCATCTGCTGGCCCCTTCTGTATCAGCAGGCGTGTGGAATTTTAGAAAACTCAGCAATGTGCAGTTCATTTAAACAAAAAGTGAATTTCTACCCCCTGTTGCAGAATTAAGTTTAAAAATTTGGTAGCAAAAAATCCAAATTCCTTAATCCTCCCCACCGCCCAAGTGTTTTAGTTTCTAAGTACAAAGAGCATAATTCGTCATCTTTCAGGTTCTGAGCAAGTCTTTCATTACTGAACTTTATTCTGTGAGTGACCCTGAGAACTTTTTGCTATAGGGTGGCATATAAATAAAATAAAAAAACAAATAAAGCTGTTTTCAAAATAACATCTTTGTTGAATACATTCACCTTGGCCATTGTGTGTAGCTTGGCCTTTGCCAGCATTCCAAATGTGAACTGTTGATTAGAAATGTGAACTGTTGACAGTTTCACCCAATTTCGTGAAAACTCTACACCTCATGATGCATTTGCTGTGTAAGTCTTCTTAATGCTGAACAAATTGCCTAAACACAGATTTGATTTTATTTACTTATAATTTATTACATTTCTATACAGCCCAATAGCCAAAGTTCCCTGGGCAGTTCACAAAATTATAATAATCAAGGGAATACGTTTAGGAGGTGATTTTGTTATGTAACCCTTACTGACTGTCATTTTTCTGCCATCATACCAAACTTGCTTTGAAATTGGTGGGAAATTTACAATGGTTCAAGGATAATATATAGCCCTACATCTATCCAGCAGAGCCCAATTAAAGATGTAATTTAGGCCACCTTGCAAAAGTAGTTTGACCCTCTGACCTTTCTTCCCAAGTCTTTTATGTTTAGAAGAGATTACAGTACTCTTTGGAGAGAGGAGCTCTCAACTTTTGTTTCAATGGTCTAAGTACTTTGTCTCAAATATTTACTTATTTATGCCCTATCAGAACACCCTGTAAGGGGAAAAGTCTTCTATGGAAACATGGATTACTACTTCCATCAGGGAATTCTTTGGGCTAGAGAGGATATTTATTCCCTCCCTTCTCTCATCCCTTGTTACCACTTTAAATTCTTTTCCCACATAAAAGTAAAAATGAAGCCTCTGAAAATACAAGGACAACTAAGGCAGTGTTAAAAGAGAAATAAGGAGAACATTTGCTACTGGAAAGAAATATAACCCTTGCATCTGCTAACCCTGGGAGAGAAAAGATGGCTTTGTGAAAAGATGTTGAGCATCTTAATTGCATAATTTGTTTTTCCTAACACTGTGGTAGCTTTGGCAATTTTGAAGATTTACTGCTCTTTGAAACAATACTCTAGAAGCGGGGCGGGGTGGGAGAACAGGACCTTTTTCCTATTGAAATGTGTGTTAGCTTGGTTGAAATCTGTTGGGGGTGGAGTGTGTCTTTATTCCAGCAGTGGGTGTGGCTATGACCAAAAGTGGGTGGAGTTATTGATGTGGCTCTTATTTTTGTCCACCACACAATGAGGAAAAAAAGACATTTGCATCCAAGTATACTTCTTCCCTAATGTGTGCAAGGTTCCCTCCATCAGCTTTATACTTCAGGGACAGTGCAGGACAGAATAAATAATATCAATAACCTAGAGTGAGTCCCATGAGGGGGCCTGGCCAGGCTAGGGATGTATGAGAAATTTGTTTCAGATAGTTTTTGATCAGGATTTATCCAGTTTGCACTTTCCAGACTGAACACAGACTTGGACACAATCTACAGTTGAAGTCCGTACGTTTCTGAGCTCGCAATGTGATTTGTGGACCAAAACAGATATGTTCGACAGCATGCGTACATTTGAAAAATGCACACAAATACACTTTAATCAATGGGAGAAGAGTATGTTGTACACATTTCAAATATGTGCTCAACTAATGCATACATATGGAGAAATTTCATGAAAATACACACAGATTTTAATGTGAAAAGAAAACAAAGCTCGCAATCTGATATGGACTCAAGTCAGAACAAGCTTCGAGATGGAACTCAGAGAACTTTCTCAAGCTTGAGTGTTGCTGATTCATGCATCCCTAGTCCTGGAGAGGGTCTGAAGGTCTGGATGAAGAGGCCTGGAGTTCTGCGTTTGGTCCCTGGGCCAGAGGTTTCCCACCACTGCTCTAGGAAGTACAAGAATCAGTGGAACCAAGACTGGTGATACCTGGGGAGTAATGATGCTTTGTTTCTGTTCTCCTTTTAGTCTAGCAGAAAGATGCAATATTTGGCCAAGTAGTGCTTTTGATGATAAAAGCATGAGACTTGGGCACAGGTAGGACATATTCTCAGGAAGATTGTAGGCTATACGGCCATCACAGATTCCCCCCCTAACAGCAATAGTGGACATTTTTTCAAAATGGCCTCCTAAGAAACATTTTCAATCTGCCCTCTTGTATGTTTGATGCTCTCTGGGTCAAAATGAATGTGATTTTGCTTGATTTGGTGTGTAAATACATGTGCAGACATCCACCATACACACTCATACACACATGCACATGCAAAATTGAGTTAAGGAGAATAAGTAATATAACCTTATTTATAATGTTATTATGACATTATAAATAATTGTTTATAATTTGTAGTATTTGATGGGCTCCATATTGAGATGACAGTTCTCAAGGTTCTTGGAGATCTTCTGGATGAAAGTGGATAGACAGGAGCACTTGTTCAGGCTGATGTTACCACAGCAGGAAAAGCTAATTCATTTATACAAGTGTTCCATGTGACATGCACCTGTAGGGCTCATCATCAAATCACAGCCAGTAGCCTCTATGTATTTCTCCAGCAGGCCTATAATGAGAACAGCCAAGACTTAGAAGACAATGGCCACTCCTTGTCACTGGAAGAGTAGTGTAATGAAAGAAGTAACATATGTCCCCAGTTCCGATTCTGGTACATCATTCTACAGTTGGAGCTTGTCTTGATGACTTATGTGAGAGCGATACAAGAGGGAAACTTCCCGCTGTACACTGAGGCCCTGTCCAAGATTGTTCCTTGGTTCTTTGCTTTGCACCATACCCACTATGTGAGATGGATATGTGCACTTACATGATATAGTTTCACTTAAAAGCAGCATTGTAACGTCTACGAAGAATTCATAAAAGGGAAATTTGTCACAAGAAAGTCAAAACGTGCCTTCTCTGTTATTGCCATTGACCAGGCCCACAAGCAGAATAATGCATCTGTAAAAGGTGATGATGGGGCTGTAGGGCTAGCAGAAAACCCATCAGTTCTGTGTCGATGGATGGTGTCTGGTCCTGAGATGGCCTGCATAACTGAAGAATTTGAGAATTCAAGTAATAAGAGATGGGACACAGATGAGTGTCACCGCGAGGCTAAAAAAGCACTCGCAGATGGCATTTGCAAAATCTGTTAAATCTCGAGCTGTAGAAGATATGGGAAACCCATTTAATGAAAACAGCTGTGATCTTATTGTACTTGACAGCAGAAACACTGTAGATCCAGCAGTGGCAGACACACTGCTCAAGATTGAGAAACTTGGAGTTGCCCAATGTGAAACATATGTCAGTGAGAGGCTTGTCAACCAAGATAAACCTATCACTGATCCTGTCAAATGGAACAATCTCCATATCTTCAGCCATCCTCCAGTCAGAGAAAAGTCAAGTAAATGGCTGCAACTGATCTCCCTAAAGAATGAAGTGCTCGCTCTTCTCTAGACTTTACATTGCATCCCAGATACGCAATGGTGTTCTAGATCACTTCTTTCACCCCAAGAATCAAGCCTATCCTCCAGCACTGTCAAAGTTGTGGAGTTTGAGAACAGGAACAAAGTCTGATTTGTTGTACTGTTCGGACAAGCTCACACCTATGGAAGAAAATTTCTCTGCTCCTATAGTGCAGGTGACCATTCTTGATGGTGCAGCCATTGTCAACAAGCTGTGACCAGGGCTTGCAAAAACATTCCAGGATTATGCCACTGATATTTTCCTTCCCTATATCAAATCACAGTTTCAGTATGTAACAAGATTAGACATCATCTGGGATGTGTATAGGTCTGAAAGCTTGAAGAGTGACACACACAGCCAAAGGGGAAAAGGTGTTCGTAAACATGTCGAGCCGTCAAGTCTAGTCGCAAAAAACTGGCAAGAGTTTCTCCATGTTGATGACAATAAGACTGAGTCGTTCTCCTTCTTGGCAATGACGCTAGCAGGCATTGACACTAACAAACAGGTGATTACTACAAACAAGACTAATGTGCTTTGTGTAAATTGTCAAGATGTCTTGGGACTGGCTCTGTGCTCACACGAAAAGGCTCACACTCACATCCTACTCCACTTAAGTGATGCTGTACAGCCGGGGTGTAATAAAGCTCTAATACGCATTGTTGACACTGACGTTGTAGTTCTGGCCATAACATTGGCATAGCGCCTGAACAGTAATGAATTATGGCTGGCATTTGGAGTGGGGATGCACTTCCGGTTTCTTCCTGCTCATGAGTTAGCAAAAGCCCTGGGTCCTGATCGATGTGTTGCCTTGGCAATGTTCCACACAATTACTGGGTGTGATACTGTGTCCTTTTTTGGAGGCAGGGGCAAAGGGACTGCATGGGACACCTGGAATGCATATGGAGATGTTACCTCAGCATTCTGTACCTTGGCTGATAGGCCAAGGCAGTAGGCAATAGAAGAATGGCTGGAGCCACTGCAGAGATTTGTAGTTTTGCTATGTGACCATACCAGCAGCGAAGAGCATGTTAATGATGCAAGGAAGCAGCTGTTCATGCAGAAAGGTAGAACATTTGACATTCTGCCTCCTACACAGGTTGCTCTCATTCAGCATATCAAAAGGGCTGTCTACCAGGCTGGCCAATGCTGGGCCCAAATGATGATCGCAACACCACAGCTTCCCTCGTGGAGTGATTGGGGGTGGAAGAAGAAGGATGGGGGTGGATGGGAAATATGCTGGACAACCGTACCAGAGGCTACACAAGCTTGTAGGGAACTTATACAATGTGGCTGCAAGAAAGGCTGCAGAGCACATTGCAAGTGTCACAAGGCTGGTCTACAGTGTGCTGCTCTTTGTCTTCGTGGTATGCTTTGTACTGACTAATAAGATGTGTGTGTGGAGGTGTCCAACAGTATCCAAGTATATTTGACTTTAAAAAATTTAATGTGGTAGGCGGGTATGACAACGTTGTATTTACATAAAATAAACAGCTATCTTTCTGTTCTTTTTAAAGTTATTTTTTCCCCAATGCCCAGCTTTAAAAAAAACAACATAGGTCTATATTCTATTATAGAACCTTAAGATTTTTGGTTATTAACTCCCATTTGGCTTTTTGTACACTTCTAAAGTTCTAATGCAAATAAATCAGCTCTTATAAGTTCTAAAATATGTATGATTCTCCAAAAATTGAGGAATTGTAACTGCAATTGGTGGCCATATTTCAAAATGGCTGCCAATTTTGTTACAGGGCAAATCTGAGATGGCCCTATAGCAAAACATATTCAATATAGTATGGTCTAAAAGTGTGCCAAATTTCACGCTTTTATCATCAGAGGCACAATTGTTTCACTTATCTGCTAGACTATTTGTCATTCAAGTAATCTGTGTACAACTGGGTTTATATTAGTAAACAAAGCAGGTGAAATGTAAGTATCTGGTGCATAAACTTTAATAGAAGTAAAATTAACAGGTAGCAATGAAACGGCCTGCTTCACGGCATATTTTGGGAAGAATATGAATCTGTATTTCTCCTCTTCCCCCCATCCCCAGGTTTTTCTGGAAATTGTATAGGCTGTGGAGAAAGAGGATTTCGCTATTTTACTGAATTTTCTAACCACATTAACCTGAAACTCGCCACTCAGCCAAAGAAGCAGAAGCACTTAAAGTACTACCTAGTAAGAAGCTCCCAAGGTGTGCTGTCAAAAGGACCTCTTATATGCTGGAAAGGTAACAAATATCCTGTTAGATATGTGCCTAAATTTTTTAGAGATAATTTTAAATCTAGCTTGATTAAACAGTAACTTGTTGCTTTTGTTTAATTTTTTTTAATGGGGAGATTCCTATGATGATATGCAAAACTAAACTGTTATTTTTAGGTAGTAGAAAGTGGCATATAGTTTTAAGTGTCTCATATCAGCTGTTGACTCTTCCACACATTGACCCCATTGACATGTCGCAACAACTGTAAGTGTTGCGAATGAAGCAGGAACGAGTGAGCGAGCATATTAGTTCTAACCACCTCATTGCTTCTCCTGCCACTGGGTGGATTTAAACAACCCAGACATTCTTGGGGGAGAAACAACCCAGAGACAGAACCCATGGTTTGTTTTTGCCAGTTTACGTAAGGCTTTCATTCAGCCAGCCTTGCATTGGCATTGCCTAGCTGGCATAATATTCCTGGTCTTGGATGCAGTTGCGCTTAGTGTTGCCACTGCCTTATCCTCTCCCTTTGTGCAGCGCGTGACTTGTGCGAAGCTTTGTAGATCACAACTACACCTGTGTGCTGCCCTATGTTGCCTCCCTGTTGCAATATCCTAGGAGTTTTGCTTGATGTGAGCAATACATTGAGGTTGCTGCTGTGGAAGGGCCCTTGCTTCTGATGCTGTACATTTTTTGCCTTACCCAACAGACCATGGGATGGTGGTGTAAGTCATATTTGCTCTCCAGCCCTCTTTGTGTGGATATGTGCTTTCCTTGAAGTCACTCTTGAGTTTTTCTCCTAACAGAGCAGGATCATATTTGCTGCAAGGAACATAAAGGATTTCTTAACTGAAAAGAATCTTGAGTTGACAGAATTCCAAGAATGTTGCTTTTGAATGAACTCTGTTGTTTGCTGTATAGCCTTTTAAAATGTTGCGATGTGCTTTTAAATCTTTTTAAAAATGTGTTTAATTAACATCTGTAAGCTAAATTGTCTCACTGTCAAGTCTGGCCGCTTTAATATGTACTGTAGCTGCTTCACTTGCAGAATGTAGAAGCAGGCAATCTTCTGCTGCTAGCCATTCTGCTAAACCGAGTTCGTCAGCATCTCCATCCATGACCCCTGAGAGTGGAACAGCTAATGGATACAAGCCAGGGTTCACTCAGACAGGTAGGAGCTGAGAGTAAATTGTAACCTAGAGACGATGCTTGTGAAATAGTGACTGTGCTGCCATTTAGGCCTTGGGGTTGAGGGTTAATCCAGGTGGATGTCCAGCATACATTCATAGACATGCTGGATCAGACCAAGGGTCCATCTAGTCCAGCACTCTGTTCCCATAATGGCCAACTAGCTGCCCACAGGAAACCCCAAAGCAGGACATGAGTGCAACAGAACCCTCTTGCCCATGTTCCCCAGCAACTGGTATACATAGGCATACTGCCCCTGATACTGGAGGTAGCATATAGCCATCAGGACTAGTAGCCAATGATAGCCTTCTCCTCCATGAGCTATCATTTTAGTGTGGCTCGAGAAGAAGCCCTGTGCCAGCCCCTTTGAAATAAGAACCCCCTTCAGGCATTCTTCCTTCATATTATGACAGTTGTGTGAAGGGGAGGCAGGGCTTGTACTTGCTGGTCCCATTTTCTCATCATCCATGCATTAGGGCACACCTGCCACCGCTATGCTCTCGAAATCGAAAACAGATTTAATGCATTTGTACATTTTACCCCATTGTAGTGGTTTGCTGCTGGTAAACTGCTGATATTTTTTACCACTGCTGCTGAATTCAGTGGTGTGGCAGAGGAGGGAGGGTGGTCTATGGGGTGGGGGGCAGGGAGTCAAAAGTAATCCCTGGGCTCCCTGAAATTGTCCACCCCTGTGTTAGGGAAAGGTTTAAAGTGAGGAGCCTGCTCTGCATACACAGGGTCCCCATATGGTCTAGGACCTTGCGCATGGAGCTCATTCAGATAGAGCAGGCTCCCTGCTTGAAACCTTTCCCCCCAACATGTAAGCAGTGGGGCCAGAAAGGATGCGCCAGCTGGGGTGGATCCAGGAGGCATAGCCCCACTCTTTCCCCTCCTGTGATTGTAATCATGTGAAGGGACAATGCCCCTACAAGCCCAAGGTTGTACAGCAGCCGCACTCAGTGGAGTGCAGTATCTGTGTTTGGCATAACCTACTTACAAGACAAGGGGGAAGAAATGTTTTCCAGTGTTTAAGTTGTCAAATGTTTGGATGAGGCTGAAACTGGGATCTGAATAAAGAGCGGCATGAAACAGTTACTTTAAAAACCATTGCTTTCTTTTTTTAATACAATTTGTTTAATAGATGCATTCATTTAAATTGCCACAGATGTCTGAAGGAAAGTGAGATACACACAGATAATGCAGATATTCTTTTAACTGTGGTTAGGAGGCTGTAGAGCACACTAGGGGGTCGCATTAGCTCTTCTGCCCTCTCCATTCTTTCCACCCACCTTAACTATACTTAAGTGTTTAGTTGGCAGCAATATTAAACATAGTTAAATCTACATTTGCACCGGCTCATAGTTGTAAATTGTATGTTTTGATAGACTAAATAAATGTAAATGTATTTTCCTCAATACCTACAGTGCAAGTTTATGTAAGTGATAAAACTGTGTTGGCTGCTATGGCATCATGTTAAAGTGTAAAAGCCTTCAAGTTAAATAAAAATTTTCATTGGCCAGAATCCTAATGAAGAGTTCTCAATCATTTGAAAGGTTGTATGCTTCTGCACCAGCCTTTCCCATCATGGCACCTTCCAGATGAGTTGGACTACAACCCCATCATCCCCAGCCAGCATGCCGCTGCTTAGGGAAGATGGTAGTTGCAGTCCCACACATCTGGAGGATGCCAGATTGAGGAATGCTGTCCTACACCAATATAAGTTGGCCAAGTAGAAGTTATAATTTTACCCCATCTTGTTCTCTAGGACTACTATGACAATATCTGTCTATACCAAGAAACAGCACTGGTCACATTTTTAAGAACGTTTGCGTAGTAACTGTATCTGTACTGTTATAAGTAGTCAGTTAGCAAAAGAAATATCAACTAGCAATATTTCACCTGCTCTAGTGGGATGTAGCAAATAGAAAATTCTAGCTCACAGGGTTTTGATAGTCACTGCTAGACTATCTATGGTTAGATACACTTTGAATTGATAGGAATTATTCTTATATCCCAGTGGGCAATATCCAGCGCTGCGCTACCGCTAATGCAAATGCCATTGTGCTAGTATGAATCATCTCTGGCGCAACGGCAATAGTGCTTGCTGGCACAATGAGCTTCCTAGGCAAACCCATCACCCCAGCACGTGCTACTGGCATTGCACTAGAGATAGCTTACGCTAGTGCAATGTCATTTAAGTTAGTGGTAGCGCAGCATTGGATACTACCCCATGGTCATTTAAACTTCTAAACAAGACTGAGAATGTTTCAGAACAATGCAAAGAACGTGCATGGCACGATGCATTTTTATGTTGTTGAATACTTGGCTTTGAGGTTTCTTGGCATGGTAACATATAGCCACAAGAGAAGCCATTCTGTCTGGAATAATGAGTAATCTAATATAGACACAGTTTTGTCTTGGGCTACACCTGCCAAGTCAGTAAATCTACCTTCTGTGCTCTCCTTTGTCCTTATCAGCTCATCATGTTTTCTGTTTGGCTTGTTCTTCTGTATCACTGTTTGCTTGTCAGGTCATCGTTGCCAAACCCTTTTTGCTCCTTCTAGAATTATAATCTTTCAGTGAATATCCTATCACATTATCCTCATCAGTACGTTCAGATTCTACCTAATAGATTCTTGGAGGAGAAAAACATTTGAGCAAAATGCAAGTCTTACTATGCTCCAGTGCTAAAACATGCAATACAAAAGGAAAAGGGGAAGGAGAGGGAAGAGGAAAGCAAGTAAATAGCTTCTAGAAATGTTGCATATTTAGCTTAGTTTTTTTCTTGTTTTAGTCACTGTCTGTGTGGAAATTAATATACGAAAAATATGGTAACAGATTGGTGATGAGATACAGTTTCTTGCTACCTCAATTAATAGAACCATGGTGTAGATCAGCTGTACCGAACCTGGTGCTCCGGAGATGTGTTGGACTGCAACTCCCATCGTTCCCAGGTAGCATGGCCATAATGGTTGCAGTCTGAATCCTTCTGGAGGGCACCAGGTTGGGGAAGACGGGTGACATTCTTTGCGATGCTGCAGCTAGTTTTCAAATAGTCTGGGTCAACAAGTGTCTAGTTGTCTAGCCTACTAGGCCCTCTACTTCTATTGTGTGCTGACTGGCCCACCACTGAGTCATTCTGGAAGATCATGGTGCTTTTCCAGATTGCTTGGCCACACTTTCCTCCACTAGTCACTCTCAAAAGGCTTTGGATGTTCTAAAATCCAGTCAGCCTTTTGGCAAATGAGGTGAACTTCTCATGTCCATTCTCTGACTTGATTATTCCAGCTGGCAAATGCTTCCTTCTCCACCTCTCTTTCCCTCCTCCCCTGCCAATCCACTGATTGTTCTCAAAGTATTGTGTTATAGCCAGAGTATATCAGTTTGGCAGGTCTTTTTGGTAATGTCCCTTCCTTTTGCCTTCTGCTTTTTCTCACTGGCTATTTTCACTGGTGCTGGTGTAGTTTGAAACCAGCAAGCCCAGTTTTCTTTTTTTCTTCCTGTGATTAATTTATCCAGTGAAATCCAGTTTCTATTGTTTCCAAAGCAAAGTTCACTCTTAGGTCACAGCAATTTCAGACATGTTGGGATATCAACAGCCTAAAGGGGAAGATTGATCAGATGTTAAAATGTAACCTTGGGGACAAAGAAGTCATTTGTATCTATTTGTGAGAACGGGACCTTCAGTTCAGTATATTGGAGTCTGCCACAGCCAGACTTGTAAGAAAATCAGAATTCTGCACTAAGGTTCAAATTCCGTACCAAGAAAAGCTGCATTCTGTGACTTCTAAGAAAAATAGAGTTAACTTGGATAATGTGTACATTTAACTATCTTGCATAATTCGTTTGTTACTGTTAGTTATGGGGTGGGGGGAACCTCCCAGGGCATTTCAGCCCACCCCTGTTGGAAGCATGTGTAGCCTCCCCCCACTCACCGTGGAGGGCTTATGATCTGACTGGATATGAACCATGAGTGTTCTAGTTTGTCTCTTCAGTCTCAAAGGCTGAGAATTTGGGGCTGTCATCATGAGACTGAAACTTACGCACTAGGCCTCAGCTTACCTGCTTTTGACAGGGCAACCCACTGAGCCATGACTAAGTTATCCTTGAGGATGATATCCCTGGGGAATGTGTGTGGGCCACAGAGAGAACCAGAATGGAGAAAGCAGAGATGTGAATGCAGGAGCGGGGGCACAAAAAATGGGTAAAAATGCAAAAAAAAATTTAAAACCTGTTTGGGGGGCAGGACTTTTGGAAGATTTAAAAAAAAATAACGGGTTTTAAAATACCCGTTTTAAAATATTTTTTTCTGGGGTTCTTTCCCCGGCCTTTACATCTCTAGAAGAAAGGAGCCCTGAGGGAACCACAAAAGCCATAGTCGAGGAGAGGAGAGGAGAAATCGTAACTTGGCAAAAGTGGGCACAGAAGGAGCAAATTGGACAGCTTCAGATGCTTGAAATCCACATGGGGCAGTATGAGGCTGCTTGGAGTGGAGGTCCATACACTTTGACTGGTCTTTGGTAGCCAACTGAACATGAGTGGTCACTAGGACCCTCCCTGTCTTGCAGTGTGTGTGATCTTGCCCCTGCTCTGATGCTGCACCTCTATATAACTCATTGCGAGTTCAGGGACATGCCTCTGCAATTGCACAGTGCTTCCAAGATGCTCAAGATGTCTTGGAAGCACAGCACCAAAATGGCAAGCCCCAGCCCTCCTGTTCACTTTGGAGCCAGAAGGTGGGGGTGGGGGAATCACACTCACAATTGTGTAGCACTTCTTAGGCTTCCCACATGCTTCTAAAGCCCAGCGCAACTGTGTGGTTAATCCTTGTCTGCTCCCACATTGCAAGGTTTGGAGGAAGCCTGGAGCTTGTTATATTCTTTGAAGGGCAATGGAGCCCTCTCCCAGTCCAGCAGAATGGATCCTGTACTTGATGAGCCTAGACGGTGCAGAATCCTGTACTGAGACAGTAGCAACTATTATTAGGGGCAACCATTCTTATGCCAGACAGAGACGTAGAGTGCCCTCGCCTGGATTAGGAAGTCAGTGCCAGCTGTGAGGAGAAGCTAAAGAGAAAGGAGCCTATCCTGGCATTAAAAAGGCATTATGTTCTCGTTGGAATTCACACCTCCCCCTGCCTGGTGAAATAACTTGGGAGAGCTAAGCTGCTGGCGCTAGCAAACACTAATTACAGTCTTGTGTACTCTTCTGATCCAAGTTATCCTTATCTGGTATTTAGCTGTCTTACTGGATTGGGCCCAGTAAAGATTTCTGTGCTTATGCAATGCAGTTGCAGAATTCAGATAGCCCTGACTAGTGTATGTTTCCCTCTATCCCAGTGTTGTCTCTGGTCAAAGAGGCGTTTAAACACTATAGAAACTTAACACTACAAAAAAAGAGTGTGGGAATGGGATAGCGTACACACTTTTATCTTAACCACCTTTGACGAAATATCTGTTACCAGTCTCATTTGGGGGCGACTCATCCATTCCTGAAGTTCTCTAGTTTTTATATTGAGGATGATATTTATGTTTCTGTCAGATGGTTAGAGTATGCTATGGTCAAGTCCAGTGACAAACGTGAGTATCAGAAAACTATCAGTTCTGATTGCATTGCTTTATTCCATTGGGCCATTTATTTATTTCTGCTTTACAAATCTGTTAAAGATCTGGCAAATAGGTAAGCCAGTATGGTGCAGTGGCTAGAGTGTTAGACTGGGAACCAGGAGACCGAGGTTCTAGTCCCCACTCAGCCATGGAAGCTCACCGGGTGACTTTGGGCCAGTCACAGACTCTCATTCCAACTTACCTCACAGGGTTGTTGTTGTTCTGAGGCTAAAATCAAGAGGAGGAGGAGGAGGAGGAGGAGGAGGATTACGCACACTGCTTTGGGTTCTTTAAAAGAGGAAAAAAGGCGGGACATGAATGTAATAAATAAAGAAATAAAATAAAATAAGTCTGTACCTACTTGCCAGATATAGGAATTTAGGCTGCAATCAAAACCCACCTACCTAGGAATTAAGCCCTGTTGAACACAATGGGACATACTTTTGAATAGACATGGAAAGGATTGTGTTATTAGTCTCCTAAAAAGTAGAACTGAATGTCTGCAAGAAGCCCTGGTACAATAAATGGTAGTACTTACTAGTAAGTTAATACTAGGATTTGAGCCACTTTTAAATAAATATTAGTGTTTATAAATGCCTTGAATGTGGGAAATGCATTATAAGTGATAAATATGATGATAAGAATATTTAGTAAATTCTCAGCATTTGTAATGGTTTCTAAGAAAAGTAATTTGTATACTGACTTAAGAAACGTTGAGGATTAATATAGATTTTTTCAAGTAGTTAGTTACAACAATCTCTTTGACAGACTCCTCGGTATTCAGTCAAGCACAGTCTTCCTCTGCTGTTAATTTAAGCGGAATTCAAGATTTGTCTCGGAATAAGAACATAGTGAGACCAGTTGCTTTGCCTGTGCAACTTGTAGGAAACACATTTGCAGCAGGTAATATGTCTTCCCAAGGAGTTCAGGAGGGCTAGTAGAAAGCTATCTGAGTGTGTGAGAAAAAGTGACGGACTTACATGTTCTCAAATTTGTAAAAGTATATGTTAATTCTCTCAAAACATAAATCTGTTTTCTATATACTCTTCTTCCTGGAACAAGTCAAAGCAAAGAGCCTTAAACACTCAAAAGTTTGAGATTTCTAAAATCTTGCTTTTATCGCATGACATTTATAAAGTATTTCATCTATCTACATGCTATTTTTATAATAATCATACTGCGCTCTGTGTGTGTGTGTGTGTGTGTTTGTGAGATAAATCAGTTTAGTCTGTCTGTCTGTCTGTCTGTCTGTCTGTCTGTCTGTCTATCTATCTATCTATCTATCTATCTATCTATCTATCTCATTTATATTTTGCCTTTCCTCCAAGTAGCTCAAGGTGGTGTACAGCTTCTGTCTCCCCCCCCACCCCGCACTCATCCTTTTATCTTCACAACAGCTTTGCGAGGTAGGTTAGGTTGAGAGAAAATGACTAGCCCAAATTCACTCAGAGAGCTTCGTGTCTGAGAGTGGATTTCAACCTTGGTGTTTCCAATCCTAGTCCCACACTCTAACCACTATACCATACTGTCTCTCATTATTAACTAATGAATAGTGATGTGTGCTAGTTTATTTATTGAATAATAGATTCACTAAAACACGAGGTTAAAAAATTGTGGCCTCTGTCAAACATCCAGTTTTCACATTTGGCCT
Organism: Heloderma suspectum; assembly: GCF_057233095.1. NCBI lineage: Eukaryota > Metazoa > Chordata > Lepidosauria > Squamata > Helodermatidae > Heloderma > Heloderma suspectum. Next base: position 79,774,283 of record NC_139461.1, on the reverse strand, counting down.
CTAGTTGGCAATGAGGGTTCCCAACTCTCAAAAGGGAAGGTTGCCCAAAGCCCCCTGGCAAGGAGAAGTTGGGCACTTTAGGATTTCCCTGCCCCTGTCAGTGGCTGCATAGCCCTCTGTCAAGTGAAGCCCAGGGTTCACATCCAACAGCAAAGGAGAGGAGATCAGGAGCCCCCTACACCAAACCATACTCCAGAGGTGGGCAACACATGGCCTGCAGGCTGCATATGGCCCCTGCTGCCACCCCCAATGTCCCCAAAATAAAAAAAAAGTTTAACAAAAAATGAGTTTTTTAAACAAAAAAAAATACGGCATCTATAGTGATTATGGAGCGGTCAGGTGGCAAACCAGCAATTCTCCCTGTTGTCTCTTTTCTTTGGGGTGCCCCACAGACTGTGCAGCAGCCCACGGAGACAGGGTCGGTGGGGCAAAAATGCCCCCCAGACCTCCCTAAGTTGCCCACCCTTGCCCTACTCCTACTGTAGCTGACTGATATGAATGGAGATTGTATAGTAACAGTGCTTAGTGGATTTCATCCTCTCCCGGTTCTTAAGGGTGTTTATGTGTATCCAAATTTATATCTGAGTGTTTTGTCTAAGTATTTATATTTTGGTAAAATAGTACCTCAGACTGTACACACTTCCCTGGGGGTAAGTAGCATTGAACACAGTGGGGATTACTTCTGAATAGGCCTGCATAGGGTTGCACTGCAAGGCTCTAATTAAGCTTTTGGGGTTTTAAAAAATCATCTAAAATACTCCCCCACACACACATAAGGAATGTAATTGAGGCAAATTTCAGGAACTAAAATTATGAAATGCCTTTTTTATTAGTGCTGTCAAAAATTGTTTTTTAGTTTGTTGTGCCTTTTAATCATTTAATCAACTGAGGGCGCAATCCTATGCATGTTTAGCCATGGCTGGCTGGGGAATCCTGGGTGTTGAGGGACTTTTTTCTGTCTAAACATGCATAGGATTTCACCCTGAGTGATTAATTAGCTTGAAATAGATCAGTGTATTAACTAAACCACAATACAGATGCCTTTTTGAGCTTTTGAAGGAAGTTTTAGAATGTACTACTTAGGAAAACAAAAACAGCTTCTCATTGGGTTGGATCCAGACTTCAGTATACTTAAAGTAGATGCATGGAAATCAACAAGACTTAAGCTAATCATGATTTAATTCAGGGGGTCTGTTCTAAGTATAACCAAATCTGGATCCAACCCACTGTTAAAAGCAATGGCCATCTTTAATACTTTAAAAAAATTATCTAATGCCCAAGAACTAAAATAGCCTTTCAAAAAAATCACGTTTGTGGTTAGCCTATACCCTCACTGATTAAAATGTATCCCTTTCATTACAGTTGGCTTTCACTGATTAATTCATGAAATTAACACTTACAACCTTCATCCTTTGTATTTATTAATCATGGTTGAATTTTGGGTCTGCTAATTCCACTAGACTGTCATTCCTCTTTTACTTTTTTCAGATACTTCACTGTATCCATTCTTATTGTATAGCTTGGGGGTGGGGGTGGGGGAGAAGAAGCCCTGCACCAAATTCAGATGTGAGTTTTGTACACATTGTTTGATCATCTTATTGTAGCCTTCCTTGATTCTGCAAAACAATTGTTCATTTCCCAACAGTCACCTAAAGGGCACTCTGTGTTTTGTTACTCTCAGCTCCCCTGTCTCTGCGTGCCACTGATGTTGCTGGTGGAAACAACAATGGAGGAAGGAATAATGTGATGAGCTCTACCATCTCCCGACCTGTGCCTCACTTGATGTCTCCTGGCCCTAGCTGTGTGGCTGGGGAGCAAGGTAATGACCAAACCAAAAGAGCCCCTCTGAATTTGTAATTTACTTTCAGTATAACCGCATGACTCCTGCATTTATCACAATGTTAATTAGAGTTTTGAATAGGAGTGTGGAATTACGTTGCGTTAACTGGAGAAGAAACAGTATCTAGGCTAGACATGTTGAACCTCAGGCCCAGGGGCCAAATCTGCCCTTTTGGGGTTCCAGTCTGACCTTTCAGGGCTCCGCAGATGGATCGACCCCTTTTCCCCAACCACCAATCAATTGGTGGTACCCCAGTTTTTGTGCAGCTTTTTCCCCACTCTGAAAGGTTGAAATGCCTCTCCTGAGGCTACTAATTACTGGCAGGAAGAGCTGTAAGCTAAGGTATGCTGGTATTTTTGGCCTCATCCCTTTTGCCTGTGTCCCCAAACTCTTTTGGCTTCAGTCCCACCCGGCACTGGAACACAGTCCCAGAAAGCTTCTATGAAACGGAATTCGGCCCTTGAGCTGAAAGAGGTTCCCCAGAGGTTCCCCATTCAACCACATGTTACAACCACATGCTCAGTGCAGCTACAGAATTCCTGACATCCAGCCTCTGCTTAAACACAGTGGAGGCTGGTGGCTTCAATTTCAGTGGGGTGATGAATCTGCTCAGGGTTTCAGTCAGAAACAGTCAGAACTCTCAAGGAGCTTTGCTTGGCTTCAGCAAAGGAGAACCCATCACATTCTGAGGTGATCTATTCCACTACCGAACAGCGTTCACTGTTGGGAAGTTTCTCTTTGGTAAAAGAATCTTGGTGGGCTTTGGTCTAATAAAGGAGTACGTCTCAGGGAAGTAAGTATTATTTTGGAAAGAGTACTTCCTAAAAACAAATCCTAAGTAAACGTCTCTCCAGCACAGTCCGATCCATGTTTACTCAGAAGTCTCAGTATGTCTAATAGAGCTTATTCCCCAGTAAGTTAGGATTGTGGCCCTAGCCTGCTTTTCTAACAAAGACACTCCACCATTACTTGCCCCTGAAATGTTTTAACTGAAATTCCTATATCAATAAACAATTATTTTGAGTACCTGTTTGAAGCTTTACCTTTGACTGTTTGTCATGTCAAATGTCATGGAACAAACACACATGATGTAGTAACCAGCAAGATAAGTATGGGTTATGAATGCTTCTAATTATCCAAGCTCTTTTCACCATAGATTTTGAGTCACTACAATTCCCTGAATGGAAATCTTTGATTCTTAGGTTGTTTTCACATTTGCCACGAACAAAAGATCATTTTAGGCATGGGTGCTCCAATGTGTAGTTTGATTTGTTGGCATGATATTTTTCAACTGTCTGAATCTTCCCCTTTGGTTGAGTGATCTGTTCTGCATGTATATGCTAAAATGAAAAGAAAGCTTACTGGACTGGATCCATTCTGTGGCTGGAAGGGCACCTTTCATTTGCAGAATTTAGTTATGTATTTAAAATATTTCTTGGCCGCCTTTCAGGGCAGGACCCCCACCCCCAAGGCGGCACACAACGATAAATATTGATGCAATAATAAAACCAGTAAAAACACAATAAAAACAGCAACAGCAGCAAACGTTCTAAAGAACAACAAACACCAGCATAAAATAAAACTTTCAACAGACAATTGAAACTACAGCTCAGTCTGATAAAACATAACCAGGGGAAGGCCAGAGCGAAGTAGCACGCTTTCAGGGCCTTCTTAAAAGCCTGCAGTGATGGTGCCTGGTGGACCTCCAATCGCAACTTATTTCAGAAGTGTGGGGTCACTGCAGAAAAGGGCCTCTCTCATGTGGTCGCCCGCCTAACTACTCTCACAGGTGAGCAAATTAGAAGGGCTTCTCTTGCGGATCTTAAAGTGTGGGCTGATATGGATCAAGGCGGTCCTTCACGTAATTTGGTCCCGAACTGTTCAAGGCTTTAAAGGTAAAAACCAGTACTTTAAACGGACTGGCAACCAGTGCAGCTGGCACAGTATAGGCATCATATAAACTAATTGCCTTTCCCCCACCAACACTCAGGTGGCCACATTCTACACCAGCTGAAGTTTCTGGACCATCTTCAAAGGCTGCCCCGCGTACCATGCATTACAGTAGCCCAGCCTAGACATCACTAGTGGCATGGTCTGTCCTCTCCAGAGAGGACGGCAGCTGGTGTATCAACCTAAGCTGGTAAAATGCACTCCTGGACACCACAGTCATCTGGGCTTCCCCAGTTAGTGCAGAGTCCAGGAGGATTCCTAGGCTACGCACTTGGTCTTTTAGTGGGAGTGTAACCCCATCTAAGACCAGGTGTAAACCTCCATCTAGAGTAGTTGGTTTCCCAACCCACAGTAATTCTATCTTGCCTGGATTAAGTTTCAGATTGTTTACCCTCATCCACCCCAAAACAGCCTCCAGACACTGGTTCACAAGTTTGCACCAGAATCCAGAAGGCACCAAAATCCAGTGGAGGCTCCATCCTGGAGGAAGGGGGCAGGGAGACTATTTTCATCAATTTCTCCTTCCTCCTGCAGCTCCCTTGTTGCCTCTCATGCTGCTCCAGAAGATTTCCCGGCCCTCCAGATCAGCTTTTGGGGAGGCAGGGGGGGCTGCTGGGAGAAGGAGGAATCACAAAGATTGCCTCTCTGAACCCATCCTCCAGCATGAGTGGAACTCTAGTAAGTACCAACTCTCATCCAACCCAAAGCATGCAGGAATTATCCATGCTCATCAAAGCATACATGGAATTCTGGTTTGGAGCAAATGTCTGTAAACTTCTGTTGTTGTTGCTGTTGTTGTTCAGTCGTTCAGTCGTGTCCGACTCCTCGTGACCCCATGGACCATAGCACGCCAGGCCTTCCTGTCCTCCGCTCCCTCCCGGAGTGTGCTCAAGTTCATATTCATTGCATCGGTGGTACTATCTAGCCATCTCATCCTCTGCTGTCCCCTTCTCCTTTTGCCTTCAATCTTTCCCAGCATCAGGGTCTTTTCCAGGGAGTTTTCTCTTCGCATTAGGTGGTCAAAATATTTGAGCTTCAGCTTCAGTATCTGTCCTTCCAAAGAGCAGTCAGGGTTGATTTCCTTTAGGATGGACTGATTTGACGTCCTTGCAGTCCAGGGGACTCGTAGGAGTTTTCTTCAGCAACTTCTGTAGGTCAATATATTATCGTATGTGTTAGATGTACTTTGAGATTTGGGTGCAATCTACTACAAGTGAGTAAAATTCTTTGCATTTGTGACCTGCATTTTCCATTCTGCAATGAATAAACTGTCTCTTTTTCTTTTTGACTGCCATATTAGTGATTTTCTAATACTCCTACACTTACTTCTATAGCAATGAAAAGTTTACCTAGTGCAAAAAGTCACCATATCTAATTAGACAAACTGTTTACACCAAACTGCAGTTGTGAATTAGGTTTTGGTTTCTCTTTAAATAACAAATAAATAAAAGTTGACTGTGCCATATTAGGGCAGACTCTCATATTTTTCTGTTCTTTTTTGTGTGTTCATTTATTTCTTCTTAGCATCCATGTCCAGTACTGGGCCGCCAAAGAAACGGCACCGAGGATGGTCTCCTGGGTCACCAGTCCCTCCTCCTCCTGGTTTAGTTGTGCCTGTTCCTGCTATTCGGCCTCTTCCAAGAGCAGGCAAGATTCATGTTTGTTTGTTCAATCAGTACAACTTGGTGTCGCTCCATTAACTTCCTTACAATTTATGTATTACATTTGTATCCCACCGTATCTCCAAGGAGCTCAAGGCAGTGTACATAGTTCTCCCCTCTTTACCCTCACAACAACCCTGTGGGGTAGGATGGGCTAAGAAGTAGTGATTGAGCCAAGGTCACCCAATCAGCCTCATGGCTGAGTGGTGCCCTTTGAACCTGGGTCATCCTGTTCTTAGTCTGACATTCTAACCACTTTCCCATACTGGTTTACTTGCAGAGGACAGGTCATTATAGTAGCGCCATGATTCTTGTTTAAACCCATGTCGAAGTGTCATCAGAAATGTTCACAAATACAGTTACTGAGATGGACAAGTTAGCTGCGTCAACCACAACATCAGTTTGTCTGTCAGCAGCCCCCTTTTCCCATGACGTGGAATTGGCAGTCACTGGGGCAGTTCGCATGTAACGGCAAATCGCGGGTTTTGCCACGCACCCATGATTTGCCATACATGAGTGGTAGTAAGTGAGCATGCTGCGTCCCATGTGCTCCTCACTTCTGTTTTTAATCAACAACCTATGATTGGCCAGGTGGTAGGTTATGAGTATGATGTAGGAACCTGGAGCACTGGGTTGTTTAGGGGCTAAACAACCCAACGGTTAACCCAGCAGCAAACCCTGGGTATGAAACATAGTCACTGGGTGGGATAAGCTTGGTGTTTCTCTTCTTCTAAGGTGGCACTGGCTAAATACATGCACAACTTAGCAGCTCTGAATACCAGTGCGTATGTGCCTCTGCGCACATCTGAATGTTTATATGAATGCATGCATTTGAGGTGCTATTTTGTGATGATAGTGAATTTCAGTAGCAAAGTATCTCTAGTAAAACATTGTTAAAGGTTAGCATGCACATCACTGGTGTGATAGTAAAATTGCATGTATTATAGGCACACACAGGATTTTAATTGTGCTTTGTAGGAGAGGTGGGAAGGCATCTTTTGGCCTCAAGCCACTTTCTCATTTCAGTGGGATTGCTTTGAAGTATGGTGTAAGAGTGCAGCAGTATTCCAGATGAGAGGAAACTAAAAATTTAAAACAAAATATGCATACTCCTTTTTCTAGTGTGCGTGCGTATGTAATATATAAACCTGTATAAAAACAAAAAAGATTTCTGTTACTTCAACTAAATCACAACCCTATTTTATTCCTGCATTATGTCTAGATTATTGCAAATGATGAATGAAGATTTGCAATTACATGCAAGATAAGATTTATATCCAGTTCTTAAGGCTTCTGGGAGCCTCCTTTAACTGCAAAAATCACTGTGGCTCCTCATGTCTAAAGCTTAAATTTTATGTTTGTGACTTCAGAACTACGTAAACCAACATTCACTTGAGCTTTGAGATCGCAGCCCATGTTTGGCTATCTAATCTGCATACCATAGGTCATAGGCTCCCATCCTTCCTTTATGCTGACAGGTAGCACTGAAAGGTGACCTCTATGAACACCTATAGCCTAGCACTGGGCTTTGTGGGAAGATGCATATGCAGCCTTTTCTCTTTAATTTCTTCCCCTCTTAGCAGCAAACAATAGAGTAGCTCTTTTTTCAAAGGTCATTTATTTTACGGGGTGGAGTTTCGGAAGGATATTTGGTTCTTTCTTTAAATTCATTGTAGCTACAAAAGGAAATGCGGATGTATTTTGAATTTTATTGTGTTTAATGATTGGCAGGAATGGGAGGGGATTTCTTTCCCCTTAAATTGTTCATAGGGACAAATCACAGTATGAGCCTTTTCGTGATTAGAGTTTTTCCCTCTCTCTGTATTTTTATAGAGCCTCTTTTGTCAGTCCCAGTTCCTCAATCGATGTTAACTGGAATTTTACAGCCTCAGCCCATCCCTGCAGGGGAGACTGTGATAGTTCCTGAAAATCTGCTGAGTAACTCAGGAGTCAGACCAGTGATTCTGATAGGTAAGCTCACAATATGAAATAAATCTGCAGCTAAGTAATTTGCCTGAAGTGTTGTTTTTTGGATTAAAGTTCTGATATCTAAATTTTGTGTCTATTTCTCACGTGTTTCAAATGAGGTCAAGGTCAGCTGATTGTTTAAACAAGGTTCATTCCATTTTCTTGAAAAGCTCGTTTACCATTCCCAGAGTGGTGAAAAGTAGTCAGAGCATAACAGAGGATCACTCTGAAAGGGACATCCTTTCATTAATGATAAACTGCAGAATGTTTATCATTAGAAATCTGTTGCTCAAGCCTACCATGAAAGAAGTCTTGTGTAGGTCATACTGGCCTTTCAGTGAAGAACTAAAGGGAATAAGCTTTTTGCACAGGCTGTGAAATACTTTATCCTTGGCACTGGAATTGTGTAGAGATCTTAAGCATTTGAAAGCATTTCTGTGTGATGATGTAAGAATCAAACTGGGAACTGTCCAAAACAAATCATCTTCTTTTTGATACTTAACCCACAAAACTTTCATTCTAAATGTCAGACATTAAACAATTAAACTGAACAACCGCATTTTAAGCAAAGTATTTAATTCCGTGTTATAGGATATGGTCTAAGCACATCGTCAAGAGCTTATGAGAAGAGCTAGGCTAAGGGCCTCTTTTGATGTTACTTATTGGGAAGACATGTCAACTGGAAAAATTCTCAGGCTGCCGTGATCCCTCCCCCATCTTCTCACTGTAGAGAGAAAGTAATATCTTGAAGTGTGATTTGTTTAATGCAGGGGTGGGGAATCTCAGACCAAATCTGGCCCTCCTGGGGACCCCAGATGACCACACGTGCTTTTCCCTGCAACATTTTCCTTTCTAAAAGGTTGAAAGGTCTCTCTTAAAGCTTAGTTAGTGGTGATAAGAGCTTTAAGCTAAAATATGCTGGTAATTTGGTGCTGCCCTTTTTGCCTTTGGCCCTGCCTACCACTGGAATGTGGTCCCTGAGAGCTTCTCCAAAGTATGTATGTATGTATTTATTTATTTAGTCAGTACATTTCTGATCCGCCCTATGGCTAATGTTCTCTGGGCAGATTACAACCACTTAGATAACTAAAATGACACTTTAAAATGCAGCTAAAATATATATAATACAATGCAAATATTTAAAAGAATAAAATACAATAAAATAAGCAATAAACAAAATTGAATTCTGTCCTTGGTCTGAAAGAGGTTCAATACCCCCTGGTTTGATGTCACTATAAACTTCCTGTGAATTACACTGTCCAAAATTATGTCCAGGTCTCTCACTTGAGACATCAATCAGGGACCATCTTAAAGTGTGTCAGCAGCAGCTGTTTTCCCAGGTATGTCCTGGGAACAGCTATTGCATGCACCTTGCACCACATTCCAGGTGATGTTCCTGATTAGGATTCTACTTCTAGGGTTTCTGGCTGGGAAGCAAGGTCCTCAATGTAACTCCTCTTCCCTGCAATGTTCATGGTCATGTGTCTGAACAAACGCTGTTGGGTCATTGTCCCTCCAAGCTTGTCCCATTAAATGGCAGGAACGTTTCCTTTGTTGCAAGCAGAACCTGGCCAGCAGCTTCTATTTTTAGTCAGTTTCATTCCTACAGGGGATGGGTGGAGGGCAATGGAATGCTTCCCAGCTACCTATTTTCCTTAGGAATAAAATAGTCATACCAGAAGCTTGCATTTTGCTGGTGGGAGTTTCACTTTGTCACATCAAATGGCAAGCTAGGGCCCTCCCTATCAGGCTGGGGCACTTACTTGCAGGTAATTTCCTGTGGACCTGGCCATGTGGAGTGCAGAAGTGCAAAGAAAACTATAGAAACTTATTGGGACTGGAGGAGGCAACAGAAAAAGGGAAGCTGAATGCAGACACAGCCTAAGTCTCTACCCTTTGCCAGCTTTCAGCCAGGGATGGCGGAGAATTTCTCCACGAATCTTCGGGAGGCCGAGTGCCAACGCATTCGGCCCCCCGAAATTGGTGGGGAAATTCTCCGCCGGCCCCCCGCCCCCCCCCCCCCGGGATGGGACTTACCTTCGGCGAATGTCCCTCTTGGCGGCGGGTCTTGGCGGCGTTTCGTCGGGGGCGGCAGCCGGTCTCCTGACCGGCTGCCACTGCCGCCATTACAAAATAAAAAAGTAAAGTTAAAAAAACACACACACACACCCGTGATAGGCTACGTGACGATTTACGTAGCCTATCACGGCTAGATTTCCAAAGTCAGCTGTGATAGGCTACGTAAATCGTCACGTAGCCTATCATGGGTGACTTTGAAAAAAAAAAAAGCGCGTATGCAAATGGCGGCGCCCCATGGGCGCCGCCATTTGCGTTCCTTATTTGGACAGTGGTAGTCTACGTAAAGATTTACGTAGACTACGGCGAAAATAAGGGAACGCTATTTGCGTTGCCCTTATTTTCGCCGTAGTCTATGTAAATCTTTACGTAGACTACCACTGTCCAAATAAGGAACGCAAATGGCGGCGCCCATGGGGCGCCGCCATTTGCGTACGCGCTTTTTTTTTTTCAAAGTCACCTGTGATAGGCTACGTGACGATTTACGTAGCCTATCACGGCTGACTTTGGAAATCTAGCCGTGATAGGCTACGTAAATCGTCACGTAGCCTATCACGGGTGTGTGTTTGGGGTTTTTTTTCTGTACTTTTTTTTTTCGCGGCCAGGGAGACAGGGCGCTCCTCCCCGGCCTGAATTTCACCAGCGAGGGATGGGGCAGCTCCCCCCCAGGCCTGAATTTTGGCTGGGCGAGGCGGGGCGCCTCCCCCCCTTGCCTGAACTTCGGGGGGAGAAGCGAAGCACTTCCCCCCCCCCCCGCGAAGCAAGCTGCAGGACAAGGTAAGTCCCTTTCGTCCATCCCTACTTTCAGCTCAGCTTAGTCCTGTTTTCCTTGGGCATAACATTATGCCCAAAGAAAACAAGACTAAGCTGAACTGAAAGCTGGCAAAGGGTAGAAACTCCACTTCTGCACTCCATGTGGCCAGGTCCATGGGAAATTTGGAATCTATGCAAAGCATGTGCTTTACCACTGAGTTCCAGCCCTTACATCTGCCACGCACCTTACAGAATGAGCTCTGCTATTAGCAGAGATAATTTTAATCGGGGTATTTATGGAGCTAGAATTTCAAACTGAAGATATCAACAAAGAATAAGCAACAAAGCAGTACAATGATGCTATGTTACATTGGGCTTTAAATGAGGCACACGCCCTCAGTTGTGTTTGGGCTCCTGGGTTTGAGGCCTCCCCTCATGTTGAGTTAGCAGTACATAAAGGCTCCCTGGGTCTGGAAATGCAAGAGTGAAAAGAGAAGAGCTACATGTAGTTAGGTCAGAGAAAGAAACAGGCGTTGTGAAAATCTGGTGCTATCTATTCTTTCACTTGGAAACAAACTACACATTATGCACAAATGCAGGTAAGTAAGCTCCAACATTAATCTTTAAAAGGAAAATAAATTTTGAGAGGATACAATTTTGAGCAGCAGAATGCTGATGGGGCAGTGAATGGGAAGATGCTTCACCCCTTCTTTGCTAGCTGTTTTTCTTATCCAGACGACTTCTCCAAGCTGTTTTTACTTTCACGGTTTCAGATAGGAATGGACAGATTGATCGGTTTCGCTTTTTATAACATTCACATTTTTTCATGCATGAGTCCATTCTGTCCCATTTCCTCATCAGTTTGATTTTTTTTCAAGTCCACATGAAAATTTGTATGCTTTTTAGTGTGCAATTTTCCTTAAGATTAACACATTTTTTACAAGCACTTTCCCCTAATACCTGCTTTTTGGACGCTATTTCCCCTAATGTATGAATTGTTTGATTGGAGAACTATATCCCCAAATCCGGAGAAATATGAAAAAGGAAGGATAATTTCATTCTAGTTCACATATTGGTTTGCGAAGTGCAAATTAGATTGGTTCATATTAGAATACGAATCAAATACACACACACCCATCCCCAGTTTGAGATGCATTGCACCTGGAGATGCATTGCAAACTTGCACCTGGAACCTCACAAAGGGCAAAGCTGATTGGGATGTGCATGATTTGGAGCAGAAAAAGTGACAGCTTAGAAAAACTTACACACCTCTTCCCCTTTTGCTCCTCTTTCAAAATTACACCTTCTCAAAGCGGTTTTTAATCGAAAAAGCAAACAGCAGTCAGGGGTTTCTTCACATGAATTGTGTGTAATGTGAAGTTTGCCTGCTAGGTACATATATTTCTTCCCTTATGACATATTAGGGTCCCACATCACTTTAGGAAGCATTGGATACATATTTGGGAAAGACATCAAATGCATCGGTTTGTGGTAGCGGTGGGGCAGGAAAAACTACTCATTATTTAGAAGTAGATGCAAGTGTGCTTTCCTTCCTGCACTATATTTCCACTTCACCCAGCTTTGAGCATATCTGTGTCATCCACCGACCCCGCTTCTTGTAAATGTCCTTTAGAAATCATCTAGATCTCCACTTGGGATTGGCTGGCCTATTATTCCATCTTTTATTACTGATTTGAATAATACTGATTTGAATAGATTTCAGTTCATTGCAAAAATGTTTTGAAATAGCTTGAGTAGAGTCTGACTTTTTCTTTTTTAAGGTTATGGCACTTTACCCTATTTCTATGGGAATGTTGGAGACATTGTAGTAAGTCCCATGCTGGTGAATTGCTACAAGATTCCGCAGCTGGAAAGCAAGGATTTGGATCTTTTTGGATTGACTGGGAGTCAATTACTAAGTGTGGAAAACATGATTATTTTAACAATACAGTATCTTGTCCGGCTAGGTAAGGCATTACAAAAATAAAATATATTTATTTTTTAATATATAAATACCATTTCCTACAAATCACTGTTTTTGCTGGTGATATGCCTTTTGTTATTTGATTTTGCATGTAAGAAATCAATAGTTCCCTCAGTAATGCTTTCTGTTTGAGAGAATAAATTTAAGAATGCTGGATTTAGAAGATGTTGGTAACTTTGCCTCCTTTTGAAAGTAATTCACCTTTGGGGGGAAAACACACTTTTATCCTGAAATTCATATCTGACATTTCCTTAGTGTCAAACCTTCAGTCACAGCGACCCCTTTTCAGTCAGAAAGGCTTATAGCTGTAGCGTATTACCATTGTTTTAGGAACAGTATATAACTATTGACATGAAAATGACATCAGCTACATAAATGTAGGCACACAAATGCAGCCTTCCCCCAACCCACTATACAATATGTTGTACTACAACTCACACCATCCCCAGCCAACCTGACCAATTGCCATGCTATCTGGGGTGGTGGGATTTGTAGTCCAACACATCTGGAGGACACCATGTTGGAGAAGATTGCATGACCATGCTGGCTAGGAATGATGGATGTAGTCCAACACACCTGGAAGGTGCCAGGTTGAAGAATGCTGTATGGCCATGATATTTGGGGATGATAGGAGTTGTAGTCCAAGACATCTGGAGGGCACCGATTTGGGGAAGGCTGATTCAGAGTGTGAGGATTAGGAATCCTCTTTCTACTTGTACAAGACAGGAGTTCCAATGCTGTTATCATTCCTCTGTCATTTGTAGTCCGAGGATTTTTTTTTTACTGAGGGGAGGGTATTATAGGAAGACAGGCAGGACTCACTCAAGCACACACGTCTCCTGTCTCAGTGCAGATGCTTACCTGGGTGAAGTTTGGAGACTTCGTAAGGTAAGAATATAACAGATTGCTTACTAGTTGCAAAGTTGTCTGAGTCATCATTGGAAATGCACCAGCATTCCTTAGTGATTACAGACACCCTCCCTATTATGGCTAACCTGTATTTGTAAAGGTATTAATGGCTAATGTTACAGATTTGAAGTGCCCTTGAACTATCTTGTGAAACCAGCAGCTCACATCAATGCTTCATGACCACATGCACACAAAACACCTTCACCTACAGGTTTCCTTTACCCAGGAACATAAACTAACCAAAATCTTTCAGAAAGAATCTATCCTAGGACCATTTCAGTCCACTAGAGATGCAATGGTATTTTATGAAGTTCTCCCTTTGAAGAGTAATTTAGTGCTCCACATTAAAGCAATGGAAGGAGCAATCCTATGTCCCCTAGACAGCATCTGGGGGATATAGGATTTTTCAGTTTCTGGGTTCTGAGGTCAGCACCAGGGCTCTGACTTCTGAGCCCAGAAACCATGCTCCCCGCCCCTCCTCTGGCCCTTCATAGCCAGTGCAGTTCTCTCCATGCTGGCTACATCTCTGTGCTCAGAAAGATGGGGAAAAGGGGGCGGACCTAGGGGAGGGGACAGGACCACAGAAGCTGCATTATGTATCTTCCTAGGCATTGTGTGCCCCTCCCCCCGAAGCTCCCTGGCTAGGCAGGTGAAATTTCCTGTCTAGTGAGAAATGCAGGGCGGCTGGAGCATGGAGGCAAGGATCTCCTCCATGCTCTGGCTGCCCTGCATTGCATAGTTGTCATCCTCCGAGTTTGGAGGCTGATGACTATCTCCATAGGATTGCACCCTTAATGTTCCTGATGAAAGTAATTTTGATTGGCATGTTTACACTTTCCACATAAAATTCCAAAGATGGGGCAAAGCTAGTTTAACACAGTTGTCAAACAAGTGTTTTATACTTGCTACAGTTCCATCTGTCCTTCCTTGCAAGAGTGCGCTGCAGGATCACAATTTGATTTTCAGCAAATCCTAACATGTTCTGCCTGTTCTCCCAAGGTTTTACTGTGACCCTTGGGGAGTCTTACATTTCGGAGAAAGGTTTAAAACCAAAGAGGCATTGTCAAACATTGCGATGGAACAAAAGTGATCCCCCCCACAAAAGTGAACTTAAAACTAACTGCACTAAAGTGTTAGAAAATGCATACCAAATATATAAAACACACTTCTAAGGCTGAAGTGAAAAACAACTATTTCACTATGTTGAAAAACAACAATTTAAAAATGATTTAAATGTTTTATTTTTTAGCTTATCTCTGTGTTGCCATTTTACATACACACACACACACACCACAGAGCAATGTTTCTCTAACTTTATACTCAAAGCAATATATAAGATAGGCATATACATAAAATTGTAAAAGCTGCAGCCCATAAGAATAAAAGCAAGCAAAATATCATGAATCACGATGAAAGCAAAACATAGCAAAAGAAATCCCATTCGAAAGATGCATCAACACTGAAAAGCTCTTGTGGCAGACAGAATTAAAAGATGAAGCCTAGTGGATGACCTTTCAAAGCGAGTTCCATGGTGTCAGTACTGTCACAGAAAAGGCTTCATCCAGCTCTTCGGGGGGGGCACCCCAACAACAGATCTTGAAGGGTGGGGAGGAACTCTGTCACAGAGCCTTTCTACACAAGGCTTTTATTATGCGCTAATTATTGCTCACCCATAGTTTGCAGGTCCTTTACATGACGTTGTCATCCTCCAGGGCCTCTCCTGTGCTTTGCAACCATTATTGTGTTTTTTTCCTGTTGAGGAAAGTCTCATTATTTTTTAGAAATGGCGGAGTGAGAGTGTCATGTAATTGCGCAATTCTACCATATCACACTGCCATCTAGTGGTTGTATAATGAAACATATAGAAAGGCAGAGAAAGAAAACCTCTGGGAAAAAAGCACATGTAAAGGAGTCAATCTTAATCCCACAAAGAATCCAAAAGCAGAAGTCTCTGTAAAGGTACGGGATAAAAGCCTCATGTAGAAATGCCCATAAAAGTCATAGGGGTAGTTAAAAACATACAGAAATGATAGAGGTCCAAACTATATGTTTTGTGGGAGTTCCATGTTTGGAAATCCATCCTCCCTCCCTCCCTCCCTTTTTCTTTCTTCTTAAAAAGCAGACTTGGGGAGGGGGCAATTTGAATAAAAGCCACGGTATGGCGAAGCTAGACAGGTCTGCTTGATTTTTTTTTTAAATGAAAGCCTCACCGGGGAGTGGGGGCGTGTCTGCACATGTTCGGCTCATGCTTGGGCATTTTTCTGCTTAAATTCCCACCCTCAACTACATTTCCTGCTGTAGTGTTCCAGTGGTATATTTACAAAAGCAGGGGGCAATATCCAATTTGGGCCTTCCAGAAACAAGTGATTCCAGTCATTTGGAGGCTTGCCCCTGGAAGTGCTATATTGCATCGTGTAAAGTGCTGTGTTACGGTGGGGCTGGCCACGTACAGAAGGCCACAATTGGATACTGCCCTTTGTTTCTTGGCTCAGAATTGCAGTCTCCTGAAGCTTCTTTTCAGTTAAAACACCCCCCCCCCCGGGTCAGGGGTTTGTTACATGCATAACATGTACTTTCCCTTTTGGTGCTTCTGTTGGCAGATCAACAGTGGGCAGGTCTGTAGGCTGCTCCCACTGTCAGTGGATGTTAAGCCAGGTGCATTGCCAGCTCAGTGGGTGTCCTCCAAAATCTGAGAGCAAGTGTCATCCTTGGCTCTCTTTAGGTATCTTCTGTTTCTCATGCCAGTCTTCAAAGCTGTTATCAATGTGTAGTGCAAACTCTTCTTTGCAGATGTGATAATGGATTCCCTGGCAGACTATCAACTATTTCCTATGCGAGGCTTAATATTATCCCTTGCTGCAACTTTGGATGGAATTGTATGAGGAAAAGCGGACTCTTTCATACACTGGTTAAAATAATAGTTTGTTCTAGTCAGATTTTTATAGCCCTGGTAGGAAAGATGCTTCCTTCAGAGCAGGACATGATCGAAACATGTTGAGCAGTTCTAAGTCATATCCCATGTCAGTGGGATAAAGTTTAATCTTGAGCTCTAATTTCTCAAAACGTGAGAAGCAAGCAGCCTCTTAGTTGTTGGAATGTTTGGTGTAACTTACAGCAGAGCTGCTTTATACAGAGAAAACTTGGCAACACAGCATTTAGTATTGGAGGCAATCAACACAGGCTAGAGCCAATTTAAAAGAAGTTCAAATCAACTTACATTATTTGTGTTTTTATATACATTGTCAGAGAAGGTTATCTAACAAGGTTTAACTACAAACACCCCCTAAAGCTGAATGTGTGAGCATGAGCAAAGGTATGGTTGCTTGCTTCCTCTCTGGAGAGACCACATGGTGCTAGCTGCAAAGGAGAAGGAGGAAGAAAGAGGAGGGAGCAGGAAATAGGAACTGATCAAGCCACAGGACATTCTCTATCACCCCATAGTGTCTAGAAGCATGTGGAGTTGTTCAAATTATCCATCATTAGTTTGGTCAGCCCATCAAAGCCCTGTGAGAAGCAAGGGGCAGCCATTCATGCTCCAGCAAGCCCCTTAAGGTTCTTGCGAGTGCTGATCTTTCTTGTAGTCAAGGGCATTGTTAGGAAAAGGCTCACCTGGGCACAGGCCCCGGATCTTTTTTGAGCTGTGCCCCGGATCTTTTAAGCTGTCCTAATTGTCATTTTTTTACGTTTTCCTGTTGACTTGCATTGGAAAATAGAAATGGCCATAACTTTTTTGATTTGAATGATAAAATACATAAAATTTGAAGATCTGGTAGCTCCCATGGAGCTGATTGAACCTGCAAAATTTCAGGCACTTAGGCCCAGTGGCTTTTGTGCTAGTCACAGGTAAAATTTGCTTTTTTCAAGAAAATCTGTCCAAGCAAAGAGCTATAATTCTTTTATATATCCCTAATCCCTGGTGTAGGGTCACTATCCCTAATCTCTGGTGTAGGGTTGTTGTTGTTTTGAGGTGCAAAAAAACCCTCTCTCCCTGTACTTTTCTGCTCTTACATGCCCACTGTTGGGAACTTGCTTGCAATTAAATTTTGAAGAGGGAGATGGAAGGGAAGAAAGAGTTCCATGTGAAATACTGGTATTTCAAATAGCATCTGATTTCACTGCTCCAAACTGGAATCTTTGGCTTCTGCAGAAGTTTAGTAGCTTCAGTACAGCAAAGAATCCAATCAGCCTCCACAAACTTCTTTCTCCCCTTCCACTTTAATTTTTCCTAAAAAGCTGTAGGACTCGAATTATTCCAAAAGGAGGGTTAGGACTATGTGGTGTCATGATCGAGGAACTGCTGAGGCTTTTAAATAGGTTCTAGAGGGTTTGTTTTTTTTTAAGCTAGAAAAAGCCCTCAGCCACTTCACCTCATAAAGTTAATGTAAGTATGTGAAATCCTTACAAACCCTCCACAGCCTCCTAAATTCCTCTGAAGTACTACCTTTCTGAAAGGAGCCACCTGGCTTAAGGAATTCTCTCTACAACCCCCCCCCCTCCACATTTCCAATCATCATTCTTTTCTTCTTCCCTCACCTATCCTATCCTATTCTTTCTTTCTCTTCTTTATTCCACCCAGAGCATATCTTGGGGAATTCTTAAAGAGAATTCTCTTCCATGGGCAAGAGAAGTTCTGAACTGTGTTTGACTTTATACAAACAGACAAGGGGGTTGGTTTTTGTCCTTCTCTTCAGTCAAGCCTTTGAGAAAAGTGGGTTCACATGGTTGCAGAGAAACAAATCTGGGGCTGTTTTGTTTGTCAGTTGCCATTAGCCAACAATAGGTAGGGCTGTAGCTCAGTGGTAGAGCACACACTTGGTATGCAGAAGGTCCCAGGTTCAATCTCCAGCATCTCCAGGTAGGGCTAGGAAAGAATCCTGCCTGAAAACCCTGGAGAGCCGCTGCTGCCAGTCAGTGTCAACAATACTGGGCTCGATGGACCCAGGGTCTGACTCAGCATAAGGCAGCTTCCTATGTTCCTATGAACAGAAAGCTTTAATAAAAATAGGAGTTTTTGGTTTGTTTTTTAAGTGGAGGGGAGATAAATACTGCTCATTTGTGAAATCATATGTATGCCTACTCAGAAGCCCCATTATGTTTAATGAGGCTTACTCTCAAGAAAGCGTGCATAGATTTCCAGCACAAGTTACTTTTGCAGGGAGGTTTGCACATTGGTGTTCTGTCATGTTTACTCAAAAATAAGTCCTGAGTTGTGAGCATGGTACTGCAGGCTTAATGCCTACCCAGTTCCGGCTAATGAATTGACTACCCTTTCAGCTCAGTCCTATGCATGTTTTGTCATTTGTGGGTGGTGGTGGTGGTTTTGCATGAACTCTAGCTTCAGTGGTGAGGGAAAGGCACTTAATACATGCTCAGAGTTTCTCCATAGCTTAGCCCTAGGTTTGAAAACAGACTCATTGAGTTTTGAAAACAGACTCATTGCTGAGTCCTGGTGAAGTATTGGCACAAATGAAGTTATGGGGAGGAAGATACAATGAGAGCTTGTGCATAACAAGGAAGAGGTAGAGGAGAGTTACACAAAACAAAACATCTGTTTTTATGAAGAGTTGCTGGAGGATGGTAGGATGAGGAGGGATGGTTGCATGGAGGGGAATAGAATTTATAGGGGGAGAATGTAAGTGCTCAGTGGTGAAAGAAAAGCATTCTGCTTATGCTCAGAGGCACTCTCTATTTAAGAACATAAGAAAAGCCATGCTGCATCAGACCAAGGTCCATCTAGTCCAGCATTCTATTCACACAGTGGCCAACCCACAAGCAGGACATGAGTGCAATAGCACCTTCCCACCCAAGTTCCCCTGCCACTAACATTGGTGAAATGTAAATAAATTCCAGTAATTCTAAATTTGCAGGCATGTATATCCTTCAGAAACTTTGCAGGTTTCTTGCCTGGGGGATACCTCTAATGACTTGTGCATTTTTGTACAAATCTACCCAAAAACTATTGGGGAGGGAGTGAATGGAAGGGAAAGCAAATCACTCCCTTCTCCAAATTGGAGAACTCCCCTTCCACATGAACTGCTGCACCTATCCTTCTGAAACTTTGCTGATTTCTTACTTAGAGATACCTCTAGGCTGTCTGTAATTTTCAGAACAGTCGTCCACAAAGAACATACAGAGAGAAATATGTCCTCTTTTTAGACCTCAAAATGTCAAGGCCACCCTTGCACAAAACCCCTTGTGGCTATCATTCTGAAATTTGGTAGGCATCACCTCCTCAGATGGGGCAATAAATCCTGAAATTTTTATCCAGTTCGTCCAAGGAATAACAATGTTATTGGCAGTTCCCTTTAAAAGAAAATCAAAATATGAACCCCGCACCTATTTTCTCTGATATTGGGCAGGTGTAATCCCCTTCTAGGGGGCTACTATTCCTGAAATTACTATCCAGTTCTGACCAAGAGAAAAAAGTTACTTTTTTTCTAATTTCCCATGGTAGTCAACAGGAAGCATAAAGACTCATTTTTCCAAGCCTTCACTCAGGTTTGGTGCTGAGCTGAAGTGGACTGTCTACAAACTGGCCTGAGCAGAAGCGGGATGTTTTCCAAAATGCTGAATCGGGGTCTGAGTTGAAGTGGGGTGGGGGGAGGGTCAGTGCATACTTCTCATGTATGTAATTTGTGCACACACGTAAGTACACCACATGCACACCCCACATACACACACATACATAGATTAGATTAGATTTGGCTATATATATATGTGTGTGTGTGCGCGCGCGTGCGCAAATTTTTGTTATGGGCCTGTGCCCCAGATCTTTTAAGAACCTAGCGACGCCCCTGCTTCTAGTCAATTAGTTTGTAGAGAGTAAGCCAATTCGTTTGTGGAGAATAAATGCTTGCTGTGATGTTCTGGGAACAGCAATAGATAATTGCCAAAATGAGTCATCCCTGAGAGTGAATGACACTGTTCGATTCATCCAGTGCTAACTGTAATTTTACATAAGTCTATTACTGTCAGGGTGGAAACTGAGCCCATAGAGCCCCAGAGCAGTTCTGATTCTGAGGAAGAACAGCAATCCGTGGGAGAGGAGCGCGCTCATCTCTCACAAGCACAGCAGCTGGCAGAGATTCCTCCTGCCAGCATTCCTGGGATAGATAGTGACCCTGGCAGTGAGAGAGCGCTGGAGGGGGGGCTTGCTGGATGCTCGGTGCAGACGCAGGGAGTGGCGACAGATGGAGGGCACAGAAAGGAGGTGTAGCGCTCATTTGGCGCACAAGCAACGGTCGCGTCCCAAGGACCCAAGGGAAAGAGGGAGGATCTCTCCATAGCCCATAAGTTCAGAGTGTTCCCGTGATTCTCCTTCAAACAGGGACCAACTGCCTTACCTGCAGCTTAGGCTACTCTGCTGTCTATCCCCAATGCAATTCCTTGCTTAGTCTCTAGTGATTAGTATCTGTAAGAGTCATAAAGTAATAAAGGAATAAAGCCTTGGAAAGAATCCTCGTCGTCTGTGTCCTGAGTTGGCTGTTGGAGGGGACTGCAAGAGGCAGCTAGGGCACTCCTGACAATTACATACTGCAATACCACCATTTGGAAAGACAGAAAAGGCAATAGAAAAGTAGTGGTAAGAATCATGCTTTTTACTTGTCTCAAAAGTGCAACTTGGGGCCAGAGTTGGCCACACTGGCTGGGGATCATGGGGTTTGTAGTCCAACACATCTGGAGGAAGGGAAGGCTGGGAAAGGCTGCAAAAATATGTAATATTTCTCAAACATTAAACAAGCCTTCCAACAGAGATGCAAACTTGCTAGGGCAAGTGCATGTTTCCCTCTCGTGTCTGCCCTTCCACATTTGTGTGACTATCAAATGGAATGATAGAAGTATAGCAATGCCACCTCCTCCATCCCCATGAGTGTAACATAAGACATTGTGGGCACTCCCATGTCCCATTTCTTTGCTTTAGGCCAATGGAACAACTGCCAATTTCCCCTTTGATTTCCTTCCCTTTGCCTCTTGGGCTTCTAGAAGCACATTATCATATAATTGTTGAAACTGGAGATGGGCCTTCTGTTCCACCCATCCGCCAAGCAGTCCTGTACTTAATCATTACTAACCCATGCAATCCAAACACTGATGTGGCACTTGCAGGGCAGAAGTATGCTACAGAAAGGTGTAGGCAGAGAAAATAGCTCCAGGTGCAACTCTCACAAGTCAGCCAAGCCATGAGTTATGATTCCCCCCACATCAATCTTTCCTGTGCCTAAGGTAATAATCTCTGCCAGCCAATTCTTGTTTCTTATATTTTCTTTACTGTGGCTGATGCATTCATGCATGTGCGCACACACACACATATCATGATGTGTGTGTGTATGTTTTAACTGGAGAGGCTTGTTGTAGCAAATGTTGAGTGCTGTAGTTTGACTATCTTTGACAGCACTCTTACCTGGTAGTAGAATGAATCAGGCTTTTGATTATATATTTTGATGCTTTATTTAACAAAAATTGCAGGTCCTGATAAGATACCTCTCAGGGAAGAATTTGAACAGATCATGCTGAAAGCTATGCAGGAGTTTACTCTAAGAGAGCAGTCCTTACAAATGAGTGCTCAGTGCATCTCCTTGTCGCCAGCTCAACTCCCATGGCTTGCCAGGTTAATTGCCAGTGTCTCCCAGGACATGGTGCATGTGGTGGTTACCCAGAATTCCCTGGCTGAAGGCATTTCAGAAACACTGCGATCTGTGAGTGAAATGAAGCGCCAGCAAAGGCTGCCAGATTACGTTGTTACAATCTGCACGTCGAAGATCAGAGGAAACGAGTTCTGTGTAGTCGTTTTAGGTGGGTACCTTTTCTCGATATTAGAAACTCAGTGTAGGTAAGTTGATGCTTTGTATTGACCCTGCTTTCATTGGTGAAACAAGGCACAGGTGTCTGACTCAGTAGTCTCTTGAAAAGCTAAAACGTGGTCATAATATTGGCATTGGATGTACATGTAACTGCATTGCATGGCGTATCAAACACCTACATTTCAATATCCCTCTTGTTCCTGTTATCTATCCTTTTAAATTTTGGAATTAGAATACTTCTGTTTCTTTGTAAACTCTCAGTGATCTTGAGTGACATTTGTTTCCATTATGAATCAGGGAGTTTTCTTATTAATTTATTTGGATATAGATTGCTTTACGCACAACCATCCACTCTGCTATCAGAGAAGTAGCCAATATTTAATTTTTTAATTAGATTTGTATACTGCCCAACTGGCAAATGCCCTCTGGGTGGTTTACAGTCATAAAACCAAAAAAAACACTAACAAAACAAATGCACAATATTAAACATTTAAAAAGATTTAAAACCATTGAAAACATTGAGGAGCTAGCAGTAAAATTAATAAAGCAGCAGCTTAAATATAAAATGCCTGCTTCAAAAGGAAGGTCTTAACCTGATGTCTAAATGTATACAATAAATACACCAGGTGGATTTCCAGGGAAAGGGCATTCCACAGATTGGGGCTAATGCAGAGAAGGCTTTTTTCCTGGTAGCCACCCATTGCACCTCCAAACGTCCCAGCCAAATTCTCTTTCCTTCACCAAATCACCCCTCAGATTTAGGCTCTTCTTTTCAACCCTGTTTGCAAATTCAAGCTGAAAGTTCCCATGCGAGAATTTTAGGCTCAGCCCTAAATTATATCTGTTGAGTGTCAGAGCTTCTCCACACGAGGCTAAAATCATGCACCCTTACTGGGGCTTCTGCTTCCAGAGTCCTTACGGGATTAAGATCACCTCCTTTACGCATGTTTCTTTCCCTGGGGATTTTCTTTCTCTGCAAGTTCTATATGTTTCATTATACAGCCACTAGATGGCACTGTGATATAGCAGGATTCCAGAAATTCACCAGAAATTTATTGTGCTTTAAAGTCGGATAAGATCTCTTACTGGGTTTTCCCCGTTGAGAATAATGCCACTATAATGGCCAGAAAGTACAGGCTGGATCCCGGAGGTTGATGACATCATGTAAAGGACCTGCAAAAAAATGTAAGTGACCAATCACAAATGCACAATAAAAACCTCATGTAGAAATGCCCTCAGAGTGAAGTGTGCCTCCTCTTTTTTAATGCCAGTCCCCCCTTCCCAGGATGAAAAGCATAAAAAGTTTGGGAAACTCTAGTTTTGAACATATGTATATTATAGAACTGAGCCACATTTTTTAACTTTTTATTTTTCAAATTGACAGTCAAACTTTTGACAAGGTAAAACATTTTTGACTGAAAGAATAGATAAGCTATGCATCCACCACCACCCTGCCACACCCTCCCCTACCACAGCCTTGGAGTCTGTAAACCAGCCTTCCCCAACATGGTGCTCTCCAGATATGCAGGACTACAACTCCCAATATCCCCAGCTAGCACAGCCACCATGCTGGCTGGGGATGATGGGAGAGATGTAGTCCAACACACTTGGAGGGGATCAGGTTGGGGAAGGCTGCCCTAAAAAGGCATGTCCATAGAAGCTGCCTAGCCTCAGGTAGAAGGGAAGCATACCGTCACCAAGCAAGGCCCAGAAAGGCTTTGCAAGGCCCAGAAAGGCCTCTCTCAGCATTTAAACTGCTGTTTCCTCTTCTGGGACTGGGTAACTGAAGATGGCCTTTAACGGTTCTATAGTTGGGCACCTTTTTTAAGGCCTGCCCCTGACAGCTTGCTTAGAGATTGCCTAACTGAATGGGCTAGTTCGTACAATCAAAATAAGCCACCGTGGCTTATTCAAATCGCAGTGTGTGCTGGGCATGATTTCCACAATCACCATCCGGGTGTGGATTGTTGTGTCATCCAAACCCTGATGGCATGGCTTGTTGGAGGGGGAAACAACCCTCCAATAGCCCTACAACAGCCAATGGGTTATTGGGGGGTTATTTCCCCCTTCAAGAAGCCATGCTCTGGCTTATTTTGATTTTGCAAACCAGGCTAATGTGAGCAATAATTTAAAAATGAAACATTTTGAGAGATGTGTTGAGAAACTGATGAAACCCAGAAGTTTTTATTTTGTGTGTGTGTGTGTGTGTGTGTGTGTGTTTAAACCTAGATGAAAACATAACCAAAATTGGTTGTAGGGTTTCAGCTCAGCCCTGATATAAATGAATGTTATTGTTGTATTTATTTCCTTACATAATACTGAATTCAGGGCACAATATCTACCATATGTTCTCTGCTTAAGAGAAGTTCCTGTTTAAGAGAGATTAATTTGATGCATTAATTTGATCAAAATAAATTTGATGCAGACAACTTTGACATTGTCACTCTAGATACAGTTATTGTGTTATGTTCACTTGAGTTCTCTACCCCTTCTGAGCAAGTTCTTCCTCTGCATGACGTCTTTTAACCAGAGGACCACTCATAGGCCAGCCTGACCTTGGGCTATAGCAGGCAAAGGATATGCTAAATTAATGCGAAAATGCACTCTCCTGTTTTTCCTTCTAATCTAGGTGGAGGGGTAGGACCTGTTCACACAATAGTTAATTTGTGTTAAGATGTTGTGCTGTTATTTTTTGGATCGTACAGTGCAGTCATTTACATACATGCAGCCTTTCATATGACATAAAAGAACCTTTGAACCTCTTTCGCACTATTTGTGTACACATGTGGCTTCTGTTAATACAGGATAGAAAGCAGAAGATAACTAATTTCAACCATTGCTAGGTTTGTGTTACAGATGTGGGAAATTAAAACACGCACACACTTTTGGATTATATGTAAATGGACTTTGTTCCTGTATGTGTTAGACTTAATTCTAGCACATACATATCCCAGCAGTGTTGGGAAAGTACATTATACATTCCAAACTATTATTTCCAGGGTGGGGAAAAGTGCAAGAAAGCATGGGGGTGGGGAAATCAGGAGCAGCTGAGAGTAGTTTTGGGACCGAGAACACAATTTGCGCAGCAATAAATATCTCTGACTAGTCCAATATTTTTCTGTTTCAGAACATGAACTACCAATAGATTTGGTGAATAGTAATTAAAAACAACACTTCTATCTACTGCATAGTAAAAGAGTATATAACTTCATATAACTTTATGTCTAGGGACTTTCAAAATGCTTGGATAAATAGAAGTTCAGATAGACAGGAGTCTTCATTAGATGAGGCTAAGCTATCATAGGGCTACAAAATGATTTCCAGTCATCAAGGGTTGTGCAATAGGGGATTCTACAATATTCAAGTGCCTTATAAACTGCTTATATTTGTATGCCAATAAATGCACATGTACTCTAAGGAATTAGTTTAAAATTATGCATGCAAAACACACTTCACTTGACCTTTCTGGTGGTCGTTAAGAAGATGGGCTGAAATGCATGAAGCCAGGGTCCTTATATTGAACAGCGTCCGGTGATTCTTCTCTGTCCTTTCTATTCTCTAGGTCAATATCAGTCTAGAGCATTGGCAGAGAGCATGCTTACTACCAGTGAGTTTTTAAAGGAGATCAGTTACGAGCTCATTACAGGAAAAGTTAGTTTTCTGGCATCACATTTCAAACACACATCTTTAGGTGAGTGGATTGAAGATTCTCCTGTTATGGCTCGCCGAGTTATAAATCTGACCATTTTCACACATTACTGTTTTGCCTAAGTTAGTTGTTTCCTGACTAAATACAGAGCTACTTGCATGGTATCTTGAGACCCACTGCCAGCCACTTAAAAAAAAATCAAATCAGTTTTGAGACATCATAACATTGGCTCAGGGAAGCTCCATGTTTAGTGAAGGAATAGACATGTGAAGTCAGAAATAAGCAGGAGCAAGGAGGGAATGAATTCCCTCTCCTCTACTTAAAGGCATCCACCAGTTTCTTCCCAATGCTTGTTTGTGTAGAGAGGGCTCCCCCTCCTGTTTCACTGTACATTAATCACGGGTTCTTTCTAGGTCGTGGAATATCTATGATATGACAGGGGTGTTGACCACATTATAATGCCTCATTTTAACACAGATGTTCCCAAGAGGGGTTTAAAACAATTATAAAAATAACGTATAGCATCGTAGAATGATTTAGTAAACCAACTGAAAATAAAACAGTAAAAACATACTTCCAGATAAATCCCAAATAACTGGAAGAATAAAAATGTTTTCACTTCTCTCCAGAATGAGGCTGTTCTGTCCCAGGTGACCATCTCAGGCAGGTGGGGTTCTAGCTTGAAGGGGGGGGGGGGGGCTGCTAAACACAAGTTTGAGTTCTGGCAAGGGAAGCAAGACCAAGTTCAGGTTCTGATAAGGCAAAGTCCAAGCAAAGCAGGGAGCACCTTGGAGAGCCCTGTGTGAAGCTCAGATGGGAGAGTCATACAAGCAGGCTCAAATGTTGCTTCAGTGACCTGCAAACTCAGACTGAACCGTAAATAGAGCTGCAGTGGCTGGCTCCAGTGGGTAGCTCGCTCCACCTTCAGTGAGTAACACTTATCCAGTTAAATGGGCCTAGACTGCTTTAGCAGCCATTGACTAGGAAGGCACAGTGGAGGCTGTTGTTACTGGGCTTCTAGCTAGAGAGGTGCTGACAAAACAGACTCCTCTTGTGTGGAGCTTCTGAGGCAAACCCCTCTCCCACTCCAATACGTCCTCTGAATCCATGGTCTCATTCTCCAAAGATAGAGAGTCAAACTCAGGGTCATGACACCAAGCAAGGAAGAACATAGAAAAGTTTCTCCGGGGCATATATCCTGCAGCTCGGGAGCCATAATTAAAAAGGCTGTGCTCTTGGAAGAAGTTAATCTCAGCTGGGGAGAAGACATTTGAAGTACAGTTCTAGGAACTCTGAGAGGACAGGCCTTATACAGGAAAAGGCAATTCCTGAAATAGTCAGAGCCCAGGACTTGGAGGCTTTTAAAAGATGAAAACCAGCACTTTGAACCAAGCTTGGAAGTAAAGTGATAAGTAATGTAAATGTTTCAGAATGGCTGTGAGATATTCCTACCAACTCACACATGTTAACAAATGGGTGGTACTGGCATCCTGAATCAGAATGTTTCCAGACAGTTTTTACAGATGTCCCTGTGTAGAGTCCAATCTGGTCTGCAGGGCATGAATGACAATATCCAGATCTCTTTCATCTAGCAGCAGGCACAGCTGAAATCAACCAAAGCTGATAAAAGGCATTCTGAGCCACAGCTGCTATCTGAGAATCTAGCAGCAATGCTAGGTCCAAGAGTGGTTTGCACTGTTTGTTTAAAATATTTAAAATTTTCAGGCTGTCTTGCATGTATAATAAAAACAATGAAATCCAATACTAAAAGCAGTGAAACAGCCTAAAGCTGCATTAAGACAGATTAAAACTCCTGGGTAAATAAAAAGACCTTCACTGGGCACTGGAAAGATTAAAATTTCACAACAAATAAGCCGCTCTAAAGAAAGGATTATATAGATGGGGCACCATCACTGAAAAGGTCTCTTCCCTTGTTTCCATCTGCCTCAACTCTGAAGGTGAAAGCACCTAGAAAAGGGCTTTTGAGGATGGCCTTGGCATTCTTGCAGGTTCCTTTGGGAATCTGTAGTCCTTTAGGTACAATTGCCCCAAACTGTGAACCTTCTTAGGGGAGAGTATGAGCTCATCCACATCAAGCACATCCCCAACTAGCCAATCCCTTAAGTCTTCAACAACCACTAACTATGCTTTCTCGTGGATGACTGTCCAATCCATTAGTGATTCCCAACAGTTATTCAGAGAAGGAACTGCCACACCTGGATCTGATGAAAAGGAGAAATAGAGTTGGGTGACATCAGCAGCCTAGATACCACACACCTCTGGACAACCTTTCCCTGTAGTTTCATGGGGATGTTAAAAAGCATAGAAAATTAAACTGAACCTTGTGGAACGATGTAGGAAAACATGGGCAGAGAGGGAGTGGGGGGAAGACACAACCCCCCCACACTATTTCTGGAACTTGCTCTCCAGGAAGGAACATAACCACCACAAAGCAGTGTCGCCTTTCCCATTCCTATGGTTTCTAGCCCCCGATGTTCTAACCTTTATGTGAATCTTTATTTGATCAGAACCCGCTGAACATCAGGAAAAACTTCCTGAATGTTAGAGCAATATAACAATGGAACCAATTACCTAGGGAGGTAATTGGTTGGGGGGCTCTCCCATGCTGGAGGCATTCAAGATGAGTCTGGACAGCCATCTGTTGGGGATGCTTTGACTTAGATTCCTGCATTGAGCAGGACATTGGACTCAATGGTCTTATAGGCCCCTTCCAACCCTACTATTCGATGATTCTATGACTATTTGGGCAAAAATCGAGGTTGGGTATTAAATACGACACAGTCTGTCTTTCCACCATTTCTTGTGAAGGTTTCCTAGGGATGTATTACAGCCTGTTCAGATACATTTTTGTTCTAAAAGCAAATTCTTTACTAGGCGATGAATTAGACAAGCTGCTCGAGACAATGCAACAGAGACGAGGAGATAATGTTGTAATCCCTTTCAATGGAGGTATTAATGAATGTGTATCATCTCAAGAAGCAGCTGCCATGGTTTCCACCCAAGAACTGGGTAAGGGTTGCCTCACAAGAAATGAAATGACGTATGTCAAATCCAAATTGTAGCTGATGTCTAGGGACTGGAGAATAAGGCAACCATTCTACCCTGGCCTCACTCCACCAGCCCAGACAGTAAAACCATTGAAAAAGTGAGAATCGAATGCCATGGACATGGAACGATTACTGGGACTTTCCTGGGCCTGGCCATGCAAGGAGAACTGCTTTCAATAGTTCTACAGTTGTAGAATCAGGCTTCCAGGTTTATGCTTGTTACGAACCACCCAGAGAACTTAGGCTATAGGGCGGTATAGAATTCAAATAAATAAACAAACAAACAAAGTTTGCGGAAGATTGACTGCCTGCATTAAAGAACAGATTAGGAGGGGGATGTATCAGTGCAGTGCTGAGAGGGCTCACAGTTATCAGACCCTCCACCCATTATTGGGGCCATAGTGACTAAAGCCGAAAAATGTTTTTTGTTAGCTCTAAGCTATTTCACAAAATCACAAATCATCTCAAAATGAAATAAAACTAAAGTTTGGCACATAACAGGCATAACAGGCTACTGATAACAAAATGCTATAACAGAAACAACCTATTCCTGATCATAATCTTTGAAAGAACCAGTTTTCCTATGTGGAAGGAATTATGAACTTGGGAGATAGAGGGATGGTGTCAGGAAGTGATCCCAAATGCTTTCAATTTTTTATTGTTGCATATATGACATTTTGTGTCCTATTGACTGAAAAAGCTGAAAGATCCCTTGCATGCATGCATACATGAAATTGCTTTTGCTTTTTAAACATGCTGCAGGGGTAGTTTTATATTTTTTAAAATTATATATTTTAAAAATTATTTATATATCACTTTTGGAACATAAGGGCCATATTATCACGCAGCTTTTTCCAACCTGATGCTCTCCAGATGTGTTGGATATCAGCTGCCATCATTCCCAGCCAGCAGGTCCAGTGTCCATGCTAGCTAGAATAATAGGAGCTAAACTCCAACATGTCTGAAGGCCAACTGGTTGGGGAAGACTCTTGTCACACCTTTCCCTAGTCAGAAATGGCATTTCTCCTACAAAGACATGCATTGCTATAATTAGCCTACTGCTAAAAGGGAATAATCCTAAAAATACCCAGTAGGGAGTAAGTTCCATGATTCAGCTGAACTTCCTTTTGAGTAATCATACTTAGGATTCCACTGCACAACTATCAATAATTCAATTTTAGGAAAAGAGCATTCTTGAATGTAAGATATGACAATGGTATTTGGCCGCAGTGAATTTCGTATTTAATAAGGGGAAATATATGAATGGCATGACTTTCCCTATTTTTTATTTTATTTTATTTTATTTCAAAGGTTATCTTGGTGAAATATTTCCCATGAAACTCCCTTCTGGTTCCTCAGTCCTAAACACATTAAAATCCTTTCTGAAATCTAGAGCCCATCTTCAAAAGCAAAATTTCTTGGCTTACAAACAGTATCTTACCCATTATCTTGTCTGTTTTGAGCCAAACCGTACATTACATTGTGTGCTCATTAAAAATGCTATTATGCCCTTTCTCAACAAAAGGCAGCCACAGGGGACTCTCATCTCGACTGAGACTACAACGTGTGGGAGGGGTGTTAATCCTTACCCCTGTGCCATTTTTCACTGAAAGCAAGAAATTTAAAGAAGGCTATAATCCTCCTTATCTCCATTTGGGCCCCAGTTTAAACCCATGGGCAATTTCCATTACACCTGAAATATATATTCTGTTGAGTGACTTCTGTTAATATGATGTGCCAAAAGGATGTTGTGTTAAAATGGAAATAAATGTATTTGTGAGATTTGAATCTTGCCTTCCTCCTCTCCCAGGCTCTGAAAGTGCCATACGTGTGTGTGTGTGGGGGGGGGGGGAATGTAGAGTATGGGATGTTCCCCCAGAATCCTCACATCTAGGTATTGGCCAGGCCCAGGCCTGCTTAGCCTCCAAGAGGGAAACTCATCATCAGGCATGTCTGGGACTAGAAGATAAATTATGGTATTGCTTTCTCCTAGATTTGGACACTGAAACCTTCCAGATTTATCAACCACAGCTCACAATTGCCAGAAAGCTCTTGTCGCAGGTATGTGCCATTGCAGATAGTGGCAACCAAAGCCTGGATCTGGGCCACTTCAGCAAAGTAGATTTCATCGTTGTAGTCCCTCGTTCGGAGGTGTTGGTCCAACAAACCATTCAACGGATTCGACAATCAGGTAAAAAAGCAGAGCAAAAAGAAGGGTGTTAAATCCAACAAGGTGTTTAGATATGCCTGGACTGAATTCATGGTGTTTCCCACTTAAGTAAACAAATCCAGCCTGCAATCTTGGTTAATAAAGATATTTGCAGCTGCATTCCTGTGAATGAAGATCATAATCAGGCTGTGTATTCTCTTCTTTTTGTTTTAGCACTATCAGAACTGTAAACCAAGGTATACAGAATTCTGCACCAAAGAAAGAATTCTGTGTCTTGTAGACATTATGCAAATTAGGCACATTGATAAATATTTGATTATTGTTTCATAAGTCTGTTTCTCCTAGTCATGGGGAAGGCAGGGGAGGGGCTCTGTAGGAAATTGAACCTCTTCCTACTGCAAGCTCTGCTGGGCACTTTTCCTCTGATTTGGGATTTGAGATTACACCAGGTATTACTCATATATTTTCAGGCCTATCTTGACAGCTGTCAAGACTAGAAACTTGATTTTAAAAAACGCAAGTAAATAGTTTCAGGATGCTGAATTCTGTGTGCAATTTTGACACATGCATTATTAAAGAAGATACACAGTGGCTTTGGACAAATTTGCCAATGATGTGCAGCCAAAGGCATTTGAAAAAAAGCTGCACTTATGAACACCCACATTAGATAAAATAAAAATGCAAGCACATTGGACTATTTAATACAGAATATTTCTTTGGTGGAGAACATTTTTTATGAAGGTGTTCCATTGTCTTTAGGGGCAGAAAACTACCAAAAAAAAAAAAGTTGAGCCAAGTTTTCAGCCATTATATCTATATACACACACACATACACACACTTACACACACAGATTGAGAGAGAGATTGAGAGAGAGAGTAATGGCTGAGTTGGCATTGGGTCTATCCTGAAGCAAAGCTGGTACAGTCTCCACTCTGCTTTTGACATGTTTTGTTATTTATTTTGGGGCAAAAACCAAGTTCTCTCCCCAACCCCATTTCTTTCCCCCAGGTGTTCTTGTAGACTTGGGCCTTGAAGAAAATGGAGCAGCTTACCAAAGAGCTGAAAAATATGTGGTGCGGCTAGACAATGAGATTCAAACCAAGTTCGACATTTTCATGAGGCGAGTGAAGCAGAATCCATACACCCTTTTTGTGCTGGTGCATGACAATGCCCATGTAGATTTAACAAGGTAATTCATGCAAAGTAAAGCAGTATAATGAATTTCAGGAGTTTTTAGTAAGCTGTTTCAGGGGCTTTTAGTAATTTGTGTGGCAAGGAGTGCCTTCTCCTGCCGTTGCAGCAAGGGTGAACCATACCTTTCAAACCTGTGGTAAAGACATATTTCTTGACCATGTCTGGACAATTGTGGGGGCAGAAGAAACCATTGTGGCTTAGAATCATAGATGGAGGGGGGCTATAAGACCATCGAGTCCAACCCCCTGCTCAATGCAGGAATCCAAGTCAGAGCATCCCTGTCCAGCCTCGTCTTGAATGCTTCCAGTGTGGGAGAGCTCACCACCTCCCTAGGTAATTGGTTGCATCATTGTATTGCTCTAACAGTCAGGAAGTTTTTCCTGATGTTCAGCCGGAATCTGGTTTCCTGTAACTTGAGCCCATTATTCCGTGTCCTGCACTCTGGGATGATGGAGAAGAGATCCTGGCCTTCCTCTCTGTGACAACCTTTCAAGTACTTGAAGAGCGCTATCATCTCTCCCCTCAGTCTTCTCTTCTCAAGGCTAAACATGCCCAGTTCTTTCAGTCTCTCTTCATAGGGCTTTGTTTCCAGTCCCCTGATCATCTTTGTTGCCCTCCTCTGAACCCTCTCCAGCTTGTCTGCATCCTTCTTAAAGTGTGGTGCCCAGAACTGGACACAGTACTCCAGATGAGGCCTAACCAGTGCTGAGTAGAGGGGAACTAGTACTTCCCGGGATTTGGAAGCTATGCTTGTATTAACGCAGCCCAAAAGAGCATTGGCCTTTTTTGCAGCCACATCACATTGTTGGCTCATTATTCAGCTTGTGATTGACAATTCCAAGATCCTTCTCGCTTGTAGTGTTGTTGAGCCAAGTATCCCCCATCTTGTAATTGTGCATTCTGTTTCTTTTTCCTAGGTGCAGAACTTGACATTTATCCCTAATAAATTTCATTCTCTTGTTTTCTTCCCAGCACTCCAGCCTATCAAGATCACTTTGAATTTTGTTTCTGACTTCTTCCCCTGCATGTGCTGCGCACATGACCACAATTTGCATAATTACCCATGATGCAGCATGGGTTGCTGTGTCATCCAAACCCAGTGTGGTGCTCAGCAGGGTGACTTCTCACCAACACCACAACCCAAAGGGGTGTGGGTAAGAAGCCACCCATGCCATATGCCATGCCAGGTTTGGACAACACAGCAATCTGTGCTGCATCGCAGATAATTATGCAAATTGCGGTCATGTGTGCCTGCAGGGGAGGGGAAAAAAATCACAATGGTTTCTTTCACCCCCGAGATCATCCAAACACCCACACTAGGTTTAAGAATAGGCAACTATGTTTGTAATGCCCTTCTGGTTGCCTGAATTCATGAGCTCTATGTTTATGAAGTGTTGCAGGTACAGTGGACTTTCCCTTGGTATAATGCACATGTCTGGTATGTCAGAGATACTTCTGGTGACAAGGTGATTGGTGGTATGTGGTGTTTGCTTTATTGCAGTGGCCTAGGAGGACTAAGGATAAGGCTTCAGGATATGCTTGATCTATTACTGTAATGTTTGCTAGGGCCTACCTTAGATTATATTGACAAGAATCTAGGTCTGGGATCTCCAACGTGGTGCTTTGTATGATGCATTGTCATTGCTAACTGCTTTGATACAAAACAGGCAGAGTCATAGAGCTCATAGATCCAGGATACTGGCACTGGGCATCAGAGATTTCGCATAGCATAGTGATTAGGCATGGACGGCAGTTTTTAGTTCTCCACACCAGGGCCTGTATGTTGCTAATCTCTGCTTCAAATTTGCTAGTTTGAAATTGGCTCCACAACCACTTGAAAATCTATGGAAGTTTGGGACATGGTAATGATAATCTTGCTCACCATATGGCTGGAGGCCTCAGAACTAACCTCTATATAGTTGGTACCACCAATTGATAAGTTTTTCAGCAGGTACCACATCTGCTTTTAAGCAGGACAACAGACATTTGCATGAAACCTACTTTTATTGTTTTGTAGAGGACATTAAGGACATTAAGCCATTCTTTCTAGGTCTGTACATTAACACCCTGTGAATTTACTGATTCTTTGTGGACCAAGTGACTCCTTCAGTCACCATTTTAATCTTAAGGATGTGAAATGGACAGCAAAAGCTACATCTTTTGTCTCTTTTCCTAGTGCCATTTCAAGCTCTCTGTCCCATGGTGAGCCAAGTCATGGACTTGCTGATAGAGTAATAAACTGCAGAGAAGTTCTTGAAGCTTTTAACCTCCTTGTCCTCCAAGTGAGTTCTTTCCCATATGCTCTTCAGACTCTGCAGTCCAGAATCAGCTCTGCCAATGAGGTACACTGGATACAGTTTGGCAACATGGTAAGTCTCAATGTCACAACTTCAATACAGTTCTTAGGAAGTGTTTACATGCTCCCTGTGAGCATCTTTGGTCTTTAGCCCTGTTGATGTCATAAAGACAGAAGGCATTTTACTCTGTTAATTTAATAAAGGCTGTAGCCAAACTTTGATGGCATCTAAGAAGTAAGAGGCTGCATGTGATGCTCATCTTGCTCATCATTCATTGTGGCCACTAATTGGCATGCCAGTTGCTTCATCTGCCATTAGGAACCCCAAGAAATTGTTTAGTAATGGTATGAACTTTATTTATTTTGAGAAATGTATGACCTGCCCCTCAGTGGTCAGTTGGCATTTCCAGGGCAATTACAAAACAGTAAACAAAAATACAAATATTAGAAAACAACTAAAAAATAAAATCACAAGACAAAAACCCCTCTAATCAACAAAACCTCACAGCAAATTAAAAGACTTTTAAAAGATAGTAATATGAAAAGGCCTGGGAAAGTAAAAAAAGTTATTTGCCTGGCACCAAAGTGATAGCATTGTGGGTGCCAGGCAAGCCTCCTTGGGGAGTGTACTCCATAGACTTGGTGCTGCCACCAAAAAGGCTCTCTTCCTGGTTGCCACCCACCTGATGGTGGGGGCACCTGGAAAAGAACCTCAGATGTAGATCTCGGTGTTTAGCCAATTGATACAGAATAAGATTGTCCAGTAGATATGTGAGTCCTAAGCAACACAGGGCTTTAAGGGCAAGCACTTTGAATTGAGCCTGGAAGTGAACAGGGAGACAATTAAGTTGTTTCAAAATAGGTGTGATAGGAGCCCACCTCCTGGTTCCTGGTAGCAGTCTAGCAGCTGCATTCTGAACTAACTGGAGCTTTCAGACTGTCTATATTGCAGTAATACACTTCCCTCATGGAGGGACAATAGGAAACTTATTATTTGGGATCATTATGGTCCTTCTAGAAAGGATTACTAAAAAATCTGAATACCATAAGGTTGTGCCTAGTGATGGGAAGAAAATTCACTCAGTTTGCATTTTAATAAGAAAACAGAAGGAGGTGAGCATCCAAAGTAAGTCACAAAGAAGAGAAACAGGTTTTCAGGATATATATATCTATATATATATATACATACACACACACACACACGTATATGAAAGCCCTGCAATAATTTTTTTTGCGCCCTGGGAACCTGTTTCTCTTTTTTCTGAGATGCATTTTAATGAGAAATTATCCTATGTTGCACTTTCCAACAAATACATGAACCAAAACTCAGTTATCTTTTAAAATCACAGTTCTCTGCAGTGAAGTTCTCCAAATGTATACAAAAATGTGTATATTAGGGGGAAATGCACACGCATGTGTATATTAGTGAAAATAACATCCAGAAATGCATTATATTAAGAAAATTGCTTGCAAAATACGTATATTAGGCAAAATTGCATACAAATGTGTGTATTAGGAGAAATGCACAAAAAATAAATATGAATTTTCATGTGAACTTTAAAAAAAAGTCTCAGTGTTCAGAATTAACTGAACTTAAGAGTGGAAAAACTGAAAGAAACCAAAACTGACAGATTCATCCATCACTAGTTGTGGCAATATTAAACAATTGTATTTAATATCCTGTTTATGCTGAAAGAAGACATTAATAAGATATATGGACATAATGATGTTCATTTTCACAGGGAGAGGAAGAACATGATAATGATTTAGATGTAGGACAAGTATAAACTGTTTGTAAGAATAAATCGTAAGATTTTGCTTGCAATATCTCTGTTTGGAACAGGAGGAACTAAGCCAAGATGAGAAGCTATATTTTGGCTTGAATGAATACAGCAAATCTCTGCAGTGGGGAATCACAAGCCCTCTCCTGAGATGTGATGAAACATTTGAAAAAATGGTGAATACACTCTTAGAGAGGTAAATACTTTTGGGCTCACGAGCTTCAGAAAGCTTCAGGTCACTAATGAGCAGTGATCAGGAAAGAGTTAGTTCCAAATATGATGTGCATGTGTTTTAAGGTCAACTATTTTTTTCATGAGGACAATATCCCTACCATATATTTAGGATTGCAGCCTAAGTGTTGTTTTGCTGTCTTGAAAAACTACAACCCCTAGCATTATTAGGGCTAATATCTGTCCTGTGTAAAAACCCGAGGCATGTGACTAGAGTGCTGAAGTTAAATTATATCTGGATTGATCACAGACCTTCAGCAGTGGTACCATAAAATGGGTTGCAGCCTTCCCCAACCTGATACCCTCTGGATGTATTGGACTGCGACTCCCATAATTCCCAGCCATTATGAGAATTATGGGAGTTGCAGTCCAACACATCTGAAGGGCACCAGGTTGGGGAAGGTTGTGCTGTTTGTGATTACTAGGGCCCATCTGTATTTCTGCTAGCCATAAAGATAGAAATGTATACCAGGACAATGCCTGTACAGTGAATCGTTTATTTAAAACGAGAGCACTTTGGGGAATTCCAAAGTATGCGTGGCAGAAATCTCTTCCTTGCCTTTGTTGCCTGGTGTCCAGACTGACTTCGGACCAGCATAGACTGACTGGACTCGACTAAAACAGAGCTGTATTCCTTTCAAGGTACCCCAAGCTGCACAGCATGGTGATTCGCTGCTACCTGCTGATTCAGCAGTATTTGGAAGCCTTGATGGCTCTCACCACCATGGCCTCGCTCCGAGACCACAGCACTCCTGAGACTCTCAACATCATGGATGACATCATCACTGCACCGGGCAAAGATAAGAATGGCCGCGGCCATATGCTAGTCATTAGGATTCCCTCTATTCAGCTGGCCATGCTGGCCAAAGAGAGGCTACAAGAAGCACGGGACAAACTAGGCCTGCAGTATCGCTTTGAGATTATCTTGGGGAACCCAGCTTCAGAACTTATTGTGGCCAAGCACTTTGTGAAGAGATTAAAGGTTAGTATATACTTGGTTGTTCTTTGACTTGGGTATTAAATTTCCCATGGAGAAGGGCCATCATAAATATGTAGGAAAGCTACATTTCACTGGACCTCACTAATTCAGATACTGTCTCACCTTGACCATGCAATATGGTGCTCTGAGTAGGCAAACTTATTTTTTTAGTATTACATCAGTGTTTAAGAAATAATACACAACAGTTGATGGCCTAATAATTTGATCATCATCCGTGTGCAAAGGAAAAAAAAAAGATAGCTGCAGGTGTCCCTGAGCTATTGCATTATTAGTGGGTATACTGCATTAGCAAAACTCCTAGGATTTTGCAAACTGTTACAGCTTCTGAGACTGGTGTTGCAGAAGTAATATGGGGCAAAAATGGGATATGGTGGGGACGTGGTGGAGGATGTCAGCATTGAGTATAAGCTTATACATTGGGGCAAGCAACCTATTTTTTCTGGGGGCCAGATTGTCCCCCTGGATCAAGCCAGGGGGCCAGCCCCACCTCAAAGCCCCTTCCCCTCCCATGACATCACCATGCCCCATCCACTTTTTCTTCATGCAGGGACGTTCTTCCTGCCCCACTGAATGGAGGAATCCCAGTTATCCCTGATCTATGACAGGAGATAACAAATGGATTCCCTTTTGTGTCACTCTCCACCTCATGGTGCACCATGTGTGGGAGAGTGCGCAGGTCAGGGGGAGGGGTCTGCAGATGGTGTTCAACTCTCCGTGGGCTGGACTGGGAAATGCTGCATGACCAGATTAGGCCTGTGGGCTGGAGGTTGGCCTCCCCTGTTATACATGTCGATAGAGCCAAGGATCCCCCGCTGCAAGGTGGCTGCCACAACATTTGCATATTAACTCACAAACGTAAGTCCCAAGTAGCAAGGGCCATTGTCCAAATATGCTACCATATTCTTACTGAGTTTAAGGTGTTGACTAGTTTGACTGCAGACAATCATCCATAGGATCAGGCTCTTAGTACGAGATCACTCATAATGCAGTTTTTTATTCAGAATAAATAGCAACACAAAACTGTTGTTGTTGTTGAAAAGTAACAGTTCACTGAGGATCACAATCCTGTGTTTACAAATCATGGGATAAGCAGGGTGGTCTCCAAAAGGATTAGTCAATTTCTGCCTAGTGGAGAAAGTCAACAGAGAACCCTGAAGATAAACAAAATGTATCTGAGCTGAGCATGATTTACAAAGACAACACCTCCATTCCTTTCCCCTCATTTCAGTCTCAAGTGATGTACAAACCACAGTACAGGGTGATTATATTTTACTTCATGCATCTGAGCAGAACCCATGGAACAGGATAATATAAACTTGCAGTCTCCTCTTGAGCAGGAAAGATTGTGAGCTTACCCGGTGGCATGATCCAATCTGCACTGTTTCCCAATCTATTCTGCACTGAGGTGCAGATCACCAGTGGTCAAAAGGAAGTCAATCACTAAGAGAAGAGCTGACGTCTTCCCTTAGCCCTGAGAAAGGAATTAGTCACAGGCCTCTGCACAGGGGAACTTCTAAAACATACTGCACCATACTGACTCATTGACTCACTGTTAGGTGTCCAATTTCTGACCTATTCTTTTACCTCAAAAGGAGTGATTCATAATACATAGCATATCTATGAGGGGGCGAGAGAGAGAGGAAATGTCAGATGGAGAAGAGCAAACATCTGAGAGGGAACTGTCACTGGAAGTTTCTTCCTTCCTGTGCACACATCTTCAAGGCAGTTTTTGTTCAGTTAATCCCCTCTAAAGAGAACATCATTACATATAAGTGTGGTGAGAGACCCTAGCTATTTTTTAATAGCCACGTCATTGGGTGTTTTTGTTTGTTTGCTTGTTGCATACTTAAAGCGAAAGTACACATCTCTGTTTGGGTAGTCAGGCTTAGATTTCATGCTTCAGCTACAATTGCTAGCCCTTAGAGACAAGCAGATTTAGCCTCGGATACCCCATCCCTCTACCTGTGCTGCAGTTTGTCCTTTCCTTCTTCCTCCCTTCATTATATGTTACTTATTGTATAGATCCAGAGCCACATACACCAGAGGGAAGCAGGGAAGGAGGAAAGACATACAGATCAAATCACCACTCCATCGTTCAGAAACTTCCTCCATCATAGATTTTTTTAAAGTTACCACAGCCTTGTCCTCTATGCAGTCTGATGACTCTTGCAACAACTGATACAGAATCCTATGTATGTCATCCTGAAGTGAGTTCCATTAGGTTTAATGGGACTTACTCTAGAATAAGTGTATTCAGGATTGGACTCTTGTTTGCTATTCGGAGTGGTTTTCTGGATGTGAAATAAGTAGTTCTACCACTTCCCATTCTTGCTAACACCATGTATTTAAAGGAGTAGTCTACTAGAGCTGTGCAGGGACCTTCTGATCTGCCTCAGAGGCTGCTTTGGGGCTTCTGAGGCAGGACCAATTCGCTTTGGGCTGATTCAGGGGGGCCCTGAACCACTTTGGCCTCTGGAGCCAAAGTGGAATTCAGCTGGCCGAATCCCACTTCTCCCCCCGCCCACATGCTGCACAAGCCCCCAGTGCCTTACCTGGGCCCTCAGAACATGCACTGGCAGCCATCTTGTTGTTCCAGGGAGTCGTCACCACTACCACCATCTCCTGGACCATTTGTGCAGGATCTATGTCTGGAAATACAGGGGGTCACCATTTAAAAAATAGTGACTCCCTGGAACAAGAAGACAACTGCCTTGCGCATTCTGAGGGCCCAGGTAAGATGCTGGGGGCTGGGCAGCGGTGGCAGCAGTGTGGCTGGGCTTCCGGATTGCCCCAAGGCACGTCGGAAAGACCTGACTTGCTTTGTTCCACTTCATTCACCTTGCCTCAGAAGGGGCCTGAAGCACCCCATCAGCTCGGAGTTCAAGCATTGGGCTGAAGCAGTGCACAGCCCTGTATTCTACATCATTACATGTTTGAAATAACTGGACAAGTTTGATTTGATAATTCATTGCAAGAATCAATGTTTTTATCTTTTAAAACAATCCAGAACTTGATTCTTAAATATGCTAGACATGGAGAGAGAAAAAACACATTATTTTAGAATTTTTAAAGATAGGAATTTTTGGCCCATGATCTGGACATCAAATGTAATTGATCTAATTATTAGCATTTTTTTTTCCTCTAAAAATATCCTGACTGGCCCCCTTCACTGATACCATTTAAGGCAAGTGGTTGATACTGGCTTGCCACTAATTGCTGGAACTTAGTCTCTTCTATTAATCAGCACTGTAATGCTCCAACGTCCAAAGAAATACCATATGACTTATACTGAATTAACTACTCTGATTGCTTTCCAGATTAATCTCTAGGTGAGCTAATCTAATGCTAAACATTCTCTTCCTAATAAGGTTTCTTTGTGAAACCTTAAGGTAGGATAAGGAGGAATATCCAGCTCACTGGTTTCCTTTGCTATACATGTTAATATCCTATCTTCCCAGTGACACTGACAAACCTGATTTTTAGTCCATTTATTTGGACTGTCCCTCAGTAGTTTTAGTTCAATTAATGATGCAATCCTATTGTAACAGAAGAGTGAGTGGAGGGAATGATTGACAGCTGAGACCATAATGGTGGATGGAGAAAGTCAGTTAGAAGGAGAACGGGGGAGGTCAGGGAAGGAGGGAGTTGAGTTAGGAAGGACAGAGATAGTGAGAGAAATTAGGGGTCAGGTAAATTAGTGAGCAGAGTAAGAGGCGGGGTGTGAATGAGATGGGAGAGAAGCTATTGAAAGCAGATATGTGGAGTTAGGTTTTAAGAACATTATTGTGATTATTTCCCCATGTCACAGGGGGTTGGACTCA
Source organism: Heloderma suspectum (assembly GCF_057233095.1). Lineage (NCBI taxonomy): Eukaryota > Metazoa > Chordata > Lepidosauria > Squamata > Helodermatidae > Heloderma > Heloderma suspectum. The sequence goes on along the minus strand of NC_139461.1, from coordinate 79,733,130 downwards.
ATGGTCTTATAGGCCCCTTCCAACCCTACTATTCTATGATTCTAAGACTGCTTATTCTGTCTGAACTGTTACATACATATTCATTCCTTTAAATACCTATGTTTTGCCCTGAGTGGAATTGAAGACTGGTATATTTCACCCCCACATACTAAGTATATAAAGAGGAGAGTCATACTGCTCTCTGTATAAATCAGTTGGTGGTGGTAGCTGGTGTTTTGGGGAGCCATAGGGGATTAGGTCATGATTTGGTAGCAAAATGGTGGGATTCAAATTTGTGAGATCAGAATTTATGGGAATTTGTTTTGACAAAGTAGGATAAAAGCCTTGAACCACCCAGAGAGTTGATGACCAGAGCTTTAAGAGAAAAGGTCACAGAACGGTTACACTCAAGTAATGTTTAAAATATTGATTGGTTTGAGTTGTATTCGATTATACCTATATATGTCTACTCAGAAGTAAGTCTCATTGAACTCAATGGGCTTGCTCCCACATATGTAAGCAGAAGACTGCAGTTTAAGTGAGAGGGCTTTTAAGAAGTTAATGATAATTTTAGAGCAAAGCTTGTCACTTGTAAATGTTAATGTGAAAAAAATGACATTTTAAAACTTGTATGGTTTGGTAAAAGTATGACTTTGATTTACTGTATAGGGGCAAGGAATGTTCCATTGGTCCAAACTGCCATAGTTTGCTCTCACTGTTGTCACTACTTTGTTCTTAAAGTAGAACCCTTAGTTCTAGCAGATTTCAAGTGTTAACAGTTTTATTTTCATTCTAATGAAATATCTGTGGGGTGTTGGGTCCAAAGAGTTTCCAATACTTTAAGTAACCATTTGTTTTATTTTAAAAAAAAGGCACTGCCAGCCTATTCTGTGTCCTCGATAGTAGTTAATCATTCCAGGATGTTACTGTTTGTAATGCCAAGATAATTTTGTTTCTTATGAGAATAGATAACTTCTTTTCTTTCCAGTGACTGATGGTAGAAATATATCATCATGTTTGCTTGGAACTAAGTCAGTTTTTAATAGGTCTTATCCGAGTGAGGCATGTGCGAATCAGCAAAATTTGAGCTCACCGAAGTTTTCTGAATTCCATCTCAAAGCTCGTTCTGTCTCGTGTCTATATCATTGTGGACTTTTTCTTTTTTCTTTTTGTGTAAATATTTATGCATAATTTCCCAGATGTACCACATCAATTGTGCATGTCTTTGAAATGTACGTGTTCTTCTCCCATTGATTAAAGCTATTTGTGTGCATTTTTCAAAAGAATGCATTTTTTCACGCAGATTTTTCAAATATACAATGCTGCCAGACACATGTTTTTAGACATACGCGAATCACATTGCAAGCTCGGAAATGTTCAGACTTCAGCTGCAGATTTCATCTGAGTCTATGTTTGGTCTGGAAAGTGTGAACTGGCTAAATCCTGATCAAAAATGAACTGAAATGATTTTTCATACGTACATCCCTACACCAAGTACAGCTTTCCCCAACCTGGTACTCTCCAGATGTGTTGGACTAAACCCCCATCATCCCCAGCCAGGATGGCCATTGGGGTGATGGGAGTTGTAGTTCAGCACATCTAGAGAGCACCAGGTTGGGGAAGGCTGGCCTAATAAGTGTATTTACAACTGAAGTCTGAGACATATTGAGACCATCAGCCCTGGCTTTCTTTTAAATCATGTTATTATATTTTAATTTGTCTTTGGCTATGGGAAACAAGTCACTACCACTGTCCGTTTTATATACAGTATTTACCTTGCTGGTATGATGGGTTCTCTTCACCTTTCTGGAGTTAATCTCTGCAATATAAGAAGCTGATGTGTCTCCAGCTTTATAAAAGATCTTAATATTTGCTTTATTTCCTTATTGGCATTGTTATACTTGATTGGATAACTTTCTTCATCCCTGACAAATAAGAATATTTTGTTCTTCGCTTATCTTCCCAATATATCACCTTTATTTCCCCATGTCACAAGTGCGTTTAAGTGAGGCTGAGGGATAATGAATGTTCCAAGGCCACCCAGTTGCAAAGCATTGGATTGCTTTGGAAGCCAAATCTACAGGAAGGGAAAGAGAGAAATATGCAGCAGACCATCTGCATCCTGATAGCCCCAGAGAACGATTGAATCTGGATACCTGTGCAAGGACTGTTTTTAGTACAGAGAATGTATGAGAAATAATGAAAAATTGATTCCAAGCTTTCTTGCTGTTCTTTTCTCACAGGCGTGGAGAGGAAATGAACGAGACGATTGGTTTCCTCATACTTACCAGGATTTGGAAGGTCTGCCTTGTATTGTTGTTTTAACTGGCAAGGACCCACTAGGGGAAACATTTCCCAGGTATGTTCTGAGTGCAAGTATTATTTTAAAACCTTAAATATCTGCATAATCTCCAGCTTCTTATTTTAAGTTACAATCTGATAACATGGAGTGGCACAATTATTCCCTCTTGGCTGAAGAAAAACAACACACAAACTGTTGTAAAAATATGTTGTTGGTTGAAAGGAAGATTGATCAATTGATTGATTTCAAAGGTTTTATAGACTCTCCTTCAGCAAACTATCATGGTAGTGTATAACCATGATAATAAAACTTCAATAAAAATTACACTTAACAGCAAAACATCAGGGTAAAAATTCAACAGAAAACTTCAGCAAAACAAAGAAAACCCGCATACAATTGATATTAAAGCTTAAAATCCTGGCAATTAGAAAAGTTTTTGCCTGTTGCTAGAATTACATCATAGTTGGCAGCAAGTGAGTCTCCTGAGGATGACATTCGAAAAACTTGATGCCACAACTGAAATGGCCCTCTAACTTCACATGGTGGCAGGATCTGGAGGAGAGCTTCAGATAGTGGGTATGGGTTTGGGGCAAGCTCCTGTGGTAGAAGGTGGTGGTATGAACATTGCTTAAGAATAAGTCCAGTGACCATTGTTCAAGATGCTAAGGACTTTTGTCGCTCAGTTCACAATAGAAAAATAATCAGTAACTTTTTTTTAAACCCTCCTTTGAAGTTCTGAGGGAGGGCAAAGTATGTGACTCACCTTTTGAAATGGTTACTCCTTAATGCCTAGAGCAATTCTTCCTCCTGGCAAGGTTGCACGAGATTGGTTGCATTCATTCTCCAGCATTGCTCCATGCTTCTTTCTATCCTGTCTTGGGTCTTTACACAAAATAAGGAAACAGAGCGGTTTTGATCCAACAGGAAATAAGCAGCAACCATTGCTCCCCTCATCAGGTTTGGGAAAGGGAGTCTGTCTGTCTGGCAGTACAAAGAGAATTGCTCCTAAGGAATCGTATGAATCCCTTCTTTGCCAGCTGCACTCCCGAAGAGAATGGTACTGGTTATTTCTAGAGAGATAGTTGTAGGAAGGATGTGGGAAACAACCCCCAGGGAAGGAAGCAGCTCTCCATCTTTATCAATGAAAGGGAGAAAGCATTCTGCTGGGTCAGGTTAGAAGATAAAAGACTAAAATACCAGCTGCCTTTCTCAAAGTTAAGAGAACAAATTAGGGGTTTTTCCCCACCAGTGGCAGCAATGGGGGCCTAGTTATCAAGATCATGAAGCTGAAGCAGCCCCTCTCCTTGCAGACTTAAATCCTCCAGATCCTGAAGAGCAACATTTGATGGTGACTTTATCCTTGGTCATGACTTCAGAAGGTGAAAAAGCCCCCCAAGATAAATGTGCATAATTTTCAGTACATGTGGGCACACTGTCGGCTCAGTCTGCAGCTCCTACCTCTGTATTTGTAGTGGCCATTCCTTTTTGCACAAATGGACAGGCAGCTAAAAAGTTTCTAGGTAACAGACACCTCAAAGTTGGGTTCTAACTAGTGGTGCCTCCACATTTCATAATTAGTCAGCTCATTGGTCCAAACTCATCCGTTCATAATGGTCACCTTGTAGCAAGCCTAAATCGATGTATTACAAATTTGCTATTACATTTTGAACTGATTGCAAGCTTTGGATCATGTGCTGTCTGCATCTAAACAATGCCATTTCTGCGCATGCACTGAGTTGGTTTAACCCTTGAATGATCCAGTGTGCCCACAACTGCTTTCCTCATGATTGTCACAACCATGGCAGCTTGTCTGTGAGCGGGAAGATTCTGCAGGTCCATCTTCTTTCCTCTATATACCAGCAGTCAGCAAGTAAACATCACCTGATATCATCATGCAGGCTGGCCACACGAAAAGGACCAATCAGTAAGGGGGCACATAACTTGATGATGCATGAGATCATGCTTCACTACGCAGTTCCAAACTACAGCTCCCTTATGCACTTTGCTATTACACATGTACAAAAACTTGTGTACGTGGAATGAGATCTTGAATTAAGGGAGAACTATCATTCAACTCACATGGATGAATTTGTTACTTTCTGAATATATAACAAACTAACTTGGGTGAGTTTGCTCATCGCTAGTTCTAACAGCTATACTTTAAGACAGCTCTGATGGCAGATGCATCTGTGGAACAGTTCATCTCTTGTGCCGTCGACACTACAATACTGATGTGCCACATCTACGGCTGAAGCAACAGAATGTTTAGCTATCAAGTCCAAGCCCTAATATAGTGAGTCATCCCTGCATAGATCCCAAGTTGGGTGATATCTTTAGGAAGTCTTCACAGGGAGTATGAGACATTCTGATCAGTTCACAGGAAGAAGGCATTAAATTTCCAAAATGGTCTAGTCTGCTTGGTCTCTTTGGGTGCTTCCAGGTAAACTTTTTATTCTGCAATTGCCCTGCCTTGTTCATGGAATTTTATGGGGAATTGTATTCCAGATGATGTTGTCTCCCATTTGTAACCCTCCCATGTTTTCCCACCCCTGCTTCCATCTTTTTTTTCTGATTAGAAAAAAAATCTGTTAAGGAGAAAAAGACAGAATAAGTGCATAGTGCCTTTTGATTGGTAGAGCTAGGAGCCCTCAGTCTGGAAGCACCCTTTGGCCTGGAAGCACCCAGCCTCAGAAAACTCTTTGTGTTTGGGGGAAGTCCAGTTGTAGTACTAGGGTCTTATTCTGGCTTCAGCCTAGGAGCTGTTACTGACATAAGAGTGGGCTCTTTTGAGTCAGAAGAATGATACATATCTAACCCAAACTGAAAGACATTCTGATTCCAGGTTCTTTCCCTGGACAATGGGGATCAGGATATCTGTCAGGGCACCTCTGCAATGCCTCTTTCAGTACTCATAAAGCTGGATGTGAGCGACCCTTAATTTATGTAGGGATGAAGATAGCCATCTAATAGCAGAATCCTACACATCTCTACTTAGAAGTGAGTCTCATTGAACTTACTTTAAGTAAGCCTACATAGATCAGTGGATAACTGGGATGCTTCAGAAAACATTGGTCTTTATGGGCAGAGACCTGAATTCCCTGGCCTGCCTCTAGGAAATGTTAATGACCAAATTCCCATCGGGTTTCTACAGTATCAGAATTTAGTGATTTAGCTGGTGAGTTGCCACATTCTTGTAACGTATGACAAGAAGGTGTACATCAGTTGTCAGGGTGGCATTCAAGTTCTCCTTACTGCCCAGGAAAGACACTGTACTATTGTGTGGATGTGTATTGCCATCTTGCTGAAGATAAAGCAAAGAGGTTTAGCTGAACCCAAAACATAGAGAGATGGCAGGTAGCTAAGGAAGCTCAGAAAGCCTTCAATGAATTTGTTCATTGCTTCAGGGGAAAATACCTGATGGCCCTTTGCAAAAGCTCCAGTGAGATAGTTCCCATCAGCAGTTTGCCATAAAGGGCTAACCTTTCCATTAGCATTTTGCATTTCCATGATCCAGAAGAACCGTACCATAAAATCTAGTGGCTTCCCCATTGGTCATGCATGCCATCAGCCTCTTAAGCCTATGTCAGGTGCAGATGACTATAGTGCTGGATATAGTGCATCAAGGACCTCTGCAGCCTCATGATTTGCCTAACACTAGCTGAAAGCTAGAGAAAGAATGGGGTTATCTAGCAGACATACTAGCATGAACAAGAGAGACAAAACAAATACAAGCTTGCACTGCACAAACAGGGATCATGCCTTGACATGACGGAGGTTGATTCGACTGCCCATCTATTGAAAGAATGTGTGAGAGCATCCCGCCCCTCGTTGATGCATGCTCTGGCCACACCTTCACTGGCCTTGTGAAAGGGCTCTATGCACATACTGGCTTGTGTGCATAGAGCTCCTCCACACAAGGGGGATCCTAGACCTATGGAAACACTTTGAATTGCAGGGATCTCGAACATGGATGGTTCAGAATTACTGGAGTTCCTTCAGGAAGGTGTTTGCCAAGATCTGAGCACCAGCATGTTTAAGATTATTTGGTTTATCCCAGAGAGGATGACTACAATGGGCCTTCACATTTTTACTTAGACTGGATCCAGCCTGTAGAAAGAAGGAGGTCATATCTACACTGTTCCAGTTCATTTTTTATGTTTAAAAGAATTCAAGCCTGCTTCTAGGGATGTTGGATAAATCCGCAACAGAATCAAATGAGTTTGGATTTTTATGAATCTGGCCCATGGATTCTGCAGTGAACTGGCTTTTCGCCAGTCGGGTGGATTCAGCAGACTTGTGGACAGTTTTTCTAACTTTCCCAAAATATGCACAAATTTAGTAATAGAAAAATATGCAAAATAAGAAAAACAGCTGTCAGTGTGCATTTCCTCCATAGGCTAAAGCATGAAAGTGTATATTTTAGGGGATTCCTGCATTTTCACAAGTGCGAATTTGTGCAAATGTTAATCTGTGCAAATTCAGAAACTAAAAAAATCTGATTCCGTCGATGAGTCCCGTCGATGGAACAAAAGCTGCCTGACAATCCATGAAACGCAGATGGAATGGATTTTACACAATCCATACATCCCTAGCTACCACTCAGCCATCTTCCAAGGTAGCATTCAATTGAAAACCCCAACAATTTTCTTTAAAATATATTTAAAATCTCCACCAGCAGTGAAAACAGCAGCAACAACAAAATAACAATAAAAGCAGGTATAGCGCAGTAAACAGTTTAAATGAGATAAGAACTACTTCCATTTGGCTTCTACCAATGCATCTTGGGATTTGTACTTTGGCTCAGATTCCTCTGTTAGACTGTGGTTCTCTTATGTTTTTCAGGGTTTTCTGGAGAGAGAGAATGAGTATTAAACCATTCTAAGTCTGAAATATAAATACACCAGAGTGTGCTTTTGTTCACCTTGGCAAGAAAGGCATTTTTCCTAAGCAAAGAGGGTATCCTTTGGGTTGGTGACACATAGGCTTTATAGTCCTAGCCCAGTGGTGCACAACCTTTTCGGCCCCGAGAGTCGCATATGATGTTGGCGTATATTTTCTGCAGTTCTCAGTTCATATCTCCTTCTTCTTTCTGTACAGGTTACTGATACACTATCACACATATGTATGTTGTTTAAATAACAGAAAAAAGGAATCTAGATATGGTAGTACAAACGGAGCAGGAGTCCCTTTTGTCCTGTAATTGAATCAGTGAGCCCATATGTATTGATTAAATCATAGTAAAAAAAAACACATCCTGATGTGATCACATTAGTCATATTTGCACAATGATTTACTCAAGCACTGATGTGCACCTGTGTAATCTGTGTGTGCGTGTACTGGGGGAAGGGATGAACTGACAAGCGCAGCAAATTGTGCATGCACAGCAGTCAGAACAAAGGCTAGAATTAAACAACAGAAGAATTATGTCTTGCTAATGTATTAGTGCCATTCTGGAAACAAGATCTGATAGTTTGAAATGCAAAATCCAGGGAGAAATTTGGATGGGGTGAAAAGTGATGGAATAAGATTTGATGGTAAACTGAGAAATCCCTATGGCTATCCAATCAAAGTCCCCATCTCTGTTACAGGAAAACTAATCCTTTCTATTTCACACCTTCATGGAACAGTACAGATAAGTAACTCACATTTTAAAAGGCAAGAATGCCATTCCCCCGCCCCTGTCCCCAAAAACTTCCTTATATATTTTCCAGGTCTTTGAAATATTGTGATCTTCGACTGATTGACTCCAGCCATTTAACTCGCACTGCCTTAGAACAAGAAGTAGGCCTGGCATGTTGCTATGTTTCAAAGGAGGCAATCCGACGTCCTATTGTGGCCCTTGACCTTAGCGAGAAGGAGCAGGAGAAGGCCAGTGTCGGTGAGAATGATGCTGATGAGCTGTTGATCGACTTGGAGAGACCTCAGAGTAACAGCAGTGCTGTGACTGGAACTTCAGGTTGGCTGTTTATTTTACCATTCTGTGTTGCCCTTGTCAATGAATGCTTTTTGTCTTAGGCATTCGATTTTCTGGATGTGTTGTGAAATCAGTAGGAATGTAAGAGGTGATGCCATTTTTTCAGGAGAAAAGAGAAGGATGGGATATGATCTCAAGAGTTGGAAGGACAGATGAGTGGGAAGATGGTGTAGAGGGGGAAGTGGCAAGCTATGGCCTCTCCTGGACAGAGATAGCTTGACCACAGTGGTACAGGCACTAGTAACGTCAAGATTGGACTACCGCAATGCACTCTATGTGGGGCTGCCCTTAAGGCTGGTTTGGAAGCTGTGGCTAGTGCAGAATGCAGCAGCTTGGCTGTTGTCAGGAGCTTTTTCAGCATGTAACTCCTTTGCTGAGGGAATTGTGCTGGCTGCCTATTCACTACCAGGCCCGGTTTAAGGTTTTGTTTCTAGTGTATAAAGCCCTAAACAACTTGGGACCAGGAATCTCAAGCACTTTCTCCCTTACCAACCTTCTCAATCACTGAGGTCATCAGATGAGGCTCTCCTGGTGGTTCCGCATGGACCTATGGCCTAGTTGGAATCCACCTGGAGTAGAGCCTTCAGTGTGGTAGCTCCCTCTCTGTGGAATTCTCTGCCTCTGGTTGTCAGGCAGACACCAACGTTGTTTTGTTTCCAGCACCTGCTGAAGACATTTTTATTTCAACAAGCCTTCCCTGATTGACCAGCCACTGTTTTTTATTGGTATTCTGTTTGTTAATATTGTGTTTATTCCTTTTACTGTTCACTGCTCTGGAATATATTTAGATATGGAGTGGTATATACATTTTGAAAATAAAATAAAGGTGATCTAAATATGGCACCCCTTCTTGGATCACTGCCTTGTTGTGGCGACGGGGCTTGCATAACTCAGTGAAGCCATAAGCTATGCCGTGCAGGGTCACCCAAGATGGACAGGTCATGGTGGAGAGTTCTGACAAAATGTGGTCCACTGGAGAAGGAAATGGCAACCCACTCCAGTATTCTTACCAAGAAAACCCCATTGAACGTATCACAAGGCTAAAAGAGATGACGCCAGAAGATGAGCTCCTCAGGTCGGAAGGTGTCCAATATACTACTGGGGAAGAGCAGAGGGTATTTCCAAGTAGTGCCAGAAAGAGTGAAGCGGCTGGGCCAAAGCCGAAAGGACACTCAGCTGTGGATGTGTCTGGTGGTGAAAAGAAAATCCGATGCTGTAAAGAACAATATTGTTAAGGAACCTGGAAGTTAGGTCAATGAATCAAGGTAAGCTGGAGGTGGTCAAACATGAGATGGCAAGCTTGAACATTGACATCTTGGGAATCAGCGAACTAAAATGGACAAGCATGGGCGAATTTAATTCAGGTGACCATCATATCTACTACTGTGGGCAAGAATCCCTTAGAAGAAATGGAGTAGTACTCATAGTCAATAAAAGGGTGGGAAAAGCAGTACTGGGGTACAATCTCAAAAATGATAGAATGATCTCAGTACGACTCCAAGGCAAACCAACATCACAGTAATTCAAGTCTATGCCTCAACCACTGAGGCCGAAGAAGCTGAGGTTGATCGGTTCTATGAAGACCTACAAAACCTCCTAGAACTAACACCAAAAAAAGAGGTCCTTTTCATCATAGGGGATTGGAATGCTAAAGTAGGAAGCCTTGGTGTACAAAATGAAGCAGGACAAAGGCTAATTGAGTTTTGCCAAGAGAACACGCTGATCATAGCAAACAGTCTTTTCCAACAGCACAAGAGGTGACTCTACACATGGACATCACCAGATGGTCAATATCGAAATCTGATTATGTCCTTTGCAGACAAAGATGGAGAAGCTCTATACAGTCAGTAAAAACAAGACTTGGAGCTGACTGTGGCTCAGATCATGAGCTTCTTCTTGCCAAATTTCGGCTTCAGTTGAAGAACGTAGGGAAAACCACTAAACCATTCAGGTATGACCTCAATCATATCCCTTATGAATATACAGTGGAGGTGAGGAATAGATTTAAGGGATTAGACCTGATAGACAGAGTGCCTGAGGAACTATGGACGGAGATCTGTAACATTGTTCAGGAGGCAGCAACTCAATCCATCCCCAAGAAAAAGAAATGCAAGAAAGCAAAGTGGCTGTTTGATGAGGCTTTACAAGTAGCTGAGGAAAGAAGGGAAGTGAAAAGCAAGGGAGAAATGGGAAGATATATCCAGCTGAATGCAGATTTCCAGAGAATAGCAAGGAGAGACAAGAAGGCCTTCTTAAATGAACAATGCAAAGAAATCGAGGAAAACAATAGAATGGGAAAGACTAGAGATCTTTTCAAGAAAATCGGAAATATCAAGGGAACGTTTTGTGCAAAGACAGGCATGATAAAGGACAAAGAAGGCAGGGAACTAACAGAAGCAGAGGAGATTAAGAAGTGGTGGAAAGAATACACAGAAGAACTATACAGGAAAGATCTTAATGTCCCTGATAGCCCTGATAGTGTGGTCACTGAACTTGAGCTGGACATCCTCGAGAGTGAAGTCAGGTGGGCCTTAGGAAGCATTACTAAGAACAAAACTAGCAGAGATGACAGCATTCTAGCTGAGCTATTTAAAATCCTAAAAGATGATGCTGTTAAAGTGCTGCTCTCAATATGCCAACAAATTTGGAACACTCAACAGTGGCCACAAGACTGGAAAAGGTCAGTATACATTCCAATTCCAAAGAAGGGCAATGCCAAAGAGTGTTCAAAGTACCGCACAATTGCACTCATTTCACATGCCAGCAACGCTGTGCTCAAAATCCTACAAGCTAGGCTTCAGCAGCATGTGAACTGAGAACTACCGGAAGTACAAGCTGGGTTTCAAAGAGGCAGATCAAATCGCCAACATTTGCTGGATCATGGAGAAAGCAAGCAAATTCCAGAAAAACGTCTCTTTCTGCTTCATTGACTACGCTAAAGCCTTTGGTTGTGTGGATCACAACAAACTGTGGCAAATTCTTAAAGTGATGGGAGTACCAGACCACCTTACCTGTCTCCTGAGAAACCTGTACGAGGGGTCAAGAAGCAACAGTAAGAACCAGACATGGAACAACCGATTGGTTCAAAATTGGGAAAGGAGTACGACAAGGCTGCATATTGATTGGTTCAAAATTGGGAAAGGAGTACGACAAGGCTGCATATTGTTGCCCTGCTTATTTAACTTATATGCAGAGTACATCATGAGAAACGCCGGGTTGGTTGAATCACAGGTCGGAATTAAGATTGCCAGGAGAATTATCAACAACCTCAGTTTTGCAGACAATACCACCCTAATGGCAGAAAGCGAAGAGGATCTAAAGAGCCTCTTGTTGAGGGTGAAAGAGGAGAGTGCAAAAGCTGGTTTGAAACTCAACATTAAAAAAGCTAAGATCATGGCATCTGGCCCCATCACTTGCTGGCATATAGAAGGGGAAGAAATGGAAGCAGTGACAGATTTTATTTTCTTGGGCTCCAAGATCACCGCAGACGGTGATTGTAGCCATGAAATTAAAAGACGCTTGCTCCTTGGGAGGAAAGCTATGGCAAACCTAGACAGCATAGTAAGAAGCACAGACATCACCTTGCTGACAAAGGTTAGTATAATCAAAACTATGGTTTTCCCAGTAGTAATGTATGGCTGTGAGAGCTGGACTATAAGGAAGGCTGAGCACCGAAGAATTGATGCTTTCGAACTGTGGTGCTGGAGAAGACTCCTACGAGTCCCCTGGACTGCAAAGAGGTCAAATCAGTCCATCCTAAAGGAAATCAACCCTGACTGCTCATTGGAAGGACAGATACTGAAGCTGAAGCTCAAATATTTTGACCACCTAATGCAAAGAGTAAACTCCCTGGAAAAGACCCTGATGCTGGGAAAGATTGAAGGCAAAAGGAGAAGGGGATGGCAGAGGATGAGATGGCTAGATAGCATCACCGATACAATGAATATGAACTTGAGCACACTCTGGGAGAGAGCGGAGGACAGGAAGGCCTGGCGTGCTATGGTCCATGGGGTCACAAAGAGTTGGACACGACTTAACGACTGAACAACAACAGAATATGGCACAGCCATTCCCTATTCAGTAACTGTTGTGTGAGGATAACTGTAAAATATCATTAGTAATGGACATCTGCTTCCTTATACACAGAATATCAGAACTCTCAGAATTAGCCTTGCATGTAGGTGGAAGGCTTAAATGTCCTTCTAACTTAGCATCAAGAAAACTATGCTGTCACTTGCTTTCTAAGCCAGTTGTACATCATTTCTTCTGATGCCATATGTGCCTGCCCGGACCTTAAGATCAGCATCAGCGGCCCTTCTCCGTGAGCCCCTGCCAAAGGAAGTGAGGGGGGTGGCTACTAGGAGGAGGGCTTTTTCTGTTGTGGCACCCCTGCTCTGGAATGAGCTCCCTCGTGAGGTTCGCCTGGCGCCTACATTGTACTCCTTTTGGCGCCAGGTGAAGACCTTTTTATTTTCCCAGGCTTTTTAGCTTTCTAAATTTTTATCTTTGCTGTTTTAAATCTGTATTTTAAATTCCTGTACTGCTGCTAGGTTTTATTGTGGTTGTATTGTTATATTGTGGTTTTAATGTTCTATATATTTTAAATTGTTTTATTGTGTGTTGTTTGGTTTTAATTTTTGTGAACCGCCCAGAGAGCTTCGGCAATTGGGCGGTATAGAAATGAAATAAATAAATAAATAAAAATGTAGCCTAGAGTCACAATGGTGATCTCTATAGACCAGCCTTCCCCAATGTGGTGTCCTCCAGATGTATTGGACTACAACTTCCAGCATCCTGCAGCCAGCCATGCTAGCTGGGAATGCTTGGAGTTGTAGTCAAACACATCTGGAGGGCAACAGGTTAGGGAACGCTGGTCTATAAAGCTGTAGCCCAGAAAGCAGTGGTGACATCTATGCTTCTCTTAAGGCAAAGCTGCTACCACAGACCTATAGATGGGTGGTAAAGTGAACCATGATACTATGCCCACCATGCTGGTCTGTCATGTCCTTCAGAGTGAGAATATTGGAGCCTGGATGATGCAGAAATTAGAGCAGGGGTTGGCAGATGCTGGGCTTGCAGGATCTGCTTTGTTTTTTACTAGAACCCTAACATCCAGGAACTAGAGCCCTGTGCAAATGTCACACACTTAGAGTTAAAAGAATTCTGATCCCAGGAATGTGTTTAGAGCATGACAACTGAATGGCGCTGCACATGAAAATCTGTTCCTTCTTGCCCTGAGCTTTCTTCATTTCAGCAGTATAATTGAGGGCTGGGGAGAGTCATTTTGTCATTGCTGTTTTTAAATAATTGAGAGTCAGGAATCCTTGCTGATCTACTGCACATTACCCAGAGATATACTAGTAGGTGCATATCGACCTTCTGCCCAACCCTGGGTTAGAGCATTGAACTAGGGCTGGAGAGACCCACGTTCAAATCTTCACCCAGCCATTAACCTCATTAGATGACCTTGGGCCAGTCACTCTCTCTCAGCCCGACCTGTATTCTTGTAAAGATAAAATGTTAGTGGGGAACCTTTCCTGGCTGGACCCTGCCTTGAGCTCCTTGGAGGAAAGGTGGGATGTGAATGTAATATATAAAGGAAGTATGGGAGTGACCTTGGCCCATGGCTTGCCTGGCCTTTCTTCTTCCATAGGAGATCTGGCTGGTTAGTTCAAACCTTGTGAAATTCATCTTGCTTCCTCACTGCCTCCTTAGCTATTCCAAGTCCAAACCTGGAGAGGATCCCTGTACTTGTAAGAGTTGCATAGAAGTGACAGTTTCAACAGGACTGGCTTTTCTTAATCACTCTGCTTATTTATTTCTATTTATTTATTTAAAATTATTTTTAAGCCACCTTTAAGGGTAGAACCTAGAAAGACAAGATAAGTTGCACCTGGTGGAATGTACCCTTCTGTGCATCTCTTGGGACTCATGCAGACATTATGCTGCTAACGCTTCAACCACGATCAGGAGTAGGCCACAGGATATTGCTCTTCAAATCCTGGTTTCAAATCCTGAACAACAAAACCTAGTTAGAGTTAAGGTGCTGACTGGCATGAGGGAGATGCTTGTGGTGGGGAGGGAGCACATGATCCCATGGCCTCTTCATAATCCCCTAATCATTGTTAAAAGATTGGGAGTGTACTGGTCCTTAAAGGTAGAGGGGCCTGTTCAAACCTGCTAATCCTTTCCACCCTTGGCTTTCTGTCTGGTAGCTTCCAAAGCTGTGTTGCTGTAAGGTTGCCACCTCTTTCCAGGTCTTGCTCCTAAGCCATTAACAGCAGGTGATTTGAAGACAGTAAGCAGGCAACACTTTTTAAAATTCCTATCTACCTGCGAGGATGAACATCAGCTATTGAATTTCTTTCCATCTGGCTGCTGTTAAAGTGGAAAAAGTGACAACCATGTTTGCTCATCCCATTCCTTCTCTTCTTAGACCCTGTGCATCAGGCTCCCCCAACTGGGTGCCCTCCAGATGTTTTTGACCACAGCTCCCATCATCCTTCTGCTGGTGTGGCTGGTGTTGGGGTGATGGGAGTTGTAGTCCTACACATCTGGAGGGCGCCAGTTTGAGAGAGACGGCTCTCTCCTATTGCTTAAGGCAGAGCTCCTATGCCTCTAAAAATGTATGATAGGCTGGGCTGATGAGGACAGCTGTACCCATTTCACTTCTGCTAGTTGCCAAAGGTTTACTGCAGAAGACCTGGCTGGTTCTCTTATTGACCCACTGTCATTTTCAGCTCTTGGTTTTTGGGGCTGTTTGAAAGCTCATAGCATGGGTAAAAACACTTGCGGTATAAAAGTTATAGGGCAGCAAATGAGTGATGACACTCTGTACTGTATTTTATTAAGTATTATCTTTCTTTCTTTCTTTCATTCTTTCTTTTCTTTCTTTCTTCAGGTTCTATAGCAGAAAATGGAGTGAGTTCCTCCAGTGCGGCAGACAAGTCTCAGAAGCCGCTGTCATCCCTGAACTTCCAGAATGTGGCCAGTAGCTCAGTCGATGAAATCTTTGCCACTGCGGAGAACTTGAAACAAGAATGTGACTCTCTAGGCAACCAGATAGCCAGCAGTACCACTTCTAAAGTGTCAGCAGCATCCCCTTCCATCAGCCAAACGTTCCGGTGGCCTAGCCAGTCCATGAAAGACTGCAAGGCCTTGCGTGTGTCCTTACCCCGGACTGTGATCTTGTCTAAAGCTGCCTACTGCCTCCTTGGCTCACAGAAAAGTGGACAACCGCCTTTCTTTTCTTCTCTCTCACCTCATGCCGATGTGTCTTGGGTGAGCTCTCTGAGGCCTTTGGTGCACAAGGACATGACCAGTGAAGAGCAGTCTTTGTACTACAGGCAGTGGACCACAGCTCAGCAACACCACGCGGACTACAGTAACCACAGTGAAACCACCACCAGCAGGAGCTTTCACCCTCGACGGCTACTTCTTACAGGACCCCCACAGGTAAAAGAATGGCCATCTTGTGGTAGACAATTTGGTCAAAATGGTTAATAACTCAGGGAAGACCTGGGTTTAGCCCATAAAAATACATGTTAGGAGACAAGCAATGTGATTATTGAGGTAATTTAAATGCTTTGCTAGTGTCTTCCATGCTCCATGTTTATGTGCTTCCATAATTGCTGCATAGAACACTTTAGAAAGTGGGCACAACTATGTAGGTTTATTTAATGTCGGTAGTACTCTAATTCCAGATGACCTTCCAGTGCCATCTGCATGCTGCTGTGTGTCTCTTGTTCACCATGTGCCAGTGTGCTAATTAAGCCATGGGATTTATGCTGTAGAGCAGAGGTACTGGCATCTGCATGGGGTTTGGAGCAGTGTTTGCACCAGGTGGTGAAGCACCAGGCAATGTTTACAATGAGACTGACAGTGGCTACTCTTGCACATAACTATAAGCAGGATTCTTGCCTTATCCTGGCTTACTATAAACAGCAGCTTGTTGGTGCACACAGCCTATTCACTCCTGCTTTGCTCCTCCCTTCATGTGAGCAGGTAAAACTAGCCAGGAAGGGACTGGTTATCATGGTTCAAACTTGGGATCTTGGGGCAGTATCCAACTGTGGCATTTTGTTAGCACAAATGATGTCGCTGTGGCAGAAACTAGGTTTTGAACTATACGCAAGACAAGAATCCAACTAAAGTTATGTTTGCGCAAGCACGGCTGTGCATTATACTTGTGCAACTTGTTGTGCAATGCATCGCACATAACCCTTGTGCAATCTGTTGAGATCGACAGGCATATGGTCAAGGAACACCTCATTACTTTGAATGAGTTCAAATCTCCAGGGCCAGATGAACTGCATCCTAGAGTCATAAAGGAACTGGCAGAAGAACTCTCAGAACCGCTGTCTATTCTCTTTGAGAAATCATGGAGGACGGGGGAAGTGCCAGATGACTGGAGGAGGGCTAACGTTGTCCCTATCTTCAAAAAGGGTAAAAAGGAGGAACCTGGGAACTACAGACCAGTCAGTCTGACATCAATCCCTGGGAAAATTCTGGAGCAGATCATAAAGCAATCCATCTGGAAGCACCTTGACAACAATGCTGTGATTACTCAAAGCCAACATGGTCAAAAACAAGTCCTGCCAGACAAATCTGATCTCATTTTTTGATCAAGTAACCTACCTTGTAGACTGTGGGAATGCTGTAGACATCATATACCTCGACTTCAGCAAAGCTTTCGAGAAAGTGCCCCATGATATCCTGATGAGCAAACTAGCTCAAAGTGGGCTAGATGAAACAACGGTCCGGTGGATCCACAGTTGGCTACAGAATCGGACTCAAAGAGTGCTTATCAATGGGACCTTCTCAAACTGGGGAGAGGTAACGAGTGGGGTACCGCAGGGCTCAGTCCTGGGCCCAGTGCTCGTCAACATTTTTATTAATGACTTGGAGGAGGAGGTGCAGGGAATGCTGATCAAATTTGCAGATGACACAAAATTGGGAGGGATAGCTAATACTTTGGAAGACAGAAACAAAATTCAAAGTGATCTGGATAGACTGGAGCGCTGGGCAGAAAACAACAGAATGACATTTAATAGGGATAAATGCCAAGTTCTGCACCTAGGAAAAAGAAACCAAATGCACAGTTACAAGATGGGGGATACATGGCTCAACCACACTACAAGCGAGAAGGATCTTGGAATTGTTGTCGATCACAAGCTGAATATGAGCCAACAATGTGATGTGGCTGCAAAAAAGGCAAATGCTCTTTTGGGCTGCATTCATAGAAGCATCGCTTCCACATCCTGGGAAGTACTAGTCCCCCTCTACTCAGCACTGGTTAGGCCTCATCTGGAGTACTGTGTCCAGTTCTGGGCACCACACTTTAAGAAGGATGCAGACAAACTGGAGAGGGTTCAGAGGAGGGCAACAAAGATGATCAGGGGACTGGAAACAAAGCCCTATGAAGAGAGACTGAAAGAACTGGGCATGTTTAGCCTTGAGAGGAGAAGACTGAGGGGAGATATGATAGCACTCTTCAAGTACTTGAAAGGTTGTCACAGAGAAGAAGGCCAGGATCTCTTCTTGATCATCCCAGAGTGCAGGACACGGAATAATGGGCTCAAGTGACAGGAAGCCAGATTCCGGCTGAGCATCAGGAAAAACTTCCTGACTGTTAGAGCAATAGGAGAATGGAACCAATGACCCAGGGAGGTGGTGGGCTCTCCCACACTGGAGGCCTTCAAGACGAGGCTGGACAGCCATTTGTCAGGGATGCTCTGACTTGGATTCCTGCATTGAGCAGGGGGTTGGACTCGATGGCCTTGTAGGCCCCTTCCAACCCTACTATTCTATGAATCTATGAATTTATGCTATATTTTCTCAAAGAGTTTCCCCCTCTGGTTTTGGTTTAGGTTGGGAAGACTGGCTCCTACCTGCAGTTTCTACGAATTCTCTTTCGCATGCTGATCAGATTGCTCGAGGTGGATGTATATGATGAGGAAGATATTAATACCAGTAAGTACTAAGGGCCAATTCTCATTTCTAAGTATCCATTCTCTCTGTCAAGGGTGTAGCTTCCAGAGTGCCCTGGGAAGAGGGAAACCCATTTAATTTTGTGGTATAGATATGTCCACAGTGTTAAGTGAGAGAAACTGGCATTAGCAATGGCCCACCTGAGCAATCAGACTAGGAATGCATGAATCTCTGTTGGTCAGGGAGAATTTGATTTCAATGTCCTTAATCATGATTAAATAACATACATGAAGTAAATGCAAAGAGCATTTTCAGGGACAGGAAGCTGCCTAAGTTCTGCAGACACTAGGATGAATTGCCCATCCTTTGGGCTTTTGAAACTATTCTAATATGAAACGTATGCCCAGTACAACAGTGAAAAGCAAGCTTTCATTCAAAAGCTATATAACAACAACAACAACGACAGCATGAGGAGGAAGAGGAGGAGGATATGTGTGTACACCCCACTTCCAAGTGGTGAGAAGTTTCAGGGTACCAGCTCTTACCTAGGATTCAGTTCCCTTAGAATAGGATCCACAATCCCTCTCAGCTCAAGGGCCAACTTCTATTTTGGAGAAGCTCTCAGGAGCTGCATTCCAGACAGTGAGGGGAGAAGCAAAATGGATGGCAGCCAGAGGCAAAGAAATGATATCAAAAGTCCAAAAAATACCAGCATATTTTAGCTTAAAACACTTGTTGCCAGTAACGAAGCGTTAGGAAAGGCATTTCAGCCTTTTAGAATGGGGGGGAAATTGCATAAAAGCCAAGAAACCATCAAACGTTCAGTGGTTGGGAGAAATGGGGTGTGGCCACAGAAAGGGGATGTGGCCTTTTGGGGAACCTCAGAGGGCCATATTTGGCCCCCAGGCCTGAGGTTTTGTACCCCTGCCTTTGAAGGAGGTCGCTGGAGGCTTACGGCATTTCTGTGATATAAGACTGAGCATAAGATGAGGATTCAGAGCATTAAGACTCCAGCAGATTCCTGTTCTCCATCATGTATCTAGGGAAACCATAGTGCCACAGAATTTCCTGCAGAGAGCAGGGCCAGCTCTCTGCGTCCTTTTCAGATCCAGTTCCAACATGGACTGATTTCTTTCTACAGACTTCACCTGCTCCTCCCCTTCTCTAGCAGGGGAAAGAAGATGAGTCATCTCTGCCCATCACCTCTGCCAGGGATGCATAACCTTTCTGCCCCCAAGGCAAAAATCCAGTGCCAGATGCTGGGCTGCAGGCTGCACATGGGCATGCACACACACACAACACACACAGTGTGCGCACAGTTGCACACACACATTCCCCCCCCCCCCCCCGGATGCACACACATAAGCACTTGTCGCTGCAGAGAAACAGCGATCTCACAGGCGAGGTCACTAGGGCTTGCCTCTCCTACCCCAAGCAATCCCCAGTGAGATTGCTGCTTCTGCACTGCTACTAGCAACAGGAAAACAGTGATCTCGGAGGCAGAGTCTTGTCCCAGCAAAGCCCCAGCATTTCCCTGCCGCAGTCCATGGGCCATACCGAGAGCTTCGAGAACCATGTGTAGCCTGTGGGTTCTGTACCCCTGACCTGTGCCTTCTTGGGCCATCCTAGCTCCCATTGAAACACATTGCCAGAATGTTACCATCTATCAACTGTCCTTTAAGAGGTCTTAAGAGATATGGCCTCAAGGTCCCCACACTGATAGCTCCACTTACAGAAATCTTAAGGTTAAATAGTTGGAAGGAGTGCTGAATCTCTTGGGCACTGGGCTGTCAGGGACCCCTGAAAGGTAATTCAGACCAGTCCCCAACCCACATCCTCCTCCTCCTCATTATTTGATAAATATTTGTGTTATTCCATTTATACAATAGTATAATTTAGGACATAATTTGTCATCCTAGAAATACATGTCATCATTCCTGTTTGTCAATGGAATCTAGCTTTTGTAGCAAGAATGTTATTGGCATTAACGGACTTGCTGGTTCAGACTCAAAGCCTCCATTCTCCGGTAGTGACCTGTCCATTGTCTCTGTAAGCTCAGAAGCTGATCACGGTGATGACAGCAAGCCTGTAATTGCCTCAAAATCTAGTGGTATACTCTCCCTGAACATGGAAGTTCTGTTTTTGAGTATTATGAATACACTTTGATAGACTATATTCTCCATGAATTTGCTTAACCCCCTTTTAGAGCTATCTGATCTAGTGGACATTACCATGTTTTGTAACAATGAATTACATAAGATAATTATGCATGTAGCAGAAGTTTATTTTATTAGTCCTGAACCTGTAGTCCAGGGGTAAGCAAACTTCAGGCTTGTGGGATCTACTTTTTTTTTGTTTTTACTATAACCCCAAGATCCATAAACCAGAGCCAGGTGCTAGGGATGTACACGTAGAATTAAAGAACAGGGTGCCACTAAGCACATTCTGCCCTTGGGAATTTGTTTTCAGTACCAAAACTGAACTGAGCTCAGTTCACAGTTCTTTCACACAAAAGCCCAGTACTGGTTATCTCAGGCTTTCTTCATTTCAGCAGTCTAACTCAGGTGGCAAAAATCATTTTGTTGTTGCTATTGTTAAAACAGTTTAGAGTCTGAAACCATTGCCGATGTACTGCAAATCATCCAGAGATGTACCGGTAGGTCCTGATCTACCTTCTGCCCACCTCTGCTGTAGTCTCTCAGACCCCCATCTGTAAAACGGGGGTAATACTATCTATCTTTAGAGGGTAGTTGTAAGAATTATTGAAATGATGTGTGTGATGTGCATGAAGAACTTATGCAGTAGAAACTACGATACACATATTCACAATTGTTATAATTTTTAGACCATACAGAGGACAGTGAAATTGCCCAGTCTAGCAACGACCAGTGGCCTGATGTTGAAATCATCAGTAAAATGCCCTTTGATCTCAGTGTGCATGATCCTAAGTATGTCCTTATGAGTCCAGTGTATACGGAGCAGCTGCAAAGAATAAAGCAAGGTAAGTGAAATCTGGCTTGGGTTGATAAAAGTTGTAGTCCAACACATCTGAAGGGCACCAAGTGGGGAAAGCTTGCAACAGAACTATCAATTTACTGTGGATGTTTAAATTTCATTTCATTTCATGTATTATATTTTAATACCGCCCCATAGCTAAAGCTCTCTGGGCGGTTCATAAATGAGCAGAATTTCTTACATATGTTGGCTGCTTTCCTTCATTGTCTTTGTCCGCAGAACCAAGCAAAGAAACCAAAGCTGAGGAACCCAGGAAACGGGATACAGTGTCTATGATGTTGACAAAGTATGCAGCTTACAATACTTTCCATCACTGTGAACAGTGCCATCAATATATGGACATAAATCTTTCAGCTCCGGTATGCAGGGCTTTCTTTTAGGCCATGTTTATGCCTAACATGTTTAGCCATCATTCTTTTTGTCTTGGAAACTCTGGTATCTGTCATTCTGTCAGAGGAGCTAGGGATATCTCTAACAGAAATAACTTAATGCCCTCACCAAACACCGACTCCCAAGATTCTTGTGAGTGACAGTCAGTGGTATAAACCCCAACATGCATTTGTAGAGTAGATCTGCTGTAAGGGTTTGCTGAATTTTGTTTTGGAATCCTATAAACCTCTTGGCCAGTTAAGACACATTCTTCCGCTGTCACACAGACACACACAGTCACTTGCATGTGACGCACTCAGAGGCAGTTCAAGGTGTGTACAGTGCATCTTCCCTTTGCCTTGCCTGCCCCTCAATATTCACAAAAAGCTTATTCAATTCAGAAAACTCTGTGGTTCTTTTCCTCCTTTTAAGGAAGTCAAATATCTATTATGTGTCTCTAGTCACTGTTTTGCTAACAATATGAAAAGCAGCCACTTTCTGCTAAGCTGCAGGAGTTTTTAAAGAGCCTGATGTAAGAAGTGAGAAAGTCTAATGTCCTATACTATTAGTTGCAAATAACAAATCTATATAAAATGGACCCCATTTAGCTGTTTTCCTAAATTGGTGCAATATTTTCTATAAAGTATGTTGCCCACACTTGTTGAACAGTATTGGCAGTCTAACCTCACAAACCAAAATATGTTCATGTTTGCACATGGTTTCCTTAGTGGGTTACAATTCCTTTCTCTCTCTTGCATGCAGATGTCTGACTCTACCCTACATGCATTTACATTCTCATCCTCAATGTTAGGAGAAGAGATTCAGCTTCATTTTATAATCCCCAAATCTAAAGAGAGCTATTTTGTCTTCAGCAAGCAGGGCAAACATTTGGAAAGCATGCGTCTTCCTCTTGTGTCTGACAAGGTAGGTGAAACATGCTTTAGCTGCATAAAATGAATCCTATTATACCATCATTTCTCAGTATAGATCTACCCTGAGAAAGTGAGTGAAACAGATGAAGGGTTTTATCTGGGAAGCTGGTGTTCAGTTCCAGATCTGGAGTTTGGTTCCCCTCTACTTTCTTTTAGCCAGAAGGTAACCATAAGACAGAATCTCACAAACATTTCTGGCCACAGGTAAGCCTTGAGCGATCAGGCTTTTAGCAGAATTTGTGGAAGTTTGGTGATGCTTCTTTCACTGCATGATTGGAATCCATAGATCAGTCTGGATAGAGGTGTGCAACCGATGTTAGATGGAGTTTCACTCCTCATGAAGAATCAGGTGGGCAGTTTGGGGGTTCTTCTGGACTCAGCGCTGTCAATGGGGGCGGGGGCAGATGGCATCGGTGACTTCTATCACTTTTGGCTGAATTGCCAGCTGAACTCTTCTCTGGATAAAGCAGGCATTGCCACAGTTATCCATACATTAGTTACAACCAGGCTGAACTACTGTAATGTGCTCTGTATGGAGCTGCTTCTGAATATGGATTGAAAGCTTCAGCGGGGGCGGGGGGGTGATTGGACCATATATGCACATCCAATAACCAGTGGGCCCAGTTCAACATGCCAGTTGTTTAAAGCCCTAAACAGTTTGGGTCTAAGTTATTTGAAGGACTATCTGCACTCATGTGAGCCTGCCTGACCATTATAATAAGCCTCTGAGGGCCTCTCCTCGGCCCTCTGATGAGATCCATCAGGCTCGCAAGCACAAAACACAGGGCCTTTTCAGTGGTGGCCCCATCACTGTGGAACTCCCTGTTATGAGAAATTCATCTGGCCCTTTTGCTATATGTTTTAAAGACCTGGTTTATTTATTTGTAATACTTATATATGACTTAATATAATAAAACCCCTAAGAGGTTCACATATAAATATTAAAAATCACATTTAAAATACACTATTAAAAACCATTCCAGCTACAATAACAATATAAAACAATACAAGGAACAGTAAGATGGAACAGCATATGATTAATTGCAATTAATTATAAGGCAGAGAAAGCCTGGGTGAACAAGTGTATTTTCAGGAGGCATTTGAAACATGCCACATTTTCTGTCTCCCAAACTGCATCAGACAAACTACATCAGTCTTGGTCCCTGGCCAAGGTCCAGTTGGAGGATCACGTCTCCATCTGGCTTCCCCTTGACATCATTTAACCCACAGAGGGCTGGGAGGAGGGTCATCCATCTCCCCACCAAAAGGTAGTTCTTCACCCTTGCTATAAATGTTTCCTATAGAACAGAAATCAGTAGAAACTAGTGACATCCATGGGAAAAGAAGAAGTCAGGTGAGAATTATGAGAAATCCTTGTCACACTGGGCTACTGGTATACACATGCCACTTCCAGGTCCTTCCAACATCAGAAGCAAATGTTGTCCCTCCAGTATCAGAAGCCACAGAGAGAGTGAGAGAGCTGGTGTGTGTGCATAACATATCACATAAGCTATATAGAGATATATACAATCCTCATTTGGCTCATGCTTCCAACAGAATTTGAATGCAGTAAAGAGCCCTATTTTCACTCCATCAAGTGGGCGCCATGAGCATGGCCTCTTGAACCTTTACCATGCTATGGAAGGCATCAACCACCTCCATCTCCTTGTGGTCAAGGAATATGAAATGCCACTTTATCGCAAGTATTGGCCCAACCATATCATGCTGGTTTTGCCAGGCATGTTCAACAATGCTGGAGTTGGTAAGTAAGGCAAGATGAGCAACCAGGCAGCAGGGTGGGGGATTATTGTATGTAAAGAGCATTTACATTGTCATAACACTTTTTGATGCTGAACATACCAGCTGGTGACATGGAAGTATAATTATAGAGATTATAAAAATACTTATGTCCAGTTAGCATTAAATATGTAAATAGTGATAGGTTTTCTTCTTCATGGTGTCTCTAACACATTTATCCTCTATGTCTTCATATACATTTTGTTCTCTTTGGTTTCCGTTACAGTTTCTCTTGCTTACCCTGTTCTGTATTGCATTGAAGACAGTTTGCTTACATCTGGCACTTTGTGTTTGATTGCGATCCCACCCGTTAGCACAGTAATAATAGCCTGGTAGAAAATAGGAGTGCAAGCTTTACTTGATAGCTTAATTGACTAAACTTTCAGAGAGCATTCCTGTGTTCCCTGGGAGGATGTCCCAGGGGCCATAGGATATGGCAAATTCTCCCCACCACTGTGAAATATGGATCTGAGCAGGGATTTCCCCTGCCCCCCCAATGACATAACTACCCCAGGCCAAAGACAGAGTTATGACACTGGGGGGGGGAATCCCTGCTCGGATTTCCTCACCCCTCCCAGCCACCGCAGCGCTCCCTCTCAGCGCTGCGGCTCTTCTTCTTCACAACCCCAGGCGACAAAGGGGAGGGAGAAAAGGGGGCGTGCTGGTGGGTGGGGAGGGGACATGGATCTGCAGGATCCACACGCCTCTCTCTTCCCATCCCTGCACACAGCAAGGTAAACTAGGTGGGCTCAGAGGCCCTTCTAGCACAAAATGCTAAAACAGAGAGGGAGAGATTGTAAAAGCCTGTGTCACTCCTCCGCCCTGCCTGGCTGTTGCCAGAAGAAGTTCGGATAAATGGAGAGCTCCTATGTCAGAGCCCTCTGCCTAGCAAGTATCAATCCTGTAGGTTTTCACATTGCTTAAT
Source organism: Heloderma suspectum (assembly GCF_057233095.1). Lineage (NCBI taxonomy): Eukaryota > Metazoa > Chordata > Lepidosauria > Squamata > Helodermatidae > Heloderma > Heloderma suspectum. The sequence continues at coordinate 79,707,907 of NC_139461.1, read as the reverse complement.
TAGTGGGGGGGGGGAGCAGTTTTAATTACTACGGTTTGAGAATCGACTTTCCTCCAAGGAGCTCAGAGTGGTGTACATGGCTGTTCCCCCACTTTCCATGTTATTCTCACAATAACCCTCTGAGGTAGGTTAGGCTGGCCCAAGGTCACCCAATGAGCTTCATGGCTGAGTGGGGATATACAGATTTAATCAACAACCAATTCTTTAATCAGCTGATACCTTATTAGGAAACAAGCTGAAATTGGGCACAGGCCTACTCGTTGGAATAAAATCATGGCATTCTTCTAGGTTCATTCAAGGACCTCCCATTTTCATTCACCGCTACACCAAAAATAAGATTTCATAACTTTCTACTTCACTGAATTATTTCAAAAATTAAAATAGCTCCAGTTTGACAGTGCCTTAGAATTTTAGCTGATCTCGCATGGGGACTTCATGGGACTGCCTTTGACCATAGGTTTTGACCCTCTTATTATATTTATTCCTTATTGATTTTATTTATATCCTGCCTTTCCACCAAAAAGTGGTACTCAAGGTGCCCCTCATGGGCCTGTCAGTTTCCAGTTTTGGCTATAACCTCAGTTCCTTAGTCACAAAAGCAATCTTGATCAACTTGTGTATTTTTCATCACAATTATTTTTTCAAAACAAACAAAAGTAGAAAGTGCCAAAACAAACTTTAATAGAGCAAAGTCAATGAACCTAGCCGAGAGGTAGAAACAGATTAAAAATCCCAGCTCAACGTGCTGAAGCTTGAATGTCCTTGCAAAAATCAAGTAGGCTAAACTTTCTAAGCTACCATGTGGTTTTCTTAAGACATGTTCCTCGTAAAATCCTTTGTCATTTTGGATATCCCAGTGGTACGAAGTTACAATAACTGTGATGATGAAAATGATAAACAGCACTCTGTATCATTCTTAAAGGATATTTATTGCACTGAGTCTTCTCAGGGTAGATGAAGCAAAGTGATTGACTCTGTAGCCAGCACTCTTTGGGCAGTGTGCCAGTATCCAACTTATCCTAGCTTCAGAGTCCATCCTTCTTTGGACCCTTTCGTACAGCACAGTTCCACTTGATTCTAACCCCTTAGAGATCAGAAAAGCCAATATCCACATTGTCTTGCTTAATAAGCTCACTACTATTCTGTGGGATTTAGAGGTCTCAGTCTTCCTCTCGCAAAACAAGAGAAAGCTCTATGCTATGCGTTTTCAGGTGCTGCCAGATTCCTTATTAAAGAGCTTTCTTACCATAACTTGGAACTGGAGAGAAACCGTTTGGAAGAGCTAGGAGTCAAGCGTCAGTGTGTCTGGCCCTTTATTGTTGTCATGGATGATTCTTGTGTCCTATGGAACAGTCGTGGTGTCCAAGAACAGTCCAGGTAAGTCAATGTCTCAAAATCAGAGTGATGTGAAGATTGCGACCTATAACAGAATCTTGGAGCAATACACTAGGTCCTTCGTACATTATCTGTGTGAAGGGGGTCCATGCAAGAAAGGGCAGTGGGGCCATGCTGCTGATGCTGCTCCTGGCATCGTGCAGTTCCCCACGCCCTACATCTACACGTTGAGCATAGATATCAGGGGTGGGGAGTCATGTGATGTTGGGTAGGGCCAATGGCTTGGCCCCGCTCCTATCATGTAGATAATGCAGCCAAGCACTAGTATGGTTTGGCAAATTGATCTGGAACACTGTTCTGCATCTCTGATAGATCTAGTACATGACTATAATCAGAGGTTTTTAAAAAGGCAAAAGGAAAATCTTACTAAGAATAATCTCAAACGTATTCAGCACTATTCAGCCACAGATGAAAACTGTCATTTCTCTTTCTGCCATTTGAAGATGAATACATATTTGACATTTATAACAGTTTGTGTGTGCATCAGTGGATTTGATATAGGGCCAGTGATACGCTTTTCTGTTTGCAAGGCTACTAAAAGTTTTGTTTGGAATTCATTGGGCCTTTTTGCATGTTACGATAAGCCAGGGTTCCGGGGACTAGGGTCAAGCAGCACGCTTGTGCATGCTGTCCAATCACTTCCACTTAGCTCTTCCTACCAGCCAAAGCAGCTAAACAAACAATGGACCCTCCATCTGTGGTTTGTTCACCGTGACTTCCATACCGGAGATCCTGGACTTGTCTCTTCCCAAACCAGCCAGAGTCATAAGCCAACAGCAAAACACTCCTTATGACTCTAGCTTGTTTGGGGAAAGACAAGCCAGAATCCTCAGTTTGGACATCATGGTAAACCATGGATGGAGAGCCTGTAGTTTGTTTAGTTCCCAACAGCAGTCACCAAATGCTTCTGGGCAGGCAAAACGCATTTATTTATCACATTTGTATCCTGGTCTTCCTCCAAGAAACTCAAATTGCTGTATATAATTGTCCCCCACTTCTTTCTTTGTTTATATAAACATTTATATCCCATCCTTCTAGTGACTACACACCAGTCAAGCCAGCTAACAACAATTGAACCTAATAATAAAATATTTTTAAATCCCAAAGAAAAATACACATAACACACCAGTGTAGCAAATAAAACAGAGACATTAGATAAAAGTTACCCATCCAATATCGTTACCTGCATAATATCCCTGTGCGGTAGTTAGGCTAAGAGAGAGAGTGACTTGTGTCAGATGATCATGGGTGTGGCTTCTCCCCCCGCCCCTGCGTGTGCTGTGCACGTGGCTGCGATTTGCATAATTACCCACAATACAGTGTGGGCTGACGGGTTGTTCGAACCTGGTGCAGGGTGCAGCAGAAGTGGCTTCTTGCCCACGCCGCAACCCATGGCTCTAAGTAGGGATTGTGGCGTTGGTAAGAAGCCACCCCCACCATGCACTGCACCAGGTTCAGACAACATGGCAACCTGCTCTGCGTTGCAGGTTATTATGCAAATCGTGGGGGTGGGGGCAGAAGCCACAAGGGCTTCTTTTACCCCTCTGTTCGTCCAAATGCAGCCAGTGACTTGTCCAGTGAACTTTACAGTGGAATGGCAATTTCAACCCAGAACTCCATGATCCAAGTTTAATACTCCACCCACTCCGCAACCATTAGGACTTGCCATGTGTTTTTTTTCCCCTCTAATGCTTGAGCTGGAGTCACAGTCTTCCTGGAGCTGCTCACATTCTCTGTGCTCTGCTGCACACTCCATATCTCTATATGGGTTTTGCACTTCTAGGAGCTTCAGTACAGTCATTAGTGCCTCTGAGTACATGTGTAATTTACTACAATAAAAACCTTTTGCCTTTCATAGCCAGTCCATGGATCAAGGATCGACCAGTAAAAATGTGTCTCTGAAGTGTGTTCTGCAGCACATTGAAGCCACACCAAAAATTGTCCATTATGCAATACTGGGCATTCCGAAATGGAACAGCAAGTTGAATTCTAGAACACCCAAAGTTCCCTTCTCCAGGTGCCATATACATGACTTTATCCTGCTCAACATAGACCTGACCCAAAATGTGCAATATGACCTAAACAGGTAGGTAAAGCAAGCTACTAGCATTGCTTTGAATTTATAGATGTAAACAATTACCATTTTAAAAATAAGGATGAGGTTTGCAGACAGACCAATGTGCACTAGAAGGAAAGCAGAATTAGTTCTGGGATTGCAGTTCTTCCATATACAAGTCCATGGCTTGAAATATGGATTGAAAATAATTTTTTTAAAGGAAAAAAGGAGCTGCCAAAAAAAGGGGTGGGGCAAGCTTGCAAATGAAAAAGACTGACATTTGCATTGGAACTCCAGTTGAATCAGGGCATAGATGGTCTTCAGGAACTTTTCCCAGCACAACCCTCACCCCCTTGAAATGAATGGAAGTTTTCTAAGGGTAAAGGTAATGAATTTACCTAGGGAGGTGGTGGGCTCTCCACACTGGAGTCGTTCAAGACGAGGCTGGACAGCCATCTGTCAGGGATGCTCTGACTTGGATTCCTGCATTGAGTAGGGGGTTGGACTCAATGGCCTTGTAGGCCCCTTCCAACTCTATTCTATGATTCTATGAATTTCATGCAATTTCAGTGCCATATCAAGTGCAATTTCCACATGTGGTATACCCCTGCATGAGCCAGATGGCTTAATATGCTTCCTTGACCTGTTTGGAATTGGAAGGGAGGTGAGAATTCATGGTCCAAAGAGCAAGCTTTAGCCAATGTGAATATGATCTCTACTTTGATTTGTCCTTGCAAGAATGCAGCTTACTAGCTGGAAAGAGGGAAAGACTGGTGAGGTTTTGACATGTCTTCCTCCCCTGTAAATGCCACATTATAATTTGGTATGGTGATCAGAAAAACGTCTATTTCTGCTTCATTGACTACACTAAAGCCTTTGATTGTGTGGATCACAACAAACTCTGGCAAATTCTTTAAGAGATGGGAGTACCAGACCACCTTACCTGTCTCCTGAGAAACCTGTACGAGGGGTCAAGAAGCAACAGTAAGAACCAGACATGGAACAACCGATTGGTTCAAAATTGGGAAAGGAGTACGACAAGGCTGCATATTGTCACCCTGCTTATTTAACTTATATGCAGAGTACATCATGAGAAATGCTGGGTTGGATGAATCACAGGTCAGAATTAAGATTGCTGGGAGAATTATCAACAACCTCAGATATGCAGACGATACCGCCCTAATGGCAGAAAGCGAAGAGGATCTAAAGAGCTTCTTGTTGGGGGTGAAAGTGGAGAGTGCAAAAGCTGGTTTGAAACTCAACATTAAAAAAAACGAAGATCATGGCATCTGGCCCCATCACTTCCTGGCATATAGAAGGGGAAGAAATGGAAGCAGTGACAGATTTTATTTTCTTGGGCTCTAAGATCACCGCAGACAGTGACTGCAGCCATGAAATTAAAAGACGCTTGCTCCTTGGGAGAAAAGCTATGACAAACCTAGACAGCATAGTAAGAAGCAGAGACATCCCCTTGCCGACAAAGGTCCATATAATCAAAGCTATGGTTTTCCCAGTAGTAATGTATGGCTGTGAGAGCTGGACTATAAGGAAGGCTGAGCGCCGAAGAATTGATGCTTTCGAACTGTGGTGCTGGAGAAGACTCCTACGAGTCCCCTGGACTGCAAGGAGATCAAATCAGTCCATCCTAAAGGAAATCAACCCTGACTGCTCTTTGGAAGGACAGATACTGAAGCTGAAGCTCCAATATTTTGACCACCTAATGCAAAGAGAAAACTCCCTGGAAAAGACCCTGATGCTGGGAAAGATTGAAGGCAAAAGGAGAAAGGGATGGCAGAGGATGAGATGGCTAGATAGCACCACCGATGCAGTGAATATGAACTTGAGCACACTCCGGGAGGGAGCGGAGGACAGGAAGGCCTGGCGTGCTATGGTCCATGGGGTCACGAAGAGTCGGACACGACTGAACGACTGAACAACAACAGCAACAGAAGTTTACAGACATTTGCTCCAAACCAGGATTCCATGTATGCTTTGATGAGCATGGATAATTCCTGTATGCTTTGGGTTGGATGAGAGTTGGTACTTACTAGAGTTCCACTCATGCTGGAGGATGGGTTCAGAGAGGCAATCTTTGTGATTCCTCCTTCTCCCAGAAGCTCTCCCCAAAAGCTGATCAGGAGGGCCGGGAAATCTTCTGGAGCAGCATGAGAGGCAACAAGGGAGCTGCAGGAGGAAGGAGAAATTGATGAAAATAGTCTCCCTGCCCCCTTCCTCCAGGACGGAGCCTCCACCGGATTTTGGTGCCTTCTGGATTCTGGTGCAAACTTGTGAACCAGTGTCTGGAGGCTGTTTTGGGGTGGATGAGGGTAAACAATCTGAAACTTAATCCAGGCAAGATAGAATTACTGTGGGTTGGGAAACCAACTACTCTAGATGGAGGTTTACACCTGGTCTTAGATGGGGTTACACTCCCACTAAAAGACCAAGTGAGTAGCCTAGGAATCCTCCTGGACTCTGCACTAACTGGGGAAGCCCAGATGACTGTGGTGTCCAGGAGTGCATTTTACCAGCTTAGGTTGATACACCAGCTGCCGTCCTCTCTGGAGAGGACAGACCATGCCACTAGTGATGTCTAGGCTGGGCTACTGTAATGCATGGTACGCGGGGCAGCCTTTGAAGATGGTCCAGAAACTTCAGCTGGTGTAGAATGTGGCCACTTGAGTGTTGGTGGGGGAAAGACAATTAGTTTATATGATGCCTATACTGTGCCAGCTGCACTGGTTGCCAGTCCGTTTAAAGTACTGGTTTTTACCTTTAAAGCCTTGAACAGTTCGGGACCAAATTACGTGAAGGACCGCCTTGATCCATATCAGCCCACACTTTAAGATCCGCAAGAGAAGCCCTTCTAATTTGCTCACCTGTGAGAGTAGTTAGGTGGGCGACCACATGAGAGAGGCCCTTTTCTGCAGTGACCCCACACTTCTGAAATAAGTTGCGATTGGGGGTCCACCAGGCACCATCACTGCAGGCTTTTAAGAAGGCCCTGAAAGCGTGCTACTTCGCTCTGGCCTTCCCCTGGTTATGTTTTATCAGACTGAGCTGTAGTTTCAATTGTCTGTTGAAAGTTTTATTTTATGCTGGTGTTTGTTGTTCTTTAGAACGTTTGCTGCTGTTGCCGTTTTTATTGTGTTTTTACTGGTTTTATTATTGCATCAATATTTATCGTTGTGTGCCGCCTTGGGGGTGAGGGTCCTGCCCTGAAAGGCAGCCAAGAAATATTTTAAATACATAACTAAATTCTGCAAATGAAAGGAGCCCTTCCAGCCACAGAATGGCCTATCTGGATCCAGTCCAGTAAGCTTTCTTTTCATTTTAGCATATACATGCAGTACAGATCACTCAACCAAAGGGGAAGATTCAGACAGTCGAAAAATATCATGCTAACAAATCAAAGTACACATTGGAGCACCCATGCCTAAAATGATCTTTTGTTCGTGGCAAATGTGAAAACAACCTAAGAATCAAAGATTTCCATTCAGGGAATTGTAGTGACTCAAAATCTATGGTGAAAAGAGCTTGGATACTTAGAAGCATTCATAACCCATACTTATCTTGCTGGTTACTACATCATGTGTGTTTGTTCCATGACATTTGACATGACAAACAGTCAAAGGTAAAGCTTCAAACAGGTACTCAAAATAATTGTTTATTGATATAGGAATTTCAGTTAAAACATTTCAGGGGCAAGTAATGGTGGAGTGTCTTTGTTAGAAAAGCAGGCTAGGGCCACAATCCTAACTTACTGGGGAATAAGCTCTATTAGACATACTGAGACTTCTGATTAAACATGGATCGGACTGTGCTGGAGAGACGTTTACTTAGGATTTGTTTTTAGGAAGTACTCTTTCCAAAATAATACTTACTTCCCTGAGACGTACTCCTTTATTAGACCAAAGCCCACCAAGATTCTTTTACCAAAGAGAAACTTCCCAACAGTGAACGCTGTTCGGTAGTGGAATAGATCACCTCAGAATGTGATGGGTTCTCCTTTGCTGAAGCCAAGCAAAGCTCCTTGAGAGTTCTGACTGTTTCTGACTGAAACCCAGAGCAGATTCATCACCCCACTGAAATTGAAGCCACCAGCCTCCACTGTGTTTAAGCAGAGGCTGGATGTCAGGAATTCTGTAGCTGCACTGAGCATGTGGTTGTAACAGATCAGGAATGGGGAACCTCTTTCAGCTCAAGGGCCGAATTCCGTTTCATAGAAGCTTTCTGGGACTGTGTTCCAGTGCCGGGTGGGACTGAAGCCAAAAGAGTTTGGGGACACAGGCAAAAGGGATGAGGCCAAAAATACCAGCATACTTTAGCTTACAGCTCTTCCTGCACGCTTCGGGAGAGAGCGGAGGACAGGAAGGCCTGGCGTGCTATGGTCCATGGGGTCACAAAGAGTCAGACACGACTTAACGACTCAACAACAACAATGGTGATCAGAGCCAGCATGGTGTAGTGGTTAGAGTGTGGGACTAGGATTGGGGAGATCCAGTTCCCCACTTAGCCATGGAGCTCACTGGGTGACCTTTTGCCAGTCACTAACTTGTAGCATAACCCTACCTCACAGGATTGTTGTGAGGATAAAATGAGGCACCAGGAAGACCATGCATGCCCTCTGAAGTTGGCAACCACCGAGCACTGGTAGGCCTCATTGGACACCCCAGAACTCTGACACAGGTCACCCCTTCCCTGCCACAGCTGCAACCAGAACTGGTCATGTGGCTGCATTCCCAGCAGAATTGTGCTCCCTCAGCCTGCCAAACAGCCGGGAGAGTGCAATTCTGCAGATAAACAGGGCACATGATCTTTGTGCACTGTTTCCCTGCAGAATGGGGTGCATGGGGAGTGCACACCTTGCTTCCCAGCAGAATCACACTTCCCCAGCCCGCCAAACAACTGTTGCAGGCTGGGGGCGTGGGAGTGTGATTGTACTGGAAATACGGCAGCGCAGCAGTGGTGGAGTCAGGGGAACCAGTGGGGGCTGTATGTGGCCTGCTTGTTGCTCACCCCTACTGTCTTGAGCTCCTTGGAGGAAAGGTGGGCTAATCTAATAAGTGCAAAAATGCCATTTTTGGAAGAGGATGATTTCTCAGTGACGTGCCAGAGAACAACAAGTTTGAGCCCCACAGACATGTAGACCAGCTTCTGTGGTGCTGTTCTCCCACCCTGATGCTTGGGTATTCTGATGTTTGTGCTCAGTACGTTAGCCATATGGAAGGTCATCAGTGGACCCAGCTACTATATAGGTATCTTCCCACCTTCCCTGTTGGGTAGGACACCACTCAGAGAAGGGGAGAAACTGCTTGCAGCTATGATTCTGCACTAGTAGTTCACCCATCTTCTTCATATGCAGCCATCTTCTCACTTGCAACCCACTTACCATCCATTGCTCAGAACTAGGATTTGAAGGGAGAAGGGAATCTCATTCCTTCCTCCTGTAAATAGCCTCTGTTGACAGAGGCTGCCACCTAGTGAGGAGGGGCAACTCTATAGTGCTAACATTGCTTTTAAGATTGTCCTGCCATGTCACCAGTCAACTGAGTCATCTGTACATGTGGCCATATCAAGTGTAGGGATGGCAGAGAATTCCGCCACGGATTCCAGTGAGTCCGGAATCCATGGCAGAATGGCCTCCTGTCCCCCCGCGGAATCCCCCCGGGACAGAGCTTACCTGGGGCGAATGCGGCGGATGCGGCGGCTCCGGCAGCTGGTCTCCTGGCCGGCTGCAGCTGGGCTGCTGCAGCCGCCATTGGCGTCCTTGCAGCTGTGATAGGCTATGTAAGTATTTAGGCTAACCCGCCCCCCAAAAAACAGCATACGCAAATGGCGGCGGCTACGGCGGCCGCCATTTGCGTTCCCTATTTTTCGCTGTTCTAGCCTACATAAATATTTACGTAAATATAATTGTTGATGGAGAACAACAATTGCAGATATGCAACTTTTATTTTTGTCTTGTTCTAGGATTTTTGGTCTCAGTATAACTTTTTGTAAGTAGCCAAAAGTCATATCAGCTAGATATCTATCATTGCCTTGAATAAACACATGTAAATCTGCATCCAATTGTTTAGGTATTTCTGTGAAGATGTAGATTTTAACTTGAGAACAAACAGCAGTGGCTTGCTTATCTGTTGCTTTAACAACTTCAGTCTCATGAAGAAACACATCCAGGTTGGAGGTCAAAAGGACTTTGATATTAAACCTAAAATCATGGTGAGTGCCATTGCTGAACAACAACACCCCCCAAACATGATCTTTTTTGTTTGTTTTTCCAGTGACAAAGGTTGGATTCTCCTACCCGCCCCTTCTTATTGTGAAGACACAGATGAGGGGAAAAGAATTGTAATAGTTGAGTTGTTAACAGCATAGTCCTGTGCGGGTCCACTCAAACATAAATCCCATTGAGTTCAATGGGCCTTACTCCCAGGAAAGTGGGTATAAGATTACAGCCTAAATTTCTCCAGGTCAAGGGTGGGCAACTTATGGCCCTCCAGATGTTTTGGCCTACAACTCCCATCAGCCCAAACCAGCATAACCAATGGTGAGAGATGGTGGGCATTCCAGGCTAAAACATCTGGAGGCCCACAAGTTGCCCATTGCTGCTCTGGGAAATACTATCTTGGCAACGTGGGACCTTCTAGAAATATATACTCATAGGGTCCTGGGGGGGGGGGGGAATTGATTGCAATAATTAAAATCCACTGTTGCTGTCTGCGTGCAAATTCTGGTGTCCAGTTTTTGGCAGGTGATAAAAACAGGCAGATACATGCACACACAGGGTTGTATCAAGAAACATGCTGCCACTTGCAGAACAGAATTTCTCACATCCCCTCCTGTCCCTGCTTACTGCTTACTAAGGCTTTACAGCTTACTTGGCCTATGCTCCCCTCCCATTCCAAAGCCTTTGCGTCAGGCACTTCCTCTTCGAGGCTGTACTTACAGGAGCTGTTCACACACAATGGTGGCAAAAGCACATGCCGCACCCTTTTTGACTATTCAACCCTCGATGGGGCTGATTAGGGGTTGCTACATGATGTCCGAACCAAGACACTATAGCTTAATTGTGGGTTATACAACCAAGAGTTAACCTAAATATTAATTGTAGATCATTTAACCCACAATTAAACTATAGTGTCCAGGTTCAGACGTCACATAGTAACCCTTGATTGGGGGTTGAATATTCAAAATGGCTGTAGAATCCACCTGACACATTTCAGCAAATCATAGGTTAACCCATGATTTGCTGCCGTTAGGTACAACCCAGGTCATAAACTTGCTGACTTCCCTAGGAAACACAACAAAATGCTCTTAGCTGAGTCTCCCCATCTGTATAGTGGACATCCATAGCACAATATTTCAGCCTTTGTACAGGAAATGTTAACAGTTCTGCTTGAGCCACTGCAGGATTGACTTTCTGGCTTTTTCTACCTTACATGACTCCCTTGCCCCCAACTGCTTCTTTGATAGTCATTCTGCTACCCCTAATGGCTGAAAGCATAACCAGAGTTCGCCATACGTGCTTGTTATGTTTAGCTGCCACTGCTGCGGATACTTCATGCGCTGCTGTACTACCTGGTCTCAACAGGCAGTGCATACTTCTAAGCAGCTGAAGTAGCTGGATGCATGCAATATGATATGGGAAGAGGTCCAGGCCTCTGATATTGGGTTGGATCCAAACTTAAGCTGCATCAACTGCACTATTGCAAGTGGACATCCCCATCCCCTCGTTCCCACAGAAGCCCCTCCAGCACCCTGAAAATGCTATGCGGAGACTCAGGAGACTCTGCAGAATGGGGTAGGCTGTGATATGGGGGGAAGATTGTCCCTCCTCTCCAAAACCTGAGTGGAGGGACAATCTGTGAGCAGAACCCTTCTTCTCACGGAAGGTAAATCCTGGATCCAACCCAGTGTCTGTTTTGCTTGAAACAATGGGAATCTTGTTAAGGTCTGACAACCCTTACCTTGAAGTTTTATGGTTTTTCTCAGGCTTGGCATCAGCATGCAGTATTCTTGGACAGCTGCTGAAGCCACAGCAACCTGGCAGGACCCACTGCTGATGCCTGTCCTGGGCCTGTCTTTTAATTCCCGCTTGGCAGCTGCCATTAACATTTCCCACAGTGCCCCAGAGCAATGCTACATCAGCTGCTCAGCTTCAGTTGTGGTTTCACTGCTGTGGTAGAACCCATAGTGCAGCAGGGTGGCTGGTGCAGGAGAGGGCACAACAGCAAGGGCCCCTCTCAAGCCTGCCCTCATTTTCTCACTTTTACCATCGTGCCCAACAGTTTAAATTGATCATCTAGTACTACCTGCATCCTGGGGCAAGGAGTGGGGGGTATGATAGATACGCTACTCATATTTCACTTTAACATAACTCTCCTTGAACAGGTATCTGAGAGCCTGACTCCAGTAATGCCTTTTCAGTATGTCTGCGCTCCGGACAGTGAGCACACGCTCCTGGCTGCTCCAGCTCAGTTCCTCCTAGAGAAGTTCCTTCAGCATGCCACATACAAGCTTTTCCCAAAGGCCATCCATAGCTTCAGGAATCCTGTCTTGGCCATTGATTGCTATCTGAATATTGGGCCTCAGGTATATATCTAGGAATCTTACAAATAACCAACTCTTGCAGGGGTGAAAATATCCCAGTCTTTAAAACAAAAAAAAATGAACATGGCAGATCAACTGTATGTTGACTTCCTTGGGTCTGTAGCTTCAGTTTGTGAAGCTGAAGAACTGCCATTACTGTTTTAAATTACCAGAAGAGTGGGGGACATGAAAATTGAGATGGGTGTTAACATACATTTCCTTTCTCTCTTTTTATTGTTATTTGGATCTGTTAATGCTTTGGGATTCATTCTGGATTTTTCCTGTCTGTTCTGGATGTTGTTTAAACAACTCTTCCTCTGGCTTTCCAGAGTTGACTGCCTACATTTTTGGCACAACAATTACAATTTATTCAGAGGATTAGCTAGATTCCAGTAAGAGCAGTGTTTGGAGTTCACCATAGATATGATGGGCCATTTGCTGAGGTTAAAATATAAAATGTTTAAGAAAAACTCTAATGTACGTATCTTTTCCCCTCCATTTCTGGTTTAGGTAGCTCTTTGCTATATCAGTTCACGGCCACATTCTGTTAATGTCAACTGTGAAGGGGTGTTTTTCAGTGGACTTCTCCTATATCTTTGTGACTCCTTTGTAGGAGCAGATTTTCTTAAGAAGTTCAAATTCCTGAAAGGTAATGTGATTTTTATACTGAACCTGTTGTCTAGTGCTTCTTCGATGGTTTCCTAGCAGAGTGGACTGGGCTGGCACTGGCACTACATATGCAGGAAACCACCTCCAGTTCCTATTTCTCTAGAGGCCTTTACAACTGGGAGCCATGGTAGCTGGTACCCTAAAGGTCCCGCAGGATACAAAGGCCCCACAAACCAGATTCATCCCAGACCCCAACACACATGCATCCCCAGTTAAGCACAGTCCACTCTCTACTGTCTTGGAGAGTATACTAAAATTATTCACGTTAACTACTCCTTATCAACCCAAACTGTTTGTACTCATAAGGGTGGTAACGTGTTGGATTGTGCTACTCTTTTTCAGTGCATGGTTAAAGGTGAAATGGGGATTCCTATGTTAAATATGGAATAGGTAATATTAGTGAAAAGTTATAATCTCATATATGTGCCTAGACTTTTTCATGCTGTGTACAGTGTCATTCTCTATTCCCGCTTAAGGCTTAACATTACGTTATGTTTGCAGCTGGAAAAGCAGTTCCATGTTGTCAAGGCTTCATCGTGTCACAGCCTATAACGATAAGCAATGTTTAAGGAACTCATGTTGCCACTAGTACTCTGTCCCTTCTTTGGCAGGCCACTGTGTTTCCATGCTGGCCAGGGAGGAAGAGAAGCCCCTCCCTCCACAGCCCGCATAGAATCTAAGCCCCAGTCCCACAAAGATGGCAAAGAGATGCAGCCCCCAACAGATTACCCTGAAAGGTTCCTGGTGCGGGTATTATGAGCCATTTTGCACTTAATGATGCCACGCCTTGGCTGCCTTTCCATGTGCATATGTTGGTTTCCATACGAAAAAGTACCTGGAAACTTTTTTTCCTCAAGGGGGTAGTGAAAATCTATTCCAGTTTTCTGGTATAAAAAGTGTAGCATGTACAGTGAAATTCACTTGGGTAAAGGGCTGGTTCTTGTATTCAGTAGCAATAACAAGACTCCGGCTCCAGACCCTTAGCATTCCCTTATTTGTGTATAGGTAATATTTCCAAGCAGTGGAGAGAAATCTCTGAAAACAAACAATTTGGAAGATGAACAGCAGTATAAACTGTATTTTGTTTTTTAACCTAAGGTGCAACGCTGTGTGTCATTTGCCAAGACAGGAGCTCCTTGCGTCAAACAATAGTCCGTTTAGAGCTGGAAGATGAATGGCAGTTTCGTCTGAGAGATGAATTTCAAACTGCTAACAGCAGTGATGATAAGCCACTCTATTTTCTGACTGGACGCCATATATAAGCTTGAGAAAATGGCAAAGGGAAAGAAGATAACCTGACATGTTTGAGTGTGTATTTTTCCTACTTTCTTTTAAAGTACAATCACTGTGGAGCAAAGTGCAACCAATACTTATATTCACTACTCTAAGGATTTACCAGAATTCTTGCCCAGTCTTTATGTGTTTATCTCTTCTTTTTATGATTGAAAGAGCATTGATTCAACTTAATTCCTCATGGGGCACTGTTACAGAAGCTAACATAATAGCATACCCGCTGTGACCCAGGATGTGGAGAAAAATGTTTTGGTAGTTGCCGGGTTCTCCTGATCTCATTGTACTATGCTAAACAGGGAATGAAACTGACTTTTGGCATCTATCAGCTTGAATGTGTTACATGAGATTCACACTAAGAATGTGGAATTATTTGAAGATAATATGTTGAGGAATGCTGTCCATTTCTCTTCATATCTGTACTTTTGGTACGGTATAACTCAGGGGTTTGAAATGACATAGATATTTGTGTTTAAAAGAGTAATTGTCGTTCACTTTCTGTGCAGTGTTAGCTTAAGGTTTGTAATTTTATATGTATTGAAACTGTTTTGGCAAAATTTCCACAAAAGTTAAAAAGTTTACTACATAAGCCTGAACAAATCAATGAATGTATGGCAGGCATTGTACGCACATGCAGGTTTGTCTCACAATTTTTATTCCACCCTTTTGGGTATCCATTATTGGTCTGAATCCAGAGATGCTTATGAATGGATAAAGTTGATCACCTCAATAAGTGATTGGCTTTTTTCCCTCCAGCAGTATGTATGGAATAGGATTCAGAAAGACAAGCTGCGTGCAGAAACCTGTTTCTGCATGTGGATCATCCTTGACTGTGGTTTGAAATACTTCTGATCAGCCAGCTAAGTAAATTGCTTATGCATATTATCTCCTCAGTGTAAGCTCTACCAAAGTGTTTTCTGTTCCCAATACTACCAAAGATTATGTTAAAGTAATTAAGCAACCTGTCTAGCTTGTTCTTATATAGCAGGAATACCTGGAATTCTCTTTACAGTGGTTGCCTCAAGTTTCTCTAGTTCTTGGGGTAGAGAACCCTACTTTGGGGCTTTTATTGAGAGCATTTACTATCCCATGAAGAATATACAGACCACAGAACAGGGATAATGGAGCTTACTACTTCATGATGTAATCAATGGCTGAAACAAAGCAACCACAGCTTATGAAAGCTAACAAGTCCTTTAAAAATCATCTGAGTTGGGACCAACAACAGAAGCCATATTTTTATAAAGGTCTTAAGAACATCTAGAAAAGTTAGCCAGTTTATTTGAAATACCTAGGCCTCGATCCAACTGAGCACAGACCCAGCACCTGTGTGCAGAGGAGTCCCACTGGACTCATAAAGCTCTGTTACCCACCTTACTCCCCATGTGAGCACATGGATATATGCAGAAAGTAGGAAGGAGCAATGAAGAAAATGGAAGGTCAGTGAGTGCTTCCGATATTTTTATCAGAGCCAGCACATCTGTTACAGAGCATAACTTTCATGGTACAGACAGAAAATTGGCTGGGGATATGGGAGGTGTGCACAAAACTCCTCTCCCAGCAATGCCTCATAAGAACGTAAGGAGAGCCCTGCTGAATCAGACCAAGGTCCATCTAGTCCAGCATTCTGTTCACACAGTGGCCAAGCAGCTGCCCACGGGAAACCCACAAGAAGGACATGAGTGCAACAGCACCCTCCCATTCATGTGCCCCAGAAACTGGTATACCAAGGCATACTGCCTCTGATACTAGAGGTAGCAGATAGCCATCAGGTCTAGTAGCCACTGATAGTCTTCTCCTCCATGAATTTGTCTAATCCCCTTTTAAAGCAATCCAAGTTGGTGACCGGTCACTACATCTAGCGGTAGGGAATTCTATAGTTTTAACTATGCGCTGTGTAAAGAAGTTCTTCCTTTTATCTTTCCTGAATCACCCATCAATCAGCTTCATGGGATGACCCCCATGCTCTAACATTATGAGAGAGGGAGAAAAATGTCTCCCTATCCACTTTCTTTCTATCCTTGCACTGCCTGCACATATGCTTGTTTTGATGGGGGAAACAAGGAAAACAGGTCTACTGAGCCCAGTGGAATTATTTCACATGCAAGTACTGCATGTGTGCTTGACTGGATCATATGCCTTGTCTTTGCTTGAATTAGAGATATATTGAAAATAACATTATTCTAAATAGGCATTGAATTGTTTTAGAATGAACATTTTCACACCAGTCCGTTGTGCTGTGAAATATACTGGGAGTTTAAATGAATCTAGTACAATCAGATCTTCATACTGCAGTTAAAATTGATTGATTTCCATCCCCCCTGCTCACTAATCAGATTTTTCCAGTTTCTCTCACTGTTATCCTTTAATAAATTGATAGTTCTTCCTTCACATACATTCTGACATTTTTCTTAATGCACAAATATTTAAGATGTGTGGCCTGTTTCACAAGATGGTGAAAAAGATATTCATTCAGTGCATTACATTTAATATAATTGAAACACAAACTATACCTGCAACTCAATTAAGAAGCACCTGCCAAAACTACATTTAGAACAAAGTGTTAATCATGCAACTTTTTTACCTTGTGAAAGAGCTGTTTACAAATAATGAAAAGTATAATATATTGATTGAAGTTGAAAAGGAAAGTAATGGTTTTCAAACCTATTGGTTTTATTATAGCTTTACGTAAATGTAGCATATTTCAAATGAACAATTGTTTACTTTAGTGTAGATTATTTGGGATTTTTTGTACCCATACAAAATCTGCCTTATACTTTAATGAATACCTTTATAATTTTTGGGTAGAAGCTTATGTAAGAGCTACAATTAGGGGCTGTAAAGTTGGTGTATTCACTGTGCAGCCTGCAAGATGCATGACAAATACCAATATTCTAGGGATAACTAGGGTTTTGTTCTAGTTTCATTGGCTGAACTTAATACCCGCATAACATGAATTTAATTTGTGAAAAATTCCGAAGAGTTGCCATTTTATTGCAAATTTTTGCAGATATAAAACTTTCAAAATCTTCTTTGTATATTTGATGTTTGCACTAAGTTCTTAAAATTCCAGGTGCTGAGACTTATTAGACTCTCACTAAAGAGGTACAAAAATATCTATAGGCTGAGAACTTGGAGACTAAGGGACTTTTCACACAATCAGGGTTTTGGGGTCACCTTTATGGAAGACTTTGTGTTTGAGTATTACAGTTTCTGGGCCGCCGTGGCTTAGTGGTTAAGATGCTGAACTGCAGACTGGAAGGTCGGCAGGACAGCAGTTCAAGACCCGAGTGCCGTGTGACGGAGTGAGCTCCCGTCTTCAGTCCCAGCTCCTGCCAACCTAGCAGTTCGAAAGCAAGAAATTGCAAGTAGATAAATAGGTACCGCTTTGGCGGGAAAGGTAACAGCGTTCCGTGCACCTCGGTGTTCAGTCATGCCGGCCACATGACCACGGATGCATCTTCGGACAGCGCTGGCTCTTCGGCTTAGAAATGGAGATGAGCACCACACCCTAGAGTCGGACACGACTGGTTGGGGACACCTTTACCTTTTACCTTTATTACAGTTTCTACAAGCACTGTACTCTGTTCTTAGAAAAATGTGGTATCTCCTAGGTAGCACATTCTTATCCTTACTTGATATACCACTTTGTAAACATGGCTTTTTAGTACTTTTAGTAAAAAGAAATTGCATTAAGCATTTGCACTCACGTGCTATCCAAGTCATGCAGTTTTTGTTTAAGGTTTTTAATAGTGCACTCCCTGTTGAGCAACTTGTGCAGGAATATATATTTATCATCGTTGTTGGATGCATACAAGCTCCACTACCAATTATTACTGCGGAATGCTTTGTGAGATTGTGTGGAAAGATCCTAAATGCTGTCTTCTGTATCAGACAAGAACAACTGATTATTCAAAGCAATGTCACTAAGGCAAAGGAAGAAGAGTTTGGGCTGATTACCAGCTGAAACCTCTTAAGAAAATGTCTTCACAAACTTATGGTAAAGGTTCGATGTGGTACAACAATACAAGCTCTTGATATGATATATGGGACAGGTGATCAGAATAAGATACCAAATGCTACTATATTATTATTTTGGTTACAAGCCTTGCCAGCAAGGCAATGACATGAATGTATTGAATAGGCCAGCATTATTTTACCTGTAGACTTGTTAAATATGAGTAGTTGATGGGTCACAGGTTATACTGAATGTAATCTGTAATTATAAACAAATCACTCAGATATTTCTGTAATTTATGCAGTTGCTTTGTATGATCTCTCTGAAAAGGAGTTAAATGTTGCTTTTAGGGCTGCTTCACACTTGACTTGTTTCCTGTACAAATCACTCGTCTTTCTTGGGGGGGGGGGGAGTATGTAAACTGTAAAACAACTTGATGATATGTGTTAAGCTTGTTACATGTACAATTTGTTGCAACTTCCCAGAGTTATACTCTCCATGAAGGAAGTTCATCAGGTTTGAAGCAGTCCTTGATGTAAAATTCTCTTAACCAAAACTCAGTGAATTTAGCTTCACTAGTCAGTCTACCTCACATTTTATTGTTTGAACTGAAGTTGTCTGCAGTTGTTGCTATAGTATGTTTATAATGTTCTTTCATTAAATTCAATGAATGCGTATTACCACTTGAGTCTGTTCTTAATGTTGTATACAGTCTTTCTACATCAAACATCTACTTGGTGAAACAAGTTTCTTAAGTGTTTGCTCCCAGCATTACACAATTTCAGAACATATGATTTTAAGTTTCTGCTATGGTATCAGTTTATACTTTCAATATTTTAAAGGTAAGTGGTGTGTTGAATTATTTAGGCTATCGTTCCCCAAAGCTCGTTACAGGTGGGTGAGGCCAGAAGCAAAAATGGCATGTCATCTGTTAGTGTGTACCATTGCAGATGAAAGCATGACTATACCCTTATTTACTGATTTTTAAATCCCAGTATTTTTAGAGCTAGGATGCAGGGAGAAGACATAACTTGGAATATACAGGAGCGAGTGTTCAAACATTTGCTCCTTCCTCTGCAGTGAGATAAGCCAGTACCAAATTTCACAGAAGACTGGTGCTATTTTGTTTAACATGACCTATTGAGGACAGCTTAGCAATTCTCTTGACAGGTGCACAGATGGTCAGTACCCTGAAAGCCTATCCACAACTAACCAACTAAGCTCAGGAGTGCTGTCCAATCATGAACTGAGTGAGCCTGAACTATGTCTTAATTAGAACTGGTTGTCAGTAGGCACAATAAGGCTGAAGAGTGCACTGTAGCCTTCATTATTATATTACATCAGATTCCAGCTAACAGCAGTTCAGTTCAGATATGACAACCTATGGTTTGTCATTTTGAGGATGAGCAGCCAGAAGCCTCTGGCTTATGTGATCCCTCTTCTCACTTTCTTTGTGTAAGAGGGGAGGGGAGTAGAAGCTTCCACTCCTATGTTGCAGGAAACTATGAAAGAACTTCTGCTCTCCTCCCTTCATGGTCAGGGGAAGGAAAAAATCCATGAACCCAAGGAGCACTGCTGCTCATTCCCAATGCTCCAAGCCATTGTTTGATTGGCTGAATGCAGCTAAAGAGTAACTATAAGGGAGACTATTCTTGTAAAGCTTCACAGTATTCCTACTAATTTGTGTATAGCAGTTTTTAGAGACAGAGCCCTGCCTAATTCCAGCTGGTGTACTCTCAAGGACAGAGTATACTTTACCTGTATTTGTGGCCTGGAAGACGTGGAAGATATTATTCATTATGTATTGCATTACCTGTATCTACCACAAGGATGGGTTTTTCAAAAGGATTGTTGAGACAGTTGATTTTCTGAACAGTGGGGAGTAAATGGCTTATTTATGGGGTGATACAGATAAATAAGGTTTCTCTGTTGTCCTTAGCAGGCCAACAGATTAGATATAAGTTTAGAACACAAATGGGCTTTAACATGCTGGAGATCCCTTGTACTAAAATATATCTCTTGTTTGATTATACTGAGCGTTTGTGATGATTAATAGTTTTTAGCAATTCAATATGATTGATTGGCAAGAAAAAATCAGTGGAGAGGCAGTCTTTGTGAATTACTTGCCTATCCACTTTTCAACCTGAGAGAAGTGCCAAGGTGGGTCACCCTAGTTATAGCCAGGATATTGTAAAATGACTGAGGAGCCAACCTACATTTGCATCACCGTTCTACAGACAGAAAAACTGTGTTGCAGCAGTCCTCCCCCTATTACGGGGACACCATCGAGGAAGTTATCAGGAAGAGGCAAATCTTCACCCTAGTCAGGCTAGCCTCAGTTTGCATTCTCCAGCAGCACTCCATCTTTGGGGCTGCAGTCCACTATAGTCTGAAATTCACATAGTAAGAACCTGACTTTCCAGTCCACTTGTATTATGAAATTAAAGATCAATTCATTGCAAGGTGCAATATCAGCAATGAGTGAAAAAGCAGGCAGCCACTTTGGGTTGTATCCAGTGTTAGTCCTCCTTAGAATAGATCCATTGAAATGAATAGGGACTTAGGTTAGACTAACACTGGATTCAACCCAATGTTTGTGACAAGATCAGAGTGTAAAAGAAGCTTTTAGACATACTTCAGTGTAAACCAAGACCTAAATTGCTAGATTAACTTTTCACATAGCAAAAACTCTAGGTTTGCTCAATCAGCAATCAAAGGGCAGTAGCGGTATTAGACTCCACTACATTTCTGAAAACAAGACTTGTATTTCTCCATGTCATCCCTTCATGCTGTGGGCTTGCTGGAGGCATCTTCACTAAACACACTTGGAAATAGGATGCTGAGCCAAGCTCATCTTGGGTTTACTGTTTCTACAGTGATATTGAGAACCTAAGGTCTTACGGTCTTACAAATGTAAGTATTGTAACTGATGATCACCCCAACTCATTATTTTGATATAAGAATCAGACTAGCATTTCAATCAACTTTTAATATTCAATCATATCAAAGGAATTGCTTAAATGCATTTAACATTAGTACATTATTTAAAAATTATCAAATACTTTATTTTTTTTAATCTACATTATATACAGGTCAAGAAAGGCCACAGTAGTTTTTCAACATATGCACCCTCTGAAACTGGAGGGGTTTAGGCTAAAGTATCAAAGTGAAGTCCACAAATGAAGGCATATATCCATTCTGCTACTGCTGAGGAAATCAGGGACATTCTTCCTCTTTATTGGCTAATCTAACATTCCCTTTTAAACATTTCCATTCAAAGTATATACTGAAACAATGTGCCATGCTGTAGACCATCTTTTATTGATATGTATAAGCTGTTCTTGAACATGTGATGTTTTCACTCCTATACAAAACATGAATGACCTGTAATCAATGGTAACTCCCTGCCCTGATATATTACTACATTGTGGACTTCAAAATGTACTTCAAAGGTGACCACTGTTCTTGCATTAGTTGACAGTCCACTATGAACAATTATAAGCTGCATGTAAACATGACTAAGTTACTATAGATAGAACATAGGGTTTGTTTTTTTTATAAAAATATCTTAAAAAAAATTACCCTACCACTGTACTGTTTACAGTTGTAATAAAATACAACAACCACCGTTTGGTTGCTGTTACTCCTGAGTTCACTGCTAATAAGTGTCCCATTCTCTTGGTTAACAGCTGCAACCAGGCAATAGGTTTTAGCAATAATTTCTCATTACCTTTTGCTATAAAAGTTTTCCCTTTAAGCAGGTTGTTGTCCACTGAGAAAATTATATACCAGGAATTGGCTAGTACCAAAGTACTGTGTTGCAAACAGCTTTCCATCAGGAGTAGGATCAGAAAAAGCAATTTCTTCTTTACTCAAATATGAGCCATATATAAAGTTACTCCTGTTCAAAGATATTTAACAAAAAAAACATGGTGTCAATAGAAACCTTTTTAACATGTTTACGTTCCTATTGATCAAATAATGCTCATGAATCAAATAGCCATTCTTAAACAACCACCAACCATACAAATACTGTCCCCTTACCCATTTGACTTCATGCCTCTCAAAAAGCAGTTAACTTGAGAGTGCGGTTTTTCTTTTTGCCCTCCCTCCAGCCTTACAAATGGCACATAATTCTAACATTTGCTCTTATAATCATGATGAAACTGAAAACATCCAAGTAAAAACAACACTGATCAACAAAAGTGAAATGTAGTTCTGTAAAGAGAAGTTAACTGTCAAGACTTAACACAGTTCATGCTAATACAGAAAAAAAACTGTTTACCGCAGGCATTCTAGCATCCGAGAAGCAATTTTCTTCCGTCGCATCATGCTGAACACCCAGATGCGACTAATGCCACAGATAGCAGGCTCAGGAGATGTTGAGCAGCACCAAGCTTTTTGCCTTTCAAAGGTGACTTTCTCATTTTCTGAACTAACTTCTGGAATCTTTTCTTCAATAACTCTATACCCCTAGAGAAAGAATACTGTTAACATACTTTTATCAGTGCATTAAAGTGCATTAAAACTGCTGATACAAATGCTATTATTTCTGATGTTTTAATGCATTTTTAGAACAGTGCGTTTTTGTCCAATCACACCTTTGCCATTTGGATTACCAGGAATAGAACAAGAAGCTGGAGTCTTACACGTCTGCAACTGAAGAATCAGTGGCCAGACAGTTGCCTAAAATTGGTAGCACCTCTACACAATGTGGTTCTTTAGATTTTAATTAGGCTATGTCCTGCACCAGCTGTTTTTCTCCAGAATGCCTGGGGGAAAACAGTCCTCTGAAAGCTGGTGCAGCTTACAATTAATTTTGTTACTTCCCTCTTTTTAAAGAGCACTCGCTTCCCCAGCCATGTTCCTTGTGGTATCTGGATAAAGACTACAAGAATAGCATTGTCTTCGGCAATCTTGCCACTTGAAACACAACAGAAAGCTAGACTATGAGTACATCCACTTACAGTAGGCGCTCCAGAATGTTTCAAGCAGACGGTCCAGAATGTTTCAAGCAGAAAGCTGACGCGTTGTGTTGTTAGGAAAAAGCTCTTCTGCACCCCTTCCCCCACTATGAACCAGCCCACTATATCCACTAGAGCAATAGTTTTCAACAGCTCAGTCAAGCAGCAGACTGGAGCTAGATTCTTTTAAAAACCAGTCCGCTACATAACCTGAAAGGCTGGGCTGCTTGCAAACAATTGCTATGCTGCTCTTTGCTGTACTGACTACAAATATGCAGCTACTGCTAACCTGCAGCAGCAGGAGAAATTGGAAGCAGGGGCTGTTATGAATTTGAGCTTCAATATCATGTAATTGGACCTTCAAATTGCTTCCTTATTGATTTTCCCCCTATATTAAGTATTCGACGTGCACTGTTGTCATCTGTTGGGTCTTTAAGATATATTAACAGAGCAATCCTATTGGCGAGGTAGGGATGAACTCCGACACTGGAAGAACCCAAGATTCCAAAGCCTGAGTGGGCTTGTACTAGAAAGGCAGAAAGGAGGGAAAAGTGATGCTTAACTTCTTTTTTTAATGCTTAAAAAAAAAATCCCTCGCATTGGTTTCAATAGGAAGGAATTAATCTTCAGCAGCTCCAGGGCTGATGTAACTCTTTCCTACTGAAGAAAGTATTTTGGTATTACTAAATCCATTTCCAAGTTATGAGACTTTGGATTGGTTTGCACAATTGCAGGTGGAAACAACAGAGTATGGACTGTTTTCCCTGCTCCCACGCATGCTGCTCGCACACCCAACATTTACTTAATTACCTGTGCTGCATCGCAGGTTGCCATGTCATCCAAACCTGGTGCATAGCACAGTGGGGGTGGCTTCTACCCCACCTCACAACCTTTACTATAAGCCATGGGTTGTGGGCTGGGTTAGAAGCCACCCCAGCCGCACTGCATGCTGGCTTCAGATGACACGGAAACCCACAATGCAGCAAGTGTAATTAAGCAAATGGCAGGCAGGCTCAGGGGTGGGGGAAACAACCCATACTTAGTTGTTTCTCCTGCTGATTGTGTGAACACAGCCTTTGAGAATACAATGGACAATTGCAGTTTGAATGGTTAATTCCTATGAAGGTGAGGCTTCTTGACTAAAACTACAAGGAATAACTAGGCCAAAGAGAAAGCTAACCATTTGAGTTTTGTATAGAATACGAGTAGCAAACTTTTCAAAGGAATCTTATCCCAGTAACAAGTTTTGGGATATAATACTGCAATTTTGTTTTAACAATCCCTAATCAACCAATTTGTGAAGAGAAAACTCTCTGGAAAAGACCCTGATGCTGGGAAAGACTCGGCAAAAGGAGAAGGGGACGGCAGAGGATGAGATGGCTAGATAGCATCACTGATACAATGAATATGGACTTGAGCATGCTCCGGGAGAGAGCGCAGGACAGGAAGGCCTGGCGTGCTATGGTCCATGGGGTCACGAAGAGTCGGACACGATTGAACAACAACAAATCAACCAATTGCTAAAATAAACTGTACAGTATACTTTTAAAAAGGACTAATTTATAAAGAAGAAAAACAATTATAGTCAAACATGTGAACCACCAGATAAAATAGACTTTTATTATAATTGACATAGCGGGTAAAGAACTGCATCAAAAGACTGAATGTGCAAGACCACTTCATTGGCTCTGCTAAAAGACCACCTCCAACTGTTGCATGGCAGCAGCCATCCATCAAGATGCAGCAGAGGGAGAGATGGGAAGCAGAGACATTCCACTGGCCCTGCTGAGAAACCACTTGGATTTTCCTTTCCCTAAACGATTTCCATTCCAGCTGGTCCTTATAAGAACTAAACTAAGAATTGGTACCGAAATTCACTTTTTCCCACTTCCCTTCCCCCATCCTTTCTTTTTGTGTCATGTCATTGAAAGCCTGCAAGAAGGGACTGTCTTGTTTTCATTGATTAAGCTGCTCTGGGGAACTTTTCATTTGAAAAACAGAGTAAAATGCTTTAAATAAATAATAAAATACTACAGGACCTTTTCAGTACAAAGAGGGCTACAAAAATGAAGAGGACAGTTGCTCTGGACACAGCCTTACTCACCCACTGGATATGTTCTGCAATTAAGCAGCCAGTTACTTTTTTATCATTAGAAATAAATAATAGTGTCTTAGTTCTGGAGCATGTAAGAGGAGCTTGTTGAAATCCCAGGTCATTATCTACCATCTCTCTGATCTCATCAACCTGTCAAAATAGCATAATAGAATCAAAAAAGAATATTGAAAAGTAGAAACAGATTTAATATATAAATTCCAGGACTGATGATCTATAATAAGATGGTACATAGGGACTGATGATTGCAATGAGTATCCTGAAAAGCAATAAAAAGTTATTTTTGCATTATCACCAAAAACTCAAAATAGTTCGCCAATATTAAAGGAAGTGTGAGATCCTACAATTTAACACATTTGCCCATTCTTACAAAATAAGGCCAGCTGCAGTACTATTTCTCATTTTCTTTTATAGCCAAAGTTCTCAAAATAATAATAAAACATTTGGTTTTAAGTCTCAGACCTGTTCTTAAATACTTACTTATATTTATCAACTGATTAAATGTCACTGTAAGCACACAAATAGAAGAAAATGTCATTAATAAAATAAAAATGGCCCTTACCTGTCAACCAACTAAAGCTTTAGCAGATTAATATACTGAAGAATGCAATCTAATAAAACAGATCTAGAAAGTAACAATTTCAGCTGCTGGTTTAGGAAGAGTCCAGAGCTTTTGAAAAATGGAATGGGTTTGATCCAGTTCACAAGGGATAGTGTCTATACAGAGTCCTGTTCTCCCTTCCCCAACACCTTTTTTGGCATCCATGCACACAGACACTGCCTCAGGCTATTATATTGAATGAGACACAGATGTACACCTTCCTGATCTCTATTCAGGCCATCCCATCTACTCAGTCAAGGAAAGTGATAGTGAAGCTTCCCTCGACTGAGCAGAGTGGATGGGCTATATGGGCACAGGGGAGGTGTGCACTGGCTTTCCATTCCCTGAAAGGGTCTGGTGTGGTGTCAGTATGTACACCCTTTCTCTCTCTCTCTCTCTCTCTCACACACACACACACACACACACGTACATACGCTTGAGGGTGGGAGGTTGTTTAGAATAGGAATGGGAAACCTGTGGCCTTCCAGAAGTTGTAGGACTCCAGCTCCCATCAGCCCAATATCTGATGGGCCACAGATTCTCCACCTCTGGTTAAGAACATGGCTCATTTATGCTTCAGCCTGCTGCATGTGGGCACTGTGCTTGCACAAACCCTGTATGTTTAATAAGTTGCATAGAGCCATATTGATTGTTTATGTTGTTTTCCAAGTGTTAGTAATGCTCAGAGCGCAGTTGTTTTCCATGAGTCCATTTCTGACTCAGATCTTTTCTGCAGAGCCTGACAATGTTTTTCTTCCATGGAAATCTTCGTGCTCTTCATAATCAGAAAGCAGGCAGCCTATATTGATTGATATAGTTCAGCTCAGACTTGCATGATTACATATTTTCTTGCAGGACCCAATAAAGTCCTTTAGAACGTATTGTCAGAATGGTCGCTTCCATTGCAAATATGGTGCTATCTACAGGCTCTGGCTTGGCACGATTGTCAAACATGTCATTCCCTGGAGTAACTTGAGTGCTCATATCTATTATCTCTGTACCTTTTCACACCACAGGCCCATGTGAGTAATAAGAGACTCTTAAACTCTTGAAAAGCGTGCACACATTTGCTAATTTCTATGCATACACAACCTATTTTCAGGTTTGATCCACATAAAGATTTAAAAAGTAATGGAGTGCTATGAAAACATAACTATTAATTGATCTTTCTGATTGCAACCTAATTGTGCTGACAGGTGACCGACTTCAAATACTGAAGTGGAAGTCTATGCAGGTATAAAAACTAACTAACCCATTAAGTGGACTTGAGCTGCCAACCTAATACAAATATTTAACCAAGATAGATACATCTATTTACCCATATGCAGAACCAAGAAAAGAATACAGTTTTTAAAAAGTTTGATCTACCTTTCTTAGTGCATATTTTGGATCATCAGGAAGTACCATTATTATCTTGCCATCAGGATATTCAGCCAAAATTCTCTCTTTTTTCCAGCCCTAAAAAAAACCCACCACATATAATAAATACTCAACTAAACACACATCCTTTAACATTGCTTAACCCATAGTTGACAACTATATCTTCCTTTAGCGTTTTGTAAAATAATCTCTATTTTCTTGGCAAGCAAAAATCCCAACTGAGCTGTTTCACTTATCCATCCAAACAGTAGCTTATACAACACAGAGAAGTTAATAGCAAACTATTTATGAAAGTATTTTAGACTTTAGAACTTTTTTTTTTGCCCTGAACAACTCTAACACAAATTAGCTTAGAATCTGCAAACACATTTTGTAAACAGAGCCAATTCCTTAAACAGCAACACAGAGTAAGTGTGTGTGCATGTAGGTATATGTATACCTTCAAGCCTGTAGTGAACAGAAATAAGTATTTTTAAGAAAGTGTTTCTTTAATATAGTTACCTCCACAAATATAAGTTACAAACATTTTAACATCCTGGCATGCAAAAGACCTCCAGGAGGTATTCAATGAACTGAATGGCATGCAATGGTTCAAAATAAGCAGTAATTTATTATGTCACTGGTTATAAACTATCATAGTCACAAAAAGGAGACTATAAAAAGAATAACTACCTTCTAAGAACCTAAAGGGGAAACTTGCTATGCTGTGTGTATCTGAAGTTAAACATACTCAAAAATGAGGTAATTAACTCTTCTTCAGATCCACACTGATGGTGATTAATGAGCAGTACCTGCATGGAAAAACAAAACAAAAAGCCACTTAAGTCTATTAAGATGGGACTCATCCAGAAATTAAGAGTTTATTTTGCTCAGAAAGGATGCCCAAAATAATATTTATAGAAGGACTAAAATAAAGTGTACTTCAATAGACTAATCCAATCTACAAACCACCCCCATAGTTGATGCATAAAACACTTTGAAGGGGGAGGGAGGGAACTCACTGGAATATATTATCCCCTAAATTTACACCATGACTAAAAATGTTCATCTCAAACTTACGTTTTCAGTACTACATACTACTTTAATGCTCTCTTTCAAGGAAACATACTAAACTGATGCTATCTGATAAAGATCGTTTTCGATATCAGCACTATCAATAAGAAAAGTATGTTTCATCAGTGCATGTGGCTTCCTATCCCACCTTATTCAGAAGGCAGCTTAGTTCGATTTTAGAAATCAGAAATATATGTATTTTTAAACCCTGATTCTGTATTCTTGTCTGTTTGGGGATTTCATTTTCTCTCACCAAAGCAAAACTGGGCACCACAAAATGAGGCAGATTTTATAAAAGATTATACTTCCCTACCATTAAGCAGACTGAGGTGGCCACCTCAGGCAGCACATGCTGGGGGGCAAGGAAATAGCAGAAAGTTGTTGGAGGACAGAGCTGTGTGCACCACAATGTCTTCCCTGTTCCACCAAGCTAGCCTTCTGCCCTCAGGTGTGGTGAAGGATGCTATCCCACTGACAGTGTTGAAGCAAGATTCAACTGCCAGTCTTGTCAGTTTCTATACAAAGGAGGGGGAACATCATGTTGTATTTTGCCTCAGGCATCAAAATGTTTTGGGCCAGTCCTGACTCTCTGTCATATGTTATACGTGAGGTTGCCCCTGAAGATGGTTCGAAAACTGTTGTTAGTACAGAATACAGCCACTAGACTGCTAACAGGGTCCAGGTCTTTCGAGCATATGAAGCTGGTGCTTTGCCAATTGAACTGGTTCCCAGTCCATGTCCAGAACCAATGCAGAGTGCTGGTCTTGACCTTTAAAGTGCCTCACAGTTTGGGGCCAGAGTGCTCAAGGATCACCTGTCTCCATATCTGCCTGCTTTGAGTTCACCAGAGACCCTTCTCTGAGTTCACCTCATCCAAGGTGTGACAGATAGCTACCAGAGAGGGGACCTTTTCGATGGTGGTGCCCTAACTTGGGATGCTCTTGTTGTTTTCCCAAGGTTTTTAACATGTTCACTTTCATTAACCTATTTTATTTAGATGTCGCTTTTGTAATTATTTTACCGTGTTTAAAATATTTTTATTGCAAGCCACCCTAATATTTATTTCAAGGGTATATGAGCTCACTAATATTACTAATGAATATGCAGTGGAGGTGAAGAATAGATTTAAGGGACTAGATTTAGTAAATACGGTCCGAGAAGAACTATGGACAGAAGTTCGCAACATTGTTCAGGAGGCGGCAACAAAAAATGTCCCAAAGAAAAAGAAAACCAAGAAGGCAAGATGGCTGTCTGCTGGGACACTGGAAGTAGCCCAAGAAAGAAGGAAAGCAAAAGGCAACAGTGAAAGGAGGAGATATGCCCAATTAAATGCAAAATTCCAGAGGTTAGCCAGAAGAGATAAGGAATTATTTTTAAACAAGCAATGCGCGGAAGCGGAAGAAGATAATAGAATAAGAAGGACAAGAGACCTCTTCCAGAAAATCAGAAACATCAGAGGTAAATTCCAGGCAAAAATGGGTATGATTAAAAACAAAGATGGCAAGGACCTAACAGAAGCAGAAGAGATCAAGAAAAGGTGGCAAGAATGCATGGAGGATCTGTATAGGAAGGATAATAATATCGGGGATAGATTTGACGGTGTGGTCAGTGAGTTAGAGCCAGACATCCTGAAGAGTGAGGTTGAATGGGCCTTAAGAAGCATTGCTAATAACAAGGCAGCAGGAGATAACGGTATCCCAGCTGAACTGGTTAAAATCTTGCAAGATGATGCTGTCAAGGTGATGCATGCCATATGCCAGCAAATTTGGAAAACACAAGTATGGCCATCAGATTGGAAAAAATCAACTTATATCCCCATACCAAAAAGGGGAAACACTAAAGAATGTTCAAACTATCGAACAGTGGCACTTATTTCACATGCCAGTAAGGTAATGCTCAAGATCTTGCAAGGTAGACTCCAGCAATTAGTGGAACGAGAATTGCCAGATGTACAAGCTGGGTTTAGAAAAGGCAGAGGAACTAGAGACCAAATTGCCAATATCCGCTGGATAATGCAGAAAGCCGGGGAGTTTCAGAAAAACATCTCTTTCTGTTCTATTGACTATTCTAAAGCCTTTGACTGTGTGGATCATCACAAATTGTGGCAGGTTCTTGGTGGTTTGGGGATACCAAGTCATCTTGTCTGCCTCCTGAGGAATCTGTATAACGACCAAGTAGCAACAGTAAGAACAGACCACGGAACTACGGACTGGTTTAAGATTGGGAAAGGAGTATGGCAGGGTTGTATACTCTCACCCTACCTATTCAACCTGTACGCAGAACACATCATGCAACGTGCTGGGCTTGATGAATCCAAGGCTGGAGTTAAAATCGCTGGAAAAAACATTAACAGTCTCAGATATGCACATGATACCACTTTGATGGCTGAAAGTGAGGAGGAGCTGAGGAACCTCATGACGAAGGTGAAAGAAGGAAGTGCAAAAGCTGGGTTGCAGTTAAACCTCAAAAAAACCAAGATTATGGCAACCAGCTTGATTGATAACTGGCAAATAGAGGGAGAAAACGTGGAGGTAGTGACAGACTTTGTCTTTCTAGGCGCAAAGATTACTGCAGACGCTGACTGCAGCCAGGAAATCAGAAGACATTTACTTCTTGGGAGGAGAGCAATGACAAATCTTGACAAAATAGTTAAGAGCAGAGACATCACACTGACAACAAAGGTCCGCATAGTTAAAGCAATGGTATTCCCCGTAGTAACCTATGGCTGCGAGAGCTGGACCATAAGGAAGGCTGAGCGAAGGAAGATAGATGCTTTTGAACTGTGGTGCTGGAGGAAAATTCTGAGAGTGCCTTGGACTGCAAGAAGATCAAACCAGTCCATACTCCAGGAAATAAAGCCAGACTGCTCACTTGAGGGAATGATCTTAAAGGCAAAACTGAAGTACTTTGGCCACATAATGAGAAGACAGGATACCCTGGAGAAGATGCTGATGCTAGGGAAAGTGGAAGGCAAAAGGAAGAGGGGCCGACCAAGGGCAAGATGGATGGATGATATTCTGGAGGTGACTGACTCGACCTTGGGGGAGCTGGGGGTGGCGACGGCCGACAGGAAGCTCTGGCGTGGGCTGGTCCACGAAGAGTCAGAAGTGACTGAACAAATAAACAACAACAATAATGGGGAGAGCAATCCTATGGCCACTAGATATTGTCTAGACATCCAGAAACCGTGCTCCCCACCCCTTCCCCCTCGTAGCTTGCATGGAGATAACTGCATCCCCACTACTGCCGCCTCTGCGCTCATAACACGGAGCATGGAGGGGCGAAAACATGGTGTTCCTGGGGGCAGGGATGGGAGACCACAGAAGCTGTATTCGACAGCTTCCTATGTGATCTCCAGTCCTGTTTCCCCTTCTTTCCCCAAAGCTGCACTAAAGTGCAGGGTGGCTGCAGCACGGAGGAAATCCACTCCTCCGTGCTGTTTCTGCCCTGAATTGGATAAGCTGTCGCCTCTGACTTCAGGGGAGGTTGGAGGCACCCGTCTATCTCTATAGGACTGCACCCTAAATAAATCAAAGAGGTGCAGTCCTTACTTGCAAATAAACATGCACGAGATTGGGCTGTAAAAACTGAATCAAGGTTTTAAGAACAGCTCTTGGATTCAAGTGATAATTTATAATACGAGGGTACCTAAAATCCTTCGAAGGATCTAATTAGGTTGGCATTAATTCATCCCCAGTTCCATTGTGTGATGTTTTCACAGTCCAGTTTTAGCTGGAAACAAGTACTGCCTAAAATGCCTAAATTGATTGTAATGGAATACTAATACACTACATAAAAAGAACCTTGTACTCAAGCCAGCCAGATAGGCTATAATGTGAAATAAATAAATAATGACTAACAAAAATGGCAAAGCAATCAAAGGAGGAATAAACCCTACTAAGACTTTATTGGAACAGAAGGGAAATAGAGAATAATGTCCACTAAGGGGCGCTGATACTCCATCTTAACCCCAAGCTCTGATAATTCACTCACCCAAGCATCTTCCACTTTCCCTTCCCAACACTGTTTTCCCAAATGCTCTAAGTTGTTCTGCTCTGCAGATCTCCCTCTGTATGAACGATTTATAAATAAACATAGAAAGGGAAACTAACTATACTATCTTGCGCAAGTGTTCAATGGTTGACCAAAAAATATCAGTAAAAAAGCACACCTAGATCAGATTATTTTTCAATATATCGTTACATTCCAAGTTATATTTGAACCAAAGATAGAATTTGTGTGTTACACAAATGAAGTAGCTTGGTAAGTTCAGTTCAGTTATCCTGGAGGTCTTATTAATGTCAATGCAGAATATGGAAGGTAACATATATGATAAAGAAAACAAACTTCAGTGGTTCTAATATAAGTTACAGGGGTACATTATGATCAGTCTAATAGCAATTTTGTATGGTAAGTACTTTTTAAAAATATATTTTTGATGATGCAAAGCTAAATATTTTCTATTTGCCATACATGTTCATATACGCTAAAAAAAGTTCATGTTGAAAATTTGGCCCCTTGTGTATTTACATTTTGCATGTAAACAGAGGACAACAAATTTGAAAATGCATGCATGGCATTGTCAAGAAACGACTGGCTAGCTTGGTCAACTCTTGGGGGCTAGGATATTTATTCTAATGTTGTTTCATAAAAAAAATCAGGACAAGTAAAGAAAGGCCTTGGAAAAGTATGATTAATTAGCCGAAATAATATATTAATGACTGACCAGCATTCTAAAACATTTCTAACTGGATTTCATTCTTTCCTACAATATACTCAGTATTAAGTAGAATACCGGGTGACCCATAACAAGAGCCTCAAAGCATATAGTGTTTATAAAACAAATGAAGTTTTCTTACCACATATTTCACAGCACTTATAAACTGGTTGTGAAAGAGGAGATGCTGAGTTTCATCCTCAGGATTTGAAGCTGTGTAAAGCATCCCACAAACATTACAGGAAATGGCTCCAAACCTTTTTTGCCCTGCATCCTATATTAAAGAATAAATATATTGCTCATGTAAGAGTAATACACTTCATAAAACAAAGTTTCTTAACAAAATAGACCGACCATAAAACACATGAACCTCTGCAGATTTCATGTTGATAAAACATACAGTAAAAGTGTTTTGGTTTGTTCGTAAATATCAAAGGTAGTGGCTATGAACAGCATTCAAAGGCCTGGCTACTGTTAGGGATAAAGCACATTAGGGCTTCATAGTAGCACCTTCAGGATGGTCCAAACATAAAAATAAACCCATGTTCTCTCCTGCCAGATTTACAAGATGTGTGAAAGGACAGTACATTAGCTACTTGGTCTTGGTAAGTCAGTCAAAGGAAACTAAGCAAGGAGCAGAAGAGCCAGAGTAATGCCCATGACAATGGCAAGACCCCTCCACTAAATTGACTTACTGAAGCAGCCAGAAATTCAGGTGCAGGACTGCTTCCTTCCTACTCTTTCTGCTTGTTTTATTGTATTAATGTTTTGTATATAGGGTGCAGGGAACATTCCTGCACTGTAACCACCCATTGTTCAGAAAAGCATTTTTTTAGTCAGGTAACTTCCATGGCGCCTAGAGATGTGAAGGGGGGAGGGGGAAGGAAAAATCTGGAAAAGGAATGAGCTTCTGTCTCCAAACACACACACACCCTGGAATTTTCCCCCATTTTTCCCCAATGGAAAATTGAATATTTGGGGTGAACTGAAAAACTCCTATGAGGTTTTTTTTCCTTCTGGAATGAGTTAAAATGCATTTTCAGATGAGGTTTTGCTCATAAAGGATGTGTGGTATGAAAGTTTTTATATAAGGCAATTTACAGCATTAAATAATGGTAAGCACTGTGTATACTGTAGAGTTCAATATTTTAGAAGTTGTTATAAAGGGTGCTAACCAAATATGCTGCTGGTACTTAAAATTCTGACACAGAAACCAGACCCCGTGGCAGACACAGATGTCAACTCTGTCCTCTATATCTGCTCTGGAAACACTATTGCAGGATCTAATAATGCCATCCACAACATCACAGATTCATACACCTGCTCATCTTCTGATGTGATATAAACCATCACTTTCTAGCAACGCCCTACTGCATTATACACAGGACAAACAGGTGAATCTCTATGCAAAAGAATAAATGGACACAAATTTGACATCAGGAATGGCAATGTTCAGAAATTAGCGGCTGTGTTATCACCCAACATGTTGTAAATAGCAACTATTAAGGTAATTATCACTGTCCGTACTTTTTGCATTACAATTCCCTCTGACCTCAAAGTTTACAACTCCCCCCATCCCCAACATGTGTACATAAATCTGCCAATTTGAGGTTAACACTTCTAACTAAGTGGACGGTTTCCATGAAAGTATATGCTAGAACAAATGTTAGTCTTTAAGATGCCACAAGACTCTTTGTTGTTTTTGCTGCAACAGACTAAGATGGTTGCCCCTCTAGAATGTATTAACACAATGGCCACAAAACCAGAAGCATAAGGGCACATTTAAGATTTGATGTATTTTGCTTAAAATAGCACAGAAGATGAACACTAAAAATTCGCAGCGCACAAATACTTACTATGATTAGCTGCTTATCACTATCTTTTTCCACTTCTCTTAGTTTTTGAATATGTTCTTCAGATGAAAGGAAGCCACCACATTTTGAGGCTAACAAAATCTTTGGCGAACCTGCCCTTTAAGTAGAAAAATAGTTCAATATGATCAAAACATGCTTCTTCTATTTATATAGAGGAATATATATTTATATATTTTAGTATGAACTTAAAATGTTTTCTCAAAGAAATAGAATCAATATGAAATCAAAGTTACAGGAACCTAT
Source organism: Heloderma suspectum (assembly GCF_057233095.1). Classification (NCBI taxonomy): domain Eukaryota; kingdom Metazoa; phylum Chordata; class Lepidosauria; order Squamata; family Helodermatidae; genus Heloderma; species Heloderma suspectum. Next base: position 79,673,002 of record NC_139461.1, on the reverse strand, counting down.
TTTAATGCAAATAGAACTAATTTAAAAGTCTTTAGCTATGTTTCTTGAAAAAGTATGGTTTATGTTTTACAGCAAATAAAGTCTGCAAGTGCAAGGACTACACTTATTTGATAGAGTAGAGTTGCAAATAGCCACTTGCTTGGTTGCCTGTGAAAAGTAAGAATTGCTTCTAGGTGTCCACATCTCCACTGCATCCCGATTCTCTCTTTTACCTTAAAGGGTTAAAGTTCAGTGGAGAAACCAGCTTGCTGAGTTTGGGAGGCTGCACAATGGTCTTAGACTATCATGCTCTCTTGATGGAGAAAAAAGAATAGCTCCATATGTTGCCTTTGGAACTCAGCCCTCCTCTTTAAACAGAAAGACTGGGGACTGAGTTCTGAAAGAGACTGGCAGGGCTGTTTTCTTCCTCCCTTTCTTCAGGATGGGGAGGGAAGAGCTCCACACACTTCCTGTTCTAAAGAAGAGAACTGAATTCTCAAAGCAGCTCCTGGAGCTGTTCCATTTCAGGAGTGAAAGGAGGGTAGAAAGCAAACAGCCTCCCGCATGATACCTTCAAGATGCATGTTTTAAACAGGGCTGTATTCTGAAATCTGGCCATTGGACACTCTCCCCATTTTTCATGGTGTGAACAGCTCCACACACTGCCTTCTCAAAGATGCCTGTGTGATTTACGTTTCCCATTTTAGAAATTATGAACTCTATAGCTGGAAAGGAGAAAGTTGTACCTACAAGCTTACAGAATGCTGCTGGGATCTTCCAAGCTAGAGAGCTCTCTTTCTTCTATGAAGGAAGAAACCAAAAGATATGGCCACAATCTCCACAATACAACCCTGTTTAACACAGGGACAGCATCACGGAGAATGTGTGCAAGCAGCTACTATTCACACTGGGCTGTTCAAAGTAGTATAGCATTAATTGTGGCTGTCTAATCTTTCCAGCTTCATATCTGTCCTCAGCGGTGGAAGATATATCCACGGGGGAAAAAGATGTACAGGGCAAGGGAAAAAGGGAGACTCAACCCAGTGGGGCAAGGAACAAATGATTACACTTTATTTGATTTGCAAGGTAGACCATAAGACATATCCATGGGCAGAGAGTAAAAAGTGTTATTGACTATGAACAATGCAGATGTATAGTTGAGCCCATTTGAATACTTTTCTGTATGGCCTTTTTGTCCCAAGAATATGGTTGTGTACACTACAATATCAACTTAGGAATTCTCAAAAGCAAGTTCTAAATGACCTCCTTGGTCTGAACTTCAGTCAATACAAATTACATACATCTCCTTTACGGAATAATTACATTTATATTCATTAAGCTAATCAGAAAATTATGAACCATAACTCACTACATTTATAAAATGCTTTATATTTCCGTTATAAAGATAGAAACCTCTTAACATTCAGTACATCATCTGATACACACAAAAATGTACAGGAAGTGTACATTTTCTTATGCAGGTTTTGCATAATAAAAGCTCAGAGGAGCTGCAATATTGGCTTCAAATTTTCCATAGGTATGACAGGAGCAAGCAATAAATAGGAAGTCCTGGCAGAGCCTAACCCTACTATCAGATGTAAAGATTAACAAGGAGTTTAAATCTCGGGTGGCCAGACTGTTTTCATAGGTTCATGAGTTAAACCATGGATTTCAAGTCTGGGTTGTTTCTCCCCAGCAACCCTCAATTCCAGGTTCAGACGCCACACTCAGCAACTCAGGGATGGAGCGTCCCCATATTGTTTAGCGCAGTGGGAGCAGGCGAGCCATCTGGAGCCAGCATGCTCACTCCTGAAAAACCCACCTCTGTTTAAGTGTGGGTTGTTGTGGTGTCTGAACTAGCCCTCTGTCTGCAGCCACTTCCTTTCATTTTCCAAAACGCAGGAGAACATGGGAATAGAAAGGTAACTATTCTTACGTCAACAACTTTACTGAACTCTGTTGTGATTATACTGAGATATTTTTTAATTTAATCTAAATACAAGGCACAAAGCAATGCAACTCTAGAACTCTTCAAAATGCTGTACCTGCTCTCATTCGTCTCCGGGGTTGTATTTGCAAATAAAGTCCGAACCAACTGTTTGGGAGCTGGACCTACAAATAAATCAATGTGTTACTTCATATCTATCTATCGTTAACACATCTATATCAAATATATGATAGTGATTATAAGCATGTTTGATGACAGAGAAATACAGAAAGAAAGTACTGGCGTTTTTGTAGTTGAAGTACTAACATTTAAATGCCAGAAACAAATCAACGTTTGGTGTAATTTTTTTGCTTTACTGCACACAGTTTCTATTACTGAAGGTTTACACCTGGCCATTGAAAAAGTTTTGTAACCAAATTAAATGCAAATATAACTCGAAGAGAATCCAGGAATCAAGAGTTAAATTCCTAAAGTAAGAGATTTCACTATGCATGAATGATCCCTCCCTAGACACATATTCGGTTTCTCCTAAAAGCATAAAGCTTTTCTGGTGGGGAGAGCAATCCTATGGCCACTAGATACTGTCTAGAAGGCCATTGGATTTTTCAGTTTACTGGCTCCGAACTCAGAGATAGCACTCCAAGCTCGGAGCCAGGAAACTGCGCTCCCTCACCCCCCGCATCCTCCTTGTAGCCTGCGCGGAGAGAACTGTGGTGGCTGCCTCTCCGTACTCGCAAAACAGAGTGCGGAGAGGCGAAAAGGGGGAGTTCCCGGGGTCAGGGAGGAGACCATGGAAACCCCTCTACAGTCTGCAGGCCCATTCCCATCCATGTTCCAAAGACCCAGCTAATGCAGGGCAGGCAGAGTGCAGAGGAGAGGATCCCCTCCATGCTCTGCCCAAGCTGCATAGGATAGTTGCCAGCCTACAACTTCAGTGGTTGGCAACTATGTTGATAGGATTACACCCTAAATGATCTTCAGCCAAGATCCTGAAAGTGTCAGGTTCTACCTCTCAATTTTTAAACAAGGTATGGATTCATACAAGGAACCTCCCACAACATGATGCCCTTCAAACGTTTTGAACTCCAACTCCCAATGGTCAGGAATACCGGGAGTTGTAGTACAAAACAACTGGAGGGCACCAAGTTAGAGAAAACTGTCCTACGCAATGTCACATAATTTAGGACTGTATAGGTCAAATCCAGCACCTTACATTGAACGCTAAACAAATCAGGAAACATTACAGCTGTGTTGTGTTAATACATAGAGAAGTGAAGGCCAGGAAAAAACCTGAAAAAAAATAGGGAGGGGGAATGTTTTTTTCCGGATGGGTTTAAGGACCGTTTTCATTTCCCCCCCGAAAATTGGAAAAACTGAACAGTTTTGGATTATGAAAAAAAATTGGTTTACAATTTAAGACAAAATATTTATATATTGTTCCCCAGGCTTTACTCCCTGTAAAATGATTTCTAAAAACTATGTAATAAGAACACTTTTATAGAAAGACTAGAGATGTAACATGTCTGGAAATAATGAAGCCATGAGGAAAAGATTTTTTAATCCTCTTTGTAAGATTCCCAGCATAGTTAGTTCTTTGATTCATTATTAAAATTATTGATCTAAAGTATATTTTACTGATACACATTTATACTCAGTTTCCCAACAGGTGAATATAGTCACTATTGTGCATTCTTGAATATAAAAGTGCATTCATGACAGTTTGGGTTTTGATCCAATGTTTCTGATCTGTGTTTCTGAGGCTGTAGTAGCCATTTAATGAAGTTCTAAACTATCCAGACAATAATTACAAATTTACTAACTGAGTTGGAAAAGTTTTAAAATACAATGATAATTTCAGGAGCAAATTAAGTCATACATAAAATACCTTTAGGAAGAGAAAGGCTACTTTATGTTCCTAAAGCAGCCCTCCACAACCTGGTGCCCTCCAGATGATTTGGACAACAGTGCCCAGCATTCCTGATCATTGGCCATGCTGCTGGAGGCTGACAGGAGATGCAATCCAAAATATCTGGAGGGTGCCAGGTTGGGAAAGGCTGTCTTAAACCAACAAAATGACTTTAGATCTGTAAATAACTCGAAGAAAACAAGTATTGCTTATTTTTCCATTTTTCCAATATTGCCCATTTTTTCACCCTCCTCAGACAGAAAAAACATGCTTTTTTCCCATGGCCTCAACATTTCCAGAAATTTTACATCTCTACTTAAGCCTCAAGTTTGGGTTAGGGCTGGTATGTCCTGGGTTGCTCTGCAGGAACAGGGGCCTTGGGAAACCCTAGCTGGGCAAGACAGGCTGAGTGGTCCACCAGGATAGCTTGCCAACTGTCTTGTAGTATACTGTGTGGATGGGGAGATGTTCCACTCTCATGTAAGGGTTAGGGTTACACCTCAGGGTAGGGTTAGGGTTGGTAAGGCCAGGTTCCCTGTGCAGGGACAGGGGCCTAGGGAAAGCTAGGGTCTTTAAAGCCTGGGAACAGTGTCCTTGGGAACTCCTCACTGGGCAAGAACAGGCTGTGGTATACCATTTCAATGGGAACATGTTTCTACTTCACATCAGGTTTAGGGTTAACCCTCGGGTTAGGGTTGATAAGCCTCAGTACTTGGATGGGAACAGGGGCCTCAGGAATGCCTTGCTGGGCAATCCAGGCTGAGTGGTCCACCAGGACAGTTTGCCTACTTGTCTTGGAGTATACCATGTGGATGGGGAGATGTTCCACTTTCATGTGAGAACTGGGCTAAGCCTCAGGGTACAGATGATAAGGCTTAGGTCCCTGTGCATGAACAGGGGCCTTGGGAAAGCCAAGCTGAGCCAGACAGGCTGAATGGTCCACCAGGACAGCTTGCAAACTCTCTTGGAGTATACCATATGGATGGGGAGATGTTTTCAGTTTCACGTGAGGCTTAGGGTTAAGTCTCAGGTTAGGGTTGGTAAGGCCTGGTTCCCTTTGAAAGAACAGGGGTCCCGGGAAAGCATAGCTGCGCCAGACAGGCTGAGTGGTCTACCAAGACAGCTTACCGATTCTCTTTCAGTATACAGTGTGGATGGGGAGATGTTTCGTGTGAGGGCTAGGGTTAAGCCTAGAGATATGCAGACCAGGAAAAAACTCATAAAAAATAGGAATGTTTCCCTCCTGTCCCTGGACCATTTTTATCTGCAGAAATAAGCCACATGGGGAAATTCACCCATAGTGGCTTCTTGTTACATGCAAACTGGGTCACAGCGTGGCTAGGCTGGTTTGTTAACCACTCCAGCCACCCACCCTCATGGGGTTCGGATATCATGACAACCCATACCAAGAGAGGATAATTAGGGAAATCAGCCGGCACATGACCGGCATGCACAGGGGTGTTTAACAAGACACCATGGCTTATTAACTACGCTCGTGTCGTGCAAACCATCTCAGTGCATCTGCACGTGGGAATTTCCAGAATGAATAGTAGAGTGGGGATGGGGGAAAATAGCTGACTGTTTTTTATTTTTGCAAAGCTAATCACTGTTGGTTCTTCCAGTGAGCTCATTACAGCAACAGATGGAGGACAGAGTTCCCCGGATTGGTTTGATCATCGTGATAGCATACACTACCCAGATTCCAGCACCAGGCCGACTATCCTGTTGTTGCCTGGCCTGACAGGAACGAGCAGGGAATCCTACATTCTCCATATGATTCAGCAGAGCAAAGCACTGGGATATAGGCATAGTTACTTCCACTTGCTGATGTTTCTATTTCACCAGTTCAGATTACATTTGCACAATTGCAAAGCTGCAGTCATTTATAGTGGGTGAAAAGAATGGCACAGACAAAGCTGGAAGAGGAGACTTTCCATCCCTTCTTTTGCCCTCACCTTCTACCTATCAGCCTCACAGATCTTTGCAAGAGGTTTCTTTGGGAGCCATCTCCAATAGAGAAGGCTCCCAGTGGCCACCGCTACCACAACAGGAAGCCAGCTGTGAGCTGGAAGTCTGTGGCTCAACTCTGACCAACTATGAACTCTGTCAGCAGCCTTAGGCAGATGACTATCATTTGTACTGAAGGCTGCAATCCTATGCACTCCTAGAGATGTGAAGGTCCAGAAAAAAACCAGAAAATTCAGGAAAAAAACACACTTTTTTTGCAGGGGAGTTTGAGGACCGTTTTTGTTTCCCCCCCCAAAACTGAACAGCTGTGGATTATGAAATATTTTCTTTTAGAATTTAAGACAAAGTATCTATACATTGTCACCCAGCTTTTACTCCCCTGGAAATGATTTCTAAAAACTATGTAATAAGAAGACTTTTATAGACAGACTAGAGATGTAATATGTCTGGAAATAACGAAGCCATGGGGAAAATATTTTGTAATCCTCTCTGTAAGATTCCCAGCATAGTTAGTTCTTTGATTCCTTATTAAAATTATTGATCTAAAGCATATTTTACTGAGAGACATTTATGCTCAGTTTCCCAACATGTGAGCAGAGTCACCACTGTGCATTCTTGACAGCTTGGGTTGTGTTCTATAGAGTCCTGTGTTTCTGATGCTGTAGCAATCATTTAGTGAAGTTCTAAAGTATTCAGACAATACTTACAAATGTACTAACTGAGTTGGAAAAGTTTTAAAATATACTGATAGTTTTATGAGCAAACTAAGTCATACATAAAATAACTTTAGGAACAGAAAGGCTGCTTTATGTTCCTAATGCAGCCCTCCCCAACCTCTCGATGTTTTGGACTACAGTGCCCAGTATTCCTGACCACTGACCATGCTGCCTGACACTGATGGAAGTTGAAATTCACAGTATCTGGAGGGCACCAGGTTGGGGAATGCTTTCTTAAAGCAACAAAGTGACATTAGATCTGTAAAGAGTGCTAAAAAATAAGTATTGCTTATTTTCCAAATGTTTTCAAAATTTCCAATTTTTCAAAAAAACACACCCAGAAATATATTTGCTTTTCCCCATGGCCTCGAAATGTCCAGAAATTTTACATCTCTAGTAAAGACAAGACAAGAAAAGCTCACAAACATAAACAAGGGACAGGGCATAGTGTAGTGGTCAAGCTTTCATGCAGAAGACTCAGTTCAGTACTTGGCATCTCTAATGAAAAGGATGTCACAAAATAGGGTTCAGAAGAACCTCATCTACTGCTCTGCTGAGATACTGCCCATCAAAGTAGAAAATGCTGGGCTAAATGGATTCATGGTCTGACTCACTGTAAGGCAACTTTATATGTTCAAATACACCAACATTAAGATAGGGAATAACTAGCAGAGTAGCAGCATTTCCAAGAATAATTTCAGTGTTACAGTATATAACAGATAACCAAGAGGCCAAGTTCATTCAAGTTATTTTTGGATGAGCGTTATTTCCAATTCTTAGTAGTTAGCACTGGCTAAGACCTGATTTGGAGTACTGAAGTCAGCTCTGAGAACCAGAGTTCAAAAGAAAAAATCAGAGGAAAGTTACAAATATCCAAAGAGGAGGAAAGACTAAAGGAAATTGATACCTTATCCTATAGCAGAACAGCACACAATTTGTAATGAACAAACCCAATCCAGCTATTCATAATACAGGATAGAACTGTAAACTACTTGTTTTTGCTGCCTGATTGGGGCAAGGAGGAGGTTGCCCATCTCCTGGCAGGGCACAATGCAAGGCTAGTGAGATATGTTTGCTATGTTGGGTCTCAATTTGTGCAGGTCTGCTCTGTAGAAAAGACAATGGCCACGTTTGGACATCGTTGGCTTAATAAGCTACCCATAGTAGCTTATTTTTGGAATAGTCCACAATGCCCTGCCACACAACTGGGCTAATAAGCTACTGTGTGTAGTTTATTAAGATACTGTGCCTAATCTGACCCATCCCCCTGTTCCTTGTCCCACTACAGTCCTCCTGCCTGAGCAGTGGTGCTGTTTCACCCATTCATTAGATCGCAGCATGGGCTACAAGGAGTGAAATCCCGGTGTGCACCAAAAAGGGGGTGGCACAAATAAACCCTTGGAAGTTTGCAAGATCGTGACCAAACTTCACATGCAGCCTCTCCTAGTCAGGAGGCACCTGATGCACCATCAAACCCCTGTGCAATTACTCCAAAGGAGGGAAAATCCCAGGTGCACCAAAAAGGGGGTGGCCCAAATAAACCCTTGGGGGTTTGCAGGATTGGGACAAAAGTTTTATTTTTCCTTTGCACAGTCCTGAATTTGCATATTTTCAGAGTTGTGAACAGGGATCTTTTCCTCAATACCTTTTCTTTTACGCAAATGCACATTTTCACAGTAGTGATCAGGGAAGTCTGTGATTGTGTAACTTTGCTGTAGTGCGATCTGGGATTGTGCGATCTGGGAAGGCTAGCATTCTCAGCAGAGGAGGCTGTCATCGTGTTACTTTGCAGCTGCAGGATTGCATAATCCGGGAAGGCTGGCCAGAAAAAGAAAAAGGGGGTGGGAGCTATAACTCCCTGACAGTTTGCTAGAATGGAGTAAATTGCACAGGTGGGATGCCTTCATGGGGAGGTTCCAGATGCTGCAGTAGATAATTGCCAAACTGCATTTCTTCAGGGAAAAGTGAGCAGTTCTTTCCCTATTCCCCTACTTCCCAAGTTGTGCAGTTTCATAGTGATCAGGGAAGCCTGTCATTGTGCAACTTCACTGTAGCGGGGTAGCACAATAGCGCGAGGGTGTTATCGTACTAGGGGAAAGCTGTCATTTTGTAACTGTAGCGCAGTATCAGGTAAGACTGTGTTTGTTTGGCTTTTTCCAAGATCTGACAAGACCCTGGGCTGCTTGTCAGATCTTAGAAAAAGGGCTCTGCAGGCTGGAGCAAAGCGACTGCAGCAGTTTTGGCTGCTCTTGCCAGCCAATCTGTAGGCAATCGGAATAAGCCATGGTGAGCTCCAGATGACACAATAACCCATGGTAGGTTAAATAACCCTTACTGAAGGCCGTGGGTTATCAGAGTGGCTTATTTTAGCCAAATAAGCCATTGTGGGTCAAAAGAATTCCTGAAAGTCGACATGATATCCAACAATGGGTTAAATAAGCCATTGTGGCTTATTTAACCTATCGTGGGTTATTGTGATGTCCAATCCCATTCAGTATGAAATATGCTAGCAGTGCTCCTGAACTGCATAAAGGATACTAGTGCATGCTATAGTATAGACCAAGGTAGGCAGTATGTTAACATACCAGCAAGTACACTTAATTAAATGCTAACATTCCAACAGTAAGACCAACTCAGCAAAGGAATGTGCTGCTTAGAAAAGTTGTAAGTGACCTTACCTAGATGTTTCAAGAAAAGTCTAGTCAGCTGTCATGACTACTTTAAGTATAGATTATACTGTTAGATTTCACAATCTATACTATCCTTTCTGATTCATGGTTCTACAACTGTACAGACAAGTGTTTCCTGCAATGCAATAATTAGTAACTTAAGATTCAACTACCAACAACCTCCACAGAAGTGATAAATTTATGAAAATGTATAGAACTTGTATTTTAAAATTCACCTTGAGATTTGATTTCTGCTGTATCTTTTTTTACTTGCTTCACTGGTGGCTGTGCTGAAATTATTTTCATTGGTGTATTTTCCGGACTTGAGTCCAAGTGTAAGTTGAAGCTCTAAAGAAAGTATTGGAACATATTTTAGTAAAATATCTCACCAAATCAAAGACTTATAAAAACCCATGTAAATGACAACAGATCCAATATTGGCAGACAGAATGCAATAGTTGGGGAAGCATAAACATCCAAGTTAATAATTCTTGTTTAATCTGAATACCTTCTTACATTGTGCTAAGTGCAAAAGCCGTTCCCATGATATTGAATTATAAATACTACTAGCTGGAAAAGTCTAGTGTTAACACATATTACAGACCACTTTTTGCACATTTAACTAATTATTAGTAGATTACCTCTTCGTTCTGCCCTTTCCATTGTTAGTTTGACAACAGAAAGGCTGTGGTACACTGCAGAATTGTCTGGTTGCACTTTTGAAAGGAAGTTCTGGAAAACTTCTGTTATGTTGTAAACAAACAGTGAATGTATTAGAAAGTGATCTGGTTCACAAATAATTTGAAGCTACATGGGTGAATTTCCCCATGAGACTTCTTGTTGTGGTGGCTGCCATTTGAATATTTGAGCAGCAGCGGGAGTGCACCACAGCTTGTTGTTACCTGGCGCAGGTGAGTTGTTGGGTGGTTGATAAGCCACCTGCAACTCTAAAACAGCCCATGGGTTTTAGGTGGCTTGCCAACCACCCCAACAACCCACCCTTGCCGGGCTTGCATATAATGGCAAGGTAAGGCGCGCCCTTGACCCCACGGCTCAAATATGGAACATGGCAGCTGCCACAGCAAACAACCCCACAGGGAAATTCACCCACAGTGACTTATTATGTGCAAATCGGGCCATTATCTCACAGTCAGCAAACTGTGCACAACTACGTAAAGTGAAATTAATACACTTTACTTAGAAAGAGTAGCAGCAGGGATGCACAAACCGGCTCATTTTGAAAAGATTGGACTGTGATATATTGAAGTTACTGCACAAAGTGCCTCACAAACCATTACTATTCAAGGTAACCTCATACTGAAATGTATAAAAGGTATGCTATAATCATACAACAATATTACAGCTAATTACCTCATCTGGTGTTGACTCAGAACAATGTTTTGTCTCAAACAAACCATTTTCTATAGCCTGTATAGGGGGATGTTCAACGTGCGACATCTTATCTTTAGTCTGGATTCCTTCAAAGCAAGTTGTATTCAACTTCTGATCATGTGTTGTGTTACCATTGTGTGATTGTATCAATTTTCTTTTTGTTTCTGGCAGGTGTATTTCTAAAGCTCCTGTCTGCAGTCCTTCTGGAATGCTGCTCTTTAAAAAACCATGTTTTGGAGTACTTGAAGAATTTGAAGGAATTTTGTTCACATGATTAACCTTTGTTAATTTTATTTTGGTCCATTTAGAGTTTTTGTTTGCAGTTCTATGTCTGCCATTTACAGTACATTTGACAGGCATTCCTTTTTTGCTAGGAAAAAATCGTTTACATTGGGAGTTCTGTTTAGTTTCCTCTTCAGTAGATATTGCAGTCTGTGGCAACTCCACTACTCTATCTCTTTCTTCCTCTTTTCCATATTCAGCATTAGGGGAATCTCTTTTTACCTCCACTGTGTCTGACTCAATCTCACCTGCAATTTCTTCACATAGCTCAAGAATGCTAATCTTTTTGGACTTCATCACATCCTCTGGTTGATAAGCAGGTTTTAGATACAACGAGGCTGGCAAAGCTCTCTTAGCTTTTGCACTGATTTTTCCATTTTTGTGCACTGACTTCTTTTCCTTACTTATTACACTACAAGTTGATGTTATAGAGCAGGAAATTGTGCTGACAGGTTCATTCCCAGATTCTTGAAGAATGCAATCAAAATTATTTCTTGATTCTATTAGCTTATCTTGAGAAGTGTTTAAATCATTAATTTCAGGATCCATTTCATGTTTTTCCTCTTTCAAAGAACCCATTTTCTCAAAACTTGATATTTCTCTTCCTAGGTTTTTACAGTCATCATTTTTCAGGGGCTTCTCTTCCATTTTCTGCTGGAAATGTTCCAGCTTTTCATTTTTAATACACGGAACATTTTTTTTCATCTGCATGCAATGTTTTGTAGTAGGAGCATGTGTTTCTTTAATTTTTCTACCACGCAAGGATATTGTAGGTACAACAGATATGTGCTGCAATCTTGGTGACTTTCTAGTTTGATGCTCATCATGTGAAACAGTATGTTGTGACTTAGAAAGATCCTGTACCATCTCCTTCCGAGATACTTCCTTAGTTTTTCTGAAATGTAACTGCTCTTGCCTAATTCTGACAGTATTTTTGTTAGAATTAGTACCCATCGACCTTGTAGCTATTTTTCCCTGGTCAGAATCACAAGTTCTTTTGTCACTGAAACATTTAGTCCGTGATGGTTCAGGGTTTTGAGGAGCTGATTTTTTTGCACAAGGATGTTTGGAATTCTGAACCTCTAAGTTAACATTGCTATTTTTAAGATATTTATCAGTTTTAATGCTTCTATCCTTTTTGGCATTTTCTTTCATCAATTTTGTTTCAGAACACAGGTTCTTATGTGTAGCTTTAATGTGCAATGCTGAATGTCTATTACATACAGCTTCAGCAGAACACTTTTTAGTTTCTGCAGATATCTTCTTTTGCTTCTTGCTTTCATGGGAAGTCTTACTTTTGACAACACTGGGTTTTCCTTTCCCTCTTGAACAGATTTTGGAGGAAGCCTTTGTAGAGTTCATATATTTAGCATGGTTTGTCTTGGAAGTCTTCAGGGATGTTTTTGTAGAAGATAATTTACCTAAGGACTTTAAGGATGTTCTTTTCACACATACTGTTTTACAGGTTTTCTTCTTTAATTCATTTAGAGTCTGCTTGGAGTGTTTTTGTGCTCGTTTAGTTTGTGAAGATGGTCTAGACGATCTATGTATGGGTTTATTGAGAGCTGACCTGTTAGTTTTAGTAGAGATTTTGTGCATTTCTTTCTTCAGAACTGTCTTTTTATTTGATACATGTTTGGCATCGAGCAATTTTCTTTCTTTGCTAGTTGTTACTGATTTACTATTCTTATCCAGTTTCCGCCGCTTAGCAGAGGGTTCTACTAGCACAGATTTTCTTTTCTGTGCTGCCATTTCTGAAAAAGACAAGTAATACGTCATTTCTACAGTCTTTCTAACAGCCTCTGTGTAAATTAGAACTTAATTGCAAAGTTTAGTGTGATGACTTGGCTTACTCACAGGTACTTTTTTTATAAGTGAACTCTGTCTCAGTAGATGAAATGAACTGATCTGTGAAAAACACATTCCTTATACATTTGCATCCAAAGATAGCATTACATATCTCCTATAAACACAGAAACAACAAAATATTATTGGAAATGTCAGTATTTTACAGATATCCCCAAGTTCAATTACTTGGACCTGTATTTCACATTACAATAGGGGAACTTACTTCCAAGTAAATGCATTCAGATTTCAATTGGTTTCCTAATTCTGTGAGAAGCTGAGAACATTTTGCAAGCCACATATTAAATAAGCATGTGTTTTAAATAAAGTGACCAAATCTTCGTATGCCTTATACTTTCACATAAGTGCAAAATGTGGTTCTGGGTCAGAATTCAGTGTTTTGATAATCTGATAGGTGTTTGTTTTAAAAGGAAAGCTTCTAGCCCCTGGGGCTGCTAATATAGGCTTGTTTGATGAAATCTCAGAGAGGAGCAGAGTCAGGGGGAAGTATCCTTCCATATCCTAAACAGTCTCTTAGCCTTTCTACAGACCAGGAAAAGTGAAATAAATAATGTAATAGAAAAAGACATACCTGAATTTGACACAGTTAAAATAGGTCACAAAATTCTGCTTTTCTCAAAATTCCGGTTTTCTCCTCACAGAACCTGGGTCACCACATTGCAGTATTTCGATTTTTAGGGAAAGGTTTTAGGGCAGAGTTTGAGGACACAGCATCAACTATAATATTTGGATTATATTCTTTATTCTAGTATTCTTTATTCAGTGTTCATATCGCTCTGTATCTTGTACTCTGTCTACCTCCTCACTATTGCAATCTTGAAGATTAAGCTAAATCCATTTTGAAAATCACAGCACTAACAATTAAGAATAAATATTTTTTCTTACCCTCTCAGGATGCCCCGTTGCTATTTCACTTTAGCCTCTAATAATGACCTTCTATTGTGTACAATTATTTTTAGATTTCTATTATTTTTGCCATTTCACACGCTTTCAGGGGAAAACAAATACTATTTATCAGCAAGTCTCCTTCTAAAACCTATTTTTCTTCCCTCTGATTAAGCAGGAATAAATCTAGACACAAACTATTAGTGTCACAAAATTCAAGAGGAAATACGGATAGATCATTTGACTGTTATGTAAGTTTCTTCTATTTATAATGCCAAGAAATTAGGATAGGTGCCCAGGTCCCCTTGCAGTTAAAACAATTAAAAAAAAATTGCCTGTGACTGGTATCTCAGCTGTTGCAAAAAACAACAACACCCCTAATTATCTATTAGTTATCATCAGTAGCCTTCAAACTGCCATAACTTTGTTCCATTATGATGGAACAAGACAGATATATAACAATAGATTTCATTACAGCATTTTTCTCTAGACAAATAAATAGTATTTGATGGCTAAAATTTACAGCCCATATCACCACAAAGGGCACCCAGCTATGGAAGACAGACAGAATGGCAACAGAAAAGCAGTATTTTGATATGTGATCAAATCTCTAACAAATTTTGATTTGAACAGAAAGGTAAGTCATGTAAAGCTCTTTCCACCTATACTATTGGACCAAGGTGTGTTTGTAGCATCAGTAATTCCAGTATTAAGCATTCTAATGCTTCCTATTCCCATGACAGAACTCATTGTCCCAATTGTGAGAGCACCTGACTTGTGTACAAGGCCAGATTTTGACAGGAGGCGAAGTCAAAACTTTATGTCTGTTAGAAGTACATACATACTAACTGTATTGCACACACATTATTTGTGTCTATACAAATATAGACACACAAGTCTCCACAAATACAGACATATCACACACTTCCTCCAAGAAGCTCTCATTGGCATACAAGGTCTCCCCTCTCCCATTTTATCTTCACAATAACCCTTTGATGTACTTTCAGCTGAGAGACAGTGATAGGCTGAAGGTGAGACTCATGGCTGAGTAGGATTTGAAACCCTGGTCTCAGGCCAGAACTATAACCACTACAACACAATGGCTATGGAAATGGGCAATAACTGTAAAAATTACCCAAGGGATAACTTCTATGCTTGAAAGACCACAAACACTATGGCACTGGAGGAAAGCGTCTCTATAATAATTTCCAACTCTGCTTTAGTTAAGGGTCTCTTCACACATGCTTTTAGGTATAAACACAAGATTCTATATACCTAAAAATATAAAGTGTGAATGTGATAAACAGATGTCTCAGAATCCCTGTATCATTCAGGTACACTTGTCAAGGAGCCAAGATTTGTTGCAGTCCCCTGTTTCATGTACACTTAAGGGCAATCTTGGGCTTGTTGTATAATGGGTAAAATGGCTTGTGGCCAGCTCCACACCTTATATAATAAAACCAACTGCTGCAGGTATACTAGCATTTTCTCAAGCAATACATGAAGTATGGGTGATGTACACATTAAACACCATGTACATGTGTCTCGAAACCATGGCCCAATCCAAGTTCTAAGACACATGCGTATCTGGGTGTTTAAATAATCCGTATTTGCTGTTGGAAGACACTTGTGTAATATCAGCTCACATATAAAGCATGGAGTTGCTCTCAGAGGTGGGTCAACATCGAGTGCAGAGTAGAATACACGAAGCTATTTTGCAGCACCTCTGTAAAGCAAGGCTAGCTGTTGATTTGGAAGCAAAACCAAACCACAGTACACAAACCATGGTTTGAAATCCTGACTTGGCAACCACTATGAAAACTGCGGTTTGTTCAGAGGGCACTGGTTTGGCCAGCCCAACCAACCACGGCTTGACTTTACAAACCATGTTTTGGCATGATGCCTGAACCAACTCTTAGAGAGGTTTGGGTGGGAAAGAACTACGAGGCAGGAAGGCCAAACGGTGGAGCCATACAGAGTTCCATAAACACTCCCCACGCCCCCATATATTTCGAAAACCCAATATATTTAGAGTGGAGCACTAGCACAACCGTATGGAGAGCTTCAAAGTATCAATTTACCTCAGGCATCCCTAATTTATTATAAATCACTTCGAGCCTCTATGAGGAAAGGGGGTCCAAATAAAAGTAACACGATGCATAATTGGGGGGTCGGGGAAGGGAAAACAGGGGCAGGTGCGTCGAGCCAGCCCCCTCCCTTCGCTGCCAGTTTCTCGCCTCCCACAAAGCCAGATTTTTCCCCAGTAGATACCAGAACTCGGCCCCGCGCCGCCCCACCCTCACCGGGTCCCCAAACCCAAACTGCGGGGTGGGGGCGCAGGAAGGCAGCGTCGCGGGCGGGCGAAGGCCACATCGCCTCCGAATACTTATCTCACTTTTTATCCCCGCCCCTCCCTGAGACTGTATGAGGAAGGAGAGCAGCGTTGTCATTTACCTCCGGGGGGATGAGGTAGAAGCGAGTCGACCGAGTTGCCCGCTCACAGCACGAGCCGCGTTTTGACGGCGGAGGAATGACGGGGGGGGGGGGGACGCCTCCGTGCAGGGACAAAGTCGCTTTCGGCGCGCGCGCCGCTCACCACGGCGTCAGCGTCTCTCGCGCAGATTCCTCATGTCACCCGGCCGGCGCTGAATAACAGCGAGAGAGAAAAGGGAAGCGAATAGAACGCCTCCTCACATCCGGGTATCGCAGAGTCCCAAGGGCGCCCACAGTCTGAAATCAGCTTCCTAGAAAGATTTCCGGTTCTTCATTGCAGCGCTTAGCGTTCGCCATGTGCGGGCCAATGTATTTAAAAACACGACAACAGCAACACTCAAAACAACGGCGTTTATATAGGCTCCTCCTTCACTGTAGTGCTTCGAGATGTTATAGCCGTCAACTCCCTCCTGCGCATTTTTTAAAAAGCAAGTTTCATCTCGTTTCCCCTTAGTAGAGCTCTTCTGTTTTTATGAGGAGAAGTTCAACGGAGAGAGTGGCGGAAACAGTAAATGCTTCACTTGTTGAAAGCATTTATGTATCAAATATAAATATTATGTATGTGTATATATATATATATATATATATACACACACACACATATATATATATATATACACACACACACACCTCCTGCACTTTCTGCCACAACGAAGAGTTTTTCCATTCCACAACTTTCAAACAATAAGGGAGTACGGAAGGAAAGATGAGAAGGGAGCATAAACTTTGGCTTTATTTATTTGACTTATATCTTGCCTTTCCACCAAAAAAATGGCGCTCAAGGCTATTTGCTTGAAAGAAAAGAGAATACCTATCTGTAAAGCTCATGGGGGGCGGGCGGGGGGGGCGTCAGGCATATAAATCTGTGCAAGCAATCCAAATATGCCCTTCAGCTGCTGTTGATGATAGGCTGCGTGTTCAAATATGGAAAGGGAAGTGAGACCTTCGGTCCATTGGCTGACAGGCGGTGGGGACTTGTCATTCCAGTGCTGTTGTAAGACAAGCCTCTCGGCGGCCAATATTTCAATATCATAAAACATCGCAATAAAATCATATTGAAGAAGTCACACACCGACGATAGTAACTTTTATTGGTGCTGATTGTATTTTATTGCTGTTGTATTATATTATAGGTTATTGTATTTGTATTATTGCTGTTAGCCGCCTTGAATCCCATTTGGTGGAAAGCCGCAGTCATTTAACAAATCAGTATATTCAGCCAAACAAAGTCATTTTAAAATCACCATTAAAGAAGGTGCGCCAGTCCCTTCCAAAGGTTGCGTGCCAGGCCGCCCATTCAGGAATTCGGCAAGTGAAGCCTCTCCAGCCTCACCATGGGCAAAAGCTGGGGGTGATGGGAACTGTAGTCCAAGACATCTGGAGGATACCAACCTGGGGAAACCTATTTTAACTTCTCCGCTCTCTCTATTCTTTCTTACCACAACCGCCAAGAGTCCAAGCTGTGGTTTTGAAGAACTGAAGAGGCCTGCTCCAACTGAAAGGACTGAAGGAGCAGGCTCAGAAGAACTTTGGGGGACAAGAAAGTATGACTGTTTCGAAGCACTGCAACGAAAGGGAGCCTCTAACTGCCGTTTTGCTGCAGGCTCCCTATCGATTCTTGTATACTTCCAACATTCTTGCCCCACAGCTGGAGGACTCTAAGTACTGCATTGTGGAGCCAGAAGTATGAGAGCTTCTCATAGGCATGTATTTTCTCCCTCTTTGCAGCGACACCATTTCCGCCCGACCCCCAACGAGCAGCCAGCTGACGACTGACAGTTATGCCGACACCTCCCCCAACAGGCACTCCAGCTTCAGAAACGGATTTCCGGCCACGAGCTTTAGAAGGTGCGTCTGCGCATGCGTGGCTGCGCTTGTAGCGGGCTCTGCAACAAGATGTTGCAGTGTGTACTTGTCCTGTTTAACCTTCTGCAAACACCGTTCCGTACCCTCTCCAGCACTATGTCTATTTCGTATGCTCAGTCCGCATTGAGCTGGGGCGGGGCGGGGGTGCTCATTAGGATTTTTCACTCTCAAGTTTTTGTACTTTTGCAAATTTTAGAGTTCCCCTGAGCCTGCTGATATCTTCCTCTTGTGCCTAGGTAGCGCCGTTTTTGCTACGTAACAACCAGCAGCCAGATTTTTTTATTATAAGATTATAGTCCTCAGTGTTTGCTCCTCCTTCCCGCCCAATAAACATAGGATTCCCTCGGCGCAACAGTGGCCTCTGTTGGCCCCCATGGAGTAGAAGTCAAGGAGACTGAATTACGAGGTGATGAGCATTTGCCTGCAAGAAGGAGCCGCCTCGTAAGTTTGTTGTATCTCAGAGTTACTAGTCCTGGGAATAATCTTGCTACACGGAAATATACAATGAGGGGGTTCGATTAAAAAATACTGCATCTTCATTTTCTGGCTCGCGTAGCCAATTAAAACTGGAACATTTTGGGATTTATTAAGCCCAGGGGAAGGAGTTTATAGGTCAAACGCAGGATATAGCAATGCTCTTAGATGTACAAGGAAGATAGGATTAAAACAGGTTTGGGATGGTTTACAATATTAAACTAAGTATATTAAATCAATGCCATTATAAATATGTACAGCTTTCCTGAGTAAAAACAGTTAAGAAAAGTTCTGTTTAAAAATTTCTCTTTAATGAGGTTCTTCTAGCCCCTGTTGCTGTATCTTGACTTGGCAACACTGAGCAGAAAACTGAATTTGTAACGTAATGCTACTTTTGGCTTTGCTAGGGGATTTTTCCCTCAGCTGCCATCCCATTTCTAACACATTCACTTGAAAGTCTCACTAATGTCAATTACATTTCTGACCAAGGCCAGAATCCTATGCATTTTTTCTTGGGAATAAGTCCCAATGAGTTCAGTAGGACTGGCTTTTGTGAGTAGATGTTTGTTTCGGGGTCCAATTCAGAAATAGGTCCCACTGTATTTAATGTGCATACAATGTCTGCCTTCTAAATTTGTTAGAATCATACTTTGGTTTTAGAATTTAGCAGTGTGACTTTAAAAAAAAAACCTTTATCAAAGCCTCCCAAGCAGATCTCATACTAAATTCATCTTATTAACAGGGTAGTAAATTGCCAGGCTTTCTTTTGAATGCTTGCTTCCAAAGCACTTTTCAGGGAGACAGTGTGTGACCTGGCTGAGTGGAAACTTTGAGCAGCTGCAGGTCTATTATTATTATGGTTTTGGGAGCAGGTTTATTTATAACTCATTTTAGATAATAATTTATAACCCTGCTTGATCTTGCAACCAATGCATGCTCTGCTTTTGCCTACTTCTGTAAGGGAGAAGGCACAGGATAATGTAACCATTTTTAAGACATTCAGGGCACAATCCTATCCATGTTTAGACAGAGAAAAGGCCTACAACTCCCAGCATTCCCCAACCAGCTTTGCTGTAGGCCTTTTTGCGCTCCAAAGCTTCAGTATTCTATTAGAATGATAAAAGTGGAGATGTGTGGCCATTCTCGGTACTGGGTGGGGATGAGGCAGATGGATTGGCCAGCACCAGCTCCTTTCACCTGCTGTGAACGCCATTTACCTCCCTGTTTGGTCCTTTACTGTCCAATGCAGTGCCTAGAAGTGGTGCTGCACCTCAGTTGTGTGGCAGATACCATTTTGCTAGGAGCAAAAGGCTCATCAGAACTCCATTCTTTAAATATGAATGCAGAAATGGGTGTATATGCCAGGGAAATGAGGGGAAACAGGATTTAGTTGTTGTTCAGTCGTTCAGTCATGTCCGACTCTTAGTGACCCCATGGACCATAGCACGCCAGGACTTCCTGTCCTGCGCTCGCTCCCGGCATGTGCTCAAGTTCATATTCATTGCATCGGTGATGCTATCTAGCCATCTCATCCTCTGCCGTCCCCTTCTCCTTTTGCCTTCAGTCTTTCCCAGCATCAGGGTCTTTTCCAGAGAGTTTTCTCTTCGCATTAGGTGGCCAAAATATTTGAGCTTCAGTATCTGTCCTCCCAATGAGCAGTCAGGGTTGATTTCCTTTAGGATGGACTGATTTGACCTCCTTGCAGTCCAGGGGACTCGTAAGAGTCTTCTCCAGCACCACAGTTCGAAAGCATCAATTCTTCGGCACTCAGCCTTCCTTATAGTCCAGCTGTCACAGCCATACGTTACTACTGGGAAAACCATAGCTTTGACTATACGGACCTTTGTCGGCAAGGTGATGTCTCTGCTTCTTACTATGCTGTCTAGGTTTGCCATAGCTTTCCTCCCAAGGAGCAAGCGTCTTTTAATTTCATGGCTACAGTCACCATCTGTAGTGATCTTGGAGCCGAAGAAAGTAAAATCTGTCACTGCTTCCATTTCTTCCCCTTCTATATGCCAGGAAGTGATGGGGCCAGATGCCATGATCTTAGTTTTTTTAATGTTGAGTTTCAAACCAGCTTTTGCACTCACCTCTTAGTTAGATGGTATTTAAAGAGGAAAAGAGGTAAAGTATACAGAAAAATGCAGCAAGCTGGAGCATTGGGAGCAGAGCACATTCAGCTGTATACAAGAGGGGCCCCCTTCTCTTCTTCCCCTGCCATCCAATACACATAACTGTTTTTGCTCTCTACTCTACTCACCAATCCTTGGCTCTTACTGGGAATAAAAAACCCCTTAAAACAAGCAGCCATACAGGGATCCCTAATGCTGCTTTGACAATTGCTCAGCTGGTATTCTCCAATTAGTTGTAGCCTGGCAGATGACATCGCATAAACTCTTTCCACCTCCAGGCTTGGATCTATGTACTGAACAGTGTGTTCATAGCCCTGCCTGCCCTCAACTTCTAGGGATAGCAAAGCCAGTTCCTTTTTATGGGGCTGAAGCCAGCAGAAAGAGCTACTGGGAACAGTAGAAAACCATCACAGTGTTGTTCTCAGTGCTGACTACACACATTCTCTGAGCCTCTCCAAGCTTCTATAAATCATATAAATGGTCAGCCCCCTTCTTGGAAGCAAACCCTGGTATGTTTTCTGGACTAAGTTTCTTTGCAATGATTTTTTTTAGAATTTAAGACAAGCTGTTTATATATTATTGCGCAGCCTTTACTGTCCCTGAAATGATTTCTAAAAACAATGTAGCCTTTTTTTTAAAGAAAGGCTAGAATAATGAATGGAAATAATGAATCCATGGGAGGAAATGTTTTTTAATCCTCTCTGTAAGATTCCCAGCATAGTTATTTCTTCCATTCCTTATTAAAATTGTTCATCGAATGTATCTTTTACTGATAGACATTAAAGGATGCTCCATAATGCTTAGTTACCCAACGTGTGAGCAGATTTACCATAACATCATATGGAAGAAAATGTGCATTCTTGAAAGTTTGGATTTTGTTCTACAGAGTCCTGTGTTTCTGGGCTTGTTCTGGTTAGATGCTGTACCAGTCCATTAATGTCATTCTAATCTAAAATCCACGTGTGAAAGAAATGTGGTAGGTTATCCTGCCACTGTCACCAGATGCGACAAAACAGCATGTGGGTTATCCCACTTGTGTTTCTTTTTTTTAATTAACTTTGGAGCTTGGGTCTATAGAATGCACTGCCACAGTTTCTAATAACATTCTCAATTAGACCTCACCACTAGGTAGTGCTGCCTTAGCTATAAAACCTTTAAACTGCTGCAATTAGAATAAACTCTCTCTACCGAAAAGAAACTCAGTAGCCCGGTTCCTATGGCGTAGGCATGGGATTATGCCTACGCCAGAGACAACTTTTCAAAATGAACAAAAACAAGATGTTCATTAACAGAAATTATTTACGAAGGTGAATAAAATATCATTCTTCAAATAATAGGCTGATATTTCTTAAATGTTTTTAAATGAAATGTGGTTGCTTGCTATTCCTAAGATAAGTCTTTCCCAACTAAATCTCCATAGGTTTTCCTTCAGATCAGTTTTCCCTGAGCTCTACCTGACAAACAGGAGCAAGTTTAGGAATTTCCCTGAACTTCCTTACAAATAGGCACACGTGCGATACACCAGTCTTCCTCTGCCTCCAGTCCTTCCCGTTTTTTCTGGCTTCTAGGATGATTCAGATGTTTCAGGGACTACTTGGCTGAATTATATTTTGTACATAGGAAGCTGCCTCATACTGAGTCAGACCCTGGGTCCATCGAGCCCAGTATTGCTGACACTGATGGACAGCGGCTCTCCAGGGTTTCAGGCAGGATTCTTTCCTAGCCCTATCTGGAGATAATGGGGTTTGAGCCAGTGACCTTCTGCATGCAAAGTATGTGCCTGAAGGCCCCTCTGGTCAGACCTAAAATAGGAACCTAAAATATAATCACAAATTTACTTCTAATTTTTTAAAATGTAATGATAATTTTATGAGAAAACCAAGTTATACATAATATAACTTTAGGAACATAAAGGCTGCTTGATGTTCCTAAAGCAGACTTCCTCAACCTGGTGCCTTCCAGATGTTTTGGACTACAATGCCCAGTATTCCCACCATTGGCCATGCTGCCTGCGGCTGATGGGAGTTGAAGTACAAAATATCTGGAGGGTACCAAGTTGGGGAAAGCTGCCCTAAAGCAACAAAAGGTGCATTCCTATGGGCTGCACATTTGTGAAACGGAAGCCTACAAACTTCGAGGCTCCACATATCCAATGCCCTGCCACTGCCAGGCTGAAGCTGGCAGCATGGGGGGACTGGCAGAGGCAATCTTTGTCTCCTCATCTTCCGATTGTTGCGTTTTTCCTTAGGCAGGCTTTTTTGCCCATCTAGCAACAGTACTTCAGAGGGAAAGGGAAGAAGGCTGGAAGAGGCTCAGGGTAGCTCATATCCTTGCCTCCCCCACCCACTGGAACACCCCTTTTCCCCTTCTCTGAGGTCAATTTTCCAACCCCATAGGCCAGCCGGTGTGGTTCATTCTGCACTGGCTGTGAGGGATCAGGGGAGGGGGGTCAGATCTCCAACTCCCCCTTCTCCAAAAATATATGTTATTTTCCAGTGCACCCCTCCCCCGAGGAAAAACATTGGGGTTTTTTGCCATGGCTTCAACATTTCTGGAAGTTTTACATCTCTAGTCTTAAGTAGTCAAAATGGCCATTCCACAATAGTCCTCTGGCATCATAAAGTTGTTCAGATGTTTTTTCATTATAATAGAAATGCTATGCAAGTTTGCCACTCTGGATATTTCTGCCCTATTAGTGGATTTGCTGGTGATATCCCAGAATGCACAGCGGATGAGGAAAGAGCTACAATTGGGTTCATATTTTAATAAGTCAATACACTTCTTCAATAATTGCCTTAAGAAATAGGGAATTTAATGAAACGGTGTGTGTTACGGCAATTGCCATCTCCAAAGGTCAGTATTACGTCAAAAAAGAATAAAGTGGTTAATTTTGAAAATGAGAGGTTCTAGTATGTAACAAGCATTCCTGAAAGATATGCCAAGTGACTTGGGAGGTGTTTCCACCAGCGATTTACTCCCAGCCAGCTGCGTGTTGAGGTCATTGAGGATATATGAGGTCATGGCCATCCGGCAGCTACCACGGAGCTTATCAGGGAAAAACTGGATTTCCTGAGACTGCTTAAGTATGCCCCAACCCCTGCATTTAGCTCACGTATGCTAGTCCTGCCCAGGGGTGTACCTTTCACTATGACCCCAGTCAAGGAGTGTTTCCTCCCATTGTGCTGAATGAGGCTTGCCCTCTCAATGACCACAGAAATAACAGAGAACCCCCTCAGTTGACACAGCACATACAGTCAGGGCCAGAAATATTGGAACAAGGATAACTGTTTTGGCAGTTGGCCTCTGTACACCACCACATTGAAGTTGAAAGGAAACACACCCAGATGGGAGCGAAGTCAGGACTTTCAGCTGTAACTCAAGGGGTTTGACAAAAGTGGGGCACTAATCATTCAGGAAGGACAGCCAGTGGCATACACCCCCCCCCCCAATCATTGGGGGCTCATAAGTAATGGAACAAGCCAACATCATTTCAAACTTGAGGATACCTTTAATACCTGGATGAAAATCCTTTGCAGTCAATGACTGCCTGCAGTCTGGAACCCATGGACAGGACCAAATGCTGAGTTTCCTCCCTCAAGATGTTTTGGCAGGCCTTTACTGCAGCTACCTTCAGCTGCTGCTTGTTTGTGGGTCTTTCTGCCTTCAGTCTTGTCTTCAGTAAGTGAAAAGCATGCTCTATTGGGTGGAGATCAGGTGAATGACTTGGACATTGAAGAACATCCCACTTCTTTGCCTTGAGAAACTCTTGGGTAGCTTTTGCTGTATGTTTTGGGTCATTATTCATCTGCAATATGAAGCGGCGTCCTATCAGTTTGGCAGCATTCAGCTGAATCTGAGCAAAAAGTATAGCCCTATAGGGCTGCAGACTTCATCCTGTTGCTTTTATCAGCAGTCAGGTCATCAGTAAACACCAGTGACCCCATTCCATTGGCAGCCATACATGCCCATGCCTTAACATTGCCTCCACCATGTTTGACAGTTGATGTGGTATGCTTTGGATCATGACCGTTCCTTTCCTTCTCCATATGTTTCTCTTCCCATCATTCTGGTACAAGTTAATCTTGGTTTCATCAGTCCAAAGAATCTTATTCCAGAACTGGGCAGGCTTTTTTAGGTGTTTGCTGGCAAAGGCTAATCTGGCCTTTCTGTTCTTGAGCGTTACCAGTGGTTTGCACCTTGTTGTGAAGCCTCTGTATTTACATTCATAAAGCCGTCTCTTGACTGTAGATGTTGACAATGACATGCCTACCTCCGCAAGAGTGTTCTTGACCTGGCTAGATGTTGTGAAAGGGTTCCTCCTCACCATGAGCAGCATTCTATGGTCATCCGCTTTAGTTGTCTTCCATGGTCTTCCAGGCCTGTTGCTGTTGCTGAGCTTGCCAGTTAATTCCTTCTTTTTCAGGATGTTCCAAACTGTTGTGTTGGCCACTCCCACTGTTTTTGCTATCTCTCTGATGGGTTTATGTTATTTCCTCCGCCTAATGATTGCCTCCTTCACTCGCATGGACACCTCTTTGGACCTTATGTTGGGAGTTCCAGTGAACAGCTACCAAATGCAAATGTAACACTCAGAACCACCTCCAGGCCTTCTATCTGCTTGATTGGTCATGGGGTACCCAGGAAACAGGCCACACCTGGCCATGCAGCTGCTTGTCAGCCATTTGTTCCATTACTTATGAGCCACCAACAATGAGTGTGTGAGCGTGTGCCACTAGCTGTGCTTCCTGAATGGTTAGTGCCCCACTTTTGTCAAACCCCTTGGATTACAGCTGAAACTCCTGACTTCACTCCCATCTGGGTGTGTTTCCTTTCAACTTCAATGTGGTGGTGTACAGAGGCCAACTGCCAAAACAGTTATCCTTGTTCCAATATTTCTGGCCCTGACTGTATCAAAGCCCAGTTCCTTAAATGTGATGAAGCATGATCTCAATGCTCCGATTCACTGCCTTAGGACTCCTTCACAGCTTCCTTATAGAGTTCTTGTGCATTAAAATGGGGGCTGGGTTCGGTCTCTTTCCCACAACGAACGCATTAGTGTCTCCTCAAAAGTAACTCCCATTGTGGTCAATGAGGCTTGCCTTTGAATGCCCACATCAGAACTTATCGAGATTCCCCCTCAATTGAAATGGCACACTTTAAAGCCCAATTCCTTAAGTGCGATTAAGCGATCAAGCACGATCTCGAGGCTCCAATTCATTGCCTTAGGAAGTACTTCACAGCTTCATTATAGATATCCTGCGGGTTACAATGGTGGCTGGTTTCTGTCTTTATATTTACTGCTCTCTTTCCCACAACAAACCCATTACTGTCTCCTCAGAAGTAACTCCTATTGTGGTCAATGAGGTTCTGTGGGTTAAAATTGGGGCTGGTTTCCATCTTTGTGTTCTCCCAGCACAAGCATATGTGTGTCTACTCAGAAGTAACTCTCATTGTGCTCAATTAGGGTTGCTCCTGAAATGCAGGTGCATCTGGGCTTTCAGGGGAAAGGGGGGAGAGGGGAAGCCTTTCTTGTTGGTTGAGCAGCCCCTGCTAGTCAGCTGACGTTCACTCCAACCCCCATCCCCATCAGGGGTTACTGCTGCAGAGAATTTGCTCGTGGAATCCTGCTCACAGCAAAGCTGATTCTTTTTTAAAAATCCGGTACTCCTCCAATAGCTTCTCCTTCTGTTGTCATGGAAATACAGCCCTGGAAGCCCCTTCTACTTAATCCCATGTGTATGGGGATGGGCTGTACAGTTATTAGGGGCAAGTAATTCCTGAATATTACTTCACTACACTGAAAAAAGTCTAAGGATAAGGCCTGCTAGTTTTAAGAACACGTTCCAGTGCATAGCATGGCTCATATTCAACTCTGAAAGCACTTTAAGATATGCTGCATTACAGGATTGGCATGGGGATGGGACAGGAAAAAAGAAAGGCCATTTAAAGCGCAATCCTATGTATGTTTAGACAGAAAAAAGGCCTACAACTCCCAGCATGCCCCAACTGATAGTTCAATTTTAGTTCTTCATTCAGATGTGGCTGAGAAGAGCAACTAACATAATTTAAAGATTGATTAAAAGCCTCTTGAAATTGTAAAAAATCACATCTCTTTCTGAAGGTATTGAAAACAATTCATATATGGTTCCATTCCCTGTTGGATGGAGAGTAAGACTGGAAATAACCCAGTGGCAGTGTTCAAACTGAAACAGTTCTACTCTGTCCTGAACTGTTCCTGTTGATTGCTGTCAAATGAGAAGCTTATCTTTCCTTATATGAAACATATTTTATATACAAATAATGTACAAAACAGCATAAAACAGTAAATGCAAGGCGTTTCTTTAAAAATGTAATTTATTCCCATTCTGCGCTTCAACATAAAACATCTGGTATAAATATAAATGTTATAAGTTAACTGTGTTTAAAAGGTAAGACATATATGGCATCAGCATAAATGAAAAAGCTGTAAATACAATCTCCAGTGTACAACAGGTGCAAAAATCAGTAACACTATTGTAGTCCAATAGTGTTATTAGTTAAAGATGGCTTTTTTAACTGCTATATTTTTTGTTTTAAAAATCTTTCTATAGCATTTCATCTATCAGTGCTCTTAGAGAGAAGCCCACTTACATATTATACAGAACTGTGTTTTTGAATATTAACTGCATGAAAACAAGTAATCAATGCAAGATTCCTTAATGTGAATTATCTAAATAAAAAACCTGAGTATTATCTGTTTACATGGTTTTGGTTAAGTGCAATTTAATGTGTGCAGAGTGCTTTTTAATTTAAGGTCATTCTTAGAAGGCATATTTAAATAAAAATATAAAATTAATAATATTGCAAAATATCTAAGCAAAACTGTTCTTTTGCTCCCAATAATGGATTTCATCCATTTGCTGGCTTATTTGCTAAAGCATGTTAATTAAGCTTAATTACCCTGATAATATGTCACTGTGCTGCAATTATGGTTCCGATAAATTGCTATAAATTAAGGATTTTACTTCCATGTTCAAACACAGCTTGAATAAATTGTTTGAAGACTCTGTCCATGTATGTGCACTTTCTTGGCCATAGTCCTTCCAGAAAACCAATATGGCCTCCATAAGAAGTAAGGATCAAAGCTACATTGGGATTTTGTTTTGCCATCTCTACGGGTATGGCTAAAGAAAAAAAAAGGGGTGGGGAGTATAAGTTACCATTCCAACATTTATTTCTCAAAAGTTGCATGCAAACATATTAATGGATAATTGTGGTTATGTGCAATCTGGTACTTGCATAATGCTGTTTAAGGTCAATCTTGATAATAGAAGTAAATAATCTATAACAGATTAAATATGTAACACATATACCCTTTCAAATGACAGGACTGGGATTCTGCTAATGGCCATCTTTTAATTTTACATAATTTTAAAATAAAAAATTAGAGCCAGAAAGATTTATATAAGCATAGAAACTAAGAATTATGAAATATGCACTTTGTCGGGCTCCCTTCTCTGATGATCAAGTACAATTTATTGGTACAAAATTTGACACTGTCCCAGTACACACTATCACCATGGCTTAAAGAGGATACGCCCGATCTCGGCTGATCTCGTACACTAAGCAGGGTCAGCCCTGGATAGTACTTGGATGGGAGACCTCCTGGGAATCAGGCTTCCTGCAATGAGCAGAGGGTTGGACTCCATGATCTTGTAGGCCCCTTCCAACCCTATGATTCTATGTCTGTGTGGCTACTGGGCACCATTTGCCTAATTACCTGCCTCAGTGCAGCTTGTCGTGTTGTCCAAACCCAGGTGGCATGGCTTGTTTGAGGGGGAAACAACCCTCAAATAACCCAAGAACAGGCCATGGGTTATTTCAGGGTTATTTCCCCCTCAAACAAGCCATGCTGCTCTGGTTCGGATGATGCAACCAGCCCTGCCCAGGCAAGTAATTAGGCAAATGGTGCCTGGCACGTGCTGTGGCTTAAACAAGCCACTGTGGCTCGTTTAAGTCTCAGTGGTCATGCAAACTGGACCACTGTATGGTGGAACACCAGAAGCATATTATACCACTGCCCACTTCTGTACCAAGTGCCCATTCTGTTTCAGGTATAATTCAAAGTTATCTCTGCGTTCAATCAAAAGCAGCATCTTAAGAGGAAAAAACAAAAACCTACCATGATTTGGTGAGAAGACATCATCCAGAGAATTTAAGCACAACACTGGAATTCCAATTCTCTTCAGCCTACGACATGGACTAGCATCTGCATAGTAATCATCAATTGTACGATAGCCAAACATGACTGAGGTGAACTGTTTGTCAAATTCCCTAATGGTTTTAGCCTGCAGTACAGAATTCAAGTTAAGGTCTTCTGTAAGTATTGGTAAAATTAAAATATGAAAATAAAAACAAATGGTTAATCATCATACCTTCATGACAAGGTTCATATTAAATAGCTTATCAAACATTTGCCGATGTCTGTAAAATAAAGAGTGGGGAACCTGAAAACTGGATGAAAAGCCTTCAGATACATATACAAAAGCACAAGGTCATGACTGAGACAAGTTTTATAAACTAGGTCCAATTTACATGTCAACCTGGAAGTGTGGTACTATTGGCTACCTGAAAGACGGGGTTTCTCTCCGTACATACAGCCACTGCATGAAGTGGCACCCGTGTAGGACAGGTCAAGAGTAATCATGTGAGCAAAGCTAGCCAAAAATGTAGTTAAATACAGTCTCAAGAAATCTGTGTATGGTTGTAAGTTTTTTATGTATTAATATAAAGTGCACTAAAAAATAAGGTTGAGATCCAAGTCAACCCAAAGAAAGCAGTAGTATTTATGATTTATAATGTATGCTTTAAAGTGTTTTGCATTCATGATTGCTGTATTTCTTACTGAAACCTTGTTGGTAGTCAGCAATATTATTCCCACAAGTAGGGCTGCATGAACATTTCATGGAGGTTAATGTTCCGTTCAGTGGTTAAGGGGTGCTGTTTCAGCTGCCAAAAAGGTTGTTAAGAGGGAGGAATTAACCTCTTGAGAATGAGCCTGGTTCCCCCTTTGGTTCCTTTAGTTAGTGAAGAGGGACTCAACCCTCAATGATTTCTAATTGTGGCATTTTAGATGGGAACAGAAACTGAGAGGTGGTGGCTTGTCTAAGACCACCTAGGGAGTTCATTTTTTAGTTGAGTTGTGAATCAGACACTTCTGATTACTCATGCGTTTAACCGCATCAAACCACAGACATTTTTAAAGAATGCACATAACTTATATTTGGAAGCCTTTGGTGGTACATAGCATATGCTTAGTGCCAGTTGGTCAAATTAAGAAATTTTACCCAAAATAAAAAAAACTTAATCACACCAGGAGATGTATTTAATAGCTTGTCGTACTACTACAGGAATTTTACGAACAGCAGGAGCAAATGCTATTCAACATTTAATATTTAGTTATGTATTTAGAGTATTTGTAGGCTGCCTTTTAGAGTAAAAGCCGTTATAAGGCAGGCTTCCAACACATAAGTTTACAATATACAACAATGATACATTTTAAATCCATAAAACACCACAATAAGATTGATTGGTAAGAACCAATACTAATAGTAAAAGCAACAACATATAGCCCAGTAAAAATGATAAAATGAAATATATAATTTCAGCTTTGAAAGACCTTTCCCTTATGCTCACCAACCTAATTGTTTTCATAGTCGGGCACACAAGTGTTTGGATCTAAGAGCTGGTCTAAGAATGAGAGTGGGCTGATATGGGTGAAGGTGATCCTTCAGATAACCAGCATCCTTAACATGCTTCACAATGGACCTGAATTTCATGCGAAAATATTGTTTCTTTCAAAACGGATCTGAAGTTGACTCACCTAGTTACTGAAGATTGTAGGCAGGTGGTTAAATAATAATTAAAGAGAAGCCAGTTCACTGGTTTTTCCAGTGAGTCTGCAGATTCAAAAACATTCCATCCTGCTGAAAAAATTGCAGCTGCCTTTAGTGGTGTTTCTCTGCCAGTTTTGCCCAGATAATTTAAAAGAAGCATGCTACAAACAGGAGAGAAGCAAACTTTTGAAATACTATTTCATCATATGTGGCACTCGTATAGTTTTTTGGCATATCGATCCTAAACATCTGTACTAGCAGATATGCCTATGAGACTAGACTCAATGTCAAGGCAGTTCCAGTCATATTAGGTGACAATGAAGACCCAAACCTTTTAATACTGTTTCATTACATCGTATGATGAAGATGCTAGTACAACCAATGCATCTCAAAGATTATATGAATTCACTGGGTTGGATCCAGAAATGCCTTGCACAAGTGGTAAGGCACTTCTGCTTGGGCAAAAGGTAGTGCAATTTCCATCCCCCTCCTTCAGATGTCTGCCACACTATACTTGACAATATTCCCAAGTGTTCCCCAACCCTTGGGATCAGCTTTTTGAAGGCACTGGGAGCCACGGTGTGAAGGAAGAGTCAGAAAAGACTATTCCACAAGCAGAACACTGGTCATAGTTCTCTGAATCCAGTCTGTTGTCTGCTCTTTCTCTAGATCCATCCCCTTATTTTGCTGCTTCAGGAAGACTGACATTTCAGTGTCAGCAATAATACTTTCTCTTAATTCCTCTGGGGTCATTTCACAGATGATATTTTTAGGTATACATTTTGGAAATGTAAACTGTGAATGTGGCAAACATGTTTGCCTCCATGCAAAGTGTGAAATGTTGCTATAAAAGTGTAAAGTGATAGCTGGCACTGCTTTTTTGAAGAGAGACTAAGAATGGCAACAGATAAATGTGTTCTAATTTATAGCTGATGCTTGGTAAACACAATAAAACAACTGAAGAGAGAATGGAGAGGAGAAAAATAAAATATTTCTTTGCTGCCTCAGGTACAGATATGGACACAACAGCCACTGCTGCTCTCACCCTCTTTTATATTCTCAACAGACTCAATAAGGCTTTTGATTATGTGTTTATATCTTAGGAGTCTCTTAATGACAATAATGTCTGTCCATCAGAGGAACATATACCACTGGCTGAACAAATTCCCCCTGCAGCCCCCTTTTACCCCTCCCAATCTGCTCCATAGGACTGGCAGACCCTCTGGAGCAGATATGGGGCGGTGCTGGGGCTGCAGGGGGAGAAGAGAAAGGGCAAGCCTCATAGCATAAGTGGACATCCACTTGTGTGACGTTGGATGGAGCCCATAGTAATAATACCTGTGATAATGACCATCATATTCTGTTGCCTTCAGAAACCTGGAACATGACTGACACCTTGTTATATTTTACATGATCATTGGATTACATTTCATTCAAAGCTGAGGATTATAGTTAAATGCTGCTTAAAGGTTCAAAATCAGCTCCCATCAGTGGAAATCACTTGGGGTCATTATTGTCACTTGTAGTTTTCTGACAGATGCTGTAGGTTCCAACAGATAAACCTGTCAGTGATAATGATAGTGAGGAACACAAGCTGATTATTTAGAGGAGCCAAATAGAGCACCTTTAAAAATTACTCTTCCTCTGTCAGATTATATTCCTATCAGTAAAAGTAGAAATGAGATAAAAAATTAAAGTTAGTCAATTTTCCACTGAGTCTGTATTATGTAAGAGGAATCCTTACCAAGGGCCTTTGCAAATTACTTTCTAATGACCAGAGAGCTATACTACTGGGACGTCTGTTACATAAATACTTACCCTCCCATAGAAACACCTGCTGCCATCAACACAGCTGAAGGGTACAAATTCCATATATAATGAATAACAGTTTCCAAATCTTCTGTATTAGCAGCACAATAAGTCCTTGGTGTCTACAAGGATCCAAAAGGGAGAAAGTGTACAATCATCCTTTTTTTTTTAATCCTTAAGCCAAGACCAACCCAAAGCAGCACCAGGATGGTTTATGCTGCAACAAAATACAGTAAGATTAAAAAACTCCACAAGGACATTTTTTAGAAGACATGGGGTTGGATCTAGACTGACTGTTCTGTGAACTGAAGGGCTTCTTCCATTCTTGGAACAGAAGAAAAGGTAGAAAACACTTTCCCTGATTCACCCTGCACTCCCCCACTCTACTTCTCATGCTTCTCTGGGGGATCCCTCAACCTGCTTGAGCAGATTTTCAGGGGAAAGGAGGGATCGGCGAAAATCGCCTTCTGCCCTTCCTCTAACAGTAGCCTATCTCTGCCCATTGTAAGTCTGGATCTAACTCATGTTTGGCAAGACGCAGTTTCAAATGCACACACTTTGGGCATGAACTGCACTACTAACATTTTACCAACCAATTTCCACCCCCGAATAGCTCTCACTGTGCAATTTAATCATGCTAAAGGTTACAACATATCAAGGTAGTACCTTCTACAAAAGGTGTTTACAGTATATTTGTAATTAGTCTAAGGAACCCAATTGCAAATACATACATACAGTTAGATACAATGACTGCTGCACCAGCATAACATTGCACTGGAGTCAAAAGCCAACTGAGGGTACTACAACATTGTGCAGAAGCATAGCAACATTTGTAACAGCCACCTTCACCAGAAGCACCCTAGCTGCTGGGCATAAAACTGTTGGGCAGGACAGAACTGCACAGAAAGGGGACATGGGAGGGACGTAGCTGAACAGTTTCATAAAAGCAGTTTATACCATACTCTACCCCTGATAACTGCTTTCATATGGATTGCAACTGCCATAGCAAGGTAGGAGAGGCATGTCCCACTTGTCTTGTAAACTGCAGGAATGCTGACACCACTTTCTATCTAATTATAATGTATAACCATCATATTTATATAATGTGTGCATTTATATAATGCACATACATTAACCCAATAATCCTTAAACCAACCTGTAAAACAAGCAAGTAGTATTATTCCCACTTTACAGATGGCGGGCCAAAGCTTAGAGGTGTGGATACAAAGAGCAGAACTTAGACATTAAGAGGGAAACACAGGGTGCCCAACTCTGCATATCCTTCTAACACTAATGCAAGGGACCCTGGAGTATCAGGGAGGGGGTGGGGTTTACCTCTTCACCCACCTGATTTTCCCCTGTAAGTGCCCACCAGGAAATGAACAGCTGGACTCTGAAACAAAAATGAATCAATCTGGGGGAAATTGGTGTGTGTGGGGGGTGTTTCCAGGTGGCAGTCAGCAGATCCAGAAGTGATTAACTTGCCCTTCCTCCTGATAATCTCCCTAAGCAGTGGGTCTTATGGCTGAGCTGAAATTTGAAATGGAGACTTCCAGCTAACAGCTCATGCTTATACCACTACCTTCTACAAAATAAAATTATGTCAGTGGTTCTAATCTCAACACAATAAAATGCATTACTAAATATTTAGCATACAATAAAGTTACTCACAGACATTGTTCTCAAAAGAAATCCATGCTTAGATTCTAATGTGGACTGGGTGAATAGAGACAACCAGTTTACTATGGTGTACAGTTTTCTGCTCTGCAGTTACTTGAACTTCAGTATTAATGCAAATATGGTGTGAATTCCACACACACCACCGCCACATATTCTAATATATGGTAAAGGCTGGAGGCCTTATCAATTGGTAAAGCTTCTCCACATTTACCTCTTGGTGAACTCATTGTGTTAAAATTCACTG
This sequence comes from Heloderma suspectum, assembly GCF_057233095.1. Taxonomy (NCBI): domain Eukaryota; kingdom Metazoa; phylum Chordata; class Lepidosauria; order Squamata; family Helodermatidae; genus Heloderma; species Heloderma suspectum. Next base: position 79,638,819 of record NC_139461.1, on the reverse strand, counting down.
CAAGTAAAATTGAATGGGAGATAAACATCCAAGGGTTTTGTGGCAATTTAAAGACTAATACATTTATTACACCATAGGCTTTCATTGGCTAGAGTCCATTTCATCAGTGGCATGAAGAGTTATCCTAAGTTAGAATATACATATGGGTGGAGAGAGAGAAACAGAGAGAAGTAAGCAATAAGGTGGTAGGGAAATGCGATGCAAAAAATACAGATTATGATAATTATATTAACGCTTAAATACGTGTAAAATTATTGCAGTAACCATTCACACAGCAGTTTTGATGATAACACTAATGATGGCATTTGTAAACTAATACCTGGAATGGGATAAAAACCTGCTATCTTAATTCAGGCTGCAGGTAATAGAACTGAACTTCTTGATAAATTGTAATTCAGTGGTTTCATGCTTGACTCTCCCTTCAAAGTTCCTTTGTTCAGGAATTGCCACTCTAAGGTCAATAGCAGTGTCCTGGAAGGTTGAAATATTATCCCACTGGTTTCTGAATAATGCCCTTTCTGATATCAGATTTGTGTCCATTTATTCTTTTGGATAGACTACAGATTGACCTGCATGTCCTGTGCAGAATGCAAAAGGGCATTGATTGCTGGCAGATGATAGCATATATCACATTGGAAGGTGAGCAGATGAAACTAGGTAAAAGGGGAAACATGGGACGTTTCAGTGCAACGAGACTCTGGGTTGGGCTGTAAGTATTTTAAAGACCCTAGTAAATGCTTTAGTTTTGCTCATACTAAGGTGCTCAGCAACATGCAGTGCAATTCTAAGCATGTTTATGCTACAATCCTATACCCACTTAGCTGGGAGTAAGCCTCACTGAACTCAGAAGGGACTTACTTTTGAGTAGACATGCATAGACTTTGTGCTGTTAATCAAAAGTAAGTCCCACTTAGTTAAAGTGGATTTATCCTCTGGTAAGCATGCCTTATGGGCCGCAGTGGCTTAGTGGTTAAGACGCTGAACTGCAGACCAGAAGGTCAGCAGGACAGCGGTTCGAGACCCGAGTGCTGTGTGACGGAGTGAGCTCCCGTCTTCAGTCCCAGCTCCTGCCAACCTTGCAGTTCGAAAGCAAGAAATTGCAAGTAGATAAATAGGTACCGCTTCGGCGGGAAAGGTAACAGCGTTCCGTGCACCTCGGTGTCCAGTCATGCTGGCCACATGACTACGGAAGCGTCTTCAGACAGCGCTGGCTCCATTAGAAATGGAGATGAGCGCCACCCCCTAGAGTCAGACATGACTGGCTGGGGACACCTTTACCTTTAAGCATGCCTTAGGTTACAATCCTGTGCGCACTTACCTAGAAGTAAGCCCCACTGAACATAATGGGACTTGTGAGTAACATGCAGAGGATTGCACCATTATTGTCTCTCTAGAGTATTATTCATAATTTAATTCTTTTAAAAGGCACTGATTGCTTAAAAGATGGGAGTTATTTCTGCTCTCAAGATTAAGAGAACTTACTTGTATGTGCCTGTACTTGTCTATAATACATTTCTTGATTATTGTTTCAAAATCATTAGGATGGGATTGTACATCATAATGCTGAAAATTCTCCACTGAATAGGCTGTAACTGCAGCTGTTTACACTGAAAAAGAGCCTTTTAATGCTAAAATATGTAAAGCCGATTACATGGAATTTCACAAAATACAGCCAAACAAAAGATCTTTTCACTTTATCTGAAAAGAATCAAAAAGGACTTGGTGTGCCACAAAACTGCTTTGTACATTCATTTCCAAAAGTATGTTGTAAACTGATTCTCACACTGCTTTTATTACAGGAATATATTATAAATACTTTGTTTGAAACCAGAGAGTTAAATGTTTAAGGCTGTCCAATATGTAATATTATTTCACATGCAATAAACCTCTGCAGAAGCTGTCAACAGACTGAATGTGACAGAACTTCATGACCATGATAATTTATACAAATTCTCACTGAATCCTAACTTTGAAGACAAATCTATCTTCTTGTTCATTGTTTTTGTTTGCCTTGCAGATGAGGGGACCTCTGCAAGCTTTGCTCAGGGCACCTTGTAGATCACAGAGATAGGAGAGATGCACTGAATGAGCATGTCCCCAGCTTACGGACAGGCAAATCAAAGACAGGCAGGCCAGCCATATAGGTTAGCAGAGCATCTCAAGGTACTTTACCGCCTCAATCCTAAAAATGCTTGGTCAGTGGTCCAAGCAGCTAGGGGACCCTGCTTCTGCTCCTCCTTTCTGAGGCCTACAGGCCTATCTTCAGATCTGGCTTCTGGAGGGTGCTGTCAGTGAGATTCCTTTGGTAGGCTTCTCCCTGACCTCTAGATGGCCTCCCTTCTTGATGGTGGTTCCTCCTCCTCATCTCCTGCTTGATTGCCAAGAAAGCCAGCAGATAAGTGAGCAAGGAAGGCATGGCGAGGAGCGGGAGCAGCTCCTGCTTATTTATCCACTTTGCCTTCTCCCTCTGAGCAGAGGTGGGCTTGGTCCCACTGGCACAATTGTCATCAGTGCCCAGGGACAGAAAGCAGGTGAGTGGTGGCTGCTTGTTGCCATCGCCACGCACCCAGCCACCCGCTTGGGCAAGTGAGGGAATGAGCACTTATGGCAGCAAGGAGCAATAGTCACTAATACTCACTCGCCTGCCCTCTCCGCCTCTGGGCATTGTTGGGATTAGGTTTCCCACACCATGACCCTGAAGGGAGAAGGCTGGCAACAGCAGCTGTTACTCTTCACTGCTGTCACCACTTGCTCGAGCAGGCAAGTGATCCGTGACAGTGACAAGGACTTCTCTCTGCTTCTGGGCAGTGAGCAAGGGAGTGGCAAAAGCAGCACGAACAGGGGTCAGATACCTTCCAGTGTATTTGGGGCTTGGCAGCTGCCTGAAGATGCCAATTCCCAACACATGTTGTCTTATTTCACAATTGCCTTATTCTGCCTCATCTTTGACCATGCCTTACAATCCTGCACCATACATTGCCATAAGTCAGTACCTGTTCCAGTTTTTTGAGGGCTCTTGGGCAAGACACCCTCAATGGAGCCCTTCCCTCAGTGAGCCTACCTTCTCACTGCCATTGTCAGCAGCTGCAATTGCTCCTCATCCTCTTACTCATCATTGCTACTGCTTCCTTGACAGGCAGAGAGCCAGGGAGCAAGTAGGCCATGGCATCTCCTGCTCCTCCTTTCACCACCGTTGTTGTCTGGGCTAGAGCTAAAGGCAGGTGAACAACCAGATTGCAAAGGGGAGAGGAAGAGCAAGTCCAGGGGGACCTCCTCAGTGGGCCCCTGCTGGGGTGTGGGCCTTTAGCAGGTGCTTAACTGTACCAATCCTTGACTCCAGCCCTGCCATAGGTGCACACAGCCCATAGGAATGAATGTTTGGGAGAAGCGATTTTACATTCTGCTTCCTCCTTATATCAAGGCTCTCACAGTGAGTTAGGATGGGCCACTGTGGAACTTGTGTCTCCTCTAGCAGATGCTGATCTCTTTTTATGGGAGTTTGCTGCACAGCTTGAGAACCACAGTATTACACGGACTTACTGCTTTGATTTAATTCACGAACTTGGAGGTCCCTATTTTGTTTTCCACTTCTGACAAATTCTTGTATGGGAACTGGTGGTAAATTACAAAGGAGAATGCAACTAAACATGGAGAATGATGGAGTGATGTGAGTTTGCTATTTGTGTGACACTTTCTAATTTGTTATTTTTGTGCTGTCTGAGATAACGGGTGCAGGGGCCAGAAACTGCCCACTAGAAACTAGCTCTCCCATGATGGCATTCCCATGAATTGCTTGTAGAAGTGTTGCATGCTTCCAGGCATTAGCCCCTTCTCTATATGTTTACATTATGGTTGTTCAACGTTCTTACTTAATTTAAGAGCAATTCTTACCAAGAGATTTTCACCAGCAATTCCTCGATAGTTAAAAACCACACACCTTTAAAAAAACAAAAGAGCACTGTTTACCAGAACTGTTAACTTGAGTGTCTTTGGTTGTGAAGATCCATGCATTTCAAAGCTGCTCCAGTTTATAATTCTAGATTTGCCAATGATTTAAAACAGGGACATTGGACACACACACACATTTTATAAAGACATAAGACATATAGTTAACATATTTTCTATTTAAACTGCCTATCCACAAACTACAAAGAGTGTTTACTGCAAATCAATAAATTTGATCCATTTTAAAATCAGCCAGCTTTAGTCCTTCACTATTAACATATTTTGAGACCTTTATACTTGTGAAATAATAAGGGGGTGGGGAGAGCCTCCCCATCCTACACCCCCAAATAAAGATAGCTAGCACTTCTACATTAGCCTTAAGTTGCCAGGTCTGTTCTGGCAGCCAAGGCTAAGATATACATAAAGTCAGGGCCAGAAACATTGGAACAAGGATAACTGTTTTGGCAGTTGGCCTCTGTACACCACCACATTGAAGTTGAAAGGAAACACACCCAGATGGGAGCGAAGTCAGGACTTTCAGCTGTAACTCAAGGGGTTTGACAAAAGTGGGGCACTAACCATTCAGGAAGGACAGCCAGTGGCATACACCCCCCCCCCATCATTGGGGGCTCATAAGTAATAGAACAAGCCAACATCATTTCAAACTTGAGGATACCTTTAATACCTGGATGAAAATCCTTTGCAGTCAATGACTGCCTGCAGTCTGGAACCCATGGACAGGACCAAATGCTGAGTTTCCTCCCTCAAGACGTTTTGGCAGGCCTTTACTGCAGCTACCTTCAGCTGCTGCTTGTTTGTGGGTCTTTCTGCCCTCAGTCTTGTCTTCAGGAAGTGAGAAGCATGCTCTATTGGGCTGAGATCAGGTGACTGACTTGGCCATTGAAGAACATCCCACTTCTTTGCCTTGAGAAACACTTGGGTAGCTTTTGCTGTATGTTTTGGGTCATTATCCATCTGCAATATGAAGCGGCGTCCTATCGGTCCGGCAGCATTCGGCGGAATCTGACCTATACACTGCAGAATTCATCCTGCTGCTTTTATCAGCAGTCAGGTCATCAATAAACACCAGTGACCCATGTTCTATTGGCAGCCATACATGCCCATGCCATAACACTGCCTCCACCATGTTTGACAGATGATGTGGCATGCTTTGGATCATGAGCTGTTCCTTTCCTTCTCCATATTTTTCTCTTCCCATCATTCTGGTACAAGTTAATCTTGGTTTCATCAGTCCAAAGAATCTTATTCCAGAACTGGGCAGGCTTTTTTAGGTGTTTGCTGGCAAAGGCTAATCTGGCCTTTCTGTTCTTGAGCGTTACCAGTGGTTTGCACCTTGCTGTGAAGCCTCTGTATTTACATTCATAAAGCCGTCTCTTGACTGTAGATGTTGATAATGACATGCCTACCTCCTCAAGAGCATTCTTGACCTGGCTAGATGTTGTGAAAGGGTTCCTCCTCACCATGAGCAGCATTCTATGGTCATCCACTTTAGTTGTCTTCCATGGTCTTCCAGGCCTGTTGCTGTTGCTGAGCTTGCCAGTTAATTCCTTCTTTTTCAGGATGTTCCAAACTGTTGTGTTGGCCACTCTCACTGTTTCTGCTATCTCTCTGATGGGTTTATGTTGTTTCCTCAGCCTAATGATGGCCTCCTTCACTCGCATGGACACCTCTTTGGGCCTCATGTTGGGAGTTCCAGTGAACAGCTACTAAATGCAAATGTAACACTCAGAACCACCTCCAGGCCTTTTATCTGCTTGATTGGTCATGGAGTATCCAGGAAACAGGCCACACCTGGCCGTGCAGCTGCTTGTCAGCCATTCATTCCATTACTTATGAGCCACCAAGGATGGGTGTGTGTGTATGCCACTGGCTGTACTTCCTGAATGGTTAGTGCCCCACTTCTGTCAAACCCTTTGAATTACAGCTGAAAGTCCTGGCTTCGCTCCCATCTGGGTGTGTTTCCTTTCAGCTTCAATGTGGTGGTGTACAGAGGCCAACTGCCAAAACAGTTATCCTTGTTCCAAGATTTCTGGCCCTGACTGTATTTATAGATACATGTCTGCTCAAAAGTAAGCCTAATTGACTTCAGTGGGACTTACTCCTACATAGGTGTGCACAGAGATATAGAATTTCCAGAAATTTTGAGGCCATAGAAAAAAAGTTTTTTCACTTTTTTTTTTTTTTTTTAGGAAAAATTGGAAATTTTGGGGAAATTGAAAATAAGCAATACTTATTTTTTTTTTACCTGTCTTTACAGATCTAATGTCACTTTGTTGCTTTAAGACAGCCTTCCCCGAGCTGACACTCTCCAGATGAATTGGACTTCAGCCTCAGGAATGCTGGGCACTGTAGTCCCAAACATCCTGAGAGCACCAGGTTGGGAAGGGCTGCTTTAGGAACATAAAGCAGCCTTTCTGTTCCTACAATTATTTTATGTATGACTTAGTTTGCTCATAAAACTATCAGTATATTTTAAAACTTTTAGAAGTAAACTCAGTTAGTAAATTATTGCCTGAATAGATTAGAGCTGCATTAAATGACTGCTATGGCATCAGAAACACAAGACTCTATAGAACACAACCCAAGCTGTCAAGAATGCACAGTGGTGACTCTACTCACATGTTGGGAAACTGAGCATAAATGTCTCTCAGTAAAATATACTTTAGATCAATAATTTTAATAAGGAATCAAAGAACTAACTATGCTGGGAATCTTACAGAGAGGATTACAAAATATTTTCCCCATGGCTTCATTATTTCCAGACATATTACATCTCTAGTCTGTCTATAAAAGTCTTATTACATAGTTTTTAGAAATCATTTTTGGGGGAGTAAAGGCTCGGTGACAATATATGAATACTTTGTCTTAAATTCTAAAATAAGCTGTTCAATTTTTTGGGAAAAAACAAAAACGGTCCTCAAACCCCACAGAAAAAAAGGTTTTTTTTCTGATTTTTTCTGGGCCTTCACATCTCTAGGTGTGCCTAGGATTGCAGCCTTAAGTACGAATGAGGATGGTAAGGGGGTTGGGTAGTTTGGGCCCAGTGGGAGGGAATAGCCAGCCTCCTGACCACTTCCCTATTAGCTCCCAGACTATGGAGCTGCAGTTAGTTGCACATAGAGCAAGTGACCCTGACACTGAAACATATCATCAGCTTATGCTGGAAACTGAACTCTCATCAATGGAATATTTGCTGGGGGATGCTGGGAGTTGCAATCCAACACATCTGGAGGGCATCAGGTTGGGGAAGGCTGCTCTACATGCACGCGCACACATACGCCAGTTTTTGGTATGGGTGGGGCATCCCTCTAATCCCCTGACATTTTTCCTGCTAGAGGTAGGAGGTCTCTTTTATTAGTAGAGAGGTGTTCCTACCCTGTCTCCCCCTGCTGTCCCATTTAGGCTGTGGGATATCTGCACAAAGGCCCCCCTCCGTATGAATAGAAGGATAGGTTGCTATAGCCCATTTCTGAAGGCTTCTCCTAGATCATCTCAGTAATTTTTATACCATTTCTGTCTGGCACCTCAGTATTATTATGCTCATATTGCATATGCAAGAGGGGGCACTGAATATAAGCAGTAGTCATCTGCCTAAGGCTGCTGACGGAGTTCATGGTTGGTCAGAATTGAGCCACAGGCTTCCAGCTCACAGCTGGCTTCCTGTTGTGGTAGTGGTGGCCACTGGGAGCCTTCTCTATTGGAGATGGCTCCCAAAGAAACCTCTTGCAAAGATCTGTGAGGCTGATAGGTAGAAGGTAGGGCAAAAGAAGGGATGGAATGTCTCCTCTCCCAGCTTTGTCTGTGCCACTCTTTTCACCCACCGTAAATAACTGCAGCTTTGTACTTGTGCAAATGTACTCTGAACTGGTGAAATAGAAACATCAGCAAGTGGAAGTAACTATACCTATATCCCAGTGCTTTGCTCTGCTGAATCATATGGAGAATGTAGGATTCCCTGCTCGTTCCTGTCAGGCCAGGCAACAACAGGATAGTCGGCCTGGTGCTGGAATCTGGGTAGTGTATGCTATCACGATGATCAAACCAATCCAGGGAAATCTGTCCTCCATCTGTTGCTGTAATGAGCTCACTGGAAGAACCAACACTGATTAGCTTTGCAAAAATCAAAATAAACAGTCAGCTATTTCCCCCCACCCCCACTCTACTATTCATTCTGGAAATTCCCATGTGCAAATGCACTGAGATGGTTTGCACAACAGTAGCGTAGTTAATAAGTCATGATATCTTGTTAACCACTGCTGTGTGTGCCAGTCATGTGCCAGCTGATTTCCCTAATTCCCCTCTCTGGGTACAGGTTGTCATGATATCCAAACCCCACCGAGGGTGGGTGGCTGGGGTGGTTAACAAACCACCCAGCTACCCTATAACCCAGTTCGCATGTAACAAGAAGCCACTGTGGGTGAATTTCCCCGCAGGTCTTATCTTTGCAGCAGTGTTTTCCTTTTTGAATATTCGGGGTGCAGCGGTGCACCCCGTAGCTTCTTGTTATATATGAATCCGGTGAGGGTAGGTTGTTGGAGTGGTTGACAAGCCACCCAGAACTCATGGGCTGCTTTCGGTTTGCAGTTGGCTTGTCAACCACCCCAACAACCTACCCTCACCAGGTTCATATGTAACGAGAAGCTATGGTGTGCCCCCACTGCACCCTGAATATTCAAAATAGCAGCTGCTGGCATGACAAGTAGCCTTGCAGGGAAATTCACCCATGGTGGTTTCTTGTTATGTGTGAACCAGGTTTACAGCAGACCTTGGGTTCTGGGTGGTTTGTTAACAACCCTAGCCATCTACCTTAACTGGGTTCACACATCAGTACAACTGGGTAAAAGGCATTAAGCAGCTGCTACCAGTGACCCTTTCTCCTTGCCGGCACTTTGGATGGGCTGCTGCTGGCCCCCAGCTCCCTCCAGGTCTCCCTGTCCCTGCTTCAACTGTGATCTTTTTCAAGCTGATCCACTCATCCCTTCCCCCTTTTCCCCTTGCTTTCCACTACCCGAGATGGATTTTGACAACTCTCTGAGAGCTGTCAAAATCCCACATGGCTAAGTGCAAAAAACCGGGGAATGCACTTTTCAATGAAAACAGAGTCCTGCCAACTCGGGGTGGAATGAAGAAAGGAGAGGATAGTAGTGCAGCCTTGTAAATAAATACACAAAAGTTAAGTGCCTGCAGAAGCTTTTACTAGCTTGCTGGGGGCTGGCAGAGGAGGGACATAGAGCTGCCTTTCTATGGTAGGTGCAGAGAAGGGGAAGGGGGTTCCCTCCTGTAGCAAACTACTGGGTTTCTATGGTGGATGCAGAGAAGGGACAGAGCACTCCACCGTTCATCTGCCGGCCTGCTCCCTTGCCTGCATGGAATTTCTGGCTACCAGGCTAGTGCTTAAATACACTAGCCTGGTAGTTCCTAGGGGGACCCCAAGGTATGCAGGAAAACTGTGGATCTTTACCCCCCTAAATGCTTCCCCACCTGCCAAGTGTGAGAAGCAGAGGGGCTGCAGCGGTGTTAGGTACTTCCCGGCATAAAAAGCAGAGGGACTGCAGTGGCTGTCTCCAGAGCTCGTTCCTTGAAGTGAGACTATAAGTCTCTTTATCCCTCAGCATTGGCCATGCTAGCTGGGGATGATGGTAGTTGAAGTCCAACAACATCTGGGGATCCAAGGTTGAGAACCGCTGAACTAAGGATATCTACACAAGCAAACAGGCTTCCATGTGCGGATCAGGGATGGTGGGCCTAAATAAGATGTTTTCTCTGTGCTGCACTGCTTTTTAGGAATGGCTGATCCAACAAGAGAGAACTAGTTCGCAAAATGCTGAGAAAAATAGTTTTATTCTTTAAGAAGTCCAACACATTTCAACCCAATATATTAATAATGGCCTCCCTCGGGGAAATTCTTAAAAAAAAAAGCCTTCAGAGAACTCTGTCAGGACTGTCTCATACCTTTAAGAGAGATAGGTGCCAGAGTTCTCTGAAGGCTTTTAAAAAGAATTATCCTGAGGGAGGCCAGTACTAATATATTGGGCCTAAATGCATTGGGCTTCTTAGAATGCAATCCTATGCCTGTTTAGACAGACAGAAAGAAGGACCACAACTCCCAGGGGAATGCTGGTAGTTGTAGGACTACTTCCTGTCTAAATAGGCATAGGATTGCACCCTTGAAGAATAAAACTGTTTTTTTCAGCAACTCGAGATTGGTTCCCTCATGTTGGATCTATTGTGGATTCTTCCCAGTTCTCTCATACTCTCTACTTTTTAGGGAACAGGCATTCATATGCACATTCAAACATGCATCCCCATTCAGAATGTGCATTCAGATAGACATTCCATTGAAAGGCTTGCCGTGCAGATAGACAGCACCTACATTCCGATGCACATGTGGATGTGCATCCAGTTTACACCCATGGCCCCTGATCCAGCAAGTAGACTCCTTAGTTGGACTAAGGCGGTGACCTTCACTGTTTTTCAAGCAGGAGCCACTTTGGTTCCTGTTACAGCCACTGAGGCCACTTGGGGGCCTGCACAGTACACCACCGCAGCTAGCCAATCATGTTGCTTTTTGCCTCTTGGGCCCCTCCCCCCACTACAGCTAATTAGCTGATTGCTCCCGCATTCTCCTCTTTCTCCCCTTACAGCTGCAGGTCTCCTGAGTCCCCACCCCTGAAGTCATTTCCAGTAGCCCAGATCACAGCGGCTGGCTCCACCAGTAAAGCAAACAACAAGGCAAAGCTAGAGAGCCCCTGCTGAGAGTGAGAAGCTACTGCAAAGAGCAAGAGAGTATAAATGATAGAGGCAGAGAGTAGCGCTGGAAGTTACTGTGAGCCACCAGTGGCCCTTGGGCCTTGCAGTGAAGAAGACTGGACTAAGGTGAGGTAGCACATATGGGGTTGGAGAAGGATGGTAAAAACGAAGAACAATTTCCCCCTCTTTGCCTTCCCCTTCTTTGCCTGCTCTGCAATGTTTTAAATTTATAGGACATATCCCTATATTTAGGAATGTATGCATTTAATTTCTAGTTTAAAAAAGGCAAGATGGAACAAAAAGCTGCATCCAGCTATGCTGCTTTTTGTACAAGTTATTAAGCTAAACCCAAGGTTCAGTGTTTTAATAACAACAACAAGTACATCATAATCACATCAAGAACATCAGTTTTATGCAACCATGTTATCTTAAGTGGCAAGCAACTTGAGACAGCCATTGATGGCGAAGGGAGATCCACTGGTGGAGTACCTGCCACATTCTGCAACCTGCCAATAGGAAGGAATTACCCATACCAGCCTGATGGCTGGTATGGAATCACCCTGATTTCTGTGGCATGACATGGAAGTGAAAGGGCTTAAGATGTGGCATTGCACCTGCCCCCAGAATGCCCTGTTTCCCCCTGCTCCACCAGCAGACTATCACCAGTGAAACCCCAAAGTCAGCAGGGCTTTCTGTGGGCAGGCTAGGAGATTTAAAGTGGCATAATTGGAGTCCTGCCAGTGTACCCCCATTTCCAAAAGTTGACCCGCATTTCCTTCACCTCCTTGGCTGGCTTATCAGTGAGAATAGGATTGCTCTCTAAGTCAGTCCTATAAATTAATTGCTGTGTAAGCAGAGTAGAGTGAGCAGACACATGATTAAGATACTGAAAAACAATCCGCTGTGCTTATCTAGCAGCTACAGTGGAAGTGGCAAACAATATGTTTAAGTGAGAAAGCACTGAAAAGGAAACTTGAGAAGCAAGCTTCAGAGCAGCTTTCTGAAAGAGAATATTAACTAGGTGTGTAGAAACAACTTTTCTTTCCAGAGGACTTTTGATAAATAGCTTTCTTCTGCACACACAAAAGAAATTCACTCATTCATTTGCATGCGAAACTTTAGCAGCAAAATAAATATCAGATAAGCCTTAAATATAACACATTAACTGCATGCATTTGGATTAACAGTAAATTATCTGGCAGGAATCCTTAGAAAATATGTCTGCTTTCCATGGTGTGACATTCTATATTCTAGATTATCACTGTTCCCTTTTCCGAGCCCAGAACTTGAGTAACATTGTTATGTGCTGTTAACGCAGCCCAACTCCTCAGGATAAGAGAGTAACTACACTAACACACCATCATCGAGATGGGCTAAGATGCTCAGAAGGGTGGCCAATTCATACATATATGGAAATACACTATCTCCCTTCAGAAGGTACCCTCCACATGTTCCAAGAATGCATGCAGGGAGGAGGGGGCCGTGACCCTAATGTCCCATTCCTGCCAGCTCCATGCCCAGACCTTTGCACATAGCCTCCTCTATGCAATCAGGAGCCCTGCACAATCAGGGTTCCTATTTGCATGGAAGAGCTTATGCACATTCAGCTGAAAGCACGTTGGTTCCATCTTCAGAATTTCTGTCCGGTGTGCAAAGGTCTGGGGGTGGAGCTGGTGGGAACACTGAGTGGAACTAACACATTCTTGGAATGTGTGGAGGACAACTGCTGAAGGTAGCTGCAAACATCTATTTCGTTCCCCTGCACCACCATGAACTAGATTCATGTATCATGTAGACTTCTCACAAGCAGCTGGTTGGCCACTGTGTGAACAGAATGCTGGACTAAATAGGCCTTTGCTCTGATTCAACATGGCTCTTCTTATGTTCTTACCATGACTGATGCAACAGAATAGAGTCAGTATTTAAAGTATGTGCTTGCTATGGGCAGTATCCACCGCTAGTGCAATAGGAAGCTAGCAGTTCCTTAAGCAAATGGAAACGAGCCAAAACAGTCATTTCTGGAACAGGCCGGTCAGCTGAGCTTGCAGAAGGGAGCTCTGCTGACCTGTTCCATTCCAGAAACAAGGGTTTCCCCTGGGTTGTGCTGGCGCAACAGAAAGCAGGAGCACAGCAACAGCATAGGATACTGCACTATACATGGAACAAACATTCTTAAAGCTTCTGCAGGAGTGTGGTCATGTAGGAGAGAGGCACTTACTTCCTGTATTGCACATATGGTCGCGATGTGATGAAAGGGCGAAGGAGGGTCTGCACACGGCCTTCCCAGCACCACACAGTGGGATAGTATGTTTCTGTCACCACAGGGCAATGGTCCTGCAGAAAGCGGCAGAAAGTCTCACTGCCAGTCACCAGCTGAGGTTTCTAAACAGAAAGACAGGCAAGTGTTTAGCAACAAAAGGTGGGAAGGAAAGCAGGAGAGATTAATTCAATCGTTTTTAGTCAGAATGCAATGAATGCATCAAGGAAACAATTTCAGGGTAGTAAGAGGGCAATATGCATGGAGGTCTCTCATATGCTATAGGCAAAACAGAGGCATTCCTGCTGTATGGGAAAATGAGGTGGCTGCTTCAGGTCTTAGATCTGAGGGGCCATAGAACAAGAGCACAGTAGAGCTCTTGTGCAATCCTCATGTCAGTGAGGATCCTTATGTCAGTGAGTCTTCCCCAAGAGAACTTCCTGTGTGTTTGTGTATGGATGGATGGATGCCATTTGGATTTTCTCCCTCAGACACCAACATTTCCTGAGTCAGCTCTGGAGATAAGAAACTGCTACTGTATATACTTGGAAAGCCATGCAAACTAGAAAAGTAGAGCTAGTAACAGCTTGTTAGTAGTAAAAAAAAGAAAAGAAAAAAAAAAGAAGGGGTCATAAGATGAATTAGAATGGGGAAACTAGAGGCAGTGAGTGAGCCATCCTAATATACCAATAGCAACCTCATTCTCTGCATGTGGATCCTTATGTAGCCAGACGGCATCCTCCACATGCAAGAGGGAGGTATATGTAAGCTCAGGGGTGTTATCACTCCTGACCCCATAGGCCCACAATATCCCATCAAAGACTCGGAGGAGGAGGTATAGGGTGCTCCACCCAGGGGTGAACCTTCAATGCCTTCTCCCTCACCCTCCTGGCTAGAAGGCGTGGCACTACCATCACCCCCAGAAGACAACTTTTCAACAGCACCTCCGCCTCTCCTCTTTCGCAGAAGCCAATGGATCAGGCAAGAACCCTTTCAGAAACATGGCCTTCTGCCCCAGGGAGGACAACTATAGTACAGGCTTTGTCAGGCTCAGTCTTCAGATAACTTCAACTCCCTGCTGAGACAACATCCCTCTCATCCAGGCTTCCCCAAACTGAGACCCTTCCCCCACCTGGGACCCTCTCATCAGCCCCAACCAGCACAGCCAATTGTCATGAATGCTTGGAGTTATAGTCCAAAACATCTGGAGGGCATCAGGTTGTGGAGGCTACTCTGCTCTATATCTGCAATAGGAGGGAGGGATCTAGCCAGCAGGGCCCACTGGAAGCTGTTCTTGGTGTTGAATTCCCTGACCGCTGTCTAAGAGATAAACTGACTTGGCCTGATCTTGCTTTGCCCTTCTTGGCTGGTATGGAAGAAAGTGGCCCTGGCTATATCCACTTCCCCTGAGAGCTTCAAGTTCCAATGGAACAGCAGGATAGGGGGAACCCTAAGGTTTGCAGAAGTACAAAAACAAAATTCTTCAGGGGAAAAAAACCCTAAAAGGGAGGGGGAATCCTAAAGACTTACTTTTCCTGACCTATTCTAGCCTCACCTTATGTGTTCCTCCATCAACACCTGATTCTTTCCTAGCCCATCCCACTAATTCTAAATCCTTGCCTTTATCTGCTGCTGCTCTTACATCTTTTGTGTCGGTTCTGCATTTTGCACAGCACTATGTAAGGACTACTAGTACTGGCAGTAGCATGTAACAGTGGATGTGTTACCTACAGAAGTAATCAGGCAGAATCCCAAATGCATGTGGGCAGCATGTGTTGATATGGAACTGAGGTTTTGAGGTGCATGGAATGCCCTGCATGAGGATGGGATTGTGAACCCTGAAGCCTGTGGGGGAATCTCCTGTGTAACTCACGATCTTTTTCCATAAATGGTATGTATATAATGAACATTTGAGGCTCATGATGGATAGATCTATCGATGGCTACTGGTCAAGATGGTTATATGCAACCTCCAGATTCAGAGACAGTATAGCTGCGAGTACTAGTTGCTGGAGATTAACAACAGGAGTGGGCTATTGCTCTCATGCCTTGCTTGTGGGCCTTCTGGAGGCATCTAGCAGGCCATTGTGGGAGGAAAACTGGATGTTGGACTAGATAAGCCTTCTCCAATCCGGTGCCCTTCAGATGTGATGGCCATACTGGATTGGGATGGTGGGAGCTATAGTCCAAGAGATCTGGAGGGTGCTAGGTAGAAACCTTCCTACTAATCCAGCAGGGCTTTCCTTCTGTTCTTCTGAAGCAAAAGGAAATATCTTTTACAAAAAGGCATATTGTATTCAATTTCAGTGAAGGCTGGTGGCTCCGATATCTGTGGGGCTGCGCATTCGCTCTGAGAGGAGCTATCCAAGGTGCTGAACCTATTTGGGGGGTTGGGTTCAGCACCCTAGTTAGCTCCTTTAGAGTTCTGACTAAAACCCAGAGGGGATTCACCGCCCCTCTGACATCAGAGCCACCAACTTCCACTGTTCAAATTATTATCCTGAACGGGAAATGGTCTCAAGTCATCACCCATGTCGGGTTTGTATGTATATATATATAAATATATATATATATATATATATATATATATTTAAATTGCATACAAATCTACAACATGTCCTGGTTTTAGATTCTACATTTGTGTTTTCGTTTCTCTCTCTCCCCCCCCCCCCCACTTCCTCCCCGCCAAACTGGCCATCGGTTCATCTGCAGTATGTACTGCGCAAAGACTGAAGCGCCAGGGTTGGGGTGTGTGGGGCGGGGGGGAGGCGAGCGAAGTCAAACCGATCAGCATTTTATTCGTTCAAAGTGAGAGGCGGGGATGGGGGAAGCGAAATGGACACCCTCCACGCACCCCAGAAGGCACCTCTGCGTGCAATTTATTTATTTATTAATTAGCCGCCCATCTGGCCGGCTACCCGGCCACTCTAGGCGGCGTACAATACTAATAACAACACAACGAATTTACATGGTGTGTAGCTCGCTGGGCTCAGCCGACAGATTCCCGGGCCTCCCCCGGCTGCGTCTAAAGGCGCTGCCTGAAACGCCAGCCAAGGACACGTCTCAGCAGCGGGGCTTAGGCTGACGGTGACCTCGGCTGGTTTTTTCCGCTTCCTCCTGCGGCTTCCCCGTCGCTCGCTCGCTCGCCCGCCCGCCCGCCGAGCTCCACGCGCTTCCAAAAAGCGGCCGCTGGGGGAAGCGCGTGACCTCCCCGTACCTTGGCGATGCTGCTGAGGTAATAGCAGGCGTAGGCGGCCCCGAAGCACAGCACCAGCGACCACCCGGCGACGCCGGACGCCCACAAGCCCGCCCGGACCCGGCTCTCCAGGTACAAGGAGAGCTCGCGGGTCAGCCCTTGCAGGTTCATCTCCAGAAGTCGCCGCCGGGGGAGGACGCGGCCGCAGCTTACATTACAGCCGGGCGGGTATATCGGGGCGCCGAGGATGCTGCCGCCCGCGCCGAGTCCAGCCGGGATGGCGCCCCGTCCGCCGCGCGTTCCAGACGAGGCAGCCACCTGCCGTAGCAACAGCAGCAACAGGAGGAGGCTCTCCACCGGCAGCTGCTGCTGCTGCTGCTTAACTACAGGGCAGCCGAGGCTGCTCCGCCCTCGTTCCTCCTCTCCCTCGGGGTGGGGGGAACCGGCTTCTGGGAATCAGAGGAGGGGGCGACGAGGAGAGTGTGTGTATTGGCTCCTCTGTCTGCCTCCTCTGTCTCTCGATCTACCCGTCGAGAGCAAAGTCCGTCCCGAGTGCGCACATTTCCAAAGGCACACATTCGAGTTAACATTTTGAATAATTATTTTCTTAAAACATATTTAAAAAAATAGACGCCCCCCCCCGTTACTTTCATCAGACGAAAAAAGAGAGATCATCACTTACATACAGAAAAAGAAATATACAATATTAAGTACTTCCTGACATATTCCTTCATAGGTTTTTAATTCTGTTCATGTGTGGGCGTGTGTGTGTAATAAAATGCGTCTCTTCAGAAGTCCACTCCCAGGCTGGATGTGCCTGATCTCGGAAGCTAAGCAGGGTCAGCCCTAGTTAGTACTTCGATGGGGCACCACCAGGGAATCAGGCTTCCTGCACAGAGCAGGGGGCTCGACTCAATGGTCTTGTAGGCCCCTTCCAACCCTATGATTCTGTGTCTAAGTGTGCCTAGCCTTGCAGCCTAATTGTCCATGCATGTGGATTGTTTATTGCCCCAGAGTCTTTTGAAGTGAGTAATTTGTTATCATAGTCTGCCGGGCACTTCAAACCCATTCATCTCTTATTGTTAAGTTTGGTTTCTCCCCCCGCTTTTTTTGCAATCAGTATCCATTTCATAATATTTTTCCTCTTTCCTCCCCATCTCCTTTTTCCTTTTGTGTTGTGTCTTTTTAGATTGTAAGCCTGAGAGCAGGGACAGTCTTTTTTAATTGCTTGTATGCAAGCCGCTTCCGGAGCCTTTTGGCTGAGGAAAGAAATACAGTCAATCAATCAATCAATCAATCAATTGCAGGCTATGTATAAAAGACTGATATTTCTCTCTGTCTTTTTGGTAGTTCCAAAAACAGAATCTCGGATTTTAAATGGACATTTTCTCCTACTATTTATATAATAGGTGCTTTATGTTTGAAAGCTGCTTGTAGGAACCTGCCCTTCTGCTGTCTGTCTGGACACCATCAGTTTTCTCGGGATCTAGCCGTAATCATCCTGGGCCTTTTTTCTGGAGTCCACATACAAATTGTAAGTGTGATAAACTATCAAAGGTAATACCTAACTTAGAAATTCTTTGAAAGAACCAAATGTCGCAGCTTGGCCTTGAACAATGGATGGCTAGTTCATCACAGAGGCTGAAGGGTTTTTCTTTAATTATTATATCCAACCCCCAGCTCAATCTTAGTCTTTTATCTCATGCAGTCTTTCAAACAACAATGGATGCTTGTCTGCTTGTCAGTCTTCACAAATAGGACTCCTTGCCTTTTCTCCTGCTCCCTCCTTCCTCAGCCTATCTCTCCTGCTGCTTATATCTCATTCTCTGCTTGGAACAAATCTAGCAGAGTTTCCACCCATGCACAACCTCTCTCCCAATTAGCTTTGATTCATTTGGCTTTCTGAACATATTGGTTACAGGTAAAGCAAATGCTTGCAAGATGCTGTTTGTTTGCAAAGCCACACACTTAAACTATGAATGACAACACTGTCTATTGGGTGGTATAGAGATGTAATAAATGAATGTGCTCTGGCATTGAACTATCAACCTTATTTAGATATCATGCCCAGTAGCCATGGGCATGATATCTCCCTTTAAACCCATATAGGATATAGTATCCTAGCATCTCCCAACTACCCACAGTTTTAAGCAGCTTTCACAATTCCATCCCTCACCCCCATCCCAAGAGAGTCCCAGGATCATAAGAGTTATCATAAATCTTTGCTTATTTACAACTGTTATAGACTGAAAAGGAATAGCTATTAGCCTAAAGAAGAATCTGGGCAGTATATCTCTGTTGGCTGTTAATCCACTGCAACTACTTTTGGTTTCATTGCAGAATTGAGATCCAAGCACTGAGGAGTGTTTCCCTTCCTGCTTTTCCACTACATCACCTCTAGGTGGCACTGTGGTTTAGCAGAATAGCACAAATACACAAGAAAAAAGCACACTTCCTTTCAACATCAGAAATAATACCCCTTCTCTAAAAAAATTCACGGAAAGTGCTGTTTACAAACAGAAGTGAAACTAGAGGGTCATGACTCACCTTAAACAACTGTGAGTAGGGACTGATGAGCACACAAAAAATGCCTCATGTAGAAAAGCTACGTATTTCAGTTGCTGGGAACATGAGTGGTGGATTGTGTTCATGCCCTGCTCGTAGGCTTTCCATGGGCATCTGGTCTGATCAGATCAGATCACCGGTCTGACTACCAGCGTAGTCAGCTTTTGCGCATGGGATAGAAGAGGGAGCCCTCTTGTACTTTGCTTCAATCAGCAAAATGTCTTGGGCCAGCCCTGGTGATTTGAGCTAACTCTTCACTCTTCACTTGACATGGTGCCTAGCACCAAAGCCTTATTTTGTTTGAACTAACCTGGAAGTAACCCAGATGTGGCTATGGGTTCCTGCCAGACTGCATGAAATCAAGCAAACAAGCAAGCAAGCAAAGCATTTACTTGCAGTCCAGTTCTCTCTGTGACCAGGTCTTTCTAGTCTTAGCCTCGATCTGTGATGATGATGATGATGATGATGATAGGCATGTTGGAGAAATCCACAACAGAATCAAATGAGTTCAGATTCTATGAATCGAGCCCATGGATTCTGCAGCTGATCAGCTTTTCCTGAGTTGCATGGATTCCGCCAACTCGTGGACCAGGTTTTTTTTTTTAACTTTCTGAAATTGTACGCAAATTCAGTCATAGAAAAATACATAAAATTAAAAAAAATACTGGCTGGAAATGTGGATTTCCCCGATAGGCTAAAGCATGAAAATTCACATTGGGGGGGGGGGTTGTGCATTTTGGGGGGATCTGTGCATTTTTGCAAATGTGAATTTGTGCAAATGCAGATTTGCACAAATTCAGGAAATTGGAAAAAATCTGATTCCGTCAATGAGCAGATGACAGAACGAAAGGCACCTGACAACCTGCAAAATGCAGACAAAATGGATTTTACAAAATCCATACATCCCTAGATAATGCTGATTATGATAACGATGATTAAAGAGAAATGTAACCATGTGGACTGGATGAGGACATTTTCCTTAAAGGAACAAACACACCCACACCCAAACGGACTATGTGTTATGAAAGAAAAAGGCCAGAAAATGGTAAATTCTGTAAAAAGCATTTCCCCCCTATTTTTCTAAATGTGATATGTGCTGTGATAGTATGCATACTTATTTACATTCATAGTGACTGTTCATTATATATCTGGTCTTGCTGTACGACCCTGTTCCTGTCACAAGCTCTCCCATCTCCAGCCATCTCTCCTCCCCCATCTGAAGATGCAAAGACAGAACCAAAAGTCACCAATCAGTGCACAGAGAGCAGCTACAATGCAAAAGCAAGTTCCATGGACAGGATGGTGAGGCAAATCAAAAGTGGGAGAGTGAAGTGGAAACTGACATGGGTTGTAGCTGATAGTAGCAAGGCTCCACCAAGCAATAAGGAAACAACAAGAATAGTAGCAATGTTTAAAGGGAAGTATTTCCTTGGAATCAACATGAAAATGGAAGCAGGAGTTAGGAATATGTGTTGCACCAACAGTCCATTTGATGTACCAGGAAATGTATTGTATGCACACAGCTGGGAAAACTACCATAGGCTAGGACAGCTTTGTATCCAGCTATTCTTTTAAGCACCAGAAGGCAGCCCAGTGTTTTAACAATAGAATACTCTAATTGATACTCAACACACATTGCACTGAACTTTCATGGGGGTTCCATGGAATCAATGAGGCACAAGACCTGAAAGGAAGGAAGAGGGGGGGGGGGGAACAAAACCAATGGTTGTCGCCACCTGCAGTTTTTCATTTTGGAATTATAATATTTTCCCCCTTTTGAGATGGCTCGTACCTGCCATCTACTGGGTGGAATTTGACTTGTACTTATTCTTTATTTCAAGCTGTAAAGAAAGGGCTGTAGGTTCGGTTTCTAGGTCTCCATGTTTCTGCTGTGGGGTATGCAAATCATAAGCAGTCGAACATTTGAGCCACTGCTCATCAAGATATGTTGACTAGGGAAAGTGAAAATATAAAATTAACTGGGAAATTTTGCTATAACTCAGGGTTAGCACATTTTAGTCCCGTTGAAATAAGTGGGGCTGAGAATGCAACAGTGGAAGATGTGTGGCTGCTGTCCAAACCTGAAGTCAGAGATCTCCTCCTGTGTTCTTCAGTGACTTGTAATAAAAGAGAATGGATGATGTGATGCACAGTGCCATTGTAGGAGAGAGGAGGAGGTGCAAATGCGGGGATGCTGGTTTTGGCGGCAGCCATGTGCCTCCTATAACAGAGCTTCAGCTATTGGGCAGTATAAAAATGTAATAAATAAATAAATAACATGTGCTTCAGTGTTTAATGGCATAGTTAAGCTCTGAAGGGAGCAATCCTATGCATGTTTAGACAGAAAAAAGTCCTACAGGGCTGGCTGGGGAATGCTGGGAGTTGTAGGACTTTTTTTCTGGCTAAACATGCATAGGATTGCACCCTAAGCCTGATTTAAAATCAGTGGGAATTAATTGCTCTTAACTTTCTCAAGACTGTAGACTTTGAATAGAGTAGCATTGCCAGGCTATCCCACTAGGAGTGTAAATTTACTTAGAAATGCTAAAACGATTCTATTATCATGGTTTACTGCTCTTGTGAATAGTTACTGTGCTTACTTTGCTTACAGTTAAATTCTAATAGGATCTAATATGCATTTCATTACAATTTAACTCTGTACAATTCTCCCCCTTTACATCCATGGGTATATATACTGTCATCCAGGCTCAGTGTCAGGGGTCAGGATGGCTGGGCAGCTGCTGAGGGCCCAGTGACTCAAAAGGGCCCAGCCCCTACTGCAGCTGCTACCAGACTATTACTGCTGCCGTTGCAGCAGCTGCTCCTCTTCTCTCCATTCCCTCACCCAGTTGGCCCCACTGGCAAAAGGAAGAATCATGGGCAGCAGATGGCAAGCAGAGCTTGAAGCCGAAGGGCCTTTTTAAAACAGAACTTTTAAATCCTAAATTTCAAGTAAGGGCAATCTGGACCAATCAGATGCTGCCTTTGGGGGGGGGCAGCCAATGAGGGCACCGGAGCAGCAAAAAGACCAACCTTTCGCCTCTCCTATGCCTCATTGGCCATCCCCCCAAAGGCAGCTTCTGATTGGTTCAGATTGCTTCTACTCAAAACCTAAGGTTAAAAAAAGTGGTGCAGCTTGGGTCCTGCAGGCTGGTCCAGCTTGCTGCTGTGGCATTTTTTGCCAGCAGGGCCGACTGGGCTAGAAGGAAGAGTAGCTGCCATCACCACCACCACCACCACCACCACCCAGTGAAAATAAAGGAGGAAGGGCTGGCTGATGTGGTGGTGTCAGTGGGTGGGAATGGGGGTGGGGGCCGTTCAGGTGGTATGCAAGCGGGAAGGCCATCGGCAGCATGTTGTTGAGGGGTCACTGGAGACTGGCACCATCCCTGCTGTCAAGTGGCGATAACATTTATGCACTTGATGAAGTAGACTAAAATCCACAAAAGCTTATGTGAGAATAAATTTAAGGTGCTATAATAGACTTTGTTGGTTTTCCCGCAACAGACGAACACAGCCACTCTTCTTGTTTGGGTTGACCTAAACACTGCTATGGGTCAGAATCTAATTCAGAAGTAGACCAGGATGGTTTACAGATCCAGTTCAGTCATAAAAATCCTGAGGCCTGAGAGAGTTTAGTTTGGCCTGGTTTCCTATCTGATTTGAGAATGGAAGTGTCTGTAGAAAGCAGAGTACAAACGCCTTCTTTAATGTAGTGCTGGCTTAAGGGCCAAGATCCTCTGTCAGCAGTGGAGGCTGGTGGCTCTGATTCCAGTGGGGCTGTGATTCCATTCTGGGTTTCAGTCAGCACTAGCCATAACTTTAAAGGAGCTATCCAAGGTGCTGAACCCATTTTGGGGATAAGGTTCAATATTGGAGCCACCAACCTACACTGCCTGTCAGTTAGACTGTCAATAAGGAGGGCTCTCGCATTAAAGCAGATGCTGAGGCACTTTGCTAGGAACATTCTCACTGTTACTGCCCAAGATCCTTTCTGTTTTGACTTACCATCGTCTGAGCCACTTGAAGCACTCTTCACCTGGACTCTCCATTCAATCTGGACCCTTGTCTGTCTGAACCTTGTATCATTAAGAACCTGCCATGGAATATAATGCTGGAAACAATGTCTCTATTGCTTGGACCACTTTCTTGTTTGGACTTACTTTCTTGTTTCGATCTTGGATCCCATCTCTTGCCTGGGATCATCACAACAGCTGAGTTTTTAGCCTGTCTGGGATCTAGTATAGTAGAGACTCCAAGGGGGAATGGCTCTGCTGCTTGGGACTTCCACCTACCTGTTGTTATCTTGAAACCTGGATTTAGTCTGCCTGAGAGCATAGACCAGAGAGGCTCTGAAAGGGAATGGCTCTACTGCCCAGTACCCTCATTCTCCCTAGCTTTAATTTATCATGCCCTTTGAGCTTTGATCTGCTTAGACACATGTCCTGTGGAAATTCTGACAGAGACTCTGTTGTTGGACTGATTGCGCCCTGTGGTTATGTGTATTCTAGTTTCTAACTTGCTTTTGAACTATGTCTTGAATTTCCTGGAATGTTACTCTGTTTGGATTTATTGTGATCCTTGACCTTTCCTTCTGTTCTGGAACACAGAGATTATGACTTGGAAACACTTGTCAGATTGATCTCTGACACTGTTGTAGTTAAAGGGCTTTGGACTGTTTCTTGAACTAAGCCTTGGGCTTATAGCTGTCTTCAGATTTCTGAAGCATGTAACCATTAAGTTTTACCATAAGATTTGCTACAATAAATAATCTTACTGACTTGGGTGTCCTGTGTCAGAATGCCAAAGTATGTGCCAGAAAAATCGGGCCCATGCAAGTTATTGCCCAGCTGGTATCAGAAAACAATACAATTAAGGATGGGTGAGAAATTCATTCTATCAAGGCTTTTTTAATGGATTTACCTGATTTGTACTGAACATGGACATGGATGCAATTTGAGGTTGGAGATCCGTACATTGTCAAGTTTGTGATGCAATCCGAGAAACAGAAGAAATGTGTTCATTAACTTGTGTACATTTGAAAACAGCACAAAAAACACTCCGTATATGTCTAAAATGTGCACAATCACACATTACTCAGTGGATGCATGTGCACAATAATGCATACATTACATACAAATTTCTGTAGAGAAAAAACCTGAACAGAACTAGGATGGAATGAGCTTGGTGGTGGAAAAATTAGAACCTCAATGAGATCGAGCTTGACAGGTCTGCCCATGCCTAGATACAATATGTGTAAGGATGATACCTTTCAAGACAAATACAGCTTATGAGATAGCGAAATCTCTCAAGCTTCAAAAAAAAATCTACTAGTATTATACATTAAAAACAATGTTTAACAAACATGGAGCCATCTTAATTTTTCTGTCATGTATATTTTTACAGCAAATGTTGATAGTATAAACCCAAAAATTAAAAGTTCCTGAAAACATTACATTTGTCAGTCAAACCTGCAATACTAAATTTCTTGAGATTATACATGCTTGTCTTATCATAGAATAGCAGGGTTGGAAGGTGCCTATAAGACCATCGAGTCCAACCCCTTAATAAAGGCTTTTATGGCATTACTCTGATGATATCACTCCTTTAAATAAAATATAAACATAGAAGTTATTACTGATCTAGAATTTTGTTTCAGGCTTGATTTACCATCCTTTCCTTCTTATCACATCTTTCCTTGTCTTTTTTAATTAAATCGTAAGCCTATAGGCTTGCCTTTAATTTTATTTATTGTAGTGTACTTTGTTTTGAAAGCATTTGGACATATCAATATATGTATTATTACTGTTATTATTAATTACAATTCATTCCTCCTTATACAGGTAATAGTAACACATTTTGACTTATATAAAGAAGTGGACAGTGTAAATTGTATCATTTTTCCACACTCAGATTCTGTTGCTGGTGATGATTGGTGGTACAGATTGGTGGTATTTATGACCACTGATACAGATTGGATGTGGATACACATCTGGATGCAAAGCAGAGTGTGGATGGGAGTGTGTGTCCCCGTCCATATTTATTTATTTAAAACATTTATATATCACCATTTGTCCTGTTTGGATCTCAGGGTGGTGCACAATCAAAATCTATATCACAATATAAAATACATCAATAAACAGCAAATAAAATATTCAAAAGCGGTGTTTAATATTGCACCAATGTTAAATGCCTGAGTAAATAAAAATGCTTTTGCTTAGTGCCGAAAGATCACAGAATCATAGAATCATAGAACAGTAGGGTTGGAAGGGGCCTACAAGGCCATCGAGTCCAACCCCCTGCTCAATGCAGGAATCCAAGTCAGAGCATCCCTGACAAATGGCTGTCCAGCCTCGTCTTGAAGGCCTCCAGTGTGGGAGAGCCCACCACCTCCCCAGGTAATTGGTTCCATTGTCGTATTGCTCTGACACTCAGGAAGTTTTTCCTGATGTTCAGCCGGAATCTGGCTTCCTGTCACTTGAGCCCATTATTCCGTGTCCTGCACTCTGGGATGATCAAGAAGAGATCCTGGCCTTCGTCTCTGTGACAACCTTTCAAGTACTTGAAGAGTGCTATCATATCTCCCCTCAGTCTTCTCTTCTCAAGGCTAAACATGCCCAGTTCTTTCAGTCTCTCTTCATAGGGCTTTGTTTCCAGTCCCCTGATCATCTTTGTTGCCCTCCTCTGAACCCTCTCCAGTTTGTCTGCATCCTTCTTAAAGTGTGGTGCCCAGAACTGGACACAGTAATCCAGATGAGGCCTAACCAGTGCTGAGTAGAGGGGAACTAGTACTTCCCGGGATTTGGAAGCGATGCTTCTATGAATGCAGCCCAAAAGAGCATTTGCCTTTTTTGCAGCCACATCACATTGTTGGCTCATATTCAGCTTGTGATCGACAACAATTCCAAGATCCTTCTCGCTTGTAGTGTGGTTGAGCCATGTATCCCCCATCTTGTAACTGTGCATTTGGTTTCTTTTTCCTAGGTGCAGAACTTGGCATTTGTCCCTATTAAATGTCATTCTGTTGTTTTCTGCCCAGCGCTCCAGTCTATCCAGATCACTTTGAATTTTGTTTCTGTCTTCCAAAGTATTAGCTATCCCTCCCAATTTTGTGTCATCTGCAAATTTGATCAGCATTCCCTGCACCTCCTCCTCCAAGTCATTAATAAAAATGTTGAAGAGCACTGGGCCCAGGACTGAGCCCTGCGGTACCCCACTTGTTACCTCTCCCCAGCTTGAGAAGGTCCCATTGATAAGCACTCTGAGTCCGATTCTGTAGCCAACTGTGGATCCACCGGATCGTTGTTTCATCTAGCCCACTTTGAGCTAGTTTGCTCATCAGGAGATCATGGGGCACTTTGTCGAAAGCTTTGCTGAAGTCGAGGTATATGATGTCTACAGCATTCCCACGGTCTACAAGGGAGGTTACTTGATCAAAAAATGAGATCAGATTTGTCTGGCAGGACTTGTTTTTGACAAATCCATGTTGGCTTCGAGTAATCACGGCATTGTTGTCAAGGTGCTTCCAGATGGATTGCTTTATGATCTGCTCCAGAATTTTCCCAGGGATTGATGTCAGACTGACTGGTCTGTAGTTCCCAGGTTCCTCCTTTTTACCCTTTTTGAAGATAGGGACAACGTTAGCCCTCCTCCAGTCATCTGGCACTTCCCCCGTCCTCCATGATTTCTCAAAGAGAATAGACAGCGGTTCTGAGAGTTCTTCTGCCAGTTCCTTTATTACTCTAGGATGCAGTTCATCTGGCCCTGGAGATTTGAACTCATTCAAAGTAATGAGGTGTTCCTTGACCATATGCCTGTCGATCTCAAGCTGCAATCCTGCCCCTTCAGCCTGTACTTCGCCTTTGCCAGGGGGGTCATAGACCCTCTTTTGGGAGAAGACTGAGCCAAAGTAGGAATTGAGCACCTCTGCCTTTTCTTTGTCATCTGTTATCATTTTTCCATCCTTATTTAATAGCTGAACCACCATTTCTTTCCTCTGCCTTTTACTATGCGCATAGCTGAAGAAAGCCTTTTTGTTGTTTTTAACATCCCTTGCTAACCTCAGCTCATTCTCAGTTTTAGCCTTCCTGACGCCATCCCTGCAATTCTGTGCTATCTGCCTGTACTCTTCCTTTGTTACTTGGCCTTCTTTCCACTTCCTATATGTGTCCTTTTTTGTTTTCAGGTCATCTGTCAGCTTTTTGTGAAGCCACATTGGCTTCTTCTGTTGTCTTCCACCTTTTCTTCTTGTTGGAATTGTTTGTGATTGTGCCTTGAGAATTTCCTTTTTTAAAAGCTCCCACCCATCTTGGACTCCTTTTCTCGCTAGCATCGCTTGCCATGGGACCTTACTGATCATTGTTCTGAGTTTATGAAAATCAGCTTTCCTAAAATCCAGGGTACGCGTTTGAGTACACTCGGCTTTTGCTTCCCTTAGAACCAAGAACTCAAGTACAACATGGTCGCTTTCCCCCAGAGTTCCTGTAACTGCTACTTTATCCACTAAGTCATCTCTGTTGGTTAGGATCAAGTCAAGGATAGCTGATCCTCTAGTTCCTTCCTCTACTTTCTGTAGGAGGAAGTTATCCGCCACACAAGTCAGGAATTTCCTGGAGGGGCCATGTTTTGCAGAATTTGTTTCCCAACAAATATCGGGGAAATTGAAGTCCCCCATTACTACTACATCATGCTAGCAGATTGCAACTTAGCCTTTTTAGGGAGGACATTCTATAACGGGGGCACCCATCTTACCACGGGGATGCAAATAGTCTTTGACTACGTGTCAAAAGCAACAAGACAACTGTATATATCAAGGTTTAGGTTCTCTGTTACTAGCCTTTGTGGCAAAGGTATATTACTTTGGTGCTGCACAGTTGTGTGAAAAATCCATACATTTACCAGATGGACCATATCAGTGTAAAATTGCAATGCGTAGCTGCATATATTAAGCAAATAAGGGCACAATCCTTTACATGTTTAGACAGAAAAAGTCATATAACTCCCAGCATGCAGCCAGCGTGGCTTGGCTGGGGAATGCTAGGAGTTGTGGGACTTTTTTCTGTCTAAACACGCATAGGATTGCTCTCTTAAGAGTGATATGCAACATACTTGTTTCATGGCTCTCATCTTAAAAACAAGGGTGCATACAGGCTGCCGCTATTAATATGGAACACGGGGTAGTTACGGTGATCCTGACATAGTTGACACGCACCGCAGCAAATCGCCAGTACTTGCTGTACCTGGCAATCCTCAACAGTTACAAAGGAGCAGCCCTTTCCCCATGTCAGGTGGCGCGACGCGTCTCGGCCCCTAGGTGTCGCGAAGGAGCCTCGCTTCTCTTTGTCCGGAACGGGGCCGTAACCGCGCCCTCCTGCTGAAATGACAGAATCGGGACATGCGCAGGAGCGTCTATTGCCCTGCCCCCATTCCCAAGACGGCGGTGGCGCTGCCGTCACGGGGCCCGGATGTAGCGGCAGACGCGCCAGCTTCGCCCCTGCATTAGGAAAAGCGGTGCAAGCGTCTCCAGTAGGGAGAGACCATCGGGGAGTGAAGGGCGGGGGGGTAGGAGGGCCGTTAGTGGGTCAGTCCTTCAGTCGCAGACGTTGCGCTCCGCTGGCGGAGGCCGCATCCAACCCCACCCCCTCAAGTATCGGAGACCGGCCGGCCCGGCTCCGGGTCTTTGTTGTGCCGGCGTTTCCGCGAGGATATCCCCCCCGACCCTCTTCTTCCGCTGTCGGCATCAACGGCGCGGCCTCCCCCGTCTCCTCCCCGCGAGGGACGCCCGAGGCCCTGAGCAGCGATGAGCAACTCGAGGAATAATCGCGTGATGGTGGAGGGCGTCGGGGCGCGGGTCGTGAGGGGGCCCGACTGGAAGTGGGGGAAGCAGGACGGCGGCGAGGGCCACGTGGGCACCGTGCGCAGCTTCGAGAGCCCTGAGGAGGTGGTGGTGGTCTGGGACAACGGCACGGCCGCCAACTACCGCTGCTCGGGAGCCTACGACCTGCGTATCCTCGACAGCGCGCCCACCGGTGAGAGGAAGGGGCGCTTGGCGGGGCTGGGCCGAGGGGAGAGGGAGACGCGAGAGGAGCCTGCCCCCGGCCCCTTCTTTAAGGCCTCTCCGCTCCCCGTGGCTGGCGTGGCGTCCAGCGCCGTCGGGGCGCCGGCTTGGAGACCGCCCAGACAGCTGGACGGCCGTGGGTGTCTGCCAAGGGCTTGCCAGCCCTCAGGGCTCCTAATTGCGAGGAAGTGTTTCCCCCAAACGCTCTGCCTAGGCGGGGAAGCCTGTTGTGGGCACTGGCTGGGGATCTTACGCAGCCCTCAACGGTCAGCGGCACAGAGATGAAACGTGAGGAGCCACAGCGTAATCCTTGGCACGTCTACTCGGAAGTAAGTTTAGTTCAGCTGGACTTATTTCCAGGTAAGCGTGTGAAGGATCGCAGCCATAGCGGGGTAGGTCACTGGTAAACGCTGGGCTGGATCCAGATTTAGGCGTCTGCAGCTGGGATGGTGGAGTGGACGGAGGCGCCTCTTCCCTACTACAGCCCCTCTAACCCCCTTCTATACAGAAGGTCGAGATACCCTGCTGAATGGGAGAGCCACTTTCTGTGAATGCGGCCCATCTGTCCACAGAAGGCAGATCCTGGATCTAACCCCCTGAATAGAAGCAGACCTTACTGTTGGCAATGGGGAGGATTCTTCAAAAGTCTCCCCTTTAAGTAGTGAAGGAAAGTTCTACAAAGCTATTCATGCCATTCAAAGAATATTAAAGTGGAAAGCTTGATTTCTTTGGAGTTGCTTTCTCTGTAGATGTACTTAGGATTGGGGTTTTATAATGCAGGCTTTTGCATCCTTACTTAGAAGACCCCCTGTACTTTGTGGGACTTACTCAGGTTAACATGCTTTGGTTTGCAGTCTTGGACTGGATAGCTATATAGATCAGTTCTCCCAAGCGGAAGCAACTTTTAGGTTGACCTTTCATCTAGCAGTAGACATGTATTGACTCAATAGACATAACATTAAGGGCACAATCCTATGCATGTTTGGACAGAGAAAAGGCCTACAACTCCCAGCATTCCCCAGCAAACTGGCTGGGGAATGCTGGGAGTTGTAGGCCTTTTCTCTGTCCAAACATGCATAGGATTGCGCCCTAAGTATATTGCTAGAGAGAGGTTTGGAGAGCTCTTTCTTCTGGTGACATAGACAATAAGTTCCTTATTGTTCATGTGATAAAAAGCTTTTATAAAATAACTTGAGAAAGTTTGCTCCCATTTTTTGTGTTCTGCTTAGTCAACAAGAAGGGTTTTAGCACCACAGAAGTAAATCTACATTTGACACTGCTGTTTTAAAATTGCAGGGAAATGTTGATGGCAAGATGCCCCTATGTTTACAGAAACACAAACAGAGTTACAGTAATGTTCATGGAAAGTGTAATCTTTGTGCCAATGGTATGATAAATTCTTCAAGGTTGTACTAACAAATTACAGTTCCCTCAGGGACCATGGTTATCCCTTGTGCGCATCACCTAACAGATGTACAGTGCTATCACTCTAGTGGAATTCACCTATTAAGCAAGATCAGTGATGTGGGACAAAATTTTTCTGTGACTTTATCTTTCTGTGGAAAAGGTTATATTTCTAAATATCTATTTTATTAAATTGATTAGCAAAATAATGAATGAATACTAACTAATACAATATCAGTCAAATTGGGCAGTTTCAGAATTGTTATTATACACCGTAGTTCTTTGGACATACTCAAATTAGCATTGTAACACTTTCAGTGCCTTCATATTTTTTTCTTAAAATGTAAGTAATGTCAAGGTATTGTATTCTATTGAATTCTCATATAAACATTTTAAAGACAAGAATTTTAGTAAAATAATTTCTAAATAAAGGTTCGAATAGTTTGAATATGACATTTAAGAGAGCAATCAATCCTGTGGTTCCTGGGAGAGCATCCCAGGGAACATAGGATTGTTCAGAGTCCCCCTCCTAAGGCCGTACACTCTGCTATGACCTCAGGAGGGGGACTCTGAGCTCCGATCTTCCTCTCCCATCCCTCTGCAGCTGCTGTGGAAAGAATCCTGCTAGCTGCTTACTGAGATTGCAAATATGGCCTTGGAAGGAGAGAAAAGGGGGCATGGGGAGGGAAGGGGAGAAGTCAGGATATGAGAAACTCCAGCAGTGCACTATCTCTAGGTGGGCTCAGAGGCTTGTCCAGAGGAAAATGTTGTAATAGGAGGATGAAGAGGCAAAGATCGCCTCCATTGCTCCTTCCACCCTATTATCAGCAGCACAGGAGGGCATTGGACACCTGGAAGCCTCCAAGATTGGAGGTTTCCTTCTAAGGGTAGCGCAGTCCAAAGGACTGCATTCCAAAGCACCTTAATATAGTGCAGTCCATACCTGTCTTCTTAGACATAAACCCCATTGAATTCAATGAGCTTGCTCCCACATAAGTGTGTATAGCATTGTGTCTTTAGTGTGCTTTAATTCTGGCCTCCCGACCCCCTGCCCCCATCAAAAATTCATTTCTGGGTATTAGAAAAAAACTTACGTGTTATTTATAAAACACATAAATTAATATGGTGTACTTTAAAAACATTTACTAAATATATCAAATGTGCTAAATCAGATTCCAATTGATTTGGACATTGGAAAATTTCAGTAAACTTTTCTAACTTGAGAAATTCAAATCACTGTGATGGACTTTGTTCAGGCAGCCCTTTTTCTCCCTAACAGGTAATCAGTGCTGTCAGGTCTGTAGGTGCTAATCAAGTGGGGCCCAGGAGTGTTTCAGTAGGATGCACAGCTGCCTTATGTGTGTAAGATTTCCTAAATGAGGACACTTGCTTATCTTTTTGTGAGGAAGGACCATAGCCACAGCAGTGAACAATATCACCATGTTTAGCTTGGATTACTGTATTAGAATTAATTGAAGCTGAATGTGAAATCATTATATAGACACCAGCTGGTCTGCTTGCTTTTGTCTTTGGTATGTGAAAGGCATGCATTCTTGTATGTTTTTGTTGATCAATTTCAGATACATCATTTTTTCCCAGGGTAATCTGTCCAGCCTTTCTAAGTACCACTGCTTCGTTCATTAATTTAATTTATGTTGCATTTACTTGGCCAGTGCAAATCACAACATAGTGGGCTAGAAACAAAATATTATGAGCAACAATTTCTGAAATGAATTGCTATAGGATATTGGTCGCATTAGGTTTTTCAAGCATGGGAGAGTTTTCGACTTGAACTTTACAACATCAGATCACGCAGTCAGTTCCCCAAGGGCCTTCAACACTATGACACTCCATGGCAGATATATTTTCTATGCAGAATGTCCCAGGTTCAGTCCTTAAAGCATCTCTGGTTGAAAGATAAAGGGTAGTAGGACTGGGAAAATCTACTTGAGATTTTAAAAAGCTGCTATTGGTCCAATTGGGTAATAATTGGCTAAGTGGACAGATAGTCTGTCTCAAAAGAAAGGAGTGCCTTATAATTATATTATAAGGGAGAGAGCCTGTGCCCCCCACCAGGATCTGAGGGGGGGGCATAGGATAGTTCGGTTTCCTGGCTCCAACGTTGGAAACAGGGCTCCAACCTCCGAGCCAGAAAACCACGCTCCCCTCCCTCTCATTGCCAGTGTGAAGAGAACTGCGCTGGCTGCCTCTCTGTGCTCAGAAAACAGAGCGAGGAGACAGGGAAAAGGGGGTGTTCCCGAGGGAGGGGAGGAGGTGGCTGTAATATGACTTATCATATGGCTGCTCCAGCCTCCTTCCCACCCCCTTTGAAATCACCCATCTAGCAGAAATGTAGGGTGGCTGGAACATGGAGGCAAAGATCTCCTCCACTGTCCTCCCCTCCTGCATTGGATATTTGGCAGCCTCGAAGTTTGGAGGCTGCCGGCAATCCAGGTAGGATTGTGCCCTAAGAAATCTTACACAAAAACCTACCTAAAATATCACTTCCATGCAAAGTTTATCATGAATTGTGTCATTTGGGCACTTGGTTGTTTATCATCTTTTTATTTTTTTACTGATTTATCTTTTGTGTTCACCACTCTGGAATCTGTTTTGTATGTGGAGCAGTATACAAATATTGTAAATAAATAAATATTGACATTTTTATTTGAAACATTGACATATAGAGCAGTATCCAATGCTGCCCGTGTTCTAGTGGGACCCACCACTAGTGCAGTGGGAAGCTAGTGGACCCTGCAGCAATTAGAAATGAGCAAGACACTCGTTTCTGGAACAGGTCAGCAGAGCTTGCAGAAGGGAGCTCTGCTGACCTGTCCCATTTTGGAAATGAGCATTTCCACTCATTTCCAGGATTGCTCTTGGAACTTCTAGATCCTGTTGCAGTGGGTCTCACTAGCTCAACAGAAACAGCAACAGTATTGAATACTGCCCATAGTCTTTTGGCAGTAAATGCAGCAGGGCTTCTAAAAAGTCAAAATATAAGTTAAACCCCACTCTAGGATTTGTTGTAATATTTAATTTACTCTGTAGTAATTAAAATTAAGTTACCCTTTTCTTTTGTACATATATATATAGTTTAAAATATGAATCATTAATTTGCTTGGAACTCATTTTTTTGCTCTCTGGAGTATTAAATTTTGTCATGTTAAAAATATTTAAATATGTTAAAAATATTTAAAATTACAGAGTTAAAATACAATTATTTGCAGAATAATTCAAAATCTAACATCTAAAAATTCTTTTTCTAAAATTGTTGCTTACTTGATAACCCACACTCTGTGTTGGTGGAAACAGTGCTACTGTTGCCTACAATATTATCTTATTAGGATTATATGTGTGGCCACTAAATATCCATTCTACATTCCTTAGTTCTAGTTTAAAAATTCAGGGATAGTTGGCTGGATAAGGAAACCGCCCTTCCCCCTCCTCTGCTTGCCCAGTTGGCTTTTGCTTCTCACCCAGCTCCTTTCTCTCTCTTCACACATCTTTCAGTGCATGGAAGAAGTGGAGCCTTGTAGCCACAGCACTCAGAATGATCTCTCCAACTTTGCCTTCTGGCCTCAGAAGGCATGAAGTGAGCCAAGCTGCTCTGGCAGCCTGATTCTCTCAGGTTGTTTACAGCAAGGTTGTGATCTTTTGGTGAGGCTGACAGCTGTTCCTTTCTCCATTCCAGGAAGATTAGATTTAAGGTCATAAAGGAGAATGAGAACTCATCTCATTGTCTGGGGACAATTTTCACTTGCCATAGGCAACCAGGCAATTGGCTATTTGAAGCCTGGATTTAGCTCTTGAAGCTTCTGCATGCCTCTTGTGTTTGTTCATGGTGGCGTCCTCCTGCAAGGTGGTTTGTAGCAAAATATGCTCTTTTACCAGAATTTGAAAAAGCACTTCCTTAGAGAGTAATCCTATAGCCACTAGACCATAGGATTTTTCGGTTTCTGGGAACTGAGGTCAGAACCAGGGCTCCAAATGCAGTTCGCAGAAATTGTGCTCCCCGCCTCCTTGTAGTAGATGCAGTTCTTTCCATGCCGGCTATGTCTCTGCGCTTGGAAATGGAGTGCGGAGTTGGGGAAAAGGGGGCAGTCCTGGGGGCAGGAGGGGAGGAGAACATGGAAGCCGCTTTACATAGCTCCCTTTCACTGCCTGGCCTCCTTCCCTCCCCCTCCCTGAAGGCACGGCTACATAGCTGAAATGGGTCATCTAGCTAAAAATCCAGGGCTGCCAGCTACCCTACATTGGATACTTGGCAGCCTCCAACCTCGGAGGCTGCCGACTCTCAAGATAGGATAATGCCCTTAGTAATCTACTCAGATGGGCAGTAGCATCTATGCGCGGAGGGCTTACCTGGTGATTGTGGAATGACTTGCCTTGTGGACTTCGATTCCCAGTGCAGCTGGTTGATGAACTTCTTGTTAAATAGCTTATGGCTAAAATACCCCTTGCATGTTAACATTCCAATAACATATTATTTTACTGAAATAATATGCGAGTCCTTGAAATATTTCCTAAGACCAGCAAGTTATTTTGACGCAAAGCTGAAACTTGACATATAATATTCTTTGCAAAAAGAAAAATGTTTTCCAGTAATTTGATGACTTAAATATGGGGCTTATGTATATGACTTTACACTGCAGCAACATGTTGCATTAGAAAAAACATATTTATGTGATGTATTTAAGTTGAAGGAAAATTTCTACAGCCTATTGGCTTTTAGTTTTTATCTTAAGAGATGCATTTTTATTGTCTGAGAGACCCTTTAAAAGTTTCATTTTCGTAGCAAAATAGGGTCTTTATACAAACCAAAAATGTGTGTTTGGGTTTATTGCTATAAGGTTAGTTTCATGGAGAAAAGTGCTGATTGGAAAATTATACAATTTCACTTACTCTATTGAGATTAAAAAATCTAGTTTGGTGGGCTGGTCTGTGGTGAAGAGGAGCCAGTGTCCTTAATAGGGTGGTGCCAGCCAGTACACACACATGTGGGCCGAGAACTCTGGTGTCAGACTGCAGCCCCAGCAGGGTCTGCCCAGCACTGTCTCGGTGGGTCTTGACCAGCCTATCATGATTCCAGCCCACTCAGTGGATGTGTGCTGGCCAGAGCTGTCCTGATAATATTGGCATCATTAACAGGGTACCAGCATAGAGTATCCACGTGCGTGAAGTAGGCCCGGAGCGCCCCTTGGTGCAGTCACCACCCAGCTGAGCCACAGGACATGTGAAGAAAGACTTCCTTTTGTTTTGTCTCAACCCTTGCCAATCAATTCATTCAGTGACCCCTAGTCCTACTGTTGGGAGAGAAGGGAAAAATTCTCTGCCTGTTCTCTTTATTCTGTTCATAATTGTATAAACCTATTTCGAGTTTCCCCTTTGTCTTTTTTTCCTAATTGGAAAAGTCCCAAATACTTTAGCCTTTCCCACCCCTTGATCAGTGTGGTTTCTTCTTTCTGTACGGTTCTACTTGTGTGATAAGCACTGTTCTTACATATTCCTCACTTTCACTGTATGTGTGGGTGGTCTCAGCTGTCCCCATATGTTGATAGGCACATCTACAACTTGTGTACAAGCATATGCATGGTGGAAGAGCTCCACACGATCAGGAGCTTTGCATTTTCAGGCTTCTTAATCATGCAGAGCGCTGCCTGTGCTCATACAGATGTGCCTAAGTCCAGGGGATGGAGCCTGCTGCTTGCTGCATGTGCATTGAACATGCAGAGAAGAGCTCTAGCAACTAAAAAGGGTGACTGGAACTATATACAAATATTCCATATGTGTTTGCAAAGAAGATTTTTTAATTATAATACTAGTACTATATTTGCTTATGCTGCAGAATTGATGTTTAGTGAGTAGTTGTATCCCCATCAGCTTATAGGGAACAGTGCTTTCTGAAACAAAATCATGGTGAATGCTTGCCTGAATCTAGTATGTGATTATGTTGAAGAATAATCCTAACATTGTGGGGAGTATATTGGAAAGCTATTGAAATGATGTTGTTAGGGTTTTCGGGTTTTTTGGCATGTACTATTCATGTTCTTCTTCTGTATACAATGTTTGCATATGCCTCTGCATGTACATTCCAGTTTTTTGTGCTAATTATACTCTTTTCCACAGGAATTAAGCATGATGGAACAATGTGTGATACATGTCGCCAGCAACCAATAATTGGCATTCGATGGAAATGTGCAGAATGCACAAATTATGACTTATGCACTGTGTGTTATCATGGGGATAAACATCATTTGAGACATCGCTTTTACAGAATAACCACACCAGGAAGTGAAAGGTAACTTTTAAATTCACATTTTAATTAAAAAAAATCTAGTTATGAGATAGTGCTGTGACTTGGATATAGAAAAGAGTCTTGTCACCGCTAGAAATGTGTAGATGCTCAAGAAATTAACATTTGACTTAAACAATTTTTTAAAACTCTCTTTAATTCTTGAAAATGAAAGTTTTGAACAACTTGTTTTTGATCTGACCGTCGTTTAACCTGTCATTTGATATTTTTAGGGTATTACTGGAATCGCGCCGTAAATCAAAGAAAATCACTGCAAGAGGAATCTTCACAGGTGCCAGAGTGGTACGAGGAGTTGATTGGCAATGGGAAGATCAGGATGGTGGCAATGGACGTAGGGGCAAAGTAAGAGTTCCGAGTACCTATGATAGCTCCCCTGTTACGGATAGAGTGTTACCTCATGAAGTTTGGATTACGGAGCACTCTGGAACTTTGCAGAGGTGGTGGACCCAATATTTTGGGTCCACCCATGGAGGCCTATTAGTCCGGATGGATTTGTGGTGTCTTTGGGGGATTTTTCCAAGGATGTGGCTGGCAGTTATGCTGAGGCCCTGGTCTCCCTCTGAAAGAAGGGCTATTGATAACAGTTGTTCAGACGTCTTTGCTCAGGTGCCCTTTCTTGACTCATAGAGCACATATGAACGGTGTGCCGAGGAACTGATGGTAATGAAATGATTGGGTCAGCAGTTATGGAGGTAGTGGCAGAAAACTCATAATGAATATGACCAAACACAGGCAGTGATAGTGAGGAAGAAAGCTTATACACTGCACAGTATTATCCATCAGTGCTTTTCTGAGTGTTAAGGAGTCTAGTGCAATCTGACATAAAGAATTTGGAAGTGGAACCTTTCGTGGTCTACTGTGACGCTTATTTCAGATAGAATTGCTTGCATCCATACCAACGTAGATGTCATGAAGCAGAATCAAAGATGGATGCAGCCAGTGTACCATCTTCTAGTGCTTTTATAATAGATACTATTCAGCTTGTGCAGTCAGAGCACATGGGTAGGCTACATGGAGGTTTGTAGCCTAACATAAGTATTCTTGATCCTTGTACCTTGTGGCTAAATAGAGCTGCCTGAGAGGTTTTGACTACCTGGGTCACAGAGGTTGTGTAAGAGAAGGTGTGATCCCTGCTACATTAAAAGAAGCAGTATTGAAACCGCTTCTGAAAAAATCAGCAACATTGGACCCACTGGACCTTAATAACTATAGTCTTGTTTCTAATTAGCTCCTTAGGATAGCCTCTTAACTCCATGTGATACTGGATGACACCGATTGCTTATATCCATTCAAGTATGGATTTTTGCCTGGTTTCAGGACAGAAATCGATTTGGTCACCCTAGTGGATGACCTCTGAGGAACAGACAAGCTTTTTTGGTAGCAGCACCAAGACTTTGGGATGCCCTGCACAGAGATATCTGCCTCACTCTTTTCCTGTTAGTCTTCCATTGCAGTATGAAGACCTTCCTATTTTTGAAAGGGCTTTAATTTTTAGAGGTTTTAGTGAACATTGTGTTGTTTTTGTTTTTCTGGTTCTATCTTTCTGGTTTTGCTGCTTCTTTTAAGTAGTGATAATGTTTTGTTGCATTTTTATTGATATTTTTATTGTATTTCCTTTTCTTTGTTAGCTGCTTTGAACTTCTTGGAAAGACAAGACGTAAATGTTTTAATTAAACAATAAATGTAAGCGTTCTTTTCTATAGGTTGTGGATGAAGATTATTTACTCTTTTGCAGCAGAAACATATCTATCTTCTTTACTTTACTAGGTAACTGAAATCCAAGACTGGAGTGCATCAAGTCCACACAGTGCAGCATATGTTTTATGGGACAATGGAGCTAAAAACCTTTACAGAGTTGGCTTTGAAGGCATGGTAAGGAATAAAGCAATACAAAGAATAAAATTGCTTCATGGAGGAATAGTAAAAATGGCTTGTGCTGTGCTATTATTTTCTTTTGTGATACCCTTCTGTCAGTTTGCATGCTATTAGGTACTTCATTGTTCCTAGAGCTGTAGGCTCATGCATATGCATAAGTCTGGTTATGGTTTATTAAACATGCAGACCTTAAACTTTTTGGCTGGCTTCTGTCTCAATGTTAGTGGGAAGTACTATTGTAAATATGATATTTATTGATTTATTTTTTAAAATAAAATAGAAATGGTTAGATGAGAAGATAGCTAAGAAGTATTTAATTCCCCAGAATTGTAAATATGTTTTTAATGCTATCTATTGTTCTAATGGTATGGTAGTGCTCTATGTGCTTTAATTAAATTCAAGCTTGATCAGTGAATTTCTCATGTTGATTTCAGTAATGCTAAGGCATAATCTCAAATTAATGTATGCCAGAAGTGGGACAGATAGTTGTTTTCTTTTCCCCACCCAGTTTAATTATGGGTCATATTTCATGCATAGCATTGATTCATTACTCATTAGAATAAAGTACTTAGTATGGTAAATGAGACTCATTAAACAATGTGAAGATATTTGATATAACTCTATATTTATTTGGCAAATGTTCTTCTTGGTGTTAGTGAAGTCATTGTTCCCTTCCTTTGAAACTTGGATTTAATGTAATCCTTAGTTTTTGTGCAAACTGCCAGTATATTGTAATCAAACCTCAAATTACTCCCATTTATTATTTCAAAGTAGAATGTTCTACTGATTTACAAGTTGTCCCTTCCTCTACAAAATCGTTGCTCCCCTTTCCCTTTCTCACCTGAACAGAATACTTTATTTCTTATGCAGGAAAAATTGTATGTTCTGTGTCAACATTGTGGTTAAATATGTTTTTGCTGAAGTTATGCTTTAATCCTTGTCATATTGGTGTTGCATTTAAATGTGTCTTTCCCCTGGAAGCAGCTCAGTGAGTTGCTGTTCATGTGCATACTTTTTTAGTTGCTTTGGTTTTTTTTTAATCACACTGAATTGTGGTAGCAGAATAACATAAATTACATTTATCAACTGAAATGCAGTGTCAGATTGTCACAAAATTAGTGCAGTGTGCTGTTTTCATGGGTGAACGTATGTTTTGCCTTGTAGTTGTGGTATATATGAGTTTCCTTGTCTTGGGAGTATCGGTAGCCTTTCATTTTCAGCATCATTCTGTAATATATTCATTGTAACTCAGTGGATGACTTACTCTTTTCATGCTGCAATCTGTCAGTACCTCAAGTTTACTGTTCTGGGCTTTTTTTATCCAAGTAATAAAGAAACAGACAGATCTTTGCAGCAGCACATAGTTGGCCTATACACCAGCTGTCCCTTTGTTTGCTCCCTCAGTTCCAGATTATATGAATTAGAGGACTCTTCTCTTCCTGTTCACTCCACCCTTTAGTGTACATGTGCTGAACGACCTTTGCCCAATGGGAATTGCTTCAGAGATAACACCAGATGGCTGTTATTTGGATTAGGAATCGTGAGAACAACAGTTAGGGAGGAGAAACATATTAGAATTTGTTGCTAGGTATATTCAATAGAGGTTACTTCTAAAATAACTTGCCTATGCATCCTGTAAAGTCCACATTTAAAATAGTATGCAGAATTGTTCATTGTGCTAGTGAAGCATATAATTAAAACAATATATATCTGTAATGCTGCTTAATTATTGTGTGTAGAAAAAATATTTTGGCTTCTTTAAAAAAAGAGAAGAGCTAGGCTTTTGCAAGCTATTTTGGGAAACAGCATTGTGAGTTGTGCCATTAGTCTGGTGTGGCAAAGATTGATAAGTGTGTCTAAGTTGGACAAGGCCTCCTATCACTTGAATGTGGATGAAGAGAGAATATGGCATGGTATGAACAAGATGGTGGATAGATGACAGTATTTACTCTCAAATCCATATCAACAGGACCACTAACTTCCTGTTGATGAGTGTTAGTTTGAAACCAGGGTTTAAATCCCTAACAGCATGTACAGAACTGGATAATTACATAGGATTTACGAAAAGCATCTATCTTTCCAGTTCCCATGGACTTTAGAAGGAAGGGGACAAAGTAAGAACTAGTGAAAAACTTGGCTAAAAAAGGACCCACATACGAGGTCATTCTAGATATTGGCTGCGTTCAGCTGTCGCTTTAAGCCATGGTGGTTTAATAAGATATTCAGAGTAGCTTATTTTTTAAATAATCCAGGATACTCTGCCACATGAGTGGGCTAATAAGCTACTCTGAGTAGTTTATTAAGCTATTGTGCATAATTGGAGTCATCCCCTCACCCCCACCCCACTGCAGTCCTCCTGGCTGAGCAGTGGTGCTGTTTCACCCATTGACAAAGGAGTGAAAATCCTGAGTAACTCACCAAGAAGCAAAAATCCCATGGGCAGCAAAAGGGGTGTAATGGCTATAAAACCTTGGAGGTTTGCAGGATTGGGACCAAACTTCACACAGCCTCTCCTAGCCAGGAGGCACCCGATCTACCATCAAAACCCTGTGCAATTACCCCAGAGGAGCAAAAAACCTGTGTGCATCAAAAAAGGGGTGCCTATAAAACCTTGGGGCTTTTCAGGATCAGGACCAAACCTCATACAGAGGTGTAACGCTCTTTTGGTCATTCGCTAAAGCACTATAGTGCTTTCTCACTAAAGTGCTAAAGTGGAATTGCACATTTGTCCCTGTAGACATTGTTGGCATAGAGAGTTTAATGTGTTCCCAATACTGCAATTGCAAAAATGTGCAAATTTGCAAATGCACAAAAGTGCAAAGGAAATATATATATAAAAAAGAGGAACAGATGCAACTGCGGAATAGGGGAAAATGGGAGAATAGGGGAAAAACACGCTCACTTTTTGCCCCATCCCAGCAAACTGTCAGCGGGCTTCCATTACACAGAGAACTCCCACGAAAAACAGAAATGGCAGTGATCTGAACCACTCCTGCTGCCAACTCTGTAGGTGAGCAAAATAACCCACAGTGCCCAACAGACGACACAATAACCCATGGTGGGGTAAATGACTCCTACTGCAGATCATGGGTTATTTTGCCCAAATAAACCATCATGGATTAAAAAATTCCTGACAGACAACATGATAACCTAAGATGGGTTAAATAAGCTATCGTGGCTTATTTAACCCATCGTGGGTTATCATGTTGTCCGAACCTAGTCACAGTCTGACAAAACCATTATGGTGCATACTGGCTCGTTAAAAGCCGAATCAATCTGTATTCAAATGGGTAAAACTAAAGTTCTCTGTTTTTTTTAGTCAGACCTTAAATGTGTCCAGGATGCGAAAGGAGGATCCTTTTACCGAGACCATTGTCCTGTACTTGGTGAGTTGAAGTAAACATAATCTGAATTCTGGTATGATTAGTATATAAGACTCAATTAAGTCAATGGATTTGTGCGTGCACAATTTACTTTGGGATTAAAGCCATAAATCAAGGTAATAACATTTTGCCTAGTGCTTACCATAGTTAAAATTTTAACTGATTTAATTTTTTGTATATTGAAGGTTTTATATTATGTTTTATCATGTTGTGAACCTCCCAGAGAGCTTTGGCTATTGGGCAGTATAGTAATAAATGTATGAAAGAATGAAAATTCACAGTCTATACTACTTAACAGTGCAATCCTATGTATGCTTAGACAGAAAAAAGTCCTATAACTCCCAGCATTCCCAAGACAGCATGGCTGGCTGGAGAATGCTGGGAGTTGTAGGACTTTTTTCTGTCTAAACATGCACAGCATTGTGCCCTTAGCTGTGTTAGAGCTAATTTTGATACTGTTATCTGAACTGCTAAGTGACCGCATGTCCAGCTACATTACACTGCTAAGTAGCTATACTGCTTCATTGAACTCATAACGTGTATATCAGCCAGAATAGGAGTAGGTTGTTAAAACAGCAGTGTTCTTCTATTGTATAATGTTGAAGTCACCATTCCCTTTCTTTGTGAGAGTGAGTTAGGGTTTCTAAATTTCTTGTCATTTTACTCTAACCGTAGGTGAACAAAATGGTAACCGGAATCCTGGTGGATTGCAGATCGGTGATCTAGTAAATATTGATCTTGACTTAGAAATTGTTCAGTCTTTGCAGCATGGCCATGGAGGATGGACTGATGGAATGTTTGAAACTTTAACTACTACGGGCACAGTTTGTGGCATAGATGAAGATCATGACATTGTTGTACAGTATCCAAGTGGCAATAGGTATATTAATCCCATATTTTTACAGGACAGACTGGTTAAGCTGCTGGAATTTGGTTAGCACTTCAAGGGCGATCCTATGTCCCCTAGACAGCTTCTTGAGGA
Source organism: Heloderma suspectum (assembly GCF_057233095.1). NCBI lineage: Eukaryota > Metazoa > Chordata > Lepidosauria > Squamata > Helodermatidae > Heloderma > Heloderma suspectum. The sequence goes on along the minus strand of NC_139461.1, from coordinate 79,596,069 downwards.
CATAGGATATTTCAGTTTCTGGGATCCGAGGCTGGAACCAGGGTTCTGGCCTCAGAGCCCAGAAGCTGGGCTCCCTGCCCCCTTGTAGCCGGCACGGTTCTCTCCGTGCTTGCTATGTCTTCGCGCTCAGAAACTGAGCATGGAGATGGCAAAAAGAGGGCGGTCCTGTGGGTGGGGAGGGGAGGAGACCATGGAAGCTGATTTACGTAGCTTCCAGTGCTCATCCCAGCCTCCTTCCCTCCCCCTCCCTGAAGCCACGTCTAGACTGACAAAATCACCCATCAAGGGAAAATGCAGGGTGGCTGGAACACGGAGGCGAGGATTACTTCTGTGCTCCAGCCACCCAGCGTTGGATATTTGGCAGCCTCTGACTTTGGAGGCTGCCAACTATCAAGATAGGATTGTGCCCTCCATTTCCCTTTGACTCCTACCATATCCCAGAACAAGAATGGGAACGTAAATCTTTATGCTCTTTGGTCATAGATTGCATAGAAATATACCAACAATACCCTAGTGAATATTGGTTGGGGTTTTTTTGCATTTTAAACTTCAGGTAGAATATAGGAAACACACAAAAGTTACAGTAGCACAGAAGCAATTTTATCCATCTCTCCAGTATCACTGCAATACTAAATAATTCCTTTAGTCAGGCAACAGAATGGGAAGTAAGTGATGCTGTTCTTATTGATCTTCATTGTAAATATGCTGAATAATGTGTTAAGAGCTACTTTTATTTTTGTAAAACTTTGAATAGATGTTCATTGCCTACTTTGTGTAGAGCTGTGCCTGTTTAAAACATTTGGTATAGAATCTCTTTGAGAGTGTGAGAAAAGCCTGTTTCAGTTAAATGCACTACTTAAACCAAAAATGCCAGTTAAAATAATATTTTCTGTGGTTTCAAGTATTTTAGTAAAGGGAAACACCAATAAAATGTTCCCTCTCTTCAAGACTCATTTGCAGCACTGCTCCTACCTGCTGTATCTCAGCATCCCTGACCGTTTGTGCAACACAGTCCCTCCTCCCAGGCATACGCATGACTTATAGGCACATTGTACTGCACAGTGAAGGCAAGAACTATTAATCTCTATTACTTTTTTCTAGATTGTGTTTCCCTAAAATACTTAGTTGCCTTGTTACTTGGTTATCTAATTGCATTCTTAGCAGTTAGCTTATATGGTCAGTAACATATTACAGAAATGAGGCCAAATAAGAGCCTGTCCGGATCCTGCAGTGACCAACCATATGCCTGTGTGAAGCCCACAAGCAGGGCATGAGAGCCTCTCCCGTTGTTCCTCAGCAACTAGTATTCAAAGGCACTCTGCCTCTATTCTGGAGGAAGTATATAGCTATCATGACAAGCAGCTGTTGAAAGCCTTGTTGGCCATGAAGTTGTCTAGTCACCTTTTAAAGCCATCAAAGTTGGTAGCCCTCACTACATCTTGTAATACATTGCATAATTTAACTATGTGCTCTGTGAAGAAGTACTTCCTTTTGTCTGTCCTAAATCTCTAACTATTCAGCTTACTCGGATGATCCCGCTACTTGTATTATGCGAGGAGAAAAACTTCTCTATCCACCCTCTCCACACCCTGCATAATTTTATACACCTCTATCATGCCCCCCCATCTCACCTAAAGCCCTACAATCTTTACTTGTAGTGGTGTTGCTCAGCCGCTTGTTCATCATAGTTGCCCTTTTCCAACTCTACAATATCCTTTCTGAGGTCCAGCAGCCAGATCTGTACAGAGTAATTCCAAGTGTGGATGCACAATTCATTTGTATCAAGGCATTACAATACTGGCAATCTTATTTTGAATCCCTTTCCTAATGATCCTTAACATGGAATTCACCATTTTCACAGCTACCACACACGGTGTTACTGTTTTCATTAAACTATCCACAACTGCAAGATTCCTTTCTTGATCAGTCACTGCCAGCACAGACCCTGTCAGTGTATATGTGAAGTTAGCATTTTTTGTCCCAGTGTACATCACTTTACACTTCCTTACATTGAACCACATTTGGCAATTTAATGCCAATTACCCCAATTTGGGGGTATCTTTTTGGAGCTCTTCACTATTGTATTTACCACGCTTAGCCACCTCATTGCTCACTTCTAACTCCAGATCATTTCTTTATAATTTTAAAAGCACCAGTCCCAATACAGATACTTGAGGGACTCTATTTCTTGCACCCCGCTGTTGCAAGAAGTGTCCATCTCTTTAACCAGTTACCAGTCCATAAGAGGTCTTATCCCATGACAATTAAGTTTGCTCTGAAGCCTTCAGTGACGACTTTGTCAAAAGCTTTTTGAAAGTTCAGGTAAACAAGGCCTACCAGATCACTCCTATCCACATATGTATTAATATTCCAAAGAACTCTAAAAGTTTAGTGAGACAGGATGCACTTTTGCAGAAGCCATGTTGACTTTTCTTCAACAAAACTGTCCTCCTGTATTCTTGATAATTTTATCTTTAATATTGCCTTCAACCAGTTTACCCAGAATAGGAATTAAGCTAACCAGCCTGTAATTTCCTGGATCTTCCCTAGATCCTTTAAAAAGAAAATAGTGATGCACAAGAATCCTTCTCATGTTACTTTTAAAACTCTAGGCATTCTCCTTGCAGCTAATAGACTCAATCATGGAAACATACTTGGGCTCTTCTAGAATCAAGCAGTTGCAGACTGGCAAAATGTGGGGTCAGACTAGTTAATAGTGCAATTATCCAGTTACAGTTTCATAAAAATTACTTTTCATAATATTTCAAGTTACTGATATTTTCTAGGTGGACCTTTAACCCTGCTGTTCTCACCAAAGCCAACGTTGTCCGAAGTGGAGATGCTGCTCAAGGTGCTGAAGGCGGTACCTCACAATTTCAAGTGGGTGACCTTGTCCAAGTTTGTTATGACTTAGAAAGAATCAAGCTGCTTCAAAGAGGACATGGTGAATGGGCTGAAGCAATGCTTCCTGTAAGTTTATAGACATTCTTTTGTTAACCTTAATGAAGAACTAGTTAGAAATATATATATAAATGTGATGAGGGCGAGGGGGCATCTTACTACCTCAATCCATTTTCCAGTGTATCCTGGGGTGTTAAAATATCCCACAAACAATGATGTGTCTGTGGTGTCAGAAGAAGTATGTTTCATACTCAAAATATTAGAGAAGTATCATAAACCGTCATGGTAAAACTTCAGAAATTTTTATTATTACTAAAGAACTAACATTTTTGGTCTTGTGGGCTATTTTTCTAATCTCATAGCAGATTTGTCTCTAATGAGGTAACCTGGTGTTCTCCAGTGAAATCCCATGGTTTGTGCCAGCCTACTGACACCCAGAGTACTTAAGCCTCCTTCCCTAGACCAGTTTTCTTTGGAAAAACCCATGAGGACATTTTATACCCCCAAAATGTGGCTTGGTTTGGAGACATAAAAGCACCCCAATGGTTCAATAAGTAGATTCTGGGTATATTTTATGCCTCAGGGGTGTGTGTTTTTTTCCATAAAGAAAGCGGTAAGCAGTAAGAGGCTGAAATTTGGGGACATAATGCAGGTGACAATGCTATAGGAGGACTATGCTGCAGGTCTACTTCTGTGTAAATTCTGCAGTGTAAAGTGCATTTGGGTGTACCTCTGTTTATGTGAATTAATTTACCTTCAAGTGTTGAGGGTGAGAAATAGTTTAGTGTTGAAGGAAAATCCTGCAATCTTATTCTGATTGTGTGGCACAAGTGACCTTATACATTCCCACTGTGCCAGTTGGGTGCAGAAATTCTGTATTTTAATGTTGTATTGGCTTGTGAACTGCCCAGAGAATATGTGTTACCGGGCAGCTATATCAATACACTAAATAAATATGTGCGTTGGTTAAAAACGTGGCTCATGTACTGAGGCTGGTGTCAAGTGTGACCTTGTGCTAGTGTTAGGATGTTTATATCCACTTGTATGTCTCTTGGTGCTGGCATCTGAATTCTTAGGATAAGCCTATGATTCTATGTACTCATGCTAGTAAACTGTTTTTTCTAAAATGCATCCAGAGACACTTGATGCCCAAATATTTAGTCTGGCTACTTCATTATATCAGTAAATGGGAAAGATTTCCCTCCTTCGGGACAATTGCTCTAGTTCTTTAGGACCACAGTTCACGACCCAGACAGATTTCATTTCTGTTAACAATATTTCTGTTAACAATGCCTTGAATGAAATTTTTAGAGAAGAGTCATACTTATGATTTCTCTTCGAAAATGGAGGGCAGTGTGGCAGTTGCACAGCACATGGAAGAAGTTCTTTTCCCATGTAAATCCAGTTTAATATTATGTAAAATTAGCCCAATGGGAGGAAAATATCTCATGTTGGATGGATTTTCAAATGGTTTATGCCCGCAGTCACCATTATGATGGAAGTAAGGAGCAGTGATAAATCTGGAATAAAGGTTGGTGGTCATTCAAGTGTCTCTCTTTTTAAAGGTGCATTTCATTATTGCAGCCTGATGCAGATAACTGATATTCTCCCTCCCTGTCGCCCTCCCTCATTTGGCTTTGCATACCAAATCAGTGTCTAGGATTGGATATTTGTAGTGGCATTCAATCATCTACATTTCTATACAGCCCAATAGCTGAAGCTCTTTGGGCAGTTCACAGCAATTAAAACACAACATGATAAATGTTTAAAATTGCAGTATAAAGTAAAAATAAAAAAACAAGTAAAACATAGCAGCAGTGCAAAGACTTAAAATACAGTAAAATATTTAAAACAACAGAAACTGAAAGACTAAAATTCCTGGGAAAATAAAAAGAACTTCACATGGCGCTGAAAATAGCACAATATAGTTGCCAGGCAAGCCTCTTTGGGAAACTCATTCCACAACCAGGGTGCTAAAATCTTAAAATCTATTATTTTTCAAGTCATTTAATCATCTAGACCAAAGAAATCCAGCAGTAGGTGCTTAAGTAGCCACAGTGTTACTTAGTTATTATAAAATGTACAGCTCCACATTAAGAGACATTCCAGGAGTGTACAATAAGTTAAAACACAAAGTACAAGATGTTACAGTAAAAACAAATTAATAAAACAGTGGCTGGAAGTTACTCATCTCTCAGGAAATCCTTGCCTGAAATGGTCTGGCAGTAGAATTAGGATCACTTATGTAATGTCTGAAATCATTAGAAAATAGCTTGTCTTTCTGAACAAGTTCATAACAGAAACGACTGATTTTTTTATTTAAGAACTATTCACTGCACTTTTTTTAGCTTTTAGCCTGACATATCTTTTTTTATTTTAATTTTTTTAACAAAACAAAACACAACAACATAAACACACAATACACATACACTAAAATATCTCTTAAGATTGTAAGATATCTACCTTTGGCTCCCCTTACACAGCAAATGCTTATTATTATTCTCTAGTTCTTATCTTAGTTGTATATCATACATTGAGTTCACAGACATTATCTCATTTCTCTCCTAATTTTAACAACAACAACAACAACAACAACAAAAAGAGAACCATGTCAAAGTTCAGAATCCGCATACATAGATATAATTTTTCTCTATTTCTTGTACAAATTCTATAAAAGGTTTCCAATCTAACATAAATTTAGTTGTTGATTCTTCTTTAATTATAATAGTAAGTTTTGCCATCTCTGCCAGCTCCATCATTTTCATGATCCACTCGCTCACAGTTGGTATTGTGGTATTCTTCCACTTTTGTGCATACCATAACCTTGCAGCCATTGTCATCTGGAGAAAGAGGGTTCCCCCCTTCTCTTTTACATGTTTATCTATTAGTCCCAATAAAAAAGTTTCTGGCTTTAATTCTGTAGTAGTCTTTAATATTCTTTGAGCTAAAGACTGTATTCGTTTCCAAAATGTTTTAGCTTTTTTACAAGTCCACCATAAATGATAAAACGTTCCCTCTTGATCTTCACATTTCCAACATTTTCCAGAAACACCTTTATACATTTTAGACAATTTAAACGGTGACATATGCCATCTATACATCATCTTATAAAAATTATCTTCAAGACTCGTACATAAAGTAAATTTTAAATCTTTCCCCACATATATTATGACCAACATCTTGTGCCCATTTTATCATACAATCTTTTACTTGTTCATCCTCTGTCTCATACCTTAACAGTAATTTATACAGTTTAGCAATAACTTGTTCATCATTTGTACATAGTGCTGTTTCAAACTCAGATTCTGTTTGTTCAAATCCACCATTTTTCTCATCTATTTTAAACCTTTCTTTAACTTGCAAATATGAAAACCACTGACATACATGACCTTCTTCCAATAAGCTTTCCCTTGATTTTAACTTACATTCCCCTTGTGACGGTTCTAGTAAATTATTATATCTTATCCATTTATGTACGCTATCAAATTCTATTTATTTATTTATTTATTTATTTCTATACCGCCCAGTAGCTGAAGCTCTTCTATGCATTGCTTCTTGTGAAGATATCCAACGTGGTATTTTTTTATAGAACTTTAATTTATATTTATTCCAAATTCTTAATACAGCCCTTCTTATATAGTGATTATTAAAATCTACATTCACTTTTGTTTTAGCGTACCACAAATAACCATGCCACCCGTATCTCAATTCATGTCCTTCTAGTTCTAAAAGTCTTCTATTTTTCAACATCACCCATTCCTTCATCCACATCAAGCATCACGCAGAAAAATATGTTTTAAAATCTGGTAATCCCAAGCCACCTTTTTCCTTTGCATCTTGTAAAATTTTTATTTTAACTCTTGGTTTTTTTGCTTGCCATATAAACTTCATTTTCTCTCTCTGCCACTGTTTAAAAGGTAAATCCGATGTAATAATGGGCATCATTTGAAACAAAAATAACATTCTAGGTAATACATTCATTTTGATCATTGTAATTCTTCCCAAAAGCGATAGTTGTAATTTTTCCAATTTTAATAGGTCTTGTTTAATTTCATTCCACACTTTAACACAGTTATTTTGAAAAAGCATACAATTCCTATTTGTGAAAAGGACTCCTAAATATTTTACTTTCTTTTCAATTTGGAAGCCAGTCTTATCCATCAATTTTTTTTCTTGAACATTCATATTCTTTCTTAAAATTGTTGTTTTCTGTTTATTAACTTTAAACCCTGCCACTGCTCCAAATTCTTTTAATTTCTTCATTAAAATTTCAATTCCCTTTAAAGGTTCTTCCAACATAAACACCAAGTCATCTGCAAAAGCCCTCAGCTTATATTTCTCCTTTTTAATCTTTATTCCTGTAATTCGATCATCTTGTCTTGTATGTCTGTTCAATAATTCTAAAACCAATATAAACAGTAGCGGTGACAATGGGCAGCCTTGTCTTGTTCCTCTTTGTATCTCACAAGGTTTAGTCAAATCCCCATTTATAATTATTTGAGCCTTTTGATCGGTATATACCGATTTCACCGATTTTATAAAGTTTTCTCCAAAGTCCAGTTCTTCTAAAGTCTTAATTAAAAATTTCCAGTTGAGATTATCAAATGCTTTCTCTGCATCTAAAAAGATCAGAGCTGCTTGCTTTAATGGATGTTTTTCCAAATATTCCCCCACATTCAAGACCGTTCTTACATTATCTCTCATCTGTCTCCTTGGTGATCTGTCTCAATTTGGTCCTCATATACAAACTCCTGCAATATTTTCTTGAGCCTTTCTGCAAAATTGTTGCAAATATCTTATAAGATAAAGGTGTCCCCAGCCAGTCGTGTCTGACTCTATGGGGTGGTGCTCATCTCCATTTCTAAGCCGAACAGCCAGCGCTGTCCGAAGATGCTTCCGTGGTCATGTGGCCAGCATGACTGAACACCGAGGTGCACGGAACACTGTTACCTTTCCCGCCAAAGCGGTACCTATTTATCTACTTGTAATTTCTTGCTTTTGAACTGCTAGGTTAGCAGGAGCTGGGACTGAAGACGGGAGCTCACTCTGTCACATGGCACTTGGGTCTCGAACTGCTGTCCTGCCGACCTTCTGGTCTGCAGTTCAGCGTCTTAACCACTAAGCCACCGCGGTCCAAATATCTTATAGTCATTGGTTTAATAATGAGATTGGTCTGTAATTTTTTGTCGCGGTTAAATCTTGTCCTTCTTTAGGTAGTAATGTTATATATGCTGTTTTCTATGTTTCCGGAATCTCCCCCTTTTCTAAAATACTGTTCATCATATATTTAAACTGTTATAAAATTTCTTCTTCACACTTCTTATAATATAATCCTGATATTCCATCTGGTCCCAGAGTTTTTCCCAATTTAATTGTTTTTATTGCTTCCACCATTTCATTTACTGTTATTGGGCCATTTATCATTTGTTTTTGTTCCTTAGTAATTTTTGGTACATTTTGTTTATGAAAATATTTATCCATTAATTCTGGGGAGATATCCTGTCCTTTATACAAATTTGAATAATATTGATTCAAAAGGCTTTCTGAATTGCCACATTATTAGTTAATTCTAATCCACTTTCACTTATTTTCACAATTGTTTTTTTTTTCCTTTCTAAGTTTATAGGCCAACCATCTTCCTGGTTTATTAGCAAATTCAAAATTTCTTTGTTTTACCAAGTTTAATTTTTTTTGCATTAGCTTGACATATCTTGATGGTTCAGGCAATGCTTTACACACAGCTTGACTGAACTAGAGAATAAAGTTTCCACATAAGGTGTAAAAAGCTGTACTTGCGTGCCTTTATAAATTATATGTGTTTACTTCAATTTAGACTTTAGGTAAAGTTGGAAGGGTTCAGCAGATCTATTCAGACAGCGACTTAAAAGTAGAGGTTTGTGGAACTTCCTGGACATACAATCCAGCTGCGGTGTCAAAGGTGGCATCAGCAGGCTCTGCTATAAGCAATGCATCTGGTGGTAAGTTAGATACTTATGTCTACGTGATTTGAAATTTTGAAAGGTGTGTTTATCCAAGAGAAATAATATGAAACAAAAATACTTGTTTAAGTTTGAGGAACATTTCATTTTCTTGATACAGAACGCTCCTAAAAACTCTTTTCAGGAGGATGGGTAGTTGAATGTTTTTGCTTGATGCAAGAAGACGGTGTATTCTAACGATGTTTTATTGTTGTGTGTTATGTAAAAGCTACTTCAGAAGAATAGAAAAACAGGTTTTGAATATAAGTAACTTACAGTGCAATCCTATACATGTCAACCCATAAGTAAGCGTCATTGGATTGAATGGGGCTTACTTCCAAGTAAGTGTGTATAGGATTTACCTCACTTATGTATGGCATTGCAGCTTTAGAGGGTCAAATGTAGCTTCAACAGTAATAAACACCAAATAGTTCACAAGATGGTGTAAAAAAACTTGTAAAGTAGGCAGTTATGGTGGAAATAAAGCTTCAAGAAGTGGGGATGCACAGCAATGTTGCACTGTATCCCCAGCCTTAAATAGGAGTGAGTGTTCCTGTTCAGTGCTCTGGCCAGTCTGGAAGAGAAACCTTGTAGCAGCGTTTGGGCTTGTGGAGCATACTTTTTTTTATTTCACACCTTCCTGAAACCTTTCCCCCCCTGTACTATATAGTGCTAAGGAGCTCAGGACTGGGACTGGCTGCCAGACCTGAATCCGAGCACTTGATTGTTATATAGCTCATGGGAGGGAAGAATATTTTAAACACATAGCATACTCTCCCCTGCCACCCTAATGCTCCTCTCCAATAATACTATAAACTGTTAGGGTCTCAAGTAAGCCAACTTATTATTCTCTCTTCCTCAGTTTTCCATTTTTAATGGCTACTTTCACCATTCTGTGGCTCCTCTGCCCTCAACCATAGACTTGATTCCAAGACCTAACAGTTTGCTGAATTTCCAGTTCTTTTAAACTTCTATTTTTTTTCTCTTGGGATGGAAGTGGAATTATCCAGAATTGTTCGAGAGTTGAACATCATTGTATTTTCTTCCTCTTCTCCCCTTCCCTCCACAAAGGTAGGAGCAAAGACAAGTTTCTTCCTTTGCCATTTAGTGTGAGCTAGAAGTTCCCTCTAGACAACAAAATGAGTTATTGTATTATTTTCTTATTGGAAGCTTACAGGGCCATTTTCTTTTAAAAAACAAACGAAACCTATACTTCTGTATACTTGTCCCCTGAGTAGAGATGAATGAATATGTCATAGTTTGTCAGTTTCACATTTTTCTAGTCTTTAGTTCATTCTCTCCCATTTCTATATCCATTTGTGAATTTTAAGTCCACGCAAAAACTTGTACACATTTTCATGTGTATTTCTCATAATATATTCATAATTGTATGCAGCAACTTTGCCTTATATGTGCATTTTTTGTAAGCAGTTTCCCTAATATAGTGCATTGTTGTATATTTTCAGGAACATACACATTTGGACACAGAATCATAGAATCGTAGAATAGTAGGGTTGGAAGGGTCCTATAAGACCATCGAGTCCAACCCCCTCCTCAGTGCAGGAATCCAAGTCAGAGCATCCCTGACAGATGGCTGTCCAGCCTCATCTTGACTGCCTCCAGCGTGGGAGAGCCCACTACCTCCCTAGGGAATTGGTTCCAGTGTGGTATTGCTCTAACAGTCAGGAAGTTTTTCCTGATGTTCAGCCGGAATTTGCCTTCCTGTAACTTGAGCCCATTATTCCATGTCCTGCACTCTGGGATGATCAAGAAGAGATCCTGGCCTTCCTCTCTGTGACAACCTTTCAAGTACTTGAAGAGCACTACCATATCTCCCCTCAGTCTTCTTTTCTCAAGGCTAAACATGCCCAGTTCTTTCAGTCTCTCTTCATAGGGCTTTGTTTCCAGTCCCCTGATCACCTTTGCTGCCCTCCTCTGAACCCTCTCCAGCTTGTCTGCATCCTTCTTAAAGTGTGGTGCCCAGAACTGGACACAGTACTCCAGATGAGGCCTAACCAGTGCTGAGTAGAGGGGAACTAGTACTTCCTGGATTTGGAAGTAATACTTCTATTAACGCAGCCCAAAAGAGCATTTGCCTTTTTTGCAGCCACATCACATTGTTGGCTCATATTCAGCTTGTGATCGACAACAATTCCAAGATCCTTCTCGCTTGTAGTGTTTTTGAGCCACGTATCCCCCATCTTGTAACTGTGCATTTGGTTTCTTTTTCCTAGGTGCAGAACTTGGCATTTATCCCTATTAAATGTCATTCTGTTGTTTTCTGCCCAGCACTCCAATCTATCAAGATCACTTTGAATTCTGTTTCTGTCTTCCAGGGTATTAGCTATCCGGCCCAATTTTGTGTCATCTGCAAATTTGATCAGCATTCCCTGCACCTCCTCCTCCAAGTCATTAATAAAAATGTTGACGAGCACTGGGCCCAGGACTGAGCCCTGCGGTACCCCGCTCGTTACCTCTCCCCAGTTTGAGAAGATCCCATTGCTAAGCACTCTTTGAGTCCAATTCTGTAGCCAACTGTGGATCCATCTGATCGTTGTTTCATCTAGCCCACTTTGAGTTAGTTTGCTCATCAGGGTTTCATGGGGCACTTTGTCAAAAGCTTTGCTGAAGTCGAGGTATATAATGTCTACAGCATTCCCACAGTCCACAAGGGAGGTTACCTGATCAAAAAATGAGATCAGTTTAATCTGGCAGGACTTGTTCAAATCCATGTTGGCTTCGAGTGATCACAGCATTGTTTTCAAGGTGCTTCCAGATGGATTGCTTTATCATCTGCTCCAGAATTTTCCCAGGGATTGATGTCAGACTGACTGGTCTGTAGTTCCCAGGTTCCTCCTTTTTACTGTATTTGAAGATAGGGACAACATTAGCCCTCCTCCAGTCACCTGGCACTTCACCCGTCCTCCATGATTGCTCAAAGAGAATAGACAGTGGTTCTGAGAGTTCTTCTGCCAGTTCCTTTATTACTCTAGGATGCAGTTCATCTGGCCCTGGAGATTTGAACTCCTTCGAAGTAATTAGGTGTTCCTTGACCATATGCCTAATGATCTCAAGCTGCAATCCTGCCCAGAGCCTGTAACTTCGCCTTTGCCAGGGAGGTCATAGACCCTCTTTCGGGAGAAGACTGAGCCAAAGTAGGAATTGAGCACCTCTGCCTTTTCTTTGTCATCTGTTATCATTTTGCCATCTTCATTTAATAGCTGAACCACCATTTCTTTCCACTGTCTTTTACTATGCACGTAGCTGAAGAAAGCTTTTTTGTTGCTTTTGGCATCCTTTGCTAACCTCAGCTCGTTCTCAGCTTTAGCCTTCCTGATGCCATCCCTGCAATTCTGTGCTACCTGCCTGTACTTTTCCTTTGTTGCGTGGCCTTCCTTCCACTTCCTTCCATATTTTAGGGGAATATATACTTTCCCATAATATATGCATTTTGTGTGCATTTTTTTGATCAAAGAACTGCATTGCAAAATTTGGAGAAGTTAGAATACCGAAAGGTAACTGTAGTTTAGTTCATGTTTTTGTTCAGGAAGTGCAAATCAGGTAGGTTCACATTAAATTACGAACTAAATTAATTTATGTCCCAGCCCTACACCATAGTATTTAGAAACCCACTACTGTCTTACTTGATGGCCATATTTCAGTTTCAGATGGGATAGGCATTTGATCATCCATGTTCAGTACTAGAGGGAATGGTATTTAATCCTGAAATTGTCTAATCTGGTTTCTTTTCTAGAAATATATAATGTTACTACAATCTCCTTGACCTCACAGTACTTATCCCAAGCCACTGCTATGTTGCAATCAAAGGGACAAGTCTGCGTATGGATCGGTAGCGTAGCAGAGAGCACCTTAGAGTACTGAAGGGATTAGAGTCTGTGGGTATAGCTCTGACAGAGTTCATGTACAAAAAAGTCTGGGAATTTATTAATCCTTGTTTGGTAGGTATCTTCAGTAGGTGGCTTAAATATGGAGGTTCCCAAATGGTTTTGGAGGCATGTCCTTTCTAAAAGCACCACTTTCAAATCTGTACCATATTGTTTTGTACTTGAATAGCTAGAGAAAAAGCTGTCCTGTTTAAGAAGGTGTGGAACCGTATTTTTAAATTCTGGTTTCAGTACCTATAGAGGGGGAGGGGAGTGGAAGAAACCTGGAAATGAGACCAATCACCTTGATATGAGTGTTAAAGAAAAGAAACCTAGAGCAAAATAAGAGCTTTCAGATAAATGTGAAAAATTAATAGTTAGTAGTTTGTGCACCTGCATATGCTTACCAAATAAGCTGTATTTTGTCATACCATTTGTGGCAGTACCCCCCCCCCCCCCCGCACAAGGGAGAAGAGTTCAGGGCTATGCAAGATGGATATATTTTTTACATTTTTCAAAATAAGACCATCTTTAAGCACAAAGTGATTGGGAGATGGTCATGTTTGAAAAAAGGGTGTCTTGTCACAGATATACATATGATTCTCAATTTGACGGGGAGTGGGTGGGCACGCCTCTTTTTTTTGCTGTTTTCCAATCTTAGATTACTGTGTTTTCATAACCTCTTATATAGCATTCCCCATCCGGCCAACTCTTCCCTCCCTCTATCTCCCTCACCGATTTCTTCCTATGCACTGAACATTCCCTTCTATCCTCACATTCCTTAATTCTCCATCCCCTCTATGCCAGTATTCTGCAGTGTTCATTTCCATACTCATTGTACTCTTAGAACCTTATTTTCTGTCTCCTATTTTCTATTCCAACTGGGTTCCATTTTAGCCCAATACACAAAGGTCAAAATATACTTTTGTCACACGGTCTTTGTCTCCTCCTTTCCTCTCATCTCCAACCTCTCCTCCTTTTCTTGCCCTACCAGTTTCCTACTCACCATTATTCAAAGTGTAGTTCTCCTTCCAACACTTGAAGTAGATGGTTTTTGATTTTCACCACTTCTGACACCTGCTTCCTACCCCTTTTCCTTTTGTGTTCCTCACAAACTTCAAACTTAATTTCCTTTTTTCCTCGGAATTGTATATACTGTCTTCCTACTCTTCTCTACTAATATGAGCGATGAGTCTTCTCATCTTAACAACCTGCCAGGTGACAAAATAGTGTACACCCAGTCTTGCTGTGAAAGTTCTCCACTATATCTTATCTGCTTTTTCCACTATAGAGAACTGTTACTGCTTTTCTGGTTTGCTTATAGACCCATAGCAAATCACCAAGCAGCTTTTAAACAGATTTGGAATATTGATTTCTGTCATGTTTACATATTATGCTTAAGTTAGAAATACATTGAAGTGCATTGAAGAACAACACAGCATTCAGGTACTGTGATCCTAATAAAATAGTTTTTTATAACAATAAAAAACATTTTTAATATAACAGTAAATGAAATATTCACAGAGAGATTGTCCCAGTTATTGAAAAAACTGTTTGAAACTCAAGAATCTGGGGATCTTAATGAAGAGCTTGTTAAAGCAGCTGCTAATGGAGATGTAGCCAAAGTGGAAGACTTGCTTAAGAGACCAGATGTGGATGTGAGTACCTTATTTTCTAACTCCTAATGCAAAAAGAGCTTCCAATTCATTACTAGGTATTCTTAGAGAAGTTAGGCACTTCCTAATGGTCACAACAAAGATAGACCTTCCTCTTACAATCTTTGCTGCTGGAAGTATGATAGCAGTGAGTTAGAGGTTAGCAAGTTAATCACATTGGGTAAAATCCAACATAAGTCCTACTTAAAGTAGACCCACTGAAATGAAGGAGACTTAAGTTAGTCATGACTAACTGAAGTCCCATTCATTGCAATGGGCTTTCTCTAAGTAAGATTTATGTTGAATTTTACCTGTTGCGCTTAAGGGAGGGAAAACCTGCGCAGCTTCGGTTTTCCACAGTTCATTGTATTTTGTTTTGGGTTTTGTTTATAAATTGGCTCAGTTTGCACAATCACGGTGGCTTAAACAAGCCACAGTGGCTTTTTAAAGTTGCGGTACATGTCTAATTACCTGCCTGGGTGCAGTTTGTGTTGTCTGAACCTGGGTGGCATGGCTTGTTTGAGGGGGAAACAACCTTCAAATAACCCACAGCCTGTTGTTGGGTTATTTGAGGGTTGTTTCCCTTTCAAATCAGCCATGCCACCTTTGTTCAGATGACACAATAAGCTGTGCCTGGGTGGGTAGTTAGGCAAATGGTGCTTGGTATGTGCCGCAGCTTAAACAGGCCACAGTCATTGTGCGAACTGGGCCATTGTGTTATCTTGAAAGGCCTTCGAGATATTATTGTAATTTACCCAGATGTCAAACTTGTCTCCTAAAATGTTTGTATTTTAATTAACCCTGTGAATAACTAGGTTTTTGGGTAGAATCCCCAATTTGTCCAAGCAAAAGACAATTAGGGAACTTTTCCTTAGGACTGTACTATGTCTGTAACACTAGAGATATGTTAATCAGCATTACAAATATATTTAAATTTTATCTTAAAAATAGTAGGAGTATGGGTAAGAATTTGTGAGAGGAGAGGAGATAAGCATTTGGTAATAAACTAATCAAATCTGATTAAGTTTTCTTCAGCATGAATGTTGTTACCCATTTCTCAATCCCTTTGCAACTTTATAAAAGTCACATTTTAATATAAATCTGAAATCCTTTAATAGATATAAGAAAGAGAGCCAGTGCCAGTCAATGTCAGCAATATTGGGCTAGATGGACCAATGGTCTGAGTCAGTATAAGGGAGCTTCCTATGTTCCTATATTGTATTATGTTAGCCTAGTTAGTACGTAAAAGAGATATGGGAGTCTGAAGAGACAATCAATCAGTGATGTCAGTTAGGTTAGTTTTTTGGGGAAAATATTTGTAAAGTATGTTGACCTACTTAATACTCAGTTTAATTGGATTTGCCCTCTAAGATATATTATTGTGCAGTTCTTGAGCATATGTGCATATAATGAATGTATATTTTTAGGCTTCCTTGACTTGATCAATCATGTATTTCCAGGTGAATGGGCAGTGTGCAGGACACACAGCTATGCAAGCTGCTAGTCAGAATGGACATGTTGACATTTTGAAATTGCTTCTGAAACAGAATGTGGATGTAGAAGCAGAGGTAAGTTAATGTTTAATTTCTCAGCTTTATACTTGTAGAAGTTGCCTATAATTTTAAACATGCAACTACTTTGTATGTTCTAAATCAGTCATTTATAACTTCAGTTATTGCTTCTGGGTAAGGATCATCTTGACTCCTCATTTTATTCCTATCATTATTCAACAGTGACCTTATTAACTAGGGTTAGCAACAGTCATGTATAATGTCAGACCATTTGCACATGAAGAGGGTGGAAGCATGTGATCCTGGTGGTTGTGCTACCCCTAAACCATGGTTCTCTGCATTGGTCCTTGTGTTGTAGCTTGACCAGTCCGTTTCATGGAGCAGTTATATGTTTTAATAGCAAAGTAACTGTTGTGATGCGTAGGTACTGCAGATAAGTGAATGCTGTTTACATTTCAACAAAATGGCAAGTGAATCGTATTTTATTTTGTGTCAGTCTCCTGTGCGTGCGTGCATGTGTGTGTGTGTATGCATAAATAAATATAAAAGGCTAGGATAATAGTGCATCACTTCACTCATGGTGTAGAAGGTGCTTAATTATCTCCCCGAAGTTAGAACTATTGTCTAGAACAAAAGTAATAATGACTAATTCAGTTAAATATTAATTGTTTAGGACAAAGATGGAGACAGGGCTGTTCACCATGCAGCTTTTGGTGATGAAGGAGCTGTGATAGAGGTGTTGCATAGAGGCAGTGCAGATCTCAATGCTCGCAACAAACGTAGACAGACACCACTTCATATTGCTGTTAATAAAGGTCACCTCCAAGTAGTGAAGACGTTACTGGATTTTGGTTGCCATCCTAGTCTCCAGGTAATTTGTGCTACTGTTTGCTATTTGTTTTGTTGCCAGTTAAAGGTATGGAATATATGGAAACATATATGTATGGAAACATATGTTCATATGGAAAGTATGTGGAAAGGACGGGGAAAAATGGCTTGGTTTTGAGACTTGTTCTTGATGGGTGCCTTGGTTTCATAGGGGTGAACTGGAGAAACAAACCAGAGACAACCCATGATTCCAGGTCTGGACATAACGACAACTCATGGTTTAATCAACCCAGAGTTGGTAACCCAACAACAAACCATGGGTTCTCTTCTGGCTTGTGACTGGTTAACAAACCACTGTTCATTAATGAGGCCAGATTCACACACAACAGACCAGTTAGCATGACACAGTGCATGCCAGGCAACGTTTTGAATTTGCAGCCCCTGACCAGGACGATCAGGGGGTTGCTGTGTTGTGCAAACCCAGCCATTGTGGGTTATTGGTTAAACAACTTCCACGTAGCCCTTGGTTTGTAGTTAAACAGCCCTCGCATAATCCTATGATAACCCATGTTTCAACAACCCACACCATGTGTGGTTGTTTCATGTGAACCAGACCAGTGGTGCCTTTGGTCACTAGAAAAACTGATCAAGGAATGCGTATCTTCTAGATGGGATAGTACTCCCTCAGAACGATCAGGTTTGCAGTTTGGGAGTGCTTCTGGAACCAAGCTGTTCTTTTCTACAGCTTCAGCTACTTTGCCAGCCTTAATCCTTTCCTGTAGAAGTTAGATCTGGACACTGTTACATATGCCTTGGTTTCATCCAGGTTGGGCTACTGCAATGCACTGGCCTGTTACATGGAACACACTACTCTGATATTGTTCCATCTGCATTGGTTCCTGGTTTGTTTCAAAGCCCATTTCTAAGTGCTGGTTATCACCTTTAAAGCCCTATACAGTTTACGTACAGGACCACTTATTTCACATAATTTTTCCTGCCCGTTGAGATTGTTAGGGAAGGTCCTTGTTTCACTACCATTGGAGGCTAAGTGCCTTACTTGGTGGGTACTTGGGGCAGGGCCTTCCTGGTAGCAGTGCATAGGCTTTGGCTTGCCTTCCTCTGTGAGGCCTGTGTGGGCCTTTTTTTCTGTCTAACTTTCAGAAAGATTGTGAAGACTTTTCTTTTAAAGAAAACCTTTGATATTAGTTGATCTGTTGCTATATTTTTAGGCAATTTAAAACTTGGTTTTATGTTTTATATTTTAGTATGCTATATTTTTATTTGTTCTGTCATATGCTTTGGGGGCCTCTTATATTGGTGTATGAATAAATGACCGAATAAGAAAATAAATGAAATAATAGTCATGGAAGCTATCAGAAATGCACCTTTAACCAGGGACTGGGCATAAAGTGCAATCTTCTCACTTTCAGCTATTTAGAACTCCATTTGCTTTCTTCTTTAAATCATAGAATGGCATGTCTGGATGTTGCCTCTGCAAAAGCTTTAATTCTTCTGAAGAGCAGCATCAAATAGCCCCTCTATAAACCTTTCTTTCAATACCCATTTCTTAATGGCCTGAAATAATTCTTGCAGTGGTATGGTATAGCTGTGAATGCTCTCTCTAGTTACTTTGTCATTCATGCTTTCTTAACTTTGATAGTTTTACTAATGCTATGTGTGGTGCTACTTCAAAATTTTACGTTCTGAAGCTGCAGACTGTCCCCGTCTGATATGATGGTTTGCCAGAAATGTATTTCACCAGTATTCCACATCAACACTGACTTACTATAGTCAGTGATCCGGGTTCAACTCAGGCTAATAGTTTTAGGGTGTTACCCTGTTATGCTCTGAAGTGAATTTGGCTTTAAGTACCTTGGAGACTGTGACCTGGTTTACAGCTGATCATGAGCTAATTAACCCATGATTTGCTGCATCATGTGCTGCTGTCTCTTTAAATATGTAACCTCCAGTTGGTCCGATTGGAGGTTGTTCCATGACATCCGAACCTGGACACTATTGGTTAATTGTGGGTTAAACAACTCACAGCTAACCTACAATTAGTAGTTAGGTTAACTTTGGGTTGTTTAACGCATTATAGCCCATAGTGCCCGGGTTCGGACTAGCAACCTTCAATCGGGTGATCAGAGGGTGCATGTGCCAAATGATGGTGGCACACACATGACAAATCATGGGTTAATAAACATCAGAACAGTTAACTAACGTCCATTATGTTTGAACAGCCTCCCCCTTCCCTCTGCATCCCCAGCATAATCTCTCTGATTTGGGAGGAGCAGCAGTATATTGGTGCTTTCCATGCTATAAGGCATCTAGTATTTACAAAGAGTTAGTGTCCTTTTGTTCCCTTTCAGAGTAATGCAAGTTAGAAATTTTAATAGAATTTTTAAAACAAATATTTAGTATAACTGTTGAAATTCTTTAAACATTGCTGGAAACATTTTAGATAGCTTAGTCCCATAAGGCACTGTCTGTAAAAATATGGTAGTTCACTACTTTTACTGTATCATGGTATTTTATCAAAAGTCTAATCTTGCGTTGATCCAGTTATCATTCATGTGAAATGTATGTTTTATATTATATACTCACTGTTAAGTGTGTGTATTTATTTAAGTCAAATTATCAGATGTTTTCTCTGGGAATATGCTTTTTAAATAGGTATTTATGGGAATTAACTAATACCTATTTTTAGGATTCTGAGGGTGATACACCTCTTCATGATGCAATAAGTAAAAAGCGTGATGACATCTTGGCAGTTCTTCTAGAAGCTGGAGCTGATGTTACTATTACAAACAACAATGGGTTTAATGCTCTCCATCATGCTGCACTAAGAGGAAATCCAAGGTACAGTTAACATTGGTTGCTTTCGCAAAGTAACTACTAGACAAATAATTTCTTTGTGGGGAAGATTACACAATAGTTCAGATGAGAGTTTCATTTGAACATTACAGTTTTTCTGTTGCTCAATTGTTGAAGTGTTAATGCTAGCACAAGTGAGCATATTTACACATTATGGCTACCACATGAAGGTCATCTTAAATATTTCCATATGGTGAACTGTTCCATGTGTAATCAGGTGGCTATTTCCATGCCACCACATTGAAACAGCCTGGGGGTGAAATAGCTAGTAATGTAACTGGTACATGAAAACCGCGGCTGTAATTCTCACAGAGTTGGAAATAAAGCCATATTTCCATGTAATGAATTAGAGCTACTTAAGAAAATATGCTGTTGTTCAGGTGGCTGTAAAACCATCGATACAGGGTGTAACCACTGTACTGCAGCTGTTTGTATACCACTAATATTTGTATGTTTTTATATGCACGGGTAGGCCAGATTACTTCCCTTACCGATGTTACAGTCCCGTCATCTTCCATCTTCAGCAGAACACTAATGCTAGCATGGAAAATCCCCATATTACATGAGTGCAGTGTGGGCAGCTCGACAAAGCAATCATGTTGGAATAGTAACATCTGACTCAGGCCTGAGGTTAAGCCCTATCTGAAGTAGGGTATCATTAAGAGAAGAATCGCTCAGTGATAGGTCCGTGATAGTCAAATGTAATTGTCCCTCGCCCAGAACTAAAATACTGATACCTTGGGGGCAGAATAGCTATTTATTTTTAGGAAGAAGAAAAAACTTATCTTGCCCTGAGATGTAGTTTATCTCCAGTATGGAACAGATGTTTACAGAAAGATTCCTTGCCTGGATCTGAAATCTCTACATATAATAGGTCATGGATTTTTGTATGCGGGGTGGGCAGAGAGTGGCTAATTCAGACATGCCAATCCATGGTTAGGGAAGCTCAGTTGTGGTTTGAGGTGATGTCTGAACTGATAAAACATGTTTTGCACACAGCCAGTGAATGAGAATAAAAAAAACTCCATGCCTTGAAGTGAGATTACAAATAATAGTTTGTGCTAACTGTGGTTTGGTGGAATGTCTGAATTGACAAACCATAGTTAAAATTGCTGTTCCTTCACACTGGAGGTGGGAATGGATTTATGAAACAGTGCCAAGGGGACAGAAAATGTAAACAAACATTGGACAGAACCCAACAGGGCGCTTACACTCCAGCCAATTCCATTCCTCCCTGCCGATTCCCTTCCACAAACAGCGGGTCCCACTGATTCTGTTGCACAAACAGGACCCACCATGTACGCAAGGGAAATTTAGTGCTTTCTGGGGGAAGCCCTGAAATGAGAAGAAATGTTCATTTCTAGAAGGAGGCAGGTCAGCAGAGTTCCCCTATGCGACCTCTGTTGACTTGTCTCCTTCCAGGAACGATTAGCTGGAAGCGCTAAATCACCATTGGTGGGGGCCAATGGATTGGCAGGGTGTAAGAAAATCAGGGGAAGCATAAGCTGATTCTGCCCATTGAGCTCTAAAGTTTGGTATGTTTGTATATCTGGAGGCTCAAACCGTGGTTTTGGTTCTAAACTATGAGTAGTGCAAACCATTATTTTGTGTGATGTCAGCACAAATAAGGCTCCCTTATAACTGGTTTACAAATCAACTTCAAAGCCGTGTCATTCTGCACCACCCAGTGGGTATGCCTGTCCCATCTCCAGGCATATCCATTGGACTTAACATTTGCATAACAACTGTAAGGATTTTTTGTCCCAAGGGTTTTTTCATTTAGTACAGAGATATTATGAGGGGTATGCATATATGGGAGAATTTGAGGCCTGTGCGAGCCTATTAGCATGGTATGTTGAAGGGAGCTTAAGGGATAGTACTTGTAAGTGGGGGTAATGCTTTAGTGTGCAGTGGGGCAAGTAGGGGAGCAAAATCTTCTGTATTAGAAGCTTGCTAATTGCCATATATAAACGGATAAGAGATGTCTTGATAATCTTCCAGCTGTCTGTATCCTTATAAGGGAACTAGGTAATGAGTAAGGGGTCATAGAAAACAATACATTGTGGTTTGGGATTCCCCTGTCTGGAAATAAAGGGAAGAAAAAAGGAGCTGTTGACCACATAAAAGAAGTAAATAATATACGTCAGGGATAGGAAGGAACTTTTAGGAAAAAGGTTTATCCAGGATGTGTTATCAGCAGCAACTCTTTGTGAATGGCCTCTGTTAATAATGTGATGGTCAGTGTCAGTTCCTTCTGCATTTAATTTCCTTCTGGCCTCACTGTTCACAATTCTCCCCCTTCCCCCAAATCATATATATTTATCTGAAACTCTAATCTGATGAAGTAGGCTATAATCCATTAAATCTTATGCCAGAATAAATTTGTTAGTCATTTAAGGTGCCACAAGACTCTGCTATTTATGACCTGTCTGTGTGCATGTAAACCCAAGGAAATTATATGTACACATGTACGTATTATAATAACCCTAGAATTGGGATAATTGTGCCCAGTGGGTAGAAATATGAGATCTCATTGCATATAACTTTTACTTGTAACATCCATCTCAACCAACTCCTGGTATTAGTGGTATGAAATGATGAAGTTTCCATTATCTTTGTAAGCTGACCAAACTTGGAGGAAGTGTAATTTCTGTGAACAGCAGCCTGAACAGAATGCTGTTCTTGTATATGCTGTGTTAATGAACCAATTCATCCATTTTGGTATAACCTGGGAGAGAGTATAATTACCCTAAAGATTGCTTCCATGTTTTATCTTTTCACCCCGAGAAGAACTGTCATGTTTAAAAATGGCAAGAAATGTTTGCTTGGCAATAAAACATTTTCTATGTCAGCTAGCTTCTGTCTTCCACATCTGTGTGATGCAGCCCTCTCTCCAATAAACCTTTAACTATTCAGGCTCAACTGAGCCTGACTGATAATGTGTTTTATTCTACCTCCTTGTTCAAAGGAAATGAAGTATATTTAAGTGTAGTATGAAAAGTAGTTGTCTTGGAGTATTGCACTCCTTTATAATTGATATGTATCTGTATGTATCCATCTATGTGAGAGCAAAAACATTGACTAGTGATTAATATCTAAGGGTTGTATCACATGCTATTGTCCACCAGCAGAATGGAAACCACTGGTGGAATGCTACAGTTCCCTGCATGCCCCCAAATCTGCTCTGGATGGTTGGGGAAGGGGAACATCTGGAGCAGATTTGGGGGTGCATGGGAGTGTAAGGGGAAGTCTCACTGTGCACGTAGAAGTCCACTCACATGACATTGGATGGAGCCCAATGTGTCTGTGTCTATTCACAGGTGTCTATAAATGACAGATAACCACACGACAGCAAATTTATTGGAGTAGTAGATATGTTAATAGCAGTTGATAGTAAACAAGCCCTCATTAACTTTCAGGTTAACCCTACCAGTTTAACCAGTTACAATAGGATACTTTTTGGTGTTTGATCCCACAATGCCCTTGGAAGGACTAGCATAATCACGGATAAATCCCATCAGAAATGTTTATTCACTGGCATTAAACATCTTTGCATGAGCCCATTAGTAGAGTTTATTTACTTCTCTGTTAATTTTTGTACAATGTAATGGAAAAGTAGTCTTGGTGATTGCATGCTATTCTCTGATCTTAATTTGAGACAAACAAAAGTACCATTAAAATAGAGGGGTCATAAATTAAGTGTATTTGAATGCTTTGAGTTTATTTTATAGGAACTTTCTTAGAATTTGCGCCTTAAGCAGAATAAAACTAAACGCATACAAAGGAAGTGACACTAAAAAAAATGGAACCATTGGTCTCAATATCATAGAACAGTATTCAACACTGCCTGTTTGCAAGTGGGCCTACCACCACTCACGCAAGCACCGACAACTGCTTGTGGGCTGTTACCATTAGATACTGCCCATAGTGATTTACAACAGTAGGTGTGTGGGGAGGGAAACAACAATTTCCAATATATAGCTTTTGGTTTAGAAGCAAAGTACCTACTCTTAACCTAGAATAGGTGCTGATGGTTTGTAATTACATACTTGACCACTTTTAAGAAGCCCTTTTTTCTTGCATATTTTCATATCTTGCTGTTGAAAGCATTTGTCTTGTAGTGATCAATACATAGCTACAGCTGGTTGAAGGGGACCAAATCCATTAAAGAAGTGATTTGGTTCCATTTTACCAGCTTTAGCAAAGCATTGAAGTTAAGGAAACATACAACTGTTTTCATCTTGTATTAATGAAAACTTTTCATGTATACTTCATAAGAACTTATATTTACATGATTTTAAATTGGAAATTTCCCAGTATTTTCCATAAAAATGACCCTTTTCTACATTATAAAATGGTAGAAAAAGTGAAACTCCAAATGTTAAGTCATAGAGGAAATGTTTTAAGGCTTACAGTAATTAGTTGTTTATCCTTTCCAGTTATACCTTTTGTAGTCATAGCTTTTAATGAAAACTCGAGGTCTTAAATTGATCCCCTTTCCTTGGGACTGTTGAGCTATAAAATATTAATGATGTACTTTTCTTGGGTATCTGGGCAACATATTTATCACCCAAATGGAACTTATCAGTGAAAGGGAATACTATGGACAGTATCGAGTACTGCTGCTGTGCCTCCACGAGTTCTGCTGCATCCATAGGACCTACTGTTAGTGCAACAAGAATTTAGTGCTTCCAAAAGCAGCCCTGGAAGAGAGCGGAAACGCTTGTTTCAGGCGCAGGACAGGTCAGCGGAGCTCCCTTCTGCAAGCTGTGCTGATCTGCCCCATTCCAGAAATGAGTGTTTCCACTCTTTCTGGCTGCCTTATGGGACACTGTTTTCCCAGTGCGCCAGCAGTGAGTCCTGCTAGTGTTAGATACTGTCCTGTATTTATACAAATTTACTACTGGTCTTAATTGCAGCAGCTGTTGACAGAGCTGATTAGGGGAAGGTAAAGGAGCAGTATTGTAGCTTGTGGCTTGTAATGCTTCTGCAAGTGTTCTCAGGTATTATCCCAGTTAATATTTCTAAAAGCCCTTTCTGTAGTAATACTTGCTTTTTCTGCATAGAATATCTGATGGTGTGTTATAAACAATTACTTTACCTCTCTTTGGGATGCAGTTATTGTACTGCACCACATAGCCTTCGAAATCAGAATTAAAAATGCATATACTGCCAATCAAACATGGCAGTAGATGTAGAAAAGCAGTATTTTATTTGAAAGCTACAAATGTTGACCCAAATTAGAGGGCACAATATTATTTCAGGCCATATGTTAATAATACATACATTAAATATAACCTGTCTGCTTTGTTGCAAGTCTGCTGATGGTGATGAGATTTCTGTAAATATCCATTTTTATCTCTTGTTTCAACAGAAGCATAGCATGTGTGCATCTTGAACTTGAGCATTTAAGGGGCTATAAAACTGGCATCTATTTTTATCATTATGTGGAAACTGTTGTACTGGTCCAGCTGTTCATGTGTTCTTTTGGATGGCAATAGTTTCATGTACTGGCCATATCTGGACAAAAAGTGACTATGGAAAGAACTATGGTAGCATTTGATAATGTCAGCATCTGTTATCTGTGTCAGTCAAATGGTTGAGATGTTTGAGTTATAACTGTGTCAGCAGATGTCCAGAGTTCAACTAGTGCTTAGCTAGAATTCAACAGCTGACCTAAATGAAGGAGGTGACATTTTAGTGTGATGGTATTCTAAGAAATATACTAATATGAATTTTTATGAAGCTATGTGTATAGATTATCTAATTTGTTTTGCTCCTGGTTTACAATAGTGCTTTAAGCAAAGGTGCAAAGTCTGTTACTCAAATCATGCTTAGTTTTTAAAATGTGGGCCTTTGAAAGTTAATCTTTAATTTATTGCTTAGATGCCCTGTTATTAGAAATGGGCTGTACTTATAGAAATAAATCAGGTTTGCCAACTTTGCTACTAGTGAATTCTGCTCCCTGATAATAAATCTGTTGGTTGTAGAATAGAATTCATGTTAGTCACATTACCAATATTGACTATAGTTCAGCACATTTGCTTTATCAATCATGTTTAGATGTTTGTGGCCAGAACACAGTGTATCCGCAAAATAAAAATGAAAGTTAATGGTTTTTATGTGTCTGGCTATTGCGAAACATTCAAGTCTAATTGCATCTGAAGCTGAAGTCGTATTTAATTTAGCTCCACCTAATAACAGCCAGATTTCAGTTTAGAGAACCTTTAATATTTATAAATAGTTGGATTTGTGAAATATAATGTTTATCTGAGCTGAAATAATATCTGTATGATGAAGGTTCCTTTATGGTTTAAGTTCTGCATCTTCAATTTTCACATGATTCTTGCAAATAATAGTTAATGGGTTTCTGAACTCTTCAGCAAAGCTTGACTAACAAATAGTATTGCATATTTTTGTAATTCAATATTTTATTAATATTTTATCTTAATAAATATAAAATATTAATATTAATATTTTATCTTAATAATAAAAATGGCATTTTGGGTGTCTGCCAGGACATTCCGCCTGCTATCTTTGAATTTTTCAAGACATTAATTAGCATTTTTCACTCTTTAACAATTGTCTTTCCTCTTTAAGATCTTGGAAACAAATGGCATCTGTATGCTGGCAGGAGAAAGCTTTAAGCATGCATGAACTGAATAGGAACTTGAGATGACTGCTTGCAATGAAATCACGTATACGATGCTATAATGCTTAGATGCCACTGTGCCGTAAATTCTAATCTAATCCACCTACCTACCTTGAATTTTCACTTTGAAACCTGTCATATTTATTTGCATACTAACATCCCTTGTATGGTTAGCAGTCTGTCCATGTGTGACTAAAAATCTATGATTTAAAAAAAAATTGGATTTAAAACATTAAATCACATTTTCTTGATTTTCATTTTTTTAAAAAAAATTGAATATAAGCATGTTAGCCCTACAGTTAGTCCAAATAGAAGCAATGCCTCTACCACATACATTGAGTTAAAGGAGTCCTTCCCTGTACCTACAAAAGAAAAGCATTTCATTTTCACCTGATAAAAATAAACTGTTCTTGACTGCTCAGTAACTGCCAGAGCTTTCTTTGGCATATCAGTCATGAACACTTAATTTTGTTTGCTACTTTGTTTTTGTAAAGGTCAGGATAGGCCAAGACAGAGTGAAGTCGAAAGGAGCAATACTGGAAAGAAGGTAAAATGTTAGAGTGCACAGGTTCCAATATTCCCATTCAGGTTTCAACAGTTCCACAAGCTATGGCAAGTGTGATGCCGCCCTCTGGCAAGGTGGCAGCCACCCTCCCAAAGTTGAAGCTGCAGAGGTTGTCCTTGCAGCTGTGCAGTGAAACCCCGCACCCCATTTCCAAATTTGGGAGAAGGCTGTGGGTTGTTTGGCAGCCTGGAAGGACTTTGTCTAGGAATATTTTAAATGTGTTCCCTCTATATATAAAAAAGGAAAGAATGCAAAATGTATACAGTGCGAAAAAGAGATGAAATGCCTGGTTGTAAGAATGGAACAGTATAAATAATACTCTATTAGTTGTAAATTAACATAGTTTGGTGCTCAGATTTTCACTGTTGTTTAGAACTAAAAGAAGTATCAAAAGGAAATTCGTTTGAAATAATAAAAGTTGGCCATTCCCCTTCCTAATTTAATTAATGATATAAATCATTGATTTAAAAGAATTTCACCCTGCAGCAAACACCAGATGCTTATTTCATTTTAGCAACTGAGTTGGATCTTGGTTGGGTCTTCTCCCAGATCAAACCTCTTAAGCCCTATTGACATATTTGCTAAACTGGGTGAATGAAAGGCACAGGGTGGCTGCAGAATTGCACCTTGCCTATACTGCTTAAATACCTTTGTTGCCATTTTTAAATATATTGAGATTTTTCAGTATGGACACACAATGGCACATGATCCTTGTGCCTCATAAGTGGAGTAGTGTGGACAGGGGTTAGACTGTATGCATAGGGCTCTGAGCACATGCATAATATTTATGTTATGTCATCAGTGGAAGCAAGGGCAAGCACAATTGGAATAATTGCTAATTACAGCAATGGTACTAGCAAGTACCATCTGTGACCAGCCAGATGGGCGATTAATAAATTTAATAATAAAATAAAATAAATAAAATAATAATAAAATAAATTTAATTTAATAAATTTAATAATAAAATAAAAGTAATGCTTGACAGATTTCTAACTGAAAATTCAAGGCAAGTTAGGCAAAAGGCTGGGGGCAAACCTTTACTAGTACATCGAGTTTATCTACTTTGATGAATGTGTGAAAAGGCCTTGTTTATAATATTGAGTTTGAATGGTCTTGTATGTACACACAAGTTTAGCTGACAAGAAAATCCCTTACTTAATTACTGCTTTACATAGCAGATATAGATAATTTGGCAAAAACTTCTCAATTCTAGGTTATTTTTTGTAATGCTTCAATAAAGAGATTTCGAACTAGAAAATGTAAAAAAAAAAAAAAAGCTAAAGCAGACAATCGAAGTTATCATGACCCTGAAATGGTTCAGTAATGGTTTTTACATATAAGATTAATGTTTTTATTGTATATTCTAGAGTGGTTACTTTTACTTTCTTAGATTTGAATTGACAGAAAATAAAAAGGTATTCCTGTACAATATTGGCAGTGCTCATGTTGTACCACCATTGAATTGCACACTGAACACCCCCCACATTTTAAACAAATGTTAATGTTTCACACATTGTAAAAGAAGTGTGTACTTTCATTCATTTGAATCCTTTTACATGTTAATTTCACCTATAGAAGACCAGCACTTTGATCAGGAGCTTAGTTCAATTTTCTTTTACTGGTAGTTCATACCTGCCAAAAATACATACTTCTTTACATTCCATAATATTGTATTTTCATATGGGTACATAAAGAAGTATGTGCTCTGGGCAGGTTTTAATAGCAGCTATCTGCTGGATGTAGCTGAAAAACATTTTCCCCACTCTTTGTCCTAAGGTGCAAAATAATTGTCCCTAATTAGTCTCAAAAACATGTTTTTGTCCTTGTTTTTTAATAACTGGCATTATTTCTAAAACCCACAGCGTGGTTTACCTGCACAGTAATTCCAAGCATATTAAAATGCATTGTACTGTCATGAAGATCTCAAGTACTTTTCCAGATGTCTGTTGCTTCTTACTGTCTATTAAGCATGCGTATAAAGAGCATGATGACTTCACCGAACGTTGGCCATATAAAATGCCTTCATGAAATGGTAATTGTATTCCACTTTGTGCATGGATTGTCATTGGCCTTTATCTATATTTTAGCCTATTTAAACTAGAGCCAGAAGGCGAGTCAGATGAAATAGAAAGAATAATCTTTGTAAAAAGTCCCAGCTCTAGCATTTTGCTGTTGTTCACAATGTTTTTTTAAAAAAAATATGTGAGGATATTGCTGAGTAAAAAGCTGACAAACTTCAAAGGGAGAAAACTCCTTCTAAATATAAGGCCTTTAGTTGGTTCTGTGTCATGGAATGTGAGCTGGTCCTTACTGAACACTTCCGGAATAGTTCACTTCATCCAGTAGTTCATTTGTTTCAGTACAGAATAATTTGCAGGCTTGCCACATGTATCAGTTAAGCTGTATTGAGATTTTTAGCAGACTACTCAATTCCATCTCTTTTGGTTGAATCCTTCAGCAAAGAAAATACAAGATCAGGTTGCAAGAACCAATATAATGTTGATCATGTTGGTCGGGTCATATTTTTTTTGGAACAGCTGAAATATGTAAATTATAGTTCTGAAAGATGCACAATGATGTCTGTAAAGTTGATTTGCGATCTGAACAAGGAAATATGTTTTCACTTGAGTATTCATTTAGAGAAAAGCTCAAGTAGAGCATCTTAAGAGTCCTGAGACGAGAGGAAAACCGTGAATGTTCAATTCCTGCAGCCCATGACAAAAAGCTAGTGCAGCTGATAGAGAGCAAATCAGAGCCTAGCAAATCAGAGCCTAGCAATAGCTAGCACAGTACTACAAGGAGAAACAGCAATGCAGCATAAGAATTATAACTTGCTCATTTCGGATTTGAACTGTATTGTTGTCATGCTCCCAAATAAAATAGTTTTAATGTTCTCTCTTAGTAAAAGTACCTTGTAGTTAAACCGTGCATCCTATTTTCTTTTGAATAATGAAATGGCTGAAATCATGCTAGCTAGATATGATTTGAAAGGGAGAGTGAGGTAATGCATTTCTCTAAAATTAATACTTTTCAAAATGACTAGACATCAGTGGATACAGTACTTAAAACACAACTAAGATAAGATTTCTTAACAAACAAGTAATCAGCTATGGTATTTCAATTAAACATGATTTCTCCAAACCTACTCTTTACACTACAAATGCTTGAAACTTAAGTACACCAGCAATAAGTATTACCTGCAATAAAGATTAATATCACAAAAATCCAGTCTAGTAAATGATACATGCAGACAGGAGTCCTTTAAACATGTGCAATAATTCAGGACTTCTAATGCTCTGTTACCTGTAAGCTTATCATGCAGCATTTGCAGTTGGAAGAGAGGTATGACCTAGGGAGAGACAGCAGCAGCAGCCATCTCATCTTGAGTGTTCACTCTGTTCGCTGATTCAGCTCTTCATTATGTGGGAGGGGGAGCTGTGGGGAGGTGAAAGTGAGTATATATTTCACTTTCTAAAATAGTTACAACCAAAACACAAGCAGGTATGCTAATAGTATCTGTTACTTTTCCTTAAATACTAAAGTGCGGATCCGTGGAAATAAGTTCCTTGTATCTGCAAGACTGAAAGTTAAAGTATCCAGGATGGCTGCTAGGAAACCCAAAAAAGGATAAACTCATCTTGTTTGTCAGTTGAAAATAGCTAGAAGAAAATGTTCATGAGGTCTTAAAAATTCAGCATGCACCTTCACCACCACTGCTTCGCAAGCAAGCATTTCTTTCTTCCTCTTTAGATGTTTTACTTTGTCCCTTGGTGCTTGGCTTTTAGTTTCCAGACAGCTCTGTTGTAGCTATTTTCCATCTCCAGAGGTCAAATGCTGTTGTTGAGGTCAAGGCTCCCACATGAATGCTATTTAGGCTGTATCCATTTGCCACTCTGGGCATAAGCAAGACTGTTTCAGCTTTATAGGCAGCTAAGCATTTGAAACATCCACTCCCAGGCTGTCCTCTGCCTCTCTCTTCCCTGACCATATTTAGTCAACCACTGCAAAAAATAGTCTCTAGGCTGTTGGTTGCTGTTTCAGGAGCAGAGGGTGGCTCTATCCTTTTCTCTGCCTATTGATTGTTCATCCTACAGCCCCAACAGTACTCAGCCATTTGTGCTGATATGTTTTTAGCAATGTCAAATGAAGTGGGGGTTTGTATTTCTAGATTTTTTTTTTCTTCTGAGATTCACAAGCCTGGTGCATCTGTCAGCATGTTTAGAGGTACTAGAGATCAAAATGAAGGGGGAAAATAGCAAGGAAAATCTCAGGATAAGAGGAATTAAAATGACTCTTCAGTAAGGCAATAATTTAGCCTTAGAAACACTTGTATGGAAATAGATGCAGATTGGAGTAAGGAATTGGGG
Source organism: Heloderma suspectum (assembly GCF_057233095.1). Lineage (NCBI taxonomy): Eukaryota > Metazoa > Chordata > Lepidosauria > Squamata > Helodermatidae > Heloderma > Heloderma suspectum. The sequence goes on along the minus strand of NC_139461.1, from coordinate 79,564,854 downwards.
CTAAATCTGTTTAATAAGTGGGGTGGAAGAAACCTGTGCTCTTTTATTTTAAAACCTTCTGCAACTGGAGGCTAGTTTATTTTAGGAAATACTGCAGTACATCTTATAAATACTTACATGTTTTTAGAGATAGTATGCATGATTTTCGAAGAGCAGCTAAAAAAAGCTGCCTACATTTTTAGTATATTTAAATGTGGCTAAAACTATGTATTCTGTTCATGTCTAGATAAAACACTTTATTGCACAGTAGCAATTAGGAGTGAGCCCCAGTCAGATGGACTCTAAAACATGTCGTTTTTATACAGCCCTTGTATGATCATGGCTCTCCATTTGTGGGAGGGCTGCTAACTGGGGGATTGGTAGAAGATGGTAGCAGGAGACTCCCATGTGCAAACCAGTGCTCATGAGAGAGGGTGGACAGGACATGGCTACTGATTGGATCCCAGTTAAATATTGTAACGTATTTGGAAGGAGTAGTGTGTTAGAAATATAAAATTATTGACCATTCAGAATTGTTTACCTATACCTGTATTCCAAGGACCATGTGCTTCTCTGCATAAACTGCCTGTGCCCTGTCATCAACTTCCCACCTGTTAATGTTAGGTGGATGGTAATGAGAGAATGGGCCTTTTCTATGGGCCTCTCTGACTTTGGAAAGTCCTCATTAGGCAGTAGGTAGAAACATTTTTTTTTTTTTTGGCATAGACATTTTTAACTCCGTGTATTGTTTTATTGGCTGCTGTGTTTAGAAATTTTTAGTTGGACCATTTGATTTGTTTCTGAGGTCATTTAATATATTTTCTTTTTTGCTGGTATCTGTTTTATGTGGGCTTTTTAAATAATCTATAAATCTATAATTACTTGAAAAAGTAATTGAGGTAGGATGTATGTGTGTATATAATTAAATAAATCTGAAGTCCTGGCAGTATTTTCTGGTCTCCTACTCTAGCAGCCTCTTTTGTTTTAACTATGTTCCATGTATGTTCTGGAGGATTCAGGAAGGTTTGAAAGAAGGGGAAGTTGTTTTAACAAACAAACAAAAGCAATGGAGTACTGTGTAAGATTAAAAGTTTCTTTAAGAGGAGCAGATTAACTAAATGCCCACATACCTTTTCCTATTAAAAATAAAACCAAACTACACTCTGATAAACCACTTCAGTTTGCTTCAAGGGAACCCTGTACTGACTTCCATTCATATATATTATGAGGAGGAAGGTATGCCATGTCAGTCTGGCAGACTGAAGCACACCAGGTGGTACATGAGCTCCATGAACATCATTCTTGAAGATGAAGTAGTGATATTTCAGAGGCTAGGGGGAAGGGAAATATGAGATTTAGGGCAGTGTTTAAAGTAGACTCTTTTCATATATGTTTTTACATATTGTACTAAAATGGTGGTATAAAATATTATAGAAATGTCTGGCTGTATTCCATAGGATGCTGTGATTGCATTGCTGGACAATCCTCAGTGGGATAGCTAAAATGCATGTCAACGTTTAAACTGATTGATGGTTGCTAAAATAGTTATTTTTCATACTACTAGAAGTACGTGAGGAGACATTGCACCAATGTCCTGAGTAGCAAACTATATTGGGAGTGCATCAAGGAAGAAAAGAATACTCTCATTGAGTATATATGTTATGCTAAAGTTATAAATAAAATCATTCAATTTAAAGTGATTTTAAAACTAGAAAAAATGATTTCCAATACCCACAACTTACCATTGCATTTTGGGATTTTGTACTTGGATAAATAGTTTGGGCTACTATTAAGGAAAATAGTAGATAATATTACAGTACGTTTATGTGTTTCAGTGCGATGAGAGTGTTGCTGTCCAAGCTCCCAAGACCATGGATTGTGGATGAGAAAAAAGATGATGGATATACTGCCTTGCATTTGGCAGCCCTTAATAATCATGTGGAAGTGGCAGAACTCTTGGTGCATCAGGTAAGGTTCTTATTAATATTTTGGCATGAAAACAATATCCACTTGAAGTAGATGCCTATATGGGCTACCAAACTATTTTCTATATCCATATAAACATATGAAGCTGTCTCTTAGTTGGATCATTGGTACATCTAGCCAAATTTTGTCTACTCTGGCAGTGGCTCTTCAAGGTTTTGGAGGTCTTTCTCATCATCTGCTTCGTTACAGTTTTAACTGGAGATGCCACACTGGATATTACATCGGTTTGTCTGCAGAAATGTACAGAGATCGAAAATGCACATTACTTTCTGATATTTATTTTGTATAGGCACCAATTCTGATATAATAGAAGTTACATTTTGGGCATCATGTTACTGTAATTAACATTGTCCCAAGCTTTTAGTAATAAGTACTTCTATAGGTAGTATTAAAATTATTTCCACTCTTATTTCACTGGAGATAATTATGACTGTGATTATAAAGCAAATAAAGCAGCTTTACAGTAAACACAAGTCCATGGGATTCGATTCCCAGTAGTTCCAGTGCTTGGCTTCCTTGTGGCTCCCTCTTTTAGCTGGAGATGGAGCAGCCTCAATATATTTATGGAGTGGAAGTGTAGGATTGGACAGACTCTGGCCTGGGTGAAATTGGTGTTACTACAAAGACCTTTGCTATGAATCCCATTTGAATAAGGTTGATTTGTCTTGTAGAGGTTAGTTAGCCTCGCAGAGAAGTACAAATAAAAAAGTTTACCCCCTCCATTTTACCGGCCTGAATTTGTTTGTGTCCCAGTGTAGTTTAAGTCATGCATCTAGTAAACTGCTCATTCAGAAGTAGTTGTACTTACCCTAAGCTAGTGAGTATTTGCTAGCTGGATGTTTGAACTAGTCAGTCTTGGGAGGCCATTTAGCTAGACAGTGACATTTTGGGTTATCTGTTGGTTATATCCACTGAGTTTGGAAAAATTATTATACACGACTTATGTTCATAAATAGTCCTGGTATTAGCATTAACTGTGAGAAACAACAAGTTATTTCAGTAAATCGTGTTATGTTTTAAAAACAGCTAATGGAAACATTTAATATTCCTTTCTATATCAAATACTGAACATTTAACACAAGTGATTATGAATGGTTTAAAAAAATGTGTTAATTTAGTTCCGTAAACCAATATATAGGTGTAACTTTTCAGATTTTGGTTTTGGGGAACTTGGGGAAAGTAGTCTCTTCTCTCTTGCTACCTTGCCACACACCTTTTCCCAAGAATATCTGAGGAAAAGGTCCAGTTCAGGATTACGTAGTTTGTTTTAATAACAGTGATGAGTGATAATTAGGATATCTCTTTCAGGGCAATGCTAACCTGGATATTCAGAATGTAAACCAACAAACTGCACTGCACCTTGCTGTTGAACGTCAGCACACCCAAATAGTGCGGGTAAGGTAGCTATAATGTACTACAAGGTGGCGCGTCTCAAACAGTAGTTTTCAACCTATTCCGTGTGTGTTTGTGTGTGATATAACAAAAGCTCTCCCCCCGCCCCCCATTTCCATGGGCTTTTTTGTCTTTCACCAGGCCAGTAGCACACTGTTAGTGTATGGTGGCCCCTTTAAGGGATAGTCTTGCTCCTTCTCTCCCTCTTATATGTAATACTTAAATTCTGTTCAGATGCATGCTGTCTACATGTATTTATATTAACATTAAACATAAAAAATGGCTCCTTATTTTTCTGATTAAATTCTTCCATGTACAAGAGGGAAGGTATCAATAAATTCAGGGTAACCCTGAGGTTTGCAGAAGTACAACAGATCTTTAGAAGAAAAATCTGTGGGGGTGGGGGAAACAGCCCAATGACCATGGAATGCTGACAACCACACCTATAAGAAACTCCCCAAATGAAGAGAATCCCCAAAATGGTTCAGTGAGGACTGAGCACGTTCAGTGAGCATGGAATGCTGTCTGCTGGGCAGAGTGATGGAAAACTGTGGTGGGGTGGGGTGGCTGGAGCCTAGAACAGAAGCATTCCACAGTGCTCCACTTGTAAAATAGAAGTGTGTTTTCACTGAAAACAAAAGTGTAGTTAAGTATAGCCTGAAAGATGCAAATAATTGTAAGTACTGTTATAATGGCCTTGTATAGCGAAACTAGGTATTGTTATTTACTTTTAGAGGGTGTTTGGGTGAAAAACAGATGTTAAAACATTGAATTATTTATTTATCCTCAGCTCTTAGTCCGTGCAGGTGCTAAACTGGATATTCAGGATAAAGATGGGGATACTCCCCTGCATGAAGCCCTGAGACATCATACCTTGTCACAGCTTCGCCAGCTCCAAGACATGCAAGATGTGGGCAAGGTAGATACTGCCTGGGAGCCATCAAAGAACACAGTAAATAAATTGAACTTATTTATTACTTCTCTACTATAATTTCTCTTTCTAGTGTGCTATAAAAAAAAAGTCCTGTTTTGTTTTGGACTGCTTTCTGTTCTCTGAAAAGCAACTATTTAAAGATATTGCTCCACCAAATGTAAATGATACTTAAAAATTAGATTGGTATACACTCAAGGATACCTTATAGAAAAATGAATTTTAAAAAATCCAAAATATTTCAGTGTAACTGGATTTTGCTGATGTCTCTTAAAATGTCTCGTACACATCTCTTAAAGTTCATGAAATGTCATTTCAAGAAACAAGCAGTAATACAGAACAAAGATGGGCTAAAACATTTCTAATACACTTGGCCTCTAACTTTTCAATTGTATGCTTTGTACTAAACTATAGAAACTGACATTGAGTGAGTATGTGTTTGTACATATTTGTATGTGTGGTTGTATGTATCATGAATGTGATAGGGTTTTTTATTAAATAGTTTGGTTGAGGCAGAGCAATAGGAAGAATAATTGCAGGAAAATTTTGCAATATTATTGCAGTAGCATTAACAGGAGTTAAGGATAAACAATGCCAGAAATGTTGCTTGAGAAGATATAAGTGAAGGGTTGGAAGAAGGGCTTGGGACTTTCAGCATAAGACAGCCATTCTAAATACATGTCATGATTTGCTCTATTCAACTTAATTTGTGAATGAAAGGAACTAACTGTACAAAGTTACTTTAGGGCTACTAATATCTATTAATGATATTTGTAGCTTTGTCTGATCAGTCTCGTTTGCTCCTTGAGGCATTATTTTTTAGCTACATCAAGAGAAACTCAAGTTAGTTGCGCATTTGCTTTCTTTCAGTTGATAATGGGACTGGGTACTCAGGGAGCAGAGAAGAAGAGTGCAGCATCTATTGCCTGCTTCCTGGCAGCCAACGGAGCTGACCTTGGTATTCGTAATAAGAAGGGTCAGTCACCCCTTGACTTGTGTCCTGATCCTAGCCTCTGTAAAGCATTGGCTAAATGTCACAAAGAAAAAGTCAGGTTTGTATTATAACAAAGCACTGAGATTTGCACACACTTCACTTTACAATCTTCTATGTTCGATAGATTAGACAGTTGACTTTAATATGAACAAAAATGAATGCTGGTTCTCCCATTTTAGTTTTTAATGCATTAAATCCTTGTCATTGGTTCTTGCCATTTTGGCTACTGAATTACCTGTAGGGAGCAATGTTTCCTTTGCCATTCATGTGCATCAAAAAGCTTAGGAAAGCTGTGAAGTTCATATTGGCTCATTTCACACGACACGACGACTCACCTTGCGAAATAAGCTACACAGTGTGGGTGGTCATCGGAACATTCAGTCAGGCTTACCATGGGTTGTTCTCCCACTCCTTCGCCCTTGCTGTTCCAGATAGCTCTGGCACATATCCCAGGGGACTTGGTAGCAGAATTCGTCTTGTCTGCTGCCAATCCGCCTCCCCGCTCTAATTGTGACCTCAGTTGCCTTTTGACCTTTAAAAAAAATAATTGTGCCCCATTATTTGTGCAGAACGGGGTCGATTTTTTAAAATTATTTTTTCAGCTCTGGGAATGTGTGCAAAAGTCTTCGTAATTTTTTTTTTAGTTCGTTTTTCACAATTGTGGACATGCACAGTTGTGGCTGTCAAATGATATATAGCTTTGCTTTGGCTATTGCCTTGTATGTTTTAGCTGCCAAAGGGAACAAAGTGCAGAAAGAAGCATATACAGTAATTGACAAGACGGGGCTGGATCTATGCTAGTTGGACAGCATTTGATGGCTGACAGCTGGGAGAGGAGGAAAGGGGACCAGATCAGCCCCTTAGCAAAGTTAATCTTATGTTTTAAAGTGTGGGATTTATCCTTGGGGGTACCCCTCTTCCATTCCACCCCTCCCTAAATCTCACCCAAGCATTTTTAAGGGTGATCTAGGGTCCACCCCATTTTTGAAGCTCCCCTTTTACTGTAAAGGGGAACTCCAAAATGGGGTGGACTCTAGGTCACCCTTAAAACCGCTTGGGGGAGACTTGGGGAGGGGTGGAATGGAAGGGGGGACCCTAAGGTTAAATCTTACACTTTAAAGCTTAAGGTTAACTTTGCTAAGGGGCCGATCTGGTCCCCCCCACCCGCATCAGTTGTCAACGGCTGTCAAACTAGCATATATGCAGCCTCATCTTGTCAATTACCTTGTATGTTTCCTACTGCACTTTGTTCCCTGAAACATACAAGGAAATAGACAATAGACAAGGCTATATATAGTTCGACAGTGGCAATTGTGCACTTCTGCAATCGTGAAAAACCGGACCAGTTTTTTTTTTTTTTTTTAACAAATTACGAAGACATTTGCAGACATTCCTGCAGCCGAAAACAAATTAAAATTTAACTTTTGGCCCCATTTTGCGCAAATCTCAGGGCACAAAAAAATGTAAAAACATGCTCCCAAATGAGTGACAGGCCCTCCGAAGTGCCACTTGGGCACCGGTGAAGGGGCTGTCATTGCAAATCATAAAGAAGAGAAACAGGTTCTCAGGATGCAAATCTCTTTATTTATTTATTTATTTGTAGGAAGCCCAGCACAGTTCGGCCTTTTTCTTCTTTTTAGGCCTTCTTCAGAGGGTGGAGAGAAAAGTCTGCAGAATTTTTTTCAGCAAAAGATCAACACAGGAGACAATCTTTTGCTGAAAAAATTCTACAGACTTTTTTCTCTACCCCTGAAGAAGGCCTAAAAATAAGAAAAAGGCTGAAACACATTGGGCTTCCTACAATTTTTTTTTTTGCATCCTGAGAACCTTTTTCTCTTTGTGATTTACTTTGGATGCCCATTTCCTTCTGTTTTCTTGGGCTGTCATTGCAGCACAGGTGAGATCACTTGGTAAGAGTGGTAGGGATATCTGTCACTCTTGCCAAGCGGCTCACTCACCAATGCCTGCAACCCACGATGTGTTGGCGGTTCCAGGTTTGGACGACATGCCAACCCATCATGGATACAACAACCCCTAAAACAAGCCATGGATTGTTAGGGTGGCTTGTTGCCCATGCACAAGCCACCTTGTGGGAATCGGTCTGGAGTCACACGACACAACAACCCATCGTGGCTTGTCATCCAGGATGGGTGGTTCTGCTGTGTGAACCCAGTCATTGTTTAAATTAAACAGGAAAAGCTTCCACTAGACAGTCATTTTGCCATTTCTATATATTTCATCATTGAGTTTTAACATACTGTATTTTTTGCAATGGTTCTGCTTTTGAATTTACAGTCCACAGGGGCTGTTTTGTGCATGCTGTGCAGAGCGTTGTTTCAAATTTGGTCAGAATTTGACTACTTAATGTATTCTCCATTTTCTGGATTCATACAGGAAGTTCAGAATTTGTGAATATGAACCAGAATCAAAACCCAGCTCTTCTCCCCACGCTCCCATCACATGTATATGTCATGTGCACACCAACAAAGTGCTATCACATGCATTCTCCCATCGACAACCCTTTAAATATCATTGGGTATTTTTGGGAGAGCCCCTGGCTTTGCAGGGCAGGGGCTGCAGGAAGCTGTCACTTGAAATGGGGAGATGAAAAATTTCTGAGCACAAGCTGAACTCCGTATGTGGCATTTCAGATCCCAACCATTGACTTGCATTTTTAGTTCATTCTTCGGTGGGCATTGCATATTTTTTAAATGTTTAAATAATAATCCAAAGTTTTGGCATTTATCTGACATGATTTTAAGTAATTTGATCGAAATTGGATGTAGCCATGTTGGCCCATTAGAAAAATATCCACAAAAAAACATAGGACGATACCTTCATTAGGGCCAAACAGAAAGCAACTGAGAGAAGCACTTGAACGTCAGAACTTTTAATCATGCTGGTGATTAGACAAATTCATGAAAGATAAAGTGTCAGTGGCTACCAGTCATGATGGTGATATGCTACCTTCAGTATCAGACGCAGTATGCTTCTGTATACCAGTTGCTGGGGCACACAAGTGGGAGGGTGCTGTTGCACTCATGTCCTACTTGTGTGTTTCCCACAGGCAGCTGGTCGGCCACTGTGTGAGCAGAATACTGGACTAGATGGGCTCTTGGTCTGATCCAGCATGGCTCTTCTTATGTTGTTATGGACAGGAGGCAAAACAGAATGGGTGTTAAGCAATCCCCGCTCTGGGTTTCTTGCTTAATATCTAGCCTGATGAATTTTGATGAATTCAGAAGCATTTCACACTGCTTGAAGATTTAGATGGTCCTAGTGAAAGGTATTACTCTGGTGTTTATTTTATATTTTTACTACAGTCGGTGTTGCTCCTTTAATTTTTTCTTTTTGTAATATCCCAGTCTGCTTCAATATACTCATCCAGCTTACTCTCACCCCCATTAGTCTCATTTTTAAGCTATACTGAATCTCTAATGATTATATACAGTGCAGTCCTATGCATGTCTACTCAGAAGTAAGTCCTACTGAGTTCAGTGGGGCTTTACAGGTAAGCAGATAGGACTGCAGCCTTAGCCACCTTTTCCCAAAATGCTTTTCTCTAAGTTGGGCAGGTAGGATCGTACTGTTATTTCCCTGAATCTACAATGCACATGAGTAAATTTTTTAAAATTAAGCAACAAAATTAAGTTTTATATAGCGCAATATGTTTACAGATATGCTGAATGTTTATATAATAACATGTCTGAATGAACATTTGTGTTTAGTGGTCAAGTTGGTTCCCGAAGTCCTTCTATGATCAGCAATGATTCAGAAACCTTAGAAGAATGTATGGTATGTTCCGATATGAAGAGAGATACTTTATTTGGCCCATGTGGGCATATTGCTACCTGTTCCCTCTGTTCACCAAGAGTCAAGAAATGCCTCATCTGCAAAGAGCAAGTTCAATCAAGAACAAAGGTGTGTGCTTACATTTGCTGCTCATTTCAGTATGAAATATCTTAAAATTTTCTGTATAAAACTGACTTCAAACACATAAGCAAACAAGGCCCTGAGGCTCCAGTGATTCCCAGTGTTCTAATTTAACGTCTTGTCTGTTTTCTCAGAAGGAATGAGCTATCTTTACAATAATGTTTTTCTCCATAATTTTGATATAATTTATTCTATTTAACCTAGTATGTAAAGGCCTGACCTAGTGACACCTATCAGTTGCAATAGCAACTTAGGTGGAAATGAGAAAAGGAGTAACTCGCAATCAGTAAGTAGCACATGAGATCACTTTTCTAGGATCTGCTTTAATCTGTGTGAACATGGGATACACATAACTATTGCCAAATTATGCTAGAATTTAAGCATATTTCCTGAAGTAAGCAAAGTAATTCTTTGTAGTATAGAGGGACAGGTCTTCAAGCAGAGGCTGTGCTCTAGCTCTAGATTTCCTGTACTGATGAAGTTGACCTAGATGGCATACAAGAACCCCTCCAACAATTTGCTTGCTTGGTCAATATCATTGGAATTTGGTCAATATCATTACTTTCTGCTGTGTCTAGAGCAGATGTAGACACCCATTTTTGGCCAACATGTCTTAACGTAAGAGTCCTGCTGGATCAGACCAATGCGCCATCTAGTCTAGCATCTCATTTCCCACAGTGGCCAATCAGATTCTCTGAGAAGCTTGCAAGCAAAACACAAAGAGAATAGTACGTTCCTGTTCTTGCTCCCAGCAGCTAATATACTGTCTCTGAAACTAGAAATTCCATATCATTGTCATGATTTCATGGTTAGTAGCTATTTCATAGATGAATCCCCTTTAAAGTCAACAGATAATTATGTGCTGTATGAAGCAGTACTTTCTTTTGTCTTGAATCTTCTGCCAATCAGTTACACTGGGTGACCCTGAGTTCTAGTTTTATGAGAAAATGAGAACCCCCCCCTCCACTTCCTGTATACCATCCGTACTTCTGTAAACCTCTATCATGCCCCCACCCCCTCCTGCACAGGTTGGCTCGTTTTGTAAATGAAAACACCCCAACTTTGTAGACTTCCTTCATAGGGACCATGCTGATTATTTTAGTTGCCCTTTTCCAGCTCTACAATAAATACCCTTTTGAGATGCAGCAACCTGAACTGTACACAGTATTCCAAGTATGACCTCAACATAGATCTGTATAAAGGCATTACAGTACTGACATTTTTATTTTCAGTAGGTTTCCTAATAATTTCTGGCATGGAACCCACCATGTTTACAGCTGCTGCATATTGGGTTGACATCTTTATTGAGCTATCTAACATAGCCACAAGATTTCTTTCCTGGTTAGTTAGTGCCAGTTCAGCCCTCATCAGTGTACACATGGTTAGAATTTTTTGCACCATTGTGTATCACTTTACACTTCCATATGTTGAACTGCATTTGCCACTTTATTGCCCAGTGATCCAGTTTGGAAAGATGCTATTGGAGCTCTGTGTAATCTCATTTTTTCTTTTTACCATCCCAAATAATTAGGTGTCACCTGCAAACTTACCCACCTCGCTGCTCACCCCTAACTCCAAATCAGTTATGAACAAGAAAAGCACCATTCTCTATTCAAATCTTTAGGGGACCCTTAACTGAGAACATATTTATTCCTGTTATTTAAGAAGTTATCAGTCCATAAGAGGATCCTGCCCTCTTAGTCCATGACTGATAAGTTTACTTGGGGGTCTCTGTTAGAAGATTTTTGAAAGTGCAAGTACACAATGTTCACCAGACTATCCCTTTTGCCTGCTTGTTGACACTTCCAAAGAACTCTAAAAGGTTTGTGAGGTAGAGCTTTTGCAGAAGCTATGTTGATTCTCCTTCAGCAAGACCTGTCCTATATGCTTGATCATTTTACCTTTAACAGTGCATTCTACTAGTTTACCCAGAAGAGGCATTAAGCTAGCTGCCCTGTAATTGCGGAAATAAATACTACTTCATGAGACGTTGAAGAGCTCAATTTTTCTTTGCAGATTGAAGAATGTGTGGTATGTTCAGACAAAAAAGCAGCTGTACTCTTTCAGCCTTGTGGACACATGTGTGCGTGTGAAAGTAAGTGCTTTTGGTGGGTAACAATTCTTCGTAAAGGTAGTGTTATTAATTAATTTCACTTATTGAAATTGACAGAGTTCATCAGGTGATGAATGTGGTAGTGTTCAAAATCTAAAATCCATTTTCCGAGTTCATCATACTTGAGTGTATTTGGCAGATGCCTATGACCACAAACTGTTTTGTGTATTGTGCCTATGACCACAAACTGTTTTCTCCTATATAAATTAGAGGATCTCCATTGTATATGGGAGAAAGTAAATCATGTACGAACTCCAGTTGACAAGGCTGTGGGTGGAGAGTCGTATGTTTTCTCTTCTGTCCCCTTTCCCTTGCCAGAGCACAGGACAACCTTAGTCCTAGATATGTCTGGGTGCATATAAAATGAATGGTTGACAGTTGCTGCTGTGGGGGAAAAAAATATTGTAACCATCCTGAGTGTTAAAAACTCCTGCCCCTCACACTGGCGGGCCTGACACTGTTGGGTATGATGTGTGTCTGAAACCTTCTATAATCTTTCCTTTTTTATTACCAAGTTTGTTTAAAGCACAGCATCGCTCTCACTAACAAACTTCTTTTTCCAGATTGTGCCAGCCTGATGAAAAAATGTGTGCAGTGTCGGGCAGTGGTAGAACGCAGAGTACCTTTCATTATGTGTTGCGGTGGGAAAGGTGCAGAAGATAGCACAGATGATATTAGTGAGTTATTTATTTTTCTCCCAATATGTTTTGGTCTGTCAGTAAACTCATGACTTCTCCCTTCCTTCTTCCCCAACTACCTTTTCCTACACTTAAAACTGGAGAGAGAGCTGGTATAACTGTACTTCTTACTGCTACTTCATGGCCTGGGAAAGGCCAATGCATCAGCATTAAAGAGCCAGGAAATGTAGTTGGAATTGCCCCACATCACTGTTTTCTGAGATGAGCAGAAGTGTATCTCTTAGCCTTAATAGGATAAACGTGCAGATATGTTTGCCCTTCAGTGCACACTCTGACTTTGTGGAATAGTGCAGTGATAGCAGACTACAGATGTAAACTTTCTGGAAATTTTGAAGCCATTGTTTTTTTCCGGTGGGGGGGCTGAAAAAAATGGAAACTTTGAAAAATAAACAATTCCTTTTTATAGCACTCTTTACCGCTCTAAAGTAATTTGGTTACTTTAACATCTTCTTTGTGGTCTCTGTGCATTCACACATATGGGCTCTGTGCGTGCACGGAGCCTCAATTTGGGAAACTTCCAAAGCTGAGGAATTTTGGTGGGAACCCTTCCCCCACCGTCCAGTGCGCATATCCCTAGCTGGTTCCTGCCTCTTCCCTCAGTTCTCTTTTGACTGCCATTGTGTGCGCCTCATGGGAACTTCTTTGTCTTTGACAAAGCGCCTTAGGTTTAAGGAAAAGCTGAGGTTTTTATTCTATCTTTTCTCTTTATCATTTTTTCTGTCTTTATATACGTTTTAATTTTTTGTTCTGTTTTTCGTCTTCCGCGACTGCCGTCACGGGCGTATGGCCCTGTGGGCAACTTTCAAAAAGTCTATCCATTGTGGGGTGAAGTTACCTCACAGATACGGACACAGTCTTTGTCTTTTCTGCTTGGGAGAGGGACATATTGTAGAAACCTGTCAGCACTGCAACACCATCTCTAAACAAGCGAGGAAAAATTGCTCGATCGGCTAAAAGCTGCTTTGTGGAAAAGGGCTTTAGAGTCCATCAAGTGCCCTAATAAAATAGCAAAGGCCGTTGTTCCGATACAGCCAGCGGTATCGCAGCCTTTAGCATTGGGGTCCAAATCCCCTCAACGCTGTGCCTCACCATGCATCAAAGACCCCCCAAACCCGGTCAGTCTTTGGTGCTGATGCTCGCAAAAAGACTCTCAGAGAAAGCTAAAAATTCTAAAAAGTCTGCTCTTTCGTCCTCTGAACATAAGAAGCGAAAGAAGACTATCAAAACTGTTTCTGATGTCACCTGGGACTGAATGAAGGGTGATTCATCTGCTCCTCGAGTTCAGTCACTGCCACCAATTTGCACTCCTGTTTGGGGATGAACCTTCTGCTCCTGTCCTGACATCACCTCGGGATCAACACCTGGTGGTACAGACATCATCGATACAGCCACCTATACTAACACTGCCACTGTTGTTGCCTCCTATTTGAATGTCCTTGGTACTACAGAAAGAGCCCATCCTTCTAACATTTACATCAGAGGGCAAGATTAGGGAATTGTCCCCATTTCAGCCTCCTCTGTGTTTGCCTCGACCAAGGCATGAATTTTATGATCCAGGATGGAATTGGCATCCAATTCGCCTGAATCTGTTTATTCCATGGCATCGTACCATAGGTCTTACAAATTGAGTAGACGAGATCGCTGTTGGTACTGAGAGCACTCTAGGTCACCACACTCTAAATGGGATAGACCTCAGTCACACTATGGCTCTCTAGGCCTAAGGCAGTGGGTCAAGTATGTCGACAGTGGGAGGCGCTATCCTCCTTTGATTGAATGCCTGGGATGGGAGGAGAGTCACTCTTGTTGCCGGCTGTCTGCTACCGTTTTGACGGCTCCAAAGGAGCCTTTGCTGCTAGTGTCAGAATCTATATAGCCCTTTCCACAAGTGGTTCTGCCTCTCCCTGTGCATAGATCTCTGATATGGCCTCCAGCACCATCTCAACAAGATTTGACAGAAATCCTGTTTCAAACAGTACCATCTCCTCCAGCTACAGTACTTCTCAGCCTGCTTCTAAATTGCCACCTCGCGTGTCTGAAACGGAAGGTTATGAATCGGATTCCTCTTCACAATCGTCCCGTCCGTTGTCACTTTCTTCTCCAGTTACTTTGGTGGAAACTAATGAATCCATTTCTCCTTCTGAGGATTTGAGTCAATTTGCTGATCAGATTCTTAGAATGGCACAGGCTTTGGGACATGAAACGCAGTAAGTTGCGCCATCAGTCCATGATGCTATATTCAGCGCCGTGAATGTAGAAGCGCATAAGCCAGTGGCGATTCCTCTACTGCCTACTCTTAACGAAACTATAAAACAGTCTTGGAATACCCCTCCACGTGCCTCTGGTATCGCAGTGGTTGGAGGGCATGTACCATGTACAGGACACTAATGCAGAATATCTCTTTAATCATCCTGCACCCAACTCTATAGTGGTTGAAGCTGCACAAGGCAAGTCAAAGAAAAGTTATTCATCTCCCACCAACAAAGAGGGACAAGAGACTGGATTTACTCATAAGGAGACTTTATTTGTCTGCAGTGATGGGTTTAAAAATCACTAACTATCAAGCAGCAATGTTGGGTTACCAGTTCCTGCTGTGGGACAAGGTGGGCAAGCTTCTTGACCTGTTGCCTGATGATAAAAAAGAGGTGGGTCGCCTTTTTAGAGCTGAAGCATTAAAATTATCGAGGCAGCAGATAAAGACATCTCGCCATCAGACAGACTGTAACTTGAAGGTCTTGGTAAGCTCAATCGCTCTTGGACGTCATGCCTGGCTTCGATCCTCTGGCCTTCCTCAGGAAATGAGGGCAAGGACAGAAGATCTCCCGTTTGATGGGCTGGGTCTGTTTAATACTAAAACAGATGAGGCGTTGAACACAGTCCAAAAAGCTTGGACTACAGCCTGTCAAATGGGGGTTTTACTGCAGCAGCAGCACCACCAACAGCAGCCTCGGTATTGACGTTGGCACCAATCTTCCACTCCTCAGTATCAACCATACAATGCTGGAATAGGTCAGCAACAACTATAGCCTAACAGTCAAGGAAAGTCCTTCCAGCTGTCAAGATCCCACGACTACCGTAGGAAACGGGAAAATAGGGGCAAAGACGTCTTTGACTTACTGCCTGTTTTTCCACTCAACCGTCACACTCTGTTTTTTGGGACACACTTGGCACAATACCATCAGGCGTGGCGAGACATTACGATGGATGCTTGGGTGTTGACCATAGTCCAGGAAGGATATTGCATCGAGTTCGACGCCATCCCTCCACTTGGTACCATGAAGGTTACCACTCCATCTACAACTCTTCTTACAGAGGTTCAAACCCTTCTAGACAAAGGAGCAATCCAACCTGTTCCACACAACAAACTTATGGGAAGTTTTTATTCCTGGTACTTCACAGTACTGAAAAGGGATGACACCCTTTGACCAATAATGGACTTGAGGTAGATCAACAGCTGCATCTTGCCCAAAAAATTCCACGTGGTTACACTGGTGTCTATTCTCTTCTGAGGATACTGGTTTGCCTCTATCGACCTCAAAGACGCTTACTTCCATATCGCCATAGAGTGCTCCTATCAACGTTACCTATGCTTTGCCATCTGTACCGATGCACACCAATTCTGAGTTCTACCCCTTGGTCTCACCACTGCTCCGAGGGTCTTTCCCAAGTGCATGGCAGTTGTATGTGCCCATCTTCATTTGCAGGGCATGTAAGTCTACCCTTACATTGACGACTGGCTCTTCGTAGTTTCAACGAAATTACAACTGATACAGTCGATAGAGGTGACCTATGGTCTCCTAAACACTCTAGGTCTATACATCAGTGTGGAGAAATCTCATCTTACCCTACTGAAAGCATAACATTCATAGGAGCATTGCTGGACTCAGAAGTGGGAAGAGATTTCCATCACCAAGCTGGAAACACTAGTCACCTTTGTTTCAAACATATTGGACAGCAAGGTTACTACAGCATCCAAGAGTCAGCATTTGCTGGGGTTTATGGCTGCGACGACAGCAGTTGTCCAATAGCACGGTTGTGGATGAGACCCGTACAAAATTGGTTTATCCGCCATTTCAACAACGGGTTGGATGCTTACCGGGTACTGCTGATATTACCACCAGAAGTCAAGGACTCTGCGAGGGTGGTTGGTACTGACCAACTTGAATCAAGGGCAGCCTTTCCTCCCACCTTCTCCCTCTGTGATCCTGACGACTGATGCCTCCCTTTCGGGATGGGGGGCACATTGCCGAACTCTGATAGTGCATGGCAGGTGGGCTCACAGAGAGGCCGCTCACCACATAAACGTTCTGGAGCTAATTGCTGTGCTCAAAGCACTTTGTGCTTTCGAGCTGGACTTGACAGGCAAGAAGGTTCAGATAGCATCGGACAACATGACCGTGGTTGCATATCTGAACAAAGAAGGGGGACCAGGTCACTACCACTTGTAGCTCTGACACTCCAGATATTAGACTGATGTGTGCCATGCCAAATAGCTTTAGTGACCATTCATGTAGCAGGTGTGGACAGTGTTGTGGCTGATCAACTCCGCTGAACAATGGTGATTTCTCACGAGTGGGAAGTGGACAGGATGGTTCTGTGCAGCATTTTTAAATAGTGGGGGATGCCATGGATCAATTTATTTGCTACAGCAAACAAAGCAATCTGTTGTCACTTCTGCACCAGAGCGGGACAAGGCAGAAGTTCTATGGGAGATGCCTTTGTTTTTGTTTGGGTCGGGACTCTGTTTTACATTTTTCCTCCCTTCCTGCTAATGACTTGAGTTCTGGCAAAAATGGCAAGGGATGGTACAGATTGCATACTGATAGCCCCTTGGTGGCCACTTCAGCCTTGGTTTGCCCCTCTAATGGGAATGGCGCAGGGTCAGTACTGGCAGCTTCTGTTGATTCCATCTCTCCTCACCAGGGAACACGGTCAGATTCAACACCTAGGTCTGTCCATTCTTCACATGACAGCATGGAGAATTGGATGAGTGACAATCCTGCAATCCCAGCTGGGGTCCAGAGAATACTAGACACGGCACGTAAAACTTCCTTGCAATGTTCCTATTCAAAGAAGTTGACTACTTCTGTGGCATTGGTTTGTCAGCAATCTTTCCACCCCAGACAATTTTCAGTGCATCACATTCTCTATGTCCCCCTCTCACTTTTTGAGAAAGGACTCAAACTTTCCTCTCTCAGGGTTTACTTGTCGGCTATTTTAGCATTTCATCCTCTGGTTGAGGGTTTTTCAGTTTTATCGCATCTGACTGCGAAGAGGTTCTTAAAAGGGATCAGGAATTTAGTACCTCTGCTCTGATCTGTTGTACCGAGTTGGAGTCTTTCTGTTGTACTAAAAGCACTTTCAGCGAAGCCATTTGAGCCTCTCACTGCTGTGGACTTAAGCCTCCTTTCGTGGAAAGTGGCTTTCTTGTGGCCATAACATCTGCATGTTGTGCTAGTGAGTTTTGTACACTCAGAGTTGACCAGCCATACCTTAATTTTCAACAAGATAAGGTGATACTACAACCTGGACTGGATTTTCTGCCCAAAGTTGTTTTGGAGTTTCATTTGAACCAGGACATTGTTCTGCCTACTTTCTTTGCCTCCCCATTTACGCCTTTAGAATCAACACTACATGTGTGCAATGTACGTCGTGCCCTTGCTTTTTACGAGACGAGAACTGAACAGTTCCGATTGTCACTTCGGCTCTTCATCTGTTATGGCAGCAAGCGGAAGGGCCAGCCTCTGTCCATGGAGCGTCTTGCTTCATGGATCATTAAGACTGTTTAGCTTTCATATGAGTTGGGTGGACTCATGCCATCTGCTCCAGTTACAGCTCATTCTTCTTGGGCAGTAGTGACATCTGTCACATTCGACAAAGGCATTTCTATTTCAGAACTGCCGTGCAGCTACGTGGTTGACACTATCTACCTTTGTCAAGCATTACAAACTGGACACTTGGGCAAGAGCTGACTGTGCTTTTGATCTTTTGTCCTGAATATTGCCCTTTCATCAATATTGTAATAGGACACCGACCCACCTCCATTGTAAGTGAGCTTGTTAGTCGCCCATGTGTGATGCACAGAGACCATGAAGAAGGAAGACAGGTTTCTACATGTAACTAGTTCTTCAAGTGGTCATCTGTGCATTCACACAACCTGCCCACCGTCCCCACTTTGGTGTCATGCTTGAGTTCGATGTTGGGTACTGAAGAGTTCACTTCTCTCAGTTATGAGGCTGCAATTTCGGTCTCAAGGAACTGAGGGAAGAGGCAGGAACCAGCTAAGGATATGCGCACTGGATGGTGGGGGAAGGGTTCCCGCCAAAATTCCTCAGCTTTAGAAGTTTTTGGAATGAAGGCTCCACACAGGAGCAGAGCTCATATGTGTGAATGCACAGACGACCACTCGAAGAACTACAAGTACAGGTAGCAACTTGTCTATACTGTGTATAACCTGGTTTGCTCATAAAATTGTCATTAAAATTTAAAACATTTAAATGTAAACTTGGTAAATTTGTAATTGTCTGAAATAAATACACTATAATTTTAATGTACCAAACATGATAATTTTATTAGCAAACCAATACATAATACATTTTAGGTTTCTATTTCATGTTAGACCAATGGGAACTTAAGGAAGTAGTCCCTGAAATATCTGAATTATCCTAGGAGTCAGAAGAAGCAGGAAGAGCTGGAGGCAGGGGAAGCCTGGTGTACAGCATCTGATCCTGTTTGAGAAATTGGTTGCAGTGGAATTTAGGGAAATCTGGTCTGATGGAGAAGCTACTGAGAGCTTATCTAGCTGGGGAAGATGCTATTAAACATGGTAACCAAGCATATTTAATTTAAAAAAACCCTGTAAGCAATCTCAACCTACTATTTGAAGAGTGACATTTAACTCCCTTTTGTAAATAAATTCCCTTAATAAACCTGTTAATTTTAGCTTATTCTGAACGGTTGCTACTTGTAGTGGTGTCAATCCAGTGCTTACACCATAGGAATTAGGCTGCTGTGTTTCTTTTAAGTACAGAGAGTTTATTTTGGTGGCAGCAGTTAAGCGGTTTTATAGCTGAGGCATTATTCTGAATGGTGATTGTAATTTGGAAATATATTTAAAAACTGTTGCTTTAAGTTCCATACACTGAAGCCTCAAAGGGTTTTTTTTTTTTTTAATTGAAACATAGTTAGGATATTTCATTATCCAAAATTCTTCAGTTTTTCAGGGAAAAAAAGCCAAGAAAGGCTTTTATGGGGTGGGGGGTGGGGGAGAAAAGCAATTTTCCCCAAAATTTTCAATTTTTTTCCCATGCCTTCAGCAGACAGTGGCAGGAGGAAAGTGGTGTTTCCAAGGGGACAGTTGCTACCTGTCCTAGGCATGCAAACATTAACATATTGCAACTTATGGCAGATTTGCTGTAATGTCCTAGAAAATGCTATATTTTTGTATTCAAGAATATAAATCTGTATATCTGCTGAGTAGTTTGTCAGCACAGGCTTTATAACAAGACTTCTTAATAAGATATGACATTAGGAATAATGGGTGAATAAGAGTCAGTGAATGGTGTTTACATTCTGTTGACGTAATCTCTAAATAAAATAACCCCCAATTTACATATGATATTCACAACCTATATACGTATTTTACCCATACCTCTTTAGAATGCTGTTCTTCGTGTTTACTTAAGGAGCTCTCTGGATCAGACAGAGAGCCTATTTAGTCGAGCAACCTGTTTCTAACAGTGCCTCTGGAAAGTTTACAAGCAGTCCATGAAGGCAGCAAAGTATCCTCAAAGTTGTCCTCGGTATCTAGTATTCAGGACTTGGAGCTCCCAAACCTTCAGCTATTTCTCAGAAGGAAGATGCTCCATGGGTTGCTTTTTTATGTACCCTTTCCAATGCTGTGACATACAGTCAGGGCCAGAAATATTGGAACAAGGATAACTGTTTTGGCAGTTGGCCTCTGTACACCACCACATTGAAGTTGAAAGGAAACACACCCAGATGGGAGCGAAGTCAGGACTTTCAGCTGTAATTCAAGGGGTTTGACAAAAGTGGGGCACTAACCATTCAGGAAGGACAGCCAGTGGCATACACCCCCCCCCATCATTGGGGGCTCATAAGTAATGGAACAAATGGCTGACAAGCAGCTGCATGGCCAGGTGTGGCCTTTTTCTTGGGTACCCCATGACCAATCATGCAGATAAAAGGCCTGGAGGTGGTTCTGAGTGTTACATTTGCATTTGGTAGCTGTTCACTGGAACTCCCAACATGAGGTCCAAAGAGGTGTCCATGTGAGTGAAGGAGGCCATCATTAGGCTGAGGAGACAACATAAACCCATCAGAGAGATAGCAAAAACAGTGGGAGTGGCCAACACAACAGTTTGGAACATCCTGAAAAAGAAGGAATTAACTGGCAAGCTCAGCAACAGCAACAGGCCTGGAAGACCACGGAAGACACCTAAAGCGGATGACCACAGAATGCTGCTCATGGTGAAGAGGAACCCTTTCACAAAATCTAGCCAGGTCAAGAACGCTTTTGCGGAGGTAGGCATGTCATTGTCAACATCTACAGTCAAGAGACGGCTTTATGAATGTAAATACAGAGGCTTCACAGCAAGGTGCAAACCACTGGTAAAGCTCAAGAACAGAAAGGCCAGATTAGCCTTTGCCAGCAAACACCTAAAAAAGCCTGCCCAGTCCTGGAATAAGATTCTTTGGACTGATGAAACCAAGATTAACTTGTACCAGAATGATGGGAAGAGAAACATATGGTGAAGGAAAGGAACAGCTCATGATCCAAAGCATACCACATCATTTGTCAAACATGGTGGAGGCAGTGTTATGGCATGGGCATGTATGGCTGCAAATGGAACATGGGTCACTGGTGTTTATTGATGACCTGACTGCTGATAAAAGCAGGAGGATGAATTCTGCAGTGTATATGGCTATACTTTCTGCTCAGATTCAGCCGAATGCTGTGAAACTGATAGGATGCCGCTTCATAGTGCAGATGGATAATGACCCAAAACATACAGCAAAAGCTACCCAAGAGTTTCTCAAGGCAAAGAAGTGGGATGTTCTTCAATGGCCAAGTCAGTCACCTGATCTCCACCCAATAGAGCATGCTTTTCACTTACTGAAGACAAGACTGAGGGCAGAAAGACCCACAAACAGCAGCTGAAGGCAGCTGCAGTAAAGGCCTGGCAAAGCATCTCGAGAGAGGACACTCAGCATTTGGTCCTGTCCATGGGTTCCAGACTGCAGGCAGTCATTGACAGCAAAGGATTTTCATCCAGGTATTAAAGGTGATCCTTAAATTTGAAATGATGTTGGTTTGTTCCATTACTTATGAGCCACCAACGATGGGTGTGTGTGTATGCCACTGGCTGTCCTTCCTGAATGGTTAGTGCCCCACTTTTGTCACACCCCTTGAATTACAGCTGAAAGTCCTGACTTCGCTCCCATCTGAGTGTGTTTCCTTTCAACTTCAATGTGGTGGTGTACAGAGGCTAACTGCCAAAACAGTTATCCTTGTTCCAATAGTTCTTGCCCTGACTATACTTTTAAAGCTGGGAGAACCAGAACTATTCACAGTATTCCAACTGTGGCTGCACCACAGATTTATCTGAAGACATTTCCTAATAATTCCTGTGGATAGACTTTTCACTGATGCTATCCACCATGACCCCAAGATCTGTTTCTAGCCAGTGCAGACTCCCATCAGTGAATACGTGGTTAGGATTTTTTTGCTCCCATTTGACCTACTTGAATTTTTTTATTGAATTTAAATTGCAATTTCATTGCCTCTTCACCCAATTTGGAGAGAGCTCTTTGCAGCTCTTCATGGTGGATTTAACCATTCTGAAAGCAGCCACAAGGCTTGTATCCGGAGCCATTTTATGGAGCATTTTATAATTATGGGTTTGTTTTATCTGTATTGGTTTCCCCTAGGTTTCCAGGCACAATTTAAGGTGCTGGTCATTAGCTATAAAATCCTAAATAGTTTGGAACCAGGGTACTTGAAGGACTCCTACACAAACCAGCCTTCCCTTTACATTTGTCATTGGAGGCCTTGCTCTACATCCTGTTGCTATCAGAAGTCTGTTTCACTGGAATGCAGGACAGGGCCTTTTCTGTAATGGTTGTAGAACTTCCTCCCCTGGGAGGTTCAGTAGCCCCTCCCCTTAACAGGTGGGCTGTTCAGATGTTTTTGTTCCATTGTCCCATTACTAATTGTTTTTGTGTCTGTCTGTCCTATTTTGTGAAGCTTTGTTTCTGTTTTCATTTTACTTTATTTCATTTCTAATTCTTGGAAATAATGTTGTAGATTGTCTTAGCTTATGTTGTGAGCCACCTTCAGTGCCTTGAGGCTAAAAGGTGGATTTTTTTTTTAAATATATTGGTGTCATCTGCAGACTTGGGAATATTGTTCACCCTGACTCCAGATAATTTACAAATAAGGTAAACAGCATTTCTCTCAATACAGATCTTTGAGGGAATCCCATTGTTTCTTTTTCTCCATTGAGGAAACAGTTTGTTCCAATAATCTGTATACATTCACACATCGGAGCTGAATTTTGAAGGCCGCGATTGAAGATTATGAAGATTGAAGATGCAGAAGATTAACACATGTGATGGATTCAGATATTTGTTTTTCTGTAGCTGGAACTTCCATATACTGTGCATTAAGTCTTCTGCATCAGGGCTAATGTAATTGCTAGTGTAATTTGGGGTGTTTTCTTTAGCCATGATCTTATCTCTGCTTCATACCTTTCAGAACAGAACCTGCATAAAGTGAAAGATATTAATGCCCTGTATTTAATAATTGTGTGCGACTTACAACTTGAAATTTGTCTTAAAAATATCTCTCAGTGTTCAGATATTTGTACTGCAGAGTTTGCAAGCAATTTCCAGCCAGTGAAGCTCTGATATAGAGAAACAGTTGACAGAATTTGTATTCATAACTTGTTCCTTGGAGTATCTTTATAAAGGAAATCATATTTAATAAGGTTTATTTTAAACTACTGTAATTCAGACATGATAATATGTTTAACAGTTGAAAAGTAATTTTTAAATAGGCTTGGATTCTTTTTTTTCCATTTTTGCAAGTGTTGCATGTCACCATTTCTCCCTCTCTGCATTGTGTAGCCAGTGGAAACATTCCTGTTCTGCAGAAAGACAAGGACAATACCAATGTCAATGCTGATGTACAGAAATTGCAGCAGCAATTGCAGGACATAAAGGAGCAGGTAAAGCAAATAGACTTCTATGATAAATATCAAAGGAAAACCTAAGCTGTAATATTTGAAGTCATTATATGAAAGTTTTCAGAATAAGTGCTACATATGTGGAAAAATACAGATAGCAGGGATATAGTTCACTGCCATTCATAATCATCAGCTGTGTAATGATCTTCCTAAGCATAGGTTCAGTAATAAATTAGTTGAAAATATTTGAGTAAAGTATGGAGAAAGGGTTAGGACATAATCTTCCCTCCACTTCCACATAAAATGTGCATGGATATAAACTGAATTTCAGAAGAAGAGAGCATAGACACATGTCTTGTAAAGAAAAGTCTTGCATGGGTAAGTAACAATGGGAATGCCAGACTAAAGCCAAATTATTCTGAAGCATTCCATTTCTTTTCTTAAAATGTAAAGTATATTTAATATAGGGTGAAGACTTTTTGTTCATAGTGAAATATTAATGTGTAAAGCGTGTGTGTGTGTGTGTGTCTGTCTCTCTCTCTCTCTCTCTGGGGCAGAAGAATAGTCAGTTCTGAAAGAGGTTTGCCCCTTGAGCTGGTAGGCAGAATGAATAATCAACTTATTGAGCATTGAGATCTCTCCCAACTTCCCCTGTCTTCTATATGAAAACAGCCTCTTCCCTCTCCCCTGCCCCCCCCAAGAAGCTGCATGTGATAGGTCAGATCCTACATAAAGTGCAGCTCTCAGCTCCACAGTTCTCTAAATCCAGTTTTTGTACAAATGGTAGCGACTCGCATTGATACTGTGAAGCAGTAGCAGGGACAATGAAGCCTAGAAGTGATGAGGCTGCCATTTTTTTGACAGACCACCACACCCATGTGGTAGGCAAATAGCTCCTCTCTTGATGTAGTTGTCTGTGTCAAACAATAATGGATAGGATGCCCCCCTCCCCCCCCCCCGTGCTAACAGTATGTCCACAGAAGATTCATTAACAGAATCAAATTGGGTTTTTTCAAAATGTTAAAAGCTGCTCTTGGGACTAGAGAATTGGATGTCACGATGATGCCCCATTTTGACTCCTCAGAAGTCGGACAGGGTCCTGCTTGTGGCTTGATATGAGTAGGCTGCAATCAGGGCTTGATTGACTTGAACATTGAGCCCCCGCCCTCACTACTACTTCATCTGTCCCTAGAGGCATAAAAACTGGCAGTGGATCATCCAGCTTTCTGGTGGACCATCATTTCCTAACAGGAGGGAGACTGGAACATCTTCAGTGGGAACGTACTGCTATTTGCATCCATTTTCAAGGGGGAAAAGTCTCTCCCAACTGTGGTTAAAGTCATAGTCACTTTGTATACAAGTGTAATACAGTTTGATGCTGTTTTCTGTATACGTTACACTCAAAGCAGTTCATAAGAAAGTATGACCCCCCAAAATACACCATCCGTAAAAAGGACAATTCAAAACAGTTTCATGAATAATAAAAATACATAACATCAGCATCAAAATATACAATGAATTAATTAATACAGTTACCAGCAAGAACAAAGTGAAACAACCATGGCCTAAGTGATGACAGAAACAGCAGATTGAGCACTTTTAAAGAATCACAGACGGAGGAGGGACCAGTCCTAAGTACCAGGTGTTAAGAGGAGTAGGGTAAAACACCCTCTGGCCTTGACGGTAAGTGACAGGTAGCAAAGCTCTCTGGTGTTGGTGATCGGTTTTTTGCTGGAACTTGTAGCCCAAGTCCCTGCCTAACGGGAATGGACTTTCCACCAGGGAGATGGAGCACCTTCCCTGCTGCCTCAGGAAAGTTGCTGGGTCCTTTGGAAAGGCATAGGAATGTGGAGACAGCAGCAGGTACTTTAAGCACATATGGAGCATATGCAAAAGATAACAGCCCTTTTCAGGATGAGCACAGGGATGGCCATGCATTGTCATTGGGACCCCTGACTCATATCAAGATTGTGTTGTCCTTTTGTTCAATAATGTGATACCTTCCATTTCTGTTGTCAGTGCTCTAGCCAGCAAATCAGAAAATTAGTTGCTGGACCCACCTTCCTAATGTTATATCTCAAAATGCAGAGCCACTTGAAACAAGTTAACCCATTCTTTCAAAAAGCTTAAGGTTTTGGATTTGTATTTGTAAAGAAAGAGATAAGATAAGCCTATTCCTGTTGCTCAGCAGGATGCCAACTAACCAGACACTCTAGGGGGCATTGTTGAGCTACATTCGAATGTAGAGTTTGTCAAGCTCCACAAGGCAAAACATACAAATATTATTTGGATACCTGTATGAGTTGTACTGCGAGGCAAATGGTGGGGGAGGGGGGAGTTCTGTTCAGAAAATGAGGATTCGCCCTCCCTTTCCCAGCACACTAATCCAAATTGCTTCCTTGCCTTCCCAGCAGCTGTAATTAATATCTTGAAAAAATATAGGAGATTCTGTTTGTGGGTCTCCCGTATCAAATCTAGCTTAGCCCCAAGTCAAAGACAGGTTGCACCTGTGTATTCAGAGATGTGGGGAGGGGAAGCAAGCCCACCTATCACAGGTGTTCCTGGCACCATACGATGCAGTTTCGCAGTTCCTTATTGTCGTGCTGCTTTGCCTGAGATGCAAGGACAGACATGAATTAGACTACTGCAATGCGCTTTATGTGGGGTTTCCTTGAAGACAACTTGGAAGTTGCAGCTAGTGCAAAATGCAGCAGCTAGACTGTTGACTGGAATATCTCATAAAGGTCATGTAACACCAGTTTTAAAGGAATTGCACTGGCTGCCAATATGCTTCCGGTTGGAATTCAAGGTGCTGGTGATGGCATTTAAACCCTAAGCGACTTGGGACCTCGATATTTGAGGGAGCAACTCCCTGTATATATGCCTGGCTGAGGATTGAGATCTGTTGGAGCCCTCCTCTGCTTCCTACCAGTGCAAGACATGCACTATAGTGGGACATGGGAGAGGGCTTTCTCTGCTGTGGCACCCTGGTTGTGGAATGCCTTCCCCTTGGAGGCCCAATTGGCGCAGACACTGGTTTCATTTTGGCACCAAGCTAAAACATGGCTTTTCATGGCCTTTGAGGGCTAATTGAATTCCCTAAGGTTGTACACTGTTTTAACTTTTTTATTGTTTTAGATTTTTAAATTGACATTGGCTAGCTTAATGGTTTAATATGTTTTAGCTGTTTAAATTTATTGTTTTATACTGTTTAAAGTTATTTTTTCTCTACGCCGCCCTGCGATCTTATTGATATAGGGCGGGATACAAATGTTTTAAATAAACGAATAAATAAAAATAAATAAATGGGCATGACTTTCCCATCTCCATAGCTGGGAGAGCTGACAGAGAAATGCTGATCCTGGTCATGCCAGATGTAGTACTGGAGCTGGCAGCCATTCGTGCAGTAACACCAGTCTTCCTGACTCAGGGGAATGTCCCACGGACAACCTAGGAGGAAAGGGCAACTGACTAAGCACCAACTGCTCCAAAGAGAAAGATGGGGTAGCCACCTTCAGTGTCATTTTTCTTGGTAGAAAGGTTGGGTACAAATTAAATAAGATGGAATATTTACTTCCAGCTTCACTAGTTAAGAGTCTAGCACTGGCCCTGTTTCTCTCTTTCTGCCCTCCACCTCCAACCCCAGAAGACATAAACCAAAGGGACCAGATCCACAGAAATCTACTGCCACTCTTGCTCATAAGTGTCTGAATGACAACTACTTCTTCCCCAGGGAAGAAAAGGGAACTTACAGAGGAAAAGCTGGATGCACCCTTCAGGACATGCTGGACCCCTGGTTTTATCTAAACGTCTTTCCAGAGCAGCATTTATTTATTTATTATTTTATTGCATTGCATTTCTATACCGCCCAATAGCCAAAGCTCTCTGGGTGGTTTACAAAGATTAAAAACATTAAAACTACAGTATACAGAGATTAAAAGTCATTTGCATAAAAATACGAACAGACAATATATTCAAGAAAACATATCTAAAACAACTTCAAGCAAGCAATCTCAAGCAAACAACCGTAACCATAAGACAATCCAGGATCGATTAAAACTTATCATATGCTGCCAAATGCCTGGGAGGAGAGAAAAGTCTTAACCTGGCGCTGAAAAGATAATAATGTTGGTGCCAGGCGGACCTCATCAGGGAGATCATTCCATAATTGAAGGGCCACCACCGAGATTGTTGCTGTCTTCCAAGCTTCCCTCGGAGTAGGCAGCTGGAGGAGGACCTTAGATGTTGAGCGTAGTGTACGGGCAGGTTTGTGTCGGGAGAGACGCTCCGTCATTTGACCCTCCAGCTGAACAGTGAATTGCCTGAACTGCTCTAGCCATCCAAGGACAAATTAGATAAATTGTCCAAACCACTGTCTCTTCTGCCCTGTAGGCAGTCCCAACCATTCCTGACCTCTTTTGATGCCCTCCTTGCAAATAAAACATTGGTATTAGACAGATTCTAATAAGATAATGGCCTCCTTTCTTTATGTACATGCAAGTTGTGTTCTGTAAACTCAATAAAGGACATAATACATAGAAATATATGGAGATCTGCTCTTCAGAAGTAGTATTACTTCTAAATAACTTGTTTTTAGTCATCATTAGAAATGCCAAAATTGTTTGTGTATCGAGCATTTCGGAATTGTTTAGCTGAACTTCCAAGTAGCAGTGTGGTTTTGTGTGATAATGGAGCATGGAATAAATCTCCATATATTTTTACTATACAAAATAACTGGCTTTTTCAAAGCTCTGTCCTTAGCAGTGAGGGCTATATAAGCAGAACATAACAGAGCATTTAGCAAATGGGAAGTAAAATTATACTTGTGAAATTATTCTGTATTTACTAGAGAGGTAGTGTAGTTTAATGGCTGAGAGACTAAGCTATGAACCAGGAACTCCCTTTTTTCAAGTCTTAGCCATGAACATTAGATGGCTTTAGTAAATGCTGTAATAAATCTAAGCAAAATTAATTTTAGGCAGATAGTTGTTGCCTTCAGAGGTTATTTGCCATTTGTTTCTTGATTCTCACTATCTTAATATAGTAATATATAGTAGGCTTTCTTCAGCTACGTGCATAGGAAAAGGCAGAGGAAAGAAATGGTTGTTCAGCTATTAAATAAGGATGGCAAAACGATAACAGATGACAAAGAAAAGGCAGAGGTGCTCAATTCCTACTTTGGCTCAGTCTTCTCCCAAAAGAGGGTCTATGACCCCCCTGGCAAAGGCGAATTACAGGTTGAAGGGGCAGGATTGCAGCTTGAGATCAATAGGCATATTGTCAAGGAACACCTAATTACTTTGAATGAGTTCAAATCTCCAGGGCCAGATGAACTGCATCCTAGAGTAATGAAGGAACTGGCAAAAGAACTCTCAGAAACGCTGTCTATTCTCTTTGAGAAATCATGGAGGACGGGGGAAGTACCAGATGACTGGAGGAGGGCTAATGTTGTCCCTATCTTCAAAAAGGGTAAAAAGGAGGAACCTGGGAACTACAGACCAGTCAGTCTGACATCAATCCCTGGGAAAATTCTGGAGCAGATGATAAAGCAATCCATCTGCAAGCACCTTGAAAACTGCCGCGATTACTCGAAGCCAACATGGATTTGTCAAAAACAAGTCCTGCCAGACAAATCTGATCTCATTTTTTGATCAAGTAACCTCCCTTGTAGACCGTGGGAATGCTGTAGACATCATATACCTCGACTTCAGCAAAGCTTTCGACAAAGTGCCCCATGATCTCCTGATGAGCAAACTAGCTCAGAGTGGGCTAGATGAAACAACGATCCGGTGGATCCTCAGTTGGCTACAGAATCAGACTCAAAGAGTGCTTATCAATGGGACCTTCTCAAACTGGGGAGAGGTAAAACGAGTGGGGTACCGCAGGGCTCAGTCCTGGGCCCAGTGCGCTTCAACATTTTTATTAATGACTTGGAGGAGGAGGTGCAGGGAATGCTGATCAGATTTGCAGATGACACAAAATTGGGCGGGATAGCTAATACCCTGGAAGACAGAAACAAAATTCAAAGTGATCTGGATAGACTGGAGCGCTGGGCAGAAAACAACAGAATGACATTTAATAGGGATAAATGCCAAGTTCTGCACCTAGGAAAAAGAAACCAAATGCATAGTTACAAGATGGGGGATACATGGCTCAACAACACTACAAGCGAGAAAGATCTTGGAATTGTTGTCGATCACAAGCTGAATATGAGCCAACAATGTGATGTGGCTGCAAAAAGGGCAAATGCTCTTTTGGGCTGCATTAATAGAAGCATAGCTTCCAAATCCTGGGAAGTACTAGTTCCCCTCTACTCAGCACTGGTTAGGCCTCATCTGGAGTACTGTGTCCAGTTCTGGGCACCACACTTTAAGAAGGATGCAGACAAACTGGAGAGGGTTTAGAGGAGAGCAACAAAGATGATCAGAGGACTGGAAACAAAGCCCTATGAAGAGAGACTGAAAGAACTGGGCATGTTTAGCCTTGAGAAGAGAAGACTGAGGGGAGATATGATAGCGCTGTTCAAGAAGGCCAGGATCTCTTCTTGATCATCCCAGAGTGCAGGACACGGAACAATGGGCTCAAGTGACAGGAAGCCAGATTCCGGCTGAACATCAGGAAAAGCTTCCTGACTGTTAGAGCAATACGACAATGGAACCAATGACCCAGGGAGGTGGTGGGCTCTCCCACACTGGAGGCAGTCAAGATGAGGCTGGACAGCCATCTGTCAGGGATGCTCTGACTTGGATTCCTGCATTGAGCAGGGGGTTGGACTCGATGGCCTTGTAGGCACCTTCCAACCCTACTATTCTATGATTCTATGAATATAGCATTTACAAAGTAGCATGCTAATGAGGTATTATGTTTTATTATTTTCCTCTATGCAGTTCTTCAATTCCTTGTTTGTCTCTTACAGACCATGTGTCCTGTGTGTCTGGACCGTCTGAAGAATATGATCTTTCTCTGTGGCCATGGAACATGTCAGCTATGTGGTGATCGAATGAGTGAATGCCCTATCTGCCGAAAGGCTATTGAACGAAGGATCCTTTTGTATTAAAATATAAAGTGTCCTATGGTAACTTGTCATGTTCTTACTAGATTTTGCTCACTGAATCTCCATAAGCTTTAGTAGCAGCTAAAGGTTGTCATGAAAACATTTCTAATGCTACGGAGTGTGTTGCATTGTAAGTGCTGATAACAACAACAGAAATCAGTATTTAAGTGGTCTATCATCAAGAAAGTTAAACCAAGGTTAGGTTAATTAACAGTATAGTTTGTTTATATCTTTTGCCTTTTTCCTTCTCTCCAAACCCTTTATGTTAAAGGGACAATCTTGATTTTCTGTCTTGGTATTTTTATTTTATATCTATGAACTCTACTTTCAGCAACGTTGATTTTTATACTGTCAGATGCTTTCATGTATAAATATTTTTAATTCTCGAATTGTATTTGTTTTAAGATTTTTTCATAGTGGTGTCAGAAGTAAATTACAACAGCAAGCTAGGTACAGGAATTTTAAGAAATAGACACAATAAATGAATAGTGTTTCAGTATTACATGTTGCCTCTAAAATCTGAAAGCCTGTAATTTTGTATGGTCTATTTTTTGCTCCACATTAGTGTGAAGGAGTATAAGAGTTAAAACAAAACTAGTCCCTTATCAAAAGAACTGCTTGGTAGACTCTACACACATAATAGTGGTTCCTTGAATCAGCCATTTGACAAGCCTCCTTCAAAATTTGAGAAACTCCAGGTGTGAGGTTGACACAGTATAAGTTGCTACTAGTAACTAGTAAGAGAAAACCCAATGCACAAAAGCAAACATCCCGTTTGCATGAGGGTTTTGGTGAGGGTCTCAACCATAATCCCTTCTGCTGAGAAACCAATTTTTAGAATGGTGACAGAGTATGTATTATTGTAAATACTTTGTAAAAGAAAAACATTCTAGCTGTAGGGTTGGATCCAGACTTCGTCATGCTTCGAGTAGTCCCATTGAAATCAATGGGCCTTAGGTTAGTCATTATTAATTTAAGTCCCATTGATATCAGTGGGTTTACTGTAAGCAGGACTAAGTCTGGAGGCACCATAGACTAGAATTCAACATATTAGGGCACAATCGTATGCATGTTTAGACAGAAAAATGTCCTGCAATTCCCAGCATTCTCCAGCCACCATGGCTACCTGGAAGGATGCTGGAAGATGTAGGACTTTTTGTGTCTAAACATGCATCGGATTGCACCTTTAGTCCAATAACTAGACTGGAGCACCACATTGCAAAAAGGGAATATACAGCAAGGGTAGTATCCAATGTTGTACTTAGAGTAGACCCATTGAAATGAATGCAACTTAAGGTAGTTGTAACTAAATTAAGTCCCATTCATTTTAATGGATCTACTGTAAGTAGGATTAACATTGTAAATTACCCCAAGAGTTTTAAAAGTTACAGGAAGAATAGCCTCTGTAATAATAATCCTGTTTATTGCAGACTTCACAGTATACGTGAACTGCATTTTCTGTCAATACCTCTGAAATTTCATTGGGAATATTCAGTTAACAATAAGCAAGAGAGTGCTTGATATGTTTCTGAGATTTCTTTAACTTGGGAAGTTGCTTGGGGAAGATAAAGCTTTAAGGGTTAATATAAATGCCACCGAAGGACGTGGGAAAGCAGTTTCCTCTTAATGCTCTGTGGTAGGCTGTAGATACTCCCAGAAATTAAACTACATACTAGAGATGATGCATGATGGCAGAAAATAAGCTTAATTTTTGGATTTATAATTGACAGATGTACCAGTCTTTGTATTTATCTCTGTTTAATTCTTATAAGCATGTGAAGAAACACATTAGATACATGAATTGCCTTTCCTCTAACTAGTAATTGTATTCCTGTTACATTTATTTAACCAAGGGAATTGCTTGCAAAAAGATTCTATATTTGGTGGATGTAATCTGTGCCATATAAATTTGGGTTGAGATTTTGTTTTTGTTTTTGCAAATATTTGCAAATTGCTTGGAACAATGTTGATTGTGTATTAGGAACACTATTTACAGATAGAAACAGGTGCACAAACAAATAGTATTTTCACATAATGGCATAATACCGCCTACATTGGCAATGTTCTGTTCTATTGCCACGTTAGAATGGCAATATCTAGAATGTTTTAAGATTTTATTTCGTGGAGTGGTCAGTATCTATATCAGTAGTTATAGTTAAATGACTAAGGTTGCGGTCCTATGCATACTTGGGAATAAATCCCATTAAACTTGATGTGACTTAGTTCTGAATAAAAATATAGAGAATTGGGCTATGATTCCTAAGCACAGCCATCTTTAAGTTACATCAAAAGTAATGGGTCTTTTTAAAAAAATGATATACATGGTAAATGTGTATCAGAATGAAGTAAATGTGTTAAATGAATATGAGCTGCTTGACTTCCTAGTCAACATGCTCAAATTTACATAATGATAAAACACTTATAAAACATTTGAAGTTTATGTTCTGGTTTGAAATTGGCTACTGAATTGTATAGTTGCAATTTGAAAAGCAAACTAACTGGTTCCAACTTATTAACTATTTCTACAGGCAATCTCCTGAAAGAACTGCATGCATACGCACAGAGAAGTTTTCTTAGAATGGGTAACAGTAAACGATTTTCAAGGATAACATATGAGCCAGTGTTATACAGGAATAATCAAATTGATTTTGAACACTGTGTTTGTGTAAGGAACTAAGCCAGTCAAGGCATCTTACATAGAAACGTAAAGGAAGTACTGAATGTTGTATGTCATAGGAAAACGGCAAATCTCAGTGGTTCAGTGACAAAGGCATGTGTGGTCAATGTAACTTGGAGTTATAGTAGTTCAACACAGCTGGAAAAATTGAATGATAAAGCTATTAAAACACTGTCTCCTCGGTCCCCTTGCCCAGTTTTGCAAACATTTTTATAGCATGACTAGTCTTGTAACCAGGTGACCAAGGCAGCAGTCCTGTATACACTTACCTGGGAGTAATTTCCATTGCACTCAATGGAGCTTACTTCTGAGTAGACATGGATACGATTGCACTGCAAGTTATTCAGTGTTTGAAAGGATGGACGTGCAGTGTTGCATTGATCTCAAATCTAGCAGAAGAAAGTAGGACTCCTGTTTATATTAGGAACTAAGAAGTCTAACCTTTTTGTTGCTTTGATGTTATTTTATGCCATTCTTTTCACCATGTAGCGAACATGTTTTTGTAACTTCCCTTAGCCAGTAGGAAACAGTACATTTGTTTAAAAAATTCTTAATTTATTTGATAAGTACTTTGTTAAACCTTTATAGTACATGAAGTCAGATGTTGAGACTTGAATTTATACTTTTATTAAAGTGTAAATATAAACCTGAGGTGGATAGCTGTGTCAAACTATATTATAGTATCTTGTATATACATCTTAGAAACTGTAGTTGCAGTCCTGCCCAGAGCACCATACATAAAACTCATCCTTACAACAGCAGGACAACCAAGGGAAATGTTCCAGGTGGAGCAGTGAGTTGATGGTTAGCTACCTAATCCAGCAGCGTGCACTCTTCAGTCCGTCCATGTGACATCCCAGCTCCAGTGTTTTGTACTGTGCCTGTGCTAAATAGCAGCTGTACAAATAAGAATTAAAAAGGGGGAGGGAGTTGTAAAAGACTACAGGAAATTGGTCAGAGTAGCTGGCAGTACTTCACAGCCAATGGGTGAAAAGAGAAGCTGTGCAATGCAGCAGTTGGAAACTACATGTTTCTTTCTATTGATGTACAGTAGAAAAGTGCAATTGCCGGAAACCTCTCTCACACTCACATTCATACACCCAGTGTAGAGATTGTGCCACTTACATGAATCTGCCCTTGGTGGTGGTATGGAGAGAGGATGGACTAGAGGTGGAACTACTTCAGTGAATCATGTAGTACTGTGCATTGGGAATTGCTGGGACAATAATGCCACTCAGGTATTACTAGATTCTGTTACTCTGTTTTTCCTCCACCTGGGAGGGGGAAGGGCCTATGTGCACCCTGAATTGGCTCTTGATTATTGACCTCTCACTTTTAATACCAGTGTTACGTGTGGTACTGACTTGGAAAAAGCATTGCGTATAGGTGTTTCATGCAGTCAATATCAACACAAGGAAGATAACATTGAGGATATTATCAGGAAAAGTTTTTAAAATAATTATTGACTGTGGATACAGTCCTAGAACTGGAAAATGGCTGTTTTCCTTGAAAAAACTAGAGGAAAAATCTAAAGTTTGTGCAATTGATTAGAGAAGCATCTTTAATAATATGCTTAAAATTAACTCTTTACAAAGACCTGTTCATACGTAGACCAGGAGTTCGCATTAGAAGTAACTATTATACACAAATATTTCAAAGGTATTTTTGTTTGTATGTTAATTTTAATTTTTTCAGAGCGTAGAATGTGACCCTCAAAATGTAAGATGCCTTACCAATACAATATTGTGACTGTGTTGGAATAGTACATTCTAGGGTTAAACTAGACACAGCAAGAAAGGTGTGATTGTGTTTCTCTATGCAGATAGGGGCCCACTCTAGATTGGGATCATGGGGCAGGAGGAGATTAACCTGTCCCCCAAAAGCTGTTTACCCTGGGAAGAAAAACATGGCTGCCATGTATGTGCCTCTTCCTGGGGCAACAATAAGCTTGGGGGTGATTCCCATCAGGAAACGATGGTGGCAGGGAGAATTAACTTCCTCACCCTCTTTTGGTCCTGATCTAGATTGCCTGATCCTTCAGCTAGCTGCTTGATTTTTTAAAAGTTCTTAAGTTGAAAATGTAATCATGTATTTCTTGTTGTATCTAGAATGGATGAAAGTTATTTGCATCCAAAAATATCAATATGTATGGTTATATATTGATTTCTTTAATGCTATAGAAATAATTTGCACAAGGCTAGTTTAGAACATCTCATTTAAGAACATGGGTGCGAAGAACTAAGCTAGAAAATAGTACACCCACCAGTTTGTTTATTGTAAAAACTAAACTAGTCCTAACTTTGACACAAGTTGGAATCTAGTAAATATTTAACAAAGTGTGGCTTGTTAATGTAACCTTAATGTACATTATTGTTGGATTTGATTATCAAATCTTAATAGACTATTTTGCCTGATAGGATAGGGATAAGATATTTTGTAGAATTGACCAATGTATGTCTATGTATTAGATTGTATAACCCGCATAAACTACTGCCATTATCCAGCCATTTGTAATGGATGCAGGTCCTCATAGAGGTCCACTACCTTCAAGGGCTTCCTTATTCATTTGAATGATAGAAATCCACATTCCTCATGTGAGTCTTTGCCCATGCACATTGACTCCATCCACTGAAATGAGGAATACTCAGATGCATGGGATCTCTATGCACACATTAATGCATTTGCAAAACTGGGTGAACTCCACCAAGAAATACTACTA
Organism: Heloderma suspectum; assembly: GCF_057233095.1. NCBI lineage: Eukaryota > Metazoa > Chordata > Lepidosauria > Squamata > Helodermatidae > Heloderma > Heloderma suspectum. The sequence goes on along the minus strand of NC_139461.1, from coordinate 79,529,174 downwards.
TATTTCCATTCATCTGAGCATGACATGTACTTAGGGACCTCTGCAAGCCTTTTGAAATAAATTCAGGTTGTGCAGCGATGTTTGGTGGAATGTACTTGTTATCAAAGACGTTTTGCTTTCAGCCCCTTAATATGCTACCGCCCTTTAATATTAGAATCTGCCATGCTAAACATTTGTCATTCTCAAGTGTATCGCTAATAGTGCTTATTGAATCTACTCAGTTTATTATAACTTTAAATGATATGTGGCATAACTTGCAGTTGCTGGATGTCACGCTATGGGTTATACTAGCTGGATTGTTACAGGCACTTATGAAATAGTAGTACATTTTGTTTGGCAGTGTTGCATATTAATGGAATTATTTACCTTAGAGCAAAAAATGAGAGTTACTTATTTTTGACCAAAGCTGCATTTTTGTTGTACATCAACTGTGTTGCTAGAGAGTTAAATCAGCAAATGGATAATATGGCAAAAGTAGCCCTGTGCTGGTTATGAGCACAATGGCAGTAGTGAAAGGGCCATGACCAATGGCCATACCTGCTATATTAGCAAAGAATTTGCCTCAGTATTAAAAGGTGACAGACTTCTCACTCCTACTCTCCAGTGCCTGAATTTTATGAATGAATGCATAACTCTTTTTCATTAAATGCTCCACACAAGAAATTTCACATAGCTAAGGACCATAAGATCAGCATCTTACTGTCCATTAGGCCCCTTCACTGCTATGGTTTTCCTAGCCTTCTCACAAATCTCTTCTTGCCCGAGTCTGCTGCTTCTCCCTGTGCGTACACACCCCACTACCTGAAGATTTCAGGGAGACATTGGCTCTGACTAAACTGTTACCATCACTGTGTCCAATCTCCACCTCCACAGAGCGATAGAACTTGAGAAGGAAAAATGACATGGCCTTCATGTACTCCCAAGTCACCTTTTGTCTACCCTAATATATAGCTGGGAGGGTATAAATCTTGTAAGCAGTGCTGTACATTCTCGCTGTTTCCTATAAATAAATAAAATGTTTTAATACGTGTTTTCTTATGTCAAGATTCTGGTAATGTTTCAGTATCTTTAGAAAACTTCTATGAAAGTTTGGTCAGGGCTTTGAAACACCATTCATAGATTATCTTCAAGCAAATATGGGAGACTTGCAGCACAATCCTAAATATGTTTACTTGGAAGTAAGTCCTACTGTGTTCTTTGGGCCTTATTACCAGATAAGTGAATAGGACTATAGTCTTAATGCCTTGACAAAGTTTTTCAGCTGAAACCAGTCAGAAATTACGAATTATGATGCACACTTAGGGCAGAGCCGCCATTAACTTCGGTTGCTAATGGCAATACTGGAGCCCTAGGCCAGGACCCCTATTTATAGCCTGGGTGTGGACCAGAGGGAAGAAGTCCCCTTTCAGGTCTGCTTCTAGACTCTGCCCCCAGAAATTTCCTGGAACAGAGCCTGGGCTACGGCACAGCAAGTAGAAAACAATTTAGCATGCTGCTAGTTGTGCGAGGGAGAAGATCTTTCCAAGCCTGCATGCACACGCAACACACACACAACATAGTTAAGGCCCCCCGTTAAGCCAGGGTTTAACACTCCAGTCCAGATGTGCACAGTTGCAACAGGGCAGTGTGGGGCTTCAGCCAGTGTAACTCCAGCAGCATTTTGTGTGAGGCAAGTCATTGTTTAGATTTCTTTTGCAGTGTCAAGATAACAGCTGACAACAATATATCAAGCAAATAGGATTGCATTGATACAGGTGACTGGTGACCAGAAAGCCCTTAAGGATGGTGTACATCTCATCTGTTCTGCTTCCCATTGCGCTATGGGTGCTTCTGGGCAAGGCTTTTATTGCTCCATTGCCCTGCCTCATTCACTGAATTTTTAAAGGATCTACATGAGGATGTCTTCCATTTGTAATCCTCCTGTGTTTTCCTACCACTTGTCTTTTTTTTCACTATGGAAAATCTGTTAAAGTAAAATGGAATAGCTGCACAATGCCTTCTGATGGGTAGCACTAGGAATCTGTCTGGAATCGCCCTATGGAAAAGGAAAGGTTCCTCCTGTGCAAGCACCGGGTCATTACTGACCCTTAGAGGGACGCCGCTTGCGCTGGCGTTTTCATGGCAGACTGTAGTGGGGTGGCTTGCCATTGCCTTCCCCAGTCGTGACTACCTTTCCCCCAGCAAGCTGGGTCCTCATTTTACCGATCTCGGAAGGATGGAGGGCTGAGTCGACCTGAGCCGGCTACCCGAGACCCAGCTTCCGCTGGGATCCAACTCAGGTCGTGGGGAGAGTTTCGGTTGCAATACTGCCACCTACCACTCTGCGCCACACGAGGATCGCCCTATACCGTGCCCCTTTTCATCCAGATGTGATGTGTGAAGTAGCATTGTCCTCTATTGTGTAAGGTAGGCGGGCAGAAGGTGGAACTCCAGATGTTTTAGACTTCAACTCCCAAAAGTGGTCAGGAACGCTAGGAACTGAGTCCAAAACTTCTGGAGATCTTTCTGCCTACCCCTGGTGTTCTGGGCTTACACCTGGCATGATGTCACAAACTGATAAGTCAGCAATAGCCCTTGCACCTGATCCTAAGCGCTTCTTTTTGGTACACCTTCACTATACACTATACATTATTTTATTTTACAGCAGTGCTGATTAGCATTTCCTAGATAAGAAAATGCCACTGTGTCTAGGATTTCTAAAATTTATCAAGTGTGAAGTTAATGTAGTATAAGCACAATATGGACTGTATTGACACAATGTAGTTTTGCTGACCTTTAAAAACAAAGTTCCAGTGAACATTTCTGTGCTGGATTCAATTTAATTTGTTTATGTGGATGTTGTTAAATTTATATTGCAAATAGCTTTTACATAAGTGCTTTGATTAGAGAGGTTCAGGGCAGTATCCTATGCTACTACTATACCTCCCCTAGTTCTGTTGCTCCTGCAGGACATACCGCTAGTGCAACAAGAACTAGCACTTCCAAAAGCTACCCTGGAAATGAGCAGAAACACTTGTTTCTGGATGAGGACAGGTCAGTCGAGTTCCTTTCTGTGAGCTTTGCTGACGTGCCCTATTCCAGAATTTAGCATTTTTGCTCTTCAGGAACTGCTAGCTTCCCTTTCTGCTAGCGGTGAGTCCCACTAATATATGGGTAATATAAGATACTGTCCTTAGTTTCCTAAGCGTTTGAAAACAACCTAATATATAGCATTAATACAATTTGTGTGATCCCCCCCCGCAAAAAAAAATTGTAGCATGAATGAGCTACAATAATACAGGTTTTTTAGCTACTTGAATGGCTGTTGTGAATCATGTATGTTTTGTTAATGTCTTTTAAATCAATCCATGACAGTCTTCTCAATTATTAAATAAGGCCCAAATAATGCTACTTTTGAATGTATGCAAAACATTTTGCTGTTTGCACAATAATATGTTTTATTCTCTTTACTATGTTACTTGCTTTTTCTGTAGCAACCCTGACACATTCCAATTGTTCATACAGCCTCCTTCATTCTGGCTTTCTGAAGGCATGCAAAGTCTTTTGTGTTTCACATAGCTTTTGAAGATTGACTGCCATGTCCTTTCTCTGTATGAATTGGTTGGTTTTGATGCTCCCGCTGTTTTTCTGCCATTAGTTTTTATTGATAATAGTTTTTATTTTTTAAGTTTGTCAACTGCTGTGTTCGTCTTCAGTGTCCTTTCAGAACCTGAGTTAGCAAAAATTGTACATTATGATCATAGGAGAGGCGACCAGTGAAATTTGCATGTAGAGATATGGTGGACATAGCATACACTACTGTGGTTCAATCCCTTTACTGTTGGTAGTTCTATATCTCTTGCAAACCTTAAGCCAGTCTTGCTGGCTGGGGATGATGGAAGTTGTAGATCAACCCATCTGGAGAACACCAGATTGACAAAGGCTGGCTTAAGCATTATGCACACAATCTCAGGCATGTTCATTGTATGTGCTTTGGATCCAAAGCCTTGTTCCCCACCATACATGCATATATTTGCTCATCTGCACTAGTGCTGTGCATGATCAGGGAATCCACAACTGCTGTGATCCCACACTCCCATGGGCATATAGGATCATGTGTATGTTGCTAGTCACTGGTGCCTGTAGGAAATGGTTACTTGTTTTATTCTAATTCAAGAAGGTTAACAGTGGGCAGGTTTGCACAATCATGAAGGGTCACAAGCTGCCTAATTAGCATAATTGCCCTGCCTGGGCATGTGTTGCCATGTTGGCTAAACCTGGCGAGGGTGGGTTGATAGGGTGGTTTACAAACCAACCTGACACTCTAGAACAAGCTATAGGTTTCAGAGTGGTTTGTAAACCACTCCAGCCACATACCCTCACCAGGTATGTGTTCAAATGTCATGGCATCTTGCGCCCGGTGAGGGTAATTATGCTAATTAGGCAGCTCCTGAACAGCATGTGCAAGAAGGGAAAATAAGCTACTGTGCCCTTTTTTTCCCTCCATGATGGTATGAACCTGGTCACTGTTAGTCTGCTGTATTGGAAACAGAGTCCTGCGGTCCCACATAAAGATTTACATATTTATTGTGTCAAGACGCTATTGTCAGATGCAGTTTTAGTCTAAAAAAAATTAAATGCTGGCCTGATGTACTTATTGAGAGACAACTTTGTGATGCTCCTTGTTGAATTTTATGCAGGTAACAAAGGCAATAGCAGGTGGATGGATGCAATCGTCATCCCTTTTAAGTCAAAGTCAGTGATACTCAATGCAGTTTTATTACTCCCTGGTACCTTTGTACATTCCTCTAAGGTAGTTTATATAGACAGCATCCTTAATTATGATTCCTTGGATTTGGTGTGCTGAAATTAATTAGAAAGTGATATTTATTTATTTGTGGCATTTATGTACTGCTGAATATATTAAAATCTCTCAGCGGTTCACAATATTAAAATACAATATTAAAAATATAACATTAAAACACAGCATTAAAAACACTGATATGTTCCTCATATGATTTTACTTTAAATGTTTTATCAGTTGAGGGGGTGGGGGGATTTATTTCCTCAGTCCTAAGAAGTTCCAACATATGTATATATATATGTGTGTACATATGTGATAAAAAGGCCGCTATTCCAACTCTGGCAGCCATGTGGCCAGCTGGATTTTCGTATGCACAGTAGTTGAGGGCTGGAGATTGGGGAGGGGGAGTGGCTGTTATTTACTGGGAGTCCTTGGTCTTCACCAGACCCCCTCTCCAGGAGACCAAGGTTGCTGAGTGCATGTACTGGAGGTTGGGCCCAAAGGGTAGTCTGGGGATTCTGCTTGTGTACCGTCCATCCCGCTGCACGACTGACTCCCTGGCAGAGATGCTTGAGGTGGTCTCTGATGTGCACGTGCAGTCCCCTAACTTATTGGTGTTGGGGGACTTCATTGTACATTCAGAGGCCATCCTCACGGGGGCACCTTGGGACTTCATGAAGACCATGGCTTCCTGGGAGCTGTACCCTATTCTAACTGGGCCCACCCATGTAGCCAGTCATGCACAAGACCTTGTGTTTGTTTCTGGAGAAGCGGGGAGTGATCTGGAAGTTGGGGGTATATCCACCACCCCTTTGTCATGGTCAGATCACTATCTGGTGATGTTGGACTTCTCGGTTCCGCAACCCCTCCACAGGGGTGGAGGACCCATTAAAATGGTCCGCCCCAGGCGTCTTATGGATCTGAATGGATTCCTGAACATGCTTGGGGATTCTCTAGAGCACGCAAATGGCCACTCGGTCAAAACCCTGGTGGGTGGCTGGAATGCTGCAGTCATTGGGGCATTAGATCAGGTGGCTCCGAAATGCCCTCTCCCACTGACCAGGGTTCGAACTACACCATGGTTCAATCTGCGGTTATGAGCCCTGAAATGGGAGGTGAGACGGCTAGAATGCCGGTGGCAGAAATCCCACTCTGAAGGTGATTGGACAAGGGCTAGAGCTGTACCTTCAGCCTATCATGTGGCGATGAAGGCAGCAAAAAAGGAATACTCTGCTGCCTCTATTGCGTCCGCAGAGTGCTGTCCCAGGAGGCTGTTCCAAGTGGTCTGGAGCCTGGTTGGTCCAGTGGCTCCGGAACCGCTGGAGAATTCTAAGGCCTCCTGTGAGGCCTTGGCAAGGCACTTTTCGGATAAAATTGATTGGATCAGGAGTGTTATTTTGTGAGCCGTGGATACAGTTAGTGAGCGAGAGGCTGCCTGTGGCAAACCGGTTTTGTGGGATTGGTTCCAGCTTCTTCCTTCTGATGAAGTGGACAAGGTGCTTTCATCTGTAAAGCCGACTGCTTACTTGATCCTTGCCCATCTTGGTTCGTTATGAGCTGCAGAGAGAGATTAGGTGAGGGGATCAGGGTGGTGGTGAATGCCTCCCTTGAGGAGGGAGTGATGCCATCAGCCCTCAAGGAGGCAGTGATAAGACCGCTCTTAAGCCCTCCTTGGATCCCCAAGTTTTGAACAACTTTCACCCATTCTCGAATCTGCCATTTCTGGGCAAGATCATTGAGTGAGTGGTGGCGATGCAGTTGAAGGCACACTTGGAAGAAGCCGATTATCTAGATCCATTTTAGTCAGGCTTCAGGCCTGGGCATGGGACAGAAACAGCCTTGGTCACTTTGGTGGATGATATGAGGAGGGCTTTGGATAGGGGTGAATGCTCCTTCCTTGTCTTCCTTGAGAGCCAGCATGGTGTAGTGGCTAGAGTGCTGGACTGGGAGTCGGGAGATCCGGGTTCTAGTCCCCACTCGGCCATGGAAGCTCACTGGGTGACTTTGGGCCAGTCACATACTCTCAGCCCAACCTACCTCACAGGGTTGTTGTTGTGAGGATAAAATGGAGGAGGAGGAGGATTATGTACGCCACCTTGAGTTCCTTGGAGGAAAAAAGGCGGGATATAAATGTAATAAATAAATAAATAAATAAATTGTTCTCCTCGACCTCTCAGCGGCTTTTGATATCATTGACCACAGTATCCTGGACCGCCTGGAGAGGATGGGCATTGGAGACACCGTATTACAGTGGTCCGGTCCTTCCTCTCTGGCAGGTACCAGGGGGTAGCACTGGGAGAGGAGCTGTCGGACCTGTGGCCGCTCACTTGTGAGGTGCCACAGGGTTCCATCGTCTCCCCGATGCTATTTAACATCTATGTGAAGCTCCTGGGGGCTATCAGGAGGTTTTGGGTGCGGTGTCATCAATATGCAGATGACACACAGCTCTACCTCTCGTTCAAATCTTCACCAAGGTTGGCCGTAGAATCCCTGTCGAAATGTCTGGAGATGGTGAGTGGCTGGATGGGGAGGAATAAGCTGAAGCTGAACCCTGACAAGACCGAGGTACTTTTGGTGGGAGACAAGAGTAGGTTGGGGGATATTGACCTGGTGTTGAATGGGGTATGGCTACCCTTGAAAGACCAAGTCTGCAGCCTGGGGGTCATTTTAGACTCCCAGCTGTCCATGGAGGCTCAGGTGTCAGCTGTGAGCCAGACAGCGTTGTACCAACTCCATCTGATATGGCGGCTGCACTCCTACCTTCCTGACCATCTGCTCCCATCGGTAGTACATGCCCTGGTTTCCTTGTCTAGACTACTGTAATGTGCTCTACGTGGAAACCTTGAAGACGGTTCGGAAGCTGCTCACCTGATTAAAGGCAGCTGCCGGCGTGATCACATCACTCTGCTGCTGAAGGAGTTGCACTGGTTACCAGTTGTTTTCCAGGCCAAATTCAAGGTGTTGGTTTTGACCTTTAAAACCCTATACGATTCCGGCCCAGCCTACCTCAAGGAGCGCCTCCAGCAACACCAGACAGGCCGCTTAACAAGATCAGCCTTGGATGGCCTTCTCTGTCCCATTAGCCAGGACAGCTAGGCTGGTGAGGATGAGGGAGAGGGCCTTCTCTGTGGTGGCCCCCACTCTGTGGAACTTCTTCCCTAGGGAACCCTGCCATGCCCCCTCTTCAATGAGCTTCCGCCACGCACTGAAAACTTGGTTATTCAGGCAGGCATTTGGGGTGGGATAGGGTATTTTTAAATAATGTTTTAATGTATAATTTTACTGTTTTAAATTGTACTGTTGTATATCGCCCAGAGTGGCTGGGTGACTGGCCAGATGGGCGATTAAGAAATTTAATAAATAATAAACAATTCAGGAAGATGATGTTAAAGGAACCTGCAGTGAATAAATTGATTGAAATTTCACTTTGAAAATGCTGCTATCTTCACTGTTTGCTGGCAAGCTTCTTTTCTCTCTTTGTTTGCTTTGCTTTGTTCTGCTTGTTTGCTTTTTTAGAGGCAGCTCAAAAGCAATATTTGTTAGGCTTCAATTTTTCTAAGTCAGTACATTTCCCCTTCCAAATCTCAAAGGATGGATTGAAGGTTGGAAAGTGAAAGCAGAATTGGGTGTTCTGTCTTAGTGATGATGCTTTTTCTGATGTACATTTTGGCAGAGTATTTCAAAGGGGTGAGTGGAGTTTTTTTAAATAAAAATTAATCTGTATCTTTAAATTCTAATCTTGCTAAGGTATATTTTTGAGAATCAATGCAATGCACCCCTCCAAAAATACAGGAGCAATTAAGGATATTGCAGTGGAATTTAAAATATACACAGTACATATCAGCTGTTCAAATGAAACCTGGGGTGCTTCCAGACATTAGTGCTATCAATCAAAAAGCATTGTGCAGCTATTCAGTCTTTTCTTTCAGTGACTTTTTTTCTTGGAAGAAATGGTGGGAAAACTTAGAAGGTTCACAAATAGAAGATGATGTCATCTGGAACCCTATAAAATTCTCTGAATGGTGCAGGGCATTGAACAATAAAAGCCTCATTTGGTAACAACCCTGATTTGTTGATTAGACATTCCTTGATTCTATCTATCTATCTATCTATCTATCTATCTATCTATCTATCTATCTGTTATCCAGTAGGGGCCAGAAATGCCTTCTATTAGTAAGATCATCTTATCAAAAAGCAATGTGTTTAGCTAAACATGTAGTTTGCATAAATGTGGGTGAACCAGAGGCCTTCATTTTCTTTCTCCAAGGATACTTCCAGATGGGTGGTTTGTAGCACTAATAAATCATTGCTGTTTTGCTGTAAGCTACAGGTGGAATTGCAATTGACTTTCGAGACTATTGGGGAGATGGCACTTTTTCTGTATGTTCATCCCACTATGTGCCATCCACATATGCTGCTGTGGGTGGAGAAGATCCAATTCACCAGAACAACCATTTGGGGTTGGGGGGGGGGGAATTCCAAAAGATCCTTAAAATATATAAACTGAGCTCTTATTTATGTGCAATTGCCCATTCATACTCATGAAATGACAAAAAGCAAAGTGTTGTAACGTTTGTTTTGGACTTGAAGTTTAATTAGGAAAAGAACACATTGCTAAAATGGTTGTGGATGACAAGCTTGAGCATTACTGACTATGGGCACAAGATAGTTCATGCCTTGAATCTTTTTCCGAGTGCCCTGGATCTTAGTCAGCCTCCAGGCGTGTGAATATTCTTTTTTCTACAGGGCAGGGATGAGGTTGGGGGTGTCTTGTAGCCAGTCAAGATGCTGAAGTAGCAGCCACAGCTGGGTCTCTTCTTTCGGCAGATGGTGCACAAGATGACAAAGGAGATCTTCGACAGATGTGAATCGGGCCTCTAACCCAAACCATTGCTCTATCTGCCTCTCTCCCTTCCCTTTCTTTGCTCTTCTATACGCCACATTTCAGTTTCATTGCAGCCCTACAAAAAGTAGGCGCCATTTCTGGAGAGATGCTGTGCTTTCTTGGTGCCCTTACTTCCAGGACTTGGTCCTCCCGTTCTTCTTTCCCATTATCTGGGCTGTATAGTCTCTCCTTTGTGTTTCTATGACCAATTTCTCAGCCACACTCCAAATATATTATTATATTGTTATTAAATTTATTAATCGCCCATCTGGCTGGTCACCCAGCCACTCTGGGTGATGTACAGCATACAATAAAACAGTTTAAAACAATACAATTCTACAATAAAAACATTTTCCAAAATACCCTAACCCACCCCAAATGCCTGCCTGAACAACCACGTTTGTAATGCACGGCGGAAGCTCATTAAAGAGCTCATCAAATCTTGCATTCTAGTCCTCCCCCCTTATTTCTTTCCCTGAATTGTCTGTCCCTTGATAATGGAACCTCCCATTTTCAAAAGCGGTGCACCTCTGTATCAATTATTGGGAAAGGAACAGTGGGGAAAGGCTATTTCCCTCATGTCCTGCTTGTTGGCTTATGAAATACATCTAGCACCTGAAATGCTCTGCACTTAAGGGCTTCTTTTCACACTTTTTCTCCAAGCATCCTCGTTACTCCATTATACTAGAACTTTGCTTTTCTCTCTTCTTCTTGTCTATATAGATATACACACACACATAAAACCACCCACCACCACCCCATTCACCTGCCCAAGTCATAATATTGCCGCTTTAAAAAGATGGGAGAGTAGCCCAAAGGGCATCAACAGCTATGGAGATTGCGCTACTCTTCTGTCCTCAGAAATGTCAGGCTCTCTGCAGGAAGAAAAAAAGTAGGGAAAATACGGCAGGATTACAAATGGATGACATTGTGTGGACAGACTGTAAAATGTGAGTGAATGAGGCATGGTAATTTCACACTAAATGCCTAGTGTGGAAGTATCCCAAAGTACCATTTAAGTGTGTACTTCTCAAATAATTTAGTAATCCCAAAAATTGCATGACTAGCTTCACATGTCCAGCAAGACTTTGGATTTTGTGTTTCTCAAAACCAGCTCCCCCGTATCACATGGAAAACTGCTTTTGAAACTTGGGAGAGTTTCAAAAACAGTTTGAGATGGGATGGGCCCTGCTGTCCCAAAAGGTGGTGAGAAAATGAAAAAAAAAAACCATGTATAAAGTAGCTCTTTAATTTGTGACCATGTTATCACACATCCTTATAAGCCTGAAAAACAGAAATGAGAATGGAGCTTTCTACTCCTGTATGGATGGCCTGATATTCATAAAAAGCAGCCCCAAATGTTCCATGCCTAGATGCTTGTTGCTCTTGAAAGATATTCTGAAAATTATTAGGCAGTAATGTCAGAAGAACTATACAGGAAAGATCTGAATGTCCCTGATAGCCATGATAGTGCGGTCACTGAACTTGAGCCGGACATCCTAGAGAGTGAAGTCAAGTGGGCCTTAGGAAGCATTAGTAACAACAAAGCTAGCGGAGATGACAGTATTCCAGCCGAGCTATTTAAAATCCTAAAAGATGATGCTGTTAAAGTGCTGCATTCAATATGCCAACAAATCTGGAACACTCAACAGTGGCCACAAGACTGGAAAAGGTCAGTATACATTCCAATTCCAAAGAAGGGCAATGCCAAAGAGTGTTCAAAGTACCGCACAATTGCACTCATTTCACATGCCAGCAACGCTGTGCTCAAAATCCTACAAGCTAGGCTTCAGCAGCATGTGAACTGAGAACTACCGGAAGTACAAGCTGGGTTTCAAAGAGGCAGATCAAATCGCCAACATTCGCTGCATCATGGAGAAAGCAAGAGAATTCCAGAAAAACGTCTATTTCTGCTTCATTGACTACGCTAAAGCCTTTGATTGTGTGGATCACAACAAACTGTGGCAAATTCTTCAAGTGATGGGAGTACCAGACCACCTTACCTGTCTCCTGAGAAACCTGTACGAGGGTCAAGAAGCAACAGTAAGAACCAGAGATGGAACAACCGATTGGTTCCAAATTGGGAAAGGAGTACGACAAGGCTGCATATTGTCACCCTGCTTATTTAACTTATATGCAGAGTACATCATGAGAAATGCCGGGTTGGATGAATCAGAGGTCGGAATTAAGATTGCCGGGAGAATTATCAACAACCTCCGATATGCAGACGATACCACCCTAATGGCAGAAAGCGAAGAGGATCTCAAGAGCCTCTTATTGAGGGTGAAAGAGGAGAGTGCAAAAGCTGGTTTGAAACTCAACATTAAAAAAACGAAGATCATGGCATCTGGCCCCATCACTTGCTGGCATATAGAAGGGGAAGAAATGGAAGCAGTGACAGATTTTACTTTCTTGGGCTCCAAGATCACCGCAGACGGTGACTGTAGCCATGAAATTAAAAGACGCTTGCTCCTTGGGAGGAAAGCTATGGCCAACCTAGACAGCATAGTAAGAAGCAGAGACATCACCTTGCCGACAAAGGTCCGTCTAATCAAAGCTATGGTTTTCCCAGTAGTAATGTATGGCTGTGAGAGCTGGACTATAAGGAAGGCTGAGCGCCGAAGAATTGATGCTTTCGAACTGTGGTGCTGGAGAAGACTCTTACGAGTGCCCTGGACTGCAAGGAGGTCAAATCAGTCCATCCTAAAGGAAATCAACCCTGAGTGCTGATTGGAAGGACAGATACTGAAGCTGAAGCTCCAATATTTTGGCCACCTAATGCGAAGAGAAAACTCCCTCGAAAAGACCCTGATGCTGGGAAAGACTGAAGGCAAAAGGAGAAGGGGACGGCAGAGGATGAGATGGCTAGATAGCATCACGGATGCAATGAATATGAACTTGAGCACGCTCCGGGAGAGAGCGCAGGACAGGAAGGCCTGGCGTGCTATGGTCCATGGGGTCACGAAGAGTCGGACACGACTGAACGACTGAACAACAATGTCGTATGTTCTTCCTGAAGAAGTTGTGTGATTGAACTTCTTAGCAATCTTGCAACTGGGGCTGAGACACAAGAAGAAACACTTGCCTTTGCAACAGTCCTCTGCTTCTCGAAGAAGGGCATAAATTTATTCACCAAAACCTAGTCCAGTCATTACAAGCTTTCTAGATGACTCTTACTTTTTGCATTTGGTGGACAGAGTGAGGATCTTTCAGCTCTTCAAAACATGTGCAGCATCACACTTCAAACTGGTTCCTATTTTTTGGGTTCACCTATTCAGTGTGCTTTAATTGCTTCCTCTAGAATTCTCACTTTTCCTCTTTTCCTGTTTAATTTGTTGTAGTATAAGATTTCTGTTAGTTCCATTGTTTATATTAAAAATACTAAAAGCATAGCTTTTATGAAGTTAAGTCTGTTTATTTCAATGGAGCTAAATATATTGGGAAGGGAAACATGGCTAATGGCAGTTTGTAATTGTCAGAGTTTTTTCTTTAGATCTCTGCTTTAATAAAATACGATTTTCTGAATGTAAGCATAAATACAAAATTTTCACTGAAATATCCTTCCTGCCTGCACAAAGGAGTGGTATTGAATTCTTATGAGTGGAAATAGCAATTACAGGGAATGAATTTACCTGGGACATAGTATGCCTGTGCTGTGGCACTTCAGCCCAATGACATAATCATTTATCATTTCTCCAGGATGTAGACTGTGAAATTTACATTAATCATAACACAGCCTTCTTTTGTTAGACAAAGCACAAAGAGTTCAGTTAAATCATGCCAATGCTGCTTTGCAATAGTTCAGCACATTCAGCCCACAAACCATGGCACTGCATTTCACACAGGTTTTGCCAAAATGCTTTTGCAGTAAAGTCCTGGTATATCACTCTCCCACCAGAGAATGAATCATTGGCTGTGGAGATAGAATGGTCACTTGTGAATCGCCCCCATTACCAAAAGAGAGGACACCAATTTACGTACAATTTGCATATATATATATATATATATGTGCGCAAATTTAGAAATTGTTATTATAATTTAAATAGAAATACAGTACATCTCGCCATACTGTGGAAGACTGTGACCAGGTGATTTGTGTGCCTACCTGTTCAGTCTGTTGTTCAGGTGCTACCTGTTGATGGGCAACAGTTCTTACGGTTCTTTTATCTTTAAACGAATTGGGTAGGACAGCCCTTCAAATAGAGGACACCTTCAAACAGAGGATGGTCCCCTGGCAGCCCTTCAAATAGAAGACTGTCCTCTGTAAAAGAGGACACCTGGTTACCCTAGCTCTGGCGTAATAAAAGCAATTAAAAGAAAACTCCAGAAATACAGTATCAGTAAAACAGCCATTAGGAGATAGAAACAATGTCAATGTACCTTAAAACATGCCTTAAAAGCGAGGGCAGTCCTCTGGCAGCCCTTCAAAATCAAATAGAGGACTGTCCTCTGTAGAAGAGGACACATGGCCACCGTAAGCATGGAGAATTATTGGTCACAATGTTGTACCAATATTCCATTGTTCCCCTGTGCCTATATATTTTGGAAATTCTCCATTTGAAAATGAGTTGGAATCTCTTAAATTTTCTCTTGGTAACTATCGAATGGGACTGTGCCCTCCAGTACCATTGGGTGTCGCTGTGGTCACTGGATTTGGAAAGCATTGTAGTGTGCACAGATGATAAAGAGTCAGAAAAAACAACCCCACTTACTAACTTTGGATTCAGTAGGAGGAGCTGTCAAATCTTTTAAAGAAACTAAAAAATTCAAGGCTCTTAATTCCACAGAGTTTTTCTGACACTTTCCTCTAGTGAAGCAAGCTGAGACATTGTGCCACACACTAGTTCAGTTATTTTTTGTCAGCTGTGTGTTAGCATTTGTGATGATGGTTAAAATGAGGGGCCTTGCCTGTGAAATTGCCTGTATTTGCAGATCTAAGTGCTGAAGGTCATTCTGGCTCAAAGCACCCATCCCTTTCAGGCTGTTCACCTTTCTACCAAAGTCAGACTTGTCCTGAAGAAAAAGAAAATGGCCCTTAAAGCTGGTGCCACAAAAATGTATATACACACACTTGACACCCCCACCTTTCAGCCACCCATAATCATGCACACAAACCAGCCACAGAAGCCTTGAACTGTTAATGTGATATACATTACGCACACTCGGGCCTGCACTTTTCAGAGAGGACTCTTCTGCACAGGTCATTGCTAAGGCCCAAGATAGCTCTGTGTATGTTATCATGAAAATGACAGTTTAAACTGACCTTATCACTGTGTGTTCAATTAAGGTTTATGAGGACTGATAACTTGCTTTGTATGTTCATTAAAACACTATTCCTTGGTAGAAGCAATAGCAATATTAATACCCGTGACTTTCTGTTATTATCTGTTGCTCTTCATGATGAGGAAATTTAGCTGTGGAATAAAAATGAGATGCTTTGTTTGTTTTCACATGCCTAGCTCACTGCTTTAGCTCGGTTGACAAGCATATTTATCTTTAATATCACAGCATATCATTACTGTGTATTTAATTATTCAGTGACTAAAGTTGTTTTTGTGTGTGTGTATGTGTGTGTGTGGCAATGAAAATTATATTTGTCTTTCCAAAATGATGCAGTGCGGTAACACTGACATTAGTTGGAAGCGTTTCACAAATGTTTCCATTTGCTTGTTCTATCTGCAATAGAACCCATTTACAGAGAGATACCACTTCCTTCTTATCCCAAACAATTGGGTATCTTACAAATCCATTTTTTAATCCATATTAATCCAAACAAATTTTAATCCATATTTTTATGTTTTACTTCTGGGACTTGGAGATCTTAGCATAATAAGGGAGCACATGCTTTGCATGCAGGAAGTCCCAGCTTCATTCCCCAGAGTTTCCAGGTAGGACCAGGAAAAACCCCTGCCTAAATCTTTGAGAGCCATTTCCAGTCAATGACCCAGTTTGCACGATCACCGACTGGTTAATAAGCCACCGTGGCTTGTTAACCACCCTGCATGTGCCAGTCGCGTTCTGGGGGGATTAACATAATTACCCTTGGCAGTGTGGCTTCCTGTGTCATATGAACCCAGCCAGGTTAAGCCACCAAGAACTCATGGGCTGTTGTACACACGGTGGGGAAAATAAGCCACTGTGACTTATTTCTCAACTGTGTGCAAACCCAGTGAGCGAAACACAGATCATGCAAATCCAGTCAATATAAGGCAATTCCTTATGTTCTATATTACTCCAGTCTTACACAGTTTGCACTGGCTGGCTATCTGTTTCCAGACTCAATTTAAAATGCTGATTTTCATATTTAAAGCCCTAAAAGGCTTGGGGCCAGGTTTCCTCAAGGAGCATTTATTATTATGTATTTGTGTGGTGTAGTGGCTAGAGCGTTGTACTGGGACTGAGAGACCTGGGTTCATGTCCCCACTCGGCCATGAAGCTCACTGGGTGACTCTGGGCCAGTCACTGTCAACCTACCTCACAGGGTTGTTGTGAGGATAAAATGGAGAGAAGAAGGATCAAGTATGCCACCATCGGCTCCTTGGAGGAAAAGGTAGGATATAACTTACAAATATATAAATGGTACTAAATTTTGATTTTATCTGTTGCTGTCTTGAAACTGTTCTGTTAGTGTTGTTTTGTTTTTAATTTTGTTAGCTGCTTTGTATGTCCAGATCATACATCAACTAGGCCATAAGTCTAAAAGAATAATGTTTTCAGCTGGCATCTAAATGCTTTTAGGGAAGAGGCCATATGGATCTCTGGGGAGCAGAGCGTTTCACAACAAAGGTAATACGTAGTGGAATGTAATGTTTGTGTGTTACTTGTATGTAATGAACAAACATACCTTACAACTATATTCTTCTATATTTACAACTACCTGTGAAGTAGGCTTATTCTAATAGAAGGCTGAGAGAGAGAAACATGCCCATATCTGTCTTTTACATGTAATAAGAATTACATCAAGCTTTTCCAGTGCAATCCTAAGCATTTTTATTTCAAAGTAAGTCTCACTGAGTTCCATGAGACTTATTTCCTAGTAAGTATGTTTAGGTCTGCAGCTTTTAACCTTTCCTTGATTAACATTAATTTACACTTAACATTGATTTACGCAATATGTAAATTAATTACCTGTAAGAATTACACTAACAGTGTGTTTAAGTGCTGATAACATACATGCACTCTGCTCATAGAATATGTACTTACAGAGGGCAAGTATAGAAACCCATTTTCCATAGACGGTAAGATTTATAAATCAGCCAATTTTATAGTGGATACAAGTTTGCAGTGGCATGATTTTGCATAAAAATACAGTATTCTGTACTGTACTGTGACACACTTTGATAATTTATTATTTTACCCTTCTGTCCATTATCCCTTTCACCTTTTGTTTCATCTTTTTGCCACAGTGTTGTAGGTTTTGTGTTATTGATTTTATGTTTAGATGATTGATTTAATATTCTGTAATGTAAGCCATCTTGGGCATTTCAGATATGAAATGGAAAGTTGGGACAGAAATATTTTCAACAAAAGAATCTGCTATCTGCAGAGTGCTCTAGGACAGTCTGTGTTTCCTTCCTTACACAGAATTAACATGCTCTATGGGAAAGCTTGGGACATTCAATAGAAAGTTTTAAGTTGGTGCCAGTTTAATAACAATGCTGTTACTACCCTGCCCTGTGCCATGTAGGATAGTTTTGCCTAAGCAAGCATAAATGGATGTTCCCTGGCAAATGGCTAAACAGTTCCTCAGGTGGTAGTAGCCATACTTGTTTTTTGTGATGCCTGGCCTTCAGTTTGAACATTAAGTGAGAGTTCCCTCCCTGCAGAGTGCAAATTTAGAATACATATTAGCACTTTCTAAAGTGTATTTTTCAAAGACATTGTATTATGTGTTTTATATATTAAGAGGCCTTTTGAGTACATATAAAATGTGTATTTTATATGTAATGAAAAGGCCTCTTAATATTCCATGCATGTGAATTTGGCATAGGATAGGATAGGCTTCTTGGAACAAATCCGGAGTCATAGTCCAGAATTACAAATCCCCTGCAAGATTTAGCTTGATGAAGAGTTTTGAAGAGATTGAAAAATTGCACATTTTTGTGAAGTGTTGGTTGGTCCTAATGAAGTTACTGCCCAACCAATGCAAGGGCCCAGAGTGGATGGTGTTGTAGGTGTAGAGGGGAGAAGAGGGAATCCCATGCTCACTCAAATCTTGTTCCTGTCCTTGGAAATGTCAGATAGTTAAGCCAGCGACAGAGGCTGTGTTAAAACATTCCAACTGAAGTCAATGAAGAGCCCCAACCCACTACCCCCACTCCCGCTGTACTGAGGGCACCAGCTTACTCTGCAGCCAATAATGGCACACCCACAAATGTATCTAAACAGCAGACAGGGAATATACATCTTGGCTAATAGGGCGTAGGGTACATATCATTCTGTCTTTATGTCTGGATAGCCTAGAGTACACAAGTGGGAACTTCGGTGATCAGCATTATGGTAAAGGAGCATTTGGCACAAACAAACAATTTGTTCTAATACAAAAGTAGGAATGGCATGCCACTAAAGCTTATCTTCCCAGAACTCTTAAAGGTACTCTATCTCAGAGCTTCAGACAAAAACGCCCAATATGAAGCTCAACTCTGCTGCAACTGGGGACGCAAAGGCAAAAACCTCCTGCTATTTCATGATATAAAAATGAAAAACTAACTAAATAATGTGAGGAAATAAGTAATTAATGCACCTCTCTTTCAGGAAGCAACAGAGGCTTTACAAGGGGCAATTAATTAACAGTTCTTTGTGAGTAATTCTTCTGCTGTGCTCAACAGGAAGAAATAAAAGGGGTGAACCTCCAAGCAGGAAGCTTTAAATTAAAGACACCAGAGTCCTGAAAACCATGACAGAGTTGTGCCTAGAGCAGTAATTGCAGTTTTAAATTTTTTAAGTCACCATAAATCAGGTCGGTGGGGGAGAATAACACAAAAAACATTGAAATGTGACAATTTGTCAGTGTCTGCACTTTCTCTCTGTCTGTCTGTCTGTCTCTCTCAAAACAACAACAACAACAACAACAACAACTGAATGAACAAAGGATGGCAATTCCTGTCTAAACTGCAAGTGTGGGAAAAACCTGACAGTAAGTTCTTGCCTAAGCCTCTCGTGACTGGATTTCTCTCAGACATATTGGAATCCCTCTCACACTAACACAGCACTACAACAACAGACAGGAACAGATGTGTTGGACTACAACTCTCCATAAACAGAAGAGAAAGTGTTCTCGGGTGCCAAAAACGCTTTAATAAGCCCAACGCGTTTCAGAAAGATACTTCTTTCCTCAGGGGCCTACTCGTCTTTTTCCACATGTATCTCGCAAAAACTTGCTAATGCTGCCTCTGTTACTAATTTTGGATACAATTGGTACCTTTTCCTCTCACTGTTTCTTGGACTATATCTCTCATCATCTGAGAATGGGATTTGTAATCCAACACATCTGGAGGGCTCTATCTTGGGAAAGCCTGGACTAGAATATTTGTTTATTTTAAAGCAGTGGATCAGTAGAAGCAATTAAGGAAGCCGTATGTTAGCTAGATCACTGTTGTGTTACGCTCAGATTGGTATATCTCTGGCAACTATGAGCAAGCAATAAATAGAGCAGCCCTAATTAAAGGGACTATGCTCACCGAGGCCACTGTTTAAAAAGAATAATAATAATTCAAACTGATGAGTAAACATCCAGACAATAGAGCTCAGCTAATCTGTCTCACAATTTTCCTCCCCCCTCCCCCGCCCCTTGCGCCAGTAACCTAATGTGGCAGCTACCATGGCTGCTTGGGGTTAACAATAGCTGCATTTATACATTATGTTTTGCTTGTAAATTGACATATAAGGGCGTGTAATGGGCTTAGGTCACCTGCCAGTGCAGGGGAGATTTCATTCTTTTCTCTCTTTTTAATCCTTTTATTCTCCTGGATGCTCATTCGGCAGTAGCTGCATTTGATCAGATGTGGAAAACAGTACCATGGTGTTCTGCCAAATATTGTCCATGGTAGAGTTACTAAAAGTGGTGCATTAACAATGAAGCCAGTGTGCCTTCCATTCGAGGGGGGTGGGCAGGGACTCTCGGGGCTGGGTTCACTAATATTTTAACTTGATTATCTGTTGGAAATATACGTGTGTGTGTGTGTGTGTGTGTGTGTGTGTGTGTAGATTCTGTACCACTGTAGGGTGGGATTTACTCTTTGCCAGTGTTTATTGCATATCAAGTGTTTATCAGCTGATAACCCCATTAAAAATCTCTGTGTGTGTTTTTCGGGTGCTGGAGGAAGGAAATGTCATCAGTCAGTGGATCACTGGCCACATTTGTTCCCTGCCCGTCTAGTGGGTTTGGAGGTGGGCTTCCCAAGGGATCCATGCTGCTGTTCTGCAAAGACAGTATCAGGTAGCTCAGCCTTCCCCAGTGTTAGGCCCTCCAGGTTTTGGGACTACAACTCCCATTGGACCCAGCCTGCATGGCCAATGGTCATGGATGATGGGAGTTGTAGTCCAAAACACCTGGAGGTCATTATGTTGGGGAGGTCTGCGGTAGCTCCTTGAGGAGCCCACCTCCCTGGGCCCTTGAAAGCTCTCTGTTTTAAGGGTCCAGCTGGTCCCAAAGGACAGGTAGCAGCAGCTTCATTTCAAAGGCTCAGCAAAGCTGTTAAGAGGTCTGGAAATCCATGCTCATGAATAATTACTCTGAGTCTAGGCTTTATGTTCCATAATCCTTATGCAAGTGAATCACTGGTGGTGGCTAATTAATTTATCTGTCTGTCACTGCTGCAGACTTTGTTACTTCAGCAGTATCCCTCTGTATGTAATAGTTGTCACAACATCTGTGGCTGCAGCATTTCTTCCCACCTTTAAAGAGATTCTAGCAATGGCCTTGATTCACTTGCAAATTTCTCACTAGGTCTTTAATTAGGGCTGTGCAATAGCATCTGGGAATACAGATGTTTATTTTTAGTTTTGTTCATTTTTGAAGTTTACTATGTGCAAAGTGGAAATTTCAGTCTTAACCCAAATGCTGAAAGACTGAGCAGCCTTCCCCAATCTGGTGCCCTCCAGTTATGTTGGATTACAGCTCCCAGCATCTGCCAGCCAGTCATGCTAGGAATTGTAGTCCAACATATCTGCAGGGCACCAGATAAGCTGCTTTAGAGCAACAAACTGATTCTGTGTGTGTGTGTGTGCATGTAAAGATAGCCTTAAGAAAAGAATACACCAAGCAGTTGAAGAATGTCAACTTTACACTGTCTGTATATATGTATGTATACTTCACTTCTTGTTGTGTCAGTGCCCATTTGCCGCTTCTGTATCATGTCAGACCCATGGAATCTTTGCTGCCAATTTGCATCTGTAACGAGGGAGGAGAGGGACATCATTCCCTCTGCAATTGTCTGTGCTCCAAAACTGGTAGGAACAGAAATCCTTCATGATGATGGGTAGTGTGACTTTTCTGTGACCAGAGCCTGTCATGTTGCCACAACTTAGTCCTGCAGGTTTGCTTATCCTATATGAAACTCCCTCTCCCTCCCTCCCTTTATTAAGTTATGTACAACTGCCAGTGGAGGCTGGTGGCTCCAATGTCAGTGGGTCAGTGAATCCACTCCGGGTTTCAGTCAGAACCAGTCAGAAGTCTAAAGGTGTTTTGTTCCTTCAGAGTTCTCACTGGTTCTGAGTGAGACCCTGAGCGGATTCACCACCCCACTGACATCAGAGCCACCAGCCTCCACTGGCAATTGCACACATTTGCTAGATGAACTCTGTCGAAAGATAGCTGATACAAAAGATGCACATACCTAAGCATATGTAATTCTTCCCTGTCAGGAGGGGTCTAGAGACAAATGCATCTCTAAACCTGGTACTTATGGGGCACTGTGCCCCTCTAATGCAGGAGCATGCAGAACAACAAACCACCAGATACAAAGGTAGCATAAGCAATGTTAAGCACTGCTCAGAGAGAAGCAAGTGACTCTGCCATCTATGGCCTTGGTCATGTCTCCTACAAGTTCAGTGACAGAAAAGCACACTCAACGTTGCTGCAGCCCTCTGGGGCTCAAGGCAAAGCTTCTTTTCCCACTGGATATAGGAAACAAATTGATCAAATAACCTACTTGGTCTACTTCGAATCATGTCTAGGAGCTCTCAGCCTTTTCTAAGTATCTGACAGGTGTAGTTCCTTATATGGCTATTATTAATGAAATCTAAGTACCCTCCTTGCTTGCAAGAGAGAAGCTTTGGAAAGGGGAGTGGGTGGGAATGGCCAAATCCAGTGAAGCTGAAACCAGAAGTTCTAATGCCCAGGATTGAAGAGGAAGCAAGAGGGTTTCCTGGGAAAAAGAGAACTTGATTGACCTTTAAAAGGTAACCTAAACAGCCAGAGTTGGCTCTATTGTCTGAAGAAAGCTTAATCCAATGGAAGCTGAGAGGGGGAAATAAAATAAATATCAGAGAACTGTAATACAAACAACAAACACCACCACCACTTTCTCCCCTGCGGAGAACAGACCTCCCATTGTGGAAGGCACATTGGGAGACAGGTCTTGTACCAGAAAGCTTAAAGTAGGAATACAGTTAATCCCAATTGGTTCACATTCTACCTGTAATAATGTGTGCCAGTTTGTTGGCTCATGGGTCATTAGCAGTAAGTTTCTGAAGGCTGCAATCCTACACATTGAACTTAATGGGGCTTACTTCTGAGTAGATATGCATTCCTGTGCATATTCTGTAAATTATTTGGTCCCTTTTGCGTAAAATAATCAATTGTGATGTTTATTAGGGTGTTTTAAAAAACAACTTTATTTATTTATTTGTTTGTTCGTTCGTTTATTTAGAAATGAATATTTTGACATAGGGAATATGGGAATATTTTGCAAGTCAACAAGAGAGATCTCATAAGTAAATCAAAATCAGAGATGGCAAGCCCTTTCCTCAAATCCAAGCAACACAAATGGGAATGATGGATTATGAATTCATGCAAACAAAACTTAATCCGAGGCTGTCATTACTTTTTGTAAATGTGCAGTCATTAGTGCTTACCTTTTCCCCTTCCTTCAAAAAACCAAAGAAAAATGAAACACCTTCTGAGCCATACATGGAACTAAAGTTTTAGGTACCAAATACCAACAGACTGGGAGAAATGACACAGTCCTTAAGATCATGGATAAAATCTCAAAGAAAGATGACAGTGGAGGCTAGTGCCTCCGATATTAGTGGGGCAGTGAATCCGCTTTGGGTTTCAGTCAGAACTCTAAAGAAGCTACCCAAGGTGCTGAACCCAATCCACCAAATAAATTCACCTTGGTTAACTCCTTTAGAGTTCTGTCTGGTTCTGATTGAAACCTGGAGCGGATTGACCGCCCCACTTACATTGGAGCCACCAGCCTCCACTGGGGGATAGTACATAACAATGCTTTATTGCCTTTGAGTTAAGAGTTCTCCACATTGGATAGGGCAAAACTGCCTGTTCACTGGTAGGGGCATGTCCACTCTAGAGGCCCCAGTTATGTCCACACTAATCTCCCGAGCGGTAGCTGTACTTCTGGCAGTGTTTCTACCCATGGTAGGTCCTGAAATGTGGGTGGGGGTTCTGGGGGTGGGCCAGGATGGAGATGGCCTTGAATCCACTGTACCTGAAGCCCCTTCATTCACTGGAGAGCCGCCCTTCTGTATGCCAGCCAGAAGCTGGTGTAACTAATTCCCCCCACCCCATTGGATCCAATGGAACCACTGTGGAGGGGATTAAGAAAAACAAAAATCTGTGCAGGACAGAACAAGTTAAGTCTGCCTCCTGCACACCTCTTACCCTGGCTGGAGCAAGGCAGCAGAACTTAGGCTGCTGAAGCCTTGTGTGTGTGTGTGTGTGTGTGTGTGCGTGCGCACGTGCACAAGATGCACCACTTTGTATCCCCCACCCCGCCCCCACTGAGGATTGCACTGTTTCTCTTTAATAGTCTATTGTACAACAACCGAATGTGCTATGCACAGTATTTACTTGTACTTCCACTGAGTTAAGGGTTTGCGCAGCTTACAAAACTCGCTTGTTTTTCTATGCAAACTCATGGCTTCACATGTCCTTTATACTACTGCGAGCTTTGAATCTGCTGGAAATGAGCCATCCAATTATGCTGACATTACTCTTGCTCTTACCATCATACAATGCTATATCTCTATACAATGCTATATCTCAATTTACTTTCAAAAGAATAACACATATTGATATGGTTTGCATGATCAAAATAAGCCACCAGTGGCTTATTTAAATCGTGGTGCACATTGTAGTGATATTGGAGGGTTGTTTCCCCCTCCAACAAGCCACATTGCCTAGGTTCGGATGACACAACACGGTCTGCCCTGGCAAGGATTATGGAAACAGTGCCCTGCACGTGCCTGGCACATGCCACAAATTAAATAAGGCACAGTGGCTTATTTTGATCGTGCAAACTGGCCCATTATTAGGACCAACTGAAAAGTCACAAAGTAGTCTGGAAGTTTTCAAGTTCTGGTGAACTCAGATGCTTGTTTACTACATTGTAACTTTTTAGTTGATCCTAATATAGGTAGGTATTATGCTTTTTGGACACCCCCCCCCCCATGAACCAATATGGCTGCCTGCATTGGGGTGGGGATGTCTATTTTCAGAAGGTTTGGCTTAGCTTGGCGATTGACAAAACTGGAGTTGCAGTAGAACGACTACATGAACACTGTGGCACAGACCCAGCTGAAACAGTACTGCCAGTCCTCAAACGGATGGCTGTCAGGATGTTTCCAGTGTCCACCTCCAACTTTGAAGTGCACAGTAGGTGGGCTGAAGAATGCAAAATAAGAGGGTGGGGGCAGCTGATGCATCTCTCTGGTGATGATAATTCAAAGATGTTTCTTCCCCACCACAATATCAACTTAGGATGATAGGGAAGCAGCATCTCTGATCTGTGGAGAACTGATATTAATTTCAACTAGGATTTTCCCAATTTTCCTCCTCCTCCTCCTCCTCGTGTATACTGCTATGATAGTGTGGTAAGTGCTCTATCTGTACTCCGTTTTTCCTCGCTATGGTCTTCTAAAGCCCATTGACCTCCTGAACGTGTCAATGCGAGTGGAGATGTGCATCTTGATTAGTTGGCATGTGCAACTCGGTGCCCATGACTACAGCTGGATCAGGGCCAGTTTGAGAACCTTGCAAGTGGAAATATTGGTGATGGACTGTTTCTGTCTCTACCATGTTTGTCTCAAAGAACAATTAAGATGTTATTCTTTAAGTTGGTAATTAAAGAATTGGATCCAAGATCTACCTTCTGTTGATGGAAGGGCTCTGCTCACCAAAGGTGCCTCCATCCAATCTCTATCCCGTCTCTTCCTCATCGCAGCTCACCCCAGGCACTCCTGACCTTGTGTGTAGCAGGGGGCTGGAGGGGCTGCTGTGGGAAGGAGGAGAAAATGCGCTTCTCCAGCTCAGCTGCATGGGACTAAATCTGGATCCAACTCAAAATATCTGTGTTCTTTATTTCTGTATTGCATGTTACAAGCTCTTCATTACAAGCGCCATCCAAGGAGCTTAGGACAGCACACATTGTTCTCCCCTCCTCTCTCTCACACACACTTTATCTTCACAACAATCCTCTGAGTAAGTTAGGCTGAATGATGGTGCCTCATCTAAAATCACCCACTATACTACACTGGCTCCCTCATTTATTTAAGAATGTTAAAAATCCATCACACCAAAAAAAAAAAAAAAGTATTCTGCTGAAGACTTAATAGGTGGTAGAATTTTGTTTTTTAACATGAGCTTCTGCACACCTACTTAGGGCCTTTTAGTCCTCTGTGTGGTAACATTTCCTTGTGCCACTTCCCTGCCACTGTTGAAAGACTATAGACCCCCCCCCCAGGCAACATTTGATGCAGTGTGATGAGTTCAAGTCAGAAATTTAAATCAGGAAAGTCCCCCTATGTATATGACAGTGCTTTAGGAGTGGGCATGGGGCTCTTTGGATCCCAGCCATAGTAAATACAAAGTCATGTATCAGTTGAAAACCATCAGATCAAACCATCCATTGTTTTCCTTCTATCCATTCATCGTCAAGTTCCAACAGTGCCGCATGCTATAACATACATTGGTTTAAGTCCTAATCCTCATCATATTATTCTAGCAAATCAGTCGTAGTAATAATACTAACAAATGGTGTAAACAATGGAAGATTGCATAAATAGTGGACATTTCTTCTTCCACAAAAGTCCTTGTTTTCCATTCCTCCAGGTTTTGTCACCATCTGTATGTTGTTAGCTTGAGAATGTCTATTCTATCATTTAGTTACCTTCTGAATGGTAAGGGCCTGTTGTTTGATGTGCCTTCACTTTAATGTAAAGCACACCATTACTAGGTTAATGATCACGAGCTGTCATCGCAGTCACTTTGAAAAGGTGGCAGTGATGAATGAAGCCAGCAGCTCCAAGGGAGGTTGGTCACAGAAGGCCCAGTGAAGTTTATTTAAGCTGGGCTTGATAATGGGCCTGTATTTGAGATGGGCTTTTTCTAGTCACTATTTGGATAGCAGACATTCCCTGGCATGATATGCTCCCCCTGTTATATATAGTACTATACATGGAGAAGGTTAGTTTATCTTCTGAAAACTATTATCAGAATGGGTTTGCAGTGCAGTTGTGGATTTGGGGAAAGGTTGGTTGTGTGAGGCAGCAACACTCTGCCTTAAAGTTTGAAGGCTGGGGTATGGAAGACAGAGAATGAGTGGATAACTAGGAATCTGGTGAGGTCTGTATTACTTACGTGGGATGAGATCCCATTAGGGTGGCCACTTATGAATTGCCAAAAAAAGAAGAAATGCATCACCAAAATAGAGGGGAAAAGGGACACAGGCTTACATAAATTTGCATGTGCTAATTCATATATATATATATATATATATATATATATATATTTATACACACACACACACAAATTTAGAAATAGTTTTTTATAATTAAAATAGAAATACAGTACATCTCACCATACTGTGGAAGACTGTGACCAGATGACTTGTGTGCCTACCTGTTCAGTCTACTGCCCAGGTGCTACCTGTTGATGGGTAACAGTTCTTATGGTTCTTTATCTTTGAACCAGAATTGGACAGGACAGCCATTCAAATAGACGATTCTTTCCAAAAGAGGACTGTCCTTTGTAAAAGAGGACACATGGCCAACCTATCAGGGGACATGTGTGAATTATGCTACCATGCATGCAGGGCCAATGGCATGGATTTTTCCTTTGCAATCAGCATCTTGCCAGAAGGGAAGGTAACAATCAAGTGGAAAGGCCCATGCTATCAGCCATGCTGATGTGGTTGTGTTATGCACAAGCACTCTGTTGCAAAATGGGAATGCACCAAGTAAAGTGAGTCTCATGCTGCTGGCTGCCTGAATGAAGAGGTCTCAGATGTCAAATCCAGAGCAGAACTTCGGCAATTGAGTGTTAGGGGTATATGATCATTCTAACCTTGTTATAAATGTTAATGTGCACTGTGCACTGGATTGTCCATGCAACTTTTTAAAAGACCACCTTGCAAGTAGGTTAAAACAGGAGGAATTTATAGGGATAAATCTAGCATAATCTTTTAATGGGTGCTGGAGGCAGTGCTAATTTAACTTGTATGTGAGGGCTCATTTTGAGAGACGTCTGTGCTTCAGCACCAAGCAGGAAGTACAAAAAGCAGCACCAGCACTTCTTCGATAGAATGGAAACTGTCTTTTCTCATATTCAGTCTTCATTTTCATTTACTCCTTTGTTTCCTATGTGCTTGTCCTGTGGTCTGTGATTATAACCTGGAGGAAAGAAGAAAAAGAAAATATTGTACTAAGCAGTGTTGTATTAGGTGCAGCGTAACATTCTTTTGTTTAGAATAGATTGTGTCATACATGATACAGTTATTAACCTTTTGCTTTGCCATTTGGATTGGTCTCGACCAACAAAGTTGCTCTGTGGCATGAGAATCCTAGGGTCTACTGAACCAGCACAAAAGCCAAAGGTTGGATAATTTGTCTCTGGATTTAATATGTAATCAGATCAACATTGGAGCCAATTTTATTATGTTATTCTGCTTAATCATGCTAGAAGATATCGTACCTTAGAATTATCCTGTTCATTGGTGGAAGGAATCTGTCCATTTTGATTTCATCTATCTGTCATTGCTTCCCAGAGTGGGTCCTGGGGCCACAATAGTGAAAACAATACAAGGATTGAAGAGGAGAGCATTGAACAAAATCATGCATGGTGTGGAGAATGTGGATAGGGAGACTTTTTTCTCCCTCTCTCATAACACTAGAACCCAGGGTCATCCCATGAAGCTGATTGGTGGGAGATTCAGGACAGATAAAAGGAAGAACTTCTTCACACAGCGCATAGTTAAACTATGGAATTTGCTACCACAAGATGTAGTGATGGCCACCAATTTGGATTGCTTTAAAAGGGGATTGGACAAATTTCTGGAGGAAAAGGCTATCAATGGCTACTGGTCCTGATGGCTATGTGCTACCTCCAGTATCAGAGGCAGTAAGCCTATGTAGACCAGTTGCTGGGGAACCTGGGTGGGAGGGTGCTGTTGCACTGATGCCCTGCTTGTGGGTTTCCTGGTCAACAGCTGGTTGGCCACTGTGTGAACAGAAAGCTGGACTAGATGGACCCTTGGTCTGATTCAGCATGACTCTTCTTATGTTCTGAACAACTGCGAAATGTTCTGGTAATACAATTTTGGAAAAGCCTAGTTTAGGGATTGGCTGAAACATTTACCATAGACTAGGGGTGTTGAACATCTTTCAGTCTGAAGGTTGAATTCCATTTCAGAGAAGTCCTAGTGGTGAGCAGGGCCAAAGGCAAAAGGGGCAGGGACCTAAAACATGAATAATACTGGCATATTTTAGCTTAAAGATCTTATTGCCAGGAACCAACCCGTAGGCGAGGCATTTCAGCTTTTTAGAATGGGGGAAAAAAACTGTACAAAAACTGGGGAACAACCCAATGATCAGTGGCTGGGGAAAAGGGAGTGTGGCCCACGGGTGAACCCCAGGAGGCCAAATTCCGCCTCCAAGCCTGACATTCTGCAACCCTGCCATAGACCCTGATCTCTTCTGAAATACTAGAAGATAAGAAGCACCCTTGTGAATCAGAACAAATGCTCCAACTAGTCCAGCATCCTGTTTCCCACAGCACCCAACCAGATTCAACATTTGGCCTTGGTCAGGCATTCAGATCCAGCGTAATTGTCTTATGCTCCAGTGCACCAAGCTAGGAGTTCCGAGTTATCTAATGGATCAAGTACCTGATTTTTAGCATGCATTTTCTCAGACTGCACTTAATACTGGAAGTTGCCTGTGAACTGTGCTTCCCAGCCTAACAATATTTTCACCATCTTATTTGAGGAGAACTGGATCTTGGAGCACTGCTAGTGTTTACTGAAATTTGAATTTCTATATATATTAGCATTTCAGGAATGAAATTTGTGAACAGTATGATGTAGTGGTTAAAGTGTCAGACTGGGACTCAGGAGACCTGGGTTCTAGTCCCCATTCAGCCATGAAGCTCACTGGGTGACTTTGGGCCAGTCACTGACTCTCAGCCTAACCTACCTCACAGGGCTGTTGTGAGGATAAAATGAAGGAGGAGGAGGATTATGCATATGCCACCTTCCTCCAGGGCGAGGAAAAGATATAAACATAATGAATGAATGAATGAATGAATGAATGAATGAATGAAGTATGCATTTCTTTCCCTTTTTAAACAAAAATGTGCCACCTAAGTAGTAGGTAAATATGCACATTAGAGTTAATGTTCCAAACACTCTCTGATAGATCATCCATTCCCACAGAAGAATATCACTTCCTTCTAACCATTATTGGAGGGCTATGTTGTATTACGTGATTTGCAGTTATGCAGCCCCCCAGGTTACCTGAAGGTAACTGCATCCCTTCCCTCTCAATACTGATGGAAAATACCAGTGCAATTTTTTAAAATGTTCTTGTTTTCCCTTGTTTTAAGGTTTTAAATTGTTGTATACCATGGGGCAGTATCCAGCTTATGATGTTGCACTACCGGAAACTAGGTTTTGAATAACGCCCAAGAGGACAATCTAACTAAGGTTATGTCTGCACAAGTGGCTGTACATCATGCTTGCGCAACCCATTGTGCAACTGGTTGTGCATAACTCTTGTTCAACCTGAATCCGCTTGTGTAAGACATTGTGCAAGCGGTTGCATGACTGCTTGCACAACTGGTTGCACAAGTGTAATGAAAAACCACTTGCACAATGGAAAGATTCAGTGGAGCTCTGCTAGTGTTATTCCAGTTTTGGGAATGACTCTGTTGGATACTGCCTCAAACTGATGGCTTTTTAGCTAATAGTTGTTGATGAAGTAGACGAAGACGAAGAAAATGATGTGGCTTATTTTCTTATGATTATTTAAATATTTTGGATTTTCCAGAGACCACTGTAATATAGGAAGTTATGTTCAGATATTCAAATGGTTTCATGATATTAATGCTATTTCTCCTCACATGAAGGAAACATTAGGATTAAAAACATCATTTTCAGGGGTCTGTTTTTTTTAAAAAAGCGATGCATTTAGATACATTTCCACCTGACCCTTTTTAATTCGGTGACCATCTTCTGTTGATATAAGAACACCACTGTAACCAAGGCATTCATTTAACATGCCAGAAAGCCAGGCACTGCCACAGGATTTGTTTTGAGGGTGTATATTTAAATTATTGAGTGAGAGGAAAAGAGACTCCTAATCAGAGGCAGAGATAACAAGAGAGATAGCAGTATTGTAGTGAGAGGAAGAGTTCTGTTGGAAGGTCTTAGGGCAGTCTTTAGCACTCTGTGGAAACTTTCTATCTCCAGCCACCATGAATATCAAAGACAGGAGTCGAAACTAAAAATGGCTTTTGCCATAGGGCTGACTGTGTGCACTTAAACTGTAACTGGCAAGTGGCTGTAGCAGGACTTGGGAATTTACACACTGGGAATGCTGATGCTTTTGGGTTCAGAGCACGGAGGACCTAAGATAAACAAATCTGCCGGTGAGAGTGACTAGTGTTAGGTCAGGCTAAGGGTCACTGAAAGGTCAACCTGCCACGGATCTGGATAGTTTGGTTGTCTATTTACCCACTGGGAAAAGGCAGGGCATGCTGAAGCACTCTCTGATCATCATATTCATGTTTGCAGAAATGGCCTAGTGGGGGTGGGCCAAGCAAATAATCTTGATGATATCTTGTTTCTCAACACAAACAGGACTGTAGTCCATTAGAGGCTTTTGTGTGACAGCATGAACTATGATAGGTAAGTGCATATTTTATTGTATGCGAGAGGTACTTTGAGAAAGAAAGTAGGTTTAGGTACCCATAGGTTGAGGATCCTAGAACAAGGTTTTGTTTCAGAACACACACAAACATTTTGCTAGGAGGAGTGGTGAACACGAGCTGAGCACATCATTGAAATGTTTTTGGAGCATCCCAGAATTCATGTTAAAATAAATAAACCAGTCTTTGATAGTGGGGAAGGCTGGGAAAAAAAGCATACACCTAACTTTTCAACACTGGGAGGGTAAAAGGTCAGTCAAGGAGGAGTCCCATCCAAGTATCATTATACGATGGAATGATCAGTGGAACGATGGACATAAATTTACCTAATGAAGAATGGTGACATCCTCATTTGTTCACATGATAAGAATGACGTGTTAACGCAGGGATATGATTATATATCAGCAGAATATATAAAATGTTAATACAATAGCAAATTTTGTTGATTTGCAGTATTAATGAAGTATTAATTTTTACTTGGACTGATAATTTCTTCTATTTTACTTTATCTTCTGAACATTCCCAATTCATTTGTTAAATCAATAAAGTCATTGAATATCAAATAGATACAGGATCATAAAGGTGGTACCATAAATTTATAACAAAAGAATAGAAAAATAAGAAAAATAAGCAGGGCTGCTGCTTCTGTTACATTTTTTTTCTTACACACACACACACACACACACACAACCACACACACACACACACACACACGAAATGTATGTAGTGTGAGTGCACAAATAATCTTCTGCAGGCTTAGAAGAAGCTTGCACCATGCTGTTTTCAAAACCTAAACAAATATTTATTTTCCACAGCTAACAGAGCAAACCTAACCTCTTCAGATGGCCATCTGAGAGGGGATCAACTGGGTTAGGATAGAGTGCAACAGCCCCTCTGCCAGCAGTCGTGGAGGCAGTGGGAGTACATCCACCTAAGAGACTCCTGTAAATCTATCACCACTAGTAGGGAATAGTAGCCCTCAAAATGGGGTATTCTGGGGGCAAGACAGAGGCAACTTTGGGTTCACTCAGTCCAAAACCCTTCTGTTTCCCAATGAGGCCCCAGTATCAGCCCCCTTACTTGCACCAGCTCCCCATAAATTAAAAGGAGAACCACCAGGAGAAAAGTCATCAGGAACCCACCACCTCATCTCCTAGCCTGGATGTTCGTAAGCCAGCAGGACTATGAATGCCATGGTGGATCTATGGAGGATCTCCCCTTCACCCCTTAGGATTGCTCATTATCAAGGTAATGGCCTGTTTTCAATCAAGGCAAGATTGATTGGGAATTTTCAACACAGATCTGGCTAAATTTGATGATGAATGATGATGATGAATGAATTATCTTTATTCCTAAAAGTGATAAGCCATCATAATTTGATATATCTAAAATAGAATAAAATACAAATAGGACAATAAGCTAAAATGGAATAACATAAAAATAGTAAGATTAAATACAGTAAAAATGGTAAAAAGAAAATAACTAAATTTATATTAATATTTATTGAAAGGGGGCTAAAGTAAAATTTTGGAGCCTAATGAGCTGAGGTTGATCAATTCTATGAAGACCTACAACACCTTCTAGAACTAACACCAAAAAAAGATGTCCTCTTCATCATAGGGGATTGGAATGCTAAAGTAGGAAGTCAAGAAATCACCGGGATAACAGGCAAGCATGGCCTTGGTGTACAAAATGAAGCAGGACAAAGGCTAATAGAGTTTTGCCAAGAGAACACGCTGATCATAGCAAACACTCTTTTCCAACAGCACAAGAGGCGACACTACACATGGACATAACCAGACGGTCTAACAGCAGGGACCTAACAGAAGTAGAGGAGATTAAGAAGAGGTGGAAAGAATACACAGAAGAACTATACAGGAAAGATGTTAGTATCCCCGATAGCCATGATAGTGTGGTCACTGAACTTGAGCCGGACATCCTAGAGAGTGAAGTCAAGTGGGCCTTAGGAAGCATTACTAACAACAAAGCTAGTGGAGATGACAGTATTCCAGCTCAGCTATTTAAAATCCTAAAAGATGATGCTGTTCAAGTGCTGCACTCAATATGCCAACAAATTTGGAACACTCAACAGTGGCCACAAGACTGGAAAAGGTCAGTTTACATTCCAATTCCAAAGAAGGGCAATGCCAAAGAGTGTTCAAACTACCGTACAATTGCGCTCATTTCACATGCCAGCAAGGTTATGCTCAAAATCCTACAAGCTAGGCTTCAGCAGTATGTGAACCAAGAACTACTGGAAGTACAAGCTGGGTTCCAAAGAGGCAGAGGAACTAGAGATCAAATCGTCAACATTCGCTGGATCATGGAGAAAGCAAGAGAATTCCAGAAAAACGTCTATTTCTGCTTCATTGACTACGCTAAAGCCTTTGATTGTGTGGATCACAACAAACTGAGGCAAATTCTGAAAGAGATGAGAGTACCAGACCACTTTACCTGTCTCCTGAGAAACCTGTACGAGGGACAAGAAGCAACAGTAAGAACCAGACATGGAACAACCGATTGGTTCCAAATTGGGAAAGGAGTACGACAAGGCTGTATATTGTTGCCCTGCTTATTTAATTTATATGCAGAGTACATCATGAGAAACGCTGGGTTGGATGAATCACAGGTCGGAATTAAGATTGCCGGGAGAATTATCAACAACCTCAGATACGCAGACGATACCACCCTAATGGCAGAAAGAGAAGAGGATCGAAAGAGCCTCTTGTTGAGGGTGAAAGTGGAGAGTGCAAAAGCTGGTTTGAAACTCAACATTAAAAAAACGAAGATCATGGCATCTGGTCCCATCGCTTCCTGGCATATAGAAGGGGAAGAAATGGAAGCAGTGACAGATTTTATTTTCTTGGGCTCCAAGATCACGGCAGACGGTGACTGTAGCCATGAAATTAAAAGACGCTTGGTCCTTGGGAGAAAAGCTTTGGCAAACCTAGACAGCATAGTAAGAAGCACAGACGTCACCTTGCCGACAAAGATTCATATAATCAAAGCTATGGTTTTCCCAGTAGCAGCATATGGCTGTCAGAGCTGGACTCTAAGGAAGGCTGACCGCCGAAGAATTGATGCCTTCGAACTGTGGTGCTGGAGAAGACTCTTACGAGTCCCCTGGACTTCAAGGAGGTCAAATCAGTCAATCCTAAAGGAAATCAACCCTGAGTGCTCACTGGAAGGACAGATACTGAAGCTGAAGCTCAAATATTTTGACCACCTAATGCGAAGAGAAAACTCCCTGGAAAAGACCCTGATGCTGGGAAACATTGAAGGCAAAAGGAGAAGGGGACGGCAGAGGATGAGATGGCTAGATAGCATCACCGATGTAATGAATATGAATTTGAGCACACTCCGGGAGAGAGCGGAGGACAGGAAGGCCTGGCATGCTATGGTCCATGGGGTCACGAAGAGTCGGACACGACTTTACGACTGAACAACAGCAACATCTTTTCACCAGCCTACTAACTCTGCCTAATGTAAATTGTATAAAGTAAGTAAGGGCTTTTTTTTAATGGCATTTAGCCAAGTTCTGGTGCTTTAATGAATGTCGTAGCCCACAGTTGAGGATTTAAAATTTTATATGAAAAAGAACTTCATGGACTTTGTGATTCTTGTGTCCTTAAATCCTCAGATATCAGATCAGAGGTACACAAGGATCTCTTGGGGCTTTTCTACATGAGGCTGTTAATCTGCTTTGCGTACTTGCAGTTTTGTTGCAGAACTGAGACAAACACTACATGAAGAGCTTTTCCTTTCCTGCTTTTCTACTACATAACCTTTAGGTGGCACCATGGTATAGTGGAATAGCATAAATATACAAGCAGAAAAAGCATTGTCTTTAACTTTCATAAATAATACCGCATTTTCCCTGCTCTAAAAAACCCCACTGAAAGTACTCTTTAAAAACAGAAGCAAAACTGGAGGGTCATAATGTCACCTAAAGAACCTATAAACGAGCATGAGCAGGGAAGGACAAGCACACAATACAAGCCTCATGTAGAAAAGTTCTTACACTCACAGTTTCTCCGTTTATTTCAATGGAGGGATCTACTCCATATATGTAAAATAATGCATCCTTACATGAATCAATACAGAAGATATTCAGGGCACCAATGACTGCACCAAAGCTTCCACATGTCTCTTGATGATGATGACAATAAATTACAGCATCAACTATTTCTGAAAGTCTACACCACCTCACGAGAGTCATGTATGTGTGTGTGTGTTATGGGGAGAACATAGAATCATAGAGCTGAGGATCTCTTGTAGGCCACCCAGTCCAACCCCATGTTTGATGCTGGAAATCCAGAGCTAGAACATCCCCAACAGCCTCTTTGCTTAAAAACCTCCAGTGAGGGAGAGAACACCACCCCTCTTGATAATTGATTCCATTGTCAAACTGTTCTTACTATCAAGACATTTCTCCTAATGTTCAACCAAGATCTGCCATCCTGTAAGCTAAGCCTATTAGAGTTGTCTTGTCATCCAAATGCGTCTATGATATACCATAATTCCAAAACTGTCTAGCTGTGTTTTCCTAGAAGCCTCTAGCATGCAAGAAGGGCTTTTTCTTCAACATACCTCAGAGATTAGCCCTTTAAACAAGTGCAGTCAGCAAAAGGGGCCATCATCCCCTAAGCCATCATCCCCTAAGGCTCAGAGTACTTTGTCAAATATCTGCAAACATTTAGATACATAAAACTACAGCTGTCAGCTCAGCTTAACCACCGTGGTCTCTTTAGTGATGCTTTTCTCTGAAAGTTACTTACCAGAGGACAATGTTGACCAAGCAAACGAATTCCATAGGAGCTGAAGCTTGTCTCCCCTTCACCCCTACACCATGGAAGGTGTGGTAGTGTTGATTTAAATCTAATTTCCATTATTTGAGGTTAGAGTTAGGAGTTACCCGACTTCAAAACAATGAGAAGAGTTGCACGCTTGACTTCTTGTTGGTATCACCCAGGGCAGATAGGAAGAGAGAATAACAGAGACAATGGCTTATGGGGAAGAGAACTAGTCCCCCTTTTGGGGAGTCTGTCATAGAAGCCTCTCTGTCCTTATCCCTACCATGCTGAATGAGAACTTATAACACCCTACTGATCACAGTAAAATTATTGCAGATAAGCCTGGTGTGGGGAATCTGTGGCCCTCCAGATATCATTGAACTCCAACTCCCATTGAACTCCAACAGCCCCAGCCAGCATGGCCAATGGTCAAGCATGATGGGAGTTGTAGTCCAGAAACATCTGGAAGGCCATGGGTTCCCCACCCTGGCAATAAGCTCTGCTCCAGTTTATGGAAAGTTAGGAATCACTATATTTCCAGAGGTCAGATACCATTTCTGAGGCATTCACACATGACAGGCCAGGTTGAAGGTTTTCCTATGAAAGGAAGAGAGACCTAAATGAATTTTCTGATGGCTAATTTGGAAAAAAGAAGACAGTTGACAAAGTAGGTCTTTGAAGAGGTATTCTGATGGTTGTGTATATTTCATGTCAAGCTTTTAGGCCAGGGATGGGCACAAGATCGATCTCCAGAAGTTTGGGACTTCATCTCCCAGAAGCCCCTGCCAGCATGGCCAATGGTCAGAAATGCTGGTAGTTGAAGTCCAAATCCAGCCCCTGACACCTTCTCTGGAATAGAGTTTGGTCTTCCTTGGCATGAAAAAGGTTCAACACCCCTGCACTAGGGTGCTTTGTTTTACACAAAGAAGTGCCTTAGTTATAATTGTTAAATGTTATCTAGTTAAATGCCCTATTTCTGGGAGGGGGTTAATTAAGGGGTGGTGGGGGTGGGACTGTTGAGTATATTCCATGTCCAGCCTCTAGGGGCCTTCTGATCTCTCTGACCAGTTTGCAAGATCAAAACAAGCCACCATTAAACAACCCCTTAGTTGAGGGTTGTTTAACCCTCCAACAAGCCATGCAGCCCAGTTTCGGATGACACGATAAGCCAGGCAGTGATTATGCAGATCACACCTGGCAGATGCCGTGGCTCACAACAAGCCATGGTGGCTTTAAGGCAGGGTGGCTTGTTTGGGTTGTGCGAAGCAGCCCGTTGTTTATATCGGTTGAGAACAAAGCAACATGCCTGCTTCATAAAGGGGTTACCACAGTGCTGTCACCAGGACACACAGACAGAAGAGTTATGGAGAAATCTTTTTTCATTTTTGAAGTTCCTTTAAAAAATTCTACTGCTACCTAACACTGTGAACAAAAAGGCCAGTAACACTGTTTTGATTTATGACTATCAGAAACTGTGGCAGGAAGCTGCCTCCATCACAATAACCCCAAACTCCACCTTAAGTCAACAAGCCATTGAAACAGAAGGCTACAAGGCCTTTGCACGGCCTGGTATTGTACACCCTAACCAACCCATGTATTACGTAGAAAGGAAAATAGTGTGACGGTTCTTTTCCGATTGCAAGCAGATTAGCCATCCCTCCACTGTTTCCCCCTCCTTCTCTATTTTGTTTTGCCAATAACATTAAAAGGTTGTTATAGCCTTCTGTTGAGTTGTGTGTGGGTTTCTTTCTTTTTGGCTTCGCTGCAACCATTCTGAGCTGTGATGTGAACACATCTGTTGAATTCTTAATAGTGCGGTTAAGAAAATGTTAGAGTTTTTAGAGCTGATGGATAGTTTTATTATTGAAACGTAACTTTTCTGTCTTTCTTTGTAATTCCAGGACTAAGAGACTTAATT
This sequence comes from Heloderma suspectum, assembly GCF_057233095.1. Classification (NCBI taxonomy): domain Eukaryota; kingdom Metazoa; phylum Chordata; class Lepidosauria; order Squamata; family Helodermatidae; genus Heloderma; species Heloderma suspectum. The sequence goes on along the minus strand of NC_139461.1, from coordinate 79,491,413 downwards.
GAAGGAAATGGCATTTGATATGAAGGAGGGAATTTCACCAGGATACAGGCACTGCATGCGTACCTTATTTGGGCCAATATTAGTATTACGAAACATGGGCAATCTTTTATTTTTGGCAAATTATGCAATGAAAGACAGTCTACCCACTACACTCCTTATTAAGCAGCGTTCTTGCATGGATTTGTATTTAAATGGTGCTGAGAAAGTGGGTAAGGAGCATGAGCAAAGGGCTGGATGCACCTGATCTCATCTGATCTCGTCTGCTAAGCAGGGCCAGCCCTGGTTAGTACTTGGATGGGGGACCGCCTGGGAATCAGGCTTCCTGCACTGATCAGGGGGTTGGACTCGATGGTCTTGTAGGCCCCTTCCAACCCTATGATTCTATGAGATCTATGAACAGGACATGAGCAACATCAGATAGAAGTGTTCATGTGTAACGTACAAGCACACTTGTGGATCTGTACCCCAGTTCATTCCCAGGCCTAGAGCACATAAACTCTTTATTCTCTTTTATAGTAGTAGTAGGTAGTTGCTAGTTTTATTAAAATAAAGTACAATCAAGACTAAATTTCTCAGTAATCTACAGTTTGGTTTGCTAAAAATATAAAAATATTTATATGCACCATAGAAGTCAAGTTGCTGCTATCTTTTCGTAATGCTTGTTTTAAGATGTCACATTAATATCTGGAAGATCTAGCTGAGATGTTTTCCTCTCTCTCCGTTCATGGGGAAAGACAGTAGGGAAGACATCAACCAATTGTAAAAGGTACCAACTATAACCACTGCAATGTTATGCTTTCTTGCTTGGGAGTAGGGTCCCACTAAATGCAATGGGACTTTCTTCTGAGTAAATCACTAGACATGATTAATAAATTGAAGCTGAATTGACCCTCTGTCATGTGTGTATTGCTAGATGAAAAATGTCCAAAGAAAGGGATTGCAAAAGTAGTTGGAATTCCTTGACATTCAAGGAATGTCATATGGGATCCTTGCCTGAAAGATTCTGTACATTTTTTAAACAGTGCAGCCAAAGAACTGTCAAGTAAAATCTGAAATATTTTAGATCATATTTAACAAAGCTAGGAGATAGTCTTGAGTTCCAATGTTTTGCTCTTTGGAATTCTATAAAGCAATAGCATTCTGAATTAAAAGAACATTATTATATCTATGGAGTGTTGAAGTTTTGGAAGAAGAGACCATATTTGATAATAAGTGGTATCTCTCTAAATAAGGGACAACTGGAAACCATTTTTATTTCCTTCTTGGATCCACCATTTTGAATGTGAAGAGGTAGCAGAGAAATCTTGCAAGGTAAAACTAAAAATGTATCACCCATTTCCCAAAGTTAGGTTGCTTGAATCTAAGAGCAACCTGTCCATCATAACTGTGAATGTGAAAAGAAAAGCCAGTTCACTATCACAGCCTTCCTCAACCTTGTGCCCTCCAAATGTTTTGGACTTCAACTCCCATTAGTTCCAACCAGCATGGCCAATGGTCAGGAATCCTGGGAGTTGTAGTCCAAAGGTTTAGGAGGGCACCAGGTTGGGGAAGGCTGCTCTAGCATATTTAATGAATACAGGCATGCATGGAATATGAAAGAGGGATATTCTATAATGGAAAATGTGGACAATTAAACTAAATGGGGGTGTTTCTCTACCAAATACCCCTAAAATGTACAACTGAAAAGTGAAGTTGAATGCTTTAGCTGAGCAGAACTATAGTAAATATCAGAGACTCCAGATCTGTTGCAGAACTTTTTTTATTTTAAAAAGGCAAAGGCATGATTTTCTCTAAAATAATTTTTAGCGAGTCAACATGCTTTTCGGCTTGGATCCAGGATCTCCATTCCTCGAGAAGAAGGGTTCCACTTGCAGAAGTTTCCTCTGCCCAATTTTTGGAAATCTCTCCCTCACCTGATACCACCACTCACCCTAATCAGCAGGGTCTCCTGACTTTCTGTGTAGCATTTTTAGGGGTCTGGAAAGGCTGCTGTGGAAAGGAGGGAACTCTACTTCTGCCAGTGCAGTTGATCCAATGTAAATATGGATCCAACTTGTAGTCTTACATTACTTGCAGAAGAAACAGGGTGTAAGCTAGGGTCTGGCAAAATGCCCTACATTTAAAATGAAGACACTGCTTGACTTGACAGATTGAAGCATACTTAAATCCATTGATTTCAATGGAAATTAAGCATGCTTAGTCGTGTGTTGGATTGTGGACAGGATGCTTCCAGTTGGAAGATGCTTTGGGTATCCAGTGCCTTAATTTCATGCACCTGATACCTACAAGCCATATAGATGCTGTGTCAATTCTTGTGTTGAATCATAAAAGGTCAAGTGGCAGACCAAGTGGTCATTACAGGTATACCTAGGTCTCAAGATGGTAGTCACTGGCTCCCTGCTTTTTTTTTTTAACTTTGTTTTTTTTAAAGGAAAAAAATCAAACATTGAATGTAGATTCCCCCAGCTAGTTGTTGAATTTTTGGGAGACAGCCTCTGAATGAGCTGTTGATAGCTGCACAACAGCTTCAGGCCTATATCTTACAGCAGCCTTCCCCAATATGGTGCCCTCCAGATGTTTGGGCCTAGAATGCCCATCAATCCCAACAAGCATGGCCAATGGTCAAGGATGATGGGAGTTGTAGGTCAACATATCTGGAGGGCACAAAGGTTGGGAAAGGCTGCTGTAAGCATTCACAAGATCTCCTTTGAGTGCACAGAGACCCCAGTGGGGAGATTATGGGCAAATATTCACATTGCCTACACATGGCCCCTCATGTGGGATCCTTCAGATTTCTCTTCTGTCTCCTCCTCCTGTCCCCTGTTCTGTTCAAATAGATTGCAGCATCACCCAGGTGCATTGTAGACTATTTTGGTGGTGGTGAGCGGGGAACACAAGTGTTTAGTGATTGGGTAAGGATTATTTTAGTAGTAGGTCTTAAAATGACTGGGTCCTTTGTGTATTAAATGTTTTATATAAAATTGTATATTCTTTTTTTAAAGGTGGTTACCAATACTCAGCTTCTGTAGAGAGGCTGGATTATAAATCTAAAACAAATAAATAAGAGCACCTCACTACTTGATGCATTTGCCAAAAGCTCTTAATTTCAGTCTCTTCTGTGTCCTTGATTCAGTTACAGAATGGAGGGGCAAGCGATGCATGTTACTTGAAGTAAATGTCAGCGTTCCCACTGATTCTAATAGAATTGCATGCCTCATTTTCTAACAAGTGGGCCTCTATTATGACTAAAACAGAAGGCCGCAAATTTAGTCAGTTTGTATCTTCTGCAAGGATTTGATGGTGCTAATGAGCAGAAAGTCCTTGATGCTTGTGACATCATGGATAAGAAAGTGGAGAAAGCAGCAGATGTCTGACCTTGCCTATCTTGTTACTACTCTTTTGCTGCTGTAGTGAATAACATCTTTTCAAGGTTTCAATACCAAAAATAAGAAAGAGACAATAACCAGAAAATTATGTAGAAGTCAGAATCTTCAAGGTATCATTTTGGGCACTTAGGTAGCACAATTTCCTAGTGAGTTCATAGCAAGGAAGCAAAAAAGGGTGGGGTGGGGGAGTCCGGAGATGAAATGTGGAAAAAGAAAAGCAGTCATTAAAAATGGAGGGTAATATGAAAAGAGTTCAGCTCCACATTTACTTTGGATAGAATCAGACAACCCTCATACGTAGGGTAGCCATCTAAAAACTTAGTCCATTCTCTTTCCTTTCCAGCCATGCAGTAAGAGTTCTCATGCTCAGTTGGCATTGGATAATTTTCCAACAGAATAAACAATGTATTGCAGTGATTTATATTCTATGTAATGCGCCTAGAAGCCCTTTTGATCCTTTCAAGGTTTCAAAAATTGTCACTATCCCCCTAGATACTGATAACAAGCAGCTATATTCTCTGCTCCAGATCCTCACCTCCTAGATGCTCCTCACCTCCAATCTGCACTAGGGCCCTTTTGTGTGTGAGGCAATGCAGTGTTGGTGTTTTTTTTAAAACACAGTCACTGCTCTGGGGGCTACATGAATGAATATAGTGCAGTATCCATTGGCCTTTAAAGTCCTAAACGGCTTGAGACCAGAATTTCTAAAGGAATGTGTCCTCCCATAGATACCTGCTTGGAGCCTTCGGTCATCTTCAGAGGCCCTGCTCCAGGTACCCTCACCAAAGGAAACTAGGTGGGTGGCTACAACAGAAAGGGCCTTCTCAGTTGTGGCACCTCATTTATGGAAAGCTTCCCCAAAGAGGTTTGCCTGGTGCCCACATTGTTATCTTTTTGGAACCAGGAAAAGTCTTGAAGACCTTCTTTTCTCCCAGGCATTTTAGAGTTTGGGGTTATTGTTTTTTTAGATTCTATGGCTGTTTTTATATAAAGATATAAGAAATGTGGAAAAAGAAAAGCAGTCATTAAAAATGGAGGGTAATATGAAAAGAGTTCAGCTCCACATTTACTTTGGATAGAATCAGACAACACTTATATGTACCGTAGCCATCTAAAAACTTAGTCCATTCTCTTTCCTTTCCAGCCATGCAGTAAGAGTTCTCATGCTCAGCTCAGTTTTTATATAAAGATATAAGAATATAAGATTCTTATATCTTTATATAAGAATATAAAGATATAAGATAAAATAATAAAACATCATGTTAAAACAATTAAAACATTTCAAAGAAAAAACCATTCCTGATTTCAGAACCAGCCAGAACTCTAAAGGAGCTATCCAAGTGCTGAATCCTATCCCCAAAATAGGTTCAGCACCTTAGATAGTTCCTTTAGAGTTCTGGCTGGTTCTGGCTGAAACCCTGAATGGATTCACAGGCCCACTGAAATCAGAGCCATTGGAGTCTATGTAATAAAGATTATGAAAAGTGTTCTTGGCAATAGCCACTATCAGCTTATTTTGGAGACTTCCAAGACTCCAAAATCTGTTCATATAGAGATATTTCAACCCTGCCTATCACAGGCACACTCACCCCTTCCAAACAGTAGTGCAGTGAAGCTATTTTAGATTCTGGACTTAGAAGTCTTATTTGGTGTGATGCAGGGGGAAGTTCTTCAGATGGCAACTCGTATTCCTTCACTTATTTCAAAATGTGGTAAGCCAGCCCTGCTACGTTTGGGGCTCATCCTGCTGAGTGGGCCCCCAGACAGACACCCCAAAGTCATGTCCTGACAACACCATGCCTCCAAAGCCTGGGATACCCTTGGGCCTGCATCAGCCCAATCTTGTCCAGACTGAACTTAAGTCTGCTGCTTAAATGAATGTCCAGTCATTTCAATCCACAAATGAAAAGAAGGCTAATGAGATGTGAATACATTTGCTCACATTGATCCTTTATTTTTCTTGCCCCTCCCCTACTGTCTCGTCCTTTAGTAACAAAATCTAGGCTATAAGCATCTTGGGGCAGAGACCTGTCTTTTTATTTATGTTATTCTGTAAATTATTCCATAAAGTGCAATGTACAGTAATGATGCTATCTAATATTTTCTCCAAGCATTTGTCTACAAATGAGTACATCAAGGCAGGATACCCTGATAATGGCATTTATAAACTTCAATGCATTTACAAATCATGGTAATTACATATATTTCAGGTACTCAATTGCAACCCTTAGGGACTAATGTTTTCAAAACATGTATTGTGCTATACTGATACGTTGTAAAAATAGCATTTTCTTTTAAACCTTCCTTTATTTTTGATTGTCTGCATAATGTATTAACAACAATAAAGTCTGAGACATTTTTACAAGAAAGAGACCTTCCCATATTTCTACAGGCTATTCCAGTGTGCGGCTCAACAACCTTATCAAAGGTTTACAGCTGTGAAGAAAGCCTCCTGAGAAAGCAGAGTGGTTGAAATATAAAGTGCTATTTATAACAGGGACAAAAGAGCATTCAGGGACACTGGTCTTGGTACACAAGCAGCAAACTGGACTCTAAAGAGAATGAGATGCAGTTGCAGACTGGCAGAGAGAGAGGTGGACACATGTGAAGGTTAAATTTTCCAAGATTATCTCCACCACTGTAGGAACATGTTAGTTCGAATTGAGGCTCTAGGATTCCTATGAAAATCCCAGAGCCACAAAATGTTTGACCATAAATGCTCATCTAGTTTGCTCATTCTACTGTGAATCAATTTTGGCTTGTGTAAGGTACTTTTTCTAAACTATGAATTTAAAGTTCAAAAGAAACCTTAGGCTGTTTCTTATTCAGATTCAGAAGGAAGCAACAGTGAGATTTGTATGTGTAAATCCATATGATTTCCCTCCCTCTCTTCATAATACTGTACCTTGGAGTAACACAACACAATTGTTTGGCAGTACATCCAGGACTGACAAAATACATGGCATAAATCATGGAAATCACCACCACAAGATGTGGCAATGGCTACTAGCCTAAATGGTTATTAGTCATAGAACCTGTGAGAAAATGTTGCAGTATTGAATGCTCCCATTTAGGACACTTAGGACAACCAAAATGTTCAAGGGGCTAAACCTCCCACCCCCAAGGAAAGGCTACAACATCTGGGACAGTTTAGCTTAGAAAAAGGCCAGTAAGGGGAGACATGATAGTGGTGTACAAAATTATGCGTGGTGTGGAGAAAGTGGATAGGGAAACATTTTTCTCCCCCTCTCATAATATTAGAAGCCAGGATCATCCCATGAAGCTGGCTGGTGGGAGATTCATGACAGATAAAAGGAAGCATTTCTTCACACAGTGCTAGGGATGTACAAAAGTCCCTTACCTGAACCCAAAACTTGATTCGCGGTGGGGGAGAGGCGCACCGTCCCTCACCCTGAAATTCTGGCCGGGATGGAGGCGCCCCGTCCCTCCCGCCGCGAATCCTGGCCGGCCGGGACACAAATGGCGGTGGCCGTAGCCGCCGCCGTTTGCGTCCCTGCAGTCAGCCGTGATAGGCTACGTAAATGCCGAGATAGGCTACGCTATTTGCATTCCCCTTATTTTTGCCGTAGTCTACGTAAATGTTTACGTAGACTACACGTGCCAAAATAAGGAATGCAAATGGCGGCACCCATGGGCGCCGCCATTTGCATACGCGCAGTTTCCCCCCCCCACTCAGCCGTGATAGGCTACGTAAACATTTACGTAGCCTATCACGGTGTTTTTTAAAAATCTAGCCGTGATAGGCTACGTAAATCTTTACGTAGCCTATCATGTTTTTGTTTTTTGTTTTTTTTAACTTGGAAATGGCAGCGGAGGCAGCCGGTCGGAAGACCGGCCGCTGCCACCGCCACCGAACTGCCGCCGAACCGCTGCCGGAGCCGCCGCTGCCAGGGACATTCGCACAAGGTAAGTCCCGTCCTGGGGGGGCAGGGGGGGCAGACCGTTTCGCCACCAATTTTGGGGGGCCGAATGCGCTGGCATTCGGCCTCCCCAAGATTCATGGCAAAATTCTCTGACATCCCTACACAGTGCATAGTTAAATTATGGAATTAACTACCACGAGATGGAGTGATGGTCACTAACCTGGATGGCTTTTAAAAGGTGATTAGACAAATTCATGGAGGATAAGGCTATCAATGGCTCCTACTCACAATGGCTATATATTACCTCCAGTAGCAGAGGAGTGTGCCTCTGAATGCCAGTTGCTGGGGAACGGGTTGGTGGTATTGTTCTCATGTCCTAATTGTGGGTTTCTCGCAGCACTTATCTGGCCACTGTGTGAATAGAATGCTGAACAAGATGGTTCCTTGGTTTGAGCCAGCATGGCTCTTCTTATATTCTTCCTACACCATCACTCTAACCGATTTCCACTGCATTTCATTGCCACTAAACAATTCTTTTGAGTGTTGAGGGGAAACCCTGCCAGACCGACTAACTGGAGTTCTCTCTTTGCTCACAAACAGGTATAGTCCCCAAGGCCATGCCTACCTTACTTTTCCTCTCCTACAGTTCCATAATTGCATGCTCATCAAGACGATGCATGTTTCATTCACTGTGACTGAATCTGTGGCACAACTCCCAGCAGCTTTCCCTGAAGCCAAGACTAAAGTTAAGAACTAACCTTTTTACTCTCTTTCACACACATATTGAAGATAAGGAAAATGCCTTGGGAGGAAAAGGAAGGGGGGAGGGGGGAATAGAAAAATGTGGAAAGAAACAGTGTTAAGCAGCAAACCCTAAGAAAACAGAGGAAAAGACAGACTAGGGGTGCAATCCTATGTATGTTTAGACAGAAAAAAAGTCCTACAACTCCCAGCATTCTCCAGACAGCCATGCTGGTTGGAAGATGCTGGGAGTTGTAGGGTTTTTTTCTGTCTAAACATGCATAGGTTTGTGACCCAGATGGAGGGGGAAGGCTAACAGAGACGTATACAGATGCACTGTCTGGCTCAACTTGAGGGCTTGGCTCTACTGAATGTCCTCACTCGTATCGTAAGAGCCAAGGACAAAGTGAACTGTAGAGAATGTTCATGTACTTGACTACTGGGCCAGAATATATCTTCTGTCCCTGTCAAACCATCAGCCCTGTAACACTTGACCCTCCTGCTGACATTGCTTATGTAGCTAGACAGCTTTCAGCTCTGCATTCATCTTTGCTATGTTTAGTTTGCTTGCAAAGAATAGATGGAAACCTGGAGCTAAGTTGGAGAAGACAGAGTGCTTGATCTACGTTTCAGCTGCTGTCACTGTCCCTTATGGCTAGATGTTTGGTTTAGTGTGCTGGTGACACAAAATACCATCCACTAACATCAAAAGCATCCACAAAGCTCACTCAACAATTAGTAAAATGATTTTGACCAAAAAAGGAGAGAGGAAGTCATAACTACAAAAGACAGTATGGCCAGTGAATGATGATGGAGTCACTTGGATGCCTTTGTTTCCATCTGCAATCATATAACTATAGAATCATAGAATAGTAGGGTTGGAAGGGGCCTATAAGACCATCGAGTCCAACCCCCTGCTCAATGCAGGAATCCAAGTCAGAGCATCCCGACAGATGGCTGTCCAGCTTCACCTTGAATGCCTCCAGTGTGGGAGAGCCCACCCCCTCCCTAGGTCATTGGTTCCATTGTTGTATTGCTCTAATAGGAAGTCCTGATGTTAATAGTCCTGATGTTCAGTGGAATCTGGCTTCCTATTCCGTGTCCTGCACTCTGGGATGATCGAGAAGAGATCCTGGCCTCCTCTCTGTGACAACCTTTCAAGTACTTGAAGAGCGCTGTCATATCTCCCCTTAGTCTTCTCTTCTCAAGGCTAAACATGCCCAGTTCTTTCAGTCTCTCCTCATAGGGCTTTGTTTCCAGTCCCCTGATCATCTTCGTTGCCCTCTTTTGAACCTTCTCCAGTTTGTCTGCATCCTTCTTAAAGTGTGGCACCCAGAACTGGACACAGTACTCCAGATGAGGCCTAACCAGTGCTGAGTAGAGGGGAACTAGTACTTCCCGGGATTTGGAAGCTATACTTCTGATAATGCAGCCCAAAATAGCATTTGTCTTTTTTGCAGCTGCATCACATTGTTGGCTCATATTCAGCTTGTCATCTACAACAATTCCAACAGCCTTCTCGCTTGTAGTATTGTTGAGCCAAGTATCCCCCATCTTGTAACTGTGCATTTGGTTTCTTTTCCTAGGTGCAGAACTTGGCATTTATCCCTGCTAAATTTCATTCTGTTGTTTTCTGCCCAGCACTCCAATCTATCAAGATCACTTTGAATTCTGTTTCTGTCTTCCAGGGTATTAGCTATCCTGCCCAATTTTGTGTCATCTGCAAATTTGATCAGCATTCCCTGCACCTCCTCCTCCAAGTCATTAATAAAAATGTTAAAGAGCACTGGGCCCAGGACTGAGCCCTGCGATACCCCGCTCATTACCTCTCCCCAGTTTGAGAAGATCCCATTGATAAGCACTCTTTGAGTCCAATTCTGTAGCCAACTGTGGATCCACCTGATTGTTGTTTCATCTAGCCCACACTGAGTTAGTTTGCTCATCAGGGTTTCATGGGGCACTTTGTCAAAAGCTTTGCTGAAGATGAGGTATATTATGTCCACAGCATTCCCACAGTCCACAAGGGAGTTTACTTGATCAAAAAATGAGATCAGATTCGTCTGGCATGATTTGTTCTTGACAAGTCCATGTTGGCTTCGAGGAATCACTGCATTGTTTTCAAGGTGCCTACAGATGGATTGCTTTATAATCTGCTCCAGAATTTTCCCAGGGATTGATGTCAGACTGACTGGTCTGTAGTTCCCAGGTTCCTCCTTTTTGCCCTTTTTGAAGATAGGGACAACATTACCCTCCTTCAATCATCTGGCACTTCACCCGTCCTCCATGATTTCTCAAAGATAATAGTGGTTCTGAGAGTTCTTCTGCCAGTTCCTTTATTACTCTAGGATGCAGCAGAGTACATCATATGTGGCAGTGAAGCTTCCAACCCCGATAAGTTAGAGTGGCTGGTTTGGTGGCATAGAAAGTTCAGTTGCTTAGGGAACAATGAGTTTGCAGTTTTGTGAGGGAAGGAACATTGTCAGTTTGGCTAGGATTAAAAACCTCACACAGAAGATGGGTGGGGATCAGAAAGAGATCTTGGGAGATAAGGAAGCAAAGGAACAAGGAGCCAAGAGGCAATAAGGCTGAAGGAAGGGTACAGAGTAGACAATGGACTGAGAAAAAGAAACTGAAAGACAAGGTGGAGAATAAGGCTTGAGGAAAAGGGAAGAGGGCATGGGGAATCTGGGCAAGAGGGCACTAATTACAAACTGTAGAAACTTCTCAGCACTAAAGATTAGAATTGCCTGAATAGTATGGGAGAGGAGTGCTAGGGACACTACTCCAGGCAGGAAGAGACTAAAAGAAGTGAGGTAAATTAAGCAGTAGGCTTAAAAGTGGGGTCCTAAGGAAACAAATGGGTAGTAATGACATAGAGTTAAAGAAGAGAGGAGCCAAAGAGAAAGAAGGACTGGGGCAAAACTTTACAAAAGAGGCTGGATACAATAAGGGGTGAAGGAAGTGGACAAGCAAAGGAGAGAGGTAAGGAACATAGTGTTTCTAAGTCTACTTGTGGTCAACTTATGGTCCTCCAGATGTTTTGGCCAACAACTCCATCACTCCTCACCATTGACTATGCTGGCTAAGGCTGATAGGAGTTGTAGCCAAAACATCTAGAGGACCAAAAGTTGCCTACCCTTGGTCTTGAGTTTAGACCTTGATGGGGAAATTCTGCTTTCACTGTTGGTCTGTGACTTGGGAACCCTAACTGAACCAACATGCAGTGGGAGTGGTGGTGGTAAGATATACTGATTTGAAATTACCAGCCATATTTCTATTGTGTGACATTCACAGATGCTGTAAGAAAGCACTATCTTTTAGCAGTGCTTGGAACAGCTGCTTGGCATGCAGATGTTCAAAAGGCAAAGCCACCCTCATCACTATGCCAGGAAAATCCCACCTACTGAATTTCTTCCTGCCGTGTACTTTTTAGAGGCACAGCACAGGACACCTTCTGGAAGAAAAGGTGGCAAAGCAAATTATATTGTTCTTGTTCTCTTTGGGACATTTGGCTCACCTAGGCATTGCCTTCTTTTAGCTCATACATTAGACAAAAGAATCTCTTGCATGCAACAGTTTGACTGATGAGTGTGCATGGGAGACAGGAATAATTCACCTGCTATCCAAACCCCCACCCACCCCAATTTCTGGCTCAGAATATCTCTGAGCCAGAGAAAGACAATGTTCGAGCAAACATAATTCAGAATGAAATCAAAGGACTTGGAGACCAATTTAGTTACCTTTGCATTTTACCTTGCCTGGTAGGCAGCCCCAATGTGCTGAGAAAATACTTGGATAGGGCCTTTACTGCCCATTATTTGCTTAGCAATAATCTCTCTGCATCATATGCCTGTTGGTGAGAACTCTACCTTAAAAAGCAAATAAAAGGCCTCTGGACAGTGACCCTCAAAGGGCTGGGTTTGCTAATGGCACTGAGCACAGATACAAGATGGCCTAACAATTTAACTGGATGCAGACTAAATACCATTGTGCATACTCACTTGTTCTCTTCCATCCATGATTTCACACCAACAAAATGCCTGTCACAATTATGCATTTGCAGAAGAAGATCCTGTGAGAGCCAGCGTGGTATAGTGCTGAGAGTGTTCGACTGGGGCTGGGGAGGCCCTGGGGAGTTCAAGTCTCCAGTCGCCCATGAAGCTCACTGGGTGACTTCAGGTCAGTCTCTGACTCTCAGCCTAACCTACCTTACAGGGTTGTAGTGAAGAAAAAATGGGGGGGGGGGAAGAGGACCATGTATGCTACCTTGGGCTCCTTGGAGGAAAAGGCAGGATATAAATGTAACAAATAAATACATACATATATTATAGCAGGGGTCCCCAACCTTTTTTTGGACCTATGGGCACATGGGAAGTTGAGACCATGCTGTGGGCATCACCACAAAATGCCTAATCAGTGGGTCACCGCTTTGGCTTCTACATGTCGCGTTTATGGAACTTAGAGCATTTCTACACAAGGCTTTTATTGTGCACTTGTGATTGGTCACTCATGTTGTTTTGTGGGCCCTTTACATGACGTTATCAATATTTAGGGCTCCTCCCATCCCTTCTGGTGATTATAGTGGTTTAATTATCTACGGGAAAAATGTGATAAGGGGCTGACTTCAAAGTGCAATAACTTTCTGGTGAAATTCTGGAGTCATGCTGTATTGCAGCACCATCTAGTGGCTGTATAATGAAACAGATAAAGCTTGCCCAGAAAGAAAGAAAAACAGATGAAACCATGTGAAAAGGAGCCGATCTTAATCCTGCAAGGAAGCCAGAAGCAGAAGCCCTGGTAAGGATGCAGGATTTTAGCCTGGTGTAGAATGCTCTTAGGTTGCGTCTTATTCAGCAAAAAGTTTTGTTTCATGTCTATTGGGCACTGCAACATCTCTTTAATAAGGGATTGTCTAATTTGGCTAATTGCTGGTGGTCTAATGTAGCTAATGCTTCTTTTAAACATATGTTTTGGTAATGTCCGATAGTTGTTTCTTTTGGGGAGGAGGTTATTACACAGATAAATTTTGTACTGGAATAGTCTTTAATATGCACAGATGTAATGCTCTTTTAAATTATTTACCTGCTTCATGGAAATTAACAAATGGTCAGTGTAAATGGATTCTGTGCACCCTTTTGACAGTTAAAAGACTGATGTTACAACACTGGAAGGATAAATACTTACCTCCTATAATGCAACGGATTGAGGACCTTACACCGTTTTCAATATTTGAAAGGGTGGCATATAGACGCCACCTTCAAATGGATACTTATTTGGATATTTGTCCACTTGTTGAAAAGTATAATTGCTCATGTATAATTGCTAGGAAGCTGTATGTATTTCATACAAATCCATGTATGTATATTAAAAATGGCATGGGCGCCATTGGAAGTGTGCCATGGCATCCTCAGGCACTGTGTTGGGAAGCCTGTATTATAGGGATGATGGGAGTGGGAATGAAGTACGGTCACTGTGCTTCAGCACAGAGGGAATTGGGGATCATTCTTCCCCCCTGGTGATCTCCATGCAGGGGCGTTGCTAGGCTTGGGTTCCTGGGGCTCCAGCCCCGAAACTATTTCCTAGAGCCCTGGCTCTATTCTCCAGAGCATTGAGTGTCCACATTGGTGCCAAAGGAAGATGTGTGTGTGGCTCTTGAAAAAAACCTACCAGCCACTCTTCTTTGTTGCATTTTTTCACACCAAAGAGGAACTACTGATTTGGGGTGGGGTGCAAGTTAATTGAAGAGTTTATTTTGAAGTGATCTGGATGAGAAATTAGTTGGCTGTCTGCACGCTCTGTGAAATTAAATAAAACATAAATCCTAGTAAATATTTCTGAATTTGCCTTTTTAGATATAAATTAGCATATGCAAATTTTGTGAAGACTTATGGCCTGAGCCCAAAATCTTTTAACACCCCTGCCTCTGTGTCTGGTATAATTGTTAAGTGTTGCTCCCTTTCAATTGTATCTCAGGCTATGGCCCATTGAATTCAATAAGGGAATTAATAAGTGAGCTAGACCCAACTTGCATAGCCCTCTACTGGGTTCCACTTGATATGATGCTAATATAATGAAATTATGGATCTGCTTATTGTATGTATTTGTAACCTGGTTTGAATACTTATATTCTAGGACCAACATCACAAAAAGTTGTTGATGTCTTCATACCAGAAATCTGCCCATTTCTCTTCCTGCTCCATCAGGGCTCTTTGCCTTTTTCAATGGGTGCAACTTTCCCATCACTGTAGCCCCATACAGGGAAAAGTGTTAACCTGTTGAATTTCTGCCTGCCACACAGCTGTCGAAGAGATAGAAACCCTATCAGATTGGGGAAGGGGGGAATGTGGCAATCTTATCCAAAGAAATATAACTATTCTGTACAATCTGTTCACATTGTTGTGTGTGAGGCAATGTCATACGTTTGTGATTTTCAAGGTAACATTTAAAACATTTGAGAATGCTTAAAGAACCAAGAATACATTAGGATTAGGAATAGTCTCTCATGTGACAATGATGGAGGCGGGGGGAGAAAAGGGGGGCAAAGTGAATATTTAGATGGAGCAGCAATGCAAACTTACCTTCAGTTCACTTTAAAAGCCTAGTAAATCATTACACTTTTTTATTATTTACCTGGTACAAAATTCTCTAGTGGAGGAGGGGGGCGCACAACCCTCTGAGGGTGCATTCTTTCTATTTTTTAGTGTCTTGCTCAGCGCTTTTTCTGAAACTCAGGATAACCCAGTGAACATGTTCCACTAATATGTTCATAAATTAGAAATATTGGAAGGTTGAGGTTTGGCGGTACGCTGGGGTTGTTTCGTAAGGCTCAGTGTGCTAATGCCAGGTGGGAATTTTGAGGAGGGAGGTAATTCTCGCACAGCTTGAGGAAGACAAAGGTTGCATTTACACCTGGCCAGAAGGTTTAATCATCTACTATTTCCAAACATTGCAGGCTAACAATCTGCTGTGTCTGAGATCATAAAATATATCACAAAGTGGAGACAGAAGAATTGGGACTCAGTTGACCAGAGTTTATCTTTTCAGATGTGCAAGCCAGTTGGGAAATTCTTGTCCAACTTTGCAAATGCTACCTATACCAGATAGATTAGATATAGATATAGATATAGATATACATATACATATAGATGATACAGATGATAGATATAGATGATAGATAGCAGATATAGATGATAGATATAGATATAGGAGAGAGAGAGAGAGAGAGCATTGTAAGGACAAATATACCAATAGATATATCTTTAGAAAGAGAAAAGGCAGAAATATATATGCATGAACAACATGTGTATCAAAATACGCTAACTGGTCATTCCCCAAAAGGGAGCCTCTTTTAGGTTGTGTATACATGTGAAGGGATTTGTCTTGCCCAATAATGATAAAATCTGAAGACTGGGATTTTTCAGTAGCTCTTTAGAATTTCAAAATACCACCAAGACCTCTCACGTTTTTCGATGGCGTGTATGCACTATACATCACTGGCAGGCAGTGATTGGTTCCACCAAATACAACTTGTGTTCTATCCAGTAGTTCCCTATCTGTAAAATGGGAGTGTAAATATATTAAAGATAAGAAGGTGTTCCAATGCTTTCAGGCTGGATTACATGCCTAAAGTAGCTAGATAGATTTGGACGAGATAAAAATATCTGTTGCATGTTATTTGTTCTTACACCACCATACAGTATTTGCTGAGATCCAGGGCCTTCCTGGACTATCAGTTATAGCACAATAATGATGTGTGTGTGCTTATTTATTGTACAGGATCTATATATCTTCAGCACTTCTGTTCTTGGGGGGATGTCACATTTTCACAGCACTCAAACTGCAATATCTTGGTGCTGGGAAACTGTGATTCTTCTCCCAGCTAACAGGATGCTGGACAAATACCATTGTGCATGCTCACTTTCTCTCTAACACCCACTATTTTATACCACCAAAATGCCTGTCATTATGATGCATCTGGGCATTGGTAGAGGACAACTTTGTATATTACAGGGTTGCTGGGGTTGGAAATGAAATAGTCTCTGTGCTTCAGCAAAGCATCTGATGAAGTCTCCCATGGTATCCTTGTTGACAAGATGGTACTATGTGGCTAGATGATACTACTGTTAGGTGGATCCACAGCTGACAGCTATACCAGTGCTATGGACCAATGTGATTTGGAGTGCTGCCCAGAATATGGTGGGGTGAGCCTTATGAATGATGAGCAACATAATTCCTGCAGCCAACACCCAAGAAATCCGGTGATTTTTCAGGAACACTGAACCTGGAGAGGGGCTTGTATAGAAATTAAAATGAACTATGCCTTCAGATTTTAGCTAGACTGGATGCTAAAGTGGGCCAGAAAAGGGACCTTTCCAGACTCTGCCTAGCTTTAGCACTGCCTAGTTTTAGCTCTCTTATTCTTTATTCCTTAGTGCTATTATTCTTTGCAGAATAACAACAATATGATGCTTTACAAAGTAACAAACAGACAGATGCCTTTCCCAAGAAGCTTATAATCTAAAATTCAGTACAGGGGAGGCAATATACAGGGGGAGAAAGATGGAGGTAAAGGTAAGCCGGAAGAATATGCATTTAGTTCAGTTACACGTACTTAGACTTAGTTTCAGTAGGGGATGGGGACTAAGGGGTTGTGTCCAAGCTGGATTTTAGGTATGCTAAAGACAATCCCAAAATGTGGGGAGCAGCAGTGCTGGCTCCAGGTTTTGGAGGGCCCTTGGGCAAAACACCCTCAGTGGGCCCCTTCGTCAGTGAGGCTACCTTCTCACCACCATTGTCACCAGCTGCTGTTGCTCCTCATCCTCTTTCTCATCATGGCTCCCACTTGCTTGCTTGACAGGCAGAAAGCCAGGGAGCAAGTAGGCTGTGGCATCTCCTGCTCCTCCTTCTCACCACCACCTTTGTCTGGGCCAGAGCAAGAGGTGAGCCAGCAGATTGCAATGGTGAAGAAGAGGAGCAAGAAGAGGAGGATCTTGTCAGTGGGCCTTTATGGTGGGGTGTGCCCTCGGCAGATGTCCAACCATGCCTACCTTTGACACAAGCTCTGGAGAGCAGAACAGTAGCAAAATTATCCCTCAGCAGCAAGATTATCCTTCTCATCCAGCGTGCATAGACAGGATAACATAATGTTGCCTTTGAACTGGGACTTGTAGGATAGGATTACCATGCAATGGCTAAAGTGCATGCTTTGATTACCTGGATATGCTCCCATTGTGGTCTTAGTGACTGTGAATAATGGGGGATGTGGTTCCACTCACAGTTCAACTACTGCTTCAATGGCTGGTCATGTCACTGTCAGCTTCAGTTGTCCATTCATATAACAGGAATTGTAACAACCTAACTCACCAGAGCGTGCATCAGATTGGCGTTATTAAACATCTGGCACCATTGCTGTGCTGTCTATTTATATATACTGAAGTAAGGTCTCAGTATTCCATTACACTCTTCAGACATTCTGTCACACTGTCCAGCTATATTATCACTTACAGCCACAGTCTAGTGCAGAGGTAGGGCACCTTCTTAGGCCACGGACACATTTGGCAATCTGAGAAATTATTGAGGGCGCTACCACAACGTGGCTGCCCTGGGAGGCATGGCAAAGGACAAGTAACCTGCCTGAAAGACTAGGTACAAGGCAGAAGCAGGGTCTGAGTCCCAATACACTGAACAACTTTTTTGAACCCACAGTCTGCAGTACCAACAGAAACCTAGGGCCGATCTACATTACGCTCACCATCGCAATGAATTCGGTGTCCCATCGGGTTAAATGCTCTCGCATTAAAACGTGATTATTCATACTCACCCATTTTCCCCGTTGCAATGCTTCATCCAATGCGTGAGCTCAGTTCACACTCGAGCGCTGTGCTGTTTTCCTGCGCGTGCTTATCTGATCTCGGATGCTAAGCGGGGTCAGCCCCGGTCAGTAGTTGGATGGGCAATCAGGCTTCCTGCATTGAGCAGGGCGTTGTTCTATTCCTTCAAATGAGACTAAGTTTTACCCCCTCCTATCCCCCACTCTGGATGTTTTTTTAAAAAAATCAAGGCGTTATCCTAACAGAATCGGGGCTTCTCCGCAATGTTTTTTTCCCCCCTAATTCAGGCATGATCTTCGAAGATTCGAAGTTGTGAAGCTTAAAACTTAATCTCATTTGAAGGGATAGAACAACCCCCTGCTCAGTGCAGGAAGCCTGATTCCCAGGCCGTTGCCCATCCAACTACTGACCAGGGCCGACCCCATTTAGCTTCCGAGATCAGACAAACACGTGCACATCCAGCTCTTTGCTTGTTGCTGAGGAAATGGGGGCTGCTGAGGAAGCTACGCGATCAGTAGCCGGAAGAAGACATGGGGCTGTCAAGAGCTGTGATTGGACAGGAGGGAAATATAAACACTGCCGTATATGGACAGGCAGGGGAGGGGACTACGACCGGATACGATAGCGAAGGCAGAAAATCAGAGCACATTAAGGAGAAATACCGGGATATTAGGGTATTGAAAGCGGGAGCACGGAAGTGGGAAATTCCGGTTCCAATTCGAGGCGGCTACTGCGTAGTGTGAAAAGCGGGCGGTGAAACCTCATTGGAAGTGAAAAAAGGCGGTAAGTGTAGATCCAGCCATTGTTCACAGTAATCCCAGCTACTAGTAGAAAATGTGTTAATTAAAAAAAAAAGTGGGAGGGGTAGGGCAGCTTGGCAGGGCACCAAGAATGGTGTCCAAGGGCACATTGGTGCCTGTGGGCATCACCTTGCCCCCCTGCTATAGCACAACAGGGTTATGTTCAGGGTTATGTAGATGGATGTAGCTACGCAGATAAAAAACTGGCTCAGTTCTGAATAGCTTCTGTTCAGTTTGATGGAACAAAGTCAGTGGCATGTACTTTGCAGCATAGATGAGAAAGGGAAACAAATTGGCTTCTCATGCCATACACTGGGATCACCCGGCGGCAAGGGTGGGACTTAAACCACTCAGTATGAATTCCCATATTCATTCCTATGGGTGGGGAGGGGAGATTCTACTTACCACTCCTGAACACTGGATGGTCTGTGAGAGGGAGGCAATATATTTATGATGCTTTTCCACAAAATAACCAGGAAGTGGGTTGGTAAGAGACAATCCCATCCTTAATGCACCTTCTAGGTTTGCAGAAGGAAGGGAACAGAAAGGGGTGCCGGGTGGGGTGGGAGTGGGAAATGAGAAAAACAGGTTGGACGTGATGGAAGAAAAGAGCTGGAAGTCCACCTACCTCTCCTGTGAATATCCCCTACCTTGATTGTGGAATTTCACAGCCCTTTAACTAGTTCTTTCTAAAAGGTAGGCTGTGTTTCTTTATATTTTATTATTAAGTCTCATGTTTCTTCATTTACATATGGACATTGGATTATTGATTCTGCACTGTTTAATAAGAAGGCAGTGAAGCAGGCTATATGTGGCTATCCATTCTCCAAATGCTTTAAAGAAAAAAAAGCTTATATCTGATTAAGGAGAAAGAGTATTTGGTGTTGTCCGGAGCTGCAGCTTTACAGAATTGCATAATCAAGGTCACTTGAACACAAAACTTTGCCCCACATCTCTTGCAAAGATGTGAAATGCTTAGAAAGAATACTCTGAAATGTGCAGTATTACTACTCAACAGTCTTGACACATTCATTCATTCATTCAATTTCTCTATAGCAAATCTATCTGGGCAGTTCACAAAAATTAAGATCCTAAACTAAAACATGATAAAATGTATTATAAAACCTTTAACATATAAACATTTACAACAATTTAAAACAGCTAAAAACAATTAATAATAAAATACCAGGACCCAATAAAACAACTAACATTGCAAAGCTCCATTACATGGCATCAAATGCCTGGGAGGAAAGGAAGGTCCTGGTGTCAAAAAGATGACAATGTTGGCACCAGGCTGACCTCACTGAGCATCCCACAATTGGGGGGCCATTACCAATAAGGCCCTCTTCCTTGTTATCATCCTCTGAACCTCCTTTGGAGGAGGCACTCAGATGTTGATCATAGTGTACAACCGATTGGTTAAAATTGGGAAAGGAGTACGACAAGGCTGCATATTGTCACCCTGCTTATTTAACTTATATGCAGAGTACATCATGAGAAACGCCGGATTGGATGAATCACAGGTCGGAATTAAGATTGCCAGGAGAATTATCAACAACCTCAGATATGCAGATGATACCACCCTAATGGCAGAAAGCGAAGAGGATCTAAAGAGCCTCTTGTTGAGGGTGAAAGAGGAGAGTGCAAAAGCTGGTTTGAAACTCAACATTAAAAAAACTAAGATCATGGCATCTGGCCCAATCACTTCCTGGCATATGGAAGGGGAAGAAATGGAAGTAGTGACAGATTTTATTGTCTTGGGCTCCAAGATCACCGCAGACAGTGACTGTAACCATGAAATTAAAAGACGCTTGCTCCTTGGGAGGAAAGCTATGGCAAACCTAGACAGCATAGTAAGAAGCAGAGACATCACCTTGCCGACAAAGGTCCATCTAATCAAAGCTATGGTTTTCCCAGTAGTAACGTATGGCTGTGAGAGCTGGACTATAAGGAAGGCTGAGTGCCAAAGAATTGATGCTTTCGAACTGTGGTGCTGGAGAAGATTCTTACGAGTCCCCTGGACTGCAAGGAGGTCAAACCAGTCCATCCTAAAGGAAATCAACCCTGAGTGCTGATTGGAAGGACAGATACTGAAGCTGAAGCTCCAATATTTTGGCCACCTAATGCAAAGAGAAAACTCTCTGGAAAAGACCCTGATGCTGGGAAAGACTGAAGGCAAAAGGAGAAGGGGACGGCGGAGGATGAGATGGCTAGATAGCATCACCGATGCAATGAATATGGACTTGAGCACGCTCTGGGAGAGAGCGCAGGACAGGAAGGCCTGGCGTGCTATGGTCCATGGGGTCACGAAGAGTCGGACACGACTGAACGACTGAACAACAATAAAGGCCCAATTCATTTTGCTGCCTGAGGCAAAAGACCAAATCCCCCCCCCCCCCCGGTCGATGTACAGAATCTGATCAGAATTGCAGTTGAATCTTACTTCAACACTGGCAATGGAACAACATCATCCACTGTACCTATGGGCAGCTGGCTAGTTTAATGGGCACTGAGCTAGTGCCCCTAGTAATGCCCCTAGCATCTGCTGGCTGCCTCATTCTTCCTTAATTATAGGGCCGACCCTGTCTCCCCCTTCCCACATGAGTGGGCAGGTCTCGCTGGTTCCATTTGATCCTCAGACTGTGCTCCCTGGCATCTGGAAAGATAAGGCCTAGGAGGGAGGGAACACAGAGCCTCTGCTGCAAGTCCAGCTGAGGTAGAGAGCACTCTGGTAAAGCAGCTAGGGCCAGGATTGTCTCTCCTATATTTA
Source organism: Heloderma suspectum (assembly GCF_057233095.1). NCBI lineage: Eukaryota > Metazoa > Chordata > Lepidosauria > Squamata > Helodermatidae > Heloderma > Heloderma suspectum. Next base: position 79,470,002 of record NC_139461.1, on the reverse strand, counting down.
CCTGGGAAAATAAAAGCAAACTTGTCTTCTGATGTTGTCCTGGGTCCTGTTGTCCAAAAGAGTGAAAGGAATGGAGCAAAAGCAGAGGATGTCGCTCTCACACCTTTCTATATGCTACGTGAAAATGTATCCTATGTTGTAGAATTCACAAGGAAGAAAGAGACCTGACAGTTACTAAGAACATAAGGAACTGGATCAGACCAAAGGCCTATCTAGTCCGGGATCCTGTTCACACAGTGGCCATGCAGATGAGTATGGGAAGCCAGCAAGCAGGATATGAGTGCAACAGCACCCTCCCACTTGTGTTCCACAGCAGCTGATATATTGGATGTAATATATAGCCAACGTGACTAGTAGCCACTGATAGCCTTTCTCCTGCATGAATTAGTCTAATCCCCCTTTAAAACCAGTCAAGTTGGTGGCCATCACTGCATCTTGTGATAGTGAATTACACAGTTTAACCATGTGGTATGTGAAGAAGTGCTCCCTTTTCTCTTGTCTTCACTGGGCATGGTGCTTGAGCAGGTTGTTGCTAGTCAACTCCACACACTTTTGAATGAAACTAATTATCTAGGTCCATTTCAAGTGGGTTTCAGGCCTGTTTTGGATGAGAAACTGCCTTGGTTGCCCTGTGGGATGACCTTTGCTGAGAAAGGGACAGGATGTGTGCAAGTCTGTTGATTCTCTTGGACCTCTCAGCAGCTTTCAGTGCCATCAGCCCTGGTATTCTTCAGGATAGCCTATCTGGGCTGGGTGCTGGAGGTACTGCATTGTAGTGGTTCTGCTCCTTGTTGGATGGCCAATTCCAGAAGGTGGTGCTGGGGGATTATTGCTCTGTCCCTTGGCTGTTAAGTTATGGGGTGCCACAGGGCTCTATTTTATCCCCGTGCTGTTTAACATCTACATGAAACTGCTGGGGGAGGTTTCATGGAATGGAGATAGGAATGGAGGTGCGGTTAACCCTGCTCTATATCTCCTTTTCATTAAAACCAGGTGTTCAGGATCAGTGTCTGGGTGCAGTCATGGGTTGGGTGACGGCCAATAAACTAAGACAGAGGTACTGTCAGTGGGTGGTTTGTCTGCCTGGTTGAGTGATATTCAACCTGTTCTGGAGGTTTGTACTCCCCCTAAAGATCAGGTTCATAGTTTAAGGGTGCTCTTGAATCCAGCATTATACATTCAGGGGCATGGAACACCTTTCATCAGCTTTAGCTGATATACCTTCTACAACCCTATCTGGACAGAAATAGCCTAGCTACAGTTATCCATGCTCTGGTAACCTCACACTTGGATTACTGTAATGTATTGTATGTGGGGCTGTCTTTGAAATTGGTCCGGAAACTTCAGCTGGTTGAAAATAGGGCAGTGAGGTTGTTAACAAGGACTGGCTGATTTGATCATATAACACCACTGCTTTATGATTTGTACTGGCTGCCAATCCATTTCCAGGCCCAGTTCAAAGTTCTGGTATTAACTTATGAAACCCTAAATGGCTTGGGGTCAAGGGGGGATCTTCATGACAACGGAATGAGAAGCACATTGGAGTATTATCCAGATTTTCATGGAATTGGCTTTGGACACACGAAGCAAGAAAAGCTGAGTGTACCATACCTTTAAAATCCAGTTTTCATGGATCCCACAGTTTTCACGGGTCACAAACTCCACCAGCACAAATAAGCCCTATTCCAGCAAACAGGGAGTTCTAGCTGTAACCCCCCTTCCTCCTTCTCTGGCCACTTCTCCCTGCTCACAATGACAGATTTCTCTGCTCCTGTGATCCTGAGACTGTGGTAGATCACTACTGCAATAAAGCCCTTATGCGCATTTGTTTAATGCCAAAGGGATGGGGGGGGGGGATACTCACTTTTCCATGAAGAAGCCAGAAATCCCCAATTATCCAGTGCAGCATCTGAAAGCTCCCCATGAGAGCACCCCACCACCCCAATTTCACCCCACTCCAGTAATCTGTCATGGAGTTATTGCTCCCCCCCTTCCCCAATGTGCATAGTTTTCCATGAAGACACAAAAATCCTCAATTATTCAGTGCAGTATCTGAAGGCTCCCTATGAGACCACCCCACCACCCCAATTTCGCCCCATTCCAGCAAATTCTTGCAGACGTATAGCTTCCAACCCCCCTTTCTCCTTCTCTGGCCACTTCTCCCTGCTCGCAATTACAGGCTTCTCTGCTCCCGTGATCCTGATACTGCAGTTGATCGCTACTGCAATGAAGCCCTTATGCACATTTGTTTAACCATTCCAACCCTTTTTTATTGCAAGCATCACAGAGAAGCGAAATTACAAGACACCAGAGGAGTGACTAAACACAATATCAGAGAAGCTAAGTAATGCATACATCAGAGAAGTGCATAATCATGAAAACTAGTTACTCCTACTGGCAAAAAGGAAGTGTAGCGTGACTGAAGGCTCAAAAGAGCACTCTAGCGCTTTGATATGTTGGAAAGGCAGGCTAGTTATTCTAGTTACCTAGGTTACCAAGCAGGGCCAGGTGAAAGACATACCCCTAGGAAAGCCCCAATCATACTGAATTTAAAGCAGAGGGATGGGCACACAGCAGCTGAACCACAGGGGAGCTGAATTAAAGAAAAACAACAGAGTAAAAGTACTCTGCAAAAATGCAGCTTCCCCACAGGTAAACTCCATGGTGGCTGTGGACTGGCCACAATGTCATGTGCCACAACCTTGAAATGGTCCCAATCTGCAGCAAATTACCTGTGAAGACAGGCCCCAGGTTACCTGAGGGCTCATCACCTTCCTTGTGTACCTGCCTAGACCCTAAGATCATCTTCAGAAGCTTTTTTCCTGCTGCCCCTGCTGAATGAGGTGAGGCAGGTGGCTACTAAGGAGAGGTCCTTTTCAGTTGTGGCATGCCCACCCCAGAGAGGCTTGCCTGGCACCTGTGTTGTGGTCTTTTCGGTGCTAGGTAAAGTCATTTTTATTTCCCCAGGTTTTTAGTTCTTCAGTTTTAAAAATTGCATTAGTGTGTTTTTAGATCTTTTTGGATTTTAATGTTGGCTTTTGCTTGATTTTATTCTGTTTTAAACTTCAGTTTTTATATTATGTTTTGCTATGTTATTGTATTTTATGGTTTTAAATTTTATTTTGTGAGCTTCCCAGAGAGCTTCAGCTATTGGGTGGTATAGAAATGTAATACATTAATACATAATAAATCTGTCCTCAATGATAGTCTTCTCTAGAAAACCAACTTTCAGAAATCCTAACAAATTGTTGTTGTTGCTGTTGTCCTTCAAAAGGGACTTCTGCCCAGGTTAGAAGAGAACAGTGTTTTACTTCTCTGTAAACATCTATCATTGCCATCAGAACATTTCCTGGATTAGCAGCAATAGTTTTTCTCATAAGTAATTTTTCAAATATTTTGCCTTAAACCTAAAGAGCACTGATGCAGGTTCCTGACCGGTAAATCAGCTGCAATTTCGCTAACAAATCTTTTCAGTGGAGTCCTGCCAACTTCATTTTCTGTGCTCATTCATTATTTGGTTTTCAGCTTTTGAGCTGATTTAAGGAGACCCTGCTGGAACTGTAGCAGTTGCAATGGAAGAAAAAGGTCTGATTTACACTTCTTCAAGGAGAACCAACCAATGGCTTAGTTTACAAAGTGCAGAAGAAGAATCACAAAGTAGTTGCTGTGTGAAACTAGTTCCATGAACTCGAGGGTATAAGCCTCCCCCACCCCTCAACGTCATGGGGGCAAACTGCTTTTGAAATTGAGGAGGGTTTCAAAAGTAAGTGAATTACGGCATGGGAGTCGGTTTATCTTTCACAGTCCATTAAAGGGCTGTGAAATTTTACAGTCTGGCTGAGATGTTCTGGTGGGAGAAGGAAGCTGTTTTTCCTCTCCCTCCTGCCCTTCACATCCCCTTTATCCTTGCTCCTGGCATTCCTTTCTATTCTCTTCCAGAAGCTGCATTTAGGATGCAGGAAGAATCCTTCCTGATCCTAGCTCCTGAATTTTGGGGGCTGGGGAGGTGGGAGGAAGAATCAGCAATATTTCACATACACATGCACACACACACATATGCACACACCCCTGCAGGTCACCCAGTGCTAGGGAGAGTGGGTGGATTTTGTCTTCCTTCAAAGTTGCCTCCCAGTGCAGTCCTAATGTACATTGTCCCTCCCCAGTATAATCCATGCACACTTGGGAGGAAATCTCATTCAACTTGGTGGAAATTTTTTTGAGTAAAAATACATCAGATCAGGTTGCACGTTGTTTCCCACCGCATTGGGTTGTATCCAATGATAGTCTAACTTAAGTCCCATTTACTTCACTGGGCCTACTCTAACACTGGACACAACCCTCTGGACACAGCTAGGGCTGATGGAAGTTGTAAGCCAAAACATCTGGTGGCCACAAATTGCCCATCCCTGGTTTAGAGGGAGAAAGAAGAAGAGACTCCATTTCAATTTGGGAAGAAACCTGCCAGCAAATGATGAGAAACAGAAATGAGAATATTTATTTCTTTATGGATTAGATTTACATTTTGCTCCAAAGCAAGGCTCTAAGAATTGAGGAGTGCTGCTGGTTCAGACCAGGGGTCCATCTAGGGTTTCTTACTGCAGCTTGCCAATAGCACCCGTGCAAGGTATGAATGGCCTTCACCAGAGGTTACTCACCAGCAACTGGTATTCAGAGATATGCTGTCTCTGAACCTGGAGCAGGTGGGGCTTTAGGCCAAGGATGGGGAACCTCAGGCCTGAGGGACAAATCCAGCCCTCCTGGGGTCCCAAACTGGTCTTCTGGGTTTCCTCAAATGGCCCCACTCCCATCCCCTGGTCCCACCCCTTTCCCCCAATCACTAATTGTTTGGTGGTTTCCCAGCTTTTTGGTGATTTCTTCGCCCATTTTAAAAGGCTGAAATGCCCCTCCTAAGACTTCGTTCCTGGCAGTAAGAGCCTTAAGCAACAAGATGCTGGTATGCTTTATATTGTTGGCCTTGCCCCCTGGGCCTTTGGCCTGCCCACCACTGGTATATGGCCTGTGTGAACTTCTCCTAAATTGAATTTGACCCTCGGGCTAAAAGAAGTTCCCCAACACTGTTTTACGCTACTATGGTTAATAGCCAAATGGATAGACTCCATGAAATCTGTCTAATCCTGTTTGAAAGCCATCTAAAGGCCAAAACTATACAGTGCTATGGGAGAGACGTGGTCAAATCACTGGATCTCTTTCTTTCTTTCTTTCTTTCTTTCTTTCTTTCTTTTCCAAGTAGAATCTATCTATGTCTGCCTGTCTGTGTAAACCAGCACCCGTTAGAATAGTGCAAAAGTTCTATACAAACCAGTATCCAAATTATATACATTATTTTCATAACAGTAATAAAAGGTTACAATGTTCCTTGAAATGACTGTCATTTTTTTATTGTGACATTTCCACAGTTCGCCAAGGCTTGGCCAACCATTTCAGTCATGCTGTGATATAGGTGCACTCTTTGCCCTATGATGGGATCTTCTGAGCTTCTTTTGGGCCTCAGAATATGCCTAGGGTGCTTCCAGGCAGAGGGGTTAGAGTGGTAACCATTAGAATTGTGCAGCTATTCCATCTTTTCTTTCTTAGTGGATTTTTTGTGGTAAGAGAAAAGCTAAAAGAAGTGGTGGGAAAACAAGTGGTGTCTACAGCCTCAGTAGAGTGGAATCTGCACCATCCTAGAGTTTCTCGGATGCTGTCTGAGAAGCCATAGGATTGCTCTGCCCAAGGATTTGTTGTTGGGTTGTTTTTTTCAAAATTTGCATTTATAAAATGGCTTTTCTGGTCCATTTTGTTATACTCCAGATGGTTTCTGGCTTCACTGGGGTTAATACAATGTTAATATTGCAAGGGCATCATTTCTGAAATATCAGTCTCAACTGTCTCTAACACAGAGGTAGGCACCATGGTGCCCCTGGACACTTTTCTTAGTGTCTGTCAAGGTGTCTTACCCCTCCCAATTTTTTTAAATTAACACATTTTCTTACTGGCAGCTGGGATTGCTGTGAAATAGGTTTCTGTTGGTGCTGTAAATGGTGGATTCAAAGGAGTTTTTTTTTTTAATGTGTTGGGACTTAGACCCCACCTCTGCTTTGTACTCATCTTTTGGGCACTTGCCATGGCAGCCATTTTGTGGTGGTGCCCAGGACAGTTTAACAAATTCCCAAATGTGTCCACAGCCCCAAACAGTTGCCTACCCCAGCTCACTGTTTATTACAATATTTTTATTTACAAAATAGCTGTTCTGGTATTTACATCTTCCTAGATTTCTCATGTCCCCAAGTGACAAAGGGTTTCTCCACATCAAGCTTTTTATTCTGCAGGGCTTACCAGGGCTTCTGCTTCCTGATTCTTTGCAGGATTAAGATTGGCTCCTTACACAGGCTGACATGCGCTTTTTCCCAGGACTTCCTTTGTCTGCAAGTTCTACATGTTTCATTATATAGCCACTAGATGATGCTGTGTTATAGCGGAACTGTGCAATTTCACGTGGCCATTAAAGTGGATTAACGTTTATTACCGCATTATCCCTGATTTTTTTAAAAAATGGGATAAAGGTCAGAAAGTATGGGAGATGCTCTGGAGGTTGATGATGTCATGTGAAGGGCCTGCTAACTTCTGTGAGTGACCAATCATGAGCATGCAGTAAAAGCCTCATGTAGAAATGCTCAAAGTCCCACTGCTAACAGCAATGTGTAAAATAGGATCTTTGGCAGTCACGATATAAGCAAGATTCCTGTGTAGTTTACGTGATGACTGTGTTTACTTCATTCACAACTTCTGCTGTTATAAGCCAGTTTGTTTTATTGCAAATAGCTTATGATGCCCAAGAGTCACTTTGTTGAGAGGTATATGCTTAGGTGTGAAACAAGTTTTCAGAAACTCCCTCCAGTATATTTGCATTTGAGCATTTTTATGATTATGTTCCTCACCTTGAAGGGAGCAATTTTGAGTCATGTCTTCTTAGACCTTTGTGTGTGTGTGTGTGTGTGTATGTTTTTTTAAAAACATTTCTAAGAAACCGTTTTGATGTGATGCCCAGGAAATGAACCTAATGTTGTGAGGGCACTGCAAGTTCACATGCTATAGGAAGTACAACGTTTTACAAGGGCAACATTGTGCAAGGGCAGACAGATACAACCTGCATAACCAGTTTTAACTATCAGTATGCTGCTTTCTTTTTAGCTTTTCATTACAAAAAATATAGATAAAGAACTCATTCAAAATCACCTACATGTTTACCTGGAAGTAAGCTTGCATGGGATTACATCCAGAATCAGTCAAGTATAAAAAAGAGACTCTGAACAAAAAGAGAGATCTTTAAGAGGCTGAACATGTTTGCCTTATTTCTGTAAGCAGGGTGGCGGGCGGGGGGCAGTCACAAAACAGGTTAACAGCACAGTTCTATACATGTCTCCTCAAAAGTAAGTCCCATTTTGTTGAAGGGGTAAGTGGATAGAGAATTGCAGTTTAAGGTTGTAATCGTATTCATGTTCATACAGAAAATAAGTCCTATAATGACATTTGATTCTTTTTGTTTGGGACTGAATAGAGACAACTGTTTCCTGCTCTACTACAGATGTTAATTTACTCAGCCATTCTAAGATGTTATCATCAATGATTACTGACGTGACTGATCACTGTGCTTATTGTGCATATATTTCAGCTCTAGCTGCATTGTCACAGGCTATCCTTTTTGCATTTCATTGCCAACTAACACCACATTTAACATTTGCAGCTGTGTGTATATAATATACACAAAACCTCCAATTTACAAAGATATTTAGGCTGTAATCCTATACCATTTCCCCATTTAACTCTATGGGACTTAGTTTTGAGTAGACATGTATAGGATTGCACTGTTAAAGTATGAAATGGGCAGGTGTGTTGTCAAGGTTCCCCTTATAACCCCGACTCCCTAAGCAACTCCTTAAGGATCTCTTGCCTCCTTAAGAGTCCTGCCTTCCTTCTTTTAAACTTCCCTTTCCCAGTAATGCAGGGCTTAGGCTGTAGATGTGGGGTGACTGATACTCTAGACACAGGGTTTAACCACAACAGTTTACTAGTAGATTTAAAGCAAACAAATTACAACTAAAGGTATTTACACAATAGAGCTGAGTGATACAAAAGGCATACTGCAAGAATAACAATGGATAGAAAGGGGGGGGAGTAGTGTAAAAGAGGATTAATGTGTCATGAGACAATCCTGCACCAACACAACTTCTGACCACTCCTGTTGTGTCAAGGGTGCAAAAGAGGTATGGATGCCGCAGTGCAGGCCCTGCAGGAATCCTACAACACACACACAGCCCTTTTGAACAGCCATGGTCAGACCGTGTCCACAAAAGCTTGAGCTGGAATAGATGTGTTTGTCTTTGAGGTGCTACAAGACACTTTGTTATTTTTGCTGCAACAGACTAAAATGGCTATGCTGTAGAGATTAAATTACCTGGTGAATTTAATACATTTATGGCTCAATCCTATACATATTTAGGCAGAAAAAAGTCTTACAACTCCCAGCATTTCCCAGCTGCTGTGGCTGACTAGGGAATGCTGGGAGTTGTAGGATTTTTTGCTGTCTAAACATATTTAGGATTGCAGGCTAAATCACTGTTGAGTATAGAGGGTATTTTCAAATTTTAAAGAACACATCCTGCTCTATTGTCTATGAACTGCTGTACTGATCCTAGACCAAATCTACCACTGATAATGCAAGTTCCCATTCCTGCATAATGTATGGGAAGTCACGTTATAGGGAATATAATCTTGTTGTAGATAGGGTTGCCAGGTTGGCAATGGCATAGTCCAGTGATGTCACATGGTTGCCAGCTCTTGAAAGAAGGAAAAAACCAGGTATTGGGATAAAGCCCAGCAGAGATGGCTCCTGAAATGTAAACACCCAGGAAAATGAGGGGGCGGGGTGGCATTTTAAAACATTCTTTCCTAATTTTGCAGGGTGGGTGGGGTGTTTTTAACATTAGAAAAACTTATAGAATCATAGAATCATAGAATAGTAGGGTTGGAAGGGGCCTACAAGGCCATCGAGTCCAACCCCCTGCTCAATGCAGGAATCCAAGTCAGAGCATCCCTGACAAATGGCTGTCCAGCCTCGTCTTGAAGGCCTCCAGTGTGGGAGAGCCCACCACCTCCCCAGGTAATTGGTTCCATTGTCGTATTGCTCTGACACTCAGGAAGTTTTTCCTGATGTTCAGCCGGAATCTGGCTTCCTGTCACTTGAGCCCATTATTACGTGTCCTGCACTCTGGGATGATCAAGAAGAGATCCTGGCCTTCTTCTCTGTGACAACCTTTCAAGTACTTGAAGAGTGCTATCATATCTCCCCTCAGTCTTCTCTTCTCAAGGCTAAACATGCCCAGTTCTTTCAGTCTCTCTTCATAGGGCTTTGTTTCCAGTCCCCTGATCATCTTTGTTGCCCTCCTCTGAACCCTCTCCAGTTTGTCTGCATCCTTCTTAAAGTGTGGTGCCCAGAACTGGACACAGTACTCCAGATGAGGCCTAACCAGTGCTGAGTAGAGGGGACTTCTGCCTTTTCCTTTTTTTCGGAATCATCAGTGAAATGCTTTATTAACTAGTTGTGTGTGTGTGTTTAATACTGTTAAATTACTTAATACTGTTAAAAACTGTGTGTTTAATACTGTTAAATTAATTAATACTGTTAAAAACAATGATAGTGCTGCAAAACTCCTAGATCCAAGATTTGAAGATACTAATGTTACTGATAATAGCAGTGTGTTACTGCATTTCCAGATTTCACAGATGAGAATAGGGATGGGCTAATAATGTTACCCCAGCTTTCTCCCCTCATCCCTCATCCTACTTACATGTTGCTGAAGGGTCTACTCCATCTCCTCCTCCTTATTATTCTGCAATAGTGTATCCTGCACTGATGTAAAATCCATGGGTGTCTTTTCACCAAAGATATACTTGAAAAACATAATTATACTACAATGTGTTATCAACTGTTCAGTGCGTCACATGGCAGGCTGTACATGGCATTGTGCTTCAGTGTTCATGTGCATGCAGCTGTACATATAAAATATCAGGGCTATTTACCTGCCCCCTCACCACAAACTGTCTGCTTACAGACCTGGAGTGGACTTGTCCCTTTTTATCCCTGAAGGGCTGCATGAGCATTTCTATACTTCAGTGGTACACCAGGGCACAAAGTTGTCAAGCATGGCAAGGACGAATTTTGATGTGGGTTACTACGGGCTTCTCCACACAGAGGCTTTTTATCTGACGATTTTACCGGGGCTTCTGCTTCTGGATTCTTTGCGGGATTAAGATTGTCCCTTTACATGTGCATCCCTTCCCCCCCCTTTTCCCTTTATCTGTGGGTTCTATATGTTTCATTTTACAGCCACTAGATGGTGCTGTTGTTATAGTGCCACTTCCTCTTTACCTAGACAAATTCAAACTGCTTCTTTTTATTAGCTCATTATTTCTGTTTTAAATTAAGCTGCAGAAATGGTTGGAAACTATGGAAGAGGCATTGGAGGTTGAAAACATCATGTGAAGGACGCACAAATTTCCACGAGTAACCAATCTCAATTACAGGATAAAAGCCCCATGTTGAGAAGCCCTAAGGCACAGACATGATACAATAGGTGCCTTCCACACTCATATCAACATGTATCACACAGCACTCAGAATCACAATCGATTTTGCCCCAGAGGTGGAGTAAAAATTCATTTTCCCCCCAGGAAGACCAAAATTAGTTTTATCACTAACAAAATCTTCCACAGAATTGCTTCCTGGGGGGAAGAGGTATGGATCCTCTCTTTCTCTTCCCCAACCCTCACCAACAAGCAAGTAGCTGTTATTTGCATTTATCGCATGACAAAGATCATTTAGAAAGGCCCTGAGAGTATATTATGAAGGTAAAGCTGGAACAAAAAACATGCATCAGACACGGTTGTCCTGTTAAGGATTATCCAGCATGTCATCCTGGTGCCAACATTCTCTGAAATCCCAGCAACGAGAGGCAGCTCTATCTTACCTAATGTGATTTTACTGCTTTGAATCCCTGCCCAGAACCTCACGGCATTCCATACTACCACATCATCACAGGGGAATGGACTTTATCTTGAAAACTTTAAGAGTATTTGTTTTAAAGATGATTTACCACACTTGACAATAACTAGATTTCCTAAATTAAGGCTGAGCTATTGTTGCTATTGTGCATCTCACATTATGCAGAGAAATGTCTGGGAGCTGGACCAGTAAATCTCTCAGTATGGATCAAGTTGCTCATAAAACAAGCTGCGGGTCTGGGCTTCTGATTGGATTTCTTCTGCTCTGGATGTCAACGTAGGCTTGAAAAGCACCTGATTGAAGGGGTGAGGAAAACAGAACTGGCGCCCGGCCGGTTGAGACTTCAGCACATCTCTGAGCCTAGAAATTATCTGACTTTCTGTCTCTTATTTAGTCTACCTGAAGAAGAAATTCATAGCTGACAAAGCCTGTTCAAATATGGAAATAAAGCTAGTCCCGAAGGTTTTTCTTTGAACCGCTCTATTAATATTTCAGCTTAGAAACAGAACAAATGGTGTCCACTGGCAATGTAGCTTAAAGGAAAGATGGGTATCTTGATTCTAAATGGTCTGGCTACAATATATTGTAGTATATACACATGTTCCTCTGTTTAAATGCAAACATGGTATCATATAAATTAATTGATCTGAATGTCTGCAGAGACATTATAACATTCTGATAATTAGAGAATTAAAATTACACTCAGAGTTACATTTATATGGAACTGCAGGAAGATTGAACTTGGATAACTGTGAGATTTGATAAGCAAGGTCTAGATAAGGTTGTTGTAGCAAAATCATTTATTGTTTAAAATTACTTGGCTTATAATAGGGAGACCTATCAAAATATTTACATGGTAATGAATGCATTTATGACATTGTCAAAAATTAATATTAATCTGATGAGTTGCACAATATTTTAACTGTAGTTTTTATTAATGCATTTTGCCTGCAATCCTATGCACGCTTATTTAGGAGTGAGCTCCATTGAACTTAGTGGTACTTGCACTGTTAGGCTGCAGTCCTATATACACTCACCAGGAAGTAAGGGCTTTTCTACATGGGGTTTTTAACTTTCACCTTTACCAAGGCTTCTGCTTCTGGATTCTTTGTGGGATGAAGATTGGCTCCTTTACACGTGTCCCCCCCCCCCGGGGGTGTTTCTTTCTTTGCCTTTCTATATGTTTCATTACACAACCACTAGATGGCATTGATCGTTACCTTGTCATGGTGCTGGAGCTTGAGCACCTCAATGACGCCATGAGCTAAACTGTGAAGGGACACCGTGAAGGGACACCCAATTGTGAAGAGACAGCGTGAAGGGACACCATGAAGGGACACCCATGAGCTAAACCGTGAAGGGACACCAAAGATGGGAAGGTCATGGCAGAGAGGTCAGACTAAATGTGATCCCTGAGGAAGGTAACAGCAACTCACCCCAGTATTCTTGCCATGAAAACTAAATGGATCAGTACAACCAGAGATATGTTGGTACTAGGAATGGGGGAGAATTTCTCCCCGAAACTTGGGGGGGCCGAGTGCCAACGTATTTGGTCCCCCAAAGTAGTTTCAGGGAGAAATTCCCCACCTCCCCCCCCCCCGGGATGGGACTTATCTTTCATGAATGTCCCTCCCGGCGGCGGGTCCCGGCGGCGGTTCGGCAGGTCTTCGACAGAGGCAGGGGCGGCAGCCAGTCTTTCGACCGGCTGCCGCCGCCACCATTCCAATAAAAGTAAAAAAAAAAAAATGCCCCCGTGATAGGCTACGTGACGATTAACGTAGCCTATCACGGCTAGATTTGCAAAGTCAGCCGTGATAGGCTACATAAATCGTCACGTAGCCTATCATGGGTGACTTAAAAAAAAAAAAAAAAAACGCGTACGGCTAATGGCAGCCCCCATAGGGAGCCGCCATTCGCATTCCTTATTTGGTCGCTGTAGTCTATGTAAAGATTACGTAGACTACGGCGAAAATAAGGGAATGCTATTTGCGTTGCCCTTATTTTCGCCGTAGTCTATGTAAATCTTTACGTAGACTACAGCGACCAAATAAGGAATGCGAATGGCGGCTCCCTATGAGGGCCGCCATTTGCGTACGTGCTTTTTTTTTTTTTTTAAGTCACCCGTGATAGGCTACGTGACGATTAACGTAGCCTATCACGGCTGACTTTGCAGATATAGCCGTGATAGGCTACGTAAATCGTCACGTAGCCTATCATGGGGGCGTTTTTTTTTTTAACTTTTTATTTCGCGGCCGGGCGAGGCGATGCGCCTCCTCCCCGGCCTGAATTTCGGCCGGGCAAGGTGGGAAGCCTCCCCCCCAGCCTGAATTTCGGCCGGGTGAGGAGGGAAGCCTCCCCCCCCCGGCCTGAACTACGGGGGGAGCAGCGAAGCACCTCCCCCCCACCGCGAAGCAAGCTGCGAGACCAGGTAAGTGACTTTCATGCACCCCTAGTTGGTACACCATTGGAAGATGGGACTCCCAGGTCAGAAGATGGTCAAAATGCTACTGGGGAGGAACAGAGGATAAGTTCAACTAGCCCCAGATGTGATGACGCAGCTAGCTCAAAGCCGAAAGGACGGCTAGCGGCTGACGGTGCTGGTGGTGAAAGACGAATCCAATGTTCTAAAGATCAACACACCATAGGAAACTGGAATGTAAGACCTATGAGCCAGGGCAAATTGGATGTGGTTATTGGGGAGATGTCAAGATATAATGTTAAATATAGACATTTTGGGTGTCAGTGAACTGAAATGGACTGGAATGGGCCACTTCACATCAGATGACCACCAGATCTTCTACTGTGGACAAGAGGACCACAGAAAAAATGGAGTAGCCTTCATAATTAATAATAAAGTGGCTAAAGCAATGCTTGGATACAATCCAAAAAACAATAGAATTATCTCAATTCGAATTCAAGGTAAGCCATTCAACATCACAGTAATCCAAAAATATGCCCCAACCACAGATGCAGAAGTAGATCAGTTCTATGAGGATCTGCAGCACCTACTGGATAATACTCCAGCAAGAGATGTTATTTTCATTACAGGAGACTGGAATGCTAAGGTGGGTAGTCAAACGACACCTGGAATTACAGGCAAGCATGGTCTGGGAGATCAAAATGAAGCGGGACATAGGCTGATAGAATTTTGCCAAGACAACTCACTGTGCATAACAAACACTCTCTTCCAACAACCTAAAAGTAGGGATGGCGGAGAATTTCTCCACGAATCTTCGGGAGGCCGAATGCCAACGCATTCGGCCCCCTGAAATTGGTGGGGAAATTCTCCGCCGGCCCCCCGCCCCCCCCTGGATGGGACTTACCGTGGCCGAATGTCCCTCGGCGGCGGGTCCCGGCGGCGGTTCAGCAGGGGCGGGGGCAGCGGCCGGTTGTCAGGGTGGACACTGAGCCCATAGAATCCCAGAGTAGTTCTGATTCTGAGGAAGAGCAGTCGCTCCTGGGAGAGGAGCGCTCTCCTCTCCCAGGAGCGACTGCTTTTCCTCAGAATCAGAACTACTCTGGGATTCTATGGGCTCAGTGTCCACCCTGACACTGGTCTCCCGACCGGCTGCCGCCACCGCCATTGCAAAAAAAAAAAAAGTAAAGTAAAAAACACACACACACCCCCGTGATAGGCTACGTAACAATTTACGTAGCCTATCATGGCTAGATTCCCAAAGTCAGCCGTGATAGGCTACGTAAATCGTCACGTAGCCTATCACGGGTGTGTGTGTGTGTGTGTTTTACTTTTTTTTTCGCGGCCAGGTAGACGGGGCGCTTCTACCCGGCCTGAATTTCGGCGGCGAGGGATGGGGCGCCTCCCCCCGGCCTGAATTTCGGCCGGGCAAGGCGGGGCGCCTCCCCCCCCTTGCCTGAACTTCGGGGGGAGAACCGAAGCGCCTCCCCCCCACCACGAAGCAAGCTTCGAGAACAGGTAAGGGACTTTCATCCATCCCTACCTAAAAGACGACTTTATACATGGACTTCACCAGATGGTCGACACCGAAATCAGATTGACTACATCCTTTGTAGTCATCTATGCAGTCGGTAAAAACAAGACCTGGAGCTGACTGTAGTTCAGATCATGAACTTCTTATTGCACAATTTAGAATCAGACTAAAGAGAATAGGGAAGACCCACAGATCAGTTAGATATGAGCTCACTAATATTCCTAATGAATATGCAGTGGAGGTAAGGAATAGATTTAAGCGACTAGATTTAGTAGATAGGGTCCCAGAAGAACTATGGACGGAAGTTCGCAACATTGTTCAGGAGGCGGCAACAAAAAAAGTCCCAAAGAAAAAGAAAACCAAGAAGGCAAGATGGCTGTCTGCTGAGACACTGGAAGTAGCCCAAGAAAGAAGAAAAGCAAAAGGCAACAGTGATAGGGGGAGATATGCCCAATTAAATGCAAA
The DNA here is from genome assembly GCF_057233095.1 of Heloderma suspectum. Classification (NCBI taxonomy): domain Eukaryota; kingdom Metazoa; phylum Chordata; class Lepidosauria; order Squamata; family Helodermatidae; genus Heloderma; species Heloderma suspectum. The sequence goes on along the minus strand of NC_139461.1, from coordinate 79,454,526 downwards.
ATTCCAGAGGTTAGCCAGAAGAGATAAGGAATTATTTTTAAACAAGCAATGCATGGAAGTGGAAGAAGATAGTAGAATAGGAAGGACAAGAGACCTCTTCCAGAAAATTAGAAACATTGGAGGTAAATTTTCCAGGCAAAAATGGGTATGATCAAAAACAAAGATGGCAAGGACCTAACAGAAGCAGAAGAGATCAAGAAAAGCTGGCAAGAATATATGGAAGATCTGTATAAGAAGGATAATAATATTGGGGATAGATTTGACGGTGTGGTCAGTGAGTTAGAGTCAGACATCCTGAAGAGTGAGGTTGAATGGGCCTTAAGAAGCATTGCTAATAACAAGGCAGCAGGAGATGATGGTATCCCAGCTGAACTGGTTAAAATCTTGCAAGATGATGCCATTAAGGTGATGCATGCCATATGCCAGAAAATTTGGAAAACACAAGAATGGCCAAGAGATTGGAAAAAATCAACTTATATCCCCATACCAAAAAAGGGAAACACTAAAGAATGTTCAAACTATCGAACAGTGGCACTTATTTCACATACCAATAAGGTAATGCTCAAGATCTTGCAAGGTAGACTCCAGCAATTCATGGAACGAGAATTGCCAGATGTACAAGCTGGGTTTAGAAAAGGCAGAGGAACTAGAGACCAAATTGCCAATATCCACTGGATAATGGAGAAAGCTGGGAGTTTCAGAAAAACATCTATTTCTGTTTTATTGACTATTCTAAAGCCTTTGTGTGGATCATCACATATTGTGGCAAGTTCTTGGTGGTATGGAGATACCAAGTCATCTTGTCTGCCTCCTGAGGAATCTGTATAACAACCAAGTAGCAACGGTAAGAACAGACCACTGAATAATGGACTGGTTTAAGATTGGGAAAGGAGTACGGCAGGGTTGTATACTCTCACCCTACCTATTCAACCTGTACACAGAACACATCATGCAACGTGCTGGGCTTGATGAATCCAAGGCTGGAGTTAAAATCGCTGGAAGAAACATTAACAATCTCAGATATGCAGATGATATCACTTTGATGGCTGAAAGAGAGGAGGAGCTGAGGAACCTTATGACGAAGGTGAAAGAAGAAAGTGCAAAAGCTGGGTTGCAGTTAAACCTCAAAAAAACCAAGATTATGGCAACCAGCTTGATTGATAACTGGCAAATAGAGGGAGAAAACGTGGAGGCAGTGACAGACTTTGTCTTTCTAGGCACAAAGATTACTGCAGATGCTGACTGCAGCCAGGAAATCAGAAGACGTTTACTTCTTGGGAGGAGAGCAATGACAAATCTTGATAAAATAGTGAAGAGCAGAGACATCACACTGACAACAAAGGTCCACATAGTTAAAGCAATGGTATTCCCCGTAGTAACCTATGGCTGCAAGGGCTGGACCATAAGGAAGGCTGAGCAAAGGAAGATAGATGCTTTTGAACTGTGGTGTTGGAGGAAAATTCTGAGAGTGCCTTGGACTGCAAGAAGATCAAACCAGTCCATACTCCAGGAAATCAAGCCAGACTGCTCATTTGAGGGAAGGATATTAAAGGCAAAACTGAAGTACTTTGGCCACATAATGAGATGACAGGATACCCTGGAGAAGATGCTGCTGCTAGGGAAAGTGGAAGGCAAAAGGAAGAGGGGCCGACCAAGGGCAAGATGGATGGATGATATTCTGGAGGTGATGGACTCGACCTTGGGGGAGCTGGGGGTGGCGATGGCCGGCAGGAAGCTCTGGCGTGGGCTGGTCCGTGAAGTCACGAAGAGTCGGAAGTGACTGAATTGATAAACAACAAAAGAATTGCACAAATACATGAGAGTCTCATTCTGCCATTTCTAAATATTACCAAACTTTCTTTGATCTAAAAAAAGCTGGGGAAAAGGTTGCAAAGAATGGGAGAGGCCCTGGAGGATGACCATGTTGTGAAAAGGACCCACAAACTAAAGTGAGTGAGCGATCATGAGAGCATAATAAAAGCCTCAAGTAAAAAGGCTCTAAATCTGTTTGAACTCAGTAGGACTTATGAGACATTCATAGGATTTCAATGGTAATAAAAAAAGGATATTAAATGGATAATAAACAGGAGAATCTTATTCGCGTCAGAGATAAAATACTTTGCATGGACCTTATGAATCAATGCCTTACTTTAGGGCTGGGTAGTATACTGAGTTCCTTATCTTCACTTAGGACTTCCTTGTTTTGGCAACATTGCTATGATATTATTTTTCTGAAGGTGCAAAGGTTCTTTCCTGTAGGACTTGGCTGTCTTTACAAAATTCAAAAAGTAGCACATTAAAAGTAATAGTAGGTGACAAATGTTAATATTTGTTGAAGGCTCCTGCTTTGATCCTTCGTTTCTATTTTTTAAGAGCTTGACAAATGTGGCTTGTGGTTTGGCTTCAAACATCTTCCGTCCCCAAAGTGGTTTGCTTGGTGTCTAATCCATTTGATCCTCCACTTATTTTTTCTGCAGTTCTGGAAAAAAAAGTGGGTAGCAACTGACTTCCAAATATTGCTCTAGCTGAAGAATTGTAGTTAAAGAACAAAAAGAGATTATTCTGTTGCTGTTCTCAAGGCTTTGGTTTGTTGTTCTGAGTTTCTTTGAGCAGCTTTTAAAGAGAAATTTAGCTATCTTTTGATGCTGATTTTTTTTTGGTAGTCTCTTTTTGTATTGTGTCCATTAATATTTTCTTACTTTACTATCAGTGATGAAAGTGGGTAGGAAAGATAGGTTGATATAGTGGAAGAACCAGTGGTGCCCTCAGGGCAGGTCTTTGGGCAGAAGTCCAGGGCCCCTCTCAGTAGAATGAGCAGGAAGATCCCAAACGCAGCAGGGTTGGCGTGGCACATTTTGGAGTATGCAAAGTAATACACTGTGACCTTGTTTGCATGATCACCACAGCTTCAGTGGGTTGCGGTGTATGGGTTGCCTATTCAAGGCCATGGTGGGTTGCCTATTTAAGTCATGGCTGTGTCTTGTCGTGTTGTCCAAACCTTGGCAGCAGGTGTTGTTTGAGGGTAAAAAATCCTCAAATGCCCTGTTGACAGTTGTAGGGTTATTTGAAGGTTGTTCAGCCCTCAAACAACCCCTGCTGCCCGGGTTCGGATAACACAACAAACCATGGTGACACCAGAGGTTGAATATTCAAAATGGCCTCCCGTATGCGCCGCAACCAACCATAGCTTAAATAAGCCATGGTGGGCTGTGGTGATCATGCAGACTGGCCCGTTGTCATTGAAAGAGCCAGCCCCCATAAGACCATTATATCCAGGGTCTAAAAATTACCTAAGTGCACTACTGGATAGTACGTCTTACCCATATTCATCACCAAGTTTAGGACTGCTTTTTTCAGGATTCATGGGAATGGGGCCTCCATGCATTTGCAATTTAGAGAGGAATGCAGTGGAAAATACATGCCTGCATCTTTCAGATTTGGTGGGCAGTGCATATTTTTTTTGCTCTTGGGTTCTGATGCCCAGTTCAAAAAATATTTTGAGAAGTGGCACTAAGCACAATCCTGTGGATGTCTACTCAGAAGTAAAACCCTTTGCGTTCAATGAGACTTACTCCCAGGTAAATGTGTGCAGAATTGCAGCCATGCAGTGCAATCTTACATATATTTACATGGAAGTAAATCCCACTGCATTCAAGTGTACTTAAGATTTCAGCCTCATATTATCATTTTTTTTTTTAAAGGGTATTGTGGGAAAATATGTTGTCCACTTTTGCTCACTATAGTGTGAACAGCACATCTCCTTCATTGTTTGTATCTTTAGTATTTATTTTATTAATTTCAGTCATTTGTTAGTTTTCATACACAAAATACTACTCTCCCAAAAAGAGGACAAAAGAGGGTACCAGTTTGCATAACATTTGCATTTGCTAATTTATATGTATAGATGCCAATTTAGAAATAATTATGATAATCGAAATGGAAATACAATACATCTCACCACCGTGTGGAAGCCTGTGACCAGGTGACCTGTGTGCCTGCCTCTTTAGTCTGCTATCCAGATGGGCAGCTTGAAGGCCCAGCTCCTCCTTCTGATGGTTCTTCATCTTTAAGCCGGACTTGGACTGGGCAGCCCTTCAAATAGAGGATGCCTTCAAAATGGAGGACAGGCCTCTGGCAGCCCATCAAGTAGAGGGCTATCCTCTGTAAAAGAGGACACATGGCCATCCTACTTCTTGGAAGGCAAACCATGAGATTGCTTGTTTGCTGACTTATTCGCTAAGCAACTCCAAGCAAATTATTTATTGAAAACCAGAAATGTATTTGTGGTAAAGTCTTCAACTTCAGAAAACTGGGCCACTATATGTCATGTGTGTGATGCTATGAAGAACTTCCATCACCAGTCAGAATTTCCTTATACCCCTATTTGTAGCTGCATTGGTCTCACAGAATCAGTAGCACAGAGGAAGGAAGATGGGTAACATTTTACTTGCCCAATTAGTTGCTTAAACCTTTGGGGTGAAATCCCCATCTCACTGAAGTCAATGGCAGAACCTTCATGAACCTTTCTGAGGTAGATTGACAGATGTTTGGTTCGTAGGGTTGGATCCAGACTTAGTCATGCTTAGGGTCTTCACTGACATCAATAGGACTTAAGTTAGACATGACTAAATTACATCTCATTGATTTCAATCGGTCTACTCTAAGCATGACTAAGTCTGGACCCAACCCATACTGTACTATTGGGATAACTTCTGCTGTGGTTTTCTAAGGTGGCCACTTATGCATCATCAAGAAAGAGGACAAAAGAGGACACAAATTTACATAACATTTGCATGTGTAAATTTACACGTACAGGTGCAAATTTAGAAATGATAAATTTTTAATTTAAATAAAAATACCATACATCTCACCATAGTGGAGAAGACTGGGTAGGTAGCCTGTGTGGCCACTTAATCTGCTGCCAGCTGCTAACACTGAGGAGCAATTTCAAAGTCCCTGTACTCCCTCCTTATGACTTTAAACCAGACTTGGCCTGGAACCTCTTCAAATAGAAGGGACCTTAAAATAGTGGACTCTCTTCTGCTAGCTTTTCATATAAGAGGACTGTCCTCTGTAAAGTAGGCCACCTGGCTAGTCTATTTTTCGCTATTATGAAACTGGAATCCATTTATGGACTACATAAAAGTCTACTGGCAAACCTCTAACATTTGAGATATATCCATTTGTATAGGAAGCCTGGGTTTAAAGCATCTTGTAGTTCTCCATCGTGTCTAAAGAAAGGAAAACATGAGACAGGACTTTCATGAGACAGTAAAGGATTTTGCATTATTACAATTCTCACAGATGAAATTGGTAAGCAAAAGTTGGCAGATGGTAAATGTAGCTCACCAAAGGCGGAATCTAACATCACAGAAGCAGACTTCTGATCACATGACAGGACTTTCTCCCTCTCTCCTCTTCCCTGCAGCCCCTCAGAACACCTGAATGAAAATCTGTTGAGGAGGCTCCCCCAGCTCTCCAGAACAGATTTGAAGGTGTTTGGGGGGGGGGGCTGCAGGGGTAGAGGGGAAATCACCTCCCTCCTAGTTCTGCTGATGGAAGCAGTTCCATCAGCAGAATGTCTTCTCTGGATTCCCGCCCACCCACTATATCCTGCCCATGCTATGTTGCAGAAATGCCACATATGATCATGGAGATTATTTACAGAAATGTCCTTTGTATCCTAATATTAGAGAAAAAATTGTCACTCTCATAACTGCTTTGAAACTGAAAACCAAAGGAAAAAGATAACCCAGCATGTTGTTAAAAATAATTAATTGCCAGTGTCTAATCAACAGCTTGGATCCTAAGATAAGTTAACTTTAAAGATGTTCATGGAAGGAAAGTTTTCTGTCCCCTCCTTTCTGCAGCTGTCCTGTGCTCCAATTCACATTTTTTTCAGATGTGAAAAAATACCCCCCCCAGATGTGTTTTGGAGTGCAAATTGCTGTGTGGGGGTGGAAGGGATGGAAAACTTTCCTTCTGTAAGCTTTCTTAAGTCCGCAATCCTATACCCACTTACCTGAGAATGAGCTCCATTGAACTCAGTGGGACTTACTTTTGAGTAGATCTGTATAGATTGAAATGAGCCTTAGGACCCAAGCCATTTGGTTTTGCTGTAGAAGCATGGAAAATAAGAGCAAATTAAAAAGAGGTTTACTGCTCTTTTACTAAGGCCTAGTTTGCTCATAATAACAACCTAGAGTATGGGTTGTCATTGAATTGTGGGTTGTTGTTGAATTATGGGGTGTCTTTATGTGCAAACCCTGTACTATGGTTTAATTACAGGTTGTTAACTGTGAACAACCTAGGAAGAGAACCCATAGTTTGTTGTTGGCTTGTGAACTCTGGGTAGTTAACAACCCATAGTTAAACCGTAGTGCAGGATTCATATGCTGATAACAATCCACGATTCAACAACTCATACTCAACCAGTACTCTGGGTTGTTGTTACATGTGAACAAGGTGTACGTTTTAATGTTGAGCTGAAGTTACTTAGATTCTTGTTTGATGGCTATGCAGATTGATAGTGATAAAATCAAAATTAGCATGTGTCAAGTCCTGTTGAATTGAGTGAAAGAACATGCTGTGTTTGCTTCCTTTTCTCACTGAAATAAAAGAGACCTAAAATGTCATTGCTTTGGTTGGTATCTGGTGTGTGTTTTTATGTTATAGGCAAAATGAATAGCCATGACACTGGATATAAATTTCAACAATACATTTAAATAATGAAAAGGTCCAAAATAAATATCATAAACAGGCATGGGGAAGGTTTGGGATTTTAAACTCATGGAGAATTTGTGTAGTTTTATATTTTTGATTTTTTTTAAAGCATCTACATCCTCTCCCCTCCACATAGCACAGAATATATATTCATATAAAAGAAAATGCTGTTATTTTAAATATGTTCTGATAATATTTTATTTATTTATTTATTTATTTGATATACCTCACCTTTCAACCCAAAAATGGCACTCAGAGCGGCCACTTGATGGTGATATACTTCTAACTGCCATTACTTTCCTGCACTTTTTCTTCTTTTGCAATATTTTTCTTGTATTTTTTAAAGACTGTGTTGTGAATAAGAAATTATCACTGTTTTAATTTCCATCATTGATGAACACATTAGCCTTAAAATTCCTGGAGTGATGAAAAACATGCTGGCTGAGAGGGAGGTTGGTGGTGTAAGAACTCTCAAGTGTTTTATTTTGCTCTTGATTCATACACTTGAATTTTTTTACTTGTCATTTTTTACTCTTCCACACTTGCTGCCCAAATTGGCTAGTTAATCTGTATGTTACCAAAAATGCCATGTACCTTCATTCTGCTTCTGAAGCTTTTCTCTTAAATATTAAAGATTGGATTTAGTCATGCTTAGAGTAGACTAGCCTTCTCCAACGTGCTGTTCTCCATATATGTTGGAGTACAACTCCCATAATCCCCATGCTGGCTGAGGATGATGGGAGCTGTAGTTCAATGTACCTTCTGAAGGGTACCAGGCTGGGGAAACCTGGAGTAGACCCATTGAAATCAATTTCCATGATTTTAGTTGGGTCCAGTTTTGTAGAAATTACTCTACAGGTTTAAAGGAATACTCACATTTAGCATAGAACATAAGAGCCAACTTGGATCAGAACAAGGATCCATCTAGTCCAGCATTCTGTTCACACAGTGGCCAACCAGCTGTTGACCAGGAACCCACAAGCAGGACATGAACACAACAGCACCCTCCCACCCATGTTCCCCAACAACTGGCGTACATAGGCTCACTGCCTCTGACACAGGAGGTAGCATATAGCCATGAGGACTAGTAGCTGTTGATAGCCTTCTCCTCCAGCAGCTACAGCATATTCTATCTGAGTATTCTAACGCAGTACAAATTGTGACTGGCACTACCACTGAGAGGCTGCCCTGGGCCGCCGATTTTGGGTTTCATGAAACAGCAGCAAAGTTTTTAGTTAATTAATTTTATGGGTCAGATCTAAGATAATGGTTTCTCCAGCAGAATGGATCCTGCTGGTGGAATGGGGCTTCCCCATCTTCTCCTCCACCCTGAGCCCACCCACATGCACCCTTAAATCTGCCCTGGGGGATTGGGGGACCCTCTGGAACAGTTTTGGAGGGTGTGTAGACGGTTGCAGAGGAGAGGAGAGGAGAGGAGAGGAGAGGAGAGGAGAGGAGAGGAGAGGAAAGGAGAAGTCGCGTTCTGCTAGTGTTATCCGTTCTGCTGGCAAAATTACAACCTTGGATCCAACCCATTATTATTGCATTTTTACTGCAAGGGAGAGGCATTTGTGTGGTTTTCTGCCTCAGATGCCAAAATAACTTGGCCAGCTGTGGGTACAACTGGTGTGTGTGTATGTTCCTGCACCATTTTCTTTTCCTTCTCATGCAGCAAAATGTCTTGGGCCAGGCCTGGGCAACTTGCCTAATTAACAGATAAACCATAGTGTAAAGCAGCCTTCCCCAACCTGGTACCTTCCAGATGTATTGGCTATGCTTGCTGGGGATGATGGGAGTTGTAGTCCCCTTTGGGAATGGTTTGATGTTGCCTAAATGCAATGACTTGTTAACTAGCAGGGTCAGGCTTTAACATGTATAACTTCGTGCCCTTGTGCACTAGATGTGACTCTTTCTCCATTGAACTCGGTGAAAATACTCAACAGACCTGGACTGCACCAATTGCCATTAATCATCAACTTATCCTCCTGAGTAGTACTATAGAGGCTACTATAGAGGCAGAGAGGGAGGATTTCTTTTGCTTGTCCTGCTATTAGGGTTATCTTTTTTTTTTTTTTCCTTGAAAAGGATAAGAGCCCCAGGTTCTATTGTTCTCCTCCTAAGATTACTGGAGTGGGCACTTGAGTCATCTGCATTGGTCACCTTTTATGTTATTGTGTGTGCAACCTCAAATACAAATGTGGTTTGCTCAGTGGTGACAGTCAATCTGGCTACACTTCAAAAGGTTTAGATGAGTCTGCCAGCTAGTCTTCTAATTTACTGCTTCTTTTACATTCATCTTTTCTATTGCCTCTGCCTTCCTCATAGATGTCTTCTCCCTGGCTGAATACGGTACAACAACCATAGGGTCATGTGACTCCCATCTTTATGGACTGTGTGTACCTGGGAGTGACTGGCCTGTGTTTTTTTAAATGATCTGCATGATGGCCTAAGGATGGAATCCAGCACGCACCACATTCTCTGAGCTGTCCACTCCACTCCTTCCTCTCAGTTATGTATTCTAAGTATTCTTCTTTACATTTCAATCACATTCTCAGGGCAATTTAACAAAGAATATTTGTTTGTTTATTTATTACATTTCTGTACCATCCAATAGCGAAAGGTCTCAGGGCGGTTCACAACAATAAAACAATTAAAAGGGAAATACAAAACATAGAAGCTAAAGGCCACAAAATTATAAAAGGAGTGTAACACAGTCAATGGGATTAACACTGGATCTGAAAAACATGGGAAAACAAAAAGGTCTTTGGTGCCAAAAGGATAATGAAGGACAATAAAGTAGGTACCTGGGGAACCTCTCAGGGCAACCCTCTCTATTTAGCGCTGTACTCCCTGGTTTCCTCCTGTGAAAGCTTTCCCAGTTCCCTATTCTCCCAGTGGTAGTTTGCCTGTCTGAGGATGAATCTGTTGGGGAAAATAATGTGGTCATCCATCTCATGTAGAGAGTTGCATTATGACATTTTTTTCAGTGACTCCTTGTTCTCTTCCATGTGCCTTGGCCCTGATCATAAGAATGTAAGAAGAGCCTTGCTGGATCAGACCAAGGGTCCATCTAGTTTAGCATTCTGCTCACACAGTAGACAACCAGCTGCCCACGGGAAACCCAGAAGGAGGACGTGAGTGCAACTGCACCCCTCCTATAGAGAAGAATGAATCATGCATGCCTCATTTTGATCATAGAGCACAGAGAAGGGAGGCTTATCCCTTCACTCAACTACAATCAGGATGGAAATCTCCCTCCCAACTGGTGTGTGCTTAGGAGCCTTAGGGGCAAAGTTCCCATTGGCAGCACTGGTAAAAGCTTCCCCAAACATATGCTTAACTGACATTACACTAATGCAGATGGGAGAATATTGGGACACCGGGTCTGCCCTGCTCACTTGCAGGAATTCTCTCAAAGCATTGAACTTTGTTGTATTCTTATGCGAAGGCTGTAGCAGGCAGGGCAATCCTATGCATATTTACCTGGCCTACTGTGCATAGGATTGTAGCCTTAATCCCATTATTCTTATTTTTATTGCTTTGTGTGGTTTTTCTTGTCTAGGCATTTCCCTTGCCTTGACCCTTGTATTTACCCGAGCTCTTAGCAATCATTGATTTTGCTTCTGCATTAATTTTTTTCTGTATAGTTGTTATTGCGGTTTCTGTCTTTTATTGTTCAGTTTGAAGAGGTCGCTGGTTATTGCTCTGCTCAATGCCTGTTGAAATTGCCTTGGGTTAGTTTTATTGGTGCATTGAGGTTGTTTTTATCTGCTAATGGCTGTTTTACTGATACTGTATTTGTGGAGTTTTGTTTTGATTGCTTTTGTTAAGCCAGTGCTAGGGTGGCCAGGTGTCCTCTTTTACAGAGAACAGTCTTCTGTTTGAAGGGCTGCCAGGGGACCATCCTCTATTTGAAGGGCTGTCCTACCCAATTCCAGTTTAAAGATAGATGAACCATAAGAGTTGTTGCCAATCACCGGTTAGCACCTGGACAACAGACTGAACAGGTAGGCACAGAGGTCACCTGGTTAGCCTTCTGCACTACGCTGAGATGTAGTGTATTTCTATTTACAGAATAATTATTTCTAAATATGCATATGTGCATATAAAGTAGCATATGCAAATTAGTTGCAAGTGTGTGTCCTCTTTTGTCCTCTTTTTTGGGTGATTTGTAAGTGGCCACCTTACTGAACATCACTGTGTGGCAAAACGGTGGCCGGGAAATCTTTTAGATAAATATATTTTATCTTGGGAAATATTGGGGAAGCGGGGGGAAATCTGTCATATATGTGAGAGAGTTTGCTCCTTTGAAATGGATTCTCGATTCTTTCATTTTACTCTTTCTTTCCTCCCTCTCTAGCTGTTAGCAGGTATTCATCTTCAGATACCCCTTGGCCCATTTAAGACTGTTCTTTCAGAAAAACAAGCAAATCTTGCTCTCGGATATGTCCATGGAAAATAAGGGATGACTCCTGACAGAAAGGAGAATGAAATCAGCCCGTGGAATTACTGCTCAAGTGGCTCTGCATGACCTTTCTTAGGTTGTCCTACCAATGACCCCTTCCCTAATCAGGCAGAAATCATGCTCCACAAGAGTGGGAGGTAATGCAGCTTCCATCCTGGCCTATTTGTGGGCCTCTCCTCTGCAGACATTGCCATCCGTAACATATTGCTCTGAGTTATGTACAGTGGTTTTATGATGCAAAGTCCTATATTTATTAATCGCATGGTTCAAAGATCAGTTAGAGGAGTAACTGGAAATCCAAAACCCCAAGCCCAGTTTCTTGAATCTACAGTGTCTATTAAGCATGTATGTCCAAAACAATCCGATCTCTGATTTGGGCAGAGGGGGGAGAATAGAAGTTAATTACTTGAAAGGATTTTTTTAAAGGATACAACTCTATTCAAAAGTAGTAACTATTAGTTACAAAGTCTAGTTAGTGGATGTGATATTAGAATGTCTTATACCCTTGTATCCAATGGCACCACTGTGCTAGCGGGAATCTATTGGAAATTTGGCAGGTCTGAGCCTTCGCAGGGGGAGCAGAATATCTGAACATTTCATGCCAACAAGATATAAAACACCAAAGTTACAAGCAGGAGAAATGCAACAGGGCTTACCACTGAAAGCAATGGGAAGATTAAAGGATGGTGTGCTTTACTTCATTGTTTATGGGGACTCATTGTCTAGTAATCTGTCTGAAATTTGGCAGGTCTGATGTCTTGAGGCAGTTGAAGAAGACCGGAGCATTGCATGCCATTTGGATGGAAAACTCCAAACTTGCAGACAGGGCTGGCATCAAGGGTAGACATCATTGGGCAACTGCCAAGGGCTCATACGCCAGTTGGGGTCCAGTGACAAGAGCCCCCTGGACTTGCTCCTCCTCATTGCCATTGCAACCTGCTTGTTCACTTGCCACTCTCTCTGGCCCAGACAACAGTGGTGGTGGGAAGGAGATGCCAGTCCCTACTTGTTCAAGGGCTCTCTGCCTGTCAAGCAAGCAAGTGGGAGCTGTGATGAGAAGAGGATGAGGATCAGCAATTACAGCTGGTGACAACGGTGGTGAGAGTTCACGTGTCTTGCCCTAGAGCCCTCAAAAACCTAGAGCCAGCTCCAGTTGTGGGCAGCAGAACATTGGCCAGGCTTTCTATTGAAATCAGTGGGGAAAAGGAAAGTGAATGAACTGATCATGAATGAAAAATGAAAACAAATGGAAAAAACAACTTTTTGTTTGTTTGCACACCCCTAAAGATTCCTTCCTCATATTCACCAGAATCTTGTTCAAATGATGAGTTATCTATTCACAATAACTGCAGCTAACTAAGCTAATGTTTTATCAATAGCTACTGACAGAGGTTTCAAACTATCAAGCTATAATGTGAAAGAGGATACCTGTCATATGAGGAACATCATTTTAATTCATATAAGAGGCTTCTGATTAAAACGTTACGTGAGAGAGAGATGTGTTACCCAATATAATTATATTCAGTAATAAAATATACTCTACCATAAGATCAGGCCATTGCTTTACGGTATCGATAATATAGTAGTTAGCATGCTGGACTAGGAACAGGGAGACCTGGGTTCAAATCCGATGAGGCTCTTTGGGTGGCCTTGGGCCATTCATTGACCCAGTTTGCACATTGTTAACAAACCATGGCTTGTTGGCCAGACAAGCAGGAGTGAGCATGCATGCTGGTTCCTAGCTGCTCCTGTTGAGATAAATAGTCAAAGTTGTGATGTCCAAAACTGGAACTCTGGGTTGTTGGGTAACAGACAAGCCAGAGTTTGAATTGTCTCTCAACTTAACTTAGTTCACAGGGTTGTGAGGTTAAAGATATAGCTGGGAAGAACCATGTATACCACCCTGAGCTTCTTGGAGGGAGGGCAGAATAAAAGTGAAAGAAAGGCACAATTCTATGCATGTTTAGACATGGCTGCTGGAAGTTGTAGGACTTTTTTCTGTCTACACACGCAAAGGATTGCGCCCTAAATTTTAAAAATGTTGATTCATTTTTTACTTAAATTCCTCTTGCATAGATGGACTGCTTTCCTGTCTAGTGAGGTAATTTCATTTTCACATTATGCTTTATGGGATATCCTTTATTTACCCAATGTTTTCCTGTCCACTCTTTTCAAGCTATGTATCTTGCATATTTTATATACACAAAGGTGACTTTTCCTTCCTTTAATGACCATGGCTTATCAGTGCAGGCAACTGATACTGGACTCATAAATATGTCACTCTTTCTGCTTTACTCACAGCCCGTCTCCTTTATAGGAATCCTCCTTACAGCCCACTCGTCCCCCCTCCCACTTTACACGCCCCCTCCCGCATCATCCATTCGCATCTTCCTTGATTCTGCAGAACTCTCCATTGGCTGATCTAAATAAATCACCAATGTAAACTATCAGCAAAAGTCATTGTAGCCAAGAGTACACAGGGAATATAAATACAAGGTCAGTGGAGCCAGTGCCTTCCGATTCTAATTAAATATTTCCTGTAAGTCGGTGCCAACTGTGCATCTTGTAAGAACATTTGGAGGCAGGAGCTTGAACTCCCAAGGACCCTGTTGCCTCAAAACCTGTTTCCTGCTTAATAACATTTAACAAGGAGAACCAAACATGCGCCATCAGCAACAAAAGTCATTGTAAGCAGTCCCAATGTGCAAAGGTGCTTGGTTTCCTCCCCACAATATTCATGTGGGCCTAGCCAGCCAGTCTTTCTGGCATGTGGGAGTTAGTTTGCATGACTCAGTCTCCCTCCCCCTTCCCCCTAGAACAGGTTTCTCACGCGTTCTTGTTCTTTGCTGGGATCTTGTTTTCCAGACAGCATGGAAGAATAGCTCAGGGGGTCGAGCACATGCTTTGCATGCCAAAGGTCCCAGGTTCAATCCTTGGCATCTCCAGGTAGGGCTGGAAAAGGCCCCCATCTGAATCCCTGGACAGCTGCTGCCAGTCAGTGAGCCATTCAAACAACACGCTCACCCACATTCAGTGGTTGAATGTGGGTTATTGTTGAATGATGTTTGTTGAACCTGGATTAGTGTGTTGTCTGAACCCAGGACATTTTCACCCAGGATGGCTTGTTAACCATGCAGTATGCCTTGTTAGCCACCCTGAACAACCCAACAGCAAACCATGGGTTCTCAAGGTGGCGTGTTCGAGAAAAATAAGCCACAGTGCGTGGCTAACAAGCCATCCTATGGAAAATGTGTCCAGGCAATGCACTAACCCACAGTTCAACAAACAACCCACGGCTCAACTACAGAGTGTGGGTTAGTATGTTATGCAAACCCCGTCACTGCCTAGACCAGCCTCCAGGTGCTTTGGACTGCAAAAACTCCCAGCATTCCTGCTCATTGGCAATGTCGGCTGATGGGAGTTGTGGTGCAAAACATGTGGAGGGCACCAGGTTGGGGAATCCTGCAGTAGATGATGCAGAGCTAGATGGACCATTGACATGATCTGACTCTGTATAAGGCAACTTACTATGTTCCTAATATGGACTGAGTATGGCCACTACATATCTGGACAAGGGACTTTTCAGCACTTGAGATATGTTGTGCAACTGAGGTGTACTCATTAAATGGTGAAAAGAAACAGTGTTTTACAGAAGGCTTCCACAATACATTTATATCATTAACTGCATTGTGTGCTGCCTCTTGAGCCTTGATTTCTCATTCAGGCTCCATACAGGGAATTAGTTACATAACAGTGTTATTAAACAGGGTTGTATACAGCTCCCTGGCCTGGCTTTAAACCCAGACCTGTAGCAGGGGTTTTAGTGGTGGAAGAGAAGAAAGGAAAAGGTGGGGGGGGGGGGCTGGTGCTAGACTATACTTAAGGGAACATTGCACAGTTAATTCACAGTGCCTAAATACAGCACATTAAAATCTTCCAAGAAATTCCTGTTCAAAATGGATCCACCTTCTGAAATGAGGTTGGTGGCTATAAGAAATTAGGCCTTCTCAGTAGTAGCCCCTTCACTGTGGAACTCACTCTCCAAAGAAGGTTTGTCCAGCCTTTGTTTGTTTTTAGAAAGAGGAAAAAAAACAAACATATTTTTAAGACAGGGACTTAGCACCCAAGTGATGTTGTGACATCTTTTAAAAGTTGGATTTTGTTTTTATTTTTTTCTGTTGGTTTGTTTTACTGTATTGTCTCCTCGATCATTTTTAATTGTGCTGCTAGCCACCTAGCACTTACAGCCTTTGCACTAGAAGGCAAGAGAGGAAGTAAGAAATAAAGATAATAAAATATATGTGTTCATATATATTTCATAAAAGTTATTTCAGAGTTCATCCAAGTTATTTTAAAATTCATATCCGTTATTTCAAAGGTCATATAAGTAATTTTAAAGTTCTGTTTTGGGGAGAAAAAGGCTACTTCAACAGCATTGGCTTTACCTGTTCACAGAATGTGATGCTGCACTAAACTTTGAAGGGCAAAGTTTCGGGGAGGGGGGATGAGGAGGGGAAGCACCAGTTGAAAGTCCAGTGAAGAACTGGGCAGAGGATCTTTGGCTACACACATTCCCCCTCTCCCAGCAGATTACTTGCATACTCCATTCCAGGTTTTTTGAAGGGAGTATTGGTACCTCCATATAGGAGACACTAGCTCGGTAATGGCACAATCCTAGGCATATTTAAACAGAAAAAGTCCCATAACTCCCAACACCCCCAGCCAGCCATGCTAGCTCCTAGCATTCCCTAGTTAGCCATGCTGGCTGGGGAATGCTGGGAGTTGTAAAACTTTTTTTCTGACTAAATATGCATAGAATTGCTCCCTGAATGTATTACATTCACCAGGTAATTTAATCTCCAAAATGTAGCCATTTTAGTCTGTTGCAGCAAAAACAGCAAAGAGTCTTGTAGGACCTCATGAACACATCTATTCCAGCTCAAGCTTTTGTGGACACGGTCTGACCATGGCTGTTCAAAAGGGCTCTGTGTGCGCGTTGTAGGATTCCTGCAGGACCTGCACTGTGACATCCATACCTCTTTTGCACCCTTGACACAACAGGAGTGGTCAGAAGTTGTGTTGGTGCAGGATTGTCTCATGACACATTAATCCTCTATTGCACTACTCCCCCCACCTTTCCATCCATTGTTATTCTTGCAGTATGTTATTTTCAAGACTGGGATCTATGAGTCATCACAGGAAGAATGTGTTTGTCTTTAAAACCTAATCAGAAGACATGGCCCTCAGAGAAGTAATCCAATCTTAAAGGACTACCCACTGTTAAGATTAAATATATAGGCAATTGTTCACATTGATGGGCCAACCTACACCTGGTAAAATGCTTCACAAGCCTCCCCTCCTGATAATCCTAGAGTTACATGGCTGGAAGAGATGCAAAGGTAAATAAATTTAACCCTTTTCTCAGGACAGATCATCACTGTAGATTTATAAGGACACACCTACCCATGTCATCCTTTAACAGTGCAATCCTACACATGTCTACTCAAAAGTATAGATATCAGATTACAGCCTAAATATCTTGGCAAACTGAAGGTTTTGTGTATATTATATACACACAGTTGCAGAGAAAAAGAAATGGTAAAATGTGGGAAAACATGGAAATGAAATGCGAAAGATATAGCCTGTGAGAATTCAGCTACAGCTCAGATATATGCAAAATAAGCACCGTGATCAGTTACACTGGTAATAATTGGTGATAACATCTTTGAATGGCTCAGTAAATTAACATCTGTAATAGAACAGGAAGCTATTATCTCTATTCAGTCCCAAACAAAAAGAATCAAATGTCATTATTCCAATTCAGGTATTTCACCCCTTTTGAAATCCCATTGAAATGTCAATTTTCAGGTCAGCAGCAGGGTGTCCAAGGACACTGAAATGTTGTCCTACTGGTTTCTGAAAAAAATACATTTTCTCTAGGGTAATGGCCACATGAATTTTAAAGTTACATATAACTCTATAAGGCAGAATGGTAAGTAGCTAATTCCCAGTGAAGCAGGGAACAAGGTTAGGTTTTTAAGGGTGCAGTGGTTGCACTCTGGCTGGGGCATGCTGGGACTTGTAGGACTTTTTTCTGCCTAAACATGCATAGGATCTCACTCTTATGCAGCTATTTTAGTCACATCAGAAAACATGAATAAGTCCATTCCATGAGCATCTGCTCATAGGGGCAAGCGGGTGCAACTGCCCCCCCTAGATTTCAGTCATGATGTCATTCTGAGAGTAGCAACAGTCATTGCTGCGCTGCGCCTTCCCTGTCTATCTCTACTCTTAGTACCCAGCCACGTGGGCAAGGCTCAGGACAGGACAGTTGGTGTTTTAGGGAAATGCAGATAGGGCTGTGAAATTGATTGTAGCAGCAGTGGAATTCATGAAGGGTTAAAAAGGGTTGTTGTAAGAGAGAGACAGACAGACAGACCCTGCCAGTTTTAGCTCTCACAGGAGGCCCAAGTGGAACCTTTTCCCACCTCTCTCTTAGTGTTGGCCTTGGAGCTGAGACAATGTGCCATGCACTCCACAGAAGTTAGTGTTTTCTCATGTATTGTAGAAATAAAGAAACCTCTTGTGAAGGTACCTGAATCTATTGTGCATTGCCTGTAGAACAGAACCTAGCAGTAGGCTGCAAGCTGTTAAGGTCTCCCCCCCCCCCCCCAATATTAACCAAAGGGCCATTACAGCAGTGACAGGAGTCATGGAAAGAACTGAGGGTTTCAGCTCAGGATGGAAAGACATTGTCTACCCACTGAGAACCAACAGAGGGGTAGACCTAGCATACAAAGTTCTCAGAGGCTAGATCTACCTATCTTGGTAGACCTGATGCCCAGGCCTTATTGCTGCTCAGTCAGCAGATCTACCAGAAATGGTAGAACCTGTTCTCTGATGCTATTAGGGCTTTTTTTTTTTTAAATGTGCAACCATACACAAAATGTACTGCTCAAGGAAAAATATACAATTCCAAAAGAAGATTGCTGTAGTTCAAAATTCAAGCCATGAAACAGCTGTACTGTTGTCTGATGTAAAAGGTGGCTGATAACAATGTGAAAAGTAAAGTGAGTACTCCAGGCTCCACTAGAACTGTAAAACCTGATCAAGCATTTCTCCTCCCACTGCTAAAGGCACTCCTCATAGATTCTACTGCTACGCGCTAGAGCTGCCTTCCCCAACCTGGTGCCCTTCAGATGTTTTGGACTTCAACTCCAGTCAGCCCCAGCCAACATGGGCAATGGTCCGGAATGCTGGGGTTGCAATCCAAAACATCTGGAGGGCACCAGGTTGGGGAAGGCTGCTCTAGAGTGTTCACCAATGTTTCCAAGATGGAAATCATTGTAGGATGACTCATGCAAAGTTCTTAATGTTATTATAAGGGCAGTGATGCCATAAAAGATACAATACGATATACCAAAGACAGCTGTGCTGTGTTGTGCATTTGTGTTTTTTCCCTCTTGTTCCCTGTTTGTTTTTTGTTTGTTTTTAAGCTCTTGCTCCAAATAAGGTTTTGTGGAGTTCAGGATGCTTCTTGAATATAACACTCTTCTGTATTTGTGCTATTCAGTTCCCAGATCTTCTACTCCTCTGAGTAGGCTTCTAAATGTCATGGAATGTGATGCTAAGCGACAAAGAGCACACACAAGGAAAGGCCACAGGCGTGTTTTCTATGTGTGCAAATTACAACCAAAAACTGCTGTGCAACTTTGCCCCACACAGGAAATATTCCAGTGGACATACATGGTCCAATCCAGCACACAGTTTCTCCAGCTCTGTTCAGTGGCAAAGAGACTGAGTTATGACCCAGGAATTTCCCAGTTCAGATCTTACCCATGCTATGAACTCAAGAAGCGTCCTAAGGCAAGCCACTTCTGCTCAGCCTCAGTCCACCATCTGCAAGACAGGGATGACAAGACTGACCTGCATTACAGGGCTGTTGTAAGGATAACAAGAGTATCTATGCTTGCATTCCAAGTACTACATAAGTGCTAAGTATTATCATTGTACTCTAAACATTTATTTCAAACCACTGAAGAATAAAATCATACATACTCCTTCCTAAACTTGAAAGCATCCTTGTAACTTTGCCTTGCCCCTATTTGTCACAAACTATTCCTACGTCCTTACTATCTGATGTACTCATTTTGCTCAGATCCTGCAAATAAATGGAAAGGAAGCTGCTACAAAACTGAAACAATAAAAAAGATGACAGCTGATACAACAAGGCTCTGTCATCATGAGAACAGATTCTTGAGAGTGTACAAATATCCCCTGTATTCTGCTAATCATGGGAGACATGGAAAGCAGCCGCCTTGCTTTAATAGATTATTTACATTTCCTCATATCTGTCACCAGTCTGTAGTAGCCTTTGTGTGTGCTTACAGTTTGAGATTAAAGAGGCAGCTTCAAGAAGACAAGATTTCTCGAAGCATTTGTTTAGGAGCCTGACTGGTTAGTAGCTGTAATGTTTGGTTAACCAGCAAATCCAGTTCACTCAGCATGGTTTGGATAATTAAGAGATCCCCGAGGAGATTTTTCTAAAGTCTCCTCTCTCTCTAGAATCTACGGGGGCGGGGTGGGTGGGTGGGAGAGATGCACACACAGAGATCCAAGGAACAGATATAATTACTGCATGAATTTGAGAAAGGTGCTTCCTACAGCTCTACTGGTCATCTTTAAAACAACAGTTTCTTGCTTGCATCTACATCTTGTCTATCTAGAGTAGATTCAGATCCTCCTAGGCAGGGCCGTTTCATGTCTCTGCTTGCACATTGCACACTTTCAATACTAAACAGAGCTTAAGTAAAGGTAAAGGTGTCCCCAACCAGTCGTGTCTGACTCTAGGGTGTGGTGCTCATCTCCATTTCTAAGCTGAAGAGCCAGCGCTGTCCGAAGACGCTTCCGTGGTCATGTGGCCGGCATGACTGAACACCGAGGTGCACGGAACACTGTTACCTTTCCCGCCGAAGTGGTACCTATTTATCTACTTGCAATTTCTTGCTTTCGAACTGCTAGGTTGGCAGAAGCTGGGACTGAAGACGGGAGCTCACTCCCTCACGCAGCACTCGGGTCTCGAACTGCTGTCCTGCTGACCTTCCAGTCTGCAGTTCAGTGTCTTAACCACTAAGTCACCATGGCCCCATAAACAGCTTAGCGAGATGCAGAAAAAGGAAATAATGCAGACGTTTTAGAATGCTCGACCCAACTCATTAAAAAAAACTCTGTTGATTAACCCTGTTGATTAACACAGCAAACCACAGAGTTCGGAATGAGAGGATGTGTAAGGACTGCACAAAAGATCCAGAGCAAAAAACGTCATGTGGTATAATCCAATCAAAGTGAAACATTTTAAAATTCCATTTTCAATAGGAAAGAAAGAGCAAAGCACATTGTCTTGGATCCAGACTAAGTTAGTTGTCCTTAGACCCCATTGAAATCTTTGGGGCTTACGTGAGTCATGACTAAGCTTTCGCATGAAGGTCATCATGTCATTATGGGACCTAAGCACAACTGACTAACAGTGCAATCCTATACATGAATACAGAAGTAAGCCCCATTGAGTTCAGCTCCAGGTGTGTGAAAAGGATTGCAGCCTTAAGAACATATGGCAGCAATTCTATGCATGTTTGGACAGAAAAAGGGCCTGAAACTCCCAGCATGCCCAAGCCATATATATATATATATATATATATATATATATATGAAAAAGAATGGGAAAATTACTATATGTATGTGTAACTCTGAAAGGTGACTCATGAACTTTGAGCTGAGTATTTGTATAGTTGTTTTATTACTCTGTGCACATGTGAGTGCAATTCAAGAGAATGCTTGCACCTTTTGAAAATAGTTTGATCAGTGGCCCTCATTGATCATAGTGGTTTCCAGTTATGTGAAAGCATACTTCCTTGCATTTAGTTAATTCTAGGAATAAAAAACACGAATGTATTCATTAATAGTCATACTAATTTGAATTTATTAATATTAGTTTAAATTTTCCAGATTCAAGATACGGACTATATTTAGAGTTGGATCCAGAGTAGCATTTAATGGAGCTCATTACTTGCACAGTTACAAGAAGGGGGATACGTGGCTCAACCACACTACAAGCGAGAAGGATCTTGGAATTGTTGTCGATCACAAGCTGAATATGAGCCAACAATGTGATGTGGCTGCAAAAAAGGCAAATGCTATTTTGGGCTGCATTCATAGAAGCATCGCTTCCAAATCCTGTGAAGTACTAGTTCCCCTCTACTCAGCACTGGTTAGGCCTCATCTGGAGTACTGTGTCCAGTTCTGGGCACCACACTATAAGAAGGATGCAGACACACTGGAGAGGGTTCAGAGGAGGGCAACAAAGATGATCAGGGGACTGGAAACAAAGCCCTATGAAGAGAGACTGAAAGAACTGGGCATGTTTAGCCTTGAGAAGAGAAGACTGAGGGGAGATATGATAGCGCTCTTCAAGTACTCGAAAGGTTGTCACAGAGAAGAAGGCCAGGATCTCTTCTTGATCATCCCAGAGTGCAGGACACGGAATAATGGGCTCAAGTGACAGGAAGCCAGATTCCGGCTGAGCATCAGGAAAAACTTCCTGACTGTAAGAGCAATACGACAATGGAACCAATTACCTGGGGAGGTGGTGGGCTCTCCCACGCTGGAGGCCTTCAAGACGAGGCTGGACAGTCATTTGTCAGGGATGCTCTGACTTGGATTCCTGCATTGAGCAGGGGGTTGGCCTTGGCCTTGTAGGCCCCTTCCAACCCTACTATTCTATGATTCTATGATTCATGCTGGAGGAAGTGGGGCAGGGAGGTGATCTTTGCCATTCCTCCTTCCCCTTGCGGCACCCTCTGCCTCCTGCAAAGCTACCCTGGAAGGTTGGGAGACCCTCTGGAGCAGCATGAGGTGTGACAAAGGGGGCTACAGGGGGGAAGATGGAGTAATGAAGATAGGGATGTCAGAAGAATGTTTTGGGGGTGGACCTCGGCGTGTTTTAGCCAGCTCAGACCCCCCAGATGCCAGCTCACAGATCCCTGAGCTCGCCCAACTCGGTGCACGCCAAGTCGGGCAAGCTTGCACCTTTCTGCTTTTCCACAAGTTGCCATTTTGTGCAAAGTGGCAGGTAAGCTATTTATGGAAATAGTGAATTTGCACAAAATGGCAGCTGTAAATAGCAAAATTTGTGCAAAATTGCAGGCGTGCTGCCGGGTATGTGTGTGTGTGTGTGGGGGGGGAGCACAACTTGCTGCACGCCACCAGCAAGAGCGTGGGTTGAGGGAGTGCCGTTCCCCGCTACTGGGAATGGGGGAACATGAGCTGCCATTGATAGTGCCAGGAATGTGGGGATGAGCATATGTGCTGTGTGCTGCTGCCAGGGGAGTGTGAGCCACTGTGTCCACTTTCTGCTCAGTGCCTCGCTCTGAGGGCCCTTTCTCAGGGTGAGGCATGGAAGGCGGCCTTGGAGATAACTTGTGCTGTGGCAGCACAGGCAGCCTTCAGAGTTTGGCATTTGGCTGGGCAGGCTCTGTGAATAGCTGCTTTCCTGTTGCAGCATTTGCCGCAGCATTTGCCACCGCATGAGCATGGCCAGTGGGGCTCTCCGGATTGCCTGCCCGCCCTGTGCCTCACTTCAAGCAGCAGCAGCATCAGAACTCCTGGCGGCGTCCTGTGTGTGGGATCTGCTGCCCTTCCAGATCCGCTACCAGAGGAATTTGCTCTACCTCATGAGAGGGCCGGTCCTGCTCCTCAGAGGAAAAGGCTCCCAGAGCGGCTTGCATATGATCAGTTAAACAAGACAGTTCCTGTCCGCAGGTGTACAGTCTCAAAAGGCATGACACACAGGGAAGAAATGAGGAGGGAAGAGGGAAAGAGTAGGTCAGCAGGACTGGTGGGACGGCCCTGCTCTCCCTCTCATCTCCCTCAGCTCAGCCTGCAGCACAGGGCCTTCGTGGAATGGCCAATCAGGGTCCAACCCACACTGTTTTTACTAAGGATGTTCATACAGATGGGATGGTTTTAAACACGTGATGCATAGCTCCTGTTTCGACTAATAACTCCTCTATAAAAAAGTGCATGGGGGCAAACCACATATCTGGTGTTCTTTGAAACTTCCTTTTACAAACAACAGCCTTGCTTCCATACCGGAGCACAAGCTGCTGTTAAAAGTCCGCCAACTGGAAAAAGTAAGTTGTGGTTGAATGCAGGATGGGGTTGGAAAAGAAAGTTGACGTGTATGCTGGACAATGTGTGCATGTGTGTGTGTGAGGGAGAGAGAAGAGAAGGAATAGTATGTGTGTGTGTATCTCTATGTATACGAAATGGGAGGGTGCATGGGTGTGACCTCGCCCACGGCTGGCATGCAGCTCCTGACGTCCCGCCCTGGGGCCAAATCCACCCTCGGGCCAAAAATAGTTCTCCGCTCCTGCAGTACATGCATAGTTTTGCATGTGTAAACAGGTTCTCTGGTCAGGGCCACTGCATTAGCGATTAGTCACCTTTCTCCTGGGCTTGTGTTATTTGTTTCAATTTCCTAACAAATCCATTTGTTAATTCAAAGCAAGGCACTTTAACGTGTTGACTCTTCTAGGTATTTGCTGTCTGTGGAAGGCTGAACCTTTAAGGTCCATTTCACATGATTATTTTAACCCACATGACAAAAAAGAGTAGAGTTGGACTTGGAGTGTGGGCTTGGAGGCGTTGTTGTTGTTGTTGCAAGAATCTTAAGGCCAGTGCCAGCGAGCAAGACACCTTCAGTCGCCCCCTCCCTCATAAATCCTACTCTACCTTCTCGCCATGATTGTCACCAGTTGTCATTCTCTTTCTCATCGCTGCTACCACTTGCTTGCATGGCAGGCAGAGAGCCAGGGAGCAAGATGGCAGCGGCAACTGCTGCTCCTCCTTCTCACCGCCACCATTGAAGTTTTACTATTCTTGATCACTTAATGCGTTGGGTTTGGAGATGTGAGATTCAAGCTCAAATCCCTGCACGGCTATGATAACAAGGAGTCTTCTTAAGCAAGTCATACTCACTTAACGCATTAAGTGATCAAGAATAGTAAAACCCTAATGCACCAAAGAAATGTGTACATCTCTGTGAAAAGAAATCACAAAAAAGTGAAGGAGAGGTTGCAATCCATCTTCTTGCATACCATTGGTGATCCTGGCGAGCCAAGGCAATGAAGGGGAATGTGTAGCCCTCCAGGTGTTTTTGGACTACAACTCCCATCATTCCTCATCACTGACTATGGTGGATGTTGCAGAATGGTAAAACCCTAATTCCACAAAGAAATGTGAACATCTCTGTGAAAACAAATGGCGGGTGAAGGAATGTATTTCTGATCCATTATTTCTAGGTACAGGTGATGCAAAAATCACAGAAAAGTGAAGGAGAGGTTGCAGAGCCATCTTCTTGCCTATTATCAATTTATTCAAAAACCTGGGATAGGTGCACTTAAAACTGCATTTCTGTCTTTCTCACATGCACACCAACAGCAGGAGAGAGGACCATCTGTGCTTTCGGTGCCATGAGTGAAATGAGTTTAGGGTTGCTGCCTTAGGCTGTTCCCAACTTTGCTAGCGATTGAGATGATCTTGGAGCAACTAAAGGTGAAATCCTATGCATATGTAGACAGAAAAAAGTCTGATAGTTCCCAACATTTGGTAGGTGCAGTCCAACAACATCTGGTGAGCCGCATGTTGCCCATCCCTAAACCAAGGTTTCCAAAATGAGTCAATTCTTAAACTGTGGATGATCTTTCTTTCTTTCTTTCTTTCTTTCTTTCTTTCTTTCTTTCTTTCATGCTTTTGTTCTTTCTTTCTTGCAAACATTAGCCAAAGCCATTCATTCTTTTAGTTCAAGGGCATGTTTGTTCTGAGAAGATGAGGTAATTAGTAAAATAAAATGCCCCCTATAAAACAAACCCCATAAAAGAAAATTCAGCTTTAGGAAGCAGACAAGGAAGGAAACGACAACTTCTGTCAAAGCATAGGGATGAGATTAGCATTATTAAAGCATTCTTCAGAGAAAAGAAGGATAGCGTGATCTGGTTTAACAGACATTCCACTACCTCTTCTTTCCATGATGCCTCCTCTTCAGATATGTGAGTTCTTAATTAAATATAGGAAAGAGACTTGCAAGTATCTTTTCAGCTAATTTTAAAAATTAGCTGAATTACCAAACTCATTATTTCAGTCACCAAATGCTTAGTGACTGCTTAATATCCCCCAAACCACCAGCAACCTTGTATTCCACTGAACTGGAATTTATTTGTATTAGTATTGATTTGACTCCCACAAGAAACTAAAATATGTTGCCCTTTCTGAAGCTACACCTGTGTCCAGCTCAAAAATGTCATTCAGTTTTATTGGGTAAAATCCAAAGAGTGTCCTCCACCAATGGAAAGCTTCCATCAGTGGAATGGGGAGGGTCAATTCCCCTTTCCCCCTTCAGCCCCTGCATCTCCCCAAATCTTTTCCAGAGGATCGAAGGACCTTCTGGAACATAGTGTGTGTGTGTGTAGTGAGCTGCAGAGGTCCAGAACCTTAGAGGGCTCTTGTCCCATGATGAAAATAGAAGGAAAAAGATCACCTTGGGCAGCTTTTTGAATCCCAGTGAGAAGCTGTTTGTGGTTAAATTCCCTTTCTATGCAGCTCTTCAAGACACAGGAACCTTGTAGTAGAGCAGGGGTGGGCAACATGTGACCCTCCAAATGTTTTCGCTTATAATGCCCATCAGCCCTAGTCAGCATAGCCAGTGGTAAGGGATCATGGGAGTGGTAGGCCAAAACGTCTGGAGGGTGACAAATTTCCCACCCCAGTTGTAGAACCTGACCTTGCAGTTCTACGTGGAAACAGGAATCCAAAAATTGCTCTGTTTACAGCTACTTTTGACCCAGTCTTTTCTCTCCTTTCTAAATGACTTGTGTTTTCCCTTTGTTTCCCTATAAGTGTGACTTGTGTTGCCAGAGTGCTAAAGCTCTAAATGCATAATGTTCAGGAGCAGTAATGAGGTACCAACTCGAATCTTTAAATAATATTATTACAACCTGTCTTGTTTTCCACATGGAAAGTGGAAAAACAATGGCAAAAAGGTCAGCCTATTCATAGATTCCACAGTAGGTAGCTCCTGGCCCAGACATTTCCTATTTTGGCAGTTCATTAGCCGGGCTATGTATAGTGTAGGTTCACTTTGGACTGTGCCTTTCTGAGAGCCTGAAGCTCTTATTGACATAGAAATGCATGGATTTCATGTGCAAAGGTCAAGGAAGTGAATGAAAAGTAGCATTAATGTTCATGTTACAGTTATCAACAAGAGGCTTCTAGGTGTCTTGACTACTTGCTGTTCAAAGTGGCTCCCACAGAAATATATATATATATACGGACTTGAGCACATTCCGGGAGAGAGCGCAGGACAGGAGGCCTGGCGTGCTATGGTCCATGGGGTCACGAAGAGTCGGACATGACTGAATGACTGAACAACAACAAAATGTGTGTGTGTGTGTGTGTGTGTGCGTGAGAGAGAGAGAGAGAGAAGGTCCTTTCATACCAAATGTACCTAATCGTTTTATTTCAAATGTTGACATCTCCCTTACATTAACGTGAACCCCATCAGTGCAACATTAACAGGTTAAAAGCAGCCAGCAAGCCCATGTCAGCATCAAGCTCCTTTATAAGCCAAAAGGAAAAGGCAGCATTTCAGCTTGTTTTGTAAAAATCATCAGAGAATGACTGTTACAGAGGAGTTTCAGATGTGCTGGCTCTGACTGATATATGTATTGTGTGCTATAGATTCAATTGGTATTACCTTCGGCTATCCTTGACTTCATCCTAAGCAAGAGAGATGACTTAGTGGATAAAGTAGCAATTACGGGAACTCTGGGGGAAAGCGACCATGGCAATACTTGAGTTCTTGGTTCTAAAGGGAGCAAAAGCCAAGTATAGCCAAACGCGTACCCTGGATTTTAGGAAAGCCAATTTTAATAAACTCAGAACAGTGATAAGTAAGGTCCCATGGCAAGCAACTCTAATGAGAAAAGGAGTCCAAGATGGATGGGAACTTTTTTTAAAAGGAAATTCTAAAGGCACAATCACAAACAATTCCAACAAGAAAAAAAGGTGGAAGACAACAGAAGAAGCCAATGTGGCTTCACAAAAAGCTCAGAGGTGACCTGAAAACCCCCCCCCACACACACACACGTATAGGAAGTGGAAAGAGGGCCAAGTTAAAAAGGAAGAGTACAGGCACACAGAATTGAAGGGATGGCATCAGGAAGGCTAAAGCTGAGAACGAGCTGAGGTTAGCGAGGGATGCTAAAGCAACAAAAAGTCTTTCTTCAGAAACATGCATAGTAAAAGAGAGAGGAAAGAAATGGTGGTTCAACTATTAAATAAGGATGGAAAAATGATAACAGATGACAAAGAAAAGGCAGAAATGCTCAGTTCTTTCTTTGGCTCAGTATTCTCCTGAAAGAGGGTCTATGACCCCCAGGGCAAAGGCAAAGTACAGGCTGAAGGGGCAGGATTGCAGCTTGCGATAGATAGGCATAGGTTCAAGGAACATCTAATTACTTTGAATGAGTTCAAATCTCCAGGGCCAGATGAACTGCACCCTAGAGTAATAAAGGAACTGGCAGAAGAACTCTCAGAACCACTGTCTATTATCTTTGAGATATCATGGAGGATGGGGAAGTGCCAGATGACTGGAAGAGGGCTGATGTTGTCCCTATCTTCAAAAAGGGCAAAAAGGAGGAACCTGGGAACTACAGACCAGTCAGTCTGACATCAATCCCTGGGAAAATTCTGGAGCAGATTATAAAGCAATCAGTCTGTAAACACATTGATAACAATGCAGTGAAAACAATGAAGCCAGCATGGATCTGTCAAGAACAAATCCTGCCAGACGAATCTGATCTCATTTTTTGATCAAGTAACCTCCCTTGTGGACTGTGGGAATGCTGTGGACATAATATACCTTGACTTCAGCAAAGCTTTCAACAGAGTGCCCCATGATCTCCTGATGAGCAAACTAGCTCAAAGTGGGCTCGATGAAACAACGATCCGGTGGATCCTCAGTTGGCTACAGAATCAGACTCAAAGAGTGCTTATCAGTGGGATCTTCTCAAACTGGGGGGAGGTAACAAGCAGGCTACCTCAGGGCTCAGTTCTGGGCCCAGTGCTCTTCAACATTTTTTTATTAATGACTTGGAGGAGGAGGTGCAGGGAATGCTGATCACATTTGCAGATGACAGAAAATTGGGTGGGATAGCTAATACCCTGGAAGACAGAAACAAAATTCAAAGAGATCTAGATAGGCTGGAGCGCTGGGCAGAAAACAACAGAATGAAATCTAACGGGGATGAATGCCAAGTTCTACACCTAGGAAGAAGAAACCAAATGCACTGTTACAAGATGGGGGATATTTGGCTCAACAATACTACAAGTGAGAAGGCTCTTGGAATTGTTGTAGGTCACAAGCTGAATATGAGCCAAAAATGTGATGTGGCTGCAAAAAAGGCAAATGCTATTTTGGGCTGCATTATCAGAAGTATAGCTTCCAAATCCTGTGAAGTACTAGTTCCCCTCTACTCAGCACTGGTTAGGCCTCATCTGGAGTACTGTGTCCAGTTCTGGGCGCCACACTATAAGAAGGATGCAGACAAACTGAAGAGGGTTCAGAGGAGGGCAAGGAAGATGATCAGGGGACTGGAAACAAAGCCCTATGAGGAGAGTCTGAAAGAACTGGGCATGTTTAGCATTGAGAAGAGAAGACTGAGGGGAGATATGATAGCGCTCTTCAAGTACTTGAAAGGTTGTCACAGAGAAGAAGGCCAGGATCTCTTCTTGATCATCCCAGAATGCAGGACACAGAATAATGGGCTCAAGTTACAGGAAGCCAGATTCCGGCTGAACATCAGGAAAAACGTCCTGACTGTTAAAGCAATAGGAGAATGGAACCAATGACCCAGGGAGGTGGTGGGCTCTCCCACACTGGAGGCATTCAAGACGAGGCTGGACAGCCATCTGTCAGGGTTGCTCTGACTTGGATTCCTGCATTGAGCAGGGGGTTGGATTCGATGGCCTTGTAGGCCCCTTCCAACCCTACTATTCTATGATTTTATGATGCTATGATACCCAGATACCTTGGCTCAAGGGTCCATTTTAGTTCCAGCAAGCACATTCTGAAAAGCTGCTGGGAACTTTGCTGAAGCTCTGAACCACTGCAGAAGCACAGGAGACTCTGGGCCAGTTTGCACAACATGATAGCCCATTGTGGGTTAATTTATCCATGAGGAGCTGCAGATGCCCTTATGAAAATGCAAGCCCCAGCCATAACCCTAAAACAGACTGTGGGTTCTGGGAGGGTTGTTTAACCCTCAAATAACTCATGCTGGCCAGGTTCACACAACACAACAAGCCACAGCAACCTGGGGCTGAGGCTTGCACATTCATAATGGCAGATGGCAGGTGCTTCAGAGTTAATTAACCGGAGCCAGGTCATAGAATGTATTTACCTAGATTAGATTTAAGGGAATTGTTCCCTCTGACCAGGGGACACATGCAAATGCATGTTTGATTGCCATGTCCCCACCCAGCTGACTAACCCAAGAAGGTACCTTTGAATCATAATCAAAAGCCCTGGCAGGAAATGGTCAATTCTGGAAGCTCCCCATCCCAGACAGGTCAGTGAGGTCAAGGACTACCAGAGCACTCTTAATGATACTTTTTGTTTTAATCTTGTGCTCTGTTACTTTGTATAGCCAGTTAGATGCAAAATGATCAGGAGACAAGGATCCACCCTGGGCCATCTGTTCAGTTGCCAGAACCAAACTATCGTTCCTTTTTGACCCATCCTGGCCTGGGTCCAGCCTCTGATCTATCAAACTCTTTGTTCCCTTTGTTTCAATCCTGATGGATCCTTGCCTTGGACTTTTCATTCTTTCTGCTTGGGCATCCCATTGGTATGTCTCAGCTGTGAGAATAACAGTGTCTGACTGACTTTAATATAATTCCTCATGACTCTCTGCCTTTCCATTCTACTCTGGTTCCTACCCCACATGCCATGCTTGTGGGTTTCCTGTGGGCAGCTGCTTGGCCACTGTGTGAACAGAATGCTGGACTAGATGGACCCTGTGTTTGTCTCATATACCTAGAGAAGGAAAGTGTTACCCTCTGGTAAGGTGCATTGAATCCAGAGCTGAATTCCCCAACCTGCCCGCTCTATGTTGTTGTTGTTCAGTCATTCAGTCGTGTCCGACTCTTCGTGACCCCATGGACCATAGCACGCCAGGCCTTCCTGTCCTGCGCTCTCTCCCGGAGCGTGCTCAAGTTCATATTCATTGCCATTTTAATGCCTGTGTGACTATGATGTATGGATGAGTTGTTCATTCTGAGTCCAACTGTCAGAGGGTGTAATGGTAAATTTTCAAGTGCAGTTGCTCATGACAGTCCCCATAGCCATGCCCCCAAGAATCCAAAAATGCAGGCAGCTGTGTTGATGTGTGTGTGTGTGTGTGTGTGTGTGTGTACTTTTTATTAGAATCAGCTGACAGTCAGAATAGTGAGCTGGCAAAAGGCAGTGTACTGGTTAGTGTACTGTTGGATTTTGGCTGGAGGGACTTGAGATTGCATGAGAAAGAGAAAGAGAGGGTCATAATATGTTCCATCAGCATAAGACCATCAGCCCAAGATTTTTCAGGCATTTCTTTTCCCAGCACTAGGGAGAAACATTTTATCTCAAAAGTCAACAAGCCAGTTGTAGTTGCTTTCATCTCTATCAAGAGCAGGTCTTTTGAATGGGTCTTAATTGCCCACTCAAGACGAGGCCACCCCAAAATACTTTGCATTACAACAGGGATGGCTCACAACAAAATATTGTTGCTGAGAAAATGTATGTTCTCCCAGCTTGTGAAGATTACAGCTAAGCTCAGAGGGAAAACTGTGAGTTAAGGGGTGGGTATACTAATCAAGCCAGTTTTTCTCTTCTGTAATGAGTGTGTGCATGTGTATTGAGAATAAAAGTCTGTACAAATAAAGTTCATTCTTTGGGACTTTGAATGAGTACTGGAGCAAATGTTCTCAATTTTGAAGTAGCTATTCCCCATTTAGTATAGTGCATAGATCCACCATGTGCACATCACACATCTGGTTAAAGGCCCCTTAGACCCACATTGGTCATTCCACACTTATACATGCAAGTTGCATGACTGTGTGAACTGGGATGTGTGGCAAAAGGAACTTGAGAAGGTAAAGGAAGGCAGTTCCACAGACGAAGGGTGCAATCCTATGCATGTTTAGATGGAAACAAGTCCTACAACACCAGCATCCCCCAGCCAGCCATGTTGGGAGTTGTAGGACTTTTTCTCTGTCTAAACATGCATTTAAACATGCATAGTGGCCGCGGTGGCTTAGTGGTTAAGACGCTGAACTGCAGACTGGAAGGTCAGCAGGACAGCAGTTCGAGACCCGAGTGCTGCGTGAGGGAGTGAGCTCCCATCTTCAGTCCCAGCTCCTGCCAACCTAGCAGTTCGAAAGCAAGAAATTGCAAGCAGATAAATAGGTACCGCTTCGGTGGGAAAGGTAACAGCGTTCCGTACACCTCGGTGTTCAGTCATGCTGGCCACATGACCACAGAAGCGTCTTCGGACAGCGCTGGCTCTTCGGCTTAGAAATGGAGATGAGCACCACCCCCTAGAGTCGGACACGACTGGTTGGGGACACCTTTACCTTTTTTTTTTTTTTAAACATGCATAGGTTTGCACCCTAATATATGCAGGATGCTGAAGGGGACAAGCTCCTCTCGCATGAACCTGACCACTCATTAAGATCAACTCAGGGAGCAGGGAGGTCTCCTACATGTCCCATCAACATATGAGGTGCAATTGGGGGAATGCAGGAGAAGGCCTTCTCAGTGGCCATGCCTTGGCATTTGAGTTCCCTCAAATCCACAAGGGGCTTTCCCCCCTCTGTCTGACAGGAAAAGCCCAGAGAAGATTGACCCCATTCTCACCTCTTGTCTCACCTCACTGGCAAGTGCTAATTAGCAAATTCCTCTGTGTAGGGAAGAATCTCAGGTGTCCCAAGGAAAGTTTACTCTCCACCAGTTTGCCTGGATCCCCCCTTCCCTCCCACTTCTTGAATGTTCGGAGGTTTTCTTCGGTCTCCCTCTTTGGTGGCTCAGAGGGACATGTCTTCACCTACCAAATTCAGGCAACATCTGTGATCTGCTCTGATACATGAGTTGTATACACTTCTAGGTTTCCAGTAAAGCAAGTGCAAAGTAGTGAATTTTGTTTTATTTTCTTTTTTAAAAAAACACCCATTCATTTCTGAACTTCTCTCTGTCAAACTTTTCTAATAAATATCTTCTAATTGGATCCTTGGAGGTGATTAAGTTCCTTTGCATAACCAGCGGACTGGTCTTACTCACTTTGGCCACTTCATGCACTCAGAGGGATTTTAAAGGAAGCCTTTAAAAAAGGAAAGATCTGTCCTTCTCCGTCAGTACATACTATACATCTGAATGGTTTGTGTGTTCACGCCAAAGCCTTCAAAATACAGATGCCTGCAGGAGTACACGCTGTGAAGAGTGTCTTGCAGTTTGTCCTATCTCAAAGGAGAGCGGGGAGTGTTTGCGATCATCACCAGACACAGGGCAACACTGCAATTTGCCTGTAGGGTAGGGATTGCTCTCACATCCACGGCTCTGCACAGCTCTTCTGTGTCCTACATTAGAATGCAAGCAACCGGAAGTTCAGCCCACTGTATCTGTCAGCCCCAGCCCTTACGCTTTTCACAGAGGAAACCAAAGCAGAACACAATGGGGTAATTTGATAGCTCATTGGGCTCCTTCACACTGGTCTTTTATCCTGCGATTGAGATTGCACCTTCGCGGAAGTTTGCAGGCTCTTTACATGACCCCGTGATCATTCAAGGCATCTCCCGCACTAAATGCCCTTTGTTCCGTTTTTAAATAGATCTCAGGTAATGAGCGATCAAATTACCCCATTGTGTTCCGCTTCAATTGCCTCCATAAAAAGAGTAAAAGCCGCAAGAAGAGGAGGGAGATCAGTGAAAGATAACGGAAGACTCAGCTGCAGGGGAGAAAGAGGGGGAAAGGGCGGGGGGAGAAAAGGAAGCACGTGAAAAAGGGAGTCGTTGTGATCCTGCATTTAAAACAGAGGCAGAAAGCCCTGTCTTAAATGCAGGATTTTAGGCTGGTGTAGAGATGCTCATTATCTGCAATCTATTTAAAAATAGAACAAAGGGCATTTAGTCCAGGAGATGCCTTGAATGATTACGGCGTCATGTAAAGAGCCCACAAACTTCCATGAAGGAGCAATCTCAGTCGCAGGATAAAAGCTCAGTGTGAAGGGGCCCTAAACCTGATCAAGTTTTTATTGCTGATTTTATTCTGTTTTTGCTGTTTTTGCTGTGTTTTTATTGCTTTTTAGGACTGTATTGGTTTTTATTATGTGTTTTACTATTGTATGCTGCCTTGGGAAGGCTTCTGCCCTGAAAGACGGCCAAGACATATTTTAAATGAATATATATATATATATACACACACACACACACACACACACACATCTGGATCCAACCCTCAGGTTTGTGGGGTGAAGGAAGGAAGAAGTTCTGGTGTTTGGAGGAATTTGCAGAGCAAGGAGGATGTAACCATAGTGATGCATGTCCAATTTACAGAATGTGTTTCTTGTTTACAAGACACATTGTAAACAAGTGTTTAATTATGCAAGTGAAATTTAGTTTCAGCACTAGTACTGATTCTTACACTACAAGCTTTCTGTAGCTGCCTTTCTTGTCCACTTTTGCTGGTTACTTCATTGGTGTGAAAAATTTTGAGGCAGGTAAAGAGCTGTTCCTCTTTGTCCCGATGCCAGTGGTGTCTATTCCCTAAGGTCTCCAAAACTGGGGTGTTTCCCTCTTTCATCCTACATTACATGTAAAACCTGGCCTAATGGGCTACATTCAGTTATTAGAAACACACACAGCCTGCCAGTTAAAGACCAGAGTTAAGGCTATCTCATGTTGGCTCAAGCGCCACAAAGCCAGGAAATTGGAAGCTGATGCCTTAACAGATGTGCCCCATGATCAGCGATGATGTTGTACAATGTATGTGATAAACTGTGCTTGCTGACAACTTACCCTCCATGTGCCCACACTTTTCCTTGGTCTTTCAGGTCCACATCCAAAAGGATGGAATGCCTGCAACCAGCAAATACATTGCCCCACGTTGTCCTGGTCCTGTGTTGCCTTATGAAGCATCTGAGCCTTAGCCTATTGCTAGAGCAGCCTTCCCCAACCTGGTTACCATCAGATGTGTTGGACTACAATTCCCAGCATTCCCAGCCAGCATAGCCAATGGCTGGGAATGCTGGGAGTTGCAGTCCAACACATCTGGAGGGCACCAGGTTGGGAAAGGCTGTGCTAGAGGAATCCTCCTGTGAACTGACCTATGGCTGTTTGTTGTGTGAAGGGGAGAGTCGCATCTCAACAGATGGGAGGACAAATGGTAGGCGCATGTCAGAGAGCCACAGCTGGCTCTGGCTACCCAAATCATGCATCTGCAACACATACTGACATGTGTCTTCCTTTCACTCTTTATGATGTTCATGTAGAACATCATCCTTTAAAGAGTTAATCAACTCTAACAAACCCAGTTCATACATAATATTAATACATGATTAACTGAAATTTACTCTTGGTGTTAAACTGGATTCTGGGATGTTATCTTCTGGTTTTTATTTTAAATGTAGTATGCTATTTTAATGCCTCTAAACATTATGTGTTATTCTACTATTAGCCACCTTGACTCTGAGAAGAGATGATGTACATCATGGGATAATTTAATTAAATAAATGGGAAAGTATGTGTGGGTATCTGATGGGGAGAGGGGGAGAGCCATAGCTGAAAATGAAAGAAAGAAATTAAATCTCTTAGTCAGACATGACTGAACAACTGAGCAACAACAACATAAGCGATTTATAGGCCTAAACTTGTAATCCTAAAAACACTTACTGGGGAGTAAGTCTCATTGCACTCAGTAAACATGCATTGGATCACATTGCATGATTCATTTCCAAATGTTATCTAGGCATTTAGGATTGTGAAAAACTTCAAAATATGTATTCATTTATTTATTTGCCACCTTTCTGTACCGCCCATTAACAAAATATCTTTTGGGCTGTTTATAGGAAAATTATAAATCCATAAAATATAAAAGTACAAGCAAGAACATAAACAACCAAAAAGTCACTAGGTTGGTCTTCAGATTTAGCATCACACAATAATTCTTTTAATAACTTGAAAGGTCTCTGCTTTGCAAGACATCAGTGTTGCAGTTCTGCAATGCGCTGAATGCTTCCAGTGCACACTGGCTTGAGAAGGTCCTTCCTCAATCTTTCTTCTGCCCCCACCTGAATTCTGCACCTCTTGCCTTTAGTTCATTCACCACTGAATGGAGTGCCTCTCAGTTACTCACCTTTGCACCAACACTTTGGAATGTGGCCCTCCACTTTATATCAGTAATTTGTTGTAAGCATGTTTTCTAGAACATCCATTTCAGTTACGCAGCCCAGCTTAAACACAGCTTACAGCTTTAAAATGATTTATTTCAGTGAAGATTATTGGCAAAGCCCAGGGAGAGTGATTGCCTCTGCTTTCCCCGTCTACTGCTCTTGTTTCAATACAATATTGTGGCTTCACCCTGTGATATCACCACAGTAGGTACAACTCCCCACTCATTTAAGAGTTTGCACCTCCTGCCAGATATGAGGACTGATATTGCTACACACCTTATAAAAAATACAGTAGCTGTGTTGCCTCTCTCTCCCTTTTAACAAGCATTACACAATGCCAAAGTATATTAACTGCTTTTACAAGATTCAGAGTCAAGGGGAGGAAAATGCCCTTTTCTTCTGATTGCTGATGTGGACAAAATCCCATGGGCGTCTTTGGATAGCAATAAATCACTAGCTTTTATTCATTTTCAATAAAATGTGTCTGGACATTTAAAGCTACGTGAGTAGGGATCAAATTACTTCTGCAGTTATCACTAGTGGTACATTTGTATTACAGATTCAGTGACTCCACTGCCTGCTTTTAAGGGCTATTTCATACATTGCATGTTTATGGATACACCAGAGCATTTTGCGTGTACTCCAAAATTGTAACATGTGTGTGCTGTAACATGTGTTCCTAACCAACTCTGTTCTTACAGGTACACGTAGCAGGAAGCTGCAGTTTGCTATGGCCATCTTGCAACGCCACCCATAAACTCAAAGATGCACCCTGACATCTTTTGCAATATTGCAAGACATCCAGGGGTGTATATCTTGGATTGTGTGGCAAAATAGCTTGAGCCAGCATTGTATACAAAATATGTCCTGTGGACTTTGCCACTGATGGATATAGCTCTGTTTAGATTGGCAGAAAGTTTAGAAATATATTCAGTGCACAGCATTTGATTGGGGCTGCAATCCTAAATGCACTTATCTGGGAGTCAGCCCCACTGAACTCAATGGAACTTATTTCTCAGTAGGCATGTGTAGTATTGCAATGTTAAATTAATTTGGAGGAGCCTGTTCTTTAATGGTGTATAATCTGATTTTATTGTTAGTTTTCTTTACATCAAACACTTTATAGCTGGTTTTATGTTTTCATTTGTATATGGTAGATTGTTAGCTGTCCTGAAAACCTAAAATTGGTTTCCTTGTTTTACAGTGATCAGTGGCCACAAGCAAATAAATAATACTGATGGACAAGGGTCAACAAGGGGAGCGGGAGGAGATCTGGTGACTTCTGACTATGCAGGTTTCTGTGTTTAGGCTTATGGGGATATGCACAGATCAGGACTATTGTTCTGCCAGGTTACAGAGGTGATAGGCAAAAATGGTACAAGAAAAACGGTAAAAGCCGTTCTACATGCCAGTAATGCAGTGCTGCAAAGGCATTTGGGATACAGGAAGGGAGCAGGAGAAGAAAGAAGGAAACAACCCAGGGATTGAGAAAACAAACCAGTTTGTTCACTTGTCTGCAGGACAAACTTGGGTAGAGCAACAAACCATGGTTTAAATTACCTTTAACACTTTAGCCTCTTTGCCCATTCACAAAAAGCAGCCTGGCTTTCTGGAGTAATCTGAGAGCCAGGGAGGGAGCAAGCAAGCGAGAGGCAGGAGGGATGATGGGGTTGGGGAGTGAAGGAGCAGCTCTACTCTCTGCTGTTCCTCATTCATAAATTGGGGGGGGTGGGAAGCCACCATCCCCCCTCCTCCTACAGGAGGGCAGCAAGTCCCATTGAAGTAAATCACCATTCTGACAGGGACAAATAGTGCTGTGGAGCTTTTATGCATGAGCAAAGCAGGCTAGTTAGTCTTATTGAAGTAAATTGCCATTCTGACAGGGAGAAATAGCACTGTGGCACTTTTATGCCTGAGCAAGGCAGGCTAATTGGTCCCATTGAAGTAAATTGCCATTCTGACAGGGAGGTATAGCAGTGTGATGAATGGCACGGCAGGCTAGTTACAGAATTGGTATTTCTTGGTCTCTGATAGCCAGTGGAGCTAGGGGTGGGAAACAAGCCTCTCTAATTTGCTGAGTGACACTTCCTGGGTTGATGCCATTCAGCTCTCCTCCCACACTCTGCCCATCCAGCCCTGAGGTTTCAAGCTCCGCATGACTGGAAAAATGTTTTTTTTGTGGTGCTGTTTACTCCACTTTACTTGCTTTGTGTGTCCCTCATGGACCAAAGCCGATTTAACGAAAATCTGGATAATACCCTGACATGCTTCTCATTCTGTTGTCATGTAGATCCAGTCCTGGTTTGCATGACATGACAGCCCACTGTGGTTTAATTTACCCATGGCTTCTTTTAGGGTTATTTGAGAGTTGTCTAACCCTCAAACAACCTTATCCTCTTGGGTTCACATGACATGATACGCCACAGCAAGCTGAGTGCCAATGGGCACCATGCAAAAATGGCACCCAGAGGTGCCTGGCATGATGCGACATCCCCTTCGGGTAAATTAAGCAATGGTGGACTGTTGTGTTGTGCGAATGGGCCTAATTTTTCACAAACTGTGCTTTCTCACTTTATATGATGTCACTACACACCACTCCAATGAGAGTGGTAGGAGACACTCACCAATTTGCCCTCTTAGATGGTGGCCCTTCCTATGATCATTGCGGAAACTGACAAATTTGGGAGAAAGGCTAATCAATGTCTTCCAAATGCCACTCTCTGCATGCCAGTGAAACTGACAAGATCAGGGGCAGGCCTTGTCAATGTTATCCATGCAATACCTGGGCTTGGACTTCCATGAAACGGAGAGGGCGGAAAAAACAAAACCAAGGTGGCAGTGATAACATTGATAGATTTCCTTCAACCTCATCAATTTCACTAGAGTCTGGACAGGAGGGGCAGTGAAAAGCAATGCCAGTGCAGTGGATGGCCATGATAACAGAAACAATGGAAAGACCTGGGTAACAGAGCCATTCTGTGACAGTTCTTAGTGACCAAAGAGACTGCTCAATTGGGGGAGGGTTTAACATTTCTTAAAAAAAAAAAAAAAAAAAGCAATTCCAAAACTGTGTACAACTTTATGTGGAAAATAGTGCATGGAAGATTAAAAATGTGCTTCAGATAGAGCAATTCATTTATTTATAAGAGATTTATAAATGACACAAACAATGCAGGGAAGTTGAGATGTCACTGTGAATCCACCTTCCTGCATGGCTAGCAATCAACCTAAAAACCTGATACAAGTGCACTTAAAATCACATTTCTGTTTTCACACATACAAAGAGTGAGAAAGATGTTCAATACAACCATCAGTGGCATGTGTGAGATCAGTTTAAGATACAGTCTTTCATCTTACATTCTGTTTTTTACCCCATGTTCTAGAGAAATCCTCAAGTGCATATACGTTATATTTTTACTTATTAAAGTATGTATATGTAATTAACTGGACTTTGTACCAACACAGTTAGCTCAAGTAATGTAAAAACACTGGGTGTGAACAATACAGCTTGAATCAGATACAGCTTGATCCTGTACCATGCTCAGAACCATAAGCAGTGAAGAACTTTTGTGCTTAGTTTTTATGCACTCTCATTCACTTTGATTGTGCTATGCACAATATACAGTACATCTTTATGGAATGGGTTACTTTATACAAGCAAGCTAAAACTACTCCATAACCAGAAAGACTCAAATCATTGTGACTCAATGGAAAGGAAAACTTTAGAAATTTAGAAATTTAGTGACAAGTGGAAGGTGGAACAATTGCCAAAGAAACAGGTAGTAAGAAGATCTGTCTTTGATAAATATGGGCTGCAATGTTCAATGAATTAATCAGTTAGATTTAATAAATTAACAATGCAACCCTATACATGTCTACCTGGAAGTAATAAATATATATTATATGGTGGGTGGGGCCAAAGGCAAAAGGGGAGAGACTCCAAATACCAACAGTTCCACCATATTAAATATATTTGTTGTTGTTCAGTCGTTCAGTCGTGTCCGACTCTTCGTGACCCCATGGACCATAGCACGCCAGGCCTTCCTGTCCTGCGCTCTCTCCCGGAGCGTGCTCAAGTTCATATTCATTGCATCCGTGATGCTATCTAGCCATCTCATCCTCTGCCGTCCCCTTCTCCTTTTGCCTTCAGTCTTTAAATATATATTTATATATAATAAATATAAAAGCTGCAGATGGCAAGTACTGGCTCAGAAGAAGCATTCCATCCTATGTGAGAGGGGACATACCTCCTCTAAAAATTATTCTGGCTGCAGCAAGTGAGTTCATCAACTAAAAACAAAGTATGCTTTTATTAGGAACTGTTTTTTTCCCCTCATGTGAAAATTTCTGCCATTTTGGAAGGGCAGGGGGCATCCCTTCCACGCTATCACCTACATATGATTATTCCTTAGGAGCACTTATATTTGTTGTCCACTTATTCATTCTACCCAGTGACTGATAATAAACCTACAGACTAAACATTCATCGCCTAAGCCACAAAAGCTTTCACTTAAAAAAGAACGATGTTTTGCTGTGTGTTGTTAACATCACTATATAGTTAATTTGATATAAATATAGATATACATATAAATATAATCAATTTCAAGAAATGCTTTTGAATTCACTGAAATTTGTGAAATTTCATCTTGAATACATTCAACAGAAGACTTTAAAATCTTGCTGAGACTCTTGACCTGAGCCTCCCATGCAGATTTTGTCAGTCACACACGCATACACCATCTGAATTGGCATGCCTGACTGACAGCAGTTTTTAACTTTGGCATTTGTTGCATTGCTTGTGTTGTCTGTACCAGTCATGGGATATATTGCAGGGATCGGGCACATGTGGCCCTCCACATGTTTTTGGACTGCAACTCCCATCAGCCCAAGCCAGCCTAGGCAATGGTGAAGGATGATATGAGTTGCGGCCCAACGTCATCTAGAGCAGGGGTGTTGAACCTCTTTCAGCCTGAGGGCTGAATTCCGTTTCAGAGAAGCTCTCAGGGGCTGCATTCTAGTGGTGGGTGGGGCCAAAGGCAAAAGGGGAGAGGCCCCAAATACCAACAGTTCCACCATATTTTAGCTTACTGCCAGTAACCATGTTTTAGAAGAAGCATCTCAAGCTTTTAGAATGGGGGAAAACTGTATAAAAGCCAGGAAACTGCCTAATCATCAGTGGTCAGGAGAAGGGGGTGGGGCCAACTGGAGAACCCTAAATGGCTGGATTTGGCCCCTGGATCTGAGGTTCTGCACCCTTGATCTAGAGGGACACATATTTGCCATCCCTAATATGTTGTTGTTGTTCAGTCGTTAAGTCGTGTCCGACTCTTCGTGACCCCATGGACCATAGCACGCCAGGTCTTCCTATCCTCCACTCTTTCCCAGAGTGTGCTCAAATTCATATTCATTGCCTCGGTGATGCTATCTAGCCATCTCATCCTCTGCCGTCCCCTTCTCCTTTTGCCTTCAATCTTTCCCAGCATCAGGGTCTTTTCCAGGGAGTTTTCTCTTCGCATTAGGTGGCCAAAATATTTGAGCTTCAGCTTCAGTATCTGTCCTTCCAATGAGCACTCAGGGTTGATTTCCTTTAGGATGGACTGATTTGACCTCCTTGCAGTCCAGGGGACTCGTAAGAGTCTTCTCCAGCACCACAGTTCGAAAGCATCAATTCTTCAGCGGTCAGCCTTCCTTATAGTCCAGCTCTCACAGCCATATGTTACTACTGGGAAAACCATAGCTTTGATTATATGGACCTTTGTCGACAAGGTGATGTCTCTGCTTCTTACCATGCTGTCTAGGTTTGCCATAGCTTTCCTCCCAAGGAGCAAGCGTCTTTTAATTTCATGGCTACAGTCACCATCTGCCATGATCTTGGAGCCCAAGACAATAAAATCTGTCACTACTTCCATTTCTTCCCCTTCTATATGCCAGGAAGTGATGGGGCCAGATGCCATGATCTTCGTTTTTTTAATGTTGAGTTTCAAACCAGCTTTTGCACTCTCCACTTTTATCCTCAACAAGAGGCTCTTTAGATCCTCTTCGCTTTCTGCCATTAGGGTGGTATCATCTGCATATCTGAGGTTGTTGATAATTCTCCCAGCAATCTTAATTCCGACCTGTGATTCATCCAACCCAGCGTTTCTCATGATGTACTCTGCATATAAGTTAAATAAGCAGAGCAACAATATACAGCCTTGTCGTACTCCTTTCCCAATTTTGAACCAATCTGTTGTTCCATGTCTGGTTCTTACTGTTGCTTCTTGTCCCTCGTACAGGTTTCTCAGGAGACAGGTAAGGTGGTCTGGTACTCCCATCTCTTTCAGAATTTGCCACAGTTTTTTGTGATCCACACAATCAAAGGCTTTAGTGTAGTCAATGAAGCAGAAATAGATGTTTTTCTGGAATTCTCTTGCTTTCTCTATGACCCAGCGAATGTTGGCGATTTGATCTCTAGTTCCTCTGACTCTTCGAAACCTAGCTTGTACTTCCGGTAGTTCTCAGTTCACATGCTGCTGAAGCCTAGCTTGTAGGATTTTTAGCATAACCTTGCTGGCATGTGAAATGAGCGCAATTGTGTGGTAGTTTGAACACTCTTTGGCATTGCCCTCCTTTGGAATTGGAATGTAAACTGACCTTTTCCAGTCTTGCGGCCATTGTTGAGTGTTCCAAATTTGTTGGCATATTGAATGCAGCACTTGAACAGCATCATCTTTTAGGATTTAAATAGCTGAGCTGGAATACTGTCATCTCCACTAGCTTTGTTGTTAGTAATGCTTCCTAAGGCCCACTTGACTCCACTCTCAAGGATGTCCGGCTCAAGTTCAGTGACTGCACTATCATGGCTGTCAGGGACATTAAGATCTTTCCTGTATAGTTCTTCTGAGTATTCTTTCCACCTCTTCATCTCCTCTGCTTCTGTTAGGTCCCTGCCTTCTTTGTCCTTTATCATGCCCGTCTTTGCACAAAACGTTCCCTTGAGATCTCTGATTTTCTTGAAAAGATCTCTAGTCTTTCCCATTCTATTGTTTTCCTCGATTTCTTTGCATTGTTCATTTAAGAAGGCCTTCTTGTCTCTCCTTGCTGTTCTCTGGAACTCTGCATTCAGTTGGATATATCTTCCCCTTTCTCCCTTGTTTTTCGCTTCCCTTCTTTCCTCAGCTACTTGTAAAGCCTCATCAGACAGCCACTTTGCTTTCTTTTTCTTTGGGATGGATTGAGTTGCTGCCTCCTGAACAATGTTACGGGCCTCTGTCCATAGTTCCTCAGGCACTCTGTCTATCAAGTCTAATCCCTTAAATCTATTCCTCACCTCCACTGTATATTCATAAGGGATATGATTGAGGTCATACCTGAATGGTTTAGTGGTTTTCCCTACATTCTTCAATTTAAGCAGAAATCTTGCAACAAGCAGCTCATGTTCTGAGCCATAGTCAGCTCCAGATCTTATTTTTACTGACTGCATAGAGCTTCTCCATCTTTGGCTGCAAAGTACATAATCAATCTGATTTCGATATTGACCATCTGGTGATGTCCATGTGTAGAGTTGCCTCTTGTGCCGTTGGAAAAGAGTGTT
The DNA here is from genome assembly GCF_057233095.1 of Heloderma suspectum. Taxonomy (NCBI): domain Eukaryota; kingdom Metazoa; phylum Chordata; class Lepidosauria; order Squamata; family Helodermatidae; genus Heloderma; species Heloderma suspectum. The sequence goes on along the minus strand of NC_139461.1, from coordinate 79,411,229 downwards.
TGCTATGATCAGCGTGTTCTCTTGGCAAAACTCGATTAGCCTTTGTCCTGCTTCATTTTGTACACCAAGGCCATGCTTGCCTGTTACCCTGGTGATTTCTTGACTTCCTACTTTAGCATTCCAATCCCCTGTGATGAAGAGGACATCTTTTTTTGGTGTTAGTTCTAGAAGGTGTTGTAAATCTTCATAGAACCGATCAACCTCAGCTTCTTCGGCCTCAGTGGTTGGGGCATAGACTTGAATTAATTCATACTGAGATCATTCTGTCATTTTTGAGATTGTATCCCAGTACTGCTTTTCCCACCCTTTTGTTGACTATGAGTGCGACTCCATTTCTTCTAAGGGATTCTTGCCCACAGTACTAGATATGATGGTCACCTGAATTAAATTCGCCCATGCTTGCCATTTCCTTCTCCAGTGGACCACATTTTGTCAGAACTCTCCACCATGACCTGTCCATCTTGGGTGGCCCTACATGGCATAGCTTATGGCTTCACTGAGTTACGCAAGCCCCTTCGCCACAACAAGGCAGTGATCCATGAAGGGGATCCCTAATATACTGCATCTTTAAATCAGAAGAATTCCTGAGCCTCCACTGATTAACTCCTACCTTTCTTTAATTGATTTTTTTTAAGTCTTAGCATATGAATAACAACCATCATCATTATTCTCTGGGTAAGGAGACAGTGGCATTTCTTTGTGCCAGATTATACAAGGGCGTTCGCTATAATTGCTCCCATTGGACACAGACCATTGATCTGACAGTGATAGTTGTACAACTTGCCAGATTACACGCTTGCAGCTGAATGGCATTTAAATACAAAACGTATCCAGTGATTGCCATTTTCAGAGCAGGAAACATTAACTGTGCAGTTTTATTATACAAAACATCATTAGTTTCCTTACAAAGAAAATATTTTTTTGCATTCCTTTAGACAAACAGCTAATGTTCAAAGAGCACTGGGGCTGGGGGGAGTTCAAAACGTTGCTGGCTGCAGTACAGATATGAAAATGATTCAAAGTCTTATTCTCACTTTTTTGTCTTGGCCAAGTCTTCGAAGCCATGAACATCTCCAGGGAAGGTAAAGCTAGCATGGAGGACTTCTTCAGAACATTCTTTCTCAATTCTTCTTATAGCCAGGGCTGTCCCAGGACATTTTGCCGCCTGAGGCAAAATGCTCCCAACCCCCACTGCAAGTCAATGTACATAGTACCCAAGGCCAGTCGAGTCATTTTGGCACCTAAAGCAGAAAATCTCATAAATGCCTTCCCCTCCCATCCTCCAGCAGGAAAACAAAACACAGCAATAATAAATTAAATAACTAACAATTTTCTGCCCTTTCATGACACACAAAATCAGCTGCCTGGGGTGGCTACTTCCTACCTAATGATAAGGGTGGCCCTGCTTACAGCTGAAATTTATTATCATTACTTTACCTTATGGTGACTCAAAGGGAGGTTTTCTCCGTGGTGGCCCCACATTGTGGAATGACCTCCACTTAGTGATCCAATGAGTATCTGTGGTGCAAGTGTTCTGCCCGTTAGTAAAAATGTATTTATTCATGCAGGCATCCCCAGACACTAATTTTTAGTACTGACCGACTGAATTATTTAATTTTGGATATCTGCTGTATGTTTTATTGTGGTTTTATTGTACTGGTCCTATTTTGTAAACAGCCTTGTTATCTGTTAGGATGAAAGGCAGTCTATAAATAATTTAAATAAATAATCGTCATAACAGCTAAGTAGTAATGCCTATTTACACCAGACATACTTGCTCTGAGAGGAAAATAGTATGAGCCAATTACCAGAGCACCTTTTGAAATGCCGGTGTATTTTTCAGACTTTGAAAGGCTGACTCAGGATGGCTTAAGGCATTAAGTAATTAAAGCTGGGCTCCCTAAATATGAGTAAAATTCAACAAGACTGCCTCAGAGAAAGTCACTTGAGGCTGGTCCTATGGACTGCTTTAGCAGCAGCAGCGTAACTAAACCTTAGCAAGTGCAACAGAGGGCCAAGCTCCACATTAAGTTAAGCATGTTTTTTAAGCCAATCAGCAGCTGCTAGTGAGAAGAGTCAATCAAACTGTAAAGAGTAATAGCCACTTCTCCTCCCACCCCGTACCCTTCAGGGAAGGCTGGAAAAGAGCGTGGGGGGGGGGGGTAGGGATCCCCAGCCAAGAAGCCCTTTTGACCTCCCCCGATGCCACCGCCTCTGCCCCTGATCCAGAGTCCCATTTGCACTCTGTTGTGCTCCAGCAGAGGCGGGGCTCCCATTCTCTTCCACTGAAATAGTAGGTCCACACAGATCTCTTTTCTATGAATAGAACCCCACCCCCACCAATGTGTATGATACTTTCCCATCATGCTGGGAAGTCGAGAAGCTCCACGTACATTTTGGAGCTCTTAATGTGAACCAAGACGCAGTGCTCCAGAGAACTGGTTGCTGCATTCCACATTGTTTAACGACTGCATTTGACACACCTAGTGGATTTCATGCCATAATTCGGCGATATAAACTGTCTCATGAACACTGTGCAATTGACCTCTTCTCTGTATTGTTTTTGCAGCATATTGTTTTTGTTGGAAAATGTGGGCAGAGATCCAATTTGTACTGCAGTCTATATGTTACACTCTCTTATTGCTTGATGGCCCCAAATGAATTAACTGATATCAACAGAAATAATTAAGTGATTTTCCTTTTTAAACACAATAGGCACTTTGCACTCAAATGTGGAGTTTATTTCAATTATTAACACTTTTCCTTCCAGTGTTTTTGTTGTTGGTTTTTACTTCTGGCTATCTATCTTCATAAACTTGTACTTATCATGTATCATTTCGGGTTCAGCCATTAGTTTATTGTAACACTTCTTTTCTTTCTTTCTCTCTTTCTTTCTTTCGGTCATTCATTTGTTCTTTCTCCTTCCTTCCTTCCTTCCTTCCTTCCTTGTTTTATTTGGTTTGAAAATGTAGTTTTCGTTTCATCTGCTTTATATAGATCAGCCTTCGCCAACCTTGTACCCTCCAGATGCATTGGACTACAATTCCCATCTTCCCAGACAACATGAAGAGATGAGGGAAATCGGGGCCATTCCACCAGCCCTGCTGAAAGGCCTCCCACATGAAGTCTCCTCCTTCCTCAATGATCATCAGCAGCAGCCATTCCAGCAGGCTGCACAGAGATGAGAGAGAAAACAAGGCGATTCCACCATTTCTATTGAAAGTCTATTATTATTCTCCTCTCCTCTCCTCTTCCCTTCCCATCCCTTTTTACTTGTGCATCATGTTTTTTCAGAGTATAAGCCTGCGGGCAGGGACTGTCTTGTTTTACTGACTGTATGTAAGCTGCTCCAAGAGGCTTTTTGGCTAAGGAATGGAATAAAAATACCTTAAGGATGCAATCCTACGCATGTTTAGACAGAAAAAAGTCCTACAACTCCCAGCATTCCCCAGACAACCATGGTGGCTGGGGAATTCTGGGAGTTGTAGGACTTTTTTCTGTCTAAACATGCCTAGGACTGCTCCCTAAATGGATAAATGCTAGCTGAAGGATGATGGGAGTTATATTCCAACACTAGGCTGGGGAAAGCTGATATAGATAAAATGCAATGCAGTATTACTGTAGTATCCTTTTATGGTGAAGAGCACAACTCTGTTAGTTTTGCATATGATCATGAGATTTAATAATAAAAAGAAAAACACAGCAGGTACATTTTTTAAAACCTGCAATGAAATGCAAAGACACATTTAACATCAGGTCTAGCTTGATCCTAGTGTGCTGTTTTCCCAGTTGAAATATCTTCCCCCTCTTGAAGCTGCTATTAACCGCTTTGGGGTGGGCGGGCAACAATGTAGGTGCCTATCTTTTCCTCCACTGGGGCTAATAAAAACTTAGGGAAGGGAAGAAGGAGCCAGTCAGGAAAATTGTGTATCGGGGGAGATGGAGGTTAAACATGCCTTCCCCTGCATCGCTGCCCTAATCCATTTCAGTTAATGTTGAGAGATCCAGTCATATGTAATTTGGGCTTTTGTTTTTAATGTGCCATGGGATTCTTCTGATGTCTTCATCATTTTGGGAAGGCCAGATGCACACACTAGTAGGAAGCCTGAGAAGCCTGAAGAAGCCGGGGGGGGGGGGTGTCTCCATGAGCGATTCACCCTGAGCTGGCTGACTTTGGAGGTCATTAGGGATACATGACATTGTGGCCAACCTGCAGCCACCCCAGAGCTTATTACAGTAAAACTGGATTTCCTGAGACATTTACAAGTTTTGGTCTCACACCAGTGTCAGCATCTTCTGACATTGTAAAAATATGCATTTCTAGGTGCTTCTTACAATTTAAATATGCCATTAGGGCTGTGTAATGTCAGGAAAAGCTGTTCCGAGGGAACTAATAATAAAAGATAAAAACCATATTATCCATTAAAAATAAAACCAATACAATATATTTTATTTATTTTATTTATTTACAATATTTATATACCGCGCCACATCAGAAGATTTCGGAGTGGTGAACAGCATGGTAAAAGAATAAAACAGCAGGTTAAAAGAGTTAAAACAATTTTTGAAAAGACAAATCCCAATAAAGTGGAATTTAACAAACCATGGCTGGTCATGCAAGGAAGGCCTCTTGAAATAACAATGTCTTCAGGAGGTGCTGGAAGGAACACAATGTTTGCACCTGCCTGACCTCTAAAGGCAGGGAATTCCACAGGAAGGAGGCCACCACACTGAAGGCTCTTTTCCTGGTGGACTCCAAGTGGGCCATGGGTCCATGTGGAACCACCGGGAACACGCTCTCTGATGTCCTCAGTGACTGGGCAGGTTGGTAAAGAAGGAGGCGCTCTCTCCAGTACCCTGGTCCCAAGTTGTTTAGGGCTTTGTACACTAGTACTAATACCTTAAACCTGGCCTGGTAGCAAATAGGCAGCCAGTGCAGTTCCCTCAGCAGAGGAGTTGCTGAAAAGGGGCACCTCCCGACAACAGCCAAGCTGCTGCATTCTGCACTAGCCCCAGCTTCTGGACCAGCCTTAAGGGCAGCCCCACATAGAGTGCATTGCAGTAATCCAGTCTTGAGGTTACTAATGTCTGTACAACTGTGGTCAAGCTATCCCTGTCCAGGAAAGGCCATAGCTGGTGCACCAGCCAAAGCTGGTAAAAGGCACTCCGAGCCACAGCAGCCACTTGGGCCTCCAGCGACAATGATGGATCTAGGAGTACTCCCAGAGTATGGACCTGATCTTTCAGAGGGAGTGTAACCCCATCCAGAACAGGCAATGAGCCTATCTCCTGGACCCAGGAACCACTCACCCACAGGGCTTCTGTTTTGCCAGGATTCAGCTTCAGTTTATTGGCCCTCATCCAGCCTATTACTGAGTCTAGGCACTGATCCAGGACTTGCACAGCCTCTCCTGATTCATATGTCACAGGGAGATAGAGCTGCATGTCATCAGCATACTGATGGCATTTAGCTCCAAATCCCCTAATGACCACTCCCAGCGGCTTCATATAGATGTTAAACAACATTGGGGACAAGATGGTACCCTGCGGCACCCCATAGCTCAATTGCCAAGGGGATCAGGAATAGTCACCGTAACCAGGACAAACCCCAGGTTTGTCCTTCCCTATGGGAAGGGACCACCCCTTCCCGTAGGGAAGCATTTATCACTCCCTGGACCTACCCAGTCATACCCCCTCAGCTAGCTTTTATTAGCCAGGAGGGACAGGGATCAAGAGGGCATGTGGTTGGTCACATTATTGCAAGCATCTTGTCCACATCATCAGGCCATAACAAGTGGAACTGATCCCACAAAATTGGGCAGATGGTGGTATCAGACACCTTGACTGGTACTGCACTAACAACAGCATCAAGTTTGCTGCAGAGACAAGCAATTTTGTCCTCAAAACGCAATGCAAAAAGGTAACAGTGGGTCCTCAGTGGGGCCAGGGCCCCATTTACTGGGGAAGATGTTAAGAACCACAGGACCACCTGGAAGAGCTCCGCTGGATGGCTACTTGAGGACGCAATGGAGGCAGCAAAATAAACCTTCTTTGCAGCCCTCACTGCCACGCAGTAGGCCCGATTATGCACTCTAGAGCATGCTCGGTCATCTTCACTTCGAGTCTTGCACAATTTGCGCTCTAGCCGACATCCAGCCTGTTTCATTGACTGCAGCTCCCCAGTATACAATATATAATGTCATGTTGAGTATTGTTCCAATAAATGACCCTCCAGGCTTATAGGAGGATAATTCTAAGAATTGCTGTTAGTCATATTAGCGATATGCTACCTCCAAGATCATAGGCTGCATACCTTTGAATACTCATTGCTGAGGAACAACAACAGGAGAGGCCTATTGCCTCCATCTCCTGCTTGTGGGCTTCCCAAAAACATTTTTTTTTCCTTTTCTTTTTTTACTGTGGCAAAGTGCTGGATTAGATAATCCTTTGGTCTGATCAGGACTTTTAAAAATGTGCAACCAGGCACTAAATATGCAGCTCTAGGAAAAATGTGCAGTTCAAAAATGCAAGTTGTACAAAAGTTGTACTATGTTAGCAGATGAAAAACATGACTGGTAACAATGTGAAAAGTAAATGAGTAGTCCAGGCTGCTCTGGAAGCCCAGACCCTGAGCAACCACGCTCATTTCTCCTCCCCCTACCAAAGACACCCCCCACAGGCTCCACTGCTACGCTCCATAGTGTTCACTAATGTTTCAAAGATGACGGAAATGATTGTAGAACATGAGGACCCCTTTCCTGAGAAGACATGTGAAGTTGTCAGTGTTATAATAAGGGTAGTGATGCCAGAAAATATCCAATATAACATTCTTTGGGGCAAGGCTACAAGGTATGTTTGTGTCTGAAAGTATCAGCATAGCAGCCAGTCTAGTCCCCAGCAAAAAAGACCTTTTTGAAGCTATTTAAAGATTCTGCCAAATGGAACAACATAAACCTCAGGGACAACACTGAACTTTGAGAAGAGAGAAATCTTCTATCTAGATTTATCATTGCAATGAGGAGTCAGCCACACTTGGGAAGTATGAGTTCTCAGCAATCCCAAGAAACTGCTTCACTCTCAATGGGAACATGCTCTCCATTTCCTTACATAGGACAACTCAAAAGTCAGCCATGCCCTAGGCTCTGCCCCCTGCACTTTTCTCTAAAAAAAAAAAAAAACCTTTAAAAGTCCAAACCCATTTTTCCTTTACAAAATAGACTTCCATTCCACAAGAAATCAATAATTTTATTTTAACATTTCATGCATATGGAATTGTGTATTAACAACCCCCACTATAAAGTCTAAAACTGGCCAATATCCAGTGCTGGCAATTCGCTAGCTCTAAGCAATTGTGCTAGTGCAAAAGGAAATTAGTGCTGGCTAGCCCAACCCAGGAAACTAGTTGAAACGATCACTTCCAGAAGGGGACAGGTCAGCCTTCGGTCTCATTCCAGAAACAGTAGTTTTGGCTAATTTCTGGGTGAGCTAGCCAGTACTTGTTTCCCATTGCGCTAATGGCAGTTCCTACGAGCACAGCAACTACAATGGACAGTACCCCATTTGGGGGGTTGGCCAACTTTTTGTTGACAGTGTATTGAATAGAACACTCTCCTGCAGAAGTATTGCCAAATTCCTAGTTCTGATTATTTTCTCCCATTCTACATAGGCTTCTAAATATCACAAAATATGACTCTAAGTAGCAAAGCATGTGCAGACACACCAGGAAAATGTACATGTGTTGCATGCATGTGAATTGAAATCGCATGCACAGTTCAAAACTGTCCTTTAAAAAGCCCCAGTTTTATCCAGCAGAGCTATTATCATATTCTTATGACATGTGTGCTTCTTCCTGGGCTGTTCTTTGTATTTTCAGAGTGGTTAGTAAGTTTTAAAATCATGCCAAATGTAACAGATTTTTTGATTTCATGCCATTGCGTACAGCTAGAGATATGAGACTTCCCACCCCTGTTTTTATGATGAAGAAAGGGAGGGGGAGAGCAGTGAGCTTTTACCCGCCCCAATCAAAATCTGTGGCCACAGAGGAAGTGATAAATACTAAAAAAAGAAAAAAGAAAAAAAAAGAGCCTGGTGGTGAATATGCACAAAATTAGATCCAAATAACTTTTAAAGATTTGATAGTTCTGAGGAAAGTGAAAGAGGAGTGTGGACAATGACTGGGATGGAGGCAGTTGTGAAATATGGTCCAAAGAACCATTGCTAACACTAAAGGATGTTATGGAAAGACTGGTACTTCTAATATACAAATGTTAATATCAAAAGCTTAGTGTCTTGGAACAGATCACAAATCAGGACAGGACTTCATTGTAGGTCAGACTGCATGAGCTAGTAGAACAAATGTTTATTAACCACAAATATTGTTCTATAGTAGTAGCTAAGATCCAAAAGTGAGACTAACTTAAATCACACACAAAAATCAAGTAGTACAGATATGGCCTTAATATATGGGCATAACTCCTTAATTCATTGATGCGGATTGCGTCTCAGGATATTTATTTATGAATTAACATTCAATCTTTCATCTCAGTGTTTTCCCCACGTACACAAGTCTTGAAGATAGGCCAGCATTATAGCATTGCCCAGAACCTTGTTGGTTTGTGTGTTTTTTAAAGTGCAGGAACTGCAGCTTGCCACCACATCCACTCCACGTTTCTTTTCACAGGAAACTCTTGTATGTGATACATCTTCTTTCCTCCCTTTTTAAGCCCAAGAGAAAGCAGTTCATCACTGCAAGCAATGAAATGAAAAACAAAACACTGAATATGTTTTTCCACTTCTTAAAAGCAATTTCCCATTGTACAGCCGAAAGTGGATTGTTTTGAAGATTCCTGACAGAAGTATCCATCAGTAACTTCTGTTAAAGGTATCAGATAGAAAAAATATTTTAAGATTTAAAATGTGCAATAAGTCATGATCAAAATGTTTTAGAAAAGCACTCATACCCATAGCGTCTATTATTTAATTATTTAATTTCTATACCTCCCAATAGCCGAAGTTCTCTGGGCGGTTCACAAAAATTAAAACCAAAAAGCACACAGTAAAAAATATAAAATATACAAACATTAAAATATAAAAACATTAAAACCACAGTATAACAATACAACCAGAATAAAACCAGAATAAAACCTATCAGCAATGCAGAGATTTAAAATACAGATTTAAAACAGCAAAGCTAAAAGTCTAGACAGCTAAAATGCTAAAATGCCTGAGTAAATAAAAGTGTCTTCACCTGGTGCTGGAAGGAATACAATGTACAGTAGGTGCTAGACGAACCTCACTAGGGCGCTCATTCCACAGCCAGGGTGCCACAGCAGAAAAGGCTCTCCTCCTAGTAGCCACCTGCCTCACTTCCTTTGGCAAGGGCTCATGGAGAAGGGCCGCTGAGGATGAGGATATTCTATAATATTTGTTCCCTGATACAGTAAATGTATTCATTTTGGGGCATTAAATAAAATGGTTAGTTTAGGAGGGTTTGCTTTGGTAAACTGCTAGCTTAATAAAAGAGGTGCAATTGCAAACCATAATAGCATATATGGGGCAAAATCATTCTTCTTTCCTTCTTTTTATTTCCCTATATATACTCACACTTAGTGATTCACTCAGAAAATTAAATTGCCAAAGCAGCAACATTTGCTAGATCATTGCTTCCCAAACTTTGAGGAATGCTGGAACTAGAAGCAGTAGCAGAAGCAGCACCATCCAATGAGGCTGTGCAGAGGACTTTTGCTACCAGCATGTTCCCCATCGCTCTACCCACCATGTGCTATTTTCTCCAGGACTTGAAATCATTTATTAACTCACTAAGATCATCAGGCATAACACTCACATTCATATGATCAGGACATAGATTCATAGATTCATAGAATAGTAGGGTTGGAAGGGGCCTACAAGGCCATCGAGTCCAACCCCCTGCTCAATGCAGGAATCCAAGTCAGAGCATCCCTGACAGATGGCTGTCCAGCCTCGTCTTGAAGGCTTCCAGTGTGGGAGAGCCCACCACCTCTCCAGGTAATTACATCTGATTGAATGTAAGCAAGTGTAAAGTAATGCATGCTGGAGCAAAAAATCCCAACTTTACATATATGCTGATGGGATTTTAACTAGCAGTGACTGACGAAGAAAGAGATCTGGGTGGGGTGGGGTGGACAGCTTGATAAAAATGTCAACCCAGAGTGTGGCTGCTGTGAAAAAGGCAAATTCCATGTTAGGCATAATTTGGAAAGGAATCGAAAATAAAACTGCCAAGATCATATTCCCCTTATACAAATCTGTGGTGCAACCACATTTGGAATACTATGTACATTTCTGGTCGCTGCACCTAAAAAAGAATATTGTAGAGTTAGAAAAAGGGCAGAAAACAGCAAGTAAAATGATCAAGGGGCTGCAGCGACTCCCCTATGAGAAAAGTTTTCTTATTTATTTATTTATTTATTTATTTATTAAATTTATTAATCGCCCATCTGACTGGTCACCCAGCCACTCTGGGCGATGTACGACCCACCATAAAACAATTTAAAACAATAAAATTTTACCATAATTTTTTTTTTTAAATACCCTAACCCACCCCAAATGCCTGCCTGAACAACCACGTTTTTAATGCACGACGGAAGCTCATTAAAGAGGGGGCATGACGGAGTTCCCTAGGGAGGGAGTTCCACAGAGTGGGGGCCACCACAGAGAAGGCCCTCTCCCTCGTCCCCACCAGTCTAGCTGTCCTGGCTGATGGGACAGAGAGAAGGCCATCTGAGGCTGATCTTGTTAAGCGGCCTGTCTGGTGTTGCTGGAGGCGCTCCTTAAGATAGGCTGGGCCGGAACCATATAGGGTTTTAAAGGTCAAAACCAACACCTTGAATTTGGCCCGGAAAACAACTGGTAACCAGTGCAACTCCTTCAGCACTGGAGTGATGTGATCTCGCCGGTGGCTGCCTTTAATCAGGCGAGCCGCCGCGTTCTGTACCAGCTGCAGCTTCCGAACCGTCTTCAAGGGTAACCCCATGTAGAGCACATTACAGTAGTCTAAACGAGAGGAGACCAGGGCATGTACTACCGATGGGAGCAGATGGTCAGGAAGGAAGGGGCGCAGCCGCCGTATCAGATGGAGTTGATACAGCGCTGTCCGGCTCACAGCTGACACCTGAGCCTCCATGGACAGCTGGGAGTCCAAAATGACCCCCAGGCTGCGGACCTGGTCTTTCACAGGTAGCCGTACCCCATTCAACACCAGGTCAACATCCCCCAGCCTCCTCTTGTCTCCCACCAAAAGTACCTCTGTCTTGTCAGGGTTCAGCTTCAGCTTATTCCTCCCCATCCAGCCACTCACCGTCTCCAGACATTTGGACAGGGATTCTACGGCCAATTTTGGTGAAGATTTGAATGAGAGGTAGAGCTGCGTGTCATCCGCATATTGATGACACTGCACCCCAAACCTCCTGATGATAGCCCCCAGTGGCTTCACATAGATGTTAAATAGCATCGGGGAGAGGATGGAACCCTGTGGCACCCCACAAGTAAGTGGCCACGGGTCCGAAACCTCCTCTCCCAGTGCTACCCTCTGGTACCTGCCGGAGAGGAAGGACCGGAGCCACCGCAATACAGTGTCTCCAATGCCCAACCCCTCCAGGCGGTCCAGGAGGATACCGTGGTCAACGGTATCAAAAGCCGCTGAGAGGTCGAGGAGAACAAGGAAGGAGCATTCACCCCTATCCAGAGCCCTCCTCATATCATCCACCAAGGCGACCAAGGCCGTTTCTGTCCCATGCCCAGGCCTGAAGCCCAACTGAAATGGGTCTAGATAATCAGTTTCTTCCAAGTGTGCCTTCAACTGCACCGCCACCACCCGCTCAATCACCTTGCCCAAAAATGGCAGATTTGAGACTGGGCGAAAGTTGTTCAGAACTTGAGGATCCAAGGAGGGCTTCTTTAAGAGCGGTCTTATCACTGCCTCCTTGAGGGCTGATGGCATCACTCCCTCCTCAAGGGAGGCGTTCACCACCGCCTTGATCCCCTCACCCAGTCTCTCTCTGCAGCTCATAATGAGCCAAGATGGGCAAGGATCAAGTAAGCAGGTGGTCGGCCTTACAGATGAAAGCACCTTGTCCACTTCATCAGGAGGAAGAAGCTGGAACCGATCCCACAAAACCGGTTTGCCACAGGCCGCCTCTTGCTCACTAACTGTATCCACAGTGTGCAAAGTAACACTCCTAATCTGATCAATTTTATCTGCAAAGTGCCTTGCCAAAGCCTCACAGGAGGCCTTAGAATGCTCCAGTGGTTCCGGAGCCACAGGACCGACCAGGCTCCGGACCACTTGGAACAGCCTCCTGGGGCAGCACTCTGCAGACGCGATGGAGGCAGCATAATATTCCTTTTTTGCTGCCTTCACCGCCACGTGATAGGCTGAAGATACAGCTCTAGCCCGTGTCTGATCGTCTTTGGAGTGAGACTTCCGCCACCGGCGCTCTAGCCGTCTCACCTCCTGTTTCAGAGCTCGTAACCGCGGATTGAACCATGGTGCAGTCCGAGCCCTGTTCAGGGGGAGAGGGCGTTTCGGAGCCACCCGATCTAATGCCCCAGTGATTGCGGCATTCCAGCCACCCACCAGGGTCTCGACCGAGTGGCCATTGGCATGCCCCAGAGAATCCCCAAGCGCGTTCAGGAATCCATTTGGATCCATAAGATGCCTGGGGCAGACAATTTAAATGGGTCCTCCACCCCTGCGGAGGGGTTGTGGAACCGAGAAGTCCAACATCACCAGATAGTGATCTGACCATGACAAGGGGGTGGTGGATATACCCCCGACTTCCAGATCACTCCCCGCTTCTCCAGAAACAAACACAAGGTCTAGTGCATGACCGGCTACATGGGTGGGCCCAGTTAGAATATGGTGCAGCTCCCAGGAGGCCATGGTCTCCATGAAGTCCCGAGGTGCTCCTATGAGGATGGCCTCCGAATGTACGTTGAAGTCCCCCAACACCAGTAAGTTAGGGGACTGTACATGCACATCAGAGACCACCTCAAGCACCTCGGCCAGGGAGTCAGTCGTGCAGCGGGGTGGATGGTACACGAGCAGAATCCCCAGACTGCCCTTCGGGCCCAACCTCCAGTACATGCACTCAGCAACCTTGGTCTCCCGGAGAGGGGGTCTGGTGAAGACCAAGGACTCTCGGTAGATAACAGCCACTCCCCCTCCCCGATCCCCAGCCCTCGGCTGCTGTGCATACGAAAATCCAGCTGGACACATGGCTGCAAGGGTTGGAGCAGCAGCCTCAGCCAGCCAGGTCTCCGTAATACATGCCAGGTCTGCACCCTCATCCAGGATCATGTCATGGATGAGGGAGGTTTTCTGGGTAACAGACCTGGCATTGCAGAGCAGCAAACGAAGGCCAGAAGATGGGGTCACGCCTCCCCCAGCCATCCTTTGGCTCTGGACAGGCCCGGAGCAGGGGACAGATACTACACATCTCTCCCTTGTTCCCCTTACCTGGCATGGCCTGCCCCTAGCGCTCCGCCAGCGCCTGCCGCCCAGCCTCGGTATGTTCTGGCCCCCAACACTCCCCCCACTGCCTCCATCAGGTGGACACATGCCCCCTCGCTCCCGCCTATCAGGGAGCTTTCTGGGACTGTTTAGCTTAGAGAAAAGGTGACTGAGGGGAGAATTATAGAGGTGTACAGTAGTATGCATGGTGTGGAGAAAGTGAATAGAGACACATCTCTCTCTCTCTCTCTCTCTCTCTCTCTCTCTCTCTCTCTCTCATAATATTAGGACACAGAGTCATCCCATGAAGCTGATTGGTGGGAGATTCAGGACAGATAAAAGGAAGTACTTCTTCATGCAGCGCATAGCTAAACTTTGGAATTCCCTACCACTAGATGTAGTGATGGCCACCAATGTGGATGGCTTTAAAAGGGGACTACATAAATTCATGGAGGACAATACATTCTGCCAGCACCATCCTTTTGAACACCATTGGGTATTTATCTGGAGAGCTCTTGGTCTTGCCGGGTGGGGAGTGGAGGAAACTGTCCTTTGAAGTGGGGAGGTGAAAAATGCTTGTGCGCAGGCTGAGCTCTAGCATTTCAGATCCCAGCCACTGACTTGCATTTTTAGTTTGTTCTTCACTGGGCATTACATGTTCTTTAAATGTTTGAATAAGAATTCAAAGTTTTGACATTTTTTCTGACATGACTTTAACTAATTTGATCAAAATTGCATGTAGCCATGTTGGCCCATTACAAAAATATCCACAAAAGAAACTAGGCTAATATCTCTATTGGAATCAGACAGAAAGCCACTGAGAGAAGCATTTGAACTTCAGAACTCTTAATCATGCTGGTAATTAGACAAATTCATGGAGGATAAGGCTATCAACTGCTACTAGTCCTGATGGCTATATGCTACCTCCAGTATCAGTGTTGGTGTGTCTATGCACCATGAGTGAACATGAGTGGGAGGGTGCTGTTGCACTCATGTCCTGCTTGTGGGTTTCCCACAGGCAGCTGGTTGGCCACTGTGAACAGAATGCTGGACTAGATGGACACTTGTTCTGATCCAGCATGACTCTTCTTCTGTTCTTCTGCTATAGAGCACAAAATTCAATTTAGTGATGAGACAGAATACTGAACTGTAGTTGGTGTGTTGGAAAGCAGACAAAGATGAATTCCTACTTCATTCCTTCCAGGAGACACATTGCCAGATTGGGTTGAAATTATTTATAAAACAAGAACAACTAGAAAATGACAATACTGCATCTATAACAGATACATGAATAGAATGCTAAGTTTTGATGCGAAAAAACAAGGTTCAGTTCCTTGCTCAGTTATGAAGCTTGCTGGGTAGTTGGGGGTATATTCTAGGACATAGTTTGAGGGTACAATAGGCAACGATCTTGCTAAAGCCAAGCAAGTCTAGGTTTGGCTGGATGGAAAATCAGCTGAGAAACTGGATGAAAGAAGAAGGGTGGGATACAAATGTATTAAATAACTGGATAATAGCTATCTCTTAGCTTAGTTTACCTCACAGTGCTGTGAGACTAAAGTACTCTCATAGTTCCTTGAAGAAGGGGAAGGATACAAATGTTGTGTTGACCTTTAGAAGTGCCCTGAAGACCTCTTTGTTTTAGTTGGCTTTTGAATGATTTATAGTGCTGTAACTGTTTCATCTGCTACTGTGATTTTAAAGTTGTTATCTACTGCTGGTACTTTTATTTGATTGTTTTATCTGACCAATTTATGTACATGCTTTTTAAATATTTTAATGCTGCTGTTGTTTGTGCGATGTTATTATATTATTTTACTGCCTTGGAAGAATAATTTATCCTGAAAAGCAGTTTAAAAATCAATTTCATCCGCATCACACCAACTACAGTTCAGTATTCTGTCTCATTACTAAATTGAATTTTATGTTCTATAGCAGAAGAACAGAAGAAGAGCCATGCTGGATCAGACCAAGGGTCCATCTAGTCCAGCATTCTGTTCACACAGTAGTCAACTAGCTGCCCACAGGAAACCCACAAGAAGGACATGAATGCAACAGCACCCACCTGTGTTCCCCAGCAACTGGTGTACATAGGGATACTGCCTCAGATACTGGAGGTAGCATATAGCCATCAGGACGAGTAGCCACTGATAGACTTTTCCTCCAGGAATTTGTCTAACCACCTTTTAAAGCCATCCAAATTGGTGGCCATCACTACATCCTGTGGTAGCAAATTCAAAATAAATATCTTTCCTGAATCTCCCATCAATCAGCCTCATGGGATGACCCTGGGTTCTAATATTATGAGAGAGGGAGAAAAATGCCTCCCTATCCACATTCATGTATTTTTTAAAGCACAGCTCCAGTTCATATGTTACCTGGAGCAACACTCCTCCATCCCACCAAAGCAATACTCCCCTGGGTAATATACGAAGTGGGCTAACTAATTCCGCTTCCATCCTGATCATGAACACTCTTGACTGGTTCCTGTCAGTGGAATTTACTTTGCCTGGTCTTAAGCAGCTGTAAAGTGCATGTAGAACTCCTTGGTCTGCAAGCCTTTCCCCATTTATTTCAACAAAAGGAGAAACTTTGTACATTGGGTAGGTCCTTTTGCATGCACAGAGTTATCAGCTCTGCTGAAGAGTAAAGGGCGAAGGAAGGCTTTCAAGATCTACTTTGCATTTTGCTAGAACACTGAGGTCTACCAACTGCAGCCAAATGCAAAATAGTGGCTCAGTGGGGCAGAGACAATTACCAGCTATGCCCCATAAGCCATATACTGGGATGACCTAAATAGACAAATACAAATTTACATCTAAGTTACTAAAATTAGAGATCCTAACCATCTTCATAGACCTAAAAATTGCTATTGTTAAACAATTGGGAGTTGGAGACCCTTGTCGATCTACTGCAAATCAGCCAGAGATCTATCATTAGATCTTAGTCTATCTTCTGCCCACCCCTGATATAAGGCAACTATATGTCTGCTAAAGCCATATTAATGTTGGATTGCATAGAATTCTGAAGTAGGAATGAATGTGTTTGGGACAGAGCTATTAGGGATTATGCTACACTTTTATCTGATTCCATTGTTGTTGGACTGACAGTTCACCCATGAAATTACCATCCTCCATTGATGGTTCAGAACAGCTGGGAATCTCTGTTCCAAACCACATCCAGGAAATGGTAGGGCTCACTGCTGCATTTTCATCAAACACCACTGCAACCACAGAGAGTTCTCAATACAACAACAACTGGCTAAGCCAAATGTGTTACATTCATTCATATGTGGCTTTACCTGAATAACATTGATGTGGATGTTCCTTTTAGCTAGTTCCAGATTTAGTCATCCTTAGAGTAGGCCCCTAAAACCAATGAGGGTTAAGTTAGCTATGAAACTCAGTCTTAAGTGAGTCTACTCTGGCCTTCCCCACCCTGGTGCCCTTAAGATGTGCTGGATTACAACTCCCATCAGCCCCAGCCAGCATGGCCATTGAGAACAATGGGAGCTGCGATCCCCCACAACTGGAGGATAATGCTTGGGAGAGGCTGCCTTAACTGTAACTGACTGGGAGTGTTTATACATAAATCAGAGCAAATATATCTCCAACACTAAGAGGAACTTTTGGAAGCTTTCAGGAAGATGAACAGGGATCTTTTGCCTTTGAAGAGATTTCTTGATTGATGCAGATGATAACAGAGTGGGCAGAAACTACCTTCTTGGCCTCCCCCTCTTTGAGCTTCTCTCTGCCAGCTCTTCCTGGCAAGTGCATGAGGATTCAATCAGCCTTGATGCAACCCGGGAGGCAACCATGTTGAGACCCTGTAAATCTGGGAGCGCTGGAAGCATTTGGGGTCTTGAACTTTATCAGGTTTGAATGTGTGATTGTGAAAGTAAAGAGCAGAGAACTGGCAGCACTCAGTAAATCAAGCCAAAGGAAGATCAGTGCTGTCGAAGGCAGGACTTCGTCAAAGGCTGAGGCAGGAAGAAAAGCTCCACTCTGGCTGGCACCATTTTAAAAGAAAAGAGATCAGTTTTAAAACTTTTGAGGAGACTTTATGGGTCCTACAGAGAAATGGCTCCTCCCTTATTTGACAGCTTCACATTGATTTATTAATTACATTTCTATAGTGCCCAGTACCCAAAGCTCCCTCGGGGGTTCACAATAGTTAAAAAAACATAAAATATAGGAACATTATAAAACATAATATAAAACTTCTAAAAGTCTAAAACTACAGTATAAAACTAGAGTAAAAACCAGCAGCAATGTAATAACCTAAAATACAGTCACAAGTTTTAAACAATAAAAACTGAAGAACTTAAACAAATGATAAGGATGTGTTAAAAAACAACATCCAAGCATGTAAGGGCTGGGACTATATATAAACATATACATATATAGGAATATTTTGTCAAACAAGATATATATACCTAAGGCAGCCTTGCCTTCCAGATGTGTTGAACTACAACACCCATCCTTCCCAGCCAGCATGCCCATACTGGCTGGGTTGATGGGAGTTGTAGACCAATGGATATGGAAGGCACCAACCAGGTGAAGGGAGGCTGACTAGGGGCATTCGGTGAAGTCACAGGGTGTGAGTAATTGCGTAAGAGCAGGGTTGCCAGACAGAAAGAAAACACAGACTACTGCTCAATTCACATGCTAATGCATTAGAAGTATGCAGATTGACTGTGCGGACACTGACTGACATGGAAGCTGGGGGAGCTCTATTTATTTACTAGAAAATATTTACGGAAGCATCAAAATATTTTCCCAGGGCAGATTACCAATACCAGGGTGGATTACCAATAAAATACAAATATCAATGGCTACCTGCCACGATGGCTATACATGTTGCCTCCAGGATCAGAGGCAGCATGTCTCTGAATACCAGTCTCTGGGGAACAATTTTGGGAAAAGGCAATCAGCTTTGTGCCCTGCTTCCAAGAAGCACCTGGTTGCCCACTGTGGGAAAGAGGAAGGTGGACTAGATGTGCTCTTGAACTGATCCAGAAGGGCTCTTCTTAGGTTCTTACAGTCACAGAAATTACGGCAACATTGCCAAACACAAATGTGGAATTTGAGAGAGATTCTCTCCCTCTCCCCCCCCCCCACATTTCAGTGTGAATATATGAAAAATATGAAAGGGACTGATGTTTTTGGTTGGCGTTTTCATGTATTGGAAAGGGAAACATGTCGGCGCTCTTTGCAACTGATAGGGTGTGGGTGTATTTTGTACTTGGGTATCTCTGTAGCAAATGCAAAACATCAGACAAGAAGCTGGGTTAAGCCACAACAAGTTAGAGAAGTCAGGCCAACAGCAGGAGCAGCATATTGCTTGAAGAGAAAGAGAAGCATTCTCCAATAAGTTTTGGCATTATTCATTTTTTTTGCTATAGAAAGAAAGAAGGCTTGTGCGTGCAGGCTTTTTAGGTCCTCTACAGCTCTGTTGCTGCCATGGATCAGAGAGAGCTTAATAATTTATTTTAAGTGTCTAATAACCATTTTACCTCATTTGTTTTGGAAAGAGAAGAGTTTTGGAAAGAGAATGATATTTAAATACATTTCAAAGAAAATAAAAAGCTATTCCTTGTCCTCCCACCCCCCGCCCTGTTTTTCTGACTTGGTTCCTGTACAGTAGGACTAGGGAACCTGCAGCACTCCAGATGTTGTACCACAACCTCCATCACCCCTGACCATTGGCCATGCTGACTGGGGCTAATGGGAGTTGTAGTCCATCTGGAGGGCCACCAGTTCCTGAAGCTTGCTGTACAAAGACCAGAAATTCAAGTAGTTTCTACAGGAGTGATGCATGGACAGGAACCATGAGATCTGAACTTCAATAGATATGCCCCTTTTGTGATGCTATCTAAGGTGCTTACATTTCAAGTCATCATCTTGCCACTCTTCCAAACCCCTTTGCTAATCTTCAGCACAAAACTAAACCTCTAGCTGGTTTCACAGTCCCCCCCCCCCCGAGTGTATTTATATTTAAGACAGCAAATTTCTACAAGATAATAACATGTTATATTTGTTTTCCCTTGCATGTTATCTGAACATTTATAGACCTCACTCACTCCTGCCCTCCAGGAATGGGTGGAAATCACCCAAAAGCACAGACACAGAGGTGCTGGAGTTTCCTTCAGAAGGATGAGATTTCATGCAATAACCAGGGCTAACCCACTCATCAAATAAAATGGCAAGAACTGAGTCATACTGGAACAGAGCAAAACAATATTCCAACTCAGTCTCAGATCCTCCCTGTCTTTCATGGCTTTCAGAGAACCTGCAAAATAGCACCCATTTTTCTATCCCCTGGCATCGAGTAATGAAACATTTCCCAACCTGATTTGGGGTGTCATGAAGGGGCAGCAAATTGTTAACTTTTTATTGTATTTTTACTCCCAGGGAGGGAAGCGAGGTGTTTGTGGAGTTTTCTGATTCAGATGCCAAAATAACAATTTTCAGGGCAAAATCCCACCCAAGGCAGATTACATAGTAAAATCTTGTAGGATAATAAAACAGAAAAAATTGAATACAATCAATAAGCAGAAATACTAACAAACATGCAGCCCAGATAGTACTAAAATCTAACACACAATTGCAGCTATAAACCCAGAACTGTCAATAAAACACAACCAAGAAATGGCCAAAGAAAGTGGATGGGTCTTCAGGGGCTTCCTAAAAAATGATATGGACCCCAGATGGCAACCCATTCCAGAGGTGTGGAATCATTGCAGAAAAGGCCCTCTCCCTTGTACTTGCCAACTGAACTGTCCTCAGAGGTGGGCAAGTGAGAAGGGCCTTCTGTTGCTAATCTTAAAGGGTGGGCAGGCTGAAATGGGTCAGGTGAAGGTTGTCCTCAGGGGCAGCCCATCTATACAGGTGAACTAGGCCATTGCCTAAGGCACCAAGTTAAGCGGGGTGTCAAATTCAAGGAAAAAATACTTAAAAAAAACACAAATACTGACTGAGAATGGTGGGGCTAGGTCAGGCTGCCTGCCCACCTTTAAGACCTGGTCCTCCCTCAGGTGACACAGGATAATGTCATGCTCCGCTGCTCCTCCCAGTTGGAGGCAGGGAGTGAGAGAGTCGTCCCCCCCAGAGCAGCCGCTTCCTTGCCCTTGGAGGGCTGAGCCTAGGGGCTGGTGATGCCTTGTTGGCCATGTCGTCCTGAGGGTGCAACTGGGACCTTTCTTCCAGGGACCTCCCCTGGGCATTGTGGATGGGTCATATCTTCCTTTGCAGAGTGGAAGACTGTGCTCGTTCATCTCCTTTCTTGTTTTTATCAAACCCTCTGTGTTGATATTGTGCTTAGTTAAAAAAAAAAAAAGCATTTGGGGCGTGTTTTATTGTAAATGATAATATTTCTGATTCCAAAGATGTGTGTGTGTGTGTGTCGGGAGGGGGGGTATCTCTTCATTAAATGGAAAATAGGGGCTTGGGGGTGGGGGGGCTGATTGCATGGCTTGCCTAGGGCACCAGTTTCTGGCAGCTAGTCTAGGGCTACCCCGGCTGCCCTTCAAGTGATCAGTCCCAAACAATGTAAGGATTTATAGGTTAAAATCAGCACTTTAAATTGGCTCAGAAACACACTGAAAACCAATGCAATCTCTGTGCACCTTTACTGATTGGGGGGTGGAGTAGGGGACAACATTTGCTGTTCTGCCTCAGGTAGCAAAATGTCTTGGGCCATCTCTGGTTTCATGCCAACCCACAGCAATTGCATGGCAAATAAGTTGACATGGAAAGGTTCCAAGAAGGCAGCAAGTTGACTTCAAGAATTAGCTTTTTTTTCATTCGCTGAAGGTGATATAACTACTTTGAAGACATAGGAGTTATGACTCCTGTAGGATCATTTATGATAGTGTAAAACTCAACATTGCTTATTTATGTACATATCCATGTTATATTGAATAATATCCATATATTACATATCCCCATTACTAGCCAGTGTTGTGGTGAATGGCCAGGCAAATCTTCATGGGAATGATAATATTGTGCACTTCCAACAATATTACAGCTATTGTTAAAATGTAGCCCAGCACAGAATAGCTAATTATGAGAATCATGCTTTAAAAAAAACTAGCTCACAAGAGATGCATCCCGCCGATGACAATAGCCAAACACCCATTCATTTAGTGGCACATGATTACACCCATGGTGCCAGTCATATCCACAAGGTTGCCAAATTCCACGATAAAGATAAAGATGACATCAGCACCATCATTCTTCAAATGTGACTCAGCTCAGATTTCAAACACTGCCGCCAGCTTCTCTGAGCATTAAAAACATACACCAAAAAGATGCAAGAATGGGGGAGAAGAGCCTCCCCTCGGGGTAGATCAACAGACTGGCAACTTGCATAAGAAGCCAGTGGGCGGAACCTGTGTTGGCAAAGAGACTCACTCATAACTGAACATCTGCTTATCAAAATCAGTAGTCCATTAACCTCAAGGGACTAATTCATGATTAGAGGTGATACAAAGCCTGCCCAGTCACATGCAGTCTGTGTCACGTGGAGTTTCAGTCCTGTCATGTGATATATTTGTGGGGCAGGGTGGGAAGAAAGGGAGGACAATACAAGATGCAGAGGCAAGTTACTGGGCATGACATGGATGCTGATCTAAGAACCAGTCCTCTGCTACCACAGTAAACATGAAGCCAGAACAGGCTACAACGACCACAGTGCGAGTACAAAGACGCAACGTGTGGCATCCCACTGGCATCATGGAATGACTTGGTGTGTCGTTGGCAGGGGCACTGCTAGGCCTGGGTCCTGGATCTATTTCCCAGAGCCCCAGATCTATTCCACTGGGCCCTGAGTGTCCATTGGTGCCAATAAAATGTTTTTGTCTCAGCTTAAGGCACAATCCTATGGATGTTTAGATGGGAAAAAAATCCTACAACTCCCAGCAAAGCTGGCTGGGCAATGCTGGGAATTGTAGGACTTTTTCTCTGTCTAAACATGCATAAGATTGTGCCCTTAGTTGCCATTCCAGGGGCAATTTTCAAGGGGGGTTGCAGCTGGGGAAGGAAGAGTTAACTTTCCCCTCCCCATTTGCTGCAACCCTGCACCACCCCCACCCCCACAGCAATTAAGTTGGGGGGGGGTTTCCATTAGTCTGGGATGATCTGGGGCAGGGTGCAAATTAACTGAAAAATTTCTTTTATTTGGGATTATTTGAATGAGAAATGGATTGGTTGGCTTGGCTTCCTGTGAAATTTAAATAAATCTGGCTAAGGATTTCTAAATTTGCATATGTAGATATAAATTAGCCAGGGGGCAGGGTGTGTGTGGATATGTTGGCACCTAGCCTGACACTAGCCCAACATGTTCTCAGTAGCCCCTTCTCTCATTCAATATCCACTGGGACCAAACAACCAAATAGAACTACAGGTGAACTTACTTCTGAGTAAACACAGATAGTGTTGTGCTGTAAATGTTTTAATGATGCATATCTGTTTATTTTAACAATGTACAGATGTAGCCATTTGAGGCCATCAAGAAAAATACATGTATTTGCCTTTCTTGTTTCTTACATGGACTTGATTACCACTGACGTGCAATAAATGTATTTAAATGTATCTCCTCACCCTTTCTGGGTAGTGGACATGACTTTGGGTTAGATAGCACTGTTTTGGTTGTAGTGCTCTGTTGTCAACACGGTAGACCACAATAGTCTTCAATAATTCTATATCAGGGGTGTTGAACCAATTTCAGCCTGAGGGCCAATTTCATTTTAATTTCATTTCATTATATTTCTATACTGCCCCATAGTCGAAGCTCTCTGGGTGGTGCAAAATTTTTTTTTTAAAAAAAATTAAAATACATTATATAAAGTACAAAACCATTCACGTAATGACATAGGATGAATGGCACACACAACAACATATATCTAAAACAATTTATAACAATCAGCCAGAGACAATCAAAGAGACTCATTATATGCTGCTAAATGCCTGAGAGAAGAAGGTGATTTTAACCTGGCACTGAAAATATGACAATGTTGGCACCACGCAGGCCTCATCAGGGAGATAATTCCATAAATGGAGGGCCACCATCGAGAAGGCCCTCTCCCTTGTTGCTGCTCTCTGAGCCTCTCTCAGAGAAGCTCTCTGGGAGAAGCTCTCAGGGAAGTGCATTCCAATAAAGGGTGGGGCCAAAAGGAAGAGGGGCGGAGCCCCAAAATACCAGAATATTTGAGCTTAATGCTTTTACTGTCAGTAATGACACCTTGGGAGATGCATTTCAGCCTTTCAGAAGGGGGGAAAATCATGAAAACCTGGGAAACCCACCAAATGATTGGCAGCCAGGAGAAAGGGAATGTGGTCAAGCGAATGTGGTTTGGCCATCTGGGGAACCGCAGAGGGCTAGATTGGGACTCCCAGGCTGCCTGGATTTGGCCTGCTGGCATGAGGTTTGACACACGTGGAGAAGGACAAGGGAAGAAGCTCACCAATGTGGGTGCTTCATTCACCCCAAATCCGCTCCGTCCGTGAGTACTACAATTCGAATGAAGTAGCCAGCTTATTGCTGCTCCATCCATTTTCAACCTGTGATGGAGAGTGTGGGAAAAAGTTGACTAACTGCAGACTGAAATTTGAACGAAAAACGAAAACAAGACTGGAATTATGCCCCGTGCAATTGCTAAGATAAGAAAAGCTAACATTACAACCATTTCAAACCTATAAAGTTCAATGATTAAAATCACCAGCTGCACTGAGCCAGTGGCATACGGTGGAATGGATGGCATGGGCCCTGCCTCCGCTCCTCTCTCCCAAGTACAGGCAGGGACCTGGATTTGCTTGCTAGGAAATGCACGCCACTGAAGTCAACCAGAACTATGTGTCACCAGAGGAACATGGGCATTACTGAGGTTGTTCACATTCTAGATGGGAAACTCATTAAGGGTGCAATGCTGTGCATATTTAGACAGAAGGAAGTCCTATAATTCACAGCATTCCCCAGCCAGCTGGCTAGCTAATGCTGGGAGCTGTAGGACTTTTTCTATCTAAACATGCATAGGATTGTGACTTAAATCTGTTGCAATGCCCACCAGATTGAATGGCAGGCTCCCCACATCACTGCTCCTCTTTACTCTGCTTATAAACTCATTGTGGCGCATCACTTCCAGTAGGGCTGCTTTTGTTAACGTATATATTTGAAACAGAAGTGTTGAATCTTTCTCTCCCTTTCTCTTTAATTAATGGCGTGAATGATTCTTGTGAATGGGCATGCTTTTATATTGTGTTCTTTCTTTTCCTTCATTATAATTTCCCTCTTCTTTTTTTAATATTGCAAATTTTAAAAAAATATTTAAAAGGATGCTGGCACTATGGGTTGGATCCAGAATGTGCCTTTCCATGCACAAAGGAAGGGCTCCACTTGCAGAGGGGCCCTCTATCCAATTTGTGGGGATCCCTGACACACACCACAGCTCACCCCAGTCAGCAGGGTCTCCTCTCTGTGTAGCATCTCCAGTGGGCTGGAGGGGCTGCCATGAGAAGGAGGGGGCCGGGAAAGTCCAGTTCCTTTGGTGCAGTTGATCCAGCTTAAATCTGTTTATTGCATTGATATCCCACCTGTCTTTTAAAGAGCTTAGGGTGGCATACATAGTCCTTTTCCTGCCCTACCCATTTTATCACCACAACATCCATATGAGGTAGTTTAGACTGCAAGATAGCGATAGCAAGGGGCCACCTGGTGAGCTTCATGGCTGAGTGAGGATTTGAATCCAGATCTCCCTGGTCCTAATAAGACACTCTAACCGTGTCACTATGTTATGTCAAAGGCAAGTAAACGGAAATGCAAGAGAGTCCAGTTTGTGATCAACCCAGCCAGATACAGCCCTCCTACCAGATACTGCAAACTGTTATGTGCTTGGCAACTGACCTCTTTTTACAGGCCCCATAACATGGTTCCTGGGTTGCATTTTGCTTGGTGGGTCACAAATTGTACAGATGTGTTTTAATGTCTGAAATGCAGCATGAGTGGTTGGTTTGTTTTTCCAATTGCAAATCAGGTAGCTAATAATCACCATGAGAGATCAATCTCTGTGCAGGAAAATGTAATGTCTGAATAGGCTTGGAGATGATAAATTAGAATAGAATTCTTTATTTGAAAGGGGTCTTGGAGTTGGAATTATCCAGCTTGGAGAGCTCCTTTGGAGTTCTGACTGGTTCTGACTGAAACCCGGAGCAGATTCACTGGCCCACTGACATTAGAGCCACCAGCCTCCAACCCCCGTTCAGTGCAGGATCTACAATGCAGGGTGCAACCACAGCACTCCTGGACAGATGGTCAGATGCAGTCTCTGCTCAAAATTAAAATAACCCTTAAATACCTCCAGCAAAGCGATTAGGATCTGAATTCAGAACAGCCCATCAAGTATGAATTAAATATTTATTTCTAAGGAGCTCATTTCTGGTTGTGTTTTGGGATACACCCAACAGGATAACACCAAGAAGAGGTGGAGAGAACCTTCCTCTTTTGCTGTTTTGTTTTGTTTTGTTTTGTCTGCTTGGCTGGATGTAATTTCTACTGTAAAAAGGATGGGTTTTTAAAGGGAAGGTAACCTAGACCACAAACACACACACACACACTCATCTGCTTTGAAGTCATGGCTGGGTTTGCTGTTAGGGGTGTTTGAGAGTGGAAATACTTGTATCATTGGGTGGCCTTGATAACCCTGCATTGGAAAAGGGGAGGGGAGGGGGCACCGCCCAGCACCGAGGCGGGAGCTTTCAGTAAGGTCCCTTCTTATCAGGCTGCTCCGAGCTGAGCAGCAATTTATAAAGCACAGTGTGTTACATAAACACAGCTTGAAAAGAATGCGTCTCTCCCCTTTGATAGCTACCAAAGTGACCTTTCGTTCTCTGCTTAATGCCGAGGCAATGCCTGGAGGAAACACGTTACCCACGGATCCCCACGTCTTTGAGGCACTGCCTGATCCCAAACATCGCAGGGATCACCTTCCGGCCAAACGTCTGCACGTTTGAAGCGCCACTGGTTTCGCGGGGAGAGGTGTGTGGGCCAAACCTCGGCACCCGCGTTTACTCGGAAGGGGTCACACAGGATCGCAGCCTTATGCACGTGTTTAACTCTGATCCATTAAAAGTAAACGGACTTTTGGCTCTTAATTTTACCTGTATTGTGCCCTTCCGGTGTTTTCCAATGGAATTTGCTTGCATATTCAGGACAGGAATAACAACAACAATAACAACAACAAGAAGTTATTGTTATTATTGCCTTATTATTTCCTAGTATTATTATTCTTTCGTAATAGCAGGCTGGCAAATTACTCAGAATGGAAAACCGACACCTCGATTTCTCCACTAGTTCAACCGCACGAGCCTCCAGAAACGTCGAGCACTTTTCTCTAGATGAGACCCCAACCAGACGCGGTTGTTTGAAAGTAAAGGGCGCTGAAATGGACGCAGTTTCAACCGCGGAGGGGGAGGGGGGCACGACGACATCCCATTCAAATCAGTGGAGCTCGCGTTTGTTTCACATAAATATAGGGTGTGTGCCTGTCGAAAAGGGACTGATCCAGGCACACTGCCAACTACAAATCACTGATCCCGGACTCGGAGTAGTTTCTTCGCATGCAGTTCTGGACTCTCAAGTGTAGAATAAAACGGTTTGGGTCTTTCATAAGAATCCCTGCGAACAGTTCTGAAGGAACATGCTTTTAGGCACAGCGTTGGAAAGGTACACCTCGATCCGCAAGCCAGATGAGGCGATGTTCGTAACATTCAGCCGATATTCGACTCAGAAGTACAAAACATTATTCTTGAAAATCACCCCATTGATTTCAATAGGACTGGCTTCCAAATAAGTCTGAAACCATACACATATTTTCTAGAGAGTTAAATTGAACTCACTGGGTCTTAGGTACGAGTAAACGTACTTAAACTGTAACCCTATACCCATTTACCGGGCAGTAAGCCCTATTTAACTCAGTGGGACTTCCTTCTGAGTAGACATGTATAGGATTGCACTGTAAGGGTCGAGCTGTCAGTTCTGCCTAGGATGGTGTAGCAATCAAAGGATAGGCTGATTTAGGCTCCAATCCTATGCACACTTACCTTAAGTCCTAT
Source organism: Heloderma suspectum (assembly GCF_057233095.1). Lineage (NCBI taxonomy): Eukaryota > Metazoa > Chordata > Lepidosauria > Squamata > Helodermatidae > Heloderma > Heloderma suspectum. The sequence continues at coordinate 79,383,629 of NC_139461.1, read as the reverse complement.
TAACCTCGGTGAAACTTCCTTCTAAGCAGACATTATAGGATTTTTCCTTCTCATTTTTCACAAGGTTGTAAGGCCGGTTGCCGCAAAGGAGAGAAATCCAGAGTGTAAAGAAGCAGGCAAGTAAAGTAGGATCAATGAATCGGGGTCTGTGATCAACGGAGAATTAGAAATCAGAAGTGCAAGAATACATCAGGAACGGGGTTTTTCCTCCTCTTTGCCTAAATGCCACGGAGTCCTAGGGTTTTTTGCTCGCCCGTAAGTACCACACAGTTCAATGGTTCTTACTCCCAAGTAAATGCTTAGAGGGTTGGCAAGCTAAAATCAGTGGAATGTTTGTCAAGGAATACCATGTGTGTTTTGTTTTTTAAATTGTTTCTTGGGTTTTATTTTAGTGGTGGATCGAAAATCGACTGAACATTCTGTAGTTCACCTTATCAGGTTCGGGGATCGAGGTGATATGAAGACGACTAACTGTGGAAGTTATGTGTTTTTATTCTAAAAACAAAAAGGAGCCTTTCTTTTTCTGTTTGCTTGACACGCCTAGTCCTCTATACTTTTCTTCTAGACTACACTAAGGCTGCGATTCCCTCCTTCTTTGCTGGGAACTAAATCCCATTGAATTCAATGGAACGTACTTCTGAGTCAGCATACCTAGGATCGGAAATACCTATGATCGCCAGGCTGGAAATAAAATAGAAACGAAAAGATAAATCCATGCCTAGCCCTGCCTGGGGTTTTAAAATTCGTGGTAGTGGAAGCAGTCCCCATTATGATTCCCTTCTCCTCCAGACCTGTATCTTCAGAGCAGTTGCTGGATAAAGTCCAGTTCTTCGTAGCCATGCGGGCTTTTCCTGATTATAGCTATTCTGCCCGCTGAGAGGAGAGGAGAAAAAAGTTGGGTTTTCCCTCCTGTCCTAACTGATGTTGTATAAGTGGGCTGGATCCAGACTAACAGTGCAATCCTATGCATGTCTACCCCTAAGTAAAGCCCATCGAGTTTAAAGGGAGTTACTCGCAGGTAATCGTGCATGTAGGATTGCAGCCCAAGTTACTTGCGTAGTTCTCTTTGAAATTAATGGGACTTCAGTTAGCCATGATGACTAACTTTTCACGTTGAAAACTATTTTAATAGGACCTAAACGTGCGAGTAGAAAGTTTACTCAGAATTAAATTGTGTTCAGTGGGCTCATTCTCTGGGAAGAATGTTTAGGATTTCAGCCTTATAGTGGGTCCATCCCAATGGGATTACCTACTAGATAGTACCAGAGCTTCATTTGTGCAGAATCCCCTACTCCAAGACACCGAAGAAGAGGGTGTGCTTGAGCATAACAAGAGTGTTTTTCACTCACACTGACTGTAGCAATCCCCACGCATCTGTTATTGGGGTCAAGGCTGCTAAGGCAGAGTTTTCGGGGGGAAAGTAATAAGAGTATTTCTGAGCTTGCATAACGCACCTCACCAATGAGGCCCCGGCCACACACACAGGTCGTGTGAAGTGCTGGCTTTATGGGTCTGATTTGCTGCTTTCTCATTTTAGAAATTAAGCACAGCTAACTGGGAGTGCAAGTGTACCAGCAGCGGCGTAGTTCGGTCATTTTACACTTTGGTCTTAATGGTCTTGATGTGTGCGCGATACGCGTGCGTGCAGCGGGGGTCTTTGGTGATGTGTATTGTTCCCTTACTTCAAAATGTGGCCCTTTGCGTTTGCTGCCCCCCCCCCGCTCATTCTGCTGAGAGGGTCGTGGACTTTTGCCCTCAAGTCCTGCGGGACGGGTAAACAAGCCCCATAAGACGAATGTGGGTTGGCCGCTTGGCTGAATTCCTCCCAGCATGTTATAACTAGTACCTTAAAACCAATAGAGGCGCAAAGCACCATGGATAGCTCCTTTGGGGTTCTGACTGAAACCCAGACCGGATTCTGCCCCACCGACGTCGGAGCCACCAGCCTCCACTGCCTAAAACGTTTCCACACCTGACGGGAACAGTTCATTCGAGTTTCTTCCCGCTGTTTGTGTCACAGGTGAATGTCCTACATTTGGGACCTACGTCGGAAAAGAAAACCACGGTGCTTTTTTTTCTGGGGGAAGCCAATTTAAGCTTTTAATTCGTTTTATAAAACTGTAGAAAGTAGAAAAAGCCACTGATATAAAGGGGGATTAAGGGTTCCCGAAAAACTCCTTACCTGCCTGCTTTGGACTTATTTTCCTTAAATCAACATGCTTTGAAAATCATCTTAACCTCCCGTCAAAATGAGGAGACGATTCATACAGACGTATGAACGGAAGGCGCTTCCATTTTCCGTAGGGCGGACTATCTAGCTTCTCAAGCCAGTGTGTGTGTGTGTGTGTGTGTGTGTGTGTAGGTGTTTTTTTTTTTAAAAAAACTGCGGCTAATGAGCCGATCAAGAGATGCGTTTTATCTTCCCGAATATTTGGGGCTGTCTCTTGTTGCGCGCATAGGACAGAAGTATCAAATGACATTGGCACCGGGAAAGCAGTTGCAAATATACGAACTTATGAAAAGAAAACGAATACGGTGGCACTTTATGAAGACCTAACAGAGTTCTCGTGGCGCCCGACGAAGTGGATTGTAGTCCACGAAAACAACAACAGCAACCCACTGTGCCACCACAATACATTTCTGTTGTGCGTTTGTGGAGGCGGACTAACAGACTAACTATAAGGTTGCTCACAATTCTTCCCCCATCTCCCACGTCCTTCCTCTCCAAGTCTTTGCCTTGAATGACGATTTCCAATGCAGAGAGGGGTACATGCGTGGCCCCAGCCAAAATAAACCCGCAGCAGAAAACGCCGGTTACAGAAAGAAGAGACTGTTTCCCTCAGCAGGGAGGGGGTGTGCTGGCCCCCCTCCCGCCGGCCCCCTTTCTGCCTACTGGTGGGACGATGGAACGAAATTGCACGGACAAGATGCCTGCTTCTACTTCACTGATCCGCAACTGGCGGCCCCTAAGCCAGATCCGGGCCCAGGGTGACTGTCACTTGGCCCAAGGCACTCATTTCGTGCTAGCAGATTACATACTGGGGCGGCTGCGGGGGAGCTTCTTTCCCCTTCTCCTCCGCCCGTTTCAGTGCCTGCGTCTACTCACACACACATACCCATAAAAAAACACACAACCTACCAGGACTCTCAAAAGTCAGCCTCGGGACCAGCTGGGAGGTCTTCCAACAGTAGACCTCTGGGTCTTCAAAGGGCAGGAGATGCACCTTTGGCGTATATTGGCTGATGTAAAACAGGCTTCCCCCACCCGGTGCCCTCCTGCAGATGTGTTGGACTACAACTCCCAGCTAGCCATGCTGGGAGCTGTAGTCCAGTGCATCTGCAGGAAGGCACCAGGTGGGGGAAGGCTGGTGTAAGAGTATGCAAGGCTAGACATGTCGCAGTGCTCTTGGTCAGGCAGTCGAAGATGGAACTGGAAAGCTGGCGTGCTCCTTTGCGCAGCCTAGATTGGTTCAAGAATCTCTTCTAATCTCCTTTCCATCTCCTAGAAATCATCCTGAGGACGGACGAAAGCCACCTCATCAGTTGCGCGAGGAGGACTGAGAATGTGGCAGCCATGAGTGTGTCAAGAATGCCTGTACATGTGTGCATGCTTGTGTGCGTGTGCACAGGTAGGTGTACATGGGTGGTTCTAGGCTACCATGCTAAGCACACTGAACTGATCGAGCCTGAGCACCTTCTGAGGAAGAACCGGGTTGCATCCAGTGGGTTGTATCCAGTGCTAGTGTAACTTAAGTCCCATTCATTTCAATGAATTGGGTAGTCCTGTTTAGGACGACCATTAGCTACGACTGATAGAATGGTCCACACAAACGAATGGGACAACCGCCCGACGCGAACGCGGGGTTTCAGCCTCGCTCACATCCCTGCAAAGGGAACGATTCACACGAGCCAAGAAGGGGACCATTCCCTGCCCTCTCGCTGCTGCTTAGTTTCGCCAGTCCAAGGCAGTGCTCGATTGGTTTCTCTTCGGGGCCGCTGCGCGGCTCCCACACCGAAAGCGAAGCGGGGGCGGGGGATGGCTTACACCGATGGCCCTTTCAGTTTCTCCCCTTTGATTCCAGGCGAGCGATTCTGACGCTCGAGTCTCTCTGGACAGGGCAGAGGAGAGAAAAGAATTTCCCCTATAATTTCACCCAGGCGCAGGTTTCTTATCAGAGACGCGAATGGAGAGGAGGAGGAGGAGGAGAGAGAAAAATGGCGATAAAGTAAACAGACAGCTCAGCCGTGATGAAAAAGGCTGGCAGGCTGGAGGTTAAAAAGGCAGGTCACTTCGGAGCCATTAGAGGAGAAATCAGAGCTCTGCCAGGCCATGGCTCCTCTCCTCTCCTGGCGGGGGCGGGGGCCGAAGCACCGAGCTGCTGTTGGGAACGGTGAATGGCTCCCCATCGGTCACTGAGAGCCCCACGTCCTAGAACAGCTCTAGATCTTAGGCACAGGCATCCCTTGCGTCGTTTCCCAAGGAGAAGCAAAGACCAGAGAAGGTTGTTGTTGTTGTTTTAAAAATCACACCAAATCCAATACGTGCCTTCTCAGAAGTAGGCTCCACTAAGTTCAGTGGGGCTTACTCCTAGGTAAGTGTGTACAGGACTGCTGCCCGAGGCTACAATCCTATACACTTACATTTACCTGGCAGCAAGCCCCATTGAACTCAAAGGGGTTACTTTTGAGTAGACATGTATAGGATTGGACTGTGAATTTATTTTTTAATCGATCAGAAATCCCCGACCTGCCGAACTCTTCCAAACGTGCCTGCTGGCGAAATCGTTTACGCTTCCCATTAAACGGGGCAGATGAATAAAGAAGGCCCAAAGGAGTGCCCGTAGGCTGCATGTCGATTTGGGCTTTTTAACCCTGGGTTCTTTTCCACACGTGCCAGCGGGCGTGTTTCTATGTCTCTGTCTACATTGCCTACATTTAAAAGGAGACCAAAGAAATGGTCCGCTCAGGATGGGACGGGACTTTCCAACCCCATCCGGTTGTGAATAGGAGGCACACCGCAGAAATGTGTTAACGGAGAGTTGTGTAGCCTGAAACCCGGCGGTTAACAGAACTGTCTGTTGGAACACGGCAGTGACAAAAATATATTGAATCAATTTTACAGTTTTGTAATCTCAAGCCCCCGCCCCACACGAGTAGGCTGTTAATTCAAATCACCTTTTATTATAGTTAGATTTATTTTATTTGTTTCTAGGTCCCATAGTTTCTATCATCCTTTTTTTCTCGATGCAATAGGAAGTAAGTTTAACTGAAATCGTCCCAGCATTTTCATGTGGCTGCCAGCCTATACACAGTTACCTGGGGAATAAGTCCCAATAAACTCACTGGGACTTACTTCTGGGTAGATGTGTATAACCTTGCACTGGTTCTGTGTGTGTGTGTCCGTCTCTCTCTCTCTCTCTCTCTCTGTGTGTGTCTCTCCCCCCCCCACTCGATTGAATTTATATCTATCATGTAATACATACACAATATATAAGATTAAAGCTATATGCATCGAGTAATACATGCATAATATATAAAGTATACCCACAAAATAAATGTATGTATAAAATTATGCTAGGTAACTAATCATCAGTGTATGGTTCAGGGTGTATAAACATACATTGAAAGATTATTCCCAGCATGTTACACCTAGCAGCAATATAAGCAGGTTGCAGGTGTGTGTGTGTGTGTGTGTGTGTGTATCCACTCACCTTGCCTGGAAGGAATAACAACACAAACCTGTCGACAGATAAGTCATATTCTCTCTCTCCCCCCTAGCTCTCTCCGGCTGGCTCTTCGCAGTTTTCTGTTGTGTCTGTCGGAAGGAATAATTCCTTTCCTGTGGGCTCCATTGAGCGGGATGAGCTTCGTTCAGCCCCTTGATCCAGATCATTCAGTTTCTGTACAAACTGATGATGACAGATATGTAGTTGATAACCTTGGAGGGAAGAAGTTATTTTAATTTCCAGTCACTTTCCTGCTAAGTACCATATCAGTCTGTATGCAGTTAAGATAAGAGAGGACAAGGGAGTGAAGGGAGAGACAGTAAGAGACGCAGAAAAAAGGAGAGAGACAGCGAAGTTAACAGCGGTTCGTTTAAGAAATCTGGACGCTTAGTATGAGAATATGTTATATAGCGTCTCTCTCTGGGTCCTTTGACCTGCACCCCCACCCCGGAAGAAACTCCACAAATTTGCCCATGGGAAAAGGATATGGCCCAACTGCCTAGGAGGGACCCCAGAAGCGAAAAAGATACATTAAAAAAAACTTTTTTAAAAATCCTCAGAATTAATTCCCGACCATCTTTGAAAAAAGAGAATGAAGAAAAACCAGCCGATCCATCCATGAAATTGGAGTTTAAAAAAGAAAAAGAAGAGAAGAAATCGTTTAATTAAAAAACACACAGAAAGATGGGATTTAAAACACCGAATAGAAGTTTTTCTGTTTTGTTTTGTTTTGGAAAAAGACCAAACATTAACGCCTCAAAGGGAAGATGGAATGGTTTTAACTAGCATCATCAACTACAAAATGGGAACTGTGGCGCGCATTTTCTTCCAGGGTTTTTGTATGCCGTCGATTCTGCAGCATTTTTGGCCCTGGCCGCCCTAAACTCCTTCCCCGCTCACCTAATTGGCTTACGGGGGGGGGGGGGGGGCGTCAGGTTGTCCCTTCCCCTCCCCCACCCTGCCGAGGGCATCGCCTCTCCTCCTCCCAGCGCCGGCTTGTCTTCCAGGGGAGGGACGGGCACCCCCGCCAAGAGCGCGCCGCTCTCGCTCGCTCTGGTATTGGCTTAGGCTCTCCCTGAACCCAATCAAGGACTTTCTGGCTGCACTTTTCCGGCCCGGCTGTTCGAGGCGCCTCCTCTCTCCCCTTTCTATATCTCCAGCAGCCACTCGCAGGAGCAGCCGCCGCCGCGCAACTCAATCAGGTCTCTGGCTCGGCCCGATCGCAGCCCGCCGAGGAGCCGGACCCGAGAGAAGGGACCCCGACCCCCGCGAAGAGGTGCGACCGGGGCGCTTGCGGGTTTGTCTCGGCTTCTCCTGGGCCCGGCGAGGCCGCCTGCCAGCCTCCTCCCCGCGGACAGCTTCCTCTCCCCTCCGCCCCGGTGGCCTTATCTCCCCCGCCGCGCTCTTATCTGCCGCTTATCTCTGCTCCCGACAGAGAGAGACGGATTTCGTGCCTCTCGCCGCGGAGTTTGGGCGCCGGGAGCGGGGCGGGAGGGAACAACGGAGATGCTCCTCTGACTTGGACTGTGGCTCGTCTGAGCTGATATCGGCTCCTTGCGGTCGGTGGGGCGGAGGTGGTGGGGATCTCTTTGCCTTTCCCTGCAGTCTCCCAATCCCCCCGCCCCACAAGCGCACGCAGTTTTGGCTGGGTCGCGCGGAGGGGCGGCGGCGGCGGCTTCCCGGTGCGGGGCTGCGCTCCGGACTGGGCGGCGGCGGTCAGTAGCGGCTACCAGGAGCCGCGCGTTCTGTTGATTGTGGATGGGTGCCATTTCTAAGGTGCGCCGTGGCGCCCTGGGGCTTGGAACGGGCTGGGTCAACCTTGGCAGGCCGGAGGGAGGGAGAGGGAAGGAAAGAACGAGCAACCTTGGCGCAGACTGGCACCAGCCGCCGCCGCCCCTTTATGATCCGCCGCTTCCCCCTTCGCAGCCACGATCTTGGCCGTCGACGCGGGGCCGTCCTCGCATCATCCCACGCGGGGTCGAAAGCCAGGACCGCAGCCCCCCACCCCGAACCTTCGGATTGCACCCCTCCCTCCCTCCGGGCTTCATTTCTGCGCCTTTGGCTGCTTTGCAGCACCTCTTCTCTCCTCTCCCCCCTCCCCACTTTCAATTGCATTACTGATTGTTTTCATTCTGGACAGAGATCCAGTGACTCATTGGCTGAAACCGAAATGAGGCAAGGGAAGGGACGGGGGGGGGGGGCTTGCCCTGCCGGAGATCGTCCGCAGTCCACGCCCCCCTTCTGCTTTTGTCACTCGCTGGGTCTGTAAGCAGAATCCCAGGAGGGGGTGGAAGTAAGCGCTGGGCTGCTCTCAGGCAGACAGACTCGGAACCGGAGGAATCCCCGATCCTGCAAGAGGCAGAGGTGGGACGCACGACGCGGGGACGGGCCGAAGTCTTCGCCTGTTTAATTAGGCGCCGCCTTTAATCACTGAGCGGGCTTCGGGTTCCGTCTTGTCCTTTCTTTCTTGCACGCATCGCGGAGGCCCCCGGGTCGCCCCATTTCGCACATGGGGCAACAGAGGCTGAGGGGAAATGCCAGGGACGGGGTCTGGACAGGAAGATAGGAAGCGGCTGACTGAGATGTCCCCTTCCTGTTGTAAGAGGAGCGAGCAGGCGATCTCGGGGCCGGCGGGGCGGCCTGGCTGTGCCAGCGGGAGCGTGTTGGCCAGGTTTTACGAGCCAGGCACCCTTTGGGGCGTTTCGTAGAGGAGGAGTGTCGGGGCGCCGGGTGGCTTGAAAGTTCCTTCCGCCGTTGGCGTCCTGCGGGCGCTGGCTGCGGTCACTTGGTGGGGAGAGACTCGCACTCCTCACGTGCTCAGAGGCACTCTCCGTAGTCATGTGCTCATGCGGCGCTGGACAGTGAGGGGTCGGCGGGCGGGTCAGGGCAGAGGCCGGGGGCTGCTGGATGTTGCTGACTCGCCTTTCCCGCTCTCTTTCCTTCGCAGAGGCGCCGCAGCGGCGAGGCCGGAGGCGAGCCGAGCGCGCGGGGCCGGATGGCCCTGGCTGAGGGCGGCTGGTGCCTGCTGAAGCGCTGCGGCTCCGGCGACTCGCCGTGCCCCTCGGCCCCCAGGGGGCTGCCCGGCCCGTCGCCGTCGCCGTCGTCGTCCTCGGGCTGCTCCCCGGGCGGCAGCACCGGCCCCGGCAGGACCTTCAAGCAGGAGCCCGGCGGGGCGCTCCAGGCCTCGCAGCAGCCGCTGGGACTGCCCGAGGGCCGGGCGTTGCTGGGCCCCTTCGTGCCCCTGGCCGCGGCGCCGTCCAGCCTGCCCAGCTGGGAGGACTTGCTGCTCTTCACGGACCTGGATCAGGCCAACAAGCTCATCTGGTCCAGCCGCGCCTCGGCCAAGCTGAGCCCGGATCCCGCCCCGCCGCCGCCGCCCGTCGAGGACATGTACCCGCACCCGCACGCCCACCACCCGCACGCCCACCACCACCACGCGCAGGGCCTCCAGGGCGGCGCCTACGACGGCTCGTCCCCCGGCGGCGGCGGCGGCGGCGGCTTCGTGCCCTCCTCGGCCGGGTCGCCCGTCTACGTGCCCACCACCCGCGTGGGCTCCATGCTGTCCCCCTACCTGCAGAGCCCCGCGGGCGCCGGCCAGGGCGGGGGACCGTCGGCTTGGCCCCCGCAGGCGGGCCCCGAGAGTCCGTCCTCCTCCTACGGCGGCGGTGGCGGCGGCGGCTGCGCCCACCCGGCCTCGGGCCGCTTCGCCTACCCGGCTAGCAGCTCGCCGGCCACCAACGGCGCCCCCCGCGAGCCTGCCGGCTACAGCCCCCGCGAGCAATTCCGGCCCCTAAACGGATCCTACTACGGGCCCTACGTGGGCGCCCAGTTCAGCACCCCGGGGTGGGCCAGCCCCTTCGACAACTCCATGCTGCACTGCCTGCCCAGCCGAGCCGGGCCCCTCGCCGTGCGGCCCTCCAGCGCAGGTAAGGACGCGCGGAGCGCGGCAGCCGGTCGGTTTGGCGAGCGCTCGGGGCGGAGTCTTGAGGCTGCGAGCCTTCGCACACCTCCCTGGGAATAAGCAACGGCGCTTACTTCTGGGTAGACCTGTGCAGGATTGCACTGCAAAAGATCCTTCCTCTTTGATGCGAGGCAGAGCACCAGGGCTTAATCACCATAGGGAAAAGTGTTCTTACAGGCGAGAAGAATTGAGATTACACTGAAGAGCAGTTAGGAATACAAGGCGCGCGGGGGCGACGACAGCGTAGCTGTTTTGAAACAACCGATGGATTATATTTTGTTATAAGTATTCGTATTATTACTATTAGTAATAATAGTCGCAGTGTTAATTTATGTTATTATCCGTTACTAATTCTTAACTAATAAACGACAGAATTGCATTGTAGTGGACATGTAAAAAGGATCACCAAGTATCCTAGGGAAATGAAACGAAGTAAACATGTCTAAAACACTGGAGAAGCCTGTAATTTGTATTTAAACCTGAGCAACCTGGAGAAATTTAAACCTCGAGCAATTGGCACGAAAAGGGATAGACACATTCAACCGAGAAATCGCCGCAAACACTGATGCAAGCGTTTCCCGATCCATTTCAAGGAGCCTGGGGCAGAACTTCTCCGTGGGCTGTGTCCACTCCTGGGTCTCCTGCGCAGTTCTATCGGTTGTTTTTAGAAGCAATTTGTATTTGAGAGGAGAGCTGTAGTCGGTACACACACTGAAAGTGTACTAGATGAGAAAGACGAATCCAAAGGATAATTAATTCGTTGACGATCCGAATGGAGGGGACCGGGAGGAGAGGATCAAGCAGCCTCTCTCGAGTCTCTCTCTCTCTAATCTCGTCCCTCTCCCCGCTTCTCCGAGTGTAGCTGGGATGCTGGATTGGTAGCTTCGCAGTGCAAGGCAACTGTCAGCCTGACGCTCGGAGGGATCCATTCCCTACTTCTTAACTGGAAACAAGGAGGTTAGAGCAGATTTAAGGTGCAACCCTATGCAGGTTGAGAGAGAAGAAAAGCCCTACATCTCCCAGCATTCCCTAGCCAGCATGGCTGGCTGAGGAATGCTGGGAGTTGTAGGGCTTTTTTTTCTGCCTAGACCTGCAAAGGATTGCGCCCTTAGTCATATCTCGAATAAGTCCTGACAGACTTAAATCCCACTTATTTCAGTGGGCCTACTCCAAAGTACCGAGTAGTGGAGTACTGAGCCTCCAAAAGCGTTTTACGGGCGGCTGGAGTGGCGGGTTCGAATCCCTTTTCATTGCCTCGGAATGGAACGGGGTGGCAGGTTTTCCTGGTTCATAAATGCTGAATAAGTGGGTGGGGTAGGGGAGCTGCTCGCTCCCCCATCAAAGCATCTAAGGGTGTCATCTTTGGAAAGTGGAAGGCCCTTTAGGGAAAGCAAGGTTGGCGTTTTAAAAATTATTTTAACTACTGGTGGCGGTGGAACAGGGGGGATGGAAACACTGATTTCGGCCCCCCGCGGAGGAACACGCAGCTTGGACGAGAAGGTATGGAGCAAGGGAAGGCAGCTGCGGGAGGGAAAGGGTTAAGCCCTCCCCCATCCCCTCCCGCCCCCCCGGAGGGGAGCGGCGCCTTTCTCCTGTCCAAGGCCCGGCTGGAGCCGCTGTCGCGCGCCCGAGCGCGCAACGCGCCCCTTGGGGCGAAGGGCGAGCGGAAAGGGCCGGTCTGGGTGGCGTGACATCATCTCGCTCTGACGTGGGAAAAGGTGTGGACGTTCGCGGAGGGCAACTGTGCCCCCGGCTGAGCTGCGCCTGCCAGGTCAAGATCAGAGATCCGAAGGGCGGCGACGGCGGCCCTCCTTGGCGCAGCTGCAAAGAGAGCCGTGTGAGCCCGTTGGGGGCGATGGCCTGAGCCCTGGCGAAATGCGATCACCGTGTGGGACGCGCTCTTGGACTGGAGTGTTTGGAGGCCTCAAAGGAGGCCTTGAAACGCGTGGGTGTTAATGTCCTTTCTTTCAAATGGCCCTCCGAGGCTGCAGTCCTGAGCACGCTTACCAGGGAGCAGGTCCCGTGAATCACAATGGGACTTCGGAATAAACATGCCTAGGGCTGCGCCGACTGCGGAGTCATTAGAAACTGGCATTTCAAGCGCTCCGTCCAAGACAAGTCTGCTCAGAAGTAACTGCCGCGGTTTTCAACGAGGCTTATTAAATGTGTATAGGATTGCGTCTGTAGTTTACTAATTAAGAATGGAGATGCTAAATACCCATCTGGTAACTTTGGAAGTTTCTTTATCCCCAAGTGGTAGACGGGTGTAGAATTTCGGTTCAGTAGTGTTAGGAACTGCACTAATTGGAATTAAAGGTCGGAACATTTGTGGCACATATCGGACCCATTTTCCCTGCTTTGATTTCTGCATGTGAAAAGCGGACACCTCAATACACAGGAGGCCTATTTTTAAATACTTCTATTATCATTAACAATCACGAAGTGTAAATCTGGCTTTTCCTGCTGTCCCTAAAGAAAATTGTAGTGTTATTGTAATTTCCTTTCCTTTATAAAGAAGAAAATAATTGGGATTCCAACTATCTTTTCAAAGGATGGGCCCAAGTTCAAAGCAGTCAGTGGTATTAATTCAATCAGATTCTTTTAAATTCATCTGAACAGTGATTTAAATACCCGGAGAAGACCTTTGAAAAAGGTTTCACAGATTTGGGGAGAGAGAGAATGAATTTAACTGAATTTCTGCAGCTGGGCTTTGGACAGAAATTCACTTTTTTCTTTTAAGACAAATCTTCCAGCTGTATACAAGACAGGCGATATCGGCAATATTTACTCCATAACAAGAAGACATGGCTTTAGAACTTTTTTCTCATTCTCCACTAATCTAAAGCCACTCCCCATTACATATTTTAGGTTGGGGAATGCAGTATTTGTGTTTCCTTGTGAGACAAAATGTGGGTGATTTTAATAAGACTTGAATCTAAGGAAGGATGTTTAGAATATCCGAGAGCAAAATTTATTTTGGGTTTACCCACAGAAAAGAGGGGAGAACAGAAAGAAAATGGCATCATAGGATAGTACTCATTAGATACAACCCTTGGATTCCACAGAACTTCATTCAGAAGGAGATAATTGTTAATTAAAAGCGAAAGGAAGAGGAGATAACTTTGAACCTAAAGATGCCATTTCCAAATACATACCAAAATGTGTTTATGACATGAATTTAGAGACTGGGAAGTCATCCTATGAATACGTTTACTTAGAAGTAGGTCATTTCAATGAAAATTAGGTTAAGCAGTATGTTTTGGGAACCTAACTTTCCTTTCAAATTGATTTCTAAACAAAACCTTCTGGGTTTTGTTTTTCTTTAGTGATTTTTAAAACCCTTTTTCTCTTCTTCCCTGAAAAATAATCTTAATCTTGCCTGAGTACTTTTCAAAGACGGAGCGAGCATTTAAAAATACTATATTCCCCCCCTTTTTTTGGAGGGGGGAGGTCTTCTAAAGGCCTGAGATAGCATTACCTCCTACTGTAAAATATATTGCTTCTCGCATAGGAAGGATTGCATGCATGTTAATATATGTGCTAAAGCCAGTAACAAGAAGCTTATGAAGCTGCCAGACACATGGCAAGTGTCTCCTAATATCTTACACTCCATTTTATTTATTTATTTATTTGTTTGTTTTTAAGGTGTTTCTGTACCGCCTTTCTAAAACCCAAGTTGGTGTACAAAAATAATAATAATAATCAGATAAAAATGAATAAAACATAGAAACAATTTAGAAAGCCATGTTTAAAAGATGGAATGCGATCCCCTTCCTGAACAGAGAGAGACTGGGGACCAATCGCAGTTCCAGAGGAAGTGCATTCCAGAGTTTTTAAAAACTGTGCTTTTAAAAATGGTTTTTGTGGTAATGATGGTGGGGAGATTGATGTCACAAATTGCTATGCATCAAACAAGAACAGGTAAATAAAATGCAAATGCACCTTTTCAGATGGGGTGGAGGAATTTAAAGTTTAAATGTTGCTATTTACAGCACATATCAGAAGTATGACCAGTGGGGCTTACTTCCAGGTAAATGGGCATAGGATTGCAACCTTAATTGCAGAAAGTGGTGCATTTTTAAGAGCATTTGTTGTGAAGGTTTTCTTATTAATAATAATATAACAATGGCCAAATTATCAACAGACGTCACCTAGACCACCACCACCCTTTTTGGAATCAATAGATTCATGTATTTGACATGCAACTCTGGTGCCTAGGGGTCCATAGGCTGCGTATTTACCTGGGAATAAGCCCCGTTGAATACAATGATACTTACCTCTAAGTAAATACGCATGGGATTGCAATGTCAGATCCTGCTGCTCCCCCTAATCTGGATCACAGGATGGTAAGAGGAGAGCAGTGCTCCTCTACCCTTCCGAAATCTCCCTGCTCCTGGCAAAATGCACCCCTGCCAAATGCCCTGATCCAAAGTACATATATTTGGGAGGGAATGCTTTATTCAAAATTATTTCTAGGCTGCCTTTTAAGGGCGGAACCCAACATTCCACTGAAACCAAGGAAAATGAACTGCTTACAAGCAAAAGGGATTGTTAAAATGGTCACAACGTTAAAAATACGCTATTTGTAAGAAGTTTGAGGAAGGAGAGGTGTGACAAAATAGCTTAGAGGACACTTAAATCTGGCAAAATCCCATCCTTCAGCCTCTTTTATTTTGTGTAAGCCTCCACAAGAGCCTGCAGTTTTGCTGTAGTTCCTTTCAGAGAAGCTAGAAATATTTGATTTATTCCCATGATCACCTCCACAGTGTTGTCTTTCACAAAGCACCGGGACTAACTGAATGTTATCAATGGCCTGATTACTTGCTTGTGCTTTCAAACTGCTGGGCTTGATTAAATCATATTCAAGGCTTGATGCCTAAAAGCATTTTACCCCGGTAAACCCTGACATGATCTTTAAGGATGACAACATGGTGTGTTGTTTAAAAGAAAAATGAACAGGTGAGGACAGTGTGTGTTAATTAGTTCTTCCACAATTAGGAGACGTGCCTTTGCAGAACTCAAAGGCTGTTAGCTGGTTAAAGTTCAGTGAGTTAACTGCTTGCTTTTTTGCAGACTGATTGATTGAGTAACCTTTTAAAACAAACATTACAGTTTCTCAATGCTGAATTGTTGTAAAAAGGCTTTCAGAATGATTTTCCAAAATAATCAATCACTTTGAGAAGTCTGAATGAAATTAATTCAGTTTCACTAAATTATGTAGAAAACTCACATACTGTTTTTTGAAAACTATTTAGATCATACTGGCTGAATTAATGCAGTGCAATCCTATGCATCTTTACTTTGAAGTAAGTTCTGTTGTGTTCAATGGGACTTACTCCTTGTGTGTTTAGGATTGCACTGCATTAATTCAGCCAGTGTAGTCTAAATTATTTTCAAAAAACAGTATGTGAGGCCTTGGTGTTTGCAGCCCTATAGTCTCCAAAAAAAGCAGTTCTGTTAGAAATAGAGGCAATAGGGAAGGGGCAATTCTGATCGAAAATGTCACTTTTTGAGATTAATAAATTAAGCAACCTCTAGTGCTGACACCTTTAAAGAAAATCACCTATAAATTACCCTGAATTTCTGTCGCTAAACTACAAAATGTGCCCCAAACTAATTTCTTGTTATATTTCATTTCTGCTCCAAAAGGCTTTTAAGATTCTGAACTGAAAGTAGCCCGTTGCCTCACATGTGTCAGCATAACTGCATTTTTAACACTTCCCTAATTTACTTACATCCCAATCCTAAATTAGTGGGACTTAATTTCATGTACTGTATTGAGGACTGGAGTGCCCAGAAGAATGTCCCATCTGGTTGTTTAAAAAGTGGAAGAGTCCCAAATATGATTATTCTCACTTTAATACATTACTTACAAATGATTCTGTCAAGGGTACTGTCTTTAAGGTGCAATCCTATGCATGTTTAGACAGAAATAAGTCCTACAACTTCTAGCATCCCCTAGCCAGCATGGCTGGGGGATACTGGAGTTGTAGGACTTATTTCTGCCCAAACATGTATAGGATTGTGCCCTTATTGGATTCAGGATAATCGGGGTGTCAGATACACTTTCTCAGCCACTAGACTTTTACTCAAAATGTGTTGTTACACTTTTGCAGTTTCAGTGCATAGAAAATGTTCAAGAACCCGAGTCTGTCGCATGTTATTTCCATTACAACATTTGCTACTTACTCCCCCCACACACAAGTATTTTACAGCTGTGTTAAAATTACTAGATATAGCAAGGTGTTGTTTTTAGCAATACTTCTCACTTTCTCAGAACATCTAAGTAGGCTGTTTGCCCATGAAAGCCCATGCCACACAATAAATCCACCCTGGCATCCTATTCTTTCATACAAGGGCTCCAAACCCGAGGACTGAGTTCTGCAGGTGTGGCGGGGCTACTTCTGTAGCTGGTGTAGGATAGTGGTTGCCAGTATGACCTATGAAGCCCCTGGCTCCAATCTTACCTGAGACATAAACTCACTGGGTGACCTTAGGCAAACAACTAGCTCTTACCTAGCCTCTTCCCAATCTTTTATATTAACATAGTAGTGGCCTACCTAGCTAGTTTGCTGTGAGGGTCTTTTGAACACTTAGAGAAATGTATGAATATTGAGTTGCAGTGGTAGATGGTGGTGAAAGTGGAAATCCCCCACAATCTGCCGAATCAGCTACGCCTGATGCTACTTATAAAATGCTGGGGAGACTAACTATCCCTTCCTGCAAACTGATGAATCCAAAGGGAGTCTTTGGATCATAGCCATTGTATGGAATTAAATTCCAAAGTAACATTTCTATATGAAGTATTTCTATTTAAAATACTCTATATGAGCTCTCTTCTGAGGATACTAAATTACAACAACAACATGACTGTTGCTGTTATTATTTCTTTTAGGGTCTGAGAGTAAGATGTACTTTAGTTTTCCTGCTTAATAATTTCTTTTGGAAACTGCCACTAAAAAACATGTATATTGAAAATTTTAGTGTAAAATAAAATGGAATAAAATAGAACTTAGTCTGGCCCCAATCCACACAGTACTCAGAAGGAGATGTGTATTTCCATCTACATCCAGCCCCGTCACTGGACTGAATGAACGTTGCAGTGCAGATGTGAATGTGCTTCTTAATATACGTGTGAATCATCATTAGCTGTGTGCTCACACCTTATTGGATCAAGATGAATATGAAGATCCGAGGAATATTTCTATTTGGCATCCTAATTTTCTGATGGAAATTCTAATGATGTAGAAAGATACTTTAGAACTGGAAGAATTCTGCCTGAAACCCTGGAGAGCTGCTGCCAGTCAATGGCTTGACTGTATAGGGCAGCTTCCTATGTAACTGAAGGCTGCAGGGAAAAATCCAGAACATTTAAGGGGGGGGGGATTACATTGCTGTTTTAAATTGTGCTAAATATATGTAAAAAAAAAAAATCACCTTGTGCAACTTAAAATTCTGTAAATTCTTCTTGCAAGAAAATAGATCATTGGATAATGTATTTTAAAAAATCTACCATGGCATACTTCTGAAAAATGGATTGAAATAACTTTGAATCATTAGTTGGGAACTAATTACAGTTTTTCTGTGCAGTATTCTTACGCACACTTGCTTCTATGTTAAGTTCTACATTAATCTGTTTAGGTTGGGGTACCAACTGTTCATTAACTAGATTTTTAAGCCGTCTATCAAGCAAGTGATTAAAATAAACACAACTGTACCTTGTAACAACAGCCACCCAAATAACATGTATTGTTAGGGACACTAGCTTGGGGATGTTGAAAGACTAGACTAGGCTCTTGCAACTAATTAGCCAAAATAATTAATTATAAACCAACTTAAAGGTAGCCTATAAATAATTTTAGGTAGATTTTAGATCAAAAGACCTTAAGTGAAAACAAGGGAGGTGTATAAATTATAAACTGAAATCTGCTGAGAAATCTGCTGTTCTAATTAAAATGCAAATCCAACACATTAATCTAGTTATTGTACCAAATCCTAGGTAACAGATAAAATATCTGATGAAACCCAGCATTCTACCTTAAATTTTAAGAAAATGAATAAGCACATCTGAAAAACAAAGTGTTTCTTAACTTTCAAAAATGAAAATAAAGTAGTTTTTTAAAATGCAATAATTGAATCCTCTTAATGAAATGAATGGATAAATTCTCCTAACAAACTATATAGAAGCAAGCCCTACTAAAGCCAATAAGGCTTGTTTACAAATGATGTAATTAACATTGAGGTGTTAATTTGTTAATATTTGTTAATTTGTAGTTCCTATCACCTCACACACACCCCATTTAAAACCACCTGGGATCACTGGTTTCAATGGCCAAGTTTGCCATATTAATCCAGAAAGTTGAATATTGTAGGTGGGACCTGGAATCCTTACTCACCCACAATAGATTCTTGCAGTGGCTTGAGTTCTCCCATGTGTAAAATGGGAACAATAGTGGTCTATCTTACAGACTTGTTGCGAGAGCAAACCAGATAAAGATCTGAAGCATTTATTATTTTAAAAACAACATTCTCATCTACTCTAGGGAAGGAGGAGAGGGAATACTTATTGTCTCATTGTAAAACTGTCTTTCTGTGGTTCAGGAGAAGAGGGAGGTTCTTGTTTTGTTTTAACAGAGGGGAGTAATGCAACTGCCTGTCTCCAGTATCCTTGACGCCCTGATATGAGTTCCCCAACCTGGTGCCCTCCCATGCTGGCTGGGGGTGATGGGAGTTGTAGTCCAGGACACCTAGAGGGCACCAGGTTGGGGAAGGCTGCTGTCCCAGTGGCTTGTAGTGCAGAGATCAACCCATTGCCAGGGAGGTGTGCAAAATTCCAGTCTGAGGTTCCAGGCTAGCTCTTCAGCCTGCTATGTCAATTCTGATCCTTTTCTAAAGACAAAATGTTTTTGAAAAGGGGAAGGGAGAGGCAGAAGGTGCATTTTCTCTACCCCCAGGGTTTCCACGCCCCACTTCCGTTGTTAACACAAATGACAAAGGCTTGCTGACATTTACAAGATCCCTTTCGCTTTCTCGTGTGCCAACTGAATAGGGGGCAGCAGCAAGTATGGCAGGTAAAGGAGAACATGATCCAGTGGGGAGGACAGGGGTAACCATGCTTATGAAATTCTTGGCAGCCGTTCTTAGAAATCAGACCTATTGAGTTCGATGGGTGTTCCTCCTGTGTAAGTAGTGTAGCTGGACCCATTTTCTAGCCATGCTGTATAATTACCATTGAAATTAACAGGATTGTTTCCCAGGGGCAGCCTTCCCCAACCAGGGCCCCTCCAGATGTGTGGGACTACAGTGCCAACCATCCCCTGCCAGCCAGGGGTGCCACTGGATGGGGATGATAGATGTTGTAATGCCACCATCTCGAGGTCCCCAGGTTGGGGGAAGGCTGCCTCCAGGAAACAATCCCTGTTGATTTCAGTGGTGGAATGGAAACCAAATGTGCTTCTCTCCTTTCTTTAGCTAGGACTTCAATCTTTTATTGTGTGGAGAGAAGATGGGTGTGTGTTTTAGAACCCTTTTCCACTGACTGCTAGGTTTAGGGTCACTGATTTGGAGAAAGAGTGAAACAAAGGGAAAGTTCCTACGTGAGGAAGGTGGGAAGATAATTGTATATTCTCTGTCCCAAGGTGTCTATCCTTGCAGATTTTGCAGCGATTTATGAACTCTTACCGTAAAATTCAGCTATGGTCAGAAGCAAGCTTACTCAGAAGTATGTCTCGGGAAAACTCGCTGGCTAGGGCTTGCTTGCCTCTCAAAAAATAAAATAAAATAAAATAAATTCTGGGGGGAGCCGTTTACTTGGAATTGGACACTCCTGCCCCACCCAAGACTAATAATGCAATCCTAGAAGTAAGTCCTATTGCGTTGAATGGGGTTTACTCCCAGGTAAGTGGGCAGATTGTTTTTCGTGGCACCAACTTCAATAGATTTGAGATAAGGTCAGCAGTTGAATGAAGTGGACTTTAGTCCTCAAACAAGCATTTCAGGTGCCACAAATTCCTCCTTTCTTTTCGAAACACATCGGGTGCTCTGCAGTTTGTAAATCAGACTCCGTTGTCACCTCCACTACCAACAGCACAATCCTATGTTGTGTTTACTCAGAAGTAAAGCCAGTTGTGTTCCAAGGGATTCATAGGGTTGCAGACCAGAAGAAATAAGCCCCAAGGATTTCAACGGGCTTTTCAGTGTGTATGCTTGCTCTTCTACAGCTCGCATTTATTTCAAGGGAGCCACCTCTGAAAAACTTCCCTGGGGATTTTCATTAGCATTTGCGAGTCCCACACTACCATTGCTTAGAAGTTGGTCGTCTTGACATCAGTAGAGCTGACTTCGATAGATATCCCAGGATGTTCTCTAGGCCAGGTACCCTTCTCCACTGAAAGAAACAGAGTGGAAGTGGCTGTAGCACTTTGCATCACAATCCAAAATACATGTATTTGCTCATTCAGAACGGAGCCATGGATTTAAACTGAATGATGGAAGTGTGGAGTCTAAACTTATCAATGGATTTCAATGGGATTTACTTCCAGGTTAATTCTTGAGACGCATAGAATAGATTCCCTCATAACAGCACTCCCTACACTACACTTTGAGGTGGGAGCTTCAATCGCAGAGAATTCAAGGGAACCCTGATCCAAACAGTCCCATTCCAGGCAAGCTTACTCTGGAGTAAATTCCAGCATGTTCAATGGGGCTTACTCCCAACTAAGAGTAGATAGCCTGAGGCAATTCTCTACTCACTTACTTGGGAGACAGCACTACTGAACTCAGTGGGACTTCTGAGCAAATTTGCACAGGATCAGACTGCGCATGTCCCCTTGACTTCATTCTATCAAGAATTGTATATTCTCTGTCCCTGCCCCTCTTTTATATCTGCAGGGAAATGCAGTAGGGATTGCATTGCGATCAGGAATTTCCTTGAATAGAACTTTCGCTTTTGCAACTTTGTTGTCATGAGTGTTTTGGCTTCGGTTTAAAGGACATCCGCGGAGATCCTCTTTCACATTAATTCAGTTCAGTAATTCTCCACTAACACTTCAACCCAGCCAAGAGCGAGTCCCACTAAAATCAGGGCAGTTAAAACATAAGGTGTGCGGAACAAATAATACATATAATTAAAATATTTTAGAATCGGGAAGGCAGAAGTCATTGAGTGCTTATAAATGCATCTTAGGGTGCAAACCTATGCATGTTTAGACAGAAAAAAGTCCCACAGTTCCAAGCATTGGTGACTGGGGAATGCTGGGAGTTGTAGGACTTTTTTCTTCCTACCATTTAGGGTAGTATCCAATGTTAGTCCTACACAAAGTAAACCCATTGAAATGAATGATACTTAAGTTAACCACAACTAACTTAAGTCACATTCATATGAGTCTATGTAGAACTAATTGCCCGTAAAATGCGTCTTGCCATTCCCTTCTTCTTGCCATTCGTACTCTAAAGAAAGGGCTTTTGAAACTGGTGGTACTTACAAGTAACAAATGCATTTGCTTAGGATGGGGGTGTAGCATTTGCAGTGAGAATAACTGGAAAGGGTTGAGCCAGCCAGGAACAGTCTCTCTCTTTTTAAAGAAGTCATTTTGCTAGATCTAGGCTGTGAACACTGTTTTAACCTATCTCCTCTCTCTGAGAGTGCTGTTGCATGTGTTTGTGCACACACACAGTAAACGCTCATGAAAGAGTCGCAATGGAAGGGAGGATTCGACAGCTCCAAGCCTCTCCTCACCCCTGCGCCCCGCCCCACAAGTCTCCCATTCCCTCATTTGACTGATATGCAGTATATTTAAACTAGGGCTTGGGCAAGATAGCAGCTGCAGAAGCAGTGGGGGTAGGATGCGGGTTTTCTGCTTTGAAGGTTGGTTCAAGATTTCCAAGGCAACATCCAGTTGTGGGCAAATGGTGAACTTGCCTCCTATTTCCTGTCTTTAGCATCTGACTGATTTTTTGTTTTGTTTTTGTGGATGGGTGGGGAAGGGTCTTATTCCATTGCGAAAGAGATCAGTCACCTTTCCCTTGGGCTATGATGACTCACCATCCCGATCCTAAATTCCTCAGCTTGCAGATATGTATGTGTAAAACTTCCATAGAAATTATAATTATATGTATTTCCGTGGAAGTGTGTGTGTACAATTTTTAATAAAAAATAAAATTTGAAAGATATTACTACTATTGTCATTGTCATTATTATTTATTACATTTCTATACTACCCCATAGCCAAAGCTCTCTGGGCAGTTTGCAGAGATTAAATATGCATTTAAAATTGTATGTATGTACCATGTACGTCTTAAATTTGCCATGAAGTAAACATATCTATATTATCAGGGTGTGGGTTTCTGAATGGAAGCAGAGAAAGGGGGAAGCAAGCCTGTTTTTGAACAATAATAAGTGAACACTGTATGAATATGGGAAAATATTTTGCTAATTAAATGTACAAGAATATTACAGGGTATGGGTAATATGACCTGGGTTCAAATCCAGACCCCATCCATTAAGCTTACTGGGTGATCTTGAGCCAGTTGCCATTACTCAGCCAGACCTACCTCACAGAGCTGTTGTGAAACTAAAATGTTCAAGGGGTAAACCATGAGCTCCTTGAAGGAAAGATGGCATTGTATCCTATATACTAATACTGAACTGAGGTGCTGAGTTATGACTGTGTAGCCAAAAAGGGGCTACTAAGAAAAAGAGAGAGCAAGGTATCACCCTGCCTGAGGAATCCCAAGATTTGCAGAAGTAGACCAAAACAATTTGGGGGGGAACTGAAGGGCAAAACCTCTGCGAAACAACCCAGTGAGGACTGAGCATGCTCAGTGCATAGTACAGAACACTGAGTATCTATTGGGCTGAATCTACACACAGCAGTTATACCATTATCATACCATTATCATAACTGTTGCTACACATGACACCAATGGGCACCAACAGTTATGATAATGGTATGATAACGGTGTAACTGTTATGTGTAGATTCAGCCTTGTGTGGGGAGGGGAGGAAGGCGTGATGGAATGGAGTATCTTGAAAGAAGGCTCTGGAGGATGGGGAGCTAGAACATTAAACAGGAGCACCCCACACTGCAATGTTTTGTTGTAGCATCCACTGTAAAATATTTAACAAACAAAACAAATTAAAATAAATGTGGCCTGCAATCCTATAGACAGTTACAAGGGAGTAAGTCCCATTGAAATCAGTGGGACTTACTTCTGAGTAAACATGCATGGTTTACACAGTTCGTTTGCTTAGATTCATCAAAACAAGTTCTAGTGGTTGCAACCTTCTAGGCAGTGGCTAATAATAGTCTGATCCTAACCACATTTAAACCCTGCTGAGTTTAGCCTGACAACAGTGAATGTTTACTTGCAAATATGTTCTGTTGTGTTTCTTGGGGCTTATGCCCAGGTAAGAGCTGAATAGGGCTGCAGCCTTTAGTGTGCCTAATGTAGTGTCATCTATGGCACTGATTTCTGAGGAAGCGTGGATAGATTTGGGGTCCTGGGAACTTGGCTGCCCTGAAATCCGAGGGACTTTGCTTTGGCTGCCAGGCTAATTAGCCTGACACATGCCCTAACCACTGCTTTGGGGGTGAGGGGGCAGAATGGAGGCCATTCTGTGGGAAGCTATGATTGAGGCTAGCAGCTTTTTGGCATGGAGGGGAATCCAGAGAGGTTCTTCCCCCAGCCGAAGATAACCACAGGATGCTTTTTCCTGCTTGGCTTCCATGTTAACCCAGCCTTTCTTCCCTGCAGATCTCCTTGATGATCTATCAGAGAGCCGGGAATGTGTCAATTGTGGCTCCATCCAGACCCCCCTGTGGAGAAGGGATGGCACTGGCAACTATCTCTGCAATGCCTGTGGGCTCTACACCAAGATGAACGGCCTCAGCAGGCCTCTCATCAAACCCCAGAAGAGAGTGGTGAGTGCTGTGGGGGCGTGGGAGTTGGGGGAAAGAGTGGAAACATCTTCTTCCTACCTGTGCTCAGCTCCAAGACATCCATGCGTCCTTTCCTGTTTCTCTTTTAAAATGGTATTGATACATTTCTTGTAGCAAAACAATTCCAAGACAATATAGCCCTGTGAAGACCAACAGAGTAAGAATCACAACTCTATGCCAGTACTTTGTTTTTAGGAATTTGTTACAGTCTCGCAGCAATCAGTGGACTACAAAACGTGTTTTTAGTCTCCTTCCTTAGCACTGAAATAAGTGGGACTTGGAGTAAATGTGGATAAACATGCCTCAAGCTGCAATCCTATGCCCACATATCTGGGAGTAAGTTTCACTGAACTTAATGGGGTTTACTTCTGAGTAGACGTGCATAGGATTGCATTGTTAAGCGTCCCAATGATTTCATGTCCCATCAAAAGCCTTGGGAGCTTAAGATATTTAACTTCGGCTAGGTGGCACTCTTAATTGAATGTGATTGAAGGAGAGAGGAGAGTGTTACGTAATGGAAGGAAATGGCAAAATAATTTCTTAATTTACTGCTTGCTGTGAAATTTCTCATAGCGATGTCCTAGTAGCAGGCATTATTAGCATGGAGCCATGGATAATTAAGATGCAGGCCAGGGCATGCACTCTGTATGACCCAATGGACTGATCTTACAACATTTAGGGAAGGGCCAGGAAAAATTAGCATTCTTGGATAACAATTGTAATGTTTATGAATTTGTGTTAACTGTCCAATGGCTCTTACTCTACAGATCCTCGTGTACCTTTTTGTCACAAAATATATAAGCTCAAAAAGATCTCCAAAGAGTATTTTTTCCAGAGAGAGACAGAGAGATCTTTTAAGAATACTTTGGGTTCTCAGTTTCTGTGCTGCACACAACCCCCTTCAAAAATCTTAAGCCTGGTTTTGGATTTTCCCCCATGTCCCACTCCCCTGTCCCCATGACAGTTTCATCATCATCTTTTAAGATGTTTGAGAGGTGGCCAGTTTGAACCCACACCTAGCAGTATTAGGCACAGTAGAAAAGAAATGATTAAAACACAGTGCATGCAAGAACTGCAGTTATGTACACACTTCTTTTGAACAGTGATATTTACATCTGAGGAATGGAATGGGATGCCCCACTACAAATCTTAAACTCAGTGGGCAAGCTCCAAAATCCAGGGAGGCTTTAGATATTTTTTCTGCCAAAGAGCACCCAACCCATTATGGGAGCCAGCTGTTCAATGGGGGAGTAGGGAGAGAAAAAAAATGCCCAAGTCTGAGCTCTTTGCGTCCTAGTCATTTAGGCTGCAATCTTGCACACTTTCCTGGAAGTAAGTCCTGTTGAACACAGTCGGACTTGCTAGTGGGTAGAGATGCATAAGATTGCACTGCTGTTGCAGTTAAAGTTAAGATTGGGATGTAATTAAAGATTATTGAGGGTCTGAGTTTAAGTGCATTAACTTTCTACCAAAGTCTTGATCCTATGCATACCAATTTGGAAATCAGTGGGGCTGACTGAGTCTCACTTTAATTTTTCAGGTAAATGTTTTTTGGGGGTGGGGTGAGGGTGGGTATTGGCCTGATTGTAGTTTGGGGGAGACTGTTGTTGTCTTGTTGGTTCCAGTAAAAGGACATGGCTGTGTTCACATTAACAAGCATTCTTTTCCAGATCATAAGAGCTATAAACATGCCCTGCCTTTCAGAAACAAAATTGAGATTCTCACTCCCATCAAATGAGCCTTGCATTTTTTAGGGCTGGATTTTCAGGAATTCAGAGTATGTCAGTGTGCATTAGGATTAGAACCACCAATTCCCTAGAATGAAGCAATTCATAAAATATAGCCCCAACATTCCTGACAGTTTCTATTTTGGCACCATTTAAGTTTGTTGACCCAGGAAGCAAGTAAATCCTTAATATTGCCATTCTTTATTGAGGGCTTAAAGCTAAATAGAGCATAAGTTAAGAGATGGTTTTTAAAAAGTCACGTGTGGCATGGGAGTCATCTTTCACTCAGTATGGCAGGTAAACAATGCAAGAAATGAAAGGTGGACCCCCTATGAAATTTGTGAGGTGGGGTGATAAGATGAACTGCAGAAGGAAGAAAAGGGCAAAGGAATCTTTTTAAAATTCCTTCCCCCCTCCCGAATGTTTTTTTTTTTTAAAGGAAGGACAAAAAAGAGGCAAAGAAATACACCGTCCTTCTTCCCTGGCACATCCCCCAAATCCCTCCCATCAATGTCTACTTTGAGCACCCCTTTTGTCCCCTATGTGACCACTGGGCACCCAGAGATACTAAATCACTTCGGAGGGAAAAGGAGATCTCAGCCTCCCTTCCCTTTGAGTTGACCATTTGGGAGGGATGGATTTGGGCTCAGAGATAGAAAGCCAAAGGCCTCCTTCATCTTTTAGTTGCTTTCACCCTTCAGGCAACTGTCACAAGGAGGGATTTATGACTCTGTAGGCTTAGTACAATGAATTCTCCTATCCTTGTTCAGGCTGATATATCCTCTGCGGGTTTCTCCTCTGCTGCTGGGAATGGTGGCAGAGTGAAGTACACATGTATCACCCTTCACCCATGAGGACTAGAGCCAGAAGATATTTATTGGGGGGGAAACCTCTTTCTCCCCCCTCCCCCGGTATTTTCTTAAAAGGCAGAGCGGGGAATTCTATCCTTATCTCCTTTTAAAACTCCTGTGCTATGACCCTTATTTACACACATACACTCTCTCTCTTTCTGTACACACACACACACACACACACACGCGCGCGCGCACAAGAGAGAGAAAGAAAGAAGAATCTCAATTATAAACCCTGTGGGTCACCTTTCCAAATTAAAGCGTGAACAAGGCAACTTGCATAACAAAAATAAAAACAGTATGAACACAGTTTAAGACTAGGACCTCAAACCAATGGCTCAAAAGCAGAGCAAATAGACTGAAGATCAACTGATTTTCTCTTCACCACCCCAGTAATATTTTTTGGGTTATTTATTTATTATTATTATTACATTTATATCCCGCCTTTTTTTTTTCCTCCAAGGAACTCAAGGTGGTATACATAATCCTCCTCCTCCTCTCCATTTTATCCTCACAACAACAACCCTGTGAGGTAGGTTGGGCTGCGAGTTTGTGACTGGCCCAAAGTCACCCAGTGAGCTTCCATGGCTGAGTGGGGACTAGAACCCGGATCTCCCAACTCCCAGTCCAGCACTCTAGCCACTACACCACACTGGCTCTCATACAACTTTATTGGCAAGTTGTTATTCAGGGATGGTGTGAAAACCAGTAGAATAAGGTCATCATCGGAGGGTCTTCTCTGGTGCCCTGGTGGAATGGAGTGCCCCACCTACCCGAAGGAGTAGTTTCCCCGAAAGGAGGGTCACCTGACACCCACACTGTTATCCTTATGGGCACCAGGTGAAGACCTTCTCATTCCCCCCCCCCCGCTTTTCAACAACTTTGTAAAAACGTTTAGCCCTCAATTCTCATTATTTTGCATTTATTTGCTGTTTTATTTTTATCGTAGCTTTTTGTATTTTTATGTTAATTAACTCAGGGATGGGCATCTTGTGGCCCATCTTGTTGGAATGCGACTCCCTTCAGGCATAGCCACCTAATGGTGAGGGATAATGGGAGTTGTAGTCCAACAATTTCTGGAGGACTACATTGTCCATCCCTGTTTAACTGAATATTATCTAAGCTGCCATAAAATATATATATTTGAACAGCAGAATATAAATGTATAAAGAACAAATAAATAAATAAGAAATCATATTTGAAGCTCTTTTCAAGTCCACCCCATCCTTGCAGCTGGAATATTTTTTTTCCTATATAAAATCATGTGCCATTATTAATTTAATTACGTTGTATTTGTGTTGTAATACTATTCACTGGAATTTTAGTTCTGTTCCGTAACTAGGCTGTGTAATCTTCACCAATCTGTTCAAGGGCAACAAACAAACAAACTCCTCAAGGTATAGACAATGAGCTTTTAAAAGTCACACTTTCCTCATGGGATTACCATCTATTCACTGAAGTGCCCTGAAGCCAAAGGGCTTTTCAAAGTTAATCACTGGTGGGGTTTCGTAACTGGTTATCTGCCTAATTTCATTAAGTATGACTTAATGTACCTCCTCTGCTTGGTCTTCCCCAATTCCTTCCCACCCTACCTTGTCTTGGGAAGACTCAACTCCTTCTGGAAGCAAGTCATTTTAGGATGTTCTATAAATATATGTCTGCACATTTCAAATAAACAAACTAGACAAACGCAGGGAGCTGGATGCGGATTTAGTCTTGTTTAGAGTAGACCCATCAAAATCAATGGGGCAAGTAAGTCACAGCGAACTTAAGTCCCATTGATATCAGTGGGTCTGCTCTAGATATGACTAAATTGGGATCCAACCCAGGATGTATTGTTTCATACCTCTGAGAAATGCGTGGACATATTAAAAAAAAGAGAGAGCAGGAACATGGTATGCATTCCTGCGCTCTTCTTCTATGTGAATAATGTGTACCTTTTAAAAAATGTAATCAGTTTCAAAAGTCAGATCTAAAATGTAAGTTTTAAAAAGTTGCTTTTAATTATTTATTGTTGAGGAGCATTGATTATCAAATATATGTAAGCTTGTGCCAGTTTGGAGGTAAGCTTTTTTTAAAAAATGGAAATGTAACAATATCATAAATAAATAATGGGCAAAATCCAGAAAAAACATAGTCTTATTGAAATCAAGAGAAATTTAGTTGTGGTGTGTCTCATTTCATTACTTCCAGTGGGACTCAAGACTGGCTGTTGCTGGATTTTGTTCCCAATTTTATTCAGTTTTATCTAATGTACATGTAGCCTGAACTTCAGTGTGCCCTACAACTGCCAGCTATAAACATTCACAAATAATTAGCATATCTACTTAACCAGTCATTAAAAACTTTAGACCACTTCCTCATGAGCCACTGGAACATTTGGTAGTCCATGTGAATTCTTTTCCTGAAACCATAAGTGTATACAATAAAGAGTCTTGTGGCACCTTAAAGATGAACAAATGTATAAGATTCTGTCCTGCTCTCAATTTCTGCTGTTGGTGGTGTTTTAAAGTTTTTAAAGTTGCAGTCTATGGATGTTTAGACAGAAAACATTGTAGGACATTTTAAACATGTACAAGATTGCACTCTAAATTGTTTTAATGTTTTCAAGTTGTTTGAAAGTTAAAAACACACACACCATTGTCCAACTTTTAAATTGTTGGAGGTTTTGACTGTAACTTATCTTGGGAACTGTATTTGGGCCAAAAGGTGACCCATTAATTTACAAACAAACAAATACTATATGTCATTAAATGATAGCTGAAGAATTTAATCCTATCCTTCGTATCACAAGGTACAATAACATCACTCATTTTACCGTGCAAGCCTATACTTGTCTACTCAGAAGTAAGGCCCACTGAGTTCAGTGGGAGTTACTCCCAAGCAAATAGGCGTAGGATTGCAGCCGTAGTAATTGTCAGCACAATCCTATGTACCCCTACTCAGAAGTCCCACTGTGTAGAGGATTGCAGCCTCACTGACCCTGTGATTTCCTCGAGTGTTGCTTGCCTAAAAGATGTGTTAAAATCTGTGTTTAACATATGTTAGCATTTTTCATTATAAAGAGAGCTCCTAATTAATTGAGAAAAGATAGGTACTTACTGGCAATGGCTGTTTGGTTTTTTTATGTGACAGTTGTCTCAAAGGATCCAATAGTTAAGCAGTGTTCCTAGCAAGCCAACAGATAATTTTGCAGAAAGATGGGTGGAATTTGAGCAAATCCATTTTAGCTAGGGTGTCAACATTTTACAGTGTTGGATGAAAATAATACAGGTTTCTGGAATTGATTTTTTTCCTGTGCAAATGTGCTATAGTCAATCAACTGATACATTTCCTTAATGCTGCAATGCTTGTGCATAACAGCAAATTTATGATGTCCCTGGAATTCTTTGCCTGTGATTAATGTAAAAGAGATCAATTGCTAAAGGAAATTTTATAATCCCTTCATCTTCATTTCACATGTTTATGGGTATAGGCTTCAGTTATGATCTATGCTCTGCAGTTGTAAAGCTCTTTGTTGTACGATTATTTCTGATGTACAGTTGCCTCATCTTGGCGCCAAACTCCACTGAAGAGTGTCATAAATGACTTGCTTATAATATAGGCCTTTTTGCTATACAGGAATTTGCTGACAACCCCCACCTACCCCACTCCCAACTAAAGCCCAGTTCTGCAAAGCATCTTGGAATGTTAATTCTGCCAAATAAATCTCACAGAACTAATGGAAAATGATTAATATAATGAGATAATCCCAAAACAATTTGTGGAGGGGAGTGGGGGGAGAAACTAGACAGAATCTGCTGAAACTAACACGATTCAGAAGGAGTCCCCTTTAAACAGAACAATTATATCCTTCTAGCTTTGTTACTTAATGAGAGCAGGAGTTAAATTAAGTGACCAGCTAGTATGGTGGGGAGGGGGAGGGGGGAGAGAAGGAATCTGAAATGTGCACAAGAAGCAAGGTTTAAAAGCCTCACACATTAAAAAATAAATAAAAATCTCTTCCTCAAATATCTCCCTTAAGTGCATAGCACAATGGGTTTAGCTCCAGGCTGAGTTAGTTCCATTTAGATTCTATTGAAACCAATGTGAAAACTTAGTCATGAATTAGCAGTGCAATTCATTTCAATGGGATCTAAGTGCAATTAGCTGTGTCTAGATCTAACTCAGTGTCCTCAGCCCCTCTGTAACCAAATGAATTAGCATTGCACATTACAATTGGTGCTGTGCATTTAGGTCTCCCTGGATAAGATATGTCTTATAATATAGGGCAGCCTTTAAGACTCTGGTCTCTTCTTTTCTACCTGTTCTTGGTGTCTTTTCTTTCTTTTTATTTTGATAGCCAGTATACCAGTATATACATTTCTGCAGCTGCTTAGGGAGACAAATGGTTCATACATTCTGTCTGTATTTCTTTGGTTATTTTGTCTTTTCTTATGCTTGCCTCTAGCCTTCTTCAAGACGACTGGGTTTGTCTTGTGCTAACTGTCACACTACAACTACCACCCTCTGGCGCAGGAATGCAGAAGGGGAGCCTGTGTGTAATGCCTGTGGCCTGTACATGAAACTTCATGGGGTAAGCGGCTACTTCAGTATTATCAGGAGCTATTTTAGTTCTTGCTTGATGCATGTTTGATGGGCATGCCATCCTGCAGCCATTCCTCGGATGGACTGTGCATGAAGTTTCACAAGAGAGTTGACCCAGGTCCCACTTTGTTAGAAAAGCTATGGGAGAATGGGATTTTTAAAATTTACTTTTTGCATCTATCCAATTGTGCCCAGCAACTATACGGGAGAATGTTGGCAGACAAATCCATGGCATCACAGAATGTCACAATCTCTCATATAGTTCTCCAGTAAATAATATCTTAAACATAAAAGAGAAATGCATCACTGCTACTGGCAGGCCTTAAATACTGGAAACTATTTGGGGAAAAGGAAACAGTCTTCTTCCTCTTGGAGGTGTAGGCATTGCCTCCCCAATCATTTTGTGTCAGTGGGGACATTTGGAATGTCAAGAGACTTTCTCACTAGATGGCTTACCCATTGATAAAATGGCTACTGTGGGTGTGGCTGGTCACAAAACACACATTTCCCAGGAGGCAAACTGGTGAGACTAAAATAAAAGTAACTTTTCCAAGAACCTAAGTACAAGGCAGAGGTGGAGCCTGAGCTCCAAAAGACAAAACCACTCTTGAAACCAAATAAAGATGGTGTTGCTTTGCAGTATGCCAGCCTCCCAGTAAAAAAATCTTAACAAATAAAATAAAATCAGAAAGGGCGGGGGAAATGGATGAGCGCCAAGAGAGTTGTCTTTGGGCCCACTGGTGCCTGTGGGCACCATATCGGAAGCTCTAGGTTTACAACATATTTGGAATTTTCTAACCATAAACCAGTTTCTACACCAAGTACACACAGTTGAGAAGTGGTAGAAAAAGAGCACTTAGCTGCAAGTTTGGTGGTTCCCCCCTGTTTTTCTTATATGCCGATAAGAAAAGGCTCACAAGCTAATACACCAGAATAACTAGTGAAAAAGGCTGTGTTTCTGCTCCTGCGGTTGTGAGGTCCCCAAACATCAAATACGTTACGGGAACTATAATTGCCTATTAGATGGATGGGATACAGTTGGAGTGAGTATAGCATTCATTCTGATTCTGGATCAGCATTGTCAGAGTTTCCAGCATTAATCACTTGTTAAGTATGCTGAATGTGGGGATAAGGTCCTATGTGCCCACAAAGATCATGTGGTCTTCACCTCAGTGAGTGTGCAGCTCTACATACAATGTGTCATGGTTCTCTGCCTCTAATCCTGTTGTCTTTCCTCTGTGTACATAAGGCGTGAAATAAATGAAATTTTGTATCAATAGTAGGGTGGTCATATGTCCTGCTTTACAGAGGACAGTCCTGTGTTCAAAGGTGTCCTCTATTTGAAGGGCTGTCCAGCCAAACCTGATGTAAAGATAAAAGAACCATAAGAAGAGAGAGCAGGGAGGGCCTGGGCCATAGCTCAGTGGTAGAGCACCTGCTTTGCATGCAGAAGGTCCCAGGTTCAATCCCCAGCCTGTCCAGGTAGAGCGGGGAAATTTCTTGCCTGAAACTCTGGAAAGCCACTGCCAGTCAGTGTCAGCAATACTGAGCTAGATGGACCAATGGTCTAACTCAGTATAAAGCTGCTTCCTGTGTTCCTGTTGCCCATCAACAGTTAGCACCTTCACAGCACACTGAGCACTTGAGATTGATTGTATTTCTATTAAAAGTATGTTAATTGTTTCTAAATTTGCATCTATACATATGAAGTAGCATATGCAATTTTTCTGCATATCTGTGCCCTCTTTTGCCTTTTTTGGATGATACATTTCCTCTTTTTTGGTGATCCATCAGTGGCCACCCTAATGAATAGTGGCTATGTAATGAATTAGAGAGCAATCCTAAGAGGGGCGAAGGAGAGCAAACGGTCCATCACCTGCCACTTCCAAAGCCTTGCCGACTCACACCAGCCTGGGGTGGGTGGGAGACATGGCTTTTCCTCTTCTCCCCCCTACTACTGGCAGATCTTTCCTTTTAAAATTCACTCCATTGAAACCAAGGGGGGGGAGGGAAACTAACTACACCAGGTCCTGGCTGCTGTAGTTGTGAGGACCAAACCCAGGGCCTCTTGGGGGAATGGAAGGTCTTTGGATCCAGCAGATCCAAGGCCACCTCCACCTTGCTCCCAGAAGGCCCCATTTTGTGGCCTACTGCTACCAGGAACAGCACTGGTGCTAGATTTGCACCGCTGGGTCGTGGGTGTAACTGGGCTTCTGGGGCAGATGTAGCTTCCACCCATCTAGGGTGGCCACTTAGCACTGCTGAAAAAGAGGAAACAAATCACAGAAAAGAGGGCACCAGTTTGCATAACATTTGCATATGCTAATTTACATGTATAAATGCAAATGTAGAAATAACTATAATTTAAATAGAAATATAATACATCTCACCATAGTGGTGAAGACTGTGACCGGGTGACCTGTGTGCCTCACTCTGTCTGCTTTCCAGGTGCTGTGGATGGGGAACTTCAAGGCCCTGTTCTCTCTTCTGGTAGCTCTTTATCTTTATTTTGGACTTGGACTGGACATCTGTTCAAACAGAGGATGCCTTCAAATAGAGGGCAGTCCTCCGGCAGCTCCTCAAATAGAAGACCGTAAAGTGACAATTTTCTCAAGAAATTACCTATAAACGCAAACACAATGTGAAACTCACCACCCTAAGTCCCCATCCTAACTCGCCATCCTAAGTCCCCATCCTAACTCCCACTAGGCAGCAGATATGGGGGTTAGGGTTACTCTGTCCAAAAGAAAGTTCTAAAGTAATTAATATTAACAAATGTTGCTTATAGCAGGATGGCTGTGATGTAGACTGGTACATTTCCTAAGGGGAAATGATTTCTAATAGCTATTTATGTATTTATTTTTACATTTCGGTGTTCTCTTTTAGGTGCCCCGACCCCTTGCTATGAAAAAAGAGGGAATTCAAACCAGGAAACGAAAACCGAAGAACATATCTAAGACAAAGTCATGCTCGGGTAAATATAATCAAGCAGTTTGTGGAGGGACAGAGATTTGGCCATCAGGAGAACACACAGTTCTAACTTGGTGTGCTACCGTTGCAGGTAATAATAGCAATAATGCCGTTCCTATGACTCCAACTTCCACGTCTTCTACGAACTCAGACGACTGTAGAAAAAATGCTTCCCCTAGCACACAAACCACAGCCTCGGGGGTAAGTGATACTTGTAAGCAAGTGGATTTCCGTGGCGCATGTTATCTCCATTTTTATCTTATCTAGTAGAACAGTAATCTAAATAAACTTTTCAGTTTGTTAGCTGATACTGGAGTGGGAATTTCTCTGGGAATGACCTATAAATGACACAATGTAAAACTAAACTACTTTGCAAACATCTTTCTTAAGAAATAGATATAGATATAGATGTAGATATAGATATATGAATGACTTCTCTCATATCTGTACTGTGTTGTGTATTGTATTATATATTAAATTGTACTCTGTTCTACGGTAGGCTTTGGCCTTCATCCAGGGTGGGGTGATCCAGAGGCTAAAACAGATTTTCCTTGTGCAGCTCATGCTCTTCACAGATGTTGTATGTTGCAAAATCCTCCAAATTCAGTAGCAAGTCCAGGTGGGGGATGCAGAGATATAAACATACATCAACATGCTGTACTTCACGAGTACAGAGTCATGGAACACCTCCCCTTCCCATTGTTCCCTCTGTTTGTATGGGGGAGTCCAATCAACTTATCTTTGATGGGAAGGTGAATGAGTTCAGAAGTTTGTTATTTTAATGTCAGATATTTATTTTATTTTAGCATCTAGTACAATGAAGAGCTTGTTGATAATGTTTTACTTATATAAATGCATATAATCCAGATGCATGAGAATATAAAGTATATCTCTTCATGCTGTGTTCATCTAATGCAAGCATATGCCAGGGCTATCAACCAATTTAATTAGAATTGATTAATTATCTCCCTTTTAACTGAATAACCAATTAATTGGATAAGCAATTTATTACACTGTAATTAATTTAAATATTACTAAAATCTCCATCTAGAAGGTTTTTTGAGAGATTGGAGTAACTGAGATAACTAACAATTTAACAAACTAAAGTTACTATTTTTCGTCGGGGGAAAACACTGGGCCTAGTACACTGTAGTTGGCCCTGTGCGCCACCCTCAAAAGAGAATACACATTTTTGTATGCTGATTCATATGTATAGATGCAAATTACTATAATTTAAATAGACCAGGTCAGGTGACCTCTTACCTCAATTTGGATCTCTTTGTTTTGGTAAATATAACGAAAGCGTGGGAAACCATTTTTCTATGAATGGCCATTGACCCACCAGGGTGGGGGGAATCAATCGGGGGTCACGCACAAGTAATAAGATGTCTGACAGACAGCAACCCTGTTCAGGTGTTCAACAGAAAGTGTCAGGGCTTCAAGTGTGCACTGGGACAGAGCCATGCACTCTGCGCACAGTCACGAACCCAGATAAGGCAGGGTAACTGTAGTTTCGATTAACCACAGTGTAGAGCTCCATTTAGAATTCAGATGACATGCTAAACTGTGGTTAATCTAAAATGGAAGTAGATGACCATGAGGGGAGAGGGAGAGGAAGCTAGGTATGGAACCACATACACTGAAACATAGCCACATCGAAAATATCCATATTTTGCACTGGTTGTATTACAAATTTTGTGTATTTTCCAATCGTCTTGCCTTTTTTATTGTCATTGTTTAATTCAGCTATAACTATTTTTTACAGTCTTGCCTGTAAATGGAGTGACAGATGTGTACCTTATGTATACCAAAAGCTGCCTCCCTGTGGCTTCTTTTTAGTCATACAATCATAACTATTTCTTATAATCTACTGGGTTCTACTATCTCCTGTTGTTGCCTGACTCAATTCCTTTGTATTTGCTTCACTGCTCAAATATGCAGTTACGTTATTAAAGAGAAAATATGTCGTCCCGCAAATGTTGTTACGTATGGACATTTACTGCAGTGCTGTTAGTTTGGCCTTGAACTGGGTGTGCTCTTTAGTTAGGATGGCATTGCACAAGGCTATAAAAGAGGCATGATTCCTTCCTAGCGGCACAATCCTATGTATGTACACCTGGAAGTACGTCCACTGAGCTTAAAGGAATTTACTGCTAAGCACATTTGCTAGCTTAGTGAACTCAATGGGACTTACATCTGAGTAAACATGCTGAGGATTGTACTGTAAGTCTGCAATCCTATGCACATTTTATCTAGATGTAAGGCCCATTGAAAACAGCGAAGAAACATGAACAGGACTGTGCCCTGTTAACTAATAGTAGCAGACGAGAAAGCTAGTAATTTTTTGTCTGCATCTAGGGCTTTATACATTATCCGACACTGTGTTAATTAAGCACGCTTAAGTTCCTTGAATGCAATCAGCTTAAGTACTCTTACTTCTGTGTTGGATAGTGGCTATTTACTGTATGTTTGTGTTTCCTCCGGTGACATCCCATTACAATCAATGGGATTTACTTCTGAGTCATTATGTTCTGGATTACCTGTTGGGATACATTTCTAAGCATACGAGTAAGTTCCCCTGGAACCAATATGACGTCTGTCTGTCTGTCTGTCTGTCTATTACATTTCTATACCGCCCAATAGCAGAAACTTAGAACCATTTGGCCCTGTTATTTAACACCATGGGAACGCTAGTGTTCATTGGGGGGTTGCTGGAATGATTATGTAAAATGTGAAGGGCAAACCTGCATCTCCAAACATGTGCTAGGGAGCCATGGATAAATATAACTTCCTGGCATGTGTCCACTATGTGTTCCTGAGTATTTTTTGCCCATCACATGTCCCATATTTATCATGCAGAATACCAACCAAACACTGGGTAGATCCTCAATACTGAAGCAACTGTGAAATGGCCTTGAAGCTGCTATTCTTGAACATTTAGGGGCAAGTTTAGGGTTGTTTTTGTTTTTAAACAACCACAACCACAAATGCTGTTGTTGTTATAGGCTTCCCTAACCCAGTCCCTTCCACATGTTTTGGAGTACAACTCCAAGCATTTCTCACAATTGGCTATGCTGGCTAGGGCTGTGGGGGTTGAAGTCAGGGTTGGTGTCAAAGGTAGGCATAGTTGGGCCCTCAGAGGAGTGCCCCCTGGACTTGCTCCTCCACTTCGCCATTGCTACTTGCATGTTTACCAGCTACTCTCTCTGGCCCAGACAATGGCTGTGGTGAGAACGGAAGCAATCCCATTGCCTACTTGCTCAGTGGATCTCTGCTTGTCAAGCAAGCAATGGTAAGACAGAAGATGAGGAGCAATAGCGGTGGGTGACCATGGTGATGAGAAGGTAGAATCACTGAGGGAGAGGGCCCATTGAGGGTGTCTTGCCCAAAGACCCTCAAGAACCTGGAGCTGGTATGGTTTGAAGTCCAAAACACCTGAAGGACTCTGAGTTGGGAAAGGCTGCTAGAGTGACCACTAACTTTGCTGAAGTGCTCAAAATACAAATAAGGGCGATAAATTGAAACATGGATGTGGAGCTGTGAAATGGCTGTGTGAGGGGCTATCAAGGTCGTGGAAAAGAAAGAATGAAAGCAAGGAACATCATCACGGTTGGTGAAGGGGTATATGCATATACTGTGAGATTTTTAAAAGGCGATAATTTTTTTTCAAGTCTGGAAGATGTTGGTAGGGGAGGGCCTGGAGGGTGAAAACTATTTGAAACACTTGACAGAAGAATAAGGAATGTTGCAGTGGGTTTCATAAGGAACCTAAAGGCAGCATCACCTATTGTGATTTCTGCAGGAGGAACATGAAGTATGGTGGTATCAGATATGCCTACGCATGTCTTTCAACATCCACACGTGCAAGTCCGGGTAGATTTGGCTACATTTCTCAAACCTGTCTGAACAGCGTTTAAAGTCACATGTATGCACAGCTACTACTTTCACCCTTTAGACGTTGGCTGCAGAAATCACTAATGTAGCCTTGGGCTTTCCTACAGCAATCATTAACGAGCAGCAGCACCCGCTAACTCAGCGTATCCGCTAATACAAATCTTGTGAAAATGAGCTGACGCAGTCATCCTGGACTGCTAGGAAGGGTGGGACTTGTGCCACAGAAAACCTGTCTTGTGGACAGGTGAGTAAATGAATGCCCACTTGCTTGCTCCTGGCGCACAACCTTCAAAATGTATTTGTTTCAAAGTGCGTTGCATTAAAAAGTGCTGTCAGTTGGTTTTAAACTGCTTTAAATGGGTTCTGGTTTAGGTTTTCTAAATGGATTGTGGGTTATTATATTTAGTTTTTTTATTTACTTTTTTAAACATTGTTTTTATTTAATTATGCATTTATTTGTTTATTTAAAACATTTGTATCCCGCCTTCTGTCATTAAGTTCTCAGGGCAGAGTACAGATAAAATCAATTTAAACAGTATAAAAAAATAATTTAAACAGTTAAAAGCATAGTAAACCATTAAACAAGCTAAT
The DNA here is from genome assembly GCF_057233095.1 of Heloderma suspectum. Classification (NCBI taxonomy): domain Eukaryota; kingdom Metazoa; phylum Chordata; class Lepidosauria; order Squamata; family Helodermatidae; genus Heloderma; species Heloderma suspectum. The sequence goes on along the minus strand of NC_139461.1, from coordinate 79,345,382 downwards.
ACCAAGTAGAAAATCTAGAACAATAAAACAATTAAAATCGTGTGCAACTTTAGGGAATTCAGTTAGCCCTCAAAGGCTTTGGTGAAAAGCCATGTTTTAACTTGGTGCTGAAATGAAACCAACATCTGCACCAACTGGGCATCCAAGGGGAGGCCTGATTACCTCCAGTACTAGAGGCAGTTGTTGGGGAACATGATCAGGAGGGTGATATTGTACTGAGGTCCTGCTTGTGGGCTTTTCCGTGGGCATCTGGTTGGCCACTGTGTGAACAGAATACTGACTAGATAGGCCTTTGGTCTGATCCTGCGTGGCTCTTCTTATGTTAACTATCTTTTGTAAGCCACCTTGGGAGTGCTTTGCCCTGGAAGGCGGCATAGAAGTACTTTTTAATAGAAAAATAAGCAGCAAACTGCTGGTAGTAGTGGCAGGTTCACTTTGCTTCATGCTAAGGCTAACCCTGGCTGGTACTAGACCCAAGCAGGGGCAATGTGTACAGGCCATGGCACGCATTTGTGTGTGCTAATACACGCATAGACACACAGCCAAATTTAGAATGGCTAGTATTTATTTGCATTTCACCAATGTTAACAAAAATAATCGTGAAATAAAGAGTGCCTAAGAGCATATGCAGAATGCTTCTCTCTCACCTTTGAACAATTATAGCCTTCCCTTCTTCCCTCTCATGGAATATATAGATATATATCCCATAGAGATTAAAGGCTCAGCATTCCCTTTTTAAAATTAAGCACTGACTGCACCTGTTGCAAGAAAACTATATTCTATTTCCTGCTACACAACAATCCCTCCTCATTTTTTCTTCTTCCAATACCTCTTCATAAAAACCTCGGGGGGGGGGGTGTGCAACTCTCACCTGCCGCCTCCTTGTTATGGGCAGGTTCCACTTTTCTCCTCCTTCCCATAAGTTAATTTGTGCCAACACTTCACCAGGATTCAGCCATGAAGTCTGTTTTCAATATTACGGCTAAGTTTCAGATAAAGTACCTCTAAGCATGTTCCGAGTGCTTATCACTCACCACTGAAGCCAGAGTCACTGCAAAAAGGAAAAACACAAGTGACGAAATGTGCATAGGATTGGGCTGAAAGGGCAGCCAAGCCAGTGGAGTGGAGTGGAGTGGAATGGCGGGGGGACGGACGGACAGACGACTTCTTAAGCCTGCAGTACCACACTTGCAACTCGGGGCTTATTTCTGAGTAACCATGCAGAGGATCAGGCTGCAAACCCCTTTGCCAAAGTTATTTATTTATTTATTTATTTATTTATTTATTTATTTCATTCCTATACCGCCCAATAGCCGAAGCTCTCTGGGCGGTTCACAAAAATTAAAACCAAACAACACACAATAAAACAATTTAAAATATATAGAACATTAAAACCACAATATAACAATATAACCCAATATAACCCAATATAATATAACCCAAGAAGTAACTTGGGTTGCAAATTAGCCCTCCGCAGATCTTCCATTCCCACATAAGGTGAATGTGTGGAGGATGGAGTGGGGTGGGGGAATTCCTGACCCTGCTCTTGACACCTGCACGCACTGCCTGGCTCTTCCCCTGATGTCTCTGCCCCCGACTGCTCCGCCTTCAGTGCTCCACATGTTCAGCAAAGGCCTGAATGGAGATCTGCTCACTTCTGCTCCTCCACACAATTGGGAACTCTGGGTGATTGGGGCTCCTGGCTGTGTGGAGGAGCCTCCACTCGGTGCAACTATCCCCTCCAGGCCTTTCCTGAACATCAGAGGGTCAGGGGCACTAGGAAGCACGGCCCCACTCCACCCTTCATGCATCAGCCCTATGCGTGGAGCAAATGCATGAGTAGGACCAAGGCCAGCATCCAGGGCAGGTATGGTTGGGCACCCGCCAAAGGCCACAACCCAGCAGGGGCCCACTGACAAGAGCCCCCTGGACTTGCTCTGCCTCCTCACCACTGCAGCAGGCTTGTTCACCTGCCTCTTGCTCTGGCCCAGACAAAGGTGGTGGTGAGAGGAGGAGCAGGAGATGCCACGGCCTACTTTCTCCCTTGCTCTCTGCCTGTCAAGCAAGCACGTGGGAGCCATGATGAGAAAGAGGATGAGGAGCCACAGCAGCTGGTGACAATGGTGGTGAGGGAGGGGCCCATTGAGGATGTCTTGCCCAAGGGCCCTCCAAAACCTGGAGCCAGCACTGCGTAGGACTCCTGTCTCTCATCCCAACTTACTTCCCAGGGCGGTTGTGGGGAAAGATGAGAATGGTACTGCAACTGATACACTCTATAAAAATGCTCTAGAAATGATAAGCAACAATGAAGTCACTGTCCTAAAATTAACTGGAAATGTTGATAACCCATGCTATGCCAAATTAATTCCATATTGTGCGATTGCTGTAGTAGTTAGATTTTGTTTCTAAGAAAGCCATAATTCTTATCTTCTCCCAACCAGGAAAATTCCAAATTGACATGAAAGATTAAAAATCGGTTAGGGACTGAGTCTGAAGAAGTTTAAGACACTGTTGCTTTCAGTTCACGGAAAGGTTCTTAATGAATTGGAGAAAACAAATTCCTTTACTGGTAGAGAAATGATTTATTACACCTTTCTGGACAATGGTGCCAAGTGCATTTGCAGCAGAGTGGAGATTCAGCAGAACTCGTATCACCCACAGTCATATTCAGTCCAATCTCACTTTACTCCCCTTGAAAAGTGAAACTTTCAGAGCTGATGCATAGTCCATGATCCAGTCCCTGTGCACCCAGAAGGTGCCCCTCTTACTGCCACTCAGTCTGCCACTCAGCCAGTGGCACCTGACAGTAGACTCACTGGGCTGGATTCATATAACCATAGCTTCATAGAATCATAGAACAGTAGGGTTGGAAGGGGCCTACAAGGCCATTGAGTCCAACCCCCTGCTCAATGCAGGAATCCAAGTCAGAGCAACCCTGACAGATGGCTGTCCAGCCTCGTCTTGAATGCCTCCAGTGTGGGAGAGCCCACCTCCTCCCTAGGTAATTGGTTCCATTGTCGTATTGCTCTAACAGTCAGGAAGTTTTTCCTGATGTTCAGCCGGAATTCGGCTTCCTGTAACTTGAGCCCATTATTCCGTGTCCTGCACTCTGGGATGATCGAGACGAGATCCTGGCCTTCCTCTCTGTGACAACCTTTCAAGTACTTGAAGAGCGCTATCATATCTCCCCTCAGTCTTCTCTTCTCAAGGCTAAACATGCCCAGTTCTTTCAGTCTCTCTTCATAGGGCTATGAAGAGAGACTCAAAGTTAGCGGAGTGGATTTCCCCCCACCTGCCCACCGAAATCTGCTCTGGGGGGTTGGAGGACCCTCTGGAGCAGATTTGGGGCATGCCGGCAGGAGAGAGGAAAGGATGGGGATGTCCCACTGTGTGGGGGGAAGTCCCATTGCACAAGAGGACTTCAGCTCGCATGACAATTGGTGCCAGTCCTTTGCCATTTATAATTTGCTCCATACTCATTGGCCTCCAGTCATTGCCATATAAGATCATGGATCACAGTCCGTAAACACTCCTATCTAAGCAGCTTTTTTTGTTTTACTCTATCCCAGTTTCTTGTGTGTCTGTCTTCCATTCACGTAAGACTCATGTGTTAATCTAAAGCTGCATCAGCTAAATAGTTTCTTAACTGAACTCAATTTTCTGACAGTCATCAGATCTTTTTATGCACAGTCAAGGATGGGCAAAGACACTTTGCTGCCTGAGACATAACAGCGGTGATGTAGCGGCACATTTTGAAATGCAGGTGCTAATCCTGATGGTCACCATAGCTGCACCCCCAGGAGAGCCCAAAAAAGCAGGCTGCTATGTGGATCTGTGTGCGTGCGCGCAAATTATGAGTATATCTACGTCTGTGTATATTATACTCGTACTCACATTTGAGCAACATACATAGCGCAATACCAAATTTATTAGCATTAGCTGACAGTCATAGAAGAGTGGGCTGGCAAAGGGCATTGCAGTGGTTAGCATGTTGGACTTTAGCTGGAGGGATGTGAGATTGCATGAGAAAGGGAAAGAGGGGGACACAACATGTTCCATCAGCATAAGACCACCAGCTCAAGGTTTTTCAAGACTTGCTTTTCCCAGCACCAGGGAGAAACATTTCACCTCAGAAGTCAACAAACCAGCCCTAGCTATTTTAATCTCCATCCGGAGTAGATCTTTTGTAAAGCGAATGGGACGTAATTACCCATTTAAGACCAAGGCACCCCAATACCTTCCATTACAACAGACGTAGCTCACAACAATAGATGCACAATCTTGTGATCTTTGTGTTGGCCTAAAAAAGATATTACACTATATGGATTTTGGAACACTAGTTGCTGGGAAAACCCATTCTCCCCCTCTCTGCCCACTCCACCCTGCTACTGTGAAGATTACAGCTAAGCTCAGAGGGAACAGGGAAGCCTCATGGGGGTGGTAGATGATGACATTGTCCCTATAATCAGAGTGTCCTGGACTTCATCCCAGTGAGCCCTGACTGCACTACACCACTACAGAGCAGCATTGGGGTGATCATGCGCCCTCTTTTAAAGAGGACAGTCCTCTGTTTGAAGGGCTGCCAGATAATCACCCTCTGTTTGAAAGGCCATCCTGTCCGATTTCAGCTTAAAGATAACAGAACTGTAAGAACTGTTGCCCATCGACAGTAGCACCTGAACAACAGACTGCACAGGCAGGCACACAGGTCTCCTGGTCACAGTCTTCTGTACTATGGTGAAATGTACTGTATTTCTATTAAAATTATAGTAATTATTTCTAAATATGCGTCTGTACAGACAAATTAATATATGCAAATTTTATGCTTAGTATCTTCTCCTTTTCCCTCTTTTTTCTTTTCTTTTTGGTGATACATTTCTTTGGGTGATTCATAGGTGGCCACCCTAAACAAATACCTCCCCCCACCTCCAGCCATTCACAGTGCCCAGGGCCCACAGCCAGTCACGTTATTTGTCACCTGGGGCAGAAAAACCCACAGTACCTCGCCTGTAAATGGCAGTAAAGAAAATGCAACAATAATGTAAATAATGCGGATATAGAATCCAGGCAGTACAGGGTTAGGAGTTAGCTGCAGTTTCGCTTAAGTCATTATAAAAACAAGTAGCATCTCATACATCCAAGTTTAAGGACCAAGTTTTTATGTACTTTCTCTTAAGATTTCCTTGGAGCTTTTGGGGGGCCTGATTTGGTTCTATGGACCAGAGTCATTAATCTCTTGTCACTTGTTGTTTCTCAAAGGAATTGGGCTCATATTGCTGAGCCACTGTCAGTGTCCGTTGCACTGGCCATGATCCAAAAACGCCACATGATAAGCCCCAGATGCCCAGAGGGGATTCAGTCCACTTCCCCCCACCCTTTTCCTTTTCTCTTTAGTAATACTCATCCCCAGTCCTAGGAGATGTTAATGTATTGTTTGAATGTGTTTATATTCTGTCTTGAATTCCGTTTCAAATATTTTGTGTTAGCAGCCTTGTAGACTGTAAGGTGGAAAGGCAGGAGGATGCAATAGATTAGATTAGACTGGTAGAGTTGACAGGTCATAACCCAGAGATTCCTCCAGTACCATTAAATCTGCTGCTTGACTGGTGACTTCATCTGAAATCAATGGATTCCCCTCCGCCACCCCAGTGAGCAAAGACAGCTGGAATGAGCCCAGTGCTTCATTTTCAAAAGGAGTGATGTCAAATGTCAGGACTGTCTTGAAACTAGGGATGTACGAAAGTCACTTACCTGTGACGAAATTTGATTCACGGTGGGGGGGAGGCGCTCCGTCCCTCCCCCCAAAATCCTGGCCGGGGGGGAGGCGTCCCGTCCTTCCCCCCCGAAATTCTGGCTGGGGGAGAGGCGCCCCGTCCCTCCCCCCCCCAAATTCTGGCCGGGGGGAGGCGCCCTGTCCCTCCCGCCGCGAATCCTGTCCTGCCGGGTCTGCAAATGGTGGCGGCCATAGCCGCCGCCGTTTGCGTCCCTGCAGTCAGCCGTGATAGGCTACGTAAATGTTTACATAGCCTATCACGGCTGAGTGAAAACAAAAACAAAAAACCATGCGTACGCAAATGGCGGCGCCCATGGGCGCCGCCATTTGCATTCCTTATTTTGGCATGTCTAGTCTACGTAAACATTTACGTAGACTACGGCGAAAATAAGGGGAACGCAAATAGCGTAGCGTCTACGCTATTTGCGTTCCCCTTATTTTCGCCGTAGTCTACGTAAATGTTTACGTAGACTAGTCATGCCAAAATAAGGAACGCAAATGGCAGCGCCCATGGGTGCCGCCATTTGCGTATGTGCAGTTTTTTGTTTTTTTTTCACTCAGCCGTGATAGGCTACGCAAACATTTACGTAGCCTATCACGGTATTTTTTTAAAATCTAGCCGTGATAGGCTATGTAAATCTTTACGTAGCCTATCACGTTTTTTTTAAACTTGGAAATGGCGGTGGCGGCAGCCAGTCAGAAGACCGGTCACCACAGCCGCCGCTGCCGCCGAACCGCCACCAGGGAGATTAGCCCAAGGTAAGTCCCGTCCGGGGGGGTGGGGTGGGGCAGACCATTTCGCCACCGATTTCGGGGGCCCGAATGTGCTGGCATTCGGCCTCCTCGAGACTCGTGGCGAAATTCTCTGACATTCCTACTTGAAACTAGGCCTTCTGGCCAACAGTTCCTTTACAGCTTCTCCAGCAGAGTCAGAAGACACTGCTGAATGGAGTGAGCTTGGGGCAGGGCAGGGATTTCCAAAAATCATCTGGAGGGACCATCCATGAGTGGAGTCCTTCCTCATGATGAAGGATCCTGGATCCAATCCCTAGAGAGAATGGAAGCTGACTGTAGTTACTAAATAATGAGAGACACGTGCTCTCCGGTGTGCCTTGTTGTTATTGCTTCAGCTAAACTTGTTCTCAGCCTTGGCACTGGAAATCACTTCTGAAGCTAAGCCCACCTAAACCCCCGGTTCAGATTAAGCTCCAACTGACCCTCCCTTAGCAGCTACAAAAGGTTTCATCTCAGTCAACTGTAAAAAAAGAAAAGAAGAAAGAATTAGATGAAATGAATGTTGAAGTGCTGTGACCATTCATAAAGGCTTGGGAGGATCCACTAGGCACTGATTTACTATGAAGGTCTGGCTGTTTTTCCACTCCAGTTTCTTATCTCTTATCACAAGGTCAGCTTCTGGAATTTGCACTGATCTTCTGTTTTGAATATCCACCAGAGGTTGTCATGTAGGCCAGACCCGTTGTCTGTCACACACAGCTGCACTCTGAGCTGTGCACAATGCCAGCGATAAAGTCACTCACATGTTTTCCTTGTGCCTAAAATAGGGTTTGATGCTGGACTGCTTTCTTTCTTTCTTTCTTTCTTTCTTTCTTTCTTTCTTTCTTTCTTTCCCTCCCTCCCTCCCTCCCTCCCTCCCTCCCTTCAAAATAGGAAGTTATTTTTAAAAGCGCTAGACTCAAGCAGTGTGGTTGCAGAACAAATCTTAGCTACATGAAAGTCCTTGCCATAATAGTTTATGAAGGGGTAGTTCTGTTAGTCTGTTGCAGCAAAAACAGCAAGAGTTTTGTGGCACCTTAAAGGTTAGCAAATGTTCTCTTTCGTGGGACTAGAGCTCACTTCATCAGATGCAAAGGGTGTGATACTCAGTTATCAGTTAAATGTCAATGGAATGCAAAAAAATCTCAAATGTGACAATTTAATTAGAGATTAAATTTATGCAAACGAAGCACAGTGATGTTTCACAGCAGCAGTAATTTGTGATAACACAATCTTAGCATTGCCAAGTAAATTAACATCTGCGCTGGGACAGGAAACTTTTAGTCTGATTCGCAGTTGACGACAGTGAGGTCACAAGTGAGGGAACCAGTGCACTGACTCCTGCGCAAGTACCACTTCCATTCTGAATCAGCTTTAGTCAACAACCCAGGAACACCCCATTCCTGGGTTGTTTGATACTCCATCCAAACCCAGCATTCTGGATTGTTTAGGGTTAAGTAACTGAGGGTTTATCCCCCCAAATCACCCACGGTTTGTTGTTGGGTTAAGCTCTTGGTTGTTTAACATTACAACAACTCAGAGTTCTGGATTCAGCCATCACATCAAACAACCCAGGAATGGGGCGTTCCTGAGTTGTGGATTAAAGCTGATTGAAAGCAGAAGTGATGAGTGCATGGAAGGCAGCGTGCTCACTCCCTTGCTTGTGGCCGCACCGATTCATGGGTTTTACAACCCACAATTGGTGTTATGTGCAAACAAGGCCACTATCTCTATTCAGAACCAAATGAATAGAATTTAACTTTTTGATTCAGCAATTTCGCACTGGGGTTCCCTATAAAATTCCTTTGTTCCAGGATGGCAATCCTTACATTTCCCACCCCTCCCCGCTTTACACCTATGTTTATCACTGCCTATCTTTTAGCTTGTGAATTCAAGCATTCTTTAACAAAAAATATCTACCTGACAATTAAGGATCACAGACCATGCATCTGATGAAGTGGGCTTTAGCCCTAGAACTTTATGCAGCCGTTCCCCACTGGGAATGCTGAGAGTTCCAATCTAACATATTAGAGGGCACCAGGTTGGGGAAGGCTGCTTTACATCATAATAAAAGTTGTTAGTCACATAACTATTTGTTCTTCCCATAATAAACTATTATGAAAACACAAAGACATGCACATACAGACTGAGAATGCTGAGAGTTTCAGCCCAGTACAACTGGAGGGCCCCAGATTGGGGAAGACTGGCATATGACATGATTCTCAGAGTGTGGAACAGGCCACCCTACCGGAGAAGGGGGAAACTACTGGCAGGGATGCTGGGAATCAGTTCCCTCCCAATTCATGCTGCCCAGTACCCAAATGAAGACCCATGCTGCTACTTAAGGTATATCTGGGGGGACTGGAGGAGGGCACAGTAGTCCATCACCTGGCCCAGTCAAATCCTCCAGTCCCCCCAAATATTCCTTAAGCAGCAGCATGGTTCTTCATATATTGTTGTGTGGGCCAGTGAAGACTAGTCCCTCTTTTGTATTTTGCCCATGATGATTCAAACCACCCAGCACCCAAATAGTTTGGGATGCGTTGGCTGAGCTGCATTTTCCCGGTGAAAAAAGACTGTGGTTTGCATTCTGGGAAAATGTAGTATTTGTATTTCCAAAGTAGGAATTCTACACTGAGAGAAAACATGCAACATGTGATTAACAATGGAATGTTTCTTGACCTATAAACATCTGGAAAGAGCTTTAGAGGAATGTCTTATGAGCCATTATTGACTGGAAGATTATATGTACATTTAATACGTTAATTCTTTTCTTTTAACAAATGAGTAGAAATGTCTTGGTAAGAATTCATTCATTCATTCATTCCTACCAAGCATGAGTCATGGCCAGCACATGGGGGGTGCGGAATGAGGGAGGAAGTGATGAAGCCAAGTCTGCTACTGTGGGCACAGGGCTGGGAGATGAACATGCCTTATATTTTCAGGTGTAGTCACTAGTGGTCTATAAACTGATCCTTAAACCAATGGCACACAAGGAGAAAAAATGGGAGGAAAAAAGAATAACAGTGAGAAGACCCAAGTTTACAACAATGGAGGTTAACTTCTGAATTTTGGCTGGAGTTTTTTTTTAATTTGTTTTTAAGCTTTTGGACTTTTTAACCTAAAAGTTTCCAAATCTGATCCAAAGACATTGGACTGGTTTGCTCAATACATTTTTTTTCATCAAAGTGATTAGGCCTGGCTTTTTCTGGGTACTTGCATTACTAGGTGAATTAGCAGGAATGTGATGCCTGTGGGCACCAATGCACCATTGGATACCGTTTTCTGGCACCTGCCAAGATGCCCTGCCCCTCCCACTTAAAAAAAGATTAACAAATTTGTTACCAGCAGCTTGGATCACTGTGAAAAAGGTATCTGCTGGTGCTGAAAACTGTGGGTTCAAAGGAGTTGTTTAGTATGTTGGAGCTTAGACTTCATCTCTGCCTTTTACGCAGTCTTTTGGAAAGGTTATTTGTCCTTTGTGACTAGCCATGCCTTCCATAGCAGCCATTTTGTGGGGGCACCCAGGACATTTTATGACATTGCCCATGGCCCAAAAAGGTTGCCTACCCCTGGTGTAGCTGATGACAATTCCTGTTTTTAGTTATGGCAACGTTTCTTCAGGACTGATCCCTCCCTTCCCCTCCCCTGGCAAATGGTGTGTGTGTGTACACACAAACTGTTTACTTTTTTTGCTGCAGGTGGTCTCTTCAGTGATGTCTGGCCGGGGAGAGAGCACCAGTCCCGAGACCAGCACACTCAAATATTCTGGCCAAGAAGGGCTGTACTCCAGCGTCAGCCTGACCTCCACTGCAGAAGTGACAGCCTCTGTGAGACAGGATCCTTCCTGGTGTGCCTTGACTCTCACATGAATTGGTGACAAATCCATGGTGCTGGATACTTGCACTGGGCAGCCGCCATCTACACTTGCGTTGTGTATTTTGTTGTTGTTGTATCAAGCAGCCCAAGAAGCAATGACAATGATGACAGGGTCATTCCTTGCCAGTCGTATCTGTGCCTTGATTCCAGAGGTGTTTACTCCCCCCACCCCAATCTTTGTTTGATTGCCCAGGTCCTCAGCTATGCAAGAAAATCAAAGGAGCCCGAACCACTTCTGTTAGCTCGACAAGGAGGAGTGCCCATCTGCACTACTGATAGATCTTCACCACAGCTACCAGTGCTGGCTTGTGTATTTGTGGATTGTGTATTTGTTTCCACTCCCACTCGACCAACATCCAGGATCCGTTTGGTGTTGACATTTTTTGTAGACAAATAGGCAAAGCTTGCATTTTTAAAGGATAGTGCAACGTAGAAGAGCTAAATGAGTTTGCGGCTTGTTCTAATGTGCATATCTTGAACTTGACGGCTTGATGTGATCTCCTCTCGCAGGTCAGCGTTCCAGCATTGCCTTCTGCTCACAACGTGCCCATATTTCTGAGTAGCTTTTCTGAAGCAGACTTCCAATACAGCCCAATGAAGGAAATCACATTTGGTACACCCTTCTCAAGTTAGAACTTGCTAACGAGAACTTGGTATAAAATATTTGCATTATTGTTTTTTAACCTATACTGTGATGGAGGAGGATAGAGTGTCTATATTGTGACTGTACTGTATGTAGTCAGTCAGAATTTGTAAACAGGGTAGCATTCAGATTTTTTTTCTCCTTCCATATATACAATAATTTTGTGGGTGTGTTTTTTTTTTATAAAAGTGCAATTTGTGTTGCAGCAATCAGTGTTAAATCATAAGCATAAGATTTAACAACAGTTTTTATATGAATGAATGGAATGAATGTAAACATTTTAACTTAATGGTACGTAAATAATTTAAAAGAAAAAAGTTAACTAGGCATCCTTATAGGGTTTTTTATTGCAACAAAAACGTTCTACTTCTGTGTTTCTGATTTTTAAAACAAAAGTTTCAAGAACAAATGTTTTCTCAGGAAAAAAAATGACCTAACTCTATCCGGTCATAAGCTTTTATATATAACTACACAGTCATCCCCAATATTGTGCCACTGAATAAAGTATGTGCTGGAAAAGTATCAATTGCAGTAAACTTTACTACCTAATGGATAAATATGTAAATACTCCATTAAAATATTGAAGCATCTTTAAAATATTGGATGCAATCTGTATGATGTAGCTAACCCATAGCTAGGTTGGCTTACATTTTTTTTAAAAAAACAAAGTAATGGGATGCAATGTGGAAAGTTATTTTCATCAGAGGTTTAAAAATAAAAGGGTTGTATGTTCTTTCTGTACAATCTGATTTCTCTTTAGTATATTTACAAAACAGAGAGGTGTGCTCAAATTCACAAAGGAACTGGATAAGCAAATGTTGGAATGTTCAAAAGAATATTCAAACCCCTCTGCCATCCATACATGCAAATAATGGTAACTTCCTAACTTCCCTCGTTTATTGCCATCCATCAGCACCACAGATAGGGTTGGACCAGTAGTATTATAGCAGTTTGGACTATGCAGTGTGCAGGACAGATTTTATAACATTTTTGTTAGTCCTAAAAAAAGTATTGCCCAACTGTGGATTTTGGAGCAGGTGAGGATTCTCATCTTTGCTTATTATGTATATATTAGTGAACTGACCTAAGGTACTTGGGTCAGATCAATCAATCAATAACTTTTGGTAATTCCAATTACTGTAATACCAAAGTGCATAGGAAAGCAGGAACTGGAAGTTATACAAGTAAGGACTACATAGGTACTGCAGGAATTTTGTGACACACGTTGAAAGATCTGAGCCTGTGTTCTACTCTAGCCTATTAATATATTGTGGTCCCAAGGCTGTCCAAGAGAGTTCTTTTTTTGATGCTGTAGGCGAACTAACATTTTAGGAATGAAGGAATCTGCCGCATACTGAGTCAAATCTATTGGTGCCTCTAGCTCAGCATTGACTCTGCAGTGATGGCAGCAGCTCTCTAGAGTTTCAGACAGTTTCCCAGCCATCCCAGGAGATGTCAAAGAATGAACCTGGAGAGGGGAAGGCTCTTGATCATTGTCCTCTGGAATACAAGTATGATACAGTTCTATGTGCCTCCTCCAAAAATGTCCTGACTCCGAGACATTTACATAGCTGAGTAAGGCAAGCACCCCTGGAATGCTGGCACCCTGGATTGTTGCCAATGGTGCGTTTATTATTAGTGTGGCCCTGTGTGCTTCATCTCAGCACAGTGCTAACACAGAGGACCGTTGTACACTTCACATTTTGCATAGACAAATAAGCAATGGAACAGGAAGGGCAGGATTGGTCTCTATGGGGATGCAGGTTTTCATTTTCATCAGAGTGGTTTGCTAGATTGGGAGCGGGCAACCTGGTGCCCTCCAGATGTTTTGGACTACAACTCCTATCAGCCCCAGTCAGCATGGCCAATGCTTGGTAATTATGGGAGTTGTAGTCCAAATCATCTGGAGGGCACCAGGTTTCCTGCTCCTCCACTACGTGGTGGGATAGGGAAGCCAAAACTCTTGAGGCTTCATCACAGCCCTGTTCCTGTGATATATGAACTCAGATACACCTTAGTCCTAAGCTTCCAGTGGTGCTAACTCCAAAAGGGAGGGAAAGCAACCCCCCACCCCCAGTGGGCCAGAACCATTCTTGGGAAGAAGCAAAAGACAGAAGACTGGGTTCACCCAACACAACAACCCACACTCAAGGTTGAGTGTAGTGTGGGTTGTAGTTGAATCCTGGGTTGTTGTTTTGTGTGAACCCAACTGTGCTAAGGAACCATGGTTTGTTAACCACAAACAGCCCATAGTTCACAACCCAACAGTAAACCATGGGTCCTCTTCATGGGTTGTTTGTGGTTAACAAATGATGGTTTGTTAGTGTGGCTGGGTTCACACAAAACAACAACCCATGTTTCAACATCATGTTTTGTTAGCAGCTTATTTCCCTATGAAATCAGAGTTTGGAGACTGGGTTCATCTGAGCAAGCCCTGTCTTGTATGGGCACCATTCAGTAAAAGTTAGTCACAGCAAGTTTCACAGTCCAGCCTTGATTTCAGGGGAACTTCATCATGTTTACTTTTTGCTGGATTGCACCCAGGATGTGCCATTACATACTTCCTTACTTTAAACAATCAAGAGCAATACAAACCACCTGGGCTTGTTTCTGTTGCCGGAGGCCACTAGCGGCCTCCATTTTATGTCCTCCCATGAATTCCTTGGCTCAAAAAGAATCTCCATTTTGCCTGGAAATGTTGGCTGGACAGATCTAGCCAACTAGGACAAAAAGGCACTTGAAGCTCCCCACCAAAACTCTCTGTTGAAATGGACAAGGGAATGTCTAGTCACTGGTGTGAGAAGCTTCAATGCTTACTCTTCTTCCATTTCTTAATTCAATCAAGGCCATTCAGTATCATGTATTGATTGTCTATGGAGAGCCCTGAGATTTCAGGGCCTTTACTAGAAGTACTGCAATGTTCCCAGATCCCCATCTTTTCATAGATCTCATCTCATAGAATCATAGGGTCGGAAGGGGCCTACAAGACCATCGAGTCCAACCCCCTGCTCAGTGCAGGAAGCCTGACTCCCAGGCGGTCTCCCATCCAAGTACTAACCAGGGCTGACCCTGCTTAGCTTCCGAGATCAGATGAGGTCAGGCACATCCAGCCCTTTGCTCTTCTATTATGCAGAAAAGATAACGGCCTTTCTTTTTCCACTTGGGAATTGCCCTTCCAGGATGAACCCACTTTTCTGAATTGTTATTATTATTTTTTGGCCAGAGGGACTGCAGCCTTGTTGCGATACACTCAGTCTGTCTGACTCTTGAGTTCATTTTTGCATCTCTGAATCTCTGAAACTTTTACAGTGATTCCAGAAGAGGTCTTGCTAGGATAAATGCAGCTCAGTGGACTCTGGAATCCTGGCTTTGAGTAACCTTTTTCTTCACTCCCACTTCCATTGACTCCATCCAGTAAAGCCTTGCCATGGTGAAGGGAAATCTCCCTTCTCTGCCTGTATTTTTGGATTTACCCTGATGCCAATGATCCCTGCTCTCCCTCCCTATATTTTGGACGCAGCAAAAGAAAATGGCATATTATTTCCCTCCCTCCCTCATTTTCTTATGCTAAGTTTCTAACTCCCATCACGGCAACCCCTTTCTGGAGAAATTCAGATCTTGTCTCTATTGCTCCCTCCCAAATACGTTAGGAGGGCACGCCGCTATCCAGACTACACCCCAAAGTTATGCATGCTTTGATCCTACGTGCTTAGGAAATGTACTTGTTTCTGGGCCTGCTCTACCAGTCAGATAGCAGCCTGTCATTTGGCAGAAAAAAGGCTCCCATAGCATAGGGGCAGGAAACTTGTGCCCTCCAGATGTTGTTGGACAATGACTCCCATCATCCCTGTCTGCTGGCCATTCTGACTGGGGCTGATGGTTGCTGGAGTCCCAACAACATCTGGAGGCCACAGGGTCCCCAGCCCTGCCCTAGCACTTGAGCTACCTGCCCCCTGCTCCACATTCCTTCATGGCTTATTCCCTAATCATAGCGAAGTAGTTGGCATATGTGTATAGAGATGTGTGTCCTAAGCAAGTGTGGTAACAGTTCTATCTAACTGGTAGTCTTATCATAAGGGGTGGAAAGTGGGACAAATATTTATTCCTGAGTAAAATTATTGTAGCCACAGTCCAGTGATCATGCAGCACAGGTCTGCATATACAGTGCTGGAAATAAGTCTCACTCTGGTCAAAGAGAAGATTGGCACTGTCAGCCTTGATAATGTAGCTGACATCTTGGAGACAAGGGGTGGGGGAAGGGAGGGATCTCGAGTTAGTACCCCATCTCTCAAACAAGGGATCAACAGTCAGAACCAAAAGCGCCCATCATTATTCCAGGGGTGGACAACTTGTGGCCTCCAGATGTTGCTGGACTGTAACATCCATCAGTCCTAGCCATCATAGCCGATGGTGAGGGATGATGATAGCTGTAGGCAAAAACATCTGGAGGGCCACAAGTTGCCCACTCTTGATCTATTCTGTGGTGCAGACAAAAGCACCATGGGCTAATCCAACGCTCGCATTGGATCCAGCCTCATGTGTGAACTGACCGTGCAATGCACATATAGTGAGCACAAATAGCCTGCATGCCCATGATGAAGTGGATGAGAAAAATCAACACGCACTTGAATGGCAAGTTCTGTAGATGACACACTCACCGCATGTACAATCAATCCAAGCAGGAGGAAAACCTGCATGGATTGACCAATACCCCACCCCTTCTCCAAATAAGTCATTTACATTACCCCTTAATAGCAACTTGTGGCCCTCCAAATGTTTTGGCCTACAACCCCCATTATTCTTCACCACTGGCGATGCTGGCTAGGGCTGAAGGGAGCTGCAGGCCAAAACCTCTGGAGGGCCACAAGTATCCCGTCCCTGCCTTAATAGATTTTGGAATAGCGGAAAAACCTTTTAGGGGAGAGAAACAGTTCCCCACCCCATTCCACCAGATGTGGATCTCAATGTGTGTGTTCTTTAGCATCTCCACACTTGGCTGAATGCCTTGGTTTGCGTCTCGGCGTGGTGGCTGATGGATTCATTAGGTTCCTTAACAGATGCACTTTTTGACCTGTACCAAAGGGCAAATATGCGTACTAAATGGGAGTATTGAAAGGACATGTGATAAAAGAGGCTGATGTCATGGAATATTTTCTCCTTGCCACTCTTTTCTGCTGATTCTGTGGAAAATAAGATCACTCAAATACAGGTAGAATTGTCCGAGCACCTCAAACATACTGCTTTTAAATGGCGTTTGCACATTCAACTGAGGTTCTCTTGGAGGGGTGATGTGTAGTCATCCATCCAGAGGAGCCTGGGTCTGGAAATTTATTGTCCACCACATACAAAATGTCAAAAATCTATAAACATGTGGGCATCCCTTAGGCTGAGTTGGACCACTGCTCCATCTTGCCCTAGAGAGCCCGACTGGCATCAGCCCTCTAGGGCAACCTACCCTGACTAGATGCCCCCAGATGTGTTGGACCACAACACCCATAATCCCCAGCCAGCATCACTATTGGGACAATGGTTGGTATAATGGGAACTGTAGCCCAACACACCTGGAAGACACCAGGTTGAGAAGGCTGCTCTATGTTCTCAGACAGGAGTATTCTCCAAGCCTGCTGGGTTAGATCCTTCCAACTGATGATGGCTGGGACTGAAAGTGGGACCTATGCGCACACAACAGGGGAAGTATCCAATGTTAGTCCTATATAGAGTAGACCTATTAAAATTAATGAGACTGAAGTTAATTTCCAGTTATGTCAATGGGTCTAATCTACTTAGGACAAACATTGGATACTACCCCATGTGCTGTATTGCTGAATCGAGCACTTTCCCCAAATGTATTTTGATTTTTTAAAGTTATGTTTTAGTGCAAGCTTAGTTCTACAGGCCCACTGGCAACGTATAGAAGAGTAAGTATGTGCCCTCACTTAAACGGAAGAGAACTCATCTTCCAGGGGTAGGTTCAGAAATGTCTCTACCCACCGAGTTTCCTTTGGAGAGTGATGGTGTCTTTGGGTGCAATCCCATGCACGCTTCCATGGGAGTAAGTCCCACTGCCTGCAATAGGACCTTCTGAGTAAACATGCATAGGTTTAGTACTGTTTGTACTAAAGTGTTTAGTTAGGCATTGGAGAGGTATTTCAGCAGGGCAAAGGAAGAGCAATAAACCTTCAAAGGGCTTTTGCTGAAATGGGCAAAGCATTTGCCATGATTCTCTTTCCTCATCTGTGCAAGTCTAACCTTGAGAAGTGGATATTATTTTTATTTTTTTTTAAATGTCATCCATGGGTATGGAGCACTTTCTTACTGGAAATGTTTTAACAGTCAAAATGTCTTGCAGTCTGTACACACTAAAACAGCAGGAACATGGATGAAAACGATTTCCTGACATGCCTCTTTTTTTCTGTCAACATTTCAGTACAAGGAAACAACAGCCTGAAATTATGGGTTCCTACTGGGTATCATTTCAGGTAAAGATCATAAATAGGGCAATAAATAAGAAGCAAAGAAAGGGACAAAATGGCGGCCCAAATCCAAGATCCACAAGATCAGTCTTGCTTCCAAAGTCCTCCCCTGTTACAGATTTGGCCTTTGCTGACTGTTTTCAAACTATAGTTCCAGTATTTAGGCAGCCAAAAATTGTTTTAGGTAGATTCAGATTTGGTTTTGTACTAACAAGTATTAGTAAGGGAAAATCTTTTTGATACATTTTTCATTTTTATTAGAATTATAGTTGTAATATCACATTAAAATATAACTCGCATAAGTTTACTTAATTTTGTTGTTGTTAAACAGAACTTTGCTAAAGATTCTTAGATCTTTAGCTTAATAGCTTAACAGGAAATAGTCTAAGAACAGTTCACATTCTTAGACTTCTAGTCCTAATAGCTTTAAAAAGGAGAGATCTCATTCCAAATACCAAGTTCCCTATTCAATACTGAATCTGCTGTTCAGTTGACAGGTACACAGGCCTGGTGAGCTTCTAATAAGAAGCCCTCACATTCTAAAATCGGCACATATTAATACCTCTTTTGTGTAGACATTACCTGACAGCTAATATTATCTATTATATATATATATATATATATATATATATATATATATATATATATTGAGCACGCTCCGGAAGAGAGCGCAGGACAGGAAGGCATGCTATGGCATGCTATGGTCCATGGGGCCACGAAGAGTCGGACACGACTGAACGACTGAACAAAATATTATCTATTGTCCCATAAATTAGGGCTCACAGTCTTAATTATCTCACTGCTATTAAACATTCTTAAAAAAAAAGAACATACAAAATAGGCTTACACGTGTACTTTTCAGGCTAGCTGCTATAAATTTTGAATTATACCTTTGAGAAGATAACTCCTTACTCAAAATTTGCTAATTGAACTTAAGTATATAAATTTTTCTAGACATCTGTATAGCAAACTTTTTGATATGTATAGCCTACACAATATTTTTTACTCATTAATTGATCAGCAAAAACTTTAAGCACACTTTTGACCTAGAATAATAGAGTCTTATGCCTGTTCATTACTGAAATAACTCTTTGGCCCAAAAGATAGGGCTTTCACTCTTTGGAAACCATCCAGGTCATCTTGACCATTTTTTTTAATGCCAGTTGCCCAGAATTAATTGTGAACCTGCTTGTGCCTCTGCATTGTCTTCCCTTTAATACAATTACTACTTTTTACTTATTTACATTTTTAAATTCTTAATTATTCATAATTAACATTTGGTATTTTCATTTCATTGTAAGACATCTTATACTGTGTTATGAGAGGTGGATTAACATTTTTCAGTAGGTTTCCCAGCAAGTCCAATAAAGCAAAATCAGCTATTTCCTAAAAATCTAGGACACCCTCCCAAGCAGATGATTTGCAGGAGTGGGGATGGAATGCAACGCCAACAACCAATCACAACAGTTGAATGCAGGCAAAATCCATGTTCCTCTTCTCCCAACATTAGGAGATGTCTCTTCTTTTAAATCAGTTTGCAATTTTTCCCTCTAAAAGCTTCAAACCGACTGTCAGATCGTAATTCCTTTAACAAATGGAGACCGTTCCATGTGAATCAAAAGTAACCATTTGCATGTCTACCAATTTCAGTGGCTCAAAAAATCAGCAGCAATATCAGAGGGATCACTGAGATTTGGAGTAAATGTACACATCTAGTTCACATATCTATTAACATGGGGTTTTGAGGATGGTTGTGTGGAGAGAATTTGGTTGTGGTGCTGATGCGCATATGAATCAGTGCCAATTGTTGGCTAAAAGATTCTAGTTAGATAGAAGAAACCAGTGGAGTCCTACAGGGAATAAATCATTCAATATTTTTATTAGTGATCTGGGAGAGGAAAGTAGGAGTGCGTTGACCATATTTGCAGATGTCACCAAGTATACTTAATATAGAGAAAGATCAGGAAGTACAATGAACTGGATGATCTCAGAAACTGGAATAATAGAAATGAGATGAGATTTCAGCAAATCAAGCATTTGGGACCCTGGGTGCAGTTCATCAGCTGGAATCCATCTAATAGGGTAGTGAGATTGTTAACAGGGACTGATAGATACGAACATATTACATCAGTGCTTTACGATCTGAACTGGCTACCAGTCTGTTTCTGGGCCTAATTCAAGCTGCTGATATTAACCTACAAAGCCCAAAATGGCTTGGAGCTGCGTTACCTGCCCAGACCCCAAGATCATCCTCAGAGTCCTTCTCTGGGTGCCCCCACCAAATGAGGTGAGGTGGGTGGCTACTAAGGAGAGGGCCTTTTCAGTGGTGGCACCCCAGTTGTGGAATGCCCTCTCCAGGGAGACTCAGCTGGCGCTTATGTTGTGGTCTTTTCAGCACCAGGTAAAACCTTTTTTTTGTATTTTCCTAGGCTTTTTAGCCCTTGGTTTTAAAAATTGCATTAGTACATTTTTAGATCTGCTGATATTAGCCTAAAAATTAACCCTGATATTACTCATTGCTCCTGGGTTTTATCTTGTTTCTTACTCTGGATTTATTCTGTTTTAAACTTAGGGGTTTTTAAAATTATATTTTACTGTGTTATTGTATTTGTTTTGTTATTTAAGTTCGTTTTGTGAACTGCCCAGAGAGCTTTGGCTAATGGGCAGTATAGAAATGTAATAAATAAATAAATAAAAATGGGTCATAGATAGCTAGGAGAAAATGACAATGTGGCTAGCGCTCCTCAAGGCTGTTTGAGAAAGCAATGGAGCACACCAGAGATGTTATTATAGAAAGATTTTAATGATGACTGCTGTCCTGGGGTGCTGCTACACTCCAGGAAACCAAGGAAGCACATCGGAGTTAACATAATGTGTGAACAAGGCCATAGTCTCAGAAATTGGAAAATTACTTCATAAAAGGGCAATGCGTCCATCAGCAACCACGCTTGCCCACTAGGCTGGGACCAATATAGTCTAATTCAATTCAGTAATATTCCCATCATGTTCAATGGTTTTTTCTCTTATTGGCTCTTCTGGGCATGATGTGAAGCAGTCCTTTCTTAATGTTGCTGTCAGATTACCGTCATACTATAAGTGGTGTAATATAAGGACTCTCAAACAACAATCCTTACCTTTTCCACTTGCCCTCCACCCCCAAATGCAAACAAAACATAAATTCTGTTGGGAAGCAGCAGGGCAAAGGTCTCTGGAGCTGTGTTTATTGCACAATGTTGGTCCAATAAAAGTGTACTTTGCCCAGGATTGACTGAACAGCAAGAAAGACCCACGCGCTACACTTAAAGCCCTTCCTTTTATTAGCATGAGTGATTTATAGGCCTGATTTGGTATGGAGTTTGGGCTTTATGATAGGACACTGTACTATAGCACAGAAACAAAGGACGTTAGCAGGGAAGCGGCAGGAGAGTATAAAACTATAATGGCAGAGCTGCAGGACAAGCTGGTTAAAGCATGTGGCATTCTGCGTTAGGACTATGAAAATTCTGTTTGTTTGAAAACTGAAATAAATTGTCCTGTTCATAAAAAAAATTCATATGAGAGATCTCACATAGTTCAACATTATTGGCTGACTTACCAGCCTGTTAAAATTTGGAAGCAGATGGTACACATGCATAATTATATCTGCCCATGAGGACTAGCTCCTCCGGCTCTTCCCAAATCTTGCAGTCTCCACAAAACCTTTCTGCACTTTTCAAGGCTAATCTATTGTTTTTTTTTGGAGTGCTCCAACATTTCCTAAGCCAGCGGGGAGAGTCATGTGTGGCTCTTGCTGCTTCCCTCTGCTGCAATGCAATGCAATGCTGCAATTCACAGCGGCATAAAAAAAAAAAAAAAAAAGGCCGTTTACCACTCTGGAGTGGTAGGCAGGTCAAATTTAACTAAACTGCTGAACTTTTTGTAGAATTCTGCCAGGCAGCAGTGAGAGCAACAGCGTGGCTTGCAGGCAAAGTCCAGGGGTGGGATATGGCCCCCAGGCCCCTTAAAGTTGCCCAGCCCTGTCCTAAGTCCTGCCATGCTTTTGCTAGCAGGAAGGGAGGAGCATTATTTGTCACCCCTTTCCTCCTGTTTTTTTCTCAAAAAGCCCTACTTCCTTCCTGCTGTGGGCAATGGCAGAGAAACATTTAGACCAGTTCTCAGGCTGGTCTAAATTCTCCCCCATGGTTGGGGCACGGTGGAGGGCAGGAAGGGGTTTGGGTGCTGTGGCATCCAAAGCTTCCCCCGCTGTACCCATGCCATGCCTCCAATCCCCCTCCCCCACCCACCTGAGGTTAGAGGAAAGGGTTGCAGAAAGACCAACAGCAGTAGGGAGAGAGGAATCTGAGATCGGATCTCCTCCTCTGAGGTTGGAGCTCTGCCCCTGACTTCAGAGGGGGAAGATCCAACTTCGCTGCATTTCAGGGGCCGCAGGATTGCAGCCCAAGGCTCCCGCCAGTATGGCAGTGAATCCTCTCCAGGTTTCAGTCAGAACTCCAAAGGAGCTATCCAAAGTGCTTTGCACCTTGGATAGCTCCTTTGGAGTTCTGACTGAAACCCGGAGCAGATCCACTGCTCCACTGACATTGGAGCCACCAGCCGCCACTGCTTAATGCTTATGGAGCACACTATACACTGTGTTCTGTGCAAGCAGTGAAGAGTGTTCCAATTTCTATCAGTCAGGAAGAAAGAACAAGCCTGTTCTTCTCTAGGCCCTGGTTGCTAATACACGAGGTGAGGAATTTGTTCAAACCATTAAGATCCTTCCCATTATAAAATGTTGCTGTGCTTTCACGACTCACAAAATTGTTTTACATTGTGCGTCTGGTTACTTCATGGTGCCCGCTACTCCTTGGCTACATTGGTAACGCATCATAGGTCATTGTGAAGGGCAGAGGATTCCTATGGAGGTGGGGTGAGGAGAATCCATGGCAGAACAACTGGCACTCAGTAAACCCTGATGGTTGGTGCAAGACAGGATGGAAGCAGGGAGTGAGTTTGTTCTATTCCCACCCACCCACCGCCCCGCTCCATCTTTTAATTTTCCTGCCCTTCCCGTTGACACCATAGGGAGGGAATTCACCATGCCAACTCCAGGGCTAGTGTAGTTTGTCTACCTTGCCGAGGGTAAGCTGGGGAATCGAAAGACTTGGGAACCGATCGATCCAAGCCCTCCTCTGATCTGTCCTTGACACACCCTTGGAATGCCCATTTCCCCTCCTACTGCCAGTGAAACACTGCCAATGGTTAGGGATGTATGAGAATTGCATTTTGGAGGTGAAAACGCGATGGATTGTCCTGGTTCAAGCCTGGCAGATTTTGTTCCATTTCCCCCCACTGGCATTGACTCAATCTGTAGTTGATCCAATACGTGGCAGCAATTTGTACAAATTGGATCGGGGGGGCTTTATATTTGCTCAGATGGGGTCATAATTGTAAAAAAACATATTAGCGATCTTGCACAAGTGCACGAGATTGCAAGTCCTCCTCTCCGCTATGTAGCCCCACAGAGGCATATTCCCTTCTTGTAAATGTCGTTGTCAGTTTCTTTGTCCACCCCCCCCCCCCCCCACACACACCTTTTGCTTAGGAAGCCCAGAAGTGGTCGATGAAATTGGCATGTATGGAATATGGCTTTGCTGGGCTAAAGGAAGTAGTGTGTGGAGAGGATGAAACTGACAAGGATATTTACAACAGGGGAATATGCCTTTGCGGGGCTACATAGGAGACAGATGGACTTGCAATTGTGCACACTTGCACAAGATCACCAATAATTTTTTTTTTTAAAAAAACCCATTTGTGCAGATTTCAAGATCCCCATCCTCCGAATCCAATTTGCAGAAATTACCATTTGCATGAATTGTGGGACTCGAAAAAAAATGTGAAAATCATTTCCACAATTAAAAAAAAATCCGCTACAGTCCGCCACCACTTACTGGAACAGAAGCACTGCGGAATTCCATCGGGATTGAACAGAATCCAGTGTTGCCCATCCCTACCGATGGTACATTACATCACCAGAGCTTTCCACCAGGAACTTCTGCAGTTCTGCAACATCCTACAGGTGATGATCTGTAAAAGTGAAAAATCATATTGGTCTTGATTTTTCTGATTCCCTGTTGAGGCTTGTTAACATAATCTTTGAGGTCTCTGTTTAGTCACCTTAGCTTTGTAGTTAGTAACTTTCATTTGTTTTTGCAATGGTTCAACATTCAAGCAGCAAAATCTATTCTTTAGGGCTACACCTGTACAACATGTGTGCTTTAATAAATCATCATTGATTCAAAATTAACTTGGAAACAATTAGCTCTGGTGGAGGAGAGAGATTTGAACCCTGCCATTTAAAATGTCGCTTTGAGTCCTCATTAGCCAGAAGAAACTCCACAGATCTTCATTATATTTCCTCCCAAGGAACTTAGAAATGTTTTGCATCATGTCTGTTCAGACATTCTGCAGAATGTTACAGGGAAAGGAGTTCCTTTTCAATCAGAAATGCACTTTCCCACAACCAAGCCTGGAAGTGAGGGATTAAACAATGATTTCAACTGGGGATGTAGTGCAAACTGGAACAGCTGTTTCCAGGATATATTCCAGGAAAGAAACTGAAGTGAACATGCTCCTGGTAAATCCATATTAATGATTCCCAAAGCTGACATCGTATTCTGCATTTTCAGAAGAGTTGGAAATATATTTGGGGTAAATTAAACGAGCCAGGTTTGGGGAAGTGGTGCTTTTCTCTTTTCTTTTCCTCCCAAACTTCCCTAAAATTATTATTCTGCAATTAATGTTTTTAAGTATTTACTGTCCATAGGCTTAAAGAACTGAAATATGTTCTTGTGAATGACAAATGTTTTCTTTAGTAGTTCACATACGTTTTCTTGTGATTAAGAGAGGAAGCCAGACTTCCTTCTTCTCAAGCAATGCCAGACATAAAGTCTCACATCTCCAGACTCTCACAGCCTTCCGTATTCCTGTTATGGTCCATGTCTCTTCTTTTCATAGATCCGTATCTTGATAATCTGGGGATGAGCCAATGAGAGTGAGGCAGCTTCACCAATAGAAGCACTCATCCAGGGTGGAGTATATTAGGCCCTGAGAGTCCTTTCCCAGAGATCACCATGCTGATGTGCTGAACATTCGTATTCTACATGGGAGTCCTCACGCTCATTGCTCCTAGTTCAGATCAACTAGGACGGGCAGTGTGATGGCACAGCAACAATCAAAATGGGAATGGTCATTAATTAACACTTGCTGCTGGGAGTGACATCTAGAAGAGCTCTGAAACCACCTGTCTCTGTCTGAGGATCCATTTTGACATACCAGTTTGTGCTGATGGGCTGACTTTAAAAAGTTACCCCATGAATGCATGGACATAAAACAGTTATATCAGAATGGATCTGAAACATAAAGTTCGAGAGTTTACAGGCTGATTACATGGAGAAGTCATTCCAATAGGGTTTTTTTCATGTGTTATATGCTGCACATACAGACACATCCATGAGTACAAAAGAGTTTCATCTGAATTATTTATTATTTACCATTTAAATGTATTGCACCAGTTGTTGCAATCTGACAACCCTGCGAACAGCCTCTAGGCTGGAGGTGCAGAATTTCTTTCAACCCAAGGGCTGAATTCCACTTTGGGGAAACTCTTGGGGGGTCATATTCCAGTGGTGGGTGGGGCCAAAGGCAAGAGGGCCGGACCAAAATATCAAAAAAGACCCAACCCCCAGCATAATGTCGCTTAGATTTAGCTTTCACTGCCAGTGACTGAGCCTAAGGTGAGGCATTTCAACCTTGTAGAATGGGGAGAAACTGCAAAAAAGCTGGGGAACCACCAAACCATTAGCAGTTGGGGGAACGGGGTGGGGGGCCAGGGAAGGGGTGTGGGCTTCTGAGGAACCCTGGAAGGCTGGACTGGGATCTCCAGAGGGCCAGATTTGGCCCCCGTGCCTGAGGCTCTGCAGCCCTGCTCTAGGTGGCCACAGCCATTAGGAGTGGAACAAGACACTCACAGGTCTGCATCTCCCTGGGAGCTGAGGAGAATGGCTGATGGCGACACGACCCCTTTTCAGAGCCCTGAGAGTGGGCTGATGTGGCCACCACTGAATACATAGCTGGTGGACAGGACTTTGGGCAAAGGTCCAAGGCCTAACTCAGCAGAATGAGCAGGAAGCCCCCTCCATGCACACATACACAGAGCAGGGCCAGACCATCTAAAGAGGCTCCCCCACCCCGATAAAAACCATTAAGTCCAGAATCTAAAATGATCTAATTACAGTACTGTACACATCTCCCTCACCTGCCCAAACCTGAGTGCTACCAGTCTGAATCCTTGTCACTTAAACCTTTAGGAATGGGGTGGCCACTGAACCTTCCCCTTTCCTGGGCGTGGACTGGATCGGCTCCCATAAGAACATAAGAATACTCACACTGGATCAGACAAAAGGACCTATTTAGTCCAGCATTCTGTTCCCACAGTGGCCATTCAGCTGCCTGTGGAAAGCCCTCAAGCAGGAAATGAGGGCAACAGCATCAATCCACTTGTGTTCCCCAGCAACTGACATTTAGAGGCATATTGCCTCTTCTGATCCTGGAGGCAGCATATAGCCATCATGACTAGTAGCCATCAATAACCTCCTCCTCCATGAATTTGTCTAATTCCCTTGTAAAGCCATCCAAGTGGGTGGCCACCACTGTGCTTTGTGGTAGCAAATTCCATAGTTTAACTATGCGTTGTGTGAAAAAACACTTCCTTTATCTCTCCCGAATCATCAGCTTCATGGAATGACCCTGGGTTCTAGTATTATATGAGAGAAGGGTGTGTTTGTGTCTCCCTATCCACTTTCTCCACACCATGCATAATTTTGTACCCATTATGTCACCCCTTACTCCAGACAAGGTTCTAGAGCCTTGATATTATACCTACTCCTGCTCAACAGAAGGGGCATCCCCCTCTGGTCCTGCTGCCAAGGACATTTAGAAGAGAGGAAATGGTTGCAAATAGTTGCAAAGTAAGCAATTCCTTACTTTTGTAAGGCATGGGATGCATAAAATGTAAGGCATGGGAAGCTGGGTTGCCTAAGGCCCAGCTAGTCCTCCTTTTTCCCAGAGTGGCCAACCAGCTGCCTCTGGGAAGCCCACAAGCAAGACATGTGGATAATGGGCCTCTCCCACTATTGTTCCCCAGCAACTGGTATTCAGAGTCATGCTGCACCTGATCCCTCACCATCTTGACTAGCAGCCCTTGAGGCAGCAGGGCATTATCCAGTCATGCACTGCAGATGGGAGTATTATTGCTGGAAGTCATGTCCCTGCCATGCTGAGTGAAGACATTTTCGCTGGCGTAAATGCCAGTGTCCCCTGTACAAGATACCGATGACAACAATGTAATATCACATTCCATTTGCTCAGGCTAAATAAAATTCCCACACACAAGTGTGCACAGGTATTTGGTCACTTGGAGAAAAGTTAACATGAGCCAGGATTGTCCCTGGAGCAAGTCATCAGCCCTCTCCATGATCATCAGCTTCACTTGAGACCAGAAGCCACAATCATAGAGGTGGAACTGGCTGTAGGTGCATCCCAGTTGATACTAATCTTTCTCCTCACAGACCTGTGTCCCAGGTCATGCAAATCAAGGGAATTTAGCAGTGTGAACCTGAATCCAAGAAACTCCTACAGAACTGACTCCTCCTGGAGTTTTCAGAGTCTTTGGAGTTCCCATGCGTAGACAATTCTCTTATGCGCCTTGTTCTTCAGCAAGAATGTTAATAGTTCAAAGCTATTAGCACTTCCTCTCTCCCCCTGACTGTGTATAAAATGACTCTTTGCAGTCCTTTCCTTCCTTTGTCCTTCACCACTGTGAGATCACCTGATAGATCCTTTCAACAAACCTCCATATACAGCAACGAGTCCCATCCATGACAGGAAGGAAGTTACTAATATAGGGTTTAGCCCTCAACCTTTCTCTAGTCTAACTCAGTGCTAATTCCAGGCATCTCCCTCACTTTTCTGGAAGAGAGGCAGAAACCACTTGTCTTTACTAATCTGAAGAATGTTTTAAAAAATCTATTTATGGAAAACTAGTTTTAATCATTTTTTTAAAACTGGCAACCTGGTCCCACTATCCAGCCATGGTAGCTGTGACAATGCAAGCCACAATTTGCACAGCTATTTTTACCATACTATCCTAGCCTTGGAAACTAAGATCAAACTATCTTCTGATTCTCCTCTCTGTGAGGAAAAGGAAAGGAAAGGTTTCTCCTGTGCAAGCACCGAGTCATTGCTGACTCCTAGAGGGACGCCGCTTTCCTGGTGTTTTCATGGCAGACTGTAGCGGGGTGGTTTGCCATTGCCTTCCCCAGTCGTGACTACCTTTCTCCCAGCAAGCTGGGTCCTCATTTTACCGACCTTGGAAGGATGGAAGGCTGAGTTGACCTGAGCCGGCTACCTGGGACCCAGCTTCTGCTGGGATCGAACTCAGGTCATGGGGAGAGTTTCAGTTGCAGTACTGCCACTTACCACTCTGCGCCACACGAGGCTCTTACTGTGAGGAAAGGGGTCCCACAAAACCCTTGTTAGAGAGCGATGCACTGCTTAATTGCTGAGGCACGGTAAATACTAAATAATGTATTTAAATCATTTGTAACCTACCTCTCCCAAATTCAAGACAAGTCACAACAAAGATTTTAAACAATAAAACCAAAAACATAAGGTTAAGGGCAGCAGTGAAATTCTCACTAGAATTTAGCAGCCACTTATTTTCTGGTACTGGTGTGTTTTTACAGCCTAAAACTGCAATGGTGCTGGCTGTATAGACACAAAAGCATCTTTAATTCCCAACATGTTTGAAACATAAGTCTTTCTTAAGGGAAAGGTTGCTTCACTGATAAGTGGGCAGTTGGAACTGATCTCTTCTGCCACATAAATGCTTCTCAGACTCTTCCAAGACTAAGCCAGTACAACTAGGCAGACAAATTACAGAACTGGTCACTGCCTGAGACAGAGAAAAGCTAATGATTGAACCCTGTGGGGAATTCAAGGTACTTGTTGTCTGCTCATTTGGTATTGTTGCAGTCCCCCCCCCCTGTATTTTTTCACAGCTGTTCAATTCCTTTTGTTACTTGTATTTTATACTGCCTTTGAGAAGAAGAGCTCCAAACCACATTGGAGAGGTCATCCCATAGCCTCCAGGAAAAGGGCCTCAGGAGAAAAGTAAGGGCCCTGCAGATGTCCTCCCTTCATGCAGTGAAGGCACACGGAACAGGACCCAACCTGGAGAAAATAAACAGGCGGGGCTTGTGGGAGAAAGGCAGGCTCTGACATATGTGGCTTCCAGACCTTGGGGAGCTTTAAAGGTAAGCATCAGCATCTTGAATTGGGGCTTGAAGCTAACTGGCAACCAATGCAGCTATCGCAGAATTGATTGAATATGTTCCTGTCTCCTGATATCCATCAGGAGACAAGTGGCAACATTACATACTAGTTGAAGCATGTCTTCTCATTGCTGAGTAACTTAGCTATCCAGTTCTAAAGAAATATCTGGGAGCACATGGAAGGCCATGCTTCTGAGCATAAAGCAAAACATTTTTTAAACCTCTTGCATATTTTAATCCAGCCTTCCGCAACCTGGTAGCCTTCAGATGTTTTGGAGCACCATTCCCACAAGCTCTGCTGGCTGAGCTGATGGGAGTTGTGGTCCAAAACATCTGGAGGGTCCCAGGTTGTGGAAGCCTGTATTAGTCTAATGGAAAAATCTGTATTTCCTAGAATGTACACTGAGTTTAATAAATCTCTTCCACTTTCTGTCTGTCATCAACTACATTCATTGTCAAGGCCACTCTCTTCTCCAGACAGTGCTGTGGGGAGGGAATCTGTTTTGCCACACAAACTGACTCCAGCTCCCCCTACACACACAAGTGGCCAGGGGCATGTCTATGGCATGTCTATTCAAGCATGGCCTCAAATACAGATCTGTACATTTATATGTGAAACACTTTGCAGATACGATCCCCCTCGAATGATGTAAAGTTTAAGTGTAGAATATTGCTTTTTGTTACTGCCTGAAAACATTTCTCGTCTCTTCATAATGTGGGTAAACATTTAACATACCTTGATTAAAACTTGGTAGGGCCATCAAAAGTCAGAAAAAAAACTGCTTTGGGAGCCATAGATGGATTGTGGACTAGCAAATGGCCAGTTCTGTCCTAAACTAAGGATTTAACTGCAAATACCTGAAAATTGCACTCCAGGTCAGTTTTTCTTTGTGTTGAATGCCCTCACCCCACAAAAAGCCCTTTCAATGCTATTGAGTTGTGTTTTGTAAAATATGCCTTTCCACAGAATTTTGTCAATTTCATTTGCTATCAAAACCCAGAAATGAATGTGAAAGGCTGGGTCACTTTCTCTATCCTGCTTTTCATTGGTGAAACTAACAAAAGCTTTATTCAGAGGTTCTTAGAGCATCTCTACAACAGCCTAGAATCCCGTATTTAAAACAGGGCTTTCCGCTTCTATTTTAAATGCAGGATCACAGTGGAATCCCTTTACATGTGCTTCATTCCCCTCTCCTTCTTCCCTTCTTCTCCCCCTTATCTGAGTCTTCCATTATCTTTCATTGGTCTAGCTTCTCTTCTTGCAGCTTTTCCTTTTTCACAGAGGGAACTCAAGCAGAACACAAGCGGAGTAATTTGATAACTCATTATCTCCAATCTATTTAAAAATGGAATAAAGGTCATTTAGTGCAGGAGCCACCCTGGAGGTTCACGACATCATCTAAAGGGCTCGCAAACTTCCATGAGTGAGCAATCTCAATAGCAGGATAAAAGCTCCGTGTGAAGAAGCCCCATGCATGGATGCAATCAGCAACCTGGTTCTCACAATCACTGTAGCCCACCGTGGCTTATTAAGCCCACCATGTCAGGGGCTTGAATTGGCAACCTGGAGCCTGTGGCCGCCACAACCCAATGTGGCTTATTTAAGCCATGGTGGGTTGTGGCACGTGCAGGCACCAGATTGCTAATTTAAGCTCCCACTGCAGCTTCTTGAGTTGTCTGAACCTAGCAAAGGTGGCTTGTTGGGATGGTTAACAAACCACCCCACAACCCTATAACAGGTTTACTAACCACCCCAACAAGTCACCCTCAATGGGTTCAGACAACATGAGAAGCCACACCTGGCAAGGGTAATCATGTAAATCGGTCCAGAAGGCAACGTTGCACCTGCAAAGTTGTTAACAAGCCATCGTGGCTTATTAACCACCCTCATGTCATGTGAACTGGCCCAATGTGTGAAGAGGAATACAGTCAATGGCCTGGTTTGCGCGTAACAAGAAACCACCATGGGTGAATTCCTCCACAGGGCTTCTTGTTGTGAAAGCACTGGCCAGTTTGAATATTCGGGGTTTGGTGGGGGAATGTCGTAGCTTATCGTTACATGCAAACCCAGTGAGGGTGGGTTGTTGGGGTGGGTGATAAGGCACCCAAAACGCTACAGCAGCCCATGGATTCTGGGTGGCTTGTCAACCACCACCCCAACCCCACTGCATCCCGAATATTCAAAATGGTGGTTGCAGCCACACCGACAAGCCCCACAGGGAAATTCACCTGCAGTGGCTTCTTGTCACATGTGAACCAGGTCAATGTGTGGTAGGCAGCATGCCTCTCAAAACCAATTGCTAGGTAACAACAACGGGACAGGCCTATTGCCCTCATACTCTGCCTTTGGGCTTCCCATATGCATCTAGTTGGCCACAATGAGAACTAGAATGCCGGACTAGACCCAGCAGCATTGGATCTTTGGTCTGATCCAGCAGATCTCTTCTTATGTTCTTATCGGGTCAGGATTGTAGTAGGAGGCTGTGCCCTTGCCTTCTACACATTGACCATCTTTTGTGCATAAAACCTATACATGTATAGCTTGTACACATGTTGGTTCTATGCATAAAAGAACAGCCATAGCCTACCACTGCAATCCTACTCCCCCACCATACATCCATTATATCCACATTAAGAACCTTGCGGCCTTAATATTCTGAATTAAAAGGGGGAATGGAAAATATATAGGAAATGGTAGAACACTAGCTTTGCTAATGTTTACCCAGTTTGTTTTTTGTTTGTTTCTTTGCTTGTTTGTTTGAAGGGGCTTCACAAGTGTCCCCATAAAACTGAGAGGAGTGTGCCTAGTCTCTAAAGATTAAAACTAAATACATTAAAAAAAAATTTTAAAAGTGGAGATGTGTGAGAGAAGAAGTTAGGCCACTAAACCCTAGTGATGTTATGAGTACTGTCCAATTAGGGCTGGTGACAATCATGTAACCATATTCCCTGCAGTCTCAAGGGTCACCATGAAAGGGTTGTGTAGGGGAGGCGGTTAAACTATGTTTTCTAGCAACATCATATTTTTATGTTGTTGTTGTTGACATCCCGCCTTTCCTCCAAGGAACCCAAGGCAGCATACATGATCCTCCTGCTCTTCATTTTTTAAACTCACAACAACCTTGTGAGGTAGGTTAGGCCGAGAGTCAGTGACTGGCCCAAAGTCATCCAGTGAGATTCATGGCCAAGTGGGGACTAGAACCCAGATCTCCGAAGTCCCAACCCAGCACTCTAACCACTACACCACGCTGGCTTCCCTACAAAACAGAAACTCTAGATAGAGCTTTTATGGCACCATCACCCTGCCTCATTCACAGAAGCTTACAGGGGATCCAGATGACATGATCTTCTACTCGTGACCTTCTCAGATTTTCTTACTGCTTCTTCCATCTTTTTCCTTAATGTAGAACAGCTGTCAAAGAGAAAAAAGATGGAGCAGCTGCACAGCGCCTTCTGATTGCTAGGGCTAGAAGCACTCTGTCTGGAAGCACCCGCTATCTCAAAAATGTTGTCTATCAGTGCAGCAACTAAGTAATACATGCAGTGTTAGAATCCTAACCCCAGCTCCTCGGAACAACTGAATTTGGAGCCCAATTTTTAATGTCGAGAAAGGGTATGTGGATATGTCCTTAAAGGCATTCTTAGCTTCACTTGTGAACACACACAGCCCTCTACCCAGGATTCTGCCAAACTTAATGAATTTTACTAAGCAGTCACTGCTGTAAACATACAGTTTTGGAAGAATACCACATTTCTACTATCACCTCATTTAGCTGCCAGGCACCATACTTATTATTTGTTGCAAATTATCAACATTCCAAGTGTCTTTGGTTCCTACTGATTAGTCCAAGCTCATTCATTAAGCTCATTTAGCTCACAACATTCAATGGCATCAAAGTGTCATCTAATTCTTTAAGTGAACCCTTGCTCCATGGTTTCCACCATTAAATACAGAGCCAGAAGCATCAATCTCTAAACAGAAAACGTCTTTAAAAAGGCAAAGTTAGTCCTTTAAAAAAAAAAAGTGAGTTTTTTAAAAATATTGCTGTCATAGGAAAAGGAAACAGATGAAATATGTTTTACTAGAAGGTTAAATCTTTTCAAATATTGCTGTGTTTTCATTTTCTGGTGTGCATTTCTTTTTTCTTAACACTTCTACCAATGCCTTTAATCATACTATTGCTACATTGAAAGCATGGTTTAACCAATGTTATGAAGTTCTATCTCTGTCATTAATAAGGTTTACATTTATTTATTTACTCAATTAATTTATATCCTGACTTTCTCATAGTGCTCAAAGTGCTAACAATAAAATACAGATAAAATGTAGCATAATTAAAACATGTCCACATCAATTAAAATGCATCATTCAATCAGAAATAAACAGCACCCACCTAGCTCAGCAAACAAAAGAGCTTAACAACCAAAAGTCTGCCTGAATAAAAATGTATTTGCATGCTGGTGAAAGGACAATAAAGATGGAGCCAGCCTGGCCAACCTTGGCAGGGAGTTCCAGAGCCTGGGAGCAGCCACTGAGCAGTTTCTGCCAATTGTGCCTCTGATGGTGCCAGGACGCACCGAGAGGCTCTCTTAAACCCTGGGCAGGCTTGTATGGGAGAAGGTGGTTTATCAAATAGCCTAGTCCCAAGATGTGTATGGCATTATGGGTTATAAACAGCACTTTGGATTGTGCCTAGAAACAGACCAGTAGCCAGTGAACCTGTTGTAACAAGGGAGTCACATGCTCTGTAACCAGCCCTGATCAACAGTCTGGCCACAGCATTTTGGACCAGCTGAAGTTTCCACACAGTCTTCAAAGGCAGCCCCAGGTAGAGTGCATTACGGTAGTCCAAACAGGATGTAACTAAGGTATGTGTCACCATGGCCAGATCTGACATCTCCAGAAATGGGTTACAGGGGACAGACTCACCTTAGCTGTGCAAACACACTCATAACCACTGCTGAAATTTGGGCATCCAGATTCAGGGCTGAACCCAGGAGAACATCGAAATTGCAAACCTGAGTCTTCAAGGCAAGTATAACCCCATCCAACAAAGGTTAAGTCCCTATTGCCTGATCTGCATTTCAACTGACCAGGAACATCTATGCCTTGGCTAAACTTCAGTTTGTTTGTTCTCATCGAGTTCATTACCAACATCAGACACTGGTTTAGAATTAGAGCAGGTTCCTTGGATTTAGATGGAGAGATAAAGCTTGATGTCATCTGATACTAGTGGCATTGAACCCCCACAACTCCAGATGACCTCTCCCAGCCATTTCATGTATATGTTAAATAGCATGGGGATGGGGGAAGATGGAACCCTGAGGGACACCATAGCTCAGTGGCCTCAGCATTAAACAGGAGCCCCCTAGCACTACCTTCTGAAATCACCCCTCTGAGAAAGACTGATGCCACCATAAAATATTGCCTCCAAGTCCCAACTCAGCTAGGCGGTTTAGAAGGATGCCATGGTCATTGTTCTCAAAAGTCTCTGAGAGGTTCAGCAGAACCAACAGGGCCATACTCCCCCTGTCAAGTTCCTGGTGTAGATCATCTACCACGGTGACCAAAGCAATCCCTGTCCCAGAACTAGGCCTGAAGCTGGGTTACAATGGATCCAGATAATCCATCTCACCCAGAAACCCCTGGAGCCGAGGGGCAAACTACACAATAGCTGACCCTCTGTTTCTTTTTTTACTCTAAAGCAGAGCTGGGCAAGTTCTGGGTGTCTGGAGGCCAGTTTTCCCCATGGAACTCAACAGGGGCCAGAAACTCCTTCCTTAAAGGTTTTCCGTTGTCCTTTATCCATAGCAGGGATGCTTACAGATCGCATTACTGGGATCTTTTCCCTAGTGTAAGTCTTTAATTTCAGTCTTGTCTTAGCCAATGAACTCAGGCCCCCTTTACATTGTTGCTAAGCCTCTTCATTGATCACTGTAACAAAAGCTCCTTATCTGTTTCCTGTATCTATAGGTTGATTGTTGGAACTGTACAGTTTTTTTTAATGACGCTCCATTTCTGCTGTTGTTCCTTTATGGAGAATGCAGTACGGACATCTTCATCTGACTCCTCCCCCTCTTCCTCCTGCAGTTGATAAGTGTTTTCCTTTCTTGCCTTTTCTTTGGCCTGACCTAGTTCTGCAGCTGGGCAGCCGTCTTCCCCACTCACCCCCCTGCAATTTCGTCCTAAATGTCCAATCTTCATGTATGAATGGCACCGGGAGATTTTGTGTTTACAAACTGCAGCTGAATGCATCCCTCCACAATGAAAACACCTCTCTAGGTCTCTAAATTTCTGTTGTGGATTTTGCCATTGGTTTACGGGTTCATGTTGAGTTTCTTTTTTGTCTAGCTGTAAATCCTGTAAATTTTTCACTGCTGCTTCCACGGCATTTGCCACCTTTACAGCTTTGTCCCAGGTCAGATCCCCATCTGCCAGTAATTTCTTTCGGATGTTAACACCCCCAGCTCCACAAACAAATCTATCCCTCAACATGTCTTCTAGAACATTCCCAAAAGAGCGGCGTCCAATGAGTGATTTGAGATCAGCTATTTACTGTGATATAGATTCACGTCTGTCCCTCCTCCTGTTATGGAAGTTGAAACATTCCACAGTTATACTTGGCATTGTATTATAGTGTTCAGGCAAGATCTTTTGAAACTCTGCAATACTTTTATCCCTGACTTTGGTGGCTGCAACAAACCTCTCATGAAAAGGGCATACAGCAGGAGTTGGGAACCTTTTTTGGCCTGAGGGCCTGATTCAATTTTGGAGAAGCTCTGAGGAGCTGCATTCCAGCAGTGGGTGGGGCTGAACACAAAAGTGGGCAGAGCTGAAAAATACACACGTGTCTGAATTCCACTGTCACCAATTTATAGTAGGAAGGATGTCTAAGCATGAGCAGCATGTCTACTCACAAATAAGCAGGACAAGCCCCTGCATCTCTACACAGAAGTAAGCAGGACTGAATCCCTCAGCAGCACTTTCAAATAGCATACCAAGCACCAAGCCTCTCCCTGTCTAATCAGAAGTAAACATGAGCATCATGTCTACTCACAAGTAAGCATGACAAGCCTCTGCAGGATGAGGCTCAGAAGGAAGCAAGACTGAATCACTCAGCAGCACTTTCAAATTGCATTTCTACTCAGACATAAGCATGAGCATCATGTCTCCTCACAAGTAAGCAGGGTGAGCCTCTGCATGACTACTCAGAAGTAAGCAAGACAAGGCCCAGAAGGAAGCAGGCCTGAATCACCGAGCAGCTTCTTCCCCTGGCCCGTCCCCTCTGTCCTCAGAGAAAAACTCTTATCTTCCATCAGCAGTGATCAAAGATAAGAGCTTTTGCTTCCTGGGCAGAGAGCATGGGACCAGGAGAAGAAGCTGCCAGGATAGAGGGTCCCCATCCTTGGCATACATTTTACTTCCACAGACATTGAGAAACATCACTTTTTTGCTTGCCCCATCAAGGATTTCATCTGAGGCCTCAGGCAGCGGAGCGGGAGGAGCAGCGAACTGCATGCTCCCCGCTACCACCACCACCACCAGGAGAACCTGCCATCATTGTGCGTCACCCACCCCTCCGCCTCGCCATCCTATTGCTGCCTCTGCCCATTCTGTGGATCCTCTCAGAGCCCGGGTGTGTGTCACCTCTCTGAAGAGTGGCGTCAGCCAGAAAGGGGGCTGGTGCACCTCTTCAGAGAGCCAGTCAGGCCCAAATGCTTGGCTCCAAGGGGGCCTCCCTGAGAGCCAGGCAGTGTGGGAGGAGTGTCCCTAGAGATCACCCACAGTGGCTTGGGTGGGAGGGACAGAGAGGAGGCGGCGATCGGGGGCGTAGCGGCAGCAGTGTGTCCTTGCTCACCTGCCTCAGGCGGCGGAAGAGCTTGCACCAGAGCCACACACATCTGTGCTCTTGGTCTGTTGACAGGAGCCGTGGTGCTGGGCTCTCAGGTGTTGCGGTGACCCTTCAGAATGCTGAAGCGGCTTCCACCGCTTTTTGAGACCGTCTCCTCCCAAACGTTTCCTTTTTAGGCTTCCCACAGCAGTATCACTTGGTCCGCTATTCCCACTGCCTTGGCAACAGGTTGTGGACAGCGGTTCTTCTTCATACTGACTCAGAGGGCTGGATAAAAGTAAGTGTTCCACTCCTATAAGCTGACAGAGTCTCTGGCCCTCACCTCTGGAAAAGGAGGCTTTTCTGCCTTGCCACCAATATGTCAGAAGCCGTTCCAACTCCCCTCCCTGCCCCAAATCTATGTACTTCTGCTTGCAAACCTCTTCTTCACCTCTGGCACACAGCAGCAAAGCAACTATAGATCTCTGGCGCTTTTTGAAATCTGACTTTCTGCCCTCTCAGATTTGAACAACCCAATCCTAAGGGGCCACTTTAGCTGAACTAGGACAAAAAAGAATGATAAATGTACTAGATCTAAATTAAATCAGGTAAATCTAATTAACAGCATCTTATGAGCAGGTTCAGTGTTAACTAGGAGTAAATGCTTTCCCTCATGATTCATCTTGCATGGCTTTAGCACCTTTAATGGAAGGAGCCTGGGGAAGGAGGACCAGCCAGCAGCTGCACCAGGTGGATCCTGAGCCTGAGCCTGCTTCTGCCCCCGCTCACAGGTACTTAAGGCGGGGCTGCCAGAGGCAGCGCCTCGGCGTCGCACTTGGAGTCGCAAAATCTACCCACCTGCCTCTCCAGAGACACCAGCAGCCACAACACCAGCAGCAAATAGCAGCAGCAGCAGAGGGCAGCAGCTTTAAAGACCAGGGGAAGGGGCAAATGTGGACTATCTGCTCCTTCTTAGCTGCTGTTCTCTTTTATCTCTTTTATATTCTTTTAAACTGTTGTATATTTTATATCTTAATATTTTAATATGTGCCTGGGAGGACTATTGGATAACTCAGGGGGTGGGGGAGGTGCCACCATAACTGTGGTCACGGGCAGGGGGAGGTATGGCGTTGGGGGATTAACAGGCCAGCTGAGGAGAAGAGGGGCTAGACACCTTACAGCTGTCCCCTCTTCTGGTTCTTCCCCCAACCTGATGGTTCCTGGCAGCCTTACCAGTCTGCCCTCGGGTCTGGTGGTGCTGCTGCTGAATGCCAGGTCGGCCCAAAATAAGACCTCCCTCATCCATGATTTGATTGTGGATGAGGGGGCTGACCTGGCATGTATTACTGAGACCTGGGTGGGGGAACTGGGAGGGGTCACTCTCTCCCAGCTGTGCCCTCCTGGGTACTCGGTGCAGCACCAACACCGACTTGAGGGTCGGGGAGGGGGGGTTGCCGTGGTCTATAGGAATTCAATCTCCCTCTCCAGGCTTCCTGCTCATTCGAGTGCAGATCTTGAGTGTCTGTACCTTGTGTTGGGTACCCGGGACAGATTAGGGATTCTGTTGGTGTACCGCCCACCCCGCTGCCCATCAGACTCCCTGCCTGAGCTGACGGAGGTGGTCTCGGACTTGGTGTTGAGGACCCCCAGGATGATGGTCCTGGGGGATCTCAACTTCCATGCTGAGGCCGCTGTATCCGGGGCGGCTCAGGACTTCATGGCCGCCATGACAACCATGGGGCTGTCCCAACATGTCATCGGCCCAACGCATATAAAAGGACACACGCTTGATCTGGTTTTCTCGACTGGGCAGGAGGATGGTGATCTGAAAGTGGAGGAATTAACATCTGTCCCTTTGTCATGGTCAGATCACTTCCTGCTGAGGTTTAGACTTCTGGCGGCCTTTCCCCTCTGCAAGGGTGGGGGACCTATTAAAATGGTCTGCCCCCGGAGATTAATGGATTCCGATGGATTCCAGAGGGCTCTGGGGGATTTTCCTGCTGGTATGGCTGGTGCTCCTGTCGAAGCCCAGGTCGCTCTGTGGAATGCAGAGATGACTCGGGCGGTTGACACGATCGCACCCAAGCGCCCTCTCCCTCTGAGCAGAGCCCGGCCAGCTCTTTGGTATACACCTGAGCTGAGGGCAATGAAGCAAGAGGGGAGACGGCTGGAACGCAGGTGGAGGAAAACTCGTGCTGAGTCTGACCGAACACAGGTAAGAGCCCACTATCGAGCCTACTCTGTGGCGGTGAGGGTGGCAAAGAGGCAGTTCTTTTCCACCAGCATTGCATCTTCTCAGTGTCGTCCGGCGGAGCTTTTCCGAGTGGTTCGCGGCCTGTTACATTCTGGGCCAGGGAGAGAGACGGTGGAACCCTCGGTAGCACGCTGTGACGGGTTTGCGCAGCACTTTGAGGATAAAGTCGCTCAGATTCGTCATGAATTGGACACCACGATTAATGCAGTTCCATTGGTAGAGGCGTTCAGAGCACCGTCTGGTCCAGTTTTATTGGATGAGTTTCAGTTACTGAGGCCTGAGGATGCGGACAAGGTGCTTGGCCAAGTCCGATCGACCACTTGTGTGCTTGACCCTTGCCCTTCATGGCTTATTAAATCAAACAAGGAGGGGTTGTCCAGCTGGGTCCAGGAGGTTGTAAATTCCTCCTTGAGAGAGGGAGTGGTGCCTGCCGCTTTAAAAGAGGCAGTAATTAGACCACTCCTGAAAAAGCCTAACCTGGACCCAGAGGATGTTAACAATTATAGGCCAGTGGCCAACATCCCCTTCCTGGGCAAGGTGCTTGAGCGGGTGGTTGTAGGACAGCTCCAGGCACTCTTGAATGAAACGGATTATCTAGATCCATTTCAATCGGGCTTCAGGCCTGGTTTTGGAACGGAAACTGCCTTGGTCGCCCTGTGGGATGACCTCTGCCGGGAGAGGGACAGGGGGAGTGCGACCCTGTTGATTCTCCTGGACCTCTCAGCGGCTTTCGATACCATTGACCATGGTATCCTTCTGGATAGGTTGTCTGGGTTGGGAGTTGGAGGCACTGCACTACAGTGGTTCCGCTCCTACTTGGATGGCCGATTCCAGAAGGTAGTGCTGGGGGATTATTGCTCTGTGCCATGGCAATTGTGCCATGGGGTTCCACAGGGCTCTATTCTATCCCCCATGCTGTTTAACATCTACATGAAACCGCTGGGGGAGGTTATCCGGAGGTGTGGGCTGAGGTGCCATCAATATGCGGATGACACCCAGCTCTACCTCTCTTTCTCATCAAAACCAGGTGAGGCAGTGGCTGTTCTGAACCAGTGCCTGGGCACGGTAATGGACTGGATGAGGGCCAATAAACTGAAACTCAATCCAGACAAGACGGAGGTACTGTTAGTGGGTGGTTCGTCTGCCCGGCTAGGTGATAATCAACCTGTTCTGGAGGGGGTTGCACTCCCCCTAAAGGATCAGGTTCGTAGTTTGGGAGTGCTCTTGGATCCAGAACTGTCACTTGAGGCACAGGTGAACTCAGTGGCACGGAGCACTTTTTATCAGCTTAGGCTGGTATACCAACTACGCCCTTATCTGGACAGAGATAGCCTGGCTACAGTTATCCATGCTCTGATAAGTTCTCGTCTGGATTACTGCAATGCGTTATACGTGGGGCTGCCTTTGAAAACGGTCCGGAAACTTCAGCTGGTCCAAAATAGGGCAGCAAGATTGTTAACAGGGACTGGCCTGCGAGCTCATATTACGCCAGTACTTTTCCAGCTGCACTGGCTGCCGGTCCATTTCCGGGCCCGATTCAAAGTGCTGGTATTAACATTTAAAGCCCTTAACAGCTTGGGGCCAGGTTACCTGAAGGATCGCCTCCTCCCATATGTGCCTGCCCGGACCTTAAGATCATCATCAGCGGCCCTTCTCCGTGAGCCCCTGCCAAAGGAAGTGAGGCGGGTGGCTACTAGGAGGAGGGCTTTTTCTGTTGTGGCACCCCGGCTGTGGAATGAGCTCCCTAGTGAGGTTCGCCTGGCGCCTACATTGTACTCCTTTCGGCGCCAGGTGAAGACCTTTTTATTTTCCCAGGCATTTTAGCTTTCTAAATTTTTATCTTTGCTGTTTTAAATCTGTATTTTAAACTCCTGTACTGCTGCTAGGTTTTATTGTGGTTGTATTGTTATATTGTGGTTTTAATGTTCTATATATTTTAAATTGTTTTATTGTGTGTTGTTTGGTTTTAGTTTTTGTGAACCGCCCAGAGAGCTTCGGCTATTGGGCGGTATAGAAATAAATAAATAAATAAATAAATAAATAAAATTAATGGAAACCGGAAGTAAATGCACGTTGCTAAGCTACTTTAGTGCTCTGGAAACAGCAGTGCACTCAGGGTAGGACTTTGGGGCAGAAAAACAGGACTCCACTCAGCAGAAGGGCCCCAAAATGCTGGCTTGCCACATTTTGAAGTAAGTAAAGTCATACACGGTACCTCTAAAGAGGAAGTGAGACCTTTAAGCCCTTGCTGGGTGGTGTGTAAGACAATTAGGTCCAGCGTCTAAAATTACCTAAGTGTATCACTGTATTTTTTTTTTAAGCGCTGCAGATTCCATTGTCTAGTACAGGGGTTGGCAACGAGGTGCACAGTGGCACCTGCCAGACCCCTACTGCCATCTTCTCCAATTCCCCCCGCAGCCACCAATTCCCTCCCCCTGCTGCTGCTTCTGCTGTGGAGGGGGAGATGAGCGTAGTAGTGGTGGCAGGGAAAGGGAAATCATGGGTGGGGGGGTGAGGACGAAGAGGTGAGCGTGGCCACAGGGGAAAGGAAATTGTGGCTGGGGGAAAGGAAATTGTAGGCAGGCGGGGGGAGGTGGAAGTGAGGGCAGTGCCAGTGGTGGCAGAGGAAGTGAAATTGCGGGTGGGAGGAAGAGGAGGAGGAGGAGGAGGAGGAGAAGGAGGACTTGAGTGGTGGTGGGAGGGAAGGAAATCATGAGCAGTGGAAGGAAGAGGAGGAAGTTAGCGCTGTGGCCAGGAGAAATAACAAGAACATGAAAGGGGAGGTGGTGTGGTGGGGGGGGAGGGAGCAGCGAAGCAGAAAAGAGAGACTCCACCAAGGAGGAAAAAAGAGAATCCATGGAGTGGGGGAGGAGAAAAGAGAGAATCCATGGAGGAGGGAGAAGAAAAGAGAGAATCCATGGGGGGGGGGAGCAGAAAAAGAGAGATTCTCCCTCCAAATGACAAATGTGCCCACGAACCCCAAAAGGTTGCCTACCCCTGGTATACTTCATGCTATAGTCCATGCTCTATAGCAGGGTTGGGTAAGACGCAGGTCACATGCGGCCCTCCAGGGCCATTTCTATGGCCCCTTCTTGTTCCCTGCCACAGCAATCTTCAGCAGCATTGCTGGGATGGTGGGGAGGCTTTAACCTCACCTCCATCCCAGAGATACTACTCAATATCATTGGGGTAGGGGAGAGGTTAAAGCCCCCCTGCACCACAGAGCTCTATAGTAGGAATTGAGAAGGGGTGGGTGCATACAAAGGTTTGTGGCCCCCAGTCACCCACCCACCCAATATACAATGCAGCCCTTGACTCAAAGGAAGTTGCCCTTGTCTGCTCCATAGTTGCCCACTTCTTTTTGACACACCTGTGCCTTCATTGGCTGTTCCCCCCCCCCAATGGCTGTGTCTGATTGGTTCAGATCACTGCTACTCAAAGCATGAGGTAAAAGAAAAAGAATTCTTTTGAAATGGCCCAGCTTGGGCCCTGCAGGCGTTTCTGGTCAGCTCCTGTGGCGGTTCCTTTTGCCAGCAGGCTAGGAAGAAGAGGGAGCAGGAGCTGCCACTGCCACCACAACGTGAAAAAAAAGAAGGAAAGAGAGGAGGGCTGGGTACTGGCATTGCAGCGGTGGTGGTGTGTAAAGGGGGGGATTGGTGCTGGCACGGAATGAAGTGATAGCAAGGCTTTCAAGTTTTACATTGTTTGTGACAGATTATCAGACAGGAAGTCAGAGAATGAAGAAATTAATTAAGCAGAGGCTCCATACCTCATGGGGTTTCCACTTCACACTAGCAGTTTAAATGGCAATACTTTTGTGGAAGACAATGACCACGAATATCTCATCTGATCTCGGAAGCTAAGCAGGGTCAGCCCTGGTTAGAACTTGGATGGGAGACCTCCTGGGAATCAGGCTTCCTGCACTGAGCAGGGAGTTTTACTTGATGGTCTTGTAGGCCCCTTCCAACCCTATGATTCCATGATTCTAATGAAAAAATAAAGGTTGCATTGCAGCTAGCTGAAGATTTTTTTGTTAAAGCTCAATGTGTTTTACAGGTTGAACCTCTGCAGTCAGAAGAGAGCACCACTGAGTTTAATGGAGCTTACTTCTGGGGAATTATGCACAGGATTGTAGTCATGCCACATAAACTTAATTGTGATACTTTATTGGTGGTAGTATGTTTGTTTGTTTTGGATGTCTGTGTTTTAGGATGGAGTTCTTAACCAGAGTGTTAGCTCCTTTGAGTATAAGTAATAGACAAATAGGATTATTGTTGGAAGGCCTGTCACAATGAGTTCCTGAACTTCAAAATTTACCACCATACACCACTGCTGAAGATTACTTGGGATCAAACCAGCCACCATCCTAGAAGAAGTGCTGAATAACTGGCATGGCTACCTTAATGCCTTCTTTAATGCTACTTTACATTTCCTAAGAACAAGGCTGTCTTATGATCTAATACTCAATTTTAATTCTGACTCTTACATCTATAACACTATTTCAGAACAGCCAGGTCTTTGGTAAAACAAAGGTACAGCACATGATCCAGCTAAATTAAACACTTTTAGGCCTCATTGATTTCAATGGGACAATGTGAAGAGCTTGTATAACTCTCCCCTTTCAAAATCACTGGGCTGTAACTGCTTAACTTATGCCAGATTGTGTTCATGCTGTATAAACTAACTAGAGCTCCATCTGGTGGCTAGCTGCTTATTAATATTGGCATTGCACTGCCAGATATGCCTTGAACACCGATTTAGCATCCCTGCAATCTTGTTGTTTATGAAACTACATTGGAATGTCCAGTACACCATATTGCAAGGAATTTTGTAGTGCATAGCTCCTTCTCTTTCTGTGCCACTCCATCCCTTTCCATTCCCCCCCTCTCTCCCTGTCTCTCTCTCCCTGTCTCCCTCTCTCTCTCTCACACACACACACACACACGTACACACACACATACACACACGTAAAGTGAAAGAGGAGAGCAATCATAAACCTGCAACACCCAGAGATTAAATAGATTCATAAAAGATGCGGAGGGCTGCATGACATTGGGCCAAAGGCTACGTGCTGCTCTTGTGCTGCAGATTTCCCTACTTTGGGTGTAGTGTATATAGAAATAAGTAAAATGTGGAACTCTGATTTTGAAGCAATGGTCAGAGACTAGATTTACTTATTTATCACATTTCTATATTGCCCAATAGCCGAAGCCCTTTGGGCGGTTCACTACAATTTGGGGCGCAATCCTAAACAATCCTATGCATGTTTAGATGGAAAAACTCCTACCACTCCCAGCATTCCCCAGCCAGCATGGATTGCATCTTTAGAGTCTAGACTG
This sequence comes from Heloderma suspectum, assembly GCF_057233095.1. Lineage (NCBI taxonomy): Eukaryota > Metazoa > Chordata > Lepidosauria > Squamata > Helodermatidae > Heloderma > Heloderma suspectum. The sequence continues at coordinate 79,301,043 of NC_139461.1, read as the reverse complement.
GCCACCTAGCCATGCTAAAGCCATTCCTTAAAACCCTCAGCCCATGTCCTTCCTTGTTCCGCCTCTCCCATTCATAAGGATTTTCTTTTTTCAGTCAGTTATTGAATTGGTCACTGCTTCTAGCCACAGGCAACTTTAGCTTCTAGGACCCATATCTTAACCATATTTACTTTAAAATAGAGTAACCACAGAATCCCAAACATACTTCTAGGTTTTATAAAATATAAAAATATGGCATACATATACAAAGTGTACATTGATCTTGTAATGTAAATATAAATTATTGACGTTGGTATAAAACAGAATCACACTTATCTACAGATATCTGCTTACCTAATTTTGCCAATAGTTAATAGGAAGATCAATTTCTCAACAACTTCTTTCACCTTAATATAGTTTGTTAATTTTGACATGATTCATGTACTTTATTTTCCCATATAACAGTGCAATACTATATATGTCTACTCAGAAGTAAGCCTACTAAGTCCAGTGGGACATACTCCCAGGTAAGTGTGTATAGGTTTAGCAGCTAAACCTACTGAATCTGGGCAGAGGCCCAGTATGCCAACTGAAATTTGGAATGCCCTAACCCTTGCAGAAACAATCCAACAGAGTTAGGTACATTTAAGCCTTCATGTGCATTCATGTGGACTTTACTGAAAATTACTCCTTAGCAACACTGGAGTGACTGAGAGCAGGGCCAGGCTTTTAAACCAAAAGAACAGATTGTGATGGCACCCTTTGTGTGCCATCTCGTTGCAAGTGGGTGGCCTAAATACAGGGACTGACCATTGGTGTGGTGGTAATTTTTGAAATGCAGAAGGTCATTATCACAGCACCCATAGCCATCCTTCTTTATACTCAAAGAAGCTAACACTGATTTAAAAGTCTCATCATCAAATGCAGATATCCAAAACAAACAAACAAACCATTAATAAAATCTGACGAAGTTACAGGGCATGTTTGCAATCCTATACATAGTTACTTGGAAGTAAACTCCAACTGACTATTAGACTGTAGTACAGTCCCTAAGACTGTTGTTCTTAAGGAAATGTAAAGAAGCATTGAAGTATTTATGTGATCTGTGCCTCGCCTTTCTCCCAAAAATGGCATTCAAGGCAGCGGACGCAATTAAAATGGATTTTTTAAAAAACATTAAAATACAATAAAAATATAACAATTACAGATATTTTTTTTAAACGAAGAATTAAAAACAGCAGCCGACCCAATAGACCCACTTACAAGCCAAAGGCCTTCTTGAATAAAGCGGTCTTTGCCAGCCAGCAGAAGGACAACAGAAAGGGAGTGAACCAAGCCTCCCTTGGGAGGGAGTTCCACAGTTTGGGAGTGGCTGTTGAAAAGGCCCTCTCCTGGGGCACCACCATACGTGCCTCAGAAGGTGATGGTCTTGAAAGAAGGGCCTCTCCACAAGATCTTAAGAACCACATAGGCTTGTATGGGAGAAGGTGCTCTTTCAGGTAACTTGGTCCGAAGTCGTATAGGGCTTTATAGGTCAAAACCAGCACTTTGAATTCTGCCCAGAATTCTGCCAGGGAAGCTACTGTAACAAGGGAGTCACTTGCTCCCTGTAACAGGCCCTGGTCAACAGTCTGGCCACAGCATTCTGGAGCAGCTGTAGGCATTAAAGTAGCCATACCAGATATTCAGCACTTCTTCTAGGATGATGGTTGGTTTGATCCCAAGTAATCTTCAGCAGTTATTTATAATGGTAAATTCTGAAGTGCAGGAGCTCATCGTGACAGGTCCCAGAGCCATTCTGCCACTGATAATCCATAATCTTGACCCCTAGATAGATGGTAGGTAGGTAGGTAGGTAGGTAGATAGATAAATATAGATAGATAGATAGATAGATAGATAGATAGATAGATAGATAGATATCCTGTTTCTCTATTACTTATTCTCAAAGGAGCTAAGACTCTGGTTAAAGCTCCATCATAAAATACAGATATCCAAAACAAACAAACAACCACTAATAAAATCTCACAATTAAGTTTATGTAGCATGACTACACTCCTGTGCAGAATTCCCCAGAAGTAAGGTCCATTAAACTCAGTTAAATGAAATTAAACTCTGTCTGCAGAGGTTCAGCTTGTAATGCACATTGAGCTTTAGCAAAAGATCTTCAGCTAGTTGCAATGCAAACTTTATCTTTTAATTAGAAATGCAAATTATCTCTCAAAGAAGTGTTACCATTTAAACCGCTACTGTGAAGTGGGAACCCCACCAAAGAAAAGGAAAGAAGTATGAGCCCCTGCTTAATTAAGTTCCTCATTATAATTAAGTAATTTTCTGACTTCCTGTCTGCTAATTTGTCAGAAAAAAAATGTAAAACTTGAAAGCCTTGTTATCACCTCATTCACTTGCCAGAGCAAGGTGGGTCACTTAGTTTCCCTGGCACTGCTGCAAATGATGCACCCTTGCTGTGGAAAAACTCCCAATGCTGAATTCCCCTGAGTTTCTCATCCACTAAACCACTCAGATTGCATATATGCATGGATGACTGTGAAAATTGTGCATGCTTTGTAAAAAGGGAAAGGACACTAAATATTGCTTAGCTGAAAGTAGCATGAGGGCAAACATTTTGATTGTGGATAGTCAGAAGAAGCACAAAACACGCCAATTTCAAACTACAACCAAGCCTTGTGAAACTCCATTTTAAAAAAACAAAAACATCTGTCTTGTGAGACTCCACAAAACAGAGAAGATTCTCTTATTCATATGATATGCAAAACCAAGAACAATAGGAAAGAAAATAAAACAAGATCATCAGAAGGAAAAGACAAGCAATGGGACCGTACTCAAATTGTAGAGAATTATTTTTCTCATAACCTTCTCTGCTAAATGTCATCCTTCTGTATACCTGTATACAATTGTAAGATAATCCATAGTGATTTACAAGGGCCTTTCCCCAAAATGACTTCAGGAAGGCTCCAAATGTTTCTTGAGAACTTCACAATACTCTTACACATGAGATTCCTGCATCCCATCCACATACATCATGATCATTGTAATTTTCTACAGTGCATAAAAACTACTGTGAACAACAACAAAAAAATCATGCCTGTCTGCAGGCATCCAATCTAGTAACTGTAAGTACAGTGGCTGGATTGTACTTTTTGGCAGGATTGTGACAGTGAAGGCTCATGAACTTCAGCACTTTAAAAAACCCCTGCAAAATGTATCTTTCCCTGCATGCTTTCAGCAACCTAGGGGGACACAACCTTCAAAACACCATTTAAAAAGGGGAAAACAAATGCTCACCAGATAGCACAGCATTTTTGAACAATGAATAGAGTATGTGTGAGCTAGGATTCAGAAGGTGTATGACAACAGAAATGACAATGCTGTAAACTATATGCACTTGGCACCCATAGCATGCAGAACTGTAACTGATACGGCATTTTGCAAGTGATGAAAATTCCCATCACATCTCAATAAGTGGTTCTGCATTCCTGCAAGCGACGATCATGCCCATCACAAGTGCGAAGGATTGCTTCTGCGAGATGTACAATATGGACAGGCACCACCAGTAAGACAGCTAGGCAGGTTCAACTGTCTAATGCAAATATGCAGGACAGACACCGAGGAAGTGGTTAAGCTCATGCGCCTCATGACAGGGAATGTGCAAGTACACATTGGCCTGACATCCCCAACATGGTGCCTTCCAGATATTTTGGGCGACAAATCCTGGCATTCCTGACCACTGGCTGAGGATGATGGGGGTTGAAGTCCAAAACGTCTGAAAGGTAGCCAACATAAGCCCTGATAAACAATGCCAAGTCGTCTACTGAAGCAGCCGGAGGTGAGATCTGCTGCAATTCATACCGACTGGTTCGTCAGCTTCAACTGCAAGGATGCATATGCATGCGATGGCACTAGCGTCCTATATGGGGGCTAGCCTGCAACCCAGTTGCAGCTAAACTGGGCATGGGATGCGCACCCTGCCTCCAGATGTCCGCTCAGCCCCAGCTACATCAGAGATTTTTGTGCATTGAGTGCGAAGGTCTGTATAGGGGCTTGTAAGTGTGATTGGCTGAACACACAGAACTCCCACCATCAGGAAGCCTAATACAGAAGACAAATAATTGTTACAGAGGCTGCTGCACTAACAGTGGATAGAGCGCATGCAGCTGAGAGATATGACAGCCGTCAGTCTCACCTCGTGCCTCTTTGGCCTCCCATGGTGGTGGCTTTGGTCAGTATCCTCATGAGATTTGGTTTCTCACAAACTCAACAGAGCTGGATCCTTAGGGCTGCTTCTCTTATGCATAGGGGACTTCCCCAGACAGACGTGGCACCTTGTAATATGCTGGAACACCTGCTTTATTTGACACTAAAAAAAATAAATTTAAACTGAAAGGAATACTGATGAAAGGAGATCGAAGCAGATGGGAACTGAGGTTAAATATCTTTGGTGGAACACTCACAAGGGAAATGCTTCCCAGACTCAGTCCATCTCTCTTTTCCTCCCCACAATGAAGGTAAAAATGATGGAGAGATGAAAACAGATGAAAGCTGAAGTAAAAATATCATTTGAGGAGATGTTCCCTATTGTGCTGTTCAAGTAGCAGTTGAAAAGAAATTGAGGAAAAAGCCATGGCCTTATTTAATTGGAGACGCTTGGAATTGAACCTAGGATGTATGTATGCAAACCCTGCACTCTGGCCATAAAGCTATGGTTTCTATCCACTTTTTAAGACTGCAGCTCACATTTTCCACTCCTTTAACCTGTTCCCACTTCTAAGTATTTTCCTGAGATTTTGCCTATCATAGATATGAGGAAGGCTTCTTTGATAAACCAGCATTGTAATTGTTTTCAGGCAGATATTTTCCTAAGCCTGCAGCTTTTAAATAATGTTTCTTGCAGCTGAAAAGAGAAGACAGCCAATTCTAGTGCTACATTTAATAATTCATAAATCAAATGAAGTTCAAATGGGTTCAGAGTTTAAAAGTTTAAAAGTTTTGCTCAAGCTTTAAAGTTTAAACTGCCAGAGGTCTTAAACAAAAAACAAACAAAAAAAAACCATTTCCAGTCTGGAGTACTACAGAAAAATACATGCAGCTCAAGCCTATGCATATTTACTCAGAAGTAAGCCCCCCTGAGTTGAGTGGGAGTTACTCCAGGTAAGCATACGTAGGATCAGACTGTTAATGAACATACAATAATTGCTACATCTGCTTCTGTCTTTTATTCCTTCTAACAATGTCTTGGTTCTCCTTCATGATCTCTCTGTGTGCAGTCACACATATTGGGGTGGGGTGGGGTGGGGCATCTGTGCCTGCACAGAGTAGCATTTCAGAAGCTTCTATAGCTCAGAAGAGCCTGGAGCCCTGCCTCTGAGCAGGGAAACCCCGTGCCATGGCGTTACAGTAGCCACTTACATATTGCCAAAAAAAGAGGAAATACATCCCCCCGCCACACACACACACAAAGAGGACATCAATTTGCATAATATTTGCATGTGCAAATGAATATGTATTGGTGCAAATTTAGAAATAGTAACTTTACTTTAAATAGAAATACAATGCATCTCACCGTAGTGGAGAAGATTGGCTAGGGCTCAATATTCACATAGCAGTTATACCGTTATCATACTGAAATAATAACTATTGGTGCACATGACACCAATGGGCACCAATAGTTGTCACTGCAGTAACGTTATAACTGCTATGTGTAGATTCAACCTAGGTGACTTGTGCGCCTGTTCAGGCTGCTGTCCAGGTGCCACTGATGGGCAACTTCAAGGCCCCTGCTGCTCTCCCTCCATATGGTTCTTTGATATTAAACCAGAATTGGACTGGACCCCTCTTCAAATAGAGGACACCTTCAAATAGAGGACTGTCCTCTGCCAGCTCTCAAAAATAGAGGACTGCCCAAGACACCTTGCTACCCTTCATGACATGCTAAAGGGCACAGTCATAAGAACGTAAGAAAAGCCCTGCTGGATTAGACCAAGGGTCCATCTAGTCCTGCATTTTGTTCACACAGTGGTCAACCAGCTGTCAACCAGGAACCCACAAGAAGGACATAAGTGCAACAGCACCCTCCCACCCAGGTTCCCAGCACCCGGTGCACACAGGCATACTGCCTCTGATACTGCAGGTAGCATAGAGGCATAGGGACTAGTAGCCATTGATCGCCTTCTCTTCCAGGGACTAGGGCTAGAAAGGCCTTTGCCTGAGAGCTTGAGAGAGCCATTGCTGGTCAGAGTGCACAATACTGGACTAGGGCGGCCAGTGTTCTGCATTAATAAAAGGCAACCCCCTCAATGTTTACTATTATTCCTATTTCCAGTCTGGGGAGTTATACGAGATGTCCAGGACCAGGCAAGCAGGGCAGTAGTTAAGCGTGGGAATGTAACACTCTAGGCACTGGAACAAACTGGTTCCCGATACTGCTGTCTTCCAACACATTACTAAGTATGTTTACTGAGAAGTTAAGTCCCAATCAGTTTAATTAATTAATTTAAAATATTTATATACTGCCCCTCATTAACGAATTCCAGGGTGGTGCACAGAGTTCATTAAATGAAGACCCAAAATAAAGAACAAAGAATTTCACAAAGCTAGACATTAACATCAGCAAATGCTTAGTTAAACAACTAAGGGTGCAATCCTGTGTATGTGTAGACAGGAAAAAGTCCTACAACTCCCAGTATGGCAGGTTGGAGAATGCTGGGAGATGTAGGACTTTTTCCTGTCTAAATATGCATAAGGTTGCGCCCTAAGTTTTAAAAAGGTGCCAAAATCCCATCAGGGATTGGCACCTATCATACGACAGGGTGAGGAGAAAGAATTGCAAAGCTGGGGATCCACACCCAAAAGGCCCTCCCCTAGTTGCTACCAAATGGACATGTGCAGGCCATGGAAAAACCAGGAGGCCCTAATCTATAGATCTCAATGGATAGGTAAGTCAATATAGGAGGAGGCACTCCCTCAGGTAACCTGGTCTTAAGCTGTTTATTATTTATTTATGAGGCACCCTATAGCCAAAGCTCTTGGGGAGACATACATAATAAAAGCAAAAACAATGCAATCAATGATAAAAACCAATAATAAAACATATTAAAAAGTATTACTTTGAAAGCAGCAACAAAAATTCAGCATTTAAAAGAGATAAAGCTAAAAACAGAGAAGATGATTTTAAAAAGCAGCAGTACATATATGAAAAATAAAGCAAGTAGCAGTTTAAAAAGCTTAGGAGAATAAAAAAAGGTCTTTGCCTGTTGCTGAAAAGTCAACAAAGTAGGCATCAAGCAGATCTCTCGGGGGGGGACGGACTTTCACAATTTGGGGGCTACTGCAGAAAAGGCCCACTCATGAGTAGCCACCCACCAAATCTCATTGCGTGTGGGAACTCAGATTATGATGACGATCTCAGGACCTCCGATGATGTTCTCATGGCACAGGCAGAAACATATGGGGTGGCCCTTTAGATACTGCGGCCCCAAGCCATTAAGAACTTTGTAGGTTAACACCATCACCTTGAACTGGGCCCGGAAATAAACTGGGAGCCAGTGAAGATGGTACAGTATTGGCATAATATGGTCATAATGCCCAGTTCCAGTCAGTACCCTAGCTGCCATATTTTGTACTAACTGACGTTTCTGGACTGTCTTCAGGGGCAGCCCCACATACAATGTGTTGCAGTAATCCAACCAGGAAGTCACCTGAAGCTAGGCTGTCACTGCTTAGGGCCTTACTTTTTAGTGAGTGTGCTTAGGACTACAACTCATGTTTAAAAATGGAAGGAATGCAGAGAGGCATTCCTTTAACCATATTGGCACAGAAGGAAACCCAATGTATGGAAAAGGGAATAGCCTGCACAGCTTCCTGAATCAGCGTGTCAGATATATTTATATTCTAAGTTGCCGAGGATCTGTTTAAATCACGCCACTGAAACTCAATACACGTATAAACTATGAACACCATTGATTAATGTGTACTGTGAGTATTCACACTGTCATGATTAATTCCTCTGAAGTTCTGTCCCAGAATGCACGTACCAGAGTGCAAAGCTGCGGAGAGATTCCCTTGAAGCAGAGGGGATATCTCCACAAGTTCAGGATATCATAAATTTTGGTAACATTTGAAATATGACAATGGAATAGTACAATGTATTTGTGTGTCTGCATAGCTTATATTTAAATATGAAAGTGCACACAACTGTATAATTTATGTGAGCATGTTAGAAACTAACTCAGTATTTATAGATAATTGCCAATAGGGCAGGTAAAATGAATATTATGCCTTTGTTTTGACCCTTCTTTGGGGGTAAGCAGTTCAAGGCAATCATTCTAACTCATTTCCCATGAGCAAAAAGAGAACATTGGAGTAATATGTGTAGGGAAATTGATTCATTCACATCTTTACAGTTTGAGGAGGCATGAAGAGGTTGAGCTGGGGAATGTAGCTAGTGCTACCTCTAGCTTGAATTACTACAGGTCTCTAGTTTCAGAGCTCCACAGCGGCTTTTTGTTTCCAGCATCCAAGATAGACATATACCCCCACCCTGTTGTCCCCGCCACAAAAATCTAAACTTTCACAGACTGAGTCTCACACCTGCAGATCTTATATTTTATTTCGATGAAACTCTGCCCATTTTATGGTATTATGGACGGTTCCTTGCCAAAACAAAACGGACAGTTAATTAAGTTGCATTCTTCTTATTATTAGTTGCCCTCCTCAAGAGCTTCAGATTCTATGAAGAAGTGAAGTGCTGTTCCCTTTCATGCTATTCCTAGCAGAACCAGTATGATCCCAACAACTACAATCACTTACACTGCTTCACATTGGACATCTTGTTAAGCATGAGACAATGCGAGTTCATTGTGCTGATTGCTGCAGATCAGCAGTAGGTAACCTGGTGCCCTCCAGATATTTTGAACTGCAACTCCCATCATTCCTGTCCATTGGCCATGCTGACTGGGACTGATGGGACTTGTAGTCCAGAACATCTGGAGGTTGCCAGGTCGCTTACCCCTGCTGTAGATCAGGGGTAAATAACCCCGCTTTAGTTTTTTTAAAAATGTGGAGGGAAAAAGATGTTCATTGTGGCTACAGAGTTTCAAAAGAGTCAAAATCAGCTTGTTTGCAAATTAATTTTGACCCTTTTAACCCTCAGTAGCCGCTACGGGGCAACAAAAGGGTCAAAGTGGTGAAAATGGCCCCTGGACCTCCCGCAGTTGCCCACCTTTGCTGTAGATGAAGATATTTGTGTCATCATCAGATTTCACATTTAAATATTTTCATCCTCTGCTACTGACCCAAATATGTTTTATCTATTGCGATCAGTACAATGAACTTGCATTGTGTCATCCCAAACAAGACATGCACACATACACTACACACACACACTTACACTAATAAACAAAAGTGACAAGGGATAACCTGCTGAGCCCTACTCGTTCTTAAACCACAGGGAAATGCTGCTTGTTCCAGCATTCCTGTACTTGTTCCAGCAAACACTGTCAAAGGAGAACCACATTAATAACAGCAAAGATAAAAGGGATAAAGAACAGTGGGGAGGCAGTGGGAATGAATGAAACTTTGTGGACATTGAACAGCCCAAACTTGGCAAACACATCATCTCAGCAAAACGTTACAACTGGGCTTCTGGAACACAAGGAAGTGGAAGAGCAATACAGGACTAATGACAGCTTTACATATGCAGCAACCGGGAAGAGGAAGCATGCCTGACTCATGTGTCTGCTTCTCTTACTCCCATTATAACATGCAAAGAGGAAATACATGCATGCCTATTCACAGATGCAGGACAAGTTCAGACAAAGTCATGGGAGATATCATGACATTCCTCTTTCACATTTTTATGCCACAACCGCCAAAAAGGCTGTGGGAAGGCCAGACTAGATGGGATGCTATTCAGGCAATTAGCAATTGCATTATAGATTAAAGGGGCACAAGAATGCCTCTTTAGTTAAGGCGAGTCACAAAAAAGCCCAACAGCTCCACCATTATAAGCTTCAAAATTCTACTGTTTAAAAAAAATGATACCTGTCGCATGAATTATTTGAAACTTCGCATCTATGGTAACTGATGAGGTCTACAATTGTGGAAAATTTCAAACCCATCTGATGAAAATTGGCACAGGTACAGCTCGTTTAAAAATGCTGAAAACTGACACATTTGTCATTTTTTCTCCAAGCTGTAGCTCAGGATATCATATATTTCTTTCAAATTTTGGTGAAAAGTATTGATGTATGTTATTTGGGCTTGTTGAGGAGGTGTGCCTTGCACTGGTTTGCTTGAATTCTGAGCAGTAGTTCAAAAGTTATTATGTTTTTCTCTGCCCCATGAAAGCCTATGGCAGCAACTGCAGTAAAGTTATGTCGGGCTTGCTCTGTTTCACCCTGAAGCTAGAATGCTGCCATCACTCCAGTGTTTTCATATAAACTCTATTACAGAGGGCTTCTGTGTGCCATGCCTATTACTTTACTTATGGAATGTGACCTCACAAGGTGAGACTACACAATATTACACAGATTGGGACACTAGCATTGGGGGAGGAAGACTTTAAGTCTTTGCACACACACCCAACTGTGGTCCTAAAATGGATCAGTCCTCCCCTTATGAAACTTCTAGCCTTACTGCTAGAAGAGGGGTCCCTCTCATTGTTTAATCCATCCTGCCAGCTACTGATGTAAGCAACAAACTGGCCTGGCTCAACTCACAGGACGATTCCTCTAGCAATACAGTAAGGCTCAGATGATTCATAAGGCAATACAGGACCATGACAACATGGGGCATCCGTGCTGGTCCCAGGCATGCCATCCTCTCCATCTGGATTTGGGCTTGAAAGAGCAAAGGAAAGTGTGGGTGCACAGAGGGTAAGTTGTAAGCAAGCACAATTTGTGACATTGCACAGCGGCATCATTGATCACAGGGCAAGTCTGTTAAGGCATTAGCCTTAGCTTCCAGTTTCCTGGCTTTGTGGAGCTTGAACTGACATGAGATAGCATCTGGATGAGGACCCAGAGCATGGGGTAGGGTAGGGAACCTTTAACCCTTTGCCCACTGCTGTGTTCCTGATCCAGATTGAGGGCCCCACACCTACTCTTTGCATTGGAAGGAAAGTTCATATTCACATCAGTGGCTCATACATCTTCTTGCTGCTGTTGCATGATAATGCACAGATGTTGGGGAAAGATAGTATGAGGAAAAACTGAGAATAAGACACTCCTGAATTTGCATAGGTAACTTGAATTATGTATAAAAATAACAGAAGGGGTGTGTTTGTGTGTGTCCTTCTGCCAGCACCCTAGTGCCAAGACCGTGAAACCTAGGCATCTGAAACTTGGCATGCATACTAAGGAGACCTAGGGGTGTGCACCTCAGGGTTGTTTTGTTTTTAAAACACATTATTTAATTGGAATTCATTTAAATGTGTCCATGCGGTTGAAGCCTGCCGTAACATCTTTAGCCACTAGGGCAGTTTCCCTAATCTGCACATAGTTTTGCAGTCCACATAGTTTGAAGCCAAGGGAGATTAGTAGGCCGAGGGACAGAGTTATATGCCTCCCCCTCTCCCCTGCTGTGGGGCAGCCCCCCTCAGGGGAATAGAGTGGACAGGCCTCTCCCTTGGGGGGCGATAGGGTTGCACCATGGCAGGGGCCATGGCTGGGGGTCCCAGCAGGCATGGCTTCTCTCAGATAGGGGTGGGGGGGCACAATGTGTTTGCTTGAAGGCGTCACTGTGTCAAATTAAGGGCTACTCCAAGCTGTCCATCGGCTAGTAACCTATACAGAACTGAATTTGAGAAGGAAAGAAACACAGTACTTTAAAGATATTAGTTACCTTAATGATTATTGAGCTGATTTTGTGATCTAATTTGATCACAGATGCATCTCAGCTGAATTCAGAAGGAAATTAATTATTATGAGGAAACACTCAAGGGCACCTCTGCAGCAACATACATAGCTACTGCTCTATATGAGCAGCCCACCCATCAAAGTGATCAGAACTGTCAGCTACGGGGGGAATAGCTTGTAGGGGAGCAGAGGCTGCCTGAACTGAGCACTCCCCCCCGCCCACAACAGTACTGCATGATCTTAAGTCCCATTATGTTCAATGGGGCTTTTCCCCAGGCAAGTTTCCATAGGATATTGCAGCCCTACAAGACAACTCCCCCACTTATGCTATACCAGGGGTAAGCAATGTGGTGCCCTCCAGATGTTTGGACTACAGGTCTCATCAACCCCAGCCAAGTCAGCCAATAGTCAGGGATTATAAGAGGTGTAGTCCAAAACATCTGGAGGGCACCGTTATATATGTGTTACATAATGCATATGAAATGACAAAATCTGAAGTACATCTGCTCATTTAAATTTTATTTTCTTCCATAAGAGACTCATGTAATCTAATTACCTGTATTCAGGCTTTTGGGTTGGATGATCTGAAAAGGATTTTCTTCATTCTTAATCATTTATTTTGGAGACTGGAATATGTATACCACTAAATATTTGCTGATCTTGTCTGTTTGCCATCTTGAGTTCCCTCTCTGGGAAATAGGCTGGCTACTAACAAAATAAAATACATTCATCTGTGAGAAAACTTCACAAAATGAATTGTTGAATAAATAGCCAAATCGCAGAAGGACCAAAGGATTCTGTATTTATTGGACAAAAGTTATGCATCTTGTTGGTTATAATAAACATCCTGCTTTTAAGGTCCTATTCACTACATATGCCATTTGTTGGTATATGGCATTCTCAAAGAGAAAACTTTTTTATTGACTTCCTCTGTAGCACCTAGTACCAACCAGTTGTTTTGCATGGCAAGAGTTGATCATACCATCACTATGGTGGATTTTAGAACAACAGAACAGGACATTGACTGTTTTAAAGAATAAAGGATAAAAGAATCAGATGGTAGCTCCACAGTATTCTTTAGTTTCAAGACAACCTTTTCCTAGAGGCTAAATTCTGCTGTCCTCTGGGCCAGTTTCTACAGTTAGTTTCATCTCCACATTATTTGATCGATTGATTGATTGATTTTCTGTCCTGCCTTTCAAGGCAGCTTACATAAAAAATACAATATAATACAATTATATCAGGGCTTCTTCTAGAAACATAGAATCAGTTGGAAGGTTTCTTGGAGGTCATCTAGTCCACCCCCTACTCTGTGCAAAATCTGAAATGCAACTGTAGCATCCCTGAGAGATGTTCATCCAGCTTCTGCTTACATATCTCTAGTGAAGGAGAGTCCATCACCTCCCAAGTCAAACTGGCCCATTGTCAAACAGCTCGTATGATTAGGAAGTTTCTTCTAATGTTTAGCTGAAATCTGCTTCTCTGCAATTTCCACCACTGGTTCTGGTCCTACCCTCTGGAGCAACAGAAAACTAGTTTGCTCCATCCCTTCAAATATCTGAAGACAGCTATCAAGTCTCCCCTTAATCTTCTCTTCTCCAGGCTAAACATACCCAGCTCTTTCTATTCCTCTGACACATTGCATGTCTGCGGTAGCTTATCCTTGTCTGCACAACCCAGTTCTCATGAGGTCATCGTGACTTTCATCCCATCATGCTCCTCCAACTTCTGGCAATTGAATGAATAGCAGGATGTTCCAGGCCTGTCTAAGTGCTCCTTATTCCCTTTCAGGATCCAGGCCTTTTCACTGGTCAAGAGCAAAAAGGGAGAGGAGCCAGGAGCATCAGCTGTGCCTCACGGGACTCTTCAAGTTTCCCAAGGAATATATTCATTCAGATAATGTTTTATGTGAACCTGGATCTCATATGGACCAGGAACCAGAATATTTTTCAGTTCAAGAAATCACATAATTCCCCCACTCACCCCAGAACTATCCATTGAGAACCTAGTTCATATGAGTCATTCTCCCCATGAATGCATCCCAGAGAAACACTGTGGAGAGATTCAATTATAAATCAAAGCAGAGGTCTACTGAGATCCATAAAAATAACTGCATAATTACAAAAGAATTACAAACCCTTGAATGTGTAAAAGAAACATTAAATTAAGGTGGTGAGTGAGATACAACTGGTGATATAAAACACAAAGTTTAACTAGGTACAAGTGAGGACAGATAAGGTACGACTGGTTTTATAAAGCTAAAACTTATATCAGGCCATGCAAGCATGGAAAACCACTGAGCTTTGCATACATTTTACTTTATTGTGTATTGTTTTGATTGAGTGATTGATTGTACCACAGGATTGTGAATCCTTTAATGTAGGACTGGTTTCCCTTTGCTAGTGATATGATATCCCACAACAGATTATACTCAGAGCTGCTTCTCTGCATGGAAAGAAATAGTGTGAAGCCCATGTACAGATCATCACATGTGATGACAACATATGCATGTATTTGCTCATGGACATACAGGCTGAGAAACCATGGCCAAATTTGGTCTTCCAGCTCTTGTGCAATCATTCCATGGGATAATCTGTGTAAATTATTTCCTATGATGAATGCTTCCCATGTAGGAAAAAATGTAATGTATGAATTGATCCTCAGGCTACTTAGAGACGGACCCACTGAAGTCACAGAGTGCAGCTTTTCTGCATTACTGATCTGTCAAGAAGGACTTTGTAAAGACTCACCTTCCACTTTCCTTTCATTCCATAACCCCAGCCTGGCATTTTAGATGTTGAGTAAAGATTTCAGGACAGGGCCTTCAGTTATTAATAGCTATCATGTGTGGGAGGAAAGATTTTGCTACTGAGGTGGTCAACCAATGCTCCAGGCTTCCTGGAACAATACTGGTGGGTGTTGATCTATGTTCTTTTCAGTGGAAGTTGTGATTAAGGGGTGTCTGTTTTTACATATATAAAGGCTGATCCGTTTCTAAATAGGAATTGTTGCCATAAATAGATGGAAGAGTATCTGCTGATAGGACTTAGTGCTTCAACCAGCAGCACTGTTTTTTTGTTTTTGTTTTTCTTGCATAGTTGTTATAATTATTTATGTAGTATTTGTAATAGTCAGGGTTCTTCCCACATTGTTGGTTGAGTTCTACAGGAACCAACCATTAGCATAGGAAGCTGCCATCCAGACCTGTCCTTTGCTGAATTATTTTGAAAATGTTGACATATCTACCGAAATCTGAGAAACCACTGCCTGATACTGAATCCTCTGTCCTAGGGCCCAGTGTCCTTTCAAGCAGAGGCAGTTCCACAGAAATTGGAGCCATCAGTTACACTTCTTGCCTAAATTAGGATTATTCAGGGGAGGATGGATGAAACAAGGCACATGAGAGCCAACTCTGCTCTCGGCTGCCAGATTTAGCCTTCTCTGGAAGGATTTATTACATCATTTCTCAGGCCCTGCTATGAATCAAGCTGCCATACCTCCTCCCTGTCTTCAAAACAAGACACACCATTGGTGTGCCAATGGTGAAAAAGACCGGCCAACCTGTGGGTGACGTATTCTCCTTTGTCTCCGTAGCCTCTAGTGCCTGCAATCTGCCCCCCGCTCTATTCAAGATCAAAGGGAGCAAGAATAAACATCTCCATCTCTCTCCCCAGCCCCAACATATTCCATCTAATAGAACTGGTATTTTTATTGTGGAGAGGAGCAATTTGTAAAGAAGAAATGAAAATCTACAGCATGTCAGCTCGTACAGGCTAATGATGTTTATACAGACATACCACACTGATGGAATAGACCCAACATTCCCTTCACTGTGCAAGACGGGAAGGGGAAAAAAATGAAAGACAGAGAGGAGTGACCCACGCCTCCCTTCCCCCTGCCTCTTTCCTGCTCAGCAACCTGTACTTGACCCTCCCGAGCCTGGCTCTGCTCAGACTCCATCCCGCCCAGCCGGAGCCAGAGCACTGATACCAGGCAGCTGATGTTCTCCCTCATCCAAAACACACACTCCTTGAAAATACACACCCACTGCATACTTGGAGGAGAGGAGAAGGGAGGGGGGGGACCCACCTTTTTGCTTGCAACCTCTGGGCATTCTCACTTGCCTTTGGAACCAATGACCGAAGATGTATTCAAGTGCCACTGGTGCGCTTTGCCAAACGACACAAGTGTCAAGAGGAAAGTGGTCCACTTCAAGGTGGAAATAGTTTGGATGCCTGGGAGAGGGGAAAGTGTTTGGCTAGAATGTTCAAGCCGGCTGACTTCAGTCAAGGGCCAGGACTGTACTGAAGCATCAGGCGCATAAAGATGGTCTGATGCTCGAAGAATGCCTGGCTCCTGCTGGAGTTGCTGGTACACAGTGCCACTGGAAATCATGACACTTATGTCATTGCCTTCATAAGAATAAAGAAAAATGAATCAGCTTACGGGTGTGACAGAGGATTTGAAAGGGTGTTGAGCGATGACCAATGCACATTTGGTGATCTTGTATGAACAGCATGAGATAAATGTGAGCAGATCTCTGTCAGGCTACAGGGGCTTTGTCACTGTCACACAGTCATATTTCAAGGGCTAGAGATAAAGGAAATACTCAACTATGATCCACATATGGCATGAAGGGTTACAGACCTGTCCAATTCAGATGTACTTCACATACGTGCAGGCTAACAAAAAGAAAAATGAAATTAATAAGTGGTGTAATCTCCTTACTAATATATTGATCTATTTATTTATCTACACATGTTTTAGTGTATTGGTTTAGTACAACATAGAGTATTATAATAAAACAATAAAACATAATAATATAATATCCCCTCCATGGCAGATTTAGACGATCTTGTGAAATATAATTTAGTAGAAGCTCATTTACATTGTACAGCCCTTACAAATCACTCTTCGCAAATATATCCACTTATCGTAGAAATCCTAGCTCATTTTACTCTGTCTCGAATTTCTCCAGCACCCCTAATCTTTGTCTATTTCTGGTCCATGTCAGTTTTGCATATATTCAACCATACGTCCATTCCACTTAATGTCTACTTTGCATCGGTCTGCAATTAAAAATAAATAAATAAGAGGCATGAAAATTCTCATTTCTTTTCATACGCACTTTCCTCTAACATGATGCAATGTCTGCAAATTATCATAGGGGCTACCAGACCCCTGATCATAGTTTGGAGGAGCCTCCCATAGGATGTCATAGGTTGGTCTCGATGGTCTTATAGGCCCCTTCCAACCCTACTATTGTATGATCTTGCCTGAAAGCAAATATGCAGTTGCACCTTCTGATATACTCCATTTATAGGGTTGCTATTGTTGTTGTTGTTTTATTTGCTGCATCTCTAAGACCAGCAGAGGGAGCACAGGTTATCTTAAGACATTAACAACCTGTATTCCCAGAGCGAACATGAGACTGTGGGTACTACAGATGTAGTAATAAGGCCATAAAAATAAGCACTGAGCTGAGAGGACCAAATACAAAGGAACAAAATATTGGTTCGTCTCATTTGCCTCTATCTAGCCTGCGGGTTTTTTTCCTTCCCTTGCTACAGTATCGTAGGGTTATATTTCGGGGAATACAATTCTGGAGTGCTCTCCACAGAATTGTCAAAGGAATAAAGAATGTCAATCATATTTAAAATGAGCTAGATCTGTTTATGCAGGACATAGTACAATGTGTCTCGGTCTAATGCCTCAGTAATGAGGTAATGGGGTATTGTGTGGAAGGCACACTAAGGCCAATTCATACATTGCAATTAGCTGCTTGTCTCCACATTGGACAGTGCACACCAGGGGTCTGCCTCTATCAGCAATGTAGCATGTGAAGAAAGAACTCACACAACATCACAGTGGCCACCCAAACAATGTGACTGTGCATATGTAATGTGGATATCTGACATATCTAGTCCAGACAGAATATGGACATTGTGGTCATTCTAGTATAATCTTCACCCTTGGGACTCTTCTTCCCTCCAAAAAGAGGAGGAAATCGATGTCAGTGTGGTCCATGCTCAGGAATGCTGGGAGCTGAAGTCCAAAACACCCGGAGACCTACTTTCTGCCCACCCCTGATCTAGACAACACAAAATACATTAAGGGAAAAGAGTTATCTAAAAAAGAGGACAGGTGGCCACTCCATGTAGCTCACTTGCTTATGCTTTTTAACATGTAATTTGTTAAGCATTTCCCTTATATTAGGAGTGGGCAACTTGTGCCCCCCTTCCCGCTGATGTATAACTCGCATGATCCCTCACTATTAGCTAGGCTAACTGGGACTGATGGGAGTTGTAGGCCAAACCATCTGGAGGGCCACAAGTTGCATAACCCCGCCTTAAACCAAAGGTACAGAATGTATCACATACAACTCACTATAATCCAATGTGTGTGTGTATATTCCATGTATATTCATGGAGGGTACTGCCTCAGTGGGACTAGCCTTCAGGTTTATTCCGGCCTTAAAATTCTGATTTTGTAATGCGCACACACATACGTGCGCGCACACATACGCGCGCACACACACGAGAGAGAGAGAGTGAGAGTGGTTTTTAATTCTTCACTTGCTGCATCTTACAGTATTTGCCCCCTTTAACCTTTATGCTTTTAAACATTAGTTTCTTTGGTGCCAGCTTCAGGTGAAAAAGCAAAGAGATGTTTTTCTGGGGGAATAATTTTAATGGAACACCTGATATGTTTAAAGGGCTTTTGGCTGACATTCGGGAAAGCTGTGCATAGATAGTACAGTTTCACATCGGATTAAAGATGTCCTCCCCAGGGGAGAGGGAAACCTGCCATCTGGCTTCTACAACTGGATTCCAGTGCAGAGTGGCTTGAGAGATTGGACTTATTCTGCCAACCTCCCCAAAGACAAATCTTTGGGGAAGAGAGAATTATTATTTGGATTTTACCATATAGTTATGCATTGCAATTAAACAAAACACATCCATTTTCCCTACTGAAGCTAGACACTTTTCCAAAAGTCATAATAGGCGGCATGAGTATTAATTAGTGGAATTTAAAGGTCTCTATCAAGGCTGACACTATACCAAATGTTACCAAGTCCGTGAACCATGATGTTAATCAGTTAATTAACCAGTGCAAAGAAATACTACATTGAGGTGTTTCATTTATTTATTTAAAACATTTATAATAGGCTGGACAATGTCCCTTAGGTTGAGGGGCATGTTGGATATGGGGTGGATGCCTGGGTAACTTACTTTCCCATCCACAAACATGGACTCTCAGAGCAACCAAAAGCCATTAAAAAAAATTCCTCACCAGAAATGATCACTTGCAAACAGCCATCAACAGGCCAATAAAGAAGTATGAAAAAAAAATGAAGTAATCAAGGAGTAAAACAGTAGCCAAGCTAATCAGCAAAAACAACTACAGAGCCAGGATGTGCAAGGACTATCACGTGGAAATAATAGCATCTTGTCCTAGTACCTAAAAACAAAGAGGGAGGGAGCCAGTTGGGTACTCTGAGTAGAGAACTCCGTATCATAGGCCCAACACTCAAGTAGGCCCTGTCTAGTGTGCTGACTTGCTACACATCAGATTAGCAGTAGTACACAGAGCCGGGACTCAGCTGAAGATCTCAGCCAGGGGTGTTGAACCTCTTTCAGCCTGAGGACTGAATTAGATTTCGGAGAAGCTCTCAGGGGCTGTGCTCCAGTGGTGAGCAGGGGGAAGGCAAAAGGGAGCAGGGCCAAAGATACCAGCATATTTTTGATTAAACTCTTGCTGTCAGTAACTAAATGTTAGGAGAGGCAGTTCAGCCTTTCAGAATGGGAAAAACACACAAAAGCCAGGAAACCACCAAACCGTTGGAGATCAGAGGAAATGGGATGGAGGCAGGGAAGGGGGCACAGCCACCTGGGGAACTCTGGAGGGCCAGATGGGGAGCCCAGGCAGGCCAGATCTGGCCCACAATCTGAGGTTTGACACCCCTGATCTATGTGTTCAAGGAGGTTCATATGGTAGGAAGTAGACCTTGAGCTATCCAAATCCCAAACAATTTATAGATTTAAAAGTCAAAGCCAGCATTTTGCATTGGGCGAGAGACCAATTGGAAGATGATGGAGCTTATGCAATATTGGTGACCTTCTCATATTGACTTGAAGAGCTGCCTGCACCCATATCAGCCTGGCCACATTTTAAGATCAGCAAGACAGGCCCTCATCATTTGCCCACCTGTGAGAGCAGTTAAGTGGGCTTCCACACGAGAGAGGGCCTGCATATGTCCATGCACACACACGTGTCATGGAGGTGGGAAAGGATACAGAGTTCTGATACAGACTGTGGCCGCATCCACATGGGGGATTTACTCTGGGGCTCTTGTGCCTCACAGACATTCATGGCACATGATGTTTCTCCCTCTCTGTAGCAACTGTGGGCTTTCATGCCATGTAACGGATTTTGTGCCAGATTTTCTTGTCGCACCAGCTTCAGTGCAGTTTGGGAGTCTGTGTTACCTCAGCTAGTGATACTAGGTGCCACACCAGCTGGGGAGAGAAGTGCTAATAGGAGGAAGGGAAAGTTGCATCATCTGCGCCTACCCAGAGGAGCACACATGTTCATAAAAGGGTTATTGACTTTAAAAGCTGCTTCGTTTTTCCCCAAATGAGCCTTTAGCATGTTGCCTTGGGATGACTGTTGTTCTTTTGAAATCTCCACTTTTGCCCTGAGAAATCTCTACTTCTGCCCATTAATCATGTCTACTCAGAAGAAATTCCCATTGGCTTCTACTGCACTTTCTCAGCAAGGAGTGGAAAGAGGGGTGGAGAAGCCTATTGTTTAAATCTGTGCTTATCTGGAAGGGTTAATGACTTCTTTTTTTAAGGAAGCTTGTTGATGCCACAAGACTCCACCCACAGGTGCCCGAACTTAATGCCATTTCTCATGCAGCCTGCCATGCAAAAGTGGTTCTTTTTGTTGTTGCTTTTTGTATATCCAGTTTTAATTGGCTGCATGTGCCATGGGAGGAGCAAATCCAATTTGATGCATATGCAGCTTTAAACTGAATCGTGTTGGAAAGCATCTCCATGTAGACTGCCCCTATGAGAATCCTTCTGTGCACGGTTACTGCGCCCCTAGACTGGATAGAGCCCAAAGTCTTTAGGCATTTTGGATTGACCCAAAAACAACATTAGGGACAATTTTCATAAGAAAGTTTGCATGGGGATCCCTACGGAGATCCTTCTGCAAGCAGGCTCAGAACAGATGGTAAATTATGGGTTTCCTGTCTAGTAAAATAAACCACCGCACCTCCATGAACAAATTTCCCTGAAATAGCAGATTTATATATGACACATAAATAGCAAAGCATGTCCTGAATGGAAGCTCTGATGGCAGCTTTTGCTACAGCATCCTTTTGCCCCTGTCAAAGGAATGTTATCTTGAGATTGTCAATACGTCTTCCAGGGTAGGAGCGAGTATCTCCCTGGAGATCAGACGAAACCCAAAGGAGCAGAACAAGCGGCACAGCACATCTCCAAAGTTGCAAGATACTTTCCTTAAAAAATTTCCGCATGTTCTGTTTCATCATGAAGTGTTGAAAGCTGGAAAGGGTGGGGAGGGAACTAATTGAACCAATTAACACGTTTTGATAAGGGCAATCCATAGAGCAGGTATGTAAAGTTCCATTTTATTTTCCATCAAGATTTAGGTGGCTGGCTGTCAGGCAAATGCCTGTGTGTGTCAGAACTCAAGTTAGAGCATTGGCTGATGAAAGGCAGGAGGTTTATATTAAGTCATGGTTCATTTTCCACTGGTGCTGATGGTCTGTCCATCCTACCCCAGGATACTTTTTGAGAAGCCAGAAACAATTAAATGCACAGGCAAGCTTGGAAAGCATAATCTGAACACCAAGACAGGGCCCTTCTGTAAAAGGAAAGTGGCATGTGAAAGAATATTTCTTATCAAAAGCAAAAACCAGGCAATAAATAACATCTTCAGACTGGCTTCTGATCTTGGAAACCATGAAACAAATGCAGAATAACTCCACTAAGATCAGCCAAGTTGCATTAGGGTGCAATAGAAGTAAAGTAATTCAGCCTGCCATTGGTAAATGTTTGCTATAAAACATTTAGATAAGAAGAAATTTAATGCTACGAGAGAGAGAGAGAGTTACAATTGCCCTGTACAGCCTGCATTTTTTTTTTTTTTTGTCCTGGAGAAACTTGGCTCCATTTGAAAACATTCCCTAATGCTCAGGGTTCCCAAGCCTTCTCACAGTGAGCTTTACTCGTTCGGGAAAATAAAACTATTCCATCCAACGCAAGTGAGACAAAGTTGAAGCAAAGACAAAAAAGGGCCATGTCCTTTGTTATGATTCATTGCAGTTTCAACTTGAAGTAACTTGAAGTAGGGAAGAGTGGGAAGATGTGGTTAAGCAGGGTGTGGCATCATCAGGGATTATATTCCTGATCATGTCTACACCATCTTTGTGTGGGATGTTCATGGGATGTCCACATCTGTGAGTATCAGGATGGTGTTTTCTGAGAGATTCTGGATGGTTCTGAATGCTGTAAGAAAGTTTGTGGCATTGCACAAGTATCTTGCGTTATTCTGTACGATGTGGATACAGTTAGTGAGCGAGAGGCGGCCTGTGGCAAACCGTTTGTGGGATCGGTTCCAGCTTCTTCCTTCTGATGAAGTGGACAAGGTGTTTTCATCTGTAAGGCCGACCACCTGCTTACTTGATCCCTGCCCATCTTGGCTCATTATGGGCTGCAGAGAGAGGCTGGGTGAGGGGATCAGGGTGGTGGTGAACACCTTCCTTGAGGAGGGAGTGATGCCATCAGCCCTCAAGGAGGCAGTGATAAGACCGCTCTTTAAAAAGCCCTCCTTGGATCCCCAAGTCCTGAACAACTTTTGCCCAGTTTTGAATCTGCCATTTTGGTGCAAGGTGATTAAGCAGGTGGTGGCGATGCAGTTGAAGGCACACTCGGAAGAAGACGATTATCTAGATCCATTTCAATCGGGCTTCAGGCCTGGGCATGGGACAGAAACGGCCTTGGTCACCTTGGTGGATGATATGAGGAGGGCTTTGGATAGGGGTGAATGCTCCTTCCTTGTTCTCCTCGACCTCTCAGTGGCTTTTGATACCATTGAACACGGTATCCTCCTGGACTGCCTGGAGGGGTTGGGCATTGGAGGCACCATATTACAGTGGTTCCGGTCCTCCCTCTCCAGCAGATACCAGAGGGTAGCACTGGGAGAGGAGGTTTCAGACTGGTGGCCACTCACTTGTGGGGTGCCACAGGGTTCCATCCTCTCCCTGATGCTATTTAACATCTATGTGAAGCCGCTGGGGGCTACCATCAGGAGGTTTGGGGTGCGGTGTCATCAATATGTGGATGACACGTAGCTCTACCTCTTGTTCAAATCTTCACCAAGGTTGGCTGTAGAATCCCTGTCCAAATGTCTGGAGACAGTGAGTGGCTGGATGGGGAGGAATAAGCTGAAGCGGAACCCTGACAAGACCGAGGTACTTTTGGTGGGAGACAAGAGGAGGTTGGGGAATGTCGACCTGGTGTTGAATGGGGTATGGCTACCCTTGAAAGACCAGGTCCGCAGCCTGGGGGTCATTTTAGATTCCCAGCTGTCCATGGAGGCTCAGCGGACAGCGCTGTACCAACTCCATCTGATATACCAGCTGCACCCCTACCTTCCCAACCATCTGCTCCCATCGGTAGTAAATGCCCTGGTCGCCTCTTGTCTAGACTATTGTAATGTGCTCTATGTGGGGTTGCCCTTGAAGATAGTTCAGAAGCTGCAACTGGTGCAGAACGTGGTGGCTCATCTGATTAAAGGCAGCCGCCGGCGTGATCACATCACTCTGGTGCTGAAGGAGTTTTCTGGGCCAAATCAAAGGTGTTCATTTTGACCTTTAAAACCCTATACGGTTCCGGCCCAGCCTATCTCAAGGAGTGCCTCCAGCAACACCAGGCAGGCCACTCATCAAGATCAGCCTCAGATGGCCTTCTATCTGTCCCATCAGCCAGGACAGCTAGGCTGGTGAGGATGAGGGAGAGAGCCTTCTCTGTGGTGGTCCCCACCCTGTGGAACTCCCTCCCTAGGGAACTCCACCATGCCCCCTCTTTAATGAACTTCTGCCATGAATTAAAAACGTGGTTGTTCAGGCATGCATTTGGGGTGGGTTAGGGTATTTTTAGAAATACGATCTTTTAATGTGGAATTCTATTGTTTTAAACTGTTGTATTATTGTACATTGCCCAGAGTGGCCAGGTGACCGGCCAGATGGGTGATTAAGAAATTTAATAAATAAATAAATAAATCTTGAATAACGGTGCTTCAAGATAGAGGGCTCCTAGCACTACAAATCAAAAGGCATTGTGCACCTCTTCTATCTTTTCTTCCTTAATGTTTTTTTTCCCCCCCTGGTAAGAAAGAAAATGGAAAAAATGGTGGGGAAACATGGCGGGGTGGGTTACAAATGGAAGATGATGGCATCTGGACCCCCATAAAGTTCTGTGTTTGATGCATGGTGATTACAAAATAAAAGCCTCATCTGGAATCACCCTTAGTGCTAAAGATAGAAACCAGAACTTTAATTAATGAATTATATTTAGATAGTTTTTCTATTACAAAATCCTCAGTGCAAGTGTCTTTTTCAAGTATTGAAAGAAATATGGGGTAACTTATGGTTTGATAAACAAACTTATTGCTGGGACATTTTAAAATACTTCTTTTCATTCCCTGTTATAGTAACAGGCCAGATGATCAGAATAACCTCCAAAAATAAGCAAATGTGCCCTTAAGACTATACAATCCTTCACATGTATGCTCGGAAGTAAGACCCACTGAGTTCAATGGGACTTACACCTAGGTGAGTTTCCATAGGATGTTAACTTAGTCTAACCAATTAAAATTTGCCCTTGCCTATAAGATTGGGCCTCAATGATTAATCAGTGACAGCTTCAGTTGATTAGTCTACAAATTAAACCAATCAAAACATATTTGTTCCCTAAAATTTACACAACACCTGCTGGAAACTCCCCACATAATTTACATCTTTAAAATAATCTTCACAGTTCAAAAAGCTACCCACCTACCCTGCAATTAAGAAAAATCAACATTTAAAGATTTGGTACTCAAATCTTACATGTCTCAAAATGTTATGTTTGGATTTAGTGAAAAGTATTGTTACATAACTTCCGGGGCACGTGGAGGGCTGCAGGGGGGAGAAGAGCAAGGGGAAGTCCTGCCATGTGAGTAGAATGTTGGATTTAAGCTATAAGAAATAGTGGGATATAAGATGGAAGGAACGCAAGACTGAGGGAAGTCAAGATTGACAGGCCGTGCTTCACTTCTTATATCTCTGTTCTATTTCCTCCTCTCTTTGCCATTGGTTCCCACCTAACAAGTGTTGCTAGTTGTATGTACAGCTCTTAGAACTGGTCCCCTTGAGCAGATGATGACATTATTGCCCTTTAGACCATCACTTTCCTTTCTCCCTTTCCTAAAACAAAGCATGTAGCAAGTACAGAAGCTTCTACCCAGGTTCAGTTCACATAGCTAACTGACAGTCTTTGACAAATAGGTTGAGTTTCTCAGCAAGGTCTGCAATCTGGTATTGATTTACTATCTTTTTCCCCGGCTCTGCCAAATTATTATTTTATTGTAGAGGAAAAATAGGGAGACACACATTCTTGTAAAAGGTTGGCAGGCAGCCCTTATAAGCAGGACGCTGTGCCCTTCGGCTGCTTCTCCCACTGGGACTGCTATAGTGTGAGGATTCCCTTGCTGGGACACAACTGGATGCTGTACGCTAATGGAGGCTTTCATTTTGCGGTAGATGACTAGACCAGGATATTTAGAAGCACCTCAAACCAGCATCTGTGTGCATGCTTGCATGCTTGCTTGCCTATTTACTCAGACATTAGGGATGCTTCTGAAATATTCCCCACCAGAATTATTCCCAGATTTTTTTAAGTTCTGAATTGCTCGGTCATGTTTCTAAAGTAGGATGGCCATGTGTTCTCTTTTACAGAGGACAGTCCTCTATTTGAAGGGCTGTCCAAGCCCAGTATAAGGACAAAGAACCATCCGAAGGAAGAACAGCGCCTTGAAGTTGCCCATTCACAGCACCTGGACAGCAAGCTGAGCAAGCCACACAGGTAATCCCTACAGAGTCTTCCACATGATGGTGAGATGTCCTGTATTTCTATTTAAATTATAATAATTTGTGTCTATACATATAAATTAGCATATGCAAATGTTCTGCAAAGCAGTGTCCTCTTTTTTTGTTGATACTTATCCTCTCTTTTGGTGATTCACAAGTTGCCACCCTTTGAATGGAACCATGCAATAGGAATCTTCCATTATACTGGCTATCCAAGGTGCTTCACACCTAGAGGTCCAAATGGTTCTGATTGAAACTTGGAGCGGATTCATTCCCCCCCCCACTGACATTGGAGCCACCAGCCTCCACTGAATGGATTCCATTGTCAATCTGCTCTTAATGTTAAGAGGCTTCTCTTAGAGTTCAGCCAAAACCTACTGTCCTGTAGCTTAGGTGTATTAGATCTAGTCCAGCCCTCTGGGGCAGCAGAGAACATATCTTTGCCCTCTTCTATAAAGTAGCTCTTCAGGCACTTGAAAAAACCTATAGACCTGGTTCACACATGATAGCAGCAAATCGTAGGCTAATTAATTAACCCATGATTTGTGAGGATGCATGTCATGTACCATTTCCAATTTGCATAAACAACCTTCAAATGCCCCGTTCGTAGGTTGTTAGCATGACGTCGGAAGACTCTGCATTATTTATGGGTGAAACAACCCAGAGTTAACTTACGATTTGTTGTTAGGTTCACTCTAGGTTATCTAACCCATAAACTAATCTCACACTAACAACCTACAAATAGGGCATTTGTAAGTTGTTTAGGCAAGCTCCAAATGGCTTGAACATGGCGTGCTTCCCAGCAAATCATGGGTTAATTAATTTGCTGTTGTGACATGCAGACTGGCCCTTATGTCCCAGCTTAATGTGACTGTAGAAATGGTTGCATCAATATTATTTGTGTATGGTATTTTACCCATGTGCAGGGGTGCATGCGTGCATCAGTAAAACACTGCAGAAAAAGAAACTCAAGGCAACCATGCAAACAATCACATCAAGATTGTTTTTTGGTAGAGTTTTATCAAAGTGAATATACACATATGAAATGTGTATACGTTGGGGAAGGGGGGTTGGAATCTAAATGAACTGAAGAAAAATGAAAACTTTAACCAATTGTGCATGCTCTAATTTTGAAATTTATGTTACAAATTCTCCTATGTAAATTAGAAGTGAAACAGAGGGCAGAGAAACAATTAAGAAACAACATGGGGGGAAATTATCTTATCTTTAATTATTATACATACACATACATATATGCAGCCCTTCTGTGTTTTTCCATCGCTTCTTCCATTTTCCCCCACAAAACAATGTGTAAGGAGGAAAAGACAGAATAGATGCACAAACTTTTAGACTTTTGATTGGTAGTGCTAGGAGCTGTCCGTCCAGAATCACCTGTGGTGACACATTTATAGGCTTTTCTACACAAGGCATTTATCATACACTTGTCATTCCCTACTCACAGTTGTTTATGGGTTCTTTAGACGATGTTGTGGCTCTCCAATTTAGCTTCTCTAACTAGCACTTTGGGTGAATTTTTTTAGAACAGGGAAAATGCGGCATTTAATTATGAAAGAGAAAAAAGCACGATTTCGTCTTGTGTATCGGTGCTATTCTTCTATACCACAGTGCCACCTAGAGCTTATGTAATGGAAAAGCAGGAAAGGAAATGCTCCTTGTGTAGTGCTCAGATCTCAATTCTGTGACAAAATCTAAAGTAGATACAGCGGATTAACAGACTCGTGTAGAAAAGCTCTATGTCGAGCAAAGGAGCAGGTGGAATAAAAAATAAAGTCAAGCTTTTATGTGTGGTTTACAGGGCAGATGATGTCAATAGAAAAAGAGAATAGACAAGGAGAGGAAGAGTGGGGAGGAAAGATGGTCCTTCTTTCCTTTTTAAGATAATGGGTTACTTTGATTGCTTTTGAAATTATACCTTTTTGTTTTTGCAACCCATCCATCATGACCAAAATGCTTTGCCCTGATCCAAAGAAAATTAGTAACGTTTAAGCCCCACTGATTTGACTACCTTTCTCTGGATTAGTGCATTGTACTCAAAGATCAGTATCATCGCTTTAATTGGAATGTTTCGAAGGAAGTGTCTTTAGGATTGCAGCATTCATGAAGAGGTACAGAGTTTCCACTTAGTCTAAATCAGATGCTTAACAGTTAAAACAGAGCCGGGACAATGCATCTCTGACCATGCTGCCCCCAAACAAAACAAAACAAAAAAGAGCCTTTTGACTTCAGACCTTGTGCTAACTCCAAATCCATGTCTGTTTATGTTTTCTTTGTCTTGAACAAAAATTGGCCCCATTGTGTGGGAGCAACACCATGAAAGAAAAACAAAATAAGTCCACAGAGAGAAAAATGGATATTGTGGGAGCTAAGGAAATGGACATTCTTAAGCAATTCCATTTTCTGATGATGTCAGAGTTAAAGTGTATATATATATATATATATATATATCTTTGGACTTGCAATCTGGACCCAGCACAGTCAGTTGTTAAAAGAAGAAATGCAAACAACTGTGCTTGCCATCTCCAGGCCCCCAGAAATTAGAGCCAACTCCAGTTGGAGAATACACTCAAGATGTCTTCAGGGAAGCAGGCGTCTGTGTCCAAGGAGCTAGGAGGAAGGCAGGGAAATGTGGTACTTAGGATATGTGAAATGCAGCGTCTCCTTCTGAAGCGCTCTGAGATATGCAAGAACAGAAAAGCAAAGAAGAGAGACCTCCTCTCTCTGCCACAGTAGTCTAAGGGCCTACCCCCCATCAAGCACTTTTCTTGGCTGGTAAAAAAAGATCCAGGTGAAGAGGGTTAAATAAATGTTTATGATGTGATAAGGTGCTTGTTTATTCAATGAATGACAGACGATTGGCTCCGAAAACAGGACTAGAAGAATAGTACAAAGGAGCTGGCGCTCCTTTCACTGGTGATGTGATTTCCTTCTACGATTTTGCTCCAGTCTGCTCTGGAAGCTGGAAAAAAAAGATGATTTCCCCCCTCCCCTTAAGACAAAACAGAGTAACAAGCAGATAATCAGGAGAGTGGGTTTTCCCAGGAGCTGAGCATGAATTAGGATGGGGTGGGGAGGAAGAGATGGAATATATTGTAGATAGGCGTAGGGCAATGGATCCAGGACTCCTGCCGTCTCAAAACAACTCCTGTTTTGCAACCAACTCCTGGCCCTGACCAATTATTCCACATTTTTTGGAATTATTATTTTTTCCTATACTTAGAAGTCCCACTAATTATAGACATTGTAGGAGTCCTGGCTAAAACATTTCTTCTAAAGCTCTCACAAAGACAGTGAAACACAGGTTTGGCAGAACGTGCTGACTCTTAAACTGCCTACAGTTCTGTATATACGCAGTTGTCGTTGTGGAGCAACAGGAAGAATTTCTCCCTTACTGCCACTGTGGCACACGCGAGCCCTGATCTAGTATTGGCAAAGATTGCACAGATGAAAAGGGAAAGCCTCACTGTGGGGGCCTATTTGTTCTGTTTTCTAATTCCTGGGCAGCTGTTTCCCCATGTCCCATACAAGTCAATGACATGGAGAAATTGACTAGACCTGGATCGCTCTCAACCAGCTGGGTTTAATCTTCTAGGTTTCAGGCTACAGGCTGTCAGTACCATCAGCCAGGCAACTATTTCCTGTAGAGATAAGGCCGACGTTTCACATTATTAGTGCTATCACACGCTGTCCTGTCACAATACAGCAAGGAGGGGTGTGAGCGTATTTCACGTCATCCAGGACTGCACTTGACAATTTGACTGCAGAGCTTGAGCTACTGTCATCGGTACCATGCAAAGAAGGTTCTGACATGCTGATATCGTGGGCCTGGTGTGCCACCAGAAGCAAAGCACTGTAGATCATGCTGAATTGCACAGTCCTTTGAAAAGTGTGTGATAGGAGAACATAATAAGGCAACAACTAGGTTATGGCAAAAATTAGATAACAATCCCCATTATCCTGGGATTAAACCACACATTTGGGTTTGGTATGTTTTAATTCAGTATTAATGCTGTTTCCAATTCAAACTGCCACTAAGCATTTTTAATTAGCCTTATTGCATCCTTCCCCCTCCAAAAATTAAATAGGCTAACAATCCATGCCAGAAAACATTTCCTTTCCTTTCTATGAAATAGAGGAATTTTAAAAAGGGAAATAGCTCTTACAAACAAAACATGCAAAGGGTTAGATTCAGCTTTGCTTTACTGCTTATTGGAAATATCTTTAAATGGAAAGACAGAATTATTAAAAATTTTGTTTATTTTGAGGAGGCCATGGCGGCTGGACAATCAGATAACTTTATTTAAATTAGGTACTGTATTTTTGCATAAGAGTCTATCTCTTATAAAATACAAATCAATATCTGGTAGATTCTCATTATTCCAGATGTAAAGCTTGTGGGAGATAGAGAATGGCAGAGATGTTCTTTCTCATCCAGTGCTCTGATCACAATGTAGAAGCTGATGTTCTACGCATGTTCCTATGCTATGTTGGCATAGGAACATCTACATTCCTTTCAGTAAAGAAACCCTTTGAGGGAAGGACCATAGGTCAGTAGTAGAGCACCTATTTTGTATGCCAAAGGTTCCAGGTTCAATCTCCAGGTAGGGGTGGGAAAAAAACTCTGTATGAAACTCGAGGAAACTGCTGCCAGTCGGTGTTATAGACAATACTAAGCTTAGTGAACCAGCAGACAGATCTGATACACAGCATCTTCCTATGTTCCTAAGCAAATCTGCTTACACATCTTTTGCACAATTTTCTCTTTCCACTGAAACGAATTGATAAGCCTGCAGACACAAGAACCCAGCATGATCACCAGTGTACATACAGGGATCTGAATCATGGTGCGTATGTGGATTTCTGCACACTCACACAGAACCTGAGGAAATACAAACTTAGATCAAAGCTCTGTGGATTTACTCTAGTGTCCCAGATCTGAACATTCCTTAAACATCATGAAGATTTTTTGTTTTTGTCATTCCAGCTTTCAAAATCACTGTCTCTTAGAAGATACTTGCAACCCAGTTTAGGCTCAAGCAATGCAAACACAAAGATCAGTCATGAGGGTGGATGCAGCCATTGCTGGAGAGCAGATTAATGTTCAAAGGCTGAGTCAAAGGAAAGAAGAAAGAAGAGATAAGGGGAAACAACATTATACCAAGGAGAGCTATTAAAATTAATGATAGTCTGCTGATCCAAATCCAAACAGAGAGTTCTTTAAAGCACTGTTGAGGGAAGGCTGAACAATACACCCAGACCTTGTAATGGAAAGGGAGAAAGGACTTCAGATCACATACATGTAATGCTGAATGGTGCTGAATACCTCAATTGTTTTGGTTTACATGTTCTATTCCACCACATTGCTATAATGCAGGAATGACTGGGTTTCAAAAAAAGAATATGTACACATTCCAGCTGAGCTATTTAAAATCCTAAAAGATGATGCTGTTAAAGTGCTGCATTCAATATGCCAACAAATTTGGAACACTCAACAATGGCCGCAAGACTGGAAAAGGTCAGTTTACATTCTAATTCCAAAGAAGGGCAACACCAAAGAGTGTTCAAACTACCGCACAATTGCACTGATTTCACATGCCAGCAAGGTGATGCTCAAAATCCTACAAGCTAGGCTTCAGCAGTATGCGAACCGAGAACTACCGGAAGTACAAGCTGGGTTTCGCAGAGGCAGAGGAACTACAGATCAAATCGCCAACGTTCGCTGGATCATGGAGAAAGCAAGAGAATTCCAGAAAAATGTCTATTTCTGCTTCATTGACTACGCTAAAGCCTTTGATTGTGTGGATCACAACAAAATGTGGCAAATTCTGAAAGTGATGGGAGTACCAGACCACCTTACCTGTCTCCTGAGAAACCTGTACGAGGGTCAAGAAGCAACAGTAAGAACCAGACATGGAACAACTGATTGGTTCAAAATTGGGAAAGGAGTACGACAAGGCTGCATATTGTCACCCTGCTTATTTAACTTATATGCAGAGTACATCATGAGAAACGCCGGGTTGGATGAATCAGAGGTCGGAATTAAGATTGCCGGGAGAATTATCAACAACCTCAGATATGCAGACGATACCACCCTAATGGCAGAAAGCGAAGAGGATCTCAAGAGCCTCTTGTTGAGGGTGAAAGAGGAGAGTGCAAAAGCTGGTTTGAAACTCAACATTAAAAAAATGAAGATCATGGCATCTGGCCCCATCACTTCCTGGCATATAGAAGGGGAAGAAATGGAAGCAGTGACAGATTTTACTTTCTTGGGCTCCAAGATCACCGCAGACGGTGACTGTAGCCATGAAATTAAAAGACGCTTGCTCCTGGGGAGGAAAGCTATGGCAAACCTAGACAGCATAGTAAGAAGCAGAGACATCACCTTGCCCACAAAGGTCCGTCTAATCAAAGCTATGGTTTTCCCAGTAGTAATGTATGGCTGTGACAGCTGGACTATAAGGAAGGCTGAGCGCCGAAGAATCGATGCTTTCGAACTGTGGTGCTGGAGAAGACTCTTACGAGTCCCCTGGACTGCAAGGAGGTCAAATCAGTCCATCCTAAAGGAAATCAACCCTGAGTGCTCATTGGAAGGACAGATACTGAAGCTGAAGCTCCAATATTTTGGCCACCTAATGCGAAGAGAAAACTCTCTGGGAAAGACCCTGATGCTGGGAAAGACTGAAGGCAAAAGGAGAAGGGGACGACAGAGGATGAGATGGCTAGATAGCATCACGGATGCAATGAATATGAACTTGAGCACGCTCCGGGAGAGTGCGCAGGACAGGAAGGCCTGGTGTGCTATGGTCCATGGGGTCACGAAGAGTCAGACACGACTGAACGACTGAACAACAACAACACATGCATGGAGTTTTTGAAAGGTCACACATGAATGTATTTAACATTCTTACATGACCCCTTGAACCCACCTCCTATGTCTGTGCCCTACTAGAGAAAGGGATTGATAAGAACTTTTAAAGAAAACTTTCTCTGGCATGTTGGTACAAACTCTGTTTCTTCATGACCCACCACAATCAGAATTTGAAATCCAAGGATCAGATACCTACTGGGCAGTCGGTTTTATTACTCCAAAGTTTTATTACTCCTGCTGAGAATATGATATCAAACATGGAAGCATAAATACTCTTAGGGTTGGATCCAGATTTAAGCTGGATCAGCTTCACTGATGGAAATGTACTTCTCCACCCCCTCCTTCCCATGGCAGCACCTCCAGCCCCCTGAAAATGCTACACAAGGAGTCAGAAGACCCTGCTGAATGGGGGGAGCTGTGGTGTGGTGTGGGGACCCCCAAAACCTAGGTGAATGGATCTTTTGCAAGTGGAGCCCATCCTCTCGGGGCAGGTCCCTTCCTTTTGTAGAAGGCAGATCCTTGATCCAACCTTTAGGCTGCAATCCTATACATACTTACCTGGGAGTAAGTCCCATTGAAGTGCGGTTTACTTCTGAGTAGACATGCATAGGATTACACTGTTAAAGGATCAATTTAAATGTGCTGACCCTGATATGAAGATCACAAAAAAGCCCTTGCCTGTTTGGCCATTCCACACAGACGTCGTAACACTTGAATGGCTCTTAGCATATGCACCCTATACAAATATAACCACTGCTGTCTGAACTGTAATGATGAAAAATGTTGTAGCATCAACTAACAACATTTTTATGGCATAAACTTTCATAGACTAGAGTCCATTTCATCAGACAGAATGAAGTCCACAAAAGCTCATGTCATAATAAGGTACTAGATGACTGTTGTTTTTGCTGCTTTCTTGTTTTTGCCATAGACGTGCAGATCACACATGCAAATGGGGCATACACACTGAGAGCCTTTTAAATATTTTGGCTGGTTCAAGGAGCACCAGTAGGTAGGTGCTTTCCAGTGACCCCCACATGATGTCATTTTTAAATCAATGCAGACTAATTCCAGACTGAATGTCAATACTGTTAATAAAAACTTCCTTGCATTCTATCTCTCACATCCCAGTTTGTTTTACCAAGCAAGAATACTGTTCTTCCTGTACTGTGGCTATTCTAGGTGATGTTCCTGCAGTAATGCTTTTTATATGAAGAATGGGATTAAGTTGCCTTGAAGGAGTAACAGAAACTGTTATTCTGATTCTGCTCCAAATATATTGATATCGACAAATGGCAAGAATGCTGGCCACCCTGATACATTTGCTAGTACATATGATGTACAAGGGGCACCAAGCAATCCACTGTTTCAGTCCTAATGTCCTTCTCACACTCATTAGCCATAGCCAACTGTCCCACACTATCTTCTTTTTCTAACATGTTTCACAATTTCATATATATATATATATATATATATATATTTCGCAACCAAGAGTGACCTTCACATCACTCTGACACATCCCCTTGTCACCCACTAGCAAATCTTCACAACATTTCTTTATCATCCCTCCCCCTATATAAAAACTAGCTATGGTGCAGAGAAGTACAGAGAGAGCTTCCTCCAAGCACTCAGAGCCAAAGCGAGCTAGGGCAAAAACATCCATTGGGATTGACCTGTAGACTGCAATGTCATTTAAAGTCGATCCTGATGGTTCTTGCCCCTTGCCTCCAGGGCAATACATGGCAGGCGATCATGAGGATACAGACCAGTAGCAAAACCAAATCTGTGTTGGCCCCACTCTGAAGTGTACTGGCTTTTCAGTCTTCAGTACTCGCTACCAACTAGAACATGAGTTTATTTGGAAGGATCAATAAAATAATCAACAGCTGGCAACCATAAACACAAGCCATCTATGAAAAATAGAAGTTTCAAAGACCTTTGTGATTGCAGGATGAAGACCTTGTTTTTTTTTAAAAAAAGAACTTCACTCACATGAAGTCTGTACTGAAGGAAGAATTAGGAGATCTTTGTACATAATACAAAGATCTATTTGGAAAGCCGTATTTCCTTCATCTCCTACAGCGTTTAAAGCAACACCCTTCCTCTCCCACGGTTTCTCTCCTACACCCCTTTCTGTGGTTCTTCCTCTGCCTGTCATGTCTATCTATCTTGAAATTAAAAACGAATCATGGGCAATGTAGTGTAATACTGCTAATATGCACACAATGCCCCAGGGTGGAAAATCTTAATCTTTTGACACTTCTTGATCTTTGCCGCTGCTGGTTTTTTTGTTTTTTTTTAAGCAGGTCACAGGGAAAGGGAAGGAATGACCTCTTTGAACTACTTCCTCTGATTGTTCCTCTGCATGAGGTCAACATTCACATATATTTTACCGTACATGCAGCTAATGAAGAGAAATCGTCCAAATGTTTTGTTTGTAGAACTGCATACTGCAGCACGATCATAGCACTGTACAGTTTTCGACATTGTGATATTCTAACAGCATTGAATGCGCTGGCTCCAATATCATATTGATATGGCTTTATTGATTTTTTCAAGGTCATTATAGATTTCCATGCAGCCCTCCCAATGCAAGAAGTCTAATGTTACATTCAGAAAAACCTTGTGCATAACAAGATATAGCTTCGGCTATTGAGTGGTAAATAAATAAATAAATAAATAAATAAATAAATAAATAACAATGAACTACCCATTTCAAGGGAAAAGCAACTTAAATAATGCAAATGTCATTTGGAAAAAGCAGCCCCCCACTCACCGGTGTTCCCACAGAAGATTAATTTACTTCAGTTAGGCTTTCTAGTAGTCCTCAGTAGAATTTCCCCCCAAGAAGCAATTGACTGTGGTTTCAAGGAAAGAATCCGATGGCATTTTCACAGGAAAGTTAAAGATCTCACAAGTCTTTGATGAAGTCACCAGCACTCCAGTTGATTTGCATCCATGCCCCGCATTCACAAATGAGGCTTCTTCTCCTGTACAAAAATGTCCATGCAGCCTTCCAAGAAGAGGACACTGCTTCTAATCCAGAAAGTGCATGATAAAATTCTATTGTAATAGTGAAAGAAGGACTAAACACCTGATTTTCTTTAAGTCAGTCTTCCCCAACCTGGTGCCTTCCAGATGTATGGACTACAACACTGAGCATCCCCCAGCCAACCATGGGAGTTGTAGTCCAACACATCTGGAGGGCACCAGGCTGGGAAAGACTGACTGGAGTTTATCTGTAATCAGAGTGTGAAGCTTACATTGGCAAATCTACATTCTGGGAAGTCTACGCCAGGGAAACCATTGCATTGCAAGTGATCACAGACCTTCCATAGGAGGCATGGCATATAAGAATATAAGAAGAGCCATGCTGAATCAGACCAAAGACCCATCTAGTCTTGCACTTTAGATTAGTAATTATTAGGGATGTTTCAGAATTTAGTTTGGGGGTTGAAAACCCAACAGGTTTTTCCAGTTCGGCCCTAAAGATTTTGTTCTGTTTCCCCCCGCTGGCGTCAACATGATCTGTAGCGAATCAAGCCAATACATGGATCCTGGGGCTTTTTTTAATGGTGGCAATTTGTGCAATTGCGGGGGGGGGTATCTTGAAATTTGTACAGATGGTGTTGTAATTTTATTTTTAAAAAAATTATTGGCCATCTTGTGTAAGTACACACAATGGCAAGTCCTCCTGTCTGCTACTTAGCCCTGCAGAGGCATATAACCCTCTTGTCAATATCCCTGTAGGTTTCATTATCACTATACATTACTACATTTAGCCCAGCAGAACTTGTGAAAGAACTTGTCAGTTTCCCCTGCTTTCGCACAAATGGCAGAACCTGGGAAAAATCCACAATTTTTCCAGAATTAGAAAAAAAATTCACTGCAGTGCCATTTCCTGGAACAGAAATGCTGTGGAATCCCATCAGGCTTAAACAGAACACGATTCCCAGTGTCACACATCCTTAGTAAATATACATGTTGGACCATTAGTCCATCTAGTTCAATATAGATGGTCTCTATAGTCCATCTAGTCTATTCCAACTGGCAGTAGCTGTCCAAAGTCTCAGGCAGAAATGTTTCCCATCACCTGTTACCTGACCCTTTTAACTAGAGGTGCTCGGGGACTGAACCTGGGACCTTCTCCATGGGCTCCACCACTGAGCTACACAAGGCTGAGAAGAAACGGAGGCTCCTTCTAGAAGGTGGTGTGGTTCCCCACTTCTGTTACATGATATAACTCAAGGGGGCTTGAATGGCTTGTGGGCTTGCAAGCGAATGTCAGGTAGCTAGGCTGAGATGGCCTTCACTAAGGGCAGCCTGACACCCCTCTTTGGCTCTAGATTGAATTCCTGAGGCCGAGGAGGCCAGGTCTATTTGAATGCACAGCAGGACACACCCTGGCACTTCCTTCTTAAAAGTCACTCCGACAGAAAAGCAAAATCTTGCAAAATGTTTCTATGGAATGAGCAGGAATATTTGTGATGAAGAGGAACCACATGCAGTAGTCCATTCAAACGCAATTCACGCCATAGGTGTTTAAAAAAAAAATCAGCTGTAGAACACTTTATTATCAAACAGTATTCTAATGACTCTAAAACTGCTCTTAGATATTTGTGAAATGTTGTCTGCTGATGCCTTTTTAGAAGAAAGCTTCTGCCTCCTGCCCCCCCCCCAAGTCATCTCCAAATAGCCTGTTAAAACAAAGTTCGTCCTAATGTATATGTGTCTATATGTTGGCTGATTGGTCTTCTTCTCATGTCCACATATTTCCTTCATACACAGCAAAATTTGTCAGAACTGGGACTTGTCTGTGGAGATGTTTTACACAGTAGATCCATTAGAATCCTTCTTATCCCAGCATCTCTGGCTCTGCTTTGATCAGAGACATCCTCTGGAAGAAATCTAAACACAAGAGTGATCAGGCTACCCAGGCTCTTTCATTAATCATGTCAGGCACTTTTAAAGCCCTAGGAATCCATGAGTTAGCTCAGTATTTAAACATCTAAACATGAGCCAAGAATGTCATTCAGCCAATCCTTGTTTACTGGGAATCACCCCCTCCATTCAGCTATTTGTATGGTTTCACTGGGTTCACACAATACAAGAAGCCATGGTGGGTTGTGGGCCATGTTTGTTTCAGAGCAGCGTGATGTGTTGACTGAATCCATCAGGGTGACTGGTTTCAGCATGGTTTGTTAACCATGCACAGCACAAGCCACCCCGAGAACCCATGGCTTGTTGTTGGGTTGTTCAGAGTGGCTTGTGGCATCTGAACCTGGCATCTGTGGCTTCAGCATGGTTTGCTCAGAAGGATCACAGAGTCGCCTGGCAAGAGTGGTGAAAAGCCTGACCGCTCCTCATGAACTCTCTTGGTGAACTCTTTGCTGGCAACAGCATCTGCTGCTGCTACCTTCCCTTCTCCTCCCTCGTCAGTCCCCCCCCCCTTACTCCTCCAGTTTGGTGACCAGCTTTTTCCTCTTGCGAGCTGACATGTTCCCCTTCCTAGGAGAGCTATGTGCATATGCGCGATTGACTTATCGCTGCATAAGCATGCGCTGCCCCAACTCGAAACCATGGCAATTCAGGGGGGGGGGGTTAGGCTTCCCCCCTCCTGTTTTCATGCGGAGATTCCCCCCCAGCAAGGGGTGGGGTTAGAAAAGTTTTTAAAGTCTCATTTTTTTTCTGTTTTTAACTCCCACACAGCTGTGAGCGTGGGGATATTGGTATGAAAACAGGAGGGGAGAAAGCTTAAATCCCCCCTCCCCCAATCATCAAGGTCCCAAATTGGGGCAGCATGCGCTTATGCAGAGGTAGGTCAATCACGCATACACACATAACTCTGCTAGGGAAAGGAACGTTGCTCGTCCCCAGCTGCAAGGAGGCTTCTTTTTCTTTTCTTTTTAAAGAATCAAATGGCAGCCAAAAGCTTTCAAAAAAGAAATCACACGCTTGGTGTTCAGAGGCTTTTACTCTTATTGCTCAGAAAAGTATTTGCACGTGTTGGACGGTGGAGAAGGAGGAGGAGGGTGCTTCTCCTGCAGACGCAGCAAAATGGTTAAATAAACACACACGCTTGGTTTAACTCTTTGCAGTCTTTGCAGGTAGCGATCTGACAGATCGAGGGAGGGGGGCCGGAAACACTTCTCTCCAGAACCGGCAGAGGCAAAACGCGCCCAGCACACCAAGCGTGCCAGTAGCAAAAAGGCTGGCTGGCGTAGCTGTGAGGGCTCCTGGGATACTTGCTGGAAGCAGGCAGGAGGACTAAGGGGAAAACAGACCATGGCAAGCACAGAGCGCCTGATTGTCTGTCGGGAGTAATGTGGGAGTGAACGACCAACCCGCCATGGCTTATTTTCAGCATGGCTTATCATGACATGTGAAATGGCCCTAACTGTTCTTCTACTGAAATGCTTGCATCACAGAAGTGGGGCTCCTGTACTCCACCACATGCCTTATGTCATATATTCATAGTCATGTTGTTGTTGTTTGCTTGTTTATATAGTACCATTTGTGTGCATGGTTCTTTATGAAGTACAAGAGGATGGGGCCTTGCCCCAAGGAGCTTACAGTCTAAAATTTGACATGGGAAAGAACAGAGGAAGGGGAAAGGAGTGCAGGCTGGGTTCAACGGGGAAGCAATATACAGTTGTTTTAATTGCACGTACTTAGGTTTAGTTACAGGCTGAGCGACAGCGGAGGATGGGAACTATGGCCAACTGAGTCTTGTACCAGGAAGGATGAGGAACCATTTTGTTTTGATGGCCATAAATAAGGTTTTAGCAAAAACGATTGGGAATGTCCAGAGCTGAACAAAGTATTCCCATCAGATATGAATTTCCCTGTTATGTGGTGGGTGGCTATGTGAGACAAGGCCTTTGCGGTGGTGATGCCTACCTCAGCGGAATTCCTGCCTGGCTCCTTCGTGAACGGAGTTCAGATAGCAAGTTAAGTCCCTGCTATTTCAGAGGGCTTTTGGAGCAGCAGACAACTAGTGGTTATCTCTATGTCCTTATGCAGCTCAGTGGTTTTATTTCTGCTGGTGCTATGATTGTATCATTGTGTTATAACCCTTTTCTATGTTCCATTTTAATATTGCTATTAAGCTGCCCACAGGCCTTTTGGATGGAAAGGTAAACTATAAGTATTTAAATAATAAAGAAATAAAAACCCCTTTTCCCACCACCCAATATATCTTGGCGTATGTTGGCACATCCGTCACTGCCTGTTCCCCACTTTCACACCCAGTTCTTTGGGCCCATCGGTCAACCTTAAGGATTGCATGTTTTGTCTGGTATGTGTTCCTTCTGCATGAGTTGTCACCTACTGTCGGCTTGATGGAAATCCCCACCTAAACCACAGCCTCATTCCTCCACCCCCACTTCATGCATTCATTCATTCCTGGGCTTTTATGCTTGTTTCTCAAAAATGTAGACCATGAGGGAAAATGTACACTTTGCCCTATTGCATGGTTTATTTCAGCTGAGGTAGGAGACTGAGGTAACTTCAATAGGCAATGACTCCATAATAGAAACGGGGCCAGTCCTCCAATAGGGACATTGCAAAACATTATTGCATGTGTAGGAGCTCCTGGGGAGTAAGAAGATGCATGTATAAGGAGCATCTTCCCCCTCTTTGATAATTAGCCCTCTTCCGGTATTCTACTGTGTGTAGAAGCAATATGCAAGAAGGGAGAGCAAGGAAGAGCATACTAGCTCCCATCCCACATAGTGCACCTGTGATACATATTGCGAGATAGTGATCCATAAAACCAAACGGATCGCTATTTGGCAATATAAGCTGCAGGCACAGCAAGGAGATGATCCCAATTGGGACCACTGCAGCGGGAGGTGAAAGGTTAAAGGGCCCCCAACCCCCACTCCATACTAGGGTCCCAACTGAGATTGGGGTTCTGTGCTTACTCTAGAGTAAAAAGAAGAAAATGAAGTAGCTGTTAGCTATGTCTGTAAAGGAACGTGCACTGTAGTCACATTTTCCAGGGTTCTAAGTTGCGCAGGAATCCATGAGTACAGAGGGCTCCTTGCTGTTGATGTTTGCCTCTAACTCGTGGAGAACAACCAAGACCATGACAGAGGGAGACGGTGCTAGCACACTCATTCCCACTCTCACCCCGTCCCCATCGCTCGTGTGTTGCTTCTACAAACAAGTAGAAGACCTGCATTTTGTCAGAGGGCTAAACTAGAGCTGATGTGAATTGCATGGATGGAATTAATCTACATATGAGAACATAAGAACAGCCATGCCATGCTGGATTAGACCTAGGGTCCATTTAGTCCAGCATTCTGTTCATATAGTGGCCAACTAGCTGCCTGTGGGAAACCCATAAGTAGGACATGAGTGCACTAGCATCCTCCCACTCATGTTACCCAGCAACTGGTGTACATAGGCATACTGCCTCTGACACTGGAGGTAGCATATAGCCATCAGGACTAGTAGCCATTGATAGCCTTATCCTCCATTAATTTGTCTAATCCCCTTGTAAAGTCATCCAGATTGGTGGTCACCATGACATCTTGTGGTAGAGAATTCTATAGTTTAACTATGTGCTGTGTGAAGAGGTACTTCCTTTTACCTGTCTGGAATCTCCCACCAGTCAGCTTCATAGGATGACCCTGGGTTCTAGTGTTATGAAAGGGAGAAAAAAAGTCTCCCTATCCACATTCTCCACACCATGTGCACCTCTATCATGTCTCCCCTTATTCGCCTTTTTTCTAAGCTAAACAGTCCCAGATGTTGTAACCTTTCCTCACAGGGAAATTGCTCCAGCCCCTTGATCATTTTAGTTGCGCTTTTCTGCACTGTCTCCAACTCTACAATATCCTTTTTTTTAGGTGTGGTGGTGATCAGAACTGTACACAGTATTCCAAGTGTGGTTGCACCATAGATTTGTACAACAGCATTAAGATATTGACTGTTTTATTTTCAATTCCTTTCCTAATTATGCCTAAAATGCCTAATTTGCCTTTTTTCACAGCAGCCACACTCTGGGTTGACATTTTCATTGAGCTGTCCACCACAACCCCAAGATTTCTTTCTTTGTCAGTCACCACTAGTTCAGATCCCATCAGCCTATAGGTGAAGTTGGGATTTTTTTGCCCCAAGGTGCATCACTTTACACTTGCTTACAGCAATCCCTTCTTGTTGTAATCTTTTTTGTTGTGCAAATAGAAGCTACTGGGAAGTCTGAGCAGCCTTGGGGGAGGCTGGAGAGGGGGAGTTTAACCAGTGGAGGCTGGTGGCTCCGATGTCAGTGGGGAAAGGAATCTGT
The DNA here is from genome assembly GCF_057233095.1 of Heloderma suspectum. Taxonomy (NCBI): domain Eukaryota; kingdom Metazoa; phylum Chordata; class Lepidosauria; order Squamata; family Helodermatidae; genus Heloderma; species Heloderma suspectum. Next base: position 79,258,852 of record NC_139461.1, on the reverse strand, counting down.
TTCAGGTTTCAGTCAGAACCCTAAAGGAACTATCCAAGGTGTGAAGCACCTCCACCAAATTTAACTCTTGCTCTCCCTATCACAGTCCCAATAAAAATCTCCTTTCTCTGAAACTACTATTTGCAATCCAAGGGCAGCTCCCATTGGTGCCAAGGCAAGTTTTCCTTGAAATGCAAATCAGCTCTTGAGAAAGGCAAATTTTCTAGTGTGAGATCCCTAAATATATATTCATGTGAATCATTACAATTAGTTCCTTTTTTGTGTCTGCAGCTGTATGCACACTGGGGACAGCCATACATTTCAAAACAAAACCAAACCAGATGTTGATGTATAAAGAGAATATGCAACTCCACCCAAAAATCATGAAAATTCGGTGAGAAATTGCATTGGTATGAACTGGGGCAGAGTGATGTCAGACTGAAGCTCCCAACTGCAAACAAAATTTATATGACTTGTGTGACATTCAGGCAACTACAGTCACACACACTCCAACTGTCCCTATTTACTGTCTCTGATAAATCACTGTCCCTATTTTGTCTCAGTTTCAGAGGCTGAGGTATGGATGGCTTTTTAAAATGTTGGTAGCGTGCACATACGGGCACAGGAGCAAGCAGCTTACTGAAGTTCCTTTTGGGGGCTCAAATGAAAACTGCATAACTCTTTCAGCCAATGCTCACTCAGGGATTCCATGGCTCCAGGTGACAGTTGATGAAGATTTCAAAGGGGTTCAAAAATATTTTCCCTCCCCACATTGAAAAATTGGTGAAATTCACCCTATATGCAGCTGAAACGAAGTGAGTTGTTTCTGATTAGCCCCATCATGATCCCTCTAGGACTGAAAGAAGCATGCATAAGGACTCCGAAGCATGCATAAGATTACGCTGTCAGACTTGCTGAGAGTGTGGCAGGCTAAATAGGCATGGAGAACTCTTGTATGAATAATACTTTCCCAACATGCTTGTTGAGCATTATTGCTGATGTTTATATGTCACAGAACAAGTCATGGGTAATATTGAATCATATCAAACATTTGTAGATCCACTCAGGTCCTGGAAATCATTCATTACATATCTGAAAAGGGAAGATATGTGAATTGCCCTCAAAGACAACTTTCTTTTAAAGATGGAAAAGAGGAAGCAAAAGAAAATCAGAAGAAAGAGACTAAAAATTAGAAACTTGTCCAAGCTTGTCATTCTTCCTAATATAGATAGATAGATAGATATGCAAACACACGCACGTGCGAGCGGCGCGCGCGCGCGCGCACACGCACACACACATATATATATATAAGCAAAAACACACTAAAATCCATAAAATATTGTGTCAAGCAGGTCTATAGGTTGGTTTATAAGCTGGTTAAAAATGCAGTTGGGGAAAGGAGCAGATACCTCACTAAAAGCAGGATAAAAATGAAAGCTATCGATTTCTAGCATTTTATGTAGTCTCATGACCTCTATTTTATATATTTTTTTAAAAAAATGTGCAATTAGTGTAATCAAATCTGTGGGAAGAAAAGCAGCCATAGAGTCTCAAAAGGCAGGTTCTGAGAAACTGCAGCCAACTTTGACTGAAGCCGACTGGAGACACGACATTGCAAACAGGCTGGGTTGTGCCAAAGCTGCCTGCCTGTGACAAATGATGTTTCAGCTTAGGCTCCTGTATATTGTATTTTTTCATTCTCTGTGTCTCTCTTTTTCTTGTTCTGTCACTGCAAATGAAAGCATGAGCAATGTGTTTCCTTCTTTTGGTGTGGACATTCAATCCGAATGTCTTGGATAAAAGAAATCAAATTAATCCTTTGGTTTCATGTGCTTCGTATGGTCAGAAAATAAAACAGTGTGATCCATTTTAAGCTAGGAAGTGAAGAATTCCTAAGTGAGGAAACTAGAAATAGATATATATATTCTAGAGCTTTACAATGCAGTCCAGCAAGAGAGATGTGTACAAAGAAGCAGACGTGTAGATTCCTTGCCATTTCTGGATCTGGAAGCAAATGCAGATTAGATGCTGCTTTATATCCAGAGACACATACTGGTTTGGCAATGCAGCTCAAAATGCATGTCTTTTAGTTAGTTAATTAGTTATCTAGTTACATTATTTTTATCCCCCTCCCCTTCAAAACCTTCTCAGGACACATTCCAACTAAGTCCCACTCTACACTGCTTTTTGCAGATGGAGATCTGTATCCCCACCAATTTTGCAATGCAGATAGAAAGCGCCATGCATCTGCTGCCACTGTGGATTGGGGCTATGTTCTATAAAGCCATAATGCCACTCTGTCACATTTCCAGAGCCTGAGTCTAGCAGTTGCAGGTCCAAGGGTTTATGAGTTCCAAGACAGTCAGCACAAACAGGGATCAGGCACAAAGGCAAGGTCTCAATAGTCCAGATCTCAGGCAACAAGGTTCCAAGGCAACACAGCAAAGGGCCAGGCAGGAGGAGGGTCAGAGGTAACAGGCAACACAGCAGACAAGGAGCAGGCAGGCAGAGAGTCAGAGTTCACTCCAGAAGTACTCATGCCAGGAATCAGTCAAGGAAACAGTCCAGAGTGAAGGCAAGGTCCTCCTTGAGAGCAAACCCTGCTACATACAAGTAGACCTTTTCACACAAGGAGGCCTCTGGCTCAGTCTAGCACTCCTTCTGAGTTCCTGTCTTTTCAGGCAGCATCTCTCCCTTGAGGATTTATCCACCTTGGAGGCAGAGTCTTTGTCCTTCACAGGTATTGCCCTCATGGTAGTCACCCCTGAGGGCCCAGGCTCCTCTTGCTTTACTGGCAGATTGCTAGTGGCAGGTGATTCTTGGTACTCCAGCTCTTCCTCCAAGAAGGAATCTTCCAGCAGGTGCAAGACACATTCTTACACTACTACAGGGGTGGGGAACATCAGGCCTAGATGCCAAATTCAGCCCTCCAGAGTTCTCCAGATGACCATGCCCCCTTCCCCTGTCCCCGTCATGTGGTGAGTTGCTCACCCTTTTTTTCCCTTAGTGTTATTTAGATGCTTATTTCTAGGATGTGCTCCCTCAAAACTGCTGGAGTTTTAAATGTTCTTTTTTAAGGGGACAAATGGGGACTTGTCAACCCCCTGAAAACATAAATATTCCTCCTTGCAGCAAGTCTACTTACCCCCTTTGGGGAAGGGCTGTAGCTCAGGAGTGGAACACATGCTTTGTACACAAAAGGTAATTCCTAGCATAAAAACCTAAGAAGAGCCATGCTGGATCAGACCAAGAGTCCACCTAGTCCAGCATTTTGTTCACACAGGGGCCAACCAGCTGCCTGTGGGAGAACCACAAATAAGCAATGAGTGCAACAGCACCCTCCCACTCATGTTCCCCAGAAACTGGCATACAGAGGCATACTGCCTCTGATACTGGGGGTAACACATGGCCACCAGGATTAGTACTCATTGATAGCCTTCTCCTCCATGAATTTGTCTAATCCGCCTTTGAAGCCATCCAAGTTGATGGTCATCACTACATCTTGTGGTAGAGAATTCAATAGTTTATGCGCTGTGTAAAGAGGAACTTCCTTTTACCTGCCTGGAATCTCCCACCAGTCAGCTTCATGGGATGGCCCTGACTTCTAGTATTATGAAAGAGGGAGAAAAATGTCTCCTTGTCCACTTTCTCCACACCATGCATGACTGTAAACAATACTGAGCTGTGGACCAATGGTCTGATTAGGTACAGGGCAGCTTCCTATGTTCCCCATATCCAGTGATGGCACAATGTAAAAAGGCCTGATAGTCCACATGAACTATGTTTACCCCTAAGCGATAGTTGCAGATTTAAAGAACCTAAGAAATAGGACTTTCACTTGATGTGGAACTGTTAGTTACTATAAATGTCATCTGTACAAAGTCACAGAATCATAGAATAGTAGGTTCATAGAACCTTCCTGACAGATGGCTGTCCAACCTTGTCTTGAATGCCTCCAGTGTGAGAGAGCCCACCACCTCCCTAGGTAATTGGTTCCATTGCCATATTGCTCTAACAGTCAGGAAGTTTTTCCTGAAGTTCAGCCGGAATCTGGCTTCCTGTAACTTGAGCCCATTATTTTGTGACCTGCACTCTGGAATGATTGAGAAGAGATCCTGGCCTTCCTCTCTGGGACAACCTTTCAAGTACTTGAAGAGCGCTATCATATCTCCCCTCAGTCATCTCTTCTCAAGGCTAAACATGCCCAGTTCTTTCAGTCTCTCCTCCTAGGGCTTTGGTTCCAGTCCCCTGATCATCTTCCTTGCCCTCCTCTGAACCCTCTCCAGTTTGTCTGCATCCTTCTTAAAGTGTGGTGCCCAGAACTGGACACAGTAGTCAAGATGAGGCCTAACCGGTGCTGAGTAGAGGGGAACTAGTACTTCCTGGGATTTGGAAGCTATACTTCTATTAATGCAGCCCACAATAGCATTTGCCTTTTTTGCAGCCACAAGTCCGACAGAATAAATTACTGTTTAAATGGAAGGATGACTTCAGTAATCAGGAATAAATAATCAGCATAATCAAAACTGATATGGGAGCCAAATCCATAAAATGTAGAAACCTTGTTACTGTAATATCCCTCAAACAGCGCTTCATGATTTTGGTGCTGGATACAATTTGGTCCCTTTGTCCTAGTAATTTAAACAGCAATATTTACTTTGGCTTTCTGCTCTTCAGTGACTTGGCCTAAGCAAAATGCTTTGATGATATGTACGAAAGGAATATAAAGATAGAGTAGGATCTTGCTTTAGTACAACTGTGTACATGAAATTTAATACAGGCCTTTGCCACAGGGACTCTTTAGACGCACTGCGGATAAAATATTTGATACTGTTTTCAAGAAGGGCATTCTTTTCTTTTGACAGTATATTTTAATATGGGCAAGTGAAACAGCAGTCTATAAGAGGAGGCATAATTTATATACTCTGAATATAGGCAGACAAAAGCACTAATGTCACACTCAACAGATTTGAAAAACAAAGGGAGTTTGAAATCAGTTTAAAACGATTAATGGATTTTATTTTGTGTCTTCTTGTGAGGTGCTTTTACATAAAGAAGCTTCCCTGACAAGCATGGGGGTAACTGCAGAAGGTCCACAATATGCTCAGACATTCAGCCGGTGCCATGATCACCATACAGTGGCTTTCCTTAAGAAGAAGATTGGCTAGTGTTGTGGAGTTCCAAACATTCCTGAGATAAAGTACTCAGCACATTTAAGCTACACTCAGATGACACCCTACCAAATGACACTGGAACTGAAAAGGTATCAGCTCACATGGGTGTGTGTGATGCAACTCTTGCTGTGACTGTACCACCCTTGCTGATATTCCCAGTCCATTTGGATCAGCACAGGAACTGACATGCTCCCTGTTTGGATTGGGTATGGCAAACAGCAACTCAATGGGTGATAATCATCCACAAAACCTATCTTCCAGAAGTGTCCTTAGCCATTCTGTAAACAAATATGGAAGCTGCATAGGACCAAGGACCTGCATTGGGCCTCATGGGAATCAAGAACAGCCACAATTCATTCATCTGCAGTCACCAGACCAGCTGTGAAGAGCTGGGGTAATATAGTGGTTATGAATGTGAACTAGGAAGTACCAGGTTCAGATCTTGATCTGATGGTGTTGATGATGGGGCTTATGATGACTGCCAAGCATCCACCCAGTTTAGCATTCACTAATGGCAAATCATATAGCTCTGGAATTTGGCCATCCCAGGTCCAGAATATTTTCACTAATAAAAATAGTCATTCTGATTAAACTAAAGAACTTTTGTATCATTGTTGCAAATCATAGGGCCTTATGCTAATAAATATTAAGCAATGAGTATCCCTATACTAATAAACAAGATATTGCTTCCTGTATTTTATATTCCTTTTGTAAATATCATCAAAGCATTTTCCTGAGGCAGAGTCACTGAAGAGCAGAAAGCCAAAGTAAATACTGCAGTTTAAATTACTATGGTAAGGGGACCCAAACGTTATCTGATACCAGAATCACAGAGCTCTGTTGTAGGGAAGTTACCATAATAAGGTTTAACTGTTTAAAATGAGAGCCATTCTTATTGGCTAAGGATTTCCTCCTATTGGCTACTGCTGTGTTGGGTAAAACAGCCAATGAGGTGTTCATTGATATCAACCAAAGTCTTCTATTTACTTTTTTTTTTTAACTTGATACACCACCTAAAATTAATCTCCAGCTTTTTAAATATAAAAACAGTCTAGTTTCTCTTTACTTCTGTTTTCCACCTAACAAGGTACCTAGGGGTTGTTATTGTTTTGCCTAAGGACAGAGGCAGATTTGGGTATCAGCTGGAGTTTATATTTTCAAAAATGGGGGATCACCTGTTATATGTCACTTTATCTGGGGTTCTAGGCTACATAGCACCGCAGATGGTGACTGTAGCCATGAAATTAAAAGACGCTTGCTGCTTGGGAGGAAAGCTATGGCAAACCTAGACAGCATAGTAAGAAGCAGAGACATCACCTTACCCACAAAGGTCCGTCTAATCAAAGCTATGGTTTTCCCAGTAGTAATGTATGGCTGTGAGAGCTGGACTATAAGGAAGGCTGAGCGCCCAAGAATTGATGCTTTCGAACTGTGGTGCTGGAGAAGACTCTTACGAGTCCCCTGGACTGCAAGGAGGTCAAATCAGTCCATCCTAAAGGAAATCAACCCTGAGTGCTGATTGGAAGGACAGATACTGAAGCTGAAGCTCAAATATTTTGGCCACCTAATGCGAAGAGAAAACTCTCTGGAAAAGACCCTGATGCTGGGAAAGACTGAAGGCAAAAGGAGAAGGGGACAGCAGAGGATGAGATGGCTAGATAGTATCACCGATGCAACGAATATGAACTTGAGCACACTCCGGGAGAGAGCGCAGGACAGGAAGGCCTGGCGTGCTATGGTCCATGGGGTCACGAAGAGTCGGACACGACTGAACGACTGAACAACAACATAGCACCTAGCAGAGCCTAATTCAGTTGTTAATTGTCTCCTACCTTTTCCAACGTTTCATCTTAAGGCTGACTAAAGGCAGAGTTCATCAGTCAGATTTTTTTTCCTCCCCCACCCCCTTTGTTTAACATCTAGTCTGATGAAGAGTTCTGGGGAACTCAAAAGCTTGCTCATTATTTTGTAATGGTTGGCCTAATAAAGGTATTGTCCTAGTATGGATTTTAGAATGCCCTGCATCATCTTAAATGGTAATATATAATTCCTTTGAAGAAACACAACATTTAAAACATTTCCATTGTGTCTTGCCTTCTTTTGTTTAATATCTCTCTCTCTTCCTTTAATCTAGGAATACTTTACTGTAGGAGATCTTTGTTTTTGGGACACAGGCCACTATCAAAGAAAGAAAACAAAGACCACAAGAGGTTAGTAACCTCACTACATGAAAAAATAAAAAAAATAAATTTTAAAAGGAGACAAAAGGAGGCTGGAGGTTGTAAAATGTCATTTCTTGAATTAAGAATAGCCCATAAGGAGAGGGGGAAAGGGAACATGAAACATTGATTTAAAGCCAATTCACACGGCTCTCCTTGGCTGCTTGCTATTATTATTATTACTTTTAAGAACTAATGGATCCTATTTCTGACAAGCATAAAGCAGAAGGTGGGATCACATCCAAAATTCCATCTTTCAAATCATGGGAGTCACTGACTGTATCATAGCATTATTTGTCTCTGTAAAACATACACTGTATGACCCTTTCCAAAGCACTTCCATTAACAGGCAACTGTATCTTTGTGCCCCTTATGATCACAAAAGGGAACATTATTTTTTTTTACATGTGATAAAATTTCCATTTCTGCAACAGCTTCTAAAGGTGCTGGACAAATACAAAATAAACAACGAATATCCAGCCTTAGCAAATTTCTTTGCCAAAAACGTAAGCAAAGTACTTTGATAAAAGGCTATTTAAGGTGCAATCCTATGGGCCCTCTACTGGACCCCAGCAGGTGTCCAAGGATGGCAATCCCTGATGCCAGGCCTAGTTTTACTATTAATGCCTAGAGGCCTAGAGGTGCAAGTCTGTATTACAAGACTCAGCTCCTGGATTGATAAGCAGACTCCATTTTAACTAAAGTATTTCATTCTGGTTGTATTTTTATACTGTAGTTTTAAGCTTTGATATTTTATACTGTTTTTATTCTGTACTTTGTGGTTTTACTTTTTGTGAACCGCCCAGAGAGCTTCAGCTATTGGGCGGATAAAAATGAAATGATAAATAAATACTCTTTCCATTGCTGCTTGCAAGGGGAGGAAGCTCTACAGCGTTGCAAGGCAAGTGAGACCCAGTGCTGCTGCTGCTGCTGCCTTGCTGGGGTTCAACCTTCACCTGTGGGACTTCTGCTCTGCCTCCTTGCAGATCCAGGTCCAGCCAAGTGCCTCCCCACTCCCAGCTGCAACACCTGTGGGAGCTAGGGTATAAAACACAGGCCCCGGCGGGGGCAGGACCGCTGCTGGCAGGTGTTGCCGCTGAAGGGGGTGACACCAAAGGGGGTTGCCCCTTTGGGGGAGCCACTTTGGGGGAACATGAGGGAAACGGCCTGTCCCCCTGCTTGAAAGGAGGGAGGGGGACTGCTTGCCTCAGTGTGGCCTGCAGGACTGCCTGCACTAGAGATGTGTTTTTTAAAGAAGCAGGGAGGTGGAGTGGCAGTGGTCTTGCTGGGTTTGAGTGTCCGTATTTGAAGGTGGGTGCCTGGGACAGAAAAGGGATTCTGTTGGTATACCGTCCACCCTGCTGCTCAACAGTCTCCCTTCCTGAGGTAGCCGGGGTAGTCTCAGAGTTGATTTTGGAGACCTCTTGGCTTGTTGCGCTGGGGGATTTCAACATCTATGCTGAAGCTGCCCTGTCAGGAGTGGCTCAGGACTTCATGTCTGCCATGGCAACCATGGGTCTGTCCCAAAAGGTATCTGGCCCCACCCATGCTGCTGGGCACACTCTGGACCTCATTTTCTGTGCTGGATGGGGTAATAGTGATCTGAGACTGGAAGAACTCTCTATAGTTCCATTGTCATGGACAGATCACTACCAGGTGGGGTTTAGACTGGCTGGCACTCGGAACCTCTGCAGGGCTGGAGGGCTGATTAAGATGTTCTACCCCAGGAGGCTGATGGATTTGATTGATTGATTGATTGATTGATTGAATTTCTTAATCGCCCATCTGGCCAGTCACCCAGCCACTCTGGGAGATGTACAGCAATATAACAGTTTTAAAACAATAAAATTCTACTTTTTCTAAAAATACCCTAACCCACCCCAAATGACTGCCTGAACAACAATGTTTTTAATGTGTGGTGGAAGCTCATTAAAGAGGGTCCAAATGGTTTCCTGATGGCTCTTGGTGATGAAACGAATGAGAAGATGACTAGAGCAACGTTGGCGGAAAACTCAGAGTGAATCTGATCAAACACAGGCTAGAGCCTGTTTGAAGGCCTACTCTGTGGCAATATGCCCCTGCCCCATTTTCTGCCACTATTGCATCTGCAAAGAGCCATCTAGCGGAGCTGTTTCGAGTGGTCAGGGGTCTTTTATTCACTAGCCCACAAGAGAAGAATTTAAACCTCTCGACAGCCTGCTGTGAACAATTTGCTCAGCACTTTGCAGACAAAATCGCCCGGATCTGCTCTGACTTGAATGCTATAGTTGATACAGACCCAGTGGATGTAACTTTGGCCCCTGCTTGTCCAGTGTTGTTGGATACTTTTCAGTTTGTACAGCCTGAGAATGTGGACAGAATCCTGGGAGAGGTGAGAGCCACCACATATGTTCTAGATCCTTGCCCTTCCTGGCTTATAAAAGCAGCCAGAGATTAGGGATGTACAGAGTCCCTTACCTGATCCCGAAGCTTGATTCGTGGGGGGGGGAGGCGCTCCGTCCCTCCCCCCGAAATTCTGGCTGGGGGGGAGGCGCCCCGTCCCTCCCCCCTGAAATTCTGGCCGGGGGGGAGGCGCCCCGTCCCTCTGGCCGCGAATCCTCCTGTCCTGCCGGGACGCAAATGGTGGCGGCCGTAGCCACCACCGTTTGCGTCCCTGCAGTCAGCCGTGATAGGCTACGTAAATGTTTACGTAGCCTATCACGGCTGAGTGAAAACAAAAACAAAAACCCATGCATACGCAAATGGCGGGGCCCATGGGCGCTGCCATTTGCGTTCCTTATTTTGGCAAGTGTAGTCTACGTAAACATTTACGTAGACTACGGAGAAAATAAGGGGAACGCTATTTGCGTTCCCCTTATTTTCGCCGTAGTCTACGTAAATGTTTACGTAGACTACATATGCCAAAATAAGGAACGCAAATGGCGGCGCCCATGGGCCCCGCCATTTGCGTACGCGTGGTTTTTTTGGTTTTTTTTTCACTCAGCCGTGATAGGCTATGTAAACATTTACGTAGCCTATCACAGTGTTTTTTGAAAATCTAGCCGTGATAGGCTACGTAAATCTTTACGTAGCCTATCACGTTTGTTGTTGTTGTTGTTTTACTTGGAAATGGCGGCGGCAGCAGCCGGTCAGAAGACCGGCCACCGCAGCCACCGCCGCCAAACCACCACCGGAGCCGCCGCCGCCAGGGACATTCGCACAAGGTAAGTCCCATCCTGGGGGGGCGGGGGGCAGACCATTTCTCCACCAATTTCGGGGGGCCGAATGCGCTGGCATTCGGCCTCCCCGAGATTTGTGGAGAAATTCTCTGACATCCCTACCAGAGATGGACTGGCAAAGTGGGTAAGTGGTGTGGTTAATGCCTCCCTTGGTCAAGGCAGAGTTCCAGCCTGCCTGAAGGAGGCAGTGGTGAGATCTCTGTTAAAAAAGCCCTCCCTGAACCCCACCATATTGGATAATTATCAGCCAGTTTCCAATATTCCATTTCTGGGCAAGATATTGGCGCGCGTGGTGGCCTCCCAACTCCAGGGATTCCTCGATGAGACAGATCATCCAGACCCATTTCAATCTGGCTTCAGACCCGGTTATGGGACAGTAACAGCTTTGGACACCTTGGTGGATGACCTACGCCAGGAACTTGACAGGGCAAGTGTGTCCCTGTTGGTTCTGCTGGACCTTTCAGCATCTTTCTATATCATTGACCATGGTATCCTTCTGGGCCACCTTGCTGGAATGGGACTTGGAGGCACTGTTTTACAGTAGTTCCATTCCTTCTTGGAGGGGTGGACCCAGAAGGTGGTGCTGGGGGACTTTAGGCCCTTGGCCTGTGGAGTTCCTTATGGTTCCATTTTGTCTTCCATGCTATTTAACATATACATGAAATGACTGGGAAAGGTTGTCCGGAGTTTTGGGGTTCAGTGTCACCAGTATGCTGATGACACCCAGCTCTACTTTTCCTTTCCATCTAATTCCAAGGAAGCTGTTCCAATGCTAAACTGGTGTCTGTCAGCAGTAATGGACTGGATGAGGGTAAACAAATTGAAGCTTAATCCAGACAAGACAGATGTGCTCCTGGTCAGTGGAAAGGTAAATCAGGGAACAAGGATTCAGCTTGTGCTGGATGGGGTTACGCTCCCCCTGAAGACACAGGTTCACTACTTGGGTGTACTTCTGGATTTAGCCCTGAGCCTGGATGCCCAGGTTTCAGCAGTGGCCAGGAGTGCATTTGCACAGTTAAAGCTAGTGCGCCAGCTGCAGCTGTTCCTTGAGATGTCTGACTTGGCCACGGTGACACATGTCTTAGTTACATCCCATTTGGATTACTGTAACGCGCTGTACGTGGGGCTGCCTCTGAAGAGTGTTTGGAAACTTCAGCTGGTTCAAAGAGCTGCTGCCAGACTGTTGACTGGGGCTGGCTACAGGGAGCATACAACTCGGCTGTTAAAATAGCTTCACTGGCTCCCAGTCTCTGTCCAGGCACAATTCAAAGTGCTGGTCATGACCTATATAGCCCTATACAGCTCAGGTCCAGGTTATCTGAAAGACCGTATTCTCCCCTGTGAGCCTGCTCTTGCAGTGAGATCTTCAGGGGAGGCGCTTCCCACAGTCCTGCCACCATCACAGGCTTGCCTGGTGGGAACGCAGGAGAGGGCCTTCTTGATGGCTGCCCCAGGGCTCTGGAACTCCCTTCCCAGGGAGGCGAGAGTGCCACCCTCCTTGGTATGTTTCCGCAGGCAGGCAAACACTTTTTTGTTCTGGCAGGCCTTTGGGGATAGATAGTCTGGACCTGTGAGAATATGATGGATTGATACTATTGTTTATATCGTTGTTGGCTTTTTTAAATTCTAAAATTTTATACAATTTTAATATTGATAATTTAATTGTATTTTTAACTTTTGCATATTTCTATTTATATGTTTTAACCGTACAAGTTTTCAATGTGAAGCCGCCTTGAGTCCCAGTATTGGGGAAAAGGCGGGACAATGATGATGATGATGATGATGTTTTATGTCACTCACCATCCATGGTCTAGGACAAGGATGGGCAGAAGGTAGATTGGGATCTAAAGGTAGCTCTCTGGGTGATTCTCAGTAGGTCAGCATCAGTTCCTTACTCTTTGTTTAACAACAAAATGATTTCCCTCCCTCCGCCCACCAATATCTGTCTTTTGTACCTGGCTGCAGTTGGTGGATCTCAGAACTCTAGTAAAAGACAGAATAGATCCCCACAAACTGAGGTCTGCCCACCCCCAGTCTGGGGTTTAACATAGTGTAGATGGCTGCAAGAAACTTTGATTCAAATCCACTCTTAGGGCAGCTCCATCCTTTACCTAGCAGATACAATTGCTACAGGTGCACCCGTGTCACAACACACCAGACATGTAGTGTACACCTGCATCTTTAAACCTAACCTAACATAAACGTCTAACATAGGTTACATACCGTGGAGAGACTCCTCTTAATTGGAGGACTCAGGGTCATGTGCACAGGTTTTTAAAGGCACAGGTATTTATTAAGAAAATGTATTATACCCCACCCATCTACTGCAATCACAGCACTCAGGTGGCTTACAATAAAAACAGTTACAACATCTACCTTCAGAATTGCAAAGACAGCCACAGGAGAGACAATGACAGCAGATAAAAACACCTAAAACATTAACCAGGATCAGTTTGGTTTTGTATTGTTTTTATCTTATACTCCGCCTTGAGAGGGATCCACCCTTAAAGGCACCCAAAAAATCATTTTAAATAAATACATACCTGCTAAATAAAAATGCATTAGTTAGATGGTAGAAAGCCATGACAGATGGGACCAAACAGACCGCCCTTGAGAGGGAGTTGTATCCAGAGCTTTCATGCAGCCACAGAGAAGGCCCTCTCCTGTGTCCTGACCAATCATGCCTCTGCCACTGTAGGGACACGGAGAAGAGCCTCCTGTCCATCTCTTAAAGTACAGGTGGGCTCATGTGAGTGGTGATGGTCCTTTAGGTAACCTGCATGCAAACAATTTAGGCAGTGGTGTAGTGGTACATTTAGAAGTGCAGACACTCATCATAACAGTCTGCATAGGCATGCCACCAAGGAGAGTCCAAAATGCAGGCATGTCTGTTCATCTATATCTTTGTGTGTGTGTGTGTGTGTGTGTGTGTGTGTGTGTGAGAGAGAGAGAGAGAGAGAGAGAGAGAGAGAGAGAGAAAGAAAGAAAGAAAGAAAATGTATTATCTCTCTGTGTGTGTGTGTGTATGTATGTATGTGTGTATACACACACATACACACGTATGTATACACACACAAAGAGCAATCATAGAACAGTGAGCTGGCAAAGGGCAGTATCGTGGTTACCATGTTGGATCTGAGACTGCATGGGAAAGGGAAAGAGAGGAACACAACAGCGTAAGATCACCAGCTCAAGGTTTTCCAAGAGTTTCTTTCCCCAGCACCAGGGAGAAAATCCATTTTCCCCAAGCTACTGTGAGGATTCCAGCTAAGATCAGCAACTACAGAGAAGTTGGAGGGGCTGGCAGATGATGTCACCATTCCTGCTAATTAAAAAAAAAAAAAAGTTCCAGGGCTTCCACCCTGTGAGCCCTGGCACTACTACACCAATGTATTTAGGGCTTTAAAAGTAATCATCAGTTTGAACTGTGCCCAGAAAAAGTACACTACGAGCATTTCTACATGAGTGATTTATTGCATGCTCGTGATTGGTCACTCATGGAAGTTTGCAGATCCTTTACATGACGTTGTCAACCTCCAGGACATCTCCCACGCTTTCCCCCCTTTATCTCACTTTTTAAAAGATCGGAGATAAAGTGACAAGGGACATTAATCCATTTTTTTCCAGTGGTGTATAAAGATGGCAAAGTGCTATTATCACAGTGCCATCTAGTGGCTATAAAATAAAACATATAAAAACATATAGAACTTCCTGAGGAAGGACTTTCCTCGATTCAAACCATGTGTCCGCCCATGTAAAGCAGCCAGTCATAATCCTGCACAGAATCCAGAAGCAGAAAACCCAGTAATGTTGTGGGATAAAAAGCCCACTATGGAGAAGCCCTATGTGTTTGCTGCAAGAAGAACTGGTACCACACTGGTGAACCCTCAACCATCACGTCTGCAGCTGCACAAAGCATGAAGCTGTCCCTGCAACCAATGTCTCCCTGAGCGTCCTTAAGCAAGCCACTGACTCAGTTTTTCAGTTTCTTATCTGAACAATGAGAGCAATAACTGTTGTTGTGGAAATGCTGAGATAAGGACTGGAAAGCACTTAAGAGCCCTATAAATGTTTAAAAATAATAGTCTGTTTCTCACCACTCAGAGACTCTCTGAGTCATATACAAGTGACTAACTACATCACCATTAGGAGTAATTTTGTTTGGAAGAAGCCTACTGTACCAAGCAGCTACCATGCTAGTTTTGATAGCAGTCCTACTTTTGTCTTGGCGGTCTTGGCCCAGAGTGCACCAAGAATGGGAGGGAGAAAGAGAGACCTGGTTCACATAATCGCAGGGTGGTTAATAAGCCATGATGGCTTGTTAACCACCCTGCGCATGCCGGTCATGTTGGCATGCACAGCTTATCATGTCATGCAAACCTGGTAAGGGTGGCTTGTTGCTGTGGTTAGCAAGCCACCCCAGAATCCTACAAAGCCCATGGGTTCTAGGTGGCTTGCTAACCACAGCAACAAGAACCCTACAACAGCCTATCATTTTGGGGTGGCTTGTTAACCCTGGCAACAAGCCATTCTCAATGGGTTCTTACAACACAACCACGCTGCCAAGGGTAATTATGGTAATCCCCGCCGGCACAGGATTGGCATGCATGGTGGGGGAAATAAGCCACAGTGGCTTATTTCCCCAACAGTGGCTTATTTCCTCAGCTGCAATCATGTGAACAAGGCAAGAGAGAGAGACAGAGAGAGAGACTATTTGGTTTACTACCTGACACAGTTCATATGCAGTGGCCATTTTTCTAAAAATTGTACTTATTTTTGCTGTGCTTTAAGCCTGTTTCAGCTCTTTCTGATCTGCTCCACAATAAGCACATGTATCATGTTTCAGAGGTAGCAAATCGGATGTATTTGAGGCTCCATTATGTTCTGATCTTTATTGTTCCAAACCACATTGAACCAATTATTTCATGCCTCCTTCCATTATCTCATTCCTCATTGTCCCCTTCTACCTCCTCATTCTATAGGAAAACGTAAGGGGAAACTCCAGGGCTGATTACAAACTTACTGTGGATTGGTTCTGGCAGTTGTCTCTAATTTTCATAGCAGATGTGAGAAATGACTGTGGATTATTTGTTTTAATGTTGATGTTGTATTCCCAACATCATTAATTTAGGGTAGGCATGAACACATGGAGGTTGAAATTGGGGTTGTGCCCACTGACTCCCATTCCTGACCTCTGTGCATGGAAGGCGCCAGGCGAACAGGAACCTATACTAGGGTGACCATGTGTCTTTTTTTTTTTTACAGAGGACACTCCTCTATTTGAAAAGCTGCCAGAGGACTGTCCTCTAGTTGAAAGTGTCCCCTATTTGACGGTATCCTCTATTGGAAGAGCTGCCAGAGGACCGTCCTCTATTTGAAGGTGTCCTCTATTGGAAGAGCTGCCAGAGGACCGTCCTCTATTTGAAGGTGTCCTCTATTTGAAGAGCAGCCAGAGGTCTGTTGTAACATATGCTTAATAATGTAAGGGTTTGTGTTTGAACTGTAAAATGTAATGCAGGTAAGTTAGATTTAATGGAACGTTGGTGTGTGAGAGAAAGGTAGGAGGGGCTTGTGAGTAAGTGGAATTATAAGGAGTTTAAAAGGAGAGAACTGACAGTTTAACTGTTGGATAGGGTTTAGGGATACAGTGACTATACATCTAGTGAGTGGGGTTTTAGGTGAAGGGTTTAGAAGGGGTAGGTAGGTTAGGAAAAAGTATAGAATGTTTAAATAATAACCTATATGAATTGAATAAAATTTTAGTTGTTTTATTATATATATAACCCCATGTGCTGATTTGATTTATTAAGTCTTGTTGTTGTTGTTCAGTCGTTCAGTCGTGTCCGACTCTTCGTGACCCCATGGACCATAGCACGCCAGGCCTTCCTGTCCTGCGCTCTCTCCCGGAGCGTGCTCAAGTTCATATTCATTGCATCCGTGATGCTATCTAGCCATCTCATCCTCTGCCGTCCCCTTCTCCTTTTGCCTTCAGTCTTTCCCAGCATTAGGGTCTTTTCCAGGGAGTTTTCTCTTCGCATTAGGTGGCCAAAATATTGGAGCTTCAGCTTCAGTATCTGTCCTTCCAATGAGCACTCGGGGTTGATTTCCTTTAGGATGGACTGATTTGACCTCCTTGCAGTCCAGGGGACTCGTAAGAGTCTTCTCCAGCACCACACTTCGAAAGCATCAATTCTTCGGCGCTCAGCCTTCCTTATAGTCCAGGTCTCACAGCCATACGTTACTATTGGGAAAACCATAGCTTTGATTATATGGACCTTTGTCGGCAAGGTGATGTCTCTGCTTCTTACTATGCTGTCTAGGTTGGCCATAGCTTTCCTCCCAAGGAGCAAGCGTCTTTTAATTTCATGGCTACAGTCACCATCTGCGGTGATCTTGGAGCCCAAGAAAGTAAAATCTGTCACTGCTTCCATTTCTTCCCCTTCTATATGCCAGGAAGTGATGGGGCCAGATGCCATGATCTGAGTTTTTTTAATGTTGAGTTTCAAACCAGCTTTTGCACTCTCCTCTTTCACCCTCAACAAGAGGCTCTTGAGATCCTCTTTGCTTTCTGCCATTAGGGTGGTATCGTCTGCATATCGGAGGTTGTTGATAATTCTCCCAGCAATCTTAATTCCGACCTCTGATTCATCCAACCCGGCATTTCTCATGATATACTCTGCATATAAGTTAAATAAGCAGGGTGACAATATGCAGCCTTGTCGTACTCCTTTCCCAATTTTGAACCAATCGGTTGTTCCATGTCTGGTTCTTACTGTTGCTTCTTGACCCTCATACAGGTTTCTCAGGAGACAGGTAAGGTGGTCTGGTACTCCCATCACTTTAAGAATTTGCCACAGTTTGTTGTGATCCACACAATCAAAGGCTTTAGCGTAGTCAATGAAGCAGAAATAGACGTTTTTCTGGAATTCTCTTGCTTTCTCCATGATGCAGCGAATGTTGGCGATTTGATCTCTAGTTCCTCTGCCTCTTCGAAACCCAGCTTGTACTTCCGGTAGTTCTCGGTTCACATACTGCTGAAGCCTAGCTTGTAGGATTTTGAGCATCACCTTGCTGGCATGTGAAATGAGCGCAATTGTGCGGTAGTTTGAACACTCTTTGGCATTGCCCTTCTTTGGAACTGGAATGTAAACTGACCTTTTCCAGTCTTGTGGCCACTGTTGAGTGTTCCAGATTTGTTGGCATATTGAATGCAGCACTTGAACAGCATCATCTTTTAGGATTTTAAATAGCTCGGCTGGAATACTGTCATCTCCGCTAGCTTTGTTGTTACTAATGCTTCCTAAGGCCCACTTGACTTCACTCTCTAGGATGTCCGGCTCAAGTTCAGTGACCGCACTATCATGGCTATCAGGGACATTCAGATCTTTCCTGTATAGTTCTTCTGTGTATTCTTGCCACCTCTTCTTAATCTCATCTGCTTCTGTTAGGTCCCTGCCTTCTTTGTCCTTTATCATGCCCGTCTTTGCACAAAACGTTCCCTTGAGATCTCCAATTTTCTTGAAGAGATCTCTAGTCTTTCCCATTCTGTTGTTTTCCTCGATTTCTTTGCATTGTTCATTTAAGAAGGCCTTCTTGTCTCTCCTTGCTATTCTCTGGAACTCTGCATTCAGTTGGGTATATCTTCCCCTTTCTCCCTTGCTTTTCGCTTCCCTTCTTTCCTCAGCTACTTGTAAAGCCTCATCAGACAGCCACTTTGCTTTCTTGCATTTCTTTTTCTTTGGGATGGATTTCGTTGCTGCCTCCTGAACAATGTTACGGACCTCCGTCCATAGTTCCTCAGGCACTCTGTCTATCAGGTCTAATCCCTGAAATCTATTCCTCACCTCCACTGTATATTCATCAGGGATATGATTTAGGTCATACCTGAACGGTTTAGTGGTTTTCCCGACATTCTTCAATTTAAGCCGAAATTTTGCAAGAAGGAGCTCATGATCTGAGCCACAGTCAGCTCCAGGTCTTGTTTTTACTGACTGTATGGAGCTTCTCCATCTTTGGCTGCAAAGGACATAATCAATCTGATTTCGATATTGACCATCTGGTGACGTCGATGTGTAGAGTCGCCTCTTGTGCTGTTGGAAAAGAGTGTTTGCTATGATCAGCATGTTCTCTTGGCAAAACTCTATTAGCTTTTGTCCTGCTTCATTTTGTACACCAAGGCCATGCCTGCCATGAAGGGGTTATTAAGTCTACCAAATAAAAATGTCTGTTCTCTTGTTACTACTCCTGTATTGGTAAAAGGAAACCAGTTAACCTAAGGGTGTCTCCTTGACACAAGGTAAAAGGGCTGAAGCTTTGGGATTCAGTGAGGACAACTAGCCAAAGCTGAGGCAGATGTCCTGGGGTTATTTCTCAGTTTCAAGCAGGTGGAAATGGGAGGGAGGATAACATGGGGCAGGAACATCACAACTGTCCTCTGTCTGTCTGAAAGTATCCTCTGTCTGAAGGGCTGCCCAATCCAGGTCCAGCTTAACGATCCATCAACCATTACCGCCTCGACAGCAGGGTGAGGCTCATCCATTGCACTCCGGGTGTGCTGACCCCTGCGATTTCCCCAAATGCGGAAACTCGACTGCATAACAGGCAGGCACACAAGTCACCCGGTCACAGTCTTCCACACTGTGGTGAGATGTACTGTATTTCTATTTAAATTATAATGATTTATAAATTTGTATCTATTCATATAAATTAGCATATGCAAATATTATGCAAATCACAGCCCTCTTTTTTGGTGATGCATTTTCTTTTCTTTAGTGATTCATAAGTGGCTACCCTAATGCATGCACAACTAATTACAGACTGGCTGCCTCCACATGATTTGCACCCTCGATTTTTCCAGAGTGCAGATCACACATAAGGAACCTGCAGGTGATGCAAGTCAGTTCCTGTGAAAATGAATTCACATTCCTCCTTGAACGTATGGAGGTTGTGGGTGAGGCCAACATGTTACTACTCCATCCACCCCATTCTGTTCATTCATTTTACCTGAAGGGTTCTTCATGAGAACTAATGTATACACCTGGTATGACTGGCAATGCCTAATATTGTAAGAAAACAATTGCTTTATGTTTTCTTCCCCTCACCCACCCCAAAACCAGACCATAAAAGTTACTAATGTGTCTTCCTTCCCGTAGCATGATGAGACCATAGCATACTGCAAGGCACAGAGCTAGTTATTATATTACATCCTGTAATCAGAAACAAATACATTATATGATGTGATTTGATGATAATACACGAGAAAATTAGAAATGGAACAGGGAAACATGAATGACTGTGACCCAGACTCTGGCATTATATGTTAACTGGGTCTTACAGTCTTTGGCCACTAGAGGTTGTGCAATGAAAAGTAATGGTTTTGATACTTGGCCTAGAAAATGCAATTTCAGTACTTGGAAGGGAGAGAAATCAATCTGTCCCCCTGTGGAATCCATGCTGTATATATTATCCCCTGGTCCACTGAACAGATTGTTGGCTGAGGGTCTGAAAGACCTGGTCCTGCTCAACTATGAGCTAATTGGAGAGCCTTTGGTGTGTCCCTTTTTCTCAGCACTTCCCTATTCGTTTAATGGAAGAAACAGTGGCCTTCATGAGATGGTCTGGTCTGAAAATCGTGCCCTGCTTGGTGAGGCTACCACCATTTTTGACGTAACAAACTCTCTTTTGGGAGGCTGCTCTGCTTCCAAGCCTGTTATACTTGATACGTATATGCCTTATTAGTTGCCTCGTTCTTCCACCTTTCCTTTCTACACCAAATAGTTAATTATTGCCTATCCTATACATGGCTACTCAGAAGTAAATCCCATTGAGTTCAATGGGGATTACTCCCAGATAAGTGGGTATAGGATTGCCATCTTAAAGGCACATACATGTATTAAGTTGCAGTCCTTACCTGGGGTTAAGCGCCATTGCAGATCTGTAAATCTTCAGGACTTGTCCAGACTCCCTGTCTAAGGAGCAATCTGTTTTTCACATGGAGCGTGTGCCAAGCAGAACATTTATTCTTTTACTCATATGGGTCTATTCTAATATGAAAAATATGTCTATGTGGTGATTAATTTCTAGAATGAGAGATGCCCATGTTCATCTGCCTGCAGTCAAACACTCTGTGCCAAGAATGCCCAACTCCCTAATTCCCAGTGGTCAGAGACTGGTTTTGGTTTGCCTGCTTAGTATCAAGGAAAATGTATTCTGCACAGACTCAAGGCACTCATATCTTTTATTCATATTTTGGTGGTTCTATGCCTACAATGAAGAAACACTGTATTTTCACCAGTTTGTTTATGTTTCGTTATGCTTAAATACTTTGTTTGACCTCTGTGAAGCTATAATGTATCTTGCATAGGTCAGAGGCCTAGGTTTGTTTCTGTGTATGGAGCCTTAAACAGTATTTATTTCTCTATTTATTTCAGAGAATTTCTATTTCTTTCAAAAAATATTTCCCAAGGCAGCCTACAAGATAAAATTATGATAAAAACAATAAAATCTCATTAAAATAACTAGGGGTAGCTGACAGTGCTAGCTGCGAAGGAAACCCCTGGGCAAACAAGTGTGTCTTTAGTTGTCAGCAGAAGCACTCTACACTAGGCTCCTGCCTGATCTCAGTGGGGAGATCATTCCACATGGTGGGTGCCACAATTGAGAAGGCACTCCTCCACACCATGACCAAATGAACCTCAGTAGACCATGGTAGGGTCAGTGAGCCCTCTCCTCAGAATGTAGAGACTAGAAAGGCAGGCTAGTTACTCTGACTGGTGAAAGCAACAACTGCACAATTCTGAAGGCTAGGAACAGCGCCATAGCATTTCATGAATGGGAAAGGCAGGCTAGTTACTCTGACTGGTGAAAACTACTTCACTATCCTGACTCCTCAAAAATGCACAACTGCAATATTCTGAATGGGAAACACAGTCTAAAGACTGTGCATCCTACTGCCAAAGGGGAAGAGGAAGGGGCAGCCCCACCCCTTGACCACGTCGCTACCAGGTCACAACCATGTCATAGAGGTATCCCCAGGATTTAATGCAGGGGGACTGGGCATACTATAGCAGAACCTCCTGGGAGCCACTTTAAGTAAAAAATACAGACTTTCTGAAAATACAGATTTTCAAGAGGGAAGTGGTTGGCTGCGGAATAGCGACAGTGTCATCTGTTGCAAACAATCCTGATGTGCTCTCCCTCCACATTAAATCAGCCATGTAGATTGGCTCCAGGGCAGCCTATACCGGAGAAGGCAGTTGTGGTTGCCTTGGTTATGATGGCTTATGAAGGGAGGCTTCAAGCTATTTAAAATGTCTAGGGAGAAAGGTTACCTTTGTTTTGATTGTGCAGATGGATCATCGAAGAGGATTGGCAGTTAGAAATTCCATAAGGAAACAGAATATTGGTCAGGATATTTAAAAAAGGTCAGAGAGAAGTCTGTTAGAGATGAACCCTGTTCAGGTGTTATAAATCTGAGTAGGTAAGACACAAGAGCAGAGGGAGTGTGCTAGCCCTGTCTCTCCTCCCACATTTTTGTTGGCTTGTACTCATGGAGGGCAACATTCTGAAGAGGACAACCTGAATCCATGGAGGCTTTCCACATGATTTTGAACACTGATTTTTTGAATGCCGTTCCTGGTTGGGAGGGATATGACGTTGCCTGGGGTGGAGCTTAGGGAAATTGGATCTTACATGGTAACAAGTCTGAGCCGCTGGCCTACTCAGATACATTATAGCCTCACAGAGGTCACACAAAATATTTAAACATACAAAACATAAACAGGTGACAATACAGTATTTCTTCACAAAGCCGTAGCATCAAAAGCAAATCATGTTGTGCGTTGGAACACATTAAGCCCTGGTCCATGTACACTCCCAGGAATATGACGGTGCATGCATGGAATTGGGCAGGCAGAGTCCCCAGATATTGCCGTTCTGAAAAGAAGAATTAGCTGCCACTTAGATGTGGAAAGTGTCTTACCCATAGATTATCCTGTGGAAAAATGGTCTAGTGATTAACAGACTCTACCAAGTTTCACAAAAGTGCAGAATTATGCTTCTGCATGATAAGCTTTTATGCTTGTTTCCAGTCATAGTTCAAACTTTAGAACAAAAGGCTTCCTAATGCAGTAAAGAGTCCGTAATGCAACACAATGGGTGGTTTCTGGTTCACTTTCTTTCTTGCATTTCACCGCATGGCGCCAAAGGCCTCAGCTTTGCCCTACTTGCTTACACTGCCAATAAGTAAAGAAATCTTGAAAAGGTGTCAGGGTGTGACAGTCTCGCTCAGGTAAGTTATGACTGTGTCATTTATTACGTTTCAGATATGAGTTTTATTCTCTCAGTGACCTTCAGTGATGGATTTGATAATAATAACTTTGCAATGGGTTAATTATTAACGGGGCAGGGGGACCTGTTCATACACAGACCCTGGAACATTAATTTTTATAAAAGGTTTTTGAAACCAACGTGCCATTTGGAGTCATGTTGTAATAGTTATGCTCACAGTAGCAACCCCCTCCCCCCGGCATGAATCTCATTTTTCAAGGGTTACAACTGTTAGTGGCTGTGCCTGTCTAATAAAGTATACAGCAGATCTGGTCCTAAAAAGGTGTTTAGAGACCTCTAGATCATCTGGAGTTCATGATAGCTTGTTGTGTCAGGTTCTTCCAGTCATTACCAAAGAGAACAGAGCAGTTGGTACGCTCTGGGTATGTATCAGGGCCTGTAGAGGCTTTTAAAAAATTCTATCCGTTCTATGGCAGCTTCACTGCAATCAGTAGTATGTATTTTCAAGTAATGTATTTAGGACACAGGGCTCCTTTGCTTTCAGTGTCATTGGACCCATGTGAATGGCTCTGCAGTTGTGTTGATGTTCTGTAAAATTTAGGGAGACCGGCATCTGTCAGATGTTTTGGACTACAACTTCTATAACCCCTGACCATTGGCCATGCTGGCTGCGGTTGATTGGACAATATAGTCCAAAACATCTGGAGGGTGCCAGGGTGCCCAACCCTGGTTTAAGTAGTCCTGGGCAATCCCATGAGTCAAATACAAGCTAACAGTAATGCTATTTCTTGATCAAATGCTCCATTCCTTTCATAGCTCCTTTCAAATAAACACAACTCAAGCAGGATGGTTGAAATAGAGAGAAAGAGCCAATTTGGTGTAGTGGTTAGAGTGTTAGGCTAGAACTGTGGAGACCTGGGTTCTAGTCCCGACTCAGCCATGAGGCTCAATAGGTGACTTTGGACCAGTCACTCAGTCTCAGCCTAATCTACCTCACAGGGTTGTTGTGAGGATAAAATAGAGAGGAGGAAGACCATGTAAGTTGCAAGAGGAAAAAAGTTAGGATATAAAGGGAATTCTGATATTTATTTATTCATTCATTCATTCATTTTTATTATATTTCTATATAGCCCCATAGCTGAAGCTCTGGGCGGTTTACAGAAGTTAAAAACATTAAAATACAATACACAAAGTTTAAAAACCATTTACATACAAACATATGGACAATATATACAACATATACTAAAAACAACTTTGAACTAAAAACTTTTTTTAAAAATCCAACAATAAAACACAGCTTAAAACAACACCGCTTAAAACAGTATACAAAGTCAGCAGAAGGAACAAGAGTTCTAAAAAGGGAAGGCCTCTGCTGGAATAATAGCATTTTAATGCCTGCTTAAAAACTTTCAATGGGGTCAGCAAGCACATTTCAACCAGCAGGTCGTTCCACAACTGAGGGGTGGCAAAGGAAAAGGTCCTCTTACGTGTGGCTGCCAGTCTCAAATTAGGCAGCCGCAGCAGAGAGCCCTCAGAGGACCTTAGGTGGCGGACTGGGATGTATACACAGACACACAGACACACAATTGTTTGAATAAATATAACAGTATACATTGTCTAGGTGGCATGTAACCCAGCAATGTGCTTCAGAACTCATAGGAAGCCATTAACTGGGCATGTGCCAAGATTGTCCTTTGTTTTTATTTACAGCTCCTTAATTTCTAGGTTTTAAGGAGCCCTCATTTCTGATGTCACTGTATAAACACAAAGCATGGCTGTGGGGTTTGTGGGTGGAGATGAAAAGACATTTTGCTCTCTAGAGAGGAGGGGGCGGGGGAGGAGGGAGGAAAATGTCGTTCAGATAAAGAAACATAATGGAATTGTCAATAAAGTCACAAAGTAGGGGCCACATACATGCTGCCTCCCTGTAAATAGCTTGGGAAAACAGTCAGCCGCCCTTGCCTAATTCCCCTGATTAAAACTGCATTAGCTTGTAGGTGTCAGGGACACGCAGCTGTTTTCAAGGAAACTCTGGCTCCAAGAGGTCCTTCCTTGTAGGGCAACAGGCGGCTCTATCTTGAGGTAAATGTCAGGGAGACGCACAGCTTGCCGACGTTTGTCCTCTCCCTGACAGGCCCTGGCCAATGTCCTGCTGCTGAGGGTCGTGGTAATTTACGTTCACTCTGTGTACATTAACTTATCTACAGTGGAGCTGGCTGGCTCGTTCAGTCAGCCTGTCTCCTCCACAGGCTGTGAGACTTTCCTGACTGTGGGACGAAAAGTGGGGAACTGGCCGCTCTGCTCCTGCCAAGTTCCTGCACCATGCGAACAACAACAAACAGCGCCAAGGAGCCAAGCAGCCTCGCTCTGAGCCACAGCAGACATCCCTGCGAGCTACGCTGTGAAGCACGGCACTTTGCCTAGCCTTACAGCTCGTTCCCTCCCCAGGGACAGAGGGAAGGAAAAGGGAAGGCAGCTGAAACGAGAGACAGAGCCCCACTCCAGGCCTCATTTTTATTCAGCCTTTATTACTGTGACAGCTAGAATGGGCATTCATTTGCAGCCCCTCACGTTTTTGTCCTGCTCTGATTAAGCAGTCTAATTAGTGCAATATATTAATGACACATGTGGAGGCAAGCAGGATAGGCTTCATACATATTCTGGATTAATGGTGCCATGGGCCATTTGCAGGAATTGCCCAGAAATGTGCTGCTGTAACTGATGAGTGGTGCAGCTGGATCATTTTATTATTTATTTTATTTATTTACAATAGTTATATACCACTCCACATCAAAGATTTCGGAGCGGTGAACAACAGATAAAAGAATAAAACATAATATTAAAACAATCCAAACATTTTAAAAGAAATAGATGCCAAACTTAATAAACCATGGCTGGTCACTCAGGGAAGGCCTCTTGAAATAACAATGTCTTCAGGAGGTGCTGAAAGCAACACAACATTGGCACCTGCCTGACCTCCAAAGGCAGGGAGTTCCAGAGGAAGGGGGCCACCACACTGAAGGCTTTTTTCCTGGTGGACTCTAGCCAGGCCATGGGTCCATGTGAAACCACCAGAAGCACTCTTCTCCAACCCCCACCACCACTCTCCAACTGCCTTTCCATGCTTTAAAATTGCTCCTACATTCCTAATATGTTAGAACAACAACAACAAAACTGTTTACCAACCCTAATTTTAAAAAGCAAACATACTCTGGGCTTTTCTACATGAGGCATTTATCATGCGCTCATAATTCCCTACTCACGGTTGTTTACAGGTTCTTTAGACGATGCTATAACCCCCCGGTTTCACTTCTCTGTCTATCCAGCACTTTTGGTGAGTTTTTTTAGAGCAGGGAAAATACAGCATTTAATTGTGAAAGTGAAAGAAAGGGGATTTCCTCTTGTCTAATTGTGCTATTCTGCTATACACAGTGCCACCTAGAGGTTATGTAGCAGAAAAGCAGGAAAAAGAAACACTCCTTATGTAGTGCTGGGATATCCATTCTGTGATGAAACCGAAAGTGGATACTGTGGATTAACAGCCTTGTGTAGAAAAGCTCTCTGAGCATGTGCGGTTTTGCATTTTAAACTCAGGTAAATCACAGCACCATTATGACTACAGGAATAAAATGGAGTTTGCTCCTGCTGCCCTCATCACCTGCTGCTCTCTGGGTGGTCACTCTTGGGGGGGGGAGCTAGGCTGGGTGGGGCTGGACTTTGACCCAAAGGCCCTGCCCTAGCTGCACTGCTGCAACTAATTGCGTTTAACTAGCCAAACTTTGCTGATCCACATAGTTTCAGTGTGTCTCAAACGTTCTTTTGCTCTTTGGGATCATTCCAAAGTAATGTTTGGGACTCACAGGATAACATTTCAGGATGATCCCATGAGCACATGTCAAAAAATGAACTGCTGTTGTGAGCTCATATGCATGGGAAAGTTATGGCAGAGTTGATTATCCACTTGGGCTATACCAAAGCCAGTATGGTGCAAGGGGCTAGTTATCTTGGGTTTGGTTCAAGTCCCTGCTTAGCTTATGCCACTCTGAGCTCCTTGGAAGGACACCAATAAAACCAATTACAGTGGAGAAACAGCTGCAAGTTTATATCCCAAGGAACAGAAGCAGCACTAAGAAACAGAAGGGGAAATGTTACATTTAACTTAAACTTGAAATCATGTTTTGTTGCTTTTAAGAGATATCAGTAGTAGTTGTAGTATTTGAGCCCTTGGTCTAGAGGTAATTCTACATACTTTCTGGGCATATTCCACACCTTGAAAAATCTGATGATTTTTTCAAATATTCACATTTTGGAAACATTTGTTGATGTTCTTGAATGTGAAAAGCAGACTTCACAAAATGGATAATGCTATGGCACACTGGAGAAATTTTCCATTGAAACATGAATGAGGCATGATTTTTGCCTGGCTCTACCAAGCCATGACTAGCCCTTGATCATTCCAAATCATACTTGGTATTTGGAGCTACTACCTAGCCCGTAGCGTAGCACATGTATAGCAGCACATTCTTACTCTCTTGCTTAATTTTACAATGACAGACCCCTACTAAATCGAGACAGGATTATCACACAAAACAAAATCTCCTACTATCTTTGCAAGGATTCGGTGGGCATTGGTAGATTTGCACTGAAGGTACTTTCAAACGACCCGGTAGGATCTGGGCTTCACTGAAGACAATCCAACACAGAAAACTCTAGACAACCTGGTACTGTCCAGATGTTCTGGACTACAACTCCTATCAGCCTCAGCCAGCATGGTCAATGGTCAGGGATTATGGGAGTTGTATTTGGAGGGTACTGGGTTGCCAACTGCTGCTCTAGAGCCATCCGTTCCTAACAAGAATGGATGTCCTGTTGGCTCTTGCACATGTATCTTTCAAAAGTAATATGAGAAATAATGTGTAGTCCAAAGATTGTCAGTGTGCAAGAGGAAACACAGGATCTTCTCATAATCAAGCCTATTTTTCCTGTGTTTATTTCTAGATATTTATTTTAGGAATTCTTTAGATATAAGTGACAGATACAACATGGGGCTCTACAGAGACAATCTTGCTAGACAGATTTTATACTATATACTGTTAGTCCAATGTAATACATACCATTAATTCTTAAACTGGATTGCACAGCTCACATTTTGGAAGCTTATGGAAAACTGGCAGGTGCACTTTTCTCTGATCTTCTGATGTGATAAAATGGTAGCTGGAAAGGAGGCAATATATGTACTTGGCAACTTTACAATATTTCTTGTCTGGATAAAATAACATGTTCTCTTATTAGTTTCTTTTCTGACCAGGCTGGATCATCACATGGGAAGCACCATTTGCAGTGACAACAGAAGCATTCTGTACCAGTATGGAATGCTATGCATCAGGATGTATACATGGTATTAGATTGGTTAAAACGAAGCACTCAGAAGTTTTACACAATTAAACAGAAAGAGGACTTAACAATCAAGAAGACATATGGCTATATATCCAGGCCTTGCCTTGTTAGTAAAGCCTATTTAATGGAATATGAGTAAATATATATATATATATATATATATATATATATAGCTAATTTTATAAAAGAGTGAACGTTAACTGTTTGAAAGGATGTCATCACACTGGAGATCTGAACGTACTCATAAACTGCTTAGATTTTTTTAAATATGGAAAGCAGTATATAAATCTATTAAATTAATAAATAATAAATAAACCCCAAATTTCTGGACACTTATATTTGTTGAAAATGAAACCAATAACAGATTTTGACATAATGGTTTTAAATTTGGAGAGGGGCTTTTCTAACAAAAATTATTATCTCTGCATCACAGAGAGATCGAAAACTTTTAAAAATCATTATTATAATTCATTATTTCTATAGTACCAGCAATATACATGGGCTTTACAGAGTAACATACTAAAAAGATGGGCCCTGGACCCATAATGCTTCCAATAAGATGATTTATTCTCTAACAACTTACATTATCATGTTTTATGCATTATAACTATGATATATTTTACACTGCATTGTTCAGAAAAACATCAGGGTATGTCTAGACTTGGGGTCTCCAATATGCCTCTCTTGGCCTAGTCCATTCCCACACCCAGGCACTGATTCAGAACACCTACTGCCTCACTTACTGCTTATGATGAAAAGGAAAGATAGAGCTGTGTGTCATCCACATATTGGTGACATCTCTGTCTACATCTCTGGATAACCTCTCCCAGTGGTTTCATGTAGATGTTAAACAGCATGGGTGATAAAACAGAGCCCCATAGAACCCTGTAGCATGACTGCCAAGGGATAAAGCAATAATCCCCTAGCATCACCTCTTAGAATTGGCCATCCATGTCAGGACAGAATCACTGAAATGCACTACGTCCAGCACTGAACCCAAACAGCTTATTCAGAAAGATACTGTGGTCAATGGTATCGAAAGCCACTGGCACGACAAAGAGTGTCAACAGGTTAAAAGTATGTTCCATTGAAATCAATGAGACAAGTTAGTCAGGACTTAAGTCCCACCGATTTCAATGGGAAGAATTAAGTGCAACTAGTCCAGATCCAACCCATTATTAAAAATCCATTATAATTTCTGCCCAGAGCATATCTTTAGAAGTTGCATGTCCTTCCTCTGCTGAATAGGTTAAGTGACCTATTCAGGCAGAGCCATGTAATACAGAGATAATTTTTCCCTGTGTTTCCAGAGAAACAGGATTTTTTAAATGGGGCTTGCACAGAATACACTCCCTTTTGGAATGGGGAATGGTCCTTGCTGAACCTGCATTCTTTAAGAGCATCAAGACACATCTTTTTTAACTTGACTTTTAAAATAGTTGTTGTGGTTTTAAAGCTTGCTTTTAGTGTTTTACTGTGTTTTATATTTCATCGTTTTATCTTCTGAATTTTCAGTAAAACATCTTGGCTGGCTTCAGAAAGGTGGTATAGAAATATCATAAATCAATCAATAAATTGTGCCTTATGCCGTGTGTGTGTTTGTGCTATGTGGCAGCTATGTATGTGCCACATGGATTAATATTTAGGTATTTATTTATTAAATTTCTTAATCTCCCATCTGGCCAGTCACCCAGCCACTCTGGGCGATATACACAATATAAACAATAAAATTACACATTAAAATTACACATTAAAACATTATATTCTAAAATACCCTAACCCACCCCAAATACTTGCCTGAACAACCAGGTTTTCAATGCGTGGTGGAAGCTCATTAGAGAGGGGGCATGGCAAAGTTCTCTAGGGAGGGAGTTCCACAAGGTGGGGACCACCACAGAGAAGGCCCTCTCACTTGTCCTCACCAGCCTAGCTACCCTGGCTGATGGGATAGAGAGAAGGCCATCTGAGGCTGATCTTGTTGAATGGCCTGTCTGGTGTTGCTGGAGGTGCTCCTTGAGATAGGCTGGGCCAGAACCGTATAGGGTTTTAAAGGTCAAAACCAACATCTTGAATTTGGGCTGGAAAACAACTGGTAGCCAGTGCAACTCCTTCAGAGTGATGTGATCACACCAGCGGCTGCCTTTAATCAGGCGAGCCGCCGCGTTCTGCACCAGCTTCAGTTTCCGATCCATCTTCAAGGGTAACCCCACGTAAAGCACATTACAGTAGTCTAGATGAGAGGAGACAAGGGCATGTACTACTGATGGGAGCAGGTGGTAGGGAAGGTAGGGGCACAGCCACCGTATCAGATGAAGTTGGTACAGTGGTGCCTGGCTCACAGCTGACACCTGAGCCTCCATGGACAGATGGGAGTCTAAAATGACCCCCAATCTGCGGACCTGGTCTTTCAAGGGTAGCTGTACCCCATTCAACACCAGGTCAACCTCCCCCAACCTCCCCTTGTCTCCCACCAAAAGTACCTCGGTCTTGTCAGGGTTCAGCTTCAGCTTATCTCTCCCCATCCAGCCACTCACCGTCTCCAGACATTTGGACAGGGATTCTACGGCCAACCTTGATGAGGATTTGAACATGAGGGAGAGCTGCGTATCATCTGCATATTGATGACACTGCACCCCAAACCTCCTGATGATAGCCCCCAGCAGCTTCACATAGATGTTAAGTAGCATCGGGGAGAGGATGGAACCCTGTGCCACCCCACAAGTGAGCAGCCACGGGTCCGACACCTCCTCTCCCAGTGCTACCCTTTGGTACCTGCCAGAAAGGAAGTACCGGAACTGCTGTAATATGATGTCTCCAAAGCCCAACCCCTACAGGCAGTCCAGGAGGATACCATGGTCAACGGTATCGAAAGCCACTGGGAGGTCAAGGAGAACAAGGAAGGAATATCCACCCCTATCCAAAGCCCTCCTCATTCACCAAGGCGACCAAGGCCATTTCTGTTCCATGCCCAGGCCTGAAGCCCGATTCAAATGGATCTAGATAATCGTCTTCTTTCAAGTGAGCCTTCAACTGCATCGCTACCACCCGCTCAATCATCTTGCCCAAAAATGGCAGATTCGAGACTGGGTGAAAGTTGTTCAGGACTTGGGGATCCAAGGAGGGCTTCTTTAAGAGCAGTCTCACCTAATCTCTCTCTGCAACTCATAATGAGCCAAGATGGGCAAGGATCAAGTAAGCAGGTGGTCAGCTTTACAGATGAAAGCACTTTGTCCACTTCATCAGGAGGAAGAAGCTGGAACCGACCCCACAAAACTGGTCTGCCACAGGTCGCCTCTTGCTCACTAATTGTATCCATGGCGCATGGAATAACACTCCTGATCCCATCAATTTTATCTGCAAAGTGCCTTGCGGAGGCCTTAGAATGCTCCAGCGGTTCCGGAGCAACTGGACCAACCAGGCTCCAGACCACTTAGAACAGCCTCCTGGGACAGCACTCTGCGGACGCGATAGAGGCAGAATAATATTCCTTTTTTGCTGCCCCTATCGCCACATGATAGGCTGAAGATACAGCTCTAGCTTGTGTCCAATAGTCTTCGGAGCGAGACTTCTGCCACCCATGCTCTAGCCGTTTCACCTCCTGTTTCAGAGCTTGCAACCGCGGATTAAACCATGTTGCAGTTCGAACCCTGTTCAGAGGGAGAGGGAGTTTCGGAGCCACCTGATCGAATGCCCCAGTGATTGCGGCATTCCAGCCATCCACCAGGGTTTTGACTGGGTGGCTGTTTGCGTGCTCCAGAGAATCCCCAAGCGCATTCAGGAATCCGTTCGGATCCATAAGACGCCTGGGGCGGACCATTTTAATGGGTCCTCCACCCCTGTGGAGGGGTCGTGGAACCGAGAATATAATTATAATTAATATAGGATCACTTACAAGATATATTTCTCAGAATGCTAGAGCAAAATATTAAAGCACCCAGTTGGTAACGATAATGACAAAGACTGTATAATAAATGAGACTACAACTAATAGCTCTAGATGCATTCTTAAGTTAATTCCTTGCAAAGGAGGGATCTGTTAGGACTTAACCTGTTCTTTATCACCACTGTTTCAGTATCAAGGTTTTCAAAATTGAGGAATGTCCACAAGCCAGTTATGGCATTAATCATACTAAACAAGTCATGTGAGCGACAACCAATGGAATTCAATTGCAGCAATCAGGGGAAAGCTTGGCTCAAACAGAAGCAAAAGAGTTTATCTTCAAAATGAACATGGCTTGTGCAAGCTAAAAGACGGAGTTCATATGTTTCACAAAATGTGTCAAAATTACGAGCAGAATATTTGTATTTTACAAGGGAAGAGCAAACACTTCATGATGACAACTCATGGGCAGAAGCTGCTAAATATAAGACCAAATAAAGAAGAAAATAAGTGTATTCTGAAAATTCCAAGTTCCTCACATTTTTCAGAGCAATCTACAGACAAAACAAGAAGTAGAGATCTAGAAATGTGATGGCTCATTTTGCTAGACATTCTTGGAGTATACAACAGTACTAATTTTAAGCTGCAATTGTTTATGTTTCCATCATAAAAACGTTGCTGGAAGTATAACAGCCTAGGTCCAGCCTCCTTTAGGAAGCTTCTCTACCCACATAAGCCCCTCAGTCACTACAGGTCAGTCTAAACAGCTCTGGTCTGGAGCCCTAAGAGAGGTGTTATCTAGTGGGGTTAGAAGTGTGTAGGGGACAACAGTGTGTTTTGCATTTAGTTCCCACTGTTGTGCTATTGTGTTAATTAAACTGGAACCTTGTGACATGTGCTGGGCACCCATCAGCAAGGTCCAAGCCACGATTTTGGGACTCATTGGCTTGGAATGCAAGTTATTTCCAACTGTGCATAACGGCTAAAAATGTAGCTTGGAAGAAACTTCTGGTCCTGCATGTATATTCGTGCTGAATAAGCTGGTTTTGCTTTGCTTTGCTTTGCTTTGCTTTGCTTTGCTTTCCTTTCCTTCCTGCCTTCCTTTTTTGGTGTTTGTTTGTTTGTTTGTTTGTAATGATCTGATGTTTCAGCTAGAGGGGGAATTGAGTTATGAAGTTCAGTACATAAATGGATGGGGGATATGTTTCCTGTCTAGGGGAAAATCCTGACATTTTTCATGTTGAGGGGGATGAAAAGTTATAGTTTCAGGATTTCCCTGTGAAACAGATGCACCCTAGAGAAGGGAACCAGGGATGGCCCAAGACATTTTGCAGCCTGAGACAAAGAACAAGATGGTGCCCCCTCCCATTCTATATACAAAGGATAACTGGACTGGCAGATGAATCTGTCTTCCACATTGATGGTGGGACAGCATCTTCCACTGCACCTGAAAGCAGCAGGCTAGCTTAGGGACTGGAGTGCAAACTTCAAGGCATACACGTCTCTCTTCCAGGACTTGGTTACTGCCTCCGAGCATCTGCCTCCTGAGCTGACTGTTGCACTCTCCCTAATGGTAGGGCCAGCTCTGAAGTCCTATCCCCACAATATCAGGCTCATCAATGAAAAGCAAGCCACAAATTACTGATTTTCTAACTTTCCTCCACTGCAGCCACTACGCATCTGTATAAGCAGTTCACTATGAAGGGTGGTGGGTTCTCCCTCACTGTAGATCTTCAAGCAGAGGCTGGACAACCATCTGTTGGGGGCGCTCTAGCTCTGGATTGGACAAGATGGCCTACAATGCCATCTCCAACTCTATGGTTCTATGATAGTAGGACAAGTGAAGGTGCTAATTTATCAAACTACCACCCTCCACCTGCTCCTCACCTGGACAATTTGCAATTCCTCTTGACACCAGGAAATGTGTGCAGGTCTTTCTCCCAATGCAGAATACCTTTAAAGAACTTTAATAGACTGGTGAGGCATTATTATCCTTTACTATACCAACAGGGCTTTTATGCTAGATGATGATGATGATTGCCTATGGAACTGTTCATTTCTCCTCTGTATAATATCTAAGAATGTGTTTGATTAGTCTCACTGGTCTTTAGATTTCACAATTCCAACTGCAACCACATAAAAACACATTCACTGCCAATCTGTCCTTTAGTAGTTTTCTGTCAACCTGATTTACCTTTTACACATTCTAAGCAGGAGTTGGATTAGGTTCAACAATGCTGTGTGATCGGAGCACATGGTCACTTCTCAGATGATTAGGGCCAAACTACATGTTACACATCTCCCAATATTTTCATTTTAAATGAAATGCTGCTGCAGGGAGTGCCAATTTGCTTGGAGTAGTAGTAGGCTAAGGGGTGTTTAATCCACAGACACACACACACAGTTTTGCTAATTGAAATCACCCTCCCCAGCTGATTTTTGTGCCACAGAGGGGAAAATATATGTATGAGTAGTTTTTTCCCACAGAGCAAACACCAGCTCTGGGGATTGAATTTAATCCCCATTCAATCTGGTGGGGATTTTGTTTAAGAAAACAGCAACAGGGAAAGGGTTAAAAACACACATCCCATTGCTACTCCAAACAAATGGAAAATCCCTCATAGCTGCATTTCAGAGGGCGGAATCTTAGGAGATCAGTCACAGATCTTACTAATGACATGTAGTTTGGCCCTCAGTCAACATATACATATATAAACTGGAGTGATTCAGAGTAGTCAACCCAGCTTCAAAACAAGTCCAGAAATGGATTGTATTGATCAGGCTAGAAAACAAATCAGTCTTGAAGATGATGTCAGTCTCTTTTGTCATGACAACAATCAAATTAATGCATTATTAATCTGTTATCATCTCTCTGCTTTACTTTAGAATGTCACCATTCTGCCACTAATGTCCATTAGATGGTTGATAGCATATACATTCTTGTACATGGTTAATTCCATTTATATTGTATATGCCAGACTTCCCCAATCTGGCACCCTCCAGATGTGTTGGGAAGGACTACAACTCCCACAACTATCAGACAGCATGATGGCTCTTGTAGTCCAAGACATCTGGAGGATTCCAGGTTGGGGGACGTGTATATGCTAACTGCAGACAACTGTTTTTACCAGATGAAAATGAATAAACATTTCCTATAGGTGGCAGTCCCCTTCATGGATCACTGCCTTATTGTGGCGAAGGGGCTTGCGTAACTCAGTGAAGCCATAAGCTATGCCGTGCAGGGCCACCCAAGACGGACAGGTCATGGCAGAGAGTTCTGACAAAATGTGGTCCACTGGAGAAGGAAATGGCAACCCACTCCAGTATTCTTGCCAAGAAAACCCCATGGAACGTATCACAAGGCTAAAAGAGATGACGCCAGAAGATGAGCCCCTCAGGTCGGAAGGTGTCCAATATACTACTGGGGAAGAGCAGAGGGTATTTCCAAGTAGCGCCAGAAAGAGTGAAGCGGCTGGGCCAAAGCTGAAAGGACACTCAGCTGTGGATGTGTCTGGTGGTGAAAAGAAAATCCGATGCTGTAAAGAACAATACTGTTCAGGAACCCGGAATGTCAGATCAATGAATCAAGGTAAGCTGGAGGTGGTCAAACATGAGATGGCAAGATTGAACATCGACATCTTGGGAATCAGCGAACTAAAATGGACAGGCATGGGCGAATTTAATTCAGGTGACCATCATATCTACTACTGTGGGCAAGAATCCCTTAGAAGAAATGGAGTAGCACTCATAGTCAACAAAAGGGTGAGAAAAGCAGTACTGGGGTACAATCGCAAAAATGATAGAATGATCTCAGTACGAATCCAAGGCAAACCATTCAACATCACAGTAATTCAAGTCTATGCCTCAACCACTGATGCCGAAGAAGCTGAGGTTGATCGGTTCTATGAAGACCTACAACATCTTCTAGAACTAACACCCAAAAAAGATGTCCTCTTCATCATAGGGGATTGGAATGCTAAAGTAGGAAGTCAAGAAATCACCAGGATAACAGGCAGGCATGGCCTTGGTGTACAAAATGAAGCAGGACAAAAGCTAATAGAGTTTGCCAAGAGAACACGCTGATCATAGCAAACACTCTTTTCCAACAGCACAAGAGACAACTCTACACATGGACATCACCAGATGGTCAATATCGAAATCAGATTGATTATGTCCTTTGCAGCCAAAGATGGAGAAGCTCTATACAGTCAGTAAAAACAAGACCTGGAGCTGACTGTGGCTCAGATCATGAGCTCCTTCTTGCAAAATTTCAGCTGAAACTGAAGAATGTAGGGAAAACCACTAAACCATTCAGGTATGACCTCAATCATATCCCTGATGAATATACAGTGGAGGTGAGGAATAGATTTCAGGGATTAGTCCTGATAGACAGAGTGCCTGAGGAACTATGGACGGAGGTCCGTAACATTGTTCAGGAGGCAGCAACGAAATCCATCCCAAAGAAAAAGAAGTGCAAGAAAAGCCAAGTGGCTGTCTGATGAGGCTTTACAAGTAGCTGAGGAAAGAAGGGAAGCAAAAAGCAAGGGAGAAAGTGGAAGATATATCCAACTGAATGCAGAGTTCCAGAGAATAGCAAGGAGAGACAAGAAGGCCTTCTTAAATGAACAATGCAAAGAAATCGAGGAAAACAACAGAATGGGAAAGACTAGAGTTCTCTTCAAGAAAATTGGAGATCTCAAGGGAACATTTTGTGCAAAGACGGGCATGATAAAGGACAAAGAAGGCAGGGACCTAACAGAAGCAGATGATATTAAGAAGAGGTGGAAAGAATACACAGAAGAACTATACAGGAAAGATCTTAATGTCCTTGATAGCCATGAGAGTGTGGTCACTGAACTTGAGCCAGACATCCTACAGAGTGAAGTCAAGTGGGCCTTAGGAAGCATTAGTAACAACAAAGCTAGCGGAGATGACAGTATTCCAGCTGAGCTATTTAAAATCCTAAAAGATGATGCTGTTAAAGTGCTGCACTCAATATGCCAACAAATTTGGAACACTCAAGACTGGCCGCAAGACTGGAAAAGGTCAGTTTACATTCCAATTCCAAAGAAGGGCAATGCCAAAGAGTGTTCAAACTACTGCACAATTGCTCTCATTTCACATGCCAGCAAGGTGATGCTCAAAATCCTACAAGCTAGGCTTCAGCAGTATGTGAACCGAGAACTACCGGAAGTACAAGCTGGGTTTCGAAGAGGCAGAGGAACTAGAGATCAAATCGCCAACTTTCGCTGGATCATGGAGAAAGCAAGAGAATTCCAGAAAAAATCTATTTCTGCTTCATTGACTACAATGAATTCACTGATTGTTTGGATCACAACAAACTGTGGCAAATTCTTAAAGTGATGGGAATACGAGACCACCTTACCTGTCTCCTGAGAAACCTGTACGAGGGACAAGAAGCAACAGTAAGAACCAGACATGGAACAACCGAGTGGTTCAAAATTGGGAAAGGAGTACGACAAGGCTGCATATTGTCACCCTGCTTATTTAACTTACATGCAGAGTACATCATGAGAAATGCTGGGTTGGATGAATCACAGGTCGGAATTAAGATTGCTGGGAGAATTATCAACAACCTCAGATATGCAGACGATACCACCCTAATGGCAGAAAGCGAAGAGGATTTAAAGAGCCTCTTGCTGAGGGTGAAAGAGGAGAGTGCAAAAGCTGGTTTGAAACTCAACATTAAAAAAACGAAGATCATGGCATGTGGCCCCATCACTTCCTGGCATATAGAAGGGGAAGAAATGGAAGCAGTGACAGATTTTACTTTCTTGGGCTCCAAGATTACC
Source organism: Heloderma suspectum (assembly GCF_057233095.1). Classification (NCBI taxonomy): domain Eukaryota; kingdom Metazoa; phylum Chordata; class Lepidosauria; order Squamata; family Helodermatidae; genus Heloderma; species Heloderma suspectum. The sequence goes on along the minus strand of NC_139461.1, from coordinate 79,220,885 downwards.
GCAGATGGTGACTGTAGCCATGAAATTAAAAGACGCTTGCTCCTTGGGAGGAAAGCTATGGCCAACCTAGACAGCATAGTAAGAAGCAGAGACATCACCTTGCCGACAAAGGTCCGTCTAATCAAAGCTATGGTTTTCCCAGCAGTAATGTATGGCTGTGAGAGCTGGAGTATAAGGAAGGCTGAGCGCCGAAGAATTGATGCCTTCGAAGTGTGGTGCTGGAGAAGACTCTTACGAGTTTCCTGGACTGCAAGGAGGTCAAATCAGTCAATCCTAAAGGAAATCAACCCTGAGTGCTCATTGGAAGGACAGATACTGAAGCTGAAGCTCAAATATTTTGGCCACCTAATGCGAAGAGAAAACTCTCTGGAAAAGACCCTGATGCTGGGAAAGACTGAAGGCAAAAGGAGAAAGGGACAGCAGAGGATAAGATGGCTAGATAGCATCACCGATGCAATGAATATGAACTTGAGCACACTCCAGGAGAGAGCGCAGGACAGGAAGGCCTGGCGTGCTATGGTCCATGGGGTCACAAAGAGTCGAACACGACTGTATGACTGAACAACAACAATAGGTGGCAGTAACTTTCTGCTTATTCCACCCACCTCCTATGGTTAATGTCTGATATAAAAGGAGCACGCTGCTCTTTTTCTACTGCAGAGATCTAAAACCCAACCCTACACAAAAAGAGCAAGTGGCAATGAAGACAACCTTCATAGGCACCGCAAGTCAGACAAATCTTGTTGCTGGCTTCCCTATTTCAAGGGCATTGCTTAGACTCCTTCTGCAACTGGCTTCTTGCCACAATACACATAAAACCTAATTCACATGGTTGAAGGATGAAATATCTGATTACAATTTTTGGCCTTCTAATTTGTTGAACTTGGACAATAATTTGAAGCGGCACATCTTTTTCCCCTTTCCAGTATATGTGTTGTTGCGTACCCCATTTCATCTGAAAAGAAGGAGGACAGCTGCCATGGCTAATTGGCTAAAGCTACACATCCAGAGCTTGAACATGAACATGTAGAGAATCTTCAGCAACCCAAAGCAGACCCACCGCCCTGCAGACATCAGAGCCACCAGCCTCCAGTGCAGCTGGGAGTTATAGGAGTTGGCCATCCATCACAGCCAGAATGCACCAGGTTTGGGAAGGCTGCAGTGGAGGCTGGGAGCTCCAATGTCAGTGGGGTGGTGGATCTGCTCCAGGTTGCTGTAGAGAATCTTCATGTTCATGGTCAAGCTCATTGAATTCTGATCTAACTGTTACTTTAAACTCTCTTGAGTTTCTTTTAAGCAGTCCCACCACTTTGGACAATGCAGTTGTCCCATGTCTATTCCACCAACAAATGGTTGCACAATGGACAGGTGGAGAATTTCCTTTTCTGCAGAATGTGAAGACCTGCTCATTACCCAATTGCCGTCTGGTCCTACACTTTTTGGCACTAGGGTTGGTTTTTTTTTGGCACCAGGCATCTACTCCCAGGCATTTAATGGCATATGATGGGGCATTTCTGCCAGCTGTCTGAACAGGTCTAGTGTTTTATTGAAATTGTTTTTAGCTGTTGAAATCGTTTTTAAATTCTGTATATTTAATTTTTTATGCTGTATTATATCTTGCTAATTGCTGTGAATTGCCCAGGGAGCTTTGGCTATTGGGCGGTGTAGCAGTGATGATGATGATGATGATGCATCTGTGCCCCCTCTACAGATACAAAACTCCTGTGTAAATAAGAAATTTTTCCACTAATACAATGCTTTTCTGTTAGTAGATACGGTGAGAGTTTGTTTTTGTTTTAAAATAGAGGGGGACATCTCCCACCCACAGTCTGAAATGGTAAAGCCCAGGTAAAGCTGAATCACTAGTGCTCTGGTTGTTTGTTTCTGTTCTGACCCATCAGTGCTTGCCAGCTTCTCCTAAGAACTGAGCAGAGGTCAAATTGACATTGTCAAGCATGGATGATTTGATTGGGGGACCAAAGAGTTACAGAAGTACTGGTTGGGGTTAGGCTGCATGGTCACTCCCTCCCCCTTAGGCTAAAGCACCCTTACTAAAACCCATCCTATAGTTTGGCCTTCCTCAGCCAGGTTGGGGGAGGCCGCCTTCATTAGTCGATGAAAAAGAGGCTGGATACAGACAACACGACAACCCACACTCAAAGTTGAGTATGGGTTGAGTGTGGGTTGTCAGCGAACTGTGAGTTGTCATTGAAATGTGCGTTGCCATGTTGTGTGAACCCAGCTGCACTAACAAACCATGGTTTGTTAATCATGAACAACCCATGAAGAGAACCCATGGTTTGTTGTAGGGCTGTGAACTGTGGGTTGTTTGTGGTTAACAAACCATGGTTTGTTAGCATGGCTAGGTTCACACAACACAACAACCCACGTTTCAATGACAACCCACATTCAACCCAAACTCAACCTTGAGCGTGGGTTGTCGTTTTGTGAGAACCTAGTCATAGATTCAGCTGACGAGACAAGCCTAGTAGTTTTGAGTCTAGCACCTGTGCATTAACCGTGAGACTTTTGGAAGGGATAGGAGTCAGCTAGCCTGCCGATTTTTAAAAAACGGATATGTGTGTTTTTTATTTACAAGGGGTTCTTTGTCATCAACAGAGATTCTAGGCTTGTTCGGACAAATCTCCTGCCATCAAAGTTCAGAGCTATACACACACTGAAAGAATGATTGGAACAGGATGAAGGATGATCTGGTGGATCTAAGACCACTTAAGAAGACATTCTTGCTGCCTTTTGATCAGGTTTACACTCCAAACTGCATTTTTTTCTTGCCCCCTCTTGATTTGCCTCCAAGCCTAGGATGTAATGATTTAGCATAAGCCAGAAACAAATGGACTATTAACACTGTTTACTATAAAGGCTCAGAAGGTCTCTTTGGCATGTTCGCAAATTAGCAAGTTGTCTCTAAAATTGCTTGAACTTCCACAGGGCCTATTGAACACATACATCACACTTTAAGCAGCCCTTTAAAACTCTCCTGAGAATGGGAGGAGGGAAGTGGTCCCAAGCTATGTGCTTACATGTCCAATGGAATATGAGGTCTGGGCTAAAGTTGATTTCTGTGCCAAGCATCAAAAGATTTTCATAACAGAATTCTGTGAAGCAAATAACATTGTTCAAAGACGGAAAATATGAACGGAGCACGGAACAAACTCATAAACAAGCAAATGCCTTTCATAGACCATTCACATGGATACACATGGAAATGAGGTTAACTTAGCCATGCTTAGCAGACAAGTCAAATCTTTGTCTGAGAAAAAGACACTGAACAGCTGCAAATGTAAAATAGCAGTGTTATAACTCTGCATTTCAGCACCTAAGGCAGACTGCCAGTTCCCTACCTGTCCCTGGCTCTACCCACCCCCCACTTGGGCATTGCACCATAGAAAGCTCCGTGAAATTGTTATTATTTTCACTGTCTGTTCCTATTGACTATTGCTGCAATGTTTTAATCTCTTGATCTCTGCTTGAATTTTGGTTTTATAAGCTGCTTTTTGGTGCTTTGCCATTTTTTAATTACACTTGTACATTTTACTTATTTTATTTTGTATGTCACCCAGACGATTGTTATTACTGGGTGTGCGATAAACTGAAGAAAGAAAGAAAGAAAGAAAGAAAGAAAGAAAGAAAGAAAGAGGGACTGGGAGACATTGTGTCCTTCTGCTTCTACCCATGCTGCACTTGCTGATCCAGGCTGTAGGCCTTCAACAATGACATGTGTAGTTCCATCTGCATGGGAAGGGATACAAAGCAATGAGAGGAATGGTCAACCAGAGAGGTGCCTCTCTCGGTGCTGCTGGCCTGCAGAGTGGAAGGGCTTTCACCAGGGGAAGCTGGAATGACACTTCCGATGGGAGGAGGACATGAACATCTCCTCCCATCAACACATCCTCTCCCACCATCTCCCTCCTGTATGTAGGGGTTGAGTGAGTTCTGGCCTTGTCAAGGAGGGCAGCACCACCCTCCTACATCCCACCGAACCTCAGGTCCTGCAGCACAGCCAACATGCACTTGCCGGCATGTGTGCAAATGCAGGGGACAGGGGCATTACCAGTGCCAGCTCCAAGTCTTGGAGGGCCCTTGGGCAAGACACCCTCAATGGGCCTCCTCCCTCAATGAGCCTTCCTTCTTACGGCCCGTTGTCACCAGCTGCTATTGCTCCTCCTCTTTCTCATCATTGCTCCCACTTGCTTGTTAGACAGGCAGACAGCCAGTAAGTAATTAGGCAGCAGCATCTTCTGCTCCTCTTTCTCCACCCCCACCGTTATCTGGGCCAGAGCAAGAGGCAGGGGAACAAGCACATTGCAATGGTGAAGAGGAGGAGCAAGTCCAGGGGGCTCCTGTCAGTGGGCCCTTGCTGGATTGTGGGCCCTGGGCAGGTGCCTGATTGTGCCCACCATTGATGCCAGCCCTGGGTGTTACTGAGGATCTCCAGATACGCTGGCTCTGTGGCACATACAGAGTATGCTATTGATTTAACTGGCATTACCCTGATACCTTGGCTCAAGAATCCATTTTGTTCTGGAAGGCATAGCCTGAGAGCTACCAGGAACATTCTTAAGGCTCTGGAACCACCATGGAGGCACAGAAGACAGAATATACTTCCTTACTCCTTGATTAAATTACAGAAGTATGTTCCCTGTGTCTGCGAAAGCATGCAAATGTCTGCCTGATTGTCATGCCACCACCCAGCTGACTAACCCAAAGGGTACCTTTGAATTGGCTAAGCAAAAGCCTTGGTAGGAAAAATGGTCAAATCCTGAAGTGTTGCCAATTCCCAGACAAGTCAGTCAGGTCAAGCCCTACCTCAACACCCTTGACAACCCCTTTTGTTTGAATATTGTGCTGTGCTACTCTGTATAGCCAGCTAGATGCAAAACTAATCAAACCTCTCTGAGTCATCTGATCAGCTGCCAGAACCAAACCATTGTTCGGTTTGTTTTGACCCATCCTGGGTCCAGCCTCTGAGCCATTGAGCTCTTTGTTCCTTTTGTTTCAAACTCTGTAACTGCCTTGGGGTTGAGGCAGTCAGTGTTCATTCTTTCTCCATGGGCATCCCTCCTGCTGGTATGTCTCAGCTCTGAGAATAACCTGGGGTCTGCTTAACTTTTAATACCATCCCTCATGACTCTTTCCTAGCATGAGTCCCCAATCCACTCTGGTGCCTATCCCACATGTCTGGGGCCAGAGACTTCCTCCATCCCTTTCATACCTTGTTTGCCCCATATAGATCCCTTTGCCTCATACAGCAATTCAAATAGGGGACTCTCATCTGTAAAGTAGGACTCCTGAACACCCTATGAGTCCCCCCTCAGCAAAAGCCCCTCCTCCTCCTCGCACAGTGGCTGCTGTATACACATAGTACTCTTGGGTTTCCTGCCCTGGACTGGTTCCGAAGTCCAAGAGGGAGGTGGTGCCTCTCGCAAGCTTCCCAATGAACAAGTGAACACTTCGATTGCCAGATATTGTGGTGTGTGGCTTGGTAGCATGGTGTGCGTGCACGTGTGTGTGTGTGTGTTTGGTGGGAATTGGACTTTGTGTGGCTGGGGGCATTGATTTCTTGTAACCAAAGCAAATTCCCTGGGCTCCCTATGGCATTCCAATCAGCAACAGCCTGCTAATGTATGTTGCTGCATTACCGCTGTGTGCCACCACAGGGCCGGGCTTGATGCCAATCTCCCACGCCTATTGTCTACTCTGTGGTAACATGTGTGGGCAGGTGGTGCTGTTGATGGGAGGGGTTGCTAGGTAGGCTGTGGGTGGTTCTTCTTGGCTGGTTGCTGGCTGTGCAATTTCCATGGATGCTGCTGGTGTGCCTCCCCTCTCCCTTATAGAATCATAGAATCATAGAATAGTAGGGTTGGAAGGGGCCTACAAGGCCATCGAGTCCAACCCCCTGCTCAATGCAGGAATCCAAGTCAGAGCATCCCTGACAAATGGCTGTCCAGCCTCGTCTTAAAGGCCTCCAGTGTGGGAGAGCCCACCACCTCCCCAGGTAATTGGTTCCATTGCCGTATTGCTCTGACACTCAGGAAGTTTTTCCTGATGTTCAGCCGGAATCTGGCTTCCTGTAACTTGAGCCCATTATTCCGTGTCCTGCACTCTGGGATGATCAAGAAGAGATCCTGGCCTTCTTCTCTGTGACAACCTTTCAAGTACTTGAAGAGTGCTATCATATCTCCCCTCAGTCTTCTCTTCTCAAGGCTAAACATGCCCAGTTCTTTCAGTCTCTCTTCATAGGTCTTTGTTTCCAGTCCCCTGATCATCTTTGTTGCCCTCCTTTGAACCCTCTCCAGCTTGTCTGCATCCTTCTTAAAGTGTGGTGCCCAGAACTGGACACAGTACTCCAGATGAGGCCTAACCAGTGCTGAGTAGAGGGGAACTAGTACTTCCCGGGATTTGGAAGCGATGCTTCTATTAATGCAGCCCAAAATAGCATTTGCCTTTTTTGCAGCCACATCACATTGTTGGCTCATATTCAGCTTGTGATCGACGACAATTCCAAGATCCTTCTCGCTCGTAGTGTGGTTGAGCCACGTATCCCCCATCTTGTAACTGTGCATTTGGTTTCTTTTTCCTAGGTGCAGAACTTGGCATTTGTCCCTATTAAATGCCATTCTGTTGTTTTCTGCCCAGCACTCCAGTCTATCCAGATCACTTTGAATTTTGTTTCTGTCTTCCAAAGTATTAGCTATCCCTCCCAATTTTGTGTCATCTGCAAATTTGATCAGCATTCCCTGCACCTCCTCCTCCAAGTCATTAATAAAAATGTTGAAGAGCACTGGGCCCAGGACCGAGCCCTGCGGTACCCCACTCGTTACCTCTCCCCAGTTTGAGAAGGTCCCATTGATAAGCACTCTTTGAGTCCGATTCTGTAGCCAGTCCGATTCTGTAGCCAATTATGTAGCCTTGCTTGCATAGTTCTTCTTTTCCTCATGCATGCCCCTCTAATCCAGGGACAGGAGGGGCTTGGATGCTGCATATTTTCCACTAGGGCAACTCCAGCAGTTCTGGGCCCTGGCTGGTTTCAGCACTTAAGGTTGCTCTGTTAGGCTACAGTTACTGGTTTGTTTTTTTTCTGGCAGAATAAATCCTGTGTCTTTAACAAGTGCATGACAGAAAGAAATGCAAAAGGCACAGTTTTCCCCAGTTTGTTTGTATTGCAAGATCTGTTGGTTTGAATGCTTCATCTGTTGGATTCTTGCTTGACACAGAAATAAAGGAATTGTTATAACAGAAGGTGATCATGCTTTTAGGAATTGTGAGTGTGCGAATGAGTCAAAGATTGTGTGCATGTGCACGAGAGAGAGAGAGAGAGAGAGAGAGAGAGAGCTATGCACCTATGTCCCAGGCAAGTCTTCAATCCTTTTCTTCTAAAGAGATTCTGTTTAAAACAGAGAAAAATATTTCCAAGAAGTTTAATGAAGTTCATAGCACCCTCTACTGGAACAATTAAGAATTAAAGTCCAGTCAAGCTGTCTGTGGCAGCCACTTTTTTTGCTCATTACAGGAATAGAAATCAACATATTTTCAGAAGGCTGGCATTCAACTAGGGCTCTAATATGCAACTGCTATTCAGTTTTTTCCATGTAAGTTTAGTTAACGGCATTGTTAAACTGCTTGATTATATTGATTTTAGACCAGGAATTTTCTCTGCCCCGTTGTTACTGTACCAATGAAATGATGACAGAGAATAGCCCCAGTTAAGGGTAGGAGATGCCTGTGTGGAAGCAGGTTTCCACACACAGAGACACTGCAGATGCAGAGATGCATCTGGTTGCACATCACCATCTACACTGTGATGCGCCTCCAGGTCCTGTCATGATGCATCTTCTGGAGGCAATTACATGTGACTCGTTATGGTGTACATAGCTGCCTTATACTGAGTCAGACCATTGGTCTATACAGCCCAGTATTGTTGACAATTACTAGTAGCAGCTCTCCAGGTTTTCAGGCAGGAGTTTTCCCTGCTCTGCCTGGAGGTTTCGGGGATCGAACCTGGGACCTTCTGCATGCAAAGCAGGTGCTCTGCCACTGACCTATGGCCCCTTCAGCTAGAGCTGAATCGTGATCCTTGTTTTTGTGAAGAAATCAGAAAAGTATCTTGTTTTAATTATATATCTATGATGGGAAATCACTATGGATACAAAGATATCCCCGCCTTCACTAAATTAAGTATTGTCGTTAATATAACAACTAGCAAACCAGAATGCATGACAGAACAGTGAACACAAAATTTAGGAGAGAATATGCCCTGTATACACTAATATATGTAAAGTGACATATAATTTAGATCTTTTGCAGATTTACCACACCCTGTCCAATTTCCAAGTGAAGAAGATAGTGTGGTTTCATTCATGACATGTTATCTCTCCACAGTGGTCTTTCTTCCTGAGAGTATAATGTGATTGTACATCTGTTTATGCTATGATACTGAAAAGTACTTTCATTTATTTTAGCAATCAGAAGGACCCCTTTCTAATGCACTCCCATGACACTTCCCTTGCCCAGGACTTTTAATTGGTCAATGTTTTCTACAAAGTTTTGTGTCAGATCATAATGAGATCAGTGTCAAGCAGAGAACTTGACATGTGTTAGGAAATTTAGCTGAATTTAAAAGCCACCTCAAGATTTTGAGGGGGAAATGTGTAGTATGATGGTCTTGAAATGTGTTAGAAGACAATACACTACTTTTAAGGATGCTTCCCAATGTTTGTTAAAATCAGGTGTTGGGGGCTGTGAAGTTTGCTACTTGCAAGCCACACAGGGACCACTGGTTCTCGTGATAATTGCTGCTAATGACAAATAACCAGCACGGGTGGCAAAACAAGAGCAGGGTCTAAGTAGTCACTGTCATGTCAATCCTTCAAGTTAAGGAGTCTGTTTTCTTTGCGGTACTTCTTCCACATTTTATTATTACAGAATAAATCCTTTCAAATCCTTAGGCTAAGACAGAGTGAGACAGGGCCAAGGACAGCTGGTACACTTCATGGCTGGGTGGGGATTTAAACCTGGGTCTCCTCAGTCTTAATCCAAGACTCTAACCACTATACCAAACCAGTTCTTTCACATGCTGCATAGATGCAGACTGAGAAGCAACTTGTCTCTGTTGGATCTTCTATCTAAAAGCACCCAGAGAGTATTCAAAGGATGTTATTAGTAGAATATACTACTAATATTGCGAGTAGTATATACATTGTAGAATATACACTGCAACCTTCCCAACCTAGTGCTCTCCAGATACGTTGTACTACAACTCCATCATCCTCATGGCCATTGGGGTGATGGTAGTTGTAGTCCAACACATCTGGAGGGCATCAGGTTGGGGAAGGCCAACATAACATACTGCCAACATAACATAACTATATTGCCAACATAATTATTTCAGAATGTGAAACCTATTGCATTTACCTTTCAGGATTATCCAGCAGCATAGCACTTTGAAAAGACAAGTTTATTTTGCACCTTGAAATCTGCAACCTCGGCATACCACACTTTCCTTTCATGTAGTCAGTTAATGTGCCTAGGGGTGACTGAAGAGATAAAGAATTTGGCCACAAGGATTCACACCAACAAAATGTTTGAATGCCCTTTCTGAGGACCCAGGGGCTCCTTTAAAAATCTGAAGTCAGTTTGTAGAAAGAAGAATAGGAGCCAGCTCAGATTCTCGCTTCCCTCTCTGCCCCCACCTCTGAAATATTAAGATGTAAAAGATATTCTTGATTTTCAAGCAGAGCATCAGATCACAAATTCCTCCACTATTGGGGCATAAACAATCTTCTTAGGCTTAAGCCCAGGGAAGGGAGAGTTTCTCTTTGAATTAGGGAGCACATTCCTAGAACCCATGCACCCATAATATACAAGATAATATGTTGTATATTATCTCAAGCACCTAGTGGGTAGAGGGGCGATTTGGAAATATTTAATAGCACTAGTAGTAGTAGTAGTAGTAGTACTACTAGGCTCAGGTTTAGATCCTTTGCTAAATAAGAACAGCAAATGCTTATAATATTTATATGTTATCATATTATTATTATTTATTATATTTCTAATCTGCCCAGTACCTTATGTTCTGTTATGTTGTTCATGCACAAGAATTAATATAAGAAACACCCCAGTATAAAAGAGTTAAAGTACAATAATGGTCAATGCTACAGAAAAAAAGAGTATTTTGACCTTGTTTTGTAAATACCTTCACAATACTGGAAAGGACTAGTGGTATAAAAATGGCCTAAATAATTTGTTGTTTTCTTCTGCAAAAGAAACCACTAGTTATCTGATATCTCATAATGTGTGAGCAATCCCTTAGTACTCCTCGTTTGTGTTGTGCAAGATATAAAAGATCTAATACAAATATAAGTTGATCTTTCACTTTTGGTTTCATCCTTATCTTCTTCATATTCTTGTAACAATCTGCCTCCTTGGCCATACCATCTTGTAAATGAGATTCATATCTCTAGGGTTTAACTCAGTTAAATAAACGGAATTCAATAAATGACATCTTCAGATATTCCACATGCAAGAATGATTACTACGCCAACATGCTACTGTTGCTACTGTTACGTAGTGTTACAGATGCATTAGCTTCTCTACTTTGCCCAAGTTACGCTACACTGTATATCTAAGATAAGAGAATGGAGCGTCTGGAGTCTGTTCAATGTTATCATATAACATAAAAGTGACTTTTTTATTGAAGAGCTCCACAAGTTCTTCAGCAGTCTTGCCGGGAGTTTTTTTTTTATTGAAACTAATTCAGAGACCAGAAAAAGAAAAAGAAAAAAGATAAACGTTGAACTGAAAACAAAATATGTCATGAGGTTATTCTCCCACAGCCTGCCGCTAATCCCCAAAGTCATTTGTCATACAGGCCTGTGTAGCATTTCATTACAATTGAAGCTCAAAGGTTAGAGGCTCTTGGAAACTTGTGCCGAACAAAAACTGGCACACTGGCGTTTTACCAGGTTGCATTGGAGTGCCCAATAGGCTGTTATTATGATCTCATTTCTTTCTCACTGTAAGTCTTGGACTACAACTAATGAACTAATACGAGGCTGCCAGATTACATATTTCCTGTCCAAAGTTTTCTTCTTTTTTCTATTACAGTCTTTCAAGATTTGAAGCTAAAACTGGCTGGCTGCTGCACAATATATTCCCAAGTTAGGAATTCTTTTCAGGGAAAGATAATTCCATGCTTCTTTCTCTCCCCCTGCACACTCTCTTATGTCTGCCCCCACCCACCGAGTTACACATGCCAAACTGCCAATGAGGCCTTCACTCTAGCTTAAGGCAGCTAACAACTGATGCAAAGCCATAAAGCAACCTACCCTGGCCTGCTGCCCTCTGGATGTGTTAGACTACGACTCCCAGCATGGCTGGCTGGGGGATGCTGGGAGTTGTAGTGCAACTGACCTTGTGGGCACCAGGTTGGTGAAGACTGCCATAAAGCCCTTTAACATGTTAAGTGGCTTGGCGTTAAAGGGTAAATTCCATTTCTGATGACTGGGCCCTCAAAACAAGAAAGTAGGATGTGATCAATCCATTCCACATCCCCACTCCCACGCCCTCATTCTTCCTTTTTTTCTGCTGTATTCTATGTCACCATGTGCTCAATCTTTTCCTATCCTGCTACCATCTCCAATGCGGGGCTCTCCTATGTTGCATCAGAAAGGAACAGGATGAACAAGACCGCCAATCAAATCACAGAGAGCTTATGCATCATCTATGATGCAGGATGTTTGGCTACCTACATAATAAAAGCAACGTTCAACAAAACCCGTGATCCCTCCTGACCAGTACCCCGTGACCCATTATGGTAAATGATCAATGCACCAATCTACCCACCCACTTTGAGCAAGAGGCTCCTGATTTAAGTGGTCTGACAGAGACATTTGAATGTGGTTTAAGCTTAGTAATAATATATTATCAGTGATGGAACATTGAAAATCACTTTTCTAAAAAGAGTCTGATTTCACAGCTTCCTCTCTAAAGGGTTTTTAATTGTTGTTGTTGTTTTGTTTTGTTTTGTTCCCCCTGGGTGGAGTTTCTGTGAGCACTAGTGATCCGTGCTGTTAGCCTCTGTTGTGTGATGCAGCACAGATTCTGCGTTTTCAATATCTAACATCATATTTAACTGAACAATACGCTTTTGTAGCAGACAAGCAGTTTTGACAGGTGATGTAGTCCAGACCACCCTTTCTCTGCCTATGATACTAAGACTGGGTTCAAAGGGTTTCTTCTTCTTCTCATAAAGCATTCCTGGAACGTGATGCATTAGGTTTACTTTGGGCTGCAATCCACAGTCCAGTTGTTCTGGATCCATCCTGGAAAATTCACATAGACTTCAATGGGATGGCTAGGGAAGCAGCTCATGGATTGCACCCTACCACATGGCTGATAGCGGGCAAAGCGCAACAATGCTCCCAAATAACATGTTGTTTAATAATATGAGCCCAGAAGGCAGACACTGTCGAAAGATGTTCCTGTGAGCTATTACTCAAAGGAACCATCCAGGAAGCACATTACAGTGGAGTTAACAAGCAAAGGGCCACAGACTGCTTGCAGATGATAATTAATTACAGTATGTCTTTGGAAACTATTTTTTTCATGCCACAACATTGCAATTACAACTGGTACTTCTGGTGGAAATTTAGACTGGATGTATTCTTGCGGTAAATTCACACCCATTTGATAGAATGGCAAAGGAGTGAGAACACAAGTATTCTTGCATATGTAGGAGATGGCTACAGTAAAAATCCATTTGTGAACTCCAAGCAGATGATGATATGTTCCTAGCTGATTGCTAAAATTGTCTTTGGAGGCTCTTCACTGGGTGCTGCCACCCACAATGGTGCAGTGGGTGGCTACAAGGAAAAAGCCTTCTCTGTGGTGGCCCTTCCATCTGTAGAAGACCCTTCCCAGGGTGATCTCCCTGGCATCTTCATTGTCAACATTTAGATTCCAGGTTCCTCTTTAACCAGGTATTTAATCTTTAATCAGTCGCTCTGATTATTAATTTTACTGCTGACTCCTGAATGTTTTTAATGATTTTAGAATGTTTTTAATGTTTAATATTATATTATTTTAATGCTTTTACAGTTGTATTTTTGTTATTTTGTTTTTGTTTGGTTTTATGATTGTAAACTGCCCTGAGGGCATTTGTCAATTGAGCAGTATACAAACCCAGTAAATAAAGTGTAAAGATCTTTACAATAGCAGCATTCATCCTCATCATGGTCCTGTTCAATCATTCCCATTTTATAGACGGAGGAATGACAGTGTGGGAGTATTACTTTCCAGGACCATGCAGTGCATCCTTGGCTCAGCTAAGTTTTGAATCTGATCATCAAAATCCAGTCTGACTGGTGAAAGCAAAGTTTTTCAGAAGGCTCATTGTTTGAATTCTCTTGTACATATTGCCGGGGGTGGGCAGGGGGAGGGGGACTCTCTCTCTTATGTTTCATTCCCAGCTGCTGTATTTCCCCTTTCCTGTATATCACCCACTGCCTTCTATTTCATCATCTCCCATCCGGCTGCTGAGCCTTAAATCTCTGAGGCCGACTTCGTATAATGGCCTCCCATGCCTCCTTTGCAACTGTCTGCTTCTTGGCCACTTTAACATATCACCAGGAATGAATGATGGAAATTCAAAGCCCTGTCAGGTTTTGTTTTCCTTAGCTCTGCTGCTCTCCAAATAATTTTTAACACCAAACAGTCTCTATGGATATATAACACACCACTTCACAACCACATTTGTGTTCTGCTCTTAGTATCCTTGGAGCTGCCTGGCCAGGTCATAATTCTAAAAATAAAAGGCTCCCCATGTATGTGATGAGAGCCTGCCCAGCATTACAAGTCAGGACTATTTGATCAATGAATGAAGTTCAAAAGAGAAAATCTCATTGAGGGCACTTTTAGATGGAGGTGGAAGAATGGAAGGTGTCAATCAGCAGGCTGCCATGGCTCTTGCTAAGGTTGCCAGAAACTACCCTGCTAACAGCTTTTGAAAGGTGCATCATAGAGAAATGCATAAATGTGCTGAGATCTGAGGTAGCCTTAAGCAAACCCCTCTCTCTTGGCCTCAATCTGTCCATCTGCAATATGGGGAATAATAATACTGACTTACCTTACAGGCTTAGTTTAAGGATTACGACTAGATAATGCACGTGAAGCAGTTTGAACACTTAGAATCACTATACAAATGCTAAGTATTATTACCAATAGATCAGTAGCAGGCATAGCCCCCTTTTTAATATGGTGATGCTTCTATGCCCAGCTTTTCTTCAGCTTCCATTCCTTCTACCTATAGTTGGTCTGGTATTGGCTCTTCCTGCCTGTGGATTATTTGTTGTTGTTGTTCAGTCATTAAGTCATGTCCGACTCTTCGTGACCCCATGGACCATAGCACGCCAGGCCTTCTTGTCCTCCGCTCTCTCCCGGAGCGTGCTCAAATTCATATTCATTGCATCGGTGATGCTATCTAGCCATCTCATCCTCTGCCGTCCCCTTCTCCTTTTGCCTTCAGTCTTTCCCAGCATCAGGGTCTTTTCCAGGGAGTTTTCTCTTCGCATTAGGTGGCCAAAATATTTGAGCTTCAGCTTCAGTATCTGTCCTTCCAATGAGCAGTCAGGGGTGATTTCCTTTAGGACTGACTGATTTGACTGCCTTGCAGTCCAGGGGACTCGTAAGAGTCTTCTCCAGCACCACAGTTCGAAGGCATCAATTCTTCGGCGCTCAGCCTTCCTTATAGTCCAGCTCTCACAGCCATATGTTGCTACTGGGAAAACCATAGCTTTGATGATACAAATCTTTGTCGGCAAGGTGATGTCTCTGCTTCTTACTATGCTGTCTAGGTTGGCCATAGCTTTCCTCCCAAGGAGCAAGCGTCTTTTAATTTCATGGCTACAGTCACCGTCTGCGGTGATCTTGGAGCCCAAGAAAATAAAATCTGTCATTGCTTCCATTTCTTCCCCTTCTATATGCCAGGAAGTGATGGGGCCAGATGTCATGATCTTAGTTTTGTTAATGTTGAGTTTCAAACCAGCTTTTGCACTCTCCACTTTCACCCTCAACAAGAGGCTCTTTAGATCCTCTTCTCTTTCTGCCATTAGGGTGGTATCGTCTGCGTATCTGAGGTTGTTGGTAATTCTCCCGGCAGTCTTAATACTGACCTGTGATTCATCCAACCTGGCATTTCTCATGATGTACTCTGCATATAAATTAAATAAGCAGGGTGACAATATACAGCCTTGTCATACTCCTTTCTCAATTTTGAACCAATCAGTTGTTCCATGTCCAGTTCTTATTGTTGCTTCTTGTCCCTCGTACAGGTTTCTCAGGAGACAGGTAAGGTGGTCTGCTACTCTCATCTCTTTAAGAATTTGCCACAGTTTGTTGTGGTCCACACAATCAAAGGCTTTAGCCTAGTCAATGAAGCAGAAATAGATGTTTTTCTGGAATTCTCTTGCTTTCTCCATGATCCAGTGAATGTTGGCGTATTTGATCTCTAGTTCCTCTGCCTCTTCAAAACCCAGCTTGTACTTCCGGTAGTTCTCGGTTCACATACTGCTGAAGCCTAGCTTGTAGGATTTTGAGCATCACCTTGCTGGCATGTGAAATGAGCGCAATTGTGCGATAGTTTGAACACTCTTTGGCGTTGCCCTTCTTTGGAATTGGAATGTAAACTGACCTTTTCCAGTCTTGTGGCCACTGTTGAGTGTTCCAAATTTGTTGGCATATTGAGTGCAGCACTTTAACAGCATCATCTTTTAGGATTTTAAATAGCTCAGCTGGAATACTGTCATCTCCGCTAGCTTTGTTGTTAGTAACGCTTCCTAAGGCCCACTTGACTTCACTCTCTAGGATGTCCAGCTCAAGTTCAGTGACCGCACTATCATGGCTATCAGGGACATTCAGATCTTTCCTGTATAGTTGTTCTGTGTATTCTTTCCACCTCTTTTTAATCTCATCTGCTTCTGTTAGGTCCCTGCCTTCTTTGTCCTTTATCATGCCCGTCTTTGCACAAAACGTTCCCTTAAGATCTCCGATTTTCTTGAAAAGATCTCTAGTCTTTCCCATTCTATTGTTTTCCTCGATTTCTTTGCATTGTTCATTTAAGAAGGCCTTCTTGTCTCTCCTTGCTATTCTCTGGAACTCTGCATTCAGTTGGATATCTCTTCCCCTTTCTCCCTTGCTTTTCGCTTCCCTTCTTTCTTCAGCTACTTGTAAAGCCTCATCAGACAACCACTTTGCTTTCTTGCATTTCTTTTTCTTTGGGATGGATTGAGTTGCTGCCTCCTGAACAATGTTACGGACCTCTGTCCATAGTTCCTCAGGCACTCTGTCTATCAGGTCTAATCCCTGAAATCTATTCCTCACCTCCACTGTATATTCATCAGGGATATGATTGAGGTCATACCTGAATGGTTTAGTGGTTTTCCCTACGTTCTTCAATTTAAGCTGACATTTTGCAAGAAGCAACTCATGATCTGAGCCACAGTCAGCTCCAGGGCTTGTTTTTACTGACTGTATAGAGCTTCTCCATCTTTGGCTGCAAAGGACATAATCAATCTGATTTCGATATTGACCATCTGGTGATGTCCATGTGTAGAGTTGCCTCTTGTGCTGTTGGAAAAGAGTGTTTGCTATGATCAGCGTGTTCTCTTGCCAAACTCTATTAGCCTTTGTCCTGCTTCATTTTGTACACCAAGGCCATGCTTGCCTGTTATCCCGGTGATTTCTTGACTTCTTACTTTGGCATTCCAATCCCCTATGATGAAGAGGACATCTTTTTTTGGTGTTTGTTCTAGAAGGTGTTGTAGGTCTTCATAGAAACAATCAACCTCATCTTCTTCGGCCTTAGTGGTTGGGGCATAGACTTGGATTACTGTGATGTTGAATGGTTTGCCTTGGATTCGTACTGAGATCATTCTATCATTTTTGCGATTGTACCCCAGTACTGCTTTTCCCACCCTTTTGTTGACTATGAGTTCTACTCCATTTCTTCTAAGGGATTCTTGCTCACAGTAGTAGATATAATGGTCACCTGAATTAAATTCGCCCATGCTTGTCTATTTTAGTTCGCTGATTCCCAGGATTTCGATGTTCAATCTTGCCATCTCATGTTTGACCACCTCCAGCTTACCTTGATTCATTGATCTTACATTCCAGGTTCCTAAACAGTATTGTTCTTTACAGCATTGGACTTTCTTTTCACCACCAGACACATCCACAGCTGAGTGTCCTTTCAGCTTTGGCTCAGCCACTTCACTCTTTCTGGCGCTACTTGGAAATACCCTCTGCTCTTCCCCAGTAGTATATTGGACACCTTCCAACCTGAGGGGCTCATCTTCTGGCGTCATCTCTTTTAGCCTTGTGATACATTCCATGGGGTTCTGTTGGCAAGAATACTGGAGTGGGTTGCCATTTCCTTCTCCAGTGGACCACATTTTGCCAGAACTCTCCACCATGACCTGTCCGTCTTGGGTGGCCCTGCACGGCATAGCTTATGGCTTCACTGAGTTACGCAAGCCCCTTTGCCACAACAAGGCAGTGATCCATGAATGGGGTGGATTGTTTACCAGCTTAATTGTCTCCTACCTTTCGTATCTGTTCTTTCCAATCTCTTGTACTGTGGGACTGGCTGCAAGGTGCTGGACCACAAAAAGTTTTTTCCACATGTCAATTCCTTAGGAGTTATTTGTTTTCTCATTGGATCCTTTCTGGAAGCTCGTGTCAATGTCTCTCCATCTGTCTTGCAAATTGCAAGCCACTTTATGGTTTGTATAGGAAATAATGTATTTCCTACATGGAAAATCACAATATCTGTACCCACATTAGGGACAGAGGAGAAATGTGTTCACTTCGCATTTTAATGTGAACTTGCCAAATTTCACACTTTCAAACCACTACGCAAACCAAAACTCAGTTATCCTTCAAAATTCACACTTCTCCAAATTTTGCAATGGAGTTCTCTCAAAAAATGCATGCAAAAATGTGTGTGTTAGGAAAACTGCTTGCAAAATGTGCATATTATGCATTTTTGTAGACATTTTTGCCTATCTTAGGAGAAATGTGCAGAAAAAGACTTATGCATTTTCATGCAAACCTTTTTTAAAAAGTATCTCTAAGTTTGGAATGAGCCAAACTTAAGCCTGGAGAAATTCTTAAAGTGCAAAAATAACCAAACCTAAGACTGGAACAATGAGAAATGGAGAGAAACCAAAACCGACAGATTTGTCTATCCTTACCACAGATATGCCATATATACACTGGAAAGTGGCTGGCAATCATAGCTTCCCACCTGCATATACACACAGCAAAAAAGAGCTGTTACATGTTCATTCCATTTAACAGTGTACGTGCCTAACGATGCGATTTCTGTAGTCTTGCCTAAACAGACCTTGGAGCTAAACACATATAAACAGATATGATAGCACAGAACCATTCTGCTGAATCCCAGTGCCACTCACCCACCCACCCAAATGCTGGTGAAATAGCCCCTTCTTGTGATGCTTATTTCCTTTGTAGGATACGAATCCATGCGTGGGGGTCTTGCTGCTTCATCTCTTCTCTGGCCTGTTGAGAAATTGACCTTCATGTATGTACAAGCTGTGTGTGTTAGTGACTAGAGCAAGATAAGATGATAAGGTAGTAAATAAACTTCCTGGCCCCCTATGAATTACTGTACATGAAACAGGAACAAAGTGTGAGAACAAACCAAAAGATGTGCCCCTGCCTATTTGCAAAACAGGGACTGTTGCAATTCTTGCTGTTTACTCTCACACTAGGTTCCTTGCCCAGCGGGGGGAGTGGGGAGAGACTTTATTATTTACAGTCTGCCGTTAAGGCTGTCATGAAGCTTGATTGTAGGGGTATTGTTGCTGGCCAGCCTCCCTGCTCCGGCTGGTGCCAGGCACCCTAAGCTGCTCCCATCAACACTGACTCACTAATACTATGAGTAAGCCGATGGATTCTGCTTACTCCCTTTGGGAGGCTACTGGCTCTCTCTCCTCCAGGAACGTCCCACGTACAATAAAAGTTTATACTCAGCTGGAACTGGACATACCGGGGTGGGGCCATTCAAGTGTTCCACATTGTTTAACTCAAGAAATACTGAAATCTCCAAAGTGATGAACTTTAAT
Organism: Heloderma suspectum; assembly: GCF_057233095.1. Classification (NCBI taxonomy): domain Eukaryota; kingdom Metazoa; phylum Chordata; class Lepidosauria; order Squamata; family Helodermatidae; genus Heloderma; species Heloderma suspectum. The sequence continues at coordinate 79,201,725 of NC_139461.1, read as the reverse complement.
ATCCTCTTAGATGACTTGTTACAGACAGATTCAGAGGGGAAATGTCACGTTATGGCAGGGGTGCAGAACTTCAGGCCCAATCCGACCCACCAGGTTTCTTCGGATGGCCATGCCGCCTTCTCTGGCACCACCCCCTTTCCCCCGACTACTGATCATTTGGTGGTTTCCCATATTTTCTCTCTCTCTCTCTGACACCCCCTTCTCTCTCTCTCTCTCTCTCTCTCTCTCTCTCTCTCTCAACCCACCCAACATACTGCCTGTAAAGAGACAGGTCGGTAATGTTAGAGGTCAGGGCTGGCCCAAGATATTTTGCTGCCTGGGGCAAAGAACCAGATGGCGCCCCCTCCTATTCTATGTACAAAAGTCGACTGCACTGGCAGATGAGTCTGTCTTCAATGCTTCAGCACTGCACCTGGAGACATCAAGCTAACTTAGGAGGTGCAGAGCAGGCCACGTGTCACACAGGTCTCTCCTATAACACACCTTGCTGTTGCCTCCCAGACTCTGCTGCCTGAGGTGACTGCTTTACCCTGTTAGAGGTATGAACTGATCACTTGCAGAGGGCTTTTGAAATTAGTTCAAGTGCCCTAGGAACACTGTTTAACTACCCTTGTCTTAGCTGCTGCTTAACTTACCTTATATGATTGCTTTGAGAATAAAATAACTAAAGATATTTTATAACTAGAGATAGAATTAATGTCTTAAAATAACAGGCTCAATATACAGATTTTCCTAGCTCTCAAAATGCAACTGTATATCAAGGCAAGCTTCCTTGCCCCTGATAATGCCCAGACTTTTTTTAAGTGTTATGCTATTTTATATTTAGGCTGTTGTGCTGTTTCGTGTCTCAGATTTGTTTTTATTGTGATGTTATTGTATGGTTTTATTGTATTACATTGTGGCATATTTTGGTTTTTACATCTCTTGTATTCTGCCTTGATATCCTAGGATGAAGAGTACATAAGAACTTAAGAAGAGCCGTGCTGGATCAGACCAAGGGTCCATCTAGTCCAGCATTCTGTTCACACAGCAGCCTGTCGACAGGAAACCCACAAGCAGGACATGAGTGCAACAGCACCCTCCCACCCATGTTCCATGGTACAATAGGCTTACTGCCTCTGCTCCTGGGGGTATCAGGAGGGCTAGTAGCCACTGATAGCGTTTTCCTCCAAGAATTTGTCTAACCCCCTTTTAAAGCCATCCAAGTTGGTGGCCATCACTACATCCTGTGGTAGTGAATGAATTCCATAGTTTGACTATGCGCTATGTAAAGAAGTACTTCCTTTTATCTTTCCTGAATCTCCCACCAATCAGCTTCATGGGATGACCCTGGGTTCTAGTGTTATGAGAGAGGCAGAAAAATATCTCCCTATCCACATTTTCCACAAGAGTGGTTTAAAAATATTTTAAATAAATAAATAATAAATAATGTATTATTTATTTGTAATTTACTCAAGAATAATACAAGCTGTGCTTTTAGTTTTAACATTGCAAAAGAGTTTTGATGCAATCCTGTATGTGAGGGAAAGAAAAGAAAGGACAATGTATTAAAAGGGGTTTTTGTTTTTGTTTTTTCTAAATTGAATTTGTAAATTGCACAGGAATCTCAAAGATGGGGGGGGGGGAAGAAAAGAAAAATATGTTAGGTTTTTCCCCCCGCTACAGAAGCATATTGTTGTTTTTATAAAAATTAATTGCACAGAAGTGCTGGTGCACTCCTGTAGATGGGTGACATTTTAAAAAGAAAATATATATATTAGTATTTTATATTTTAAAGGGAAAAAAGCATGCAGGAGATCCAAGCCAATTTAGAACTCTTGGTAAAAAAAGAAAGACATGAATGCTGTAGGCATCATATACCTCGACTTCAGCAAAGCTTTCGACAAAGTGCCCCATGATATCCTGATGAGCAAACTAGCTCAAAGTGGGCTAGATGAAACAACGATCCGGTGGATCCACAGTTGGCTACAGAATCGGACTCAAAGAGTGCTTCTCAATGGGACCTTCTCAAACTGGGGAGAGGTAACGAGTGGGGTACCACAGGGCTCAGTCCTGGGCCCAGTGCTCTTCAACATTTTTATTAATGGCTTGGAGGAGGAGGTGCAGGGAATGCTGATCAGATTTGCGGATGACACAAAATCGGGCGGGATAGCTAATACTTTGGAAGACAGAAACAAAATTCAAAGTGATCGTGATAGACTGGAGCGCTGGGCAGAAAACAACAGAATGACATTTAATAGGGATAAATGCCAAGTTCTGCACCAAGGAAAAAGAAACCAAATGCACAGTTACAAGATGGGGGATACGTGGCTCAACCACACTGCAAGCAAGAAAGATCTTGGAATTGTTGTTGATCACAAGCTGAATATGAGCCAACGATGTGATGTGGCTGCAAAAAAAGGCAAATGCTATTTTGGGCTGCATTCATAGAAGCACAGTTTCCAAATCCCGGGAAGGACTAGTTCCCCTCTACTCAGAACTGGTTAGGCTTCATCTGGAGTACTGTGTCCGGTTCTGGGCACCACACTTTAAGAAGGATGCAGACAAACTGGAGAGGGTTCAGAGGAAGGCAACAAAGATGATCAGGGGACTGGAAACAAAGCCCTGTGAGGAGAGACTGAAAGAACTGGGCATGTTTAGCCTTGAGAAGAGAAGACTGAGGGGAGATATGATAGCACTCTTCAAGTACTTGAAAGGTTGTCACAGAGAGGAAGGCCAGGATCTCTTCTTGATCATCCCAGGGTGCAGGACACGGAATAATGGGCTCAAGATACAGGAAGCCAGATTCCGGCTGAACATCAGGAAAAACTTCCTGACTGTTAGAGCAATACGACAATGGAACCAATTACCTAGGGAGGTGGTGGGCTCTCCCACACTGGAGGCATTCAAGACGAGGCTGGACAGCCATCTGTCAGGGATGCTCTGACTTGAATTCCTGCATTGAGCATCGATGGCCTTGTAGGCCCCTTCCAATCCTACTATTCTATGATTCTATGTGAACTTGTTATCAAACATTCTTAGAATGCTTACAAAGGGGATCCATTTGCAATTTGAAATTGGAAAGTTTGTCCATCAATAAATATATTTTGCTATGAACCATGACAATGAGAAACAAACTTCTATCTTAAGGAGCGCCTCCAGCAGCACCAGACAGGCCGCTTAACAAGATCAGCCTCAGATGGCCTTCTCTCTGTCCCATCAGCCAGGACAGCTAGACTGGTGGGGACGAGGGAGAGGGCCTTTTCTGTGGTGGCCCCCACTCTGTGGAACTCCCTTCCTAGGGAACTCCGTCATGCCCCCTCTTTAATGAGCTTCCATCATGCATTAAAAACGTTGTTGTTCAGGCAGGCATTTGGGGTGGGTTAGGGTATTTTAGAAAATGTTTTTATTGTAGAATTTTATTGTTTTAAACTGTTTTATTGTATGTTGTACGTCGCCCAGAGTGGCTGGGTGACCAGCCAGATGGGCGATTAATAAATTTAATATTAATAAATAAATATAGTAGACCTTTTGTCTTCAGATATGATCCCCTTTCCATGTTGCCACTTCCATTGTATGAAAAAAAACCATAGAAAATATTGTATTTGCATGCATTTATATTTTTGTGCACCTTTCGGAGTTAAAAACAACAACAACAAGAACGATCCTTTAAAAAAGGATACATGGGCAGAGCAACCTTCTTGGCAAACCATCCAAGAGGGCTTTGGATGGGGTGGAGGTGCTTCTGGACTGGTGGGGTGGATGCGTCTACCCCCAAAGTCCCCAGTTATGCCTGCAGAAAACCCTACGGGTGAAAGTGTACCACCAATGGTGTTTCTGCTGACCTAAGATGGGTCAGGGCAGGGACAAGATGGAGGGGACCATGGATCTTTGTGTTTTTAAACCAAGAAGCTTCCTTTGACAGAATCAGTTATGGCCTTTCTGATCTAACTTGGAAACAGTTCTTATTTTTTTCAAAAGCACAACCAAAAAGAGGCTCCTACAAGATTTCCCATCATCACATGCTCACATAGGGCAGCCAATAGAGCTACTTAAGCAGAAATGATTTCAGGATTATAAACCATTTGCTCCAGACTATCCTCTACTCCAGAATAGGAACTAGAGGATCTGCCCAAATACTTGGTATCTTTTGCCAAATTTGAGAGAATAGTAATTTTCTTTAGCTAGACATGGATTGTCTGGCCAGTTTCAGCAATGACTCCATTGAAAATAACAGAGGCTCACATGGGGGGAAGTCTGGATTTCTGGTCTTCTTGGATGGCTGCCGACGGCTGTGTCCTTGAAAAAGCCCAACACATTACTGTGAACAAAGCATACATTTTAGAAATGTATTTCTTACCTTTGCCTGTATTCATTCTGAACTTTGACGTGAATTTATTGTGCATAGCCTTCACAATTCTGTGCTAAGCCCTCTGGCACCAGAGAATCGAAGCTGTCTCCCTGCAAAGCATCCGAACTCCTAAATTTGTGAGGGATGTAATCCATTAAGTTAGGCCACGGGTTTAAAAAATCTACAATTATATGGGTCTCCAAAGGATTTTATTGTCCTATCAAGAGGCCCTTGAGAGACACTGTAACATTGCTTATTATCAACAGAATAGAGGCAGAGATAATTCTAACACGTAGGACTATTCATATAAATCCAATTGCACTTCAGATAATTGCTTGAGGCCACTGACTTTCTAGTCTGTTAAAATAGAAGGCTCATAATATACACATTAGGGTTTGTTTGTTTGTTTTAAAAAATATTGATGGACTATTGGGGTAGTGGATTGTACTGGTCTAATCACCTGGCTGTACCAGTGGAAAGGCATGCACAGGGAACAGTTTTTGAACAACTGAACATGTGCAAGACATGCCAAAATGAAGCCCACAAGCAAATGGAAACATGCAAGCTTTTATAGTGGTCAAAGAGTATCACTTGGCCCACTCTTTCCTATTAGGGGAAGGGAGAAACCTTCTCTGGTGTGGCTGATATCCTTGCTAGTTTCCTCCCTGGGCTGGATCTGGGAGGTAGTACACAGGCTGAATGCCAGCTTGACATTTCTCAGGTGCTCATTGAAGACCTGCTGCAGTGAGATGTAGTACATATACATTAGCATTATGGCACTGAGATAGAATACAATGGGCTGTTTATAAATCTAGATGTCCACTGCAGCCTCTTCTCCCCAATTCTCTTCCCATGTTTGTTTGAACAACATTTTTTACAGTGTTGACCCCAGCTGCAGTCAGTCAATGGGCATTTATGGGATAAATGGCTGTACAAGGCTGATTGGCTGAATTTAGGAATGGATTACAATCGATATCTTTTTATGATGTAAGTAGTAGTAGTAGTGGTGGTGGTGGTGGTGGTGGTGATAGTAGTAAAGTTTTCTAGGTGGTATACAAAGATTTAGAAAATAACGCAGTCCCTGCCCACAGCCTTACAATCCAATAGACACAATTCAGATGAAAAACAGGATAGGGAATAAACAAGCAGGTTCAGCCACAAATTATCCATAGTTACATCAGTGTTTCATTACCAGGTAGAATAGCCACTGTGGGAAACAGTTCTGGGAGAGGAAGAACCAAACAGCAGTTGGTCCCAGCTGAACTGATGGGAAGGGGGGGGGCTGTGTTGCATCACCCCTCCCACTGCTGCACCAGCTGGAATGTTGTTGATGATTATATATTCCTTTTAAAAATACCTCTAAGTGGGAGAGGGCTTTCTCGGTAGCCGCACCCAGCATTTGGAACTCCCTCCGTAGGGAGGCTCATCTCAAGTCTATACACAGGAAGTGTCGCTCTCTGCTTAGGAGTTGCCTGGCCTGAGTGATTCAGTGCAGGGCCTACAAGTGCTGAAAGCTTGCTGTTTTGAAGAAACTACCAGGAAAACCATCGAGCATAAATCAGATGTTTTCCTCCAGCCAGGACTAGTCAGATTCTGAGTTTACATAACATGAAAAAGGAGCTTTGCCTGATTTCTACTGTAAATGAATGAGATTTTTTGACTTGGTTTTCCTTTTTTATCTTTATTTTTGGTAAATTTTCTCTCTCACATAAAGTATCAAAAAGCACCGTGAGTGCATGTGCAATTCTTTTTCTGGTCCAGCACCTGCTAATTATTTTGGCTATCAAAACAAAACTCTGAACTACCATTTACTTTCCACTGACTGTCAACATTCAGTCTCCTTGCTAGTAGAGACCAAAATGGTGTTCAGTTCTCAGCAGAATCGTGCATGCATCATGTGTTCAAACGGGTTCGTGTTTTGGGGGAGGAATAGGTGGATTTGAAAATCTAGAAGGTGAGCCTTATTTGTAGCACTAAAAAGAAATAAAATTGATGTATGCAATCATCAGGTGGTTCTGGAAGATCCAACCATTCATGATTCTAGGATAGCCAGGCGCCCTACTTTACAGAGGACTGTCCTCTATTTGAAGGGCTATCCAAATAAAGAACCCTTAGAATGAAGGGCAGTAGGGGCCTTGAGGTTGCCCATCAACAGTTAGCCCCAGAACAGCAGACTGAGCAGGTACACAGGTCACCTGGTCACAGTCTTTCCCATTGTGGTGTGATGTATTGCATTTCTATTCAAATTATAGTTATTCTTTCTAAATTTGCATATCTCCCCCCTCTAAATTAACATTTTCAAATACTATGCAAATCTATATTATCTTTTGTCATCTTTTTTGGTGATGAATTTCCTTCATTTTGGCAACGTGTAAGCAGCCACCCTAGTTTCTGCTGTTACAGTTACTACCGTTGTTATAAAAGAAGTTCCTTTCTCACCCTCTTACTTTGAGTTTTGGTGGCACCCTAACCACTTATTTGTGAAGTAAAGTTATAACTTCCCAGCTTACCTTGCTCAGAACATAGACAAAGGAACACAGGAAGCTGCCTTCGGGCTTCACCACACCAGGCTTTTTATCCCACAACTTACTCGGGCTTTTGTTTCCGGATTCTTTGCAGGATTAAGATCGGCTCCTTTATATGGGCGGGCACATGCTTTGAGTTGGGGGATTCCTTTTTCAGCAAGTTCTATATGTTTCATTTTACATCCACTAGATAGTGCTGTGGTTATAGTGGAACTGTGCAATTTCACACGGCCGATATGTCGGATTAACATTCCTTATCGGGTTATCTTTTAAAAAGTGGGATAAAGGTCAGAAAGTGTGGGAGAAGCCCTGGAGGTTGATGACGTCGTGTAAAGGACCCACACATAACTGATAACATAAAGAAAAGCCAACATTGTGGCACCGGAATGATGGGAGTTATTGTGGCACTCCTTCTTAGAGTGGTTTGGGAGGCTCCTTCTTTTGTGGCTTCTGGGCAATGGTGGAAACTTCTTCTTTATTTATTTCATCAGGTGTTTGACACTCTCCCAGCTATCTGAATGCTTTTTTAGGGACTCTGTTTCATCATAATATTTTATTGTCAATGTATGCAGCTTTAAAAATCTGGCTGTTCATGCAGGCATTTGGGGTGGGTTAAGTTTTTTTTAGAGCAGTGTTGTTTTGTTTTGTTATGTTGTTTTGTTCAGTTAATTATGTAAATTCGTTGTATTTCATGTTATTCGTATTATACGCTGCCTGGAGTGGCCGGGTAGCTGGCCAGATGGGCGACTAATAAATCAAATAAATCAATGTATTTTTTCTGGATGTAAACCATCTTGGGGGCCCTTTTAAAGACCAAAAGGCTGGGTGGACATAATTTATTTCCTACAAAATTCTTATAGTACACAGTTTATACTTCTTTTTAGAAGAAATTTTGATACAGGTTTTAAATGGCAGAAAGCCTAAATATCAGCAGATTAACCAACTTTTTTCTCCCTAAACCTTAAGGACACAATCCTACACATGACAGAAAAAAGCCCCACAACTGGCTGGCAGGGGAATGCTGGGAGTTGTAGTGCTTTTTTATGTCTAAACATGCATAGGATTGTGCCCTAAGGTTGCAATCCTATGCACACTTGCCTGGTAATAAGCCCTATTTAATACAATGGAATTAACTTTTGAATAAATGTGGACAGAATTGCACAGTCAAATAGCATCCAGATTTGTTCCTTTCATGCACTAGGTGTGGCTTGTCTACAACCCAGGAGATGAAAACCAAAGGTGACAACAATTGTGGCATAGGACTATTGTATTTGAACATGGTATGCTGGCTTAGCTGTTAATGTTGAAGGAAGTTCTACACAAACAGAGGAAGCACAGTTCTTTCAGAGAAGAAATTAGTAGCCGAATTGCTACACTGATGCCTGCTTTAGATAAAACCTGGGAAAAGCCTCTGGGTACTTACTCTTTATTGTTGTTGCCTGGGATTTAACTTGTATGTCTGAACTAAGTACATATTTCATTGCCGTAGGTGGGGCGCCACCAGTGCCTTTCCATGGGCCTAGACCATGATGGGGCTGCTGATGTTTATAGTAACAGGTTAGACCTATGGTATGCCAAAACATTCTTGTTTCTTAAAATGATTGGAGCAACCTGACCCCCTTCTCCCTCTCCATTGTTATTTTGTCTACTGGATTTGAGGAAGAAGGAAGTGGTAAATTACTAAAGAAAATAGCACTTGTCTTGACAGGACGTGTTGCTTTGAACTTGGGTGATATTAACCAATCCATCAGATCGACTGATACGTTGAACAAGGTTATGCTTGTTTTGTGGTCTGCATGGGCTGGGGATTTGAACTCAAGGATTCCAACATGAGGAACTATAATGAAAGTACATTTGCTCCAGGAGACAGTGCCTTTGAGGATATTCAGTGGAAGGAAGGTGTTCTTTATTGCAGAGTTAACGCCAGTTCCATTCAGATACCAAGCAGCACAAACATCCAAATTGAGCAATTTTCTTCCTCGCTGATCAGCATAGTATGGACTCTTGCTGTGCCAGGGACCGGCAGTTGCCAACTCCTGATGGATTGAATGGTGGATGTCAAACAAACTGCAAAGGGAAGCGAAATGTTTGATGTATGTGCAATGTCAAAAGCAGCTCCCAGATGCAGGCCAATTCTATTGCAAAATGTGTGTAACACACCCTGGTGAAAGTACTCATCTTTTATCTATTACAAAGCAAATTCTGTTATAAATAAGCCTGAAGACATAAGTGTTGATCCAGTAAGAATATTAGAAAAGCTTCCACAGACTTCAGTGCATAAACAATGTGAGATTTTGGTGGCTGGTGGTTGTGGTGGGAAATTATGGTATGATCCCATGACTTATTGAACCATTGCTTGAGAGCTGTTATTGGGTGGATGTGGCAAATAAACAGAGGCTTGATCCAGACAAGACAGAGGTGCTGCTAGTCAGTGGGAAAGCTATTCCAGGACTAGGACTGCAACTTGGCCTAAATGGGGTTGTGCACTCATTGAAGGATGAGGTTTGTAGTCTGGAGGGGCTCTCCTTGACCCAGCTTTGCTCCTGGATGTCAGGCTGCTGTTATGGCCAGGGGTGGCTTGCATAGCTTTGGCTAGTGCACCAACTGCACCTCTTCCTGGGGAAAAGCTGATCTGGGCACAATTACACGTGCTTTGGTCATCTCCAGGTTGGATTACTGCCATGAGTTCTATGAGGGGCTGCCTTTAAAAATGTTCAGAAATTTCATCTAGCGCAAAATGCTGTAGACAGGATGTTGTTGGGATTGCACTTCATGGAACATATAACTCCGGCGTTATGCAAGTTTCACTGGTTCCCAGCTCATTTCCAGGCACAATTTAAGATGCTGGGGATTACGTATAAATTCCTAATTGATTTAGAACCAGATTATTTCCCACAAAACTGCCCATCTTTTAAAACAGTGAATAATAGTAAATAGTTATGCATGCTATACTTATTATAACTCTCCACATGTATACTGTGGAGGCTGGTGGCTCCGAATGCAGTGGGGTGGTGAATCCACTCTGGGTTTCAGTCAAAACCAGTCAGAACCCTAAAAGAGCTATCCAAGATGCTGACCTCAGAGCCACCAGCCTCCACTGCATATATAACTATTATGTACTTTTTCTCTCTCCATTTTCTACACTTTTTCAGCACTCAGTTTGCTAGATGTTCTTGAAAACATTTGCCTAACAATTCAGTTTTTTTTCCAGAAATTCAGATTATAATATGATGCTACATTCACTGAATCCAGGAAATTAACATTTCCACAGGCACGGTTTGCATGTCTATAATGCACACAAAATTGCAGCAAAATTATCACTTTATGCAAAAATCAAATCAGTGCTGAACTAGTAAAAGGAGCTCTATATATTTTTCTTTGGCCACTTGCACTAGAAAAGTTCATTGCTTTAGTACACTAGGTGGAGCAAGTGCCTTTCCTATGGGGGGGAAACTATTGTTGCACTATCAGACCCACCCTCTGTCTTTCCTTAAAGGAAGTTTAAGAAATAAGAATATTTATCACTGGCATAATAATCTGATCTCTCTTGATGTTTCTACTATATGTTCCACATACATTACCAAAAATGTCAAATAATTTTCAAATGGAATATGCAATGCAATCCTACAACATGTACTCAGATATAAGTTCCACTATATTCAATGGATTGCAGCATCAGAAACTTTTACAGGAATATAATACTTATTTTTCAAATTCTATCAAGAATTAAAACTTCAGGAAATAAAGACCAATTAAACATACCAGTTCCAGAGGATGCAAGTTCTGAATGTGGTTTCCATTTATTCCTCTCTAAAGGCAAGTCACTTAAACTGCGGACTGGCAAAAGGTAGATCAGGATCTACTGGTAGACATTTGAGTGACTTGAAGTAGATAAAGAATGGCTTCTGACTCCTAACAGTTAAAAAATAGTATGTAAAACTGCAAATTAAAAAAACCCATTGTGCTAATTGCTTATCTCTCAGCCACAGATTTCCTCACCTGTAAAGTATGACTAACGATTGCTTTTGACAGGTCTTTATTCAGATCTGGTGGCCAGGCTGAGAGTTCTGTATTAGTAGAGATCCTGATCTGTAGTGACTTAGACAAATATTGGTTGTAATAATGGCTAGAGAGTGGGCTAGCAACAGTGGCAAAACCCCTGTCACTCCTTATGATTTTGCTAGTGCCTCCACCATTCTCCCCCATCCTTTCTCAGCACCCTCCGCCTCAGGATAGATAGATAGATAGATAGATAGATAGATAGATAGATAGATAGATAGATAGATAGACCAGAGAATGTCCCAAATGCATTCGCAAAAGAATTTCACTCCTGCCCAAGTGCACAGGAGTGAACGGCCACTACTAGGAATTTTGTGCAAATTTCCCTTCCATTTTACTGCCCTGCCATGAGATTTGCACAAATTTCCCCTCCATTCTACAGTTCTGCCATGAATTTTGCATAATGTTTGTGCTCCCGCTCACTGCTCTGTAACCGTCATGTGCATCTGACAGCTAGCTCCTGTCCTCCTGCATCAGATCACAAAAAGGAAATATGTTTCTGAGCCCTTATCAATGCAGGACATGTTCATCAGTTTTGTTTGTTTGTTTGGGGGTCTTGCACAACTGCGCAAGTCCACTAGACCACTCATCTGCTATTTAGCCCAGCAGAGCCATATCATCATATTGTTAATGTTCTGATCTATTTCATCCTCCACTGTCAGCTCCATCCACTGCTAGCTGCTGCCCTCACTCTCCCTCATTCCCTGGTAGTGCCCACAGCACCCTGCTCCTAGCCTTTAAATCTGCACAAATATCCCCTTCATTTACTGCCCAACCTTTACATTTGTGTATGTTTACTGATTGCCAACACTGCTCTGTAACCCATATGTACATCTAACAGCTAGCAGTGGAGGGAAGAGACAAGCATGGGGTGGGGGAGGGCTAAAAGCATCTGGTGGGTGCTGGAGGAGCTTTTGGGAGTAGTTGCTTCTGTTCCCCCCTCCCCTTTGAGTGGGATCACAAAAATTACGCAAAATTCATGGCAGAGCTGTAGAACTGAGGGGAAATTTGTGCAAATTTCATGGCAGGAAAAATAAAGTTTTCAAATGCCTTCCCACAGGTGTTCTTGCTTCAGTGTTAGGGAAGCGCTGAACTGGAGGACATTGACAAGAGGGGAATCAGGTATGCTTGGCTACAGAGCGGACAGGTGGTCTTTCACTGTTGCACAAGAGCTCAAGAGCCCAGGGAAAAAAGAAAAGAAAAAGTTTACAAATGTGTTCCTTCATTCATAAGGGCATGGAAGATCATTTCCCTTTTGCAATCTTATCAGGAGGAGGGGAGTTTCCCTCATCAGCCAGCGATAGCAGTGGACCAATAGCAGAAAGGGTGCTGATGTAGAGAATGAGGAAATGAGGATTTCTGCTGCAAAGTTCCCTGGGATATATGCTGGCAGTAGCCTGGAGAACTGAGAGGGAATGAGGGAGAAAGAAACCACAGCAAGTCACTGAGCAGGTGATCGTCTGTCAGGCATAAGGGACAAGCTACTCCCCACCCACTGTGGCTTCTTCTCAGGGTGGCTTAGTGTGATGTGCAAACACATCCACTATGTATGGCTCATGGGGTAATTGGCTCTGTCCCCTAAGCCACCTTTTTGTGCTTGGCTTCATATGCTCTCAGCCACTATTTTGCTGGTGGAATCAGGGTTCCAGTAAAAAGAAAAGAAAAAAAAGAGTAGAACCCACAAGCCTGAAGTCTGCCCATTTCTGAAAACCTTAAGATTCACTTGCAGGTCCAAAGGGAGAAATGCTGCAGTCAGAACACAAGTGATCAAGGTCACATCTCAAAATATTCTGTGGAACATTTAAACATGGTGCTTCCCAGCACAGCAGCTCATTACAAGGAAAAGTCTATGGGATTGTTCGCATGTCATGATGAGCCAGGGTTCCGGCATATTGTTTACAGGCAGCATTTTTGTAAACTCTGCTTGGATAAGCAACCCACAGACCTTTGGGCTGGTTTAACATGATGGGTGAACCTGGGCCTTGGCTGGTCTGTCTCCTGCTCAGCCAGAGATGTAACCCATGGATAGTGCCCACCATGGATTATTTCTCCAGCTTGTTGTGGCAGAGACAATCCATAGGTCCTGGTTTGCACATCACACTGAACAAACATGCTGCTTGTACGTGTGATGTGTGGACTGGGTTTATGTAGTGGAAGGCAACATTTATTATTACCATATTTCTTGAGGTCATTATTGATTCTTGCAGTCAATAATAGCAATTACTGTTGTTAAGACCGTAATAAAAATTAGCAGTATGTCACTAGAGGGTGCTAGAAACATTAATTTGGGTTATACAAAGTGACACTGAAACAAACACACACACAACACACACACAGGTTAAAAGAGAACTAGAGGTTATCTTTAAAAGGGAGAGCAGTTCAATTAAGTGCTTTAATTTTAAAGCCCATTTCTACAGTGATGGATAGGGGGACTTAAACTAGAGACTGTGGAGAGCACTGTCGGGGGCCTAAACTGCTTGATCAGTTTTCCATTGTTCCAGGGTATAATAGGACAAATGGCTCATCCTATGAAGACAAAAATGCCAGGAGAGTAGCAATGTTAGTTTGTTGGAACAAACAGACTGTCTGGTGGCACCTTAAAGGTATTGGTTTATTGTAGCATCATCCTACTTTCCATAGCAGACAATAGGACCCTGGCTGTGCATCCTCTGCCAGAACCTTTGCAAGAGGCAGTGACTACACAAATTGATATGAGACATGTTTAGTAAAATGCCTTTTTTCTGGATATGTCATCATCTCCAGAACCCTTTACATTTACCCGGCATGAGCAATCAGCTTCCTGCTAAAAGATGAAAATGACATTAGTGGTCTGACTCACCCACCACCGAGTAAACCACTATGTGACATAAGCCAAGAGACTTGGCTTAAACACTGTTAGTCCCTGATCCTGCAAAGCTTTCCCTAATGGAGCAAATGGCAGCTGGGCAGACAGAGGGGGGCATTTATATTGGGTCAACAGCCCATTGGAAAAGTGTTTTAAAAAATCCTCCCCCAGTTCCATGGTCGCAATACTATGTTCAGGAAGGGGGCAAGGTTCTCTCCCCCCCCCCCTTTTTAATGGTAAAGATGTGAGAAATCTGATCACAGGTCTCTTGCGTAATTGCGTAATTGCGTAATTCTGCTATTCCACACCGTCATCTAGTGGCTGTATAATGAAATGTATAGGAAGGTAGAGAAAGAAAAATCCAGAAAAAAAGCACATGTAAAGGAGCCAACCTTAATCCCGCAAAGAATCCAGAAGCGCCTTTGCCTCGGTAAAGGTGCGGGATAAAAGCCTCATGCAGAAATGCCCAGATTGTATGACAACACGGAAAAAAAGGATCAAGACATATTGGCCCAAGTGTTATTTGCTTCAGTCACTGAAAAGACTTCTTTAATTTGCACAGTGGCCTTTGCGAAATGCTGGTATCTCAATGCCAAATACTCCTAGATGGTACATGTCAGTGGCAGCTGGTGGCTCCAGTTCCAGGGGGTGGTGATTCCATTCTGGGTTTTAGTTAAAACCAGTCTAGGCTATAAAAGTGCTATCCAAGGTGCTGGACCCATTTCAGGGGATAAGACTCAGCACCTTGGATAGCACATTTAGAGTTTTGGTTGGTGGTAACGGAAACCCAGAATGGAATCACTGCCTCTCCAGAACTGGAGTCACCAGCCACCACTGGTACATGTTTTACTCCTACCAAAGTTAATTGGGGTATTTCCACATATGGCACTTATTTTTCCCTTGATTTGTGTGATGGCCACAATCCAGCAAGTAAATATGGCAAGTGGAGGCAGGTTTTTTTTATTGCTGGTGATGAATCAACTTCTGGATCTTTACTTTCCATAGCAGACAACAGGACCCTGGCTGTGCATGTGCTGACAGCTAATAAATCACCACGTCCAGATGGCATCCATCCTGGACTTCTTCAAGAACTCAAGTGTGAAATTGCTGATCGTCTATCAACAATATGTATCATATCCCTAAGATCAGCCTCTGCACCAGAGGACTGAATGGCCAATGTTACACCATTTAAAAAAAAAGGTTGCCGGGGGGATCCGGTAAATTACAGGCCAGGTAGCTTAATGTCTGTTCTGGGTAAATTGGTTGAAAGCATTATTAAAGATAAAATTACTAAGTATATAGAAGGACAAGCCCTGCTGTAAAAGAATCAACATGGCTTCCACAAAGGTAAATCCTGCCTCACTAACCTTTTAGAGTTCTTTGAGAGTGTCAGTAAACATGTGGACAGGGGGGTTATGGCAGACGTTGCTTACTTGGACTTCCAAAAGGCTTTTGACAAAGTCCCTCACCAAAGACTCTGGAGCAAACTTATCAGTCATGGAATAAGAGGAGAGGTCCTCTTATAGATCAGTAACTGGTTAAAGAACAGAAAGCAGGGAGTAGGAATAAATGGTAAATTTTTCCAATGGAGGGATGTAAACTGTGGGGTTCCACAGGGATCTGTATTAGGACCAATGCTTTTCAACTTTTTCATAAATGATCTGGAATTAGGAGTGAGGTGGCCAAATTTGTTGATGACACCAAATTATTTAGGGTAATTAAAACAAAAAGGGATTGTGAAGAGCTCCAAAAGGATCTCTCCAAACTGGGAGAATGGGCATTAAAATGGGCAAACGCAGTTCAATGTAAGCAAGTATGATGTGATGCCCATTGTGGAAAAAATTCCCAACTTCACATATACCTGGTGGGATCTGAGTGAATAGTGACCAACCAAGAAAGAGATCTTGAGGTTGTGGTGGACAACTTGATAAAAATGTCAACCCAGAGTGCAAATTCCATGTTAGGCGTAATTAGGAAAGGTATCAAAAATAAACTGCCAGTATCATACTGCCTTTATACAAATCTATGATGTGACCACACTTGGAATACTGTGTACAGTTCTGGTCACTGCACCTAAAAAGGATATTGTAGACTTGGTAAAAGTACAGAAAAGGGCAACTAAAATTATCAAGTGGCTGGAGCAACTCCCCTATGAAAACCTTACAACATCTGGGACTGTTTAGCTTAGAGAAAAGGTGAGTGAGGGGAGACATAATAGAGGTATACAAAATTATGCATAATGTGGACAGGAAGACATTTTTCTCCCTCTCTCATAATACTAGAACCTGGGGTCATCCCATGAAGCTGACTGGTGGGAGATTCCAGACAAGTAAAAGGAAGTACCTCTTCACACAGCACATAGCTGAACTATGAAATTCACTACCATAAGACATAGTGATGGCTACCAATTTGGATGGCTTTAAAGGGGGAATAGCCAAATTCATGGAGGATAAGGCTATCATTGGCTATGAGTCCTGATGGCTGTATGCTTCCTCCAGTGTCAGAGGCAGTATGCCTATGTACGCCAGTTGCTGGAGGGCACAAGCAGGGGAGTACTATTGCACTCATATCCTACTTGTGGGCTTCCCACGGGCAGCTGGTTGGCCACTGTGTACTGAATGAGAGAGTAGGTGGATCTTTGGTCTGATCCAGCATGGCTCTTCTTATGTTCTTATGACAGCATTGTGTGCACCCTTGAATAGTCTGATCTCATTTCAGACATATTCACAAATAGTCATTTCCCTTTGTACGTGTGCATTTCCAGACTTCCCTTGTTCCCATTCAGCATGGGGAAGTTTGTACCTGTTTAAACAGGTACAATGATCACATGTGTTCTACAGTGGCGTAACTGCAAAGAACCATTGAGCTCAACCACACAGATCTTATGTAAGTATGAATTTCCTCCACAAAGGAGATGGGTCAAGTCATACCCAGGAATGATGCCAGTTTATCATACAGATCTGATAGGTTAGATGCACAAATGTACTCCTACTGATATAGTCCTGTATCACATTTTATTATGAATGTGTACTTTAGTTTAATGTAATTGCGCTTTACAGTCCTCATAGTGTTCATGCACACGACCAGACTGGCCCCTATTATTCCCATTACAGATGGGATAAAATCAATCACATCTGTGCTGACTTGGATGCCATAGTTGATGCAGGTCCGGTGGATGTAACTTTGACTCCTGCTTGTCCCGTTACAATGGATACTTTTCAATCTGTACAACCTGATGCGGACAGGATCCTTTGAGAGGTGAGGCCTACCACCAGTATGCGGGACCCTTGCCCTTCTTGGCTAACAAAGCAGCCAGGGTGGGGAGACTGACTGAGTGGGCAAGGGTAGTGGTGAATGCCTCTTTACAGCAAGGCATGATTCCGTCTTGAGATGGCTAGATGGCATCACCGATGCAATGAATATGAACTTGAGCACATTCCAGGAGAGAGTGGAGGACACGAAGGCCTGGCGTGCTATGGTCCATGGAGTCACGAAGAGTCGGACACAACATAACGACTGAACAACAATGATTCCGTCTTGCCTAAAGGAGGCGGTGGTGAGATTTTGTTTAAAAACACCTCCCTGAACTTCACTGTATTGGATGATTTCTGGCGGTTTTTCCAATATTCTATTCTTGGGCAAGGTGCTAGAGCATGTGGTGGCTTCTCAGCTCCAGGGGTTTCTGGATGAAATAGATTATCTAGATCCATTTCAATCTGGACTCAGGCCTGGTACTGAGACTGGTCTGGTTGCTTTGCTGGATGATCTACATCAGGAACTAGATGGGCAAGTGTGACCCTGTTAGTTCTGCTGGGCCTGTCGGTGGCTTTTGATACTATCGACCATGGTATCCTTCTGAGGCATCTTTCTGAGATGGGACCAGGAGGCACAGTAATACGGTGGCTCTGGCCCTTCTTGGAGGTACAATCTTAAAAGGTGATGCTGGGGGATTCCTCTTTGACTCCATAGCCATTGGCTTGTGGTGTCCCTCAGGGTTCCATCTTATCCCCCATGCCATTTAACATAGACATGAAGCTGCTGGGAGAGCCTGTCCAGAGTTTGTGGGTTCAGAGTCACGAGTATGCTAATGATGCCTAACTCTCCCTGTCTGTCCTTCTAAATCCAAGGAAGCTGATCTGGTTCTAAATCAGTGCCTGATGTCGGTAATGGACGGGATGAGGGCAAACAAATTGATGCTTAATCCAGACAAGACAGAGGTGCTTCTGGTCAGTCAAAAGGCAGATCAGGGAATAGGGATTCAACCTGTACTGGATGGGGTTACACTCCCCTGAAGACTCAGGCTCACAGTTTGGGTGTACTCTTGGACTCGGCCCTCAACCTGGATGCCCAGGGCTCCTGGATGCCCAGGGACAGGAGTGTGTTTGCACAGCTGAGTGGCTAGTATGCCAACTGTGCCCATTCCTAGAGATGTCTGATCTGGCCACAGTCAACCATGCCTTAGTTATGTTTTGTTTAGACTACTGTGCATACCTGTTTTTATGAGTTAGTTAGTATTTGTGTTGCTTGTTTTTGTCTTCTTAAAATATTATGACTCTTGGAGTGCATGACGACACTTCTAGTTTGACAAGCTTGTAAGGAATGAAAACCACTGCTGTCAGTTTAATATGGTTAACTAAACCAATGTATCTTTTAGATTGGGGGTGCACAACCTCAGTCTTAGGGGCCAAACCTGGCCTGCCTGACATTTTGATCTGGCTCTCCAGGGTTCCCCATGCTTTCTACTGGCCCCACCTCCTTTCCCCTACCAATTGTTTGGTGGTTTCCTGGCACTGATGCAGTTTTCCCCCAATTCTGAAAGGTTGAAATGCCTCTCTTAAGGCTTAGCTACTGGCACTATCTAAGCTAAAATAGGTTGCTATTTTTGGCCCAGCCTTTAGTCCTCTTTGCCTTTTGGTCCCCTTTTGCCTTCAGCTCCACCCAACTCTGAAATGTGGCCCCTTCTGAAATGGAGGTGAAAGAGAGTCAACACCCCAGTTTAGGTTATATTGTTATAGTGTGCTCAGAGCACATTACCACCACTGCCTTCTGCATTTCCTCTTCCCATAGCCAGACCTTTCCTCAGCATTGTTTCCTTTGTCACCCTGCCCACATGCAGGTTTTAGGCCAGCTGTTCCCCAGAATGCCCTTGTGATATCCAATGAAGACAGGCATAATTCTTTACCAGCACATAGAGAATGTAAAGGGACAAGAAACATACCAGCTTAGCTCAGTAGGGCAGCCAGCTTGGCATAGCTCTGGGAAGCAATAGGCCAACTTTCAGGTTCAAAGGGGGGAAAAAGAGAGCAACATACTCTGCAGTTTACGGTTAAACAATATGTTTCATCTTTGATTGATGTGGGTCACTTCAGGAGACAAAATGAGTCTGAAAGGTGGGATAAAAATATTAATAAATAAAAATATGTCCCCTAAGTTGGAAAGTAGTAAAAACCTGACTTGCCCCAACAAAAATTGTCATCCCCCTTTTCCCTCAAGCAAGGGAACAATTTATTTTCCTATTACAGCACCTTCTGGAATCTGGCATAGAGAAGAGAATCCAGCATCTTAAGGAGCTCAGTTTTGATGTATTAAAAATTCTTTTGAAAACGGGCAAAAGGGGTGAAATCTTAGAAGCTAGACAATGGGCTAAGCTGGTGTTCCAATGGGCAAAGGTGTGGCATTACAGCTGCAAAACTCCTTGCACCCTACTCTTACCTTGATGACCAGGAGCAAAATAACTTAGGCAAATGAATTGGTATTTTTCATATATATAAATGAATTTAACACTCTTTTTACGACCACACAGTTGCAAATGGATTTAATAATTTCCAAATACGAGCTTAGAGTCCTAATGTTAAGGAATGCACATGAGTTTCTGCCAGCACAGACTTGTCACTGATGCTACTAAAACAAAAAAGTGAGCTAAAATTCATGTCAAGTCTTCACATGCTTACAGTGGAAAGTTTGCTGGCAGCTGTTGTCATCATTAGCCTTGTGGCTATATTTTTTCCCTGAAGTATCTTGCGTCTCATTGAAGCTTAACGCTTGTTAAATTGGGAGGAGACGTTGGGTGATCTGCCAACCTCAAACAATAAAGTGTTCTTTTTCTCCTGTTGTAAGTTGTGTCTTATGAATTATGGTAAGCATACACGGAACATCACCCACCCCACCCTTGCCAAGACCATAGACTATACAGAGAAACAATAATGGACCTTAACAGTACAATTAGGTTGCAATCCTATACACACTTACCTTGGAGTAAGCCCCATTACACTATATGGGGGTTACTTCTGAGTAGACATGCTTAGGAACACCCTGTCATTGTGTATTTTTTTAAAAGCATTAAAGGTCATTCCTACACTTGCAGCACTAAACCATCTGTGGTCAATGAGAATGTCAACCATACCCTCAAAGACAGAAGAAGGCAGTCAAGGATTCCATTTTAGATCTATGCATTGCTGCTTTTGCCTTGGACACTGAGCTCCAAACATACAGCTGGATTCAGGAGAGCTTCCTCCATCAGAAAAAGCTCCTCCCTCAGAGAAAGCTCCTCCAGAGCCAATCCCTAATATCCACAGGAAGAGAAAATGAGGAATCACACCAATGGGATGAAGAAGGCTGCCATCTTGAATAGGCATTTGGAGAGAAGAAAAATACAATACCTTATTATGTAACATGCCAACAAAAGCAGAGTATTGTCTCTAGACTACAACTCCCATCAGCCACAGCCAGCATAGCCAATGGCAAGGCATGAGGGAGTTGCAGTCCAACAACATACGGAGGGGCACTAGTTGCCCACCCTTGCTCTAAAGGCTATGGTGCCTTCCCCATGGAGTGAATCCTTGCATCATTACCCCCCTTAAGGAGTCTTCTGAGGAGAAACTTGGCTTCCTGAGCTTGACGCCTCTCCTTCCCCTGAGGATGTTCTAGAGGCAGCATTACAGGAGGATAGCAGGCATGCAGCTGAGGAGGAGGAGGCTGGCCCCTCTGGAGCACCTGATGGGGGCAGGCGGGCGGGCCTGCCTACCTGCCCCTCCCCCGCCACCCTCTCCCCCTGGGATGAGCCATTTCAATCGGGCTTCAGGCCTGGGCATGGGACAGAAACGGCCTTGGTCGCCTTGGTGGATGATATGAGGAGGGCTCTGGATAGGGGCGAATGCTCCTTCCTTGTTCCCCTCAACCTCTCAGCGGCTTTTGATACTGTTGACCACGGTATCCTCCTGGACCACCTGGAGAGGTTGGGCATTGGAGACATCGTATTACGGTGTTTCCAGTCCTTCCTCCCCGGCAGGTACCAGAGGGTAGCACTGGGAGAGGAGGTGTTGGACCCGTGGCCACTCACTTGTCTTACTCAGACAACGTTCAAGACAAGATTTACCACATTTTAGTCTTTGAGGAGTAAAACTCAATAACAAAATAACTAGCCAATACACACACAGTAGATGGTGAAAGCCAATGCCCAGAAACAGAACTATTTGCTTGAGGGAAGACATCTGAATCCCACACAGCAAAGGAACAAAGTCTGTGTACATTGATTATCTGAAAAGGCACTAAAATGTATTCTGGTTGGGGACTGAATGAGAAAAGGAGTGAAGACAGATACTTTGGGGAATACAGAGGGGCTAAGAGAAAACATGGAGCAAGCAAGATAGGAACTAGGAGATCCAAGGGTTACATGGCATTAAAAAGGGTAAATATTAAGAAGATTGCAAGCTGAGGGTTTGAACACTGAAGGGGACAATGTGAGAGAAGCTAAAAATTGACAGAAAATTGATGGTGCAGATATACAGGAACTGTTGAGTACTGGGTATATGACATAAAGAGCGATGGTTATCTAGTATTAACAGATCGTGGGAGGTAATTGTTCCACTCTTCCTCCACCAATCAGGCCACATTTGGAGCACTATGTCCACATTTTAAGAAGGACATTGAGAAACTGGATTGCCTCTAGAAAAGGACAAGCAGGATGATGAGGGGTCTGGAAACAAAATAAAGGAACAATTGAAAGTGCTTATATGTTTAGCCTGGGAAAGAGAAGACTAAGGGAAGATATTATTGTGATCCTCAAATAGCTGAAAGGCTGTGATGCAGAGAGGGAGCAGAGTTGTTTTCTGTTGCTCCAGTGAGCAAGACTAGACCCAATGGGTGGAGATTGCACAGAAGTTGTTTTTAGCTAAACATTTGGGAAAAAAACTTCCTATGTGAGGCAATTATTGTGCATTTGTCATTCCTTACTCATGGTTGTTTATAGGTTCTTTAGATGATGTTGTGACCCTCCAGTTTCACTTCTGTGTCTAACCAGCACTTTCAGCAAGTTTGTTAGAGCAGGGAAAATGCGGCATTTAGTAGTGAAAGTGAAAGAAAGAACCATTTCCTCTTGTGTATTTGCACTATTCCAACACACCATAGTGCCACTTAGAGGTTATGCTCCTCATACAGTACTCAGGAAATGCTCCTCATATAGTGCCCAGATCTCAGTTTTACAACAAACCTGAAAGTAGATACAACAGATTAACAGCCTTGTGTAGAAAAGGTAACAGTAAGAGCTGTTTGACAGTGGAATAGACTACCCCTGGAGGTAGTGGACTTTCCTTCTGTAGAGCTATTTAGGCTGGATGGCCACCTATCAGGGATGCTGTAGTTGCATCCTGCATTGCAGATTCTGCATTGAACAGGGGGTTGAACTAGTTGACCTTGAAGGTCCCTTCCAGCTTTATAATTCAAGCACAGTAGTCCATCTTTGGTCCATCTACTGTATGGTGTCGGGCAGCAGCTCTCTAGGGTCTTAGGAAAATGATTTCCAAAGTCCTGCTGAAGGAGGTCTTGTGGCTTGAGATGCAGGGGATTCAACCAGGAACTTTATATATTTGGTCACTGAACTGCCCCAGACCTACAGGATCAATGTGATGTGGTTCCCCTTCATACTTGCAGATTTATACCACTGGTATTCCTCCATTATATTATTTCTGGGAGTGATTATACTTTATATTTAATTATTTTTAGACTTACGTAGGGCGTGCAATCCTATGCATGTTTAGACAGAACAAAGCCCTACAGCTCCCAGTATTCCTCAGTTCGCATGCTAGCTGGGGAATGCTGGGAGTTGTAAGACTTTTTCCTGTCTAAACATGTGTAGGCTTACACCCTTCTCAGAACTCAGAGATGTGCCACTCCTTCTCCCATGTTTGAAAAATAACTGCTTGAGAAAACATAAAGGTTTATTTTACACATAACATTTGCGGGGGGCTCTTCACCAATACTGTCACACCAACACTCTTGATAAATTCACACAAGCACACAATCTACAACTTAATCCTACATGTATTAATATGAAATAATTACCCCTGCTTCTGTTTTATGATCATCAACCCAGTCACAACCGCCACTCTTTAACTGGAAAGGCAAAAATGTTTTAGAGGCAATATCAAATGTGCCAACGCTACAAGGTATAACTATTAAGCTATTCTGACAAACCCAAGCAAGTTAATCAGTCCTTCAGAATAAAACCTTAAGATCCTCCTAATGTCATGTTTTGGATGAGAAACTGCCACATACAGCTAAAGGTCTGTGTGTAATATGCAGGCCAAATCTAATTAACCAGGTAGGAATTGGATCAGGGTGCTGGTGTTATTGCACCCTGCAACAGGTCATTGCAATAATAAAACACAGAACTTTCATTAAATTGACATTTTATTTCTGTCATGTATTTCACAGGAAAAGCAAGGCATCCTATGTAGAAAGCAGAAATCAAGGATCCTTCCATTTTCATTCCATTTCAAAGAAAAAGTTATTTAACAGACAGCAGTTGGTCTTGCAAAATGGAATCTTTCCATTTTTTTTTTCAAAACAATGGAATGTATGTTCCTTTCTTAAGTGTATGGTTCTGTCCCTAGAATCCAACTTTAAGCACTGGGCTGGTTCTCACAACACAGCCAAGCCATTCTGGGTTATTTAACCCATGATGCACCACAGCATGTGCTGATGGATGTGGCCGCCATTTTCAATATGCAACCCCCAATCAGGGTGATTGGGGCCTGTGCCAGGTTGTGTGAACCCAGCTACCACATGGCTCCAGTCCAGGTTATCTGAAAGACCTTGTCTTCCATTATGAACCTGTCCATGTCCTGAGATCTTCTGGGGAGGCCCTTCTCTCAGTCCCACCGCTATCAATGGCACATTTGGTGGGAACCCGGGAGAAGGCCTTTTTGGTGGCTGCCCCACGGCTATTCCCAGGGAGACTAGGATGGCTCCCTCCTTGATGTGTTTCCAGAGGCAGGCTAAAACATTCTTGTTCCAGCAGACCTTTGGGACATAGTTGGAACCTGGGGGTAAGCTGCTAAAATGCTGTTTTAAAATGCTATTTTAATGTTGTAATATAATTTTAATTGTATTGTTGTTTAATTTATATTTTAACTTTAGTATATTTTCATATGTTTTAATTGTATATGTTTTAATTTTTGTAAATTAAAATATAAATTAAATTGTGTAATTGTGTACTTGTGTCCCAGTACTAGGAAAAAGGTGGGGTATAATAATAATAATAATAATAATAATAATAATAATAATAATAACAATAATAATACCATGGGTTATTTGAGTGTTAAACAACCATCACATAACCTTACTACTAATCAAGTTAACAGTGGCCAGGTTCGCATGATACAGCACAACCCCTGATCATCCCAATCGAGGGCTGCATATTCAAAATGGCGGCCACACACACCTGGCACTCACCATGGCTCAACATAGGTTATTTAACCCACGATAAACCGCCATATCATGTGAACCGAGCCATTTGTTAAGGTTTATACCTAAGTATTGCTTGGCAGGCATCACTACTTTATCTTACATTTCCATTGTTTTTGCTTTATAAATAAAGGATTAAAGAAAATGATGGAGGCCGTTGTTGAACTATATCCTGTGGGATGACATGTTTTTGATCCTTGTGCCATGATAAGCTCTCGTCCGCTTACATTCTGTAGTGGCAAGCAACAAAGACAATCATGTAAAAGCTCACTGGCAACCTTTCTCTGCCATACTAATCTCACACTTGAAATATGCCACTGTCCTTATGCTTCTCATCCAGCATAGTAGAATCATATCACGTAAGAATGTACCCATTGTTCCTGTTTCATGTGAAAGATACTAGTCACTGTAGTCTGAATCCTATGACATTTTAAAGCATCCTCACTCAAGCTGGGCCCCATCTAAATGGGACTTTTACTCCGGTTCTACTCCACCCCCAAATCGATAGTGTCAGATTATGCACACCGCTCTCCGTAGCTAGCCCGGCGTTTCATGAACATCTACTTGTAAACAAGTCCTGCATTGCACTTCTCTGAACGCGCGAGGGAGGGGGAGCAAGCCTCTGCTCATTGGCTGCCCTGCACCTGCTGATGTTCATTTCTACTTGCGGGGGGACTCGCCCGCCCCACCCCAACTAATGCAGCTTCAGTTCCCATATACACTTCAAAAGTGGAGGAATACAGGACCGCATATTCTGTGGAAAGAGCTAATTCAATTCTGTGAAAATACAGATTTTGCCCAAATCACTTCACAAAGCGTTTCCGTTTAGATTGACCTCTGGTATCCTCTGGAGGTGTTGGACTACAACTCCCATCATTCCCAGCTGGCATGGCATGCTGGCAGGTGATCATGGGAGTTGTAGTCCAACACATTCAGAAGGTGCCAGATTAGGGGTGGCTGCTTTAAAGGAACTCATCCAAGTGGGCAGATACATTCTTCCACACAAATAAAGAAGCGCTCGCAGACCATGATGGCATACAGAAGCTTGGAGCACCAGGGCGCAGCATAGTTAGCATACTAGGGAATCCAGCATGGTGTTTGCTCCAATAGAACAGCAGAACAACTCATAGATTTCAAAACCTCAGCCACAGTTGTAGAACAATGAACAAAGGGCCATGAGAAAAAAGCAAAGGACTTTGAGCCAAGCCCTTTCAGGTCACATGCCAGATGGAATGACAATGGTACAGACTATTCACTTGTCCCAATCCAGCCTTCCTAGCATCTGCCCACATATTTCCTTTTTTTCCAGTGCTGATATCACAACATCAAGTCCTTTTTTTCTTTCAGCAAACAATGGACCACCTGAACTACTGAATGTGTTTCAGTTTGGCTAATTGGCTGCCTCCCAGATTCATTAACCTCAGAAAGAGTACAGTTTGCAAGGCTGTGATTATGTACAGTATCATGTATCGAAACTTAGAGGCTGCTGAGTATTTTTTTTAAACTACTGAAGGACTACACAGTGGCCTGGTTCGTACATAACACTTACCCACGTTTTCTTTAACCCAGGGTTTGTTGGCCTACCCAGGGTTTGCCTGGCAAATGACTGAACAAACTGTGGTTTGTTTTCTCAGTCCCTGGATTGTTTGTTCTCCTCCTACTTCGACTGTTCCTTCCCTGTATTGCAAATGCCTTTGTGGCATTGTAGTACTGGCATGTAGAGCAGCTGGGTTTCTATGACCACTCTTGCCCGCCTCCTCTGTAGCCTGGCAAAACCCATGGTTCTGGGCTCACACATAATTACCAATGGTTTAAACAACCCAGAGTTTACAACCCAACAATAAATCATGGGTTCTCTTTCTGGGTTGTTTATGATTACAAACCATCATTTAATGCAGTCTCATCCACACATCCCAACAATCCAGAATTTAACAACCCTGGTTAGCATTGTGTGCAGACACCTCTGGGTTCAGTGGACCATGGGCAAATATGATTCACAGGATTAATGACAGAAAATGGTATTACATTGGCTAATTCAATAATGTTGTTCCTTTCAAATGAAAAATGTGATTTTTTTAAGCTGTTACCAGCTTTTCAGATATATAAATAATTTCATGTCCTGAATTATTCGTGTCCTTTGCACTAGGAAACAGATAGGGAAAAGGAGATCAAACTGGGTGAGCTGGTATTTAAAGTGCTGAGAGAACATCTTCTCAAAAGTGGGAAGAAATGTATTTATTTATTTAAAGTATTTTTCAGGCCACGTTTTTCAGGGTAAGAAGTCCTCACAAGGTGGTCATTATATATGAAGTATAACAAGCAATCATAATAATATAAAATAAAATAATCATAAACAACTAATTAAAATAATAAATCGACAGCAGAATAAAATCTATCACTGTGGCTTAGCTGAAAGACTTATAATAATTTCCAAGTCCAGCAGTATCAATAGAGTGCCTTAATAAATGAGTTTCTAAAAACAGTCAAGAGAACAATCCTGACTTCCTAATATTGATGGTAAGAGGGCATAAGGGTGGCTCTTTGGTGCCTCTCCCCCAGAGTTGTAGACCGAAAGCCCCCAAACAGGATATCCTGTGGGTGGGGGAGGATTGCAGAGCAACAGACTTGAATCCACTGGATCCAAAGCTGTTCTCTTCCCCCAGAAGACCCCAATGTGGGACTGTCAGCTACACCGTCTTTGGAGTTGGTGTAGATAATTTCCCCCTCATCGCTGTTGGAGGGTGGGGGCATTGTAAATAACTTCTGACCTGGCCAGTGTGAGCCAGCAGGGATCCTCTTCATCGGTACCTACCAGCACCATTCAGGATTTCTCTGCACCCCATAAAGGATAACTTGTTCAGCTGTGGGAAAACACTGAGAAAACTGAGGAAAAAAACTGTCATTAAAATAGTACCTTTATTACAATCAATGAATCAAAAATATGTAACGAGCTGGATAGTTGAAAGTTAGTGCAATTTGATATAAATTTAACTTTCAGCATATCACTGGCAATTCTTCTGAGTCACACACAAAAGAAAGACACCTCTGCATGTGCTTGGACTTTTCTACCCCTGGCTGCAGGATCCAGTTTGTTTGTTTTTCACTAGAATCTCATGGGCCACCCATTGGAGTCAGGGGCAAAATGGGGTTGTATCCAAGGTTTGTCCTACTTGGGGCTTTTCTACATGAGGCATTTATCATGCACTCATCATTCCCTACTGTCAGGGTTACCCTTATGACCTGGACCCCTAAGCAACTCCTTAAGGATCTCTCGTCTTCTTAAGGGTCCCACCTTCCTTCTTTTAAACTTCCCCCTTCCTGGTAACTTGGGGATTAGGCTGTGGACATGAGGCAATTGACACTCCAAACACTTGGGGTTTAACCACAACAGTTTACTGGTATATTTAAAGCAAGCAATCACAATTATAGGTATTTACACAATAGTGCTAAGTGATACAAAAGGCCTTAAAAGAAAAGAAAACTTGCAAAACGCAAGTTCCTTTACCCTAGCTATACTTAGACTCCTCTAGGCTGCTTCTTCCTGCTCCCTCTTCAGGCTCTGGTCACCTGACTCTGCTCTCATTGCTCTGGACTTTCTGATTCTCTGTGTTTATACTCTCCTCCCCCAAAACCGAAAGTACTGCTTCAAATCTGAAGAAATGAAACTGAAACTTAACTGGGGAAATGAAACTACTCCTCTCAGGGATACCCCGTCCCAACTAAAAAAACAGGCCTCTAAAACCTGAACTTTTTTCCCTTTGCCTTTGTAAGCCTCAAACCTTCGCACCCACTCATGGTCATTTACGGGTTCTTTAGACAACATCACGACCCTCCAGTTTCACTTCCGTGTCGAATCAGCACTATCTGCGAGTTTTGGGAGAACAGGGAAAATGCAGCATTTATTATTTTTATTTATTTATTTATTGCATTTATACCCCGCCTTTCTCCCTCTCGCAAGGAACTCAAGGCGGCTTACATTATCCTCCTCGTCACCGTTGTATCCTCACAACAACAACCCTGTGAGTTAGGTTGGGCTGAGAGTCTGTGACTGGCCCAAAGTCACCCAGTGAGCTTCCATGGCCAAGTGGGGACTAGAACCCGGATCTCCCGGCTCCCAGTCCGTCACTCTCACCACTACACTACACTGGCTCTCTCATTTAATTGTGAAAGTGAAAGAAACCACTTTTCTACTTGTGCATTTGCACTATTCCACTATAGCACAGCACCACCTAGAGGTTATGTAGTAGAAAAACAGGAAAGGAAACGCTCTTCATGTAGTGTTCAGATCTCAATTCTGTGACAGAACAGAAAGTAGATACAGTAGATTAACAGCTGATTAACAGCCTTGTGCAGAAAAGCTCTTAGAGTAGATCCATTGGAATGAATGGGTCTTAAGTTAGACTAACATTGAATACAACCCATTGGATACAACCCATAGTGGCTCAGGGGAGAGGACACAAGGTTAGAATTAATGAACCAGTGCTACATGCTCAGTGCAGGAATGAGTTTGCAGTACCAGAACTAACTTCACAGTCCAGCCTGAAGGAGAAGTTATGAAGGAAGTTATTAATTGTTTCTTTAGAACTTAGTGCATTGGATACTTTACCTTATGTAGCTTCACAAGAATGCTGTTGGATAGGTCTCGACTCTTTCCTTCGTCCCACCAGGAGAAAGAAAATACTTCTTGCCCAAGGCCATCTAAGTGAGCACATGAATGACCAAGGACATAGATCCAAGTCAGGCCAATTACCAGGGTATATTTAAAAGGAGGTAGCTGAGCACTCCTTCACAACACACTCATTAACTCAGAATGCATGCTTGTCTGTCCACAGGTTGCTATATTTCTTCCTTCAAAGCAGCAAATTATCCTGGGTGGGGTAAAATATGTTATGATTATATGACAGAGCTGAATATTATTGGGATATGTTAACCTCCTCATTTGCCCTTAGGATCTTGATTTAAGTGCTTGGTGCCTTCTTCAGTCAAAAGATTATTAAAAGGCACCTTTCTCGTTAGAATGTTATTGCTGATATCTTCGGGAACTTTTAGGAAGTTTTTCTGAAAGCTTAATTAATCAGCTACATAGTGAACCCCACAGGCTTCGTCAATTTGAAATTAAGTAGGAGACCATTTGAATTAAAGAACAGAATTACAAGATGAGTGAACAGATTCAGAGCCCCTTTATTTATGAATTAACATTGTGTGAGATTTCCTTTCCCTAGGAAGAACACAGTGGCACAGAAAAGAAAAAAGAAGGAATTGGTGTTCCTTCTATGGTGTTCCCATTCTGCCACAAAACAGTAATTACAGGGCATCAGTTAACATACTGCAGCCTTCCCCAGTCTGGTACCTTCCAGATGTTTTGGACTGTAATTTCTATCCTGCATTCCTCCCCCCCCCCCCCCCGGTGCTCGAGATGGCTAACAATAAAATCCAGATTAACAAAATCTTTATGAAAACATAGCATAAAAACAAATAAAACAAAAACCAAACACAATTGAAAGCATAACAATAAAAGAAATAAACAGCACCAACGAATAAAAAAAAATCCCTTCAGCAACAGACCAATTTATATGCCAAAGGCCTGCCTGAACAATAATTAAAAAAAAATAAAATCTTTCCCTGCTGGTGAAAGGACAACAGGGAACAACAGCCTGGGAACAGCAACCAAGATGGCCCTCTGTCACAGCTCCACCAAATGTGCCTCTGATGGCAGCAGTACTGAGAGGAGACCCTCCCTGTGAAGATCTTAAAACCCATGTAGGCTCATATGGGAAAAGGCGGCCTTTCCGGTAGCCTGGTCCCAAGCTGAATAAGGCTTTATAGGTCATAACCAGCACTTTGAATTGTGCCTGGAAACAGGCCAGTAGCAAAGGAAGCTGTTGTAACAAGGGCATCATGTGCTCCCTGTAACCAGCCCTGCTCAAATAGTCTGGCTGCACATCCTGGACCAGCTGAGGTTTCCAAACAGTTTTCAAAGGCAGCCCCACGTAAAGTGCATTACAGTAGCCCAAACGGGATGTAACTAAGGCATGTGTGACTATGGTCTACAAATTGCAGCATCCCCGACCATTAGCCATGCTGGCTGGGGCTGATGGGAGTTTAAGTCCAAAACCCCTGGAGAGCACCAGGTTGCTGAAAACTGCCATAGTGCATCAGGAGTGTTGTACCTCAGTGGGAGAGCTCCTGCTTTGGATGCAGAAGATCCCAGCTTCAATCCCCGGTATCTGCAGGTAGGGCTGGGAAAGGCCCCTGGGGAGCCGCTGCTCATCAGAGTAGACATGACTGAGCTAGATGGATCAGTGTTCTGACCTGGATCAATGGCATAAGGCAGCTCCCTATGTTCCTATGAGTGCAGTATCTCCAAGTCTAATAGCACAGGAGATTGGGGGGGGGGTGCTCTCCTGCCCTCACTCACTTTGCAGCGATGAATGTACTGCAGTGCTAGTGGCTTGGATGAAGGGCAAATGGCAGGAAGGTATTCACACACCTCCTTGCTTAAAGCCCTTTGCAGGCAGCTTGGACAAAGGACTCTCCCCCCGTCCCCTGTCGCTTCCTGGGAGTTCTTCATGCAAACTGCTGCCGCCACTCCCATTGTGATGTGAGCAAAGGGCAAGGGCAGGCCTCATAGAGTCAAGCCCTCCACTTCGCCTACATCACAGCCATGGTGGCAGCAGCTTGGATGACAAAGTCCCGAGCAGATGGGGGTGTGAGAACCACAGCCATTTGTCTAAGGGTGCTTCCAAATGAGACATTTACAGTGCAATCACCCTGCCTCATTCACAGACTTTCATGGGGGATCCAGAGGATGTTGTATTCCATTTGTAACCCTCCTGTATTTTCCCACCACTTGTTCCATCTTTTTTCCTACCACAGAAAACCTATTAAGGAAGGAAAGGCAGAATAGCTGCTCACTGTCTTTTGACTAGTAGCGCTGGTAGGAGATTTCTGTCTGGAAACCCCCCAAGAGCATTTCCGCATGAGGCTTTTATTGCATGTTCGTGATTGGTCATTCACAGACATTTGAGGGTTCTTTACACAGCGCTGTCAACCTCCAGGGCGTCTCCCATGCTTTCTGACCTTTATCCCGCTTTTTAAAAAATCAGAGATGCCCCGATAAGGAACATTAATCCAATATATTGGGTGTGTGTAATTGCGCAGTTCAGCTATAACCACAGCGCCATCTATTGGCTGTAAAATGAAACATATAGGACTTGCCAAGAAAGGAATTCCCCAATTCAAAGTCCATGTCCGCCCGTGTGAAGGAGCTGATCTTAATCCCTCAAAGAATCTGGAAGCAGAAGCCCCGGTAAGGATGCAGGATTTTAGCCTTTTCTGGTGAAGTTCCACATCACCAGCACCAATGCCACAATGAGAACAAACAACCAGAAAAGTAAGGGATAGGGCAGCACAGACATGCCTAAAATAACAAAATCAGTACTTAATGCCTTTTATTTACTTTTCCTGCAAACTCATCTTTCACACAGCTGCCCTGAATCATTAATAATCTACTTTGGTCATATCAAGTAAAAGATCTTTCATCCAGCAATGAGACATTTGAAACATCTGAATCTGGAGACATTTGGCGCTCACAACCAATATAAAATACTTGAGATTTAGTTATTGTACCTAATAGTTTTTTTATTGTGCCTTTATGCTTATGAGCCAGAAGTAATTATGTAGAATTCTTCAGTCATTAAATGTTTAGACTTAGAGTGAAAAGAACACATGACATGGGCTGGTTTTTATTACCTACATTTGTTAAGGTTTTATAAAAGAGTTCATGATTTTTATCAAGACACAATCACTAGCATGCTTTAGACTCTTACTGGCCTCTGTTTAGGAAAGTCATGCTATCTAGACCTTCTTGGATTATGAGTCAGCCCAGCTATGAAAATTGAGAAGATTTTGTTTTTATGCCAGTTAAGAAGAGTGATTGTTATCAAATTAGTTTTGCCTAAGGATGATCATTCTTTCCTTGTAAAGCAAAATTAATTGTTTAACTCTATTGGGTGGTCTGTACTTTGTGAATGAAGGCCAACTATGGGTTTTAAACAATTGCACTTATTGGCAGACATTTACAGCACAATTAAACTCAAGTGTAGGTTTAATACTGTTCCAAAGCAATTTATTCCTGCACAGAAGTGCTGCATGCATGATTTCTCTAACTGGACGATCCTATGGTCCAGTCATGACAGCAGCCTGGTTACGCTGGTGTAACATCAGTGTAACCTAGTCAGTCAAGATCCTATAAATGCCCAACCCAGAAGTTCAGGAGTAAAAAACAAAACAAAACCTACTCCATAAAGCAAGAGCGGGCAGAAAATAGATGTCCATATATTTTGGACTTCAACTCCTAACATTCCTAACTAGTGGCCATGCTGGCAAAGGCTTCTGGGTCTGATGTCACATCAACATCATCTGGATCATCACCTTCTGCCCACCCCTGCCATAAAGCATAGCATGGAGTAATCCCATCAGCAACTTCCCAGTGTCACAGCAACCCAGCTGTGTAAATTAGGGTTCTACACAACCCAGCTGTGTAGAAGGAAGTAAATTCTATGGCTCCTGTGTTTCTGTGGTGGTTCCAGACCCATAAGAGTGATACCAGCAGCTTTCAGGCTGTGCCTTCTAGAACAAAATTGGTTTTTGAGCCAATGTATCAGGGTAATGCCAATTAAAACTGAGTGTGAGTTAGCATGTTGTCTGAACCCAGTCATTGGGGCTGTTCACACAACACGCTAACCCACACTCGGTGGTTGAGTGTGGGTTGTTGTTGAACTGTGAATTGTTTGTTGAACTGTGGGTTAGCGTTTTGTCTGAACCCAGGACATTTTCCACAGGGTGGTGTGTTAACCATGCAGTCTGGCTTGTTAACCACCCTGAACAACCCAACAACAAACCATGGGTTCTCAAGGTGGCTTGTTCAAGAAAAATGTCCTGGGTTCAGACAACACACTAACCCACAGTTCAACAAACAATTCACAGTTCAACAACAACCCACACTCAACAACTGAGTGTGGGTTAGAGCAGTGGTCCCCAACCTTTTTGGGACCAGGGACCGGTCCATGGAAGACAATTTTTCCACGGACCGGGGGGGGGGGGGATGGGACCAGGCCGCAGTAGGGGTGTGGGAACCCCCCTTACCTTGGGTCTGCGGGGGGGCGATCCATCCCCCCCCCGAATCCTCGTCGGCCCTGGACTCGCCGCAAAGCTGCCGGCCGGCTCCGGCCAGGGGAGGACTTCCAGCCGCTGGGATGCAAATGGCGTCCACATAGCGGACGCCATTTACATCCCTATTCTTTGCAGTAATAGTCTATTACTGCAAAGAACAGGGCCGGAGCCAGCTGGTAGCTCCGTGGACTCGCTGTGGAGCGGAACCGGCCAGGGCCGGTGAGGATTCTGAGGTGGGGGGGAGGGACGGATCGCCTCCCCCCCCGCGGACCCAAGGTAAGGGGGGTTTCCCACACCCGTACTGTGGCCCGGTCCCTAACAGGCCACGGACCGGTACCAGTCCGCAGACCGGGGGTTGGGGGCCCCTGGGTTAGAGTGTTGTGTGAACCCAGGACATTTTCCACAGGGTGGTTTGTTAACCATGTGGCTTATTTTTCTCAAACAAGTCACCTTGAGAACCTATGGTTTGTTGTTGGGTTGCTCAGGGTAGTTAACAAGCCACCCTGTGGAAAACGTCCTGGGTTCAGGCAACACGCTAACCCACAATTCAACAAACAACCCATGGTTCAACAACAACCCATACTCAACCACTGAGGGTGGGTTAGCATGTTGTGTGAACAGCCCCAGTGAATCTGGTGTACCATCAGCATAGCAGGGCTTTGGCTGAATCCTATTAGCTCTCAGCCAGTGAATCTTGAGTACAGGATTCTGCCCTAAATATATCTTTCAATACACCATAGAGACTCTTGGAAAATATGCTTTATAAGGATGTCTCATTGAGAGTTTTCATATAATGAAAGGAACACACATGCGGTGTTGGAAGATGTCTTGATTTTCAATAATTATAATTAAATTTCAGTAAAAATATAATTAGAGCCAGTTTAAATGCTTCAGTGTTTGCCCTCAAGCTACATCAGAATCCAGTGAGCTGTTGGAGCTTGATTGAATGCTTGCATGTGTCCAGTGGAACTTCAGACTTTTTTCTTGTAGCAGTAGATTCCTATGTTGTATCAGAAGCTACTTTGGACCGCTGTCTCAGTTTTGAAGTTGTTTGCCATGCTGTCTGAGGAGTTATGTGGAAAACATTAGTCCAAAGACCTCTTGGGCTCACAAATACACCTAGTTGTGCATTCCTGTAGGTAGATACTGGCATTAATTTAAATGGCTATGACTGTGCTTTCAAGCAAGGCATCATGCATTTGCAATACAGACTTCATACAGAAAATGCTTCATGAGCAGTCCCTACCTATCAGGATCCAGCTCTACCATAACCCCAAAGGGACCTTTAAGGAAGAAGAGTGGGATCCCATGGAGATCTCCGGAGCAACTGGGGACCCCAAAGAATCCACTGTCACAGTAGAACATCCCCAGTTACCCAACCCCAAGGACACCTTGCCCCATTGACCCCAAGGACTGTACCTGGACCCCTGCCTTGACTCCAAACTCTCTCCCTTCACACACATCTCCCCAAGGAGATGAGGAAGTGTCAGGCCCAGTAAGAAGACCAAAGTTGGTAGAAATGTACACGCTACACTACAAGGGTTCTGCTCAGGAGGAGGGAAAAGCCAGGGAAGAAACAGGTGTGTACTGGGACCCAGCAGACCAGGAAAGGACCTCCCCTGCCCCTTACAGAGGGCAGTATCTACAGATGCTGTTGTGCTAGCAAGACTACAACACAAAACTAGTCCTTGCTACAGCTAGGAAGTAGCCCAAATGAGCATTTCTGGAACAGAACATGTCCCCAGGCAGGACCAGCATCAAAGGTAGGCATGGATGGGCCCATGCCGGGGCCCCACATGCCAGCAGGGGTTGACTGACAAGAACCCCCGGACTTGCTCCTCCTCTTCACCATTGCAACCTGCCTCTCGTTCTGGTCCAAACAACAGTGGTGGTGAAGAGCAGTAGATGCCACAGCCTACTTCCTCACAAGTAGTAGCAATGATGAGAAAGAGAATGAGGAGCAATAGCAGCTAGTGCCAATGGTGATGAGAAGTACACTCTTGGAGGGAGGGGGGCCACTGTGGGTGACTTGTCCAAGGGCCCTCAAAAACCTGGAGCCAGCACTGCTCCCAGGCGTGGGGAAATTAATCTGATCTTGATGCTCTTGTAAGACTCATATTCAATGTGCCTGCTTTGCCCTGGCAAGCCTATTTTTCCTCCTGAAAATAATGTGGTTTGCCCAGTAATTTGAGCACTGTGACTCTGGAGAAAAAATATCAAATGGTGGTTTGCAAGTTCATGAACTTATATTTAACAAAGCTAAACTGTTGATCCAACACTAAGTGTCAATCTTGTGCTTTTCATGAAAGTCAGTGTTCCACATCCTGTGCGCAGATTAGAAACACCCAGATGCACACTTTCTCTCTAGTTTTATTTAATTACACTGCAGGTAAGGGAATCTAATTTCCGATGAAGCTTAGTTTATTGCGATGCTTTCCAGCTTGATAGCATCGCAGGTGGTTAATTGAACTTGGTTGTGGGAGGAAAATAATCAGAGATCACTAAGTCAAGATAAGTGCCTAGACCCAAAATTATTTCATGGAACATAGGAAGGGCAAAGTAGCTTTACTGTAGATGTTGTTAAACACTGTTTTGGGCTACCAACGTTCAGATCTTCTCCTATGAAAAGCAAACAAAGTGGAAGAATAAATGTAGTTCTTTATGAGACACATTCTGCCATGAAACTGAACCAATGCAAGCTCCATGGTAAAGAATGGAAACTGCTCAAGAGCACAGATTTTATAGAATTTTTGTGGTCTAACATATTGGATGACTAATGCATGACCTTAAATTTTTAGCAAAATTCTTCATTGAACACGTCAAAGAACCATTGAAAGGCATAAGAAACAATATTAAATTGGGCGCTGATTGGATAAAGAGCCGATCAAAACATATTAATGCAGGTACCTTGCTAGTTGCTAGTACTACTTCCTCTATTGACTAAAACTCACTTATTTACAGGTATGGATTTAGTCTACAATGAATCCAAAGTCCAAAGTTCAGGACATTCATCACGGAAGACAACAGAGGCTGTTATCTTTGGTCTTCTCTTGCAGACATGTAACATTGGTCAGAGGTAGCTGGAACTCCTGTGGAGTATAGCAGTTACTGTTTGTTCTCTTAAGAGGCTGTTTTCCTCACTTTCAGGACTTCTAACACAAAAATGGAAATCACGAAAAGTGAAGCTAGTCAGCTTGCCTTTGTAGTATATAGATTATATTTCCCTCAGAAACTTTGAAAAACCCAGGTAGGTTTGTCATAGTGCAGGAGATACATACATGCCTCATAATGTAGTGATGAATATTTATTCATTTAGTATGTATTCAAAATATTTCTTGGACACCTACACCTTTCAGGGCAGGAGCCCTCCCAAGGCAGTGTACAATAATAAAGCACCTAATAAAAACAACAAGAACAGCAAAAACAGCAATTAAAACATATCATTGTTGAATATATCAGCGAAGACCAAAGTAAAATAGTATGTTTTCAAGGCCTTCTTAAAACCCTGCAGTGATGGGGCCTGGCAGACCCCCGATGGCAACTTATTCTACAGATGTGGGGCCACTGCTGAAAAGGCTCTCTCTCATGTGGTCACCCACCTAAGTGTTCTCACAGGTGGGCAAATGACCTTGGAGGGGAGAATCCAAACTATTCTATGGTCCTTCGGACACTCGCCCAGGGACCATAGGATTGCTCCCCTAGGCTTTAAAAGTCAAAACTAGCACTTTAAATTGGGCTCGGAAACACAGCTGGCGCAGTATAAGTGTTATATGATCGAATCACCTTGTCCCCACCAACACTGAGGTGGCCACATTCTGCACCAGTTGAAGTTTCTGAACCATCTTCAAAGGCAACCTCATGCAGAGCACATTACAGTAGTCCAGCCTGGGGACTGTCTTCAAGAACGATTTAGTGCAAAGTTAGAGCAGTCTGAGTTCCTTCATTACTGATGATGTTGTCACCAGTCCACTGCCAACCAGCCGCTTCCCTCTTGAAAAGCCGGATTTTCTGAAACTCCTTTTACTTGATTTTTTTTACTGAAAGCAGCTCCCTGGTAGTTTTACGATAGTGTGCTATGCCCCCCCTCCCCGCATTAAATCCTGGACATGGTCAAGGGGGTGGGACACCCCATCGTCTCTTGTTTCCCCAATGGAAGAAGTTTTTCCCATTAATAAAATCCCCATGAGCACAGCAATGACTCCTCACATTACCACAGTAGTGGGAACACTCACTCACCTTAGGTAGCTTGCTTTTAATCTTTAACATATCCCCTCCTTCTGTGCAGGTTCAGAAGTAAGAAATAAAGCTCACTCCCCTGCAATGAAAGGGTTAAAAGCTAACTTTAGTAACTTGCCCTAAAGCACTCTTTGGATGCTCTCTTAAATCACTATTTTGATGCTACGCTTCTTTGATGTTCTGTAGTTTCTCTGATGTAAAGTAGTTCCTCTGTTGTTATGTAATGCCTCCTCTCTTTATTTCAGTAATGATCTTTCCATCTTTTGCCTTGCTTCTCATTGTGAGCAGGGAGAAGGAGAAAAGGTGGGGGGTTGGAAGCAATAACTCCATGGCAGATTGCTAGAATGGGGTGAAATTGGGGTGGGGGGAAGCTCTCAGGAGAAGCCTTCAGATGCTGTACTTGAGAGCTGGGGATTTTGGTTTCTTCAGGGAAATCTGGTCTCCACTCATAATGTTGTAGCAGTGAGGAACCTGGACAGGGGTGGGAAACAAGCCCCTCTCACTGGTTGAGCAGCCCCTTTCAGTTTGATGACATTAAGTTCTACTACCCCTACTCCACCTGGAAGTATGTTCCTTTCAAGCACTGTATAACCCCTGAAAACCAGATTTTAAAGGTACGGTACACTCAGCTTTTCTTGCTTCGTGTGTCCCTGATGGACCAAAGCTGATTCCATGAAAATCCAGGTAATACTCCAATGCACTTCTCATTCCATTGTTGTGAAGATCCCCCCTGGACATCACTAGTGGATGGATAACTAAGGCAAGGACCATCCTCTCCAGATAGGACCGCAGCTGGCACACCAACCTAAGCTGGTAAAATGCAGTTCTCGACACCCCAGCTGCCTGGGCTTCCCCAGTTAGCACAGAGTCCAGGAGGTCTCCCAGACTTGGCCTTTTAGAGGGAGTGCAAGCCCATCTAAGACCAGTTGTAAACCTCCATCCAGAGTAGTTGGTTTCCCAACCCACAGTACCTCCATTTTGACCAGATTAAGTTTCAGCTTGTTGACCCTCATCCACCCCCAAACAGCCTCCAGACACTGATTCATGTGTTCAAATATGTGAAGGACCCCTATATTTTCTATGGGATTTTTTGATTTCAATTTACTACCTTTCCCCCATGGAACTTGGAGCATGTCGCAAGTGGTCTGAGTGGTAATTTCTAGTCTGGCAAGCACCCCTTTCTGTCCAAGTGACAGCACTACCCACAGGGCTCTGCACATTGTGCTGTCACTTTGCACCAATGTCCAGGCAGGTACTGTCTGGATACAAGATTGCTCCTTGCATGAGTTCAGGCCCAAAGCATCAAGCAAGGGAGTGTCTTTCATGCTGCTTCCAATCCCTCTGCACTTGGCATGGTTGGGCACCTTCTGAGGGCCCACACCCCAGCAGGGGCCCAATGACAAGACCCCCTGGACTTGCTCCTCCTTTTTATCATTGCAATCTGCTTGTTTACTTGCCGCTCGCTCTGGCCCAGACAACAAAGCAGGGGGAGCAGTAGATGCCATGGCCTACTTGATCACTGGCTCTCTGCCTGCCAAGCAAGTGGGAGAAACTGGTGACAATGGCTGCGAGAAGGTAGATTAACTGAAAGGGGGCCCATTGAGGGTGTCCTGTTGCCTTAGAACCCCCAAAACCCTGAAGCCAGCACTGCCTCTTTATGCCAAGGAGGGAGAGTGTCTCAGAGGCCTCTGTGACAGCAAACACATCTCTGAGATATGTTCTCCCTTTGCATGTTACAGGGCCAAACTAGATGTTACCCACCAGCAGTACATTACTGCTGGTGGGTAACATCAGCAGGCAGGCAGGCAGGAGTGGGGTTGCTTAACCCTTTCTGCTCTTGCTGTTTTTCTGCTCAAAATCCCCTCCCAGCTCCTTTTTCTCCTGCAGAGGGAGTTTGCACCTTGGATAGTTCCTTTAGAGTTCTGAGCGAAATCCAGAGTGGATTTACTGCCCTGCTGACATCGGAGCCACTCGAGTTCCACTGCAGGGAACTCTCCATCTTTTCTCTTGTGGGTGGGGGGAGGGGGAAAGAGATTTTGCAGGCAAATGGAAAAGGGGGAAAGGTTAAGCAGCTTTTCTCCTCCACTCTTGACTGCAGCCTTCCAGAGCTACTTTTCATTTCAAAAACAAAAACAAAAAAACAGCCAGGGAAAAGGCAAGGCCTTCCATGGGCTGAATCCAAAACTCATATGACTGGAAGGCTGTGCGTACAGGAGGGCTTTGCTACCCTGTCCTCCCCACTGTGCCTCCCTGAGCCTCTTGAAAATCATCTCCCGGGGGTTGTGGGATCCTCACCAAAGGAGTGCAGCAGGAGACAAGAATCATGGAAAATCTGGTAGGAGCAGTTTGCATAATTTACAGCAATTCTCCTCTCCCACTGCAACCCCACAACCCACCACACCCAAGACCCCCAGGAGACGCAGAGGGCACTCCAGAAGCTGCAATGGGGAGGAGGGGCATGAAAGCCTGTTGCATGAG
Source organism: Heloderma suspectum (assembly GCF_057233095.1). NCBI lineage: Eukaryota > Metazoa > Chordata > Lepidosauria > Squamata > Helodermatidae > Heloderma > Heloderma suspectum. Next base: position 79,161,335 of record NC_139461.1, on the reverse strand, counting down.
TGGTCTTCGACTCATGTGTGGGGTCACCATTTACAAAGCACCAAAAAAAGAGGACAAAAGAGGACATAGATTTGCATATTTGAATTTATTTCTATTTAAATTATATATGTGTGTGTATATGTGGGTGTAAGTGTGTGTATGACTATAATTTAAACAGAAATATAATACATCACACCATAATACGGAAGACTGTGGCCAGGTGACCTGTGTACCTGGTCAGTCTGCTGTTCAGGTGCTTACTGTTGATGGGCAACTTCAAAGCTCCTTCTCTTCTTTCAGGTTCTTTATTTGTAGACTGGATTTGGACTGAACAACCCTTAAAATAGAGAGTACCTTGAAATAGAGGGCTGCCCTCTGTGTGTCAGCCCTTCAACATAAGACTGTTTAATTAGAGGACTGACCATCCTACTCATCTGGCTTTTGGATACAACTCCATGTTTCTTCTAGCTTGGTCCTCAGCTCTGATGTCAAGAGAGCATCTTTGGCTGTACCTGTCTGTCAGTGGGCCTAGCACCATTCTTCCATTTATTTTATTTATATCTCACTTTACACGCTTCATCAGGCCGTCAAGGTACCTCACAATACAAACCAATCATAAAATATAATAAATGTAGAACCACAAAGCCATAAAGCCAGTTATAAAAGAGCAGGTCCTTAACATAATAGTAACATTAAATAAGCCTCGCGGCAGCATATTTAATATAAAAGTGCTCAATGGAATAAAAGGTTTCATTAGCCATGTAAAATCCAGCAATGAATGGGTCTCAGTCATCAGCCTAGGAAGGGAGTTCCAGAGGGATGGGTGCTACCATGGAGAAAGCCCTGCTCCTTGTCGCTATTAATCTAGCCTCTGATGGCTGAGATACTTGGACCACTCATAAAGAGATCCGAGCACATGGGGGTGCTTAGACCCCTGACTTCTATGCATCTGTAGGTTCAAATTTTGCTTGTTTGGCTATCAGCTAGGGGGTGGGGGCTTCCTGCCCTTACCTTTCATTGCCAGGTGGAGGTGAGGGTTGCTGCACCCAGCACTGTGAAATATACAGTTGCTGAGTAGATGGTTGCCCTGACCAACCTGCTCCAGGGCAACCATGCGCTTACACGGTGCTGATGATGGCACCACCTCTGCCACCACCTCCCAGCAATGAAAGGTAGCTCATTTCACATGCCAGCAAGGTGATGCTCAAAATCCTACAAGCTAGGCTTCAGCAGTATGCGAACCGAGAACTACCGGAAGTACAAGCTGGGTTTCGAAGAGGCAGAGGAACTAGAGATCAAATTGCCAACATTCGCTGCATCATGGAGAAAGCAAGAGAATTCCAGAAAAACGTCTATTTCTGCTTCATTGACTACGCTAAAGCCTTTGATTGTGTGGATCACAACAAACTGTGGCAAATTCTGAAAGTGATGGGAGTACCAGACCACCTTACCTGTCTCCTGAGAAACCTGTACGAGGGTCAAGAAGCAACAGTAAGAACCAGACATGGAACAACTGAGTGGTTCAAAATTGGGAAAGGAGTACGACAAGGCTGCATATTGTCACCCTGCTTATTTAACTTATATGCAGAGTACATCATGAGAAATGCTGGGTTGGATGAATCAGAGGTCGGAATTAAGATTGCTGGGAGAATTATCAACAACCTCTGATATGCAGACGATACCACCCTAATGGCAGAAAGCGAAGAGGATCTCAAGAGCCTCTTGTTGAGGGTGAAAGAGGAGAGTGCAAAAGCTGGTTTGAAACTCAACATTAAAAAAACGAAGATCACGGCATCTGGCCCCATCACTTCCTGGCATATAGAAGGGGAAGAAATGGAAGCAGTGACAGATTTTACTTTCTTGGGCTCCAAGATCACCGCAGACGGTGACTGTAGCCATGAAATTAAAAGACGCTTGCTCCTTGGGAGGAAAGCTATGGCAAACCTAGACAGCATAGTAAGAAGCAGAGACATCACCTTGCCGACAAAGGTCCGTCTAATCAAAGCTATGGTTTTCCCAGTAGTAATGTATGGCTGTGAGAGCTGGACTATAAGGAAGGCTGAGCGCCGAAGAATTGATGCTTTCGAACTGTGGTGCTGGAGAAGACTCTTACGAGTGCCCTGGACTGCAAGGAGGTCAAATCAGTCCATCCTAAAGGAAATCAACCCTGAGTGCTCATTGGAAGGACAGATACTGAAGCTGAAGCTCCAATATTTTGGCCACCTAATGCGAAGAGAAAACTCTCTGGAAAAGACCCTGATGCTGGGAAAGACTGAAGGCAAAAGGAGAAGGGGACGGCAGAGGATGAGATGGCTAGATAGCATCACGGATGCAATGAATATGAATTTGAGCACGCTCCAGGAGAGAGCGCAGGACAGGAAGGCCTGGCGTGCTGTGGTCCATGGGGTCACGGAGAGTCGGGCACAACTGAATGACTGAACAACAACAACAACAACAACAACAATGTATGGCTGTGAGAGCTGGACTATAAGGAAGGCTGAGCGCTGAAGAATTGATGCTTTCGAACTGTGGTGCTGGAGAAGACTCTTACGAGTCCCCTGGACTGCAAGGAGGTCAAATCAGTCCATCCTAAAGGAAATCAACCCTGAGTGCTCATTGGAAGGACAGATACTGAAGCTGAAGCTCAGATATTTTGGCCACCTAATGCGAAGAGAAAACTCTCTGGAAAAGACTCTGATGCTGGGAAAGACTGAAGGCAAAAGGAGAAGGGGACGGCAGAGGATAAGATGGCTAGATAGCATCACTGATGCAATGAATATGAACTTGAGCACGCTCCGGGAGAAAGCGCAGGACAGGAAGGCCTGGCGTGCTATGGTCCATGGGGTCACGAAGAGTCGGACACAACTGAACGACTGAACAACAACAATCTATTTTCAGTTTCATTGAAGAACTGAGATCTGAGCACTACATAAGGAATGTTTACTTTCCTGATTTTCTGCCACATAACCTCTAGGTGGCACTGTAGTATAGCAGAATGGTGCAAATACAGAAGAGGAAATCATGCTTTCTTTCACTTTCACAATTAAATGCTGCACATTCTCTCTCTAGAAAAACTTGCTGAAAGTGCTCTTTAGACACAGAACTGAAACTGGATCACCACAACATCGTCTAAAGAACCCATAAGCAACCATGAGTAGAGAATGATGAGCAAATGATAAATGCCGCATATAGAAAAACCTGGAGTGGAGGAGGCAGAATGAGCTGCAGGTGGACTCAAGGGCCATCTGATGGTACAGATGCCAACCTCCCAAAGCAGCCCTTCTGTTGATCTTTAGTCTCTGCTTTCCCTGGATAGTTGATGACATAGTCCAGGTTTCGGGCAATCTTCTCCAGACAGAAAAGTCAGAAGCAGATGCAAGTTGTCCATCAATGGCCAGCTCCAACTTCAAAATGAAGAGTACATTGTCCCTTCCCTATCAAGTTGTACTGTAAATATATATAATCAACTAGTTTTCCTAGGCATGTGTTACTCCCCCCACCCAACCCAAAATTTGTTCATAAAGGCATTAGACAATTTTTGATGGCTACAGGGAAGTATGTTGCTAACTCTCTGTAATGAGTCCTTGTAGATATGAATGTTTGTGCATACCTTTACTATGGGAGCACGTCTGCACCTGTTCCATTAGCTTCTTTTCCATTAAGAAAGATTGTGAAACTCTAAAATAACATTTTCATCTTAAGACAAGTTGCTGTGATGTTACATAACACTGAGTGTTTAAGAAGCTTAGCTCAATCAGCACAGAATTGTATCCATGGATTTAATGCATAGAGTAAGATATTTTAATAATTAAAAGAAAAGTTTTTAATAGTATATTATTTGCATTTCTACAAAACAGGGATGAGACCTCTAACTTGATTTGAAATGTATTTGACCTTCCCCTCACTAACTAATTATGGTAACATAATAACTTCAGAATATTACTTATATTACGATACTATAATATTTACATTAACAAACTGATTGATCAGATAAGACATGAACTGAGTAAAACTACAACCAAATTAACTTGGGTTGTAATAAATTTATTGCATAACTATTATTTTAACAAAGCTAATTAGCTAACATTTCTTCCTCACTGACATCTTCATTGTATATGAAATTAAAGCTTCAAGTTGCATGGTTGATATTTATATAGTATTCTATATTTGCAGTCTAATTCATAAAAATAAGGTTAAACAGAGAATCCTCCTTTAATTAAAACTGTTGAGTACATTAAAGCATTTCATTTGGAAAATGGCAGTCCTAATTATTGGTCATACCATTTACAGTGTCAGAAAATGGAACATAGGGAACATAATAATACATCCCAAAATACTCTCCAATTGTCCATGGCCCAATCTACACAGCTGGTTTAGCATGGAGTAAGAGCACATCAGGGTCGTTTATGACAGATGATGTTGTCACCAATCCACAGCAACCCCACAGTTTCCCTCTGGAAAAGGTGCATTTTTCTGAAAGTCCTTTTAGTGCACCTTTTTTCCTTAAATGTGGCTCCTGCGTGGTTCCATTGCAGTGTGCCCCATCCCCCTAGCATTAAAGCCTGGACGTGCATCTGTGACCTGGCAGTGATGTGGTCAAGGGGTGGGGATGCTCCTCCCCCCTCTTCCCTCCCCTTCCCTCTTTTTCCCCATTTGCAGTAGGGCGCTTTTGGATACATGCTTTCTTTCCCACTTAGCACTATTTCATGCCATTTCATCTTTTCACTGTATTGCAGTAGTACTGTTTTCCCATTCACAATATGTAGCCTAGCACAGTAGCCACTTTACCCATTCACAATGTGCAGCCTGTTTTCCCCATTCACAATAGTGCAGTTTCAAGCATTCACAATAGCGCAGTAGGTGTTTTACCCATTCACAGCATGTAGCCTGTTTTTCCCATTCATAATGGTGCAGTAGCACTGTTTCAAGCATTCACAATAGCATAATAGCTGCTTCAGCCATTCAGTTTATGTAGCCTGTTTTTTCCTTTTCACAAGGGTGCAGTATCTTCTAATCTTTCACAATATCCCAATGGTGGATAAGAGGGGAGAGGTGTGGGGTAAACTACAGGGTCTTAATTCAGTGCTTCCAATAAACTTCCCTGATCAGGACAGCGGGGACAGGGGCGGGGACCAAGCCTCTCCCTTCGCTGCGGGGTTGATGACAGGGGTGGGGAACAAGCCTCTCTCATTCATCAACCTACTGGGTTGATGACATTCAGTTCTACTCCACTCATCCAACCCTGAGCTATGGGGGTTTCAAGTGCTGTGTGAAAGCAGGTTTTGGGGTAGGGTATACTCTGCTTTTCTTGCCGATGGACCAAGGCAATTTCATGAAAATCTGGATATGACCAGAAAGCGCTTCTCATTCCATTTTCATGTAGATGGAGCCCAGATTTACAATTCTCCTTTCATTCTCAAACCACAGGCGCATTGTTTAGGATGAATTAGAAATGCTACTAATATAAATCTAAGCAGGATATCCTAGTTGTCTTAAAAGAAATAAACTGTATGTATGAATTATATGTATTTTTAATTGTTCGGAGAAATGTTAATCAACTTTTTAGACTGGATGTTCTAGCAAGATCTGCTATTCTAGATACAGTAACTTTATTGTGCTGTTTGCAATCAGATACTGGAAATAATAATGACTGCTAGTCCTGATGGCTATATGCTCCCTCCAGAATCAGAGGTGTTATGCCTATGTACATGAGGCGCTGAGGAACTGGAGTGGGAGGGTGCTATGGGACTTGTGGATTTTCCACAGACAACTGGTTGACCACTTTATGAACAGAGTGCTGGATGAGATGGACCCTTGGAATGATCCAGCATGGCCTTTCTTATGCTCCTGTAATAAGAAAGACCGGTATAGTTCCCATAGACTAGGAGTTCGCAGCTTTTAAGATTCTTATGGGTTTCACCATGGATTAACGGATGACCACAAAGATGTGCAGTTTTAAAGAACTCGTGTTCTAGAGCAGGGACAGGAAACCTCCAGACTATGGGCCCAATCCTGCCAATGGAGCCTTTCAATTCGACTTGCAGCCCAGACCTAGAACACTCTCCTGCAGCTGCAAATTACAGGAAAGGCCAGAGGTGGTGAGCAAACGATCTTCCAAGGAAGCTTGTCAGCCATTACTGAACTTCACATTGAGGAATTCTCAGTGATCTTCCACCCCCACCCCCAGGTTTCTGGGAATAGATTGAAAACCAGTGCCATATGTTACTGTGAGTCATTTCACAGGTCGTACAGTACTCGTACTGGCAGACCATGGTTTGGAACCATGGTCATAAGCCCTATGCCTATAGTCTTCCTCTTCCTGCTCGTGCACTCTTCTTATTTTTAAAAAGTACTTATATCCCATTTTTCAAATGGCGTCCCCAAAGCGGCTAACCTTTGCAAACACACATTTTAAATCTTGACACCTGTTTTAAAAAAGAAGGGGGGGGAGCAACTTTGGGAGAGGGCAGTTTTGAATAAAGAAGTGGTAGGGGAGGGATGTTTAACTTTTCCCCGCTTTTTCCACTCCAAATTGCCTACACACAAATACACACTGACACCACTACCACCCTGTGGGGTTCCAGAAGTATATTTGAGTTAGTAAATGTGACCTTTCTTTCATCTTCACAATTAAATGCCGCATTTTCCCTGCTCTAAAAAAACCTCCCCCAAAGTGCTGGTTAGATACAGAAGGGAGACCGGAGGGTCATGTTGTCATTTGAGGAACCAGTAAACAACTGTGAGTAGGGAATGATGAGTGCATGATAAATTCCTTGTGTAGAAAAGCCCTGAGTCTCTGGAGCGGGGGGCGGGGGGATATGCTGGAGGGAGGCAGCTGTAGGAGGGAAATGTTGGGTGGGGAAAGGCTTGAACACACACACATGCTTCTCTGCTCTAAATTGCCCTCTTCCAAAGCTGTGTTTTTTTGTTTAGCACCAAAGCATGCTTTAAAAACACATTTATATGTAACTTCTAGCTTGGCTCCAAAACTTTTCTCTCATTAGAAATGCGACACTGCCAGCAGTCAGTGTTGCTCCTTATGACGGTGTGATTTTAATCCCGCTATTGCAATCTACTACATCATCAAAACCATTTCCTGCAGCTCTTTTAACTGAAACTCTTCTATTCAGGTCGACTGACCAAGCCCAACCCTGCTAAGAAACAATAGCCTGAAGTGGTACAGTTGCAGCATAAACATGACACATCTGCCGTCCCATCTGAACGCTGTGGCTTCTTCCAAATTTGCTCCTGTTTTCCAAATCATTTACGAAGTATAACATTGCATGCTATTTTTGTACTTGCATTTGAATACAAATAATTTAATAAGCCCTTTCAAACTCCTTTCTCTTATACTTGGAAAATGCTGCTCAGGCTGATAAAATGATGGCTAAATGATACAAGGTTAATCGAGCATATTTGTAATTTCCCAGACTCCAGCCACAAATCATTTGGCAACTGCTGTTGCGTGTTCTATATTGAAGCTTGAAATATGAAGCAGCAGAAGTAATTAGTGCACCATCTTTCTCCTATTTTCCACTTTTTCTTCGGGTGTGTTTGCACCCTAAATTTGCAGTCCTTAATATATGGAGTTTGGCTCCTGCATACTGATTGAACGATTTAATTTAGGGTCTCATGCTGGGACTTCTTAAGTTGCACAGCATTTTTTGCTGTTCGCATAAGCGTAAAAGAGGAAAGCAGCAGCATACTTGAGCTAGCGCTAGTAGTACAATATCCTGGTTGTGCAAGGTAGGTCCGACAGTCTGTTCTCCTAGTTATAGATGTAAACTCCAGTTCTGGAGAACGGAAGTGCATGTCCCTCACAGAAAAATGGCAAATCAAGTAAGATTTAAAAGCTTACATTTAATCGGGGCATTGGTGCAGAGGAGGTGATAGCCAGTGGCAGCTGGTGCTCATTAGCACTGGTGGGGCGGAAGGCAGGGCAGATACACAATATTCTACTGAGATTGTCGGAGGGCAGGAGAAGATAATGGGTGGCAATCGGGGACTGCATGCTATCCATGCACTGGAGCAAATGTACCTGGTTGGGGGGAGGGATTTCTCTGCCACAAGTGGGTGGGGGAAAGGCAGAGGGTCACCGCCCTATTTGCCCCAAATATAGAGCCGCCTCTGGTGATAGCCTTGCTGCTTTTTGCCACTCTCCCTCTTTAAAGGAAAACATTAATGCTCCTTTGACTAAATGGTACAAGAAAAAGTGCTCATTTTCTAATAAAATGAGAAATTGGGTGGGGCAGAATGTCACCTTCCTCTGTTCCCTTCCTCTTCTCCCTCCTGCCCACCTTCACTCCTCTTCCATTCTCTCTCTCTTTCCTTCCCCTATAGCCTCTCTCCTTATTCTCTTCTATTTTCTCTTCTTCCTCTTCATGCTTGTGGTGGGGCCTGAAATGTCTTCAAGAGGGGGCTTGGGAAGCTTCCTAAATGGAAGCTTTTCTACAAAGTCAGGAGTGGCATCTTCAATGTATAAAGCAAGCCATGCTGGTTCCTAAGAAAAATGCCAAAATCCATGCTCAGGATATACTGTTATTAGGACCAAGCAAATCTACACAAAATTGTGGGAAAGCTTTCAAGATCTCCAGATCTCTTAATCGGGAAGGATGTTACCAAACAAACAAACAAACAACAACCACTGGGTGGGGTGGAGCAGAGAGAGAATAAAGTCTGACTTGATGTGGAAGTCCTGAAGTCTGACTGGTCAGAGTCTTAAAATGGAGTGGAGGAGGAGCCAGGACAGTAGGATTTAAATGATCTAGGGGCATCAGCCATTATGTGAGGAACCTGTGGCCCTCCACATGTCATTAGATTCCAACTCCCATTTGCTCTAAACAGCATGGCCAATGGTCAAGGATGATGGGAGTTGTAGTCCAAGGTTTCCCACTCCTCACCTACAATGAGAGTGAAAATGATTTCTGTAAGGCTATAAAGTGTAACTGCTTGTAAAGCCTACAATAGACTGCAGCAGGCTGGAAAGTAGGGATATCTTTCTTTTGGCATATGATGATGTTTCAACAGGTTTTACTACTTAGTTTTACATGTATCAACACATATCTTGTTGACCTGCCTGTCCTGCGTAAACTTTCTGTAACAAACCAGATAATACTGAACACAGGTCCAAAAAGTGTAGTGTTTTTGTGCTGCCTACATTTCAATCACATGTGCAACAGAACAATTTCTCTTCTATTACTTAATGGAGCTTCCACTACCAACAGCTAAAGAAGCAGTTCAGGATTGGGTCCCAGGTTTTGTTTATAATTATGTTTATAATCATTTGTAATCATGTTTAAATTTCATTTAATTGAAATAACCTTTCTGCTTCAACCCGTATGCTTCCTTGCCCATCTTCCTGTTATTAATTAAATGCTAATCTATCAACTATGACATCTAGATATGTAATAAAGAAGACTCTGCAACAATAGGATATTGCTGAATTTGATACGCTTACGGATATAGCACTCCCCAACCCTTTGGGAAATTATTTTGCTGGAGGCTACAACATTTTATGCTAGGAGTTGGTGGAGGCGTGAATAATTCACCACTTATGAAGCTTCAGAGTTGAGTTGAGCCGCAGCATGTTCAGCTGCCCTTTGATGCAGACTGGTTGAACAGGTTCCTGTTCTGCCAAGGAACTGGTTTGACAGGCCTGTTATGCCAACAAATTCTGGTATGATTCCATGTTCCAGAGAATGCAGAAACCTGCCCAGCCAGTTAAATGAAAGACATATTAGGTTATCCATTGCACATTGTATATATCTTAGGTGCAGCAGAACTCCTCAGCTTTCTTTAGTGTGGTCCACAGTGACTTTCTCATCCTATATATGCTTGATGTTTATGAGCCCACGAGAAGCCGACAATAAATAATCACTGCTGCTGATCAAGAGCAAAGGCAGACTAACCTTTCACAATTAAAACAAAAGGTAAGTTTTTAAAGTCTCCCTTCATATTATATAGTTTATCTTAAGAACCCTACCTCAGAAATTTAATTCTGTCAGGCAGTATAGATATACAGGCTTTTCTTTCTGTATATCTTTAGGCATTACTATTATGCACTATCATTGTGGCTACTGGTGACATTGTTTTGTGATTTTGTTGAGTGACTATTCATCAAGTGAATGGTTAAAGCTATAGGTCAGTGCACGAAACAGAAAGTAGTGTGTGTATGGAGTGGGGAGGCCTGAATTTTAGTCTGAGTCGTCCTACTGACCTGCTGTGTAGCTTTCCTGGCTTACAAGACAATTGTATGCATGTCTACTCAAAGGGAAGGCCCACTAAATTCAGTGGGACTTACCCCTAGGTAAGTGGGTATAAGATTGCAGCCTTAGCTTCTGTGCATGAAATACACCGTGGTAAATACACCAATTTCACAATGGCAACAAGATAAAATAAAATGCTGTGCACATGAAAAAGATATTTTGGCATATAATGCCAACTCATAACACCTTAACACATAAAATGATTACACTGAGTAAATTCCAGTTAAGAAATCTTGGCAAATCTTGATGCAGCACAAGCATAACTTACATGTTGCATTTAAAAGGTCAATTCCTCATTTGCTTTAACTAAAAAATACAAAGGCTGTGCTCATGCAGTGTCCAAAGTCAAAAGGATCCACCAAAATTGTAGCCCCACCTTCATGATGTGTTAAAATTGAGGATTATGTATCTCAGTATATGCCCAGGTATAGTTTCAAATAAGAATTATACAACTTTGAAAACAAAGGCTATAGAATCTGGTAACTGATTAACTTTCTGAAGCTAAGTAGTATACAGGCTGAGCTGAATAGAAAGGAATGAAGACAGGTTTTGTCATGCCTGTTAGGACAAAATAACTTTTGTTTAAAGTAAATGTGACTCTTCCTATCCCTCTTTTAACTGTATTTGAAAAAGAAAAGTCCTATAGTGGTTTCTCTTTCCAAGGAAGCTTGTTCTAATGTGGATTTTAGATAAAATATTTTTTTTCTAATTATGTGGTAAGTAAAATATTAGTACCTAGTGGGCTAGATTTTAAAGTTGTTTTAAAAATCCAGAACATTATGTGAGATCTTAATATAATTTCACAGCGGAAGAATCAGCTTGGTGTGTGGATAGCCAACCTGATGAACAGTAATCTTTATTATTCTTTGGAAGAATGCCAAATGTCTGTAACTACTGATATAACACTGAATGGCATACTTAACAAGGCTTTAAGTGTACAAGGCAAAGCTAGCTAATAATTTTGTAATGTGCAGGAGAATGTGTCCTCATCATTCAAAAAGAATTGTATAATTTTAGAAATTAACAGCCCAGTTCTATATATGTCAACATGGATGTAAGTCCTACTGAATGCACTGGAGCTCATTCCAAGCAAGAATATATAGGATTGCAGTTTTATACCCTAATCCAGGTGAAGTTAGTTGCCCTGTTCAGTCTGCGCCACATTTAATTCAGTGGGACTTACTTCTGAATAAAGATACATAAGAGCACTGCACCTCCCATTAAAAGTACTGTGCATCTTTTTAAGTGTCACAACTCACTTCCCCCCTGGTTTCCACTAGATTTACGTATGATTAACTTTAGCTGGATTGGAGTGTATGGTGGAGCATCCACAACATCCAAAACCCTGCCATCTCACTGTGGGAAAGGGCATCTTTTGCTTTTGGGCTTTCCCTTCCCCATTGACTGCAATGGGAGGGAATTAAGTATGCCAGCTCAGGGCTGCTGTAGTTACAGGCCACTTTTGTGGGTGTGTTGTGGTAAAGATGGGACTTAGTATCCTGCTCTGTTTTGACCCCCACTACCAGTGGACTTTTGCACTTGTGTACTGGGGATCTGCCAGTCATGCAAGTGTTGTCCTGCTGGTGGATCTCCCTCTCCGGCAGAGGAGCAACACTTCCACTGCATCCTATGGCCTCTCAACCAATTTCAGGGGGAAGTTTGGGATTAATCCCTTAGGGTGCCATCCTATGCATGTTTGGACAGAAAAAAGTCCTGTAACTCCCATCATCCCCCAGCCAAGCATGGCTGGGGCATGCTGGGACCTGTAGGACTTTTTAATGTCTAAACATGCATAGGATTGTACCCTTAGTCTCACTTCTTATAAAATTATCACTAAGTAATGGAACTTGGGATGCATTTTTTGTTATTTATTGTTTATTGAAAGGATTTTTGAACAACATTTAACTAATTGGCATTAATAAAAAAATATTCAAGACCAGCTCTCTGATAAAGCAGATATTGAATGGCTGCCTTTAAAGTACAGCAATTTCCAAGTTATCTAATGTATTACATATTTTACAGCAATGTTTTTAAATGATCATATTATCTCCCTTTACATGCTGTTTTGAAAATTTTAGAGTTTAAACAAATTAACTTGGTGTTTGTTAGGGCAACACAGAAAACAAATTAATAGTTTGGATTTATTGCCTCTTGTGCCAATCTATGTCAAATCAATATTAGTTTCAATATTATGGCTATAGTGCAGAAAACCATGCAATGATCTCTGTGCCCGGGGTTGAATTTTTAAAACAATAACAGCAGCAGCTCCCCACACCACATGGAAAGTTCATTCTGAAATTCAGCAGAGTGTGGAAAGTTGTTTGTATGTAGCATATAGGGGACAACCTGCTGTTCCAAAAACACAGGATTCCCTCAAGAAAGAAACATAACTTTGGATTCACCTGAAGGAAAACTTTTTATACTGCTCTATATCTATATATTCTTCATAGCAACAAATGAAGTATTTTGGCATGCGGCTTTCCTGTACTGAAAAGGACATGGGGAACGTGATAAGAGGACCAAGAAATAAAATGTTTATTTAACATTACTGATCATGATAAAAGATATTGAGATAGATTTCAGAACCCTAGATTCTGATTAACATGGAAATTAAGATTAGACATACTTTGTTTGCATTTATAAAATGATTGTTTTTAGGATCAGAGACAGTGTTACAAAAAGTTGCAATTTAATCATTTCTGTAGTTCTTCTCATACAGAGAAAGTTCTTCTGTGATCATCCACATACTCCATTCCCATCCCCATTGTGTTTCGATGAATGCCTTCCACAATAATCACAGGGGGTTATGTTATCAAAGGGTTCCCTACTGAAGTGGTTTTCAAATTATGTTCCAGAAAACCCTGGGATTCCTTGGAAGCTTATTTGGATTCCTGTGAGAATATCAGTAATAGCAAACAATTTCCTGAAAAACAGCTTTCCACTGCCTACCATCCAAGCTACTTTTCACCCAAATTGAAGAGCACACTAGAAAAAACAGTGGGTTGTATCCAATAGCATCCTTCAGCCAGTGGAACAGACACCACTGACAGATCGAATTTCCCCTCCATCCTGCATCCTACCCTGTGCACCTTCCATATCTGCTTCAGAGGGTTGGGGGACCCTCCGGAACAGATATGGAAGGCGTGCAGCAGGAAGGAGGGGAAGGGAAACATCCACTGAGTGACCAGAAGTCCCCTCACTTAACATTAGATGTAGTCTGTTATTGCCTTAAGCTATAAACAGTTCAAGATGAGCTTTGCGAATTCCATTCCTTGAAGTGGCAGACTCTGCAGTACATGATACCTTAGCATTCATGTGTCTGTCCCCTTCCATTCAGGTAACAAACTGGAACATATGAAACTGCCTTATACAACACCAGATTACTTGTCCATTAAACCCAGTATTGGCTACTCTGGCTGACAGTAGCTATCCAGCACCTGCTTCGTTTAACTGGAGATGCCACAAATTGAACCTGTGACCTTCTGCATATGCGCTCTACCACTGATCCCTCTGCTCCTTACTAGCAACCTAGGGGAAGGCTTTTCAACCTGACAAAAAGTACTTGTGCAACTCAAGCAAACAAATTTTTAAAGTCATACTCTGCATCATCCACAATGGCAAAACAGGGACAGTGATTTTCAAGGAACAATAATCACAAATGATTGTTCCGGTTAAATTGAAATTTATGCTATCTTTCCCTGAAATCTGCAGACACAGAGGAGAATTTAGTATGGCCTAAGTTACTAGTTACAAAGAGCATCTTCACCTAATATTTTAGAGTTGTGTTAACTACTGTCTAGTGCTTTAATGCTGAACATAGCTAGGACTGATTTCAAAGGGATTTAAACATCTAACTGTGTGCAGGATTGCAGCCTATATGGAAAGCTAACCTGCAAAGAAAGAATCTCATATACACTGGAATTCTGTATCTGTATGTGTGTTAGGAGACCATCCTTTGGGGCACAAGGCTTCCAGTGCAAGCCTCTAGAGTTCAAGTTTCGTGGAAACAGACTGAGCAGAGGAGAGAGTCCAGAATGGCAGCAGGTGATATAGTTCATAAGAACAAGACTTTAGTATTGAGAATCAAGATTCACAGAAGGAAGAATGGAGGAATGCAATTGATAGTCCCAAATCAATCATATTTATACCTTGGCATTGCTTTATATTGGACATGTCTCAAAGACAAATAACTGAATCTCCTCCCAGGAGAGCAGTGTGTTACAAGAAACCCTTCATCCATATAACACAGAGTTATGCGTGCAACTCACACAACTTAAATGAAGTTTTATGCATCTGTTGTGAAGTTTCGCTTCTAAAAGCACTCTGTGATGTTGTATCTGCCACTTGTGCAATCATTCATGGGGCCCAATCACTAAAACACTTATAGTTATGCCAGACCTTTTCAGTTAAGCCATCATGGTATTTAATAACAGACTATATTAATCCTGGCTCATATCCTACAATAAATTCTCCAGTTTTTTAGTATCACTTCAAGTGAAGACTGGTGTGATGGCAAGCTTCAAATTTGTTTGTATCTTATTACATATTTACCTATAAACTTACTTAGGCTGCAATCCTATACACACTTACCTTGGGCTAAGTCCCATTGAACTCAATAGGGTTAACTTCTGAATAGACATGCAAAGAATTGCATTGTAAGAAGTTTTGTTCTAATATACTCAGTTCTGGGCCCCATCTACATGGGGATTTTACTCCGGTTCTACTCCACCCCCAAACTGATAGTGTCAGATGATGCACATTGCTCTCTGTAGCTAGCCAGGCATTTCTTGCCCTAAATCTGGGTTTTTTTTCAAACTCATTTTGTGTTAGATTTTCCTATTACAGTGGTTTCAGTGCTGTTCGGGAGTCTGTGTCACCTCAGCTGCCTTCGGCACGGGCTGGCGGAAGCAGTGCTGATTAGCAGAAGGGAAAGTAGCATGGGGTGGGGGCATGTGGGGAGCAGAGGGGTAACTAATTGCCTTCAGTTCCACATAGCTGCCTCTCACTTTAAATACTTGAGCTTGGGAGTGGGGGCAGGGGAGCCAGCCCTGCCATTTTGAAACTGTGCAGCTATGAAGGAGCACAGCTGAGAAATGGTGGATGCCTGTTGATTCGAAGCTGCACAGCTAAGAAAGGATGGATGCCAGGGCAGATGATTTTCATGAACATGTAGTCAGAAGCACTCCATTGAGCCTGTGTTGTGGGGGGGGGAGCTTGTTAATTAGGCAGTTAATATACATCAAAGACAATGTGCTAGTTGCTCTTCCTCCTCGCCAGCTCCACGCTCTCTGCTCTCAGCGCCTCTTGCACTCCCGCTCATTCTGCTCAGTCTCCGGGTGGCAGCGGCTGCCTGCTTGCCTCCCGGCCTCATAAATGTGTGTGTGTGTGTGTGTAGGGGGGGAGGTATGCAGGGTTTGTCATGAACATCTACTCATAAGCAAGTCCTGCATTGCAGTTCGTTGAACAAGCCTCTGCTCATTGGCTGCCCCGCATCTATGCAATTGCTGACATTCATTTCTACTTGCGGCAGGACTTGCCTGCCCCACCCCAACTAATGCGGCTTCAGTTCCCGTATACACTTCAAAAGCGGAGGAATACAGCACCACGTGTACCGTGGGAAGAGTTAATTCGATTCTGTTAAAATGTGGATTTTGCCCAAATCGCTTCACAAAGCATTTCCATTTAGATTGGCCTCTGGAAATAACTCAATATTCAAGTGACAACAAAACTTCTGATACAGTACTATGCTTCTGGGAATCACTTGACTGCAATTTAATAATTAGCTTGACCTAGCAAGTGGGTCTTCTTGCACAGTAACAAGGATAATAGGAAAGAACTGTAACTGAAAACGAATGTAATCACGTGGACAAGTAAGGTCTCTGTTAGTTAGATATTCTTCCATCACCATTAATGTGTTAAGTACAGTATTAACATTTGGCTATGAGGTCATGGAGATCTTCAGGTGCTACAATGCTAGTCCTTTCCCCACAGTTTTATTGTCTAGGTGTGGGTGTTTACTCCTTCTAGACAAATGACACATACTGTAGTAAACTTCAACATCTACTCTGAATTCATTGAGAACATTATTTTCAATAGTTTTCATCAGCCCCAAAGAGCCAGGTGTACTGCACCCAGCTCTTATTTTGCACTTATATACTGTAGTGCAAGTCAGGCACAATATCACTGAAGTTATTACTGTATGAAATTGCTGAAATACCTCTCCTCTTTTAGAAACTTTGGCTGAAATAGGATTGCAGCCTAAGTGGACACCACCTACGTACACATACTATGGAGTAAGTCCCACTGAGCTCAGTGGAACTTACTTCTGA
Organism: Heloderma suspectum; assembly: GCF_057233095.1. Classification (NCBI taxonomy): domain Eukaryota; kingdom Metazoa; phylum Chordata; class Lepidosauria; order Squamata; family Helodermatidae; genus Heloderma; species Heloderma suspectum. The sequence continues at coordinate 79,144,762 of NC_139461.1, read as the reverse complement.
GTAAACATGCTTAGGATTGCACTGCACCAGTGCTAAAATAAAGTAGTATTGTAACTTCATCCTATACTATGACGTCCACTGGCAGCAGCACATAGGCTAGGTGTTAGGGTAGACTTCCTGCAAAAATGCATGTTTGGTCTGTAACACTAGATAAAGCCTGTATAAAGTCGTAAGAGTGGTTCCAACCCCAAACAGGCCACAGTATTTTTTTCAGTATTCTCCCATTTCTTGTCATGCGCTATGAATCACATACGATAATTACATCATTAATTGCATGTAAGTGGAAGTTAATTAAAAAAAAGTGAGCTGGGGGAGGAGAGGAAAGTCAGTTGAGAAAACTACTGAGAAGGGGTTGGGAAATTGGGGTGGGAATGAGGGGGAAGCCAGTGGGGAGCAGCTGGGGACTGACCATGTGGGAGGAGGGGTGTGTGTGAGAGAGATGGATGAATGGCTTGTGGGGTTGTACCTTTGGGTGGATGGCTGCTTTGGGGTGTGTACAAGAGTTTGGGGTGATCTAGAGGAGGGGTGCATGTATTTGGGAGCATTGATCCTGAGAGGGAAAGGGTGGTTTTTAGGTTTTGGCAGTGTGGATTTTTGTGTTGGTTCGTGAGGGACGGGGTCAAAATGATTTGAAGGTGATCTTCCTATTTGGGGAAATAAGTCTGGGGGAAATAAGTTTAGAAGAATTTATTCAGAAGTGATTTAAGGAAATTGGCTTGACTTTCTGTGAAGTGTTTTGGTGGAGCACAAAACTGGGCTCAAAGGAATGCATTTGTTTTCTAGCCTCACCAGCCTTTCTATGAAATAGGTGTTTTGTTGCAGTAATAACTGTGATGAATGGCCATATGCCATGGCACCCATTTTGTGATTCCCCCCCCCCCCACACAAAAAGGTTAGAGACCCTCTGGATCTGTCCCAAATGCTCATTAATTATGTGCTGAGCTCTTCCTCTACAAACCTTCTAAGCACCTTTATGTTCTACACAGCATCTGACATAAGGATGAGCCAGGCAAATAGGGACATATTGAGGCTTGGAATTTGAAGGGGTTTTCCTTTTGTTTTGTTTTTAATTTCAAGGTTATTGATGTCTCCCAAATGATTTGTTACCTGATCTGAGAGCAGTTGTGCTGAAGGGTGGATTAAAAATCACTTCAATAATAAATAGGAGAAAAGGAAGGATGAACTCTCAAAAGTGCACAAAAATAAACTTTTTATTGGCCCAACGTGTTTTGAAATATATTTCTTCAGGGGCACTTAAAAAGCACACAACTGCATTCTCTAGTGTGCTCTGTAACCAATCAAATATTTATTTTTGTGCATCTTTGAGATTTCATCTCTTTTTTCCCTCATTATTGGTGCCTTTCTTCCTCTGGTTTCTCACATAGATATAAGAACATAAGAAGAGCTGTGCTGAACCAGAACCAAAGGCCATCTAGTCCAGCATTGTGTCCGCACAGTGACCAACCAGCTGCCTATGGGAAACCCACACGCAGGACATGAGTGTACTAGCATCCTCCCACTCCTGTTCCCCAGCAACTGGTGTACATAGGCATGCTGCCTCTGACACTGGAGGTAGCATGTAGCCATCAGGACTACTAGCCATTGATAGCCTTGTCCTCCATGAATTTATCTAATCACCTTTAGTCATCCAGATTGGTGGCCATCACTTGTGGTAGAGTTCCATAGTTTAATCTGTGTGAATAAATATTTCCTTTTATCCATCCTGCAGTGGAGGCTGATGGCTCTGATTTTGGTGGGGTGGTGTTTTAGTCAGAACGGGCCAGAACTCTAAAGGAGATATCCAAAGTGCTGAATGCTATCCCCAAAATGGGTTCAGCACCTTGGATAACTCCTTAGAGTTCTGGCTGGTTCTGACTAAAGCCCACAATGGATTTACTGCCCCACCAAAATTGGAACCACCAGCCTCCGCTGCTATCCTGAATCTCCCACCAATCCCTGGGTTCTAATAATATAAGAGAATAAGTAAAATATGTGTGGACAACCAGACAGGCTAGTAGTTTATTTTTGTGGGCTGGTGAATGCTGTTGATTTACTTGCAAGGCTTTAGAAAGTCATTTCATGCATACATTGTTCCCATAAGTAAAAATAAATCTTAACACCAGCCTCCTGATTCTGAAAGAAAGGACAGCCCTCCATGAATGTGGAACTTTCAGAACTACAAGCATGTTGCTGAATTAAAATGCACTAATTATTTTTATACACAAAAAAGCCTCTCTTGGACATTTAAAGCAGAGATAGTTCTATTCTGATTTAAGAGGCAGAACTTACAACTATAAGTGAGCAGCATCTCATTTCTAAAACATCGAGGTGCAGGGTGGAGAATAAGCGGTGAATGTTCATCTGAAAGTCTTATCTTTTGATTTGGAAGCCCTTCAGCTAAGGGCCAAAACAGACACTACTTTAAGGGTGCAATCCTATGCATGTTTAAATAGAAAAAAGTCCTACAACTCCCAGCCAGCCGGCTGGAGAATGCTGGGAGTTGTGGGACTTTTTTCTGTCTAGACATGCATAGGATTGCACCCTAAATGTATCTAGCAGCTACCTCTTTTCATTTTTATGCTAGAGTAAGCGCAGGGCCCCCAATCCAGATTGGGACCTTAGCATGGGTGGCAGGGGGCCTTTTAAAATCCGGATTGGGGGGCCCGCACTTACTCTAGAGTAAAAATGCAAACAAGACATAGCTGTTATTTTTGAGGGCGCAATCCTATGCGTGTTTATAAGGACAAAAAGTCCTACAATTCCCAGCACTCCCCAGCCAGCTATGCTGGGAATTGTAGGACTTCTTTTTGTATAAACACGCATAGCATTGTGCCCTTAAAGTGTTGCTTGTTTTGGCCCTTAATCGCAGCGATGAGGAAGAAGATTCCGCTTCCCTCAGTGGTGAACAGGGAAAGGCACTTTGCACTTGCTCTGAGGCACTCTCTCCTTTATTGCTACTTCACATAGTCTTCCCATGCCTCAAATTAAGCACTGCTAGCAAAGAATCACCAACAGACCAGGAAAGGCGGGCGGCGTCCCTCCTGGCACGGTCAGAGGGAATCCCTCTCCACCCTGGACAGTAGCAAGCAAGCACACCCAACACAGCCTCCGGCCACCAGGGGCAGCTCCGTCCCGCCAAAAGCTCCTCGCCCAAACTCGCTCGCCCTCCTGTCACAAACTGAGCCGGGGGGGGGGGGGGCGGAATCACCCTTTACTTGTCGCTCGGCAAAAAATAAAAGTCGTCTTTCTCTCGCTTTCTGTTTCCCTTTGCTGCGGCTTATCTTGAACAAAACTAGGCGAGGGAGCCAGAGGACGATGAAGCAGCCAGCCGCCGTCGCCGGGTAATAACGTGCCCTCTTTCTTTCTTGCTTGCTTGCTTGCTCGCTCGCTCGCTCTCTCCCACACGACCCCCCCTGACACGGGGCTGAGGCAGCGCCGCCGCGAGCGGACGTCTCCCTCAGCGCGCTTCCCGGCTTTGGCTCGTCCTCCTGGGTCCTTCCACAGCCTTCCAACTTAATCCGCGGAGCTTCGTGCCTCCTTCTCAGTCCTTTGTCTGAGCTAAAAGCGGCCCCCTCCCTCGCCCCTCCTCCAGCCAACACCAACACGGCCGAGCACCCCATAACCGCCCCCGCAAAGCCGCCCCAACTTTGCTTTTCCAGTTGGGCCAGGAGCCTTTCAGAGTTAAGCGAGGCAGGGAAAGCGCGCCCTACTGTGTCCCAGCCGGAAACAGGATCCTCTTCCTCGTCCCTTCACCCTTTCGAAAAAGCCGCTCTTTTCAAACTCCGAAGGGGTGTTCTGTGCTCTCTGGAGGTGTGTCTACCTCATGTCGCACCAAGGCCCGCTCTCCCTTCTCAGGCGAGCTTCTGTGCCTTTACGGCGGCACCACGGCCGTGCATTTTAGAGTTTTCCCTTTCGCGAAAACTGCTAACGGTGCAAAACCAAAGAGGGGTCTTCGGACACCATAAGGCTTGAATAGACTAGGCTGCAATCCTCCACGCTTACCTGGGAGTAAGTCCCATTGAACTCAGTGAGTAGATTGCATTGTAAGATGGCTAGCTCTTTGGAACTTACTAAAGGCTCAGGAGCTCTGTGAGAGAAATGGAGGGAATGGGACAAATCGTTAAAATTATTGATCGCTGTAGCCACCCAAAGATGAATACATTAAGATGGTTAAAGGGTAACTATGCATTTGTATATTGGGGAGAAGTTTTATACCGAAATGACTTGCCCTTAAGGCAGGGTTCTCCAGCCTTTTCAGGCTTATGGGCACATTTGGATTTTTGAGAGAGTGTTTGGGGCACCATCAAAAAATGGCTCACTCTCAGGAATACTCCTTTCCCAAAACACACACACTTTCTCTTTCTCCTTCCCCTCTGGATCACTCCTAAACTCTCTCTCATACACACACACACACTCATAGACAGACAGCCATGCAAGCTATTCATCGACCACACAAGAACACCTCTCCTCCCACATGGTTCCTTGCCACTGGGTTTCCCAGTCCCCTCCTTGCCTCCCTGCCCTTTCCAGTTTTCCCAACCCCCTAAGCTGACCCCAAGCAGCCTTTTTTCCCCTCTTTTTTTTTTTACTCAGGAGGGCAGGGGGCCTTGGTGGAGGATTATGGGAATAGTCTGGTGCCTGTGAGTACTGCATTGCTGACCCCAGCTCTAAAGCATTTAGATCTTAACCTAACAAGACTTGGCTACATGTAATTATCTGTTCATGAATCATCAGGAAATTGTACTTCGATACTATTAACATAAGTGTTTTAGGGCAGGCTTCCCCAACCTGGTGTCCTCCAGATGTTTTGGGCTTCAACTCCCAGCCCCAGCCAGCATGGCCAATGGTCAGGAATTACGGGAGTTGTAGTCCAAAACACTTGGAGGGCACCAGGTTGGGGAAGGCTGTCTTAGGGTGTTTCTAGATGGATGGCTCCTAGTGCTACAGTCCACCAGTGAGCTATTAATCTCTTAACTCTACCGTTGTTCAGTATGAATTGCTCACTGAAGTGGAATTGCATGTCATATACTTGAAACAGCCTTTAAGAGTGCAATCCTATGCATGTTTAGACAGAAAAAAGTCCTACAACTCCCAGAGGATGCTGGGATTTGCAAAAAAAAAAAAATTGACTTTTTTCTGTCTGCACACACATAGGTGTGTGTCCTAAACTAGTTTGAAATTCTATTTGTAACTCGTGCTAAACTACTTTGAAATTCTACTTCTAACTCGTGCCATTATCCTGGGCATTAGCCTACTAGACATTTTCTGCATTTCATTTCCCTCTAACTTTTCTCTTTTCAGTCTCTCTCTCCCACCCCACCCCCCAATGTGTATGTATACCTGTAATTCAGGATAGCACTTCATGCATCTGATGAAGTGGACTGTAATCCACAAAAAGTTATGCCATAATAAAGGTGCTTCAAGACACTTTGCAGCAACAGACTAATACGGCTACCCCTCGGGGGGGGTAGTTCAAGGCCACAGAGCCTGGGCTCATCTGTATGCAAGCTATTCAAGTGTTTCTATATATGCATGTAAAATACAACCCTATATTGTTTCCCCTGCTGGAAAATAAACAGCTTAAGAGATTTTGAGAGGGGGCAAAAGCGGACTTCCAGTGGCTGTCCTTTGTTTTTGTTGTTTTTAAAAACTTGCAGGAAGGCAGTTATATGGAACTCTTAATAGTTTTGCCTAGACCTGAAAATAGCAATGACGGGGGTAAGATGTATTTCATCTACTGTTGCAAGCCATAATTGGATAAATATATTGTAAACATTGTCAACCTGTCATTGCAGAAATCCAGTAGTCTAGAAAACAACTTTGTAACTGTAATGTAAACCTAAAAGGGTGTCAAAACAGCAAGAACTGCAGAAAACACGTGAAAAACTGGACACAGGAAGTCAAAATGAGTGCTTCTGGAGGAAGCTGTGGAAGCCCCAACTCTGCAGAACCTACTGCTGACTACTTCAAGGAGCTCTGGTCCAAACTGAAGGAATGTCATGATAAAGAAGTCAAAGGTAATGCTGTGGTTATTGATCTCTGCATCTAATGATTGACAGAACAATGCCAAGTACCATGGATTATTGCCGAATTAGCAGCCTTAGGAACTGCACATATTTTTATAGAATAAAAACACTGTAATGCTAAAAGATAAGTTATACTGGTTTGTTCACTTCAATAGTCGTTTCTGAGTTTTGAATTTGTTTACATGGTTGGACTCCAGGTATAAATTCTGTGTGTTTACTGAACAAATACAACGTAATTTGCTCCTGATCAGCTGGCTTTTGTGTTTTGTGTATTCAGGAAACATGTGGTGAGAATATAACAAGATGGCAGTCATGTAGTGGATGGGAGTGGATGATCATTCCAAATTAATGTGGGCTTCTCTTGTTTGACTGTTTAGTTTGACTGTTTAGTTGTATGTTTGAAGACATATAGTTTCCAACACTGACAATTAGAATTTTTTCTGGTTTAGCTAAATAATTCCATCAGTCTTACTTTTGCTTGAATGGTGATCATAAACTGTCAAGCAGATTTAATATTTTGCTAATCTAAATCATCACTGTGATGCAGAAATTAAGCAGAGTATGCAAGAGAAGAATAAGTGGGTCCTTCATAAGATTTTCTGACTGCAGTTCATATTTGGAATGTAGAAATGACAGCAAAATCACAAGAGATTCCTCTGATGAAAACTGATGGAGCCAATCCCACAGTACAACCTTATGGCCTGTTCACACATAACGACAACCCATAGTTTAAACAATCCATGGGTTGTCATGCATGAGTGGGAGAGAGCAAGCATGCTGCCTCCTGCATGGCCACCATTTCTGCTTTTACTCAACCTACATTCAGTTCATTCGTAGGTTTGTTGAGTGTGGCATGCAAACCTGGACTGATGAGTTGTTTAGGGGTTAAACAAACCATGGGTTAACTGTGGACCTGGACCAATGACTTGTTTAGGGCCCAACAGCAAACCATGAGTTAACTGCTGGTTTGTTTAGGGGTTAAACAACTCAGCAGTTAACCCATGGTTTATTGTTGGGTTAACTGCTGTGTTGTTTAATCTCTAAACAACTCATTGGTCCTGGTTCACATGTCATGCTCAACAACCTACGAACTGGCTGATCACAGGTTGTTGATTAAAAGTGGAAGTGGCTGGTGCACTGCAGGCAGCGTGGCTGCTCTCTCTGCTTGCTCCTGACAGCCCATGATTTATTTAACCCATGGGCTGTCATTACATGCAAACTGCCCCAATGCATTTTAACTTGGAAGCAAATCCCACTGTGTTCAATTGGGCATACTCCCTAGTAAGCATATTTAAGACTACAGTCCCAGTCAAGTATCCATGTTAAGGAGCTAGTCTCGAAACTGGAGATGCATGAAGACTCCTAGCTACTGCTCCTGTTGTGTGTCTACCATACAATTGCATTCTGTATGCGGAGAGAATTGCCCAACTCATATCCAAGATTGCCAGCAATGCTAACAGGCAATATCAAGATCCAGTGGGCAGAAAGACAACCAGAAGCACATCACACTTTACCTGGCAGGCTAACCTATATGAGGAAACAGATACAGTCAGATACTAGGAATTTGGTGCAATTATGCTGCTGCCTTCTGCAAAGGCCACTGTTCAATCTACTTGTGATACCAATGAAAGTAGTGGGCAAGGTTAGGATCCCAGAGGCAAAGTGAAATCCAGGTATGTTTTGCCCTGTTTCATGGAGTAATTAAAGCAGCCTGGCTAACATATACTATGATTCAGCAGGAATTGACACTTGCTTTATTGCAGATATCTGATGAGGCACACTCTCACCCCATCACTGGAAGCTAAGAAGAATCATGGTATAAGGTGGCAAGTGTGAGGCATAAACATTTACTCTGATTTGCTTCAGAACTTTCTGCATCAAATCAGGAGAGCAGCAGGAAACCTATCAAAATATTTTACATTCCAGGCCATGAATTAAGTTTATTAAATTTACTATGTTTATTAGCACTGTGATGGTTAAAAATGAAAAAAAACATAACCTTTGCTTCTTTTGTCTCGGTTCGTTCCTCAGCTGAGTTTTTACAGTGGGTGGTATGTCGTCAGCAGGGCACATGCTGAGACATCATCAGCACAGAATTTGACAATCTAAGGAGTGCTTATATGTCATGGAGCCAAATAACAGAAAACTAAGGTTTAAAATAATAAGCTGTCTAATGACTCTTTGTAATGTTTAGCACAAAACTCAAAGTTCTTTAGAATTTTTTTTAAAAAAACTTATGGGTAACCTTTCAAAATACATTAGGGTCATAACCCTACTTATTTATTTATTAAATTTCTTAATCGCCCATCTGGCCGGTCACCCAGCCACTCTGGGTGATGTACAGCAATACAGTTTTAAAACAATAAAATTCTACATTAAAACACCATATTTCTAAATATACCCATACCCCAACCCACAAATGCCTGCCTAAACAACCACGGTTTTAATGCGTGGTGGAAGCTCATTAAAGAGGGGGCATGGTGGAATTCCCTAGGGAGGGAGTTCCACAGAGTGGGGGCCACCGCAGAGAAGGCCCTCTCCCTCGTCCTCACCAGCCTAGCTGTCCTGGCTGATGGGACAGAGAGAAGGCCATCCAAGGCTGATCTTGTTAAGCAACCTGTCTGGTGTTGCTGGAGGCCCTCCTTAAGATAGGCTGGAACCATATAGGGTTTTAAAGGTCAAAACCAACACCTTGAATTTGGACCAGAAAACAACTGGTAACCAGTGCAACTCCTTCAGCACCGGAGTGATGTGATCATGCCAGCAGCTGCCTTTAATCAGGCGAGCCACCGCATTCTGTACCAGCTGCAGCTTCCGAACTGTCTTCAAGGGTAACCCCACATAGAGCACATTACAGTAGTCCAGATGAGAGGAGACCAGGGTATGTACGCTTGGAAATAAATCTGAATGAAATCAAGGAGACTTCTGAATAACCTGGTTAAGATTGGCTGTAGGTATGTCAGTGCAGTCTTGGCATAAGGCAGATTTTTTCATGCCTCAGATTTTGTTACTGTGTTCTCCACAATGCTTGGTGAAGTTAGATCCTGTGTGATTACATCAAAGACATGCCTGAAGGATAGTTAATTTTTTCAAAAGGTGGGGATCCTCCAGTAGAACTGGTGATAGTTAAGACTCATCAAATACAGACTTGCCTGGACTTCACTTATTTCTGAAGTCTATAAATACGAATTAAAACTGAGTCATGAATTTTTAATTCTAAATGTCAGCAAAATATATCTTATATAAGTAATCAGGAAAATAAGAGACTGACAGTTACTTATGGTTGTGCTCTGTCTTTTTGTTTTCTGTGTGTAACCCTCATCTTTATGCTACCAAGAAAACAAAGCATGACATTTTGTGTCTTCTAATTTTTTTAAAGGTTTTAACAGAATGTGGCTTAGGAAAATTGGATTGAGCACACTGTGCTTGCTGCTGATTGTCTTGACTTCAAATGCAAGCTTGATTTTGTGTGCTCAAATGGTTACACATGTTTTCTCTCTACTTTGGTTCATTCCTGTCCCTTAAATTGGGCAAATTTATATGTTATTGTGGATGAACTAACAAGTCTGATTGATAAAGGCACAGGATATTAAAATGGCTATGAAAAACATCCCTAAAAGTTAGGGTGAAACTACACATTATATTTGCCTCTATAATGTTGATCTAATGGGAGGATTTTGAAGGCAGAGTTGGCAGGGGAAGATGCTTAACCCTTCTTCTGCAATCCCTTCAGTTAGCTGTTTTTCATATATTTCAACCTCCCCCCCCTCCCCCCACCAGCTCTGAGACCAGAAATAAGCCAAAATGGGTGTGTGGGGGGGAAGTTCCTGGGGAGAGGTTTGTAGATGAGAATCGGTGGATGGGGAAGGGTAAGCAAACCCCCTTCTCACCCTCCAGTTTGCTCAGCAAATGTTCCCACATTATCATTGACCAGCTAGCCCTCCACCCTTTGTGCGGATAATCTAAACTAAATAGACAAAAAATGAAAGCACATGTAAATATAGGGTTGGATCCAGATAAAGTTAGTTGAACTCGGGTCCCATTGAAATCAGTGGGAAAGTTAAGTCACAACTAACATGTCCCATTAATTTCAGGAGAGCTAAGTTAACTAACTTAGTCTGGATCCAACCTATAGCATTTCCTAGGCTATGATTCAGTTTAGTTTAAACCAAATGAAAATTGTGTGCAGAAATACATTAAAGGTAAATCTTGTCCTTACCATGCTTTTAATATGTTTAGCTCTCTGGTGAGCTATATATAGAATGTGTACCTGTGTTTGAGTTCTCGTAAGTTTTGTTGAAAGGGAGAAGGGCAGCAATTTAAGGCAGGTCCACTTAAGCCTTTTCCCCTCCATCATCCCATCTGTACTAATCTGGTTTAAGCACAAATAGCCCATCTTTTATTAATTATATACCAGTCTGTTTTACTGAAGGAGAGTAGTGGAGAAAAGGGAAAGTTTCTAGTCCTCTGCAAAACAATTTCTGTAATGTTAGCATCCCTATGTTTTCAACAAACGATATCAGAATTCTAATGCTTGAAAATTGCTCCAGAAAGATTTTTGAAACACTTTGGTAAGTTTAGCTGTTCCTGAATTCAGCTGAAGTAGTGACACTCAATTATAGCATTGCCTTTTAAACACTGCTGCTTCAGTAGCAGTTCAGGTTGCTAGTGTTACAGTACCAAATACTGTGCCAAACAGACTACCTGTTCTTACAGGAGCTTCATTGTTGTGCAGTCTCATTCCATCTGATGGGTGTGGAGACGGATTAAAGCAGAGCACTTTATAGGGGTCTTAATGCCAGATATCTAACTGATTTGTCAAATAGCAGTCACTTTTTAAGAAAAACTCTTTCTTGTCTGATCTGCACGATCAAGCATAATGCCTTTCTGGTGCTGCGTGCTTGTGAGACAAGAGTAGTCCTTCCCTGCTTTCTTCAAATTTTCTTTTGAAGTAACTTCCATGCATTTTCTATTTTGTCTTTCTCTTGTAATGGTCCATGATATTCATTTTTGGCATGACTGTTGCTCTCTAAACAGAAGCATTTCCAAACTTTGACGCATTTGCTTAAATAAAACAAATTGTAGATCATTGTATTGAACAGCTTGAGGTACTTAGGAATAAAACTGGACCCATTTCAATTTAACTTCTGGGCAGGGTTCAGAACTGAGACAGCCTTGATTGTGAGGGCAGGAGTCTACACATTTTAGCCAGCCTTAATAGCTGGGTCATGGCTAAGGACCCCTCCCTCATGGGAGGACCAAGGGGAGATGGGAAATGGGAGGTTGTTGTTGAAAATTGAGCAATTTTCAAGCATTAGAATTCTGATATTGTTTGTTGAACATAATTCTTCTTTCCATCTGGAATGCCATTAATTCTTTCCATCAATTCTTCTTTCCATCTGGAACACGAGTCTTGGTCATGAATGGATACTTGGGCTGGGTGAGGGTGATGAAACTGAAACTCAGTTCAGGCAAGATAGCTTGTGATGGGTAGTTCTTTGGCTGGACAAGTGGTGAATTCGCCTGTCCTGGGTGTTGTCATACTCACTCCAGAGGAACAGGTTTGAACTTTAGGCATACTCTTGGCATCTGGACCTCCTCCTGGATTCCCCAAGTGAAGCCTGTGGCTAGGACTGATTTTTATCACCTTTGGCTGATATGACAGTTGTATCCCTTCCTGTCGTGTTTTAGGTAAAAGTGGCCTCTACAGGGAATAGAGATGTTTCTGTGGTGGCTCTCTGCGTGTAGAACTTTTCATCCAAAGTATATCACATTCATCTGCTTTCAGGAGAGCAATAAAGATCTTTATTTTTAGACAAACATGTGTTCTACAGCTGAAATTGAAGTGTTTGGATTTTTATCTTTTTTGTATATTTTTGTAGTTTGTGTTTAACTTTCAAAAAAATGTTGAAATCTAATGAATTAACTTGTTTTGTTTATTAAATTTTATTAGTTTAGCTTTACCTGCTTTAAGAACTGAAGTAATTTAAAAATAAACTATAAGTCTTAAATACTGAAAAAAAAACAGAATTCAGCCCTAAAAGTGTGCATGGGTGATTTATTGGTAGCCCCAGTTTCCAAATATCCATACAAACTAATTCTTTTTCATCTTTAAGTCTTATGGGAATTTTTAAAGAGAAATCTTTGCTTTTCTATCTTTACTTCCTTAGGATTACTGTCGAAGATCTCCAAACTGAAAACAGAACGGTGTTTGTAAGTATACACTCATATGCAAAACAGTTCTTGATTTAGATGGAAATAGCTTCATATCTTAATTCTTGAATGTCTTGAACCTGCAAATACATATGTGAGTCTTCCCATTCAAGATCCTTTTGAGATTTCTTCAGGTTTCTAATACTATTGTTTTAAATTTAAGTTTTTATTTTGTCTGTTACTTGGGCCCAGTTCAAATGTACTGTTGAAACCTAGTTTATTTTTCATTACTGTATTTTTTGAACTATATTACTATAATGAACATATACAAGCTAACCAGATTCCTGCTTGCAGACCAGAGCTCTGTTGTCACTACTATGTTGTCTTCTTCTTCTCAAAGAGTTTTCAGATACTGTCCAACACAGCTGTGTATTGCCAAGAGTAATTCAACCTTAGCCAGAATTAACTCATTCTAGTAGGTTGAGCTCTCTCAGGTCACACTCCCTGCCTTATCTCAGTCCCAGTGCCACTTTCTGCTTTACCATGATTCAGATTTCTATTTACTCTCAAATACGTGCATGTTGATTATTGTTTGATGTGCTATTGTTGTTGTTCAGTCGTTAAGTCGTGTCCAACTCCTCGTAACCCCATTTCTACCACTACATGTTTTTACTTTCCATTAATCATTTGCAAGGGGTTTATATACTGATAGACATATTCCTATGTTTCTTTTCATTTTACCCTTTTATTACTAACTTTGTATATATTCCTTGGTGTTCCTGTCCTAAATGCTGGTTCTAGCTTATCTACCTGTACTTCCTGCAGAATAATTCCCTCTCATACATGTGTATGCAAGCCGATTTGACTAATATAGATTTGTTGTTGTTGTTCAGTCGTGTCCGACTCTTCATGACCCCATGGACCATAGCACGCCAGGCCTTCCTGTCCTGCACTCTCTCCCGGAGTGTGCTCAAGTTCATATTCATTGCATCGGTGATGCTATCTAGCCATCTCATCCTCTGCCGTCCCCTTCTCCTTTTGCCTTCAGTCTTTCCCAGCATCAGGGTCTTTTCCAGAGAGTTTTCTCTTCGCATTAGGTGGCCAAAATATTTGAGCTTCAGCTTCAGTATCTGTCCTTCCAATGAGCACTCGGGGTTGATTTCCTTTAGGATGGACTGATTTGACCTCCTTGCAGTCCAGGGGACTCGTAAGAGTCTTCTCCAGCACCACAGTTCGAAAGCATCAATTCTTCGGCGCTCAGCCTTCCTTATAGTCCAGCTCTCACAGCCATACATTACTACTGGGAAAACCATAGCTTTGATTAGACGGACCTTTGTGGGCAAGGTGATGTCTCTGCTTCTTACTATGCTGTCTAGGTTGGCCATAGCTTTCCTCCCCAGGAGCAAGCGTCTTTTAATTTCGTGGCTACAGTCACCGTCTGTGGTGATCTTGGAGCCCAAGAAAGTAAAATCTGTCACTGCTTCCATTTCTTCCCCTTCTATATGCCAGGAAGTAATAGGGCCAGATGCCATGATCTTCGTTTTTTTAATGTTGAGTTTTAAACCAGCTTTTGCACTCTCCTCTTTCACCCTCAACAAGAGGCTCTTTAGATCCTCTTCGCTTTCTGCCATTAGGGTGGTATCGTCTGCATATCGGAGGTTGTTGATAATTCTCCCAGCAATCTTAATTCCGACCTGTGATTCATCCAACCCAGCATTTCTCATGATGTACTCTGCATATAAGTTAAATAAGCAGGGTGACAATATGCAGCCTTGTCGTACTCCTTTCCCAATTTTGAACCACTCAGTTGTTCCATGTCTGGTTCTTACTGTTGCTTCTTGACCCTCGTACAGGTTTCTCAGGAGACAGGTAAGGTGGTCTGGTACTCCCATCACTTTCAGAATTTGCCACAGTTTGTTGTGATCCACACAATCAAAAGCTTTAGCGTAGTCAATGAAGCAGAAATAGACGTTTTTCTGGAATTCTCTTGCTTTCTCCATGATGCAGCGAATGTTGGCGATTTGATCTCTAGTTCCTCTGCCTCTTCGAAACCCAGCTTGTACTTCCGGTAGTTCTCGGTTCGCATACTGCTGAAGCCTAGCTTGTAGGATTTTGAGCATCACCTTGCTGGCATGTGAAATGAGCGCAATTGTGCGGTAGTTTGAACACTCTTTGGCGTTGCCCTTCTTTGGAATTGGAACGTAAACTGACCTTTTCCAGTCTTGTGGCCATTGTTGAGTGTTCCAAATTTGTTGGCATATTGAATGCAGCACTTTAACAGCATCATCTTTTAGGATTTTAAATAGCTCAGCTGGAATACTGTCATCTCCACTAGCTTTGTTGTTAGTAATGCTTCCTAAGGCCCACTTGACTTCACTCTCGAGGATGTCCGGCTCAAGTTCAGTGACCGCACTATCATGGCTATCAGGGACATTCAGATCTTTCCTGTATAGTTCTTCTGTGTATTCTTTCCACCTCTTCTTAATCTCATCTGCATCTGTTAGGTCCCTGCCTTCTTTAGCCTTTTGGATATATCACTAAAATCTAAATAAATTGCAGTTGCTACTTGCATTTCAGATCACTGAAGCTATATTACGACAGGTTTTAGTTTTGTGTCACAGCTTACCAAGGCACAGCCCTGTCATAATTTTTCATTTCCAGGGCTTAGGGAACAATCCTATGGCCCAGAGTCTGGGAGGGGCCATAGGATACTTCAGATTCCTGGATCCCAGCTCAAAGACAGCATACTGACCTCAGACCCAGGAGTCTGAGCTCCCCACCCCCTCCCCTTTGCAGCTGGTGTGGAGAGAACTGCGCCGGCTGCCTCTCCAAGGTCACAAGGTGACCTTGGAGGAAAGAGGGTGATTCTGCGAGACCAGGGCGACTGGCTTACAATATATCCTCCGGTCACCCCAGCCTCCTTCATCTTCCCACACCACAGAACTCCAGCTAGACAGGCAAAATTGCCCATCTAGTGAAAATGCAGAGCAGGAGCATGTGGAGGTGAAGATGGCCTCCACGATGCTCCCACTCTGCAAAGGAGGCCTGTCAGCCTCCATATTTGGAGGCTGACAGGCATCTGGATAGGATTGCTCCCTTAATAAATTAAGCTTAATTCTCCTGAGCAAGAGCAGAGTGTATTTCCGTCGTCACTAAATAACTACAGAGAGGTCTCACAAACCTTTAGGGGGATTGGGTATAAGGGCTTCTAGATCAGAATGTGGTTTTCTGGACAGAGCCCTGGTATCTCTCTTTCTAGATATTAAGCTATATATTTTAGGCAATAACAGCCCTTTACAGTCATTTCAAAAAGCAAGACCTGTTCAAAATGAAGAGATTCCTAGGCATTGTTTCTTGTTATGTGTAGCAGTCAGTTACACTGAAGCTGCAGTGCTATGTACATTTACCTAAGGAAAAGTTCCACCAAGCTCTGTTGAATTTACTTTTAAGTAAGGGGGGAGAATAATCTATTATGCCCATTTCTGTCTCTATACAAGTTACCAAAAACATTTGTACTGCAACTTCCGTTTAGACTTTGGGATTGTCCGGTGATAGTTTTCATAACATTGTAGTATATACTTTCTTGATTCTATGGCCATGTTAAAAAGCTTTTATCTTTGGTTATCTCAGAGTTGGTGGCAGATGGGTATTATTGATGACTTTTTGTTGCGATTTAATACATATCAAGCTAAAAGGATTAATAACTGTTTGCTGGAATTATCCTACAAATACTGCATTGTAGATACAATATTCTTCTATAGGAGTTCTTGTTCTCCCTAACTCTTCTTGAATACCTGAGGTTTAATATTTCAGAGCTGATAACCAGCCAGACAATGAGTTCCTTATGCTGCACCCTGGTTCAACACTGACACTAATGGTCTTGTAAATGCAGGGTCAAGAACCATTCATTAGGAAGACTATTTTCATAACCAAACAGCTAGTCAGTTTTGTCAAGCAGTATCAGGACCCTCATAAACTATTTTCTCAGTTTTTTCACTTCTTGCTCTATTCTTAGAATGTGAGTGCGCTTTTAGCCAACCGATCCTAATCATGTTTCTTCTGTAGTAGTAAATCCTCTGTGTCCAATGAGATATACTTCCTAGTAAGTGTTCTTATGACTGCAGCATGTAGCCTGCCCCTGAGCATGTTTACTCAGAAATTATGTCTGACTCCAACACAGTAGAAGGGCACCAGGTTGGGCAAGGCTATGCTAGATTATATAATAATTTACCATAGTCCTGTGCAACTTGAGACATACCAAGCCAAGCACAACCTGTCAGCCATGTATTGTTGCTTTCTAGGTGCTTGGCAAACTCCATATTTTTTTCATCCCCAAACCAGGCAGCAAAAACGGGAGGCTTGCAGCCTGGCTGGTTGGCTACATTGGATGGCTCACAGAGTTGTGCATTTCTAATGTAGTGCAGTAACTTTCGTTACTGGCCCAAGTTCTGTGCCTATTATAGTAACCTCAAACAGAGAAATTTGGCAGAAACAGCTTTTATTACCTTGACCTCCTTAATTTCTGTGTCAGAAATTAAATATAACAATCCTGTAGCCTTATTCAGTCATTCTCCTCTCACATATGCTTTACACACAAGGAGGGGGAGTGGGGATGAGTGCTCTAACTCTGTCCCCTGCCATTCTTGTTGCCTTCTACATGTGGAGGGTAACTGTTTGCAGAGAAGAACTTCCTCTCTCCATGGAGGCTTGTTCACTCTCGCCCCCCTTGCATATGCAGCACTTACACATGAGGTGAATGACTAAATAGGGCTTAGTATTTGTGGAACATGCTTGGGCTGTAATCCTATGCACACTTAACTGGGAGTAAACCCCTCTTGAAGACAATGGATTTTTAAACTCACGCAAGATAACACTGCTGTATAAAGTGCATCCAGGGCAACACCCTTGTTAAATGTGACAGTATTATCTCTTTATTACAAGTGAAGGTGAGAAAAGTGGCAAGACCACTCAGTTACTGCATTCAGACCATCATGGGGGGAAAAGAAGCCACGTGGCTTCTCCCCCCCCCCCATGCATGTCACACATGACGGCCATTTGCACAATTACCTGTGATGCTGTGCAGTTTGCTGTGTTATCCAAACCCTGTGCAGTGGGGGTGGGTAAGAAGCCACCCCTGCCATGTGTCGCATTGGGTTCAGACGACACAGCAACCCACACGGTGTTGCAGGTAATTATGCAAATGGCGGTCAAATGCACAGGGCGGGGAAAAGAAGCCACCGTGGCTTCTTTTCCACCTCTGATCATCCAAATGTGGCAGAGAGTTCATAGCTGGGGACTCAAGCCCTTAAGCTACAGCAGCTTCTGAATGAAGTTTGGAAGACTACAGGTGCCAGTTTGTTTGGGGTATAATATTACTTCAGTTAGTGTCTGCCATCCTGAAGGCTTGATTGTCCAGCATTTGAAAAGAGGTACCACATCAACTGTTGCTATGGGTTGGTGTCAGTTCAGTATTACCCTCCCGTATTTGCAATTACTGTTAGTAAAATTCCTTCTCCCATTAGTTAATTTCTCTAAGATTAGCCATTGGCAAAAATGTAGCCGTGAGCTACTTGGGGAGATGCAGAGAGGTAAATGGCGTGTCAAGAGGATTCTGCATTCCTCACTTGTACAGCTATCTGTTGTTAGAATCAGACCCACCATTCCACCCTTTTTCTATGATTGGGCCAGTACCATGTTTAAACACACAAAACTGCCACCATTGTATTTAGTTTGGTCCAGACTATATTGTACTACATTCTCTCTGCTCTATAAAGCCCAACTTATTTTGATTTTCTTATTTCCCCTCTCCCATCTGTCTGTCTAGAAGAGCATCCTCATTCTGATTCATTAACAGAGAGGAGGAAGACCTTGCAAGCCGCCTTGAGTTCCTTCAATAGGAAAAAAGGCAGAATATAAATGCAATAATAAAAAATTAAGACTGCAGTCCTGTTACATTTACCTGGAAGTAAGCCTCACTGGACACAGTGGGACTTACGTCTGAGTAAACATGCATAGGATTGCACTGTAGTTTGACTCTATCTGCATTTAAATGTCTCCTGAAAACTATTATAATGCAAAGTGTTATTGACAGACCCACATATACAGAACAGATTTACTTGTGTTGCACTGTGCTACCATTCACTTTTCCATATTCCATCAAGAATTGCCCTCTCCCTTTGGCAAATTCATGTTACTTATAGCGGAAGCTAACAGAGCTGTAAACATGTAACTAATTTGTATTGTATTTCAGATGACATATTTTGTTAGCGGTTGTTGTAAACTGTTTCTTAAGACACAGAAATTTGTCACAGAATAAGAAAGCATAGCTATCTGTTAATTTTTGAGCTAATATGGTTTCTGGTTAATGAAAACACATCTATCACATGTACAATCTCCATTTGTAAATGAATTTCTTCTTATGTTTAGGGATGCAGAGAGGCTTGAAGAGTATTACACCAAAAATCAGCAGCTTAGAGAGCAACAGAAATCATTGCATGACACCATTACAGTTTTAGAAGATCGGTAAGCCACCTTTTTTTAGCCTCAGTCTATTGTACTTAAAGATCATATACAGCAAATGTATTAGTCAACCAACTACAGTACCAAAAATAAAACAGAAAGCCAGGTTCAGAGTATGAGTACAGCTTAGTTTGCCGTTATATCCAACATTTTAAAATTCAAGATACCTTCTGTGTACTAAAACACTCCTAAACACACTTACTAGGGAGTAAGTCCCATTGGACATAGCGGGACTGACTTCTGAGTAAATGTGTAGGATTGTTCTGTTATTTGACTTCTGAAATTGCATATAACAGGCTCAGATTTTATGTATGTCCTCTAGTGTGTTGATTTTTGCATTCCCCCTCCTCACAAATAAATATTCCCCCAAATTTGTGTCTGCAGTGGTTGCAGCACAGTGAAGCCTGAGCTGACACAGTAGCCACATTTGGATGATCATGGCTTAATAAATTGTGATACAATTGAGCATTTTGCCTATGCACACAGTCCCTCCGTTTCTCCTTTTAAAGTGAGAGTAAACAAACTGTGAAACTATGGTTACCAGCTCTGGAACAAGTCAGGATATTAAACCATGCTTTGAAACTATGGTTAATTAGATGCTTCCTAGTTTAAACACAGCTCACTGTGCGCACGGGGAAAAGGCTCATTCATATATTAGACAAACTGGGTCGATGGCACATAGGATCTAGTGTAAAGTCTCACTATGAGCACAAATGGCCTCATGCTCTAGTGGTCCAGGAGCTGCTGTGACTGCAAATCTGTCAGTGCTTTCTCTTGAGCACTGCCTAGCAATAGCTCTGGTTAAGCTCTAATTAGCAAGGCAGAGAGGAACTCCTTGTGCAGCATCCTATGGATCGTTTGGCCTTTAAAAAAAATTAACTATAAGATTTTTTAAAAGGGATTTAAATGGCAAGTGGATTAGAGTTGGATGTTTCTGCTTTCCTTTCCAAGCTTAAAATGCTATTCTTGCTGCAGCAGTGTATTAGGACTGAGCTGCTTGGAGATGTTTTACCTTTTCTCTCACAGATGGGCAAAAGTTTATTTCAAAGGTCTTAGCTCAGGAACTGAATATGCCATCCAAGACAATGGTTGAGTTTGTGAAGAACCTTCACAAGGTTCTTCAGAGGATAACACAAGACCTCTGATATAAGGGTGTATGTGAGTATTAAAAAAAATCCTTCCCACAATTTTTTTTCACCCAGTATTCAAGAATTGGAATTAGCCCAGAAGCATGCTTTAATATGTATAATTATTTTAGTTATCATTTACAGAGCAATCCCATGCATGACTACTTGGAATTTAAGTCCCACTATGTTCAATAAAGCTGCCTTGTAAATATGTTTAGGATGACAGCCTGAATATCTATATGCCCAGTTCATATGTCCATAAACTAATTTCTGGAGTGCTCTCAGTTATCTACAACTTTTAAAGTTTATTATGCTGATCTAACAGATGGAAAATGCATATTCTAATTTCCATAGGTTAAGAGCAGGATTATGTGATCGTTGTGCAGTAACTGAAGAGCATATGAAAAAGAAACAGCAGGAATTTGAAAATATCCGACAACAGAACCTTAAGCTAATCACTGAACTAAGTAAGTTTTATTCTCTTCAAGTCATTCTTGTGACATATTTGTATAGGTGTTATTACATTCTCTCTATTGAACTGAGTGAGGCTTACTTCTGAATAGCCATGTATAGGATTATGCTGTTGACCTCTTAGGCTTTGGACTAACTAGTGAAACACTACTTACTTTCAAAATTGTTAATATAATAAGACAAAATTTGTTTATCCAGGCCTTTAATTGATTGAATCTGTGTGGCTGCATCTTGTAAACTTACTTAAGGTGTGTTTCTGTTGTCCCCTGCTTTATTCTCTTATCAGTTGATGCTGTATGTTATTACTATGTTTTATTGGTTTTCTACCCCACTTTGAGATCATTTTATAATGAAAAGGGACAATAAATTATATAAATAAATAAAATAAAAATATGTGGAAAGCTTTTTTCTGTTTGTTTGAAATGCCAGGGAATGCTACAGAGAGTTAGGATTTGGGTAAGTTTGAATTGTACTCCAAGAACATTTTACTGGGCATGTTTCTGTGGATACATTTTGATCACCACGGAAGCTGAATACAGATACCACACCAAGCCATGGTTTGTAAAGCTAAAACATGACTTGTTTTTACATCTGAACCTATATCGGCTTACAAACAATGGTTTCTGAGGGGTCACCAAACCCAGATGTGGCATCATGCTTTGAAGCTGATTTACAAACCAGAATTTGTGGTCTGCCATCGTATCTGCATTCACAAATCTTGTAATGTTTTCTCCATGCCATTTCCCTTTACATCAGCAGTTGTAATTCTCTCTATGAAGAAATATTCTCATGTGATGAAAAAGTAAATTAGTAAGTAATTTGTTACTGAACTTCACAGTTAATCAATTTAATATAATTAAGTTACAAATTGCTTTGTGAAATATCCCTTTTAGTGACTGACTAGGCCTCTTTGTTTAGAATGAAAATTAAATGTACTGAAGTGCAAGTTCGTGCAAGTTTATGATAGTTATCTAATGGGCTTGTTAAAAGTACTGATGACAAAATAAAACACAACTGGAAATTGCCATGTATTTTTGTTTTATTACATATTTCAGTGAATGAAAGAAACAACTTACAGGATGAAAATAAAAAGATTTCTGAACAGCTTCAGAAGATGCAGCAAACGATAGAGTAAGTGTAGTTTTTTCTTGTTTCATATGTATGCAAATAGATGTAGGTAAAGTTTTGTTCTGGAAATGGTAAGTGATTGTGATGATGACAACGATAACCAAGCCCCTGTAAATGTCCTCATAGTGGCTACAGTGCAACATGAGCAATGCTCTTTCCTGAGAGCGGAGAGATTTCTCATGGAGTGCTGCTAAGCATTAGAGCCATGAGAAGCTTCAAATCCCAGCACTTTACACACACAAAAAGGTCTCCTACTCGATCCCAGTCAGAGGAGAGCTTTCTTGTATTTGCTGCTCAGTTCTGTAGAAGAAAGAAGGTGCAAGAGAGAGACTCAGTGCTTCTGTCTGTGTCAAAGTCCAAGCCAACCTCAGAGACCTTCCTCTCCCTCTCCCATGTTATCTGGCAGTGTAGGTGACTGGGGGGAAGGGACACAGCAGAAGGAGCGGCCAGTAGCAACCACAAATTATGCTTGGCTAAAAAGTCAAGCCAAAAGCTGTGGAACCTTTATAATGATTGAATAAAGTTGGGAAATGACAATTGTCATTTCCAGCTATTTCTTTCCAGTCCTATTGACTCCGTAATCTTTTGTTTTATCATTTACTTCGCTATTGCCAATTAGCCACCTGCTCCTAACCTGCCATCCATTGTTGCTTCTGTCCCACCATTCTTCTTTTTATCAACTCCTTCTGCCAGGTTTACAGCGGGAGTAATCCTATGGTCGCTAGACAGCGGCTAGACGGCCATAGGATATGTTGTTTCCTGGGAACCAACCTCAGAGCCTGTGCTCTGAGGTCTGTTCCCGGAGAACTGACCTCCCCCCACTTCCACACTGCCTCGGAGGCAGCACGTAAAAGCTCCATCCTCCACGCTCACAAGAGAAGCGCAGAGTGGCCGAAAAGAAGCGTTCCAATGCAGGGAGGGCAGAAATGGCTATACAACACATCCTGTGTGTCATACAGCAGCCTCCTCCCCCGTGCAGCCCTCCCATGGCTAGACAGTTGCAATCAGCTGTCTAGCCGAAAATCAGGGCAGGAGAAGGGCGAACAATCCACTCTGTGCTTCTCCTGCCCTGCTTTGGATAGGTGGTCGCCTCTGAGCTCCGAGGAGTCCGCCTATCTGGATAGGATTGCGCCTTTTATCTATGCTCCTTCCAGTCCTTCCAAAACGGCTGTCACTCTCTTTCCTGAGTTTGGAAAGACAATTTCCCCTTCTTTCCGCTCCACTGCTATTTCAGTCCTGATCCTTCCCAGCTAGCCCCTTAATGCATTTTGAAAGCTATTTCTGGGTTTTTTGTTTTTACTTTCCTCCTTTTGCAGTGTTTTTTTAATCCCTGAAACTCCCTCAGATATAGTGAACCACCTTCCTTTTCAGTCTGTCTCCTCCAGCTCTGCAATTCTCCTGCCTCCTTCACCACAGTGGGAGTAAACAAACGAGCCAGAAGTTACTACATTTATTTGATGAGCGGCTCTACTTGAACCTGTAGGATAAAACTTCTAGAAAGGTGGGGGAAGGGTTGCAGTACTTAGATTTCATATTGGTTTTGTTTATTTTTCTTAGGGACCAAGAGCAATATATGGAAGGTGTTATTCCAGATTCACCAATTCAGTCACTTTCACTTTCAATGGTTAATCGAATGCGCCGAAAACGAGAGAATAGGCATGTCCGATACACAGAACAAAAGTGTACAGATTTGGAACAGACAGGAAGAACTCATGGTATGTTATTTTAAAATCTCTCTTTTCTCCTAAAATTGTTAGGAAAAATACAATTTCAAGAATGATTAGAGAGTAGTCTATTAGTACTCGTTTTTGATGTTACACCAGCTTAATCTTTTCCTTTTAAACCTCATTGTCAGTGCTAGAAAATAGACAATTTCAAATGCTTATATTTTATAAGCAATTCAAATAAGCAATGGCCAAGTTGTATTTCCAGTTGGTTAGCATTCTGTAGCCTTTATATGATATGAAAATGTACATTCAGAGATTTTCCTTCTTCTAGGAAGCAGGTTCTGAATTTTTGTAGCTGCCTGTGCTTCTTTGTCTGAACTGTCTCATACCACCACCTTATGGACAATAGAAGGATTTCAGTCCTGCCATGTCCAAATGTGTAAAGCAAATTAGTAAAAGAGCAATATAGATTATAAATTATTATTATTATTTTAGATACCTTTTAGTTATTTCTTTTACTGTACATATAGTGACAGTATAGTTGCTAATTAAAAGTTATTTTAATCTTAACCTAAGGTATGGAACGTTGCTTTATGGAAAATTTTGCTTTTATAAAACAAATGCATTTAAAACAACACTATCCTATCTACAGGTATGCGCACACACTTTGTACCAGGGCTAAATTCAAATGCTGGTTTTAACCTACAAAGCCCTACATGCCTCGGAATACCTCAAGGACTATTCTCCCCATATGAGCCTACCTGGTCCCTTAGGTTGGCTTCAGAACACTTTCTCTATGTGCCTGTTCCATGAGAAGCTGGGGGAGGGTAGTTCAGGAATGGATCTTTTCTGTGATAGTCCTGTGTTTATGGAACACTGTCCCCAAGAAAGCTCTGCTGGCACTGGCACTATCATCTTTTCAGTGCCAGGTGACGATGTACTTATTTTCCCAGGCATTCAGACATTAGTTATGGCCCAATTGTTGTGGGCTTCTTCTGTGATGTTCATTCTAAGCAGGGGGGGGGGGGGGGGCGTGTATTGTGGATGGACTTTTCATATTGTATTGTTTTAGATTATGTTTTATGGTGTTTATTTGTATTTGTATTATTGTGCTGATTATAGTTTACATTGATTTTGGGATTTCTGTATTTCTGTGTGTAAGTTGCTTTGAGACTGCTTTTTGTGGTGGCAAGCAACACAGATTTATTTTTTTTTAAAATAATGAAGAAAAATTTGACAAAACCACACAAAAATATTGGTTAAAACTATTATATAGCAGAAATCTTTAAAATTTTGAGTAAAACATTTCAGTAAAAAATGGATAATATGCATTTGAACATATATCCTACAGTCAATTTCATCTGGATGCTAAGCATCCAGACAACATTAATTGTAGAATATACATTCAAATATACCTTATCCAAAAAATCTTAGAGGGTACTATGGGTATGATCCATTTTTTCTTTGTGGTCTCTGTGCATCACACATATGGGCTCTGCACCTGCACAGAGCCTTGATTCAGGAAACTTCTGTAGCTGGGGAATTCTGGCAGGAACCCTTTCCCCACCATACCAGTGCATATGTCACTAGGTCTCAGTTCTCTTTCGACCGCCATTGTGGTAGCCCCATGAGGGAATTTCTCTTGCATTCAGTTCAATCTGAAAGCATTTCAGAGCTGAGGTTTTATTCCATCTTTCATCTTACCTATCAAAGTATTTCTGTCTTTTATCTTTTCATTGTTTTATTTCTATTTGGTTTTTGGTTTTCTATTTGGTTTTTTTCCATGATAACCTTCACAGGCGTATAGCTCTTAAGCTGCCATTTAGAAAGTTTGTCTGTTGTGAGACTAAATTACCTCTGTCCAATGGACACTCTCTTTGCCTTTTTTGCTTCCAAGAAGGGCACATTGTTGAGGCTTGTCCTCATTGCCAAGCCTTCTCGAAGCAGGCGAAACAAAATTGTTCTGACCAATTGAAAGCTGCTCTTTGGAAATGAGCATTGGAAGCTGTTGAGGAGCCAAAAGGTATGGCAGAGAAGCCAACTGCCTTCAGGGAGCTCACCTACTGAGCAGGTGCCTGCCCCAGTGTTGGGGATATATTTCCCTCAATGTCGTACTCCCCTGAACACACAAGATCCTCCCACTCCAGGCCGATCTTTGACGTTCTCACTGGCTAAGAAGCTAACCAAAAAGGTTAAAGCTTCAAAACAAGCTAGTTCTTTGGAATCTAAAAATAAGAAGATTTTTTTTTTTAAAAAAAAAGACAGATAACTTTACTCAAGATCAAGCGTGTCCCTTGGGTCCCACTGCTCTCCCCAATCCTGCCTGGGCATCTCGGGATCAACAGCGACCTCCAGCACTGGCCTCATCTCCCAGTACCCCACCTCAGCATCGAGCGTGTTCTTTGCTTCCGACCACTCCTCCTGTTACTGGCTCAGCATCTCAGGATTGACAGCAACTTCCAGTACCAGCCACGTTTCCCATTGCTCCACCAGTGCCTCAGGACCAAACATAGTCACCTGTACCGACGACCACATCTCCCGCTCCACCAATGTTATTTTCACTTATTCCAGTGGTAAACCCAATGCCTCTGCTGGACCCTATTCCAATAACTTCTGCATCAGAAGGTGATATCAGGGACCAATCCCCAGCTGGTCCATCCACTTTACCATTTTGTCTGTACTGGTCGAAATGGTACAGGACATCCTGAGACCAACGTCAGGGATCTCCAGATTTACTATACTCAGTTTCCTCCTTCAACAGAGATTATCACCCTAGTCTTTACAAGCGGAGCTGGGATAGAGATTAGTCCAGATCACCTTTCTCTGATTGGGAGAGACATTTGACATGGGATTCTCAGTACAGGAGACCCCATGATTAGGATGAAGATTGGTATGATTCATATGATCCATACTATCCCCCTTGCCATCATGACCTTCCATATTGGGGTGGAAGGTCATGACTATCGGCATCCATCGGTTATCTTGTTGAGACCTCGAGTTCGAAAGGTTACCTTTTGAGTGCCTCCATCGATCCCTAATCCCATGCCACAGCAAACAATCCAGGTACTAACACCCTTGCTTTACGACCGCTGGCTATGCTACAACCACTGGCTACATTACAGCCATTGCTGCAACCACCAGCCATGCTACAGCCACAGTTACGTCTTAACACCAATGATGAGTCTTTGCTTCCCTGCAAGGAAGACAATAAGCAACCTTCGCCACAGGCACAGCTGGGGGCATTACCATTCTCTGGTATGAAAGTCTATCAGTCTGACACTATGTCTCAGTCCTCATGTCCAATTCCATTTCCTAGTCTGATACAGTTGTGGGATGGAATGACATCATCTCACTGTCAGACGACCTTGGACAATTTTCTAATCAGGTGATGAGAATGGCTCAATGTTTGGGTTTGGAAACCCAACCAGTAACCTCCACAGTACAGGATCCAGTTTTTGATGCTGTGGATGCTGAACTGTGTTGACCTGTCACCAGACTTCTCCTTCCTGCACAGGAAGAGATTATAAACAGTCCTTGAAAGCCCCATCCACTGTGCCACCAACATCAAACCACTTGGAGGGAATGTATCATTTGCCAGAAGCCAACACAGAATACTTTTTCAAGTACCTTGCTCCAAACTCGGTTGTGGTAGAGGCTGGACAGAGGAAGTTTCAAAGAGCGCATTCTTCTCCACCTGATAAAGAAGGCAGATGCCTTGACCTACTTGGTAGGAGACTGTATTCCTCTGCAGTGATGGGCCTTAAAATCTCAAACTTCCAGGCAGCAATGTTGGCGTATCAGCTACTGTTGTGGGATAAAGCTGGCTGCCTCTTTGAATATTTACCAGTTGATAAGAAGGAATTAGGCTGCCTTTTCCAAGCCGAGGCAATGAAGTTCTCAAGGCAACAGATAAATGTGTCTCGCCATCAAGTTGATTGTGATTCAGAGGTCCTCGTCGGATCTATCGCTTTACGTCGCCACACCTAGTTGAGGTCAGCTGGCCTTCCTCAAGAAACTAGAGCATGCATTAAGGATCTGCCCTTCAGTAGTCAGAGACTGTTCAATGCAAAAACTGATGATGCATTGGAATCAGGACAGAAGGCCCGTACCATGACACATCTAATGGAATTCACGCCCCAACTGGCTCTCAGACAACGGCGTTTGTTCCAAACTCCTACTACCAGGTTCCAATCTCAACAACCAGGGTCTTTGCAGCAGCAGCAAGTCCTCAAACAACAACATTGGGAAAGTTTTTCTTGGGTTTGAAATTTTGTAGCTATCGCTGCAAAACTGACAACAGAAATAAGTGGAGCCATTGACTCAAAATCCCTTTTTCGCCCCTCTGCTTGTCCTCCTTCGGAACTCTTCTGTCCTCCTATCATATGGCTTGGCGTAACATCACATCACATTCCTGGGTCCTTTCCATAGTCCACAGGGGCTACAGGATTGAGTTTGTCACCCACCTGTGCTCAGTACCCTGTGTTTGACTGCTCCATCTCAGGTCCTCCACTTCAAAGTTCAGTTGTGTTTCAGCTTTGTATCTCTCTGTATAATCTACTACCTCCATTCTTCCCTTTCCCTCTACCCCTTTCCCTGCAATAAACATTTATTCAACTTAAGGTTGGTGTTATTCCTTCTGAGCAATCTCAGTGCTAATTTCAGTGCCTCTTGGCCTGGGAGGATAGCTGCTGGGTGTCCTGTGGGGACCCGAGGCCAGGATTGGCCTGTCCTAACTTGCAGGAGGGTTGGGATTGTTCCCAGCCCTCCTTCACACCTACCAGTTCCAGGTGCTACCTTTCAGCCTAGCCACCACTCGAAGGGTATTCATCAAGTGCATGGCAGTGGTCTGTTCCCATCTCCAAATGTGAGGTATCAGGTATACCCATATATCGACAATTGGTTTCTGGTGGCATCACTGTGCAGCCATCTTCTTTGGTTGATAGCAGTGACCTGCAATCTCCTCCAGAGCCTGGGACTTTGCCTTCAATCTCGAAAAGTCTCATCTGCTATCTACCCAAGCTCTACAGTTCATTGGTGTGTTGCTAGGCTCCTCTCAGCCAGAATGTTTCTTCCTCAGGATCAAATGGAGGTGTTGATCTCATTGGCAGCAGAGCTGAACTATTGCAAGTCCATTTCAGCCCTCAAGATTCAGCGGCTATTAGGCCTTATTGCTGTGACAACATCTGTGGTCAGATACACTTGGTTGAATATGAGATCTCTCCAGAACTGGCTCATAAGCAACTACGATACCAAGTGGGATGCCTGCCAGACCAAACTCCGGCTTCCACGGGATGTTAGGAACTCCTTACAGTGGTGGGTGATGCCAGCCCACGTGTCAGAAGGCATACCCTTCCTTCAGTCCTCTCCATCCTGAGTAGTAACTATGGATGCATCATTCTCGGGATGGGGAGCCCACACATGGTCCACAGACAGTGGTTGGCATCAGAGGCAATGCAACATATCAACATTTTAGAATTCAGAGCCGTAACAAAGGTTCTTTGGGTGTTTGAGCTGGACTTGGTGGGCAGACTGATCCAGGACACCTTGGACAACACTACAGTGTGTACCTCAACAAGGAAGGGGGTATGAAATCACTTTCACTCGTCAACCTAACACTCAAGATCATTCAATGGTGTTCACCTGGGACAACACTACAGTCATTGTGTACCTCAACAAGGAAGGGGGTATGAAATCACTTCCACTCGTCAACCTAACACTCGAGATCATTCAGTGGTGTTCACCTTGTCTGATTGGACTGGTCACAACCTATGTTGCTGGAATGGGCAATGTGTTGGCTGACCAACTCAGCCAGACCAAGCAGACCTCCCATGAATGGGAGCTGGACAGATCAGTCCTGAGAAACTTGTTTCACCTCTGGGGCACACTGGAGCTGGATATCTTTGCCACACAACACAGTGCTGTTTGCCAAGCCTTTTGCAGTTGGCGGGCCATGGCACGGGTTCATTGGGAGGTGCTTTCATTCTCCAATGGACGGGAGTGTTGTGTTACCTTTTTCCGCTTTCCCCCTCAATTACAGGAGTTCTGACAAAGATTGGAACAGACAGTACCGAATGAATCACAGTGATGCTGTGTTGGCCGCGTCAGCCGTGGTTTGCCCCGCTACTCAGAATGGCTCAAGGGCAATATCATCGTCTTCTGTCACACCCATCCCACCTCACCAGGGAGAATGGGAGGGTCCAGCATCCAGACCTCTCAACCCTTCACTTGACAGTCTGGAAGATCGGGTGACTGAGACTGATTCCATTCCTGCATCAATTCAGAGGATCTTTGATGCTGCTCGTAAGCCTTCTACACAGCACTCCTACACAAGGAAGTGGGCTGCTTTCTCATCTTTTGCTCAAGCTCAAGGTGTCCACCCAGTCTGGTGCTCCTTGCACCAAATCCTACAGTTTCTTCTGTCCCTTTTTGAAAAACGACTCAAGTTGTCATCTTTACGAGCTTATCTGTCTGCAGTCTCTGCTTTTCATCCTCTTGTTGAGGTGTTTTCAGTCTTTCATCATCCAACAGTGAAAAGGTTTCTAAAAGGGTTTATGAATCTGTCACCACCCATTCGCTCCACGGTACTTTGCCGGAGTCTGTCTGTCTGGTGCTGAAGGTGCTGTCATCCAAGCCCTTCGAGCCTCTTGGCAACAACAGATTTGCGCCTTCTGTCCTGGAAGGTTGCTTTTTTGGTGGCCATTACATCTGCATGATGTGCTAATGAGCTCTGTGTGCTCAGAGTAGACCAGCCTTACCTTACCTTTCACCAAGACAAGGTGGTCCTCAGAGTGGACCCTTAGTTCTTACCCAAAGTTGTGTCGGAATTTCATTTCAATCAGGACATTATTCTGCCTGCGTTCTTCATTTCTCCATCTAGGCCCTCGGAGCTGACTTTGCATTCACTCGATGTGTGACGCATGTTCACCTTTCACAAGTCAAGGACTGAGCAGTTTCAATTTTCACCTCACCTGTTCATCTGTTACAGTAGCAAGGGTAAAGGCCAGCCACTTTCAGCTCAGTGCTTCACTTCCTGAGTTGTCAAAACATTATCATATGAGCTAACTGGACTCGAACTGTCTGCCCAAGTCTGAGCTCTCTTTACATTCAGCAGGGGGGCTGCCATCCCTGAACTATGCCACATTGCAACCTGGTCGACACTGTCTACCTTTGTTAGACATTACAAACTGGAAGTTCGGGCTAGAGCTGACGGACTTCTGGTTGTGCCTTCCTTTCCTCTGTGTTGTTTTATTTAATTAATAAATAAATACATTTCTTAATCGCCCATCTGGCCAGTCACCCAGCCACTCTGGGTGATGTAAAATTATACATTAAAACATTATTTAAAAATACCCTAACCCACCCCAAATGTCTGCCTGAATAACCAAGTTTTCAGTGCGTGGCAGAAGCTCATTAAAGAGGGGGCATGACGGAGCTCCCTGGGGAGGGAGTTTGTAATAGGACACTGACCTACCTTCTTGTCAGTTAGTTGCTACTTGCCCATATGTGTGATGGACAGAGACCATGAAGAAGAAAGACAGGTTGCTGCCCGTAAGTGTAGTTCTTTGCGTGGGCATCTGTGCATTCACACAACCCATTCACCATCCTCTCTTCGGTATCATACTTGAGTTCGATGTTGGATACCAAAGGTATTTCTTTTTGGCTCCGAGGCCACAATGTCGGTCTCAAGGAACTGAGGGAATAAATGGAACCCACCAGGGTCGTGTGCACTGGGATGGTGGGGGAAGGGCTCCCGCCAAAATTCCTCACCTGTAGAAGTTTCCTGAATTGAGGTTCCATGCAGGTGCAGAGCCCATATATGTAAATGCACAGATGACCACTCAAAGAACTACAGGTACAGATAGCAATCTCTCTTTTCCCTACTGCTGTGGGCACATCTGCAACCATTAGAGGCAATTAGTATAAAGCTCAATGGAGCTCTCTTTCCTCACACTCTTTCCCTGCCATCCCTCTCTTGGGGAGCCTGAAACAACAAGAAATACATTTGCACTTCCTCTATGTAGCTGTTCTGTTTTCCCTACCCCATCCCTGGATCACAGATAAGCTACTCATTCTCAGAGAATGAGGAATCTACCCAAGGGGTGAACTAGACAGCTGGATGTAGGCATTGATGGCATATGTATTAAGGCATGTATGGGCCTTAAATAGCAAATATACTGAGCTACATCCACATCCAACCAAGAGGTTGGCAGAGGAAAGGCACTGAGCCCTGTTCCGATCCCCTTCCACAGATGCATCTGTAGGGGATGGATCATGTCCTATGCTCTTAATGTTTTAATTCCAGTTCATTGCTTATCATTTCCATTGCACTTTATATAGATATGGTATTCAGAGAAATTTATTTTTCCATTTTTTATTATTTTCACAAATCACAAGAGAAAACAAGAGAAAAAAGAGAGACAGTTATAACATTTCAAACATAACATAAGGACTCAAACCATCCATGAATTTAGAATTCCAGTACGTTATGAAGAGTGACCAATTCTGAATAAACTTGTTTACAGAACCTTGTTCTTTATATCTTCAATGTTATCAATTTTATCATGTAAACCATGTTCCAGACCTTCTGGAACCAATCTTCATTAGACAGAATTTTGGTCTTCTTCCAGAAAGCAGCTATCAGTATTTTACTAACTGTTAAAAGGTTAACAATAAGCTCCAAGTCACAAGATAATTTAAGTCTTTAAGATAGCCGAGTAAAACTCACACTGGGTCCATTGGTATTATATATCCCGTCATTTCATAAATGCTTTGCAAAACCATCTCCCAGTAAGCCAGCTGGGACTCAGTTTTCCTTCTCTAGGGAAATATTGTTGTGAGGTATCCACAAGTGTAAGGGCTTTACAAATGTTCTTAGTAATCCTAACAGCAACCCTGCAAGATAGGCCTATAATATTATTCCAGTATTGCAGTGAGAGTAGTGGATTGTTTAAAGCTACCTGGTGAGTTGGTGGCTGAGTTGAGATTTGAGCTAGTGACTTCCTTGCTCATACTCTGCCACTATACTATACCAATTTTCATAGGCATAAGGAATAGTCAAACTCTATCAAAGCAATCAGGAATCATGGTACACTCAAGTCAATTTGTTAGGATGAGAGCATCAGACATTTAAAAAGAACAGATCAAGGATGTCACCTTCATCTAAACATTATTATACGATGGTGCTGTATCTGATTCTGACCTTTATTTTTCTCTTTCTAGAGCTTGGGAAGATTCTGTTGTCATCCACTCAAAGGCATGTGTGTTCTGGAAAAGAAATATTGGTGGCAGATACCTGTGATCCACAGTTGTCTCCAATATCGCAGTTGTCCCCCGTATCAAGCAGATATAGTGAGTGTTGGCATTATGTATTTAATAACAGTGGAAAGGAGTGCAGTGAACTGTGCTTAAGAAATCTCTCTTTTCCTGTTCAAGTTTTTTTGGCAAAAGAAAAAGCAATAGCCTATTGCTGAATTACTTCTGGGATGACAGGAGGGGCAATGAAATACTTACATTTACACTTTCTTTGTATAGGTTAACTATTCTTAGCTTTCCATCTCGCTAGACAAAGGAAAAAAGCTTCAATTTGCCACCAAATTTCACCAGCAAATCACTCATTTTCCTTTTTGCCTAGCAAATGCTAATGATGTAGCACAAGTGCTGGTTTACACCAATGGTGTAACAGCATTGGATACTACCTAGTATTCAGTTACATTGCTGTCTTGACATTCAGATGGAAAAACATTGACATACAAGCAGCATAGTAAGGATGGGCACCCTTGGGTTGAGTTTGGAGATTGTAGCACAACACAGGTAGATGTAGTCTTAATGATGCAACCAAGCCATGACCACATGGTCAAGCCTTTAAGTAGCATAGATAACTTCCTTCCATATGTCCTGCTAGGATTCAAGAAGGAACACACTAGCCAAGCAGGCTGTGGCATGAGCAAGGTGGCATGCAAGAAACAAAATCCTGAAGCAGTACCTGTGAGCTCCAAATATTATCTCCCTGCCCCAGCCCCTTCAGATTATGTACCCCTAACATCTTACTGCATATTTGTAATGATTTTAGTTGTTTAGTTGTTTTAAGCACTTTGGGAGCCTATTTGGACTGAAAAACTGAATACAACTACAAAAAAAAAAGTCTGTTCGATCAGTCAGCTCAGGGCAACCTCTTGTTGATGTCCACTATGCAGTAAGCACAAATAGTGATGGCACACAGAGAAGCATTTTTGTTTGCTTCTCTTCTGCTTTAGACTTTCCTTTCATAAAGATGCATATAAACAAGTATTAAAAACTATTTTATTTTTACAAGGAAGCAAATCTTTTAGACATATGCTTGATATGTAATTGTATCCCAAATTATATATTTTAGCAATAGTTTTCATTTTTTATATCTATCTCCTAATATAGATTAGATGATAGATATTAAATTAAACCAGCCATGAAATTAAGCAGATGTGTGTGATGTCAGTGAAAAGAGAATATGACAGGGTCATACAAATATTGCTGAGGGCTAATATGAAATTGTAGAAATGTTCAAAACAATAAACATTCAGGCAAAACCTGAACCAGTGGTCTGTGACAGTCTAAAGCTTTTTCTTTAAAACAAATAATTTTCACAAGTTTGGAGACTCAGTTGAAGCAAATCTGGATATTCTGATGTGAGGAAAAGGTAGGATTGAAGCTGACCATTTGCATGTCACTTTTGGCCCAGTTTGCATGTAATGTCTAACTATGGGTTAAACAAGCCATAGCTTTTGGGGGTCACACAGCAGCAAGTGAGTGTGTTGTCTCCCACCCATTTCCACTTTGCATTAGCTTTCATAAATGCCCTGTTGTTTGATGTGATATCAGAACCTGGAACTCTGGGTCGTTGAGGGACAAACAACCCAGAGTTTTAACTCATGGTTTGTTGTTGGGGTAAAACTCTGGGTTGTTTCTTCCTCAACCCAAATGTCCAGGTTCTGATGTCTCATGAAACAACCCAGGAATGGGGTTCCTAAGTTGTTTATGAAAGCAGATGCAAAGTGGAAGTGGCAAGCTCACAGGAAGCAGCACACTCACTCTGGTGCAAACCTGCCAATTCGTGGGTTACCCATGAATTGTCATTATGTGTCAAACTAGGTCAAAAAGTTGAAGAATTTAGAGTTGGCTCCCAGCCAGAGCCAGTGAGATGGAAGACCTCAGAAAACAATCAAGTGTGAAAGATACTCTATACTGATCATTACTAGATGCCCAGACACATTACATCGGTTATTGTCAGTAAGAAGGGACACAGACATGACCTACACTTGGCTGCTAAGCACTAGTGTTAATGCCTGGTCCTAGAGATGATGAGTACAGAAGCCCCTGAAGATGAGTGAATGCACCATGCTCCCTTGCTTTAAAAAGGAAGCCCCCTACTTAAACCATACCCGATGCGTGGCTCACTCCACAAATATACCAAGCTGCCCATTTGCCAGGACGTTTTATGGTTTGTTATGGGAAGCCATTCGTCCAAAACTATCAGAAGGGGTTGGATAAGCTCCAGGAACTTCAAGCGTTTTCTGTTGTGAACTTTATTTTGAAAAATTATTATGATTGTCTAGTTTGTTTCCTGATCTGAGCATCTGAGAAATAGGTTTAAATTTTAAATATGCACTTTCAGTTTTAAAAGTTTTTTTAACATAATGTTTGGTTTGGGGTATTTTGTAGCATGTACATTATCAATGTGCTTTTATTACCAGTTATAATGGTATAATTATTAGACTGGAATATCAGATGAATCTGAACTCGGGGTTCAAGGTGCTGGTTTTGGTCCTCATACCTTGTGACCAGGGTGCTCCCCCACTTCACTTGGAAAGCCCCGAAGTGGAGGATGAAATTGACAAGTTCTTTGACAAGTACAGAATATGGCTGCTGGGCTAATCAAAGTTATATGTGGAGAGGATGAAACTGACAAGGATATTTACAATGGGAGTATGTGTCTGCGGGCCCACTTAGCCGGCAGGCAAACTTGTGGAAGTGTGCACTTGCGCAAGACTCCCGATAAAAAAAATATTTTAAAAAAACATTATGACCCCATTTGCTCAAATTTAAAGACCCTAAAAAAGAAGAAGAAAAAAAGATCCCATTTGTGCAGCTCCCATTTGCACTGATCCCGTAAATCACAGGACCAGAAGAAGGAGGAGGAGGAGGAGGAGGAGGGTCTATTTAATGTGCACAAAAAAATGAACATTTCCAGAATTGGGGGAAAAAACCCACTACAGTCTGCCATTGTTGATCAGAACAGAAAAACTGCAAAATCCCATCAGGCGTAAACAGAACAGAATTCCCAGCATTGCACATCCCTAGCTTTAAACTGTTATTACTAGTTTCTGTAACAATGTTTTTATGCTATTTTATGGTTTTATTATTCTTTTTTGGTCGTTATTGTATTGTAAATTTTTTATTTCCTGTTATGATCTGCCCTGCAAGTATGTTATATGCAACCTATTAAAATTGCTGCTAATAATAAGAAGTCTGAAGGGCATTCTTTGAATAGATGTGGAAGACTACATGAGGGATATCTCTACATTAACTTGCCCCTTAATCAAGAATTCAATAATGTTCTCTTGAAAATAGTCTCAAAGATGAAATCATTCTTCCATTATTTCATGATTGTCAATTTATGAACCCTTTTGAGATCTAACTCAGTCTATAAATATACTAGCAAGAGTGGAATACATTTTATCATGCATGGTATAACTTACTGATTTCTTTCTCCGTTGGTGCAGATGAAAAAGTGACAGGAGAATGTCCTGATATAGCATCACCTTTTAACTTGGCTGCGGTTGTTGCAGAAACCCTTGGGCTTGATGAGCCTGTGAGTACTATTTTGATTATCTGTCACAAAGTCTAGTTGGGAGATTAAGGGTGCAATCCTATGGAGATAGTCATCAACCTTCAAACTCAGAGGCTGACAACTATCCAATACAGGACAGCTGGAGTATGGAGGCGATCCGTGCTCCAGGCACCCAGCATTTTTGGCTAGACAGGTGATTTTGCCTGTCTAGCTGGGGAGCTTTGGAGCAGGAGCGGGGGAGGCCACATGGTGCATAGGAGCTGCGTCACACAGCTTCCGTGGTCTCCTCCCCGCCCCTGGTACTGTCCCCTTTTCCCTATCTCTATTCTCCGTTGCCCAGCATGGAGACATAGCTGGTGTACAGAGAACCGTGTCTGCTATGGGGGGGGGCGGAGGAAGGGGTGAGGAGTGTGGTTTCTGGGAACTGAGGTCAGAACCCTGGCTCCAACCTTGGTTCTCAGAAACTGAAAAATCCTGTGGCCCTCTAGACAAGGTCATTAAAAATATTGTGCCATAGCAGGAATCCCAAAATGTTTGAATTGCTTGTGAAATTATATTGTTGTTCCATAGGTGCCTCAGAACAAAGCACAGGGAGTTTCCAGAAAACAGTTAATCCGTGGGTGTCCTAAAAGTGACAACATGAGGTGAGTTTTAGTATTTAAAACTGGACGGATCAGCTCCTCCCACATATACCTTACCATACTTTGAGGCCATCTCCAGAGGCCTTTCTCCAGGTGTCCTTGTCAAATGATGTGAGAAGGCTAGCTACCAGGAAGTGGGTCTTTCTGGCTCTTAGCACCCTAGTTATAAAATAACCTCCCCAGAGAAATACCACTCTATACTTTTTTCAGTGCCAGGCAAGGGTGTTTTTTTTATTCTTTAGCAACTTTTTAATGGCTTCTTAAGTAAGATCTCTTGTGCAGCTTATGGATCTTATTGTATTCACTGTTCTGTTGATTTTATTCTCTGTTTCTTTTATGCTATATTTTTATGCTGCATTTTGCATTTTTAATGCTGCATTTTGTATTGTATTTTGAAAAGTTTAATGTTTTCATTGTAATCTGCCAAGATGACTTTTGGTTATGGGGCAGCAAGTGAATGTTGTAAGTAAATAAATAAATTTCATTAAACTGATTGCATATGGACTTGTATAGCATAACTTTTTCAGTCTTTGTAGAAACTGGTATCCTAATAAAGTAGTATAGAAAATTCATCAATCAAGAAATAACACAATTAAAAATTCAGATATTGTAAAAGAAAAATATATATGGCCTGTTTTAAAAAAAAATTCTTTTTTGCCCGTTATTCTGCCTCTGAATAGACATACTGCTACCTTAAGGGCCAATACTGAACTTTTTCATACTTGTGTCTTTGTTTAGTTATGTAGGAAAACAGGGCAAAAATGGCAAATGTAAAAATGCAAATGATAAGTTGTTGTACTACGTGTGTATATATATGATGAATTCTACAGTTTTAAAATAGCCTGTTGTATCTCGGAACTAAAAATTAAGGGCTCATATTTCATATACTATAAAATGCCAATGTAAATATGGACAAAAGTTGGTGGCAACATCCACTAAAAGCTCAGATACCCAATTGAATACTTCAATCAAGTAGACACGCTTTTGTGTCAAACAAAACTACTTGCTTTTAGACTTTACATCTATTGGCCCACCATACCACACTTTCCTTCAGAATTAGGGTTTTCCTAGTGTGGTGTATGCCCAGCTCTGTTTATATTGAAGTTTCTGACAGTAAATTCAGGAATTCTGAAGGTGGTGATGGTTCTATGTTTAATTTCCCTTTTAAATATCAGGTAATGCCCTATGTTGAATGTTACTTTTCTCAGTGGACTGATTTTTCGTAATTCTCATTAGCAGAAGAAAAATTGTTAACTTTTTAACTTTTTTCAGATTTTCAGGTCCATCTGAGGACACTTCTCCACCTATAGATTGGGATTCTAAGTTACCTTCTCCTGTTTTTGGAGCATCTGCTGATGTGAAGAACCGGAGTCTTTCCCCTTCTGTGTTAGCAACAGGACGGAAGTCAAATCTGAAAATCAACCCTATAAACAATTCTTCCCTTTCTAGATCTGAGAAAGTGAGATCAAAATCTGAAGATGTTTCTTTTGTTGCATCACTTAATCTTGGGTCTGAAATAACCTCGGTTATCAGTCAAGCACCAACTGGTAGGCAAGTGGTCCTGAAACAGAATTCAGACGAACCCATAACATGTGTGACTAAAAGACATTTAGATAAAAATGAGACAGTCAAAACTGGCTTCCTTGTTGCATCGCAGAAACTGTTAGGAAGCAGGTGTCCTAAAAAGAAGAAATCTGATGAGAGGAACGGGCATGTGACTAGCTGTGAAAAAGAAAATGCCTTCCCATCCCATGCAGACATTTCTCCTGCTACCAATAGAGATAATATCACTGATAAGCCTTTAGATCTATCTGATCGTTTTTCTGGTTTTCGCTGTCAAGAAAAAAGCCACATAATTGCTGAGAGCTCCAAAACCAAGCTGAGGCAGGTGACTCTCCATGATGTTTTTCAACCACTAATGAAAGATTCTTCATCTAAAATCATCAGTGGTAACTACTTAACGAGCAAAGATTCACAAGAGGATCCCTGTATACAGGAAGCAATCCTGAAATCTCTCAGCAAAGCATCCCCAGAGAAAGACTCTGAAGTACAAATAAAAGAAGAAATTACTACCTTGTATAATCCACCTTTGCCAAATGATGCCCTAGAATCCAATCTCTCTGAAGATATGGAGGTAGGTTTGTGTTCAATACTTTTATGTAGCATAAATAATCACCTGTATCTTCCAGGAAAAGCTAGTGTTTCACTTGCTCCTTTGCCATACTGAGTTTTTCCTATGTGAAGATCATGCAGTATTTGCAGGAGATACTTTCCTGCTGCTTATTTCTGCATCTAGGGTGCAGGGTCAGAAGACTGATACATCTGGCTAACAAGAATAATGATCAGGGTAATGCTGAAGTTGTTTAAATTGCAATTGCATTGGTAGGTTGCTGCTGACCATGAACCAACAAGTAAGAGAATAAGATCAGGACTTGGAGTGGGTGAGCCAGCATCTGTGCTTCAGCCAAATCCTTGCAGAGTGACAAAAGCCACACAGCTCTACAATGAGCAAGGTATATTTTTATTCATTATATTATAAAAAAGTAGGAATGTCAGGGGGTTTGCTGGTTTACCCTTTTGTTGGTGTTACCATAATCTAAACATACTTACAGTTAAGGCCTTTTTACATGCCATCTCTTTTCATGGGATCACCTCTTAATTTTTTATTTCATATTCTGTTTTAAAACTTGCCTTATTTATGACACCTGAAGTCTGTAATTGCTACTGCCTGCTATTTGTGTCATTTTATTTCTGGATGTAGTTAGAATTCTGTGACTTTTAGAACATTCATTATTTTACAAGTTCTATTTTCTTTTGAAGATAAAACATTATTGGAAAGTGTGCAGTGGAGTATAGATCCGGGAGCTGACCTTTCCCAATACAAAATGGATGTTACTCTCATAGACACAAAGGTAAGCACTGTTAAAATGTAACTCTTTAAGCTCACAGAACAAACAAAAATGTGTTATGACTATTAGCCTGTTAAACTTGACCCAAAATAAAACAGAATTATAATGTTTACTTTCTTTAAAGTAAATTTTACTTTGGGAAATAGTATCAAAATGTAAACTTAGTTACTGATC
This sequence comes from Heloderma suspectum, assembly GCF_057233095.1. NCBI lineage: Eukaryota > Metazoa > Chordata > Lepidosauria > Squamata > Helodermatidae > Heloderma > Heloderma suspectum. The sequence goes on along the minus strand of NC_139461.1, from coordinate 79,105,124 downwards.
ATGCAAATATTAGGAGCCAATTCAAATGTGTAGTTTCTGACTTGTGAGAGTCCTCTTTGTGTAACTGTACCAGATCAGGAATGCATGTGGGAGATTGTTTGAAAGTGCCACAATATCAGAAATGTTCTGCCCATGGAAAAGGTACCCCTACTTCCTTGCCTCTCACTCAGGAAAGCTACCCTACTTGCCTTTTTGAGCCTCAGTTCTCACTGAGAGTGTTGTAATTCATTGAACTGTAAGGGAGCAATCCTTTGGCCACTAGACAGCAGCTAGACGGCCATAGGATATCCTGTTTTCCAGGAACCGACCAGAGAACCGACCTACACCCACTTCTGCGCTGCCTTGGAGGCAGCGCAGAACAGCCCCATACTCTGCATTCACAAGAGGAGTGGGGAGCGGCCAGAAAGGGGCGTGACTGGGGGCGTTCCGGGGCGGGTAGGGTGGAAATGCCTGAACAACACATCCAATGTGTCGTACAGCAGCCTCCTCCCCTGCTCAGCCCCACTACAGCTAGACAGCTGCAATCGGCTGTCTAGCCGAAAATGCAGGGCAGGAGAAGTGCAGAGGGAATGATCCCCTCCATGCTTCTCCTGCCCTGCTTTGGATAGGCGGTCTCCTCCGAGTTCAGAGGCGGCCGCCTATCTGGATAGGATTGCGCCCTAAAAGGTTTAGTAAATATATTTGAACTGCTGATGATTTTGGTTGGTTGCTTTCCTCAAATGTAATTGTTCATTTTCTAACATGAAACTGACCTGGTACATCTGCTTGTGACATTTATGACATAGATCTTGAAAGTTTGGCATTTTATAAAGGCCTTGTTTTGGAGAACAATTGGAAGAACATTTTCCTAGCAGCGTGCTGCCACTCAGATTGCAGTATTCATATAAATCGCCATTTATCCAAGTAAAATCCAAGCAGGTTTTATCATTAGTGTCAGCAGCAAGCTTTTGGATATCTATCTAAACGTACTAAATAGAGGGGGGAATGCTGTAAAATGTGATTGTATGGACTGCAGATAGGCAATGTTTTCTACCCTAGAGGCTGATTTGAACATTTATATGGTACATATGAATAAGAATAGCAGACATAAGGCTTTTGCAGACAAGTATGTTCTCAAGAAACTTTATTTCATATAATGAAATTAAAGAAAAGGAAGATAGGAATCATCTTCTGTTTTTTTGTTCTTTAAAATTCATGACTTGCTTTAATGTATACTAGTAGAAATCAGTTGCACTCCCAAAATGCTTTTCTGTGGTGGCCCCCACTCTGTGGAACTCCCTCCCTAGGGAACTCCGTCATGCCCCCTCTTTAATGAGCTTCCATCGTGCATTAAAAACGTTGTTGTTCAGGCAGGCATTTGGGGTGGGTTAGGGTATTTTAGAAAATGTTTTTATTGTAGAATTTTATTGTTTTAAACTGTTTTTATTGTATGTTGTACATCGCCCAGAGTGGCTGGGTGACCAGCCAGATGGGCGATTAATAAATTTAATAATAATAAATAAATAAATAAAACCTAATCAGGAAAGGCAATATTAGCTTGCATGTTATACAACTCATAAATGAAAAAAACTACCAAAGAAATACATGTGAACCGCCCATGAAAGGCTTAAGAATGTGATCAACAGTTGAAATGTTTTTTTGAAATTTCTGGAATGGATGCATTGGGTGGGTTAAAAAGTTACACATTCGGTTACAGTCTCTTAAAAATTTGGTTATCATAATTGTTTTGTAACTATGTTGCCTAAAAGGAAGGTAGCCAAACAAGAATTGGAGCAGAAACCATGGACATGGACTATACATATGTCAATGATAGTATTCTGTTAAGAATGAAAAATCAAGAAGAGAAAAAAGCAAGCAGTCCAAGTAAGTTTATTTTTGTTTGACTATTTGAATAATAGAAGTGAATAACTATAGGCAATATGACCCCTATTAGATGCACTGAATGAGGATGATGGGAATGCATGAGAAGCCTGCTAGAGCAGCCCATCAACTCATTTAAAAGATAAGAGGAATGAGGGTACCCTAGCCATGCACAAACAACACAGAGAGTGAGGAGTGATAGAATAAAGGGTTTGATACAATTCCCTTACTCTGAAGGCAGGAGCCTTCCACCAAGTCATGGAGTCAGTGCCAGAGTGGGTAGGAAGAAACCTCGAGACCCAAGAACTTGAGATGTCCAGTGTGGGAAAGAAAAGGCTTAATTATTATTTTTTATTCATTTATTTACTTAAATTTATAACCCCACCCCCTTCATCCATAAGATCCCAAGGCACAACATGCAGGGTGGGGGGAGCCAGTGGTGACTCCTTTGGCATGGACAGATCATTATCTGATCAGGTTTGGCCTTCAGGCCACCTGTAACCTCCACAGGGGTGGAGGACCAAATTTGATGGTCCACCCCGGAGACTGATGAATCCGGATGGATTTTTGAGGTCTCTTGGGGATTTTCCTGCAGGCTAAGCCAGCGGTCCTGCCGAGGTCCTGGTCACCACTTAGAATGAGGAGATGACCTGGGGTATTGATATGATCGCTCCCAAGTGTCCTCGACCTAGTTGTAGAACTGTGTCAGCTCCTTGGTATTCTGAGGAGCTAAGGGCAATGAAATGACTGTGTCGACGATTAGAGCACAAATGGCAGAAGACTCGGAACAAATACGATCAAACACAGGTAAGAATCCATTTGTGATCTTATTTTGTGGCGGTGATGGTGGTGAAGAAATCCTACTTCACCCTGCATCTGTTCAGTGTCATCCAGCAGAGCTCTTTCATGTTGTTAAATGCCTCTTGGGTGTAGGCCTTGGAACTCGAACCTCAAAGGTCCGCTGTGAACAGTTTGCCAGACACTTTGCAGATAAAATTGCTTGTATTCACGCTGACTTGGATGACATTGTTTTGACAGAGTCTGATATGGACGGGGCTGGTGCACCATCTAGTCATGTTATGGATTTCTGTCAGCTTGTGCAACCTGGGGGTGCGGACAAACTGCTTGGAGGACTGAGGCGTAGTACTTGCCCTTTAGATCCTTGCCCATCCTGGCTTGTGAAATCTGCCAGAGCTGGGTTGGATATCTGGACCTCAGAGGTGGTAAATGCCTCCTTGAGGGATGGCAAGGTCCCCTCAGCTTTGAAAGAAGCTGTGGTGAGGCTGTTGCTGAAGAAACCAAATTTAGATCCCATGGTTCCAGATAATTACCACCCTGTGTCAAATTTGCCATTCTTGGGCAAGGTGCTGGAGCATGTGGTGGCCTCACAACTCCAAGCAGTTTAGGATGAAACTGATCCATTCCAATCAGGTTTCAGGTCTGGTTATGGGATGGAAACAACCTTGGTCACCCTGGTTGATGACTTATGCCAGGGAATGGACGGGGAAGTGCTACTCTGTTGGTTCTTCTGGACCTCTCAGCGGCTTTTGACTATGGTATCCTTCTGGATCGTTTATCTGGATTGGGCTTAGGTTTAAAGTGGTTCCAGTCCTTTCTGGAGGAGTGGTCTCAGAAGGTGGTGCTGGGGAACTTCTGTTTCACCCCATGGCCATTAGCCTGTGGTGTGCCACAAGGTTCTATCTTGTCCCCATGCTTTTTAACATCTACATGAAACTGCTGGGGGAAGTCATCAGGAAGTTTGGGCTGAAATGTCATCAGTATGCAGATGATACTCAGCTCTACCTCTCGTTTCCATCTGCACATCCCAGAGAGGCTGTAGAACTCTTGAACCAGTGTCTGGAGGCTGTTTTGGGATGGATGAGGGTGAACAAGCTCAAACTTCATCCAGACAAGACGGAGGTACTGTGGGTTGGGAAACCAACTACTTTGGATGGAGCTTTACAACTGGTCTTAGATGGGGTTGCACTCCCCCTGAAAGACCACATGCGCAGTTTGGGAGTCCTCCTGGACTCTAAGCTAACTGGGGAAGCCCAGGTGGCTGCGGTGTCCAGGAGTGCTTTTTACCAGCTTAGGCTGGTACGCCAACTGCAGCCCTATCTGGAGAGGATGGACCTTGCCTCAGTTATCCACACACTAGTCATGTCCAGGCTGGACTACTGTAGTGCGCTGTACATAGGGCTGCCTTTGAAGATGGTTCAGAAACTCCAGCATGTGCAGAATACAGCTGCCCGAGTATTGGTGGGGGCGATTCGATCATATAACGCCAATACTGCACCAGCTACACTGGTTACCAGTGCGTTTCTGACCCCAATTCAAAGTGCTGGTTTTGACCTTTAAAGCCTTAAACAGTTTGGGACCAAATTGCTTGAAGGACCGCCTACATCCATATCAGCCTGCCCGCACTTTAAGATCAGAAAGAAAGGCCCTTCTCATTTGCAATCAGGTGGGTGAACACCCATGAGAGGGTCTTATCTGGCCCCACATCTTTGGAACAAGTTGCCATCGGAGGTCCGACATGTCCCGTCATTGCAGACTTTTAAGAAGGCCTTGAAAACGTATTATTTTACCTTGGTCTTCTACTTATATGACTGCTACTGGTGCTGTTGTTGCTGTTAACATCATTGCTGATTTTATTGTTGGTTTTAATTGTTGGCTTTTATTGTTGTTTTTATTGTTTTTATCACTTTTAATATTTTAACTGTTTTATGTATTTTATTGTTGTTAGCTGCCTTGGGAGGGCTTCTGCCCTGAAAGGCGGCGAAGAAATATTTTAAATAAATAAATAATAAAATAACATCAGGCAAAGCTTATGAGCCTGCTTGTAGCCATTGATGGGCTCGCATTCTCCCAGAGTTCTTAAAACAGAGTCCTTAGTCTCCTAGACTTGGCATTGCTATTGGCAGCAATGCTATTGGCATTGCACTAGAGGTCGCTTACAGTAGCACAACGTAATTTATGTTAATACTAGTGTTGAATTGGATCGTGCCATTGGGAACTGAGATTTTCTGAGGAGTTAATTATTCAGGAAGCACTACTATCAGTGATTAGTAAGGCTTGGCTAATTATCCCCTTTCACTGGACCATTAGTTCCCTGTAAAAATATGTGTGTGGATATGTGGTGACTTGGGGTGGGGGGTGGGGCGGAATTCTAAGAATTTTCACAGGGTGATATTATGTTTAAAGATGATGTGATGAAGGATTCTTTTTGTTATTGGAAAAAAAAAAGTCATGCTGCTGCTGGGTCATTCTGTCTCAGGAAAGTAGCAGCCAGGATTTGGGGGTGGGGGTGGGGCCAAAGAAGACTCCCCTGCCACATCATCTTTAAAGGTAAGATGAGGTTCTTAGGAATTCCACCCTGAAAAAAAAGATTGGGCAGTATCCAACGGGGCACAACTGCTGACATAAATTATGTTGCACTAGTGTAAACTACAGTGACCCAACAGCAATAGTGTTGGTGTTGCGCTAGAGCAGTTTGTGCTCATACAATTAAATTAAATTAACAGTTGCACTCCGTTGGATACTTCCCATTAATTCTCCCCTGCCCATCCAAAGCTTACAAAAATTGTTAGGATCAAATACTTCAGTTCAACACTAGTAATTAGTTTGTGTTATACTAGCCATATACCTTCTTCAGTTCTGGCACAAGTACTTTGGAATGCCCTCCCTGATATCCACATGATCACTTTTAAATGGTTATTGAAAATGTTTCCTTTCCACCAAGCTATGGCTATGGAGGTGGTTTGTTTTACCTATGCTGATGCTGCCTTTTAATTTTGAGTTTTAAAATGGTACTATTTATTACAAGTTGTAATAAGTTTATATATTTCTGTTCTTTGTTTATATGTTTTTGTTGCAAGCTGCTTTGAAGGCCTTTGGGCTGACAAGTGGGGTAAATAAATAAAATAAACTTGTAGCACTTTCTATGCATAGACCTGTGGAGATAACTTATTTATGTATCCTGGGTAGGAATGTGGGAGGACCTGTCAGTGGGTAATTTCTGCACGCTTTGACACTGACAGATTGGGAAAAGGGGATCAGATTGCTCACATAGCAACCATATCCTCAGGGTCTGAAGTATTGAACTGACACTTGGGGGTATCCCACTTCCATGCATATTTGCCCAAGTCATAAGCAAGTGCTTTTAACACAGATGTAGCCTCCACCCCCTTTTCCTGACTTCCATTTGCAATGACCGTGGCAGCGCTTCCCGAGTGAAGGGCGGGGGGGAATTGCCAAGTTGTTTGACAAGTATGGAATATGGCTGTACTGGGCTAAATGAAGTAATGTGTGGAGAGGATGAAACTGGCAAGGATATTGACAACGGGGGAATAGGCGTCTGCTGGGCTACATAGCGGACAGGAGGACCTGTGATTGTGCGCAGTTGTGCAAGAGCGGCAAAAAAGGTTTAAAAAGATTACGGCAACATCTACACCCATTTCAAGATCCAAAAGTATAAACAATTGTGCAAATTTTAATTTGTGCAAATGACAGAACCCGGTTTAAAATATACACACAAATTGCAGCCATTTAAAAAAAAATAAAATTTCCCAGAATCAGAAAAAAACACCCTGTTACAGTCCACCCCAGCTTACCAGATTGGAAATGCTGCAGAAATCATTTGGGCTTAAACAAAACAGATTTCCCAGCATTTCACATCCCTAATCCTGGGCAAGCTTGCTATTTCTTCAAGAACATCAGTTTTAGCAATTCTTGATTCTGCATGCAAATATATGACATAGCGCCATGCCCAAACCTTCTCTTTGCTCTTTCTTGCATGTCATCTAATGACACTATAGAGCAAATATTTTATGAGCTTAATAAATTAAATACAAGGAAATTAATAGTTAAGGTCCTCTCTTTATGAATGTCAGGGAATGGACTTTATTGTTGTCATGACTTTGACCCTATGTACTTGTATCTACCAGAAATTCTTGAGAAGCTAACTCATAACCCTGGTGCATCTTTTTAATAAGGATAATCAAGATGACACCATAGGTTAGTTGCAAAGCTAGAAGTAGAACTTCTGTGCTGTATTCAATTTCCACTAAAAATTCAAATACATCATACTTTTTAAAGGACCCAGATTGTCAGGAATAATGCTAGTAATCACTGCTACTTATGTTTGTAGAAGGAGAGAAAAGAGAAAGTGACACCATAGCAGAAATATTTGATCGGACATCATATGAAGAATATGAATCCTACTTGGAAGATGACAGTATTCCAGAATGTAACAATAATGAGTCTTCTCAAGAGGAAGAAAATAAGGAGATGTTAACAGTAAAGAGACACCTGCAGAGTATGTATTAGATTTTAGATTTTTAATTCATTGGGCCAGTTCATGTGATCAAAATAAGCCAGCCAGGCACAATTTCCATAATCCCTACCTGGACACAGCTTGTCATGTTGTCCAAACCTTGGTGGCATGGGTTTTTGGAGGGGGAAACAACCCTCCAATAACCTTTTGGCTATTGTAGGGTTATTGGAGGGTTGTTTCCTCCTCCAACATGCCATACCGTCTGGGTTTGGCTGACACGACAAGCCATGCCCGGGTGGTGATTATGGAAATCATGCCCAGCACACATTGCGATTTAAATAAGCCTTGATGGCTTATTTAAATCACAGTGCATGCATGCATGCATATTTATTTTAATCGTGTGAACCAGGTCATTGTATACATAGGCTGTGAGTAAGTAACAGCAAATAAACAGCTTTGTTCTGAATCCGTGCATGCATAAAATTTATTTTAATTATGTGAACCAGGTCATTGTCTACATAGGCTGTGAGCAAGTAACAATAAATAAACCACTTTGTTTTGAATGTGCATAGGAGAAATATCATTATCTTTTTCAAAATCTTGGTTTGGTATTCAAGGAAAATTTATTGTTTTCAAGTACTGAGAAATCTATAGATGGCTATGGGCAAGCTTTTTCAGTTAGATTTATGACAGCATCTTGCTCTCTCTAGGAGTATTTAAAATTTATGGCATGTTATATATATTTTCAGGGCATGAAGACAAACAAGATAAAACTAAACAGAAGGCTTTTGTGGAACCATATTTTAAAAGCGATGAGAGGTATGTACAATGTGCTTGTAAAAATTATTCTGTATGCAATCAGGTTTCTGCAGTATAAAGAAGTGCTCACATTTTTTTCTGTGTAAGTGATGCCATGGCAAAATTGGAAGCCTGTAGTTTAAAGAAAAATAAGTAAACATTGGAAAGATTTCTAAACAATATAAATCAGGTGAAAAAATACAAAGTATGTGGATGGAATATCTGTCAATTTCACATGAAAGAAAATATTACTATTCTCTCTTATTTTCTGTTTAAATTTATTTATAATATGTATATTCCAATTTATATAATAAAATCTTGAAGTGGTTTATGCACAAAATACTATAAAAACCACAGCTAAAATGCATATATAATAACGAACAGTTAAAATCTACAACAAAAAATACTCAGAAAAACAGACTAGAATCATAATCAATTAAAAGCCAGGGAAAGCTTGTGTAAACTAGTAAGGTTTCAGTACATTTAAATCTCACCACATTTTCTGCCTCCCAAACCACGCGATGGAGGGTGTCACTACTGAGAAGGCCTGCTTTTATGATGGCAACATTGCATTGTTCACGGAATGGCCAACAAGGCCTTCCAGAGAGATCTTCAGGCTCAAGTCTCGACTGATTATATATAAAAGAAGGTGATCTGCTAGGTATACTGGTCCAAGTTATTTAGAGCTTTGTAAGTCAGCAAGAGAACCTTGAAAATGATTTGGTAGCAGTTCGTTTAACACAGGTCTAATATGTATATAGCTGGCTGCCCCACTAAGTGATAAGGTTTTTAACTGATCCCAGAATGTTTATTGTTGAATGTCTTAAATTGTTTTGTATGTTGATGGCTTTAATATTATGTGTTGTATTAATGTGGGCTAGTGTGTACTCTTGCTTCTCTGAGCCTCTCTGTTCATAGTCAGTAGGTCTTGTTCAACAGCCTGTTAAAATTAATGGGGATTCAACAGGAGCAGCATTTAGTGGGTTGCAATGTTAACACATTGTGCCTCTGTCCATTATATTCTTGGATAATTGTGGTCAAGTCCTTTTCAAATCAGTAGGATTTGAAGTCAATTGTCCGGTTCCCATGACACAACAGCTCATCATGGGTTATTTAATTGTGAGCCAGCTGCTGTTTTGAATATGCAACCCTTGATTGGGGAGGGTGGGATTGCCATGTCATCTGAACCCAGCCATTGGGGATTATGCAAGGATTAAACAACCTTCACATAACCCTTGCATAACCCCTGATGGCCAGGTTCGCACAACATGGCAACCCCCGATCAGGGGTTGTATATTTAAATTACTCCCAGCACGTGCTGTGGCTCACTGAGGCTTAAATAACCCACGATGAGCCACAGCATATCATGTGAACCAGGGCAATAGGATTTCAGTGATAATTACAGGGGCCTTTTCTTCTTTTTCATTAGTTCTGTAATAGCAACAAATGTAAAAGGTGGCAAAATATTCAGAAGCACAATGCTAGACTAACTGTCAGAAAGGTGGTATGATCCTGCCTTTTTTGGTATGTTTATAACTAGTCAGAAACCAATAGCAAAACCAAATTGTTAAAGCAATTATGTAACTTGATGAAACATTAAACTTAGAATAGTTTCCTTGTGCAAAAACATTTGAAGCATCAATTGTAGATTCTTGAAATTTCTGTTTACTTTTCAGAAGGAAAACTGTATTAGATTTTCCTCACATTGAGGTTGTGAGAAAAAAAGAAGAAAGAAGAAAACTACCTGGCCACACTTGTAAGGAATGTGAAATAGTAAGTAAATTATTTCCCTTGATACAATGGGCTTCATACTCTGTTTTTTTCCCAGTAGAATAACAGCAATGCCCTAAGTTTCAAGTGTAAAGAAACAAATCTGTAGTGTGGGCTAGCAAAATGGTGCAACATGTATTAAATGAAGATGTGCATTGAACCATATTTTTTAATATTGGCCTACCTGCCCATCTATGAAATGACTTGCATATAGTCAGGCTGCATCTGAGATACTATGTCCATTTCTGGCTACCACATTACAGAAGGGTGTAAACAAATTAGAGTGCATCCCTAGGAGGACAACCAGGATAGTGAGTGGTCTGGAAACCAAATTCTATGAGAAACAATTGAAATAGCTAGGTATATTGAGCCTGGTGAAGAAAAGCTGAAGAGAAAGTATTATTGCTATCTTCAAATATCTGAAGACCTGTCATGCAGAAGATGAAGCAGACTGGCTCTCTGTCACTCCAGAGGGCAGGACTAAAACCAATGGATGGAAATTTAATGGAAGCAGATTTTGTCTAAACATTATGAGAAGCTTCCCAATAGTAAGGGCCTCAGAAGCTCCCTGTGTGGTTCTTGAGATCCCTCAAATCTTTGCTTACTAGCCTACAGTTTTGACATGTCATCATTAGGAGAATAATACATATAAATAATTTATATGCTGCTTTTCTAATTTAAGCACTTTTGCTTCCATCTTAAGTTATTGGACTGCATTAGATAACTTGATATAAATTACATCAATTTATGGTGGAAGAGCACATGTAATTCATCTGTTAATACACTGTGCAATTTGTTGGGGAACATAGATCAGTCTTATATTACAAAAAAAATGCATTGTTGATTACTGTTTTAATATCCATTTGTAACCATTTTTATTATCTATTTTCTTCCATTCTTAAGATTCCATTTAAATGGAATCTTAAAAACAAGGAGCTTAATACAATAATTGCTAGATGCATAGTTTAATTTATAGCCCACTGTGAAACTCAATTCTCTATTCCAAAATATGTGAAATCTAGAAGCCTTGAATAAAAAAGGGACATAAAAGCAGCTCTATGTCTTGTGCCAAGAGTTGTGTGTGAACAATTTTAATTTCCTGTCTCTGCACAGTGCAGGGCTTCTCCTCTCCAGGAACTTGGTTCCTGTTACATTTTGGCAAGTTACTCATAGTAGTAATGATGAGATTGGAAACATTTGGGATACCTTTTTTCTGCAGTGAAGAAATGTTAAGCATAAGGACAGAATTTTAAAGCATTTATAGAAAGGGGTGTTTAGTATCAACAATCCAAGATGAATGTTTTCACAGAAGCGTGTGGAATGTCAGCAGTGGCATAGCACCAAAATGATGAGATGAGAGGTAGAAGACTTCAAAATTAGGGTAAGTTATGCTTAGGGTACAATCCTATGCATATTTAGAAAAAATAAAATCCGATAACTCCCAGCATTCCTGAGCTAGCATGACTGGCTGGGGAATGCTGGGAGCTGTAGGACTTTTTTCTGTCTAAACATGCATAGGATTGTACCACTAGGTAGATTTGAATGTGAGTGGCTTGATTAGCACCTGTGATTTTGAGTGTAGTCTTCAACACATAAAGAAGTGCCCAGATAGAGTAGATAGAAGTGATGTTACACTATATCGTTAAGAATATAAATACTAATAAGGCTAAGGCCCAGCCTTATTCCAAAAGCACCCAGCCGGATTCATTTTTTTACATTCATTTATTTCATTTATATCCCGCCTTTTTTCCTCCTTAAGAAACCCAAGGCAGCGTACATACTGCTCCTCCTCCTCCATTTTATCCTCACAACAACAACCCTTTGAGGTGGGTTGGGCTGAGAGTCTGTGACTGGCCCAAAGTCACCCAGTGAGCTTCCATGGCTGAGTGGGGGCTAGAACCCGGATCTCCCAACTCCCAGTCTAACCCTCTAGCCACTACACCACACTGGCTGTCTGGAAGCACATATGAGCATCCCCTGTTGTTGGCCTCCCAGATGTGGTATTCAGGAGTGAACTGCTTCTGTATATAGCTACAGAACACTTGATAGATCCACTCTGTTTTTAAAGTACTCTAATCTACTTGTCATCACCACATCTTGTGTTTGCCAAATCAATAAAATGTATTCCTGTAACAATTCCCTATCACAGTGTACTTTTGTTGTTGTTACACTTCATAAATGTGTGCTTGTTAGCTTTGTATCTAGCAGAATTTTCTGTTAAGCAGGACCTTTTTATTGCACTCATAAACATATACCAGTCAGCTCCTAACTCAGAGTTGTTGTGAGACTAAATAGTGGGGAAGGAAGAAATGTGTACACTGCCCTAAGTTCCTTGGAAGAGAGGTGAAATAAACACATCAGAAATACATTTATATATACTTACTCACGTGAACCTCTTTTATAGAGCATGACCCAGTATTTGCAATTTGAATCCAGAAGGGGATGTACTTGGCCCCTCCTGGTACGTTGTTCTGTGGGCAAGATCAGAGCAGTGACTACAATGGTAGAGACTGGATGTCTATTCTCTTCCCAGCTCTGGAGATCTTCTGTACCACTATCGATTTTTTACAGTAAACAAATTAGTACTTTTATCCTGCATGGGTTTTAGTCTTATTTTTGTTTATTAAATGATACATTTCACAGTGTCCAACCCGTTCCCCCTAATTTAGAGTTATCATACACATTTTCCATAGTCTAGTGAAATCTGATTCCAATTTTGGGCAACAAAATGACCCGGCTTCATTCATTGCTACTGAGCATGCTCCATTGTCTTGAGCAGGCTCAGTACCATTAAGTGTAGAAATCCAACACGTATATGTAAAACGTTGCTGCACCGGTCCTGTGTTTGGGTCTGTAAGCAGGATACTGACAGAGCTACATAGAACCCTGCATTCCTTTCCTTGGGACTTCTTTAATTTCTTAAGATTTTAGCTTCCTCCTTTCATTTTCTCTCTACGCGAAATAGGAATTAGAAACAGGAAACAGTGAAAGGTTTCTTGGGAATAGCCCTAATGCCCACCATCATCACCCACAGATCCAAGGAGAGCAGGAAAATTTATGGCTAAGAAAAGACTTGCAGCTGATGTGTGAACTGACTCCATTGAAAAGCGTTGTGTGGGAGGCAATGCAAGAATCTTGTATGTGGTGTTTTATTTTACTTGTGCACTTCTTTCCTAAATACTGCAGTGTCAAGGAAAGAACTTGCATGAGTAAACCAGCCTTAAAAATTCCACATGTTTTAACCACCACTCCTTTCGTTGAAGGGAGATTTCAGAAGCTTGTGCAGTGGAACTCCTGTTAAACAGCATGGCTGTTGATGTGTGGTAGCCTTCCATAACCTGGTGCCCTCCAGATTATTTGGACTTCAGCTCCCATCGGCCCCAGCCAATATGACCAATGGTCAGGAATACTGAAAATTGTACTCCAAAACATCTGGAGGGCACCAGGTTGGGGGAGGCTGGTCTCCTTTTCATCAAAATCCAAGGAAGCTGTTTAAGTTCTAAATCGGTGTCTGATGTTAGTAATGGACTGGGATGAAGGCAAACTAATTGAAACTTAACCCAGCCAAGACATAGGTGCTCTTGGTCAGTTGAAAGGCAGATCAGGGAATAGGGATTCAACCTATGTTGAATGGGGCTACGCTTCCCTTGAAGATTCAGGTTTGCAATTTGGGTATACTTCTGGATTCAGCACTGACCCTCAATGCCCAGGTTTCAGCTGTGGCCAGGAGTGCATTTGCACAGTTGAGGCTAGTGCACCAGCTGCTCCTCTTCCTGGAGATGTGAGAACTGTCCATGGTGTCTCAAGCTTTAGTTACATCTAGGGATGGACAGACTCACCTCCATCCGCATTTGTTGTTCGCTCGCCAAGCTGCCTCCACTGCCTGCCCCTGGTTGCTGCATGAGCTGCTGGAGGCCTCAGCAAGCAGCTGATGAGTGCTGCAGGGGCACCTGTCCCCATAGGGAGCCAAGCTGCAATTATGTGCAAAATAGCGGGGAATTGGGGGAAATGGAGGAATGGGGAAAGAGCTGCTCCCTCTTGAATGAAGAAGCTAAAATCAGCAATTATTCAATACAGCATCTGAAGGCTCCCTATGAGAGCACCCAACCAGCAAAATTTTGCCCCATTCCAGCAAACAGAGAATAATAGCTCCCACCCCTTTTTCCTTTTCTGCACACTTTTCCATGAAGAAGCAAAATTGCGCAATTATCCACTCCAGCATCTGAAGGCTCCCCATGTGGGCACCCCACATGTGCAGTTTTGCCCTGTTCCAGCAAACTGTCGGGGAGTTATAGCTTCCAGCCCCCTTTTTCTTCTCTGGTCACTTTTCCAAGAAGAAGAAAAATGGAGCACGGGGTTGCAGAATTCTAAAGGTAAAGGTGTCCCCAGCCAGTCGTGTCCAACTCTATGGGGTAGTGCTCATCTCCATTTCTAAGCCGAAGAGCCAGCGCTGTCCGAAGATGCTTTCGTGGCCATGTGGCCGGCATGACTGAACACTGAGGTGCACCGAACACTGTTACCTTTCCTGCCGAAGCGGTACCTATTTATCTACTTGCAATTTCTTGCTTTCAAACTGCTAGGTTGGCAGGAGCTGGGACTGAAGATAGGAGCTCACTCCATCACATGGCAGTCGGGTCTCGAACTGCTGTCCTGCCAACCTTCCGGTCTGCAGTTCAGCGTCTTAACCACTAAGCCACCGTGGTCCCTGCAGAATTCTACTTTTGCACAATTTCGCTTTTGTAGAAATTGCTATAGCTTTAAGGTGCTATAGCAAACAGAAGTGTCTCTGCCAGTATTATCTGGGAAGGGGTGAAATGCACAACTTCACTGTATTGCTAAAGTGCTGTAGCGCTTCCGTGATTTTAAAATAAAGGCTTTATGCCAGCAAAATTGGGGAAATGCACAATTGACGGTTTTGCCCCAATCCTGCAAACCCCCAAAGGTTTATTTGTACCACCCTTTCTTTCTGGCACGCAGGATTTTCCCTCGTCTGGGGTAATTGCGCAGGGTTTTGATGGTGGATCAGGTACCTCCTGACTAGGAGAGGTTGTGTGTGAAGGTTGGTCCCAAGTCTGCAAACCTCCAAGCTTTTATAGCCACCGTCACCTTTTTGGTGCACGTAGGATTTCTGCTTCTTTGGGAGTTATTGCTCCCAGCCCCTTTTCAAGCTGCAAAGTAACACAAGCATCAGAGAAGTGGCAAAGTTACACATGCATCAGAGAAGCTCCCATGTAACACGTGCATTAGAAAAGGATCATGATTCCCTGATCACACAGCCCCAATACAGCAAAGTTACAGCATCAGAGAAGCAGGGAAGTCGAGAGGTCTTACGCAGAATGGGGAACAGCCACCATTTTGTGCATAATCGTGGCTCTCTATGGGGACAGGTGGCCCTTCAGCACTCGTTGGCCGCTTGCCGAGCCCTCCAGCAGCTAGCAGGAGTGGGCGGAGGAGGTGGTTTGGCAAGGGGTCTGGAGGGGTGAGCAGGAGGGAGTCCATCGGACCCTTTCCCAGATGCCCATGCCATCCCTTGTTACATCCCTTTTGAAATATTGTAACATGATCTACCTGGGGCTGACTTTGAAAAGAGTTTGGAAACCAACTGGCCCAGAATGTTGCGACCAGACTATTGACCAGGGCCATCGATAGTGAGCATGCGACTCCCTTGTTACAACAGCTTCGCTAGCTACTGGTCCATTTCCAGGCACAATTCAAAGTACTGGTGATAATCTATAAAGCCCTATGTCGCTTGGGACCAGGCTATTTGAAAGACCATGTTCTCCCAAATGAGCCTGTCCTGTTTTTAAAAGCCTTGGGAGAAAATCAGAAGAATACTTGATGGGAACACAACTGAGGCTGTTCCCAGACTTTTGAACTCCCTTCCAAGGAAGGCCAGGAAGGTCACCCTTCCACTGGCAGGCAAATACATTTTTATTTAGGAAGGCTTTTGGTATATAAACTGATTTGCTGTTGAACTGGGTTTTTAATCTGGTGGGTACTGGTGGATATTTATTTCTTATGGATGTGCTTTTTATTTGTCTATTTTTATTTGCATTTTATTGGATGTGTTTTTAATTAATTTTAATGTTTTAATTCTAACTTTGTTGTTTTTTCTGTATTTTATTGTTAGCTGCCTTGAGTGCTATTTTAGTGGAAAGGTGGGACATAGATTTAATAAATAGATTTTCTTCCCTGGAACAAAACGTGTTTGTCCCCTCTTCTTAATAATAACCCTTTGGCATGATCTCTTAGTCCCTTTTTTATTATCCATAAACAACTTCCAATGCTGTCATATTCCTAGTTAAACTGAAACATGAATTCACCCTTGAGAAAGACTTTTCTTAGATGCATAAACATTGTGGTATTGTGTAATGTCTGTATCATACAGTTCTGACAGGGACTGTGGCTTGAAGCACAGCATACTATACTCATAGACATCAGCAAAGGGGATTAAAATTATTTACTTATTTAATGTACTCTGGAGCCTCTATAGTGAGCCTGGGTGTGCATGCACGCCTGTGTGTTTAGCTGTTATTCAGGTCAATGGAAAGATACTGCACATTATTTTCAAAACCTTAGAACTGTTGAGCTGCAAAGAAAGTGAAGGTCAACAATACGCAGTGCCCTGAAGCAACAGACTTTATATCCAAATGTTTTAAAGAGATTGGCAAGCACTTTTGTACATTCAGAAGTGCTAAATAAATAATACATGATAAAAATAGGGCAATGGGCATCTGTTCTAAGGGATGGTTCATATATTGCCCTGTCAGAATCCAAGGCCAGCACAGGATGTTGGTGCGGAGGCAGGATGGTGCTTTCTTATAGGCATACCCTCATTAAGAAAGTAACATGAAAGCCTGCCGTACTATGCTGAAAGTCCACTTTTTAGATTAGTGCAATTTCACAGCATACTAGTCTTTTCTTTGTCATGAGCCACCTTCCTGTAGTTCTTTCACTTGGAAAATTGTCTTGGCATGGAACGAGATATTATGTGTCCCTCCTTTCAGATCTCCTTGAAGAGTGTAATTCCTATTTGATAGATCATTTATGGGAGGCTTTGGTAGATTATAAGTTACAACAAAATATGGTTTAATATTTGTTTCAATAAGTTACTGTTAGAAGCCTTGAGTGTCCTGTTGGGGGGAAAGGTAGCATACAAATAAGTAGATAAGACACCTGAACATTTTCACACTGAATCTTTGTTCCTGCTTGAAATCTGATCTTGCTAAGACTTTCTCTATTGCTTAGGTGCACAAATACATCTCTTGGCATTTGGTCAATAGAAGCACTTATAACTACAAATGAGCACAAGAGTGCTCTCAATGTACCATAAAAAAGTGCAGTAGCCCAGAACAGCTCAGTACCTACATGTTCCCTTTAATCGGGGGTGCTGAACTGGCATGTTGGGGGGGAGCGAATTGCCCCCCTGCTCTTGCTCTGTGGGCTAGTTGATGCTATTGACCTGCCCATTTTGCCTTTCGCCATACTGAACACAGATAAAGAGACTTGACCGGCATGGGAAGAGTGGCCACTCCTCCCAGCAGTGGCCAAATCTGTTGCCTGCACCCCTGTGTTATCTTCAATCTGAAATTAGACATAACAGCAGGGATTCATCCAGGGGATGCTGCAGACTGGAGGTTCCCTTTCCCCCTCATTAATGTTACTCTCTGCCTGACTAGAAGCAACCTGAGTCAATCATACCCAAGAGATTAACTTCCTTGCCCTAGAATCTAGATCAGGTTGCCTATAATTTAAGGGTCCACTGAAAAAACAGCGTACCCCTACTGTAATAGCAGAAGCTGAAAGAAAGAATCAATTTCTGTCATCTGGTGTGGACATAATGTTCCTGATTTTCTACCTATGGTTAGGAGATTTGAAGCAGACTTAATAGGCTTCCTTCCTTCCTTTCTTCCTTGAATTCTCCGTCCCTTTCCCTTTTCAAAGCTAATCAGATCCATGGTTAGCTTCAAATCAAGAGTTTAAAGTAGATTTGCTAACCCGTTAAAGCTAAGAATGGTTACCGTTAGCATCAATGTAATACCGCACCATTGTTAGCTCCAGAAAAGAAAAAGGGAGGGGGAATACATGAACATATGCATTTTCCTAACCATGGTTAGGCGACCAGGAACACTTAGCTAGTTTGCACGACACAATAAGCCACAGCAGGTTGTCACTGTGGGTTATTTCAGGGCAGTTTGTCATGTTGTCTGAACCCGGAGCATTTTTTTCATGCTGGGTTGTTTTCCACAAATAAGTCACCCTGAGAACCCTTGGCTTGTTGTTGAGCTGTTCAGGGTGGTTTGTTTTCAAGGTGGCTTGTTGTGACATCCAAACCTGGCATGGCAACTTCATCCTGGGTTGCTGGAAACAACTAGAGAACTGCCCAGCAAGAGCAGTGAAAGCCTTGCTGCTCCTCGTGATCTTGCTAGTGCCGCCGCCATCATCCGTCATCCCTTGTCAGTGCCCTCTGCCCTGTGCTTCTAGATATCGAGAAGAAAGGACACTGGATAGTGTCCCAAATGCACTCACAACCTTTTTTTAAAGTTTTTTTTTCCAGTCTTGCACCAATGTGCACATATGATAGTCCACAACTATGAAATTTATGTAAATTCCCCATCTGCTTACTGCTCTGCCTTGAAATTTGCATGTATTTACCAATCCACCTCACTTGTCTGTCTTATGTCTCTTTACCTTGACATTTGAGTATCTTTAAACCCATATGGATATCTGATAGCTAACAACGGAGACCAGTGGAAGAAGTGACAAGCATGAAGGGACAGAGGAGGGCTGAAAGCAGCTGGCAGCTGCAGGAAAAGTAGCTTTTGGGATGGGTGTAGTTACTTCAGTAGGACATAAAGCAGTCTGTTTAAAAAGGGTGTTCGCTAGCAAGGTAAGCCCGGAGGTGGAGGATGAAATTGACAACGAGATTGACAAGAGGGGATATCAGCATGCTGGGCTAAATAGTGAACAAGCAAGACCCCCAATATTTTTTTTAAGTGTTAATGTGTTATCATGTTCATAAGGGCTCAGAAAACTATGCATTTGGTGATCTGATGCAGGAGTGGCGGGAGGTGTCTGTCATGAGCTGGTAACCACAGTGGACCAATTGCAGAAAGCGTGCTGATGTAGGGAATGAGGATTTCTGCAGTAAAAATGCCTGGGATACAAGCTGGGAGTGGGTGGGAGAACTGAGGGGGAAACAACCCATGGCAAACCGCAGTATGCCCATTTGTCTGTCAGAAGTAACATGGGTTATCAAGCGAACAACCAACCCACTTGGCTTATCTTCTGGGTGGCTTAGCATGATGTGTGAACTTGCCTGCAGAACCATACTCCCTTGTTACATTCTACAGATACAAGACAACTCCCCAAAATCAGCTTTGATGCTGTATACCATGCAAAATGTTTCACTGTTTGGTGTGAATAGGCATCCACAGTGGATTAAATCCCATCACCACCCAGGGCAAGGCAGGGATGACATGACCAGGATCTTTGGTCCTAGTCCTAGTGACATTGGTTTCTCCCCTCCAGTTTGTTCCCTGCCTTCAACCAGGAACAAGTTTGCTCTTCCTTTTTCGCATGCTTTTCTTTCTCCTCGTTGCTTATCTTACCCACTTTGTGGTTACTTCATTGACCTGTTTTGTATGACATAGCCAGGTCATTATGGGTTATCTAACCCACAATGAGCTGCAGCATATCCGGCTGACATTTTGCAGCATGTCATGTGAACTCAGCCACCATGGATTATTTGAGAGTTAAACAATTAGTAGTAGGATTATGCAAGGGTCAAGTAACCCATGATGGCCAAGTTCACATGGCTTTTCACAATCCCCAGTTTCAGGTTGGATATTCAAAATGGCAGCTGCTCGTGCCTGGCACGCGTCATGGCTCATCGTGGGTTAAATAACCCTCGACGAGCCAGCTGTGACATGCAAACCAGCCCATTATCATCTCTTTGGGCCTATTTGTTTGTTTTTTAAAAAAATCTCTGTCGTCTCACTTCTAGCCCTCCTCCTCTTTCTCCACTCTGGTTCTTGCTCCAATTTATGGCACTGACAACCAACCTAAAAAATCAGTAGAACAAAGGGAGATAGTTGTTAGACACATCCAAGTCATGAAGGAAAAGGCTCAGTGGCTAGGTCAGACCTTCACCAGTGCAACCAGAGTGGTCTGTGACCCACTTGCAGCTCTGCTTCAGCTATCAGGCAAGCTCAGTCATACCAGAACTGGCTGCCATCAGAGTTCTGCCTTGCCCCACCCTCAGGGACTATCAGCATCCGTGGGTTGGCGCTTCCCACTTCCCAAAACAATCCTCTGAGCTTCCATTTTGGATGCCATCACGGATACTCTAGAAGCAGCTCTGCAGTTCATGGGTTTGTTTGTGCGCCAGCCGTATATATTACTCATTCAGAAAATATGTTTGCATGCAGACATAAAAGTGCTGCATGGGATTCATTCTGCATCCAACAAACATAATGTGCAAAGCATCCATAGGGCAAAGATCCGTACACAGATGCAGTTGAGCACTTGTGAACTGTTGCAGATTGGCATATGTTCTTAAGAGACCAATGTTGTTGCATCTTGGATACTGTGCTTCAGATGTTGTTTCCCATTAATGAAATTCTGCAATGTCTCTTAGTATTATGCAGATTTTCCAGAAGGGGAGAGAGAGAGAAAGGTAGCTACTTGTTCAAGGCATCGATCTCGCTATGTTCCTCCTGACACGCCAGAAAATTTCTGGGAGGTTGGATTCCCTTCCACCCAAATGTGTGTTGAAAGAGGTAAGTATATAAAAAAGTATATAAAAGTGGAAGAGTGAACTAACAGACACAGCTCTGTCTTCTTTATGTTACTTCAATAAGTTGTGCAGCCATGAATGATTCAGGAATCTGAAATACCAGCCAACAGAACTACTGCTAAGGGGGAAAGAAACCTATTGTTTTACCTTTTTCTTAAGTTATGGCACTTGGAAGTGTCTCATATGCTTAACAAAGGCTTCCTTTACTTAGCTATCCATGTACCGGAGAACAGAGCTAATGACTTCTGATATTTTTAGGATGAGAAACTGTGTATAGTTTGATGGAAAAACAAAAAAACATAATCCAGCACATGAATATCCAAGAGGAAGATATATGTTTCAAAGGTTATAGCTGTATAGTATATATATTCAGAAGTAGCATTTATTGTTGAAGCTGTGTGCCCTCTTTAACTCACTGTCTAGCCACTACAGTTCATGCATGTTTAAATTCTGTGAACTAACACTTTATCTGTATGCAGTCCAGGCACAAGATGAGTCCCCAGTAGATCAGTGCTGTACTGCTTTCATTCTCAGGAAGCCATGTGAAAACTATAGCAATCTCATTCTGTTTTGAATACTACCATGGGATCTGCAGCTTCCTCATAAAATACCTTTTGTTTGGTTTAAAGGTTTTATAAAGGACACTACTAGCAGTGAGTGCCTAATCAAGCATGAAGGAACAGTAGTTATTAAGAGACAGAATGTCATTAATTAAACAGTTCTTAACTTCTGCCACTCTGAACCAGTATGACTTTATAATGAGGACCAACTATTTGAACTACCCTTTCTTCGTGAGGATATAGAAGCCCAAGCACTATCTCCTGCCAGTGGTGGCTATCTAGAGCGCAGGTTACTACCTGCATTATAGGCAGGAAGCATAGAGGAGGCTCTGTTGAGGTTCATTTTGGACTGTCCTTTCCTCATCCGCTGAAGGGCAGCCTAACTGAGCCACCATTACCACATCCACGCTGCATATAGAGGTGGGCTTATGTTGTTGTCAGTCCATCACTGTTTTATACAAAGGGTTTCCATATCCCAGCAAGCTATGACCCAGTTCACACATAACCGTGCATGAGTGAGAGTGAGCAAGCATGCTGTCTTCAGCGCACTCCTCACTTCCACATTTAATCACAACCTATGATCAGCCGGGTTGTAGGCTGTACAGAGTGTGACTTGTGAACCTGGAGTGTTGGGTTGTTTAGGGGCTAAACAACCCAGCGGTTAGCCCATGGTTTGTTGTTGAGTTAACTGCTGGATTGTTTACCCCTAAACAACCTGGCGCTCTGGGTTTGCACGTCATGCTCTACAACTTATGACCCGGCTGATCATAGGTTGTGATCACTTGCTCACTCCTGCTCAAGCACTGCAAATAGTGACGATTTGCCATTACATGCAAACCATGTAATGAGCTGTCAGGACACAGGACTAGTGCTTAGTGAACAGAAAAGCCAGTGCCAATGTTGGCTCACTTGCTTTTTGCTGGTGGAGGAAATTAATTAATGGCTGTGCACTCATTTTTTAGTAGTTCAGGGGGTAAGAGCAGAATCCAAATTAATTATATCCCATATTCAAGCCGTAAGTCAAGTACTTTACTTAAAGCATCCCCAACAGTTACATGCCCAGCATTGCCCAGTGTGGCAAACTATTGCTAAAAAGAAACATTTATCGCATAGAAACAGAGTTTAGCTGATGGAGAACTACATTATATTTTCATTTGCTGCACAGTTTGTTTGACATAGATACATACCAAATAATCGCCCTTGGGTACTTTGGAAGCTGACAAAAGGATGCAAACCAGAGCTACTAAAAGAAATGGGAGTTTGGGCATTTATTTCGGTGGATCGTGCACTTTGTCTTTATGCCTTTTCTATATTAATTTTGTCTCATAAGAGTTGATCAGTATCTTAAATTTATTAATCATGCATTCTGCCCACTAAAGAAGATATTCACTGTTGTTGTTATTGTTGTTGTTAATGCTTTTCTTGAGTGCAGGAACTGCTTCACAAACATTCTCTCAGTAATCCTTAGATTAACCTTATTTGGTAGACCAGTATAATTATCTCCCTGTTACAGATGCAGGGCTGAGTCAGAGTGATAATAGCTTGTCTGAAGTCATCCAATCAGGCCATGGCTGAGATGCAAATTGAACCAAGGACTTGGTTACTTAAAATTCGTTCTTGCAACTACTGTGCTACACTAGCAAAGTTTCCTAAACGTCTTGGAAAGTTTGAAGAAAATGTAGCATAAAAAGTGTTTCCTATTTGCACACAGAAAAGTTGTATTTACATCCAGAAATATAAGCTGTCCCATAATGGCCGTTAAGAAGCTTAATCTGATAAAGAACATGGCTTCCTGCTCATTTGGTGGTGCTGACCACAGACAACATGGTGCAATAGTTCCACGGGCACACACTTTCGAATCATTCCTGGCTGAAATTCACAATACTTGCTTCTGATTGTGGCATACTGGATCAGAAGCTTATTTCAAGTGCAAACTTGTAAAAGAAATTAATAAATGTGTATCAAGAAATTGCTCAGGTTGTAAATCATTTTATAAATTTATTATAGACAATAGGTGGGTTCTTTGCATTTCTGTTTGTGTATGAACCCTGTAGGGGTAAGCTAGTGCAACACTTAACTCATTTTCAAAATAGTCCTAGAACATTTTTTACTTCTCAGTAGTATATAATTATACTATGTAATAACTGTATTGCTTTAACATTTAACTTTTTGTATGAAGGCTCTTTATTGTCTCCAAATGTAAAAATAAAATAGAACAGTATATTTTGAAGAAGGCAGGAATTCCTTGTGGTATAATTTACTAGTACTTTCTCTTACCAAAAGCATGTGGTGAAAATTTATTGGTTTTTTGTTTTGTTTCGGGATTTTTTAGGTTATATAAAAGAGGACCTCGCCCCCTGCCCACGTCCTAAAAGAAGACAGCCTTATAATGTGATGTTTTCTCCAAAAGGCAAAGAACAGAAAACATAATTGAGGAGTAAAATCTTAAAATATGAGATAGAAAGACTTTGTTTCAGTTCATATTTATAACCAGTGGAAAGATAAACAATAAAGGGGAAAATTGGGAATTCACTTCCCTCTTATCATTGAAAAAGTATATCCCCTAAATGCAACTATTTAATGTATTTTTTATTTTTGTATATATGTTTATGTGTCTTGTCCTGATTTTGCACCTTGTAGTATGGAGGGCCTGTTTCTGATCCTTTGGAGTCTGCAGTCAGCTCCCTGCTGGCTGCATTCAAACTTGGTGTATGTTGGTGTGGCTTCTCTGAGCTAAGCAAAATTGCAGCTACTCATTTCAGGTCTAGAAGATTCCCAAGAACTTTAGGTTGAACCTTAGAAGGTGCTTCCATTTTGCACTGGAAATAACTTAAATAATGTGTAACCACTTTGTTTTTTGGTAATATTTTTTAAAAATCTAATAAAAATTCATTTTCTTAATGATGGCTCTTCACACCAGTTCCTTCCAAAATCTCAATTTCAGTGGAGATACTACAAAGCCTTCCTTGCCCCACAGATGCCTTAGCATTCACGATTTAGCTTCCTTATTATATATTCATTGACCTGGTTTGCGTGACACGAACCTGGCCTGCTTGTTGGCCCATTGCAATATTCTGGTGGCACTGTTGCTGCATTCCCAACGCTGGCTCTGGGAACTGCACACCAGAGGCCACAGGCTGAGCTGTGCATCACGGGGTTGTATGTCAACTGCAGGCACCTGAGCACTGTCAGTCTGAGCATGCTGCTGACACTGACAGTGAGAGGAACGAGGAAGAAGCTGCTGTGAGGAACCATACAGGTAGTGATGGTAAGGGGCTTGAGCCTGCTGTCCTGGAACAGCTGCTGTCAAGGCTGCTGCTAACATTTGTAGAATATAAGTCTGCCTTTCTCTCGTGGCAATTTGGTTTGCCATTGCCCTCTTGAAAGTACAATCCAAGGTGTGCATGCTTTCGCACAGACCAGTAGCTTCTGACTCCAGAAGCACGTATGCTCTGATCTATGTGATGCCCACACAAACAGGAGTTA
The DNA here is from genome assembly GCF_057233095.1 of Heloderma suspectum. NCBI lineage: Eukaryota > Metazoa > Chordata > Lepidosauria > Squamata > Helodermatidae > Heloderma > Heloderma suspectum. Next base: position 79,080,577 of record NC_139461.1, on the reverse strand, counting down.
ATCATTCACTCTGTCTTTCCTCCCTCACATCCAGCTCCATGAAAAGTTCATATGTGCATTTACCTGATGCTTCTGTGGCATGAACCGAGTCTCTTGCAAGCTGCACACAATCAGTTTTGCGTTTGTTCCTCAAGCATGCCGCTCTCTGTGTGCTAGTCAGCAGGGCATCTCTTTTGGTGCCCTCTTCCTGTGGTTCAGTAGCCTGTTGTGGAGCAGTTCTCTGCTCCTAGCTCCTGCTGCTCTTCAACCAGTTCCCTTTCATCTGTGGCCAGTTCCTACTCTCCTGCCATGGGGAAGTTATATTAGTGTAGAAATAAGTGTACTTTCTGTTCTCTCCCCCTGTCTTTCCTCTCCACCCCACCCCTTGTCATCCACCCTCTCTTGGAGAGACAGTACACATTACTTTGCAGATACCTATATCAAAACAAACGTAGACCCTGTGGGATGCACCAATGTTTGCTTGCTCTAGCATGCAGAATACTTAGACTAGACAGCATGGTATTCAGGGCCCGACAACACAGATTTGAAGGCATGGGCAGGAGGGAGAATCAAGAGCCTACTTAACTACCCAGTGGTTCTGTTAGCAGGTGACAGCCCTCAGCAACACCAAAATGCAATGCCATACGTTTTTGGTAGAGGAAACGTATCTAGTCTCACTTCATTTCTTTAGTATTCTTCCCCCCTTAGCATCCTTCCCCCCGCCAGCCATTCTTATACATCTTTCCCTGCCCTCCGCTTGCTTGTGCCTGCTTGCTCCTCCTCCACCAAAAGCTGTAAGAGCAGCCGCCCTGCCGTTGATCGTAGCTTGCCTCTCAAATTTCAAAATCTGAGAAGTAAGCATGGACGCCAGTGCTGAAGATGTGGCCACCATCTACTTAAGTCTTAAAGTAGACTTGAGGATCACAACCCCGCAGAGGAACTTTTCCAGCGCCTTTTGAGGATCCTTACAGCAGCTGTTGAAGCCTTGGAGTAGCACTGCAGCAAAGTTGGAGGAGTGGAAGGGGCAGTACTGTGCTTTGAATGAGACTGGCTTCATGTCCACATGCAAAGCCTGAATCAGATGCACTGGAGAATGTCCGCCACAGTTGAGGCACAGGCAGCTGCTGCAGCCATTGCTATGGCTGAGCACCTGAATGCAGGCATGTGTTCAACACACCACTGGACCCTTTTGTGCACAGAAGCTGTATGGGCCTGTTAGAGCTGGATGACTGGGATGATGCCCTTTTTTGCTGAAGTTTCCAGATGTCACAGAAAATGTTTGACACAATCATTGACAAAAATTGGCCCAATAATCCAGAGGGAAAATACAGTAATGCACCAAGCTATGCCAAAACAGCACTGACCCTCTACAAACTGGCATTCAACCTGGGCTACCTGCTGTTCAGTGCCATCTTTGGAGTTAGGAAATCAACAGCCTGTGAAATTTTCAGATAATTGGTGCTTTCCTGAATTAGCTGTATCTGACAGATGTCATAAAGCTGGAAGATGAGAAAAGAAACATCCAAGGCTTCCGTGAGCTTGGATTTCCTTGTGCAGCAGAGTTGGCTGGATTCTTCCCATATAGGAATTGTTGCTCTGGAGGTTAGAGGGCCAGAGTTCTATAACCAAAAGTGCTTCTACAGCATGGTTTTGCAGGCAGTTGGGGATGCCAACAGCAAGTTCATGGGCATGTATGCTGGTGTTCCTAGAAGTCGTGACACAGCTATCTTTTGGAATTCACCTGTGGCAGAGAAGCTGGCCAGTGGTATATACTTCACCAGCCCCTCTGTAATGGTAAGCAGGGTCCCCATGTGGCCTCTCATCCTGGGCTATCAGGCTTTTTCTTTTGTGCTTCAACCTTGGCTCATGGCACTGCACTCCAAAAATGCCCAAAGGAAAAACTTCAACTACTACCACAGCAGGGTGAGATTACCAGTGGAGGGAGTATTTGGGTGACTAAATTCACAGTGGTGCTCTTTGCTGACGCTTCTGGATATTCAGAAAGACCTAATAGCAGATGCTATCATTGCATGCTGCATTGACATGCTCCTGGAGAACCCTCACCTTCCCAGACTCAGGGTTGAGAACAATGCCATCCTCCTTGATCCCTAGCACCAGCAGGCCGCCCTGCACCCTCTGAATCCCCACTCAGAAACAGTGTTGCACCATGAAGCATGAGCCATACATGTAGCTATTGCTGACTTCATTTGGGACCATTATCCACATGTTTTCCGTGGCTAACTACTGTGTGGTATTGTACATGGCTGTTAGGCACTTCCCTGCCCCCCCCCCTTGCAAAAAAAACAAATGAAGCACTTACCTGCCTGCTATATATACACTGAGCAACCTTTTAGTAATCTAGCATTTGTAATCCATGCCAGTTGTGGTTTTTTGTCTAACATAAATGGTTGGAGCCTTCAAATGCTTTGGAATGATAAAGGAATTGAACAGACTGGGGCGGGGGATGGATAGGCTGAAAACAGCAGTGAGCAGAGTTGAGAGTGGTGGCTATTCTAGCGACAGCTAAAGGGTGACAGAAAACATTGCCACTTCAATCCCTACCACTAACCCCACTTCAACACTCCGAGGAGGATGGTTGGAAGACTGCGAAGTAGCAAACCGGTGGGCACTTTGCAGTGCCAGAGGGGGGTGGGATGGAAAAGGGAAGGAAGGCGCACTGGTGAACAGAAGGCTGGTGTACTGCTGCTAGTGGGACAGCAGGCTAACGGGGCGGAAACCGAGAGGAGGGGTGGAGGCTGGAGGGTGTGTGGATGAACAAAAGACCGGTGTGTTGCTGCTAGCTAGAAGACAGAGTGGCGGGGAGGATGAAGGGCGTAGGGTAGTGTCACAGCAGAAGGAGGGGTGGAGGGTAGCCTCACAGCAGCAGGAGGGTCGGTGGGTGGGTGAACAAAAGGCCGGCACACTGCTGCTAGCAGGAAGGCAAAGCAGTGGAGCGCAGGAGGGTAGTGTCACAGCAGGAGGATGGCGCAGTGATCTAATCCTGTGGCTCCTTCAAGCATTGACTGAGAGCGGCAAGGACATTTCACTGCTCACACAATGCTCCAATGGGAAGCAGGCTTCCCAGGGTCAGGGGAGGAATGCTGTTCTACTAAGGCATCAAGGGGAAGAGTGTCATCAGGACAGTGGAGCATTCCCAGGAGCAGCCAAAGATTAATACAGACACGAGCGGACCAATGACAAACTGGCTGCTGATGTACTAAAGCCTTGCCAGCAGTTGCCTGCCCTTCTGTGCTGCAAAGGCTCCAGGGATATGTGCTGGGGGTGGGTGAAGAGGGTGGAGGGAAACAGCCCATGACCTGTGAAAACAAGCCATGCTGTGCTCGATTGTCTGGCAGCACTACCTCAGCTTAGCTATGGGTAAAAACAACTCATTGCGGCTTAATTAGACCATGCACAGTCGTGTTGTGTGAACTGACCCATTGTCCCAATCCTGTGCCAGTGTTGCAAAGATCAAGGCTTGCTTTTTATTTGGGAGAGGATGGGGGAAGAGTTGCTATATTGTGTTTAGTTTTGTCTGTTCCTCAGATTGACATTTTTAGTTTAAAATTGTTTTACTGGGTGAAATTTTAAATTATCTCTGATACAGCAGAAACCTGAGACAAAAATATTTAAATATTTATTTATTTATTTATTACATTTATATCCCGCCTTTTTTCCTCCAAGGAACTCAAGGTGGCATACATAATTCTCCTCCTCCTCCATTTTATCCTCACAACAACAACCCTGTGAGGTAGGTTGGGCTGAGAGTCTGTGACTGGCCCAAAGTCACCCAGTGAGCTTCCATGGCCAAGTGGGGACTAGAACCCAGATCTCCTGACTCCCAGTCCAGCACTCTAGCCACTACACCACACTGGCTGATATGTAAGTTATTGGCTTAAAGGTGAGGGGAGGACAATGATTAGGTACTTTAACTCAAATAATATCAGAAATAATACAATAATTTTGTGTACTGTTCAAATATACTAGATGCAGTCCTTTCTTTACCAATTCAAGCATCCAAATGCAAAATCAGGCTACTATTATATAATTCTTGAGCAATCACCATTGTGGCTAAAAACGATTCCGTTACCAGAATGATATTTTCCCATCCATCTTCACAGGCTATGACTGCTGTAGAATCTTTTCTACTCATACTGTCCAATTATGTTGTGTTAAAGGCACAAATTTCATTTAAAATATGTGTCTGTGTATCTTTTGTGTTCCAAAACAATGCTTCTTTGCTAAATGTTGAAGTTTAGAGTTTGCCCCTCGTTTGATAAGCCTTATTCTTCCCCATAATATTGTTCCTTTTTGTTTGATCCAGTTTGCCTTCCTTTCTTCCTTAATTCTCCTTTTCTCAGACCAACACACTTTCTGCCCTTTCATTTGTATTTAAAAGTGGCTAGCTAAGATTATTGGTTCCCAGATGGACAGCTACAGTATATGGGGACATCCCACTAAAAGTTCCTTCAGGGTCATGAGGGCACACAAAAATAGCCCAGCACAAGTCCACCCCCAAGAGGGGAATCTGATAATGAAGCTTTTTTGTGAACTAGTTTTAAGAGCTGTAGTGAAGATGTTGGTTTTCAAATTAAGATTGTACATAATATAGAAGCAGAGTATCTACTTTTGACAGTATAACAGGTGTCACATTCCCTTGGCCCTCACCTTCCTCATGCACACACACAAGAAGAGAGGCTTCAGTCTCATGCCTTTAATTCACTATCAACAGGTTCATTACAGATGCAAATCCCCGAAGGCTCTCAGGCTACAAAGGAATAACAGCAGGGGATCCAAATGGGAGCTGCGATGTTGCCAGCAGTTTGAACAGGGACTTGCTGGCTAGAACAACTTAGGGAGGGAAACCCCTCCCTTCCAGTGATGCTCCCCTATGTTGATCCTCACACATCGCCAACCGGGTCGACCGTCTGAGCTCCACCTCTTAACTTTTCCCACTTTGCTCTGTGCTACAGTCTAGCATCCTTCAGGTCACACCTCACGCTCTCCGCCTCTTCCTCCTGGATTCTTGGGGGGGGCAGCCCCTCTTCAGGCCCAGCCATCTGGGTGTTAGCATCCTGAGAAGCACACCTATCCATATCTGAACTTGCTCGCCCGGTTCTGAATGTTCCCCTTCTGAATCTGAACTGCTAACTATCTCCATACGCTCAGAATCAATCCTGACAACAAGGTCATTGCTAGTATAGTCAAGCCAATATTTTTGTTGTCAAATGCAGGACATGAAAAGACTGGAATTCTGGCTGTAAACTAGCCTTGCCCAGTCTGGTGCCCTCCAAATGTGTTGGACTATTATGGCAAGGATGACTGGGCATGATAGCAGTTGTAGCCAAACATATCTGGACAGCACCAGGCTGGGGAAGTCTGCCCTAAACATTAGTTCTGCTATAATGTTGTGTAATGATCCACCAGCATAAGCAAGCCTTAACCTAAGTATTTATGTGCAAGTGTAGCAGTTCTTAGGACTGGATCTTGGTAAGATATGCCATTCTCTTAATTAATGTTCCTAAAAGCATTGGGTCTCAGCTTGCTCATAATAAGTAACTTAGGGATAAAAAATAGATTGCAAACCTGGAATTGGTGTAAGTTCCTGTTCTCACACCATATCGTTAAATGCCTCTTAATAGTATGCATGTCTACTCAGAAGTAAGTCCTATTTTGTTCAGTGAGGCTTCCAGGTAAGTGTGTGCAGGTTTGCAGCCAAAAGCTACAATCCTTTGCTTCAGAACAAATCTGAATGAATGAATGTAGTGGGCAAGTAAACATGCATGAGATCAGCTGCATATAAACTAGAATGGAAAGCCCTACACAGAGCTGAGCTTCAGAACATTTTCTGGAGCAGAAGCCTGGCTAACATCAGGCACTTGCAGTAATACAGACTCCATTTTTTAAAGGCTCTGCAATTATAATATTCCACAAGAAGGCTGTTGCTGTTTAAAATGGAAGAAATGGCCATTATCCCACTGATGCTACTAGACCTCTGAACTTTGCACAGTTCACAGGTTGCATAAATTTTTGTATGATTAATGTGAAAAAAATGAGCTAGCCGCAGTACCTACAGTACCTTGTCTATGTCTTTATAGAGTTTGAAGGGGCATGGCCAACGGGAGGCTATTAATACTTTTGAAAATGAGCCTCTGTTTTGTTCCTGGTTTCCAGTATTTCAATCTCATGCAAGAATACATTTTGATAGATACATTTGTGATGAGCTGAACTTACATTGGCCATGGTGGCTAAAGTGTGGCCAGCATGGCATAAATAGTTTTCTATTTTTAAAACAATAAAGCTCCATTTGGTGGGAGTCAACAACACCAATGTATTCATGTCCTTATGTGGATTCCTCTGTCACTTTAATAGCAAAAGTCTATCTTCTTCCCCTCTCCACTTTCCATTTGCTGCCTAGTGCTTGCCGATCAGTTTGTTCTGCTGTATTTCCCAAGTACCTGGTCAGACTGAGAAAGGTAAAGCAGACATTCAAATATTAAATTTCTTGTTAGCAGGCAGAAGTGGTTGCCCTAACTCTAGTACATTATGGCATTCATACCTTGCCCAGCTTTCACAAGCCTTACCCTATGCAGACTTGTAAGATATCAACTGGTTTATATCACTGGGGATGAAAAGGACAATATGAGCTAAAAGTAGGGCTGTGCATGGACCCTCCCCTTTGCGTTGGATGCCACTTTGGACCCTCCGAATCAGCCCCACTTTGACTTGGACTGATTCAGACCCCCTCCGTTTCGACTCGGATCTGGATCCAAAGCAAGATTCGGATATCTGGATCACTTTGTTTGGGCGTTTTCCCATTGACTTGCTCAGGAAAACACAAATGGCCATACTTTTTCAGTTTTCAGGATAAATACATGAAACTTGGAGGCCTCTCTGTCCCCAGGGGGGGATCTTTCCTGCCAAATTTCAGAGAGTTTGGCCCAGTACCTTTTGTGCTAGGTACAGCTGAAATTTAATTTTTTCCACAAAAACTCTCAAAGCAAAGAGCTTTATTTATGTATTTATTTATTAAATTCATTAATCGCCCATCTCGCTGGTCACCCAGCTACTCTGGGTGATGTACAAGCATATAATAAAACAGTTTAAAACAATAAAATTCTACAATAAAAACATTTTCTAAAATACCCTAACCCACCCCAAATGCCTGCCTGAACAACCACGTTTTTAATGCACGGCGGAAGCTCATTAAAGAGGGGGCATGGCGGAGTTCCCTAGGGAGGGCGTTCCACAGAGTGGGGGCCACACAGAAAAGGCCCTCTTCCTCGTCCCCACCAGTCTAGCTGTCCTGGCTGATGGGACAGAGAGAAGGCCATCCAAGGCTGATCTTGTTAAGCGGCCTGCCTGGTGTTGCTGGAGGCGCTCCTTAAGATAGGCTGGGCTGGAACCATATAGGGTTTTAAAGGTCAAAACCAACACCTTGAATTTGGCCCAGAAAACGACTGGTAACCAGTGCAACTCCTTTAGCACTGGAGTGATGTGATCTCACCGGTGATCTCACCTTTAATCTGGCGAGCCGCCGTGTTCTGTACCAGCTGCAGTTTCCGAACCGTCTTCAAGGGTAACCCCACATAGAGCTCATTACAGTAGTCTAAACGAGAGGGGACCAGGGCATGTACTACCGATGGGAGCAGATGGTCGGGAAGGAAGAGGCGCAGCCGCCGTATCAGATGGAGTTGATACAGCGCTGTCCGGCTCACAGCTGACACCTGAGCCTCCATGGACAGCTGAGAGTCCAAAATGACCCCCAGCCTGCGGACCTGGTCTTTCAAGGGTAGCCGTACCCCATTCAACACCAGGTCAACATCCCCCAGCCTCCTCTTGTCTCCCACCAAAAGTACCTCGGTCTTGTCAGGGTTCAGCTTCAGCTTATTCCTCCCCATCCAGCCACTCACCGTTTCCAGACATTTCGACAGGGATTCTATGGCCAACCTTGGTGAAGATTTGAACGAGAGGTAGAGCTGCATGTCATCCGCATATTGATGACACCGCACCCCAAACCTCCTGATGATAGCCCCCAGCAGCTTCACATAGATGTTAAATAGCATCGGGGAGAGGATGGAACCCTGTGGCACCCCACAAGTGAGTGGCCACGGGTCTGAAACCTCCTCTCCCAGTGCTACCCTCTGGTACCTGCTGGACAGGAAGGACTGGAACCACCGCAATACATTGGCTCCAATGCCCAGCCCCTCCAGGCGGTCCAGGAGGATACCGTGGTCAATGGTATCAAAAGCTGCTGAGAGGTCGAGGAGAACAAGGAAGGAGCATTCGCCCCTATCCAGAGCCCTCCTCATATAATCCACCAAGGTGACCAAGGCTGTTTCTGTCCCATGCCCAGTCCTGAAGCCTGACTGAAATGGGTCTAGATAATCAGTTTCTTCCAAATGTGCCTTCAACTGCATCGCCACCACCCGCTCAATCACCTTGCCCCAAAATGGCAGATTTGAGACTGGGTGAAAGTTGTTCAGAACTTGGGGATCCAAGGAGGGCTTCTTTAAGAGCGGTCTTATCACTGCCTCCTTGAGGGCTGATGGCATCACTCCCTCCTCAAGGGAGGCGTTCACCACCACCCTGATCCCCTCACCCAGTCTCTCTCTGCAGCCCATAATGAGCCAAGATGGGCAAGGATCAAGTAAGCAGGTGGTCGGCCTTACAGATGAAAGCACCTTGTCCACTTCATCAGGAGGTAGAAGCTGGAACCGATCCCACAAAACCGGTTTGCCACAGGCCGCCTCTTGCTCACTAACTGTATCCACAGTGTGTGGAGTAACACTCCTAATCTGATCCATTTTATCTGCAAAGTGTGGAGTAACACTCCTAATCTGATCAATTTTATCTGCAAAGTGCCTTGTCAAGGCCTCACAGGAGGCCTTAGAATGCTCCAGTGGTTCAGGAGCCACTGGACCGACCAGGCTCCGGACCACTTGGAACAGCCTCCTGGGACAGCACTCTGCAGATGTGATAGAGGCAGCATAATATTCCTTTTTTGCTGCCTTCACTGCCACGTGATAGGCTGAAGATACAGCTCTAGCCCGTGACTGATCGTCTTTGGAGCGAGACTTCCGCCACTGGTGCTCTAGCCGTCTCACCTCCTGTTTCAGAGCTTGTAACTGCGGATTGAACCATGGTGCACTCTGAGCCTTGTTCAGGGGGAGAGGGCATTTCGGAGCCACCCGATCTAATGCCCCAGTGATTGCGGCGTTCCAGCCACCCACCAGGGTCTCAACCGAGTGGCCGTCAGCGTGCTCCAGAGAATCCCCAAACACGTTCAGGAATCCATTTGGATCCATAAGACGCCTGGGGCGGACCATTTTAATGGGTCCTCCACCCCTGCGGAGGGGTTGTGGAACCAAGAAGTCTAACGTCATCAGATAGTGATCTGACCATGACAAGGGGTGGTGGATATACCCCCGACTTCCAGATCACTTCCCGCTTCTCCAGAAACAAACACAAGGTCTAGTGCATGACCGGCTACATGGGTGGGCCCAGTTAGAATAGGATGCAGCTCCCAGGAGGCCATGGTCTCCATGATGTCCCGAGGTGCTTCTGTGAGGATGGCCTCTGAATATACGTTGAAGTCCCCCAACACCAATAAGTTAGGGGACTGTACACGCACATCAGAGACCACCTCAAGCACCTCGGCCAGGGAGTCAGTCATGCAGTGGGATGGATGGTACATGAGCAGAATCCCCAGACTGCCCTTCGGGCCCAACCTCCAGTACATGCACTCAGCAACCTTGGTCTCCCGGAGAGGGGGTCTGGTGAAGACCAAGGACTCTCGGTAGATAGCAGCCACTCCCCCTCCCCGATCCCCAGCCCTCGGCTACTGTGCATGCGAAAATCCAGCTGGGCACATGACTGCCAGAGTTGGAGCAGTAGCCTCAGCCAGCCAGGTCTCCGTAATACATGCCACGTCTGCACCCTCATCCAGGATCATGTCGTGGATGAGGGATGTTTTCTGGGTAACAGACCTGGCATTGCAGAGCAGCAAATGAAGGCCTTAAGATGGAGTCACGTCTCCCCCAGCCATCCTTTGGCTCTGGACAGGCCTGAAAACAGTGGACAGATATTAGACATCTCCCCCTTGTTCCCCTTACCTGGCATGGCCTGCCCCTAGCGCTCCGCCAGCCCCTGTACCTCTCAGCCCTGCTCTTCCTCCTCCACCTGCCTGCTTGGCTGTCGATGACTGCTAGCTGTCTCCTGCTCACAAGGAGGAGACGGCTAGCTTGCGGCTGGGATGTGTGCTGCGCTGCTGGTTTGCTGTCCTTGACAGCCAACCAGCTAGGAGGAGGAGGAGGCGCAGCGTACACCCCCGCCGCTTTCTGTCTCCTGCCTGGGCGATTCACAGCATTTTTTGCATATACGCAAAAAGTGCTGTGAATTGCCCATATACTCAAGATTCACTGCGTTTCTTGCGTATAAGTCTATGTGCACATAGACTTCCAATTGCCATGTTTTTTAAAAACATGGCGATGATGGCAGAGGGACCGGTGAGCAGAGCAGGGGCTGGGCAGGCGGGCAAGTGTCCAGAGAACCAAGATGGGGGTGGGTTCTCACATCCCTAAGTAACACCACCAGAATGATCTCTGTCTCTGAAACATAGCCATTTTTCTCCAGTTTTTCGGTCTTCCCCCCTCCTCCACCACTGTCACTGATTGGAAATCGCTGGGTTACATTCATCCCTGATTTGGCAACTAGAGTTTCCATTCACCGAAGCTCCCTCCTCCTCCTCTCCCCTTCCCTGTTCCCTCCCTTTCCCCCTCCCTCCTCAACCCCTTGCTGAACTTTCTCAAGTTGATACTTTTGGCGCCAGGCTGTCTGGGCTGCTCAGAATGAATCACAAAGTTGGACAAGGTGCTTTGTATACAAGCCACTTCACTTTGGGACACCTTGTTGCTGTTCTGCTCTGCCTCTTATCACATGGAGGCACCTCCGAAGCAGCCTACTTCGACTCATTATTCAGGCTTTGGACCGAAGCAGTGCACAGCCCTAGCTAAAAGCACGTTTTAAGGTCCAAAATGGAAGGGAGAGACTGAGAAAAACACAACTTCTCCTACTGGCCCCAAGCACTGTAGCAAGGAACATACCCTTTATTCAAAACAAACAAAACTGGGCTAGGCGAAGGTTTGGGATAGTTCACAGCTTTTGCAGCAATTCCTCAAAGGAGGACCCTGTGGAGAACATGCAGACCCACTTCAGTTGTGAGATCAATAGATCTAAACAGATTGGTAGGAAAAAAATTCAGCAAAGAAATCACTCATGTTTGCATTCTGGATGTGATGTACCTCATGATGGGCTGATCTGTTAAGTTCCATTCTTGTTATACCATGGAACATTGCACCTTGGTTTATGCCCCTGACTGTTGTGGTATCTACATTGGAAATCTGAGAATTCAGAGATTACTCTTCTCCCACTGCTCCCACATAACTATTTTCACTGGACATTGCATAGCTTTTCCACAGACCTTGATCTTTCCTCTTGGAAATGTGTACACACACACACACACGTTACAAGTGCATGGATTTACATGTAATTAACAGTTTCTATGCAAATAGTGACATCAGTTTAAACATACATTTACACACACATACACATAGCATTGTACTAGTGTGTGAACTTACATTTAACACTTTCTATGTCAATAGTAACATTACAATGGAAATAATGTAAGCAAAGGATACAGCATAGTGAATGTTACATAGGTACTCCATAAGAAAATAGGGCAGACGAAACCAGACTAGAAGATACCAAAGTTAAGAGGTGAAAGAGACTAAGGGTGCAACCCTATCAAGATAAGCGGCCGCCTCCGAACTCAGAGGCGGCCACCTATCCTAAGCAGGGCAGGAGAAGCACGGAGGGGATCGTGCCCTCCACACTTCTCTTGCCCTGTTTTTTTTGGCTAGAAGCTGATTGTGGCTGTCTAGCTGCAGGAGCATGGAGCGGGAGAGGAGGCTGCTGTATGAAACACAGGATGTGTCGTACAGGCAGTTACACTCTCCCCGCCCCGGAACGCCCCCAGCCACGCCCTTTTCCGGCAGCTCCACGCTCCTCTTGCGAGTGTGGAAGACGGGGATGTTCCACGCTGCATTAGAGGCCCGACCTCAGAAAACATCATATCCTATTGCCGTCTAGCTGCTGTCTAGCAGCCACAGGATTGCTCCCTAAGAGGATGTTATGACAATCTGCTTTTGATTTGCTCAGTCTTCACCAATTCCTCACACGTGAGTTAGATAAGAGAAGAGTCAGCAAGAGATAGCTCCTGTCCTGAGCCAAATCCAGACTTCCTGCTCTCTTGTAGGAAGACATTGTAACTGCCTGTAGTTCAGATTATGGGTTAAATCCAATGTCATACTACTTTCTCCATCTCTCAATGTGTGTGCCATTGCCTTCAGAGGCACAGTTGGCGGCAACACACAAAAGGGCCTTCTTGGTGGTGGTGCCCCAAATGTGGATCTCTTGGCCCCAGGAGGTTAGGATAACTTCCTGTTTATCTTGTTTTGAGGGCAATTGAAGCCATTTCTCCTGAAATAAACATTTGACTCTGTTGTTGCTTAAGGCTGCAATCCTATACATACTTACCTGGGAATCAATGCCATTAAACTCAATGGGGCTTAGTTCTGAATAGTCATGTATAGGATAGCACTGAATTGTTATTTATTGACGGCTAGGTTTTTTTGTGCTTTTTGTCTTTGCTGCTGCTTTCAGCTTGGAAATGTGACTGGTTGTTGTTTTTATGCTTTTTATATTTTGTAAGATGCTTTGAGTTACTCCTTCTTGGAGAGGAAAAATGTAGTATAAATTCCTTAAATAATAAATGTATGTACATCACTAATGGGTGTGAGGGAATGAACTCATGAACCAATAAAGGAATGAAACTGAGGAAAGCTCTAGATGAACCATATGTTTGGGTATTAGGATACGTTTAGTGGTGCGATATAGTATGAAAACAATAGGGGGGAAAGTATAGTGTGTGATATAGTATGAAAACAGTAGGGGGGAAAGTAATCACAGGATCCCCTTTCTCCATTTAAGTGTAATATGTAAGACAACCCAACCTCTTTGAAAGTTGCAGCCATCACATTATTTAAATTGCTTCATGGAGAACACTGTGTGGGGTGTAGGGGAATCAGGCTTTATTTAAAGAAACAACACCATGTAGAACACTGACAGAAACATTATTAAAGCAAGGACATTCTGCAAGCTAAGAACAAGCTGACCAGGGAATAGGATCAGGCCTTTGTTTATTATCCCTATTACAGGTATAGCTTGCAAATATTGTATCAGTTAAGCAGCTATAACTGTTCATCAGACAGAGTATGCTGATACCATGTGCTCAGCGATAGTCAGGAAATTTCCAGGATCCTTTCCTACAAGAAAACAAGGAGTCAGTAATAAAAGCTACTCTAAGAATGACTTGACCCTCTCTCCTGATCCAGCCCGCCTACTAAATGATTTACAGCAACGTACAAGTAACCTGAACTAGAGATCTGACACCAGTTATTACATAAGGGGTATAAGTTTTGAAACTCTGGAAAGAAAGTCCCAAATTGAACTCTGGTAGCTTTGCCTGATCCTGAAAAATTTTGTTCAACGTACATATAGAGAGATATTTGAATGTTTGTCACAGTATATAATTGGGAAAGTGTTTGACTGACTAAACCTCTTTTTTCCAATAAGCACCTGTATCTAGGTTTGCTACTTCAATGGGAAAATGATTCCCATATCTTTCCATTGCTTTATAGTGGGCAAAAAATAAATATTGCCACTTTAATTTATTAATTTATTTTTATTTATATCCTGCCCTTCCTCACAAGAGCCTATGGTAGCTAACAATCTATATAAAATATAATACAGCACACAGACAATGTTAAAATCATGACTCTAAAATCACAAATATATAAGAAAGTACAATAAAACTATCAACAGAATCAATTAAAAAAATAGAGCTCTTGTATATACCCTCAAATCCTGCACAAATACATAGGTCCTTAACTGGCACCTAAATGACAACAGTGTGAAGCATAGCTTAATCTCGACTAGAAGAGAGTTCCAAAGCCAGGGTGCTGCCACCAAAAAGGCCCCACCATGTGTAGTAACCCCAAGAGCCACATTCCTTAAGGGCAAAGCCTCCTCAGCTGACCTTAAATCCCAGGATGGGATTTAGGATTTAGGGGGGAATTACTCCCATGCCATACCTTTAATTGCTTTACTGTGGGCAGAAATTAAAAGGTGACGCTTTCCCTAGCAATTGGGAAAGTTGCATTTGTTCAGTGCCTACCTGTTATGCAGCAGTTAAGGCCCAGAAGACCTATTAAGGGCAGGAGGAAAGGTAGCACTTACATATTGGAAGGCAAACACTAAAAAGCTGAACAAATTTCAAAATTTCAGGCAGGGTAGAGATTTAGCAAAAGCATACCCAAAGCTTGAGAAAATCAAGCAACGCAGATCTCCAGTGACAGCCAGGATATGACTGTCTGTGACACTTTCAGTGGCAATTGATTAATCAGTGGAGACTGCCAGCACACTGGAGACGATCACCTCCTATTAGGAAGACAAAGCATTCTGAGAATGCAATTGACACAGGTCTCATCTAGAAAGATGTTCCAGATGAACTTTTTACTCAGTGACAAAGATAGCTCTGCTCACTGTTAACCAAAAAAAAAACTAACACAAAGTGCCCATTCAAACATAATGGCAGTGAATTGTGGATTAATTAACCCATGATTTGCCAGGTCACGTGCTACTGCCATTTTGAATATGCAAATCACTCCAATCATAGGTTGTTCTGTGACATGCAAACCCAGGCACTATGGGTTATTTGTGAGTTAAACAACCCAAAGTTAACCTAAGAACTACTTGCACATTAACTTTGGGTTGTTTAATCCAGGAATAAACCACAGTGCCAGGGTACACATGTCACAGAGCAACCTATGATTGGCCTGATCGGAGGATGCATATTTAAAGAGACAGTGGCATGCACACAGCATGTGCTCCACAATTTAATTAACTCATGATTTGTCACCGTTACATGCGAACCAAGTCGAGCTGTGACTTGTCACATTCAAGTTCTTCCTTTTATCTGTCCTGAATCTCCCACCAATCAGCTTCATGGGATGACCCCAGGTTCTAGTATTATGAGAAAGGGAGAAAAAAAGTATCCCTATCTAATTTCTACACACCATGCATAATTTTATACACTTCTATCATGTCTCTCCTTTTCTCCAAGCTAAACAATCTCAGCTGTTTTTTTCTTCATAGGGGGGCTGCTTCACCCCCTTGATCATTTTAGCTGCCCTTTTCTGCCCTTTTTCCAGCTCTACAATATCCTTTTTTTAGGTATGGTGATCAGAACTGTACACAATATTCCAAGTGTGGTTGCACCATTGATTTGTATAAGGGAAATATGATGTTAGCAGTTTTATTGAGCAAAGGGCTGGATGTGCCCGATCTCATCCGATCTCGGAAGCTAAGCAGGGTCAGCCCTGGTTAGTACTTGGATGGGAGACCACCTGGGAATCAGGCTTCCTGCATTGAGCAGGGGGTTGGACTCGATGGTCTTGCAGGCCCCTTCCAACCCTATGATTCTATGATTTTCAATTCCTTTCCTAATTATGCCTAACATGGAATTTGCCTTTTTCACACTGGGTCAACATTTTCATCAAGCTGTCCACCACAACCCCAAGATCCTTGTTCAGTCACTACTTCAGTCACTACCTCAGATCCCATCAGCTCATACTTGAAGTTGGGATTTTTTTTGCCCCAATGTGCAACAATTTGCACTTGCTTACATTGAAGCGCATGCCCGTTCTCCTAGTTTGGAGTAAAGCATACCACAATGAATGATTGAGATATCGGAATAAAGGTATTAATGTCCAGCACAAAGTTGCCAAATATATCATAACACAATCATCTGAAGGTCTCGTGATCATTATGCTTTAGTAACCATTATCTTCTTGGCATACACTGGATATTGGTCAGATATAGTGGACATAACTTCTCAAGCCATGTTGTTGTTTTTCCTTGGTGGTTTTTAGTCATTGGAGAAATTCAGCAAACCGCTTAGGTATATTAGAACCTAACAGGTTTGTACATTGGGCCAAAAGATAAATCAAAATATCTAACTAGCAGAGTTATTCTTCATTGGTTTAGGACTGTATCATTCCAACAACAGAATGAACAAAAGGAACGATACTCAAGCTGGCAAGTGTCCATAATTTTAAATTTTCAGTTGTGATATTTGGTTGTTGTTATCATTTATGCAAAGGGAGACCTTTGGTTTAATTTGTCACTTGTTTGTCAATTTATAATTCAGTATCTCCCAGCAACTTCAAGATGAAACCTAGAAACTTAATATGCCCATTCAAGACATGATTCTACTTTTTAAAAAAGAGATGTTAGACATGGCCCAGGCAAGTTTAAATACATTTTAAGTCCCAGCTGTTTCCATGGGAGAGTTAAGTATGTTCTTAACTCTCTCCCCTCAAAATCAGTGAGACTTAAAACTGCTTACTTTATCTAGATTGTGTCCTATCTTAGGTACTTCATGGTTTCCTCAGCCGAATCTACACAGAGGCATCTTCCAATGTTGATGCAGTTTAAAAACACATTTTCTTGAATTCTCATCTGCTCCTCCTGTGGCACATGTAGCCAATTAATCCAGAGTATACTTGATATAAATCTCACTATTGTGAGACAAACTTAATCTTAAAACTGCATTAATTCAGCTATGTAGGCAGAGTCTCAGGACATCCATGAGTTTCCCTCATTTTTTTTTTTTTACATTCATTAAGCTTCTTTGCAGGTGCAATGGTGCAAAAGAGTGGAGATTTTTTTTTTTTAAGAGTCATCCCAAACAATGTGATGACTTTCTCAGGACTAAGCCTCATTGAAAAGAATGTGATTTGCTTCTAAGAAGACATATTTATCAGTGTGCTTTCAGATAGTAATCAGGAAGAAAAGACATTCTGAAGTTTGTTTTTTTAAAAGGCGGGGGGGGGTAGGGGAAGCAGCATTGCAGGAATGGGTTAATAATTTCTCTCTGTCTCAGGACATCAACAGGTTTACTTCCTTATTTCTTTTTTTCTTTTCTTTTCTGACATTCATTAAGGTTATTTGCAAGTGCGATAATGCCTGTGGAGATTTTTCTTAAAAGTCATCCCAAAAGCAATATGCTGACTTTCTCAGGAGCAAGCCTCATTGAAGAGAATGTGATTTACTTCTGAGCAGACATAGTTATGTGTTTTTAGCTAGATGTTCCCTGGGGCAAAGAAATAAAAAGGACAAAGGAAAGAACATTATCTCGGAACATCAGCAAGTTTCCTTCCTTTGTTTGTTTACATGAATTAAGTTTATTCAGAGGTGGAATGATGGAAGCAAAGGATATTTTTTTAAAAGTCATTCCAAAAACAACCTGCTGACTTTCTCAGGAGTAAGCCTCATTGTATTAACGCTTCAGTTCACTGGGCAGGGCAGAGAGGGAGCAGGAGAGAAGCCAGCAAAATGTGTGTGTGTGTGTGTGTGTTATTCACAGATTCACATCTCTGCAGGTACGCATTAACAAACATACAAACAAATAAACACCCCTGATGGTCAGCAGAGGATGAAGCTGACAGGGAGGATTAACTAATTCCATTCCTGTTGGGTCAACCCTTAGCTGACACAACTTTCTGTTCCTCCTCACAGTACTGAAGTCACTCCTCCCTCCCTCCAGAGTAGTACTGCAAGTTTAGGACACACAGAGCCCCAAAACTGCAGGTAAGTTGCAGTAACCAGAAAATCCGTCACAAAAGGACTTTGCAAAAATGTGGTTTTTATGGCAAGAAAATCCAGGACTGATACAGATTGGGCGTAACATGATGTGTCACACCTGTGTGTGAAACACAGTAGCAACACAGTAAATGTCCCATGTAGATTGGGCCCTCATTTTCATAACATTCTTCTCCCCAGTAAATGAGTATGATTCTTAAACACAGGTGGACAATTTCAAGAGCACTTGCAGTCATGCTAACAATATACAACTTTCAGAATGACTTGATCCAGTTTTTAATTTGACTCAAGTGTCTTCTGGCCTGTGCAAAATCAATCTGTCCATTTCACTTTATTCTAAACACATAGTGTGGTTATGATTAAATAATGGTATAATGAGATGAACTCTGGTTCATACAATCACATCTTGGCAGAATAGGCAGAAGTATGAATGAGCCTCTTGCCCATACATGCACCCCTTTTGCTTCTCCCTTTGCATTGCAAGCAAGCAAACAAGCAGGCCTCTAATTAACTATAGTTTCCTATTTTGTTTGAGTCTGGAAACTATGGTTACCAGCTTTGGAAAAAACTAGGATTTTCAACCATTCAACTGTGGCTGAGATATGGTCACCCAATGAGTTCATTAACAAATAATGAGTAAAGTCAGGAGTAAATGTTAGCGGTCAGAGTTAATGCCCAGTACACCCCAAAAGCAGCCTTAATCTCATGAAGCATCCTTTTTCTCTGCATAATGGAAATCACTTTTACAATGCTTAGAGGAGGAGAAGCCAACATGAAAGTGGATCTTCTGAGACAGCATATTTATTTTTGTATTTAATCTAGAAAATGTCTATGCCACCTTTCTATGCTCAAAGACAGCTTCCAGATTAAAAACATAAAAAGACAATAAAAATAATTAGATAAAAACAGAATACAGTGACCTGGTTTGCATGATGTGACAGCCCACCATGATGTGATGGCTTACTTTACCCACAGGGACTGTTGCATCATGCTTGTTTTAGGTTTAACTGCAAGTTCTGTAACCTTCAAACAACCCCTGCCACCTGAGTTCACATGACATGATAAGCCGCGGTGCCCAGTAAATTAACCCACGGTGGGCTGTTGCAATATGCAAACAGGCCCAGTATGTCAAATAAATCCTTAAAACAGCAGCAGAAGAAGGGCATAACATAAGTCAGTTTAAAAACACTTTGCCACAGCAGGAGGTTAGAACAGATTAAAGGCATGGTGCAAGAAAAAGAAGGTCTTGGCCACTTTCCCTAAAACTCTAGATTGTTGAACTCTTTCAGGAGGGAGTTCAACTATATAGGTGTTGCTACAGAGGAGGCCTGCTCTTGTGTTTATGTCAAGCATACCTCTGAAGGTAGCAGAACAGAGGGCCAAAACAGACATTGCTTTTAAATCTGTGTCTAGCAGCTACATCACTTTTCATTTTTACTGTAAAGTAGGTGCACAGGTCCGATATGGAGCTTTAAAGCTCCCCTACGCCCTCACACACACACACACACACACTAGTGTCCCCCTTGCACCTACTCTAGAGTAAAAATGGGGGGAATGATGTAGCTGCTAGTCATAGATTTAAAGTAATGACTGCTTTGACCCACAGAGTAGGGCCTCAGATGCTGAATGCAGTGCGTGAGCAGGTTCATGCAGAAGGCAGCCCTTCAAATAACCTGGGTCCCAGCCATTCAGGGTTTTAAAGGGAATAATCTGTACTTTGAATGGTGTTCAGAAATGAATTGGAAGCCAGTGCAAATGCAAACAGAAACAAAAACCAATGGTAACATGCTCGGAAAAGCAAACACCAAACCTCTCTGGCCATTGCATTTTGCATCAGCTGGAGTTTCTGGACACTCTTTAAAGGCAGCCCTATGTAAAGCACCTCGCAGTAGTACAACATAGGTGTGACCAGAGCATGAGTGACAGTGGCCAGATCTACATGATCCATGGAAAAGCACAGCTGGTGCACAAGCTAAAGCTGAGCAAAGGCACTCCTGGCTACAGCCATCACCTAGGCCACCAGGGCCACGCTCTGGGAAAAGTCCACAAGTTAGTGGTAGAGCACCTGCTCTGCAAGCACAAGGTCCCAGGTTCAATCTCCAGGTAGGGCTGGAAAATTCCTCCCTGAAACCCTGGAGAGGTGCTACTGGTCAACGTCAACAACACTAGGCTGGATGGATTCATGGTCTGACTCACTATCAGTGGATATTGATACTGTGGAAGCACCTTGGACAGCTCCTTGAGTTTTGACTAGTTCTAACTCAAACCCAGAGCATATTCGGTGCCCCACTGACATCAGAGCCACCAGCCTCCACTGCTCAGTATAAAGCAGCCTGCTATGTTCTTATCCATGAGCACTCCCTAACAAAAAACATTGGATCAGTTATTTATTTAATTAGCAGAAACCATTCAGGCCACCAGAAATGTATTTTCAGTTCTCAAATACTGTAAGAAGATTTTAACTTTTCAATCTAAATTGCTCTTTTAAAAAAGTTTCTATGCATCAGTTTTTTTAGACGAAATGTAGTATTAGAAACACCATTCTTGGCTCACTTTGTTTTGCCTGGTCTAACCAAAGATTTGGAAACTAAAGGTATTCCATCTAAAGTAATAGAACTTGCATTTTGTTTCTTGAGATCTCCAGCTTCAGATGTAACTAAATAAGCACTGAGGATATCTGTTACCTAACATTGCAGCTTGAATGGGGTGGGCGGGATTAAGGAGATGGGTAAGAGAGAAATTACAGCAGCTATAAAACATCAGTAGTTATCCTTTATTCACAATGGAAGAAACTGATTATCTAGACCCATTTCAGTCGGGCTTCAGGCCTGGGCATGGGACAGAAACGGCCTTGGTCGCCTTGGTAGATGATATGAGGAGGGCTCTGGATAGGGGTGAATGCTCCTTCCTTGTTCTCCTTGACCTCTCAGCGGCTTTCGATACCGTTGACCACGGTATCCTCCTGGACTGCCTGGAGGGGTTGGGCATTGGGGACACCGTATTGCGGTGGTTCCGGTCCTTCCTCTCCGGCAGGTACCAGAGGGTAGCACTGGGAGAGGAGGTTTCGGACCCGTGGCCACTCACTTGTGGAGTGCCACAGGGTTCCATCCTCTCCCCGATGCTATTTAACATCTATGTGAAGCCGCTGGGGGCTATCATCAGGAGGTTTGGGGTGCAGTGTCATCAATATGCGGATGACACGTAGCTCTACCTCTCGTTTAAATCTTCACCAAGGTTGGCCGTAGAATCCCTGTCCAAATATCTGGAGACGGTGAGTGGCTGGATGGGGAGGAATAGGCTGAAGCTGAACCCTGACAAGACCGAGGTACTTTTGGTGGGAGACAAGAGGAGGCTGGGGGATGTTGACCTGGTGTTGAATGGGCTACGGCTACCCTTGAAAGACCAGGTCTGCAGCCTGGGGGTCATTTTGGACTCCCAGCTGTCCATGGAGGCTCAGGTGTCAGCTGTGAGCCGGACAGCGCTGTATCAACTCCATCTGATACGGCGGCTGCGCCCCTTCCTTCCCGACCATCTGCTCCCATCGGTAGTACATGACCTGGTCTCCTCTCGTTTAGAGTACTGTAATGCGCTCTACGTGGGGTTACCCTTGAAGACGGTTCGGAAACTGCAGCTGGTACAGAACGCAGCGGCTCGACTGATTAAAGGCAGCCGCCGGCGAGATCACATCACTCCAGTGCTGAAGGAGTTGCACTGGTTACCAGTTGTTTTCCGGGCCAAATTCAAGGTGTTGCTTTTGACCTTTAAAACCCTATATGGTTCCAGCCCAGCCTATCTTAAGGAGCGCCTCCAGCAGCACCAGACAGGCCGCTTAACAAGATCAGCCTCGGATGGCCTTCTCTCTGTCCCATCAGCCAGGACAGCTAGACTGGTGGGGACGATGGAGAGGGCCTTTTCTGTGGTGGCCCCCACTCTGTGGAACTCCCTCCCTAGGGAACTCCGTCATGCCCCCTCTTTAATGAGCTTCCGTCATGCATTAAAAACGTTGTTGTTCAGGCAGGCATTTGGGGTGGGTTAGGGTATTTTAGAAAATGTTTTTATTGTAGAATTTTATTGTTTTAAACTGTTTTTATTGTATGTTGTACATCGCCCAGAGTGGCTGGGTGACCGGCCAGATGGGCGATTAATAAATTTAATAATAAATAAATAAATAAATAAATAAATGGATGTCAGTGTTTCCGGATATTGCTCCATTCTGACTATCACGAGAGCTGGTGTAAGAAGTGGGCTTGTAGTTATTTCTCTACTGTAACAAGTGGGGAAATGGTTATATAGTCTGGGTTAAAGTAAATAATGGCCCAAATTAATCTGTTTCAGCTTTGTTATGAGCAAAGTGAAGAACACATAGACTTACACTTGGACGTACAGAACCCGCAAAGTCCATGCCATATGTTGTGGGAAAAGAGCATAGCAGCTGGGGATCGCCTAGCCCAGAGGCTGGATTCACTCCCATCATGGATGAATGGCCTCCCGGGTTCAAATAAATAGGTTGTTACATAAACTGTTGTCTGTGCTATTGACAGTAATACTGCAGATACAAGCAAGCAACTTACTATCTCCTCCTTCCTGGCTGCTTTTTGGTGGTGGAGTTATGGAGTTATAGAAAAAAAGCAACCTCCTCTCTCCCTGATCTGATAGAGATGCAGTAAAATGACATTATGCTCAGTGATGCACTTCAGGAGACAGCAGGTAGGAGTGGGGTATAGCTTGTGACTGAGATGCTGGTCATTTGGTGTCTCAGTCCCACTCATAGCCCAACGAAGGTATAGTGTGTTCATTCCTTCTGGCACCAAATCAGAAGCTAGACAAAAATATGATGCAAGCCATGTGCTGCCTGCAGGTATCACTTGGCTCTTCCAGTTCAAGGTTGAACATATCAAATTCCTTTAGCCTTTCCCTGTCTCCCTCCATAGGATATGTCTTCCAGGAATTCCCAGTACAGCAACCAAGCAATAGAAGAGCTTATCTTTGAAAACGGTGAGGTTTTCAGAAGATTAGGCAGGTACCTAATGAGGATGCTTGAGGAATCCTCTCTTGGGACCGGATTAGACAGACCAGGGATGGCCAAATGGTTGTCTCAACTCTCCAGCCTCTTCCATGCCAGACTGGAAATATAGTTTCACCTTTGGCACATCACTCTCTCCCCCACCTCTCTCTCTATAAAGTGCTGCCACTCCACCTTCCAGGCACATTCATAGGCCTCCTCAAAATGAGAGGAGGCCGATAATTTTGGGGTGGGAGCAGGAGAAATTCCAAAAATGTTCATGGTGCCACTGGGACAAGTCGCAGCTTTTTTCTTCTTTTTTTGCTGTCATTACTTTCTTCTTTCTAGTTTAATTGCTCAGCTGCTTCAATTGTGATGCCTATGTCATTATGTAGTGGTAAATTTTGAAGTGCAGGAGCTCATCGTGAGGCCTGAGATTCTAAAATTGCAGGCAACTGTGTTGATCCATATCAAGAAACCAGTTCTAGGAATTTTCATCTGGTAGGAGCATGTCTTTTGTAAAGCTGATGGGTCTTAATTGCCTATTCAAGACCAAGACACCCTAAAATAGTTTACACCCAAATAAGGAACAATATATTGCTGCTGGGAAAATTCATTCCACCCCCCACCCCCTACATACACACCAGCTATTGTGAGGATTACAACTAAACTCAGAGGGAACAGAGAATTCTGAGTGAATGACAGATGATGTCAGCATCCCTGCTAATAAAATAACTGCTGGTGCTGTATCCGTGCAAACCCTGGCTCCCCTGCATCATTGTGTAGCATCATTCCAACTGAGGCATTATGGGGGAACGTGGCAGCCCAATGGGCCACCAATTGAAGCAGTGGAGCACTTAAGTCAAAAAGATGAGAACAACAAAAGGTTTCTGCCACTACTTGTCCTAAAAAGTTGCCTGCCAAGAAAAAAAAATCTGGATTTTCTTCCTGTCCCCATCCCAAATGCCTTAGGTTTTGGCTCAGCCATGGCATATAGTCATTGACCTGAAGAGCATCAGAATTACTGATTTATTTTGTTTAAATGATGTACAGAACTGTTAATAGCTCTGTGGAGATTATAATTACAAGGTACAGGAAATACTTAATTAACTAATTAGGATGTCTAGTGAACAAAACACAGAGGTGACCAGATGTTACTGCTCACAGGCTGTAATAAATTTAAAGCAACAAGGGACTGGAGAATAGAGGGGAAGTGTTTCCATACTGTTTCAGAAGGACTCTGTCTTTGAAAGCTGGGAATTGATGCAATCAGAACTCATTTTCTCACTTATTCTTCCTTCCACCCCTCACCTCAACACACAAAGCTACCCAGTTCACTGAAGACAATGGATGGAACGACTCATGAAGCCTATCCTTAAAAGCTAAGTGTTTTCAAAACAAAATATGCTCATGTTTTTAAAACACTCTTTTGCATATACTGCTCCGTTGTGATAAAAACATAGTCCTGAGAATTTAATAATGGCACAAGTAAGTAGTCTGGACGCTGTGGGTTGTATCCAATGTTAATCTAACTTAAGTCCCATTCATTTCTATTGTTGTTCAGTCCTTAAGTCATGTCCGACTCTTCGTGACCCCATGGACCATAGCACGCCAGGCCTTCCTGTCCTGCGTTCTCTCCCGGAGTGTGCCCAAGTCCATATTCATTGCATCCGTGATGCTATCTAGCCATCTCATCCTCTGCCGTCCCCTTCTCCTTTTGCCTTCAGTCTTTCCAAGCATCAGGGTCTTTTCCAGGGAGTTTTCTCTTTGCATTAGGTGGCCAAAATATTGGAGCTTCAGCTTCAGTATCTGTCCTTCCAATGAGCACTCGGGGTTGATTTCCTTTAGGATGGACTGATTTGACCTCCTTGCAGTCCAGGGGACTCGTAAGAGTCTTCTCCAGCACCACAGTTCGAAAGCATCAATTCTTGGGCGCTCAGCCTTCCTTATAGTCCAGCTCTCACAGCCATACGTTACTACTGGGAAAAACATAGCTTTGACTATACGGACCTTTGTGGGCAAGGTGATGTCTCTGCTTCTTACTATGCTGTCTAGGTTTGCCATAGCTTTCCTCCAAGGAGCAAGCGTCTTTTAATTTCATGGCTACAGTAACCGTCTGCAATGATCTTGGAGCCCAAGAAAATAAAATCTGTCACTGCTTCCATTTCTTTCCCTTCTATAATCCAGGAAGTGATGGGGCCAGATGCCATGGTCTTAGTTTTTTTAATGTTGAGTTTCAGACTAGCTTTTGCACTCTCCACTTTCACCCTCAACAAGAGGCTCTTTAGATCCTCTTCGCTTTCTGCCATTAGGGTGGTATCGTCTGCATATCGGAGGTTGTTGATAATTCTCCCAGCAATCTTAATTCTGACCTGTGATTCATCCAACCCGGCGTTTCTCATGATGTACTCGGCATATAAGTTAAATAAGCAGGGCGACAATATGACTGACACTGGATTCAACCCTATCTATGCATAAATGGAAATGCTTTGTTCCAGTGCAGACTGGCAATTACATTGGGGTTTCCATATCAGAGGGATACCATGGGAACTTCTGCTAGAGCAAGATGTGCATCCACATAGACTCCACTAAAGTGCAGCATTCTGGCTGCCCCCACCCCACCCCCGGGGAAAAGAAAGGCAATCGTCCCTTCTTTAAGCTATCTGGTCTCCATCTGGAATGTGGAGATATGCTTCCAGAAGCATGCAATGAGTTGCTCCTTGCTCAGCACTTCTTATTCAAGCAATGGGAACTGATGGTTGCTTTAGCTTAGTTCATTTTTAAATTGTAGGCAGTGTAGATTTGACGTCTGAACTACAGATGCAAGAAAAAGAATGGAAGCATTAAATGGCCTCTAGAATAAGGATCAGCTGTTAAGTAAAATGTACACATTCTTCCCTACCCAGTTCCCTTCCTGTTTCTCTTAAATGCAACACACTTTTAATGGGAGGATGTGTCCCTTGTTCTATGCATACCTGTCTGCACTGGGGGACTTGTTCTTTAGTGGCTTCTGTACTACACAGGCTATGACAAAATGTTCCATTACACTGAGTGGCTGCAGAGGTAATGTACCATAGTGAAACTATAGTGATAATTACCACTTGAGATCAGTAGAGGCTGCTATCCTTGGCAGCTCTCAAGGGATGGGCCTGATCTTGTAGTTTTGATGTTATTTCTTCGACTACATTTCAGGATCTACTGGATGAATGGGAAATGCCTTGTTTTCCTGACAGCTTCCGTTACACAGGCTTATTTAAAATCTACACACTGCCCTGTACACACATTCTTAGTATTTGTATTTTTAAAATTCACTGTAACTGTCACACACTGGAAGGAATCAGCACATCGCTGCAGTCACAATTCGCAGCTTCCAAATCTATGCTATGTTATTATCATGGGGATAACTGTAGGATTTAATTTACAGCAAGGGATTTAGCTGTGCACTACATCTGTCTACATTATAGATCTAATTGAAAAATTACTCAAGTTCCAAAAGTAGGATTGGAATTTCATCTTCAGTGATCCTCACTAATAAAGAATGTGTCACTTGCTGTCTTGTGTCTGCCTGCTGGAACTCTGCTTCATAAAACTAGGTACACATTTTCTTTACATTCCTGCCTAGAACCCACAAAAGGGGTTAAAAGAGGGATGGAGGCTTTCCCCCCCCCCAGTAGTCCTCCAGATGTTGTTGGAATGCAACTCCCATCATCCCTCACCATTGGCTATGCTGGACAGGGCTGATGGGAGCTGAAATCCAACAACATCTGGAGGGCCACAGTTCCCCCAGTACTGGGTTAAAGTGGACACAACGCAGAAAGCGTTAGTATAGGGCAGACATTTTCAGCATACTGAGCACCAACTGTGAGCTGCTCCGGTTGACTCCTGCAGTGGGTGAGATCCCAAAGTCTTGCTTCCCTTATTACAGTGAAAGTGGGGAAAACATTCGTCATGCTTCTTTTTCCCCCAGTGTTATGTAATGAACCAGTCACATAAAAGGAGGGTAGAGGTCCAGGCAGCCTCTCTCCAACTGGCATTGAGCTGCTTTAGCAAAGAATGTGAGCTCTGAGCTAGGGAGTCCCTCATTCAAATCTCCCCTCAACCAGAAATTCATTAGGTGACTATCTCTCAGCCCCCGTCCTTGTATGCCATGTGAGGGTCACAATACCAGCCCATCTTACAGGATTGTAAGGATTACTGAGTTTACGTATGTGTTCATTCAATGCTCGGACAGAGTGATCTTGTGACCCAGCTTCAACAGGGTGATCTTGTGACCCAGCTTCAACAGGGCCAACACTGGCATAACATAGCTGGAACCCTAAACAGCTTCCAAGGGTAAGGCAAAACAATACCAGAAGAAACAAGAGACAATAATGTAGCAACCATTGATAGCCATTCCCACAGCGACCTTGGCAAAACCACTGGCACCCCCCCAACACTCCTGGATCTATGTTTTTGAGGGCCCTTGGGCAGGATGCCCTCAATGGGCCCCTTCCCTCAGTGAGTCTACCTTCTCAGCACGGTTATCACCAGCTAACCTCCTCTTCCTCTACATTGTTACCACTTGCTTGATAGGCAGAGAGCCAGTGAGCAAGTAGGCCATAGCATCTACTGCTCCTCCTCCTCACCACCACAACTGTTGCCTGGGCCAGACTGAGAGGCAGGTCAGCAAGCAGGTTGAAATAATGAAGAGCAGGAGCAACTCGATGGGCCCCTGCTGGAGTGTGGGCCCTCAGCAGGTGCCCGCCCATGCCTACTCTTGATGCCGGCCCTGCCCACCAATGCTGTACATGACCAACACCCCCATATCTGCTATGCATGGAAGGCACAATGAACATGCAGTGACAACAGGAACGTTATAAATATGAGCCCATGTGGATGCCTGCCTCTCTCTCTCTCTCTCATACACACACACACACTCAAGTACAGTGTCAAGGAAAGCGCACTGTACTTCTCCATTAGAGGCCTCCCATGGCCCAGTGGTCAGGAGGTATACATGTAGAACCCAGGAACAGAATTTGAGTTCTACTGGGGTGCCAATGATTCCACAGCAACAGTGTGAATAACACTATACACACCTCATTTGTTCCTGATGGATGTTTGTGTCTACAGTAGAGTCCTGAAGCAGGGTACATGTAAAAATCTAAGAGAGGTAATATTCACCATTCCTTTGTGTTGTGTTCTCTCTGGGTGCTAGGTGTTTATTGTTTTGGCAAAATGCCCCTTTTTTTTCACAATGGCTCAGGTGTGAAGCAGTCTTTACTCCTGGCAAGCATCCCCTCTTTCTTGGTTGACAAACAGGGCTTCCAGTAAGAATGACACCAAGGGGAAGTGCTTTGCCTCAGCTCCCAGCTGGTAAGTTCATTTGTATCTCTTAATGTTTATTTTTCTTCAATATGTTCCTTTTGGTACACTGATGCTATTGATTTTTTTCCCTTGTGTTTTCCAACATATATTGTCACTTCTTATTGCTAAGGGGCTTTTTTCCAAGCTCCAGACATCGTCTGGGAACTGAGGATATGCCCCTCCCCTTCATGTCATTCTTGCTGGAAGCCAAGAGGAAGTACTTCCCAGGAGTAAAGATTGCCCCACTCCAGAACCCCCAGAGAATTTAAATGTATGGTAAGTTCAAATTTCTCTAGATATAGGGGCAAAGTGATATGGGCTCATGGCATGTGTTGTGACATATGCAATCTGTGTTCTCTTGCTCCATTTTGAATTCAGAGCTGGTTGGAATCCTATCCTCCATTATGGCTGCAAAGTCGGAGCAAGGGCAGATGTTTCGCGGTCTCCAATGGGAACACTTCTAATGTGCATAATTCCTTTTTCAGGTGAAAGGTTATGCTTCTGAGGGCAAAATGGCCCCTGAGAAAGCATAGGATCCCGAATAACTTCCACTCCTCTGTCTTCATGCCCCATCTTAACTCTGTTTTCCTTTTTGAGATAGTGCTGTTTCACCAGCATAGAGGATACACCAGTAGCACTAGACCAGCACAGTAACTTTGTGGTAGCATATTTTGGCCTCAACTGGCACAAGGTGACAGGAGTGACTTCATCACTGCCCAGTGGACAGACATCCTGGATAGGATTGAGCTGAAAAGTGCTATATAAATACACCCACGTCGGGATTGTTCAACAGGGGTGTCCAATGTCTTTCTGCCCAAAGACCAAATTAAATGTCAGAGAAGCTCTCAGGGGCTGTATTCCAGTGGTGGATGGAGCCAAAGGCAAGATGGGGTGGAGCCAAAATAAAACAAATACCCACAAATTTTAACTTAAAGCTCTTACTGCTAGTAGCTAAACCTTAGGAGAGGCATTTTAATCTTTTAGAATGGCGAAAAAACTGCACAAAAGCTGGGAAACTACCAAGCAACCAGCAGTCAGGGGGAAAGGGGAGTGGCCATCTGAGTAAACCTGGAAGACCAGATTGGGACCCCAGGTGGGCCAGATTTGGCTTCGCAGAATCATAGAATAGTAGGGTTGGAAGGGGCCTACAAGGCCATCGAGTCCAACCCCCTGCTCAATGCAAGAATCCAAGTCAAAGCATCCCTGACAGATGGATGTCCAGCCTCATCTTGAATGCTTCCAGTGTGGGAGAGCCCACCTCCTCCCTAGGTAATTGGTTCCATTATCATATTGCTCTAACAGTCAGTAAATTTTTCCTGATGTTCAGCCAGGATCTGGCTTCCTATAACTTGAGCCCATTATTCCGTGTCCTGCACTCTGGGATGATCGAGAAGAGATCCTGGCCTTCCTCTCTGTGACAACCGTTCAAGTACTTGAAGAGCGCTGTCATATCTCCCTTCAGTCTTCTCTTCTCAAGGCTAAATATGCCCAGTTCTTTCAATCTCTCCTCATAGGCCTTTGTTTCCAGTCCCGTGATCATCTTCGTTTCCCTCCTTCTGAACCTTTTCCAGTTTGTCTGCATCCTCCTTAAAGTGCGGTGCCCAGAACTGGACACAGTATTCAAGATGAGGCCTAACCAGTGTTGAGTAGAGGGGAACTACTACTTCATGTGACCTGGAAGCTGTACAGGAAGCCAGATTCCAGCTGAACATCAGGAAAAACTTCCTGACTGTTAGAGCAATACAACAATGGAACCAATTACCTAGGGAGGTAGAGGGCTCTCCCACACTAGAGGCTTGCAGACCAGCAACAGCCCAGTTCAACAGTTCAACAGCCCAGTTCTACACACACACACAAACATGTTTCTTTCACACAAAACATGCATTTCTTTAACCTTGCATGGAAATTTTCAACCCATTCAAGAAATCAGTAAAACTTCATTGCTGCAAGATAAGAACACATGTATGTCAGATATCCAAGAGATATGACATTTCTTCTCAAGTTGGCCTTAGACATAAAGATTTTAAATACCAACCATTCCATTACAAGTTGTACATGGCTTGACTTGGTTCCATGCTTAATTTTACGTTTGCAGAGCATAATACAAGCCAAGAGAGTTTGCTGGTTTCATCCCCAGGGAAAGAAGTAATGTGAGCAGAGTTTGATGTCACTGCTTTCCTGGCAACATTCAGCTGTATACATAAATATATGGAAATAGGATATTATTATTTCAATTACTGTGTTACAGAGGAATTTTTATTCTGTACACTTTCTGTTTTCTCTAAAGTAGCCAAACTGAGAACATAAACTGTGAAATCACACTAAAAGAATGTACACATTCAAATTCTTGTAGTGCATTTTATATACAGCAAATGTTTTTGTTCAGGATTTCATCAATTACTTATGTAAGGTTTGGATGATGCAACAGGGTGCATGTGCATGGCTGCAATTCTTGCCAGGCGGATAGTAAATCACCTGGGTGTTCTCTGACAAGCCTTACTTCTAGGTTACACAGGTTATCATGAAGACATTTCTAATTGTGCACTGAAGGTGAGACATCATTTAAATTTCAGATTTTTTTTAACTTCAGTTTCAAACATAACCAAGACCATTTATTGTTAGGGAATTGCCAATCATTGTAAAGCTCAGAAAACTTGGATCTCTATGAAATTTTACATACTTCGCCAAAGCTGGGCAGAAATTGAACTGGTAAGATACTGGTCAAATTCTGGTGAACCACCTAGTATCTGCTGGTTGCTGTGATTTTAGCAAAGAATGTTGAAGTAGGGTTGACCTTGATCTGATTGAGTAAAGCACTTCTTATGTTCATAAGCAACAGTGCATAATCCAAAACACTTAACAGAGATCAGTTGTGTCTTAATTACTGAGGGATCTTCAGATTTTTAGTTTTTTTAACAAAAGATGATGCATGACTAACAGTGTAATCCTATATGTGCCTACTCAGAAGTAAGCCCATTTACTCCCAGGGTAGTGTGTACAGGATTGCATCTTAAAGTCAGTCTTCTACTCAAGCTCTATGGCAATACAAATTGGTCCAACAGAAGCCATTACCTCACCAACTTGACAATTTTCTTTCTCTTACTCATGGGATCAACACAGCAACCAAGCTACAGCTCTTGCCAAGCTACAGTATTTTCAACTAGCTAAAGGCATGATCCTATGCATGTTTAGACTGGAAAAAACTCTACAGCTCCCAGTCCTACAATGCTGCTGGCTGGTTGGGAATGCTGGGAATTGTAGGACTTTTTTCTGTCTAAATGTGCATAGAATTGCACCATAAGACATATTAGAGACTCATAATAACCTTTGTATTTCACTATTATTATCCACCAAAAAAAACTTTGAAGGGTGCTAACATGTTTCATAATCTTTATATATAGTAAGTGATATGACATATTATCTCCTTAGCTGATTGTGTTTATAGCTATCATAAAATATATATTCTCCATTTCTCTCTCTCTCTTTTACACACACACACACACACACACACACACACGTTGGACAAGTAAAATTAACAACAGGGTTCCAGTTGTCAATGCAGGAAAAATATTTTGCAAGGGTAATTCAACGTTTCCTAATCCTCTAGAACAGTTAACTGTTCTGCATTTAAGAGGAAATCACCTTCTGTCTAGTCATGTTGCTTGAGACAGTTGTGTCTCTGTTGGGCAACTGCCCAATGAGAGAATGACGCTTTCCCCATCTCAGCTTTCATAGATTACACAGGACGCTACCTTACATGGAATCAGGCCATCTAGTTTAGTATGGTCTACAGCTCTCCTGGGTTTCAGACGGGAGTCTTTCCTAGCCCTACCTGGAGATGCTAGGGACTGAACATGGCATGAGACGTTTTGGATGCAGAGCATGTGCTTGACCACTGAGCTACAGCTACCAAAGCCTGGCATCTAAGGAGTTCTTTCACTTGTGGGATCAGCAGGTTCCATGTAATGTTAAGCTGTTCTTTCCCAATCCAGTTCAATACCGTTTGTAATCAAACTGCAGACTTTCTTGCATACTAAGATTTTAGGACGTAGCTCAGTGTGTTCCTTTACTTTAGGTTCTGACATTAAATTTAGTCAATGTTCTTTAAAACGTTTTAGACATTCATATAAGCAAACAATTTCAAGGATGTCGGCTGGCCCAGAGAGGAGAATTCTCTTGCTCCTAAGGCCATGAGCATAGTAAAGCTAGCTATAGGAGAATAAAAACAGTATTGACATCTTTGTGAGAGTCAGGTTATAATGACAAATAGAATATTAAATAAATTAAATGTCGAGTTCAAAAGGGGACATGATGGTATCATAAAAAGGCTTAGAGGTGTGACAAAATAATGGCAAAGACTTATGTTTTGCATTCAGGAGGCATCACAGCTTTACATAGATACCTGCCCAAACTCAGCCAGAAACAGTTATAGCTGTGGAGTGTTGTGATGGCAACAGAAACATGTTGGAGAAGTGAGTTGTAGGGCCTGGTAATGGTGACATGTGGATGAGCAGAACATGCACATTCTTGTTAACAATGTCTTTTAGAAGCTGACAATCGTTAAGTGGGAGGTAAGAATGAGTGATTGAGGCGATATAGAATCAGTAATTGCAGGTTACTGCAATATTACCCCAAAATATTCTTTTTGTCACCCCTCTTCTTCTTTCATGCACTGACTCTGTTCTATAGTTTCGTCGTCATACAATGTAGAGAGAAAATAAGATTGGAAAGCAAAGCAGCGTACTATTCACTTTTTGTACATAGCTGATCTTCAAAGCTGTATGCTAAAATATTTTTTAAAAAAACTTGGCAAGCTCAGTTGGAATTGCCATCCTTGGCATGTTCTTCATCTTAGATATCTGGGATATATGATAATAGTGACGTATTACACTTTAGAAGGATGGAGGTAATCCACTAAAGTATATAGTCAAAAGCTGTCTGTGAGGGTGTGGGAGGCTGCAGCGAGGCAAGCAGGAATGATTGAAAAACACAGTAAGCTACCACACACATGGCAGTTTGCCTGGAGTTCTCAACAACTTCTCTCATACTGTCAGAAATGGGAGCATGCTCAGTTTGCGTGTGAGACAACTGAAACCAAGATTGTGTGTCGATGATATGGTAAGATGCACAATTCTCTTAAAAGGAAATGGATAGGCATTACATCACTTAATATTGCTGTCGAGTGTGTGGTAATTGGCTACATATTTCAAAGGCCCACAATTATAAAGGTCCCAAGAGGTATCTGCGATCATGCCTTGCTGGAATGTGTCAATAATCCCCACAGGTAACAGACTTGCATTAACTACTCTATAATGCTTTCCATCCTACAAATAATTTCTGCTTCTGACAGAATACATGAAACTGCCTTTTCCTGAGTCAGACCATCTAGCTT
This sequence comes from Heloderma suspectum, assembly GCF_057233095.1. Lineage (NCBI taxonomy): Eukaryota > Metazoa > Chordata > Lepidosauria > Squamata > Helodermatidae > Heloderma > Heloderma suspectum. Next base: position 79,047,077 of record NC_139461.1, on the reverse strand, counting down.
CTGCCATATAAAACATGCTCTCTGTTACTCTTCCACAGCATAGAGCAGCAACTGATTCAGAAGGTTTCTGATGGTACTTTCTCTCAAAACACATGTAGAGAAGTTTGGAGGAAACAGCCAAAGGTTTACATTTTCCTAGCAGCAGATCAGTAAGTTGTAAATCTCACAGACATTACTGAAAAAAGTCTTTAAAACTGTCTCCTCATTTTGTATTTCAGAATTCCATTCAGCCAGAGAGTCAGTGTGGCATAGTGATTAGAGTACCGGACTGGGACTCGGGAGACCCGGGTTTAGGTCCCACTCAGCCATGAAGCTCACTGGGTGACTTTGAGCCAGTCGTTGACTCTCAGCCTAACCTCATAGGGTTGTTGTGAGGATACAATGGAGAGAAGGACCATGTAAGCTGCCTTGGGTTCCGTGCAAGAGGAAAAAAGGCGGGATATAAATGTAATAAATAAATAAATAAATATTCTGCCATTATAAAATGTTGCATCTTTTGCCAGAAATGCCCATAAAAATGACACCTGAGCTAAGGCAAGAAATGTGGAACAGCACTCAGAAGTCTTTCTCTAAACTATTTCCAAGTATTCCTTCTGGCTCTTTTACACTCCCAGGCACCTGCAGCCCTCCTGAACCCTTAAAATATGCAGACAGAATCCTTATATTGAGATGGATCAACTTTTCAAGAATAAGGAAAACCTTCCCTAAGAGATTTAATGGAGCCCTATTCTTCTGAATAGATGACTAATACCCATCAAGTTCTAGTTGGGTGCTGATTAAATGGAACAAGAGCCTTCAAACTGAGGGATTTCAAGCAAGCCAAGGTTAGTAGCCAAATTGGGAGCTGAACATGAGTCAGTCCAGCCATCCCAGAGAGGAAAATGGACCATGCAGCATGTCCAAGTGATTTAGGCATTTTGTTGTTATGAATAAATCAAAGAGGCCTGTCAGGAATCCACGAGTGTTTACACCCCATTAACTTCTAGGAGCCTGCCTTTTTTTATGTAACCTCCTCAAGACCATGTGCTGCGCAGTGGCACAACACAGGCAGGCTCCACCTTCCCCAGTTCCCCTCCCACTAAGCACACAGGGAAAAGCAGAAGGGAAAAACAGAAAGGCTGCACGCAGGAGCGTCCCTAGACCCAGCGTCCTCCTCCTCTCTTTCTTCCTCCTCCCTCCCTCCTTCCTCTTTCTTCCTCCTCCTCTTCCTCCTCCTGGCTGGAGCTTTTGTTTTTCTTCCCAGCTCTCTTTTCCGCACGTGATTGCTGTGTTGTTGCGCCGGGCGCGCGGCTGGCGAGTGCACCTATAAATGCTAATAACTTTGGCCAAGGAGAGAAGATAGGGTGGGTGGGGAGAGAGAAAGGCAGGAGCAAGGGGAGGGGAGGGGAGGAAGGAAGGGAACGGGGGGGGGGGACAAAGTCGGGCGCGCTCTCCCTGCAGGGAGCCAAGACGAAGGAAGGAAACATGCCATGCAAGCCCCAACTCCCTTTCTCCTTCCAGCGGCAACGACGGCTCCCTCGCCTCGCAGCCCGCCGCTGACCCGCCGCCCGCCGCCCGAGCTTAGCTCGTGCCTACCGCTCGCATTATCACTGTTGCCCGCTCCGAGGGTGGGAGAGGCGGCTGCCGGGAGCGACAGACAATGGCGGCGACGGCCGCGGCGCCTGCTCCTGCTGCCGTCGCCAGCAGCAGCAGCCCTGGTAGTGCCAACAGCGGCAGCAGCACATTCCACCAGCAGCAGCTGGAGCCCTGCCTGAGGAAGCCTCCGCCGCCGCCGCGCATGGACCCCCGGCGCAGGCAGGCAGCGCTCTCTTTCCTGACCAACATCTCTCTGGACGGGCGGCCGGTGCTGCAGGACGACGAGGGCGGCGGCGAAGAGAGCGGAGGCAGCGCTGCTGCTGCAGACGCCGCGGCGAGGGCGGCTGCGGCAGCCTGCAACGGCGGCAGCGCTAGGGCTCGCTACAGCCTCCCAGGCGCTTTCCAGCCGCCCGCCCCGCACCAGCAGCGGCAGCAGCACGGGGCTTATCCTGGCGCTTGCGGCAGCAGCAGCTGCAGCGCCAGGCTCACGAGCCCCTTGGGGGCGGCGGGCGAGCAGCAGCGGGAAGACGACGTCGAGGATGAGGACGAAGATGCCTTTGCCAGCGTGCAGGCGCCGGCCGCCGCCTTCCCGGGCTCCTCCGGGACCCCCTCTGCGAGCGGCGCAAGGGGCCGCCTCAACTCTTTCACTCAGGGAATCCTGCCCGTCTCCTTCGCCAGAGCCGTCCCGCAGAACTACTGCTGCCTAGAGCAAGGCCAGGTGGGCGCCAGCGCCTTCGAGCTCCAGAGGTCCCGGTAAGTGAGGGAGGCCCGTTTCCACGTGACATCCAGAGCGGCCTTGGATTTTGGTGCTTTCGGCGCCCCTGGCCACCGAGGGACTTCATTCCTTTTTGGGGGGTGGGGGGGTGTTCCGGGGTTTATACGCCACCTCTCATCTGGAAGCCTCTAACCCCGGAGATAGGTCGTGGCGAGCGAGGGTCAATTCTGCACATGCTCAGACGCACCATGCGTCTTTATTACTTCAGCTATTCCAGGGCTGACACTGGTGTTGACATTCTGGGGCTGAGCGCAGGAAAGCATTGTTTTTTGATTAAACCCTTTTACCAACAAAGCATTCAGTGCTTAATTTATAAGAGAAAAAGTGCTAGGGCTTCAAGTTGGTTGAAGAAGTTTACTCCTAATCTCATATGTGTGTGGTGTGTGTGAGTTTTTAGCTCAGTGGTGAGGGGAAACCGCTCTTCACCTGCTCAGAGGCACTTCCGGTTGTACTGTTATTTAAGAGGTAATAAAGATTTAGCAAAAGGTTAGAGAGCTAAATTCTAGTCAAAATTCTGGGTGAAAGGATTAAGAGGGCACATACTCAAGATCATATAATAGGGATTGGAATTTACTCATTAACACACTTTACTAACGCTGCTACACTTACAGTAAGAGGTTATTCCCCCCCCCCCCGCCCATCTCAATGTATATCTGTAGGCTAAATGAGAAGTCTAATCCTCTATGTAGCCCAATCTTTTGGCACACCTATCTCTGTATAGAATCAGGCTGTTACTTATTTAGTACAGAACTAGGGGGGGAGGTACTTAGGCCAGATGAACTCAAGAGTATAAATGTGAGATGTTTATGTGAGATATGGGTATCAATTCCTGGAGGGTACAGTGTGTTACATTGTGCACCACTTCCTGGAGCCCCCATAACACAGGGAGCAGAATCTTCTATCACTTCTTTGTTCTGTATATCACCTTGCATGCTGCCAGCAGTCTATAGATGTTAAAAGGTAGGTTATAGCACTTAATTTAACTTACTCCTGGAGTTTACCTGCTCAGGGTGCCTCTGACTATCACAGTCTCTCTGACTTACTTGGGAACTAGTGTCTTACTTGGGACTTTATTTACATTGAAATGTATATCCTGACTTTAAGGCAAAAAATACTGCATATTTGATAACTTTGCTAGTGTGTTTTACATGTTGAAATTCCCTCGCATGTTTGAATGTCTAAAAACAAAAATCTCTTCAGTGGTTAGAAAAGCCTTCCCCAACTTCACCGGATACATTGGACATCTAGGTTTCTGCCATTTTTCCTAACGTGTACGAATGTTTGTGACAATCATATCTTAAGGTGTAATCTAGGATTAACGAAGGATGCTCTTTTAACCAGTACCATCTATGTGCCAGCTTTGAGTCACACTGTTATTTCACATGAGAACTCTCTCCACCTAGTGGCTTACCAAAGTCTGAACCTGAACATATTTTTGAAGTACTGTAGGAATTTTAGGTTTTGGGCACATGTTTGGACGTTGATCGAGATTTGGCAATTTTGGTATCTTTTCTAGTTTTAACTGAATTTTAGAGGGACATTTGATCTTTGCTTTTTTCTCTCCCAAGCTTTAAAAAAATGAATAACACTTCAATCCTGTGCATGCTTACCTGGAAGTAAGCCCCACTGAACTTCAAGCCAAAGACTACTGGAAGGATTGGAGACCTAATAAAATATTCAACAGGGATAACTAAGGTTCAAACTGGCCAGTTCAGAACAAGGGGTACCAATAAAATCTCTTTTGCTGTGGGTAACCCTGCTAGAAATGCAAAACCTGGCATTGGCTTAGCTTTGTTTTGGTCTGCAGGCATGAATATACATGTGCTTTTAAATAAATACTTTGGAAAATATTTGTTTTTCAGTTGGAATGAGATTTTCTTATAAACTGCTCTGCATCTGAAATGCCATTAAATGTTTTTTTAAAACACAAATGCTGTTAATGTTGAAACCAAGGTCAACCCTACCCCACCTACTTTCTCCCAGTGTTTGATGTTGCCTCTGAATGTAACACAACTCTGCAAGAAGCCATTTCTGCATCCTGAGCAGATCCTTTTCTGCTCAAGAAGTTGGTTTTTGATGGGTTATTGTTGAACCATAGGTTGTTTTGTTGTGTGAGCCTGCTGCACTAACACACCATGGTTTTTTTAACTATGACCAACCCACAAAGAAAACCCATGGTTTGTTGTTAGGTTATGAACTGTGGGTTGTTAATGGTTAACAAATCATGGTTTATTAGCACAGCTGGGTTCACACAACACAACCACCCATGGTTCAACGACAAGCCACACTCAACCCATACTCAACCTTGAGTGTGGGCTGTTGTATTGTGTGAACCCAATCACAGAACGCTTTCCATGGTACAGGAGGCCATGCTATGGTCAACCCTTGTATGGTGAAACAGGATGCAAAGAAATAACTTGGAGAACTTCATTCTCTCTCCCTCTCCTTTGCTCTTCTGGTGGCATTGATAAGCTAGCAGAGTAACGTTTAGCATACCACAGAGAGATCTGTAAATTCCTATTTGAATAGACTCCTTTTTCTAGAGGATTATAGCAAAAATAATTAGAAGCAGATGGGCATCTCTGCAGTGTACAGGTGATAAAACTAGCAGAGTAGCATCTAAAATGATATGAATCAGAAGCATTTTCTTTTGACTGATCTCTCTCAGAATCTGATATCTTAATCCCTTCATTTATTCTCTGCTGTTATGCATTACTCATGAGCTGATGTACCACTCCATCACTCCCATTCTGCTTTTCTTCCACACTGATCTCTATTTAATAGGAAGCTGCTATAGCATGTTTGTTTAAAGTGTAAAGCATTATGTTTACCTGTTTTAAAGATCAAAAAGCACTACCTTGTAGCCTAGGATTAATGAATAAATAACAGGCTTTAAGTGACAATTCTGCACAGATAGCTGGTTGTCCAAGCAATCCCTCTCTCCTAAATGTTTTGAACATTAGACTTTAACAAAAATAATTAACAGGAGAGTGAGCATTCAGCTGCTGCAGGACATTTTAGGCATTACAGATGAAATCATATGATTGTGTCTGAGCTACAATAGTAGTCTGACTGATCTAGGGGAGACGGCTAGAATGCAGGTGGAGGAAAACTGGTGCCGAGTGACCGAACATAGGTGAGAGCTCACTATTGAGCCTACTTTATGGCGGTGAGGGTGGCAAAGAGACAGTTCTTTTCCACCAGCATTGCATCTTCTCGGTGTCGTCCAGTGGAGCTTTTCCGAGTGGTTCACGGCTTGTTACATTCTGGATCAGGGAAAGAGACTGGAACCCTCGGTTGCACACTGTGACAAGTTTGTGCGGCACTTTGAAGATAAAGTCGCTCAGATTCACCATGAATTGGACACCACGATTAATGCAGTTCCATTGGTAGAGGCATTCAGAGCACCATCTGGTCAAGTTTTATTGGATGAGTTTCAGTTATTGAGGCCTGAGGATGTGGACGAGGTGCTTGGCCAAGTCCGATCGACCACTTGTGCGCTTGACCCTTGCCCTTCATGGCTTATTAAATCAAATAAGGGAGTGTCCGGCTGGGTCCAGGAGGTTGTAAATTCCTCCTTGAGAGAGGGAGCGTTGCTGGCCGCTTTAAAAGAGGCGGTAATCAGACCACTCCTGAAAAAGCCTAACCTGGACCTGGAGGATGTTAACAATTATAGGCCAGTGGCCAACATCCCCCTCTTGGGCAAGGTGCTTGAACGGGTGGTTGTGCTCCAGAGTGCTCCAGGCACTCTTGAATGAAATGGATTATGTAGATTCATTTCAATCGGGCTTCAGGCCTGGTTTTGGAATGGAAACTGCCTTGGTCACCCTGTGGGTTGACCTCTGCCGGGAGAGGGACGGGGGAGCACAACTGTGTTGATTCTCCTGGATCTCTCAGCAGCTTTTGATACCATCGACCATGGTATCCTTCTGGATAGGTTGTCTGGGTTGGGAGTTGGAGGCACTGCACTGCAGTGGTTCCGCCGTGACTTGGATGGCTGACTCCAGAAGTTGGTGCTGGGGGATTATTGCTCTGTGCCATAGCAATTATGCCATGGGGTTCCACAGGGCTCTATTTTATCCCCCATGCTGTTTAACATCTACATGAAACCTCTGACGGAGGTTATCCGGAGGTGTGGGCTGAGGTGCCATCAATATGCAGATGATACCCAGATGAAACCTCTGGGGGAGGTTATCCGGAGGTGTGGGCTGAGGTGCCATCAATACGCAGATGATACCCAGATGAAACCTCTGGGGGAGGTTATCCGGAGGTGTGGGCTGAGGTGCCATCAATATGCGGATGACACCCAGCTCTACCTCTCTTTCTCATCAAAACCAGGTGAGGCAGTGGCTGTTCTGAATCAGTGCCTGGGCACAGTAATGGACTGGATGAGAGCCAATAAACTGAAACTCAATCCAGACAAGATGGAGGTACTGCTAGTGAGTGGTTTGTTTGCACGGCTAGGTGACATTCAACCTGTTCTGGAGAGGGTTGCACTCCCCCTAAAGGATCACGCTTGTAGTTTGGGGGTGGTCTTAGATCCAGAACTGACACTTGAGGCACATGTGAACTCAGTGGCATGGAGATTTTGTATCAGCTTAGGCTGGTATACCAACCACACCCTTATCTGGACAGAGATAGCCTAGCTACAGTTATCCATAATCTGATAACTTCTTGTCTGGATTACTGCAATGCGTTATATGTGGGGCTGCCTTTGAAAAGGTCCGGAAACTTCAGCTGGTCCAAAATAAGGCAGCAAGACTGTTAACAGGGACTGGCCAATGAGCTCCTATTACGCCAGTACTTTTCCAGCTGCACTGGCTGCCAGTCCATTTCCGGGCCGGATTCACAGTGCTGGTATTAACATTCAAAGCCCTTAACAGCTTGGGGCCAGGTTATCTGAAGGATCGCCTCCTCCCATATGTGCCTGCCCGGACCTTAAGATCATCCTCAGCGGCCCTTCTCCGAGAGCCCCTGCCAAAGGAAGTGAGGCGGGTGGCTACTAGGAGGAGGGCTTTTTCTGCTGTGGCACCCCGGCTGTGGAATGAGCTCCCTAGTGAGGTTCGCCTGGCACCTACATTGTATTATTTCCGGTGCCAGGTGAAGACCTTTTTATTTTCCCAGGCATTTTAGCATTCTAGGCTTTTAGCTTTGCTGTTTTAAATTTGTATTTTAAATTACTGCACTTCTGCTAGGTTTTATTCTGGTTTTAGTCTGGTTGTATCATTATACTGTGGTTTTAATGTTTTATATATTTTATATTGTTTTATCGTGTACTCCTTGGTTTTAATTTTTGTGAACCGCCCAGAGAGTTTTGGCTATTGGGCGGTATAGAAATAAATAAATAAATAAATAAATAAATAAATCTGAGTACAGGGAATAATAAGGCAACACCATATGAGTAGGCTTCAGTTCTAATCATACATTTCCCTTGCATGAAGGCAAATGTGTATTTTTCTTTCTGTAATGTATGATTACTTGTGTAGGGATTTGTGCACATATACATCTTTATTAGGGGTTCTCTCTTTGCCGTGGTGAAGATGCATTTATTGATGAACTTCTTTAGGCAGATCTCTCAGGATGAACTTAACTGATTAACTAATAAGTAATTAAGGGTGCAGCCCTATGCATGTTTAAACAGAAAGGTTTCTACAACTCCCAGAATTCCCCAGCTGGCTGGGGAATTGTGGGAGTTGTGGGACTTTTTTTTCTGCCTAACATGCAAAGGATTGCACCTTAAAGGACAAAAGGTAGCTAGGCAAGCAGCATAGAGACAAATTTGCTCCCTGTGGTAAGATAACCAGCAGTGGGCAAAAGATAACAGCCTGCTTTTTCATATGCATGAAATGAAAGGGGTTAAAACAGAGGATAAATGAAGTTAAGAAGATGAGAAGGAAAGCTAAAACACAAATCCTGGTAGCAGAGCGAGTACTTCAATATATTACACAATAGAAGTCCATTATCTGTCACATTTGTCTTCCATCCTCCTCCACGCAAGACAATGCATGTGTTTGTATAAACTCTTTGGTTGCGTACACATCCTGGAAGAATAACATGTGACATCTGTTGTGGCAAAAAGGCGAAGGCCCAGATCTAGCTAAAGTTACTTGTGACAAAGTCCCATTGACAGCAGTCGAACTCGTTAGTCACAACTCACTCAGTTCCCTTTGGGACTTAGTCATGACTAGCTTAAACTAGATTGGTGCCAGAGTGTAACGTGACACTTTACATGTATTATTATACGCCTTCGTAGGCCACAGCCTACTTCACTTGATATATGATGTGGAGAGAATATGGAATGTGTCAGGGCCGGTGTCAAGGGTAGGCAAGGTCAGGCACCTGCCAAGGCCCCACACGCCAGCAGGGGCCCACTGACAAGAACCACCTTGACTTGCTCCTCCTCTTCACCATTGCGACCCACCTTCCACTCTGGCCCACACAACAGTGGTGGTGAAGGAAGAACAGCAGGCACTGCTGCCTACTTGCTCCCTAGCTCTCTGCCGGACAAGCAAGCAAGTGGTAGCAATGATGGGAAAGAGGATGAGGAGGAATAGCAGATAGTGACAATGGTGGTGAGAAGGTAGACTCACTGAGGGAAAGCACCCATGGGGGGCATGTTGCCTAAGGGCCCTAAAAAACCTAGAACCAGCACTGGAGGGTATAAAACACATGAGTGAATAAGTCAAATTTACAAGGTGAGAACGAAAGATAATGAGAATGCAAAAACCACATCCCAATACCTGGGAATACTAAACATGAATTTATAACCAAATAGGTTGCCCTGCGGCTGCAGAGCTGAAGGGAAGCAGACTCTGGATTCTGCCATTGGTTGGGGGGAGGTTCTATAATCTTTCCTTATGTGTTAAAGACTGCCATTTGGCTTATTAATTATTGTACATATCTTTACAATGTAAGCTGTTTACTTATAACTCTGTCAGCATGCCTTAGAGATCTTTGTTTGTCAGTTACTGACAGGGTTCACACAACATGATAACCCACACTAAGGGTTGAGCGTGGGTAGTTGTTGAACTGTGGGTTGTTGTGTTGTCTGAACCCAGCCATGCTAACAAACCATGGTTTGTTAACCATGAACAACCTATGAAGAGAACCCATAATTTGTTCTTGGGTTGTAAACTGTGGATTGTTCATGATTAAGAAGCCATAGTTGGTTATTGTGGCTGGGTTCAGACAACACAACAACCCACAGTTCAACACCAACCCACACTCAACACATACTCAACCTTGAATGGGTTATTGTGTTGTGTGAACCAAGTTACTTTGTTGGCTAAGATTTTTGTTGTCTCTGTTCCTCTCCTTTCATTAACACCTGGCATTTGCTCATGTCTTTCTAGATCAGAGGTCCCCAGCCTTTTTGGGTCAGTGGGCACGTTTGGAATTTTGAGAGGTTGTTGTGGGTGCTCTTACAAAATGGGTCCCATGGGAGGCTTGCCTATTTATAAAGTGGTAGACATGGGAGGGGGGGTTACCCATTCACAGTGGGCATAGCCAGTCACAAAACACTGATTTCCAAGAAGGCAAACTGATGAGGCCAAAAGAAAAGTAATTTGTCCAAGAACCTAAGTAAAAGGAGGAGATGGGGTCTGAGCTCCAAAACACTCTTTGGAACACAAATGAAGTTGGTGCTAGAGGGCAGCACTTCATTTTTAGCATGCCAACCTGCCAGTTAAACAAATAATAATGAAAAACAAATAAAAATCAGGAGGGGCAGGGAGCCTGGCAAGCACCAAGAGAGTTGTCTGTGGGCATAGTGAAGCCCATGGTCATCACATTGGAGATCCTTGACATAAACTAGTAGGTTTCCCACCTATTATTCGAATGGAATAATTTATTGTCAAATATCACATGAAGCCCATAATGTCCCTGTATAAGTTGCAGCCGAGCTGGCTGGGGCTGATGGGAGTTGTAGTCCAAAATAAATGGAGGGCACCAGATAGGGCAAGGCTGCATCATGGTATCATCTGACTGAAACCAAAGGCAGAGGAGAAGGCTCCTTGCTTCCACTTCCTCAGCCCTGCAAAAGTCTAGGTCCATGTGTACTTATAGGTGTGTGCACATATACACACTTCAATAGGATATGCACACCCTGTCCCTTGGACCAGTCAAATGACCAACTAAACCAGAAATGCCAAGTGAGTTGTCTTTCCTCTCTATAGCTTATTTCCTTAATTAAATTTGAATAGTATGAAACGTTTTATTCCATCCCAGTTCTGTTGATTTCAGCAACAGGCCTTGCTGCCACTTGACAATATATATATATATATATATATATATATTTTTTAGTCCATCTGTAGTTCACTGATTTTTGCTAGGAGTTGTGCCAGTGTATTTTTCAGAAGATTCACAGTCATAACTGGTTGTTATTATTACACTTCCTTTGCCATCGGGTTAACCAGTGATCTGAAGGAAATGAAAAAATAAATCTGTGATCAGCTGTACTCTTACCATTCAAGAGAGCTTTTCACCTTCACTCCCACTTATCTGTCACCTGTGCATGTGATCAAAATGGCATTAATTTTACTGGGTGAATTTCATAGGTGTCAATGACTCCCTGTTGTTTCAGCATAGTAGCACCAGTAGTTTTATATTGATAGTGACTCTGCTGTTGTGTTTACATTACTACCTCTGGTGCCATTCCATGTCCAAAGTGATATTTATTCCATACATGGCACATTTTTTGTTCAGGAATTATCTGCTAAATACTAGCTGTAGTGGTGTAGTGTGATGAATAATGCTACTACATAACCTGTTTAAATCTGGTGAGTATTCTTCCTTTGTTTGGTCTCTTTATATGCATCATTTTGGAACTGGCTGCTTTTCAAAGAAAAGAAGAGTCTGGAGAGCCACATCTAAGCTTTCTTATCTTTATTTGATCTTATTTCCCTATTTTCCATGGACTCTAATTTCCATGGCACTTTGCGTTATTTTATTTATTTGCTGCTTTGTTTTGGTAGTAGTTTAATCCTTATTAAACGTATTACTGAGTAAATTAAACTTAATAAACGTAATAGTGAGTAAATGTCGTTGAACTCAGTGGAATTGGCTTCTGAGTAAATATGCTTAGGACTGCACTATTCCTAGGGAACAAAGTTTCCAAAATTGTTGTTTTCCTTTCAAAAGCAAAATGTAAATTATTCTTTATCCTGCAGGAATCCTTCACATTTATTGCTTACAGAGAATTGGTAATGGAACAGCTTCTCCTCATAGAAAAATCCCCTGACAGAACCAGCCATGCCAGTAGAATATACTAATGATTTATTAGTTTATTTTGGCTTCTGTGCATTCTCATGTGATGCTGGCAATGCACTTCAAAGCTACAGAGTGAAATTTATAGATTGTAAATTATTCTTGAGTCTTTGTTTCCTCAGTTTCTTCTGTTTGGCCAGATAAATGATGTAGTCTGACTTTAGATTCTGGTCTTTTGACTGGTTTACTCCTTCATAGTGAACCTTGTTATTTATTTTGTTTAAATTTCCATCCCAGCATTGGATGCAACACAAAAGTGCTTATTTTACTGTATAAAATTACTATAAAAACATTACCAAATCCTAAGAAGATCCCAACTAAAATTCTCTCTGTTTCTTATTCTCGTTTCCTTAACTACATGTTTCAGTTATAGACGACAGAACAAAATTAGGCCAGAAGTTGTGACAATGAGGCCTGCAGTTTAGATGGACTGAAGATGGAGATTACAGATTGAATGGATGAATCACTGTTGGTATCACTCCTAAGATTCTGGGACAAAGAAGCAGTAGCTCACCCCCATTTCTGAAAACAAAAAGGCCGCCTGTAACTCAGATCTGTCTCTTTCCTTGAGCAAAACACACACGTTCCTGGATAGACAGAGAAAAGAAGTAAAGAGAAACATGACAGTCTTTATATTAGCAAAGATGGAGATTAATTTTAAGTGTGTGCTGTGTGAGAAGGGTTGTCACCCAATTACATAAATAACCAGCTAAGATTTTTTTTCTTAAGTTTGAATCAGTGAATCTCAGGGGTTCACAGAGTCTAGTGAGTTTGATAACCAGCCAGAATGTATGGTCCCCAGTGTGTGACATCACACACAAGGCCACAACTACCTCAGATCAGAGAAGGATGGGCTTCTGTCTGATACTTGGAAAGCAGTTAGGCTCTTTGCTGCTTTACAAGTGGCTCTGAAGATCAGCATAACTATAGAAATGAGCTTCTACAATTCCTATTTGCTGTGTTTGCCATATGAGTTGACGCTGGTGGACTGTTAAAAGTTTTTTGTGAACCATTAAATAAATCAAATCTGCATGAATTTGCATATGAATAAGAACAATAATTGTAAAGAAAGGAACATTCTTTATTTTTTTAGATGATACATGTGCATGCAGCAGTGGGCACAATCTTAGGAGAGGCATCTGAAGTGGAGAGGAGAAGGAATGCCTCTTCTAAGATGGCACCACCCACTTGCAGTTTTTGTAAGTACTTGTATTTTCATTAAATCATTTTAATACATTTTTAAAAATCAACTGCTCAATTAATTGAGAGGCTGAACTAGAAGAACCAAAGGTTTTTAATCACTTCATCGAATTGCTAACTCAGGTGGTAAATGCCAACAGAAATGAAGCCAAAACAAACCTATTGTGAAACCTGGGAGTGGTATTAAGTATTATTAGGGGAATTATGAGGTTTGCCAAAGTACTTTTTAAAAAAATCTAGCAGGCGGGGGGAATCCAGAACAGCCCAATGAAGACTGAGAGACATGAACGTTGATTTATCTGGACTTCCGGTTGGAGCCAATGTCACCCTGGCATCTGCGGAGCCTCCGCGGGATTCTATCTCAAACAGCTTTTAAAAGGTTGAAAAACCTTTTCATCTTCTTCTGGAATGAAAAGAGGAGGAAAGAGCAGCATCTGGAAGAAGTCTTGGAAGAATACCTCTCTGCGAAGCAACAAAGGGGCTGGGCTCCGGGGCTAGCCTGCCAGAGCTTAATCATTGCTCAAAGTTGTTTTGAAACAACTTTGTTTCAAAACAACTTTGGGGAGGTGGTGGGCTCTCCCACACTGGAGGCCTTCAAGACGAGGCTGGACATCCATGTGTCAGGGATGAGCCTTGTAGGCCCCTTCCAACCCCGCTATTCTATATGATTCTGTGAAACTCCTATCTAATTAGAAATCAGGGTTGACGTGCTCCAATGTAGTTTATGGATTAAGAAAAACCAACAATATTTGAGGACCTGCAAGATCTGTTTGAAGAGAAGGATGGCTACATCAAGGAGGACAAAAGGAGCAGGATCTCCACCTACCCCCCCATACCTTCCTTGGCAAATGCTCCGAGAAGCAAAAATACAGAGGAGTTACTTGTTCTGATAAAAACTTTGTCCTTGCAATTTGCTGAACAGGCTAAGAGGCTGAATACAATTCAAAATTCCATCACCACCCTGCAAGGGGCTGTGGACTTAATTAACCCGTCTTGGCAAAAAATGGAGGTAAAGGTTAATGAGCTGTAAGATCAGGTGGCAGCGAACGAGACTGCGTCACAAGTTTTTTACAACAGTTTTTCTGCCAGAATCTCCCAGCTTGAGGCTCTCACGCACAGGGCAAATGTACGTATTATTGGTATTAAAGATCTACCTACTGATGTAAATTTGTCTACTTTTGTAGATAAGCTTCTGCATGAGATATTCCCTGTGTCATCTGATTATTTACTTGATATTGAGCAGGCATTCCATGTGCCAAATGCCAAAGGGACTGGTTATACGATTAGAGTCCAATTTGCAAGAATTGCCACAAAAAAATTATATCCTGCCTCTGGCAAGAGGGGGCAGAACTCTTGTTTGGGGATCAAAACAAGAAAAAGTCATGTTATTTCCGGATTACACCAAAGAAATTGCTGATAAAAGACGGCAATTTACCAAGGCGAAAAACTTGGCAAAACAAATGAACTTAGAATATCATTTAAAATATCCTGCTACACTTTGCATTTTTTCTGAAGGTCAGATGAAGAAGTTTCTAAATCACAAAATGACAGAGGCGTGGCTAATTGTAAAAACACGTGAGACTTCTGTTCCAGCCCCATGAACTGGAATTTATAAACATGTTTTGTCAATTGGCTATGTTTAGTCTGTAAGATCCAGGCTTGGTCAGAGATAATTGCTCATATACATTTGTCTTTTTTCTCTCATTTCCCCCCCTTTCCCCCCTTTTTCTTTTAAATCCTTTCTCTTTAAATGGATATGATATACTGTACTTAAATTTACTGTTTGAGGGTGTATGGAAATGTGCACACTCATTTATATATCTAGTACAAAATGCATTAGTGATTGTTGTAAGGTTGATTTTAAGCTGTAGTATTATACAACAATATAAAATTTAGTAGTGACTTATTATTTATCCTTTCTAATTTCCTTCCTTTTTATTATTATTACTATCATTATTATGAGACTGGTTAGTAATATTTTAGGCTGGTTAAATTGTTAAGATCTACTATTATATGTTAACTGAAGGGCAATATATGGTTATTGGAAATGAATTGTAGGCCTGCTTCCTTGCTTTTAAGGCTGATGATATGATACTGAAATGTAAGGTTGATTATCTATGCTGTACTGAATTGTAATATTGCCAATGTTATAGGTATAACTTTTAAGTAGAATGGTATTTGAAGTTTGTGTGTAATGGAGTTTAAATTTAATCCTTTTAAGTAACTTTTTATATTTTTTCATTTTCTTTCTTGCTTTATTCTTCCTTCTTCTCCTTCTGTTTTCTTTTTTCATTTTTTCCCCTCTTTTTTGTTATTGCTGTGTCCTAAGAATACTGTATTGCTGGGAAACTGTAGATACTGATTAGGTTGTTGGTACTGTTTATTTCATTTATAAAGATAAAAATAGAATAAAAAGTATTTTTTTAAAAATGAATGTTGATTTATCAGTTGGGAAAGAAAAGCAGAAAGCTGTGTGTGTATGTGCACGCAGGGGGCTGAGGGGGTGGAATAGCGTATACTGGAGGAGGGCATGGCTATCTGTCCGGAAGGTGAGGAATTATTTTAAAGTCTTGTTGCAGGTCCCACTTGACAAACTAATCCCCATAATAGTATATATAATCACTAGACTATTCACTCTATCAAGTTATATTTGCTGCAGTTCAGTTTTTTGAGTGGGCCAGATGTAAAATGAATATACACGCTCTTTGCATAAACCCAAGGACTATTCATTCAGGTGTGACCTTTGCCCTCTGTAAATGAGGAAACAGTGGTTAAATGCCTTGTGGGTAGACATGCCTTATCAGCAGGATGAGTAGGTGCACAACTGAAATTGCTTGATGAAAGACATTAGCTCAATTCAAGGTGAGTCATTAGATAGACATTATCAAAGAGGAGCCATGTGAGGATTAGCAGAAGTGGAGAATTAAAAGAAAGGGGTCAGTTTTTTTCTTTAGTCGTGTGTTATGCTGTGCGCTTTGGCCTAATGTTCATGTAGTTTGATTTTCCAATTGAAAAAATAACCATTTTTGTTTGGATCTGTGCCTTCCATTATAAATCAAGTAATACAGTCGCTTTCTGTTACCATATCATGAAAGATGAATTGCACTACACATTTTTGTTTTCACAAAGCTTTTTGAAACTGCCATGAACCTATAATCAATCAGAGTTCTTTGGCTGCTGTTTGTGTTAGCAGTTTAGGTAATTACATACTAGATTATATTTAACAAGGTTATCATTAATGTGGTTTGGGTTTGGGTTGTGCATGCATTCACGAGAAATGCATGCGCACACCATGGAGCTGCTAGCTCTTTAGATTCTGATACATTCTTTTGTGTATGAAGAGGAAAAAATATGGGTTGTTATTCTCAGTTCAGGATGCTTCTAGAGTTGTTTGGAACTGTGAAGATTAGATGCTCCGTTTCACTGCTTTTGATACTTACTAGAGCTTAATTTGGAGTTCTGAACCTTTCTGGGTCAGTTCTGAACCTTTCTTCAGTTCTGGAAGCCCTGTCTTTAGAATATGTGCTCTTAAATGAAGGCAAGAGTGCCTCTGATCATATCCTGAGTGCCATTCTCTCACTACTGAGTAGCCACAACTATTTGCGCACATAGGTTTATTGAGAGAGGTTTTCATGTGAGAGGTTATGACTTTCAGGGAGGCTAGAGCTGATGGTAGCAAATAACACCTTTTGTGTTTGTATAGACGTTCGACATACACAAACCCAAGATTTCTGAGATCACTTTATTGATTTCTATGGTCAGGCTGGGAAATATTCTTTGGTAACTGTTTCTGTAGCTTTTTATCAGTGCAAGACAAGTTCCTTGAGTTTTTAGAAGTCCCAGTTGGTTGTATTTTCTGTCATTTAGGAAGTAAATATTTGATGTTGAGGCACATGGTCAATAGTTCAAATACCTCAAGTCTTTCGTATATTTAATGTTGCCATTTAGCAAATTCTTTATAGTCTTGTTTTTCAACTTGTGTTTTCCATTCCTTTTCCTGGCTTTTTCTTGCTCTTACTGCCTAAAACATAGGGTCTCACCCATATGCTTCTATTTTCTCATATGTAAAAGCTTTTCTTCAATGAATGTTGCCAGGTTACATTAATTACTACTCTCATACTATGGATGAAATGTCTTTAAATTGGGGGTGCAGGATCTTTTTGTTAAGACCTTCCATGCAATTTTTTTAAAAGTGTCCTGATTTTAATCAGACACTATTTTAGAAGAAGTATTTCTCATTCTCTCTCTCTCTCTCGTTCTCTTTCACACGCACACACAAAGTTGGGCAAGAAGATGGGGAGAAGGAGTTAGACACGGGCAGCTTTCTCATGTACAGGTTCTGTTGCTGGCCCTTGTCTCACCTCTTTAAGGAGCTGGCTCCGCAAGAAAAAAAGGATGCTTAGCCAAAGCTGCCACCAAGGCAAGACATGACACAGGGCATTTCCAAACAGATTTCAAGGAGTCATCGGCCTGCTAGTTCTCACTGAGGTGGTAAACCCTTTTCTGGACTTTACTACTTTTGATTGCAGCTCAGGAACTGAATGCTCCTCTATTTAAAAAAAATAAAAAATCATGCAGATAGAAACATAGAACATCTCTACAGCAGCCTAAAGTCCCGCATTTAAAATGGGGTTTTCTGCTTCGATTTTAAATACAGGATCATGATGGACTCCCTTTACACGTGCTTCCTTACCCCCCTTACCCCTCCTTTCCTCCCTTATCTGACTCTTTCATTATACAGCCGCTAGATGGGCTGTGATCTAGCTTCTCTTATTGCGGGTTTTCCTCTTTTCACGAGGGAATTCAAGTGGAACTCAAGCGCTGTAATTTGAAAGCTTATTATCTATGATCTTTTAAAAAATGGAATAAAAGTCATTTTGTGCAGGAGACGCCCTGGAGGTTGATGACGTCATCTAAAGGACCCGCAGACTTCCATGAGTAACCAATCTCAAAAGCTCCATGTGAAGAAGCTCCTTGTATGTTGGGGAGGAGGGTTTTAGCCCAGCCTCTCCTTGATACCTACTTCTCTATGTGCAAAGGACTTTATTTATTTTTGGTATGAAGCAACATTCAATATGTGAGCCCACACCTGAAGTTTAAAGTGGTGTAGCCCAGGCATGTATTTACTACTTCAGTCAGGACTAGGCTGTAGGTGGAGAAACTAAAACTCAGTTTATCTCACAGCACCAGTAGCCTCAGTTAGGGCAAGGTTGAATTAATTAAATAGGAAACACTTGAAACATAAGTAACAATGAAACCACATAATTTAAAGTGTAAAGCTCCTGAAGCTTTCACTACAGCAATTGAAGACCTTGGGCTCAGACCAATTCTCGTGTTGTTCTCCCCACTGCCGCCGCCAGGATGGAGGCACTGAAAAATACTGATGTGTGCCAACAGCTTCATCCACCGTCCATAACACTTGCAAGTTGCCTATCATGGATAGATCCAATCAGGTGGAGAGTCTACATACTAATTGTGCATATTCTCAGTAGCCTTTAAAGAAGATGTGATTTTACAACCTTCCCATATCAATTTTTTCAGCTCCATCTTTCTCATTTCCCTTCATTTACTCACTTTGCCATCATCATCAAACGATATGAAATTCAGAGTTTTCCTCTCTGTGAAAATTATCAGTCTGTAATAACTGGGCAACTACGTTGTCTAACCAGAAAATTGTCTTGAATAATGGTGTAGGCGTTCCAAAATAACAGGCTGGAAATGGCCTCTGTCTGACGACTTCCCCTTCCATGGCCTTAACGTGTAGCACCAACTATTGTGTTGCTTTGGCTCCTGTTTCCACAGCAGCATGGGCCACCTTCCCAATTTGATAGATGTGGGTGAGGTAGTGCTAGTGGGAAAATCCTCTGCACCAGGTGCAGAATACATGTTGTGGCTTTGGATGGGACAAATTATAACAAGGAAGTGGTTTCCAGAGGTCTCTGCATGATATTCATACTGTGTGGCCTGATACTTTATCTGGGATTAGTATCTTTATGATCTAGAAATCAAATGCAAACTTTGGCCTGCTCCATAGGATGTCCATTGGAATGTCTAACACAGCACTTTAAGGGCAGATTTTTAATATGTTTCTTTGATTTGAGGTGAGAGTTTGGAAGATGGAGGGTTCTGCGTCTTAGCATTTCATTTGTAGTTATGCAGTGATGTGTTCATCTATTTTATTTTCTGTTTTATATTTTTACTATGTTTGATTTTATTTTTTTTTTAAAGTCGTAAAGCTATCTTGAATATACTAGTTATAGCGGAAAAGCAGCATAGAGTTAAATGAATAAGTAGCAAGAGGTAATGCTAGATTTTTTAAAAATATCTCTTCCAGCGTTATAATTCTAATATATTAACAGTGCAATCCTATACCTGTCTACTCAGATGTAACTCTCACTGAGCTCAGTGGGACTTACTCCCAGGTAGATATGTATAGGATTGCAGCCTTAACTTTCTAGTATAGCTGCATGTCAAGAGTCCAAAAGAAGGAAGCATAAGTTCTGTCACTGTGCTATAAGATATTACATTCTTTGGCATCAGGATGATACTTGGCAATAAAAAGGTCTCTGCTCTGTTCAGTGTATTAGGGAGTCTGTTGAAAGGACTGGCTGGAGAAGTGGAGCTAAAAATTAATGGAAAATTGTGTGTATGTGTGTATCTTTCAGTAACAAATTGTTATTTGTTATTGTATAACAAATTGTGTGTATGTGTGTATCTTTCAAAAGACAGAAATATATATGGAAAAATTTATCATCTACATTTTAGGTTTTCTTTTGTCAATCTAGTAATCTAATAAAATAAGTCTTAAATCCATTTAGTCTGAAAGCATTGTGGATACTATAATCTCACATTATTAATTGCATTATTATTGTGAAAGCCCTGAAGTTGCCAAGTATAGATTTCTTCTTTAGTGGTGTGCTTCAGGGATGGTAATACCCTGATTCATTTAAATTCACAATTTGCTGCCTGAGGAAAGCAAGCCTTGTGTAGAAGGACGGAGTGTACCAAATCTTGATTTGTATCCCATCTTTTAGGAAGGGAAAGTATATCTATGCATCTAGCAAGCAATTAAAAAGAACCCTATTAATAGTGGGAGAAAGAAAAGAAAGATAACACTGAACTGTATGAACTGAACACTGTATGAATGACTCTACATTTAATATTCCTCTCAGTCCAAGGTTAATTTGCAAAGAGATGGATGGGAGTTGTAGTCAAACACATCTGGAGGGCACCAGGTTGGCGGAGGCTTGTATAGACCTTAGCTTGCTTTGAGGTTCTGCCTCAATCCCATCAGAACCATGGCTAGATGTACAGTAATTGACAAGGGAAGAGCTAATCAGCGCAGAGAGAAATTGTCATAGTAAATGTTAGGACAGTCAACTAGGATAGTTCACAAAACACCCTTGGATTTCTTGGTCATGAAGACAGGGGTTGATGTCAACGCTGAGATAATAACCTCTGATTCATGATATGTGATAAATCATTGCATAGTAAATAGCACTTGAAGCTGTGTTGAGGTTTCTGCAGGATGGATGCCAACATCTGAAAATCATATTACAACATGTGGAAAAGGAAAAGACAGTTCTAATTTGAGACTAGGCTTGCCACTGTTGGGCTCCAGGAATCGATGCCGAAGATGGTCCTGGACATCATAAACAGAAAACCAGTTAATCTGTGTTAACTGCCAGTTTATTTGTTCATATAGTTGTGAGCATGAGCAGGCTAACAAGGGGAGATAGTGTTCACAGTAGACCCAGTGGCAACTTCCACAAACAGGAGGGAGTCCTTGCTCACAGAATATGCCATGGCAGCTGCTGTTTATCTTCGGTATACTTCCTTGGTTTATTATGATTTGATGTATTTGTAATTATAATAATATAATCTTTTGAAAACAGTAAGAACCGGACATGGAACAACCGATTGGTTCCAAATTGGGAAAGGAGTACGACAAAGCTGCATATTGCCGCCCTGCTTATTTAACTTATATGCAGAATACATCATGAGAAACGCCGGGTTGGATGAATCACAGGTCGGAATTAAGATTGCCGGGAGAATTATCAACAACCTCAGATACGCAGACGATACCACCCTAATGGCAGAAAGTGAAGAGGATCTAAAGAGCCTCTTGTTGAGGATGAAAGTGGAGAGTGCAAAAGCTAGTCTGAAACTCAACATTAAAAAAACTAAGATCATGGCATCTGGCCCCATCACTTCCTGGCATATAGAAGGGGAAGAAATGGAAGCAGGGACAGATTTTATTTTCTTGGGCTCCAAGATCACCGCAGGCGGTGACTGTAGCCATGAAATTAAAAGACGCTTGCTCCTTGGGAGGAAAGTTATGGGAAACCTAGACAGCATAGTAAGAAGCAGAGACATCACCTTGCCCACAAAGGTCCGTCTAATCAAAGCTGTGGTTTTCCCAGTAGTAATGTATGGCTATGAGAGCTGGACTATAAGGAAGGCTGAGCGCCGAAGAATCGATGCTTTTGAACTGTGGTGCTGGAGAAGACTCTTACGAGTCCCCTGGACTGCAAGGAGGTCAAATCAGTCAATCCTAAAGGAAATCAACCCTGAGTGCTCATTGGAAGGACAGATACTGAAGCTGATGCTCAAATATTTTGGCCACCTAATGTGAAGAGAAAACTCCCTGGAAAAGACCCCTGATGCTGGGAAAGATTGAAGGCAAAAGGAGAAGGGGACGGCAGAGGATGAGATGGCTAGATAGCATTACCGATGCAATGAATATGGACTTGAGCCCACCCCGGGAGAGAGCGGAGGACAGGAAGGCCTGGCGTGCTATGGTCCATGGGGTCACGAAGAGTCGGACATGACTTAACGACTGAACAACAACAACAACAACAATCTTTTGAAACCCCCCCCCCCCCAATTCTTAGTGTGCCTTACTTGTGGAAGTTACCACTAGTTCTCCTGTGAGCACTATTACCCATGATAGCTTGCTCATGCTAGTAGTCTGTTATATGAATGTGCACACTAGGAGATAATGGGTAGTATCTGCTGCTGCTGCTGCTGCCGCTGCTCCACTGAGTATGGTGCACCAGTGGGACCCACCACTAGCGCAACTGGAAGCTAGCATTTCCTAAAGCAACCCCAGAAATGAGCGGAAATGTTAGTTTCCAGAACAGGATAGGTCAGTGGCAGGGCTGGCCCAAGACATTTTGCTGCCTGAGGCAAAAGACAAGATGTACAAAAGCTGATTGGACTCCCAGTTGAATCTTTCTTTTGAGTCTGGCAATAGGACAGCATCCTCCATCACACCAGAAGGCAGCAAGCCAGCTTAGGGGGCACATGCAAGCTACATGGTCCAGAGTTCTCTCCTCCCACACCTTGCTACTGCCTCTTGGCATCTGCCTCTCTCTGCCTAATGGTAGAGCTTGTCTGGTCAGCGGAGCTCCCTTCTGCTCGTTCCGCTGACCTGTTCCATTCTGGAAATGAGCGTTCACCTCATTTCCGGTTGCTTTAGGAAGCACTAGTTTCCCATTGCGCTAGTAGTGGGTCCGGCTGACATACAGGCAGCATTGGATGCTACCCATTAACATCTAAACCAATTCCGAATCTCCTATTTACATCTCCTATTTACATCTATGATTTGATGTATTCACTGTGCCCTAGTTCATAAGTTCTGCCAAGGGCCACACTGAAATAGTTTGATGGAAGAGTGGCATGACCTTCTCCTCTCCACTACACAAATTACCTTCACTGAAAAGCAGGCCAAATCATGTGAGAACCAAATCATGTGGAGGCCCATTTAACATGATTTCTCCCCCTAAAAAAAAAAAGTGGTGGGAGGAAGAATAATCAAACCTGGCTTTATAAGACCAGCTGTTCCTGTGGAAGGTCCATTTGACACCGGTGGCTATCTGCATGTTTGAAGGAAGGAATTTGCTCCACTTCTCCACTGTGCTATTAAAGTGCTGTTGGGGTGATTTTTCTCTGTGGAACTGTGAACTTTATTTGTCAGAGAGAACGGCCCTGCTGTTTACATACTCGGTTGTCTCTTGATGAACTGCAATGTGGTTGATGTCAGTATTAGAACCCTTGATCTCTTCATCCACCCTTTGCCCTCTGTAGATCTCACTTTGAACTCACTATAACCTCAGGGTTGCCCCTAGGTTGTGTATATAAACCCAAGGCTAAAGCAAGTTCAGGGGTTGTTAATCTCAAAATAGAGCTTGTTTATGAGAGGTGTGCGTGTGTGTGTGCATTCTTTTACAGATTAGCAGCTTCATTTTGGGAACTTCAGATTTAGCCAAGCTTCTGTGCTCTAATTTAGTTATGTCAATGGAATATAATATCCCAAATATTTAATTTCAGTTCAGCACTCGCTTATGCTCTAACATACATATAACTGGATGCGGGAGTTTTTTGAGATTCTCTGCTCCCAATTTAGAAAAACAGAACATCCAGGCAATGACGTAAAGTGTATCATTGCAATGTCAGTATAAAATTTTAGAGAGCAGTAATTGCTTCTTCCTCCCCAGCATTTAATAAACTCGCGTTTCCACTGTCCAGCCATTGAACATATAGTTCAAGTTCCTGCTGTAGTAATGCAAAGAAATGAAATTATAATGGGTAGAATTAGGCCTGAGGAGTGACTACAGGAATGACTTCACTCTTGCTCACCAGATGAGACTCCTCTCTGCCTTAATATTCATTTATATCTGCATAAGTTAACAAAAGAAAGGAGTACTGAGCCCCATATGTAGAACCAAATACTGTCTATATATGTAATCAGACACCACTAAGTTTATATGGTCCTGTTAACACAGTCATCTTTTATGTATTACAATTAGTAATAACTGGGAAGACAGAAAACAGTCTTGTGCAGTCACCTCCATCTTCCCCACTGTCCCTTATAGAGCAATCCTATAAATGCATACTCGGACATAAGCTCTGTTTACATCAGTGGAACTTACTACCAAATAAGTGAGTATAAGACTGCATCTATGGTCTCAAATGAGAGTAAATATGAGAATGGAAAAGGTGACCACTTCTATTTTGAGGAAGGGTGCAGAAATGCATTCCTCTGTAAAGTTCCCACAATTCCCAGTATTTCCTGCTTTGAAGCAAAATATGTTGAGGAAGATGTAGAACTTGGACCTCTCTCCACCCTCCTCTCCCTCAAATCCTTGAGTGAGGATCATTGCGATGTGCTTCCATTTGGATGGGTTCAATGAGAATTTACCAAGTTCACACTTCCCAAACCTGAACACAAACTGGAACGCAGTTTAGATGTCAAAATCCATAGTTTTCTGAAGTCTGCAATGTGGCGTGACCTCTGGCCCTTGGTTCTTCCAGTGTGCAGCAGAGGATTCTGGTGAAAATGAGGCACAGGTAAGTTCCTTGGGGTTAGCATAATCAGGGCCTTATGCAGGGCCTTGGTTGCTTGCGGTCACAGTCCTGCCATTGTCCTCTGGTTCAGAGAATGACTGGGTTCACACAACACGACAACCCATGGGTTGAGTGTGGGTTGTTGTTGAACTGTGGGTTGTTATATTGTGTGAACCCAGCCATGCTAACAAATCATGGTTTGTTAACCAAAAACAACCCACAAGTCACAACCCAACAACAAACCATGCGTTCTCTGGCTTGTTAACCATGGTTCAACAATAACCCACAGTTCAATGATAACCACACTCAACCCATACTCAACCTTGAATATGGGTTGTTGTATTGTGTGAACCTAGCCAATGAGTCCTTTGCAGAACCTCCATCTTCCCAACCTTGGAAGGTTCAGTTGGCTCTAGTTCCCTGCTGAGACACATTCTCCTATTTTCCTAGTAAGAGAGAAGGTGAATCTTGTCTGTTAAGGCAGAAATCTTATTTATATAGTGGTTATATAGTGAAGTATATAAAATAATTGACTGCAGTTTGGAAAAGCTAGAGTAGCTACCAGCATCGATATCTGAGAAATCATGGAGGACGGGGGAAGTGCCAGATGACTGGAGGAGGGCTAACGTTGTCCCTATCTTCAAAAAGGGTAAAAAGGAGGAACCTGGGAACTACAGACCAGTCAGTCTGACATCAATCCCTGGGAAAATTCTGGAGCAGATCATAAAGCAATCCATCTGGAAGCACCTTGACAACAATGCCGTGATTACTCGAAGCCAACATGGATTTGTCAAAAACAAGTCCTGCCAGACAAATCTGATCTCATTTTTTGATCAAGTAACCTCCCTTGTAGACCGTGGGAATGCTGGAGACATCATATACCTCGACTTCAGCAAAACTTTCGACAAAGTGCCCCATGATCTCCTGATGAGCAAACTAGCTCAAAGTGGGCTAGATGAAACAACGATCCGGTGGATCCACAGTTGGCTACAGAATCGGACTCAAAGAGTGCTTCTCAATGGGACCTTCTCAAACTGGGGAGAGATAACAAGTGGGGTACCGCAGGGCTCAGTCCTGGGCCCAGTGCTCTTCAACATTTTTATTAATGACTTGGAGGAGGAGGTGCAGGGAATGCTGATCAAATTTGCAGATGACACAAAATTGGGCGGGATAGCTAATACTTTGGAAGACAGAAACAAAATTCAAAGTGATCGTGATAGACTGGAGCGCTGGGCAGAAAACAACAGAATGACATTTAATAGGGATAAATGCCAAGTTCTGCACCTAGGAAAAAGAAACCAAATGCACAGTTACAAGATGGGGGATACGTGGCTCAACCACACTACAAGCGAGAAGGATCTTGGAATTATTGTCGATCACAAGCTGAATATGAGCCAACAATGTGATGTGGCTGCAAAAAAGGCCAATGCTATTTTGGGCTGCATTCATAGAAGCATAGCTTCCAAATCCCGGGAAGTACTAGTTCCCCTCTACTCAGCACTGGTTAGGCCTCATCTGGAGTCCTGTGTCCAGTTCTGGGCACCACATTTTAAGAAGGATGCAGACAAACTGGAGAGGGTTCAGAGGAGGGCAACAAAGATGATCAGGGGACTGGAAACAAAGCCCTATAAAGAGAGACTGAAAGAACTGGGCATGTTTAGCCTTGAGAAGAGAAGACTGAGGGGAGATATGATAGCGCTCTTCAAGTACTTGAAAGGTTGTCACAGAGAAGAAGGCCAGGATCTCTTCTTGATCATCCCAGAGTGCAGGACACGGAATAATGGCCTCAAGTTACAGGAAGCCAGATTCCGGCTGAACATCAGGAAAAACTTCCTGACTGTAAGAGCAATACGATAATGGAACCAATTACCTGGGGAGGTGGTGGGCTCTCCCACACTGGAGGCGTTCAAGACGAGGCTGGACAGCCATTTTGTCAGGGAGGCTCTGACTTGGATTCCTGCATTGAGCAAGGGAGTGGACTCGATGGCCTTGTAGGCCCCTTCCAACCCTACTATTCTATGATTCTATGATTCTATGATCTGCTTTAAAGTACAAAGACAAATGGATAATTCCTGAAAGTGACCTTTTCCTCTTCTTTTCTACTCAGATCCTTTTGAAAAGTTCAGCTTTCTTTCTGAATTATCTTTCACTGAAAGATGCTTTCATGTTGGCATGAAAGGCCAGTTCCAGGGTCCTTGTAAACAGCTCCACAATACCAAATCATTTTTTAAATATGTGGCAGGAAACATTTTCTTCTGTTTTTCAGGACTGAAAGTCTTGCAGTCATTGTATTATGAGCCAAACGTTTGCCCTTATAATAGGCCGAAGTGGGGTCTTCCAGTGGGCCTTGCGCTTATGTGCGATCAGCTCTCTGAGGCACCTCCACCCAGGGCCTTGGCCGTAGTACAGGCTGTTTACCTTCAACTATGGCAGATTGTCCAGAGCATTGAGCCATTGCATTCCAATAGTAAGGTTAATGTGCTGGACTTGGATATCCGGGGGGGGGGGGGGTTCATTCTTTCAGCTTGGAATCAGAAGAAAAAGGCATAATAGAGACACATCAGGTTTCTTTCATGCACCATTTTGTAAAAGTAACAGTAGTGTAGTATGTGTGAGCCTGCGCAAATATATCTAACTGAGCGTTATCAGTTAATTTAAAGAATTGCAGGTTGCCTACAGCTATGTTGGCTAACTGTGATATAGCAAGATTTAAAAAGAAAAAAAGACAGTTTACAGAAGCTGCCTCGCCTGGTGGTCTTCCTCACCAGGCAATCGGACTACAGATCTTCCTTTTTTAAAAGACAGAATTGAGTGCCTGATTTCAAGATAAAGCCTGCATGTACGCACACTTATATCAGAGGTGACAAATCTCTTTCAGCCCAAGGGCCAAATTCAGTTTCAGAGAAGCTGTGGTGTGTGTGTGTGCGTGCTTCATGCCAGTGGGCGGGGCCGGAAGCAAAAGGGGGTGGGTCCAAAATGCAAAAAAATAGCATATTTTATCTTAAAGCTGTTACTGCCGGTAACTGAGGGCTGTTCTACATGAGGCTTTTAACCTGCTATCTTACTGAGGCTTCTGCTTCCGGATTCTTTATGAGATTAAGCTTGGCTCCTTTACATGTTTTTTCCCCCCTGGGGGGTTTCTTTCTCTGCCTTTCTATATGTCCCATTATGCAAGCACTAGGAGGCGCTATGGTATAAAGGAATTGTGCAAATACACCAGTGTTTCATGTCACCATTCACAGAACTACTGGGCTTTCCTCGTTAGGAAACCCCCCACACACACACTATAATGGTTGCAAAGCACAGGAGAGGTCCTGGAGGAGGCGGATATCATGTAAAGCACTGTGAGTGGGGAATCACAAGCACACAATAAATGCCTCATGTAGAAAGGCTCTAAGCCTTAGGAGAGGCATTTCTACCTTGTAGAATGGGAGTGGGTGGGGTGGCGAGAGCATGCAGAAGCCGGGAAACCACCAATCAGCAGTCAGGTGAAAGGAGGTGGGGAAGGGGGGGGTCATCTGGGGAATTCCAGAGGGCTAGATTTGGCCCCCAAGTAGGTCAGATTGGGCCCACAGGCCTGGGGTTCAACATCCCTGATATTTATGGAAAAAGAGTGAATTAATACTGGAACAATGGAGGACGAACTCAACTGAAATAAAAAGGACAAGGGTAGCTTTTGTTCATGTGAACCACATCCTATCTCACTGTTTTAGGACAAAGTAGCTTGATTTATAATTTCTGTTGAATAGAAGATCCTGTTCGTTGTATACCGGGATTGATTTGGCGTATGTACAACAGGTGATTAAATACAAAACAAACCAGGGAGTAATGATTCTATCCTTTGTCCCTTTCTCACTGAAGCCTTCCTTTATCTCCCTCCTTCGTGTTGCAGCTTGTCCTCAATAATGTAGCCTAATTATAGGCACGTGACTGACTTGAAATCATTTTTTTCTCTGTTGACGTTTCCTGATGCTTACTTAAATAAGCTGCTGGAACAGCTCTTCAGCATTTCTTGGATCATGTTGGCACCATTAGTGTTGTTACTGTGAGAAATTTTTGAAGGGCCCAAACAATGCAGCATATTCATATACTTGGCCTTGTATAACAAGCTGGAATGCTTTAGTGCTTGCAGTTGCTAACAAAACACGAGCGGTAGCTGCTAAATTCCAGTTACATTGAAGTTATAGGTTGATACCCAGATACTTTTTGTAATAAATCCTGTGTGATCAGCCGTTAAAAAAATGTATAGAGAGTTTAATTGGGGGTTTGAAATGTCTGATATATTAGACATGTATCACTATGGCACTATTGTTAGCAACTTCTGTTGGGAGTTACTTGCTTGACCAAGCACTGAGGGGGCTATTGTAATTATGCTTCCAGTGGAACTGGAGGCATGTATAGGTGACCAAAGACTGTGGGTGATCAGACTATTCAGTGGTTCATGTTCCAACACACAAGAGGACATAAAATGTGTATTTTGTTTTATCAATAAAGACAGATAGAATTTATGGTGCATTGGTAGGCGTTATTGAAAAAAATCTGATATTTTTTTTTTAAAGTTACTGGTAATGAGGAAAACACTGCATCTTGTGTACAGCCTTGTGGTCTCACTGACTTCTGCAGAATTGTGTTAGTGAATCATCCCCTCAGTATGATATGACAAATGCACAGATGAAACTATGCTTTTTAGGCGCAATCCTAGTAAGCAGTGCTGCTGTTGTTCAATTGGTCTTTCTTCTTTGCTACAAGATTCCCATTTGTATGTGATGAAAGAGCCCTTGAAATGATGTTTTGTGACACATTTTAATGAACTGCTTGCCCTTTTTGTGTAGTTCATGTAATGCTGTTAATCTGGACATCAAACAAGTGCTCCCCCCTCCCATCATCCACCCCCTTGTGCTTCTGTTTCTCTGGCTTGAGGTTATGGCATGGAATATACTGTTAAGGAGACAGAGGTCAGGTGATCTAAACCCCTTTGTGTGGCTAAAAGGGCAACTGTTTTGCCCGTAAAATTAATTACATTACGTGTACAGGAAAGTTACTTCTGTTTCCTATGCAGTTGAATCCTGAGCTCCTTGTTTAGCTGCTGTGGTGGCACAGCTGGACTACAATGGCTAAAGCAGCATTCTAGCAGATGGGGCAGATTTATCCCAGTTACACTAACACCTCTTGCTGCATTGTTTCTGCTTCTCCATCCATGCCTCAAAACACGTGTGTGGAATGTGATTTGCATGCAAGTCTGGGGTAGGGTCACAGAGATTTGAATGAATGGGCCAAGTCTCCCCTTGTCATCAGTGATGGAAACTACATTTTTGCCCTAGTACCAGTGTACACCCAGCTTTCCCCATTGCTGGCTGGGACTTGTGGGAATTGCAGTACAACACATCTGGAGGGCACCCAGTTGGGGCAGATCTGCAGCAAAAGCATGTGGCTGGGGTGTTAACTTTTCTTCCGTAACTTTTTGACAGACTTAGTTTTGCATGCAAATCACATTCCACAGACTTGGTTTTCATTTGTTTGAAAAATGGGCCTGTATCACGCAACCAACGTTTAACTCTGTTCACATGAGCTTCTTTCTTTGGGGTGAACTCTGGGGGCTTTCCCACACACATTCAGGATACAGTCGAAAGAGATACTCTGTTTACTTATGTGGAACATCTGCAGAGAAATGCTGGCACAGCATTCCACCCACCAGTGTTGAATTCTCCAAACATAGGGCTTTATTGTAAATAAAGTAATCTTTTCCAGTATCTTGAGATGTGTTTTCTCTCTGTGGATCTGTGGTGGATGCTTTCCAGTTTGTCTATACTCATCACAAACATAAGGTACTTCTCAGAACAGAAGGTATAGCACTGAGAATAGAATATATGTGTTATTCCAAATAGATGTTACCAGTTTGGCCAAGGGAATTAGTTATTCATGGGGGCTTTGCTAGATTTCTTTACCTTATTTATAGTACAATCCTATGCACAGCTACTTCGAAGTCCCATTCAGTTCAGTGGGGCTTACTCTCCGGTAAATGTTCATAGGACTGCAGCCTTAGTTTTCTTGTGTCCATAATATCCTGGGTTAAATTTTAGCTGCTTTGTGTATTGACTAGGCATTTTACTATTTTCCTTAAAGTTGTGCACAATCCCGCTTGATTTCACTTCAGATTTTTGCTTCTAGATTACCTACCTCAAAATGGAGGCTTGAACTAGGAACATGGTGTATGTTATTCCTTATATTATTATAGGCCATAGAAACCTGTGTGTTATAACCACAACAGCCCATAAAACGAGATAGTTTGGCATGAATTTCTGTTTAAAAAATACAAATGCATTAAAATGCCAACACTGTTGCTTTAAAAATTATGTTTAGACCGGTGTGATAAAAGGTTAATCCATATGGTGGCAGATTCAGATGACTAGGTCACAGACTAAGCACTGCACTGGTGCACACAGGGTTTTCAAGTATTTTTGCCATGTGCCCAGTGACCATGTGACTATGTCTTCAGTCTCACAATTTTTGTGTGGTTAGTCAATATTATTCCTATTTTTTCTAAAATTAGGGATGAGGTAGTGCTTGTCCAAAATCACCTCACTTACCAGCCATTTAAGTGGAATTTGACTTGAGGGGTCTTGGTTCTAATGATGATTTATTTGGTGGACCATTGTAAGTTTCAAGCAAAAGAGCAGCTGCTTCTATAAAAGATATCATCCATATTGTGTCTTGTGAGTGCATTAGACAGTTATATAATGCAGGCCAATACACCAACATTCTTAAAGGCAAAGTTCATTTACAATGAACATGACGATCCAAGATGCAAGAAAACAGGAATTCATGGTGTGTGAGAAAAATAACACTGTGAATAATAAGATTGTAAATAAAATGGAGCAAGTTGTAAAAACAAATGTTGGGCTAAGTTTTCCAGTTTTTCAGCAGCTGTTCCCCTTCAGTCATACCAGTGGATGAGGCTCACACAGCATGTTTAAAAAAAAAAAAAGTGGTGAAAAGTAGTTCATATAGAATAAGATCAGTTTAAAGCATGGTTGGGGAACATTTTTTGGTCCCAGGCCACATTCCCTTGTGGATAACCTTCTGGGGATTGCATGCCAGCAGTGGGTAGGACCAAATACAAAACTTGGTGAAGTGAGGCCAAGCCACGTCCACAAGCCATTCACATACATCCATACACTCCCCCTATTCTCTCCAACACCCTGCATGTCTCACTATAATATTTTGGGAGCCCCATCTCTATTATCACATTTACCATTGGGCACTAGTCACTGAAGAATTTGTTGAAGCTTAAAAACATAGAACTAAAAACAGGTCTCAAGTTCAGTGGTATCTGCAATGATGTCATCCTTTGGAGGAAGATACATTTGGATATGTTTAGGTGGAAAAACAGTAAGAAATTCTGGATAGGAAGCTCTCCTATATAAAGAGAATAATGTATTATTCTTTGTTGGAAAGGTGTAACAGAAGGGTGTGCATCAAAAGCCAAACTCTTCCAGAAATACATCAAACTAGATTGAGGTGCATGATTAGTTCATGTATAATTATCATAAAATGAGACCACGTCTTTTGATACCTTGTTCAGAGCCTCTGGTATGTCAGATTTATTTTTTAAAGCTGGGTTTAATTTATCCAGATTTCTAAGGCATCACCATATCTTATCCCTGCATTCCCACAGAATAATCCACCAATGTGTGGCTTAACATAACTGGAGTTAGGTACCATCAGTGTTTAGTTTTCATGGTGTCTTTTCTTATCTTTCTGAGCTAGATTTAAAGAGGCTTTTGTTCCATATTGCTTTCCACTATTTTGGTTCGCTATTTCTTTAGGAAGAAATCTTGCATCATGGTGATAGGAGCAGTAGATGGAATTTTAAATGTATATTTAAAACCCTAAACATAGGGCTAGTGCTAGAACAAAATAAAGAGAAATATAACTCTAAAGTACCAGTGGTGTGTGATTTAAATGCTGCATGCTTGATTCAAATTCAGTATATATTCAGTGATCAAAAGGGACCTTTTCTTTTGCCACCCCTCAGTTGTGGAATGACCTGCCCGTTGAAATGCACCTGCTGACCTCTTCGAAGGTCTTTAAGCAGGAATTAAAGACTCTCTTACTCCAGCAGGCCTTCCCTTTTTAGAACTGTTGTTCCTTTTGCTGACTTTTGTATGCTGTTTTTGAGCTGTGTTGTTTTTAAGCTGTGTTGTTTTTATTGTTGGATTTTTTGTTAAATTGTTTTTAACTCAGACTTGTTTTTAGTTAGTGTCTGTGTGCTTTTATGTAAATGGCTTTTAAACTTTGTATATTGTATTTCAATGTTTTAACTTTTGTAAACTGCCCAGAGAGCTTTGGCTATAGGGCAGTATAGAAATGTAATAAATTTAAGTTTAAATTTATGCTAGTTTAAGAGAAGAGTTAAGGCTATCTCACGTTGGCTCAAGCTCCGCAAAGCTAGGAAATTGGAAGCGTAGGCTTATACCTTAACAGATGTGCCCCGTGATCAGTAGTGATGTTGTGCAATGTTACAGATTGTGCTTGCTTACAACTTACCCTCTATGCACCCATACTTTTCCTAGGTCTTTAAAGTTCAAATCAAAAGCACTCAAAGGGAGGATGGAGTGCCTGAGACCAGCAAAGATGCCCCATGTTGTTCTGGTCCTGTATTGCATTATGAAGCATCTAAACCTTACTGTATTGCTAGAGGGATCTTCCTGTGTGTTGACCCATGCCTGTTTGTTGCACAATTTGTGACATTGCACATTTTTATCATTGAATTCCCCTGGTTTTTAAAAAGGAAATTTATTGTGTTCTGAAAAAACAAAACACAAAAAACAAGTGATTAACTGAGTAGATGCGTACAAACAAATAAATATGCTCCTGTATGTTCAGAATAGCTTACTTCTGAGTAAGCCTGCACAGGATTCCAGCATAACCTTTTCCTTTTCCTCCCTCTCTTCATCAAGCGATCTGTCAGTCAGTGAGACTGATTCCCTTAGCCTTCAAAAATATTTCACTCTTATCTGAGTTGACAATTTCCTGCTACGCCTCTGCCACTGTCAAAATGCTGACAGGACCAGTGGAATTTAAAACACTGGAGTACAAGGCAGCATTATAGTTTCAAAGTGAAACTGAACATGCCCAAGATAACTTTGCTAGCAGTTGCTGCCATAGGCTTTCATGGTCAGAAAAACCTTGATAACTTTTGAACCGCTGCTTGGAATTTCACCAAACCAATTAAAGGCACACCTCCTCAACAAGTCTGAAAAAAGTACATCCATAGTTTCCCCCAGAATTTGAAAGTAATCTATGATATGCCAAGCCGCAGCTTGGAGTAAAAAGTACGAATCTGTCCATTTTCAGCACTTTTTAACTTGCAGTATCTGTGGCAATTTGTATGAGATTGGTTTGAAATTTTGCATGATTGTAGACCTCATTGGATAGATCATGAATGCCAAGTTTTAAATTATTAGCTCAACAGGTGTCATTTTTATAAGCACTAGACTTTTGAACCTTTTTGTGTGTGACTCAACTTCAGTAAAGTGGCACTCCCATGCCCCTTTAATGTATAGGATATAAGTATTTCAGATATTAATGGAGTTGGTGTATGTTTTCTTCACAGGTGAATTTGCATTTGCAAAGGATTAAGATGCATGTTGTAGCTGGCAGGCAATGATTCATTGTGGAAAATGAAATAAGATGTACAAGATGTCATAATTTCACCTCAACCCGCTGGGCGTGTGCAGTTGCTTATTTTTATTAGCCACCATTAATTCCTTTGATATTGTCAGTAAGTGGAATGACAGCAATGCCACACTGTGTATTCAGCATACCACAATTTTTAACACCCTGGCAGTTCTAGTACCTTGTCCAAAGAATCTTCTGACTAATGTGAAATAATTTTGAACTGGCATTCTGCTTTGGAGGGCCTAGTGTGAACAGTACGTGTAAAGAACAGTTTGATTTTATTAGAAAAGCAGTTCCTTATTATTAGAATTCCTATTTTATTGCAGTGTAGGTCTGGCACACCTCAAGAGAAAAGGGTTTCTGCAGTTCAGCTATTCCTGTAAAAATGGTTGTTTTCTGTTTTTAAGTTAAGACAAAGTTAACATGGATATAATAAGTATTTTACCTTCAACCAAATACCTTTAGGAACATAGGAATATGCCTTATACTGAGTGAGACCATTGGCTGTCTAGCCCAGTATTGTCGACACTGACTGGCAGCAGCTCTCCAGGGTTTCAGGCAGGATTCTTTCCTCGCTCTACCTGGAGAAGCTGGGGATCGAACCTGGGATCTTCTGCATGCAAAGCATGTGCTCTGTCACACTGAGCTATGGCCTTTGATCGTGTGTCAATGTCTTCACATTGAAAAGTACACACTTTAGCACTTTAACCTAACGAACATGGTAAATTGAAATATGAACAGACATTGTGAAGTCTGTTATCAATGTCATGATAAACCACCCTGAAAATAAGCCATGGTGGGTTGATTGTTTGCTTGCTAACCCACGTTATACCTGAGAGACAATTGGGTACTCTGCAGCTTCCCATGGCTTGTTTCCCCCTTAGTCCCCCCACCCACTCCCTGCACATATCCCATGGCCCTTTGTGGCACAGCCTTTGGTATCCTTGTCCCTGCAGAGGGAAACTTCTCTGGCTTCCTCCCCTGCTGCAATTTCTGCCCCTTTTCAGTGCAATTTTTTTGTATGCAACCTTTAAAAAAATATTTTTTCGTGCTTTGGAAGTACACAAATGGGTTCTTTAAAAAAAAAAATCTGTCATTCTGAAGTGCGCAATTGCCCACATTCATCTGTTTGCTATTTACTTTCTTCAGCAGTACAGATCAATATCCCCCCATGTGTTGAAATCCCTCTTGTCAGTTTCATCCTCTCATTTTACCTCTTAAATGGACACTTATCAGTTCCCCCACCCCCTGTACTTAAGAATGACAGAAAAATAAAACAAAAATTAAAAATGAACCCATTTTCGAAGTAAGTACACCTATACTCCTGCAGTAATTACACCTATACTCCCACTGTAAGTACATCTGCCTGCCCCAATATCTCCATCCCATTCAGTCCTTGCTTTTGGAATTCGGAGTCAAGGAAAGCGGTGAAGTGGGAAGAGGTGGGAATTGACAAGTGCCAATTCAAGTCATGTGAGAGGATGCAATTGGCACGTGGGAGTCTGTTGGCTCCCCAGCCCTTTGATCACAGCCCCTTTTCGGAGCAATTACTTCATTTGCCATCATTTTTTCCAGTGCTTTGGAAGTACGCAAATGTATTCATTTTTGTTTGTTTTTATTTTTTTCCTGGTCCTTCACAAGTGTGCAGATCTGCCTGTCTGCTAAGTACAGTCTGCAGTAGTACATTCACCTTGTAAGTTTGCTTGTGAATCAACTACTCCACTTTGGCGCTTCTCTTGACAGCTTTCGGAGTTCATTGAACACTTTTGATAAGTAAAGATCATGCTGTGAGAATTTCTTTATATAGTGATCCATGTTTAAATGTTTCAGTCTACCTGTCCCTCCCCCTAAACTGCTTCATTGGGCAGGACATGAACCCAGAGGGCGGGTAGGCTAATAGTTTTGATTTTCTGCTCCTGTGAAAAATCTCCCCCCACCCCAACACACACACATAAATGTCTCTTCCTAAATGGGAAGTACAAAAGTGAAAAGCCAGGAAGCCTGTCTAACTATGTAGACTTCAGTGCCTTTGTGACATTAGCGGTCATGGCACCAAACACCTCTTCTCACACCTATTTGCATGATTACACCTCCAACACTAACTGGCAAGCAACTCTTGAGCATCCTATTTTGCTCATCCAAATGGCTGCCTAGAAGCTAGTGGGTGTTATTTGATACAGAGCTGCTCACATGTGCTGTGACATCTGGCCAGTTGTGGACCATTCAGGGAACCTTATGCTGACATTCTGGTAGGCATATAAGAGATCCACCAATGAATGTCATTTATTAGTAGAACTTATTTGTGAATGTAGAAGAATGGTCACTGAGAGCGACTGAGAGCATACAGGGCCAAACAATCAGCACAGCTACTGTCATGAAACACAGCTAAATGATAACAGAACTCTTGGGGAGCAGGGACATATCCCCTTCCCTTGGTTCTGGGCTAAATAGGGGGGAAACCGTGAACTCTGCTCATTTTGCAAAATGGTCCTAGACCATCATTCCATATATATTCCCACAGTCCAGTAGCTATCTCACTTACATTTCTGTTAAAATAACATCTAATGTCTAATGCTGGGTTTCTCTCAAAATATACTTTTATACTGTGCAAATCAGGAAAATAACTGGAATAAATATTAGCACCTGATCTTAAAGAATTTATGCCAGAAAATCTGCCTGCTGGCATAACAGCATTTGCAGCTTATGGTGCAGCGGAAACTGAGATATCTCAGCTGAAATGCACATTTGTTGGTGCAGCAGTTCTTGGGACAATTAAATTATATTTGTTATTTGATGCAGCTCAAGCTTAGAAGAGTAAATGTGGTAAGAATTATGGAAAGCTGCAAGGGTGGAGACAGGGATTAGATGTTTTGTATTTAAATTATATCATGTATCTTAAACTTAAAATAAATGTTTGTCAGTAGATGTAAAATTTACAATAGCTATTTAAAAAGAGCAAATCAAATAACATGTAAATCAGTAGAGCTCATGGTCATGATCCTCTTGGGATGTTGTTAAAACAAATATTGCATAGGTAACAGGGTCTCTACTGAACATAATTAAATTAGCTTTGGCAACATCCTGATTCCCTAACATTGTTGTTGTTCAGTCGTGTCCGACTCTTCGTGACCCCATGGACCATAGCACGCCAGGCCTTCCTGTCCTGTGCTCTCTCCCGGAGCATGCTCAAGTCCATATTCATTGCATTGGTGATGCTATCTAGTCATCTCATCCTCTGCCGTCCCCTTCTCCTTTTGCCTTCAATCTTTCCCAGCAGCAGGGTCTTTTCCAGGGAGTTTTCTCTTCGCATTAGGTGGTCAAAATATTTGAGCTTCAGCTTCAGTATCTGTCCTTCCAATGAGCACTCAGGGTTGATTTCCTTTAGGATGGACTGATTTGACCTCCTTGCAGTCCAGGGGACTCGTAAGAGTCTTCTCCAGCACCATAGTTCGAAAGCATCAATTCTTTGGCACTCAGCCTTCCTTATAGTCCAGCTCTCACAGCCATACATTGCTACTGGGAAAACCATAGCTTTGATTATATGAACCTTTGTCGGCAAGGTGATGTCTCTGCTTCTTACTATGCTGACTAGGTTTGCCATAGCTTTCCTCCCAAGGAGCAAGCGTCTTTTAATTTCATGGCTACAGCCACCGTCTGCGGTGATCTTGGAGCCCAAGAAAGTAAAATCTGTCCCTGCTTCCATTTCTTCCCCTTCTATATGCCAGCAAGTGATGCCATGATTTTAGTTTTTTTAATGTTGAGTTTCAAACCAGCTTTTGCACTCTCCACTTTCACCCTCAACAAGAGGCTCTTTAGAACATCTTTGCTTTCTGCCATTAGGGTGGTATCGTCTGCGTATCTGAGGTTGTTGATAATTCTCCCAGCAATCTTAATTCCGACCTGTGATTCATCCAACCCGGCGTTTCTCATGATGTACTCTGCATATAAGTTAAATAAGCAGGGTGACAATATGCGGCTTTGTCGTATTCCTTTCCCAATTTGGAACCAATCGGTTGTTCCATGTCCGGTTCTTACTGTTTTCAAAAGATTATATTATTATAATTACAAATACATCAAATCATAGATAAACCAAGGAAGTATACCGAAGATAAACAGCAGCTGCCATGGCATATACTGTGAGCAAGGACTCCCTCCTGTTTGTGGAAGTTGCCACTGGGTCTACTGTGAACACTATCTCCCCTTGTTAGCCTGCTCATGCTCACAACTATATGAACAAATAAACTGGCAGTTAACACAGATTAACTGGCTTTCTGTTTATGATGTCCAGGACCATCTTCGGCATCAGATTCCTGGAGCCCAACAGTGGCAAGCCTAGTCTCAAATTAGAACTGTCTTTTCCTTTTCCACATGTTGTAATATGATTTTCAGATGTTGGCATCCATCCTGCAGAAACCTCAACACAGCTTCAAGTGCTTTTTACTATGCAATGATTTATCACATATCATGAAGCAGGGCAACAATATGCAGCCTTGCCATACTCCTTTCCCAATTTTGAACCAATCGGTTGTTCCATGTCTGGTTCTTACTGTTGCTTCTTGACCCTCGTAAAGGTTTCTCAGGAGACAGGTAAGGTGGTCTGGTACTCCCATCTCTTTAAGAATTTGCCAGAGTTTGTTGTGATCCACACAATCAAAGGCTTTAGCGTAGTCAATGAAGCAAAAATAGATGTTTTTCTGGAATTCTCTTGCTTTCTCCATGATCCAGTGAATGTTGGCGATTTGATCTCTAGTTCCTCTGCCTCTTCGAAACCCAGCTTGTACTTCCGGTAGTTCTCGGTTCACATACTGCTGAAGCCTAGCTTGTAGGATTTTGAGCATCACCTTGCTGGGATGTGAAATGAGTGCAATTGTACGGTAGTTTGAACACTCTTTGGCATTGCCCATCTTTGGAACTGGAATGTAAACTGACCTTTTCCAGTCTTGTGGCCACTGTTGAGTGTTCCAAATTTGTTGTCATATTGAGTGCAGCACTTTAACAGCATCATCTTTTAGGATTTTAAATAGCTCAGCTGGAATACTGTCATCTCCGCTAGCTTTGTTGTTAGTAATGCTTCCTAAGGCCCACTTGACTTCACTCTCGAGGATGTCCGGCTCAAGTTCAGGACCGCACTATCATGGCTATCAGGGACATAAAGATCTTTCCTGTAGAGTTCTTCTGTGTATTCTTTCCACCTCTTCTTAATCTCATCTGCTTCTGTTAGGTCCCTGCCTTCTTTGTCCTTTATCATGCTCGTCTTTGCACAAAACGTTCCCTTGAGATCTCTGATTTTCTTGAAGAGATCTCTAGTCTTTCCCATTCTATTGTTTTCTTTGATTTCTTTGCATTGTTCATTTAAGAAGGCCTTGTTGTCTCTCCTTGCTATTCTCTGGAACTCTGCATTCAGTTGGGTATATCTTCCCCTTTCTCCCTTGCTTTTCGCTTCCCTTCTTTCCTCAGCTACTTGTAAAGCCTCATCAGACAGCCGCTTTGCTTTCTTGCATTTCTTTTTCTTGGGGATGGATTGAGTTGCTGCCTCCTGAACAATGTTACAGACCTCCGTCCATAGTTCCTCAGGCACTCTGTCTATCAGGTCTAATCGCTTAAATCTATTCCTCACCTCCACTGTATATTCATAAGGGATATGATTGAGGTCATACCTGAATGGTTTCGTGGTTTTCCCGACGTTCTTCAATTTAAGCCGAAATTTTGCAAGAAGCAGCTCATGATCTGAGCCACTGTCAGCTCCAGGTCTTGTTTTTACTGACTGTATAGAGCTTCTCCATCTTTGGCTGCAAAGGACATAATCAATCTGATTTCGATATTGACCATCTGGTGATATCCATGTGTAGAGTCACCTCTTGTGCTGTTGGAAAAGAGTGTTTGCTATGATCAGCGTGTTCTCTTGGCAAAACTCGATTAGCCTTTGTCCTGCTTCATTTTGTACACCAAGGCCATGCTTGCCTGTTATCCCAGTGATTTCTTGACTTCCTACTTTAGCGTTCCAATCCCCTATGATGAAGAGGACATCTTTTTTTGGTGTTAGTACTAGAAGGTGTTGTAGGTCTTCATAGAACCGATCAACCTCAACTTCTTTGGCCTCAGTGGTTGGGGCATAGACTTGAATTACTGTGATGTTGAATGGTTTGCCTTGGATTTGTACTGAGATCATTCTGTCATTTTTGAGATTGTACCCCAGTACTGCTTTTCCCACCCTTTTATTGACTATGAGTGCTACTCCATTTCTTCTAAGGGATTCTTGCCCACAGTAGTAGATATGATGGTCACCTGAATTAAATTCGCCCATGCCTGTCCATTTTAGTTCGCTGGTTCCCAAGATGTCAATGTTTAATCTTGCCATCTCATGTTTGACCACCTCCAGCTTACCTTGGTTCATTGATCTTACATTACAGGTTCCTAAACAATATTGTTCTTTACAGCATTGGACTTTCTTTTCACCACCAGACACATCCACAGCTGGGTGTCCTTTCGGCTTTGGCTCAGCCGCTTCACTCTTTCTGGCGCTACTTGGAAATTCCCTTTGCTCTTCCCCAGTAGTATATTGAACACCTTCCGACCTGAGGGACTCATATTCCAGCGTCGTATCTTTTAGCCTTGTGATACTTTCCATGGGGTTTTCTTGGCAAGAATACTGGAGTGGGTTGCCATTTCCTTCTCCAGTGGACCACATTTTGTCAGAACTCTTTGCCATGACCTGTCCGTCTTGGGTGGCTCTGCACGGCATAGCTTATGGCTTCACTGAGTTACGAAGCCCCTTCGCCACCACAAGGCAGTGATCCATGAAGGGGTCCCTAACATGACCAAGGAGCAATTTATCTTGCCCTTTATATATTTCAGTTACACAGGAGAGTCCCCGCGGGAGAATGCTTCCAGTGGTTATAACATGCACTCTTTCTTTGCTTCATCATTCGAGCAAGACTTTAGAGCTGTCACTCCTGAAGTACAGCATTAAAGTTACTACTTACATTAAAACATTTTTTTTGAACTGGAATATGGAAATGCATTCCCTTCATAAGATAGAATGTTTATCTTTATTTACATATTTCTCCATTATTTCAGAAAGAATACAATCAAAACTATATTAAAAATACAAACATCAGGCTAATTATAAAATGAAATTAAACATTATTTAAACAATTTTAAAAGCAAAAACGGTTAAAATAAAATTTCACTAAAATACATATTTTTTACTGCAAACATGCTTACTGTGTATGTAACATTTGTCTTATAATTTTCAGTAACTCTGCAATTTTCTTCTTAACTCACACATTTCTGAGCTTGGGGTGAACAGGTGTGGCTAAATATAATTACAGTCCTGAGAACTGGGAGACACTTCCTAGTTTAATCAAAACATAGCTTTCTGTTACATGAAAATAGGCAAACTGGTTGAAGTACGCCATGCAAACTAGGGTCTAACCATGTAACACTATTCTTTTTAGTTGAACTTTCAAATGCAGGGAAGAAGAGGGACTATGCAAGCACAGAGTTCATTCCTGATTTATCAGAGAATAGGACACCTGAATGCTCCCAACAGCTTCTTCAAGAGCATTTTCTGAGACAATACAGCATTTATTGTCTGTGCTTTTATTGTTTTACTCTATTATTTTATTGTATGGACTTAAAGTCTGTTTCCGCTTTTTCTCCCAGACAAGCTGATTTCAGTTCTTTTTTTGTTTTTATTATACAATCCATTGCATACCCTTCTCCTTTTTTTGATATTCTATTGTAGAGTCATTGTATAATATTGGTTTTATCTATAGTTGATTTTACCTTGCTGTAAACCACTTTCTTTTGTTATTACAGTTTATATGAAAAATATGAATTAAAATGTATGTTTAAAAAACATTGAGGAATTAAGAGCAGCAGGCTAAGTTCCCAGTCAAAATTACACTTTCATTCATATTCTTGCACCCTCAATGTGACCGTTCCCCTTTCCTCTCTTCCTGTCTATTCTGTGATATGGCCGTCCCTCCATTTTCTCTCCTCTCTCCTTTTGCCATAGTTCTTGCATCAGAATGGTAAGCCAGGGAAATATAGGGAGCAGAGAGAGAATAAGGTGAGCCTCTGATGACAACTGATGACTATTGAACCATGTGGCAGATTGCTGCTAGTTGCTGTATGATACAAGATTCCAGAGATGTAAAGGAGAACATTTATTTGTTGTATAGGAAACCCCTTAGTAGCAGCATGAAATGTTTGAACACATGAGAACTGGAAGGAATAGAGGACTTGAAAGAAAATAGCAATGTACTATGTTCATTCATGCTTTAATCAGAAATTTGGATTCTGTATCACTATACCACTGGGTGATTGCATTCAAATACTATTAGAAATGGAATGTGGTAGTCATCTTAGAACTAAACTGATGCTGTGACTGGAAGGCCTGCCAAATTGCAACCTGGACAGCAAGCATTTACTTTTTAAGATGGATCAAACTGAGGTGCAGAGATCAATCTGGTGTGTGGTAGCCACAGCTGCTGTCACCTGTTCCATTTCTGCTCCTCTCTCCTCCTCTGCATAAAATAGTTGCCCAAGATCATTTAAAGAGCTATAGATACTGATTTTGTTACCTAACTGGTATGGTAGAAAGCAATGTGGGACATTCAAGCAGACAAACCTTATTCTGAATTGTATCCAATGGTGTCAGCCCACTGGTGGGTGAAGCTGCTGCGCAGGGAAACCTTCACCCAATATTTGGGGATCCCCCCTGCCCAACCTGTATCACAGCTCATCCCATTCCAGAGGGCTCCCCAAACCTCTGTGTAGCATTTTCAGGAGAATATGGAGACTGCTGTCTGAAGGAGGGAAGTCTACTTCCACAAACTCCCTTCTGCTGGTACAACATTGGCTGGAACCCACTGTTTTGTTCTGTTTAAATTAAGCAGCCAAGTTAAGTTCAATTTCAAAAAAATTACTGAATTCTTTTTTGTTTGGGACAAGGATGTTTGTATAAGGTTTTAGTATTTTATTGTTCTGTGCTTTTTTTTTCCCTCCACAGACGTCGGTTGATTTCCCAGAGGTCTTCATTGGAGACTTTGGAAGACATTGAGGAAAATGCACCTTTACGGAGGTAACAATACTTAGGCTTTCTTCACATGGAGCTTTTATCCTGTGATTGAGATTGCTCCTTCATGGAAGTTTGCAGGCTCTTTACATGACGCTGTGAACCGCCAAAGCGTTTCCTGCACTAAATGCCCTTTGTTCCATTTTTAAATAGATCGCAGATAATGAGCTATCAAATTACCCAGTTCTATTCCTCTTGAGTTCCCTCTGTGAAAAGAGGAAAAGCGGAAAAAAGAAGAGTGAGATCGATGAAACATAATGGAGGACTCAGATACAGGGAGAAGGTGGGGGAAAAGGAAGGAAGCGGGTGAAAAAGGGAGTCATTGTGATCCTGCATTTAAAACAGAAGCAGAAAGCCCCATTTTAAATGCAGGATTTTAGGCTGGTATAGAGATGCCCTTAGCAATATGAATGATTCTGCCTTTGGCAGACCTGTGCAACAGGAATTCAATGACAGTTGGCATTCACTGAAGTCAGCAGTCACATTTTCATTAACATACAGCAGGATCAGGTCCTCTAGAACAGGGTAGGCAATGTGATGCCACTGGGCACCAGTGTTCCAGCCAAGAGATCCTACCCCTCCCAACGTTAAAGATGTTGACACATTTTCTTCCTGGTAGCTGGGATCACTTCAAAGCAAAGTGAGAGCCTCCAGCTGCTGCCATCTTTATTTCTCATGAATTCCTGTGGGCTATATGATGCCCAGAATCCCTGTGGGCTACATTTCCTAAGAATGCTCAGAGACATTCTTAGGAAATGAAGATAAGAGATGGAGGGAGAGAGTCTCTGGGAGATCCAGAACTGTCACTTGAGGCACAGGTGAACTCAGTGGCATGGAGCACTTTTTATCAGCTTAGGCTGGTATACCAACCACGCCCTTATCTGGACAGAGATAGCCTAGCTACAGTTATCCATGCTCTGATAACTTCTTGTCTGGATTACTGCAATGCGTTATACGTGGGGCTGCCTTTGAAAACGGTCCGGAAACTTCAGCTGGTCCAAAATAGGGCAACAAGATTGTTAACAGGGACTGGCCTGCGAGCTCATATTACGCCAGTACTTTTCCAGCTGCACTGGCTGCCAGTCCATTTCCGGGCCCGATTCAAAGTGCTGGTGTTAACATTCAAAGCCCTTAACGGCTTGGGGCC
The DNA here is from genome assembly GCF_057233095.1 of Heloderma suspectum. Taxonomy (NCBI): domain Eukaryota; kingdom Metazoa; phylum Chordata; class Lepidosauria; order Squamata; family Helodermatidae; genus Heloderma; species Heloderma suspectum. The sequence continues at coordinate 79,003,004 of NC_139461.1, read as the reverse complement.
AGGTTACCTGAAGGATCGCCTCCTCCCATATGTGCCTGCCCGGACCTTAAGGTCATCATCAGAGGCCCTTCTCCGTGAGCCCCAGCCAAAGGAAGTGAGGCGGGTGGCTACTAGGAGGAGGGCTTTTTCTGTTGTGGCACCCCGGCTCTGGAATGAGCTCCCTAGTGAGGTTCACCTGGCGCCTACATTGTACTCCTTTCGGCGCCAGGTGAAGATCTTTTTATTTCCCCAGGCATTTTAGCTTTCTAAATTTTTATCTTTGCTGTTTTAAATCTGTATTTTAAACTCCTGTACTGCTGCTAGGTTTTATTGTGGTTGTATTGTTATATTGTGGTTTTAATGTTCTATATATTTTAAATTGTTTTATTGTGTGTTGTTTGGTTTTAGTTTTTGTGAACCGCCTAGAGAGCTTCGGCTATTGGGTGGTATAGAAATAAATAAATAAATAAATAAATAAGTATGCATCTATGCATGGTGAGAAAAGGAGTTGGGGGAATGAGGAGGAGGGAAGCTATACCTCCTGTGTGATTAGCTGTGCCTCCAATGGCAGCCATTTTATGGTGATGCTCATGATAGTTACCTAAATTGCCAAATGTGCCGACAGGCCCAGAAAGTTTGCCTACCCCTGCTCTATAACTTTGATACCTTTGAGAACTCAGTCTCGTCTAGCATGCATATTTTCTTTTATACTACCAAGTGGGTCAGGCAGCACTCAAAGCCTAAAGTATAGTGGGACTGCGGTATATGCAGCAGTTGATGCGAGGTGTACAGCAGTTGTCCCCAACCCTTTTGGATCAGTGGGCACATGTGGAATTTTGAGAGTGTATTGTGGGCAGTCTCTCAAAATGGCTGCCATGGAGGTCATGGTTGGTCACAAAACCCTCAGTTCCCAGAAGGCAAACTGGTGAGACTGAAAGAAAACTATCCTGCCCAAGAACCTAAGTACAAAGCAGAGATGGTGTCTGAGTTCCAAAACACAAAACCACTGTTTTGAACCCAAATAAAATGGTACTGAAGGGGAGGCCTTCACTTTGCAGCATGCCAGCTGCCCAGTTTTAAAAAATATGATTTAAAAATCTTAAAATAAAAATCAGGAGGGGCAGATAGCCTGGTGGGTACCAAGAGAGGTGTCCATAGCACATTGGTGCCCGCAGGAATCACCTTGGAGTTTCCTGGTGTATAGGATTTGTGGAGATCTGGGCCTTGAACTGAGGCAGGGCATGGGGGGGCGGGCAGCAAGATGGATTTAGAAAGTTATGCTTAGGACCATAGGGTGGAAATGAAAAGCTGAAGGCAGGCAGTGTCAGTGTATGCTCTGTTGCAGAGTAGAAGTCATGGATGTAGCATGACCAGCTGGGACGCTATATATTTTTTTATTTTTATTTATATATATATATATATATATATATATATATATATATATATATATATTTATATTTATATATACACACACACACACACATTTTGTATCCCACCCTTCAACCACAAAGGATTCTCAGAGTGGCTAACAATTAAAAACTGCCAATTAAGACAAACAATCACTAATATTAAAACACGAAAACAGCTGAACATAAACTAGAGAGCGAGAGAGACGTGTTAAAACCTCATAAAACCAAAAACAGTAAAATCACATAGCATCTAAAAGACCAAAGTAAAGTCTTCACCTAGCAGCAAAAAGATAATAAAGTCAGGCCAGCCAAGCCTGTCTGGGGAGGACATTCCAGAGATGGCGGTGCCACCTGGGTCACCACCTGCTCACCTCAGAGGACAGTGACACCTGAAGAAGGGTGGCTGAAGATCTAAGGGTCTGGGCAAATTCAAGTGGTACTTGCAGCACGTTAAGACAGTTAAGCTTAAGAAAAGTTGTTATAAAGTTCCTGTGCTTCGCAGGACACAGCCTTATAAAATAAGTTTCTAAGCTGCAATATTTGGAGATGATAACAATGATTTAATCTTCCTGTAACTTCAAATGAGTACAAAAGGGGTGCACAGAAAAATCATGGCCACAGTTGCATAGGAGCCTTTCATTGCTACTTCCCCTTCACAGACTCTGAGTGACTCAAGACAGAAGAAATTATTTTTTCCCTGAACTATCACCTGTTTACAAAAACAACCTGTACAGGGGTTTTCAGGTGAACTGCTACAGCTTCTCTCTACTACACCGTCCTTTAATTTGAAGCAGGGTTTATTATAATTCATGTCCAAACTAGCTGTTATTACCATGGCTCAGACCAAGAACATGTGAAGTAGTAGATCATCTCTGAGCATTAGTAAAGTGCCTTTTTGCTCACCAAAGAATCATGAGTAGTCTTGCATAGCTGTCAAATAAATTCCATACAAAAGCAGCTTCCAGGCTGTTTCCTTTTAAGGTAGCTACAGATTCTGCAGCAAGTGCCAAGGGCTAATAAGAGTTTGCTTCATCCATTTCACTGTGACAGCTTCAAGGCAAGAAAAAAGTAAATAGAAGGAGGTAAGAGCTCCTTCCAGAGCCAAAGACCACTGTAGGATTTTGCACATGTCCCATGTAACTTGTAGATGTTGCAGGGGTGGGGATCAGTATTGTGCCTGTGTTGCCCTATCCCTACCCATTATGTGCTTTAGTCATCATCTGCGAAAGACCTAATGCATGAACGAAGCGTACACATAGTTTCTAAACACACAATTGGGGATCCTGCTACATAGGCTTCTTGATGGGTTAAGCTGGGTGCGTATGGGGAAGTGGGACCAGCCAACGCAATCCCATTCTACATATGTTCAACATAGCATGTGAACAGCCCTACTCACAAAATACAGACAATCTACTGATTCTGGGTCATTATCTGGAAGTACAAAGGGTCTTGGTGCAAAAAGGATACAAACTGCAGCACTCTTTACAAATATTGGCTCATTAACTGACAAGACAAAGTTCAAAGCCACACTGAACTATTTAGGACTGACTGTACTTGAGCTACCTAAGTTGATACAAATGGCTCTTGAGCGGTAGCTTGGACCCACCTTCTGTAAATACAGTCTACATGACCAGCACATAATTTTGAACTATATTTTTCAAGATCTGTAGCATCTGAAGCATAATGCCAAAAAATATTCATAATGTGATTTAAGACGCAAATTCATCTGTAAATCCCTCTAGTCAGCCCTCCAATGCAGTTTACGCTGCATCGTACCCTGTTAGAATACAAAATCTGCATAAATGGGTAATAATCTGTTTACCAGTTCAGGATAGAGCTGCTGTTTCATCAAAGCATTTGTGTTAACTAGCAACAGAGGATTAACTCTAGCTAGGACTTTTATTTGAACCCAGTGCACACTTATGACATGAGCCAGAGTGGTGTAGTGGCAAGAGTGTCAGACTGGGAGCTGGGAGATCCGGGTTCTAGTCCCCACTTGGCCATGGAAGCTCACTGGGTGACTTTGGGCCAGTCACACACTCTCAGCCCAACCTACCTCACAGGGTTGTTGTTGTGAGGATAAAATGGAGAGGAGGAGGATAATATAAGTCACCTTGGGTTCCTTGCAAGAGGAATAAAGGCGGGATATAAATGCAATAATAAATAATAAATAAATAAATGAGTCAGTTTTGCATACAGGCTCTCAGTTTATAACCTTTTCTTCTTTTCAAACATGTTATTCATTTATTATTAAGAAGAAATTAAGAAATTAACAATATGCCAGTCACAGCTTTATACAACGTAGAAAGGGTCACAAGTTACAAATCTATAAAACTGTGCAGACTCTGAACTTGCAATAAAGAGGGAGCATTATTATCATTGATATTTGTCCTATGTTTCCTTATATCAAAATGCAATTAACGGACAACATCAGCCTAGTCTCTGTCCGCTTCCCTTCTCTGCTGTGTTTGCTGCTTGTTAACTTGGCCTTACTAGTATGTGACATACTTTGGATGTTCATGCATCTAAAGAGGGAAAAGTTAATTTCTTCCCGTTGTAATTTTTTCAGCATTCAGTACACTTAAAGCTAACTTAAATGTAGCTTTTTCAAATTACTTGTTTTAAATCATTCCAAAAGATCCTTACTGTTTCCATATGCACACTATAACCAATACTTTTCCCCTGCCTGAAGACCCTTAAACTAAAGAGCCTTTTTTGAAAGACTGCCAGCAGCTAATGGTGGAAATTCTCTTGAAGCCCATAATAGAGTAATGTTATATATGTATATAAGATAATCTCAACATATTAAAGGGGACGGTTGTTTTACCTAGCATTATGAAAGGTAATCCACCTTGAGCATTCTGCCTGTAATTCAGCCCTTAGGTGAAGCAGACATGTTATTAAGGTCAAGGAAGATGGCCACTTATGAATTGCCAGAAAAAAAAGTGGGCATCAATTTGTGTAACATTTGCATATGCTAATTTATATGTACAGGTGCAAATGTAGAGGCAGTATGCGTATGTACACCAGTTGCTGGGGAACATGGGCAGGAGGGTGCTGTTGCACTTGGGTCCTGCTTGCGGGTTCCCAGTCGACAGCTGGTTGGCCACTGTGTGAACAGAATGCTAGACTAGATAGACCCTTGGTCTGGTCCAGCACGGCTGTTCTTATGTTCTTAGAAATAATTATTATAATTTAAATAGACGTTCAGTACATTTCACTGCAGTGTGGAAGGCTGTCACCTGTGTGTGCGCCTGCCTGTTTAGCCTGCTTCTTAGGTGCTAACTGTTGCTGGGCAACAGTTCTTAGGGTTCTTTATCTTTAAACCAGAATTGAACAGAGTAGCCTTTTAAATAGAGGACGCCTTCCAATAGAGGACTGTAAAAGAGGACACATGGCCACCTTAAGGTTAAGGCTCAGTAATTTCCAGAGCTGAAGGGTGTTAAGATGGACTGGAGGTGGTACTCTGCCAGTAGGGTCATCCATCCATCCATCCATCCATCCATCCCAGAGCCCCTGGTATGCCCACAGAAAGCTCCATCGGCATAAGAGTACTGTTGATGGTAGGGCCCAGAATGGTATGTTCAAGAGGTGGTCTTGCATCTGCTGTATCCAAAGACCCCTTGCAACCCTGATATGCCCCCCCCATGGGGATCCTTAACTATGCCAGCCTGAATCTGGTACCAACGGGAGCAGAAATTTTAAAAGAAGAACTGCTGATTGAAAAACCGCCCTGGCCTCAGCAAAACAGCAGGACTTTAGAAGTGGTGGATCTTTCTTCATGTACCTCCCTGCCCCCTTTGGATTGATCTGCCTGCTTATTTACTACTGCAATTCACCAATTCGCAGCTTGTTAAATTGAACAGAAATTGCTTTGTCTTTTCCCATCTCCTAAGGGGACACTGGGGAAATGAATGATAAAATTTACAGCAACCTTTCTATTAACAAGACTGTGTTGTTTTTATAAAGTATGTAACGGAGCCTTCACAGATCATGATGAACAGCCTTCATAAATTATTTAAATGCAGCTATAATTGCCAAAAGAAATAAATAATGTTTAATATTTCAGATTGTTTACTGGAAGCTAAATTTCCAGTGGAGTTCTGTTCACAGTAGGGTTTCTTTTAATTGGAACCTAGTGTGGCTGCTGATAGAAATAGGAAGGTGTTAAAAAGGGATAGTGCTGGAAGGAAAGAAATAGACATGTCAACAAGAATAAGGTCTCCATGAAGGAGATGCAGGTCTTGTGTAGTTCTGTTCAGTTTTGTGGTCAACTGCTTTGGCTTAATATGTAACTCCCAGCTGTCCTGACCATTGGCTATGTGGACAGGGGCTTATGGGAGCTGAAGTCCAACACATCTGGAGATCTACCTTCTGCTTATCTCTGCAGTAGAGGACCACTCTCCACTTCAGTGCCAAATTATATGTTATATGCTTCCTCTAATACTTTTCTTTTTTTTCCTTTTTAACCAAAAACAATCTCAGCAGAGGAATAGTTGAATTTGTGGAATGGAGATGCTTAACCACAACAAATCTGTTGTTTAATTTTTATTGTTTTAAAAAATGTACTTTTATTTTTAAAACAAAACAATTGTAAGCTTCTTTATTTACTAACTGCACAAACCTGCACTTACAGTCTCTTAAAACTGAATCAATAGCCCTCCATCAAGCACGTTAAATTGCTTTTCTATGTCAATTAAAACCATATGAAAATATCCTTTTTGAGGTCAAGCATTATAAATATGGCACAAGGTAATATATTACATTATTATCGGACTGGATACTGCAGGTCATGGACTTGGCAAGTCGTCATTGGCACTGGGTTCTATCCTCTGGCTCTAGGAGATGCCATCATGTATATCACTAGAAAGAGAATCAATTTCTCTCACTTGGGTGATCTTGTAATCTGCTGTGCTTTTTAACTACCTGAGTTCTATAATTTTCCTAGTTCTTAGTTTTGAATATTTGTTTTCTATAAAATACTTAAGACATTTACTTTCCATCCTATAAAAAATAAACTGCTCTGCCCAGAATCTACCAATCCATTTGCTCCTGGAAAGTCCAGCTCCATTAATTTGTCTCTTAACAACAAAAAGATGTGAACAATGAACACTTTGGATTGCTAGTTATCTATTAAATAAGCAACATACCATGGGGAAGTATCCAATGTGACATTAGCGCTAACGTAAATTACACTGCACTAGTGTAAGGGACCTCTAGTGCACCACCAATAGCATTTGCTGGCATAACTGGACTCCCTGGGAAACCTGTCATGACAGCAAACGCTATTGGCATTGCCCTAGAGGTCCCTCATGTTAGTGCAACGTAATCTATATAAGCACTTGTGTCACGTTGGATACTGCCCCCATGTAACCTTTTCTAAAATTAGTAAAAATACCAAGATTGTGTATCTTGATTTTTTAAAAGTAATTTTAGTAAATTAGTATATATGATATAACATATCATGATGATATAACATATGCTCCTCTAGATAGTGCTAATGTTAATTTATAACTAAACAGACCATGTTTTAGATGTATCTATTTGTACGTATCTATTTGTTTAGGAAATATATAGCATACTGTCACCCTATTATCCTAGGATTTTTTTAACCATCTTGGGCTTATGTGTGGTTCTTTAGGCTTGCTCAGGCATTGTATCCAAACAGGTCCTGTATCAAGTCAAGTTAGCTTCAGAGGTCCTTGCTTTTAACAGGCCTGAAGCTGGATGCAAGATTGTGTTGTTGTATAAGCATAACTGGAATGCAGAGAGATAGTTGTATTAGTAGACCCTGTACAGGTTGCTCTACCTATCATGCAAGAAACGTAGCTTGATAACATGGCTTTCTAGTCTGTATAAAAATTTCAAGGCCCAAGATACATGGGCAGCTATGGGATTGAATCATTGTAACTGAGAGAACTAATGTTGAGTTCCAAGTATAATCAAGCTTCTGACAGCAGTTAGCTAGCTAATAAAACATAATAACTGCATCTTCCACAAAGTAGTGAACGGTGTGCTGTCAGCTCCCTTCACTTCCATCTCCCATTATCATATTTTTCTTTAACAAATCTGCTCTGTCAGTCCAGAATAAGGTTATCCTCTATGTCAAGCCTACTCTCCTTCATTCAGATCTCCCCTCAAATCCCTCTTTCCCAAACAGTTTCCTAGGCCATTCTACCCACTTTTTCACTTTTTGCACAATATGTTGCCTTCTCTGTCTTATGTTCAGTCTTCACTTTCTGGGTGCCTTTGACCTCTTCTTTCCTCTTGGGCCTGTGCAAGTTACTTAGATATAGGCCTGTTTCGCACATAACAATAACCTAAAGTATGGGTTTTCATTGAATTGTGTGTTGTCATTACATGCAGACCCTGAACGATGGCCTAATATGAGTTTTAATGATGAACAACCCAGGAAGAGAACCCATGGTTTGTTGTTGGGTTGTGAACTCTGGGTTATTTGTGGTTAACAACCCATAGTTAAACCATTGTGTAGGGTTCACATGTAATGACAACCCACCATTTAACAACAGCCCCATACTCAACCCATAATCTGAGTTGTCGTTATGTGCATGCAATTGAGGTCACAGAGACTGTGCCACTTCTGGTGAACTTGGGACCCCTTGTTACAAATTAAACAGAAAGAGAAAGGAAAAAGAGGAAGCAAAAACATTTTTAGAAAAGTCCTCCTTGCCTAGTCCAATTATCTTTTCTTTGCCCATTCCAAAGTGTTTAAAAACAGAGAGACTGTGACAAATATTTTAAACTGCGCTAACACGGAATCCTTGTGATAGGGAAATGGAACAATGATGTGGCCTTTCTTAATCACCTTTCCTAGTAAGAGCTATAACAAAATCCAGGAAGTTCTGTTTTCCTTCTAAAACGTATTGTTTCGTTTTGTTTTATTTTTTAAAGTCTCTTTGCTTCTACATTTCATTGTGTTCGTTACTGCTGCAGATTCCTACATTGGAGTGTGGAGAGGGGTGACTTGAATAATTTGTCTAGTCTTTCCTTCCTGCCTTTGTGTTAAGATCTTTCAGCCATCCAACAGAGAACTTAATTGTTTCAGTGTCATTCTTTTTCAGGTGCCGGACTCTGTCAGGCTCACCCAGACCAAAGAACTTTAAGAAGGTTCATTTCATCAAGAACATGCGGCAGAATGATACGAGGAGTGGCAGGTATTTTACAGGCAAAGAACTCCTGGTCAGTGTAGACCAGAAGTCTACAGTATGTATAGAGGGAAATGTGCCTTTCAGGAAGCCAGTGATTGACTGACTGATTGATTGATTGATTGATTACAATTCTATACCTCCCATTAGCTGAAATGATCCCCTTTTACATACCTGAAGACCTACCCATCTGCTTCTCCAGAGACACCAGCAGCCACAATACCAGCAGCAAATAGCGGCAGCAGAGGGCAGCAGCTTTAAAGACAAGGGGAAAGGGGCAAACGTGGACTTTATCTGCTCCTTCTTAGCTGCTGTTCTCTTTTATCTCTTTTATGTTTTATATTCTTTTAAACTGTTGTGCTATTTATATCTTAACATTTTAATATGTGCCTGGGAGGACTATTGGGCAACTCAGGGAGTCAGAGAGGTGCCACCATAACTGTGGTCACGGGCAGGGGGAGGTATGGCATTGGGGGATTAACAGGCCAGATGAGGAGAAGAGGGGCTAGACACCTTACAGCTGTCCCCTCTTCTGGTTCTTCCCCCAACCTGATGGTTCCTGGCAACCTTACCAGTCTGCCCTCGGGTCTGGTGGTGCTGCTGCTGAATGCCAGGTCGGTCCAAAATAAAATCTTCCTCATCCATGATTTGATTGTGGATGAGGGGGCTGACCTGACATGTATTACTGAGACCTGGGTGGGGGAACTGGGGGGGTCACACTCTCCCAGCTGTGCCCTCCTGGGTACTCGGTGCAGCACCAACACCGACTTGAGGGTCGGGGAGGGGGGGTTGCCGTGGTCTATAGGAATTCAGTCTCCCTCTCCAGGCTTCCTGCTCATTCGAGCGCAGATCTTGAGTGTTTGTACCTTGTGTTGGGTACCCGGGACAGATTGGGGATTCTGTTGGTGTACCGCCCACCCCGCTGCCCATCAGACTCCCTGCCTGAGCTGACGGAGGTGGTCTCGGACTTGGTGTTGAGGACCCCTAGGATGATGGTTCTGGGGGATCTCAACTTCCATGCCGAGGCCGCTGTATCCGGGGCGGCTCAGGAATTCATGGCCGCCATGACAACCATGGGGCTGTCCCAACATGTCATCGGCCCAACGCATACAAAAGGACACACGCTTGATCTGGTTTTCTCGACTGGGCAGGAGGATGGTGATCTGAAAGTGGAGGAATTAACATCTGTCCCTTTGTCATGGTCAGATCACTTCCTGCTGAGGTTTAGACTCCTGGCGGCCTTTCCCCTCTGCAAGGGTGGGGGGCCTATTAAAATGGTCTGCCCCCGGAGATTAATGGATTCCAGAGGGCTCTGGGGGATTTTCCTGTTGGTATGGCTGGTGCTCCTGTCGAAGCCCAGGTCGCTCTGTGGAATGCAGAGATGACTCGGGCGGTTGACACGATCACGCCCAAGCGCCCTCTCCCTCTGAGCAGGGCCCGGCCAGCTCCTTGGTATTCACCTGAGCTGAGGGCAATGAAGCAAGAGGGGAGACGGCTAGAACGCAGGTGGAGGAAAACTCGTGCTGAGTCTGACTGAACACAGGTAAGAGCCCGCTATCGAGCCTACTCTGTGGCGGTGAGGCTGGCAAAGAGACAGTTCTTTTCCACCAGCATTGCATCTTCTCAGTGTCGTCCAGCGGAGCTTTTCTGAGTGGTTCGCAGCCTGTTACATTCTGGGCCAGGGAGAGAGACGGTGGAACCCTCGGTAGCACGCTGTGACGAGTTTGCACGGCACTTTGAGGATAAAGTCGCTCAGATTCGTCATGAATTGGACACCACCATTAATGCAGTTCCATTGGTAGAGGCGTTCAGAGCACCGTCTGGTCCAGTTTTATTGGATGAGTTTCAGTTACTGAGGCCTGAGGATGCGGACAAGGTGCTTGGCCAAATCCGATCGACCACTTGTGTGCTTGACCCTTGCCCTTCATGGCTTATTAAATCAAACAAGGAGGGGTTGTCCGGCTGGGTCCAGGAGGTTGTAAATTCCTCCTTGAGAGAGGGAGTGGTGCCTGCCGCTTTAAAAGAGGCAGTAATTAGACCACTCCTGAAAAAGCCTAACCTGGACCCAGAGGATGTTAACAATTATAGGCCAGTGGCCAACATCCCCTTCCAGGGCAAGGTGCTTGAGCGGGTGGTTGTAGGACAGCTCCAGGCACTGTTGAATGAAACAGATTATCTAGATCCATTTCAATCGGGCTTCAGGCCTGGTTTTGGAACGGAAACTGCCTCGGTCGCCCTGTGGGATGACCTCTGCCGGGAGAGGGACAGGGGGAGTGCGACCCTGTTGATTCTCCTGGACCTCTCAGCGGCTTTCGATACCATCGACCATGGTATCCTTCTGGATAGGTTGTCTGCGTTGGGAGTAGGAGGCACTGCACTACAGTGGTTCCGCTCCTACTTGGATGGCCGATGCCAGAAGGTGGTGCTGGGGGATTACTGCTCTGTGCCATGGCAATTGTGCCATGGGGTTCCACAGGGCTCTATTTTATCCCCCATGCTGTTTAACATCTACATGAAACCGCTGGGGGAGGTTATCTGGAGGTGTGGGCTGAGGTGCCATCAATATGCAGTTGACACCCAGCTCTACCTCTCTTTTACATCAAAACCAGGTGAGGCAGTGACTGTTCTGAATCAGTGCCTGGGCACGGTAATGGACTGGATGAGGGCCAATAAACTGAAACTCAATCCAGACAAGACGGAGGTACTGTTAGTGGGTGGTTCGTCTGCCCGGCTAGGTGATATTCAACCTGTTCTGGAGGGGGTTGCACTCCCCCTAAAGGATCAGGTTCGTAGTTTGGGGGTGCTCTTGGATCCAGAACTGTCACTTGAGGCACAGGTGAACTCAGTGGCACGGAGCACTTTTTATCAGCTTAGGCTGGTATACCAACTACACCCTTATCTGGACAGAGATAGCCTAGCTACAGTTATCCATGCTCTGATAAGTTCTCGTCTGGATTACTGCAATGCGTTATATGTGGGGCTGCCTTTGAAAACGGCCCGGAAACTTCAGCTGGTCCAAAATAGGGCAGCAAGATTGTTAACAGGGACTGGCCTGCGAGCTCATATTACGCCAGTACTTTTCCAGCTGCACTGGCTGCCAGTCCATTTCCGGGCCCGATTCAAAGTGCTGGTGTTAACATTCAAAGCCCTTAACGGCTTGGGGCCAGGTTACCTGAAGGATCGCCTCCTCCCATATGTGCCTGCCTGGACCTTAAGATCATCATCAGCGGCCCTTCTCCGTGAGCCCCTGCCAAAGGAAGTGAGGAGGGTGGCTACTAGGAGGAGGGCTTTTTCTGCTGTGGCACCCTGGCTGTGGAATGAGCTCCCTAGTGAGGTTCACCTGGCGCCTACATTGTATTTCTTTCGGCGCCAGGTGAAGACCTTTTTATTTTCCCAGGCATTTTAGTATTTTAGCTTTCTAAATTTTTATCTTTGCTGTTTTAAATCTGTATTTTAAACTCCTGCACTGCTGCTAGGTTTTATTGTGGTTGTATTGTTATATTGTGGTTTTAATGTTCTGTATATTTTAAATTGTTTTATTGTGTGTTGCTTGGATTTAATTTTTGTGAACCGCCCAGAGAGCTTCGGCTATTGGGCGGGATAGAAATGAAATGAAATGAAAATATATCTATATATATATATCTATATATATATATATAGATATAGATATAGATATAGATATATAGATATAGATATATATATATAGGATTCTGTATGCAGAAGAGCACATTTCCTTATGAAAGAACCCTGTGCAAAGAAAATCAAGGCATATCTATAGAATCACGTCTGTATTCTGAAGCCTGCAAGATGGGCAACATGTTAGAGATATGTAAGAACTGTTGCCACTGGATCCATATCTTTGTAGCAAATTCTCCACCCTCCAGCTGTAGTTTGCTCAATCCCTTACCATGTGACAGTGTCTTTGCACAATGTCTTCCCTTCCACCCATGCCCACCACAGGTAGGGAATGTTGATGAGGCTACTTGCCATCTGGCATTGCAGGTAAAATCTTGTACACTTTATGGTTGGATGGAAAGTTTGTTACAGAGATGATGGTCCTGTGCTGACTGTAACATGTAACCCAAATGTATTTCTTGAATTTCATATAAGGCTATCAATGGTTACCAGTCATAATGGCAATATATTACCTCCAGTATCAGAGGCAGAATGTCTCTTAATACTGGTTGCTGGGGAACATGAGTGAGAGGGTGCTGTTTCATTCATGTCCTGCTTGTGGGTTTCCCATAAGCATCTGGTTGGCCTCTATGGGAACAGAAAGCTGAACTAGGTAGACCTTTGGTCTGATCCAGCACTACTGTTCTTATGTTCATCTGAAAAACTTGTGGAAAAGTCTGTATGAGTGTGTCCATCTACGTTTGGTCCTTCAGCAGTGATATTTTTTTCTTTCAGCATAATGGGTGGACTCAGAAGTCCTGTTTGTGGCACTGGATAAAAATGGCTGCAAAATAAATCGGGCCCACTGCACGCAGCTTCACCAAATAAAGAGGGCATAAATACAAATGCTAATTATACATAACCATCTGTCATTACAAGATACAATCTAATCTTCTTACTCGCAAAAGGATGTAGCTGTGGTAGTACCTTATCAACATGAATGAGCTTCATTCATAGGCTGAGTTTGGACAATCAGTGGGGGAAACAACACAGCATCGGTTGTTTCCCAAGCTGGTCACGCAACCAGCATTACCCCTAATTACCCACGCTGCAGGTTGCCATGTCGTCTGAGCACAGGTGTGAGTGTAGTTCGTTTTCACCCATGCTACAACTCACACCTTAGGATGGGTTGTAGGGTGGGTGAAAATGAACTACACCCGCATCAGGTTCAGATGACACAGCAACCTGCCACATGGCACGGTTAATTAGGGTAATCCCAGTCGTGAGACCAGCGTGCATGGGGGTGGGGGAAACAACAGACGCTGTGTTGTTTCTCCTCTCTGATCACCTGAACTCAGCCATTGTAATAAGAAGGGGTTAGATCCATCCTTGGGTATGTAGTTGAGCTTACCGTTTGGCAGCCTTAGGCATCTGCCTAGCAAAGCATATTTACAGGAGTGAAAGGTATTTTCCTTCCTAGTAACACTTTGAAGCATGTGCTTCATCTGTTTTACAGCGGCAAAAGGTGCAGGAATGATGAAGTGCAACATGTTATAGGGAGACAAGGAAGCATTGGATAATAGGCAAAGGGGCATCAGTTGCAGTAGAAAACACCGAGCAGTTGTTTCAGAGCCCAATGTAAGGTTTGGTTGGGTGAGCAGTAGCACCTGGTGTGAATGTAAAGACCAGGGTTGTTTGTTACCGAGGAAAACCGGGACTGCAGCACAGCGTGCCTGGCATGGCTCTGGAGGAAGGGGAAGCACATGCCCATTTTGTGCTTGACTAGCCACAGAATCAGATGGGATGGGTGTGCAGCCAGAGCTCAGAAATTCCAGCAACCTGTCGGGGTGTCTGTGTATGGGTGGGGGTGAGAATGTCACTAACATTTTGCTTTGGGTGCTAAAACGTCTTCGAAAAACTGAGAGTGTGTTTTAATAATTGGCTCCCTTGTCGGCCATTAACAACCAGCAACGTCTTCCAACTGCAGGAAAATAAGGAATACTCTGCATTTATGAAATGTGCCAGTGCTGTTTTATCTGTGTTTGTATTGTCAGTTTGAAAACTCTGGAAGAACAGACATCTGCTCCATCCTGTTTCTTGACCTGATTGATGTTAGAGCTTGTCCAGTTAGTTTGCATTTGGGGGACTGGGAACACTGTTTCAAGCGAAGACTAGAGCACACTATGACAAAGGAAGCTGCCTTATACCAGGAGAGAGAGGCTGTTTTCCCATTTAGCTCTGTATTGCCTGCTGTGACTGCCAGCACCTTTCTAGGGCTTCAGGCAGTGAGGCCTTTCTTGTCACCTGCTACCTGATCCTTTTAAGCGGAGATGCCAGGGATTGAACTGGGGCCTTCTGCATGCAAAGCATGTGCTCTGCCACTGAGCTATGGCCCCGTCCTCTAACGTTTACAGTGGGTTGTTCTTTTCTTTTCCAGTATATGGTCTCAAAGGTCTTTTGCCCCATTAATGTGACTGAAAATGCTTTGAATTACTTTTGAGTGTTAGCCTGCTTGTAGTTACCACAGGCTAATTAGGTACTTGATTTATTTCCAGTATAAATGAAGCTTTCCATTTCATCATGAATAAGAAGACCTTTTAATTAAAGAGAAATGGTTGATCAGTATCTGCATCTTCTTCTGTATTCTGATGCTGTGCTTTTATGGGGGGGGGCAGGGGGGTTCCCACTTCTCCTGTAATGGGACAGTGGAATTTTCTACTGTTAGAAATGCTTGCTAATAATCATTTATGATTCTAAACTGAAGGGTGGAGAGTTCAGTCTAAATGCTCCTTGATTATCAGTTCCTATGCATTACTTGTTCACTTAAAGGAACATTCCTAGTACATTAACATCTAACATAGAAGACATCCTGCATAGCATATTGCTCCCAATTCCATTTGCATTTCCAGTTGGAAGTCTTGCATATCTCATACCAAATTCATTGCCTACTGGGGATATTAGACTGCATGCTCTGAAAAGACTGGCATGTCAGATGCTTTTGTAAACTTAATTACCGCTCTGAACTGTAGTAGTTAGTATAATTTTTGTGTGAAAACACAATAGAGTGAAGCCATCTGTTTGATGTTAGATTCTGTTAGTGTATAAGTGATTATATTGTCATCTCCCCAGCAGACTCCAAATATTGTTGCATTTATGAACTCTGGCCTAGAGGACCCATTATTTCTTGACCATCTCTGGCACAGCACTCTGCTTTAAAAAAAAAAAAGAGAGAGAGAGAAAAGAAAATCAGCTGTCTGACCCATTAGTAGTTCCCTTGGGCTGCCTTGTCAAAGACAAAAATACAACTAGGTTTTTTTTTTCTGGAGACTTTATGCCAGTATACAGGTTGAAATGACCAAAACCAGATAGTTCTTTTCCTCTTATCTTCCCCCCACACACAGCCTTTTTTAAATATATTATTGTTAAGACTCAAACTAAACAATCATGTTAATAACATCTACTCTTCTGTGCACTGATTGTGGTTGTTTGAACTTCAGATTTGGAGGATCAGATTTCCATGTTATACTTTCCACTCATTTTTCCTGTTGTCAGTTTGAATCTAGGGAAGGTTCAGTCAGAACAAAGTAATTCTGAATATGCATCAGCCTGAGTCCAGACTACCTCCTGCTGCGCACTCACTGCTGTGCGTAAGGAGCTTCCCCCAGCCCTTTCCTCCCACTGGAGGTGATTAGTGCGGTGCTCTTTCAAAGCACTGGCCACATGGTTCAGGACCAGGTGTTAGGCAGCCCTTGTGCTATGTGAATTCATAGTGCCTGGCCTTACTGTCAGATGTTGGTAAGTGCAACATGCAGTGTGGTTTAGGAGCAGGAATGGATGCATTTGGGCATTTTAAAAACCCTGCAGAGCAGAACAAAGGAAAAATAGGACAGTGGAAACCAGTTTTTTTTTGTTTTTGTTTGCCAAGCAGGGTTATAAGGTTGAAATGAATTTAATGGCTGGATTTTCTACCCTACATCATAATCTTTATTTCAATTATTTTCTAGAATAGTCCTTATTAGTGGCAGAAGATCCTTTTGCAGCATATTTTCAGTGCTGCCGTATCGGGACTGTAGCCATGTTGGGTATGTATATATATATATATATATATTTCGTACCACTAAGGATTTTTAAGGTATACATTATGTGTTATATGCAGTAAGGACACCACAGTTGCCATTTCTAGAAAAGGGTAAACTTAATTAGAAAATGTTCACCTCTGACAGGTGATCAGTACTTGCAGCTCCTAGCGAAGCTGATGGGAACTCCAGTTACGCCACAGCATTTGAGATTTGCGCTCTGCCTTATCAGAATGTGGCATGCCCTAAACCAAGTGAGAAGTAGCTACGTGCTACGACTAGAAATTAATTGACTTTATCACAATGAATAGTTTCTCTTCTTACTTGTGTTCTGAGTAGAAGAGATTCCTTATTTGATGACCACGCTTCATATCATCCGGGCCTTATTAACAATGCGTATGGAATGTGGTGTATCTGAAATAAATATATTTTACTAATAGGGGTTGTACTTCAGACAAAATGCAGTCCTTTTATCCTATTTGTGGAACCCCAAATATTGCTTCCTTTCTTTTTAAAAAATTAAATAATGGCTGTCTAGGGCATGCTGGGAGTTGTAGGCCTTTCTCACTAAATATGCATATGATTGCATGCTTAGTGCATTTTCTTCATAAGGATGGATTTCTTTGTAAATCTTGTGTGATCTCATACATGAATTATATGGCTCTTTTGGATGTAGTTGAAGCCATTCTGTGTAAGAAATTAGAAAAAATAGTTGAGTAGTAATAGAGCTACCCTACAGTTCATTTACAAAGGATGGTGGGGAGATCCACTGGTGCAGCAACAGCCACATCCACTGCTCTGCAGGCAGGGTGGGAGATGGAAGGGCAGCTTTTTCTTCACCTCTCCCAGCTGCTTTTATCACCATGATTTTGGACCCGTGTTTATTTTTCAGGTATGGTCTAGAACTTGATGGCAGCAAAAAATAGCTGTGGGGTGAGTTTCACAGGGAAGACCAGGCAGGTTAAGCACTCCCTTCCCTCCTATTCCTTTTAGTTTCAAATTGCCCCTTCTGAAGGTGCTTACTAATGGACAGTGGCCCATTGGGCTTTGTTACATGTGGTTGCAATGTAACCTACTTTGCCCCTTTATTAATCCTATTTCAAGGTTAAGGATGGTTTGAAAGTAACATATTAGATCTAACTAAATGTATATGATTGCTCCCTAATTAGATACTATACACAGCAATGTGTGCACCTGTGAATATGCAAATCCCCATTTATTTCAGTAAAGGGGGAATATGTATGCAAAAAGAAATGTTTTGTGAGTGTGATAGATCTGCCTCTAATGAAACAAATCATTGTGGGCAGAGAAACTTGGATCAGGCCATGGGTCAAGGTACACAGCATTGGTTTGCAAAACAGAATTTCTGCAGCTTGAAGAAGACTGTTTCATTTAGAGCAGGGGTGGACAACATGCGGCCCCCATCGCTGCCTACAATTATAAAAAGTCATTTTTATGGCATCTAAAGAGCAGCCATTTTGATCCTGTTTTTACTCTTTTAGTGCTCAATAACTACTATGGAACATCGAAAGGGTCAAAATTAGCTTGCAAACAAGCTAATTTGCAACAAGGCTTGCAAACAAGCCTCTCCTCTCTTGCAAACAAGCTAATTTAGATCCTTTTGGCACTTCGTAGCTGTTCCAAATGCCTTTTTTTTTTTTTAAGAAAAAATACCTGTGCCGCTTGGGCAAGATGCAGTCTGCAGGGTGGGGGTGGACGGTCCAAAGGGCAAAAATGCCCCCAGACCTCCCGAAGTCACCCACCCCTAATTTAGAGAGTGAAAATAAATTACTAATATTTACTAATGAACCTACCATGTCAGTAAAACAGCAAAATTTGCAGTATCTTAAATGTGTAGACTTATTAAGGCTGTTTGCCCCGGTTCTCATGGCACACCAGCAATTCCTGGGTTTTTAACCCAGGGAAGAGTGAGGGACAAGCCATTAACCCAAGGGGCTGCTGGGGATGAGCAAGCACACGAGCCATTTCTCTTTTCATTTAACAACCGAGGAATGCACAAGTCTTTGCAGTTACCTGAGTGAATTTTGAATCTTGCTCTGTATTCTCCATTTACTGAAGTGCAAAACATAACCCTTCATTCACCTCATTATTTTCAAATGTTTTTCCTAATGCAGGACGGATGTTCACATGAATCTGAAGATAAATTAACTGAAATTACAATTTTTCAACGATTTTGTATATGTCAGGGTGCTTTATTGCATTATTTGTCATCCACCTTTATTTTCTCTTATACCACAATGCAGCAGTAACAAATATGTTTAAAGAGAAGTCTTTCTTTCATACCTACTTGGAGTAAAATATTAGAACCAGATTGAAAGATAGTAATCGAAAGATAGTAACAGTGATAGTAATCACTTTTTGGAAAAAGGGGCCTTTTCTGTATAATTAATATTATTATCTTATTTGTGTTGGAGGGAGGAGTTCCTATAGAACAGCCTTCCCCAATCTGAAACTCTCCAGATGTGTTGGACTATAACTCCCATCATCCAGTGCCAGCACAGTCAGTGGCCATACTGCCTAGGTTGAGAGGAGTTGTAGTCCAGCACATCTGGAGGATGTCAGGTTGGAGAAGACAGGATTACCACATGTTTCTATACAAAATATATTAACCACTGGCTTCTACTCCCCAGAGATATGAAAACAGAAGGTGGAAGGCAATGTCATTCTACTGCAGGAGTTTGCTTGAAAGACATAGTTGGCCTTGAAGGTGTGGAATTAGGAGCTAATGGGAAGGTAAGGGGAATTGTTCTACCAAAATATAATCTCCTGAGCCAAATTTCAGATAACATTAGCATCCTCAGAGAAATGAAAAATCCATGAGTATTCTCTAGTTCTTTTAGGAAACAATGGCTTCTAAACAACCAATATAACTTCAGAAGATTCAACTCATAAAATACATGGTGAAGGAAAGACATTATTCACAGGCTCAGAGAACCTCTGTTTTGTTTTTTGCTCTGTCCATGTTTTCTGACTAAGCCCCATGTTTAAAACATGGGTTCTGAGCTCTAGTTGAGATCTGGTTAAAACATGTTTAAAGGCACAAGCATGGCTGACTGGGGAATGCTGAGAGTTTTAGGACTTTTTTCTGTATGCATAGGATTGCCCCTTAAGGCTACAATCCTATATCACTTGCCTGAGAGAGAGCCTCATTGAACTGAATGGGTTTTGTTTCCGAGTAGGCATGCATAGGATTGTGTTGTAAAGGAACGATTTTTTCTAAATGGGCTCTAAATACATGTTGCAAAGTAGTGAAACAAACTGTGTATTTCTTTTTCCCCCTTTCTTTTTTGCTTAGACTGTTTCTTATACCCAGTTTCTCTTTCCAACCAATGCCTTGGGAGCACGGAGGAACACCATAGACTCCACCTCATCCTTCTCACAATTTCGCAATGCAAGCCATCGTAGCCTTTCGTTGGGAAGGGCTAACAGCACCCAAGGGAGCATTGATGCAGGTAACATTTTAGAATGTGTGTGCATTTGAATCCTTGGCCATTTGTGGACTAGTATGGTTGGGTTGTCTTTGGGCACATTCCATAAACCTGCTGCATTGTGCACCCTCTCTCAAGCCCATGAGATCTACCTATCACATAACCCACAGGCCTTACAACAGTTGCTGACCCTGATAATGGAGATGGGAGATCTTACAGTGGCTCATGACCAGAAGCCTAGGGCACCCTGGAACCATTACAACAGTCCCAGCTTCAAATTTTTGAAGGCCCTTGGGCAAAGCAAGCTCAGTGAGGCCTCTTCAGTGAGTCTACTTTCTCACCAGCATTGTCACCTACTGCTGTTGCTCATCATCCTCTTTCTCATCACTGCTACCATTTGCTTGCTTGAAAAGGTAGAGAGCCAATGAGCAAATAGGTAGTGGCATCTACTGCTCCGCCTCTCACCATCACCATTTTCTGGGCCAGAGGTGAACAAGCAGGTTGCAACGGTGAAGAGGAGGAGCAACTTCAGGGGACTCTTGTCATTGGGCCCCTGCTGGGGTTGGCCCTCGGCATGTGCCCAACCATGCCTACCCTTGACACCAGCCCTGGCTGTCTACCAGGTGGCGATTGTTGCATGACCTGTGGACTGTGTGCACTGTCTCAGAACCCAATCATGTTAGAGACTTACTTAGTGCAGCACAGCTATTCAGGCCCTTCATTAACATTGTTCTGTCTCCAGTAAGTATCATGAACAGTGTGCAAAAAAAAAAAGGTTTTTGTTACCATCTGCCTTGATACCTATTAGTAGAGCTGATTTGAAATTCATAGATTACTTTATGATCATTCAGGTAGGAAGCCAGCTGTCTTTCCCCATCCCCATCTTCTAGCTAGTTTGCTTAATTAAATATGTTGCTCTTTTTGCTTCCACCCTTGAAGCCATCTTGTCCATCCCTGAATTGTTATTGGAGCCTGCATCAGCATTCATACCCCAGCCCACCCACAAAGTTTCAGATATATATTTCAGATGCAAAAAGCCCAGGCAAAGGCAGCATTATATAATTTGACTGTAAGCTTGTCTTCTGATGGTTTATGCTTCTTGCATTATTTAATACAGTTGCTTGTTTTAATTGATCTTCTTCATAGGCAGTGACTTGGGAGATTATATTGAATACAACCCTAATCTTTTAGATGATCCTCAGTGGCCATGTGGGAAGCACAAGCGGGTGTTGATATTCCCTTCATATATGGTGAGTAATATGACAAAAGGATTGTAGCTGAGTTGTAAGCTGGTTATAACTTTGAATTCTTATTTGGACTAGCTTAGACTGATTGCTTTAACATCACCTAAGAGTAACCAACTGGAATCCCTGGGTTGGATCCAGAGTAGTGCTTAACAGAGTTTCACTCACACTAGAACAGCCTTTCCCAATGTGGTGCTCTCCAGGTTGGGAAAGGCTGTTCTAGTGTAGATGGGGGATGTTGGGAGTTGTAGTCCAACACATCTGGAAGGCGCCAGGTTGGGAAAGGCTGCCCTAAAGGAAGGAGGCGGGGATATGATCCCTGTCAATTCCTCCTTCCCCCCTGCTGCAACCTGGGCCTCCTGAAAAGCTGGTCCAGAGGACTCCCCAAACTTGACAGACTTTTGGAGCAGCATGAGAGGTGACCCAGGGGATTGCAGTGGGAAGGGCAATTGGCAATTATCATCTCCCCGATTCCTTTCTGCACTGTGAATGAAACGCCATTAAGCACTACTGTGGATCCAACCTAGGGATTTACCTCCCACTCCCTTCCTCCAGCAGGGAGGTTCTGCCAGATCAAGGAATGGGCAATCCGAATCCAACAGCTTACTTTAAATGACATATTTGCCTTTTGGAACACATAGCAGTAAGCTGGTGTGGAAGCGTGGAAAGGTAAATGCCTTTATGTACTTTTATTTCGTTGACATCAAATATAAGGTTTGTCGGTAAATTCAATTATTTTTCTCTGCTTCAAAAATATGTAACTAATTTCCATTACACTTTTTCACCCTTGAGATATTTCCATTGTCCTTATACTCCATTAGGGATGTGTGAATTAGCAAAACTCAAGCCTGCCAAAGTTCTCTGTATTCCATCTTGAAGCTCGTTCTGAATCAAGTCCGTATCAGATTGCAAGTTTTGTTTTTTTCTTTTCATATGGAAATCCCTGCAGATTTTCCTGTGTACTTTCCCAAAAGTATGCATTAATTGTGTGAATCTTTGAAATGTATGCATTCTTCTCCCATTTATTAAAGCCTATTTGTGTGCGTTTTTCAAATATGCGTATGCTGTCGAATACATTTTATTGTTGCCTGCAAATCACATTACAAGCTCAGAATGTACAGATATCGACTGCAGATTGCATCCGAGTCCATGTTCGGTCCAAAAGATGTGAACTTGGTAAATCCTGATAAAAAACTAACTGAAATGAATTTCTCATACATCCCTATTCCCCACTCCCTGTAGTTTTGGATACAGCTGCATCTAAGTTTTCTGTTCAGTTATTACGACAGCATTTTAGAGTTTGGAATGTTCTCTGTGCAGTTCCTAAAGTCCTGTGTAGGCTGAAGTCTGAACAGACTAAACCTAGCCATTTTTGTCCCAGTCCAACTCAGAGCCATGCTGAGAGACAGGTTCCTTGAGCAATAAGGGCAGGGAAGTAACAGGGGGAGGGTTCCGTTCCCATCACCTGCACATTCCTTTTGATGTTAGATCCCACGCTCACTTATACATGAACATGGCAGACATAAGAATAAAAACATCTAATGTTTTATTCTTATGTCTGGGAGGTTCATGTATACATTTAATTTTACCCTTAAAGCTACTGTATACAGTAGCAGAGATAGGTCTGCAGTCCTGAATGGAATACAGTTTTAATGACTACATTTCGCAAGTGGGCAGGCTAAGAGTGGCCCTTGTGTCAGCATGGAACATTTTGTTCTCTGTGTGTTGAGCTCTGGCTTGTCATTAAATTTTCATTAGTTGGCAGGTTTTTATCATTAGAGTTTGGCAGCTGCAGCTTGCAGAAATGTTTTTTCCGTTATGGGTGTGGATAGAAGTTGAACGAATGAGAGGGGGAAACACAAATGCACAGCCACACACAGCAGAGGGGGTGGGGAAATGTACGAGATGGTCTAAACAACAAGTAGTAGTGTAAATCAGCTTTTGTCCAGTCTATTAAAAAAAGAGCACCAGTCAACCATTCTTGGCTTTGTTGTTCTAGCCTTTTGAATAGAATCATGTTGGCAGACTTGGGATATAACTGACCAAAGGGCGACTCTAGGATTTGGTGCAAGGTAACAGAGCCCACAGATTTTAAATTGGGGTTATTTTCTCTTAATGACATGTGTGCTTTGGGTAAATATCCTTAATAGCACTGAGTACTTGCAACTCTCACTTGGGTATAATTTGGAAGGGAGTTGACACAAGTGTTACCAAGAATTTATTTAATTGTAGAACATGTAACTTGAAATTGTGCTGTAGAAGAGAAAGCTGCCCAAAACATGTAAACAGTGGGTGTATCTTTCCAATTTCTTCTCCCTCAAGGAATAAGCATAGATATTGGGTTCTGAGGAGGATAAAAGCATCTGTTGCTGCTACTTTTGAAAGCACCAAGTGGAAAAATCAGAGTGAGCTCCCCAACCCCTAACTGTTGAGAGCTGTGTGCTTTGGTAGGGGAGTGTATTTGTCACCCTAGTATTCAATCCTGACACAGGGTTGTATCCAGTAAGCCCCTCTCACCAATGGAACAGCTTCTGTCAGTGGAATAGGGTAGGGTGATTCCCTGTCCCCCCTGCAGCCCCCCACAGCCCTCCCAAATCTGCTCCAGAGTGTTGGAGGACTTTCTGCCATAGATTTGGGATGGGGTGGGGGTCTGCAGGAGGGAGGGAGGAAAAGTCTCTGTGTGTAAGCAGAGGTCTGCTCGTACAACGTTGGATTTTGTCCAGAGTAAGTAGCCTTACACAAGGAAAGTACAAAACTATACAGTGTGCCTGTCATGGTTAACAAGAGATTGGACGTGTTATTGGATTGCACCATGCAACAGCATTTCAAACTGACAACACATGAACACACAGCGCTCCTAAGAACTGATGCAGCCAAACATAATACCAATCTAGAAGGGCTTCTCT
The DNA here is from genome assembly GCF_057233095.1 of Heloderma suspectum. Taxonomy (NCBI): domain Eukaryota; kingdom Metazoa; phylum Chordata; class Lepidosauria; order Squamata; family Helodermatidae; genus Heloderma; species Heloderma suspectum. The sequence continues at coordinate 78,979,160 of NC_139461.1, read as the reverse complement.
TCCAGGGCTGAATATTTTATTTTTTTAAAAGATCCATTGCATTATTCTGTTCATTTCAATTTGACAAAATGGCGTAGAGGAACTATAACATCAATTCTGTGATTCATAATTAAGTTTTTAAAAATGCTAAAAAACTGTAGGGCTGTGTTCTCCTCAGAGCTCTCCCAGTGAATGTAGAAGTCAGGATTAGAGAGTCTTGTTAAATAAAATATTTGCAGTGTTTAAATTGATTCTACACATGTCTTGGAACAATAAATAAACTTTGAACAATGGACACATTCATCCTCAGCTGCACTTCCTTCCAGTTTATTGAACTGATGAAGAAATGCTTAAGTTTTCCTTTTACCCTAAGTATTCCCCGCATAGGTAGTGCACAATCCTTAAAGCATGTTTTATAAGGCCTTGCTTCCCAGTTATCTGGCTGCTTTTAGAATTAGGACAGGGTGTTGGTTTGTCTAAATATCTAAAGCTCCTGTCCTGCAGTTCAAAGCAATTTTCTTTCTTCTTATTAATTTGTATGATGCTTTCCAAATAACGTTTCCCAAAGCAGTATACAAAATTTTAAAACAAAATAAGACTCAGTTTCAGGAGAGCAGCATATGGATAATAAAACATTAACATTTAAAACATTCAAAAGTTCAACCAACTAAAAAAAAACCCTCAGACTTAACAAAAAGTGGACCAAAATAAAAAGGACTTAGGACGCAATCCTATGGCCGCTATATAGCAGCTAGACGGCCGTAAGATCGGTCAAAGCCCGCGCTCCGAGGTCAGTTCCCAGAGAACCACCCTCCGCCCCCTCCCCAGCTGCCTCGTAGCAGTGCAGATCGGCTCTGCGCTCGGAAGAGCAGCATGGAGCAGGGGAAATGGGGCGTTCCTGGGGGCGGGGGGGGGAGTGGAAGTGCTGGTACAACACTTCCTATGTGTCATCTGGCCTCCCCACCCTGCACTCTGAGGTTCCACAGCTAGACAGGCAGAATCAGTGTCTAGCTGCAACTGCAGGGTGGCTGGAGTGTGGAGGAGATGCGCTCCTCACTGCTTCACTCGCCCTGCAGTGGATAGGTGGTCGCCTCCAAGTTCGGAGGCGGCCATCTCCCCCACATAGGATTGCTCTCTTAAGGCCCCATCTTAAAAACTGAGAAATTACTCCTATTTTACTGTGGCAACACAGAACAATTGCTTCCTATTGTCTTTTAAGTATTTGAAGATTAATACAACCTAATTCCAAGTGAGATAGATGGCAAAACTCCCAAAGAACTGAATGGTGCTGAGTTGCTGCCATTGATACATCAAGTGATCTTTTTACATTAAGGGAAGAAAATTAAACCATTGCTTTAAGTACTTGACTGGTTTCATGTCCAGCCATTCATCTTCCAAAATTGGTGTTGACTGAGCACAAAATATAGGTTGAACAGCAACCTGGCTACACTAGGGGCCCCACAGAATCTCTGTGCCTTTGACTTGCACAGCAGGCAGAAATGCAACAGGTGCTATTTGCCAATAAATGTTCCTCTCAAACTAGAGCATATGGTCTGTAATGAATCACCATAAAAACCTTCTGCCATAGGAAATGTAGAAGCAACAGAAATAAAAATCAGGCAATGTACAAGTGATTGGGGGAGACAGGCAATTTTCAGAATGATTAACTGTAAGCCGTTTCAGTGCTGCGCGCCTTCTTGAAGATAATGTAGACTCTCCTATCTACGGTACAAGAATGTGAGAGAATGTAAATGTACACTATTGATTTATTGAGAACACCTTAAAAGCAGAGGCTGGTGATCACTTTATTAACAAATGTCAGTCCTCTTGCTTTCCATGTGGAGCCACCACATGGCTCCACATGTGTCTTTATTCCTGCAGTAAAGCATGGTATAAATTATTCAGGTTGCCTTTTACAATGATCTTTTGGTGACGGAGATAAAAGGAACCTCCAAGGCCATATTTAAAATTCTGTCACAGACCTTAGGCACCTAAACTATTCATTATTTTCATGATGCAGAGTGGGTAAGCAGCTGTTCAAGAGAACACAGGAGCAGGCGATCCTGTTGTTGGCTCGTTACATTACTTGGCAGTGGCGTTGCACTACTTGCAGTGTGCTGGTGCCCTTGGTGAACACTAGAGTGGCAAAGTGGAGATGCTTTCCGTTGCCTGAGCATTCTCTTTTTCTATGGAGAGCTGTGTATGCAGGCTTCATAGTACTTAGTTCTGCTATAGCAGCTGCATGCACATCACTTTCGCTTCCAGTTGTAAAGGTGTGCTGCAGCCTTCCCCAGCCTCATGCACTCCAAGCTTTTGGACTTTAACTCCCATCTCTCCCAACCAGCATAGCAACTGACTGGGGATGATGGGAGTTGTGGTCCAAAACACCTGGAGAGCCCAGGTTGGAGAAGGCTGGTCTACTAGCACAAAGGTATGAAGTACTTAATGAGTTGTATCCAGAGGAAGTTAGTCAAGCTTAGGCCCCACTAAAATCATTGGGCCTTAAACTTAGTAATGACTGAGTTTTTACATTGATTTCGTTGGTACTTAAGCACAAGTAACTTGCTCTAGATTCAAACTTGTTGTATTTTGCAAAATGGGGGAAGATAGGATGGCAAAGCAAATCAGTTTTGGGAAAGGGTCATAGCTCAGTAGCAGAGCACATATGTAGCGTGCAGAATGTCCCAGGTGTAATTCCCAGCACCTCCAGGTAGGGCTGGGGAAGACCCCTGCCTCAAACCCTGGAGAGCCACTGCCAGTGAGTGTAGACCGGGGGAGACAACCTGTTGCCCTCCAGTTGTTTTGGACTACAGCTCCCATAATCCCTGGCCATTGGCCATGCTGCCTGGGGCTTATGGGAATCCCATCTGGAGGGCACAGGTCATCTACTCCTGGTGTAGACAATGCTGAGCTAGATGAACGTAGCTCCTGTGTTCTTAATCTAGTGTTGTCACAGCTGCTGAAGCTGTACAAATCCTGAAAAAGTGACTATACGAGCAGTCATTCCAAGCAGTAGGGCAGGTCCTGTGTACTAGGCTCCAGACGCATTAATGGCATTTGTGATCTGTACTTTAGATGGGTGAAGCTCAAAATGCAATAGTGCAGGCACAGAAAAATCTAAGCATTGCTAAAGCTTAGAACATGTAGGGCAGCCTTCCCCAACCTGGGGCCCTCCCGATGGGTTTGACTGTAACTCCCAGCATGCCCCAGCCGGTATGGTTGGCTGGATCATGCTGGGAGTTGTAGTCCAACACATCGGGAGCGCCCCAGGTTGGGGAAGGCTGATGTAGGGGGAGCTTTGCAAGGTCTGTTTATATAGCAGTTACCTTTTTCCAGTAGTTCAGTGATTTGAACTATATAGTTAATCTTTTTCTAGCTTGGAAATTATGGGAGTAAGTCTAGGAATGGATATCGGCTGCTTGTTTTTGCTTCAGCAACATTGTTGGTTGCTGGGAAACTTCAAGAATGTTTTAGAATTGCTTTGATCGTCTAATGTATGCATGGTAACTTGTCTCAATGGTGGGCCATGGCAAAAGCTCAAACGGATTTAACACGTGCTGCAGGAGAACACCTCATGTTTAGTTGTCCATTCCACCAAAGGGGATAGCAGGTCATTACTCTGCTTGCTGTGTCTGGCTGAACAGTTGAATGTCTGCCAAGATAAATAGCTACCAGTTCCAGTGGACTCAAGCCAGCTCTTCTCTAAGTTTAAGTGCTAACAACATATTTCATGTCCTCGACAGTAAACAGTCTGGCACATTAATATATTTGACTCACATTAGGGACTTAAAATACTGGGCAGGTCATTGGGCCAGTTCCTTGCTGTATGTATTCTAAATGTTAATCTGATTTGCTATTGTAGTTTGAGTGGTTGGGATCTAAGAGAAAATCATGTATACTCCAGGACTTTATAAATGATGACAGCTCCATTTTGAACTTTTCTGTGTCTAATATACAGGCAGAAATCAAGGGTGTAGGTCACCTCTCCTGTCAAGGACTGAGTTCTTTTAACAACTAAACAACTGATCAGAAATAACTAATATATTAAGGGAGAGAGGATGTTCCAATGAAAAGGGTGGGACACACAGAATTAATAGAATTCTTCTAAATGTACTAGTGAGCTTTTTGCATGGGGGCACTTTCATAAAGCAACCGCACACTATGTTCCCATGCATATATCTCAATAAAGCTTTGGCTATTTGTCAGTATAGAAATAAATAAATAAATGAATGAATGAATGTGCGTTCCCGTGCCTGAATCAGTTTATCAGCTATTTTGAAGTGTTTTGGATTTCTCCATTGAATTTACATTGCAATTTGGTACCGCTCCTCTCTTTCTTGACACTGAATTGAAAGAATGCTGAACATACCTGGACTTGTTGGTTGTTTAAACAGGCAGAGGACTGAAGAGAATAAGGCACTTGAAAGGTTTTTTTTTTTTCTAAAAACATGCTTGTAGCTTTGTGCATTTGGGAAAAAAACCAGAACTCTGTACTTGGACTTTGAAAGCAGGTAGGAAGGGTCAGCAGGGCCCCAGCCAAAAATTTGTCATCCCTTAAAGTGTTATGTCACTCAGTGTTCCTGCTGTCTAAAAGTCTAATGTGTACTTTTTCAAGTCATCCATTTTAAATAGCATCATAGAAGACCTGAGTGAATGGTTTAGTAGTTCTGATGGAAATGACCGATAGACAGATAAGAAAGGCTTTACCTGGAAGATGCAAGGGGAAAGCAGCCAAAAGCATATACCCCTTAAAATCTGTGGCTTAGAGGTTCTGAAAGCTACAAGATCACACCACCAAGCACAGAATTTAGTTCATGACAAACTAGCTAAGTGTTAGGCATTTTGCACATTAATAATACTGAGACTCTCCACTTTCATTTCTTTTTCATCATTATTGCAAAGAAAAAATATATCTGAAAAATACATGGACAATTTCTGCCATCGTCTTAGTGAGGAGGCTGATTGGGGCTTCCATTGTACAACAGATTGGGCTTTTTCACACTGCACACCTCTCTATTCTGTACCTTGCCATGGGGACATGATTCCTTCCTCTACTCATCTATTGTCTTACAATATTCCTTCTTTCCCCAGTGCTATCAAGAAAAAAAGTTTAAAAGGTGCTAGAAAAAAACATGTAAATAGCTATGCTATATTAATAGTTTCCACAATGCAGCAAAGACGGTCTTTGTATGGAAGCTAAATGAGCACAGAATATTTAAGAAGTCACTATCAATGTTGTGATAGTTTCTGGAGTTGTACAAACATTATTCTGCTTAGGTAAGCTGTGGTAGAAAAGTTGTTCCCCAGCAGTTTCTATCAAGAAGAATTAAAAATTGATAAGAGTTTCCTTGAAACACGTTGGGAATCATCTCTGTTGTGCAGCTGTCCTCTTATTTTGTTTGTGCATGCATTCATCCCCTTAGATATGGTCCCTATAGAGCATGATCAGCTCTGGAAGTGCCTATCAGTCATTTGGCGGCAGAAGAAAGGCCAAATGCAAGCCCCCTTTTCTCTTTATTATCATTGGGGATCTGTTCTCCAACGTAGTTTGAACTAATGGTAAATGTGGCTTTTGGAAGAATGAGAAAACCATCAGCCTGAGCCTGGACTGGTCCACTTAATTATGCAATGGAAACCCAGATAAAACTACTCCATCAATTATATACAGTTCATTCTGGAAAATTATACTTCTGTCTCACAAGACATGAGTGGCAGGCCTAGCCTTGCTTAAAGACAGACCCATAATCAAAAATGGCTACACACAAATAACAGCATACTATCTAACAGACAAAATTCTAAGCAACCAGACCCTGCAACAAAATCTGATGCCATCATGAACCTGGCTTGAACAATCTCTTATGTATTTATTTCTATACCACCCAATAGCTGAAGCTCTCGAGGTGGTTCACAACAATTCAAACCATAAAATACAAGATGATTAAATACAATTTAAAAATTTAAAACTACAGTATAAAAATAATAACCTAACTGCAGTGCAAAAATCTAAAATACAATACCAGATTTAAAACAGAAACTGGCTCTGTTCAGGCATCGCGCTAAGCCATCATGATTAGGAGTTTTGAGCTAACCATGTTGGTGTAGCGTGATGTCTGAACGGGCATCTGTCCCAACCGATGGTAGTTCATTAACCATAGACTAATCACATTCACTAACCACTTGCTGCAAATGGTTAGTGGGCTCTACCATGGCTTAGCGTGATGTCTGAACAGCCTCTGTGTTTAGTTGACTGCTGTCATAGAGCTCCATGGCAAGAGCAGCCGAAGAAGGAGTAGGTGCTGAGCACCAAAATGGCCAGCAGCACCAAGCACCAAAGTGGTTGACAGTGCGAAGGCTGCTGGGATGCATGGTTGCCCATCTGGAGGATTACAGGTCCTGCAGGAGGGTGGGTGGTTAGAGAATGGTTAATCTAACCACGTTGCGGAACATGGTTAACAGCACGTGTAGTAGCACTTGCAGTAACCACCATGCACCATGGTTAGCCTAACCGCACTTCCCCAATGTGCGTCTGAACAGGGCCACTGAAATGCCTGGGAGAATAAAAAGATATTAACCTGGCACCCAAAAGAGCACAGTGTAGGTGCCAGGCGAGCCTCTCTGGGACGTTCATTCCACAACCAGGGTGCCACAGCAGACAAGGTCCTCTTCTTAGTAGCCACCAACCTCACTTCCCTTGGTGGGGGCTCCTGGAGGAGGACTGCCGAAGTTGATCTTAGGGTCCAGGCTGGTGTATGTGGGAGGAGATGATCCTTCAGGTAGGTAACCTGCCCCCAAGCCATTTAGGGCTTTGAATGTTAATACCAGCACTTTGAATCAGGCCTGGAAATGGACTGGCAGCCAGTGCAGATGGAAAAGTACTGCCATAATATGATCGTGTTGGCCAGTCCCTGCTAACAATCTCACAGTCCTATTTTGGACCAGCTGATGTTTCCAGACTCTTTTCAAAGGCAGCCTTAGGGCTGAACTGAAGCATGAGCTCATACTTTGGGACAAAATGGTGAATTATGGGGTGCAAAATTCCCCCAATCCCTCCCTCCCTAAATCTACCTTGAATTCCCTTCTCCTGTGGCTGTTTGTGAACTTTACAGCCACCGAAGGAAGGCTGCAGTGCAGTGTGGGAAGAGAGGAAAGTGCCTCCCTGATGCGTAGGCAACACAGAGACATTCTAAGTTTCCCTTCCCCACTCTGGGTCAATGAGTGAACTTTGCCAGTCTTAACCCCTCCCCTCCAAATACCAATGAGAGGAAAGGTTCAACTTAACAGCTCACATAGGCTGTGAAGTTAAGGGTTATGTTTGGGCCCAGACCTACTTTTACAGTCTCTTGTAGGTTCTGACTATATTCTACTCCTCTGGGATACACCACAGTGGTAGTTAGCTGTTCCCAGACTCCTAAGAAGGTTTTTTTTTGTTGTTGGTAAAACGGAGGAAAAAAGGCATCATCAAATGCAGGTAATTTAGGAAAGAAACCTAAGAAAGGAATATACCATTCTAACTTCTCTGGCTCTGCATTGATGGTGATTTCCTAAGCTGTCCCTCAAAATTTAGGAAGGTACTAGGCTGAGAATATCAATATACCTATACCTGTATCGGAGCTTGACAGACAGCATTTTTGCCAGGTGGATGATTCTGACCTCAGTTCATGGGGAAAAAAACGCTTTTGGGGCAGGATTTTCCTTTGGGATCCAGTGGGGCAGCTGGCCCTTTCAACTGGTATTGTTGTTCAGTCGTTCAGTCATGTCCGACTCTTTGTGACCCCATGGACTATAGCACGCCAGGCCTTCCTGTCCTGCGCTCTCTCCTGGAGCTTGCTCAAGTCCATATTCATTGCATCAGTGATGCTATCTAGCCATCTCATCCTCTGCTGTCCCCTTCTCCTTTTGCCTTCAGTCTTTCCCAGCATCAGAGTCTTTTCCAGGGAGTTTTCTCTTCACATTAGGTGGCCAAAATATTTGAGCTTCAGCTTCAGTATCTGTCTTTCCAATCAGCACTCAGGGTTGATTTCCTTTAGGATGGACTGATTTGACCTCCTTGCAGTCCAGGGGACTCGTAAGAGTCTTCTCCAGCACCACAGTTCGAAAGCATCGATTCTTCGGCGCTCAGCCTTCCTTATAGTCCAGCTCTCACAGCCATACGTTACTACTGGGAAAACCCATATTAATTACTAAAACATGGCTGTGTACTGTATTTAAGGGAAAACAGGTGAGAAAGCCTCCTCGAGCACATCAGCTGTTTGGGATGTAACTAATCCGGCACGCTCACCTGACAACCTCTGAGTCAGTTTTTAAGTTATAAATAGCCTGGATATAAAATATATCTGAAGAGTCCTCCTCATCCCAACAGAAATGTCCTCATATCAGGTCTGGTGACATTTTTGCAGAACTTGGCGTCAGCCATACCATTAGGGTTTAATTTACCTGTTCATCCTCCAGTGGAATGTATGCTATCACCTGCCAACAATGTCCTCTGCTGTCTGCATAGGACAAACCAGTCAGCCTCTGTATCAGACATTATGAATGGCACCATTTAGAAACCAGTTGGAAGACATACTGGTCTAAGACGGTGTTCTGCTGTTGAACTGAAAGTCACTGTATTTCAACAAAAATACTTCAAAGAGAGATTGCAGCATAAAATTGCTGAACTAGAAGTTATCAGAAATTTCATTGTATTTAATCCAGCCTTAATCGGGATTCTGGATTTCTCCCCCACTACAGGTATTAAAGTAGCACAGCATAGAATACAGAAAGTATTCTCAGCAGCAAAGCCCTTGTAAATAAGATAAGGCTAGACTGACCCATTCACAAACCTACTGTTATTCCTTACATTTTATAGCCTTTTGGCCCTGCTAATTACAAAAAATAAATACAATTTGTTGTGGGGGGATGGGGGGGCAATTGGGGAAAATACCGTGCATCTGATGAGGTGAGTTCTGTTCTGTGAAAGTATATGCCACAATATTTGGTTTTAAGGTGCCAGAAAATGTTCTGTTGTGTTTTGTTGCAACAAACTCACACTGCTACCCCTCTAGAAAAATAGTCAGATTGCCACATCCCACTGTTCCCAAGGTGTACTTTAGGTCACTTTTGAGATAACAGCAAGCAAATAAATATTTGCTGATTCTAATTTAATGCCAAAAGGAAATTTTAAAAAATCATATTGATGTTTTTCCTGATCTAACTGTTACAGACAACAGTCATTGATTATGTGAAGCCATCAGACCTTAAGAAAGATATGAATGAAACCTTCAAGGAGAAGTTTCCTCACATCAAGTTGACGCTCAGTAAAATAAGAAGGTATCAATAGCATGCAACTGCCCTTTAGTATATTTGGCAGATGGAAGTAAAATATTAACAATAGACTTTCTGAAACAATCACCTTCAAGGACACAGAACTAGCCTCTTACTTTGACTAGGAAGCTGAATAAATAAGGTAGGAAGCATGTGGGCCTAAGGATATACTACTGGCCTGTGGATGTTTTAAAATCATTATCTACTGGCACTGAAAGGAAAGGACAGAGGGATGTGAATGCTGTTTTTAAGGGCAGAGAGAAGAGAGAAACTTCCCCCTTGTATCCAGGCGAGACTGAGGGAAGTTTCCAAGATTAGCAATACTTGATGTAACCAAGTGATAGCTAGACTCATCGTGAGTGTTTTTTAATAGATAAAAGGCTATGCTTCTAGTGTTGCACTGAAGAGGCGTTAGTACTAAAAGCTTTCTACCTTGCATTTACAATGTATGTTTTACTTTTCACAAGACTTGTCAGAAAAAAATAAGTATTAATTGTAGCACAAGTGCTTTTCTGCCCTGGGCACACATGTGAGAAAGTAGATTGGCCTTCCCCAACCAGGTGCCCTCCAGATGTGTTGGACTACAGCTCCCAATGTCCCCAGCCAGGATGGGCAATGCCCTCCCTTCTCGGTACACTTAGAGTAGGGGTGAGCAACCTGTGGCTCCTGGCCTAATTTCAAAAGCTTGCTGTAAGCAATCAGTTCATGCTTTTGGCAAGAGCAATCTGTTCCTTCCCCAGCAGCACACTGGAAGATGGGGGGAGAGAGATAGAAGGGGTGGCTGAGAGAGAGAGAAGGTGGCCAAGAGAAAGAGCTCCCATTTGTGATGAATCAATCACATGCAGGATTCTAGTCTAGAAGCATGATCAAGCTGAAAGATCCAGCAGAAACAGCAACTGAATTAAGAGACAAAATTTCAACTAAGATTCACAAATTATTATTTGCCAATGTTCAGAAATTCAAGAGATGTTTTGCAGTTGCATATTAGATACAGTTGCATATGGGAGAGCACAACATGATGCAAGAATCTTAAAAGATGAAGAGAAGTTGTGACAAATGTGCCTATTAATAATGATAACGATGACGATAATGATGATGATGATGATGATGATGATAATAATAATAATAATAATAATAAGCAGCAGCCACAGCCATCATAGCAGCAGCAATATAATGGGTGAACATCAAACTCCCACTCTTTGTGCTCCCATCTTCATTCTACCAATGCCTTTTCAGTCTCTTGCACCAGCAGAGGCTGAAAAGGAAACAACAGAGGCTTTAGAAGGTAGATTAGTGAGTAGGTGGAATAACGGAACTGCTGTTGTTAGAAGAGCCAGAACTTCTGCCTGCTCAAAAGTCTTATAGGAATTCTAGTTCCTTGCTCTTGTTTCAGAGCCCTACCTACAGCCCTGACCTCTTGAACAACACAATGGAGATTGGAGACAGAAGGCATGGAATGATATTTGTGGGCAAATCTATGACTTTAAACATGGACATTTCAGTATTCAGAAGTTCAGGGGTCACTTATCCTTATATTGGCAAATAATAATTTGTAAAACCCTAACATAATAAAGCATAGACTAGGAGTAGTCAGAGATCAGACTTGTTGGATCTACTTTGTTTTTTACTAGAACCCTAAGGTCCACCAACCAGTTGTTCAGTCATGTCCGACTCTTCGTGACCCCATGGACCATAGCACGCCAGGCCTTCCTGTCCTGCACTCTCTCCCAGAGTGTGCTCAACTCCATATTCATTTCATTGGTGATGTTATCTAGCCATCTAGGTGCAAAAAACATGCACATAGAATTAAATGACAGGGTGCCACTGAGCACATTCTGAACCTAAGGATTTGTTTTCAGTACCAGAATTGAACTGAGCTCAGCTCACAGCCCTGTCACACAAAAGCCCACTCCTGGGGGGTGTCTCCATGAGCGATTTACTGCAAGTTTGCTGCATTCGGAGGTCGTTCAGGGCACATGACGTCATGGCCATCCTGCAGCCACCCTGGAGTTTTGCACCAAAAAATCATTTTTTCTGAGACTATTTGTAGTCCAGTTGTTTTCCTTCATTTGTCTTGTCTGCGCTTCTGTTGTGGTGTGCACTAACCTTCTGCATTGACTGCATCATGATAGCCCTGCCCAGGGGTGTGTCATTCACCTGGCCATGACATCACTGACCCCAGTTAAGGAGTGTTTCCCCAATGTTTTCCCTGCCTGTTTGCCTCGATGTTTCCACCATTTCGCGCATTGAATGGAAGTAGCTATACCCCTATAGCACTACAGCCTTATCGCGAAATAGTGCATTTGAATGGGAGTAGCTATACCTGCTATTGTGCTACTGCGGTTTGATTGGGACAGTAATTAAAGGGGTGTTGGGCATAGATTGCAGAGGCAGGTGCTAATATACACTGACCAGAGAAAGCAGAAAGGGCAGAAGAGTGGGTGGGAGGGAACAGGCTGTCTAGGTGATGATGTGGATGAGACTCCACCCAGTAGCCACCCAAACAATTCACAGTAAACTGCTGTGTGACCTGCCAAAAGCCCCAGGCTAGCTTTGGGATAATCCAGGCTTTCAAGCCCTGTGTGTCCACAGACAGAGCAAATTCGACTCCAGTAAAAACCGCAGCAAAGTGGAAAGCAAATTAAACCTGTAACTGTGGAGATGCTCCCCTGGTTACCCTGGGCTTTCTTCATTTCAAGCAGTCTAATTTAGGTGGGAAAAACTCATTTTGATGTTGCTCTTATTAAAACTATGTGGAGTCCGAATCCCTTGCTGATTTATTGCAGATCTCCCAGAGACCTACCAGTAAATTCCACTCAACCTTCTGCCCACCCCTCCCATTGACATTTCAGCTACCTAGGTGGTATGTACATTGGGTGGTATCCAACTGTGCCACAGTGCTAGTGCTAATGATGTTGCACAAGCATAAATCAACAGATGCTCAATGTAACTAGCCTTGTGAGGGAAATGGGAAAAAGCAGTGATATCGCCGCTTTTTCCCATTACCCTAGCAACCACTAGTTAAATTGCCCACACATTGGTTTATGCTTACACAACATTTTTAAGGTCGACGCTGGGGCATGGTAGGCTTACTACCCATGGTGTTCTTATGCAAGCCCTCTGAATAATAAGCATTGCTTTTATCATCTTTGATTTTCTCTGACAATGTACCTTCCCCCCATTTCAGCCTGAAGCGAGAGATGCGCAAACTAGCTCAAGAAGAGTGTGGTTTTGAGGAACCCACTGTGGCCATGGCCTTCGTCTATTTTGAGAAGCTTGCTCTCAAAGGAAAACTCAACAAGCAGAATAGAAAGCTCTGTGCTGGAGCATGTGTCCTACTAGCTGCCAAAATTGGCAGTGACCTGAAAAAGCATGAAGTCAAACATCTCATAGATGTAAGTATGCCTAGGCCACCGACCTTTGTCACAAAGGGTTACGGTTAAAGAGGGTGGGTAGGACAACGGCTTCGATGAAAGGAATCGCTGAATTACCATGTTGTCATTATGTCATGCATTGGCCTTTGCTTGAAATAAGAGGACCAAGGAGACCTTCTTTAACGTAAATAGAAGGCATTGTTTCAAATACTAGCACATGACTAGTATCCTGATGCGTTAAGTTGTGTCTGTTTGGCTGTGTTACAGAAACTGGAAGAGAAGTTCCGGTTGAACAGGCGAGAGCTGATTGCCTTCGAATTCCCAGTGTTAGTGGCCTTGGAATTTGCTCTCCATCTACCTGAACATGAAGTGATGCCGCATTTTAGACGTTTGATCCAGAATTCCTAGCACAGGCTACCCTTCCGAGAAGGGGGAGGGGTTTAAAAACGATTTTCTATAGTGCTCAAAAGAGCAGCAATTACTACTGAAAATGGAAAAATGGGATGCAGGTGCTCCAACACCCTTTATTCTCTTTTCAGTGCAGCTTTTCAACCAGATAGTAAGATTAAAGCAGTGAATTCCTTAAGACTCTCAGGCTAGATGAACTGTTTACTCAGCGCAAGTGGTGAATGAGTTGCATGTAACTGAGCAGTGGGTAGAACAGATTCATACTACGTGGACCAAATGAGAACTTTCTTGAGTTGCCCATAGTATTCCTGCGAGAATGAAGATGAACAGCAGCCTTCGCTTCACACTTCTTTTTGACTATCCCATTTACTTATTTGGAGCTTCATCAGCTTTCCAGCAAGCAACTGGTTTCCAGCTCACAGAAGGATCCCTAAAGCTATGACGGGTTGTGGTAGATAATTTCACTGTGTCAACAACGTGCCAATCTATTTTTGTATCGGCTACTGAAAGTGCACTTTTACTGGTGGTGGGTGGATTGTTTAGTTGTGAGTGAGTCACTGAACAGGTTTGGAACCAGGTGGCAGCCTTGGATCATTGCTATGATATTGTTTACTAAAGACCAGAGGACAACTTTTTCTCTTTTTGCTTAAACATAACTACTGAAAGGGAGGTATATGGATTCGTTTGAATAACCTCGGATGATATTTTGTAATCCCTGATGGTTTGTTTTTCCCCTCACCAACTTTTATTTTTGTAACAATTATACCACTACTAAAAAGAAAAAAAAAGACTACACCCACAACTGAGAAACCAAGAACTGATCTTATGTTTTCACTTCTGTACCTAGTGCCATTCAAACATTCAGTAAGGAGAAGAGATGTTGTTTTGCAAGCGTCTTGTTTTAAGTCACATGTGTATTTCTAACGGCTGCACTTTTCCTTCTGTGGAGATGGTTAGACTTGCACTCTGTAGTATTTGTATTTTGTGCTCTATGTTAGAGTGCATTCTGAGGCACATTGATGGTGCTGTATGTTTAAACAGTGTTTCCTAAAACCAGCCTGTACAGCCAAGGAGTAAAATTGGCAGTCTAGGACCTTGAAAGCAGACACACACCTCTATGTGGGTAATTTTTGTTGTTGTTGAGTTAATTGTTTTTAATTAGAATTGACTGTACAAAATCAAATTTGAGAGCAGGGGCCATTACAATTGCTACATTTTTCATACTTCTCTGATATTTCACTATTCTGGAATCTTAAAGTACTTAACTGTGTTCGTAAAATACAAAGTCCAGGCTGGGAAAGCGGAAAACCCAAACAGAATCTCCCACCCCTCTCTGTGTATCCTGCTTTCTAAATACCTGTATGTGTGTATAATTGTATAAAAAACCTATGAGAAGATAATGACAGCTGGATGTGTTTGGTAATATGCTAGAGGACATGCATCAAAGAATTAAATTACTATTTTTATATATAGCTAATGTTCAAGTCCCACTTTTTCCAGTGCTGATTCACCTGATACAGTCAAAGACTGGCACAATAATTTCAATAAAGTCAAGTGCTTTACTGTTTTATAGTGTAAAACAATTCACCATTCTTTTCTCTGTACCAGTCATTTGTAGGAATAACAGAAGAGGGAAGAACCAGGAAGAAAATATACAAATGCAAAAATCTGTTCTCATTTAATACCTTTTATTTTTCTAACAAATATACTACAAAGAATGACTACACCTATAGAATTTGAATAGCCACTTTATTGCTATAGCTATACTGCCTCTTTTCCAGTATCAGTCACTGTTTTTTTCACTGTCTAATTTCTCCCTTAAAACCAACCACCAGTTGGTTACACTGTACAAGTTCATATTTTGTATCCCAATTCTATGGTCCACTTCAGCCATGGGTCTTCTGATACACAACACAGGAAGCTACAGCCAATTTGGAGACTCCTACCGCATGTATCCGCATCAAATATGTATTTAAAAATGCATGCTTTCAAGCACCAAGTTGCGTTTTTAGCTTGTACAATGCAAGTACACACTAAAAACATGGTGAATTATTATTACCGTAGAGGAAGGGAAAATAAAACAGTGTTCTTGAAGCAAAAAAAAGCCCTTACCAGTTACCTATCAGTTCTGGAATTCAAACACACTTGTCTACTGCTACATGGATGAGTTCCTGTAGGCAGGACTGAAGAATGTAGAAATGGAAATGAGGGCAAGTTACATTTTCTGCATGTTCACTCAGCTGTGGCCCAAAAAATACGTATTGTTTGAGCAATAGCAACAGATAGACCAAAGGAGTACACGGTGCTCTGAGCACCTCCTAACCCACCAGTCGAGGCACTATCTCTTCAACGATTTGAGGGAAACTGTCCCCCTGCCTCATCACCCTCTGTTGCTGCTGTGCACTCGTGTTCCTCTCCTATCTGCTGTGAAAAAGGATTCCTGTTCAATTACGACATGCTGGAGAGACTGAGTAGTATCTAATTAAGCCCCACCCCCTCCTGCTCATGGAACAGCTTCTGTCAGTTCCATGCCCTCAAACTCTGCTACAGAGGACTGGGGAACCCTCCAGAGCAGATTCTTCAGGAGTGGGGGAGACACAAGGACCTGCAGCGGAGAGGAGGGAGAGGTCCTGTTGGATGGGCGGACAGCCACTTGCATGAAGTTGGATTTCACTCAAAGACAGCTTAAACAAACTGCGGTAGTGCTGGGACAGGGGAAATTACCACCAACCATTTGTTGCCTCAAACTTACTAAAGACACAGGCAGTCTTCTGCACTTCAGCTTCCCTCAGTATCTATTTAGTGTTAATCTAGAACTAACATGGGAAGTATCTCTGTTTAAATCTACCATTTTCCTTTTCCTCCCCCCTTGAAAGGTGGTTGTGCAGACTGTACAACTGGTACAGATTCTTGGTCAGTTCCTTTCTGGGGCTGCCAGGAGCAGAAAGCAAAACCTTGGGGAGAGGGAGTAGGTAGTACAAATGCATTTCTGAACCCTTTCAATACCTTCATGCAGATGTATGCTGGGTCAGTCGTAATTGTCTCACACTTGTATCTATTGTCTTGCATTTTGCAATCTAGCCCTAATCCACAGTTTGTGAGAGATTCTTGAATGACATATTGATGGCTGGAAAATTCCTGCTCTGATTTGCAGAAATGTTCAGCTGCTCCCTGCCTGCCCCCTTTGCGTAAAAGCCCCTAAAAAGAAAACATTGTATTGTTGCCTTTGAAGCATAAGATGAAGCCATATTGATCAACATGAAAACAAGCTCTTTCTCCGCAATTGGATTAAAAACAACAATGAAATGATATAGGAAGGAAAACAATTGTTATTTTTGTGTATCATGGCCAAGAAAGTTGATTTGTAAATAGTCCCATCTTTGAATGTAAGAAATGGGCTTGGGGACAATTCCTTTCATTGTTCTTCATAATGTTTTGACACTATATACACAGTGCACTGTATTGTATGGAGTAATGTTTTGAAAGCTGTTCTTCCCACACTCACACACCCCAAGCAAGTAGAACTGTTCAAAAGCTGACTGTAATGTTATACAAATTGTATTGGGGATGGGAAGAAAAGGCAGGGGCAATGAGGACTGCCAAAATCTAAACATACTATTTATTTATTTGTGACACTTCTATACCGCTAAATATAATAAAACCACTCAGCGGTTATTAATATTAAATGCTTGCTGCATCTCATGTATAGCTACCATTACATCCCAGCAACATTTGTTATTTAATGGCATTTTAGAAATTATGCAATTTAAACATGAGGTGAGGAGCTCTGGGCTTGTTGGATCTACTTGGTTTTTTTTTACTAGAACCATGACGTCCACTAATCAACGCCGATGCAAATTAATCAAGGGCAGTGGAGTCAATTACGTGCTGCACCCCATGAACTATATATTGTATATACAAACATAAATCTGCATTTGAGTTACTATGGTTCAGGGATTCTAACACAAAACTCTCAACGTAGAGCTGCACAAAGGCCTGGTGAAAGACAACCAGTTAGTACTCCCGTTTTGTAGGTGAGAACACAGCCTAAGAGATAAGGGCCACCAAGGCAGAGAGAGATTTTTAATGTTCACGTTTACTTCTTAATCTATTGGAGTCAGAAACCCTTGCCCATCTACAGCAAATCATCCAGAGATCTACCAGTAGATTCTGTTCTACTTTCCCCCTGCCCCTGACTTAATCTAAAAGAGAACAAATTTCAATTATCAAGAGTGCTTAGGATTGTTTAATGGCTTTGTTTAAGTCTATATAGCAAATACTGTTTGCAGAGAAAAGATAAAATCTTACAGTAATGCAGCAGTTCAGCAGCAATTCCGCTTTGGAAACCCCTCCCAACTTGGCTGAAAAGAGCTAATAATGATGGTTAGATCACGAGTAAGAAGGCCCAGTGCTGTTTTTTTCAGTGCTGGTGAACTTTGGTTGCATTTTATGATGCCACAAAATATGCTATTGTACCACAAGAATCAAGAGGTAGACTTACATCTGTTTATAAAGATAAAATAAAAATATATTCCAAAAAAAAGAGGTAGACTTACATCCATTTATCACAATAGATTCTATATAGCTACAGATGGGGTGCTGACTTGTGAATCGCCAAAAAGGACAAAAGAGGATAAAATGTGCATATGCTAATTTATATGTATAGATGCAAATGTAGAAATAATAGATATACGGGACATCTCACCATCATGTGGAAGACTGACCAGGTGACTTGTGTGCCCGTTCAGTCTGCTGTCCAGGTGCTGTTGATGGGAAGCTTCAAGGTCCAGCTCTTCCTTTTGATGGTTCTTCATCTTTAAACCGGACTTGGACTGGGCAGCCCATCAAAGATAAGACACCTTCAAAATAGAGGACAGTCCTCTGGCAGCCCTCCAAGTAGAGGACTGTCCTCTGCAAAAGAGGACACATGGCCATGCTAGCTACAGATCACTATTTTACCACACACATCTGCACCTTATATGTAATAAAACTCACCACTTCACAAGATGATACTAATGATCAGGTTACTGTGGGGTGAGAGGTATGAGTTTTTAAATCCTGATTATCCTATGAACTATAAGAATTGACAATGGGCTTTTCCCCTGTGAAATTGCAGTGGAACTCTGTCATGTTTTTAATGTTCTGCACATGTATTATCTAGGCTTCAATATTTCAAAGGTTTCTCTTGTTCATAGCAACTTGTTGAAGTAACAGCAAAAGTGCGGTATGGCAGCATTTGTCAAGTGGTTAAAAATACTACAAAATGCTAAATCTAGGCAATTCTTTTTTTAGCCTATACACAAGATAATTATATCTGGAGCTATGAGGAGATGCAGGAAATATACAATTACAATTAAACAGACTCCAGGGTGTATTAATCTAAAACTGATAATCCTTAAAAAAAGAATGGGAGGTTTAAAAATTGGCAGAGGCAATTGTCACAAGCCAAGGGAGGAGACATATCTTCTAAAATGGTGTTAAAACTTAAAAATGTCTGTTTAAACAAATTGTGTTGGATCCAGACTTAGTCATGCTTCACATATACCCATTCAGATCAATGAGACTTAATTTAGTCATGACTGACTTATGTCCTGTCGATTTCAAGGGTTCTGCTCTAAGCATAGTAAGTCTCAATCAAACCCAATAGTTCTGAATAGGGTGGTGCATGAAACCCCTGCTTTGCTTTGGATGCTGATTTGGACCTTCCGAAGCGGCCTGACTTCGCTTTGGACCGATTCAGACCCCATCCGTTTCAACTTGGGCACAAATCCAAAGCGAGATTCGGATAACTGAAAAACTCATTTTTGATGTTTTCCCATTGACTCGCATTGGAAAACACAAATGGCCATAACTTTTTCAGTTTTTATGATAAGTACATGGAAGTTGGGGTCCTGGCAGCCCCCATGGAGGGGATTCCACCTGCCAAATTTCAGACAGTTTGGCCCAGTAGTGTTTGTGCTATGCACAGGTAAAATGTGCTGTTCTCAGAAACTTAAACCAAAGGTCATAAAGGGATAATCAGAGAAGTTAGGTGTTTAAGCGGTGATTAGAAGGAGGTCACGATCCCTAATCTCTGCTGTAGGTTCCTCTGAAGTGCAAAATAAATGACCCCCTTCCCCTAGTACTACTCAGAATCGCAGCTGATGACCTCAGGCTCTCTTTGGCTGAATTGCCTGGGAAAACACCAGCTGGTCGGTAGGAAGCAAACATAGATAGCAACCTTGCCAGACAGGCACATTGACTTGAACTCCCCCCCCCCCCCCCGCATCTCCTCCATGGTGGTCTGCCTAAGCCTCTTGGGGAAGAGAGACTGAGAGCTTACAGGAGTTCCGGCACTACCAGCCTTCTGCTTGCCCCTGCTGCCTGCCTGCTGGGGTGTGGGGGCTTCTTCCCTGAGCAAGACCGATTGGTGCTGCCTCCTTACCTGCAGGAGCAGGCTGGTGGTGGTGTAGCGCCCTGGCTGTTTCCCCCTGCTCAGGGATGCTTTGCAGTGGTGGCAGATGGCAGTGCTGAGATCCACTCCCACCTCAAGTGGTCCCACATGATGCTACCCTGACATTTCTGTGGAGACACAGACTGCCTGCCGTGAGTCTCAGGGGTCGCCACACGAGCAGAGGAAACAATGGAAGAGGGCTCAGGTGCTGGAGCCTCTGCTTGCTGCTCGTTCTCCCCCACACTCTGGAGGATCTCCTCCTCTTCACCCTCCGCCACGCTGAGGACATCAGACACCTCTCACCTAAGGTCCATCAGCGGGCTCGCCTCTTCCACTACAGAAGGAGAAGGTGCTCCTTTGGCAACAGTGCTGCTGCTGCTGCCTGCACCAGCCTCCTCAAACAGTGACCTCCAGCCACTACGCCTTGCCTCCGCACTCTGCTGCCCTGCCACACCAGGACGCACTATCCGGACTGGGAGAGAGCCAGCTTGCTACCAGTGCTGCTAGTGCCAGCGGCACCTCGCCCACCTCTGCCCCTGCCAACAGCACCCTGACAGATTAGAGACGTGACTGAAAGGTTGCCTGCACTCATAAAGCCCACTGACTGGTATCCCTTTCTTCTCATCCATGTGGGAACAAATGATACCGCCAAGCGGAGCTATGAAGAAATCACGTCAGACTTTGAAGGTTTGGGAAGGAAACTCAAGAACTTTGGGGCCCAGATAGTTTTCTCATCCATACTTCCAGTAGTTAGAAGAGGGATAGAAAGGGAACGAAAAATACCCTGGGTGAATGACTGGCTACGAAGGTGGTGCCGACGAGAGAGATTTGGATTCTGGGACCATGGGCTATACTTCCTGGAAGATGGGCTGTTGGCAAGGGACGGGTTGCACCTCACAAAGGATGAGAAGAATGTGTTTGGCCACAGCATGAAGAACTTTATCAGGAGGGCTTTAAACTGAATCCTATGGGGAAGGGAGATGTAAAGTTGAGGGTAACGATGGACGTAGGCTCATGCACTGCAAGGGAGAGAACAGCTCTGATAGCGCCCAATAATAGTCTTCAGACACATGTAGGAAGAAAGCCAGACTATGAAGCACATGGTCTTCGATGTCTATATACTAATGCCCAGAGTATGGGAAACAAACAGAACGAACTTGAACTCTTAATACAAGAGGGAAATTATGACTTGATAGGTATAACTGAGACTTGGTGGGATGACTCTCATGGCTGGAATACAGCAATTGAAGGATATAACTTGTTCAAAAAGAACAGGAGGAACAGAAAGGGAGGTGGGGTTGCACTGTATGTGAAAAATACATATCTCTGCACAGAAATACAGGAGGAGGAGCTTGGTAGCCCCATCGAGAGCATCTGGATCAAAACAAATGGAGCAAAGAATAAAAGGAACCTAATGGTCGGAGTCTACTACTGGCCACCCAATCAAGGAGAAGACGAGGATGAAACTTTTGAAAAGCAAATAGCCAATGTTTTAAAGAAGCATGATGTAGTAGTAATGGGGGACTTATTTTCCCTGATATTTGTTGGGAGACAAATTCTGCAAAACGTGGCCCCTCCAGGTAATTCCTGACTTGTGTGGCGGATAGCTTCCTCCTACAGAAAGTAGAGGAAGGAACTAGAGGATCGGCTATCCTTGACTTGATCCTAACCAACAGAGATGACTTAGTGAATAAAGTAGCAGTTACAGGAACTCTGGGGGAAAGTGACCATGTTGTACTTGAGTTCTTGGTTCTAAGGGAAGCAAAAGCTGAGTGTAGTCAACAACATACCCTGGATTTTAGGAAAGCTGATTTTAATAAACTCAGAACAATGATCAGTAAGGTCCCATGGCAAGCAACGCTAACAAGAAAAGGAGTCCAAGATGGGTGGGAGCTTTTAAAAAAGGAAATTCTCAAGGCACAATTACAAACAATTCCAACAAGAAGAAAAGGTGGAAGACAACAGAAGAAGCCAATGTGGCTTCACAAAAAGCTTAGAGATGACCGCTGAAGGGGCAGGATTGCAGCTTGAGATTGGTAGGCATATGGTCAAGGAACACCTAATTACTTTGAATGAGTTCAAATCTCCAGGGCCAGATGAACTGCATCCTAGAGTAATAAAGGAACTGGCAGAAGAACTCTCAGAACCACTGTCTATTCTCTTTGAGCAATCATGGAGGACGGGGGAAGTGCCAGATGACTGGAGGAGGGCTAACGTTGTCCCTATCTTCAAAAAGGGTAAAAAGGAGGAACCTGGGAACTACAGACCAGTCAGTCTGACATCAATCCCTGGGAAAATTCTGGAGCAGATCATAAAGCAATCCATCTGGAAGCACCTTGACAACAATGCAGTGATTACTCGAAGCCAACATGGATTTGTCAAAAACAAGTCCTGCCAGACAAATCTGATCTCATTTTTTGATCAAGTCACCTCCCTTGTGGACTGTGGGAATGCTGTAGACATCATATACCTCGACTTCAGCAAAGCTTTCGACAAAGTGCCCCATGATCTCCTGATGAGCAAACTAGCTCAAAGTGGGCTAGATGAAACAACGATCCGGTGGATCCACAGTTGGCTACAGAATCGGACTCAAAGAGTGCTTATCAATGGGACCTTCTCAAGCTGGGGAGAGGTAACAAGTGGGGTACCGCAGGGCTCAGTCCTGGGCCCAGTGCTCTTCAACATTTGTATTAATGGCTTGGAGGAGGAGGTGCAGGGAATGCTGATCAGATTTGCAGATGACACAAAATTGGGTGGGATAGCTAATACTTTGGAAGACAGAAACAAAATTCAAAGTGATCTGGATAGACTGGAGCGCTAGGCAGAAAACACCAGAATGACATTTAATATGGTTAAATTCCAAGTTCTGCACCTAGGAAAGTTCTACAAGATAGGGGATACGTGGCTCAACCACACTACAAGCGAGAAGGATCTTGGAATTGTTGTCAATCACAAGCTGAATATGAGCCAACAATGTGATGTGGCTGCAAAAAAGGCAAATGCTATTTTGGGCTGCATTCATAGAAGCATAGCTTCCAAATCCCAGGAAGTACTAGTTCCCCTCTACTCAGCACTGGTTAGGCCTCATCTGGAGTACTGTGTCCAGTTCTGGGCACCACACTTTAAGAAGGATGCAGACAAACTGGAGAGGGTTCAGAGGAGGGCAACAAAGATGATCAGGGGACTGGAAACAAAGCCCTATGAAGAGAGACTGAAAGAACTGGGCATGTTTAGCCTTGAGAAGAGAAGACTGAGGGGAGATATGATAGCACTCTTCAAGTACTTGAAAGGTTGTCACAGAGGAAAAGGCCAGGATCTCTTCTTGATCATCCCAGAGTGCAGGACACGGAATAATGGGCTCAAGTTACAGGAAGCCAGATTCCGGCTGAACATCAGGAAAAACGTCCTGACTGTTAGAGCAATACAACAATGGAACTAATTCCCTAGGGAGGTGGTGGGTTCTCCCACACTGGAGGCGTTCAAGACGAGGCCGGACAACCATCTGTCAGGGATGCTCTGACTTGGATTCCTGCACTGAGCAGGGGGCTGGACTCGATGGCCTTGTAGGCCCCTTCCAACCCTACTATTCTATGATTCTAAGATGCCTCATATTGGGCTGGCTTGCTTTGCCACACAGTGTAGTATTATATTATTTAAATAGTAGCTCTTACTGTGTGTGTAGTTTTTTTGCCCACAGTTTTTTGAAATGTGGATTGTGGCCTGCTTGCCACACACTGTTTGCTACTCCACACAGTACACGCATGCACGTGCACGCGCACACATACACACACACAAGCAAAAGAAAAGCAAACACTGAACTACCTACAAGCAAGGCGGGGGGGACTAACTATAATGCTAACAGAAGAGAAAAGGGGTTTTAATTTTAATTTACTTTTTTTTAGGGCAAATAGATCAGTGAGAAGGGAAGGAATACAGGAACTGAAAAGGGGGGTGGAGGGGAGCCAAGGACAAGACAGACAGACAGACAGACAGACAGGAAAACTAATGGTTGAGAGAGCATTGGGAAGGTGTGTGGGGGAGCTAAACAATGAGGCAAAGCAACTAAAGTGAATTTCTTTGGTTTTTTAAATTAACAAGAAGAATGAAAGGTAAAAACCTATTACAGAAGGGTGGGGTGTGGGAAGACAAAGAACCAGGGAGGAAACTCAAACTAAGTACTAAATGTTTGGTTTTTAAAATGAAGAATCTACAAAAGAAAGGGAATAGTTGAATTAATAAAGAAGAAAAACAAAGCTGCACAGACACACCAGATCTCTCTCTAACCACCACCTAACCAGAGCGTGTTCTCTCTTGCAATGAACAAATGCACTGATCTCCCCACTCCAGTATTCCCCACCCCTCCTCCGCCACTGTCACTGGAGACTGCTGGGTTCCATTCAGCCCTAATTTGGCAACTAGAGTTGCCATTCACCAAAGCTCCCTCCTCCTCTTCTTCCTCCACCTCTCCCCTCCCCCCTTCTCCCCCTCCTGGATCTCTCTCAAGTTGATATATTTGGAGCCAGCCTGTCTGGGCCGCTCAGAAGGCATCAGAAGAGCTGCGAATCTCCGAGGCGGAATGGGGTGCCTCGATGAGCCGCTTTGCTTCGGGACTCCTCGCTGCTGTTCTGATCACACCAAGGCACCTCCGAAGCAGCCTACTTCATCTCGTTATTCAGGATTCAGACCAAAGTGGTACACAGCCGTAGTTCTGAACCCATAGCCAAAGCATTTCAATTTAAGCTCTCATTCTATTTCAGCCAGCTTTGTTCCATTGAAGCAAATGGTTCTAAACTTTAAATACTACATTCGCAGGTTAATTTATCTACATATTGGGTAGCCCTCTACATCTAGGAAGGGGAACCTCCACTCTACAGAGGTACCCCATTCCTGCATTCCCCCAGGGGGCAGGATTTAATGAGTGCTATGAAAAGGAATCCCCACTGTTACCTCCAGTGGATGGGGGACTCACCCACTGGGGAAGCTTCCATGAAGAAAAAATGTCCTGGACAGAGCCAGCAGTGCCGCACTACCCAGAGGCTAGATTTATGAGAATTTTCAAGTGCGAATAGACACACTGAAATCAGGAACACTATAAGAGAACTGAAGCATAGTATTGTGGTCCATTAAGTGGTTGCAGAGCATGACACCCATTTATTTCATGGCATTATGCCAGAATCATAAGTTTACAACTTTAGCAGTACAAATCATTTCTCTTTTTTTGATGAATGCTATTCCATCACAGGACTTGCAAGCTATCATGAATTACATACAGCCTCTGAAAAGTCCATTTGCAGTGATCAGGAGCCATGTTTTGATGGTATTTTCTAGTCTTTGTTTAATAGGATCCTCCTCAAACCTGGCACCCTCCGAATGTGTTGGATTACAGCTTCCATCATCCCCAGCCAGCATTACAATGATCATTGCTGGATGGGGATGTTGGCATTCATAGTCTAACACATCTAGAAGGTACCAGGTTGGGGGAGGCTAATAGGAAGGGATGAAAATATTTCTGATTTGTCTTGAATGTATTAATGAGAGCTGTCAATCAAGTTTTCTTTTTAAATGGCATTAACAGGTAAACAGCCTTTTAACAGCCTTTTAACAGGTAACTTAAATCAATCCACTTTGCACATAAAGCTTAAACAAGAGCTTCTGCATAGGTCCCATCTGACATGTTGAAAGAAGCATAAGAAATAATGTACAATTTCATAATGCTACCACTCAGCCATTCATTGTTTTGGTTCTCTAAAGAAGGCTGGCTCACTATTCAGAAGGCCCATTCATTTTGAAAGTCTAGAATGAGCAACATCAGTTGAAGCTCATCTGGCCAATATTTATATAACCCCTTAATTAAAAACCTCAATTTTGTTTTGTTAATAGGACATTAACTGCAGTCTTATTAGGAAAGTTTATTTCCCGTTGAAGCCAACTACTGAGTTATACCCTTGATACAATAACTTTATATATATTGATGCAATATATTATTGCATTAATAGGCATTATTGCTTTATTATGTATGAGTATGAGCCATACTTTAGTGGTAGAATGTATGCTTTGTGTGCAAAAGGTTCCCAGCTTCAATCTTTGGCATCTCCAGTTAAAAAAGGATCTTCCTTTGTACTGAGGGAAAAACCTCTGCCTGAGACTGGAAAACTGCTACTAGTCAGTCTGGACGGTCCTGGGCTGGATGGGCCAGTGAAGCAGCTACTATAAGACAGGCTCATACATACGTTGCAAACAGATGCCTCTCACACATGGCGGGGGGGGGGGATAGTAGGGTTCCCACCAGCCTGCCCCCCCCCCCCCAGGCCATGCACTCAGCAAGCATGAGGAAGGGCCCTCCACAGGTACAGATGGATGTGCGTGGAGTTCCTCGAAGTGATGGGGGATCCTGGGCCGATCAGGACTTCTCCCCCGTCCCTTTGAATGGAAGAGCTTTATGTGCATAGATCAGCACATATATAGGGTCCCTTCTCTGTTCTCATATTTGCTGAACACATGACCAAAATTGCAGGACTTGGAAAGCATGCAGGAGCTGGATTTTGCTGAATCCAACATTCCAGTCACAGTGAAGAGCATCTGGGAAAGTATAATTTCTAGATCTGAGTCTGAATCTGTTGTGGAGCAACTCCAATCCTCAATAAACACTGCTAACAAGGCAACAGCCAGGTGTGAACTGCAAAGACTCAGAAGTGGTAGGTAAGACTACTCCCCCCACACGCACAGTCACACCTCTAAAATGATATTGAGGCCATTATAAATTTGTGATTTCTGTTCGCATTTCCAAACTGACAGATCTCAAGCGATCTTGAAAGTTGCATAATTATCTTGTAGTCCGTGCTGTCATAATATCTGCTAAACTGTTTTCCTTTTGGAGCTTAAGCTATGTAAGGTTTTGTTTTTTGTTTTGCTTTGGTTTTTTTCCTTTGCAGGAGGCTGAGTAGTAATTGAATCAAGCATATGATTCATTCTTTTTGAGGGCATGAAGAATGGCAATGATATATCTGAGTGCCCTTTAACAAGGAGCTGCCCAGAAGCAAAATGGCTGGGGGCAGGGGAGAATCGAAGGCCAGCATTTGCTATGGAAACAGCCTGCAGCAGTTAGATGAAGCAGCATTGCAGACAACTTCAAATATTTACTCTCAAGTATGCAGAGTCGAAACTAAATCTTAACATAACATGCGAGTATTGCGCTGAGCACAATTCATGATATATACATATTTCTTGTAAAAATAACTGAACATAAGGGGGGGGGGGTAAGGAAAATCAAGACACATGGATAAACAGGAATAGGATTTACTTATGGATGATTTTATATTCAACACAGCTTTGATGTGCTAATCGGTTATCCCTCCAGAGGGCTTGTGTCTCTTAGCAGGGCTTTCCATGGACACACATCTAATTGTGGTCTCTGGCTCTTGGATGTTCATAATGAAGATGAAGAAAAAGTGTCCCAAGCTTGAACTAAACAGGCCTGATTCCATCCTCTAGCAATTTCATGCAGATAGAAAAAGTGGATGTAGTATTTCCATCTTCCAAGAGATGCTGGTTATTGTGGAATTTACTGGCGAAAGCACCTGTGTGTTCACAGTGGTTCAGGTCATTCAGCCCTTGGTCCCCTGAAAGTACAAAAGTGTTCCACAAGGAATCCAGCTCTGCTTGTGCTATGGAGCAGTGGAGGATATTCAGCTCCTTGGAGGCCAACTCGCAACGTAATGGGGGCTCTGACAAGAGAGCCTTCCACAGACTTGGTACCTCTTTGCAAGGCACATCATAAATAATCATTTCACTTGTGCTTTTATAAAGAGGCTTGTAGATTCTAGTCCTCAATGTGCTTACACTTAAGACTCAGTAGGAATTGCTCATCATCACATATATACATAGGTACAAAACTTAATCATCTTAACTATTATGCTTGTCCTTGCACAGGCTAAAGAACACAGGGAGACTGCATCTCACTCTGCCTGCATACACAGAGACTTTCACAGTCAATTTAGGCTGCAATCCTAGAAGCCAAGGGTGGGCAACTTGTGCCCCTCCAGAAATTTTGGCCTACAACTCCCATCAACCCTAGCCAGCATAGCCAATGATGAGGGATCATGGGACTTGTAGGCCAAAATGTCTGGCGGGCCACATGTTGCCCACCCCTGCTAGAAGCTAACCTCCCCTAAACATGCCTATGCTGGCTAGTGATGATGCAGTTGTAGTCCAACATATTTGGACGGCACCGGGTGAGGGTAAGTTAGGCTGAGAAAGGGAGAGTGAGAGAGAAGCTGGCCTAAGGTTGCCCAGTGAGCTTCAGGGCTGAGTGACAGTGGTGCCATTAAGACAGGACTTTGGGGCAGAGGTCCAGGGCCCCACACAACAGAATGAGCAGGAGGGCCACCAAATGCAGCAGGGCTGGCTTACCTCATTTTGAAGTAAGTGAAGTAAGACACAGTACCATCTAAAGAGGGCGGGGGGGGGGGAGGCAGCAGAAACACAGACACTCATTCTGAAAGGAACTTCCACTTAATTCTCAAATGGTCACCACCTCAGAAGTCATGGCATGGTGGCTTTGCCACTTCATCTGTTTGCCTCTCTCCACACAGATATACTGGAGCACTCTCGCAGTCACCCTGGGGCTCAAAGGATTGGGCCAGGCGTGGGGTGGGCAGGATAAGCACGGTCCCTACCCAGTTCAGTTGAAACCCTACACTTTAGCATAGCTGACATAAAGGTTAATCAAGCCCCATCCTTCTAAACTGCTATTAACATGTAGCAGCTCAGAAGAATTAAGGCTGTAGTCCTGTACATACTTACTTGGAAGTAAGTCTCATTAAGCTCACTGGGACTTACTGCTCAGCAGAAATGCATAGGATTGCACCGCAAGTAACTTGCTGTTTGTCTTCGTTGTTGCTACTGTTACTTTTGACATTTATTCTCAGGTTTCTCAGTCACTGACAATTTACTCCTGATGGGAGTATTTGGTTATTTTCTTCCTCCTCTTCATTTCTCCCCCCGAGTCATGTGTCAGTCCTTTCAGTGTAAAGAAGTAACCCTTCAGCAAATCCACCAAGCAAAAGACTGTTAAGAAAGCACCGGACAAGTGTTATTAACAAAGATTCACTTGGGCAATCACAATAAACCCACCATCAGGAGGGCGCTGCCAAAAAGCCTGCCATTTTCATGCCGCAGTATTTCTTCAGCTCATTAAGTAATGGAAGAATAACCTTGGGTAATTTGCAGAGATTATGACCGCAGCCTGCTTCCCACTGCTGCAGGGCTACCTTAGCACGGCAGCTCAGAATGGCAATGACTCCTCGGTCCCTCACTGAGGAAGGCCGAGGCCTATGGCATGCAGAAGGACTGGTATCCCTCATTCAGGGCTGCTGGAGAGTCTCGCCAACTGTGCGACATTTGAACGCTAAGCACAGGACTCGGAATCCTTGGGACTACACACACTAATTGACTATCGATGCTGCAGATGTTCACACTTTGCAAGAACCTCTTTGTTTTCCTTCCCACCCTTCCCTCTGATAACTCTGTCCCAGAGTTCTACAGAGGAACGGGTGGTCCTTGTGGTAGACAGAGGACCCGGGACTCTTAGAAACAAGAACCTGATTGCAGAACAAGCTTAGCAGATGCAGAGTTTAATATTCAGGTTCCTTCCTTGCACACAGCCAGGAGCAAACTCCTGTTCTTCCTTCTAGAAACTCCCTTGTCCAACCCAGTCCAGTATAAATCCTGGGACGGCCTGCAATAAGATTAACTCAGGGTACCCTGAAGTACTGGTTTGGATCAAGGAATAGATCTGTCACAAGCATCACCTCCTGCTCGTCCTTCAGGACCCTGTTCTCTCCCCCAGGAAAGATAACAAGGTAACTCCTTGCTATGCCTGCACCTATGCTTTTGCAGAGCAGTCTACATCTCCCTGTTGGGACAGATCCTGCTGGGAGGAGAGATCACAGCCTATGGGAAATTGGCACATCCCACAGATGTTTTCTGCAATATTCTAAAGCTCAATACAAGCATTCATAATTACAATGCAGACGCAACCATGATTTAATGTGTATGTTCAAGACAGGCCTGTTTACACCAGGGCTGTTGAACTAAGAGGCCTGTGGGCCAAATCTGCCCCCCCCCCGGTGTTTCCCAGATGGCAACATATCCTTCTCCTGGTCCCACTCCCTTTCCCCTTGGCTCTTGAGCAGTGTGCCCCCCCCCCCAGTTGAGATGTCTCTCCTACGGCTTAGCTATTCGCTGTAAGAGCTTTAAGATAAAATATGCTGGCTTGGGGTGGGGGAACTATTTGGCCCCGCCCCGTTTGCCTTGGCGCCCCCCCCCCCCCAGCACTGGAATGCATTCCCTGCGAGCTTCCCCAAAAGGCAATTTGGCCCTCGGGCTGAAGAGGTTCAGCTCATAGCACGGCTTGATCCAAAGTGCCCTCTGTGTGAGCACCAGGCACTTCTGTTCTCCGAACATGGCGGTGGTGGGTCACCAATTCCCATGCCTCCTGCAGCCCTCACATGCCATATCACACTCTAGTCCAGAGGGTTCGTTGACTCTGAAGAGTAGCACTGGGGGCAGGGGGCACAAGGGGCTGCAGCAGGATGGGACAAGGAAGGCTTAGCGCCACGTCTAGTTCTTTGGATCCAAGCCAATATTCTTTGGGAGTCAGAGAAGACATGCAGTCACCGCCACGACTAGATGCATGTGGACATCGTACGGTAGGAGGCGCTCTCAGAGAAGAGAGCTGCTTGCTGAGGATTCCAGAAAGTAAAAAAAAGCGGCTGTCAATGTCATCTAACATGCAGTTATTTGAAATTATTGTTCTTTCTTCCATTTCCCCCCGCCACCTCCCTCCAAGGAGCTCAAGATGGCAGACATGATATCCCTTCCTCCTTTTTTATCCTCAACAAGCTTGTGAGGTAGGTTAGACTGAGGGAGAGTGAATGAGCCAAGGTCACCCAGTAAGCTTTCTGGCCATGCAGGAATTTGGACGCACATGTTCCCAGCATAAGCCTCAAACTGTAGCCACTACACTACCCTCCCCCAACCTGGTGCCTTCCAGATGTGTCAGACTACAACTCCCAGCATTCCCTGGCCAGCTGGCTAGGGGATGCTGGGAGTTGTAGCCCGACACATCTGGAAGGTGCCAGCTTCGGGAAGGATGCACTACACCAAAATGTTGCTTTTGGCAAAGTTTTGTCCCGTCTCAAAGTCAGAGCTACTTGGCATCTCTCTTTATATTTTACTTAAAACAGAGCTGCGCAAAGAATAGCAGCTCTTATTCTTTACAGAACAAGCCCAGCAAGGCTTGGGAAGGAACCTTCACAATGCATTGGGTGGATCACTTTGATTTCCTACCTGTTTATATAACAGTCTGGCTGGCTGGCATGTCATGCATACAATAATGAATACTGTACATTCACCAAAGGCACTTCCCTGACTCCTGGCTTCTAGAAATGACATTTCCTACTCTGCACTAATTTTGCCCACAGTGTGGCCTCAATAATGGGATTCCAGAGGTAGCCGAGTTCCATGGCACCGTCTCTTGTTTCTCAAGATGTCAGCCCTCACTTCATCCATCTTAAGCAAGGGCAAGTTGTGTCTCCGAGCCTTTTGAAAGGACACACTCGAGAAGAACCAGCGAAGCACCGGCTTGGCTCCATTTCCCCTTCAACAATTAAGTGTTACGACCTTGCATTTCAGGTCCAAGACTCAGTTTATGAAACAGCAAAGCTCCTTACAGAACTTTTTATAAATAAAACAAAGTTTTGTACTGCTTATGGTTACAAAGCCTTTTTTCTTTCTTTCTTTTGACATAGTAAGCATGTAAAGCTGACAAAGCTGTCTGGATTGTTAATAGTATTACACTCACTTAAATGCTAAGCTTGAACAGACTGCTTTGTAAACCATGGCCATTGTTCCAAAAAAGGCAGGCCCTTATATAACCATTCTAAGAGCAGACCATTTTATAATTATACCATTATTCATTATAAGCCCAGAACACTAAAGAGACCATCGTTCAGCAATGCTGGCTGACACCATTTAATTTTGTGGGGAAGGTAGCAGAGACAGTTAGAAACATCCTATGTTCACTTACTTGGGATCAAGCCCTATTGACCATCAGCAGGACTTACTCCTGAGTAAATAGGCAGAGCACTGGGCTGCGGAGATACTGACCTGCACTAACAGGTTAAAACAGTCAATTTACTTGGAGTTTATTTTAAAAAAATTCGTGTCTCTTCTCTCAGGCAGGTATTAAGGACCTTCCACACATTTCAGCTCCTATTGTTAATGTTGCACCTGAACCTAAGACAAGCCCTGCTCCATCAGACCAAAGGTCCCTCTAGCCCAGCGGGTTGTTTTTCATAGTGGCCAACCAGATGCGCCCAATAAGCCCACGGGCAAGGGTATGAATAGGCCTTTTCCTTCCTACTGCCTCTGAAATGGGGGTCCCATAGAGTCATCATGACTAGTAGCCATCGACAGCTTCAGCCTCCACAAATGTATCTAATTCCCCCTTTTAAAGCCATTTAAGCCCGTGGACATCATCACATCTGATGGGAGTGAAAGCCATCCATTCATTTTGTGTGAGGAGAATTATTTTGTTGTTGTTGTGACTCTAGTGCCACTATCCATTTCACTGGGTGAGCCTGAGTTCTGGCATCACGGGAAAGGAAGATAAAGTTCCCTCTATCCACTTTCTCTGCACCATGCATAATTTTATACTCCTCTATCATGTTGTCCTTGTCATCATCTCTGGGAGGAGAAGCAACAGAGTCTCAAACACACAGATATCCAGACAAAATTCATGAAGAGAGCATGCAGATTCCCCCCCCACACACACACACACATAAAGCTGCCTTCCTTCCTCTGGGGCCCTCAACCTCTGCTGGCCCCCAGCCAGCATGCTCCACTCCTGCTGGCCGGCCTCTGCGTCTCCCATCCCCCACGGCTCGCCAAAGATGGGCAAAGAGCAAAGTTGCCACTGCTGGAGAAAGAGAAGAGCTGTCTGGCAGTCCGGAGACAGTCAAGTGAATGTATAAGCTGGGAGGCCAAACCACAGAGCGCAGTGGCAGACTCCAGGGCTGAGAGCATTGCTCCAAAGGGCCACTCTAGCCACTGCACTCTAGTTTGGTTGTATGCCCACCTGCCCACCTGCTGTTCTCTTTCTCTGAAGGAGCTGTTCTCATTCTTCAGCAGTGGCAGGACAGCAGTGGCCAAGACGGCAGCAGTGGGAAAGTGCAGGGCTGGTGGGTGGGAGATCAGGGGCTGTACAGAGGAAAGGTAATTGAGCCGCAGGCTATCCAACCTTTGGTGTATAGGATTGTAGCTTAACTGATTTTCTCTCATTAAAATGGCCTTTCTAAATGACTTTCCCCCAACCCAATAAAGTAATATTTGATACTCCTTTACTGCGGACAGTCTATACCTCTTCCCATAAGGTAGCCCTTTTGATTTGCCCTTTCATGCAGCACAGAATCTATTAAATTCCCCCTTCTCTTGATGTACAAAATGTTACTTCTGGGCAGCTTAACTGTTGTGGTTTAATTTTTTTTAATCTGAGGAATGTAGTCGGGAGATCCAACAAGGAATGTAAAAAAGAACCCACAATCCTTTTTTTGTGAAATACATACCAACAGACTGTTGGTACATTCACTGCAATCTCAAAGAAGAATGGGGATAGACCAGCTGTGATAACCTAGAAAATTAACAAGAAAGATGGCAGTTTGTTACTTCCTCTAAGTTCATCCACAAGAATCTAAACGATCAATGGAGGCTGGTGGCTCCAATGTCAATGGGGCGGTAAATCCACTCCGGGTTTCATTCAGAACTCTAAAGGAGCTATCCAAGGTGCAAATCACATTGGATAGCTCCTTTAGAGTTCTGACTGGTTGTGACTGAAACCCGGAGCGGATTCACCGTCCCACTGACACTGGAGCCACCAACCCCCACTGTAAGCAGTATAAAGATCTGTTGAGGGACGAGCAGTAAATAAAGATAACGCTCCAATCTTTAACTTCTTTAAATCTTATGGTCTGCCCACGGAGGTCCTCTGTGGGTCTTGTACATGAACAGTGTTGGTAGACTAAAAGTGTGGTCCTATGCATATTTTGACAGAAAAGGTCCTCCAGAATGCTGGGGAGTTGCAAGAGTTTTTTCTGTCTAAACATACGTAGGACTGTGTCTTAAAATGTGTTTTACATTGATTTTTCCCCCATTTTAAAAACACAACAAACCTCTTTGATTCTCAAGATTTTTACAAAATATATATCTTGAGCCGCAAAAGTATTCAGCCACCCAGTTGTAAGGTGAACATGTGTCCTGACAGACGTTGTTCGAACTTCAACTCCCATCACGCATCACCACTGGCTATGCTGCCTAGGACTGATGGGAGTTGCAGTCAAACAACACGGAGAGGGTTGCACATTCTCCACCCCTACTATACACATTTACCTGGGAGAAAGTTCCATGGAACTCAGTGGGGCTTACTTCTTAGTAGATGTTACTGCTAATTTGAATAATTGCCACTCTACACTGTTATGTAGGCCAAAACTTACATAAAGAGTCTGCAATCCCAAATAGAAACAAAATATAACTGAGACCACATGCATGCTGAGAGGAAGCAAAGGAAAACAAATAACTCTTGCATGCAAATTGTTGGTGTTTATTTTTAAAAATGCATAAATGTGGGGGTAGGGTAGGAAATCAGAGCATTCACTGTAGAATTTGCTTAAAGATAAAGCAGAAACAGATTGTTCCAGTGTGAACCCTTCAAATTTAAACAGGAATAGTTGAATTGTTTTTAATTTAAGTCCGGCTTTATTTTTAATTACTACAATAGGTGTATTTTATATGAGGCTGTTGACAAAAGGGAGAAGAAATAACCTGAGGTTTCAGGGAAACAAACAAAGAGTGCAATGTGGTGTTGGATTTGGGCATGGAAACCCCGCTGTATAGTGAACGCTCTGGGAAATGTTTGGCAAGTCACTCCCTCTCTCTCGACCGCAGTTCCTCAGTCTCCCCCTCATGCTGCTGCCACCACAGCTGTTGCAACCAGGCAAGTAGGGGGCAACAGACTTTCTGCTGTTGCCATTAAAGCACCCAAGTAAGGTGACAAAGAGAAAGAAGTCAGGTAGAAAGGACTTCTTCTCTGTCTCAGATTACAATTGAGAATGTCTGAGCTCAGTGGCAGAGCTCATGCTTTCTGTGCTAAACATCCCAGGTTCAGTCTCTGGGTAGCCCCCGATGTTAGTCCTATGTAGGGTAGAGCCATTGAAATTAAATGGAGTTCAGTTAGTCACGACCAACTTAAGTCCAATTCATTTTAATGGGTTTACTCTACATAGGACTAACATTGCATGCTACCCTCTGGGATCACCAGTTAAAAGCATGTAGCAGATGATGGGATATTGCTCTGCCTGAGACCCTGGAGAACAGCTACCCATCTCATTAGACCAGGAGTGGGCAACCTTGGCCTTCGGCCTAACTTCATGCAGCCCTCAGCCTGCTTTGAAAAGCCCTCTGCATGCAAACAGCTCAGACTTTCTGGCAAGTGCAGTCTGTCCTTTCTGTGACACCTGACCTTTCTGGGAAGGAAGAGGGAGAGAGAAAAGTGGGTGGCAGAGAGAGAAAGAGGTGACCCTCCCACATTGGCCTCTGGCTCTGTCCACTGCTTGCTTTTTCCCCAACTATCACCAATATGAGCCCCGTACCCACACACACAGATTACCCATGAGCAAATGCAGTCCTTAACAGAGAAAAGATTGTCCATCCCTACAATAGAGAATACTGGAACAGACATTCAGGAGAGGGGGGAAAGGGTTAAGCCCCTTCTGCATCTTCCATGGTCCCAATCCTGGTTCCCCCCTCCACGACTGCTTAAAAGCTAGTTATATAACACAGTTAACATTCTGTGTACCTTGGCTCTCTGGCAGAGATCTTTCCCAGTGCTGCTAGCTCTCCTTTTAATTGAAGATGCCAGGGACCAAATCTGCAATCTCCTGCATTCAAGGTACTTGCCTTGCCCCTGAGCTATTAGACATGTCAGTAAGGTATTTCAGAAAAGTTTGAAAGTAACTGCCCATTATTTAACAATATTTGGCTTAGCCCAAATAGTTACACAAAAATCATACTTTCAAAACTTTCAAAACTCGTACCAAGTCAAAAGCTGCTCCTTAAAACAATATTCCTGACATTACTGTATCCTAAAAGATAACAAACATTCCTTTTTCAAGATTGCTTAAGTAATAATCCTAGTGCAGATGTTACACTCAAATGCAGTGTAACACTCAAATACTAAGGGGACCCTAGGGGTGTGCACCTCAGGGTTATCTGCTTGTTAAAATGCATTAAGTAATGTTAATTCATTTAGGATGCAATTCTATGCATGTTTAGACAGAAAAAAATCCTATAAGTCCCATCATAACACTCGAAATGCAGACATCATGCAGACATAACACTCAGAAAACATGATTTGCAAATCAGGACAGCCTCGTGCATATTTTCTCCTCCCTTCCCCTCAGCAATTTCCCTCCTCCCTTTGCAACATTAGCTATGATTATGCAGTACGTGTGCATCTGTCCAAACCATGGTTCCCTTGTAAACCCAAGATTATAGCCAGGATTTGAAGCAGGTTTGCAAACCTGGTTTTTGTACTAACTATGGTTTGCATAAGTACATATGTAACATGAAACACCCCTTCATGGATCACTGCCTTGTTGTGGCGAAGGGGCTTGCGTAACTCAGTGAAGCCATAAGCTATGCCGTGCAGGGCCACCAAGACGGACAGGTCATGGTGGAGAGTTCTGGCAAAATGTGGTCCACTGGAGAACGAAATGGCAACCCACTCCAGCATTCTTGCCAAGAAAACCCCATGGAAAGTATCACAAGGCTAAAAGAGATGACGCCGGAAGATGAGCCCCTCAGGTCGGAAGGTGTCCAATATACTACTGGGGAAGAGCAGAGGGTATTTCCAAGTAGCGCCAGAAAGAGTGAAGCGGCTGGGCCAAAGCCGAAAGGACACTCAGCTGTGGATGTGTCTGGTGGTGAAAACAAAATCCAATGCTGTAAAGAACAATATTGTTTAGGAACCTGGAATGTAAGATCAATGAATCAAGGTAAGCTGGAGGTGGTCAAACATGAGATGGCAAGATTGAACATCGACATCTTGGGAATCAGCGAACTAAAATGGACAGGCATGGGCGAATTTAATTCAGGTGACCATCATATCTACTACTGTGGGCAAGAATCCCTGAGAAGAAATGGAGTAGCACTCATAGTCAATAAAAGGGTGGGAAAAGCAGTACTGGGGTACAATCGCAAAAACGATAGAATGATCTCAGTATGAATCCAAGGCAAACCATTCAACATCACAGTAATTCAAGTCTATGCCCCAACCACTGAGGCCAAAGAAGCTGAGGTTGATCGGTTCTAGGAAGACCTACAACACCTTCTAGAACTAACACCAAAAAAAGATGTCCTCTTCATCATAGGGGATTGGAATGCTAAAGTAGGAAGTCAAGAAATCACTGGGATAACAGGCAAGCATGGCCTTGGC
The DNA here is from genome assembly GCF_057233095.1 of Heloderma suspectum. Lineage (NCBI taxonomy): Eukaryota > Metazoa > Chordata > Lepidosauria > Squamata > Helodermatidae > Heloderma > Heloderma suspectum. Next base: position 78,942,115 of record NC_139461.1, on the reverse strand, counting down.
GTACAAAATGAAGCAGGACAAAGGCTAACAGAGTTTTGTCAAGAGAACATGCTGATCATAGCAAGCACTTTTTTCCAACAGCACAAGAGGCAACTCTACACATGGACATCACCAGATGGTCAATATCGAAATCAGATTGATTATGTCCTTTGCAGCCAAAGATGGAGAAGCTCTATACAGTTAGTAAAAACAAGACCTGGAGCTGACCTTGGCTCAGATCATGAGCTTCTTACTGCAAAATTGCAGCTTAAATTGAAGAACGTAGGGAAAACCACGAAACCATCCAGGTATGACCTCAATCATATCCCTTATGAATATACAGTGGAGGTGAGGAATAGATTTAAGGGATTAGACCTGATAGACAGAGTGCTGGAGGAACTATGGACGGAGGTCCATAACATTGTTCAGGAGGCAGCAACTCAATCCATCCCAAAGAAAAAGAAATGCAAGAAAGCAAAGTGGCTGTCTGATGAGGCTTTACAAGTAGCTGAGGAAAGAAGGGAAGCAAAAAGCAAGGGGGAAAGGGGAAGATGTATCCAACTGAATGCAGAGTTCCAGAGAATAGCAAGGAGAGACAAGAAGGCCTTCTTAAATGAACAATGCAAAGAAATCGAGGAAAACAACAGAATGGGAAAGACTAGAGATCTCTTCAAGAAAATTGGAGATCTCAAGGGAACGTTTTGTGCAAAGACGGGCATGATAAAGGACAAAGAAGGCAGGGACCTAACAGAAGCAGATGAGATGAAGAAGAGATGGAAAGAATACACAGAAGAACTATACAGGAAAGATCTGAATGTTCCTGTTAGCCATGACAGTGCGCTCACTGAACTTGAGCCGGACATCCTAGAGAGTGAAGTCAAGTGGGCCTTAGGAAGCATTACTAACAACAAACTAGCGGAGATGACAGTATTCCAGCTGAGCTATTTAAAATCCTAAAAGATGATGCTGTTAAAGTGCTGCACTCAATATGCCAACAAATTTGGAACACTCAACAGTGGCCACAACACTGGAAAAGTTCAGTTTACATTCCAATTCCAAAGAAGGGCAACACCAAAGAGTGTTCAAACTACCCTACAATTGCGCTCATTTCACATGCCAGTAAGGTTATGTTCAAAATCCTACAAGCTAGGCTTCAGCAGCATGTGAACCGAGAACTATCGGAAGTACAAGCTGGGTTTCGAAGAGGCAGAGGAACTAGAGATCAAATCGCCAACATTCACTGGATCATGGAGAAAGCAAGAGAATTCCAGAAAAACGTCTATTTCTGCTTCATTGACTACGCTAAAGCCTTTGATTGTGTGGATCACAACAAACTGTGGCAAATTCTTAAAGAGATGGGAGTACCAGACCACCTTACCTGTCTCCTGAGAAACCTGTACAAGGGCCAAGAAGAAACAGTAAGAACCAGACATGGAACAACCGATTGGTTCAAAATTGGGAAAGGAGTACGACAAGGCTGTATAATGTCGCCCTGCTTATTTAACTTATATGCAGAGTACATCATGAGAAATGCCAGGTTGGATGAATCACAGGTCGGAATTAAGATTGCCGGGAGAATTATCAACAACCTCAGATACACAGACGATATCACCCTAATGGCAGAAAGCGAAGAGGATCTCAAGAGCCTCTTGTTGAGGGTGAAAGTGGAGAGTGCAAAAGCTGGTTTGAAACTCAACATTAACAAAACGAAGATCATGGCATCTGGCCCCATCACTTCCTGGCATATAGAAGGGAAAGAAATGGAAGCAGTAACAGATTTTATTTTCTTGGGCTCCAAGATCACCGCAGACGGTGACTGTAGCCATGAAATTAAAAGACGCTTGCTCCTTGGGAGGAAAGCTATGGCAAACCTAGACAGCATAGTAAGAAGCAGAGACATCACCTTGCCGACAAAGGTCCGCATAATCAAAGCTATGGTTTTCCCAGTAGTAATGTATGACTGTGAGAGCTGGACTATAAGGAAGGCTGAGCGCCGAAGAATTGATGCTTTCGAACTGTGGTGCTGGAGAAGACTCTTATGAGTCCCCTGGACCGCAAGGAGGTCAAATCAGTCCATCCTAAAGGAAATCAACCCTGAGTGCTCATTGGAAGGACAGATACTGAAGCTGAAGCTCAAATATTTTGGCCACCTAATGCGAAGAGAAAACTCTCTGGAAAAGACCCTGATGCTGGGAAAGATGGAAGGCCAAAGGAGAAGGGGACGGCAGAGGCTGAGATGGCTAGATAGCATCACCGATGCAATGAATATGGACTTGAGCATGCTCCGGGAGAGAACGGAGGACAGGAAGGCCTGGCGTGCTATGGTCCATGCGGTCACGAAGAGTCGGACACGACTGAACGACTGAACAACAACAACAAACATGAAACCATGGCTACTGCCAAGAAAGGGAAAGGGTAGATGCATGAGTTTGGAGCCCAGTTTGGAGCCCCTGGTCTACTGGGAACACATGTTCCATTTGCACCAGGCTACAGTTCTTGTCATACAACTAATTCTAAGTTTATATTCTAATAAGATTTCCAAATTAGCTTATTTTATACGCTGAATCTCAGTTCTCAGAGTCTTGGTGCATTTAAACATTCAGGCCTAAGAATAGGAACTGCAGCAACACATGTTAATTAAATGTCATGAGCATGAACACATGTTAATTCATTTAGGATGCAATCCTAAGCATGCTTAGACAAAAAAGACATTTTTTTTCTGTCTAAATATGCATACAATTGTGCCCTAAATGTGTTCCTGTGTTTGAAGCCTGCAGTACAACAGAATATGACAACTGGTATTTGAGTGGGACCTGGACTGATAAGATGCAACTCTTGAGTAAATAAAGTAAGTTTAACATATTTTCACAGCAATTAACATTTGACCTAGCCTTAAAAAGTAACATGATGCATGGCAATGTCTACATTTATTGAACTACAGCTCAGGAAAATTCTCTCTCATACAGTATCATATCTATGTTCCCAGTGCTCAAGACATTTGTGAAATATTTCTTTCCCCTGCATGCTCTAGTTAATTAGAATCTAATTTCCTTTTTTTTTTTTTTTGCTAGCCTTAATGGAGGTAAAGAAAAAACATTAACTTGATTTAAGTGAAATTTATTTTCAAAGAAATGACTGTAAAATCACAGGCTAGGTATCGTAAAGATTCAAAACTGAAAAAACTATTTTAAAAATCAGAATACTTTACTAAAAAGTTGTGATCTTTACTCCAATATGTTGACCTTTTTATATAGAAAACCCCAGACTTACAGTGCTGCAATACAACAGTGCACTCAGGCCAGAACTCTGGGGCAGAAGTCCAGGGCCCCGCTCCAAAGAATGTGTGCCTCCAAATTCAGGAGGGCTGGCTTACCACATTTTGAAGTGGAATCATGGTCCAACCAATCATGGTTCTATGCAGGATCTGCAATGCAACTACAGCATCCCTGGCAATCCAGCCTCTACTTCAATCTTCAGCAAAGGAGATTCCACCACCTCCCAAGGCTGTTCCACCTCTGTAACACTGTCAAACAGTCTGCATGATTAGGAAGCTTTTCCCAATGTTGAGCTGAAATCTGCTTCCGTGCAATTTCCATCTGTCGGTTCTAGACCTGCCCTCTGGAACGAAAGAGAACAACTCTGCTCCCTCTTCTGCACGACAGCCTTTCAAATATCTGAAGACCACTGTGGCATACCTGCCTGGGTTCCACCTGTTCCCCAGCCTCCACCTCTGAAACTGAGAAACAAACCCCTCAGAAAATGCCTGTTTTCAGCTGGGTCAGCTGCTCCCACTGACACCCAAGCTTCAGCCCTTTTACGCTCTCTGGGTTCCAAAGAAACTCAGTTGGTTCTCTCAGCCCACGACAGGAGAAGTAACAAGGAAATAGATTTAATAATAGTAGTGTACCAGTTCCATCAACACATGGGAGTCTGTATTTTAAAAACAAAGATTTATTTAACACAGGAAGCGTTATATATTATTATATTATATTATATTATATAATATTATATTATAATATATAATGTATATATTATACATTATTATTATTCATTAATGCTTGGTCCTAACTTCCCTACCTATTCTACCCCTTCTAAAAACCTATACATAACCCCCCTTTCTGACTAGATATTGCTTCCTCAATCCCTAAGGCCCTATCTGACTTCTGTCAGTTCAGTCCTTATATAACCTCAGAATCCACACACACACACACACACACACACACACACACACACACACACGTACAAGCCCCGCCCACCTTTCACTCCCTCCCTAATGCATTATTAACCCTATCTTACCTGGGTCACATTTAACAATGCAAACACAAACATTAATATAATAGGCATATGTTACAACCACTATCATGTTTTCCCTTAATCTTTGCTTCTTCAGGCTAAACAGAGCCAGCTCTTAAAACCTTTACTCAAAGGACCTGGTTTCCAGACCTCCCCACCATTCTTGTCACCCTCCTCTGGACACATTCCAGTTTGTCAATTTCATTATCAAAATGTGGCGCCCAGAACTGGACACAGTACTCCAAAAGTGGTCTGACCAGCACAACAAGTGAAGATAGTGAAGTAATACACATTCCCATCTGAAGAGGGGGACTGCCTATAAGACCATTACGTCCGGGCGGGGCACCTGGGGGGGGGGATTATAAAACCATTAAGTCCAGCATCTAAAATGGTGAAGTAGCTCAATCCTATGTACTTCACAATCATATGTTGTCAGGGCATGTATTCATACAATCCTGGGAGCTAATACCTCTAGGCCAGGGGTAGGCCTCTAGGCCCTCCAGCAGAGTGGCCATTTGTGAACTGCCAAAAAAGAGAACAAGCACCACCAAAAGAGAAGGACATGGCTTTGCATAAAATTTGTGTATTATAATGTATTTGTTAAGCTTTATAATACTACAAATTAAATAGAAATACAGTATATCTCACCATAGTGTGAAAAACTGTTAGCAGGTGACTTGTGCGCCTTGCTCAGTCTGCTGTTGGGTAGCTTCAAGGCCCAATTCTTCCTTCAGATGGTTATCTTTCTGCCAGATTTGGCCGGGACAGCCCTTCAAATAGAGGATGCCTTCAAAATAGAGGACAGTCCTCTTGCAGCTCTTTAAATAGAGGGCTGTCCTCTGTAAAAGGACAGATGGCCAACCTATGATATTGTTGAACTCCAGGTCAACACTATGATTCATGAAAGGGGTGTGTCCATGATTTCTCCTGACTGTCCCCTCCAGTAGCAGCTCTTCCTGCCACACCCCATGCCATTCCCATGGGTCCCCTGACCCTCAGAAGGGGCTTTTGTGACCTATTTTGTGGGATGAACTCCACCTGCAGTCATTAGGATCCTATCCCATAGATTCTGCCACTGGGCAATTGCTTTATTGTATGCTGTAGACCACATTTTTAAATCCTCCTGCATCACTTCCTAAGAAACCATTCCAGACATACTCATTACATTAAGTCAACAGCAGCAAAGCATGACCAAAAATGTGACTAAATATCAACACTCAAGGAGCGCCTCCAGCAACACCAGATAGGCCGCTCAACAAGATCAGCCTTGGATGGCCTTCTCTCTGTCCCATCAGCCAGGACACCCAGGCTGGTGAGGACGAGGGAGAGGGCCTTCTCTGTGGTGGCTCCCACTCTGTGGAACTCCCTCCCTAGGGAACTCTGCCATGCCCCCTCTTTAATGAGCTTCCGCCATGCATTAAAAACATGGTTGCTCAGGCAGGCATTTGGGGTGGGCTAGGGTAATTTTAGAAATGTGATGTTTTTAACGTTGAATTTTATTGTATAAACTGTTTTTATTGCTGTACATCACCCAGAGTGGCTGGGTGACCGGCCAGATGGGCAATTAATAAATTTAATAAATAATAAACAAACAAACACATAACTGAAATGCCAATACATTCCTCACAATTGTCAGAGGTTTTGAAATGGCAAATTGTTATCATATCGCAGCTATGTTGCTGTTGTTTGAGAGGACAATGGCGTTGAACAAAGCTCAGAAACTCTAAAAATGGTTTTATTGATGTCAATTCATCAACAACAATAGCAAGTGTTCTATTAGTGATTCAGCTGCCCCTTTGGGAATATTTATGTATGCTAATTTTCCATTTCTAATTTCAGTTCCCAACTCATGAACCCTTTGGGACATTATTTTAAAAAGCAAATAATCCCTAGGCCAGTTTTTTAAAACTGCTTTGCTGACCCTGACCCATATGCACCACACAGCTAAAGTCTTGATTCTGCCACTTTTTCAAGTGTTCCCGCTGCTTCTCAGATGATGCAATGGAAAAGAAAATTTACAAGGTTATTTTTTTAATATGGCAGAAAGGAATGAAAAGGAGAAATGTATTAACTTTTCATGAAAAGATAAAATGTTGTAAAGTTGCTCTGGGAGTTGCACAAGAATAATTGGAAAAGCATTTTATTCAGTCATGATGATTTGCAACCCAGAAGTTAGTGTGTGTAGTCCAGATGTCAATACGATCACTCACTCTTTTCAGTGGAAGGGTCCAGTCCTCAAATGCAAGGGACTGCACAGGTCAGTTGGGTCAAGCCCTCTAAGGCAGTCTTCTCCCAGTCTAGTGCCCCCCATGGCCAATGGCCATTCTGGCTGGGAGTTGCAGCCCAAAGCATCTGGAGGGCTGGGAAGGCTGCTCGAAAGGAAGGCGTTCCATTTTTTGCATCTGTGAGAATTCTTTGGAATTCTGTGAGAATTCTTTGGAATGAGGGGAAAACCCCACAGGAGGTGGGGAGAGAGTCAGCTGATGAGAGCTGGGGCAGGGAAATGGTGATGGAGGAAGGAGTTAAGTGCCCCCTCATCAGAATTGGCTTTTCTTGTTCTTAAAAAAAGAAAAGAAATTGCGACTGTTATTACATACAGTTGTGTGTCATATGTTTTGGGTTTTAGTGAGCAATCCCCAGGGTGAGGTGCCCGAACAATGGAATACTCTGACTTCGGAGGCTTCGATCAATCTGAAGCCCTGCTGGGTTCTTGCTGGTGGGGCAGAAGCAATGGCAGAGGCTTTTTTCCTCATGTTTTGGCCTCCATGTTTTATTTTCTTAAACTTTAAGAAAAAAAATCCTCCCATAGTTCCATTTAGACCAGCCTCAGAGCTAGTTTAAATTCCTCTCTGTGTTGGGGCATGATTGGAGGCTGAGAGGGCTGTGGATTCTTTAGATGCAGAACTGCTCCCTCCCCACCCACTGCCACATCCCCAACCCACCTTTCTCCCAGCCAAACAAGATCGGCATTCTTTTGTGATGGCTGGAACCAGGAGGGGGCCCCTGAAATCAGAAAAAACCCTCAAAAGTTGGAGCTTCTTCTTTTGTCCCTAAGTTGGGACAAAAATTCATCCGCCCAGGTCTCTCAGTAACACATTCCAAGTAAGCTTGCTCAGCAACTATTTTTCTCTTTACCAAGCTGGCCTTTATCACCAAGACCTTAAGGCCTGATGTGTTATTGACATGGCTACCAGAGTATCCTTAAGAACATAAGAACAGCCATGCTGGATCAGACTAAGGGTCCATCTAGTCCAGCATTCTGTTCACACAGTGGCCAACCAGCTGCTCATGGGAAACCCACAAGCAGGGCTTGAGCGCAACAGCACCCTCCCACCCATGTTTCCCAGCAACTGGTGTACATAGGCTCATTGCATCTGGTACTGGAGGTAGCACATAGCCATCAGAACTAGTAGCCATTGATAGCCTTTTCCTCCAGGAATTTGTCCAACCCCCTTTTAGAGCCATCCAAATTAGTGGCCAGCACTACATCCTGTGGTAGTGAATTCCATAGTTTGACTATGCACTGTGTGAAGAAGCACTTCCTTTTATCTGTCCTGAATCTCCCACCAATCAGCTTCATAGGATGACCTCGGGTTCTAGTATTTTGAGAGAGGGAGAAAAATGTCTCCTCATCCACATCCTCCACACCATGCATAATTTTGTACACCTCTATCATGTCTCCCCTTACCCTCCTTTTTTCCAAGATAAACAATCCCAGCTGTTGTAACCTTCTCTCATAGGGGAGATGCTCCAGACCCTTGATCATTTTAGTTGCCCTTTCTTGCACTTTTTCCAGCTGTACAGTATCTTTTTTTTAGGTGTGGTGACCAGAACTGTACACAGTATTCCAAGTGTGTCACACCATAGATTTGTATAGGGGCAGTATGATATTGGCAGTTTTATTCTCAATTCCTTTTCTAATTATGCCTAACATGGAGTTTGCCTTTTTACAGCAGCCACACACTTGGTTGGCATCTTCACTGAGCTGTCCACCACAACCCCCAGATCTCTTTCCTGGCCAGTCACTGCTAGCTCTGATCCCATCAGGCTATACTTGATTTTTTGCCCCAATGTGCATCACTTTATACTTGCTTGCATTGAACTGCATTTGCCATTTAGATGCCCATTCTCCCAGTTTGGAGAGATCCTTTAGGAGCTCTTCACAATCCCTTTTTGTTTTAACCACCCTAAATAATTTGGTGTCATCAGCAAACTTGGCCACTTCACTGCTCACTCCTAATTCCAGATCATTTATGAACAGGTTGAAAAGCATTGGTCCTAATACAGATCCCTTGGGACCCCACTATTTACTTCCCTCCATTGGGAAAATTTACTATTTATTCCTACTCTCTGTTTTCTGTTCTTTAACCAGTTACTGATCCATAAGAGGACCTCTCCTCTTATTCCATGACTGATAAGTTGCTCCAGAGTCTTTGGTGAGGGACTTTGTCAAAAGCCTTTTGGAAGTCAAGTAAACAATGTGTACCGGATCACCCCTGTCTACTTGTTTACTGTCACTCTCAAATAACTCTAAAAGGTTAGTGAGACAGGACTTACCTTTGCAGAAGCCGTGTTGATTCTTTTTCAGCAGTGCTTATCCTTCTATATGCTTCCTAATTTTATCTTTAATAATGCCTTCCACCAATTTACTTGGAACAGATGTTAAGCTAACCAACCTGTAATTTCCTGAATCCCCCCGGATCCCTTTTTGAAAATGGGTGTTACATTGGCTATCTTCCAGTCCTCTAGTATAGAGGCTGATCTTAGGGACATGTTGTATATTTTGGTTAGAAGATCAGCAATTTCATATCTGAGTGCGTTGAGAACTCTAGGATGGATACCATCTGGGCCTTGTGATTTATTTCCTCTCAATTTATCAATATGGTTGAGAACTTCATCTTTTGTCACCACTATTTGCCCCAGTTCCTCAGACTCCCTTCCTGAAAACATCAGTTCAGGCACAGGTATCTGTTCTATATCTTCTGCAGTGAAGACGGATGAAAAGAACTCATTCAGCTTCTCTACAATCTCTGTGTTCTTCTTCAGTACTCCTTTAACTCCATTGTCATCCAATGGTTCAACTGCCTCCCTAGCTGGTTTTCTGCTTCTGATATATTTAAAGAATTCTTTATTGTTGGCCTTGATGTTGTTAGTGACATGCTCTTCAAAATGCATTTTTGCATCTCCTGTTGTCCGCTTGCATCGCGTTTGTAGAAGCTTGTGCTGCCTTTTATTCTCCTCACTTGGACAAGACTGCCATTTTCTGAAGGAAGCTCTCTTTTCTCTTACAGCTCCCTTAACACTGCTTATTAACCATGCTGGCGACCTCTCGGACTTGGTGCTACCTTTCCTAACCTATGGTATACATTTTAGCTGGGCTTCTATTATTGTGATTTTGAGTAATCCCCAAGCATTTTGAAGGGTTAATCCTCTTGACTCCCCTTTTTAACTTCCTTTTCACCAGTTCCCTCATTTTAGCGAAGCTTCCTCTTCTGAAGTCAAATGTGACTGTGTTGGACTTCCTGGGCAATTTCCCACTTAAATATATATTAAATCTGATAGCACTGTGATCACTGTTTCCAATTGGTTCAACAACATTTACATCTCATACTAGGTCCTGGGCGACACCACATAGGATTAAATCCAAGGTCGCCTCCCCTCTGGTCAGTTCCATGAACAACTGTTCTAGGGCACAATCATTTAGGGCATCGAGAAATTTAACCTCTTTCTCGTGGCTGGAACATGAATTTATCCAGTCAATGTGAGGGTAATTGAAGTCGCCCATTATTACAACACTCCCTTGTCTGGAGGCCTCCCTGATTTCATTTTCCATCTCAAGGTCACTCTGAGCATTCTGGTCTGCGGGACGACAGCATGTTCCTAGCACTAAATTAGTTTTGGAGCCTGGTATTGTCACCCACAGTGTTTCTGTGGAAGAGCCTACCCTGTTACGGTGTTTTACTCTGCTCGACATGATGCCCTCTTTGATGTACAGGGCACCACCTCCCCCAGTACGCCCTTCCCTGTCCTTCCTATAGAGTTATATCCAGAGATGACCATATCCCATTGGTTCTCTTAGTTCTACCAGGTTTCTGTAATGCCCACTATATCCAGGTTTTTCTTTAAAATCAAGCACTCCAACTCTCCTATTTTGGCTTGGAGGCTTCTAGCATTTGCATAAATCAGCTATACATGGTATCCCTCCCCAGATGCCTCTGGCGTGTGCATCTTTTGCTGTGGGATGTTGGTCTCTTTGATTGGCTATTATGTTGTACCATGTACTCCTGGCCTATTTCCTCTCCTTCTACATTTGGGCGATCAAAATCCTTCGATGGGAGGACTGGAGGGAGGGGTAGCACAAAGATGTCTTACCTCCCTTCCCTTATTCTTGCCTGTCCTTTTCACCTGCCCCAGACACTCCTACCTATCCCACCAACTGCAAAACCTTTCATCTGGAATTGCACTAAGAGAAACAGAACTGCACACAGGAATAGCACTAAGAGACAGTTATTCAGATAAGATTTGGGATGAAGTATGAAAACCAGAAAAACATGGATCTGGAAAGGAATACTAGGCTATTGCATTGAATAAGAATCAAAACGGTACTTTCTTTGAAGAACCTCTGACATAAAATGGTGTAATTTTAAAATATTGTAAATTAGCATTTTCTTCCATGCTCAATCTACTAAACATCTGGAGTTTGTATTTGAAAATTAGCAATGGAAATTATTCCCAGACCAATACTTGTAATTCATTCCTGATTATGTCTATGAATCATTGTTCAGCTTAAACTCCCCAAATATAAATAACTTAAGAGAGAGACTACATTAAAACACACACACACACACACACACACACACACACTGCAGTGCCAAGACAGGGATGGAAAGAAATCTATGATGCAGAGCATAATTCTCAATGAGAAGTTTAGTTTTGATAGATTCTGGAATTTACTCCCACTCTTCTATCAGGAAGCAGAAGTACTTCATGGAATGGCAGAGATGCATATAGAAGTGTATGGCCTGCTTATTTAAATTGATGTGTTGATGGTTGACCGGGCATTGATAATTAAGGAACATCTTTCTTGTATCATTTAGTTTATGTGATAGCCTCACACATGGATGGGGGTGGGGGAAAGAAGAAAGAATTATCGTTGGATGGTGGGAAGGAGAGGATGATTGCTTCACCCTTGCTATTTGTTTATTACACTTATATCAAATCTTCCTTCTATGTTGGTGCTCAAGGTGGTATATCTATGGTTCCCATTGGTCTCCCATCTAGGCACCTACCAGACGCAAACCTTCAGCAAATTGCTGCATTCAGAACATGGCCAGGGATCAACAAAAGACTATAATGACTGGTATATGGGAATGACCGGACCGCCGGTGGGGGGCGGGGGAGAATTAGATCATCTGGGGTTCAAAGACTGCTGTCTAGCTGTCACACACATCCAAGTCAATGAGAAGTACTGATGTAAGACTGGAATGTAGAACAGCCCAGTACTGTAATTTCATTCTCTTCATTGTCTCTTCTTGTCTACTTTTACACTGTAAACTTGGAGGAGGCAACTTTCTACTACCTTACCCTACAAGCCTTTATGCAAACTGGTAGTGTTGTATAAAGTAATAATCACTTCACTACTATTGCTTGTGCCGATAATACATAGGCACACCACATAGTTCTACCATTGCCTATTGTATGTTATGGTCCATCTTCCAACATTTACATACCTTCTGAGTTTAGAGTATCTTTAGATACCTGCAGCCAATTAATCTACAGAAAGCCTTTAAAAATAATAAAGCTACAATATAATTTTGTACATTCTACTGATGGATTTAATCTTGCTCAAGCTATTTTAACTAGTATCTCTCTCGTTAGAAAGATTCCTATTGATCTTGCATTCTTCAGTATCAGGGCAGACGATTTTACTTCCTAAATAAATTTACTGATAATGTTCAACACCAAGGTGTTGTTAAGGAGACTGTTTTGAATGCTCTACAGCAGTTCCAGTGCTGGGTAATTAATGTTGGATGCTACAAAGCTATTATCAAGATGTCTCTATGGAAACAAACAGAAAGCCTACACTTCAAGCTGCAACAAGTCACTTGCATCAACCCTTTCCCCTACATCCTTGTCAGATATTGAAATGGTACAAAGTTGCATTGGCAAATTCTGACTGAATTCACTAGGAGAAATGTCATTTCTGGTGCATATGTATTGAATTAAAAGACACTAAAGCCACAGTCCTATATTGGTGGGGACCTATGCCTCTCCAGACCGTGTTCAACTTCCATCAACCCCAGCCAGCATGGCCAATGGTCAGGAACAACGAGAGTTGGAGCAACAACATCTGGAGGGCCACAGGCCCATTTCTGCTGATATACATACTTGCCTGGGAGTCAGTGCCATTGAACTCCATGCGGCTTACCTTTGAGTAAACATGTTAGGATTGTGAATTATAAGGCCAGAAACTTCCATTCATGCACATTTTGTTGAATAGGAATCTAGAGCAAGGGGAATCTGCCCCTATTCCAGTACAATTCTCAGTATGTTAAGACAAAGTTGCCCTGTGCATGTGCAGATCTCCCCAAATGTTGACAATGCAGGTAATGCAGCTCAAATGTGTGATATAAGCTGTACAGATCAACCTAGATTAAAAGCCTACAGTATAAGAAGCTAGCTTAAACTGGCAAACTCCCATTTTATGTAGTCTTTCAAGGATGTATGTAACACACCAGCATTCCTCAACCTGGAACACTCCAGGTGTTTTGGACTACAATGCCCAGCATTCCTGACTACTGGCTGGGGCCTGATAGAAGTTTAAGTCTACAACATCTGGAGGCTGCAACATACCATTTACAATACATGAAATGAAAAATATCCTTAAACTCAGGGAAATTCAAGTCTATATTCAAATTTAAGGCCATGTACAAACAAATGCTATCTACCTACTTACCTAGCGACGCCCTGTTCTTCATTCTTAGGAGTTCCAAGCAGTGTACATAGGCCTTCTTGATGGTGTTCCACTGAAGCAGCTTGTTGAGCCAGTTTTGTTTAACTTCAGCAGTAGTTGCGTCATGTACCTTCAGACCATTCTTTGGAAGTCCATTAAAGCAAGACCTTTATAGCATCCTTTTAAAACCACATCATCTTCTCTGTCCTTTGGCTGTTCTATTATAAATTCAACATATATAGTACGACCCTTATTTCACAAATAAGCTACTTCCATGTAGCCACATGTGAACAACACTTAGGTTTCTCTGTGCGTTTTTGGCTACCTCTCTACCAGTTGAGCTAAAGGAGGCTGAATTGTGTTAATGATTTCTACTAATCAACTGCATCCTATTTGCAAAGTCATGCTTAACAAAAGCATTCTGAAAACAGGATGAGTTAATTCAAAGGAAAATCAAAGCTATATCAAACCTGTTCAACAAGATCACGGTTGGATCTGTGAAGTTAAGCTAATATAGGCTTTTCTACATGAGGCATTTATCGTGCGCTTGTCATTCCCTACTCACAGTTGTTTATGGGTTCTTTAAACCCTCCAGTTTCACTTCTGTGTCTAACCAGCACTTCTGCCAAGTTTTTTAGAGCAAGGAAAATGCAAATTTAATTGTGAAGGCAAAAGAAAATGTGATTTCCTTTTGTACATTTGTGCTATTCTGCTATACCACAGTGCCACTTAGAGAATATGTAGCAGAAAAGCAAGAAACAAAAGCTCCTCGTGTAGTGCTCAGATTTCAATTCTGCAATGAAACCAAAAGTACATACAGCTGATTAACAGCCTAGTGTAGAGAAACTCTATGTCACATGTGGCTTTACCATGACAGAAGAAACACAATTCAGGAAGAATGTAACACTAGCTTCTCATCACCACCAGAAGAAAGGTAGATGAATGTATTGTAATGTAGGTTCTAGGGCATAGTCTGAAGATACATGAGGCAGCCACTTTGCTGAAGCTAAGCAGGTCTGGTCAGTGCTTGGAGAGGAGACCACCTGGGAACCACATGTGGCCACCTTTTGTTCCACGATGGAAGAAAGGTAGGATATAAATGTAACAAATAAATAGATAAATAAATAAAATGTAAGTAAATGTTATGCAAATAATCCACTAACAAAAAGATTTCCATGCATCCTTTTCTCCTGTATATATATTATATTGTGTGTGTGTGTGTGCACGCGCGCGCACATATGTGTATGTATAGTTTTGTATAGGAAGTATGAACGTGGCTTATTTTAGGATGTCGCAGGTTGCAACAATTGAAATGGCAGTCAATCTAGAAGGCAAAGACATGCCAAATACTGTTTGTAACTCACATATTGTGGGTAGTTCAAAAGATTTACAGCTGACTGATGTAAAAATAATATTCTTACAGTGCAATCTTATACATATTTATCAGAAGTAAGCTCCACTGAGTTCATTGGGGCAATATTAGCCACATTTCATTATTTTGCAATCTGTATGCAGTGTCACGTCATGTACTCCACGTTTCTCACTGTTTTTTTAAAAAATCTTACTCTTTGGATGTTTAAAAAGGTAAAGGTGTCCCCAACCAGTCGTGTCCGACTCTAGGGTGCGGTGCTCATCCCCGTTTCTAAGCCGAAGAGCCAGCGCTGTCCGAAGACGCTTCCATGGTCATGTGGCCGGCATGACTGAACACCGAGGTGCACGGAACACTGTTACCTTTCCCGCCGAAGCGGTACCTATTTATCTACTTGCAATTTCTTGCTTTCGAACTGCTAGGTTGGCAGAAGCTGGGACTGAAGACGGGAGCTCACTCCGTCACGCAGCACTGGGGTCTCGAACTGCTGACCTGCCGACCTTCCAGTCTGCAGTTCAGCGTCTTTTTTTTAAAAAAAAATCTTACTCTTTGGATGTTTACCGATGTATAAATTGCCAAAAAAGGGATCCTTTCTCACCATTTTTTGGCTGACCTTTCATGCCAGCCTTGTCTGGATGCAATGCTAAACTATGCTTTAGTGTTACATAAAACAAGCCCCAAGCTCATGCCCTTCCCCTTCCCACCCTTTGGCTCAGCCATGAAGAGATCAGAAGTTTTTGCTTCCATTTTTAACTAACCACAGTAAGTGTTAAGTCTGCCTGATAAATGCAAAGAACAACCCAGTAATCATGAGAGAAAGAAGCAATTAGGCACTGTAGACAGAGTAAAATGTGTGATGCTCACAGAGGATGTGATGCTGGGATGACAAATAACAACACCTTCGGAAACAAAAGGTTGAGGATTTCAACAGACCCTTATAACTGCCATGTACGTTTTTATTGGAACGTAGTCATTTCCACCAAGTTCATTTGTGGCAAAATCTGGAGGTAATCTCTGATAGAAACAGTGTTGCCAGAAATGAGATTGCCACCATGGAAACTATTAATGCTGAACACAATGGTGTGTCCAGAAATTAATACAACACAGAACTTGTAGAGTTCCATCATCTTGCACTGGACGAATATCTGTGTTTTTATTGTTAGTCTACCCATGGCTTCCTCACCTTTGCAGGTGCATTCATCCACAGGGGCATTCACAAGACCAAACTCTTATCATACATTAATACTACAGCCTGGTTTTGACTGGATAATCACAAATGCAGATTACAAATACCACTCTGCACATGAATTTGCCTTGAAGGAGGGAAGGAATCCATCCTTTTGCCACTCCTAACATCCTGTTTATTCATATCCTGTAATGCAAGTGGATAGAAAATGTGGTTGGGGGAACTATTCATAGCAGATGAACTTGAGAATGGGATGGAGTTAGAGCATTAACGTATGCTCATTCCTACTAACCTCTTGACCAAAACAGAACTGTTATCACCTTACCTTTGCTAGGAAACTCCAAGTCACATACTGTCCTGAGGATGTGTTGCTTTTAAGCTTCATTGTGTGTAAGGTCAGAAGGAATCCCAGAAGACCACTGTGAAGCATGGTAGATAATGCCATTAACAGAGTTCTTAATTTTAGCTAACATCCTTCAGAAATGAGCAGTGGACACACAATAGTTTATTTTGTGGGACAAAATGCAGTGGCTTGGATCGTAGGTTTTAATGGGTGTGTTATTTATTTTTAATTGATGTGCTTTTAGGTTTTAATTACAACTCTATATTGTCTGTACTTTATTATTAGCTGCCATCAGCACTATTCTTACCCCATTTGACAACACCATCAAATGGGGCAGAAGTGATATTTGACCACTATGACCATATATGAAATCCGAGGTAGGTACTGGTGCAGTGGTGTCATTAAGTTAAACCCTTGGCTTATTTCGGCAATGTCAATGGATTAACCATTAAAGTTCTAATGGTGGCGGGGGGGCGGGGTTGTCAATAAAAAGGAGGGTCAACTAACCAGCCAGTTAGTTACCCCTATGAGAGAGTTTTGGGGCTTAAAAAATGCAGCTGTCCATTGGAACTGGTAACTATAGGCAACTTCAGTTTAGCCAGCTAAGACAGAATTTAATTTAATCATTTAAGTTAATTTGGAAACATCTTAAAGTTCAACCTCTGTACTCCTACTTACTGACTGCTTGTATAGTCATTGTAATCATACACCTTTTCCTTACTTTGGTTATTAAGCTTATTGCCTCAGTCTTAATTCATATTCATCTTTAGTCACCTCAGACTGCTGTAACTTCTGCAAGTTTATTATTTACTTTAAAATTGCCTACCCTGCTTTATCCAGTAAAAGGTTCTCAGGGCAGCTAACACATGTTTTAAAACACAAATATAATACATAAAAATATCAGAGTAAAAAACAGAGCAGCAGGGAGATGATATAAACCAGGTTAAATACACTTTGCATTTAAAAATATAAGATCTGAAAAGCCTGAGCAAACAAAACAGTTTTCACGCAGTGCCAGAAAATCATCAGATTTGGTGCCAGCAGTTGAAAAGGCCTCATGGGTACCCAACCAGCTAACTTCTTAAGGTGCAGAAACCCAAAGAGGGTCCTCTGAGGAAATTCTTAGTAGTTGGTCATCATATGGTAGGAGGTGGCCCTTTAGCTGCAAACTGTGGGCTTGTTCTGATGATCAGCAGGGGAAACAATACAGCATTGGTTGTTATCCCAGCCTGCGCTGGTTGCATGACCGGGATTATCCTAATTACTTGCACCACGTTGCAGGCTGCCGTGTCATCTGAACCTGGCATGCGGCGCAAACTTAGTGCGGTTTCACCCATACTGCAAGCCGCTGCGTTGTTTCTCCCACTGATCGCCGGAACCCGGGTAGTGTTTTAAACATTAAGACCAACATATTGAATTGGACTTGGAAATAGACTGCGGTCCAGTGTATCTGTTTTCAGACTGGTGAGATATGTCTCACGCTTGGTCCCAGTTAGTAATCTTGCTGCCATGTCATCTTGCAACCTTTTGCTGTAAGAAACGATCCCACAATTAATCAACACTGAGATTACTGGTATGCTTTGAAAGATTAGTAAATTTTGTTAGATTCTAAAGTAATTGACCTTATTTTTGGCTAATAATGTGCTGGAAGGCTGGACTAATTGAGTGCTTTAGACACACTTGAACCAAAAAACATGTAAGCAACTGGTCAACAGTATGAGCGGCAGATTCATTGAAAATAAATGAACAGATACTTTGGACAACTTATAATATTGCAAGCTTAGGCAATTTACAACTAATAATAATTTAATTCTCACTGGGTAACAAGCAGTTGTCACTTAAATTAGTGGGATATTCGTTAAACTCTCCCCTTTTAACCAACTTACAAAGTCTGCCAAATAACAAGATGTACAGGAAAACAAATCCACACAAACAGAGGCTAATTGAGTACTATGGTCTAATGCTTTGTAAGCACTGCAAACATGAATTACAAGGGCTAATCCGTTGGTGAGCCTTTGAGAGATGCCTTCAGTGCATACTCTGCTGCGGTATGCAGAAAATATTTGGCAACTGCTATGGGACAATATTACATGCATGCACTTTGAGGAGCCCAGTTCAAGAAGTGGGGGAAGCGGTGAAGAATTAGAAGATTGATTTCTAGATCCTCATCAGCATTTCTACACCTTCACTGGCTTGAGCCCCCCAAAAAACACGGTTATATCTAGCTCAGGTTTTACATGCCTCTTAACTTTTTAAGTGGGTCTTAAGATTGAATAGGTTCTTTTATTCTGAAATGTACAAGCCCACTCACTTGGATAAGGTAAGATTACCTGGCAAAGCAACTGCTGTGAAAGCTGTAGAAGTACAGAAATGGAAATTCCAAGGCACTGAAGAGGTCACCTGAGGAATAAAGTAATATATTCAATGGGGGAAGTGGCAAGATTACCTACAATTAACCATCTGCATGGAAATGTCATTTAAACTCATTGCTATTAGTTTTAAAACAGGCTTTTTATAGCTTCTGGACTCTTTGCCACAATTCTTTCTTATCTTTTTCAGTGACATCTGAGTTTTATCATTTCAAAGAGAGGTTACAGAAAAGGAGAGAGTGCATTTAGTGAACATTTCTACTTGAAAAATGATTGTGTTAGACCCTGCAGTTTCCAGTGGAAAAGGCATGAGCTTAATTCACAATGTTTACATTCATGGTCATAAGGGATTGATTTGTTTCCACTGAACATGTTAATTCTTTTTCTTTTACACTATGCTACAGAAAACACTTGCAGGTATTGGCTGTTTCCCTCCATAAATGTGAATTGAGTTACAAGGGAAAAGAAAAAAAGAGAAAAGGAAAAGAACCAAACAATTTAGGAGCAGGGGATGCCATTTCAGGGCTTAGAAAGGGAGGGGTCAGAGAGATTTCAGCAAGTTTCAAAGGCCTGCTCATGGATGTGTTTAAAAATAAATTGCACCATAGCAGTCTATTTCAACAGCATTTGTTGTGCTACATTTTTTATACCTTATAATAACCAAAGATGTTTGGGATCCTGAAACATAATCACCTTCTATGTGATATGAAACACTGTCTCACTGCCCCCCAAAATGGCACCTTTGCTTATGTTTTGAGATGTTCCAAGGGCTAGAGAATACAAAATCTCAGCAAACATGAGGTTCCAACTCTGTGTTTTCTAAGTTAATAGAGAATGAGGCGGGGGGGGGGGGAATTTGGGAAGAATTTGCAGGAGGAAGGGGGCATGTTTGATCTCTTTTGCACTTGTTTATTCTCAGGGGGAAAGTATAATTAATGGGTGGTGGATATTTGCAGGGGAGAATCAGTAGTTGAGGGAAGGCGTGCAACTGAACATATATATACCTACTGATCAGGGTGCATGTATGTAGCAGATACCACTCCTAAACAGCATACATAAGAAAATAACACCATCTCTCTAAAGAAAACCAGTTATTATCTATCTATCTATCTATCTATCTATCTATCTATCTATCTATCTATCTATCTTTTTTTACCTGTTGGGTGGGATGCAAAAGCCAACACCACCACACTAAAAATAAAAGAGAGAGTATATGATTAGTCTTAATTCCCCAAGGTAGAAACCATGTCCTGATTATACTATCTACCAAATATACAGTTGCAGTTTAAATATTTGGGCCCTCCATCTGGAAGCACCCTTGAAACAACATCTGATGAGAGCCTGGGATTTGACCAGTTGATGACTCTTTATGGAGTTATTTGTTAGAAGGTGGTTTCTTGATATAGAGATCTCAGGATGCTTGGAATAGGAAAAAGCCATCAGAGTTCAGGGATGATGACACATCCTGTTCCCTCCAACTAAGTGGGGGCAGGTAGGTGTAGAGGGGTGTGTGTGTGTGTGTGTGTGTGTGTGTAGGAACAAAAGAAGACATAAAAAAACCAAAGTGAGCCAAGAGTTACCTGAAGACTGGAAGCATCTTGGGATGCTTGGGATTCCTTGGAAGTATGATGTGGGACAGTAGATCTGTTGCCTGGTTGGAAGCGCACATGCTGCTTGCCTCCACTTAAGTTCTACTTGTATATAAATAGTACACATAGACACATGATGTGTACACATGCATCATAAGTATCCAGCCCTCTCTCTTCCAAAGGAAACCAAATCCACAATACGCTTGCCCCAGAATTTCTCGCCACTTGAGTAAGTGTGGAGCATACAACAATATAAAAAGAGAGAATGTACATTTTACCTGAATGCATAGTTTATATACTGTTGCTCAGAGACACTGAGGGGAAAAATAAGTTATTTCAGGAGGGGGAGGAGTCTAAACAACGGCATTTTCTATCAAAAATTACACCCAGAAATTCCATTAAAAACATACACAAAGCACAGTTACCTGAAGTGGACATTACTTTGATATTTATGATAAGGTTCCTTTATCCTGATTCAGGAAAAAAACTCCCAGTGTTTCAGATTAATTTATGCCTGACTATATACTGGCCAACCAAGACTTCAGCACAGTTCAGTCATAGTTTAGCACCACTCAAACAACAATTATCTGCGCTCTTGGGTTGAGTGCCATAGCTAAAATTGACCTGGAGATGGAAGCTATCTTTTCCCATAGGAAATGTCCACACTTCCTGTGGGCTGCCAAACATAAGAGTATGTACAGCCCAGGCTGACCCCTGCCTGCCATGAGAGCCAGCATGAACCAGCTTGGACTGATGTTCCCATCATTTCTGCACTGCCATTGAAAGAGGTTGCTGGAACAGCGCTTTTGATTCCTGAAAACTACAAATCAAGCCTTCCCAGGCACAACAGTCTGGTACTAAACATAAACAAAAGGATGTTGTTTTCTTCTTATTAGGAAGTGATCAATTTAGTAGGGCCAAAAGGAAATGTTTGGGAGGCTCTTCTCTGCCTCCCTTGAAATGTTGCTGTATATTAGGCATCCACACTTCATTAAAATGTTGTGTGAACAATTCAACTACCTGTGGGACCCAATCTACCTCTATAATTACTACTTCCTGCTTTGGGCCTGTTCATGATTGGTCATTACAATTCAGTGCACGCTACTAGGTCGAATGGTTATTGAAGTGGCTCAAGAACAGGTTTTTCATATTGTTTTGCCCAATGCTATCACAATAATCACTTCATACTCATATCGTTCCTAGTCTGGTTAATGTTTTATAGAGTTAACAGCAAGTTATCATGACAACCCAAGGCTGACTAAAGTATATGTGAACTTTAAGATGTGTTGAATTAAAATCTACAGAATACTAAAACGGAGCAATACTCCCATGTGTTTCATTCACACTGGGACACTTATGCACATCTCTCACAAAGGCAATCACACTTCCTTGCCCTTACGAATCTCACATCTGAAACCTGTCCAGATATAAGGAACACCGTCATTCTATTCCTTATCCGGACATGCTAACATTATTCTAAATTTCCTCCCAGCTGTTCCATTGCTGCCGGGCTCTGTGATAAGGTAGAAGTTGCTAGGTTTTCAATTGCAGCTAATGTTAAGAACATAAGAGCAGCTATGCTGGATTAGGCCAAGGGTTCATCTAGTCCTTCATTCTGTTCCCACAGTGGCCAAAGAAACCCACAAGCAGGACCTGGAGTTAGCATATAGCCATCAGAACTAGTAGCCATTGATAGCCTTCTCCTCCATGAATGTGTCTAATCCCCCTTTTAAAGCTATCCAAATTGGTGGCCATCACTACATCTTGTGGTAGTGAATTCCACAGTTTAACTATGCCCTGTGTAAAGTATTTCCTTTTATCTGTCCTGAATTTCCCACCAATCACCTTCAGGTTCTAGTATCATGAGAAAGGGAGGAAATGTTTCCCTATCTACTTTTCCCACACCATGCATAATTTGGTACATCTCTATCATGTCTCCCCTTACTTGTTTTTTTTTTTTTCTATGCTAGTACCAGATATCGTTAAGTAAGCCAAAAAAAAAAAATTTGCAGGATCATCACATCATCACATACAGACATGTTCTCTCACCATACATGTTACAAAACCTTAGGATATATTTGAGGACTTGTTATGGCTTCTCCTTGACAGAATTCTATTCTTTTAATTTAGGGCTGGAGGAGAGGAGCATTAAAGCTGCAGCAACCACTTCTGTATGTGAAAAAATCAATATTTTTTTTTATTATGGGTGTGATCTAAACTAAGCTAGTCACGTTTTAGTCCCATTGAAATCAACGTGACAAGTTAGCCATACCTAGCTTAGTCTGGATCCAACCCTATATTTATACCATGCTTTTCAGCTAAGATTGGCTCCCAACGTAACTTACAATTAAAATATACCACAATATAAGTAACCGTGTGTATGTACATATAATGGGGAGGAAGGGCGATGTTTGTAGCTCACTATTCCAACTTCATGTTCTTACTTGTATTTTTAGTTCCTCTTGCTGTAAGCCTACTTGGTTAAATCATCCGTTCTGTGCATTTTTAACTAAAGTCAATTGCTGAACTTTTTTTTAAAAAAAGAAAAAACAGCCACAATCAGTATTCTGATGGTTGCAGAGAGCTGTACAGTTCTGTTTATGATTTTCTGTTCAACTGTACCTCAGTCCGTTCGTCCTTATGCACATTGGACCATTCTTGAATTACATTATACACCTTTTTCCATTATACTTTTTATTCCGTAACAGCAGTCCTTTTCCTTTACATACCCCTCCCCACTCCAAATACAAGAAAAATAAATCACCTTAGAGAACTAGGCCTCCACAACTTGTGAAATACTTTGTAAGCGCCTGTGAATTAAATGACATGAAAACAAATATTCATCATTCTGGTCAGGAAGTCCTATTGTGGTATGGCTGGGGTACAATTCAAAAATCTAAACCTTCTGCAACATCTAAGCACCTTCAGCTTCTGTTGTGTTTTCTATCTGTGTATTTATTTATTTTTCCTAGTATAGATCAAAATCTCATTTCCTGGTTTTGTTCTCACTCTTCAATGCTCTGATCTCTTTAAAATCATTTTAAAACTTTGATCTGCCTATATTGTTTACCCTTCCATTTTCATGGTGTCATACAATTCAATGCAAAGTTGGATTCATTCATATAACTTTGGAAAGAACACACAATAAAGCTTCTGTTCCAAGTGAAAGCAATACAAACAGACTCTGCTTATGCAATTTGCTGGCTATTGTACTATGGGACAAAAGCCAGAAAATTGGAAACTCAGTCCAAAACCCTATGAAAATGAAGAGGAGTCACACATATGCCTGAAAGCTTAATTTTAAATGTAATCTGATTTAACTTACCAACACATAGCAAATGTATGAGAGCCCAAAAATAGCCATCTGTATCAAACTGAAAAATAAAACATAAAACAAATAAAGGACACAGAGATAAATAGTTTCTTCATAACTGGTTTCAAAATTTGTTGTAGTGAGGAATACTCTAGGAATTTAAAAAAATATATTTCTGTTTGTAAGGGCTAACACTCTAAATCATTTGACTTTAATTTATTAGACTTTTGGTGGTGTGCCTTTCTTTTCACGTAGCAGCAATAAAACCAAGAATAACGACAGATGTACATGTTTTAGTGAATGCAGAAAACAGCCTTATTTGTATAACAGTTAAAGAAGGTATTAAGTAGACATATAGAAAGGTCTCATTTTGTGGAGAGGTAGAAATGGATACAGGGCAGCTGTTTCATGGTCACTACTGGCATCCTCTATCTATGCCAAGATTGACCTGAGTTTGCAATCCTATTTATTTATTTGATTTAAAAGTTTTTAGCCTGCCTTTCCATTAAAAATGCTCAAGATGGCTTATAATAAAGCCAATAAAACATCAAGAACAAACCCAAATTATTAACCAATTCAAACCACCATCACCAGCAGATAAAACACAGTTTCAAAGCTAATTTAGCAGAGTTGTTAAAAATTTGGTAGAATGGCAGGTTAAAAGCCTGCTGGAAAAGAAAGGGTTTTGCACAGTGATAGAAAGGCAAATGGGGTGAGAGAGGCTTCCTCAGAGAGGGAGTACCAAAGTCTAGGTGTGGCGCAGACAACGCCCTATGCCAGATCCCAACCAAATACTAGTGGGATGTGAAGGAGAGATTCAAAAGAAGAGCAGGTGGACTCAGATTGAAGAAGACAGTCCCATTATTCACACTGACCTGATCGTAAGCCCCATGGAAAGCAGTTCTGAGTAAGCCTGGACAGGCTCAGGCTTCAGGTGCTAAGAAACAATTTATTCAAATGAGCCCAATGTGTTTTGGGTGTACAAACCTTCTTTGAGGCTTTCCACTATAACAGCATCCATGTACACCAAAGATGGGGAACATGTGGCCTTCCAGATGTTGTTGGACTGCAACTTCTATCATTGCTCACCTTTGGCCATACAGGCTAGGGCTCATGGAGGTTGTAGTCCAATAACATCTGGAGGGCTACAGGCTCCCCGTATCCCTGATGTACAGAGTGATTCAGAAACAAGGGGGCTGTCGTCACAAGCAATTTAATGTGACGTTAGAGCAGTTGGAGTTCCTTCGTGACAGATGACTTTGTCATCAGTCCTCTGCCAACCAGCCGCTTCCCTCTTGAAAAGCCGCATTTTCTGAAACTCCTTTTACTCCAACCTTTTTGTAGTGAAAGCAGCTCCCTGGCAGTTTTACCACAGAGTGCCATGTCCCCCTCTTCTTGCATTAAGTCCTGGGTGTGCCTCTGTGACTTGGCAGTGATGTAGCCAAGGGGGTGGGACGTCCCATGCCCTCTTGTTTCCACAACAGAAGTTGTTTTTCCCATTAAGAAAAACCCCAGGAGTGCAGGAGCAACCCCTCACATTACCGCAGTAGTGGGGACACTCATTCGCCTTAGCAAGCCTGCTTTTAATCTTTAATATATCCTCCGCCCCATGAATGTTTAGTCAGAAGTAAGAAATAAATCTCACTCCCCTGTAGTGAAAGGGTTAAAGGCTGACTTTAGTAACTTGCCCTAAAGCGCTCTTTCACTTCTACATTGCTATCTTAAATTGCTATTGCAGTGTTGTGCTCCTTTGATGTGGTTTATGGGATCCTCTCATTGTGAGCAGGGAGAAGGAGAAAGG
The DNA here is from genome assembly GCF_057233095.1 of Heloderma suspectum. Taxonomy (NCBI): domain Eukaryota; kingdom Metazoa; phylum Chordata; class Lepidosauria; order Squamata; family Helodermatidae; genus Heloderma; species Heloderma suspectum. The sequence goes on along the minus strand of NC_139461.1, from coordinate 78,916,920 downwards.
GGGGTTAGAAGCAATAGGCAAAACTGCACACACGGGGGAAAAATGGGGTGGGAGCAATAACTCCACAGTAGATTCCTGGGATGCAGAGAAATTAGGGTTGCGGGGAGTTCTCAGGAGCCTTCAGATGCTACACTGGAGAACTGGGGATTTCGGTTTCTTCAGGGAAATCTGCACATGTGGGGAAAATCAGTTGCTCTCCATTCATAATATTGTCATAGCAGCAGGGAGCTTGGACAGGGGCGGGAACAAGCCTCTCTCATTGGTTGAGCAGCCCCTGCCAGTTTGATGATGTTCAGTTGTACTCCCCACCCAGAAGTATGAGCCTTTCAAGCACAGAAAACCAGATCAGTAATGATCAAGGAAACATGTTCCCCCGCCCTCTTACACAGCATGTGGTGAAGTTCACCAGGTAGCAGTTCCAAGGCATGACATACAAATGGGCTGGGCCTTTCACAGCAAGTTCAGAGTCTGTTCTGAAAACCACCAACCTACCTGTGGGTCATATATGGGAAGGCACCCTGTTGCTACCAGATGCATCAGCACTCTGCATTAAAGAAAAATGCCACGTGAGTACAATTCATTGCCACGTTCTTTTAGGTTTTGGATATACCAAAGCTAAAGCTACTATCCATCAACAAATCTGAGATACTGAATTGCAAAATCATTTATGTTTGGCCTATTACACCCTGACGTCAGGGACAATGGGAGGGCATTTGTGCCCACAAATTGGCAAATTTGACTATTCCCAAATTTAGAAAAGCATTTGGATTAACTAGAGTTAAGGTTCTGCCATGTGAGCTTTTGGAAGGAAGATTCAGGAGGGTTCCTTATCAAGAGCGTTTATGCCCTTTCAAGGTGGGGGAAGTGGAGACAGCTGGACATGTTTTATTCTATTGCTCCTTTTATCATGAACTTCTATTCACTTTTATCACCCCAATTTTACAGAAAATTCCTGGTAGATGTGATCTATTTTATTTATCATAACTTTTGTCCAATCAGAATCCCCAGGTCACAGTGAAAGTGGCTAGTTTCTGTACAGCTGCTATCACTTGTCAGAGGACGATGATAAAATAATATTATTTTAACATGTTATCAAGGTTTTTATATTGAGATTTGTATGTTCTTTATACCATTTTGTGGGTATTTGGTCTCAATTCCTTGCCTACTGTATTTTTAGTACATTTTATATGTGCTGGTCTACAACAGAAATAAACAATCTCATCCGACTGCCACGTATTCCCAGATGAATTATACATTTGTATTTTCATATTCTCAGTAATAATAATAATAATAATAATAATTCTATCACACCCTTCCTCCAAGGAACTTGAGAAACAAACATGTTTCTTCTCTATTTTATCACTGCAACAACCCTGTGGGGTAGGTTAGGGCCTGGCCCAGGGCACCCAGAGCTTCATGGCTGAGTGGCGATTTGAACCAGGGTCGTCCTGGTCCTAGTCTGACACTTTGCCCCACTACCCCACACTGGCTTTATTCACGTGTGTTTTTTTTGGTAATACTGCTACTACAGGGCAGGGCCTTTTCAGTAGTGGCTCCATCTTTATGAACCCCCTTGCTTTCTCAAGAGAGATAAATAGCTCCCTCCATATTTGCTTGAAAATATTTTTTTAAAATTTCAGACTGCTTTTTATTAATAGGGTAGGTTAATAGTTTTACTCCTGTATGTTGTTCTTAGCGACTACGTTTTTAAATGTATTGATAGAATGGCTGGCTCGAAAATGACATTTTCAATTGCTCTTCTAGTTATTGTTATGGTTTATTATTTTAATGTTAATTTTTACGTTTGCTTTTACATAATTTTGTACACTACTTTGGAAAAGTCATTGAAAGGGAGACTAAACCTCTGTTAAATAAATAAATAAATAAATAAATAAATAGTATGCTTTGTTTCTTACTTATTACTGCACACATCTCATAACAGACCTTTGGCCAGATATGGTGGAAAGGATAAGGAACAGTCATGTTTTGACCGATATGAACCAACAGACACACATCATCTTCTTTTTCACAACACCCCTCAGCTTTTGTCACTTCCCTGTCCTTGTCCCCACAACTCCACCTTTTCCTCATGCCAACCACTACTGTTTCTCCCAGAACAGGATAACATAGTTATCCTTCCCGTCTGTGAGAGGTAATGAGGAGGGCAAGCATACTACTCACTAGGCATTATGCAAGGTATATGTGTGTGTGTGGTGGGGGAAGCCAGACAGCACAACCACCGTTTACAAACCCCTCACCTACCCATGGTACCGAAAATCACCTACACCAGAGGTGGGGAACCTTTTTCAGCCTGAGGGCCATATTCCCTTGTGGCTAACCTTACTGCATGGCACACATGGTCTCAGACATGCATATCCTGGGGGAAAGTACTGGGGAAAAGGCAGGGTATAAATAAATATAATAATAATAATCCTGCAAAAAGTGGGTGGGGGCACCCACACCCACATGAAGATCTCCCCCTCCCCCAGACTGTAATTAGACTTGAAAAAAGCCTTGTATTTATTCCAAGCTTAATTGCGGGGGGGGGGGGGGGTTGAGGGGGTTGCAGCATGCAGAGAGGGGAAGGTTAACCATTCCCTCCTTAGCTGAGACAGTCCTGCAAATCCTCCCCCAACCCCTTGTGGCAATTTACCTATTGCTGTCAAGAGAAGGCTTTTTTTTGGAAGACTAATTATTGCTGGGGGGGGGGAGACCTCGCAGGCCAGTTGGGAAGGTTCTGTGGGCCATATCCAAAACATGAGCTGGAGGTTCCCCACCCCTGACCTACACAGTCAGCATGGCGGAGGGAAGGCCACTTCCATGACCCTAAGGATTCAACACAAGGGATCCCAGCTGCTATACTTTTCTCCAATCATGTTCCTAACAAATCATGAATTACATTGCACATTCCTCATGTGAATGTTAGGGCCAAACTACATGGTATGGAACTCCCACTAATTTCAAATGGAACCTAAGTTAAACTAATTTCGTCTGGATCCAATAGCCAGCTTGATGTTCACGATATATCTTTTTTTCCTCTAAAAGCAGCCACAGGAGGCTGGGGGAATCAGGGCCATGGCACAACATGGAAAGAGTTAAACCTTTCTCTCATGCCAATTCCCCAATGAAATCACCTCCCTGAAGCCGCTATTAGTTGCAGTGGGGAAAAAATACAGGCACAATACAAATGTCACAAGCAACAACTGAACTGCAAAAGGTTTTATGAAGTTATCAACTTGGGCTCCTTTACACACAAAGTAAAAAAAAATCTGTTTCCTCTTTTCAAAATATTTTACTCAGTCATGCTTATGTCATGGCTTATTATAGTTCTCTGTGCCTGGGAACAATTGTCTTTTTGTCAAGGCCTTTAGAAAATTGTCCAAGCATTTTGTTAAAAAAACACACATACGAAGTAGAAACTCTGTTATTCAAACTTCACTTATTCAAACCTCCACGAATACAGACAAATTTCTGAGCCCTTACTAGAATTCTCAGACATGAGAAACTGCATTGTATTAAAAAAGGAATCATACTTATTAATGATAAAGACAATGTAAATTGGTCCTACTCTTCAGAAAATTCCAAAGAAAGACCCATAAAATTATGACTCACCTGGTGAAGCCCAAGTGGTACCCTGTGAAACAACCTGTGGATTAACATAGGGTTAGATCCAGACTAATTTAGTTGAATTGAGTTCCCATTGAAATCAACTGGACTGAAGGGAAGTCATGACTAACTTGTTTCATTGATTTCAATGGGACCCAGGTTCAACCAACTTAATCTGGATCCAGCCCATAATTCCCAAGCAGCTTGATGGTGGTGTTCAAAGCTTCTTCATATTTAACCTTGTCTTGTATGGGGCACTAAAGAACTAAATGTTCCGTTAGTTAGGAAGGTAGACCCTCTGTGGAATGTTATAAATTTACACACTTGGCACACGTTGAGAAACTTACCTACAGATTTTCAGAGCAGAGGTCTGCTATGAAGAAAGGAAATAAAATGTCGTCAAGAATAACTATCGAAAGGAAATTGTAACATCATACATGCATCTAGACATCCAACATTTTTCTAGATGGGATTTCCATTATTGTGGCACCAGTAGTAGAAATAGGGAACTCAACTTGAAATAGCCTCTAAAATAACTTCTAAAAAGCACATCCTAGACAAGGATTAAAGGCAGTAAAATGCAATCTGAATGAAAGTTATGTCATTCCTACTTTGTTTCTTTCAGGGAACATCCAGACAGTAGCTTCTCAGTTAACTATTGAAACATTTAATGAGTGTCCTTGGGAAAGGGAACTGCCCTGGAGCACCCCAATGATGGAAACCAAATGTGCACCCCACACAGCCGGCCCACATCCTGCACCCATTCTGGTCAACTGGTAGAGATCAGTGTGGGCTGAAATACTCTGCATATTTGGACTTGGATCAAATGTGCTCAAGCAATGCTCCCAAGTACCCTCAACAAACTGAATCAGGCAGCCGTTAAGTGCCACATCTCATATTTTAAGACAGGATTACGATTCAAGAAGCCCCCTCACTTTCTGAAAATGAAGAGCTGGAATGTTTTAATGGATGGAGAAGCTCTGAGTCAGATACCACTTTGAGTGTTCCATACTTGTAGCTAGGGATGTATGGACTGTGTGAAATCCGCTCTGTCTGTGTGTCGCGGATTGTCAGGTGCCTTTTGTTCCATCATCCGCCCACAGATGGATGAAAATATTTTTTTCGTCATGCGGAAAAATACACAAATAATTACGCAAGTATTTATGTAAGTATTTACATAATTTACCTTACTACGTAACATTTAGTGTATTGTCCCCCATTCCATTCAACGTTTCCTCGGCAGAAATTTGCGTATTCCCCCACGAATTTATACGTGTACATTTCAGGAAAGTAAAAAAATCATCCAGAAGTCCACGAACTCCGTGCGGCCTGAGAGGGACGCTCCACAGCAGATTCCACAGGTCGAATTCTTAGAAATCCAAACTCATTTTAGTCCATCTCAAATTTATCCAGCATCCCTACTTGTAGCACATATATCTGTCTTGGAGCTAATTGTTTGTATTAAATGTTACAATATTTTCAAATACACGGAGTGACTTGTGGAAAAGCCTCCTGCATCTTCAGTTGTGATGTTAGCTATGGACATCCAATCCAGCTCAAAAAGATAAAACCTCTTTTTTCAGGTGCTGTACTGGGATGTGGACACGTGAGGGCAATTGTGCTGGGTCTTGAACAAGGCCTGACAACTATGTCTCCCACCTCCAACCCACTCTGGCACTACTATTTCCCCCCTCGCCCTTGCTACATGAACAGGGCATGATGTCACTTCCTGGATTTTGATGCTGCTCAGCTGTTCCCATGGGCCTATTTCAATTTTTCTCAAGGGGCTTCAGGAGTCTTGAAGAGGAGAAATTTGAGACTTCAGACTTGACTGAGAACGATTACTAAGTGGTTTGTGGCTGGGGACCAGTTTCTCAGGTTTCTGGACAGATGTTGCTGCCCTGAGTATATGTTTGATTTCTTGCTCCCTACTCCACCTAAACATCTGAAAATAAATGGATAACTATAAAAACACCAGTTCTCATTCCTTTAAAGTTGGGGCAGGCAATCTGGTGCCCTCCAGGTATTTTGGACTACATCAGTCCCAGTTAGAATGCACAATGGTAAGGGATTATGGACACTGTAGTCCAAAACATCTGGAGGTTGTCTACTCCTGCTGACTTGATAAAAGGCTGCCTTGGACATTCCAATGCTTAGAGAAGAGAGGAGCATGATCCAGCCCTATTTATTAAAAATGGGCTGGATCAAGACCAAATTAACTGTACTTAGTCCCTACTGAAATGGATGGGGCTTATGTTAATCACGACTAAGTTTTTGCATGGATTTCAATGGGAACGAAACGCAGCTAGCTTGGAGTTGTATCCAATTATGGATTTGCCTTAGCAGAAAGTGCTTTCACTTGCACACATTGGGGCACCCAATCTTCACGGATCCTCCCTACCCACTTAAGCTGCTCCTGAGATTTGGGGGACCCTCCGGAGCAGAATGGGATATGGCACAATGGGCTCTAGTAAGTAAGGAGGATTGGCGAAAACCAGGAAGCACTTTCAGTACCACCACTGGATACAACCCTTGGTCTGGATCCAACACCATTTTTTAAAATTTGATTTGATGAAACCCAGTGTTTTATGGATCTTCAGAATGACCCCACTGATCATACAGCATTCCTTTCTTTCTCCCTTACGTACTCCAAAGTTGTGCTCCAGAGTACACACTCCTCCCATAGAATTAAATAATCTGATTTTAATTTTTGAAATGAGAGCATTTGAAGTATTCCCCTTATAAATGGATTATTTAGCCCAGCTAGTCATTTACAAAGCCCTGCTCTAGGCTGTTGACATCCCAGAGAATTAGTTTTGCCATACCTCTTTCTGCACAAACGTCTCGATTCCATAAGTTATAACTTCTGCAACATTGTGTAAGGTAAGAAAGATAGGAATTGGCTGCCAGGGAAGAAAATGTGACCAACAAGGTTAGTACTGCAGATTCTGTAAAGTGCTCTGCACTTATGCATCTTTTTGTTTGGCCATACTAAAAATCAAGCATTTCTAATGACCCTGCAGAAGTCTTGACTCAGTTTCCCTTATGAATGGCTGTCACAAGGTTGAAGATATGGAATTTGGTGGTGATCAAAGTATGGATTTTGTCATGTGAACACAGTGTTAAGCACTATCTCCATGGGTAGAAATAAGTGGCATCTCCCACATGTGAACAAAGTTTGCAGCTGTTATATATGAAATGCATTGCATGCCTTACAGGGCCTATTTCCACTTTTGCGCCTGCCACTTGAAACTTAGTTTAAGACAATAATGATAATGTAAGGCAGCAGAGCGAGCAGGGAAATCACCTTCCTATTCTCATGCTGGTAGCTAACAGCAGTACCTTTTTACAGGTACAGCTACTTATGCTTTGGCAGGTACTGGGCGTTTCTACACAAGGCTATTAATCCGCTGTATTTACTTCTGATTTCGTCACAGAAATTAGATCAAAGCACTACATTAAGAGTGTTTCCTTTTCTGCTTTTCCACTACATAATCTCTAGGTGGTACTGTGGTATAGTGGAATAGCTCAAATACATACATAGAAAAAGCATTTTCTTTTGCTTTCAGAAATAATACCGCATTTGCCCTGCTCTAAAAAAAACTGCCAAAAGTTCTCTTTAGAAACAGAAGCAAAACTGGAGGGTCACAACACTGTCTAAAGAACCCATAAACAACTGTGAGTAGGGAATGATGAGCGCACAATAAATGCCTCCTGTAGAAAAGCTCATGGTATTTAACGCTGACAGTATAGAGAAAACCCTGTAAGCGAAACATGGAACAGTTAAGAGAATATGTACATACAAGGAGCACCACAGAGGTGGCATTTGCAACAAAACATTGCAGTGTAGAGTTCTCCCTGTTCCAGGGATTCCAGCCACTCCACTCCATTCCCCCTCTTCCCCAGTTTTCCATCTCGCTGTCCCCCCACCCCACCCCGCCCAGTCAGTTTATATTCTGTGGCCACTGAAGATGCTCAGTCCTCATTGGGAGGTTTGGGGGGGCTTTAACCCCTTAGAATTTTTGTACTTCTGCAAACCTTGGCATCCTCCAAGACAGCCAACACCTCCCTCTTGTGAGTGGGTAGTGCCGTTTCGGCTACATAAGCAACGGCACTCATAGCCTAAACATCAGAAATAGATGGAAGGATGTACAGCAGGTTATACGCTACTAACTAGACCCATTTCACCACTCCAAAAACGGAACAGTGACCAAAACTGAAATGATATGGAAAAGCTGGATTGTTGAAGATCTAGATTAATTAACTTATCTTGTCAGAAGAGCATCTGAGGGTAGTGTCTCTTGTCAATCAGCTTTATATAAAATGGAATTTGCAAATTATTGGTATAGTTTTATTAGATATCAGGACACATCTTTGAGATTTTTTTCCCATACTTTCATTTTATATATTTTCTTTTGTATAAATAATTCATCTGTTGCTCTTGCATTTTTCTGTTTAAAAATTTAAGAAGATCCCTGTGGCTAGGCATTAAAAAATTATTTGAATCTAAGAGTAGAGTAACTATGTATGGTTCTTTTTAAATATGTAGGAATTTGCAAGAAACGTTATTAAACAAACAACTGAACAAGGCACACAGGCAACAAGCTGTTGACTGGTTTTCATCAGGATCAAAATACAACGAAGAATTCTTAGCTCCATTGTTGGGCTTGTTGCCCTTTCTGTTGCTGAGTGAGAAAGTTAAAAGGAGACCATCATCTACCCCAGACTTCTTGAATAAGAGCACAATAATAGGAAGCCGTAGAAATAATGATATCCTAGGAAAGCTGACACCAGAATTTACATTCTTCCTTTTCTGCAGCCAAGTTAACACACATATACCGCGGCTTCCCCTCCCTTATGCTATTGGCTCTTCCTAGAGCCAAGAGAAATGTGCTTTGCTGCCAACAATGGCTCCAGATTGCCCAGCTCAGCTAACCTTCACCAGATGTTTATTGGTTTTGATGATATTTTTTAGTAGCTTTAGTCTTTATGAAAGAAAGCTCAGTATGCTGTCCCAGCCAGCATGACCAAGTTCCCATCTCTCCAACTCCAGCATCTCACCAATATGTCTCAGCCAGATGATGTTCCAGAAAATATCTATTCAATTGCAAATCTTAGAAGAAGAAATAGGCAGCCATAGCTAAGTAAGGTCCAGTTCTGCAGACAGCCTGTTGAATAATTCTACAGTATTTTAAGTACAGATAGTTGGTGTAACTGCCGCTATTGTTGCTGCTAGTTTTATTGTTAGCTTTTACTGTTGTTTTTATCGCTTTTAATATTTTAACTGTTTTTATGCATTTTATTGCTGTAAGCTGCCTTGGGAAAGGCCTGAAAGGCCGCTAAGAAATGTTTAAAACAATAAATAAATAAATAAATAATCCTTCGCCTTCATTTTCACAATCACTCTGAATTAATATTCCCATTTTACAGGCAAAAAACTGAGTTTGAGAGCAAGAGCTTTTCGACACAAGGCTGTTAGAGCATTTCTACATGAGCGATTTACTGCATGCTCGTGTTTGGCCGCTCACGGGTCCATTACACAATGTCGTTGACATCCAGGGCCTCTCCTGTGGTATTTCTGGTTTACACTGTTATAAAAAGAACCTCCAATAATCAGCTTTATTTTAAAATACAGTTTCATATGGGTTATACTGCTATTTTTCAGCCACTAGACAGCGCTGTTTTCATTGAAAAATATAGAATTCGCCTGGGAAGGCTGTCATGAAAGGACGCTTTGAATTCCAGGCCGCATTTGTTCTCAAGGAGCCAATCCTCATCCCTCCATGGAAATGGAAGCAAAATGCTCTGGGGGCTCCCGGATTTTCCTTTAATGTAGAGGAGTCCTTAATCAGCTGTTAATCCACTGTATCTTCTTTCGCGTTCATTGCAGAATTGAGATCCAAGGACCACATGAGAAGCATTTCCTTTCCTGCTTTTCTGCTACATAACCTCTAGGTGGAAATGTGGTATAGCAGAGTAGCACAAATATAAAGAGGAAATAGCGCTTTCTTTCACTTTCACAATTAAATGCTGTATTTTCCTTGCTGTAAAAAAGCTCGCTGAAAGTGCTGGTTAGACACAGAAGCAAAACTGGAGGGTTTCAGTGTTGTCTAAAGAACCTGTAAACAACCATGAGCAGGGAATCACAACCACATGATAAATGCCCCATGTAAAGACGCCCAATGTGGTTTCAAAAAAGCTATCCAGCAAGCACATGGAAGAGCAGGAATTTGAACCCAGGTCTTCCAGTTCATGTTCAATCTGGAGTTTCCTATTTACATAATACAGTGCAGAATTATTTACATATTTGGCCTGAAGTACAAGCCTTTTTTTTTTTTTTTACTTCAGACTATACTCTATATACAAGGACAAACAGCATAATAAATTTATTTATTTATTTATTTCATTTCTATGCCGCCCAATAGCCAAAGCTCTCTGGGCGGTTCACAAAAATTAAAACCAAACGGCACACAATAAAATAAATATCAGCTCAATGGTGATTACATTATCCATAGCTATGTGCTGCCTTACGGTAGTAGTGACAGCCATTTCAGCAGTAGTTCAGGAATGACACATGACATGGAGTATCTTTCATATTCCTACGGACCACTGTGATTCAGACCACTGAGGCCAGATTATATAGTAAATTTTGCCAAAGTCAATCCAACTGAGCCAATTCAATTGAGACAGAAAGGTTCACAGAGACTAAACTTCCCCAGTAACTTAGTAGTGGATCTAGGTGGGAAAAAGAGGAAAGGAATGAACTCCAGCTGCTGTAAAGGGTTACTGTTTTGTTCGGAGAATTCCTAACTGTTATGCTGATATTGTTTTGATACTGGACTTTGTTAGATTTTTGTGATCTCTATGTGGATTGATTGTGCTGCTTTTTAAAAGGGACATACCCAGAGGTTTGGCTAAATATCCTCATCTCATATCTTCTTTCACCATTAACTACCAAGTTTGCAGTATATATACATACAAGTGGAGATATACACTTCAGACTTGTTGACACTGTTCACACAATATGTTCACAGAAGAGGGTGTTATTCTCACACCTATACAGGGACAATGTAACATATAAAGCTAAAAAATGCAGATTATATGATCTGATGACTGATGGCCAGTCTTCCAGATAATAATCTATGCAAAACAATACTTGGGTTCCAGCCAGCACTGGATCTTCCCATCTCAGTTAGAGCAGCTCAGGTTTTTCACTTCAAGTGCAAAAGTGGAAATTGGGGGGGGGGGGAGAAAATGTGTGTTAAGAAAAGTGGGAATCCCAGAAGGGGGCAAGAAAATGTGCCTATGCCCCCCTCCTCCATTGTCACATGTACTTTTGGGTCTGAAAAAATTGTCACGCGTGCCCGAAAAGGTTCCCTACCCTTGTTCTAGGTATACTGATGTGTATTCATGCATGTTGTGAACCCATTCTGAGTGCAGCAGATTAAGCTGACTCGACCTGAATCTTTGGGCCACTACATAAGATGCAGGGAGCTTATAAGAGGTGTCTACTATGAAGACAATCAAATCGGAGATGGCAACAACCCATTTCGGCACTTGAAGTGAAAAATCTAAGCCACTGCATAGTAGGGCTATGTCTAGCCTGAACATGTTTAGAGCCTCCATCGCGTATTCAATGTTTTAAACAAATACCTGAAGGGCGCAATCCTATACATGTTTAGACAGAAGAAAGTCTACAACTCCCAGCATTCCCCAGCCAGCATAGCTTCTGTCTAAACATGCACAGGATTGTGCCCTTAACCGTAGTAATGTCAATGGCTTTAACCTTAGTATGTCATTTAAGCATTAAAAATTAACAACGAAAAAGCATGTTAGAACCCATTTGAATATATCTTACCAATCTGGATAATGCCCTGGAACCTGAATAAATAATGCCCACAAAAAGTGCAGAAGCCGGCAGCCATGACAGTACTTCAGACCTGTAAAAACAAGAGAAGCGTGCAGTTATGATTGTGCCAGTTCTGTTTACAAACAACATCAGAAGACACCCCCACCCCACCACCTCACCCCCATAAACGGAGGTAACTTCAGCAAAGGAAAACACATGAGCACCGTCACTTTGGTCGGGTGAGACATGAAGAAAGCTGGGAGCTTTGCAAGATCAGCATCTCACCCTTATGTCTGACCATTCCCATGTTACAAAAATGTACTCCTGCAATGATTTTTCCAGTTGCTTACTTCCATGCAGTTCTTTTTAAAAGAGTTTTGAATGTTCAGGAATGTATTCAAGCATCCTTACTAGTTCAGCTCTTTTGGGTAGCTGTCGTGACAACATGCCTCTAAAGGTGCCTTAAAATATAACCTCCTGGTTTTTCAAAACAAGGACACTGGGTTTTAAAGCATAGTTCCTTCATTTACATTACAATCAGAAACAAGGATCAGCCATTCCAATAAAACATCTAATGACATATATTTTGTTTCTCATAAGTCACTTAGGCTACAATCCTATACACACTTACCTGGGAGTAAGTCCCACGGAGCTTAATTGGGCTTACTTGTGAGTAGACATGCATAGGATTCTATTGTTAGGCTATAACCCTAGACACACTTACTTGGGAGTAAGTCCCGCTGAGCTTAATGGGGCTTACTTCTGAGTATGGGATTGTTCTGTTCCCTTGTTTAGCTGTGCACCTTGATGTTATCTGACAAACAACTCAGGTGATTAAAAAAAAGGAATCTCTTGCCTTATCTACACTGAAATTAGTCTAAGTGGATGGGGTGTACTTAATACCTGTTTTGGCCATTGTTCATAATGGAAACATACTGAATCAGACTGGCAACTACTGTAATTACACTGCTGGTAACTTCAAATCAGATCCCTACTTAAAGCAAGCAATGCCATTTGAACTGCAGCAAGAGTGGAAAAATAAAACCCTAAAGCTTGAGAACAAGATCTGCATATGGAAAACAGAGATCACTGACCACAATGTGGAGGACCAGGAATCCTTGAAATGTGTGCATTTTCAACATGGCCATATAAAATGCAATGGAAAAGGCCATTAAGACTGTTCCCATGATGTAACTGCAGAATTTCTATGCTGCCAAGAGGTTTTTTTTTCCAGGGTTAGAAAAGAATGTCTAGCACTACAGGAAATGCTTCAGTAAGAATCATCACTCTTACAGGCCAAGCCATACAATGGTAAGGCTTAGGGTGTGCTATAAAGACTATGCAGAGAGCACTGTGTTCTGTACTTCTTGGCATGTAGGGAAGAAATATACAATATTACATGAATGGGGAGTGACAGTGGATTACACAGCACTTCGTGGGGCATGGCATGCTTACACCACAAATCTGAATTAACCATTATGGCATCCCTGCAAGAAAAATTGCATATGAATACATTCATCTTTAACTCAATGAATTGGTTTGTACGACACGGCCAGTTCATCATGGGTTACTGAACCCACAATGAGCCATGGAGCGTGTCAGGCACATGTGGCTGCCATTTTGAATGTGCAAATGTGCCATATCATGTGAATATGTGCCATGTTATACAAATATGTGCCATGTCATGTGAACCTGGCCATCATGGGTTATTCGAGGGTTAATCAACTCTTCCATAAGCCCTGATTAGTAGTAGGGTTATCCAAGGGTTGTTTAACATTTGAATAACCCAGGATGACCAGGTTTACAAAACATGAGGCAACCCCCAATCACCTTGATCTGGAGTTGCATATGCAAAATGGTGGCTGCATGTGCCTGGCACGTGCCGTGGCTTATCATCTAACCCACAATGACCTGGCTGTGTCACGGGAACCAGCCCAATGAGGGAGTTAAAAATGAAAGGCAGAAATCTCAGCATCCACCCAAAACTACAACTTCTAGGCTTCATTTGATGATGGCATAAGAGCCAAATCAGTTTAAAACCAATTTGAAGTTGCAGCGTGGCTGCACTCATCATCTAACGCACAGTCCGTTTATTTGGAGGTGGCAGAATGAAAAGATTCCTGGGAACTATGCATATGCTCAGAACCTCCTCTCAGATCATGAAAGAATTAGAACCAGTTCCTACAGTACCTTCCCATCTGCAACCAAACTTGAAGAATACAAGTCACCATCCCCTTTAAATACTATTGAGGCGGAGGGTACTCTGTATTTCTACAAACAAGGCTGATGGAAAATATCGGCACAAAGGAAACCAAGAGCAAAAACCGCATTAATCCCACATCTTGCTCAACAGGGCGAGGAACTCATGACTTGCACACAGCCTGAGACTTCAGTCATCACTGCTGATTAGAATCCTTGACATTCCAGTGTTAATTTTTCTATAAGTTGCTAATTGTCATGGTTCTGTGTGTGTTGGGGGGGGGGGGAGATCCGTGATGGCAATATGTGTTAAAAGATAAGACACAAAGATTCAAGAAAAAAGATCAAATGCATTATACTTTCAAATTGCATGGCTCATGTTAAGTTTACTTGGATGTTTTCAATGTCAAAATGTTAGAATAAGTTAAACATAACCAGTTTAGGCTTGGCACCCACTAGTCACATGAATGATTTTCTTAATTATATACATGAAATTCACTCCTCAGATCTGGGCCTGAAAACAGAGGGCTTCTATGTCTAAGAATTCTAAGAGAAAATTCATAGGGAGGTTGAACAGCTGGAGAGTATTTTCTCCCAAGAAACTTAATGATGGCACTCCTGTACTGTGTTAACAATTCTGTGTCCCTCGTAAATACATAATTATTTCCTAGGGTACTATGCTAGAAGGTAATAACATTGAACGACAGATACTCTGCCTCATGAGAGAAGACTGTCTATCAGTTTGGGAAATGGTGTCATCAGTTGGCTCTATTAATAATATAATAACATCCAACTCTTTTTCATCTAATTCAGAACTTGAGTTCCCTGAGCAAATCCATGGATGTTATTGTGGACTGAATGGGGGCTCAGAACTGAAGCTTAATCCAGAGAAGAAGAGTTGGTAGTAGTTTGATCCAGAGATGAGGTGATTTTGTCTGTGTGAAGTAGGGTCATACTCCCTGGGAAGAAATAGTCACACAGTACGGGGGTATCCTTTGACAAACACACATATACACATCTCTGCTGGATTCCCAAGTGCCAGTGGTGGCATGCAGTGTCTTTTACTGGGTTTGACTGATGAGCAGGCTGCGACCCTTCCTTTCCCATAATGACCTAGCCTAAGTCATCCATGCTTTGGTAGCCTCCCTTTGGACTACTACAATGCATTCTTCATGGAGCTACTCTTGAAGGCAGTTAGAGAGTTGCAGCCTGTGCAGAATTCTGAAGCCTGCCTCCTGGCAGAGGCGAGAAACAGAGCGTGCATAACTCCTATTCTGCCTCGGCAGTACCATCTGCCTGTTTGTTTCCAAGTGTATTCGACGTGCTCCTACTGACCTTTAAAACACTAACAATGCAATCCTATACACATCTCACTCAGGAGTAAGCCCCACTGAGTTCAATGGGACCTTCTTCATGGTAATTGGTTATAGGATTGCAGCCTTAGGGCGTAATCCTTTAGACAGAAAAAAAGGCCTACAACTCCCAACATGCCCCAGCTAGCCATGCTGGCTGGGGCATGCTGGGAGTGGTAGGCCTTTTATCTGTCTAAATATGCATCAGATTGCACTTCAATTATCTCAGTCATGGCTCCTCGAGGAGTTCCTCTTCCCTCTTTCCTTAGAGCTGTCTGACATACTGTGCTTTGCATCTCATCTTTTACAGATCACCAAGAGCACAGAGCTGGGAATTCTCTGTGTTAAGTTTGCCTTGCTTAGACTGACATCTAGTGGAGTGAAGCCTTTAGCTCCAAAACTACTGCTACTGATAACAATAATAAACAACGCTATGATCCAATGCTTCTTCTTTTGTTTTTAATAGAATGTATTAAGGTAACAAGAAGAAAGGTTAGGCAGCCACTTCCACAATATCAAACTGTTACTACAACATGGTGCACCTCGGTGTTCAGTCATGTCGGCCACATGACCACGGAAGCGTCTTCGGACAACGCTGGCTCTTCGGCTTAGAAATGGAGATGAGCACCACACCCTAGAGCCGGACACGACTGGTTGGGGACACCTATACCTTTACCTTACAACGTGGGGCTCCATTTGCACCTCTACTAATATTTGTCTACATGAACCTCTGATGTGCAGTTAGACCTGCCCTCCCAAATAGCCATATCCTGCTAAAAAAAAATAAATCCAAATTTATTCATTATTATGAAGAGGTTACCAGGCTAGACAAATAATCTGAGCAAGCAAGTGATATTACGCACACCTAAAATTTAAAAATGAGAATTCTCTGTTCTAGATTGCAATGGATATAAACTGGCTGAGAAATTTGGTTTTGACATTTGAGAACAAATCCAATACTCTGCCATGCTGATTACACAATGGGGGTGGGTAGAGAAGAAATACACATACATGCAGTGAAACAGTGGCCTGTGCTTTTATAAGAACATAAGAAGAGCCATGCTGGATCAGACCAAGGGTCCACTGTATTCTGTTCACACAGTGGCCAACCAGCTGTCAACTCGGAACCCACATGCAGGGCATGAGCACACTTTACACTTGCTTACATTGAACCGCATTTGCCATTTAGATGCCCATTCTCTTTGGAGCTCTTCACAATCCCTTTTTGTTTTAATCACCCTAAATAATTTTGTGTCATCTGTAAACTTGGCCACTTCACTGCTTACTCCTAATTCCAGATCATTTATGAACAGGTTGAAAAGCATTGGCCTCATGAGCACAGCAGAAAATGTATATAAAAAAATAAGGAAAACTTTATGATGGGCACACAGAAAACTAGTTTGGGGTTTTGTTTTGTTTTTAAATTCCATATCACAGTTCTTGCAACATTAAGGGGATGGAGGAGAGAAACACACACACACGCAAACACATTCACACACACACAGCAGAATCTGTTGTTAGTTGACACATATCCAACTGGATATTAATCAGTATACCATGGCATACAAGCCACATCCGTATTATTCTTATGTTGCAATTTCACAGTACCTTGAGCTGCTGCTGATCTCCACCCAGCCAATCTTCCAGGAAATGTGCAGGAGAAATCCACCAACTAGAGTTTGCCACCTTCAATTGCAACACATACAAAATCACTTTGTCTCTAAACAATTCGACTCAGGTTAATTATTACTCACAGTGGAGGCTTCTTCGGGGAGTGACAAGCAGCCTGATCATATGGTGCCTTGAGTCATTGGACTGGTGGTATAAACATCCACAAAACAAAATGACAATTATAGAACGAAATGAAGACAGTGCATGATGAGGGCTGTCGCTCAGCTCAGCAGCAGAGCGCTGACTTTGCATGCAAAGGTCCCAGTTTCAATTCTTGGCATCTTGAGGCAAGACCGGGAAAGAACCCAATCAGAAACCCTTAGGAACTGCTGCCTGTCAGTGCAGAATAGACAATACTGAGGCAGATGGACCACTGTTCTGATTCAGCATAAGGCTGCTCCCTAAGTTCCTTCAGCTCCCTAGTAACTTGCAACTTCAGCTGCTGCAGTGCCAGCAGCAGCTAAGATGGGGAAGAACCACTACGTTTTACATGGCTAAAAACTAGAACCCACATGTTGTAAGGTGACAGGACTCAGCACTTCAGTCAACTCCCATTTGCACAAGTTACACTGAAGATATTGTATTATATCCAACATATGCGATACAAATGTCAAGCCTACTTTTGGCTAGAATGTACATTCAATTAAACAAAAGTCTGGGATGAGCTGCTGTCAGTTAGCGGTAAACAGCATGAGCTATGAGTCTTCTCATGATCTTGTTGGGTGGCTCTGCACAAGTCATTACTGTGCCTCAGGCCTATTCCTCATATATCAGGTATGGGCGACCTAATTTGGTCAGGGGGCTGGATTGCACCCCCAGACCAAGCTGGCTGTTCAGATGATGTCAAGAGGGTGGGGCTCCATCCCCAAGCCCTGCCCCTTCCCATGAAATCATCCAGTCCGCCCTGCTCCTTTTTGCTTTTTCTCCGTGCAGAGAGGGGTACAGCTCCAGCCGAGCTGGGCGCCTCCTTCCTGCACCATTCGCATGCTAATCAGGGTGCAAGTGTCACAGGAAGGGACTCAGCTGCAAGTGTCGCAGAGTGTGAGGGAATCCCCTTGTTATCTCTGATCAGAGACTGGAGATAACATGGGGGATTCCTCTCCACAGGACAGGGAGTGGGACTTGGCGATGGGGAGGGGCCCACAGAGGGGGTATGGGTAACCTCATGGGCTGGATTAGGCCCATGGGCTCAAGGCTGCCCTCCACTGCCATATACAATAATTCCATCTGGCTGCAGCAGAGGGAGAGATGAGAGAAGCAGGGCCTGCTCCATGCTGTTTTCCACAATGGTTAACTGGAAGCCCACAAGCAGGACTTGAGGCAATAGCCCTCCCTGCTGTTACTCCCCACACTGGAGAGCTTCCATCTCGCCATCATGGTTAATAGTCACTGACCGACCTATCATCCATGACTTCGCCTAATCCCCTTTGAATGGCCATAGCTACATCTTGTGGCAGTGAATTCCATACATTCATTATGCATTCTGTGAGAAAAGCATTCTTTTTTCTGTCATAATTCTACTGCCAATCAACTTTATTGAGTGATCCCATCTTCTAGTATTACGGGAGAACACGTCTTTCCATCCACTTTCTCCACACCATGCATAATTTAATGCACTCCCATCAACAACTTACAGGCATCTTGGCAGAGCTCATAATTCAGGATTTGAAAACTGTTGTAATTTGAGAAAGCTTTCCCAAGGCTCTACAAGCAATCTTTCACGCCATCTCATTCTTAGCTTGCTCTTTCCCCAGAGCCGCCATTTTAAAAACACCAATCAGAACTCTTCCTCAGAACAGTTAGATCACCCTGCATCAACCAGTCTGCCATCTTAGATTTCCCCCAAGCAACCTTCTTCATTCTGGCTGAACTGCTTTTGTGCATCCTTCCTGTGCTGTTTTTGTGAGGTTGATTGTACAATGAGACTGGGCTGTTATTTGATATGAAAAAATGATTCGATGTATACTAAGACACACACACCAATGCATGCAAACTGGATCTGTTGAATTTCTGCCTTTTAAAGACAGAGCCTCTTGGGGAGCAACTGTAAGGTGGCAATTATGAAAGATACTCAGGTGTCATATTGCTACAACTGTATTATTAAGAGAGTCGAGACTGGTCTGATTCAACTAACTCGCAAAGAAAGCTGTCCTTTCCTGATGACATCGTCTAACTGGAAAGAAGGTGAAGGCTTTCTGCTATAGCAGCGAGTGGGCAAGCATCCTTTGTTATGAAGATTGCTTGTTAATGATTCAAAATGGGTGGTGGTGAATGTTCCCTTAACGTGAGCTAATGGCTAGAAAATAGTTGGAGATCTTCTTGAGTGTTTTGAATGGGGGAAGGCTGCGGGAACTTTGAAAATGATAAGAACCTGGAAAAACATCCTCACTACAGAGAGAGGGCTGGTGGAAGGTAGGTAGGGGTGTGTGTGTGTGTGGGAGAAGTAGAAGGGGAGGGAGAGGGAGAAACAAGAGTTTTTGACTCAGAAGCTGGGAGAGTTGAGATGCGGAGTGGGGAGCAAATCCAAACTATCAAGAGTTCTCTAGGTACCAGCAATGATATGCAACGCTAACATTAGCCTCTGTCTGGTACAGTTATCTACTAGTTAACACTTTTATTTTATTTAATGTGCTTTTGAAATTGTACTTACCCTTGAAAAAGGGTAGGGTAGGTGAATTTCAGGACAGACAGGACATACTGAAAAACAAATGCCAAGTGAAAGGACATTACATAATATAATTTTTTAAAAAACAGACAGCGAAAGGAAGCAAAATAAGGAAATCATAAGCATGTTCTTCCAGTGCCTATTCAGTTTAGGTTAAATACCTGTTCTCAGTGCACACTTAGAGCCACTTCTGATGTTATATTTTCCTTCCTCAACGCTTTTTGAAAGCACACACAGGCATTTGGACAGAAAATGGCCAAAGCGTCATGTTATTGTAGTGTCAGAATGACATGAGACACAGGGACGCAGAAGTAGTAAGGAGCACAGGAGACTCTCTTAGGCTGCAATCCTATGCATGTTTAGACTGAAAAAGGTCCTACAACACCCAGCATGCTTAAACATGCATACGATTGCGCCCTTATACTTGGTCCAACTATTTGTCCACATAGCCCAGTATTGTCTATCTGACTCACAGTATCTTTTGAGGATTTCAGGCAGAGAGGTGTTTTGAAATATGGTAAGTGGTATATACATCTTTGAAATATATACATTATTTTCCCATTATCTGCTATTTGATCCCTTTAACTCAGGGGTGGGGAACCTTTTTCTTATTGATATCTACATTACCTTGGTTGAAACCTGTTCCAACAGTGGGTGTGGACAGAACCAAAAGGGGATGGGGCAAGAGCCAAAAGTGGGCAGAATTATGGACATGATTCTTACAATGGGGGAAAAAGAGACATTTGTACCCACATATGCTCCTTCCCCAACTTGTGTAAGGTTCCTTCCATCAATTTCACTGAGCAGGGTGGAGTAAATAGTATCAATAACCTGGAGGGGTCCAGTGAGGGGTTGTGGCCTGAAAAGGTCCAGAGGTCCAGACTGAGAGGCCTGGAGGCCCACATTTGGTCCATGGGCTGGAGGTTCCCCACCCCTGCCTTAACTGGAGATGCCAGGGACAGAACCTGGGACCATCAGCCCACAACACCATGCATGTGCTTTAAAACTGAGCTATGGTCCCTCACCAGAGTCTTGCTCTTGGAAGCCTTGCAAGCCTTTTTTATTGCATGAAAAAAGAGATGATCTGGACAGGCCCTCATATTTGTATCTGTCATTCTGGCAAGTTCCTTTTTCCGGCCACTTTCCCACATGTGGTTTTTAAAAATGTGTGCATAAAACTGTAACATTGAAAGCAACTCATTATCTTATCAGCAAAGTGGCCATGGATCAGCCAAACTTAAGGACGACTTCATCCATGTGTATATTCAACAACAACAAAAAGAGGCAGGTGGTTGGCTCGTTAGTTCAGCAAAAATTTCTCCAGAGCAAACTGAATGATCCAGAGCAAACTGAATGACCCCGGCACAATCTTGTCATTATTTACTAAATACACACATCCCAAAACTGTTTTCACAGCCCTTATGCTGGAACAGTCTGGAACCACTTTTGTGACATGTAAATCTAGTGCTCTGCAGTTTGACTCTGATACAGTACGCTTGGTAAATGATGGTAAAGAATCAAGGGAACAACATACAGAACAATGGAGAGAAATAGAAAATGACAACCTCATTTGTTGACGATTTTAACGTACACAGTGAACAAGGCAGTACTCGTGGAAAAGAACAATCCAACAAGAATAGAAAGATTGCTGTACTGTTCATTCAGGGATAGATTTAACATTGGCAAGGGGCTGTAGCTCAGTGGTAGAGCCCTTGCTTTGCATGCAGAAGGTCCCAGGTTCAATCCCCGGCATCTCCGGGTAGAACTAGGAAAGAATTCAGCTGAAATCCTGGAGAGCTGCTGCCAATCAGTGTCAACAATACTGGGCTAGATGGACAGATGGTCTGACTCAGTATGAGGCAGCTTCCTGTGTGTTTACCATTTCTTGATTTTGGAGGGATACTTTTTTAAAACCTGAGGTAAGGCTATAATCGTCAATCCAAAGAATATATCATTTACAGATTTTGACTTTAGATGATAGAGAAATAATAAAAATAATACACTAATAGTAGCCCAATAGAACCAACATTGTATTTTGACCAAGGAAACTTCCATTCATATGCTTATGGAATGTGCTTACTTAGAACCACCATATATCCCTCAGCCTCTTCCAGCACCTCCCATGGAATTCTTAACATGGTTGCCATGTCCTGGACTTGCCAAAATTCTCCCTTGTAGCCAACTATTAAATTTGTCCTATTTTGTTTCCCTGATTCTGTTGGGATTGTCAATACTCTTTGAATACATCGGAATCTCTAATGGCACAAGTTTAGATAGTTTAGGGTGCAATCCTATGCATGTTTAGACAGAGAAAAGGCCTACAACTCCCAGCCAGCTGGCTGGGGAATGCTGGGAGTTGTAGGCCTTTTCTCTGTCTAAACATGCATAGGATTGCACCCTAATTCCTTTATTTTAAATCAGAGAATGCTAGGAATTCAGGAATTGTTTATTACAGGATAACTGCAGGTGCAAACAGACCCTACATAATTGTAATGATAGGGATATTTTTCCACCCCCACACCCCCCAAAAAACGAATGGAGCCCAGCAGGTACAAACCATGGCAGAATAATGTAAACCAGGGATGGGGGATGTGAGACCCCTCCAGATGTTGTTAGACTGCAACTCCTATAATCTCTCATCATTGGCTATGCTGGCTAAGACTAACTGGAGTTGCAATCCAACAACATCTGGAGGGCTACACATTCCACACCTCTGATGTAAACCATTGCTGATTCTGTAGTAAAAGGCAAGCTTTAACAAGGGATCCAGCAATGAGAGTCCCGCTCTTTGTGGAGAAAAATGGGATCCCATAGCTAGTCCTTACATGAACAGGCTATTTGGGATTGAACTCACTGAATAATGGGTGCAGTTTGAATTAACCAAGTGGCCACTTCATTGAGTCAGGAAATCCACCAAACTTATCAGATGTAGAAGTTTTTCTGGAACTCAAACACAGGAGCTGCAGATATGGTATTGGTTGGGTGAAGTGGATTTGAAATGATTGTCTTAGATCAGCCTTCCCCAAACTGGTGCTCTCCAGATGTTTTGGACTTCAACTCCCATCAGCCCCTGTCAGCATGGACAATGGTCAGGAATGCTGGGAGCTTTAATCCAAAACATCAGGAGAGCACCAGATTGGGAAAGGCTGTCTTAGATACTAGAAGCAACAGCTTAGAAGAAGTAAACTCTTATGTTGGATTCTCATAGCTATATTGCTGCTTCTTGTCCATTCCTGCTTTCCTAGAAATCAAGGTGGGGAGCTTGTAGGCCAAATCATCTGGAGAGCTACAACTCCCATAATCCCTGATCTTAGATCATACTGGCTATGCCTGATGGGAATTGTAGGCCCGCCCCTGCACAATCTGCTTTCTAAAGGATGTCACAAGACTTCTATGCACTTTGCTTTGACAGTAACAAGGTGCTTCCAGTCAGGGCTCCTAGCATGACTAATTGGAAGACATTGTGCAGCTGTTCTGTCTTTTTTTAACTGATCTTCTGCATTAAGAAAATAAGTAGAAGCAGTGGTGGGAAAACACGTGAGGGTTACAATTAGAAGGTGATGGTGTCTGGACACAGCAGCACCCCCCCCCCTTCAGTGAATGAGGCAGGGTGGTGGCAACATAAAAGCCTCATCTGGAAGCACCTACAGATCCTGGGAAAGAGAATAAAAAGTCCTGTAGAACTTTAAAAACTAACAAATGCACTACAATCCATTTCATTATATGAAGTGGATTCTAGTCCACAAAAGCTTATGCCATAATACATTTGTTAGTCTTCAAGATGCTACAAGATTATAGTTTTTCTGCAAAAGACTAACATGGCTATTCCTTCTGGAACTTGTTGCAATGGAAGACCCTGAAAAGGCTGAACATCCCACTTGTCTCAGACATGGGAAAAATTGGCTGAAGCTTGGCAGAGGCACATCAAGTCACAGTAGCATTTCAGATGTAAGGTTTTAGCAAAGTAGTAGTAGCTTCAGCTGATGGGAGGTATAGAAATGTAATAAATAAATAAAAATGCTTGGCTTGCTCCCAAGCAAGTGTGCTTAGGATACAGTCTTTAAAACAATGTCATTCGTTTCCTGTGACTTCAGCAGTAAATGAGAAGAAAATGCAGGATCAGACAGCCAAAAGAATTTCAATTAATAACTTGGAAGGGTCTTTTTAAGGGTCTGCTCAAACAAGGCCTGATACCTAGTCATTTAAAGACAACTGCAAAGCTCTCTCTAATTATAGTTAAAATCTGACATCCTAGGCCTAAATATTAAGATTTGCAGTATATACAAACTTTCAAAACATTATGTTTTCAAATGATAAATGAAACTGCCACAATTTTCTTATCACTTGAAAGCATGTTTGATAGTTTGTATACATTGTAAGGATGTGGTAACCTCATGTGACCTTTTGTGCAGGATTTTAATTGTTTTGGTTTCTGTAAGCATTCTACAGCCTGATAAGTATGCCTCCTATTTCCAAGTACCGTAGATTTGTTTCACTTAATTATCCCCCCCACCCCAGCTGCGGGGGTGGGGTGGGGTGCATAGGCAGACAAAGGGCAGCTAACATTTATGCTATGGGTTTAAGAGCTGTTTAACTGATTTGAGCTGAAATACATGCTTACCTCAAAGTAAGCCTCGCTGAGGCCTCAGATATATGCATAGGACTGTATACTGTTAGGCTGCAGTCTTAAACACACTTACCTGGGAGTAACTCCCATTGACTTCAGTGGGACTTACTTCTGAGTAGACATGTCTAACGACTGCACTTAGTGAATTAATTAGCTGTAGACATACTTGCACCTTCCTTTCACAGAGAGGAATGTGAAGACAATAGATTTCCTTTTGTTCCCTGCCCAGCCCCCACCCCGGTAATGAACGACGGGCGGGGCTTAAAGAAGGATGAAAGAAGGAACGGAGGTTAAGCCCATTCGGTTAGTTGCGATTCGCGGCGAGAGGAGTCGTCAGATCTCACAACAGAAACTGCAAATCCGTGAGCAGCTTTTCATGGTCTCGGGGAGAGAAAGAGAGGCGAACTGATGGCAAGCCCTAGCGGCCCCTGATCCTGCTATGTAAAAGCGCCCGAACGGAAAGGGCAGAAATAATTGGCATTTTAGACCAGTCAGAAGCAGCTGCCAGGCTAGCCTCTCTCATCCTCACCTTGTTGGTGAAATAAGAAGCCGCGTAGAACAAACAAAAGGCGAGACCGGTGGCAGGTCTCTTTAAATGCATCAGTCAAAGCATTTCACCAGTCCGGGAAGAGTAAGACACGGGCTTCCTGCCGCGATCCGCTCCCAACTGCTCAAGGAACAGCAGCTTAATGCGGCTGCCATGACAGGGACACGTTGCGCTCGAGTTTGCTCCAATAGGCACAAAGAAAAGTCCCGGGGAACTGCCTTCTTAAAAGGGCAACGCTCCCTCCCGGCCGGGGGGAAAAGACGCCACATCGTCCGGGGGCTCCCTACGTTGGCCACGGGTTTCATTTTTGTAGGGGGACTTATTAACCACAGCTATATCCAACTGGTGGACGTATTTTTCTAATGGTCGTGTTGCCTGGATGTCACACTCCCTGAACTGAGTACTGTTTGCCGCCTTTTCCTAGATTTTCAGAATGCAAAATTCCCGGTAGTAGCAGAATGGTGAAAACAGTGGGTTTTATACAATTTTAGTCTAACTTAAGCTCCATGCATTTCGACGGGTCTACTCTAAGGAGGATGAACACTGGATACAACGCACTCAAGTCAGTCCTACTTAGAGTAGACCCAATGAGATTAATGGGACTAACATTGGCTGCAACCCACTGCAGGACAACAAAGGGGATCAACTACCTCTTAAAATTAAACAAGAACACCTGAAAGACACCTGTATACAAAAATACTATGGGTTGCTTTGTTTTTTAGTCCCTGAAAAGGATAATTCTTTTTCAAGGAATATAAGCTTTATAAATAAGGAATCTGCTCATCTCCATTTGACACCCATTCAAAGAAGGCAAAAAGACTTGTGACACCCCAAAGACGAACACATTATGACACAAGCTTTGGTCGACTGGAGTCCTTTATCAGATACATCATTAAAGACATAATAAAATTATCTTTAAGGTGTCACAGACTCTCTTTGTGCTACAACAGACTTTGCTCTCGGTCAGGCTTTTGCTTTAGTCAGGCCTCACCTGGATGTCCCGTTCTGGGCACAAAAGGTATTGACAAATTGGAACATATCCGAAAGAGGGCAACAAAGATGGTGAGGGACCTGGAGCCTAAGTCCTATGAGGTAAGGTTGAAGGAATTGGGTACGTTTAGCCTTCCAGGAGAGAGAGTTAAGTGAAGACAGAATTGCGGTCTTCAAATATTTGAAGGGTTGCCATGTAGATTATGGAACAACTGATTTCTGTTGCTCCAGAGGATAGGACCCGAGTTCAAATTATGAGAAAAAGGATTTTGCTCAAACATTAGGAAAATCTTCCTGATGGTACAAGCTGTTTGACTGAGTGTCAAACAGGCTGCCTCAGAAGGCGATGGACTCTCTTTCATTAGAGGTTTTTAAACAGAGGCTGGATGGCCACCTATCAAGGTTGATATAATAGTGGATTTCCTGCATCAGCAGGGGGTTGGCCTAAATGACCTTTAAGGTATCTACCAACTCTATTATTCTAAAATATAATTATACAGTAAAATAACGCACAGCATTAAAATAGCTTGTTATAAGTTTTATTTATTTTATATATTAAAATAAATAAAACCAAAAATGAAAACCATTTTTTTTAAAAAAAAAACAATGCAATCACAATTTAATCAGCATTAGATTCAAAAGCCTATTGAAAAATATGTCTTCAGATATTCACAAATTAAACAGACGAGGTAGAAAGTCTAACCTCTTGGGGAATGGTGTTTCACATATGAGGTACAATGTGAACTTTGACATTTCAAACATTAAACTCCCCTATATTAGCAGTGTCTAGTTCTGTATGTATGATTCTAAATTCTGCTCTGTGCTGTCCATCCATAAAACCAAAGTAATTGAAGTATACTAGAAAAAGCTTATTTCTTCTGACATCTCAGTATGAAATTGCTGTAGTACATGTACATTTTTCCTGCTCTGGCAGGCTTGTTAACTTGTGTTATGGCTGTACATTTAAACAGTGATACAGCAAGAGCTTCCAGTTTTAATAACGGAATATTTATTGAATTTCATAAATAAGGCAAAACTCAAGCTGTGGAATTGCTTATATTTATTCTATCAATTACAAGTAACTTCTGTTCTTAACACCTTTTGGAGGAAAGAGTTAGAAACAGCAGCAGAGAAAGGCAATTTCAACAGAACAAAGTTCTTAAATCCACATGTCTTTGTGGCAAACTTGCAAATGCACAGCACAGGGAGACCTTTTATGCAAGATCTAAACTTTATAGCATGCTCTGGAAAAGGAGAAGTATGTCTAAAGTGCATATAGACGCAATGCCAGATTCTGCAGCAATATCCTTGCTCTAATAGGGCAATGAAGATTGGGTGACATCCAGAGCAGTTCTTAGCAGAATTCTGCTTATGCTAAAGAAAGAAGGTGAGGAGGAGATCTTTGCAATTCCTCCTTCCCCCTGCAGACTTTTGAAAAGTTGCTCTGGAGTACCATGAGAGATGTCATAGGAGGCAAGCAGTAAAGATGACCTCCCTGCCCTTTCTCTCTGGTGGAGAGCCCCCACTGGATCCCGGTGCGCTCTGTAAATGAAAGGAACTCTTCCATTCATGGAATAGCAATCTGGATCCAACCCATTAAAATGTAGCTGTCCCCTCAAATGTCTGCTAAAGCAGTGAGGAGGATACCTCTCTTGTAGTTTCTGTCAGGACAAGAGAGACTTCAAATAAACATGGCATCACAGCTAAGGCACCTGTCAGGGGTGCTGTTGGGTAGTTACAAGATTTGAGATTTCCCTATATGCACATTTAGAAATAATTATTAGGACTCATTTAAATTTCACAGGAGGCAAAATGATTTTTCTATTAATTTGCACCCTAACCCAGATCATCCCAAACCTGTGGGAAAAGGTTTTTTCCCCTCAGCTTAATTGCCACGTAGGGGAAGATTTTGGGTGTTTGTGATGTTGCTGCATGTGGGAAGAGGAGAGTTAACCCTGAAAGCAGCAATTGTCCTCTGCATGGCAATTAATATAAGAAAAAAACCCTTTCATTGTGACTTGTGGACACACAAGGCTCTGAGGTATAGATCTGGGGCCTGGGAAAATAGATTCAGGGCTAGTGCCCCATGGGCCCAGGTCTAGTAATGCCCCTGCTGTGTGTTATGTACATGCTCCACCACAAACAGGTGAACTCACTCACAACAGGGGTCAGCCTACCTTCATGAAGAGCTAACGCACAACGGTGAACCCCCCACCCACCCCAGGCCTGTTTGTGGGTGCGCTACCTCCACATCAGCGGATCGACCCACATCGCAAACGTCCTGTACATGAGCAAACAGGCATGCATGTGACACTGAGCCAAGCATGCTACCCACGACCGCTGTGTCCCATCTGTTTTGTCCCTAACAAGCGACTGAACTGGTTGGGCTGGACTCATGATATTGTTCAGTCAAAAGCTTAGCAGCTGTTTCCATAGCAAGAGGGGGCGGGGGGGGGGATACGATTTGAGTCATACAAGAGAGCAATGGGCAACTCAAGGAGGCCGCCAAGTTCCCCACAGAAAGAAAAATGTGCAAGATCACGCCCAAACCACGGTTTCCCCCGCAGTCCTTTAATCACAGCCGAGAGCCGGGCAACAGCGGCTGTTCCGCAACGGGAGACTGCGGCCCCCTTTTCAGGCGACGAGGCTGGGCGACCGTCTGTCAATTGCCCTGCATGGCGGCGGCGGCGGCGGCAACGGTAGGCAGCCGCTGGGCACGGAGAGCGCGACTAATACCAGTTGGTGCAGGAGATGAGGTAGCGCACGTCATCCAGCAGGTCTAGAAGCCAGGACTGGGGCACCGCGGGCAGCGCCAGCCCTGGCTCTGGATCGGGAGGGGGCGAAGGCGGCGGCAGCGGAGTTGGGCTGCAATCGGCACCTGCTTCGGCGGGCACCTCCGGCACCGGCGCGGCGACAGCTTCGTCCTCCTGGCCCTGCCCCGGCGATGGGCTGCTGGCGTCGCTCATGCTTCCTTGGCGACGGGGCCGCCCTTCTCCCTCTGCGTAGGCGCGCTCGCCAAGCCGCTGACAAACCGCGTCCCCACCGCCGGCTTCCAGGAGCGCGCTGTCATCCAAACGCGGAAGCTCTCCAAGCGGCCCCGATCACGCCGTTCCTTCCCAAGCCAAGCGCAGCATGCGCTCGCCCGCCTTCTTACTTACGCTCGCCGCCGCTGGGGGCCTAGAACTGGGTGCCTCGGCAGAGCCCGAGCTACGGCTCCTTGCTGGGCCGCCGCCGCCGCCGCCTCCTGCCCTCTCGGAAAGCGCGGGCCGCACTGCTGCGATGAGCCGTGACGCGGCCTCCTCAAGTACGGCCGGCGGCTTGTGATACCCTCTTTGTGATGCGAGGAGGGGCTGTGCGGCAACGGCGCCCGGGTCACGAAAGCAAAGCGAGAAGTGGGAGCCAGTGACGCCGCTAGGCAGGTCTAGCCCCTGGATGTAGGCGCAATTCTATGGAGATCTAGACAGGAAAATATCCATGCGGGCTGGGGAATGCTGGGAATTGTAGGACTTTTTCTGTCTAAAACCTGCATAGGATGGCGCCTCTAATGGTCTTTTGGGGAGGCGGGGCTTGAGATGGTCCTGCGTATTGCTTAAGTTGTGGAGCACATGCTTACATTTCTCTCCCCCGCCCCACCTTCGGCTGCGGTGCCTTGCTTTCAAACTGCTTCTACATTCACGATATACTACAACAACGAAATTGTTTGCTAACCCTGATTAAATAAATAAATAATACTCTGAGCATGTACAGTTTTACATATTAAGGGCGCAATCCTATGCACGTGTAGACAGAAAAAAGTCCTACAACACCCAGCATTCCCCAGCCAGCACGTTTAGACAGATTTTTTTTTCTGTCTAAACGTGCACAGGAGTGTGCGTTAAGCTCACTTAAATCATAGTACCATTATGACTACAGGAATAAAATGAAGATCGCTTTTGCACTAGGTTTTCAAACGCTCCACACCAAGCCGCGCAACCGCTTGGTCGAATTATTTTCGCATTCTTCGTGTCATCCATATTCTGTTCGTTCCTCGATATTACAAAGATTCTGCACCTTTTACCAGGGCAAAAAGATATTCTTTCCTATCGTTCG
The DNA here is from genome assembly GCF_057233095.1 of Heloderma suspectum. Taxonomy (NCBI): domain Eukaryota; kingdom Metazoa; phylum Chordata; class Lepidosauria; order Squamata; family Helodermatidae; genus Heloderma; species Heloderma suspectum. Next base: position 78,887,325 of record NC_139461.1, on the reverse strand, counting down.
TGATTTGGGGCAATAAAATGAAATCAAAATAAGGCAGGTTGCCATCGTGGAAAGGGAGCTAAGCAGATAAAAGAAAAATTTACAGCGGAGGCATGAGCGGCTGCTCAGTCTACCACGCGCAGCTGCCGACTGTGATGAATAAATATAATCATCCATATGGCGCCACATTCCAAATGAAATCTGTTTCCCATCTCAAGGTGGGCCGCCACGACCCGGTACGCAGTCTTTGGCATGACGCCCGTCTTGCCAAGAAAAACAACAACAGTCGTTGCACTGATCTGAAAGAGGAGCTGGGTTTAAAGCCAATCGCGGGGGGGGCGCGGGGGGGGGCAGGCAAGCCTGTACTCAGATGTGTAAATCCCACTGACTTAAATGGGATTGGGGCGCCTGAGGCGCTGGGCTGCATATTTTTAGGGCGATGTATTTTATGGCATTTAGGAACTCGGTACCATAATGAAGGGAAAGAAAGGAGTACAAGGGGTGGACAGAGTCTGTAACTAAGTCAATGCGGGGCGGGCGGCTGTTACAAGAAGCAGCCAATGCTGGCTCCGCTCTAGGAAGGGGGTGAGGGGACGATAGGAGGCTTGTGGGGGGGGGGGATTCGAAAGGAAGTGGCCGTGACGTACAGGGGGAAGTCCGCTTCGGAGCCCAATAGGCAGCTGGCGCCGGCGGTCAAGGGGCGGGAAGAGCCGAGCCGAAGCCGGAAGAAGTTTTATTCCGTCGGGAGCCGCTTGTGCCCCCTTGCTCTGTCGCTGCTGCCCCCCCTTCTGGCGTCGGGTTCCACCTCTCTGCCCCGCTCTCTGCCCACGCCTCACATGGATCCGGTAGGAATGGCTGCTGTTGTGCCCGCTGCTGAGGCGAACCCGGGCGCAGCTTGGCCGCAAAGCAAGGTGAGGCAGGAAGGGCTCGGGCGAGAGGGATTGCGTAGGCCTGGTCTGAAGATACCCTAGAGCAGCCTTCCCCGAGGCTGGTGGCCTCCCAAGGTTCCGGATACAACTCCCAGCATTCCTGACCAGTGGCTCTGCTGACTGGGGCAGATGGGAGTTGAAGTCCGACATATCTGGAGGGCGCCAGCTTGGGAAGGCTGCCCTAGAAGGGAGTGGCAGAGTCCTGCGGTGGTGGAATGGGCGGCACCACTTTAGATGGTACGCGGGGGTGGGGAATCACGTCGTTAAAAGCATTCCAGTCTAAACAAAAAAAACTGGTAGAGGGAGGGCACGTTTGTATATATATAATTTGGAGGGAATTACGTGGGCGACTATTCAAAAATTCCCCAGAATTTCCCAGTCTCCCGCAGACTGAATTGGCACAGTCCATTGCGCTGTATAGTTCTGCTTCCTGACTTTACTTCTGCCCATGTAAATCAGGCTTCAAACTCGGACAGTCGGGGAATATTGGCTTTGAGCCTCAGGGGCTGGAAGTGCAGATTTTATAGGCTGAAATGACTGGGGTGTTGGCCCTCTTTATTTCCACCATCTGTCTTCAGGGTTGCCATCTATTTTTCTGATAGAGTTCTCTACTTCTTTATCAGCTGTTTTGATAGGCAGAAATTCAATAGATACAGGTTATCCTGGTATAGGGGCCGCGGTGGCTTAGTGGTTAAGACGCTGAACTGCAGACCGGAAGGTCGGCAGGACAGCAGTTCGAGACCCGAGTGCTGCGTGATGGAATGAGCTCCCGTCTTCAGTCCCAGCTTCTGCCAACCTAGCAGTTCAAAAGCAAGAAATTGCAAGTAGATAAATAGGCACCGCTTTGGCGGGAAAGGTAACAGCGTTCCGTGCACCTCGGTGTTCAGTCATGCCGGCCACATGACCACGGAAGCGTCTTCGGACAGCGCTGGCTCTTTGGCTTAGAAATGGAGATGAGCACCACACCGTAGAGTCGGACACGACTGGTTGGGAACACCTTTACCTTTTTTTTTATCCTGGTATAGGGATGTAATGGCAGGTAAAGCTCTCCTTTCGCACAGCTCACCTTGAGCTCTCTGGAGGAAAGATAATAATATTTTCCTTGCAGCATTTAGTATCCCTCTCAACACCAAAGCATGGGTGTGGGGAATGTTCCCACCTTTCAGTCATCTGTTTGTAAAGAAAGGAATGGTTAACATGTTAAACTTTATCCCATTTTAACCATTGTTTATTTAAAATAATTTAAAATAGTTTAAATATACATTATTATTTGTTTAACAGTTAAGGGGATAATAATGTATATTTAAACTATTTTAAATCTACACCCAAATAGGCCTCCCCGTTTGTCACTTGTCTGATAAGAGGCTGCACCTGGAGATGGCTTTAGGCAGAGAACCCAAAAGCTTATTTGCAATGCAAGTGCTCTTTAAAACCTGGCATTCATGGAAATATTCCATTAATGATGCCATAACTTATAAATGGGTTTTATGGGTGTGCTACTGTTAAGATCTGCAGGGATAGTTTATCCTTAACTTAAAAAAATATTTTAGAAATTCCTTATAATAAAAAGTTACAAAGTGTTACGTATTTCTGCTGACCTATTCTATAATGTGAGCCATCAATAGTTAGAGCAGATAAGATGAAATCCAATTCATAATAGCTGGCTTGGATAGCAAGCTTTAGAATTTGCCAACATTTATTTATGAAAGAAGAGTTCTGTGCAACTAACACCTGTGTTCCCCTATCAATAAAGTTACCTCAGTAAAAAGTATAATTTGTTTTCTATCTTGCTTGGACCTTAGTTCAATATGGGCAGCAGTCCTATAGCCATTAAGATCAAATAAAGACACTTTATGTAGACTCTTTGGATTTTTATCAGCAGTATTTTGTGGCTGGCTATCTACACATGAGGTGATTGTCTCAGTTGATACTGGTTGATGATAAAAATACATGGGGATAACATGTTTTTGTGTCCTTGGGTTTGCATTTGTATCCTGGTTTGAGTCATAACTGGCTTTAACACAATTGGAGGAAGTGATGCTTCTGATTCAGAAATTGAATTGATCATATAGGTAGATATTTATACAACACATGTATGTTTAAAATACAAATATATTTCTATATAGACATTATGAAGGAGGAAGGACACTGTCCAGTTTTTTAAACAGCACAGAACAAAGAGCATAGATCACTACTGCTACTTCACCAGACATGATTCATTTTATTTGTGTATTTCAGTCATAAAGTCATGTCTGATCTCATAGTTTCATGACAGAACCACCTCACTGTGTTTCTTCATTTGCCATTGGCCATCTTTAGTACCATTCTTGGCCTTTGTAAAGGAAAATGCAATTCAGAAAATTCTGAATCTGAACCCAGTGTTTCTGTAACTTGAAGGGACTGCTGCTTTTCTGTCTGAAAAAAATGCTTTTGACATCTGGAGCAGTTCTAAAAGAATGGCTCTGTACATTTGTTGTGGCAAAAGGATAAAATGTTCTATGCACTTAGTGGCATGAGCTTTGGCAGGCAAGAGTCTATTTCATCAGGTGCATGAAGTAGTTTAGGGTGCAATCCTATCGGGATAGGCGGCCACCTCCGAACTTGGAGGCAACCACCTATCCAATGCAGGGCAAGAGAAGCGTGGAGGAGATTGTCCCCTCTGTGCTTCAGCTGCCTTGCATTTATGGCTGTCTAGCCGTGGGACCTTGGAGTGTGGGAAGCGGCAGCCGGAAGACATGTAGGAAGTGTTGTACTGGCATTTCCGACTTCTCCACCCCCAGGAATGCCCATTTTTTGCCACTCCGCGCTCCTCTTCTGAGTGCAGTGCACGAGGCTGTTCCGCGCTGCCTACAAGGTAGTGCGGGAGGGGGTGGAGGTTGGTTCTCAGGGAACCGACCTTGGAGCGCGGTCTCCAAGGTTGGTTCTTGGAAACCGACCTATCCTGTGGCCGTCTAGCTGCTGACTAGCAGCCATAGGATTGTGCCCTTAATTAATTTGGATATTTATAAACTGCCCTTCATCAAAATAAATCGGGGTGTTGAACAATAACTATATAATAAAAAGAATAAGGTGGTGGTGGTGGTATTATATTTGTACATATATTATTGTGAATGCCATACATTTTTGTAGCTAGTCAATGGTGAATGTTAGTAATGTTAACAGTCAATCTAAACTAGCAGAAACTAAAACAAGACATCCTGATTCATAAAGTTATGAACACAGATGAAGGGACAGAGCTTTAAGTTAATTCTAGGGCTTGTCTGTCAAGGAAAGATTTCCTAAACCCTAAATTGAGCTACATTAGATATGAAAGTTCATGAGTGATACTCTAACTGAGTAAGAGTATAAATTAATTTGGAATGTCCTCTGCTGTAAGTTTCCCCTTTCTTTGCAGTATGTGAACCCCTACTTTGTGTGTGAATTGCTGTGGGCATTTTTATGGAAAGATGGGATATAAATGTGACCAATAAATACTTTAGGAAAATGGAGAGCTATTGGGATGAGATCTAGTTATTCAGGGAGAGCTTCCATTCAATCTGATTTTTGAACACGTTTTGTATAAGCTTGTATCGGGCATAATCTCCATCTTAAATCAATATAGCAAGGGTCAGCTATTTGTTCTTTAGAAATCCACACTGAAGTAATATTACGGACTTGAGGGGCAACATAAGCAATTTTTTTCTATAAAAGCTCTAATTGCTTCTCTGTACCTGTACAAAGAAATTGTATGTAGGGAAAAGTCATCTGACTTATCCTACACAAAATATCTATTTGCTATTGCAGTGCCCATGGGGAATGCCTAAAAATACTACAATATCATGTTCCTTTGCTGATGTCATGAGTGAACAACTAGCTAAAGAGCTGCAGTTGGAAGAAGAAAGTTCTGCCTTTCCAGAAGTGGTTTCGTAAGTTGAATACCCTTACATTTAAATCCTTGATTACAGACTTAACTGGTAGGATATCTTATTTCCTATCACTGCCATTCTGTGCGTCCTTACTTGGAAATAAGTCCATTTTGAATCAGTGGAACTTCTGAATAAACATGCATAAAGTCAGGTGGTGGGTGTAATTTCTGGAGACTGGTGTAACCGCAGCTTATAGTTAGTACGGGGGCATAACAGAGCCTTTTTACCAGTTGAGGCCAGCTGCTATCCTACCTACCGCCACTGGTGCTGTTGTCTCCTCCTCTGGTTAGGGAGATGGTAAAGTTAGTGCCCAGTGAAATGATTCCCTCACTTTGTGCGAGGTGCCTGACAAAACAAATGCCTGGATTGCTTCCTTGCTTAGAGGGAGCTCTGTTCACAATGAACGGAATGGAATCACAGCCACCTTCTCACTGTTGTATGAAATCCTTTATTACAGGGGGGCACCCTCCAGATGTTTGGTCTACAAATCCCATGCTTTGATTTTGTCTTAACATATCCTTGTGTCCTTTTAAATAATTTTCTTAACAGAAATGCCAAGGCTGAATTGGTGTTTTATTGTCAAACTTCACGTAGTGTTATTCTTGTTTATTACATCCAGGGCTGTTGAAAGTCCATTTATTAGTGGGGAGAACACTGATACTTCCAGTGACCTGATGCTGGCACAGATGCTACAAATGGAATTCGACAGAGAGTATGATGCACAACTTCGGCGTGAAGAGAAAAAGTTCAATGGGGATAGCAAAGGTTACTATGATTGGTCATGATTGCTTTGTTAGGATAAATTCACTTGTTTCTCAATTGCCCTTCTATCACAGAAGAGTGAGTTGGTGGGAGATACCTGTTAAATCACATACTTCTTCATGTTTTTGTTTCTCAAGTGTCTATATCTTTTGAGAACTACCGCAAGGTGCATCCATTTGAAGACAGTGACAGCTCTGAAGATGAGGTCGATTGGCAGGATACTCGTCATGATCCATATAGAGCAGGTAGCATTTGAATTAAAAACTTATGAAATATATCATTATAAGCAAAGTTTTTCAGACTGTAGGATCCTTAAATAAAATTTGTGAGGTCAGGGGCATCTGCCTGACAGCTTAATGAAGATCAAGCTGAAGCATGTATTATACTGTCATCTGTAATAGTATAAAGATTATTTACATCATGGTGACCTAAGCAAAAGGCAAGTTCCTGTCTCGTGGAGCTTGAAGTCTACATTTAGACTAGGTTGCAGGGAGGAGAGGTACAGGTAACAGGACGAATGAGAGCAAATGCAATTATGCATAGTCAGGCTTTGTTTTCGTTGGCTATGAAGACTACAGCACTAAGTCACATACTTTGCAGGAGAGGCAGGTTAAGAACCATGGTTTGAAAGTGTGTGTAATATAGATGTTTATTAAATATGAAGCATTTAGTAAGATATGGTAACAGAAATATGTTTCTTCACCAAGGTGGCCCCCTTATGCATTATAAAGCTGTGTCAGACTTTGTTCAAGGTTAACCAAGAGCCCATTAGTTAGACGGCTCCGTAATATTTGGTAAATTATAGTGTCTATATGTTTCATGTCCCAAAATGTTTTCTGGGACATGGCTTAACAAATATTAATATGCAGTTACTAGCCGTGGAGGTGTATTCTGAGTGTGATACTCTATTTATTCATAGCTAAACCCACTACTACTCCAAAAAAGGGCTTTATAGGAAAAGGAAAAGATATTACTACCAAACATGATGAAGTTGTGTGTGGAAGAAAGAACACTGCACGGATGGAAAACGTAAGTTCCATACCAGACTTTTTATAGATGTTTCAAGACTGGTCCATAACTGCATGCAACCATTGTAAAGGGAATGCTTAAACAGGTGTTGGCCCCTCTTATACTCTGTGTTGACTTTCCATGCTAATCCAGTAATCAGTGCAAATGTTATACTAGTGTCTATACTGACATTTAAACTTGCTTTCTGCATCTGATTTAAAATCTGTGGCTTGGATCCAAACCTGGTCATATTCAGAGTACATTAATTGAAATCAGTGGGACTTAAGGTAGTTATGACTAATTTAATCCTGTTAATTTCAGTGGGTCTGCTCTGAATGACTAAGTCTGGATCCAACCTATTGTCTCTTTAACTTTTGAAGTATGGGACAGAGATGTAAAGCAGCAGGGAGAATGGTATCCTATCACCTGGAAGATGTCCACTAACACATTTTGTTTGAGGCTTTTGAAGAGGAAATTGGCACAATTCTATAATATAGCTGCCACCCCTTCCCCTGTATTATTGTCATCTGCAAGAGAGTCAGTATGGTTTGGTGGATAAAGCATTGAACCTGAGCTAGGGAGATGTGGGTTCAAATCCCTGTTTGGTCTTGAAGCTCCAGAATAGCCTTGAATAAGCCATTATCTATGAACATAATTTTGCTCTCTAGGTTGTTGCCTGCTGTCCTGGGCTCCTTGCAGGAAGGGCATTATGCAAATATATGGTTGAATCTAGACTTGGTCATCCTTACAGCAGTCACATTGAAATCAATGGGACTTAAGTTAGTCATAACAGAAGTAAGCATAGCACTGTTGGTGTGGGATCTCCCCTAACAGCAGGTTGTTCATACACACTGACTACTTGTGATGAAAACATGTTGTTCATTCAATTTCATCTGTGTTTGTAGTTTGCACCTGAATTTCAGGTTGGTGATGGAATTGGTATGGACCTAAAATTGTCCAATCACGTCTTCAATGCCTTAAAGCAGCATGCATATTCTGAGGAACGTCGAAGTGCCAGGCTCCATGAGAAGAAGGAACATTCTACTGCTGTACGTGTTGGTGAAAAGTAAAATTGCGTAGTTTTGTAGGGCCATGGTATTTAACACAAATTGAATGTTCTCCTGATACCTCAGTACTGATTGCAGAACCTGTTTCTGGAAATGTAGTCGTAAAACCTTGCCTAACAGTGCAAGAAACAGTTCCTCCTTAGCAACTAGTTTACCAGACTTGTTGCTCAAGCTCCTTTTTGACTCCAGTATAGTAAATAATTTTATGGTCTACTAATTTTTTTGTTCGTGCTTATTGTTGCCTTGAGTATTGGCCAAGGTAGAATGCCACATCAAAACTAAATGTTTACAGAATTAAGGAACAATATTATTCAAAACAGAATATTCTAGGATTTCAGTTAGGCACTTTTTAACTAAATTGGGTGCAGCAGTTGATCCTTTTCAGCAGCCAATATTAGGAAAGCTGGAAATAATATCTATGTTATAAAACCTACAGCATTTTGTTGCTGCTGTGCAGTTTGTTATGTTGATCTTATTTTCTGCTGCTAGTTTTATGTTATACTTGATGTTACGGTTTTATTTTAGAAAAATAAATACTGTAAGCGACTTGTTGAACAGCTTATAAATATTGTAAATAAATAAATTTGGTCTTCAGCTGACACATGACAGCTCTTTTCCTCTATATTGGTCTCCATCCCTGTTCTAGATTTGCTTTTTTGTAAAAGTGATGATAAACTATTTTTGAGAGTTGTGACAGCTAACCTAGGTTATCTTAACCACTATGATAGTGTCAGACTGAAATAGTTAGTTAAGAAAATCTTGCCAAGGATTCTCTCAAATCACAAGGCACCTGATCAAACTGGATTTAGTTCATGGTGCATTTGTAGATTAATCAAAGGAATATCTTGTCATCTGAACTAAACTGGCAAGCATAAACTAACTGAATATCTAAATATTAAGAAATACTGGGGGGGGGGGTGTTTACCATAGTAACAGACTCTTATCTTTCTCACTCTTCTTGTGCAGGAGAAAGCAGTAGATCCCAAAACACGTTTACTTTTGTATAAGATGGTCAATTCTGGGATGCTGGAGACCATCACTGGATGCATAAGTACGGGGAAAGAGTCTGTGGTGTTTCATGCATATGGAGGAAGGTATATTTTTATATACTTATGATACTTACATTATGTGAACATGGGAGCCACTCTAGAGCAACATAGTATTTGGAATTATAAATAATTGCAAAGGAAGTGTCTATCATCTCCCTTACTCTACTCCCCCTTAAATAAATATTGTTACAGATTTATAAATTAACATAAAGCCATTATTTAACTCTAGCGATGTAAAATGTACCATGTATGAAAGTACCATATAACTAAAGTTCAAAGAGCCAAATGTTTCATTATAATTAAATATTATAATATAATTAAATATTATGCAAATACTTTCTCGTCTTTGCTTTATCAATCCTTTCTCCTGTCTTACTCACTGAAATGGTTTCTTTACACTCTATTTGTATGCACATATCTAAAATGTGTTTGTTTTGTTTTTCCTAAAGTTTGGGTGAGGATGCCAAATCTGTACCTTCAGAATGTGCCATAAAAGTATTTAAAACAACTCTTAATGAATTTAAGAATCGTGATAAGTATATCAAGGATGACTATAGGTTTAAAGACCGTTTCAGTAAACTGAATCCACGAAAGATCATCCGTATGTGGGCTGAAAAAGAAATGCACAATTTAACAAGGTATGGAAATGTAGATATTGATATGAATATGCTGTAGCATCTTTTCAAGGGCAGGTGCTTGTGAATCTTTATAAAATCCCACTTTAGTGTTTGACTGTTTATCGTGTTCAATCATGTTGCTTTGAATATGTAAAGTTTTGTATTGATATGATTACTCTTTCCTGAATCTGTATGCTGCGAAACAAAAGGCAACTGTTATTTTTCTTTTAATACTTGTTTTGATGATTAATTCTTACACTTGAATTCAAGACTGGGGCTATGCAACTCACACATCACTAACTGATCACAACCCATTAACTAATAGGTTTCAAGCTGTTGTTTTTTGAAATGTTATATGCCTTTATAAAGGGCCAGTGAGGGAGCAATCCTATGCCCCCTATAGAACGTCTGAGGGGCCATAGGATACCTCGGATTCTTGGATCAGAGGGGGCAATCCACAATCTGCCCCCCCTCCCCCTTGTAGCTGGTGTGGAAAGAACCATGCCAGCTGACTCTCTGAGGTCAGGAACACAACCTTGGAAAGGGGGAAAAGTTGTTGTTTCAGTGGGAGAGGAGGAGACTGGGGAGGCCAAGATACGTGCTATCCTGAGGCCCCTTCTTCCTCCTTCCCTTCCAAAATGCTTTTGCTTGATAGGCAGGAAAACCCATTTAGTGAAAAAGCAAGGTGTGAGGACAGGGAGGCAAAATTCTCTGCCACTCCTCCTGCCCTGCGTAGGATGAGCGTAAGCCTCCAGGTTTGGGGGCTTGTGATCATTGTAATAGGATTGCGCCCTTACTGTGTTTATTGCTTGAGTCAAATCAAACAGACTTTGCAGAGAATTTTTAACATGTTGGAAATTCTTGAACACTGTAATGCTTTTTTCCTCTTCGTCTTAGAATGCAGAAAGCAGGCATTCCTTGTCCACAAGTGGTTACCCTTAAAAAACATGTGTTAGTCATGTCCTTCATTGGTCAGGATCAAGTCCCAGCTCCTAAACTAAAAGAAGTAAAACTCAATAGTGAAGATATGAAAACGGCGTACTATCAAGTCCTTCATGTAAGAGCAGAGTTTTTATCTTGTCTCAGAACTATTGGCAAGAGTTCATTTTGAGAACATTTAACTGATGAATAAGAAATGCGAGTGCAGAATCTGCTCTTAAATATACCAAATGCATCACTGCCAGCAAGAAAAAAAAATCACAACTATACTGGAGACAAATGTTAGTGGAAGTTGCTAGAACAAAAAATAAAATATAAAAGCTATGGTCAAGGAGCCATTAAACACTGAAGGCACAGGTTCTGTGGAACCAGTATTTCTCTCCTTGGAACTATATTTCTTACAGTTCTACAATACTTGGATTATAATTAGCACTCCTTATGATTACAGACTTTCTTAGTGTAGTAAAGCAGGGGTATAGTGTAGAAGCAGGAGAGGCTAGGGAGTTGTTTCAACATGCCTATCAGTCATACACAGTTGCACTAGCTGGCAATTAAGATAACTAGAGTGAACATTCCAAACACTGTATCTTTACTTTAATTCAGTGATATGCTGTTTCTAAAAAATAAGCTAACATTCTTTCATACTGCCATTTTGGTTAAGAATTTTCTGTATTTAGCATTTACTCATCCAGTGTTAATTTTTAATAACTCTTTTGTTGTATAGAGAATACTCGAGATAATAACTTACTGCTTTCTTCTAGATGATGCAACAGTTGTATAAAGAGTGCAGTTTAGTTCATGCTGACCTGAGCGAGTACAATATGCTGTGGCATGGGGGACAGGTGAGCAAATATGAGCAAAGGAAGAAAATAACTGTCTTAACATGGTCCCATGCTCATATATCTAAAAATAGTCAACTTGTATTTACTCCAGGTCTGGTTAATTGATGTGAGTCAGTCTGTGGAGCCAACTCATCCTCATGGACTTGAGTTCTTGTTCAGAGATTGCAGGAATGTTTCACAGGTAAGAAGTCTGACAATCTTGCTGTTCTGTAATTAGATCTGTAGTATTGCATAATTGCACCATAACTTGCATATGAATCCCCCCCCCAATATTCAATTATCAGTTGTTTCAGAGAGTTGTCTATATCTTATCAATATCAGTTCTAGTTAAATGTGGGAAGATGTAGAATTGCAATCAAGAGCACTGAGGGAAAAGTTAAACAGTGACTGTCAAATTATAACTGGATTTCTTGACAGTTCTTCTGTTAGGGGCATTGGACAAAGACACTGGCTGAGATCCAACATCACATGAGCAGACTTGCACAGTGGAACTTGCCCTTCCCCCCACCCCATTTCAGCTCCAGAAGGTCCTCCAAACCTCCAGAACAGATTGGAGGCGGGGGGCAGATAGGGACTGCAGTGGGGAGGTGGAATCTGTTCCATTGGCAGATGCTGTCAGCGGATGGACACAATTGGATAAACCTGTTGTGACCCTTTGTTGCTTGCAGTAAGTAGTTCATGGAAAACCCAGGTACCTTTATAATACTTTGAATCAAGAACCTGACCTTGGCCTAGCAATTCCCCCCCCCCCCATTAAAAGCAAGCCGTAGGCAAGGGAGGCAACTGTAGGTTAGACGGGAAAGCCTTGTTGCAAGTCCATAATAAATGCTACATCAAATAATTGCTAGACCAACCCCCTCCCCCAAATTATACACTAGATGTGTGTACTTTAATAATGAGCAATAAACATGCTTTGCTTCTATCCGAAGTTCTTCCAGAAGAGTGGTGTATCTGAAGCACTCAATGAACGAGAGCTCTTCAGTGCTGTCTCAGGTTTAAATTTTGCAGCTGACAATGAGGTGGACTTCTTAGCTGAGGTAAGGGGGGTTTGGTGGGGGGAATGGAATGGGGGAAAGGTCTAAAGTTGGTCTTGTTGGCTAGGCCTTACTCCATAAAAGCTCTGTACATGTGCAGGGAGATCCAGATTATGGAGCCAGAGCTTTCTTTGAGATTTTTGGTAATTTTTCCAACAACTGTAGACAAGCCTGTCTCCCTTGGCTTTTGGAACTGCTGTCACAGAATCCTAAGCTTCTCCCTGTACAGGGAAGGAGGGTCTTGGTTACAGCAAGACACAGTGTTAACCTGTCTACTGAAGACTTCCAGTCTTCACAACTGAGATTTATTTTATTTACTTACTTACAATATTTGTATTCTGCTCCATATCTAAAACAGATTTCTAGCATAGTCCTGGGAATAATTTTTTTACTGATTAGGAAACAGGTGCTATTTCAGTCTCTCCCAACTTCATCATTTTCAGGATGCATCCCTAACCTGCTAAATGGGAATGGGGCAGGAGTTGGGCAATGGGAGTGACAAGATGGTAGACCCAACTTAATTTTTGCTGCTACAAGTGAGTTCTTGGGGAAACGATCCCTTGTGGTACCCACACTTACTTTGCTGCATTTTAATGTAGTATTGTGAGTTTGAGATACTGAAGGTAATAAGGCTGTAAAAATAGTATATGGGGTTTGGTGGTCATTGTTGACCAATTATAAGAGAATTGTTTCAAATTGATAAATATCTGCTGAAAATAGAGGCCCATCAAAATTTTATAAACATATGTTAATGAAATATTTGTAACACTTTTAGTAAGTAAAAAAGAGTTTTGGAGTTGTTGTTCAGTCGTTCAGTCGTGTCCGACTCTTCGTGACCCCATGGACCATAGCACGCCAGGCCTTCCTGTCCTGCGCTCTCTCCCAGAGCGTGCTCAAGTCCATATTCATTGCATCAGTGATGCTATCTAGCCATCTCATCCTCTGCCGTCCCCCTCTCCTTTTGCCTTCAGTCTTTCCCAGCATGTTTTGGAGTACACAGACACAATTAACATTTTATTTAAATATTTTGATTAGAATCCAAAGAGCTGCTTTAGGCATGTCTAAGGGTTTGAGTATGTACAGTTTTGGCATTGACTTCTTTCTTTCTTTCTTTTTTGAACAGTGGATCTGTACATCATATCACAATTTTTTTTTTAAAGTTCAGTTTCAATAGTGGTTTGCCATGTAGCATGGAGGGTTGTTGTCTGGAGAAACACAAGGCCAAAAGTTCCCTTGGCCACAAAGGAGATAGTTGTGTGTATTTTTGGGATCCTAAAGAAATATATTTAATTACTGAAGTTGTAGGCATGATATCTGGGGCTTTGTATTACCGTGGATCCATGCTGTTGATTTAACTTGGCCATCAGTTAACCTGCAAGTAGTATTTTCATTGAAAACACCTGCATAGTAACCAGTGTAAAGTTAGGCTGGTATACTTGACTTTCAGCACAAGCAATATTTCCACTAAAATGTAACACTACAAAAATGTTTAACTGAAATCCCAAGTTAATCCCTTGTACTCAAACCATTATGGATACTGCGAATGGATTAACCTGGTAGAGCAGTTCTCCTTCCTTGCTTCTGCCATGGTGTCTTCCCCCTTCCCCCAGTACAAAAGGTAATCAGTTACCTAGGTGAGACCATCTTCCACACAGTATGCTAATTTTGTCTGCCTCTGCAAGAAAAACAACAACATTGAGGATAGTCTATGAGGAATGCAGATAATGTCAAAGAAGCTGGAAGGAAACCTAGCCAATAAAGCTCTAGAATAGGCTTTTTGCGTGTGATATGAATTCTTTGCAGAACGCATTTTTACTTTCTAAACATGGGTTTAATTTGTGATTTGGCATCAACAAAGGGTGAAAACAACCTGATACAAAGTAAAAAATTAGTAGACCGATACGATACCAAGTGAAAGCTGCTAGACAGTTTCTGACTTCTGTCTTCCTATTTTATAGATCGAAGCTCTGGAGAAGATAAACGAAGATCATGTACAGAATCATGGGAAAAAAGTGTCTTTGTTTTCAGATGATGATGGGGGTCCACCAACATTTTGCAACAAATAGCACTTCAAGTTGAACTGAAGTATCTCTTTTGTATCTAAGTTTTAGTGCAGTGATTAAATGTCAGCTGCTAAAGGCAAGAGAAATTGTGGTCAACTCAGAATGCCATAAATGAAACTTCAGGAAGTGTGCATCGGTGCTTTGATTTTTGTTTTTTTGTTTTTTGAAAGGTTCACAAGTTAGTCCACTTGGATTATCTATGTAGCTAGTTCTGTGACAATGGAAAAATATCTTCCTTTTCAATCTGGCAGATTTTTCAGTTGCATTGTAGCTGAGTTAAAGATGTGATTTAAATATTTAAAATTTCTAAAATGATGTGACATTTCAGATTAAACTCTGAAGTACTACATGTAAGTGGGTAAGAGTGATAGATGCTCTTTCCCTTCCTTCCACTACATAGTGATATACCTGATTGGGGGGCAGGTTAACCTTTTGTCCTTAAATATCAGAGTGTATGCTTAAGGCTGAAAATATGCTTCATGCTTCAGAAATATTCAAAATTGAGTTACTATCAAAAATAGCTTTTTACAAAAACTCATTGTAAGAAATTCTTAATATTTGATAAATGAAATTTGTAGCAATTACTAAAACTAGCCTAAAATGTTTTCTACGATTTTTACACACAATTAAAAAAAGTCATAATTGGCCTGGAATTTGACTTGTAATTTTTTAGGCCATAGTTTTCCAAAGAATGGTATCAGTAGGAAAATATTTGGTCTTTTATTTCTTAAAGAACAATACTTAAATGGAAGATAGCTTAATATTATCCTTAGACATAGGTAGCTTTGAAGAAAAAATATGAATAAAGTATAAATTATGTAAAATGACTGAGGAACGTACAACAGGAGGAACATACAGCAGAAGGAGCCGCGTTACAGTTGTATCCCAGGTGCATAAACTTTGGTTGATGGTAGATTTCCATCATTGTAGAAAATATTGTTTTAGGCTTGATTTGGAAATGATCTCTTGTGTTTAAGAGTGTGCATGTGACATAGCCCCCTGTGTAATACAGTGCGATACAATTAACTTTAAAAAAAATCTATAGAACCACATCCCTTTTCTTGATATATATGTTAAGAAATCTAGGGTCATATCATGACAATGAACATGCCTATAGGTCCTATCTGGAAATGACACAGTTCCCAAAATCAGTCTCTCGTATATTCTTCATTCTTGGAGTGTGCTTGTGTGTAAGTAGATTATATCCATTCTGGTAAGGCTAGTATAAAAAGTTAATTCACTGATGCAGATTTAAAGGATGAATGGACTTAGCAGGGTGGTAAAACTGTTGAACAGTCACCTTAACTTGTTGACTTCCTTCTTTTAAATATGCCCATCATGACGTCGTAGTGACAGACAGTTGCTGTTTGATGCTCTCACAGTGGCCTATGAAAGTGCTCGTTTCATGCAGAAATGGGAGGAGAAATAAACACATCACATCTTGTGGCTGTATTTGTGTAGGGTTTTTTTTCTTCAAGTTTCAGTTTTAACTTAAATTCTGCTTCAAAATGAACAATGGCAGCATTTCTACAACCAAAAGAACAGTTGCTACTTTCAGTTGCTAACACAGGGGTCTCTAATCTTTTGGCACATTTAGAAATTGTATAGTGTTGTAGGCGCTCTCACAAAATGACTGCCATGGGGGGGGTTGCCCATTCATAAAGGCATCCTCAGTCACAAAATACTCATTCCCAAGAAGGTAAACTGGTGAACTTGAAAGAAAAGTAATTTGGCCAAGAACCTATGTACAAAGTCAGAGGTGGGGTCTGAGCTCCAAAACATAAAACCACTCTTTTGAATGCAAATAAAGATGGAGCTAGAGGGCAGTACTTTGCAGCATGCCAGTGTCCCAGTTAAAAAAAGAATTTATTTATTACATTTATATCCCACCTTTTTTCCTCCTTAAGGAACCCATGGCAGCGTACATAATCCTACTCCTCTCCATTTTATCCTCACAATAACAACCCTGTGAGGTAAGCTGGGCTGAGAGTCTGTCACTGGCCCAGAGTTACCCAGTGAGCTTCCATGGCTGAGTGGGGACTAGAACCCGGATCTCCCAACTCCTCGTCCAACACTCTAACCACTGCACCACACTGGCTTTAATTAAGAATCTTAAATAAAATGCAGGAGGGGCAGGGAGTCTGACGGGTGTCGGTGGCCACCACATTAGAGATTGCACTACTAACAAATGTGAAAGAAGAAGAAGGCAGCTCCATAGCATGCCATTACCGAAAATGCACACATGGCACTGATTCAATATGCCATCAGTACAGGCAACATAGTATTTTGTCTTTTGTGTCCTGAAGATGTAGAGCCAGAAATGTCAACATGCAGAACATATCTTTTTAAAGCACATGTAAGTGCTAACTCTCAGGAAAGCATGCTGAGCATCAAACGGAAGGCGAGGCTGTAGGAAATACATTTAAAGCATAGCATCCGATTGGCTGTATAAAATCCATTTAGTTTCCAAAGAACCCATTGGGAAGTACTTACACATGACAGCTTTCCAAAGAATGTACCAGAAGTGAAATGTGTCCTTGTGAAGCTATTCCCATGTTCTACTTTATATGCTTTTACTAAATCAGGTATTAACATCTGTGCTGGGGTAATACGAGGTAAGCTCATGCAACATTTGTTTGAATTGCCATTTGAGATGCTGTTAGAATTCATTCAGAATTGCTTCTTTTGACAGAGTTAGGTGGCCTTGCCAACAACTGATCTAGCTGTTACAGCCATTTTCTAACATAAGCGTCTCTTGAGTCAAGAAATAATAGCTTAAACTGTAAAGGGAAGGACTCTAATTAGGAAGAACCTGTTGAAAATAAGTTTTCCCACACTATCCCCAAAGCACTGATAATTATATTAAAAGAAGTGTGTGTAGAACAGCTTCTGGGAAGGAAAAAAAGGACTGATGACTGCCTTGAGAGTCAATGAAAATTGTACCCCAAGTGGAACCTGTTCTAAGGTCCCCTTGGGACTGTCCTAGAAACATGCCAGCCCTGAAGACACAAACTAGTTTTCATATGAATATTACAAAGTAGCATTACATTGACCTATCGCTGCTCTGGGTATTTTTAGTTGAAGAGTGAAATATAAATTTATTTAGATGTAACTTTACCTCTTGCTTATCCAGTTTCAATGGATACTTTTCTGTTTGTACAGCTTCAGAATGAACTGTGAACAGGATCATTGTTAGAGGTAAAACCTACCACATGTGTTCTTGACCCTTGCCCTTGGCTTATAAAAACTGCTGGAGAGAACCAACTGAGTAGGTAATGGCAGTGGTAAATTGTGGCTCTATTGTATTTTGTGAACCGCCCAGAGAGCTTCGGCTATTGGGCAGTATAGAAATGAAATAAATAAATAAAATCGTACCTAAAAGAAGCAGTGGCAACACCATTGCTTAAAAACAAAACACTACCTCGCTTCCTTAGCCCTACAATACTGGAAAATTTAAGCCAATCTCAAATATTCCACTCTTAGGCAAGGTGCTGGAGTGTGTGGTGGCATCTCAGCTCCAGGTGTTTCTGGATAAAGCGGATTATCTAGATTCATTGTAATCTGGCTTCAGTCCTGATTATGAAATAGAGACAGGAATGGTCACCTTTGTGGACTGAACTGAAGAGAGCATCCCTGTTGGTTCTGCTAGACCTCTCTGTGGCTTTTGACCAGCTTGGATTGGGTTTGGAGGCAACAATTATTGTGGTCCCAGTCCTCCTTGGGTGGGTAACTGGGCAGTTCCGGAAAGTGGTGCTAGGGGGCTCCTGTTCAACCCCTTGGCTGTTGGCCTATGGTATCCCTCAGGGTTCATCTTGTCTGCTATGCTATTTAGTAACTACATGAAACTGTTGGGTGAAGTGGTCTAGAGTTTAGAGGTTTGGTGACACCAATATGCTGGTGATACCCAACTCTATCCTTTTCATTAAATTCAAGGAAGCTATTCATGTTCTGAATTCTGATCGTGGTAATAGACTGAATGAGGACTTACTCTGTCTTCAGTAGGGTTGCACTTCTTATGAAGACTTAGGTTCATAGTTCAACTGTACTGGATTCAGCCCTGAACCTGGATGCCCAAGTTTCAGCAGTGGCCAAAAGCTTTTGCACAGCTAAGGCTAATCTGCCAACTCTGCCTGTTCTTGAAAAAATCAGATCTGGCCATGGGTTACACATACATTAGTTATATCTCATTTGGACTACTGTAACATGAATTTGAGCACACTCCGGGAGAGAGTGGAGGACAGGAAGGCCTGGCATGCTATGGTCCATAGGGTCACGAAGCATTGGACACAACTTAATGACTGGACAACAACAATGTGCTCTATCTTGGGCTGCCTTTGAAGAGTGTTTGGAAGTTTCTGTTGGTTTAGAATGCTGTAGCCAGGTTATTGACTGGGCAGGCTATAGGGGGCATGTGACTCCCATGTTTCAACAGTTTCATTGGTAATGGTCTGTTTGGGGCCACAATTTAAAGAGCTGGTTATGACCTACAAAGCCCTATATAACTAGAGACTGGGTTATCTGAAAGACCACATTCTATATGAGTCTGCCCAGCTCTTAAGATTGGCAGGAGAAAGCCTTTATGTCCCACCAACATCTGAAGAAAATGGGAAGGGGAACCTCAAGAAAGGGCCTTCTCAATGGTTGTTTCCAGGCTCTGGTACTTCTTGCCAAGGGAGGCCTGTCTCACTTTGTTCCTGATTACCCTCCATGGGCTGAGATATTTTTAGTCAGACAGGCTTTTGTTTACAGCCGTTGTAAACATGTTGTTGTTGTTGTTCAGTCCTTAAGTCCTGTCCAACTCTTCGTGACCCCATGGACCATAGCACACCAGGCCTTCCTGTCCTCCGCTCTCTCCCAGAGTGTACTCAAGTTCATGTTGCCGTTGGTTAAAAATGGTGGTGGTTTTTAGTGGTTTGTTGATTTTACTTATGTGTTTTACCTGCCTTGTTTTTTTTAAAGTTTTTGATATTTTGTATTTTATTGCTGTTAGCCAACTTGAGTAGCATTTGTTGGAAAGGCAGGACAGAATTTTAACAAAGAAATAATATTATGATTAGCCACATTGCCTCTTGACAGCTGAGTCTCCCTAGATGTGAAGGATTTAACTCCAAATTAAAACAACAAAAAAACCCAATAGCTTCCAATTCCATAATAAAATACTTGTAAAGCATTTCTTAAAAGCTTTTTGCAATACTTGTTCCCAAACCAGTTTTAGCAATGGCATTTTATATATCATTGTAATCAGTGCTCAACTCCTTAATCTGGAAGTCCTCTATGGCTGCTAAATTTTGGAGGAGGGCTCCTGTGTCTTTTCTGCTAGACTGGCAGAAAATTTGATCAGTTTTCCATGGTATGCAGATGGATAATGAAAGCTCCAACAACATGGACATGATTTAGTCTGAATAATTACACAAAATTCTACATAGTGATGGGGGCTGAAGTGGCATCATCTGGTCAGGATATTCTAGGTTAATGTGTGGCAGAGAAGATAACAAAGAGGCTTGTGGTACCTTAAAGACTAACAGATTACTTCATAAAAATACATAAAGTGGCATCCTCTGGTGGCAGGTATATTTGTAGGTATATGTTGCTTCAAGTGGTCACAAAATGTAAGAAGTGACAATTCAATTAAGTTTAAATGTGTGCAGAATAAATCCAATGACCATTCACAACAGCCACTACTCCTGTGTAAGATAGAAGCAGTGTGTTAATAAAGAAGTCCGGAAAGGGCAACCAAAGTGATGAAGGGATTAGAGCACCTCCTATGTGATAAAAAAAAAAAACAAGCTAAAGTGTGCAGCGTTTTTTCATTTAGGGAAAAATAGGCTTACCAAATCATGCACAGTGTGGAGAAAATGGATACAGAGGTTTCCGCCCTGGTCCCCTTAACAACAGAACGTGGGGTTCTATTGTCAGCTACTGAAATTGGTAAGATTCAGGACAGATGAAAGAAAAACGCTTCATCACACAATGTGTAAGTAAGTAATCAAACTTTCTACAAGGAGATTACGGCGATGGCCGCTACTGATACGTGGCTTTGGAGGGAAATTGTTGTTCAGTCGTTAAGCCTTGTCCGATTCGTGACCCCATGGACCATAGCACACCAGGCCTTCCTGTCCTCCGCTCTCTCCTGGAGTAGACCAGTGTATATGGAAGATAGGTCTACCTAATGACTGCTAGCTATACACGCTACTGAGGGGGCGATCGTAGGACTTTTTTTAATCTATCTATTTTATTTATTTATTTCATTCCTCTACCGCCCAATAGCCGAAGCTCTCTGGGCGGTTCACAAAAATAAAAACCAAACAGCACACAATAAAACAATTTAAAATATATAGAATATTAAAACCACAATATAACAATACAACCACAATAAAACCTAGCAGCAGTGCAGGAGTTTAAAATACAGATTTAAAACAGCAAAGCTAAAAGTTTAGAAAGCTAAAATGCTAAAATGCCTGGGAAAATAAAAAGGTCTTCACCTGGCACTGAAAGGAATACAATGTAGGCGCCAGGCGAACCTCACTAGGGAGCTCATTCCAGAGCCGGGGTGCCACAGCAGAAAAAGCCCTCCTCCTAGTAGCCACCCACCTCACTTCCTTTGGCAGGGGTTCACGGGGAAGGGCTGCTGACCATGATCTTAAGGTCCGGGCAGGCACATATGGGAGGAGGCGATCCTTCAGATAACCTGGCCCCAAGCTGTTAAGGGCTTTAAATGTTAATACCAGCACTTTGAATCGGGCCTGGAAATGGACTGGCAGCCAGTGCAGCTGAAAAAGTACTGGCATAATATGAGCTCGTAGGCCAGTCCCTGTTAACAATCTTGCTGCCCTATTTTGGACCAGCTGTAGTTTCCGGGCCGTTTCCAAAGGCAGCCCCACGTGTAACGCACTGCAGTAATCCAGACGAGAAGTTATCAGAGCATGGAGAACTGTAGCTAGGCTATCTCTGTCCAGATAAGGGCGTAGTTGGTATACCAGCCTAAGCTGATAAAAAGTGCTCCGTGCCACTGAGTTCACCTGTGCCTCAAGTGATAGTTCTAAACATACATACAACCCCCAGCATGCCCCAGCCAGCCATGCTGGGAGTTGTAGGCCTTTATTGTCCAAGCATACATACGATTGCGCCCTGAGAACCTCCAGCATCCGAGGCAATGTACCTCCGAGTGTCAGTTGCTGGGAGTCGAACAGCGGGGCAGGAGCATTGGCCTTCGTTCCCCGCTTGTGGGCTTCCCGAAAGCATCCAGTTGCCCACCACGGACTGGGTGAGCCTTCATCTGACCCAGTGAAGATTTTTGTTCCTCTTACGTTCAGAGTCGTATCTATTTATCCTGTTTCTTCCGCTCAGGTGATAGGGAAGATGTAAACGAAGCTTCCAGTCCTGCGTCCGGCTCCGGCGCTACGGGGGCCCCGGGCTCAGCGGCCCCTGCTATCCCTCGTGAGCCTTCCCTCCCGCTCTCCACGGCGCCCTGCGCCTTTAAGGGCCGACCTGTGGCTCCGCAGTCATGCGCAAGGGGAGCATAACCAGGAAGCGCTTGTGCCGCGCTGCGGAGAGGAAGACTCCCGCATTCGGACAGTCGCGCGCGCGCGCGCCGGGCCGGCCAGCGGCAGCGAGCGGGAGGGCGCGAAGGGGCCCAAGGAGGCGGGGGACTGCGCGCTCTCCGGGCCCTTCTCCCGCTGCCATGGCGACGGCCACCGGCCCGGAGGACTATTACTTGGCGCTGTGCGCGCGGCCCGTGCAGTTCGAGAAGGCGAGCCCCGTGAACTGCGTCTTCTTCGACGAGGCCAACAAGCAGGTGAGGGGCGGAGGCCGCGGGAAGGGGCGGAGCCCTCCAGCCATCCCGTCCCTCCGCCGCGCAACCGGCCTGTCACGCGCTCACTCCGCCCCCCCCCCGCCGCCGCCGCCGCCGCCGCCGCCGCGCTGGGAGAGCGACAGCCTTCCCCAGCTCGGTGCCCTTGCTGTGCATGCTGGGAATTGGAGGCCAACACATCTGGAAGGCACCAGGGGTTGGGGAAAGTGGTATCTGTGATGGACGCATCTTTTAGGCGGCACTAGTAGTATAGTGCAGTAAGAGTCTTCCACGTTTGCCAGACACCAAACCCACCTGTAACTGCATCTTGTGTCATGGGGTCCGCTTCCACTCTCACCCACAGTACATGGCCCCTTCCTCCCTTCCTTTTCTCCCCCGGGTGGCGGCATGGGAGGGCGGGCGGTGGGGGCTCTTGTATCTTTTAACAATGGCCTTCCAGACCTGCCTTCCCCAGCCTTGTGCCCTCCAGATGCTTTGGACCTCAGTGCCCATCAGCCCCACGTAACATGGCTGATGGTCAGGACTGATGGGAGTTGTTGTTCAAACCATCTGGAGGGCACTGGGTTGGGGAAGGCTTTTTTAGACGGATTAATATGTTTAAGTAAGTGGACCTTGTCGTGACTGGATTCGAAAAAGCCCTTCTTGCTACTATTAAAGATACAAGAGGCCTGTGCCCCTTTGTATATCTTTTTCTGAACTTTTCTTTTAAGAACTTTACTGCTGTGACTAACTTGTGGATTCTGAGTGAGCTGTTGAAAATGAGTGAGGAATTACCAGTTCAGGATGATAGGGCACCTTTTTCTTTTTTTTTCTTTTTTTTTAGTATAACTCACAATCCTCTAGATAGATACAGGTTTTCTGTAGTAGTTGTAGTAGGCTGGTCTTGTATGGATGTAGAAGCTGGGGTGAGGCTCTTCAACTTCTTAGTAGGATTAGCTCTTGTTTTAAGGGGCGGGAAAGAATCCCTGCAACTATTTACAGGTGTATGACAGATAGAGATTTCATAGGTGAAGCTTTCCCCACAATTCTGTTTCTACGCTGGAGAGGCCTGTTACGTAGCCTGCTACGGGAGGAATGTACAGGACGCCTGCTACGGGAGGAAAGGTGGCAACCCTGTCTACTACTACTCTCTAAGGCTAAGAGGTGTGTGTATGTATGGGGGTGACCTGATGCAGTGGGGGACTATCTTTTAATAGTTGCATAGCGGGGGGGAATTTAGCAGGTGCAGCTTGTCGTGTCATACACCTGCAAGGGTAAGAAAAGCTGTCCTTGCTGATATTTTCTCTTCTGTGCAAATATTAAGGGTCAGAACCCCACCCCCATTTGTGCTTTGTCATTCTGGCTTCCTGGAAATCAGTACTTGCTTTGGCAGGTTGGGATGCTACACTGATGGCTTGCAGAAGGTGTCGGCTTAGGTTTAGTAGCAGAACACATCCCTTGTTAGTATGGTTATACTTTTCCTTACAAAACCATGTTGTGAGTGAAGCCCGGATTTGGTGTCCATAGCCTGCACTCTGTTTACCATAAGTAGCTTCAGTAGCATTCTTAGGTGCTTATATAGCACGTGCGCATGTGTGTGTGTGATATACAAACAATTTGTAGCATTCTTGGGTCATATTTATTTATTTAATCCATAAATAACTCGTATGACAGATGTCTTATCCCTGTTCCTAAGAGCCAAAATTGACATAATGTACAATTTTTTTCCTCTTCAAGTGAAAAAATTACACGTCTGAATACACTTTTTTTAGGGACAATCACATGTCTGCTTCCCTAGCTTATTTAGCGAGTGCTTTCTTGTGATCTCCTTTTATTATGGATTCTCGGTGTGGTTCTGAAAGACAGCTGGGAATCCGGTAACCAAAATTTGGCATCAAATCCTGTGTTTTCCCCACGGTACTTTTGAGCCATCTCTTTGGCCTGTTTAAAACAGGAATAGACCATCTGCAGCCCTAGGCCTAATTTTGTGCATCTTCAGACCTCTGGTGAGAAAGCTCTGTCCCTTCCTCAGCAGTCCACTAGGAACGGAGGAAGCGAGGGGCGGGGAGGAAAGAGAAAGAAGGGATTGCAAAAACAGACAGAGAAACGTAGTACCCCTGCCCACTGCTGGCTTCTGCTCTGCCCACTGCTGACATGCAGTCCCTGACAGATTTGACCTCAAGGGAATGCAGCCCTTGACAGAAAAAAATGTTCCCCCACCCATGGTTTAAAAAGAGCACTTGTGCTGTGGCTTCCTTGCGCTAGCAGACTAAATTAAGGAGAAATCGCAATTTGTCCTGCAAGCAATCACAACCCACCTTTGGCCATATGTGTGCCTGTGGCTTTTGAAGAAACACTAATAAAAACTAGAAAAACAATTGACACAAATGACAAACAACATAACAGCATGAAATAATTTCACTCAGACCACCCCAGCTCCTTCCCCTCACTTGGGTAAGTCCCTAAAAAAAAGTACTTGGGTAAGTCCCTAAAAAAAAAAAAAAAAAAAAGGAAGCAATTATGAGACTTCTGAAGGCAGCTGGTCCACAGAACTGGGACAGCTGCTGAAAAAGCTCTGCTCCATGCTCCAGACAGCTTCACCTAAACAGGAACCTGGAACAGAACCTCCAATTATCTTAGCAGGTGGAAGGGCTTATTATTTGGGGAGAGGTGTTCTCTGCTATGCATGCATCCCAGGTTGTGAAGAACTTTAAAGGACAATACCAGCATGGCAGCATGTTGTATTGAGCTCAGAAACTCACTGGCAGCCAGTACAAGTTGTATATGCTTCTGCTTGCCTGTGATTACCAATAGTTGGGCTGCAATTTCTCAATGGTCTGTGTGGGCAGCACTGTATAGAACATGTTACGGTAATCATTATTTGATATTTACTGCCGACCTGGTTCTTAGCAGACCCACATTCAGTAGGGTGGAGCTGGCAACAGGCCCCACATTGCCCAGGCTGGGGCAGGATCAAGAGCACGTATGTAGCTAAGGAAGAGCAGCAGCTAATTGCATTTAGGAAGGAGTGAATGAACTGGCCCTGAAATGTGGAATAAAATAGTTATGTCAGTTCTTTAATTAGGTATGCATCAAATTAAATTACATTAGTATTTCAAATATAGAGTCTTACTGAAAATAAATTATTTTGATTTAGATGCTGATAACATTCGAAGTAGGACATTAAACTGAAACTGAATCTGTATCTTAATTTTTTAACTGTTTAGGTTTTTGCTGTTCGATCTGGTGGAGCTACTGGGGTTGTAGTTAAAGGCCTGGAAGATCGTAATCCCATTTCATTCAGGTAATATAGGTGTACTCTAACACACAATGTGTGTTGCTTGCTTTCTTGAGAGCTTGTTCTGTCTTGCTGTAGCTTGTGTAAGTACAAGTGTGTCACTTGAATTCCCTTTCGAGGGGGAAAATCACTGTTACTTCGTCTTGAGTATATGATTCAGTAAGTACTGCTTGATAGCTTAGAATGCAAATGTTGCCAGAACTGCAGTAGAAGAGGATCACTGTGTCCATCTGTAGTCTGTCTCTTTGGCTCACTATATGCTATAAGTAATTCTTTAAATACTTTGGTTCTGCTTGTTCATATGATCCCTTGCAAATGTTGTGTTTGATGTGGAGAGTGTAGGCATGGTGGGGGAGCACTTTGACATGTGCACAATGGGAGTTAAGTATACATAGGGGCCTGAGCATGCAGAGCTAGGTGCATGTAGATGTGATCTTTACACTACAAATTCAGGATGTAGAGATCATGTGGATTGAATCTAGGACTGTCAGGTTTTATGCACAAAGGCCCTATGCAAATGTGACATCCAAGGTGCAAATGTCTGGTAGGAGTTGGGTGGGCAGACACAGTCCTGTTCCTCCACCGACTGTAATATCTTCAGCATAGGAATAGGATGTTAATCCAACAGCAAACTTTTCTAAACGCTAAAACAATATACACATCACTCCAAGTGTAAGGGAGAGTGTCTGCTTGCTGTTCTCCTGCCGACTTGGGCTTTGTAAAAGTCATGTTTGAAGGAGGCTCGGCCATAACACTATACTGTAGCTCAACATTACATGTACAAACCTCTGGGCCATGTGCTCCCTCCTCCCTTCTCCTCCTCTGGTGCAATTGCAAGAGCAGAACCATCTGCTTTCATTTTACCCGAACTGCAGATTGAAGTTTGAACTTACTTCTGAGTGAACATATACAGAATTGTTCTGTAAAGGACAGAAAGTAATTCTTAGAGTAATTCTCTTTTTATAGAATGGAAGACAAAGGGGAAGTGAAATGCATCAAGTTTTCTTTGGGGAACAAGATACTGGCTGTCCAGAGAACATCAAAGAATGTGGTAAGAAATGTTAAGGTAGTCACTGTATGTTAACAATAGTTGGGGAAAGGTAGATGAAAGAAGCTTTGTTTTATTTCCTTTATTTATTCCTCTGGAGTTTTTTTTGCCAAGATCGACTTCCAAAGCAGCTTACAATTACAATCCATGAAAAGGTATAATATATTAGGACTACATGGCGATGTTTTTGGCCATCTCTATGGCCCTGGCAGTTGATGTCATAATCCACATTCTAGGCTCTTCCCTCCAGACACAGGGGAGCAGATGTTCTCAGGGGCTGGCTAATAATAAAAATGTTTTCTAAACAAAAACACTTTAGTGTTTTGTAATTCACCACGATACAATTCATGTTGTATTTTAAGTATTTCTGTCTAAAGATCCTGTTACAAATGTACAAGAAATCTATCTCATATTTTACCTTCGCCTGTTATTAATATTCTCCCTTCCAGTTCTTCAGAGTCTTTGGTCAGCATTATATTCCAGTAAAAGAGTAAAAAACTGGGGAGTTCTTAAGTGGAAAGTGGGATGTTAAAGCAGAAAAGGAGCTTAAAGATGTCTTCATATACTTTAATCTCTCTAGTAGATGAACAGTCTGATTTTTGCAGAGTAAGGTGCATCTAAGGAGACTGAAATCAGTGAACTTAGATGTGCCCAACTCTGCATAGGATCAGCCTACAAATATTTAAGTTGCAATTCTATGCATGTTTAGACAGGAAAAGTCCTACAATCCCCAGCATGCTGGCTGGTGAATGCTGGGGATTGTAGGACTTTGTTCTGTCTAAATATGCATAGGATTGTGTTCTTTATTGTTATTCTTGATGTCATTCCAGGACTTCCTAAACTTCATTCCAGATAGCCCACAACTAGAATATACTCAAGAATGCAAGGTACATTTAAGTATTAAGTTTAACTTTAATGAAGCAGTATTTCGGTATATTATAACTGCCATTAATCTAGCAGTTTGAATCAAAAAGTTTGGTTTAAAATGACGTGCATGATGCTGTCATCTCATTATTCTCCTGGAAACCTGCCATAGTAAGCCTTCAAAATGCTTTAGGTTCTAGTGTTGCTCCCTCTCTAATCAGTGTTCTAGGTGTTTTTTTTTAATGTTTGGCCATCAGCAAGGTTTGAATCAGTTACTTAATTCTACAAGTGTGAATATAAAGAGATAAGGAGGGGAAAGTCTTGTTCATTCAAGGGGTCTGTGTAATAATGGATCAGATCTCTTAGACGGAATTATTAAAGGCCCTAACAGTCACTGGAAAGTAATAAAGGTGCAAGCATATGTTTACTTGAAAGAGGGCCCACATTTTTCAAGAAGTCAAGCCCCTTCTGTTTATCTAGGCACCTCTCCTGCTTACAATAAATCATGGAAAGTACCTCATGAAGTTGCAGTACAAATAATCTGTCTTTTGAAATGCAGTTTCTCTTTCCATTTTGCATTCTGCTCTGTCATGTTGATTCTAATGGGAATATTTACAGCCACCATATCTTGAAAAACTTACGTCACTATGCTGGTTTTATCCATGATATGAATTAATTCTTCTCATAATTCTCCAAAATCCAATTTTGCAATTAACCCACTTGCCTGGATTGAGGAAAGCCAGTAATTTTGTGTGAGCACCTTAAAAGAACAACTGCCATGCCACCCTGTATCCTATGGCTGAGCAGATCTATAGCATGTTAATTGTAGGGTGGTAAAGGTTTTGCAGTTTCTCAGGCTGCAATATCTAGTACAAGATCTTTGTTTTTAATTGCACCAACAAGCTTCTCCTCCAGGCTTTTTCAGTACTAATTTTCCATTTCCTGAACTTGGTCTTAGATAAAGGCAAGACTCTTGGTTTTATTCACACTACATGAGCTTCCTACAGAATATCACTTCCAGACAGAAAATTGTGTAATATGTACTTTGCACAGCATCAGATGTACCCATTTAGATTCCCCCCCTCTTTACACTAGTAAATTAATTCTGGTTTGTCCATCTTTGATCATCACTGTGCTGTCTGAGTCTTGGAATGGAACATTAGGTGGTGCAATGCAGGGTACTTCTTGGCATGCCAGTCCCTGACAATGGAGTCAGCATGGGTTTGCAGACATGTTTTATTCATATGTTTTGTGATCAAATAGCCGTGTTTTCAAATACTCTGTTACAGTTAGCTGCAGAAAACTAAGAAGCTCAACTGTTCTTTTCAAAGGTTAGGGTTGGGGTTATCAGATATATGTACGGAACATTAACACATTTGATATCACTCTTTTAAGCTATAAAACTGTATTCCTGTATTTACCAGGGTGTGTTGCATGGAACATAGTAAAACTTGTTGCTGTATAAGCATGGATAGGATCAGGTTGTAAATTTAATTTCCTGGTTTTTTGCCATAAGCTGTGCTTAAGAATGGCAAGAGTATGTGATATACAATATATGTCCTTGCATAGTGACCAACCAGTGAAATATATGTAATGAAAGTTTGGCCCAGTACAAAAGCCATCTAAAATATATATATTCAACCCAATGGAGCAGCTCCTCACATGTATGAGGGCTCAAAATTGGAGCCAGATTTCTATGAATGTCTTCGTTTGCCTACACAAAATATCTCTCCTTTTGAAGCAGACTCAGAGCTTCACTTGTGTAGGAGCTTCATGGGCACAACAAAGCACTTGTGAGGTTCTGGATATGCAGGCAATGTTTCTGCATTGACTAATTGCTCCTACTGAGAGATAAAGCTATGACTGCCTTACGTGAAATTGAATGCCTATTTGCCTATTTCAACCAAATCTTGTTTGCTGTTAAAGACCAAGAATGCCAACATTTTAGGATTCTGCTGGACAGGTTCTGCAGAAATTGTCTTCATAACAGATCAAGGAATTGAATTTTATCAGGTAAGGAAACAAATCCTTCTTTAAAGGCCTACAAAATTGTTCTGTGATATTGAATCTTTTGAGGCTAACAGAGCAATACTGTGGCTCCCAAACAATGTGTGGGGGGCCATAGGATGGTGCAAATTTATAATTTGTGTTTGCCTTTTGAAATCAGTCAAAGTTTAACTTTTGTTAACTTCTCATTTCTGTACTTGCTTATTCATTTTGGCAAAGAAGGAATTTAGGAAACATACAACAAACTGTGGCAAATTCTTAAAGTGATGGGAGTACCAGACCACCTTACCTGTCTCCTGAGAAACCTGTACGAGGGTCAAGAAGCAACAGTAAGAACCAGACATGGAACAACCAAGTGGTTCAAAATTGGGAAAGGAGTACGACAAGGCTGCATATTGTCACCCTGCTTATTTAACTTACATGCAGAGTACATCATGAGAAACGCCGGGTTGGATGAATCACAGGTCGGAATTAAGATTGCCGGGAGAAGTCTCAACAACCTCAGATATGCAGACGATACCACCCTAATGGCAGAAAGCAAAGAGGATCTAAAGAGCCTCTTGTTGAGGGTGAAAGAGGAGAGTGCAAAAGCTGGTTTGAAACTCAACATTAAAAAAACTAAGATCATGGCATCTGGCCCCATCACTTCCTGGCATATAGAAGGGGAAGAAATGGAAGCAGTGACAGATTTTATTTTCTTGGGCTCCAAGATCACCGCAGACAGTGACTGTAGCCATGAAATTAAAAGACGCTTGCTCCTTGGGAGGAAAGCTATGGCAAACCTAGACGGCATAGTAAGAGGCAGAGACATCACCTTGCCAACAAAGGTCCGTCTAATCAAAGCTATGGTTTTCCCAGTAGTAACGTATGGCTGTGAGAGTTGGACTATAAGGAAGGCTGAGCGTCGAAGAATTGATGCTTTCGAACTGTGGTGCTGGAGAAGACTCTTACGAGTCCCCTGGACTGCAAGGAGGTCAAATCAGTCAGTCCTAAAGGAAATCAACCCTGAGTGCTCATTGGAAGGACAGATGCTGAAGCTGAAATATTTCGGCCACTTAATGTGAAGAGAAAACTCTCTGGAAAAGACCCTGATGCTGGGAAAGACTGAAGGCAAAAGGAGAAGGGGATGGCAGAGGATGAGATAGCTAGATAGCATCACCGATGCAATGAATATGGACTTGAGCACGCTCCGGGAGAGAGCGCAGGACAGGAAGGCCTGGCGTGCTGTGGTCCATGGGGTCACGAAGAGTCGGACACGACTGAACAACAACAAGTTCTATACTTGCGACAGTCATTTTAATTAAGCATCTCGCAATTGTAATCCATACCCAGAGTGCTGGTTTAGCCATCTCTCTTCTTCCAAGTACAATTATGTTCTCTTCTGTTTTGCTTTTCATTAATCCTTAAGTGCAATGTGATTTACAGCAGGGGTGGGCAGAGATAGATCACCAGATGTTTTCAACTCCTAGAAGCCCCTGTCATCATGGCCAATCAGCAGGCATGCTGGGAGTTGAAGTCCAAAATATCTGGAGATCTGCTTTATGCCCACCCTGATTTATAGCATAAAAAACCCAGTTGATAACTGGAGGAGGATTGCAGCACATAAACATTGTTATTGTTGGCTTATCTTATTCGTGTTGTGTGTGTTCTGTCTCTCTCTCTCTCTCTGATATTTTAAATTGTCTGCAGCTGAGTAAAGAATCCATCCGCCTAGAGCAGATTTCAAGATTGGAGGCCTTTTAGGGCATAATCCTATGCATATTTAGACAGAAAAAAGTCCTACAACTCCAAGCATTCCCCAGACAGCCATGCTGGCTGAGCAATGCTACGAGTTGTAAGATTTTTTCTGTCTAAACATGTATAGGATTGCGCCCTTAATGAATTGTTTGGGGTTTAGCAACTATATAATTTGTAGTATATTTAGAAATATGTAGCATATTGGAGTTACTGTAACACTTTACTTTGTGTTTTCAGGTATTACCAGAGAAACGAACTTTAAAGCTTTTGAAGAGTCAGAATATCAATGTAAACTGGTACATGTACTGTCCTGAGAGCTCTGTCATTCTTTTGTCAACCACAGTTCTTGGAAATGTTCTACAGCCATTCTATTTTAAGGTAAGAATTGCCAGACATTAATTATTTCTAATTTTGGAAGTGAATAAATCATAGTCATTCCAGTGCATCTCCTTTGGCCTGTGGACCAAAGGTACATTTTTGTACATTTTTTTACACTGTTAAGATTTCAAAAGAAAAGTCTCTATTAAAAAATTGTTGTGATGAGTTGGTCATAATATTTGTTTTAACCCTCTGGCATCACTTAGTTCTTCTGAAGGTTACTTATTTATTTACAATATTTATATAGTGCTCCACATCTAAAACAGATTTCAGAGCAGTGAACACAG
Organism: Heloderma suspectum; assembly: GCF_057233095.1. Classification (NCBI taxonomy): domain Eukaryota; kingdom Metazoa; phylum Chordata; class Lepidosauria; order Squamata; family Helodermatidae; genus Heloderma; species Heloderma suspectum. The sequence continues at coordinate 78,855,723 of NC_139461.1, read as the reverse complement.
AAGATAAAACAGTAAAAGAATAAAAAGCTTAAACCACCATATTAAAATCATGCTTTTTAAAAAAGAACAGAATGCCCATAGAAACCATGTCAATAGATTTTTTTAAAAAGTTGCTGGGGAGACCAATCCCATGGCCCCTAGACAGAGTCTAGTTTGGATTCCTGGATCCAATTTCAGAGACAGCGCTTTGACGTCGGACCCAGGAATCCAAGCTCCCTGCCCTCTCCCCTGCCCCCCTGCAGCTGGTGAGGAGAGAACCACTCTGGCTTCCTCTCTGAGGTCACAAAGCAACATTGGAGGGAAGGGAAAGGGGGCGTGTTGGTGGGCAGGGAGGGGAGTGGATGCCTTACACCATATCCCCAGCCTACTTCCCTCCCCCTCCCTGATACCTCAGCTAGATGGGTGAACAAACCCATCTAGCTAAAATGCAGAGCAGGAAGCATGGCAGGGGCAAGGATCATCTCTGCCACGCCTCCCGCTCTGCACTGGATACTCGTAAGCCTCTGAGTTCAGAAGCTTGTGTCTATCAAGGGCGGATCCAGTAGGATTGCCCTTGATACTGATTCCAGTACCAACCTGTACATTAATTTGAAAAAAGGCATGTGGGAAAAATTTAGGGTGCTGAAAAAATTTCAGAGCTAGTATTAAAGTTTTAGATAACCATATACGTAGGAAATTTTCCAGTTCTGATTATATTAGGTTAGTTAAAACTAGAGCATTGTACAGTTGAATGGATGCTTGTTATAGTCTGTGTATGTTCTTAACAATTCATCCAGTCTTAAAGCTGTTTCTCGGGACCATTGAAATCAAATAGAACATACTTTAAGTTGCACATTTAGGATTGTAGGCTAAAAATATTGTAGTTGCTTTTCACCTTGTGGTGGAGGAATGCTTGAGTATCCATACCCTTGATACTAGAAAGTACTATAGATTGGTAAGAAATATTACGATAACTGGAAAAGAATATAAGAGTCATGTTGGATCAGACCAAGGGTCCATCTAGTCCAGCATTCTGTTCACACAGTGGCCAACCAGCTGTTGACCGGGAACATGAGTGCATCAGCACCCTACATGAGATTAGATACAACATTTTAAACCTGCTTTCTTCTAGGGTGGAGCTATGTCAAAGCTATCAAAGTTTGAAATTGAATTACCTGCAGCCCCAAAGGCATCCAAGCTTAGCCTTTCTGAAAGAGATATTGCTATGGCTACAATGTAAGTATTACTGCGCAAGTGGGGGGTGCAGGGGAATCTCCTTTCAGATTACTTTTGTCCTAGGATGTAGACAGGTGCTTTTATCTTTCTTACGTGAGCAATCAGTTTGCTCTGTGTGGAACTGAAAGATACAAGGGAAAATTCCCTTTCCTTAGAAGGAAAGTGATGCAGTTAAAGATAACTCCTGTGGCAGGGAGAGAGAAGTGAGGGCCATACATTTGATCTATATTTCTGTCCTAGTAACTAAGGGACAGGAAGAGCCTCCGACAAGTAGGGGGACTTGTCTGTATTTGGTAGTTGGGTGGCGCAGCGGGCAAGGGCAGCCAGCTGATCTTTGCAGGAGCTGGAGACGGCACCAGTTTGCAGCCTGCGACACAGGTTCAAGCATGAGCACGGCTTTTAGGTTCAAGCATGAGCATGGTGGCCGAGGAGCACCCACAGCATGGACAGCCAGGCCAGTTCCTTGGGAGCAGAAAGTAGGGAGTGGGACCCCCTTTCACCCCTGTTTTTTCACAAGTCCCAGTTAGCCTTCACGCTGTTGTATTTAATAGTAGTTGTGAGGCCATCTCAATTACATTGTTGCTGCAGCAGCCACATTTAAGTCAATTGATTTCAGAGAACAAAGGAGAAAAGAAACCACAAATATGCTTAAGAAGCAAAGCAGTTTACTAAAGATTCGCCCTCCCGCAGTTACTTCAGACTAAAACTATTTCCTAAAAGGAACTTTTTGAGACTCTGCTAACATAGTGCATAAGACAAAGCAGAGGGAACTGAATGCCTCTGACTTGAAAAGGTGAAAGGCATTCAAACCTGTAAGTTGCTGCACTTCTTTTATTTGAGAACTCTAGGCAGGAATGTCTCCCAGCATTTCAATCCAGAAGCACTAAACTATCCCAGGGTTTCTTATGAGTACTGGTTTTTTTTTTTTTTTAAAAAATGAAATTGTATCACATGCCTCTGAGGAAGTTTTCTTTCAGCTTGAAACACATTGGCCTCAAAGTGCTTTGTTTCATGTGCACCTTTGATGTTTCTTATACCCTTAGTTCCATGGATAGATGCCTTTTTTGTTTCTCTATTGATTTCAGCGCAAGAGTTAAGCAGCTTTTAACTCTCTCCCACTGAAATCAGTAGGCATTAAACATGCTTCACTTTTGCTGGATCACGCCCAAACATTGTAGTCTGAAAAAAAGAGAAGAAAATATTTCCTCTCCAGAGTTCAGTACATTTACAAGGCACTTTAGTTTCGTATTTGGCATGCTTCTGTGTAAGGCAGGATGGAGAACGTGTGGCTCTCCAGATGTTTTGGACTGTAACTCCCATCATCCTTCACCATTGGCTATGGTGGCTAAGACTGATGGGAGTTGCAGTCCATCAACATCTGGAGGGCCACACTTTCCCCATCCCTGTGTAAGATATGCGTGTGGAGGGGGAGACAGTGATGCACAAGACCAAAATGGGATGAACCTAAGAGAATAATAAGAAGAATATCAAGGAAAGTTAATTGACAATGAATAGCCTCCAAAGGAAGTAATGGAAACCCTTTTAGTCAAAATACTTTGAATGATAAAATAAGGCTGGTAAGCGTACATTGAGGATGTTGTATATATAAGTTGTCTTAGGGCACAATCCTATGCACGTTTTGACAGAAAAAAGTCCTACATAGCTGGCTGGGGCATGCCGGGACTTGTAGGACTTTTTTCTTTCTAAATGTGCATAGGATTGCACCCTTAACCAATCTGACCTTGGTAAATTCACTTTGGCATTGTAAGCCTTGAAGAATGCATTATAGATATACAGTGCAATACTACAAACCTGTGTGGATGCCAAAAAAGGCCTTAGAAATCCATCCACATCTTTTTCTTAAAAATCTGCTCATGAGTTCAAAATTATTCTTTCTTCTTAGATACAGGCAGCTTTATGTTCTCTACTTGAGACATCACTCAAGGACATCCAACAGTACTGGAGCTGAGGTGGTTCTTTATCATTTACCAAGGTAAGTTTGTTTCTTTAATAGCAAAAACACTAAAAGCATAAAGTTAATGTTGTTGATAAGCATATCCTCTCTGTTTCTTTGACTACCCTAGGGAAGGCTCATGTAAGAAGCTGCATATATTGAAGTTATACAGGACTGGCAAGTTTGCGCTGAATGTTGTGGATAACTTGGTGGTAATTCATCATCAGGATACTGAGGTACAACTTTCTCTCAGCAGTTAAAGGAGATGATTTTATCTTCCTTTGTCTGCTTTTGCTTGGATTAGCACAGGGGTGGACAACTCACAGCCCTCGAGATGTTTTGGTCTAGAAAACCAAATTGGTCATCATCCCTCACCATTGGCTATGCTGGCTAGTACTGATAGAAGTTGTAGCCAAAACATCTGGGGGGCAACTTGTCACCCACCCCTGATTTAGTATATAGATCAGGGGTGGGGAACCTTTGTCGGCCCAAGGGTTGAATTGGTTACAGGCAAGTGTGTCAGGAGCCACAGCTACATCCAAAAGTGGGTAGGGCTATCCACTGCTGGCTTGTGGCTGTGACGCGATTGCCCAGACTGCATTCACACACTCATATGCACACTGTCTCTTTCTCTTTGTCATACATGCACACGCACACACTGCCCCTCCCCCGCTGCAGTCAGGCTTTTAAAAAGCCTGATTGCAGCATGGAGGCATGACTTGAAGGGGGAGAGTGATAGCTGTTAGCCCTCCCCTCCAGCAGTCCCCCCAGAACTGTAAATAGGCTTTTTAACAAGCCTGTATTGGCACCAATAGAGGCTTTTAAAGGTCTGACTTCAGTGGGGGAGGGTGATTTTTCAAGGGAGGGACATGTGTTGGAGAGGGGTCAGCCCTTCCTTCTCCAGCAGCCACTCTGCCTTGAGAATGCCTCCCTGCCCCCCGACAGTTAGACTTATATTTTTCCATACCACTTTGTATTTGTGAATATTCAAACTGCAATAGAAAAGTCTCTGGGGACCGCTGTTGCAACTTCTAAGAGAAGCAAATTGTCATGATACAGATTCATAAAAAGGTTTAAGACCCATCTTAATCCAAGAGGATGCCTGGCTGTGGGAAATATTTTTTGTTTTTTATTTCTCTCATTTTTGAAAATTGGATGTAATGGAATCCATGCCAGTTGTTATATGACTGGGGAAAGATGCTTATGTCATTCATCTTGGAATCTTTGAATTTAATACTAAGCCTAATACTCAGTTGTTTGTGGAAATTGACAGCTTTACAGTGTACATCCCATAAAATGGCTTTCAATGAAAGAGATGTATAGTGCTGTTTAATTTGAATCCACATTGGGATACATAAAGTCTTTCCACACATTAACACTTGTGCTAATTGTGACGCCACATAATAATAGATTGAGCCTGACTGCTCCGCCATTTTGTGTTTTCTGATGTTCATAGGGATGGATCCAGACTCAGTCACACTTAGAGTAGAACCACTGAAGTAAGTGGGTCTACTTTACATATGACCAAGCCTGGATCCAACCCATATGAATTGGTTTTGGTGTGTGTCGCAAAGAGACTTTTTTCTGTTTTCAATTTTAGACCTCAATTATATTTGATATCAAACTAAAAGGAGAATTTGATGGTACAGTTACCCTTCATCAACTTGTACTTCCAGCTCGATCCATACAACCCTATCAGATTCCTGTGGCAGGTGGGATTTTTTTTTACTATGTTGAAAATGCAGTTGGCATGTAGATCTGTGGTTTTGAACATAGGTATGATAGTTTTCTGACAAATAGAATATGAATAGGAAAATAAAATATGAAGAAAGATACTGGAAGATCTAACACATTTAATTGTGCATCTCTTTCACTTTTTATTTAATAAGTAAAGAACAAGATTGCTTACTTTTGTTAATGTTTCATATAATTGTCATGTACTTGATGGGGGGAACCCCTGCAAGAGTGGCCCACCCAAGCTTTCTAGGGTAGCGTTAACCAGACAATGGAAGCTTGGCATTGCCTGGAAAGAAAGAGTTAGTAGGTGCCCTGGTCAAGATGGACCTTGGTCAGATTTATCCCACTCCTTTTTTGCCCTTTCTTCTCTTCATTGCTTTGGTATTTTAACTGCACCTTCCAAGTAACATGCATCTCTTCCCCTGCATTGGAATCTTCACTGAAATAGGTGTCAACTTCATTGGGGACATGCTCCTGCCACTTTCACATTGGACAGTGGATTTGATACAGGAAACAAAGAGTGAGTCTTTGAGAGTGGACATACTCTTCTCTTCCTGACCCTTGTGCAAGAGACCCTCCAGATGTTGTTGGACTTCTTCCATCACCCCTGACATTGCTGGCTGGGACTGAAGGGAGAGAGTCCAACATCATCTGGAGGGCCACAGGTTCCCCACCCCTAGTATAGACCTTTGCCCAATCATATGGAAATGTACTAGGATACCCCTTGTCAGTTTCCCACATGCATACCCCAACAACAAGCAGAGCTGGTCTCAACAGGAAAGTCTGAAGGCCAGCTGCAGGAAGTGAAACTGCCTCACAAGGTCTCCTAGAGTCACAGCATGGCACAGGAGATGGGAAGTGGGTGGTGTTGCTTCTTATCTGTGATGTTACAGGCACTTTTTCCTGCAGTGAAGGAAGATATGCATGGATGTGTTGCTCCTCCCACTTAATCAGATAGGCAAGAATATGCAAATTAGGTCTGAAGCACACTTCATAGTACACTTCCTCTCAATCTGAGGAATTTAGCCTGGGTTATCAGTCGATTCCCTATGCACAAGTTTGACCCTGACTGGGAAATCCAGGTAAGGAGGACTGTGAGGCTGGCTAGGGGGCTTCATGCCACCCATATGGTGTGACACCCCCTCAGAGCTGCTAGTCTGTCAGGGCCATTCCCTATCTCCATTCTGCTGTTGTAGCTCATGGGGGCATGGCAGTACTGGAGGAGAGATTGCTTCCCACACAGGCGGTACATTTTTGATGACACCCAGCCTGAGGAGGGTATTCAGAGATCAAACACCCTCCTATTATGGAAGGACACTGTCTTCACTCCCTTTATCTTTGCCCATGCCCTCCACTGGAAAGCAGCCCCCGAAAGCTTCGTTGAAATTGTATTTGGCCCTCAGGCTGAAATAGCTTCAGCACCGCTGTTCTAAGTCATAACTTTTAGTCCTGTTGTTCTTAAGTCTTTGGGAGGTTGTGTTTCCTCCTTGTTCTGTCTCCTATACTACGGCACCTTCCAAAACTGGGTGTAAGCTGCCACTCCACTAGGGAGTGTGTGTTAAACTTAATTTACATTTTCCAGCCTATCAGAGGAAGTGGGAGGAGCAACCCAACAAAGGATATCCTCCATCCACTGCAGAAAATGAACGTATCACAGTAAATCCCAACATTAATCTCCAGATTCCATTCAGCTCTCTAAATCACTATGGCCTAATTGGTTAACAATCCATCTTCCCACTAATAATATATCATGGCTTCCTTGGAAAATAGCTATAGCTTTATAACAGAAGTGCTCCTGGGCAGGAAGATAGCAACAAACAGTCAACCTCTGCGTTTCTTGATTGTAAAGCCAATTGGCTGGAAAAGATTTCCTACTAATATATCTTATATATATTGCATATTTTAAAAAGTTTAAATCTTAACCTAGTGGGGTCTCTTAGGTGGTTGGTTTTATTTTTCAATATATTAAAATAAGCTCTGGGCCTAATCTTGAGCTGTAGCCTTAGCTCTTCAGTATATATAATATATTGTTATGGAAGAAATTTGTGTTGGCATAACTTTTCTAAATAAATGCATGTCTTCTGACTCATGAGTGAGTAATACAATATCTTTTCCCCACATGCAGGTCCAGCTTCTGTAACCAGTCAGCTTCCAGTTCCCTGTAAACTTTGTATCCTTGAACAGTTTCTACTTTGTTCTGAAATAAAACCATAGGTCTTACCTGTGTCCTGTGATAAACATGTGGCATTTTGTATTTGGAAGGAACAGAATTGATATTGCAACAGAAATATGCAGGGCAGCTCTGAAACAAGTATAAAATTTGGCTTGCAACACAGTCCTTTGCATGTTTACTTGGAAGTTTCACTATGCTTGGTGGGATTTATTGCCAGGTAAGTGTACATAGGATTGCATCCTTAGTACTTCAGTAACACTGATCAAGCTTCGAAAGAACAAATTGAAGACACTGTTTGAATTAAAACATAAGGTGCATCTACCATATAACTATTACTAGATGAACTGTTAACACAGTTTGGGAAAGTACTAATCATCTGAGGGGAGGTTATTCAGCAGTTGTCAGAGCTTTTTAAAAAATGGTCAGCCAGACACTCTGTAGGCTTCTAATGGTGCCTTTGCACAGGAGGCCAGATCCACCCTTCGTGATGTGCACACGGCCCCTACCGCTGGTGGCCCCAATGTAGCATTTCCTTAGGCAAGCCTGGAAATGCTTGTTTCTGGAAGGGACAGGTTGTGCCCTTCCAGAAATGAGCCTTTCCAGTCATTTTGGGGCTTGCCTCCAGAAGCACTGCATTGCGGCTGCCCATGCACCGGAATGGGCGGATCTGGCTGCCTGCACAAGGGCACCATTGGATCTTGCCCTAAATATTATAGAATATGACTAAGCAACCAGAAATGTGTGCACACATGTGGAAAATGCACTGCTGTTTTGTGAATTAGAGTCGCAACTATACGGTTCCAGATTGTTTTTTATAAGTCCTGGCCCTTGTAATCTGTTTTCAAAGAGAAGTTAACGGGGGGGGGGGGGGGGAATGACCCAAAGAGCTACTCTAAGTGCACTCAGTCACTTGGATATGCTCAGTGAAATTTGACTTCTTTCTTTTTGAAGAGCAGATCTTCAAACTGCTTATGAAACACCCCTATGTCAAGAGTTTGTTATGTAATATAGGGAGTGGCTATCTCCTGTTTAAGAAATACAAGTCCCAGTCCCCCTTGGGGGTATGAAACTAGTTTCATAGCTCTTTATGAGCTAGATCCAAAGTGGCTTTGTCAGCAGTTGAGATTTTTGAGAGAGGCAAAGGCCAATAGACTTTTGTAGGGTTTTGTTTAACATTTAGATTCCTCATCCTGGATTGTCTTTGAGCCCGATATTATCATCAGCGCAAGTGAGGGTAAGTCTGAAGCTATCAACGCTTTTCTTTTTTCATTAGTTCATATAGATGCTTATTTTGTAATATGAAGTACTGGATGTTCTACCCTCAAGCTTATTGAATTTTAATATCTTAGATATGCTACCTTAAGTGAGTATCTTGAATAACTGAAGAACTAGTTATAAATCAATAGTTATTCTAATATTGTACCAACATGTGGTGATAAAGGAGTAAGTTAGTACTGGTAAACTCTTTGGCTTGGACATTGTATTTGGCCACTGATGTGGGAGGGAACTTTTTCCAACATAAAATTTTCCAGTGCTTTTCCATGTAAATTTTTCCATTTCAAAAGTTCATTAGTAAAAACAAATGTGTGCCAATTGCAAATATATTAGGGAAGCTTAGCAGTTTCAAAGTTGTACTTAATGTTTTTCAGGTGACTTTCCCTAGCAAGTGTATGAGAGAATGTCTCTGAAATACATATATGTCTTGGAGTGAAGTGGAGCTAATAAGTAGTGACAGTGAAACTGAAGGTGCCCCAACAACCTTAGCAGAAGAGAGTTTAACTCTGTTGAAATAGATGAGAGGTTGTCTGCATATCATGCACAATTCTTTGGGTTGCTAAAATTAATTACTATGTCAACAGTTTTCATTACTTTTGTTTTTTTCTTGAATTTAAACAATGTAAGGGAAGAACATGCTATTGTCTTTAATTTTTTTACAAGTATTCTAATAAAAATGTCTACATAACATTCAAATCACATTAAGTATACTTCCCCCACCCCCACCCCAACATTTTAGTTCAAATACCTGTGGTGTATTCGGCCAAGAATTAATGGGATACTTCTTTAAGATTTATTGTTTGCTAAATAAAAGTAAATAAACATGCTAAATTAGATCTTCCTAGGGCATCAGAAAATTTTCCTATGGAAATAATGAAATTGTCATTGGAAAATTTTCTGATCCAATATTTCCCAGAAAATCCTGCATTTGACATGTTTCTACAAGTATTTTATAAGGACAAAGATGTTTTAAATAAGATCTTACTAGGCTCTCTTAGGTGCATCTTACTACTGTGGTAGGTTTAGATCCCTTTTGAAAAAGGATTTGCTGTTTTGTTTTTAATGCAGGTTATCTCTGGAATCTGCAAGTGAAACTTGAACCTATAGTTAATCTGTTGCCAGACAAAGGGAAGCTAATGGACTTTCTTCTGCAGAGAAAAGACTGCAAGATGGTTATTCTCTCAGTGTGTTCTCAGAGTAAGTTTTTGCTTCCAGTTTGCAAAAGTTATTGTTGTGGAAAGCCTTCTAGGAATGTACTTCTGAAAACACACCATCCTATTCCCCTATCGATCACGGGAAGTGGCGTCTTGTTAGCATAATAACATTTGATAAGAGTAACTATATTTTAGTTGCCTACTTTCACAGCTCATACTACAACTGTCTATATGAACCAAGATTACATCATGCCAAATGAGAGTTTGGACTGAAATGATGTCTGTAAACAGCTATTAAGTTCTAGAAACATCTGCAAAATCTAATGTAACAGTGAATTTTAAAAAAACTGTCTTGTGCATTTTTCTGTTTCAGTGTTAAGTGACCTAGACAGAGGATCACTGAGTGTGATTGCCACGGTTTTTGACAAACTCAATAATGAGTATAAGAAATACCTGGAAGCAGACCAGACTTATAATATGGCAAGTTATTAACATTGCTTTCTTCTAGCCATGTATCTTATACATGCTGTTTCTGATTACCAAGAATCTCTTGGTCACTAATTTGACATTGGGCAGGTTCACAAGGCATGACAGCCCACCATGGGAATAAGCTACACAGGGTCATTTTCAGAACAACCCATGTGCACCTGACAGACAATCAGGCTCACCATAGGTTATTGTCCCACTCCTTCCCCCTCGTCCTCCACCTGTTATCCCAGTATTCTGCATGGCAGAACATTTCTTGTCTGCCCATCCCATCCCCTCCCCACTCTTGACTGCGACCCCTTTTCATTCCCCGGCTTAAAAATTTTTTTTGGCCTCAGACCTTTTCGCAGCTCCCATTCGTAGTAACTATGGCAGTAACTGCTCCAAGTGGGAGCTGTGAAAATGGTGGGGGAGGCTAGATCTCTCTTAAAGGGACTTGCTGGAGACTTAGGGAAGTGTGGAATGGAGGCAGGGTACTCATAAATGTCAGTTCAACACTTAAAACCCTGAGGCTCACCTTGCTAAGTGGGCAATATATAATCTTGTGTTGTCACATTCCTTGTATGTTTCATACTGCACTTGGTTCCCTTTGACAGCTAAAACATACATGGATGTGTCCAGGTGCAGATTCATACAACTGTGAAAAACTGACAAATAATAATGTTAAAAAATTCCGAACACATTTGCACGAATTCCTGGGGCTGAAAATATATATTTTGGCCCATTTGTGCAAATGTTGGGCCAAAAAATAAAAAGGGGTTGGTGAACCAGTGACAGCCCCCCTGCTCCAAATGCCATTTGGGCATTGTTGGAGGGGCTATCACTGGTGACGGAGGCTTGAGGCAGCTTGGGTGGGAGCAACAGGGAAGAGCGATGGGGGCGTTGCTGCTCTTGCTGAACAGCTCCGTACCAGATTGCTACAACCCACGATGGGTTAGCTCTGCTGGGTTTGGATGACATGCTGACCCATTGTGAGTAAAACAACCCCTAAAACAAGCCATGGGCTGTCAGGGTGGCCCAAAATAAGCCACTCTGCAGGAAGTGCTCCAGATTCGGATGACATGACAACCCATGGCAGCTTGTTACCCACAATGGGTTGTCATGTCATGCGATAATTCGCTACAGGTTGGATGAATCAAATGTAGCTTCCCTGTTTTGCATGTAACATAAAAGTGCTATATAGTGAGTTTCAGCTGCAGTCACCAAAACATCAAGTACTTGATCTTTATTGCAAAACAAAAAACACCAAATCCCATTCCATATTTAATTGGAGGTATTATAATGAGAACTCTTAACTTTGCCTTTTTAATCAGTCTTGAGTGAGATTTTTTTTAAGTTGCAGTTCTGGCTTATGCCTGATCTTAGAAATAAGTTTCATTCAGTTTTAGACCCAATACCAAATAATGCAATTAGGATCTGGGTATAAAACTAGCACATTTTAGCCTTACTATCTTAGTGCCGTTTTTCAAATATGCTATATTTTAATAAAGTGTTATTTGGTCCTTTACAGGCATTAGAAACTGGACAGAGCAGAAGCAATCCACCCCCAAAACGACCAGTCCGTACGCAGGCAGTTATTGATCAGTCAGACATGTACACCCATGTTTTGTCTGTCTTTACAGAAAAAAAGGTTGGTTAGTTCAGAGACACTGGAATGCTGATTTCATGTTGTAACTGTTTATATGCCAGTTAAAAAGAGAGAACACCAGTATTAGTCTGTCACAGTTGACATTAATAATTATACTGTTACGGAAAATAGAAGGTAATTTGTCAACAAATCTTTCTGAATCAAGAAGAAAATCTGAATAGCAGGAAATCAGTTACTTAAATGTAACCGGGCTCCAATTGTATAAACTGACTGCTTTAAAGCATCTCCTTCTGTAAATTCTCTTTTCCTTTATAGGAAGCACCTCACAAATTCACTATAGCTGTCTTAATGGAGTATATTCGCTCACTCAACCAGTTCCAGATAGCTGTTCAGGTAAAAACTAAATGGCTTGTTATTTAGGATAGGCTTTGCTGTTGGTTCCCATCTGTTCAGTTAGTTATCCATTCATTTCGTCTCTCCTCTCTCCACCCCATGTTCTATAGTTCTATAGAACAGTTTTACTAGTTTACATGTAATAAAGGAGCAGGTTTTATAGGCTGTATGACATGTGTAAGAACAGTGACTGCCAGAGCAAAATTGTAGATATCAATTAGGGATAAACTGGCATGTCTCACTCCTATAAACACACAGCATTGAGAGAGATCTCAGTGGTAGTGGGACAGATGTACTGGAGAGAGCAAAGCTGCAGTCATAGGGAACTTCTTTTTTGCTAGTGCAGAATTTCTGAAATACTGGTTTATGCCTAGTCAAATCCAGTGACACACTCCAGGGCTGCAAATGAGCCTAAGTAATACTGAGCACTGTCTTTTGAGTTCTTCCAGACTGTGTCTTGGAAATAATTAGCCTAAGATTTCCTGTTCACTTTCACATGCGCGTGTGTGTCTGAGTTGTATGTACATGCACGCACAGCTGGAGCCAGCCTGCTCCTTTGCTACCATTTCCTCTTTCATGTACATTGCTGCAAGCAGACAGTCTCCACCATTCACTCATACACCCCATTGCTCTCCTGCATGTGGGAAGCTGTGCTTACCCAATTGTGCAGATAGGGGGAGTGGCTGGATCAGGTCTAGAGATAGTATGGGGCTTTAGGTTGCTTTCAGCCCACTTAAACTGAACTCAAATACTGCAGATCTAATTGAAAATCAAGCCATTTCCATTTGGTGTAAGTTTATTAAACTGGTTTCAGAGTTTGTAAGAAGAAATCCAGTTTAGTAGGCACTAAGAGGGTCGCTGCCAGAAAGTTTAAAACTTGTGCAAAGTCACTTTACTATAGAGCAAGGGTGGGCAACACATGACCCATGAGGGGTCTGGGAAGTCAAAAGTGGGCCATCTCTGCTATAGAGACTGGCATCCTTTAGAGTTACTTGATTTCAGAGCAAGGTGTTAGATCCAAACTTGGTCATACTTAGATTGCATACCCATTGATTTCAAGTGGTCTACTCTGAATATGTATCCAAACCAATTAATTCAAAAAATTCTGATACCTTTTTAAAGAGCTGTACTTAAGCTTAGGTGCTCTTTTCAGTAACATTTGTTCTGGTGTTTCTTCCTAGAACTAAGGTGATATGTAACTACAACATTTGCTTAGCTGCTAGTGGTTTAAGCATAGAAACTTCCTTGTTTTCTTGCCTCCTTAGCATTATCTGTATGAATTGGTTATCAAAACCCTTGTTCAGCACAACTTATTCTATATGCTTCACCAGTTTCTACAGTACCATGTTCTCAGTGATTCAAAGCCTCTGGTAAGTTTGCTCTCTTCACTATAGGTTTTCACTGCTTCCTGTTTTTAATTACATTCTGCCTTTTCTCCAGCGATCTCAGCAGTATATGTGGGATTATCCTGTTTTGCCTCACAGGGTGGCCTGTGCAGAGAGATGAGAGATAATGACTTGGGAAGCCATCTCCCTCCCCCACCTGTGTGCTTCATTGCTGAGCAGGGATAGTTATGCCGTAGTGCTTTTTGGTTTAATAGCTAATTGTGAAGTATTAGATACTGATAACAGCGTTCCGTGCACCTCGATGTTCAGTCATGCCAGCCACATGACCACGGAAGCGTCTTCGGACAGCGCTGGCTCTTCGGCTTAGAAATGGAGATGAGCCCCACCCCCTAGAGTCGGACACGACTGGTTGGGGACACCTTTACCTTTAGATACTGATAGAGTCTTCTAATTTCAGGCCTGCTTATTGTTGTCTCTAGAGAGCATTTACCCTCCAGCACATCAACTCTCCCTGGATATGTTAAAGGTAGGTCATGAACTGAACGAGCGAGACTATAAATAAGGTAAAGATATTACCTTAAAAGCCACAGAGTATGGAAGGGAAAATAATTCTCCTTGTCCACTGGAATTAGTGGTCATGGCTTTCATTAGTTCAGGAACCACTCACTGCAGTCACTTGTGTTTTCAGAGGCTTTCTACAGCAAATGATGAAATAGTGGAAGTTTTGTTGTCGAAGCATCAGGTACTAGCTGCCTTGAGATTCATCAGGGGCATTGGAGGACATGATAGCATTTCTGCCCGCAAGTTCCTTGATGCAGCAAAGCAGACTGAAGATGAGATGCTCTTCTATACCATATTCAGGTTCTTTGAGCAGAGGAATCAGCGATTACGTGGAAACCCTAGCTTCACTCCAGGTAAACAGCAGTTTGAGAAGGAAAAACAAAAACTTGACAAAGCATGTCAAGAGAATCCCATTCAGCCTTTACCTTTTTGAAAAGTTTATTAAATGGGATGGGACCTGTCAATCCTCTAGTAAGACTGGTGAGATTCAAGGCTCAGAGATAATGTTTCTTTGGCTTTCTGGCCACTTTCAACCTAGGATTCCATTTCTGTTCTATTGGTAAACAGGCACATTTTCAGTAAGGGACCACCGGCAAACAGAGGAAGTTGTTCAGAAAAATGTGCTTTTATAAAAGATTTAGGGACAAGGTTAAGCCACTTAAATGTAGGTTAGCAAAATCTTACCAAAATCTGTACAAATGTCTTAACTGAACAGCTGAGGTATTCATAAACAGCCTGATGTTCCGCTACAAGTCATCTACTAGAGCATGCATGTTTAACTCCCGACTTGACATTAACAATCTAATGTGTTTTATGATCAGTGCTTTAACATACTTGAAAGAGTTCGATGAACATAAGCCCCCAAATCAAGAAACAGAAAGACACGCAGCACCCAGTGTTATGCTCCTAAATGTACTTTCTGCAGTAAAGGCACTGTATCTACATTTTGTATACTGAAGACAGTTCTGATTTCACATGAAGTAAAACATGAGGGGAATGGACAACAGTAACTAAAATGAACAGTTTCCATGCAGCATTAACTTAGACTGAAGGAAATAACAATTGGAAGAAAAATGAAAGGGACTATTTAAATTTAGACTTAAGTATAACTACTTTGCTGTAGGATTACATACAAGGGTGGTTTATAATAGATTAATTGTAGAGAGGAATTGAACAGTCTTACTTTAAAAAGCTGTAGCAATTGCAGTCCACTTGCAGTCTTGTCAGTTTAGCTCTAGGAATTCACCTTTACTTAGGCTGCAGAGCGTTTTGCCACTCTGACCATTATAAGATAGCAAATTGCTACCCAGCCATACAGTAGTGGATTTGCCAGAATTGGGGAAGGAGTACTTCCTCTAGTTATTTAGTAGTAGTTTAGGAATACTTCCCTGCAGCTGTCTGGGATCAAAGTGCTTTGTTTCCTTGGTGTAGGGAATCTATGGGTACCTAGAGGTATGCATATCCCCATTTTCCCTTGGAAGAATATTCTAATTCTCCACTCCCAACTCGTGAAAAAGTGTAAATACTCTTTCATGTATGCAGTTCTACTATCCTACAAAGTTCCAGAAAGTAGTGTGGATTTCTCAGCAGTTGTTTTAACTACCAACAGTGATAAGAGTATGGAAATTTTAAAAAATGCTAATTTGATTAGAGCAGCACACATCTGACACGAAGCCGCTAGTCTGAATAGAATTTAACAGTGTTGGTTTGCCAACAAAGTTATGAAGGCTAAGTATACTGCTTAAGCTAGAAAAAAGATATGGTGAATACTAAGTGTGTCCTAACTTTACCTAAAGAAGAAGATGCTGCTTTCCCTTGCCTTAAAATATTTGATTATGCATAAGATCCACTCTATCTTAGGAATAATTTAACACAGACTAATTATATTACATGTGTACATATACCTTAAACTACTTCCAGTTCACTGAGTCTTACTTATAGAAAGTCTCAATGCATAAGTATATTTTCAAAGACAGCTATTTGTGCTTTGTGCTCCAGCTGGGCTAGCTGCCCAATTTGTAAGTTTGAGAAGTGCATAGCTAAAGCAACAGTTTGTAGCTTTGTTTAAACAAAGGCAGCTCCTGAAGTTAAAAAATATATTTTTAAAGATACTGGGAAGATAGGGCAAACATTTGTGGAATCAAATTTGAACTACCTTGCACTGTTTGCTTTTGTTTTCTAGGAGAACACTGTGAAGAACACGTCATGTTTTTTAAGCACGTTTTTGGAGACCAAGCACTAATGAAGCCTACTACTTTCTGAAGTAGTAAACCTATTTCAATACAAAATGTATAAACTTAATTTATTGCATTTCTGTACCGATACTTTTGACCTAAAAAAATCGTATTTTATAATAAAGTATATATACAGACCCTTTGGCAAATATTAAAAATATTACAACGTTTTAACTGATGGCTTAATTTTGTAAAAATAGAGCCACAAATTTGCATTGACTTACATTTTTAAAAAACTGTCAGTGGTTCTGCAATCTATTCTCATACATGTCACCTTAAATTTCATCAGGAAAGTTATGTTGTGGAACAACGGTCTTTTACAAGAATGAAAGCTAGAATTTATTAAATAGTAATAATTTATGATCGTGTTAATTTTAGTAATACTGATAAGTGTGATGTTGTCTGTGCTACTTCCTGAGTCCAAACTGGCCAGTACTACTGGTCCTCTTGCTTTTAGATGGACATCAAATCAATCCAGTAGTGTTTTGCAGCTGCGAGACAGTAGTCATAGAAAATTGCTACAACTTGTGATGAAGAGGGCTTCAACCAGAGTCCACTGACCACGTTGTTTAAAATGGCTAGAAGAACAACAGTTTCTCTCTTTCTGTACCTTTGTTCCTTTCTTGTGCCGCACGTGCTTTAGCTTTATTTACTGAGGGCCCTGAGGAAAAAAGGAAAAATGGATTCAGAAGTTATATTTTAGTTAATGCTAAGTTATAAAAAAAGCTGATGTAAATACTGTCCCACTGAGCTTGAAATATATTTTTCCAGAACAAAGTGGTCAAGTAAAATCTATGTGCAGAGATAGTAATTTCAAAAGGCATTTGTTACTGCACAGGACAACTAATGGATAAGACAGTGGATAAGTATGACAGTGTTAATCATATCCATGAATACAATAAGGCAACTGTGTTCTTATTTCAGGTATAGCACATGTTAACTTAACAAGCATAACAGGCTTATGCATCGTATGTTCAAAGCAACTCAAGGTATCAAGTTGTAACAAAACTAGATTTACAATCTTGTAGATTATAGATTATTCATTGAGAATAAGTCCTATTGGCTGTGTTTGGGTTTTACAGTAAACTACATTTTAGCGAGGCATGAAAATGCTACCCTTCTCCTGTGCAGCCAAGTTTGGAAGCTTTCGTGTCTGCTATTAATTAAGCACAGTTTCCCGTGTCATTCAAACCGGGAATTGTAGTTAATATTAACTGCGGCTAGTTTAAACAAGCAAACCAACTTCATACTGTGGATTCTGATGCTGGTCTTAAACTAACCATAGTTATTGTTGACCATTCTTGGTTGCTCCAGACAACACTACAAACCATCGTTAACTAAAAGCAGAAGTGAAAGCTTCCAAACTCTTCCTCTCAACTTCAGTTGGGGGGTGGGGGGGACAGGATGTGAGCCCAGTCTTGCCAAGCCACAGGTTTGTGTGATGTCCAAATACAACACTGAAATCAAGTTTCAGATGAATTTACTCATCTGTATCAAATAGCAGGGTCTTACCTATATAACTAAGTAGGACAGGAAGAAATATTAATCCGTGGGTTGCTCCAAGTAGCACCATTGCTAAATACATCCTGAAGTAGAAGATCTGGAAAATTTGGGATTTGGAAAAGGCAAGCACAACTATTCCTCCGAATTTTGTGAGAGTAATGCCACTGAAAACCTATCAACATTTAAAAAAAGTGTTAAGTACAATGTCTAGTGAAAGATATACAACAGAATTTTTGTAGAATTCACTCAGGATAATGCTACTGTTCTTTTGAAAACTTTTGTTTTTATGATAGTTATTTCATTCAGATGAAATTTAGGGCACCATGCCGTATGCACCCTATATCGGCATTTAAATGTCTACAGGTAGGAGATTGGGAGGGCACTGGGGCATGGTTTCCAGTGCCATGACAGAATAGGACAGACAGTAATACTTACAGAGCTCCCCATATGGGACAGTGCTTCTTCTGCACGCTCAACCCTGGTGGCTTTTGTACTAATTGTGAATGCTCTTGTCACATGGCTACAGAACTCAACAGAGATTCCACAACTCTGGAAAGAAGACCACATAGGTAAAAGTTTATTGCCACAGATGGCTACATTTTATAAAACCTAGAGTGTTCTAATAAGTGCAATTAATATGACACATTAATCCTAAGCACTTTTACTTCGATGCACATTCTACTGACATTGAGGACGTCAAATATATTTAGGATATAGAGTTGAACTGTGCTGAACAATATATCTTCTTCTGTAGCCCATCCTTCAGTTTAAACCAATTATTTAAAGTACCTCATTCCTACTAATGTTGAACTTATTCCCCAAGTGTCAGACCTTATGTAGCGACATACAAGAGGGATATATCTGTAGGCTTGGGGAAATGAAGGTTTGCAGAAGTACAAAAAATCTGAACAAAAGACAGCAAACAGCGTACTGAGGACTGAGCATACTCAGTAGGCACCAGGCATTGAATCAACTGAAAAATAAAATGAGGGAACAGGGAACGGAATCGGGTGACTGAAGTGGCCAGTGAAGTGCAGGACCTCAGGAGACATCAAAATGCGATCGATCATCAGGTAGACGTGGCTAGCTGAGAGAAGACAAGGAGAGCAGTTTGCTTCGTCTCCTCCTCTTTTCTCCTTCTAGAGCAAATGAGAGCAGACATACACCAATATAAAAAGGGCAGAGAGAACTCTCATTCTCTGAATAGGTCATTTCCTGGTTCATGCTGAGAAATTATTTTTAAAATGTCCCTAGGGACAGAAATGAGAGCTGCCCATAAAAATCAGTGGAGAAATCAAAAAGTTTAATGTAGCTGGGTTTGGGCCTCAGTATGTACACTACACCCCACCCCAATCCCCTAAAAGGTAGCACCAAAGAGAGGAATGCTGCTCTAATTCAGTTCTTAAGGTGAAACTTTTAAGAGTCCTGCTACTAGACATTATGAGGGAAATGCAATTCATTGTCCTCATATTGCAAGGGTCTGTGCCTGAACGAACGGGTTATGACAGCCCGACACTATTATCCATTTCTTTTATACTCATATTGCAGGTTGGGATGAGAGGAAACAATCCTCCAGTGTAGTTCACTATTATACCCCTATTTATTATTTATTTATTTTATTTAAAACATTTCTATCCCACCCTGTAACATTAAGATCTCAGGGCGGCATACAGATAAAATCAATTTAAACAGTATAAAACAATTTAAACAGCTAAAAACATATTAAACCATTAAACAAGCTAATACCAATTAAAATCTCAAACAATAAAACAGTTAAAACAGTGTGCTATTTTAGGGAATGCATTTAGCCCTCAAAGGCTTTGGTAAAAAGCCATGTTTTTACTTGGCACCAAAATGAGACCAATGTCTGCGCCAGTCGGGCCTCCAAGGGGAGGGCATTCCACAACCGGAGTGCCACAAAAGAGAAGGCCCTCTCCCACGTCCACCATAGTGTATGTCTCGCACTGGTGGGATACAGAGGAGGGCCCCTCCAACAGAACTCAGTCCTCAGGCAGGCATATATAGGGAGAGGCGCTCCCTCAAATATCAAGGTTCCAAGCTGCTTAGGGCTTTAAATGTCATCACCAAAACCTTGAATTCCGCCTGGAAGTGTATTGGCAGCCAGTGCAATCCCTTCAAAACTGGTGTTACAGTTTTATAAGATGTTCCAGTCAGCAGTCTGCATGTTGCACTAGCTGCCACTTCTGAGTCATCTTCAAGGGCAGCCCCACATAAAGTGCATTGCAGTAGTCTACTTGGGAAGTTACCAGCGCATGTACTACCATGCCTAGGTTATCCCTCTCCAGGAAAGGCCGTAGCTGGTGGATCAGCTGAAGCTGGCCCCAAATACTCCAGGCCACGGAGTCTACCTGGGGCTCCATGACAGGGATGGATCTAGGAGCACTCCCAAACTATGCACCTGCTCCTTCAGGAGGAGTGCAACCCTGTCCAGAACAGGTTGCTTAGCCAATTCCCGGACTCGGCAACCACCAATCCACAGAGCTTCCACCTTGGCAGGATTTAGCTTCAGTTTATTGGCCCTCATCCAGCCCATTAAAGCCTCCAGGCACTGGTCCAGCATCTTCACTGCCTCAGCTGACTCCGACATCAGGGAGAAATGGAGCTGAGTATCACCAGTGTACTGGTGACACCCCACCTCAAAACTCCTAATGACCTCACCCAACGGTTTCATATAGATGTTGAACAGCATGGGGGATAGAATAGTGGCACCCCACAGCTTAATAGCCAGGGGGTAGAATAGGAATCCCCCAATACCACTCTGGAATCGGCCCTGCAGGTGGGAGCGGAACCACTGTGGCACAGTGCCCCCAACTCCCATCCCACAGAGCTGATCCAGTAAGACACCATGATCAACAGTGTCAAAAGCCACTGAGAGATCCAAGAAGATCAACAGGGTAGCACTCCCCCATCTTTCACCCGGAGAAGGTCGTCAGTCAGAGCAACCAAGACCATTTCAGTGCCGTACCCTGGCCTGAAACCAGACTGAAACAGGTCCAAATAATGAGTTTCCTCCAAGAACGTCTGAAGCTGCTCAAGCACCTTGCCCAAAAAGGGAATATTAGCAATGGGGTGATAGTTCTCACATACCTATGGGTCCAGGGAGGTCCTCTTCAGGAGAGGGTGCACTACAGCCTCTTTCAAAGCAGGAGGCACCACCCCCTGACAGAATGAAGCACTTCCCACCCCCTGGACCCAACCAACCAATCCACCCCTGCTAGATTGTATTAGCGAAGATGGGCAAAGGTCAAGCTTACATGTGGTGGGATGGACTGATTCAAGTATCTTGTCCACATCATCAGGCTGCAACAACTGAAACTGATCCCAAGAAACACAACCAGATGGAACACTGGACACCTCCCCAGACTCCGCGATAACTGTGGCATCAAGTTCTGAGCGAATACAAGCGACTTTCTCCTCAAAGTGCCTAGCAAATTTGTTACAGGAAATGATCGAGGGTTCCAATCCCAATTTTTCTGAGCCCGAGCAAGATCCCAACAGGCTCTTCACACTTGGAACAATTCTGCTGGTGACATTTCGAGGATGAGATGATGGGCATACAATGAGATTTTTGCCATCCTCACTGCCACATAATAGACACATCGAAGAGTCTTTGCTAATCTTTTATTGCAGGTTGGGAGGACTGTGCTGAGAGAGAGCATGTGTGGTTTACAGTTAATATCACAGGTCAGAGCTGGGGCTAAGGCTGGTTTGGCTTTCCAGTAAGGAACACACCATACCTTTCAAACTGCGGCAAAAGTAAACCTACTTACACTGCCCATTCAACCCTTATACCAGGCTAAATCCAGCACTCAAATGCATGCTGACTCCTCATGCTCCACTGACTGACATACAAACTGGTTGCACTTTTAAAGTGTCCCCCCCCAATTTTTTTTTAAATTGCACATGAAGGTAAGACCAGGGATATATTTTGTTGCAAGGCCTCAGTAGTGCAATTCTAAACCTGAACTAAAAAAACAAGACCAAAAAAAAATAAATTATGGACTGAAAAAGCTTACTTTTTATGCTATTTTACAGGATCCAAAATTGTTTAAAGGTCTGTTTTATCTAAGCTGGCTACATAACATCCTAATATTTCAAGCCAGATGAAGATACTGACAGTTTGATTGGTCTTAATTGCTATTAGTTACACAGTATGATCAGTCCATCCTAAAGGAAATCAACCCTGAGTGCTCACTGGAAGGACAGATACTGAAACTGAAGCTCAAATATTTTGGCCACCTAATGCGAAGGGAAAACTCCCTGGAAAAGACCCTGATGCTGGGAAAGACTGAAGGCAAAAGGAGGAGGGGACGGCAGAGGATGAGATGGCTATATAGCATCACGGATGCAATGAATATGAACTTGAGCACACTCCGGGAGAGAGCGCAGGACAGGAAGGCCTGGCGTGCTATGGTCCATGGGGTCACGAAGAGTCGGACGCGACTGAATGACTGAACAACAACAGCAACAACAACAACACAGTATGAATCACCACAGTACTGAGGGTGTATAATGGGTGGGCTTGTGGCCTTCCAGATATTTTGCCCTACAACTCCCATTAGCCCTCACCATGGTCTATGGCTGATTGGAGTTGTGTCCTTCCAGATGTTTTGGTCTACAAGTTGCCCATTGCTGGTGCATGCATTTTGTATTTACACCAAATGTTACAGCACGGATAAGAATGAAAATGCAAGTGAACTTACCATGACAAGGTTGACTAATGAAACAGCATTCAAGCTGATACCCCAAAGCCACATCACTCCAAACATGTTGACCAGAATCATGGCAATGGTGAGGGAAACAACAATGGCAGCCCACATTTCAAAGCCAAGCAGCACCATTGTTACTAAGAATATTGATCCAAGGGAAATACCAAGGTTAAAGATGGTGTCATTCACAATAGTCAGATACTGTTCATAAAAAACGTAGAACAAACTATGGAGAGAATAGAAACACATTATTAGCAACATTAACAGATTAATGGAAGCGGCATTTCAGCACTCGGCAGCCTCTTAAAAAAATCACTTCCACCTTTCTCAAGAAGTTACGGAGAAGATATAGGAGTAATCTAAACATTTTTAAAGCCTTTTGCATTTACAAGCATTATTAAAAGCAGCAGAAAAAACTCAGGATGCAAACAGAAAAGTAAAGTATTTACGATGCTTTCACCATTCAAGAGAATTATGGACTAAATTAAAAAGGTCAGGGGCGATGTGATGAGTACCTATAACTGCGCTCTCATACAGCAGCACATTCAGAGCCACTATTTGAACTGCCTTGACAATAGCTTTAGGGACCTTTATCATGTAAATGGAAGTCAAGATGTAGGATAGTTTAGTAACTGATGTCACATCCAAGCCTCTGACTGTTCTTTTTAGGAGCACTATAAGGTTAAGATAAGCCAGTGGGCTAGAATTTGGATGAACCCCTTCTCTCATAGATGCATCTGGGCATGTTTGTTGGACTTCTACTGTGTAACTTTCTCCCACTAACTTATATGTAAAGAATCCACTATTTTAAAAGCTAGAGTTTGTGTCTTGATACATTCTAGTACCAGAAGGCTAGGAAAAATGGGGTTGGATCCAAAACTGCCCTTCCATTTGTAGAAGGGGCAAGGAGGCTCTGCTGAATTGAAGGCCTTTGCATTCACAGGAGCCCTTCCATGAACAAAAGGACCCTTTTGAATGCAGCCCATGGTGTCTAAAGCAAAGCAATCTTAAACAGTAATGGATTATCTATCCTACCTAGGTTATTAAAATATCTAGCTAGGCTATACATGAAAAAGGAGGTGGTTCAAAGACTGGAGTGAACCTTTATAAAAAATACAAAGATAAATTGTCCCCATCACAAGTTAAAAATGGAAGACCCACAGACCCAAAGGGATTTTTTTAAAAATTCATTAAAAGCTTCCTTGGTTTGTTGTGAGGAGGCATCCAGCAATGGGGTTAACTCAGGGACATCTTTCATTAAAAGCTTTCTGAACTGTCCCTAGTAATTACCATTTACTCATAACATTCAACTTGCAGTTTTCACCTAAGGTTGGGCTTCTGAAAACCCTCTATCTAGGGCCCCATCTACATGAGCCATTTACTCCAGGGCTGCTGTGATCTGAGGACCTTCAGGACATACGATGCAGTTGCCACCTTGCAGCCTAACCATGGTTTTCACAGGGAAAATGTGGATTTCTGGAGGCAATTTGCTGTGATTTTTTAACTTGCTGAGGGTTTACCATGGTTGCTGAGCTGTCTGTCCCTTCCTCAAACTGATTTCGCAGTTTGTGGGTGTGGGAGAGGCTTGCTTAGTGATTGCGTCACTCTGTGATGCCTTTTCACTCCTCCCTGTTCCTTTGCAGCTGTGCAGTAACAGAGAGGTACACCCGAAGCTCACAGGGATCCATTTTGGAATGATGGGTAGGCACGTACCTCTCACGTGGGCACACCGCATGTGCGGACCATCACGAGGGTGTGAGGCTGCAGTACTGCCACTGTGATTGTGTACAAACAGTTGGCATGGTAACGAAGAAGCAGACTAATCAAATCTTACTAAAGAGGAATGGACAGACACAAAAGAACCCCCTCAAAGACAAAACAGCCACTAAAACCCGAAGTGTCGCACCCTCACCCTTACATGGCTGCGCAGCTGCACATTTAAATATAAGTGGAGGGGAGAGTAGCATGGCTGCTGCAGTTTACTTCGCTTTAACGGCCATGTGTCAGGGCAAAGTGGATTTTTCTGCTGGAGAAGCCCACAGTAAATCACGTATGTACCACAGCAGAAGCTAATTTGCAGCTGGAATGCTGCAGTTACGACAGAGTGAACGTTGAAAGCAGTGCCATGTAGATGGCCCCTAGGAATGCCTTTGAAAACCATCTAGAAACAACTTCTACAAAATGCCACTGTCTCTCTGTTTATCTGTGTAGGCTGGCAAGAACATATTATACCCATTCCAGTATATCTCCACTAGCCAGTCTGCTGACAGTCAGCTTCTAGGCCCAATTCAAAGAGAGACCAAAGGAGAAGATAACTTGTCTAGGGATTGCATTTTGGAATTACATACTCCTCAGTCTGTGGCTCAGTTCTGGACAGGTTTGTTCTTTGGTCTATTTGAAGCCATACAAAAACTTCCTTACATCAGGCCTTTGGGAATGAATGGGAAGTTTGGTTTTTAATTGTTACTGTGAATTTATTTTACTGCTTTCTTTTGACTGGTTTTTAAAAACTATTTTACTATACACGAGCTGCCTTTAGAACATATTTTTTTAAGTAGTGCAAAAAGAGAAAAACACACTATGAACACTACCCGCTAAGTGCCAGGGGGAAGAGGAGTTCCATTCTGTAAGGTAATCTATATACCTGTAAGGGAATACGCGACAGTTTTTTTCTTTAGAGCTCATTGATTCAGTAATATTGTTTGCTATCATCCGTGCTTTCTTCATTGCGTCAATGAAGTCTGCTGAGGTTTTTAGCACTGTATGGTAAGACATGAAGTAAGTAGCTCCAACTTCAGAGTTGTTGTTTATAAAGTTAACTGCAGAGCCATATGCTGCATGTCCTCTGTAAAGAAAGGCACAGTCAGCACACCAAGAGGCTTAACTTGCTTCTACTATCGTATCAGAAGATGCTACAAACCCAATCCTGGACAGAGTACACCAAATACGATAGAATCTATTATATATACATTTGCTAGTCTGGACTTTATGGGAACACAGTATTTTAACAAGAGTAGAAACAAGTGTCACTCAACTAATGTCATTCTGCTGTTCGAAGTTCTCACCTACATATCAAGGAGGACATGCACAAGGCAAATGTAGCATGGGTGGAAGACAGCCAAGAGCTTCTCTTCACCCCAGTTGTTCTGTCATCTTCCTCAGCAGGCCCTTGCCAACTAACACCTTACATTCTTTACCCAACGAAAAAAAGCGAGCACTCAAGGGGTTGGATCCACAGGGAAGCCCTTCTCTGAGGGAAGGAAGCCTGAAGGAAGGGAACCTTTAGAACAGGGCTGTACAACTGCAGGCCCTGGAGGTCAAATCTGGCCCTCTGGGTGTCCCAATGTGGGTTTCCCAGAAGGCCATGACTCCTTCCCTTGGTGCCAACCACAGGTAGTTTCCTGGCTTTTGTATACTCCACCCCCCCCCCATTCTAAAAGGTTGAAATGCTTCACCTGAGGCTTCGTTACTGGCAGTAAGAACTTTTAGCTAAAATATGCTGGCATTTGGGGCCCTGCCCCCTTTGCTTTCAGCCCCACCCACCACTGAAACACAGCCCCGGAGAGCTTCTCTAAAGTGGAATTCAGCCCTCAGGCTGAAAGCAGTTCTGCACCCCTGCTTTAGAACCAACAAACTGACTACTTATCACAATTGTGCCCAAATGCATAATTTAGCAGAATGGGCAAGAGGCCCACCTAAGGCTGGTGCAACAGCCAGGTTACAAGGTTTTCAGTGCTGGGAATGCATAACTACAGAAAGCTGTTTGCTGAGCTGACCAAAGAGCAGATAATTAATTTTGAACTGCATATATGAACTTAATCTAAAAGCCATTTCATACATTAGTAAACATAATAATAAAGTTCACAGTACATAGAAGGAAAATATAGAATGGTAAGCATACTCCAGGAGAGAACAGAGGACAGGAAGGCCTGGCGTGCTATGGTCCATGGGGTCACAAAGAGTCGGACGCGACTTAATGACTGAACAACAACAAAGTGTACTATTTATCCTAGTACATTACTACATAGTTCCAGAATAGCAAACACATTTTAAATGCTTTAAAAAGCATAGTGACTTGAAATGAATAATGACTTCATGAGTGCAGTATTTGTCAGAATTACTTTTAAGGAAAATGTATTTAAGTTAAGTGCTCCAGCAGCGATACATACCCTTTGCCACATTTTGGATTAGGGTTGTCAGAGAGGAACATTGGGAGAAATTTCATGAAGTCTTCACCCTGAGGTCTCTGCTTCCCTTCTGGAGTCAATGGCCGGCAACGCACACAGGATGAATTGAGAACTGCATACACATTGTTGGAAAGTATTCAAGTTTGTTAACTGGCTACCATACATGCATAAAAAAACTACTTGTTTCTGTTACAATACTTCACAATCTAAAATAAAACATTTTCAGCTTGGAACTAAAATGCTTATTGAAGAGTCCCAGCATTCTGTGCCAAAAACACCCAAGAAACTACTGAACTGTAGACACACATTAACTTGGCTCAGTAAACATTTTTCAGCAGCAACAGTCACTAAATTCCATTCATAATGTTTATACAGCATAGCACTATGCATGTCCACTCAGTAGTAAGTTCCAGTGATTTCAACAGGATTTACTCTCAGGTAAGTGTGTCTAGGATCGCAGCCTAAGACTGATCAACGTACAATTTAAACGAAGATGGTACAAACTAGGAAGTCTGATACTGTGCACAAGTGTTTACTGTCTTAACTATTCTAAATGGAAGTTATTTCTCATTATAGAAGAGACTTCTCTGCTTGTCTAGTATGACTGGAGAGCATACGTCACATCATGTCTAGGCAAGTCTAAGCCTGGTTAGGGTCTTGATGGGAGTCTGCTTAAAAGTCTAGTATTAGGTGCTATGAGTTTTTCCAAAGGAAACGAAGTGTAGTAAACAAACAGTAACAAAACCAAGCCATTGTGGCATAGGGCCTTTATAGGTTCAAATCCCCACACAGGCATGACGCTCATTGGGCCAGTCACACACTCTAAAACCTATCCTACCCTCACAGGGTTATTGCAGAGATAAAATAGGGAGGGGAGAGAGGCAACGTATGTATAAAAACACACCATGTATACTGCCCTAAACTCCTTGGAAGAACGGCAAGATACAAATGTAATTTTAAAAAACAAACAATACCAGCATTACTAATTTCCATATTTTGCATTCAACACTGGATTATCGAAGAGCAATGCAGACTACATCCAACTAAGAAGATAACTAAAGTCATTTACAGAATTTATACTGTTGGAAAACCAGGCATCCCAATGCCCAAAGTGACAGCTACAAAACTATACATTGTAACAGTTAAATATAATTTCCCTTGCCTCAAAAACTATACAGCAGTATGCCTCCGTCATACTGGATGTCACAACTCCACTAATCAGGTTAAAATTACTGATATTATCCAAATGCTGGTCTCATTTGCATGTGCACAGTCATGAGTCGGCTGCTTCAAAATAAGCTGCATGGAACTGCTTCACATGGCAGGTACTCCATACAAAGCAGCTTCCTGTGTAGTACTGGCAGTCATTGCACCCAAATAACTCTTTTGTCAGCTGTTTGTGCAGAGTGTTGAAAGCAAGGCGGAGAAGCTCCCTCCATGAGGCTGTCAGACCAATGTTTAATGTGTAATATGGATTCTCAACACAATACTATTAGCTACATTTGCCCGAAGAGTTCTTCTTAGTGGGCTGCCAGATGGTTGGATCCTTGCCTATTGAAGTTCACAAATAATGTTAGTATGCAGCCAATCCTCAGTGCATCACTGCCAGACACTCATTTGGCAGTATCACAGGAGCAGATTATAAAGCAAGAAATAGGTGGATACTATTTCTTTTGACTTGGGTAATATGCAGCCTTGTTTTCAGAGGAAGTTTGCTCTAGATTTTATGCTGATTTTATAATTTTGGCTTGTTTATATTTACATTTTAATTGTTTATTCTTTTTGTAAACCACCCTGGCCATAGTGTGTGTGTGTATAAATACTGATACTAATAAACAGATGTGAAAACACCACCTGCTACCAAATCCAGAATTAGGGCTTTTAAAACATACTCTTCACCCCATGACCAGCAACAAATAATATTCAGTATCCCTCATAGAAACATGTGTATTTTAATTAAGAGGTATTTCTGGGGAGCATACAAAAGCAAGCCAACGGTACCTGAAGCATTGCAGAATTGTTCAGTGGTGTTATAGATCCTGCAACAGGAAGACTGTGGTTTGACCCAGTCAAAATAGTCATCAATCCAAGAAGAAGGAGCATAGCCAATTCTTGTGCTACAATAAGAACAGACGCCATCATCTTTAGCCAAACACTGTCAACATGCATCCAAAACAGGTCATTTTCCGCAGAAGTGTTAAGTTTGCACAACATAGTCTGGAGGACTATCAACTGTTTTTCTAGACTGGAAGTAGAAATACTCTATATTTTATCTCATCTTGTCAAACAGCCATTGGGAAATCTAGGACTCCTTTCTGAATTAAAGATAACATAATGAGTATTTTACAGCAAAATGTCACACATGAACACAAACCCATGGTTTATTTAACTGATGGGTTGTTGAATTCTGGGTTGTCGTGATGTGTGAACATGGTCACGCTAACAAACCATGGTTTATTTCTTAGGAAATAATGGAAGGGATCCAATGTACCCTAGTAACCTATGAGGGTTCCCCCACCCCCCAAGAAAGAACACTACAAATAAGAAATTAGTGTTGCAAGTTTCCACCACGAAAGTGTTAATTTCTGTGTCACATTAAAGCCAACCTGGAGCATAATTAATCCCCTAGGGTAAAATTTACTCCGTAAGTCCAATGAACCCTTGAAGTGCTTTGTAATACCTTTGTGCACGCAGGGGTGGGTGCAGTGTTATCCAGAAATGTACAGAAAAAAAGAAATAAAAACAGAAAAAATGTACTCCAATGTTCCTGAAATGGTATACCTACAGAAAAATAGAAGTTCTGACACAGGCAAAATGCTAAGTTACTTGTCTTACCCTATTTTAAGAAGGTGTAGGGGATAAAATTAACCCCAACTAGCTTAGGCCCTTGGTAGTTTCACTTTCCCATTGATTTCAACAGGGGTAAATTGGACTCCTGATAGCTTAGTAAGTGAAATGTTTTGTTCTTGACAAACTGAAAAGGGGACAGGGGAGATGAAATACAACAGAGCAATCAGGTCCATAGTTGTTGAGGAGTACATGGAGTATGAAATGTTTCAGGTTTGTTAAACAAGTTTTACAAATATTTCAAACAGCCACATCAATGCCAATGGTTTAGGAAGAATAATCTAATGTTTTTAGTAATTGCTGGGTATAACATATCAAATACTGCAGAAGTTTAACTCCAGGTATTCCTGATGGAGAGATGCACCTGGGAATTCCATGCAGGTTCATTAAGAACTAATAGCAATTGCGCTGCAGAAGCATGTGACAAATTGTACCCCAAATCCAATGTGGAAATCAGGTTTAAACAAGAGTTTGCTTCTATTCTGGTAGATGTTTGTTATTTGCTAGAGAGATTTTATGATGAAAAAACTGAGCACTTACTAGCTGCTAATCTCTGCTGCATCAAATATTTGTTGCACTAGGGAGTTGTTGTCACATCCCGTTCCACCACACACTATATTTTGCCCATCTAATGTAGTATAGTTATGTCCTTCTTCTAGCACAAAGTATACTGGGGGACCTGCATGCAAGTACTTGCTGAGAGAGTTGAAGTAGTCCATCACATATGAGTCCTTATAAAACATTTAAAAAGAGGAAAAGAAAAATATGTAGTTACCCCTAAACATATTGGTTCCTTTACTCCTCCCTAACACACACACACACACATATATGTATGTATATCGGAGGATAATGATGGTACTTCTCAATATGTTTGTTATAAATTTTTCCTTAGAAAAAGAGGAGGGGGAAGACACACAACAGACACTTACATCTGGCATCGATAACCTCTGGTCCAGGCCAATCTCTATTTTGTTGACAACTGCTATGCTGAATGATAATACACCCACAAATATGGATATCTGAAAAAAATAGTAGAGAAAAAGCTTGCATTTACAATTTCAAAGGACTTTGCACTCACTCAGTATTGTTGGAAAATATAGCTTGTTAATCCTCCAGCACATTAAGCATTCAAATTCAAGAATTAAAGCATGACATGCATTGGCAATGTGGTGCCAACAATTAAGGGTGCAATCCTTTTGAGATAGTCAGCAGCCTCCAAAGTCAGAGGCTGCCAAAGTATCCAATGCAGGCAGCCATAGCACGGAACTGAACCTTGCCTCCATGCTGTAGCTGCCTTGCATTTTTGACTAGATAGTCGATTTTGGCTGTCTAGCCGCAACTTCAGGGAGGGGAAGGAGGCTGTATGGCGCATATGAACCTGCGTAATGCGCCTTCCGTGGTCTACTCCCCTCCCTGCTTCCCCATCTCCGCGCTCCATTTCCGAGTGCAGAGACATAGCAGCACTGAGGGGGCAGGGAGCATGGTTTCTGGGAACTGAAGTCAGAGCCCTGGCTCCGACCTCAGTTCCCAGAAAATGAAAAATCCTATGGTCTTCCAGACAGTGACTAGTGGCCAAAGGATTTCTCCCTAAAGCTTTCATATGAAAATTTGAGTCCAAAGAGTTTACTGAGCACTGTTGACTCTTTCAGGCTACTAAACAACTTAACCATTCAGAAACCTGCTTAGCAAGAAAGTGACACTGAGTATAACAGAAATTAAGAGATTTAAATGTTGCATTTAAATTAATATCTCGTTTGCATGTAGGTAATTTTTTTAAAAGCAGAAACAATACTTTTAGTCACTCTCAAACATGATGGTATACATACCACAATTGGTCTCATCCAATCCTTTAGAAGAAATGGGGAATATATGTTTTTGAAGAACAGAAACAACACACTTTCAGAGTGCTGTACGGTACTGATTTCTTCACCACCTTTGATACAACACAGGATGTCGCATCGATTTTTCTGGAAAACATAATGCCAAAATGTATGTGATCCCAAAGTAGTAATGGCTCAAAATCAATGTCAAGAGATTATAATAGACTTACTTCTTGACGCTTGATGTCCAAACCCAACAGGCTTACGAAGCAGGTAATTTGAAGGAGAAAGTCAATTAATACAGCCACTGCAGCAAAGAGGGAGAAAGTACGAACAGCAGGCATAGTAGACAAACTCCCTAAAAGAAGAGAGGAAGAAACAGAAGAATGTCACACACTCTCGCTACATTTAGACAGAAGATTATGTAAAGTTTATGCCACACCCTGGTTGTCAATTAAGAAAGCATGTTAGAGCCTTCCTTCCATATACGGATGACAGAAGGATGCTTCAGTACTGTACGCAACGTGTTTAAGTGTTTTCAGTTTAAGTGAATGTTTAAGTGAATGTTACAGTTTCACAACAGAATAAAACTGTTCTACCATTTCATGCCACAGGATAGCCCTTATTCTCCCTTCTTGGCGGCACTACTTTTAGTATAAGGTAATTATTACTGGCTAGAATTTAGCACACTGTGAGCAAACAACTACAGGCTAAGATAAAGAACTATGGCTCTCCACCATATCAAAATCTTCACAATTTGTTTTTAGGAACAATCTATCTAATATGCATCTTGTGTGTTATTTAGCCCACCACACCTTACCTCTTTGAGGGGGTGAGCCCATTTCAAGGGGTTAGAAATAATGCCTTAGTAAGCAGAATATGCTAATTAAACAGAAAATGCATTTGCAACATGAAGTATTTTCATTTTTCTGAACATTGCACATGAAGGAAGTGAACAGAACACAACATATACCAAAAGCCCAAGTGTAGAAAAATTAGGAATTCTTACCCAAGAAGAAAGCCACTGTCTCTGAAAGTGATGAAAGGAACATGCTGGGAGCCACATCTCCAAGGATTCGACCAATTTGCTTATCTAGGGTTTCGCCTTGAAGGCGTTCATCTCTCTGAAATGGTAATTCACTTGTTAGGAATTAGAACTACACAACAGTCCTTCTCAGATCTATGATGCAAACATCCTTATTCAAAATACATTTAATGCTGTGAAGAAAGTACAAGGAGTCCTAAATCTTCTCCTTTAAAAATATTGCAAGAATCCAAAATAAGGCAGCTGCTTATGTGAGCACAAACCAGAGAAAGAATACTGGGCTGCTGACCTCACCTAATGTGGTCATTCATATGCAAAGTATACTTGAAACCAATTCATCATATACTCTAAAAATCACAAAAATACCTGAAATGTCTGAACAATAATGAATATGTTGTCTACTCCAACAGCCAGCACCAAAAATGGAATGACTTCAATAACAACCAGTGTTATGGAGACTCCAAAATAGCTGAAGATACCAAGAGAACATGCAACTGAACTCAGTACAATCAGGATGCCTGCAATGCCCAAGGAAACTTTTGAGTCCACCTAGCAAATGAAGATACAAAACACAACATTAATTGTATTTAATATAACACTTATCCATGTTTATTTATTGATTTACTTCACAAATGTATATACTACTTCCCAACAAAATTATCAAAGTGGTGAACATAATAACAATGTCAATACTAAAGATAACAATAAAAAATGACAATAAAATTATCATTCTACTGATCAGGTATAAAACTGTAAGTGGCTGGGATACGCCTCAGGGAAAGCCTGCATAAAGAGAACATCCTTAAGGAGACATCTAAAAGTCAAAACTGTAGATGCCTGCCTGATACCAGCTGGGAGCACATTCCAAAGGGCAGGTGCTGCAATGCTCTATTACTAATGATCCTGCAGTGAGCCTCATGACCGTATGACACTATCAAGAGCTCTCCTTCTGAGGGTTATGAAAAATGTTTTTCAAGTGTAACTGCAGAATAAAACTACAACTTGCTGCCCCAATCCAGTTCTAATTCTGCATAAGAAGAGCAACTGGCACTTTACTATCTGCACCAGGATATGGATGGCTATCCCAATGAAAGCAACATAGTGCTGTCAAGGCAAGACCAGTGCTCTGATGTAAATTTCAATTTACACCCATGCTTGATCTATTTATTTATTGAATTTCTAAGTCACCTATCTCTTTAAAAAGACCCAAGGAAACTTACAATAAAATTATTAAAACATACAAAATATAAAATAGCTAAAACCAACTTCCAATAAAATACCAAAACATAATAAAACATCAACACAGACCATAACCAAAACCACTGATGTATAAAAAGCTCATTTCTGCATTCAGACACTTCCTAATCCAGCAAGGGATACAGATCTTCTCTGCTGGATCAGGGAAAGAGTTATTCTGAAACTGAACACAAACTTGCATTTTTAGTACTTTGAACTGAGAAGGAACGTACATCCAATGGGAAACAAGTACATCAGCAGCCAATTTATAAGAAGAGCGTTAAGATACCTTGATGTAAGGTATCTGTATAATTATTTAAAGAAAGAAATGGGATGAAATGAATGGCATGGATATTTCAACTTCTTCCCCAAATAGAAGTAAAAACTTAAGACAAGGAAAAAAAGATTCCAACATATGTAGAAGAGCTAAACTATTAGTTGAATCTGTTAAAAAATACTTCAGTCCTTTTAAAAAATTGCTATAAAATTGCTTTTCCACAATGATAAAGATGCATACCAAGAATCTAGCAGCACTTCTGATGTGACCCAGAGCTATGGAGATATACACAAACATGACTACATAGCTTATTACAACAGTCCTGACATCACTGTTGCTTTCCCGATTTATTTCATCTTCAATACTACGTTCAGCAGAGAAGGAAATCGTTAAATTCGGGTTGTCATAGTTTTTCACAAAATTGATGAACCTGAAAGCCAGACAAGACGTCAGTGGTTTCTTAGAAAGCCGGACAAATCTCTTAACAATTACTCAGGCATACCCTGTTCAAAGTTCTTTCCACTTTTTAAATGTTAGTTGCACCCTGTGTTGCATTGTTTCGTGAAAAAATACATTGGCTGGGACACAATATTCTGCATTTTAATGTTTTAGACAAAATGCTTTCCAGATGTTCCAAATTAACATCATCTTTAGAATTCTAACCTTCGGCCCAATTCATGCTTTAAAACAATGTTGTGAAATCTTCTGATAGTGAATTTAACCTGTTATATTTGTATGGAGAAGTGTTTTTGTAGGACAGTTTCCATGTTGGAGGAACTAAAAAGTTATATATGTCAGATAAAGAACTAGCATTTTGTCTAACAAGGCAATTTCTGAATAACACGAATAACTTTATGTGAAAATGTAATGAAATCACTGCATGACTTTTTTGGGGTTTAAACACTGTGAAGTTGATCTTTCTTACTATTTTAAATTATCTTGGGTAGGAAACCTGCTCATCTCCAATATGAGGAGTTTACACGGATTCAGTTAAGCCTCAATTAGAAAGACTTACTCCTGTTCCCAAGCCAGAGCTTTCATCAGTTTGTCTGTGTCATTGTAGTAATTCTTGACAGGAAACGTGATCACAAGAGCTGTAGCATTATTGTAATTTTCAGCTGTGCATTAAGAAAAGGAGAAAATACATAAGGAACTACTTTAAGAAACACACAAGATACTTTTCCAAATGCCTCTAAAGGCATCTTCTCAATATGCAAGTTCTCTCTCCTAAGCAGATTGTTTTAAAGCTCACCGCACGTCCATTCCAAGGAGCTGTCTTACTGGATGCGAACAGTTTCATTTATTACCAAAAGAAGTGTCATGAGTGCTAACCTAGATCTATTTTGTGCAGATATATGTCCAAATGATTTCAGTGAAACCTACCTCAAGACATTTGGGGCCAAACTACTTGCCTTCCCTCTGCTTGTCCCCACCACCTATAGAATGCAGCACTGCCCTAACAACTCACACATGCAACACAGTGCTTGGCTCTTCAGAAGTGTCATTCTTTTTTCCCCTAGTGTAACCACTCCTTTTCAGTATGTATGCTTAGAAATTCAAGTTTAAGACTTTTAATTCTAGTGGTACAGAAATAAATATTATCTTTCAATCAAAAGGATACAAAATTCAAATGCTACATGGAGAATAAGAATACTAGCTCACATACTGGCTATTAACCTCCACATTGAATTAAGTGAACTTCATCACTAACTCATCAGAAAGATATTTTTTTTCACCGAGATTATTATGAGTTTAGATTAGATTTTTAAAAAACTAGACTTGGATGGTTTTATTAATCTTATCTTAAGTTATACAAAGTTATAACAGAAACGACTGCAATAATGTTATTGCGCTGTCCACCTGATGGGAGGGCAGAAGAGCAGCACTATGCAACATTTTCTATCTGGCTGCACTACTATCAGGTGTTGCTTAATTCCTGGTAACAAAGAAAACACAGTTTTTTACTTGCATGCCACTCTCTGCTCCTCAGTATGTGATATCTTCCCACATAGCAACACCATGCACTACCAGACATGTCCTGCCACCAATATGGGTTGCAAAGTGGGTATTTCATTGCTCATATAATTTGGGACATGGGCTGGAGGACGTGGAGAGAAATACTGAGACCACTGTATTATCTTGATAGTCTAAGGAGGGGTTGAGAATCACAGAAAATTGCTCTGCAGACCACACATTCATTTCAGCCATGAGAATTAGCAAAGCTCCCACCTCTGTTTCGACAGATCACACCTACCATCATACCCTCCCATCACCAGCCATGGGAAGACAGGGCCACCAAATGTTCCCAAGCATGCATCATGAAGCAAGGTCGTGTCATTCAGAGATGCTGGAGCCCTGTAAAATCCATATATAATGTTGACAGTTATCTGAGCAGAACATGTGAACACCTATTACTGATGACAATACTGCACTGTAACACATTTTATAAATCCAAATATCTGCTGATAGTATTGCAGTGTGATACTCAACCATAAAACCCCCAACTTATTAGTAGTTTCTTCCAGTTTTGACAACACAGAAGCTGTTCAATATTTTTTCAAGTGAATACTGTCAGAACTCGGTGATTAATTTTGGAATATATTTTTCACTTCACTTCTCCCTGACTCTGTATCTCCTTTTGTTGCTCAACACCTCAATCCAGCAGCACACACTCCCATCAAATGTAACTTTCATGAAAGCAATTAATCTTCCTTCAATACGTTTGCTAATAAGTTTTCCAAGTAGGGAGTTTGCCAGATTCAGACAATCATTAGAGGCTTCATAAGCCAGGATCAGATCTTGACTTAACTGGTATTAAGCCAGAGTTCCCCAGTTCAGATATAATGGAGAACTCTGGCTTAATACAGGCCAGAAACTAAGTTCCAAAGCAGCACATGAGGAGGGGACAGAAGGGGCTCGGGAGGAGTGCTTGCCCCAATACTTGTTTCTAAATTCATAAACCATGGTTTATGAAGCCTCAAAGAACTGTACAAACTGGGCCAACGTCTGCTTATTAGTTTTTCTCTAACACACTGAAGAATCCCTGTATCAAGCAAATGCCAGCTGCCATTCAAGAGAGGCAGCTGATCACCAAAATAAGGAAATGGAAATCAAGCTGTCAAATTGATACACAAAACCAATTTCAAAGTTACACAGGTGTTTCATTAAGAGTGAGTTGTCACTGTACTTACCGGACACAATACAAGAAGTGAGAATGGTAGTCAGCATAGACCCAAAATTCATCAGAAATACTATGATCAAGGACAGAATGACTATTCTGGAAATAGTTGAGCACACTCAGAATAGTACAGTTGTTGTTGTAGGGAGTAAGAGGAGCCAGGCAGATGTCCTTCAGCATTATGGTGTCATTATTATAAGAAGCAGGTATGTTTTCAATAGCATTCTGCAAGTCTAAAACCTAAAAATATGAGAAAGCAAGAGAAGTACTGTTTTTAGCATAGGAAGGAACAGGACAGAATTTTTCCTATGTTCAAGCAACAGTCTTTAAAATTATGGCCCCACTCGGACGTAACGACAACACATGGGTTATTTAAGCCATGGGTTGTTGGGGCTGTACAGGAACGTGCTGCCTTCCAAACATTCGCAGCTTCCACTTTGTTTCCACTTTACAAAACAACCCATGGTTTGTTGTTGTGTTAAAACTCTGGGTTGTTTCTCCATCAACAACCCAGAGTTCTGGGTTCACATCATGGAGCACAACCCCAGCACTGTTGTTGTTTTGTAAATCAGAAGCAGTGGGTGGTCAGGAGGCAGCTTGATCCTGCACAGCCCTAAGCATGGATTTAAACAACCCATGGTTGTTCCTTACGTGCAGACGGGGTCACAGTGGATGAATCCATCTATAGTTTGAATTTTGATTCCCCCCCCCCCAAACACACACACACAAAAATAAGCATAAACACCAAGTTTTTCAGCCTCCACGGTCTGAAAAAAGTATAATTCAGACACAGTCTGAAGCAAGTTAAATGACAAACATGAGAGTTTCATAATATCGATTTTATAATATTAATTAGCAGAAAGTCAGAAGGAGAACATGCAATTAATGCTCTGTCATTATGAAGCTAATTCAGTGCCTTAGCTAAGACTAAAAGCATATTTTTTATGCTTATATGAGAAGCATTTTTTCAGCAGGCATTTTGCCTGCCAGGCTTGATTTGAAGAGCTTTTATTGAATTGGTCTCTTGCTTCTGAGGGTGTTTAAGTCTGCTGTGACCCATCTTACTTTGTATCTCCACCTGATTTTCCATTAACTCTCCTCTTGCTCTTAGCCTCCCGTCTCACAGCCCATCCCACTCAGCAAGGTCCTCCAACCCTCAGGGAGCATTTTCTGGAGCTGGCAGGGAAAGGAGGGGTGAGAAAGTCAGTTCCCAACTCCTTCTGAGGGTGGATATCTTGAACCAGAGGTTCAGCTAGAAAATAATAACTACCAAGCAAAGCCAAGAAAAAATTGCATTCTGGCAGCCCAGCTTTCACCTGTATCCACTGAATATGCAGAAGGCCAATTTCTGTATTACCTGATGCAAGATATCTTTGGTCAGTGGAGGTCCAAAAGGAACATCAGCTCCTGCTGGGTATGGAGAGTATATCTCTGGCTTGGTACTTGGGGCTTGAATAATTAGTTGTTCAGTACGGAAGAAAGGTCCAAAGCGAGTATCGAAGTATTCCTTCTCTTTGCGAGCTTGGCTGCTTGGGGATGACCAGAGGTCTACAGGATTTGTGGTTATTTTGAGAAACACCAGGCCTGAGGAGCACATGGCGATAACAACCAGGGAGAAGAGAACAACAGGTCTTGGGTTTCGAACACAGAAAGCTCCCCATGATGTGAATGTGACTCTTAAAGCATTCTCAAACTTCTCACCAAAACTTTCACACCAGGTAGCTTCTCCTGTAAGAGCACATACAGAATGAGTAAGATTTTCATTTCCAACACCAATAATTCCTTTAAGCAGATTCAATGCTTCCCAGATTTTTCGCTGAAACCAAAAATAGATGCAAAGTTCATAGGATGAAGTGAAAAAGAGAACCATGATATCATTAAGGTTGATTTCATGGAAAACAGTGCATGATTCAGCCATTATATAAAAGGATCAAGAAGCATAGGCCTCCATACCAGCTAAGTGCAGGCGGGAAGAGAGGAACATTCTAAAACAGCAGGGTGTCCCTGTAACCCAGTATATTTATTTAAGAACTAATCATTTATATGATTAGGTTCCTTTTTTTCTTACTGAAAGCAAAAAAGTATTAAAATGATGTGCAAGAGACATTTCAGGACATACTGTTTCACAATAAAAATAACACTTCATATTAACTAGTCCAGCATATTAACTATTCATAATGGAAGAGAAAACACAAAATACATGTTGTTAACCCATCCCATTACATTCTAGAACTTACCAACACTCTGGTGTGAGTTAACAGAATAAGCAATGCTGCTGTCAATAGGTGTGTACTCAGAAACAAAGTGCCTCTTCCTATAAATGAGACAAGCGGGGAAAATATAATTTAGGAGAACATCCTCAGTTTTTGCTTTACTTAGTTTTGCAATTAAGACAAACTAGGTTACACTTTACAAAAAAGTGTATTTGGCCATATATAGAGAATGCAAATAAACCTAATATGCAAGCTGCAAAAAAAAAGCCTTTGATCACACATATTCAAGACAGCCAGGACAGAAGGGTAATTTATGAAAACTGAACTAATATCTTGACCTTAAAATTAGATTTAGCTGTGATGAGATTTCAGGTGGTATATTTCCTGCAACATTTTTGGAAGACACTCTTCAATGACCATGGGTTGGATCCAGAATTGTTTCTCCACCTGTGGAGGGATACTGCTGGCAGAACTGGACGTCTGTGTCTTATTCTTCCTCCTGCAACGCCCTCACCCCACATGCCCTCTCCTCTGTAAGATTGCGGGAACATCTGGAGGAGATTTGGAGGGCATGCAGGGGTCTGCAGGCGGGGGGGGAGAGGAGACAGAGGTCCAGTTCTAGCAGCAGTATCAATTCTGGTTCCAACCCAAATAGTACATCGATTTCATCTACATACTGAGCAGCTAGGTTCAGCCAAATTTTTGTTGCTTAGATGCTTGGACAGTGCCTAGGAGAATCCTGCGCCAATTCATGACCATTTCTGTAAACTTAAGAACATAAGAAGAGCCATGCTGGATCAGGCCAAAGACCTACCTAGTCCAGCATTGCATTCCCACAATGGCCAACTAGATGCCTATGAAAACCCTACAAGTAGGACATGAGTGCAATAGCACCCTCCTGCTTATGAGAAAGGAATGGGGACTCCATGTTTTAATACTCTTCTACAGGTTGGTAAAATCTCTAACATAAATAGCATGTTGGGGAGAAGGCTGAACATTTCTCCCTTATCATTTGATTCTGTAAAATTCCTTATTGTACCACTTCTGGCTGCAGGTGATGATCACTTGAATACTCCTAACACTAGAATATGTGTCAAGGAGAAATGTTCAGTCTAGCCTTCTCCCCACATGCTATTTATCTATGTTAAAGGAGCCTGTACCATGGGAGGAATATTCAAATATGGAAACCTTCCCTGAAAGGTACAGTCCAGGAAAAGTTTTGCCATTCAATTCTGTTGAATATATCAAATGACTTATGGATACCTCCTAAACTGTTCTGTGCAGAAAGCAAATGTAGAGGCAACTGCCATAAAAAATATACATAGGCTGGATGTGGTACAGTTCACTCAATAAGATGCAAGCATTTTATGGACCTGAAAAAAGAAAATTACTTCATTTTGTTCAGAAACCGACATACTGTCATCACCACTGAACATGCTGACCCTATCCATCCCTATTTGTATATACTCTAAACCCCTAACAGCAGAGGTATTGCAGCCTCCTATTGCTCTCTCTCTTTCCCCATTGCTCTTTTCAATAAGTAGCTTGTGAAACATACATTCCAACTACTTTCACTTGATCCTAATTTCAAACTGTCACAACTACAGGTATTTTGATTTAGAGCACAAAATTTAGTTTCAACATATTTTTAAGCAGTCCTACTTCTCTTAATGACAAACCTATTGCAGATTGCCATGATCTTTCCTATTGTACAAACACTTAAAATGCTTCCTCTTTCTCAGCAGCACAGAAGTACTGAATATATAAAGTCAGAGTTTGCACTGACCTGATTTGCCAGAGGCTTCTATGCTTTATCATTTCATACAAGGGTTTCATTGTACCAAGCT
The DNA here is from genome assembly GCF_057233095.1 of Heloderma suspectum. Lineage (NCBI taxonomy): Eukaryota > Metazoa > Chordata > Lepidosauria > Squamata > Helodermatidae > Heloderma > Heloderma suspectum. The sequence continues at coordinate 78,814,724 of NC_139461.1, read as the reverse complement.
ACAAAGATGCAATTGTCTAGCACAAACAGGGTGTCTATGAGACATCAGTGTAAGCAAATTAAAATTAATTTGAGTGTTAAGGGCGGCGGGGGGGGGGGGGTTCCCCATCCTCTCCGCAGAAAGCAACCCGGGAGGAAAAACCCCATGACTAATAAGTCATGTGTTCACAGAATATTTGTTTACTTTGTCTCATTTTGTGCTACCTCTGTAGTTTCAGAGACGTAAGTGATACAGCTGAAGGTACATAGTGCATTATCTACACTGAGCAATGCCTGAGTTTTGCCTAAGTCAACTAGCACGAAAGTGACCTCAAGGTAAGCCAAGCAAGTCATTGCAATGACTCTCCCCCATGCTACCTCACCAAACTTAATTATACTAGCAGTATGCTGTTTCCCGCCTCCCAGCTGAGCAGAGCAGAGCAGAGCAAGCTGCTCCAGCTGGTCCAAGGACTACAGAAGCAGGCAAGCTCCCAGAGAGCGAGCGAACAGAGCGAGCGAACAGGGGGAGCAAACAGGAGTTGGCCAGGGGAGTTGCAGTGGTTGAAGAGACAAAGGAGACAGAGGCTAAGAGGTAAGTGGGTTGCAGGAAGCCCAGAGGGCTGCCCTTTATCCTTCTGATTGGCTGTGAGCTCACCAGGTGCTTCTGAGAGCTTCAACTGAATTGGAGCGGTGTGGCCTGAGTACTCCCAGCAGCTGACTGGGCGGGAAGCTTCAGTCTGTTTCCCGCCTCCCAGCTGAGCAGAGCAGAGCAGAGCAAGCTGCTCCAGCTGGTCCAGGGACTACAGAAGCAGGAAAGCTCCCAGACAGCGAGCGAACAGGGGGAGCAAACAGGAGTTGGCCAGGGGAGTTGCAGTGGTTGAAGAGACAAAGGAGACAGAGGCTAAGAGGTAAGTGGGTTGCAGGAAGCCCAGGGGGCTGCCCTTTATCCTTCTGATTGGCTGTGAGCTCACCAGGTGCTTCTGAGAGCTCCAACTGAATTGGAGGGGTGTGGCCCGAGTACTCCCAGCAGCTGACTGGGTGGGAAGCTTCAGTCTGTTTCCCGCCTCCCAGCTGAGCAGAGCAGAGCAAGCTGCTCCAGCTGGTCCAGGGACTACAGAAGCAGGCAAGCTCCCAGACAGCAAGCAAACAGGGCGAGCGAACAGGGGAGCAAACAGGAGTTGGCCAGGGGAGTTGCAGTGGTTGAAGAGACAAAGGAGACAAAGGAGACAGAGGCTAAGAGGTAAGTGGGTTGCAGGAAGCCCAGAGGGCTGCCCTTTATCCTTCTGATTGGCTGTGAGCTCACCAGGTGCTTCTGAGAGCTCCAACTGAATTGGAGCGGTGTGGCCTGAGTACTCCCAGCAGCTGACTGGGCGGGAAGCTTCAGTCTGTTTCCCGCCTCCCAGCTGAGCAGAGCAGAGCACAGCAGAGCAAGCTGCTCCAGCTGGTCCAGGGACTACAGAAGCAGGCAAGCTCCCAGAGAGCGAGCGAACAGGGCGAGCAAACAGGAGTTGGCCAGGGGAGTTGCAGTGGTTGAAGAGACAAAGGAGACAAAGGAGACAGAGGCTAAGAGGTAAGTGGGTTGCAGGAAGCCCAGAGGGCTGCCCTTTATCCTTCTGATTGGCTGTGAGCTCACCAGGTGCTTCTGAGAGCTCCAACTGAATTGGAGTGGTGTGGCCTGAGTACTCCCAGCAGTGACTGGGCGGGAAGCTTCAGTCTGTTTCCCGCCTCCCAGCTGAGCAGAGCAGAGCAGAGCAAGCTGCTCCAGCTGGTCCAGGGACTACAGAAGCAGGAAAGCTCCCAGAGAGCAAGCGAACGGGGGGAGCAAACAGGAGTTGGCCAGGGGAGTTCGGCGGGGGAGGTCAAGGGGGAGGCCCCTAACATTTTTTTTAAATTATTTTTATTTTTTATTTTAACTAACTTTTTTCCATTTATTTGTCTTGTAACACACACATTCACACCAGTGGGACTCTGCTTTTAACCTCTACTGAGTAGAGGAGCAGGCACAGGCTAGTCTAGAACAATCACAAAGCTAGACACAAAAAGGGAAAAGAGGCTATGGAAGGACAAGACTCTCCAGTGGTGGTGACCTGCAAGGCCTGTGCCATGTTTGTTTTCTTGCCTGAGAACAACATGGCCTACACCTGCAACAAGTGCAAGTTGATCACACTGCTGGAGGAAAACGTAAGTGGACTGGAACGGCGACTGTCGACCCTCCGGGGAATAAGAGAACACGAAGAGTTCTTGGGCAGAATGGGGGAACTACAGCAGCAAAGGGCAGACCAGAAGCTTGAAGAGCAACAGCAAAGATGAGGCAGTGGGAAATGCTGAGGTGAAGAAAAATGGAATAGAGGATACTCCTTGGAAAAGGGTGAAAGTTAGGAGAAGAAGAACTCTGCACCAGTGGAAGCAGTGGAGCTGTGGAACCGATTCCAGATACTTGCGGATGAGACTGGAGGACATGCAGAGGAAGAATCACAGGGGAACCTGCATGAGAGTGAGCAAGAGGCTAAAGGTCAGTTAAACAGAGGCGATGAAACCCAGGCCTACAAGAAGAAGAAGAGAAGAGTGGTAGTAGTGGGAGACTCCTTGCTGCGTGGGATTGAGACCCAAGTATGTCGCGAAGACCCATGGACTCGCCAGGTACGTTGTCTCCCGGGAGGATGGATTAGAGACGTGACTGAAAGGTTGCCTGCACTCATAAAGCCCACTGACAGGTATCCCTTTCTTCTCATCCATGTGGGAACAAATGATACCGCCAAGCGGAGCTACGAAGAGATCACGTCAGACTTTGAAGCTTTGGGAAGGAAACTCAAGAACTTTGGGGCCCAGATAGTTTTCTCATCCATCCTTCCAGTAGTTAGAAGAGGGATAGAAAGGGAACGAAAAATACTCTGGGTGAATGACTGGCTACGAAGGTGGTGCCGACAAAAGAGATTTGGATTCTGGGACCATGGGCTATACTTCCTGGAAAATGGGCTGTTGGCTAGGGACGGGTTGCACCTCACAAAGGATGAGAAGAATGTGTTTGGCCACAGCATGAAGAACTTCATCAGGAGGGCTTTAAAATGAATCCTACGGGGAAGGGAGATGTAATGTTGGGGGTAACAATGGACATAGGCGCATGCACTGCAATGGAGAGAACAGCTCTGATAGCACCTAATAATAGTCTTCAGACACATGTAGGAAGAAAGCCAGACTATGAAGCACATGGTCTTCGATGTCTATATACTAATGCCCAGAGTATGGGAAACAAACAGAACGAACTTGAACTCTTAATACAAGAGGGAAATTATGACCTGATAGGTATAACTGAGACTTGGTGGGATGACTCTCATGACTGGAATACAGCAATTGAAGGATATAACTTGTTCAAAAAGAATAGGAGGAACAGAAAGGGAGGTGGGGTTGCACTGTATGTGAAAAATACATATCTCTGCACAGAAATACAGAAGGAGGAGCTTGGTAGCCCCATCGAGAGCATCTGGGTTGAAATAAATGGAGCAAAGAATAAAAGGAACCTGGTGGTCGGAGTCTACTACCAGCCACCCAATCAAGGAGAAGACGAGTATGAAACTTTTGAAAAGCAAATAGCCAATGTTTTAAGGAAGCATGATGTAGTAGTAACGGGGGACTTCAATTTCCCCGATATTTGTTGGGAGACAAATTCTGCAAAACATGGCCCTTCCAGGAAATTCCTGACTTGTGTGGCGGATAACTTCCTCCTACAGAAAGTAGAGGAAGGAACTAGAGGATCGGCTATCCTTGACTTGACCCTAACCAACAGAGATGACTTAGTGGATAAAGTAGCAGTTACAGGAACTCTGGGGGAAAGCGACCATGTTGTACTTGAGTTCTTGGTTCTAAGGGAAGCAAAAGCCAAGTGTAGTCAAACGCGTACCCTGGATTTTAGGAAAGCTGATTTTCATAAACTCAGAACAATGATCAGTAAGGTCCCATGGCAAGCGATGCTAGCGAGAAAAGGAGTCCAAGATGGGTGGGAGCTTTTAAAAAAGGAAATTCTCAAGGCACAATCACAAACAATTCCAACAAGAAGAAAAGGTGGAAGACAACAGAAGAAGCCAATGTGGCTTCACAAAAAGCTTAGGGATGACCTGAAAACAAAAAAGGACACATGCAGGAAGTGGAAAGAAGGCCAAGTAACAAAGGAAGAGTACAGGCAGATAGCACAGAATTGCAGGGATGGCATCAGGAAGGCTAAAGCTGAGAATGAGCTGAGGTTAGCAAGGGATGTTAAAAACAACAAAAAGGCTTTCTTCAGCTACGTGCATAGTAAAAGGCAGAGGAAAGAAATGGTGGTTCAGCTATTAAATAAGGATGGCAAAACGATAACAGATGACAAAGAAAAGGCAGAGGTGCTCAATTCCTACTTTGGCTCAGTCTTCTCCCAAAGGAGGGTCTATCACCCCCCTGGCAAAGGCGAAGTACAGGCTGAAGGGGCAGGATTGCAGCTTGAGATCGACAGGCATATGGTCAAGGAACACCTAATGACTTTGAATGACTTCAAATCTCCAGGGCCAGATGAACTGCATCCTAGAGTCATAAAGGAACTGGCAGAAGAACTCTCAGAACCGCTGTCTATTCTCTTTGAGAAATCATGGAGGACGGGGGAAGTGCCAGATGACTGGAGGAGGGCTAATGTTGTCCCTATCTTCAAAAAGGGTAAAAAGGAGGAACCTGGGAACTACAGACCAGTCAGTCTGACATCAATCCCTGGGAAAATTCTGGAAAAGATGATAAATCAATCCATCTGGAAGCACCTTGACAACAATGCCGTGATTACTCAAAGCCAACATGGATTTGTCAAAAACAAGTCCTGCCAGACAAATCTGATCTCATTTTTTGATCAAGTAACCTCCCCTGTAGACCGTGGGAATGCTGTAGACATCATATACCTCGACTTCAGCAAAGCTTTCGACAAAGTGCCCCATGGTATCCTGATGAGCAAATTAGCTCAAAGTGGGCTAGATGAAACAACGATCCAGTGGATCCACAGCTGGCTACAGAATCGGACTCAAAGAGTGCTTCTCAATGGGACCTTCTCAAACTGGGGAGAGGTAACGAGTGGGGTACCGCAGGGCTCAGTCCTGGGCCCAGTGCTCTTCAACATTTTTATTAATGACTTGGAGGAGGAGGTGCAGGGAATGCTGATCAAATTTGCAAATGACACAAAATTGGGAGGGATAGCTAATACTTTGGAAGATAGAAACAAAATTCAAAGTGATCTGGATAGACTGGAGTGCTGGGCAGAAAACAACAGAATGACATTTAATAGGGATAAATGCCAAGTTCTGCACCTAGGAAAAAGAAACCAAATGCAGTTACAAGATGGGGGATACGTGGCTCAACCACACTACAAGCGAGAAGGATCTTGGAATTGTTGTCGATCACAAGCTGAATATGAGCCAACAATGTGATGTGGCTGCAAAAAAGGCAAATGCTATTTTGGGCTGCATTCATAGAAGCATCGCTTCCAAATCCCGGGAAGTACTAGTTCCCCTCTACTCAGCACTGGTTAGGCCTCATCTGGAGTACTGTGTCCAGTTCTGGGCACCACACTTTAAGAAGGATGCAGACAAACTGGAGAGGGTTCAGAGGAGGGCAACAAAGATGATCAGGGGACTGGAAACAAAGCCCTGTGAAGAGAGACTGAAAGAACTGGGCATGTTTAGCCTTGAGAAGAGAAGACTGAGGGGAGATATGATAGCACTCTTCAAGTACTTGAAAGGTTGTCACAGAGAAGAAGGCCAAGATCTCTTCTGGATCATCCCAGAGTGCAGGACACGGAATCATGGGCTCAAGTGACAGGAAGCCAGATTCCGGCTGAACATAAGGAAAAACTTCCTGACTGTAAGAGCAATACGACAATGGAACCAATTACCTGGGGAGGTGGTGGGCTCTCCCACACTGGAGGCCTTCAAGACGAGGCTGGACAGCCATTTGTCAGGGATGCTCTGACTTGGATTCCTGCATTGAGCAGGGGGTTGGACTCGATGGCCTTGTAGGCCCCTTCCAACCCTACTATTCTATGATTCTATGATTCTACTCTCTAGGTGGAAGATTATAAATGTGCAGTTACTACAATATCCTCGGCCCTACTTTTACATTCAAAATGCTTTTAAGAGCAGGGAATGCTACCACTAGGTAAAACCAAAGTGTTACTGCAGTATAAGGATGTGTCTAAAAGGTTTGATAAAACAGTGTGTATGTTTTATTTAACACTATATAAACTTCAGCACATTTTCAATGTTAAATGCTTTTTTAAAAAAATGCAGGAGATGGCTATTTACCTGTAACACCAGACTCCAAAAACCGCTGCAAAAAAGACAAGCAAAAATCCTGTGTAGGAGATCCACATGATGACATACATGGCATCCAAACCAAGCAAAAGCCAAGGTGTGGGAGGTGGAGGAGGTTGTGGTTTGGGGCCACAGACAATAGTGCAATCCTGACAACTGCAGGGTCCTGTGACATCATCCATAGACTCATTGCAGCCTTTGGTAACATTGTTCATAGGAGTCATCCCATGGACAGAAACATCTGACAAGAGAGAGGTTAATGAATACAAAACAAAAAGGCTGAATGTGACACTAAGTTTGTAGGTATGACCAATGGCCTTTTAAAATTGACATAAGCCAGTAAGAACAGTTTTAGTTTGACAGCTACAACCTTCAACATTACCACATCGTTAGAAAAGTTTCTGCTCACTAGTGTAAGCAAGTTTGTTTGAGCAAAGAGACTGTACAATGCACGTAATTCCATCTTCCTGCATTAAAAAAGCATTCAGAGTTGCCATGCTATTAGTTACAAATAAATTGCAACTACTCAACGTTTTTTGCAAACCAGAATATTCCAGAAATGTAACAAGCAATGGCACAACTTCTCCCTTGGGGCATCATATAAAGGAACAAAACTGAATATAGTATGAAATATCTTAGACTTTCTATGAGTTACAAATACTTAATCTGGATTTACAGTTTGTCTTGACACAGCAGCCTTCAAGAACCACTGAAGGCACAGTCTGCTGACAGACTGAGGTGATGGATCTTCTCAATTTATACGATCAGCAAAATATTTTCCAGAGCAGAATCCAAGACTGGAATCAAGGTGCATATTTAGAAATACTAATAGCTGCAAATCTTTCTGGGTGGTGATATTCCTAACCTTCCTTTAAGTGTTGATTTGGCACTTCAGAGGTCAACATAAAATCTGAAAATGTGTGTAAATGGAATACACTGCTAACACAAGACAGACTGTAAATGAGAATTCAGCTAAAGTTCCTATTGAGTACTCTGAGAGAATTCTGCAAGGGTGGGGGACCTATTAAAATGGTCCGCCCCCAGAGACTAATAGGTCCTGAAGGATTCCAGACTCTGGGGGGATTTTCTTGCTGGTATGGCTGGTGCTCCTGTCAAAGCCCAAGTCACTTTGTGGAATGCAGAGATGACTCAGGCAGTTGACAAGATCGCACCCAAGCACCTTCTCCCTCTGAGCAGAGCCCAGCCAGCTCCCTGGTATATGCCTGAGCTGAGGGCAATTAAGCAACAGGAAGACGACTAGAACACAGGTGGAGGAAAACCCGTGCAGAGTCTGACCAAACACAGGTTAGAGCTCGTTGCTGAGCCTACTCTGTGGTGGTGGTGGTGGCAACAAGGGAGTTCTTCTCCACCACCATTGTATCTTCTCAGTGTCATCAAGTGGAGCTTTTCTGAGTGGTTTTTGGCCTGCTGCATTCTGGGCCAGGGAAAGAAATAGTGGAAACCTCAGTAGCACGCTGTGACGAGTTTGCACAGCACTTTGAAGATAAAGTTGCTCAAATTTGTCAAAAATTGGACACCACAATTAATGCAGTTCCATTAGTAGGAGTGCCCAGAGCACCATCTGGTCCAGTTTTATTGGATGAGTTTCTGTTGTTGAGGCCTAAGGATGCAGACAAGGTGCTTGGCCAAGTCCAGTTGACCACCTGTGTGCTTGACCCTTGCTCTTCATGGCTCATTACATCTAATAAGAAGGGGATATTCGACTAGGTCCAGGAGGTTGTAAATTCCTCCTCAAGAGAGGGAGTGGTGCCATCCTCTTTAAAAGAGGAGGTAACATCAACCTGTACGTGGATGATGTTAACAACTATAGCCCGCTAGCTAATATCCCCTTCCTGGGCAAAGTGCTTGAGCAGGTGGTTGCCGAACAACTCCAGGCTCTCTTGAATGAAACTGATTATCTAGATCCGATTATCTAGATTTCAAACAGGCTTCAGGCCTGGTTTTGGAATGGAAATGGCCTTGTTTGCCCTGTGGGATGATCTTTGCCAGGAGAGGGACAGGGGGAGTGTGACCCTGTTGATTCTCTAGGACCTCTCAGTGGCTTTTGATATCATCGACCATGGTATCCTTCTGCAGTGGTTTTGATCCTACTGCACTGCAGTGGTTTTGATGGCCAATTGGATGGCCAATTCCAGAAGATGGTGCTGGGGGATTATTGCTCTATGCCTTGGCAACTATGCTATGGGGTTCCACAGGGCTCTATTCTATCCCCCATAATGTTCAACTTCTAATGAAACTGCTGGGGGAGGTTATCTGGAGGTGTGGGCTGAGGTGTCATTAATATACAGATGACATCCAGCTCTCTCTCCTTTTCATCAAATCCAGATAAGGCAGTGACTGTTCTGAATCAGTGCCTGGACACAGTAATGGACTGGATGAGGGTCAATAAACTGAAACTCAATCCTGACAAGATGGATGTACAGTTAGTGGGTGGTTCATCTGCCCAACTAAGTGATGTTCAACATGTTTGGAAGGGGTTGCACTCCTCCAAAAGGATCAGGCTCATAGTTTGAGGGTGCTCTTGGATCCAGAACAGTCACTCAAGGCAGAGGTGGACTCAGGGACACAAAGCATTGTTTATCAGCTTAGGGTGATATACCAACTATGTCCTTATCTGGACAGAGATAGCCTAGCTACAGTTATTCATGCTCTGATAACCTCTTGTCTGGATTACTGCAATGTGTTATATGTGGGGCTGCCTTTGAAAACGGTCCAGAAACTTCATCTGGTCCAAAATAGAGCAGCAAGACTGTTAAGAGGGACCGGCCAATGTGATCATATTATGCAGTACTTTTCCATCTGCACTGGCTGCCAATCCAAGTCTGAGCCAGATTCAAAGTGCTGGTATTAACATTCAAAGCCCTAAACAGCTGGGGTCAGGTTCCCTGAATGATCGTCTCCTCCCATAGACTGTGCCTAAGACCATCCTCAGCAGTTCTTCTCTGGGAGCTCCTGCCAAAGGAAGTGATGCAGGTGGCTACCAAGAGGAGGGCTTTTTCTGCTGAAGAATTCGGTTATGGAATGAGTTTCCTAGAGAGGTCTGCTTAGTGCCCTACACTGTGCTCTTTCTGGCGCCAGGTAAGGACCCTTTTATTTTCCCGGGCATGTTAGTCTTTCAGTTCTGTTGTTTTAAATCTGTTATTGTATTTTAAATGTCTGAACTGCTACTAGGTTTTATTTTGGTTTTACTTTTATACTGTATTTTTAACCTTTTAAATTGTATATTATATTTTATATCATATTTTGTGGTTTTAGTTGTTGTGAACCACCCAGAGAGCTTCAGATATTGGGCAGTATAGAAATGTAATAAATAAATAAAGTTTACCTAAAGACATTGAATCCATTATTCTCCATTTTAGCTAGTAATTAATAGAACTTGTGCCATTTTTCCCCAAGTGAAAATTTCTCAATCCCAGGTCTTAAAAAGGGAACAGAAAGAGATGGCACTATATCCAGCAGTGTCCTTTTCAGAGATTTTCAGTCTTGTAGTTTTGAAGCACTGCAATATCCCCATAAGTTATTTTAGTATAAGCAACAAGTTTTTTTTAAAAAAAGAAAATCAGTAGAAAGAAATTAAAGTGAAAAAATTCTGCCCAGAATACTGAACAAACTTGTTACAGTGCAAGTAGAAAAACATGGTTCTAAGCATTTGTTGTACTGTTTCTGTCTCTAAATATAGTCACATTATTGTTCAAACACAACTGCAGTAGATAACCATTTAATTTTTTATGCATATTTTATAGCAGCACAGTTCAATGATTTATGTATTTCAATATAACACTGTGGTTATCATTAGTCATGCTCAATAAAGAAAAGAATTCTAAAACATTTCCTACCTGAAAATATTGGAATGATGTTGAAAGGAGTCTGACCATTATCCTTGCTAAACATATACTGAATCCAGTTGGTTGCATTGCATTCTTTAGCATCTTTTCCACACAACAGTCCCAATGCTTTAACATTGCTTGATGGAGCCTCCACATCTTTACAGGCATTATACATACCTAGAAGTGTGATTTTAATAAAGAAAAGGACAAAGTTGATAATACCAACGAATACGAATACAATTTCTTAAACTGAGTCAGCAACTACAATAAAGCAACTCTTGAGTTTACAGCACGACAGATAAACATTATGACCTGTTTGCACATGACAACCCATCAGTTTAAGAACTGATGAACTGTTGTTACATGTGAACGTGTACATACATACATTTTGTGCACAGTTCAAGTTTAACCAGGGCTTCACAATCATCTCACTAGCACCCCAACGGCAACTGATTCTCCCAACAGTTCTCCATGAACTGCACAGAATGCAGGAAGGATCTATTTTCCTTTGTACTGTTTTTACAAAGGACAGAGTGCTGTTTCTGCCTCATGCAAAAGTGAGTTATGCAAAGAAGGCATATCTTGAGAGGCAGGGGACAAAGGCAAAATAATCTAACCTGAAGTTGTGGGAGAAGCCCAGACAGCAGCAGCAAAGGGATCCATTTTCTCTTTGCTCTAGTGAGGTCAGTACCTCAAGAAAGGTGGGATATGACAACCTGGTTGTCAAGGCAGCAGGATGTGCTTTAGCCCAGGTGCTGCCCAGGATGGACTAAAATAAAACAATTTTAAAAACAGATTTTAAAAATGGATTTTTTTTAAATGTAAGTACTTCCTCTTAAAGAATTTGGATAATATTAAATGATCTAAATAGTTAGCCCTACAGTTAATCTCTAAACTGAATCAATGCCTTCTAACTGCTATATTTGAATTAGTGCACTCCTCTGATTCTGCGGGGTTTCAAGAAGTGGGTGACAGGATGCATGGTTCAATGCAAGCTTGAAAAAAGAACAGGGGAGGGCGAATGAGAAAATTTTCCCTGCTATTCATTGGAGCACTGAAGAAGAAAACAGTTGCCAGACTGAATATTCTTCAGAAAAGGAACTGTAACAGATTACCCTGGAGCTCCTACATCAGTCTTGCAAATAGGATTAATTATAGACCAGTTTATCCAATAGAGTAATTCCCTCCCATTTTAAAAAAGCACTGCAATAGCACACACTTGCACACTGCTCTCCTCCCCCATCCCGACTTAATCCTCTTTTCCATGCCAGTCAATGACTTCTGACAGATGAACTGCACAGCTTGTTTATACGTGTACACACAAATAATTGCTTTTATAAGATCCAGACAGCAACAAAAATACTGAGAAGCTACAATTATTTGACTGCCTTGCTTACCATTAGAAAAATGTTCACCAATGTAAAACTGCAGCTCTGTGATACTGGTTTTATTTTCTTTTGTAACTGGATCATAATATGGACTTGTCTGTGTAACATTCAGAAACTCAGATTGATGAGGACTGCAGGTTAGCTCACAGAACAAGTTTATTAAATTATAAAAACAAGATGGACACCTGAAGAGAGAATCAACATCAGGGATCTGTACAGTTATCCAGTATGTGCACTTAAAATATAAGACATTCAAAATGGTAATATGCCGCCTCACATAGCACCATCGTGGGTTATTTAACTCGTTGTGAGACTGCAAGGTGTGCAGGGTGCGTACGGCCACCATTCTGCATATCCAACCCCTGCTTGGGGTTGTCATGTTGTGCGAACCTGGCAAGTGTGGGTTATACGAGGGTTAAACAACCCTCACATAATCCTAACAGATCCTGGGTTATGCAAAGGTTGTTTAACGCTCACATAACCCATGCTCACCAGGTTCGCGTGACACGACAACTCCTGAGAGGATGTTGGATATGTACAGTGGTGCCCAAGACAACCTGCGCTATGTGAACCAGGTCAACATTTGTTTTCAAGAAGGACAAACAGTTCTTATGGCCAAAGTAGCATATTTAAATAGTACTCTCTTGAAATCTGAAGATCTAAGAATGACCAGCAAGTTATTCAGCTATATTTAATACAGCAAAGATCAAAAATATTTCATTTGAAGAAACTCAACTACATCACTAAGAACAATAGTTGAACCAAACAAGACTTACAGCCCAATCTCACATGTGCTTACACAGCACCAGAGCAGTGGGGATTACTCCCATATAAGAGTACACAGGCCTAAGATTCAAACACCACTATTTAGTATTTTTGCCCGATAAAAACCAGAGGCAATCTGAATTACAGACACACAAATATGAAGAAAACATATATTACAGAAACCCTTCAAGTAATTGCCATTTATTGAAAGTGATTTGTAGAAGGCCATTATGCTGACAAAAATCACCAAATGGCCACTATTTGTACACATCTACTTGAGAAGCCTTGAGAGAAAGTTGTCTATTAAAATGCATTGCTCTGATAGCATTCTACCATCAGGTGAGTAGAATAATGTCTGGAACATTTTTTGGGTTAAGCCAGACATAATACTGAAGGAGCTTGTAGATATACATTTTCCCTTCATCTTTCCTAGAAAATTGAACGGCTACCAGACATCCTCCAGTTTATTGAAAAAGATAAGAAAAAATGACCTTCCATAGAACGTACAACATGCATTAACTAAAGAGCCAGGAGCTTCATCTATGGGGAGTATAGAAATGTAATTAATGATGATGATGATAAACACTGCCCCGTTTACCTGGAAAGAAACTGCAGAGGGAGCTCCATGTTGTCTTTCAAAGTCTGAAGTTGCTGTACATCACAACAAAGGCTAACATTCTCAAAGAAAAAACCTGGGCAGAGTTCCTTCAGAAAAAAATGAATATTTAAAAAAACATTTCAAAACTGATAAAGTAGTGTCCAATTTTTTTCTATTGCTGACTCTAGACATCTGACTTGGAAAACATAGCCCACTTCTGGTTTAGAATCAGGGTGACAGTGAAATTATTTCATGCATCCTTAGAAATGTGAATGTGCTGATATAAAAAGTACGGGTAGGTTTGATATGACTCTATCCCTCACAGTCACTGAAACCAAGAAATGTGTATACTAACTATAAAGGACAAAGTTAAGTAATCAGAACATAACCTACTACCATGCAGTTAACATTTTGTATTCATATTGGCAATAGAATAAGGATTAAATGTTTTTATTGTGCTACACGGCATTTAAGAAAAGTATGCTTAAGTCTTTTACCCCATTTCCACTAAAATTCTTATTTTTAAGTAATCATTTAGTAAAACTGTAATTCACTACTTACCTGCACCAAATCATAGCCATCCTTTGGTAGTGGCAACGCTGGGCCATTATATTCACAATTGTATCTTTTATCTCCAGAAGCAATTCCGCACTGGCCATACCAGACACATGAGTCTGAGAATACCTACACAGCAGGGAAAAAAAAAAGGTTAGAACCTCAGTTAAGAAATGGCAAGCATGTTAACAGGTCACTATAGTAACTTTAGTAATCTGAAGTTACAAAAGGCTAAAATGCGAATCAGGTCATATCGACCACCACAGGTTTCACAACTGTAAGAAACATTTCAAAGGAAGCGTTTGCTGGATATCAGAAAGATGTTTTTAGCTGCACCCACAGGCTGCAGCATGCCTCCCAATCTAATATCAAAAACTGCTTTTTTTTAAAACCGAGGAAGGCCACCTCGGTTTTAAAAGCAGTCATCCATGTGGCATGGTGATTGCTATTAGAGAAGTACAAGCTCAAAGCCCTACTGGGCATGCAGGATAATGTGCTCAACATATGTAGAAATCGCCTAAAAACTCTGTGAAGAAATTTATGCAGATAATCACAGAAGTTGCATTAGACGAGGGGAGAAAAAACTGCAACATAAAAGAATTCTTAAGATGACCGTCTCATGATGCATGCAAGACATCTGGTAACAATACTTTATCCTCGTGGATGGAAGGAAATGGCTATGATCAGCATTTTTCTCTTGACTCAACATGACAGAGTGGCGTTTTCTGCTATCAAACTAGACAACACTGCATGAAGTTCAGAGAACTGATGTAATAGCTACATCCCTAATTCAAATCTTATCTCAGCCATTAGGCAACCACAAGCAAGCCACTATTCTCTCACCCTCAGCTCCCTTCTAATATGTAATAAGAGAATATTAGTACTGGATACCTTAGATAGAAGTATTTGTTATTGAAATATTACATGTGTTAATTATAACCCTAGATTGTGTTGTTAGCAATCTTACTGCTGCAGTATGTATAAGCCACAATTATTAAGGGGGCCTTATTGGTTGTTCCACAACCAACAGCGTGTTGTTGGGTAACATCATGTAAACAGGCCTTCTCGGTATTGGACCCACACTCTGGAACAGTCTCCCACATTTGGCTCAAGAGGCAGAAACCGTGGTGAGCTTCAAACGCCTCTCAAAAACACATTTGTTCACTCAGGCTTTCCCTGATTTGTAATTGATCACAACACTGCATTTTACTGCTTTTGCTGTAATGTTTTAAGGTATTTATGTTTTATACTGTTTTAATATTGGTTTCTATATTATATGTGTTTTTATGTAAACTGCCTGGAAATCCTGAGATGTCAAGCAGTATAGAAGCAGCAATCATAATCATCATCACCACCACTACCACCCTATTAATATTTCCTGGCTGAATTTGCATTTACATGTTTTTCTGGGCTTGGATTTTGAAGAGCAATACTTACAGCAACCTTAATTCGGTACAAAACTGAGGGATGTTTTGTCATTAATGAAAGCATACCACTGGCACCCAAAGTACACAATTTTAGAAGCTTTTTCAATTCTGGAAGCTTTTTCATCTAGAGGGATCTGAATGCATGGTTCTAAAGATAAGATACCAGCATTATCTTTGGAATGACCTTCAATAGTTTATTGCACGTAATGTAGTTGGCTTACAAGGGCAGATTCCTATGATCTATGCTCAACCTTCACTTTGTTCCCTTACGGAAAAGGGGATTTTTGAAATTATACCAAATAGCATTAGATCCCTTTTATTTTGCTTAGCCATTATACATTAAGAAGTTAGGGCCACACCCGAGTGGGCAAGTCTGCTGCCTCCCACAGGCTTCCCACTTCTGCTTTGAATCTGCTTTGCTGTGACATCCGAACCTGGCACTCTGGGTTGTTGAGGGAGAAATAATCTAGAGTTTTTAAGTCTTACAACTCCCAGCACACTCTAGCCAACATGGCTGGCTGGGGCACGCTGGGAGTTGTAGAACCTTTTTCTGTCTAAATGTGTATAGGATTGCAACCTTAGTGATTTAAGTTGACTTGAGTCCTTCCCAATTCAGAGGAATAAATGTTTCCCCAAACATCTGATTGTATGCACGAGACAGCTCTATGTTTACATAAATTAATTATTTTAAGAGATAAAGTTATAGGAACTCTTTTTTTAAAGATCAAAGCTTACAGAAAAAGTACTTGTTTTAAATCCCAATTGTTATTTGGCATCTATTCCCTCCTCAAACAGCAGATGTATAAGCAAACATGTACGTAAGTGTCATATATAGCAAGAAAACATCAGCATGCTTTTACAAATTATTTGCCTTTTGGAGAAGAACTGAGGCACTATTGTTTTAGCACTACAATGTTTCTTTTTGCAAGTCTTCAACAATATCTTGGAAAAGTTTCTGCCACTGCCTACTTGAACTAATATAGCCCCAAACAATCTTTTGTATTTGTTGCCATGGTTTCACCCCACTACATAGAAACACTGACTTTTCTATACAGAACCACATAGAGAAATGCCTACACTAAATTCTGGGAAGTTATCTGCTATTATTACAGTGCTAAGCTATCATTACAGTACCAACATCCATGTAGGAAAGAAGAATGAGTGGGTGGGAGACTACTTTAGACCTTTTTTTCTGTGTGCTGTTTGCATACACATATTCTTAAATTGTTCGGTTAACAGAAACAGACAGAAATTACTGTGCACCTCTGCTACATTTGGGACACATGAAACAGATGAAACTGCAGTGATTCTTGAGTTATGTCCCCCCACCAAAACCTGGTGAGATCAAAGATGTCTGAAGTGTACCCATCCATAAATTTTGGCTACAAAGGATTCCACCAGAAACACTCTGGCATAACGCTTATTTTGATTCTAGAAACATTGCAGAAATACTCCCCTGCAGACAACAGAGCATCATATGTACTGTTCTTCCCATTAATCCAAGATAGAATCTTATATAAATATCAGGCATATACCATACAAAGGCTAATTCAATACAAGATGTCAAAATACACATTTTAATATGCATCAGAATAAAGCTCAGGTCAGTTTCCTTGAACTTCTAATTCAGAAAGAATGAGGGAAATTGATCACTTCATTGTACAGAACACCCACTGATAAAAACACATATTGATGATAGTTCTCATCCATCCTCTTAGAGAATAGTCCTGTGGCCCCTAGACAGCATCTGCAGGGCCATAGCATAGTTCAGATTCCCAGATCCAAGGTCGGAGACAGTGCTCCAACCTCAGAGCTGGGAATTGGAGCCCCGACCGACCTCCCCCTCGCAGCCTGCACACAAAGAACTGCACCAGCTGCTTCTCTGATGACAGGAACAGAACCTTGGAGGGGGAAAAGGGGGCATTTTGGTGGGTGGGGAGGGGAAGAGACTGGAGGGACCAGGATACAAACTATCCTGAGGATTCTCCAACCTCCCTCCCTCCCCCTCCGAGGCGCTTTCACTAGACGGGCAAAAAACCCAGTCTACTAGAAAATGCAGGGCCGGAGGACAGAGAGGCAAAGATCGCCTCTGCCGCTCCTCCCACCCTGCACAGGATGACTGTTAGCCTCCAAGTTGGAGGCTTACAATCATCACAACAGGATTGTGTCCTTAGTCTTAATTTACCATATGGACAATTTCTACAAGCACAAAGGAATTGTACAAAGAATAGGGAGTTTCAACAGGAATCAAACACTCTTGAAACTCAGTTTTTGGAGAGGGGATATCGTGAGAGGTTGCTTGAAGGAAGGAAATAGAGGGCAGCTGCCAGGCCACGGAATGTTCTTTGGAGGAATAGGGACAGGGCTGTGAATAACAGAATTCTACTCTCACAATGAATCACATGTCTAATAGGCTGCAGAGCAATATTAGGAGACACAGGTGTCTCCTATGAGACGTTCCAGAATAAGCCTTTGATCTCTTTTAAAGGTACAAGGAATTTGAAAGATATGGAAAATCACCAGGGTCCTTAAAAATGGGTGGGTGAGCATTTGAGTAACATCAGGAATGGAAGGGGAGGGTCCCCTTTGGTACAACACTTTTGTGAGATTTAATAAGCATTAGAAATGTAAATTTGGGATTTTATTGTTTTTTGAGATGAGACCTGGAGGGACATGTTTGCACCTGTGTTTAAGATATAGATAAGTGTTTTAAAGTCATGCAAACATGCAATGACAAGGAGATTTTGATTAGTGCAGGTATGAGAGTCTTAGTTTTAGCAGATGGTTGTGTTTATTATATTTTAATTGTTTATAAATACATTCATGTATGAGTTTTTATGAGTTTCATTTGTGAATTTTCTTATAGCTGCTTATCTGATTTCATTCTCTCTAAGTGTAGTGGACTCTCAATGCAGAGTGACAATTGTAACTATGGTTTGTCAATTCAGAAATCACACCAAGTCATCATTACGTTTCCTTAACCATGGTTTGGCATGATGTCTGAATTAAGCCAGGTTCTTTTGGACAACTGAATACATAGGTTTTTGTTCTGAATTAGGTCGTTTTGCCTAAATACAACTTGGTGACTTTTGCAAAGAAGTGCTGACTTGAAAATGCCATCCACCACTTTGCCTCCATTTAAATGCCACACATTTTAGAACTCAATTCCAGTTAAAGCAGTATGAAATGCAGTCACTGCAGAGACTATCAGAACTCAATACCCACTTTTACATCCTGCATATTTTAATAGTCCTCTAATTTTAGGATTAATAGTCCCCTTCATGGATCACTGCCTTGTTGTGGCGAAGGGGCTTGCGTAACTCAGTGAAGCCATAAGCTATGCCATGCAGGGCCACCCAAGACGGACAGGTCATGGCAGAGAGTTCTGACAAAATGTGGTCCACGGGAGAAGGAAATGGCAACCCACTCCAGTATTCTTGCCAAGAAAACCCCATGGAACGTATCACAAGGCTAAAAGATACGACGCCGGAATATGAGCCCCTCAGGTCGGAAGGTGTCCAATATACTACTGGGGAAGAGCAGAGGGTATTTCCAAGTAGCGCCAGAAAGAGTGACGCGGCTGGGCCAAAGCCGAAAGGACACTCAGCTGTGGATGTGTCTGGTGGTGAAAAGAAAGTCTGACGCTGTAAAGAACAATATTGTTTAGGAACCTGGAATGTCAGTTCAATGAATCAAGGTAAGCCGCAGGTGGTCAAACATGAGATGGCAAGATTGAACATCAACATCTTGGGAATCAGCGAACTAAAATGGACAGGCATGGGCAAATTTAATTCAGGTGACCATCATATCTACTACTGTGGGCAAGAATCCCTTAGAAGAAATGGAGTACACTCATAGTCAACAAAAGGGTGGGAAAAGCAGTACTGGGGTACAATCTCAAAAACGACAGAATGATCTCAGAACGAACCCAAGGCAAACCATTCAACATCACAGTAATTCAAGTCTATGCCCCAACCACTGAGGGTGAAGAAGCTGAGGTTGATCGGTTCTATGAAAACCTACAACACCTTCTAGAACTAACACCAAAAAAAGATATCCCCTTCATCATAGGGGATTGGAATGCTAAAGTAGGAAGTCAAGAAATCACCGGGATAACAGGCAAGAATGGCCTTGGTGTACAAAATGAAGCAGGACAAAGGCTAATAGAGTTTTGCCAAGAGAACACGCTGATCATAGCAAACACTCTTTTCCAAAAGCACAAGAGGCAACTCTACACATGGACATCACCCGATGGTCAATATCGAAATCAGATTGATTATGTACTTTGCAGCCAAAATGGAGAAGCTCTATACAGTCAGTAAAAACAAGACCTGGAGCTGACTGTGGCTCAGATCATGAGCTGCTTCTTGCAAAATTTCAGCTGAAATTGAAGAACGTAGGGAAAACCACTAAACCATTCAGGTATGACCTCAATCATATCATATTGAATATACCGTGGAGGTGAGGAATAGATTTAAGGGATTAAACCTGATAGACAGAGTGCCTGAGGAACTATGGACGGAGGTCCTTAACATTGTTCAGGAGGCAGCAACGAAATCCATCCCAAAGAAAAAGAAATGCAAGAAAGCAAAGTGGCTGTCTGATGAGGCTTTACAAGTAGCTCACGAAACAAGGGAAGTGAAAAGCACGGGAGAAAGGGGAAGATATACCCAACTGAATGCAGAGTTCCAGAGAATAGCAAGGACAGACAAGAAGGCCTTCTTAAATGAACAATGCAAAGAAATCGAAGAAAACAATAGAATGGGGAAGACTAGAGATCTCTTCAAGAAAATCGGAGATCTCAAGGGAACGTTTTGTGCAAAGACAGGCATAATAAAGGAGAAAGAAGGCAGGGACCTAACAGAAGCAGATGAGATTAAGAAGAGGTGGAAAGAATACACAGAAGAACTATACAGGAAAGGTCTTAATGTCCCTGATAGCCATGATAGTGCGGTCACTGAACTTGAGCCGGACATCCTTGAGAGTGAAGTTAAGTGGGCCCTAGGAAGCATTAGTAACAACAAAGCTAGCGGAGATGACTGTATTCTAGCTGAGCTATTTAAGATCCTAAAAGATGATGCTGTTAAAGTGCTGCACTCAATATGCCAACAAATTTGGAACACTCAACAGTGGCCACAAGACTGGAAAAGGTCAGTTTACATTCCAATTCCAAAGAAGGGCAATGCCAAAGAGTGTTCAAACTACCGTACAATTGTGCTCATTTCACATGCCAGCAAGGTGATGCTCAAAATCCTACAAGCTAGGCTTCAGCAGTATGTGAACTGAGAACTACCGGAAGTACAAGCTGGGTTTCAAAGAGGCAGAGGAACTAGAGATCAAATCGCCAACATTCGCTGGATCATGGAAAAAGCAAGAGAATTCCAGAAAAACATCTATTTCTGCTTCATTGACTATGCTAAAGCCATTGATTGTGTGGATCACAACAAACTGTGGCAAATTCTGAAAGAGATGGGAGTACCAGACCACCTCACCTGTCTCCTGAGAAACCTGTACGAGGGTCAAGAAGCAACAGTAAGATCCAGACATGGAACAACCAAGTGGTTCAAAATTGGGAAAGGAGTACAACAAGGCTGTATATTGTCGCCCTGCTTATTTAACTTATATGCAGAGTACATCATAAGAAACGCTGGGTTGGATGAATCACAGGTCAGAATTAAGATTGCCAGGAGAATTATCAACAACCTCCGATACGCAGACAATACCACCCTAATGACAGAAAGCGAAGAGGATCTAAAGAGCCTCTTGTTGAGGGAGAAAGAGGAGAGTGCAAAAGCTGGTTTGAAACTCAACATTAAAAAAACTAAAATCATGGCATCTGGCCCCATCACTTCCTGGCATATAGAAGGGGAAGAAACGGAAGCAGTAATTGATTTTATTGTCTTGGGTCCAAGATCACTGCAGACAGTGACTGTAGCCATGAAATTAAGACGCTTGCTCCTGGGGAGGAAAGCTACGGCAAACCTAGACAGCATAGTAAGATGCAGAGACATCACCTTGCCAACAAAGGTTCGTATAATCAAAGCTATGGTTTTCCCAGTAGCAACGTATGGCTGTATAAGGAAGGCTGAGCGCCGAAGAATCGATGCTTTCGAACTGTGGTGCTGGAGAAGACTCTTACGAGTCCCCTGGACTGCAAGGAGGTCAAATCAGTCCATCCTAAAGGAAATCAACCCTGACTGCTCATTGGAAGGACAGATACTGAAGCTGAAGCTCAAATATTTTGGCCATCTAATGCAAAGAGAAAACTCCCTGGAAAAGACCCTGATGCTGGGAAAGATTGAAGGCAAAAGGAGAAGGGGACAGCAGAGGATGAGACGGCTAGATAGCATCACCGATGCAATGAATATGGACTTGAGCACACTCCGGGAGAGAGCGCAGGACAGAGAGGCCTGGCGTGCTATGGTCCATGGGGTCACGAAGAGTCGGACACGACTGAATGACTGAACAACAACAATTTTAGGATACCTACAGACAGGAGCTTCCCACACATTTACTTGATAAGGAAAGAATACTTAGTCAGAATTCTATACTCACACAGACATAAGTCCCATTCCCAACAATAGCATAGTATTACATGAACTAAAGAGGTGGCATAAGAACACTCCCAATGGACTCCATGAAGACCCCAATACTATCTCACCCTCCACACACTATTCCACTATATCAGAGGAGCAATTACGCATAACTCAATTCTGACATGCAGCAAAATACGATAGTAGAATGGCAAAATCTCAGCTCTGATAATGGTGAAAGTGAGAACTTTGCATACGCAAACAACTAAAGCCAACAATGGAAGTAGGAAGAGGAGACAAGCAATACGTACCTTTTCTCAGAATCTTTACAAGTACTCTACTCGAGAATTCCATATACAACCATTAGGTGCCCCAATTTCATTGCTATAGCTGGTGCTAGAAGGATAGGACACCACAATGTCTCTTTCCCACTCCCCAGCTTGCAGTATGGGGAACACTGTATACTGCCTTACTCAACAGGTTTTTAGGAATGCTTCCCACAAAGAGGACTCAGGAAAGAATGTACCATGCAGAACTGGAAGGGGGAGGGTGTCCCAGCATGCACTGGGGAAAGCTAAGCAGAACACAGGTACCATTTTTTTCTAAACACTGCCCCCTCCACTCACTAATAATGGTGGCCAAATACTCATGACTTATTCTTCCTTGCAAGATCAGGTCCAGGACATATAGCAAAGAACAGTATATGTATTGTTGCACTGGCACACTTCCCCCAAGAGGTGAATCCCTCATCACATACTTGCCAGCACCATACGATCACTATAGGACGTGTCTATATTAGCTGTTATATTTGTTATGCTCTCAACCAGGCAGACAACCAGGCACCTGGTCCCTGCCATGCTATGCAGACTACAAGCAAAGGCTATAGCAACACCAACCTATGGAAAATCAACTGCTCTTGTGTAGGTTTGCCACCTTTTCTGTTTTTGAGTTCCTCTTAGAAGTGCATGACTATCAGGAAAGTAAAAGCAACGCACAACATGATGATGTAGCAATGGGGAAAGCTGCATCTTTTACTCTGATACTTTGTCTGTCATCCAGCTTTCAGATGCACAGGAGTTCAGCTATGAGTCTCTACTTCTGATGGTTAGGAAATTTCTATTCTCCCCCATTGTTACTCACCTCAGATTCCTTCAGGACAAGGCATGCAATGAGATAGAGACAGTAGATCTTCCACCACCACACCTTATCAGTGCTGACAGTGGGTCTGCATCTTGCCAGTGACCTTACTACTGGAGCACAAGCAAAAAAGTCTCTCCTCCCAATAACTCAATATCCTCCTTGCACCCTCTCCTTCTTCACTCTGATACTGCTGATATGAACCAAGCAATAGTGTGTGTGGGGGGGAGGGGGGACTAATAACGAGAACAGCTGGGAAAGCAATTAACAGATACTGACAATAGGTGCATGTCTCTCTTACTTCCCAGCTACTTCTCTTGGGAGATTATAGCCAGGGATCAAACCTGGAATCTTGCATGTCAAGCCTCTACAGTTTTACATCAGGAGCCCTTCATTTAGTAATTAATGTTTGAGGCTGATCTATGAGCATACAGAGAGAGAACGGGGGACAGCATGAGCCACATCTGTGACAATCTACAAAGGCTGCTCATGAGCCTATTTTCTGGTGGCTGTGGGATTAGGATTTTGAACTCTGAAACGGGTGGCCTGGGTTATAGTAATGCTGCCTCTCCCTATTTCTATCTAAAGTAATTGATGTTAGTAGGACACCCAAAATATGTTGTGTCTTGTGGAAGCCACATTTACAGCTTTCATAAGTGGGATTTGAATCCACCTATTGTTTCCCAGTACATCACTCTTTCCCACTGAGCTACCAGCCAGCGCATGATTTTTCCTACTGTGAACTTGCTATTGTAATAAGCGTCTCCCTAGCAAGATGCTTGCCACACCAACACAGATACCAACAAGTAGTCACATGTCCATTGTCTGGAACCATTGATATTCAAACCCTTCTCTTGGGGAAGCCTGTCATCTACAGATTTATGTGCAGGCCTCCTACCCACTGGAGGCTAGACTATGGAGTGGGCTGGCTCTTGTGGATGAAACAGCACTCTTTCCTTCTTGTCTGGCACTGGCTATCACCTTGTCCAAAGGGTTGTTTATGGGTTGTTTGTTGACTGCATTTGGGGTATCAAGGAATTCTGCAGGAAGACAGAGCGCTTATGGTTACAGGTATGAACTTCTGCCCTCCTGGCTACTGGCTATGAAAGCTTTTAACAACAGTCTCTGTCGGTCTTCTTAGTAGTGTGCTTATGAATCTGGAGTGGACTGCATTCCATAATTCTCTCTACTTCTGGGTTTCAAGAGTTCAGTAGTTTTTTATATAACCAAAATGGCGCCACCTACGCACAAAAGGGAGGCAATAGCAGGCTTGGGGGAAATCCCCCCCCCCCAAAGTCCAATAAGAACTGAGCATGTTCAATAGCACCAGAATGCTGACTGTTATGGAGTGGGGAGACAGAAAATTGGGGAAGGGAATGGAATATCCTGGTGGAGAGCATGGATGACAGACTGTAACAGTGAGCAGAAGCATTCCGCACCGCAACATTTTGTTGAAGGTCCCACTTATTACATTATAATGACAACCCAAACATCACTGTATGTTGATTCACATCTTCCATGCATGGGTATGATGAGGTGGCGTTGTGTAACATTAGTGTTTTTCCACCACAATACAAATATACCCAGTGTTGGATATGGAGCTTCAAGCTGCTACGAGCTGAAGTGCTTAGGTATCTTTCTTCAACACTTGGCAAGCAAGAAAAAGTTGAAATTAGTAGCCATCAATATCAAACGAAACAAAACTATTTGAATTTAGAAGTGATTATATTATCAGCAGAAACAGAAAACACATTTCTAGACAAAAAATTCAGTAGCAAAAATTGGGGCTATCTAAATGTGCTCACGCAGTGCAATCCTAAGCATATTTACTCAGATGTAAGTGCACTTTGAACTGCACCATTAGTAAAACAGAAGAGATTGGTCAAATATACTGTGGCTTGCACAAAAATATCCTCAGACAATACATAAGACAGGCCTAAGCTCAGAACAAAATACGCGATAAGTTGCCAAGCTTCTGGATTCCTACAGACTAAAAGAACATACATTACATGCATAACAAATTTTATCTATCATTTTACCCGATACAAGCACTGGAATGCAAGTCAGAGAAAGCTGAATATTATCTGAATCTGTGCTAGGTCAGAACACAATTCAAAAAGTAACAAAGAGACAAAATAAGAACAGCAGGTATAAAGAGCTTCCACTACTCTCAATACAAGGCTTGTAAAACAAGAAGTCCACGAAATAGTTCTGCATTCACTATAACGATATGCATCATATTCAAATACAACTAGATGTAAATTAGCTGTGAACTTCCCCAACTGTAAATCTTAAATCATAAGGCCTAGAAACTTGTGGGGTGAGGGACTGTGACTCTTAGGTTGCTAACAAGTCATTGGCTGGGTTCAGACGACATGCTAACCCATCATGGGTTATGTTCAGGAGTGAACCACAGTGGGTTAGTGTGTCGTGTGGGGGCTTTTGCCCAGCCATGATAGGTAAGTTACCCACCTTCATTACTCACCCTCTGCAGAATGGATACAGGCCCCCTGGGTGGCTTACCATGGTGTCAGTCAGGTGTTCTGTAAATAAATCTGGCTGCTTCGTGGATAAATCCAGGCGACCACAGAAACAGCTGCCTAGAGTGTCTGGAATTCCCAGTGACATTCTAGCCTGCACAGCCGAACTCTATAGTCATGGTCGCATAGCGACAGCTGGAGCAGCCGGTGCACCCCTGTTCCTGCTGTGGTGGACACTGGAATATGCAGCCACAGCGGTGAGAGGATGAAAAGGGAACCACAGAGCCGGAATGGGTAATGGAACCATGCTGCCCTGTGTGGCTCCGCAGTCATGTATGGAGCACACATGTTGTTGTTCCCTTACCCACCCTCCCCCCATGATCATGTGAACGTACCCACTGAGTAGTTTACCTTGTACAATGGGTTATGGATGTCTAACTCATTGTACTACCACTGTGCGTTCATTTGATGTCAGAGCGTAGATGCTGTGCAGGACACTCAAGTGAACTGTTTTTGAATTTTTCACAGACCAATAACACATTATACCACAGAAAGTTCTCTAGATGTCAGAAGTACATTCAAATAAGTACAGGGATTTTACCAAATCACCTACTTACATATCTATATGTCACAGAGTGGCTTGAAAAATAAGTTACCAGGTGACCTCACAGTCTTACCTGTGCTAGGAACACTACTCCTTAGACAATTCAACATTTTAATTGGATTCATCCCACCATCTTTTCCACTGCAAGATGACTTTTTAAACTCACTTCCATGGCTGATCAGAGATCTCTCAGCATTGCGAACAGTTCAACATGTTGTTGTTTTTAAAGTGGAAGTGGAAACAAACAGACAGACTTGGCAATTTTAAAAGACACCTTCAGGTGTCAGCAAACTTACTGCATAAAGGGTCACCAAGTAAGCAAGTCACAATAGAAGACTTACTCCACTTTTTCTCCCTTGCTGTCCCATATGCTTGGAACTATCTCCTAGAACACCTGTGTGATGCCACCTCTTACTTCACTTAATCCCTCCTTAAAACCCACCTTTTTCATTCAAGCTTTCACACAACCCCCCAGTTCCCTATGCCCTTCTGTAACTGAGCCTAACCACGTGCAACTTTATCAACCGCATATTGCTTCCCTGTTTAGCCCTAACTCCACTTTCCTCCCCTTCCTCGGTTTCCTGTGCGTCAAATTTTACATTGTAAACTCTTCAGGGGTCATCACATGCACACTGTGATGGCAGTGCAGTTATAGAAATAATAAAAACAGTAAGGTACGAGTCTTAGGCTGCAATCCACAAAGACCTGCAGTCTACAAAACATTGCTTGCTCTCTGAAAACACTTCCAATAACTTTCCAATGAAGTATGGGACCGGTCTAGCTCCATTGATGTATGCTTCTTTCAGAATAAGTACTTCGTTACAGACAACTAAAGACAGTTCCCGATTACAGCTTCTCTTTACCTACTCAATCTTTGGCTCTGTAAGCTCACTCAAACTGTAAAAAAAAAAAAGACCTCTTAACCGGAACAATCTGAAGCAGAAGAGGGGAATCTCTGGACAGCCATGTGCGACTGCTATTAATCAATGCAATTTCTTATGGCAGAAATCCTGTAAACACTACCGGAGATCAAGTCCCACAGAAGTCAAGCCTTACTTCCGAATAGACATGTATAGGACTGCGTCGCAAGATACTTTTCCACAGGGATATTCTCCTCCAGTGCAGTCACGCTTATAGCCAGAAATGTCTACCAATCCCACGCCCCAACTTCGAAATCACCCCGGAGTCGACCCACTGCTAGGGGCCGTGGCGACCCCACCCGCAAGGATTTCCCCTCACTTACACCAGCCCGCCTCTAACCTGATGCCTTCCAGAAGGGTTGACTACAACTCCCACCATGTCCAGCCAGAATGGTCGATAATGGGAGCTGTAGTCCCGTCCAACCCATCTGGAAGGCATCAGCTTGGGGGATGCTGCCTTACACTGGGCGACACCGACCGCTTCAGACCCGAATAGTCTGTCTTGGCGAGGCCCCAAAACACAAATCTTCCCTGGCCCCAGCTTTGCTCCTCCTCAAGCGCCGCGCTCCGCTCACCCGGCCGGGCAGAAGCGCCAGTAAACAGGCGACGCCGAGGCCCAGGCCGCACAGCCTCCCACAGCCTTGGCTGCATGTCACAGGCCGCACAGCCATCCTCTAGAAAGTCCTCTCGCTCGTTTCTCTCTAGGGCGCCAGCAACCCTTCAGCCGAGTAGTTCAATGGGAACTGTGGGTGAAGTGGGTCTCCCGGCGCCGGAAGGTCGGGCTCTCCTCGCCACCTCCCTTCCTTGCGTCCTCCGCGTTGGGCGGCGCTGAGAGCGAGGAAGCCTCACGGGGCGGCAGAGAAGCCGCTTTTCCCCTCCCCGCCGGAGTCGGAGCCGCCAACCGAGCCTATCGACGTTGCCTCGGCTCCTCCTTCGCCCAGCGCAGCTGCCCGCCTGTTCCTGTGAGGCGGCGCTGCCTCCCCCTCACGCCACCGGCGCGCGCTGCTCCGCCGCCCTGCCCAGAAACACGCCCGCCGCCCTCTTAGGTGACGAAGCCGTTTCTCCGGTCCTGAGGCTCAGCGCGCGATCCTGCACGCGCCTGCTCAGAAGTAAGCCCCGCTGAGTTCAGTGGGCCTTACGCCCAGGTGAGCGGTGCAGGATTGCAGCGTCACTTCGCAGTCACGCTGCTCGGCCCTAAAGAGGTCGACCCCGCTGGGACTTACGCTTTCTGGCCCTCTCTTTACAGTTTAATACCAAACACGTTAACTCAACAGTGAATCCTGCTGAGATCCGTAGGATTTACTTCCAGGGAAACGTGCTCGAAGACGCAGCCCCACAATTCTAGATATATTTCCTTAGAAGTAACCCCCACCCTGATTTCTGCGGGGATTATTTCCAAGTAAGTGGGTTGCACCGAATGTTAATCCTACGTAAGAGTAAACCCATTGAAATGAAGGGATTGAAGTTAAGACTAACGTTTAATACAACCCGGTGTGTATATGTTTGCAGCCGCAGTTTCCTCGACCCACGAATTCTCATCTAAGCCTCGCCATGCTAGGAAATCTGAGAGCTAAAACAAGCATTACTTTAAATCTATATCTGGCAGCTTCATCTGTACCCCATCATTTTTACTCTTGAGTAGGCTCAGGGCACCCGATCCGGATTGGGATCCTAGTATGGCGGTAGGGGGCCTTTAAGATCCGGATGGGGGCCCTGCACCTACTCTAGAATAAGTGGGAGACATAGGTTCTAGATTAGGGTTTAAACTAATGTCCGTTTTAGCCCAGAGGCTGCATATTTCCAGGGAAGATTTTGTACCCCACTCCAGAGCCTCTGAGTTGAAGGTGAGACATAAGACATCCAGTCTCTGGCCAGGTAAGGAAAACTCACTTTGCACATGTTCAAGGTTACTTTGCACTTAGACCCCTTTTTGTAAGCGTTTCTCCCCAGGGGGGAAAAACTCTGCACATGCTCAGAGGCACTCAGCCTTAAGTGCCAGGATTTTTCTACACTGAAGGTGGCAACTTTTAAACAGATGTTGCCAGATGTCTGTTTTAAAAGTAATACAAAAGATCAGCAGGAATGGGTCGGAACCCAATACAATGGGTTCAAATACAATGGGTTCAAATACAATGTCAATTCATTTCAGACCTAAATCCCTGAAAAAATAGCCAAACTTTGGTGAGACTTTCATGTCTCACAGTTGTTTTTGTTCAAGTGAGCTTGAACAAAACAATCATGTGATGCACTTGAATGGTCAGCATTGCAACGTGTCTAATTCTTGGATTTTTATCACAAGTCTTTTAACAATTGGCGTGTTTGTCTAAAGGACAGCATACTTCCCTTATGTTAATTTCTGGATATCTCACATCCCAATGTACCCTTAGTTTCCTTTGTTCCTCCACCACCATCCCAATCTTTGTGTGTGAAGTTCCCATTGTACACCTAAGCATTAATAAATGCGGATCATTTATGCACATTCTCAGCAGCTCTTCACAGGAATGTGACAAAACAGTGCCTGCAAGTGCATGTCTTTGTAATGTGCTCAATGGTCAAATGCCAGTCTGAGGTGCAGCTAACAAGGCTGTCAGACCCTTCTCTCATTCACATGATTGATATTCTCATCTGAATGTTCCCATATTACAGAGATATATGGTGCAAACGAGTCAGGCCCTACCCGCATATCTGTGGTATATATACACCACTCAGCTACCGTAGCTCTACAGTAAAGTGGCTTTCATACAGAGGTAGTTGCGAATAAATAAAGGTCATATTACAGCCATTTTGGGCGCAATCCTAAGTAGAAAGGCGGCTTCATATCCTAAGCAAGGCAGGAGAGGCACGGGGGGATCGTTCCCTCTGTGCCTCCCTGGGTCGACCGGGAGAGGAAGCTGCCGTACAACACGTAGGATGTGTCATATGCGCAGCTCTCCTCTCCCCGCCCTGGAATGCCCCCCGCCCCACCCCTTTTCAGTCACTCCATGCGCCTCTTCCGAGCGCGGAGGATGGGTCTTCTCCATGCTGCCTAGGAGGCAGCGCGGACGATGGGGGAGGTCGGATTTCTAGGAACCGACCTTGGAGCGCAGGCTCCGAGGTCGGTTCCCGGAATAGAGCATATCCTATGGCCCTCTAGACAGTGTTTAGAGGGCCATAAGATCGCTCCCTTTATGGCTGATTTCCTTCACAAGTTTAAAACGGTGTGCAGGAAAAGTAACGTGTATAACGCGTAGGTTACATTTTGATTTGCAAACATTAACAGGTCTTTCACACATTTTCCCATCAATTATTTCTGATTAAAAACTGAAAGTGCTGCTTTATAAGTTTATATTTAGATGGTATTTAATACCAGCTAGACTTAATAAGATCTATACAAAGGCTAAAAATAAATGCTGGAGGTGTGGCTCTGAGAAAGCAAACGTCCTTCATATCTTTTGGACTTGTCCCATAGTTATAAGAGTTTGGTCTTCAGTGTTGAATGAGATTAGTTTAATTTGGGGATTTGTTGTTGTTCAGTCGTTCAGTCGTGTCCGACTCTTCGTGACCCCATGGACCATAGCACGCCAGGCCTTCCTGTCCTGCGCTCTCTCCCAGATTGTGCTCAAGTTCATATTCATTGCATCCGTGATGCTATCTAGCCATCTCATCCTCTGCCGTCCCCTTCTCCTTTTGCCTTCAGTCTTTCCCAGCATCAGGGTCTTTTCCAGGGAGTTTTCTCTTCGCATTAGGTGGCCAAAATATTGGAGCTTCAGCTTCATTATCTGTCCTTCCAATGAGCACTCAGGGTTGATTTCCTTTAGGATGGACTGATTTGACCTCCTTGCAGTCCAGGGGACTCGTAAGAGTCTTCTCCAGCACCACAGTTCGAAAGCATCAATTCTTCGGCGCTCAGCCTTCCTTATAGTCCAGCTCTCACAGCCATACATTACTACTGGGAAAACCATAGCTTTGATTAGACGGACCTTTGTGGGCAAGGTGATGTCTCTGCTTCTTACTATGCTGTCTAGGTTGGCCATAGCTTTCCTCCCAAGGAGCAAGCGTCTTTTAATTTCATGGCTACAGTCACCGTCTGCGGTGATCTTGGAGCCCAAGAAAGTAAAATCTGTCACTGCTTCCATTTCTTCCCCTTCTATATGCCAGGAAGTGATGGGGCCAGATGCCATGATCTTCGTTTTTTTAATGTTGAGTTTCAAACCAGCTTTTGCACTCTCCTCTTTCACCCTCAACAAGAGGCTCTTTAGATCCTCTTCGCCTTCTGCCATTAGGGTGGTATCGTCTGCATATCGGAGGTTGTTGATAATTCTCCTAGCAATCTTAATTCCGACCTCTGATTCATCCAACCTGGCATTTCTCATGATGTACTCTGCATACAACGTTATTCCTCCCCATCCAGCCACTCACCGTCTCCAGACATTTGGACAGGGATTCTACGGCCAACCTTGGTGAAGATTTGAATGAGAGGTAGAGCTGAGTGTCATCCGCATATTGATGACACTGCACCCCAAACCTCCTGATGATAGCCCCCAGTGGCTTCACATAGATGTTAAATAGCATCGGGGAGAGGATGGAACCCTGTGGCACTTACTTGTGGGGTGCCACAGGGTTCCATCCTCTCCCCGATGCTATTTAACATCTATGTGAAGCCACTGGGGGCTATCATCAGGAGGTTTGGGATGCAGTGTCATCAATATGCGGATGACACTCAGCTCTACCTCTCATTCAAATCTTCACCAAGGTTGGCCGTAGAATCCCTGTCCAAATGTCTGGAGACAGTGAGTGGCTGGATGGGGAGGAATAAGCTGAAGCTCAACCCTGACAAGACCGAGGTACTTTTGGTGGGAGACAAGAGGAAGCTGGGGGATGTTGACCTGGTGTTGAATGGGGTACAGCTACCCTTGAAAGACCAGGTCCGCAGCCTGGGGGTCATTTTGGACTCCCAGCTGTCCATGGAGGCTCAGGTGTCAGCTGTGAGCCGGACAGCGCTGTATCAACTCCATCTGATACGGCGGCTGCGCCCCTACCTTCCCGACCATCTGCTCCCATCAGTAGTACATGCCCTGGTCTCCTCTCGTTTAGACTACTGTAATGCGCTCTACGTGGGGTTACCCTTGAAGACGGTTCGGAAACTGCAGCTGGTACAGAACGCGGCGGCTCGCCTGATTAAAGGCAGCCGCCGGCGAGATCACATCACTCCAGTGCTGAAGGAGTTGCACTGGTTACCAGTTGTTTTCCGGGCCAAATTCAAAGTGTTGGTTTTGACCTTTAAAACCCTATATGGTTCCGGCCCAGCCTATCTTAAGGAGCGCCTCCAGCAACACCAGACAGGCCGCTTAACAAGATCAGCCTCGGATGGCCTTCTCTCTGTCCCATCAGCCAGGACAGCTAGACTGGTGGGGACGAGGGAGAGGGCCTTCTCTGTGGTGGCCCCCACTCTGTGGAACTCCCTCCCTAGGGAACTCCGTCATGCCCCCTCTTTAATGAGCTTCCGTTGTGCATTAAAAACGTGGTTGTTCAGGCAGGCATTTGGGGTGCATTTGGGGTGGGTTAGGGTATTTTTTTAAAAAAAAAATTTATGGTAAAATTTTATTGTTTTAAATTGTTTATGGTGTGTTGTACATCGCCCAGAGTGGCTGGGTGACCAGTCAGATGGGCGATTAATAAATTTAATAAATAAATAAATACAAGTTAAATAAGCAGGGTGACAATATGCAGCCTTGTCGTACTCCTTTCCCAATTTTGAACCAATCGGTTGTTCCATGTCTGGTTCTTACTGTTGCTTCTTGACCCTCGTACAGGTTTCTCAGGAGACAGGTAAGTACTCCCTAATGACCCATTAGTAGTTCTTTTTGGATATCTTGAGGGCATAGTAGCTGAGGATATCGAAATGGTGATTCATTTCTTAGTAGCATCCTGAACAGCAATCAGTTGGAAGAAAGTTAATCCACCTTCAGTCAATGACTGTGTCTCAGGGTGTGGGATGTGGCCACTGTAGTTAAGATGACTAATATGGTAAGACAGCAGGGAGAGCAGCAGAAGATTGAGTTATAAAAAGGTGGAGTTTTATTATATATTAGAATTTTAAAAAATTGAAGAAACATTTACTGAGGATGAACTAATGGGTTTGGTATAGAAAAAAATGTGTGTTTATTAATACTGTTTTCTAATTTGTGATGATTCTTGATGTTAGAACTTGGTTATTGTGAGCAGTATCTCATATTATGTATTATGCAAAACAATTAAAAATTATTAACAAAACCCCTACTAAATGCTGAATAATGGCAAAGGTATTATTTGCCAGAGTTTTATTAATT
The DNA here is from genome assembly GCF_057233095.1 of Heloderma suspectum. Lineage (NCBI taxonomy): Eukaryota > Metazoa > Chordata > Lepidosauria > Squamata > Helodermatidae > Heloderma > Heloderma suspectum. Next base: position 78,781,866 of record NC_139461.1, on the reverse strand, counting down.
TTAATAATACTAAAATGATAAGATTTTGACAATATACCTACAGCTTTATCCTATTGCATATTTTTTTGGCCCAGCTGATTTCAGTAGGGCTTACTCCCAGGTAAGTGTGCATGGGCTTGTGGGCCTAATTGCATGTTCCTCTTCTTAACAGTACTTTAGTTAACTAGCTCCATTGTGAGATACTATCATGGGATTTATCAGCTATGTGATAGCATAGAATAGATTTTACTGGAGTTGCAGCACCGATGAATTCAACCCAATACGTTGTTTGCATAGGTGTAAAATGTGTGCCCACTGCTGACGTAAAGTGGCCTGACTAGCATTGTAATTGTTAGTATTGGATGACAGAAGCTTCTAATCTATTAGCTTGTTTGTAATCTGACTCAACAGTAACAGAAGGAATAAACAGGAGCGTGTGTCTGTGCGTGTGTCAGCCAGCACCTACGGCTGACAAGCAAAATGTTTCACAACCTAAGTATTGGAAGCATCTGCTGGTGAAAGTATAAACTGCCGAAAAGATAATTATGATTGTCTTTTTGATTTTAAATAAAAAAATCTGAAGTTCAACCCATTAAGAAGGAGCCAAAACCTTCCATTTTGAAATATTCCATGCAGAGTAGGCGAATGCAGCCTACAATGATACAAATAAAATAAGTGTGGACAATTCTGCAATAGAGCACCCTGCTGTGAACATGCCATGAGCCTACTATATGACTAATGTTCATATTTTAGATACTTTGCTTGAATCTGAGAAACGATAAACCATCGCTAGTGGTAGGGGAGAGGTTGTTGTTCCTTTGGAAAGTCTCTCAAACAGCAGCTTTCTATGCTCCAGTTTTGCACTTTCTTTCAAGATACTTCTCATTAATTCTGTTCCCAGAAGTAGGTAACAATAGCATAAAATAACATTTACAAAACCCTACAGTTTATAATTAGCAATATCTATAAAGTACATTAAAACAGGAGGATAAAATTACAGCAAACACAACTCCCAAACTTACTTAAAGACCCAAGTGTGTTTAAAAAGAATAATATTCATCTAATTTACCTTTCTTCTAATAAAAGGATCAAGGAGGCTGGTACCGTGCACTTCAGGTGGAAAATGTTGCAGTCAGGGGGCTACCACCAAGGAAGCTTTGTTGTCTCTAGAGGTCAGTCTAACTACTAACGATGGCAGCACAAACAGGTTTAGGTTGCAGTCCTAATCACTATGGAGTAATCTACATTGAATGCAATATGACTTACTACTGAGTAAACCCTACATAGGATTGCACTGTTAGGTTGCAGTCCTTTTCCTACTTTCCTGGGAGTCAGCCCTACTGAACTTAATGGGACTTATAAGTAGACAGGGCCGATTTAGGGTGGTGCAAGGGGCTGCTGAGAGGAGGGAGGATTGTGGAACATTTGTCTCCCTCATACTGCTGGTGGAAGCCCTCCATCAGAAGAGAGAAACTAGTTGGAATCTTCCCATTGGATTATACGCTTCATACAGTTAGCATCAGTAACCAGCCTGGCTGCATATTTTGGATCAGCTAAAGCTTCCAAACTCTTCAAGGGGAGGTCCACCTATCCAGTCATGAGTTAGCGGGACATGCACAACAATATCCTGGGCCCTTAAAGCACAACTGCTATACAAAATGTATGGCCATGCTGGTCCCACAACCATGGTGTAGCCAAGTGGGATGTGTGTGGAACCAGCAAGACTTTGAAGTCTGGTTATGGAGGCTGGATGCACATCCATATCACCTTCAACACCTCCACATGGAGGCAGCTTTCAACATAAACAAGAAGTGGTTGTTCTGAGGATGTGTCAATTATGGTTATTGCTGGCAATTTGTTTAACTTTCACAGAAGTTCAGCCATGAAAATCTTGAGAAATATAGGTACTGCCAGACTGTCTGTAGCTTTCCTATATTTCCAGTTCCTGTAGGCTAAGTATGAGAAGAAGCAGGAGAAAGGAAAACAGAAGAAAATGTGCATGTTTGACTTCGTTAATAGGTTTGTTTGTTTGGCTAGTGTAAACCACTTTGGTTATAATGGAAATGTGGGATATAAATAATTAACTCTCGATGGCCGTTTTCCTGACTGGTTTTGTGTGTCTTACCCTCCAGACAAGGTCATTTGGTGCTTTTCAGCTCCTTGATTCTGTGTCACAGGAGAAGCTTGCTCGTATTCCAAAGCATGGAATTTGAGCGTTCCTCTCACAACTTTATGGTGTGACCTTGGCAAGTTCTTACCTCCCTGCCATGATTAGATAAAGAATGTCAGAAAACTCCTTTGGAGTTCCTCTATGAGGAAAGCACTATAAAACTGCTGGTCATGCCATTTCTTTCAACAAATAGATCAAGGACTGAAGAAGCAATCTTACAAACATCCGAGCCAGAGAAAAACAAGCTTTTGCACATGCCAAACATTACACGCATAAATAGACTAAGTGACACTTATAAATGATTTTGTTTTTTAAGCCAGAGCTATCAAACCTTATCTGATAAGGTCCTTTGAGGTCCCAAACATGGCCTTGTGCCACACACATATAACACAAAATTGAACTCCCTTCAGCAGCAGGAAGCAAGAACCTTTGTAGGGCAGAGCAGCTACAATGTCTGCTACAGCTTGCCTAAACATATCCCTTTCCCTCTGTTGATTTAAATTAACAGCACAGATGTCAGGGGGTGTAAAATTTGAAATCTTTTAGCACTTGCGGCTGGGAGCAGGGGAACAGTGTGGAATAGATTGTGGTGATGGCTTCTGGTCACTGAAAAGAGAGACTTGCATTACTGGGGTGTAATGCAATAGGGGACAGCTGTTTTCAAATGTGAGGATTTTTGGAACAGTGAACTGGACACTGCAGGAGGATGCTCAGGTGTGGAGCTGAGAATTGGGGACTGCAAAATGGTGGGGAAGGGCAGCTGGCAGGCAAAATAGGGAAGGCCAGCACATTGGCACTGGATGATGGGGATCTTCAGAAGCTGGCTGCTGCTTGAACTACCTCCTCTTTAAAGCTGGTGATGCTTTGGTGAACAATTGTGGTTATGGCCCCTAGGCATCTGATAGATGTGAGCACAGGCCCCCGAGTACCAGCCTAGTCTAGCACACTGGGAATGTTCTGAAGCAGTATGGCAACTGATGTCATTTGGAGATGCAGGTAGAATTTGTTACACACACGCTCACACACATCATTTGCCTGTTTTGCAATCCACACGCATGGAAAGATTAACACAGGAAATGGCAGGCTGGGGCAATTATGGTAATGAGATTCGCTTTCAAGTATATGTACCAGCTTCTTGATGCAGGCAGAGATGCTTTCTTGCCAGTAGATCTCATTTTATAGTATGCTGGGATGCTACAGCAGATGGGCAGTTGCAGGTAGATCCACTTGTGAGTAGGTGTGCCAGGTTGCTGTTTCAAGGACCAGATTAGACCACCTGTAAGCAGCAGATGTGCTCACACGTAAGTGCCTCAGACTGCTGTTTGAATCACCAATCATGTGATGTCTATCCACAGATTCCAAGGAAGATTGCATGAAAGCTAATACCTCTTTAATGAGATACTGACTTTATTGTAATTAAATCCAGAAGTGGAACTCTAATCAGGGATACAGCCAGCTGAAGTGCAGAGATGAAAGTTTAGGATGAAATTTCAAGAACACAAGAGTACCTGTTAAAATAAGCAGGAGCTAGAAAATAAAGTCACTTTCATATTCAATTTGCAAGGCAAACTACTTAGCATCTGAAAATGAAGACACAAAGGCAAGCTAAGTAATTTTTTAATTTAATGATTGCAAGGAATAGTCTGAATTATGATGTTGGAGGAAAGGACATAGTTTGGCAAATACACAGTACTATGCAGAGCTATGAGAAAAACAAGACTGAAACTGGAAAACCCTCTCAAACAAATACATATGTGCTGCTATGGAGGACAACTCAATTTGTTCCCATCCATGCATACTTTCATGTATTGCTGGGAAACACAACTACATTTATATAATCTTTGGTTAGGTTGTTATGAACAGAGTCTTAACTGCTGTTCTAACACTACAGTACAGTACAAATAGGGTTCCACCAAAGTATTTTGAAAGTATCCTGTCCCTTCCATTGTCATTAGGGCATTTTTTGTGGCGGGGCTGAGGGGAGCATGTTTTTGTGGGTACTTTACTCTGGGTCACTCTTTGTTCAACTCACTTTTTACATCTCCATGACATCATCAAATCATTCATCTATGTTTCCTCATGATTCTTTCTTTTCAAACCTGGAAAATTTGGCTTTTGGGGGGAAAGAATGCAACAATAGTGCAGTCTCCACTGTAGTGCTTTGATGTGTGCAGACGTATCAAGAGATTGAGCCAATCACCAGGCATCTATGCTTCAACACAGCATGTAGCACTATTACCCCTCCAGTCAGGGCCATGTTGGCAGTGTGTTTTACCTATTTTTTAATCCATCTTTAATTTGTGCAATAATTTTTTTACCTATATGTGTATATAATTTTAAAAGTTACATAATGGTGCTTAAATGAAAATGTGGTTTAGTGCAATTTGAAAAACTATTTTTTTTAAAAAACCTGCCTTTTCAGTTAGCATTATTTTGGAAGTGTGTAGATATCCCCCCCCCCCATCATTTAATTTGTGCTAAAATATTTTTAGCTTACGATTTTTTTTAAGTTGTTAAAGTAACCGGGCAATAGCACTTAAATTAGTGGTGGGAAACTTGAGACCTTCCAGATGTTTTGGCCTAATCAGCACAGCTAATGGTGTGGGATGGAGAGAGTTGTGGCCAAAACATCTGGAGGGCCACAATTTTTAAATGGATTATTTGTATATTGCAAATAGTAAATTTGAATGCTCTCACAAAAGTAATACAGATCCAGATTTTGTAATATAATTTAAGGCCCCACAAGCCTACCCCAAGACTTATTGCATCACCACAATACTTAGTTACACTTAGATCAAAACATGACATTATATCATTTTTGTTTAGTTTTTGAACTAAAGCAACACTACACCATGAAACATAGCAGCATTAATATCTAGGATCAAGGTAATTGTCCTAACATTTATATACATATACTTTGTTTCTGATACAGAGATTCATGTTCTTGTTGGGAAAAGTGTGCAGGTTGTAACATTCATGTAGAGGTCTGCTAAAACTGATTTTTCTGCCACAAGTACACAGCTGAGGGAACCTCCTGTGTTAGCTTTCCCATCCATTGCAGAAAAGATTAATCTCCTTATTGAATAAAATTACTGAAAGTAGTAGCCCAAAGTTCTATTTGGGCTTACATTCATGAGAGACAAAAACTGATATCAATACAGATATATTGAAACTGTTTATGGCCTCACCTGTGTGAACCTAATCATTATGTAACTTTTAAAAGGTGTTAAGGGAATAGCTGTGTGTGGAGTTTTTTAAAATGTGCCTAGATCTTTAAGCATGAGAGAAAATGTACAATGTTGACAAGGACCCACTATCCACTCTGGTTGATAATAGATAATAAAGTGCATGTAATCTGGTTTGCTAGAGTGTCATCTTATATTCCATTTCTTTTGGATCCCATTAACTAAATAAGGATAGCTTGGGGCTGTGCCTGGATAGGTGATAGTCCTCTCCAAGGAAGGATGGAATATTGCAATAAGTCATGTTGCCACAGAAGTATGTATGTACTCAACATAAGCTATCTTATACTGTAAAGGCTGTCCAGATGTTTTGGACTACAACTCCCATAATCCCTGCAGCTGATGGGAATTGTGGTCTAAAAACATCTGAAGGACCCCAGTTTGCATTACCCCTGCTATACTGAATTAGACCATGTGTCGATCGAGGAACAGTATTGTCTACACCAGGGGTAGGCCACATGGTACCCTCCAGATGTTTTGGACTACAAATTCCACAGTCTGACTACAGGCCATGGTGGCTGGGGCTTATGGGAGTTACAATCCAAAACATCTGGAGGACATCAGGTTGCATATCCCTAGTCTACACTGACTGGCAGTGACTTTCCAGGGTTTCAGACAGGTCTTTCCCAGCCCTACCTGGAGATGGTTTAGCAGATGTATATTTTCCTTCTGTATCACTGCTTGGTGGATTTGTTACCCAACAGTTGGCTAAGAAATCTTGAAATCTGATATTTTCGGAATCTAGGCACCTCTGCTCTCCCTGGCCATGTTCCACAGCAGGTGAATTGAAAGCCAAAAGACTTGTCAAGCTTCTCCTTAACTCAGTAGCTTTTAAAGGATCATGTCCCCTGCCTAGATTAGAAGTGGCAACTACAGAGTGGCTACAGGAAATCTCTAATTCAAGTTTTCATTCTACAAAACGCTTCTTTTGGAAAGGTCTTAGCTATCGCTGATGACAGAGCGCTAACCAACATATCTTCCCATAGCAACCACAAAAGGGTGGTTTCTACAGAACAATCACCTGAGGAATCACAGAGCATGTTATTAATGTATGAGTGACTTTAAAAAATATATTTAATTAGGCCCTTGTATCTCAAATTTCATTCAAGAAAAAACAAATGGAGAGAACCTCAGAACTCACCCTCTTGTAACATCAGAAGCCAGCTATTATGAATGCATTGTTTTATGACTCCATAAACATTTTGAAAAAACCTACACTTGTCTGTCTAAAATGCAGAAGCATAGCAGCATTAAATACATAATATCTCAGCATTAACAATACAGCATTAATAGAAAATGATATAGGGTAAAACCCTTTATATCATAATAAATGATATAGGGTAAAACCCTTTATATCATACCCAATGATATAGGGTAAAACCCTTTATATCGTAAACACATTGATAGATGCAGTAGTGTTTCAGTCATGTTGCATCTGGAGTTATTGACAACAGCTCTGACTGTTAGAAAAACAGTCTGGTGCACAGGTAAGGGTTTTTTTTAAGCACCATTTATTAATGTGCGTGTTCCTACGCCATCGGTGTTGCATTTGCTCAGTAGGACAGTTGCTCCATAATTCCGAGCTTTAGTTTCCAAGCAGGTCAAATGCCCAGTGGCTGATAAACACTAAGGACAGTTTCTTTATGCAGAGTAAGTTTATAACACCCATATGGTGATGTTGCAGACTGGCATCGGGTAATATCAGTACTTGGTTTACTTGATTACCATTTCCAGTACTTCTGCCCTGCTCATCGGTTTGATAATCTATTAGGATGTGTAGGGACTGTGTCTTCAAAGGTGTGTATTGCAATATATTAACAGAATACCAACTGAGGCAATTTAACTGTTTGAAGCAAACCAACAATACATTATCATGAAATAAGCTTTTCTGTTGTTGATTACATATGAGTGGATTTCAAAGCTTTATATGATAGGAGCTGAAGACTTACTAAAATCACAGGCAGCTCTTAATCTATTGCAGTAAACATAACAAAGTGCCTTGTGGCACTTTTAAAATCTAACAAAGAATTCAAAAGCCCACACACCCATGTGGATTTTGTTTGGTCCCAATAAAGAGTTGGGCAGAACTCTTCATCAGGCTAGGTGGATGCTTTTTGTACCACCTAGTCAGATGAAGCGTTCTGGAGAACTTGAAGGCTTGCACATTTTTATGGAATTTTAATTGGTCTTAGTGTTGCCCAACTGTGGGTTTTGAATTTTTTTTCTCATGGACTAGCCAAGTTATCTTTGTTTATTTAATGCACTGTTAATAATAAGATTGTTTGCATTTAATTGCTAGGTATGTTGTCAGACATCCAGGACTTCCATGATAGTGTTTTCACAAATACTGCCTGTTCCATGTGTAAGACCAGCTAGACAATCAGGGATTGCTGCGGAGTATTGTCCATGGTGTTGGGAGGAAGGGTTTAGACTGCTAGGCGCTGTGGAAATTTTTGGGACAAGCCAAGCCTGTATAAAAGAGATGGGCTCTATTTGAATAGCAATTGAATGTCACTGCTATCACTTCACATTAAAAAGGCCATCAAGCAGCTTCAAAACTGATTTCTGGGGGAAAGCCAACAAGAGCTGGGAATCATCCAATTCAGGATGAAATCTTCCCTTAAGGATGGTGGTGTAAAAATGGGAATAGGGTAGAAAAAAAGAATATTTGGAAAGGACTGTGACATATAGAGATGTTTATATGCTAATATATACTAGAAATCCCCAAGAAAGGGAAGCTAAAGTGCCAAAAGAGACATAGTGGGAACAGAAGAAACCTGGTGAAACAGGGACAATCAGTAGGATATAGTTATACCTGGATATAAAATCTATAACAACCTTTCCCAACCTGGTGCCTTCTAGAGGTGTTGAACTATGGCTCAGAGAACCCTCCAGCCAGCTGGGTGGAGCATTCTGGGAGTTGTAGTCCAACACATCTAGAGAGAACCAAGTTGGGGAGGGCTGATCTATAGAAGAAAAAATAGCAGAGTGCATTGAGGTGGTGTTAAGTCTATATGTGAAAGAGAATGAAGGATCCAAACCAGAAAATGTAAACATAAATTATTCCACAACTTCACTATGGTTAGAAATATAATGCCAGAAAAGTAAGTTAATATTGGGCTCAAGCTATCACAACCCTGGCCAGAACCCTGAAGATGATCTAGATAGGGTGAAAGAAGTCTGGGAGGCAGCCAAAAAACAACATGTTGTAATAATGGGTATCTTTAGCTACCCTCACATTGACTGGATAAAACCACGTTCAGGTGGTTTTATCCAGTCACATTCACTTGTTACGATAAGTGCATGTAACATATAACTGACTAAAGGAGTGATGACAGTGGACTTAATTCTGAGTGGTGCCCTGAATTGGCCAACAGACACAAAAGTTGCCAGTCTGAAACACTGGCCACAGGCAAAAAGTAAGATAGCCAAGTTTGCAGATGATATAATTATTGCGGATGGTGGAAACCCAAGCAGACTGCAAGGACTTCCAGAAGGGGCAACAAATGGCAAATGCAGTAGCACCACTAGTCTGGTGTCTGCTGGTCTAGGAGGGTCCCCAAACAACTCCTTGACAGGTGGCAGGAGCTCCTCCTCCTGCCACTGCACTGTCAAAGGAAATTGCTGCAGTGGTGCCAGCTGGCCAGTTCAGGCTGCAGCCCTGTGGCCTAACATTTTAAATTAAAGTAGCTTTATTTGCTAATTTTGAGTAGCATCTATCAGAACGAATCAGAAGCTGCCTTTGGGGGGCTGCAGCCAAGGAAGGTATCGGAGCAGCAAGAAGACAACCCATTTGCCGCTCCAGTGCCCTCATTGGCTATGCCCCCCAAGGCAGTGTCTGATTGGTCCAGACCACTGCTAATCAAAATGTGCAAATAAAGATATTTGTATTTAAAATGGTATGCCGTGGGGCTGCTGCTTCAAACCAGCTGGCTGCCTGTTCCACAGTGCTTCCTTTGGAAGCGCAGGAGGAGGAAGAGGAGGAGCTGCCTAGATAAAAGAAAAAAGCAGGGCAATGTGGAGAGCAAGGAGCGGCAGGGGACAACCTGGAAACCACCTTGCCTGGGGCCCCCTCAAACCTGGTGGCACCTCAACCGATTTTCTGCTGCAAGAGAAAAGATGGAAGTGGTGGGAGTGTTACAAGTGGAAAACAACGTTGTCTGAACCCAGTGGAGACTAGTGGCTCTGATGGGGAGGGGGGGAATCTGCTCCAGGTTTCCGTCTGAACCAGTGTGAAGCGAACCACCTTGACTAGCTCCTTTACAGTTCCAACCGAAACCCAGAGAAGATGCACCGCCCCACCAACATCAGAGCCACCAGCCTCCAGTGTCTGAACCCCCTGTAAAATTCTATGAATGAGACAGGGCAATAGCACCACAAAAGCCTCATCCGGAAGCACCAAAGGAACTTATTCCTGTTAGATTATTGTTTCTCTGAAAAGCAAGTGCATGAAAAGAATAACATGTCCTGAAAGCTGGACTGCTTTGAAGGCTTTGGGATCGCTTATTAATGGAGACGCTTACGCACCATATGAAGGTTGTTAACACTGTGCAAAACGTGAACATTTTGATGCAGCATGGTACCCATTTTTGTGGTATGCTGATCATACACCCCAGACCCAAGCCCTTCCAGATCCTTGGAATTTTGCTGACTTACTAAAAGATTTTGCTGACTTACTAAAAGAAAATAATTCCAGCTTGAAAGCTTTGAAATTCTGTACTTTACACATCCTAACTGAATAGGTTGTGTTTGATTGTTCTGTTTAGCTTTTTCTGGCCATGTTCACTGTACTGAAAAAAATGAAGTTTTAAAAAACTATAAAAATGAAGGGGGGGAAATCCTGAACGCCTGCAACAAGTTTAAATAATTAGTATGTAAAATGAAATCTATCCCTTTGCCTATGTATCTCAATCCCAGAATTAAGGTAAATGTACTTACAAATTGACCAAAATTTCAGTAGCATGTATTTGCTAGCCTTTCCTACTTGTTCGGTTCATTAGCCTATTGCTGTGCTTGTTTAGTGCAGTTTCAAAAGCCCTCTGGAATCCATTACATTTTTGTTTGACACATGAAATAGGTCCTGAATAAGGGCCAAACCATACATCAGGGGCGCAAAATTGAGGGCCCAAGGGCCAAATCTAGCCCTCTGGGAGTCCCAATCTGGCTCTCTAGGGTTGCATCATAGGAAGCTGCTTTATACTGAGTGAGACCATTGGTCCATCCAGCCCAGTATTATCAACACTGACTGGCAGTGGCTTCCTGGGGTTTCAGGCAGGAATTTTTTCAGCCCTACCTGGAAAAGCCAGGGATTGAACCTGGGACCTCCTGCATGCAAAGCAGATGTTCTGTCACTGAGCCATGGCCCTTCAAAAAAGGAAACATAAAGTTTCCCAGGTCACTCCCTGGCCCCATGCCTTTCCCCCACCAATGATTGTTTGGTGGCTTCCTGGCTTTTGTGCAGTTTTTCTCCCATTCTAAAAGGGTGAAATGCCTCTCCTATGGCTTGGTAACAGCTATAAGCTAAAATATGCTGCTATTTTTTGTATTGTGGCCCTGCCCCTTTGGGCTCTGGCCCCACCTACCACTGGAACGCAGCCCTGAAAGTTTCTCCAAGATAGAATTCAGTCCTTTGACGGAAAGAGGTTGTGCACCCCTGCCATACGTTACTCTTCTCCTAGATTTAAGGGTATTTCATTTGAATTGTAAATTGCCCTCAATAAATATTATGAAGGCCAGTATCTAAATGCCTTAGTCTAAATAAATAAATAAATGGGAAACATAACTCTCTGAGTAATAAGCAGTCTGCATAGAGATCACCACAAGGTGCTTTTTGGGTAGTAAAAATATAGTTGAAGAAGTGGATCTCAGTATTAAAGAACGCTACTATGTAGGTATACCATCCCACTATGATGGCTACATTTCAGTAGTAATGTGACTTAGCAAGGAGTGCTGCATGTAACTGAATACCCCACATTTTTATTGCCAACCTTCACAACACCAATGCGCAAAAGGAGGAGGTCAGAATAAGTACTACAAGGAGGGCTGATGCATTATGGGAAACCAAACTGTTAGTGCCACTGATGTGCCATGCCACCTGCAGGGCATGAGAATGGGTCACAACAAACCTGGCCTAGTTAACATACTTTTTAAAAAAATGCTTAGTGCTCATAATAACCACAGGACCACTGGAAAGGCCTGTGCAAAGTTTGAGAAGGGTTTACTTCAAGGAACAGATAATGCTACAGTAAATAGGGAGGCTTCTCTGGTACGGTAAAGGCAGTTATTCAGGAAAGCTATGATAGGGACCCAGTCCTCTCTGCACTGAAGCCGGTGACAAACACCTGGTGAGCTTAAGTGACGTAAGGCCCTAGCAGTGCCATTCCATGAAGAATCCAGACCTTGTTCACAGAGCAGGAGCCACAACATGCTTGAGTCTCAAAATATTTCCAGTTCTGCAGGAAAACTAGCTTTGCTTGAAGGCTAGTCTGGGCAGGGCTCATCAGCTCTCTCAAGACGCAAAGCTGTCTTAGCGCCTTCTGTGCTTTTCTTTGGACTGCAGGAGCCGTAGGATGCGCTCATTTCCCGTTAGGTCTGAAGGCAGTTCATTTTTCTGAAACAAGAAACAAGCCAGTTGGAAATCAGAGAGAGGCTTTGGACCATTTGGCCTGAATGCACTTGAGTTCAGGAAACGCTACCTAAAGGACCACCTGCATCCAGCTGTGGGCTATGTGCTTATTATTAAAGAATGTATCGGTGCAGTATTACTAGGCCTTTCAACTGGGTTGTTTAATAAATGCTATGTTTCATTGTAGGTTTGTGATAAGTGCTTGGAATAAAACCAATAAAACTATCAACAGAAAAAGATGGAGGGTAAGATTTGCTTTGTTCTAGAGATAGAGGGACAGCAGCCCAAAATACAACTGAATATCAATATCAACATAATGATTACAGGTGGGGCACAATGACATAGTTTCCTTGGGAATGGTCCCTCAGAAGTATTTATGATGTAAATCAGGTTGCACAAATCCTAAGACTTTTGTGGCTTCAGTCCTATTCACACTTACTCTGAAGAATGACCCACTGAACTCAGTGGGACTTTCTTCCAAGGAATATTGTTTAATGTCACTTTTGTACTGCTGTAATCTGCTCTGAAAGTCACCAGACTGAAGAGCAGGTGATCAAATAATGTTAACGACAGAAACAAACACACATTGGATTAGGCTGCAGGACCATTTAGTTCATGGTTATATCTGGTTTTACCCGCATGACAAGTGGAGATGTGGAAATTGGGGCAGTTCTCTTTCAAAAGGGGGCACATGGCCACATAATGGTCTACGGCTGTGAAATTCCATATTTTTCCTAAACAACTGATAGGCTCCAATTCATTCAGCAAGAAAGGGAGAGCCAGTAGGGCTGCTCAGATAAATGCTCTGACTAGGCCTCTTGTTTGGTTCAAGCAACATCAAGGTGGCTGATGGGATTGGAAAAACATATGCGTATCTGACCATGAGAAGGTAATTGTAAGTTGCTCATTATAGGCAGGAAATTCCTTTTTAAGGAGTAGCTTAGGACCTTAGAAGTAAGAGATAATAATGTAGCTGTACTGATAAGACTGTTACTGAGTCTTAATTGGTTGCTGAGCATGCATAGTGTATTTTCTTTGTTCTCCACGTTTCAGTATTTATGAAGATACCCTGTTTTCTTTTGGGGCAGACTCAGTTCTTGGCTGAGTCCCACAGCCGTGTTGTGCTTTAATAAATTTCTGACTGTTTAACCTAACCTGGCTTGGATATTTCCTTAACAGCCCTCACCTCATTGATGTAAGTTGCATTTTTAAAACACTGCAGATTAAGCACAAAGATGCACTTCGCATCAAGTGCAGCTTGGTCCACCCATGTTTACATATCTGTTTCTTTTATGAAGTACATTTTGCCACATACAAACGCTGACCCGGGTCGCACATTGTAACAACCCATGGCTAACAACCCTGGTTCTAACTCTGGGTTGTCTTTCTCCCAACAACCTAGAGCTCCAGGTTTGGATGTCACGATTGTCACAGCGGGAGAGGGCAGGAAACAGCAGGCGAACTTGCTCCCATTCGTCTTTTCAGTGACCCACAATTTGTTCACTGTGGTGGCCCAGCGTGCAAACTGGGCCACTACGTGCGCTATGCTACAGGAATGGATGTAGAGTCTATTTAGCATTAGTCACATTCCTGCAAAATAATTATTAGTGTCTTTGCCACTCATAGGGGCAGGAGCAGCTGCTTAGAGACATTCAAAGCTCCCAGTCAGGCTTCAGTAGCATTAAAACGAATCCTATAATGCATCATATTTGGGCTTGCCTTGAAAAAATTCCAATAACAGTAATTCTGTATAGATCAGCAGTGTTATAGAGCAGCGTTTCCTGACCTGGTGCCCTCCAGATGTGTTGGGCTATGACTCCCATACCCCCCCAACATAACACAATGTTATGGGAATTGTATTCGAACAGATCTGGAGGGTGCCAGGTTGGGAAAGGCTATTATAGAGTGTTATCTGTGGGTGGGAGAGCTACTATAGGGATGGCAGAGAATTTCTCCACGAATCTTCGGGAGGCTGAGTGCCGACGCATTCGGCCCCCCGAAAGTGTTGGGGAAATTCTCCGCCGGCCCCCCGCCCCCCCCCCCCCGGGATGGGACTTACCATGGCCGAATGTCCCTCTCGGTGGCGGGTCCCAGCAGCGTTTCAGCGGGGGTGGGGGCTGGTCTCCCAACCGGCTGCCGCCGCCGCCATTACAAAATAAAAAAGTAAAACACACACACACACCCGTGATAGGCTACGTGACGATTTATGTAGCCTATCATGGCTAGATTTCCAAAGTCAGCTGTGATAGGCTACGTAAATCGTCACGTAGCCTATCACAGGTGACTTTTTTTGGGGGGGGGAAGCGCGTACGCAAATGGCAGCGCCCCATGGGCGCCGCCATTTGCGTTCCTTATTTTGGCACGTCTAGTCTACGTAAAGATTTATGTAGACTACGGTGAAAATAAGGGCAACGCAAATAGCGTTCCCTTGTTTTCGCCATAGTCTACATAAATCTTTACGTAGACTAGACGTGCCAAAATAAGGAACGCAAATGGCGGGGTCCATGGGCCGCCGCCATTTGTGTACACGCTTTTTTTTTCTTTTTCCCAAAGTCACCCGTGATAGGCTACGTGACGATTTACGTAGCCTATCACGGCTGACTTTGGAAATCTAGCCGTGATAGGCTACGTTAATCGTTACATAGCCTATCACGGGGTTTTTTGGGTTTTTTTTTCACTTTTTCTTTCACGGCCAGGGAGACGGGGCGCTTCTCCCCGGCGTGAATTTCGGCTGGGCGAGGCGGGGCACCTCCCCCCCCGGCCTGAATTTCGGCCGGGCGAGGAGGGGCACCTCCCCTCCCTTGCCTGAACTTCGGGGGGAGAAGCGAAGCGCCTCCCCCCCACCGCGAAGCAAGCTGCGGGACAAGGTAAGTCCCTTTCGTCCATCCCTAGCTACTAACAGATCCATTGGCATTATCTGGTTACGTTTGACCTTTTGAACATTTGTTGACCTGGTTTGTACCATGTTTTAATTAACAATGGTTTGTTGAATTGTGGATGGTTGTTACGTGTGAACCCAGAACTATGGGTCAACTATGGTTGTTACCCACGAACAACTCATGAAGAGGATCCATGGTTTGTTGCTGGGTTATGAACTGTGGGTTGTTTAAACCATATTTTGTTGTTACGTGCGAACCCAGAATCGTGGGTTGTTGATGGGTTCTTTCCCCAGGCTACAGAGGCAGTGGGCAAGAGTGGTAAAAAAACCAGCCTCTTTATGTGCCAGTACTGCTGTACCACAAAAGCAGTTGGGATACAGGTAGGGAGGGGGAAAAGGAAGAGGGAAATAAACAACCCAGGGACTGAGAAAACAAACCATGGTTTGTTTCATCGACTTTCAGACAAACATGTTGATTTGCACTGAAATGAAATCTTTTAGTTAATTATATTTTATGTTTTTATTGTTGTAGGATTTTATCGGTAAAGCACTTTGAGAGGATGTTTTGCCTTGAAAGGCAATATAAAATATTAAAATAAGTCCTGTTTCTAAATTACTGTGCTGCTGGAAGTTCCAGTATGTTTTGAAACATTATATCTCATAATTTTTGAAAAATGTCCACGAAAGTTTATGCCACAATAAATGTGTTAATCTTAAATGTGTTAACACAATAAATGTGTTAATCTTAAATGTGTTAAAGGTGCTACAGGACTCCTTGTAGTGTTTGCTCCTATAGATTAACATGGCTACCCTTCTGAAAGTTTTACTGATAGAAATAGTAGTGGTGGTTATGGTTAATGCAAACAGGGCTGGCATTAAGGGTAGGCATAGTTGAGCACCTACCAAGGACACATGCCCCATCAGGGTCCCACTGACAAGATCCCCCTGGAGCTGTCTCTCTTCTTCACCATTACAACCTGCTTGTTCACCCGCCTCTCACTCTGACCCAGACAACAGTGGTGGTGAGAAGAAGGAACAGGAGATGCCATCGCCTTCTTGCTCACTGGCTGTCTGCCTGTCAAGCAATAAAGTGGAAGCAATAATGAAAAAGAGGAAGAGCAACAGCAGCTGGTGGCAATGGCAATGAGAAGGCAGAATGACTCAGGGTGGAGGCCCACTGAAGGTTTCTTGCCCAAGGGCCTGCAAAACCCTGGAGCCAGCACTGAATGCAAGCCATTACTCCCAAGAGTTCTGCTGCTCTCTAATGGAAATTTACAAGACATGGATAACTTGTACTCTATATTTTGTTTCTAACATATGGTCCCCAGCTAAATTATTAAGATTTTCTATAAACAGTTCCATTCAGGGATTGAAAATTTCAGTATACTGAACACTTCCTAAGAGTTTTCAAAGTGCTGGCAAGCTTAAAACAAACAAACAAGCACTACCTTGTTCCTAAGGCATGGATCTGCTCCTGCTTCCAAGAGTAGTGCTACTGCTCTGACACTGCCACCAAGAACTGCTGCATGGAGAGCTGATGTTCCACTCTAGAAAATACAGAAGAGTATAAATACACATTGATGTGTAGCACATGACGAGAAGGAGGAAGAACCACCTCAGATCTTTATCAGCAATGCAGGAAAGGATCAAGAGGAGAAGGGACAGAGGGTCAGATACAAGAAACCTTTAACCTCTTGGTTTTGGCAGCAAGGCGACTCTATTATACTTGGAAGACCCAGTTCCCAGTTCAGACCTACACAACGGCTTTGGGTACTAGAATATAGTAGGTTAATATCTCAGTAACTTAGGACTTGGGGGGTGAAACTGAATGGTTTTCTGTGGATACCTCACAGATATTAGTGTGCACGTCTACAGCAGGGATGGGCAACTTCTAGCCCTCCAGATGTTTTGGCTTACAACTCCCATCAGCCCTAGACTGCATATCTAATGATGAGGGATGGGGGGGAGTTGTAGGCCAAAACATCTGGAGGGCCACAAGTTGCCCACCCTGTTCTACTGTATTTGAGGCTGCAATCCTATACCTATTTACCTGGGAGTAAGTCCACTGAATTCATGCAGAGGGTTGCATGGTAAGTGAATTACGGTACTGAGCACTCCAAAGATTTTCTCAATACTTGCCTTCAATAAGCCAAGTGCAGGGGAGAATTTAAGTAACTCCTCTATAACTTCACTATATCCTTTGTTTGCAGCTTTAAGTAAAGCAGTTGTTCCATCCTTCAACAGAAAGAGAGAAAAAGAAAATGAGTTGGATATAGCCATCTCTGCAATTCATACAGACAGGTTTCATCCATTCATAGTTAGTTCCTGTTGAGAGCTGGTTTAGATGTTATTTTCCACACATGCAGCCCATAAGACTCCTTACTATATATAACAAGCAAAGACAGCCATGCTGGTCCATGACAGGGGGGGGAATCCAAAATCCACAGTTGGGCAATACTTGTATTAGGACTAATCAAAATGTCACAAAAGAGTGTGCAAGCTTTCAATTTCTCCAGACCTCTTCATTAGGCTAGGTGGCACAAAAAGTGCAATGGGGGAAGAAACAAAAGTAGTCACTGCTAAGCGTTGCCGGGATCTGTCTCATGACTATATTAGCAAAGCTGGAGATTAATTTTAGGTGGTCCACTAAGTAAAAAAGCCAACTAAATCCAAATTGTGTAGTATTACCTACTGGCTGGAGGGGTGACAGAAGTGATGGAGGATAAGCCCTCTCCCCTGGTGGTGAAGGTGGGGTTGGTGGAGTCCCCTTCCCAGGAGGCAGAAAAAGCTGTTTTCTGGGTGGGAGCACCTCCAGTCACATTGCCTCCCCTCATTTTTGTTTCTCTGGCAATGGAAGTAGCTCCACTTGCCTTGCGTCATCTTCTTCACCCGTGAGGTAGGTGTTTGCTAGCAGCAGCAGCAACAAAAGGTAAGTAGCTGGCAAGTGTTGCCCACCATTTTAATTCCCCCACACTGCCTCTGGGGAAACCAATGGAGTAACACTCTGGTGCACTGCTCCATTGAGGCCTCAGAGATGTTGGGCCAGTTCGCACAACATGGTGGCTTATTGTGGGTTAATTAACCCACAATTATCCCCAGTGATTGTGGGGTGTACGTGGCTGCCGTTTTGAATATGCAACCTCCTTATCAGGGGGGTTGGCGTGTCATCAGCCATTGTGGGTTAATTGAAGGTTACACAACACACACTTAACCCAACTACTAATTGACTACTAACTACTCCCCACATGCACTGCAATTAACCAGTGATAACCCACTGTGTTGTGCAAACTGGGGGACTGTGAGGGAATTTAAGTGGCAGGCACCAGCAACAGTGTTTGTGGCTACTGGCTTTTTTTTTACTGCTGCTGCTACTGACACATATCTGCCTCATGATACGGAAGAAGAGACAGGGTGGGTTGATGGGCCCTCCAAAGGACTAGGCCATCAGCCAATGTCCAGTGATGCCAACTCCTGATATCAAGCCCCGTATGAATCATAGAATCATAGAATAGTAGGGTTGGAAGAGGCCTACAAGGCCATCGAGTCCAATCCCCTGCTCAATGCAGGAATCCAAGTCAGAGCATCCCTGACAGATGGCTGTCCAGCCTCGTCTTGAAGGCCTCCAGTGTGGGAGAGCCCACCACCTCCCCAGGTAATTGGTTCCATTGTCGTATTGCTCTTACAGTCAGGAAGTTTTTCCTGATGTTCAGCCGGAATCTGGCTTCCTGTCACTTGAGCCCATGATTCCGTTTCCTGCACTCTGGGATGATCAAGAAGAGATCCTGGCCTTCGTCTCTGTGACAACCTTTCAAGTACTTGAAGAGTGCTATCATATCTCCCCTCAGTCTTCTCAAGGCTAAACATGCCCAGTTCTTTCAGTCTCTCTTCATAGGGCTTTGTTTCCAGTCCCCTGATCATCTTTGTTGCCCTCCTCTGAACCCTCTCCAGTTTGTCTGCATCCTTCTTAAAGTGTGGTCCCCAGAACTGGACACAGTAGTCCAGATGAGGCCTAACCAGTGCTGAGTAGAGGGGAACTAGTACTTCCTGGGATTTGGAAGCGATGCTTCTATGAATGCAGCCCAAAATAGCATTTGCCTTTTTTGCAGCCACATCACATTGTTCGCTCATATTCAGCTTGTGATCGACAACAATTCCAAGATCCTTCTCGCTTGTAGTGTGGTAGAGCCAAGTATCCCCCATCTTGTAACTGTGCATTTGGTTTCTTTTTCCTAGATGCAGAACTTGGCATTTATCCCTATTAAATGTCATTCTGTTGTTTTCTGCCCAGCACTCCAGTCTATCCAGATCACTTTGGATTTTGTTTCTGTCTTCCAAAGTATTAGCTATCCCACCCAATTTTGTGTCATCTGCAAATCTGATCAGCATTCCCTGCACCTCCTCCTCCAAGTCATTAATAAAAATGTTGAAGAGCACTGGGCCCAGGACTGAGCCCTGCGGTACCCCACTCGTTACCTCTCCCCAGTTTGAGAAGGTCCCATTGATAAGCAGTCTTTGAGTCCGATTCTGTAGCCAACTGTGGATCCACTGGATCGTTGTTTCATCTAGCCCACTTTGAGCTAGTTTGCTCATCAGGATATCACGGGGCACTTTGTCGAAAGCTTTGCTGAAGTCGAGGTATATGATGTCTACAGCATTCCCACAGTCTACAAGGGAGGTTACTTGATCAAAAAATGAGATCAGATTTGTCTGGCAGGACTTGTTTTTGACAAATCCATGTTGGCTTCGAGTAATCACGGCATTGTTGTCAAGGTGCTTCCAGATGGATTGCTTTATGATCTGCTCCAGAATTTTCCCAGGGACTGATGTCAGACTGACTGGTCTGTAGTTCCCAGCTTCCTCCTTTTTACCCTTTTTGAAGATAGGGACAACATTAGCCCTCCTCCAGTCATCTGGCACTTCCCCCGTCCTCCATGATTTCTCAAAGAGAACAGACAGCAGTTCTGAGAGTTCTTCTGCCAGTTCCTTTATTACTCTAGGATGCAGTTCATCTGGCCCTGGAGATTTGAACTCATTCAAAGTAATTAGGTGTTCCTTGACCATACGCCTATCGATCTCAAGCTAGAATCCTGCCCCTTCAGCCTGTACTTCGCCTATGCCAGGGGGGGTCATAGACCCTCTTTTGGGAGAAGACTGAGCCAAAGTAGGAATTGAGCACCTCTGCCTTTTCTTTGTCATCTGTTATCGTTTTGCCATCCTTATTTAATAGCTGAACCACCATTTCTTTCCTCTGCCTTTTACTATGCACGTAGCTGAAGAAAGCCTTTTTGTTGTTTTTAGCATCCCTTGCTCACCTCAGCTCATTCTCAGCTTTAGCCTTCCTGATGCCATCCCTGAAATTCTGTGCTATCTGCCTGTACTCTTCCTTTGTTACTTGGCCTTCTTTCCACTTCCTATATGTGTCCTTTTTTGTTTCCAGGTCATCCCTAAGCTTTTTGTGAAGCCACATTGGCTTCTTCTGTTGTCTTCCACCTTTTCTTCTATGACTGTACCCTTCTATTGTTCTGAGAGCATCCAGCTGTTAATCTCCAAACCGAAGAGCTCAGTCCTCTTCTATTTGATTTTAACTTTGAACTAACGAAGGACTTGGCTCCAAGAACGTATAAAGTCTCTCTTTGTCACCACTGACCTGCTGGAGCTTTCTTAACTACATGGGGCCACTTGTGGTCACAGTGCAGGCTGTTCAGTTTACATTTCCCACTGTCATCACTAAGATGTTCCATGAGAAAGGGACTGGCTTTCTCCAAGGATGCAGCCTGCAGTTCCGGTTGTGCACCATGGCCCCAAACTGGAAGTAAAAGAAACCGGACTCTCACTGATGCCCCTTTCAGTGAGAGATGCTTGAGAGATACACTAGCTCCAGGGTGTTGAACCTCTTTCAGCCAAGGACCACATTCAATTTCAGAGAAGCTCCCGTGAGCTACATTCCAGTGGTGGGCGGGGCTGAAGGGGAAAGGGGCAGGGCCAAAAACACCAGCATATGTTATCTTAAAGCTCTTACTGCCACTCACTAATCCTTAGGGGAGGCATTTCACTCTTTTAGAATGGGGAAAAAATGTGCAAAAGCCAGGAAACCACCAAACGATCGGCAGTCGTGGAGAAGAGATTGGGCCAGGGCAAGGGGCATGGCCATCTGGAGAACCAGACTGGGATCCCAGGAAGGGCCCGAGATTCAGCACCAAGCAATATCCAAACTGTCCTCCAGTGCAGACTGCCAAAGTATGCCAAAGAGGTGCAATAAAAGCACACCATGTCATAGAACCCTGTTGACCCGTTTTCTCCCAAGCCAAAGCCCAGAAAGTTAAAGGCAGTTACTCACGCTTCTAGCGGCATCTCGGTCTGCTCCTCGAAGCAGCATGACCCTCACTACCTCGCTGTGACCCATCTGGGAGGCTATCCACAACGGAGCTGTCCCATCCTTGAAGGAAAGCAAAACAAAACAGGAACGATCCATTTGATACAGGCAACACTAAATAGCTCTGGCAGCTCACCACAAGGCTCTGGCTGGAGCTCAAGGACAAAATAAACTTGGATCCCTTTTGCTTGAGAAGGGACATAGTGTTCAGCTCAGTTGGGTAGGGAAACCGAATCTCTCTCTCAGTCTCTCCCCCCCCCCTTGTGGCTGTATAAATGTTTGCATGACACAGATGAAATGCTCAATGGAAGCATTACTCTGTATAACAATTAAAATATTTTTCTTTTTTACTCCTTGGGTTGGATCCAGATTTAGTCATACTTAGAGCAGACTCACTAAAATCAGTGGGCCTTAAGTTAGTCATTATTAAAGTAACTCCCATTGATTTCAATGGATCCATTGGACCTTAGGCTAGTCATAACTAATTTTATTCTCATTTATTTCAATGGGTCTGCGCTACTGGTGATTCCAGATGGAGGGCTTCCAGTGCTAAGCAGAAGAAGACATTATGCAGCTATTCCATCTTCCTTAATGGATTTTCTGCAGTAAGAAAAAAGATGGAAAAAGCGGTGGGAAAACACAGGAGTGTTAGACATGGATGATGCTGTCACTTGGATCCCCTATAAAATTCTATAAATGCTGCAGGGCGATGGCGCAATAAAAGCCTCATCTGGAAGCATGCCAAGTCTGAATCCGACCTCTTAATTTCTACCAGATGCTATTGCAGCCCTCTCCAATCTGGTGCCTTCCAGATGTTTTGGATATCAGCCCCTGCCAGCATGGACAATGTTCAGGAATGCTGGGAGTTGTAAACATCTGGCACCAGCTTGGGGAAGGCTGTGCTGTAGGAAGGTTTAAGCAGCAGAACATAATGAATCCCTATGCGGCTGAAATCTGAATGCTTACTCATCCTGAGTAAAGTCTATTTCATCTACTGTCAGGGCACATTGGCAGAACTACACATTGGATGCATGGAGATGTCAAAATAAACCATGGTTTATAAACCACAATTTATTTTAACAGGAAAGAAACTAGCCTCCACTCCCCCTCTGCTCCTCCAGTGCGGCCATGAAATCGGAAGCTTTTGCTTCTGTTTTTAGATTAAAACTGCGGCTTGTTTATCACCCAAGCCCTAAACCATGGTTACTCTTAACTATCATTTTTTGAAACAAGCCAGCTCCATAACCTATGGTTTAAAGTTGGCTTGTTTAAAAGAACAACATAAAGATTAAGCAGTTTTGTGGTTCAGATGACATGAACAATGAGGTTAATAGAAAAATGGAAACAAATGGTTCTAAAATCCCCCTTGTGGACATGCTAGAGGGAGAGAGGGGAGGAGAGGGGAGGAAAGTGTGCAAGCCCAAGGGGAGGCTGGGTTCATTCCTGTAACAAAGAATCATGGTTTATTGTGACATCCAAACACAGCCATTATGTGTAGTTCTGTATTCTTGGCAGCGGGGTTTATATATAAATTGCAGTTACTGAGGATGCTGAAATGGAAGAACAGAACAGAGGCAGGGGAGTTTCTTGACTCTTCCCCATGCCGTTTTTTCACTAAAAATCCAATCTCAAGTGGCTTTTACTCCTGCTGGGGAAAAGAAATGCGTACTTAAAGTAGCCCGTTATTAAAAACAACACCACCACAAAGGAAAATGGCTAAAGACTAGGGCTGAAAAACCAAAGGAAAGTGTGGGTATGGAGCCGAAGTTGTAAGTGAGCATAATCTGTGAAGCTGCAGCAGAACAGCTTACATTGCACCCAAGTTAAAACAGGAGACTTAAAATTACAGTGTCCATGCTTTTTGGCGCACAACTCCAAAGTTGTGCAATATCTTTCCTTTTAAAGCAAATAGTTGTTAAATCCTAAAATCTACATTTCCGCTCAGAAAATAAATTCACCGAGCCTCCTTATACTCAGCACATAGGATGTGAATTCAAAAGGTTATATTTCAGTAAGAACTTAGGAAATTGCTCTTCATTATTGTGTTCTAGTTGCTGCTACTGCAGTAGCTAATTTTGTTGGTGAGCATCTTCATCTTAAAAGTTGTGTGGATTCAAAGGCGACAGCATTGGTCAGGAAGAGTATCACAGGCTTGGAATCACAGAGGGTTTTTAAGTATCAAATGGTAGAATTAGGAAAGGTGTGAATCTGTATGTATTTGGTGATGCCATAAGAAATAAGAATTGCAAAGCTTCTCATTGACCTTAGTGGAACTAAACAATTTGTGTAGGGCACAATCTCAATGGACTGGATGGTCTTATAGGCCCCTTCCAACCCTACTATGATTCTATGACCTTGGGATTTTTTTTTGACCTGTCCTATGATCCCTAGGATGCTCACCTAGGGACAACAGGATTGCTCTTAGGCTATAACTCAAGACTATACAACTTTCCTGGGAGCAAGTCCCATTGAATTCAGTCAGACTAACCTCTGAATTAATATAGGATTGCACTGTTTGTGTTCTTACTGCATGTTCTATGAACATTCAGTCTGGAATTTTGCAATAGGGAACCTGAAACAGGTAATTATATTCAGAGTCAAAGGGTGCAGCATTTCCACTCACACATAAAAAATGGTAACCTACATGTCAACTATGGTAAACCTGCTAGTCCAGGTAGTGAGCCTGCTGGACCAAGCATATGCCTGGAAAATGGGGCAATGATGGTGTTATCTCAAGATGTGTCTGGAGGTGGCTTTTGAACAAGATCATGTCCAATAACAAGGTGCTGTAATAAACCATTGCATTTTGTCAGGGCAGGGATGTTGTTAGACTTCAACTCCCATTAGACCTGGCCAGCATAGCTAACGGTGAGAGATGATGGGAGCTGCAGTCTAACAATATCTGGAGGGCCATATGTTGGCTGCCCCTGAGTTAGGGGCATCTGAAAACCCCTGGATATGCTGATACATAGCCATAAATGTAGACAGAAAAGAGTATCAAAAGTAAGTCAGGAATAAGGATATAGACAAAAGTAAACCAAGGAATTCAAGCCCAACACCAAAAACAAAACAGGAACAAGACAAGGGATAAGGAAAAAAAGGATGCTATCATGATTTTTATACGCCCTATGGCCTATTGAGGCTTTATATTCCTGAGGAAGCAGAGATGAGCACTAGGAACTGGGGTCAGCTCTGAGTTCATCCTTGGTTCCTTCGTTCTGGGATCTGAGCGAATGAATGTTCAAGGAACATGCTTGCCTGGAATCTGCAATGTCCTGAGTTTACATCTTGCTCTGCTCTTGTGCCATATAATATCTAGTATTAATCGGGAGCATAATCTAAGTGAAGTTGTG
This sequence comes from Heloderma suspectum, assembly GCF_057233095.1. Lineage (NCBI taxonomy): Eukaryota > Metazoa > Chordata > Lepidosauria > Squamata > Helodermatidae > Heloderma > Heloderma suspectum. Next base: position 78,757,246 of record NC_139461.1, on the reverse strand, counting down.
TGGTTATAGGGTTACAAATTCTGTGGATAGTGTCATTATATAATTTAGACACTAGGTGGCACTGCGTTTATCTGGGTGGCATCAGGAATGTCTTGTATCTGTTCCGTTCTAGTTGGAGAGAGGAAATCAAGTTCTTGTCCAGTTTCCTGACTGGTATGTCCTCTAAGTTTTCTATGGCACATGTCTCTTTCACTCTTTGGAGAGACTGGGATTCTAGGAAATAAAATGCTGATAATTGAGATAAGAATATACAAGAAATGATGGCAAACATCAGAGGTAGTTAAAGTACAACTTTGGCAGTCCGCCTAGAGATCCCAGACATGGTTACACAAAGTTTTATCAAAGATTAACTTCCATATCAAAGTGACAACAATCATCGGAATGTAGTGAATATCAAGACATGGCTCGTTAATTTTAGCATGTCACAGATGAAGGGAGAAAATCTTGCAAAATCTTTTAAAAAGAGAGAGAGAGACAGTAACCAAAATATGATCTATGTCTTAACAATGCTGAACATTACCTGCCTTGGCTGGTTGACTTTTGCTCCTGAAGACAGTAATAACCGTATTAAATCCAGGAACCCTCCTTGCGCAGCCAGGAAAAGGGCAGTCGCTCCATCCTTAGTTTAAAAAAATACACATTTTAATTAGCTTTAAGCTATCAAAACTATTCTTAATAGGACAATTGAACCCTTCCTTTCCTTCATTAGCCCTCAAGTATCGCACGAATGCTGCTTATAGAAACTTCTATTCCATAACTACCAATAAACTCCTGCCACTTAAAGGAGCCCTTTCTGCAGCATTGTTAAAAGCAATACACACAGTTGCTCTTTAATTAGTCTGCTTCCGGCCTTTCCTGTAATCAATTTAAAGATTAAACTATAAATCTTGATGCTTTCTGAGTAAATCCTTCCAGAATGTGTGTATTTGAAGTCTGCCTCCCATGGAACTCTGCCAGTCAGAACCAGAAACCTTTTATGCACTCAGCTGAGCAAGATCATGCAAGAGAAGCTAATCAGATTCTTGTTTTTAGGGTAACTTCCTGCTATTTCTTGCTTTGAAATTCATTCAAAACATTTAGTATTTATCAAGAACAGCTTGATTAAGCAAAGACCTGGATCTGCCATACTTTTCATCAGCTTCTTTATTAAAAGTTTCAAAGCAATCTAACAGTTTTAGAGCAGCATTAAAACACACACACAAAAAACAAGGTACGTGTGCATAATTCTCCCACTGAAATCAATAGGACTTAAATGGGATTAGCTTTGGCTGGATTGTGCCCAATTAATTTCATTCACCTAGGATGGGATTGTTTCATTCTGTTTTGAAAACATGACAGCCGTTTGACATTTAATATTGTCAAATTGAAATAAAAAGAGCGGTTGTTCCTGTGCCTGAAAACTCATCAATACCGGCTCAAAGATATTTGCCGCACTCCAGCGAGGAAGACCATGTTTAAAAGCAAGGATCTGTGCATGCAGCAACTGCAAATGTGCAGCTGCATCTGCATCGCCATGATAATCTGGGCTTCATTAAACTGTTCAGATGGGGATGTGCATCCTTAAACCGGACAACATTTTGCATACAACTGGTGGAGGTTAACTAGAGCAGTATCTGGGACATTATTTTTCTGATCTGGCAACATTTTTACACAGCCTTTGATCAGACATAAATTACTTGGGAAGTGAAGCACCCAAGGGTGTCCATATTTACATTGCTTGCATTTACACAGTTTGCAGACCCAGGTGGGGATGTGCTGGAACCCTCGGAGGCCAGGTGTGACACACTGAGGAGGCGCTTTGATGACAGTATCGTTCATCTGTCTTGAATGAGATGGTTGCAGACCCAGCATAAGGGGTCGGCATGGATAGGCAGCTGCTGAGGGCCCAGAGGCTCAGAAGGGCCCATCCCTGAGCCGCCTGCTGTAGCTGCCACCCTCCTCCTCCTCTACACTCACCTGGAAAGTGCCATGGCCAAGGCTGCAGGCTCCACAACATCCCATTTTAAAACATTTTTTAACTTACATTTTGAGTAGCAGCAATCTGAACCAACCAAATGCTGCCTGGGGGCGGGGGGAATGGGGGATGGCCAATAAAGACGTTGTTGTTGTTGTTCAGTCGTTCAGTCGTGTCCGACTCTTCGTGACCCCATGGACCATAGCATGCCAGGCCTTCCTGTCCTGCGCTCTCTCCCGGAGCGTGCTCAAGTTCATATTCATTGCATCAGTGATGCTATCTAGCCATCTCAACCTCTGCCGTCCCCTTCTCCTTTTGCCTTCAGTCTTTCCCAGTATCAGGGTCTTTTCCAGGGAGTTTTCTCTTCGCAATAGGTGGCCAAAATATTGGAGCTTCAGCTTCATTATCTGTCCTTCCAATGAGCAGTCAGGGTTGATTTCCTTTAGGATGGACTGATTTGACCTCCTTGCAGTCCAGGGGACTCGTAAGAGTCTTCTCCAGCACCACAGTTCGAAAGCATCAATTCTTCGGCGCTCAGCCTTCCTTATAGTCCAGCTCTCACAGCCATACATTACTACTGGGAAAACCATAGCTTTGATTAGACGGACCTTTGTCGGCAAGGTGATGTCTCTGCTTCTTACTATGCTGTCTAGGTTGGCCATAGCTTTCCTCCCAAGGAGCAAGCGTCTTTTAATTTCATGGCTACAGTCACCGTCTGCGGTGATCGTGGAGCACAAGAAAGTAAAATCTGTCACTGCTTCCATTTCTTCCCCTTCTATATGCCAGGAAGTGATGGGGCCAGATGCCATGATCTTCGTTTTTTTAATGTTGAGTTTCAAACCAGCTTTTGCACTCTCCTCTTTCACCCTCAACAAGAGGCTCTTTAGATCCTCTTCGCCTTCTGCCATTAGGGTGGTATCGTCTGCATATCGGAGGTTGTTGATAATTCTCCCAGCAATCTTAATTCCGACCTGTGATTCATCCAACCCGGCATTTCTCATGACATACTCTGCATATAAGTTAAATAAGCAGGGTGACAATATGCAGCCTTGTCGTACTCCTTTCCCAATTTTGAACCACTCGGTTGTTCCATGTCTGGATCTTACTGTTGCTTCTTGACCCTCGTACAGGTTTCTCAGGAGACAGGTAAGGTGGTCTGAGGTACTTATATTGCTTCTGTGCCCTCATTGGCTATGTCCCTCACCAAAGGCAGCATCTTATTGGTTCAGATCGGTGCTACTCAAAACATAGGGGGTTTTTTTAAATCAAAGTTGCATGTGGGGCCTGTGCTTGGCCAGGCATTTGCTGTGGAGGGGGCCAATCACATGAGGAGGAGCCAGTGCCACACCATGTAAAAAAAGTGGGGAGGGGGTTTGGCGGTTTTGGTGGGCAGGCAAGGCAGGGCAGGCAAGCAGGTGGGTGGGTTTGATGGGCAGGGCTGGCTGGTTGGCAGGGGCTTCGGTGAGTGGGTGTTGGCAAGGGGGCTTTGGTGGGTAGGCAGGTGTGGGCAGCTGCAACAGGGTTTCGGTGGCAGTGAGGGCAGTGGCTAGATCAGGTGCCTTTTGGTAGGTTGGGCAGCTTTGGTGGATGGCTGGCTGGCTGGCTAGCACGTGGGCAAGGGGCCTCAGTAGTGGTGGGTGATGATGGTGGGCCGGCAGTGGCCCATTGGCAGACTTATGCCAAGGACCCACTCAGGCCTGGCACTGACTCTGACTCAGTAGATTTTAATAACTATTGCCTAGTCACCAATATCCTCTTTGGAGGCAAGGTCTTGGGAAGGTGGTGGTGACTCAATTCCAGGTGCTTTTGGCAAGCAGATAATCTAGACCAAGGATGGGCAGCTTTTTTCAGCCCCCCTCCCCACTGCCCTGATGGGAACCTTTCAGGGGTCGCATGCCAGCAACGGGTGGGGCCAAAGGCAGGGGCCAAATATCTGCATATATACCAGCCTTTCCATGACCGAAGATCATTATATAGGAACAAGGGAGACAGCCTTCTTCGTTGTGGTACCACAATTATGGGATACTCTCCCCATGGAGGTGCAACTGGAGCCAATGCTGCTGTCATTTCAACACCAGCACAAAGTGTTTTTGTTTGCCCAGGCATTTTAATTGTAGTTGGTTGATTTGACTGATTTGCCTTCTCTGTTTGGATACAATTATGCTTTTTTGTGTGTTTTTATTTATTTTGTGTGATTTTAGTCACACCTTTATACACTACCCTGGATGAAGGGCACTTCAAAAAGTGTTTACATAAATGCATATTACATAGAAGTTAATATTTAGGAAACCATTTAAATGAATGCTAGTTGGTAAATGCTCATAGTATGCACAATAAAAAAGAAGACAGTGAAAATGGGTAGAGAAGAATGGGAGACAGGATAGGGAAGACAAAGGGTATTTTTTTGAGCTGATGTTGAAAGAGGGAGCAGAGAAGGGGAAGAGCGGCACAAGCACATTACAAATATCACTCAGAAATTTCCCAGACTATATTACATACGTCTTTGTTTCTGCTTAGAGGTCTCTGGTACAGTATAATTCTTTCCACAGTGGCTGAGTGAAAGCCAGAGTTTCTAAAATCTGAGGCAGACTTTCCTATTGAGCTGTCAGCAGTAGATAAGGGAATCATATGCTCCTCCCTGGATTTCCTCCACCTCTTATTTTATGCATAGGCCTTAGTTGAACCATAAGGCAATGGCTTATATTAAGGCTACTATTTTGTAGTACTACATAAGGCTACTATTTTGCCCACCCCTTATGTGCTGTACAGCCTCCTGCCCACAATGAGGGTTGCCAGTTTTCTTCTGGCAGGCCTTTTCATTTGGCAGCCCTTAACAGATTGTGTTGTGTGTGACAGAGAGAACTTTAGCAGATGAAACTTTTCTGGTCATTGCTGCACAATGGGAAAAGCTTCAGCAGCTATATTTCTGCTTGTTACACACTGATGAAGGCACAAGAGCTGCAGCAAAAGAAATGTTAGCAACATTTGTGACTGAATTCACACTTTACAGAAAGGGTTGTCTCTGCTTGAGGTGCTCCCACATTAGTCTTTCTCCCTGGCATTTACAGCACTCGCTTTTTCATTTTTCCTGAGAATCCAGATGACCTTCATCCCAAACTGTTGTATTCCCATGTTATTCCAGACATTCCTCCTTTAAAAAAAAAGTTTATTATCATGATTTTTTTAGCTTCCACATAACTGCAGCGCAAAACATTATGCTGTGAACTAACTTGGGCTATTGTCTCAATGGGGTGTAGAACAATATCTAGTTACCTTTTTGTTGACATGGCCAGTGACATGTAACCCCACTGGATGGGAGAGTAGTGCATTACATACTCCCCCATCCATTACCTTCATTGTCCCTGCACTCCTTTCTCTAATGAAACTGACAAGGGGTGATGGAGTCTTGCTGGTTTCACCACTGCTTTTTTAAAGTAATTTATTACAGTGTGCTCCATTACTGATGCACATAAATGCCCTTGTTTAGGGGGTGGGGGGAGAGCAGCGGCAGCAATAGTATGCAGGGGAAATGGTCTGGATGGGGATGATAAGCCTTACTCTCCTGAGCTGGTAAGCAGAAGCACAATTATCCAAATATACTGTAATATTCTGTAAATATACTGAATTTGTAAGTTTTGTTCAGATTGCCAGATATGGCTTTTATCTGCACACAACTTGGATTATCTTAGCATAGAAATCTGATTGTGGCTGTGTATATGAGGAGTGTAGGAAACAACTGGAACAATATATAATGCTACCTTTATCCCATGGATTTGTACTCTGTCATGTAGCTTTGCATTCTATCATACAGCTTTGCTCACACGGATACTTTTGGTAGTTTACAGGCCTGGCTCAAGTCACTTGTGACAATTGTACACCATAGCTATGACATGCCGGTATGTGGATGTGCAGTGAAAAATCCAGGTGTGCAGTCATCACCCATGATGATCAGTACAGGTTATTACATTAATTCCCATGCAGAATTCCCTGTGAAAGCTATCCTGCTTTGGCTAGGGAAGAAAGAACAGGAAATGAAGATTTAATAGATATAAGCAAAGACTGGAAATTGTATTCCTTATCCTGTAGAAAGCAATCTGGAACTAGTCTGGAACAGGAGCAACAGAATCTGGAAAGACAGATGTAATAACAAGGACATTCACCATATAAGCCCAAGAGCCATTATGCAGACTGAAGCAGTGGAACATAAGAACATAAGAAGAGCCATGGCGGATCAGACCAAGGGTCCATCTAGACCAGCATTCTATCCACCTGACCAGCTACCCCTGGGAAACTCACAAGCAGGACATGAGTGCAACAGCACCCTCCAGAATACAGTCCAGAATTCTGGACTGTACCATTTTAGATGAAAATGGTAAACGCTCCTTCTCTGTAGCAGATTACAGCAGCCTGTAGCAGAGGGCTATGTGGAACCCAGGCATACTAGTTTGCTAAGTAAACAATGCAAAGCTATTAGTTCTACTCAGAAATAACTCTTACTGAGTTCAGTGGGGTTAGTCTCAGTTAAGCGGGTATAGGGTTACAGCCAAAGAGGTATTTTGTTGTTTTAACTTGGAGACTATTGAAAAATATAACTCCCACATGCAATCTTAAGAAGTTGCGTCTAGAACGTTACCCCCTTGTTCTGTACAACATGTGAAATGGCTCTGAGTGTAAGAGGGAAGATGGTATTCTGGATATCTTCAAATATTTTCAAGGCCGTCGATTGGAGGATGATGGAGCAAATTTGTCCTCTGTTGCTTCAGCAAGGAAGACCCAAACTAACGGGTTCAAATTACAAGAAAGCAGATTTCAACTAAATATTGGGAAGAATGTCCAGATTGTATGATCTGTTTGGCAGTGGAAAAGACAGGGTAGAATGAGGCAACTGCCTTAGGCAGGAGATTTGGGGTGGAATGAAAGGGCAGCAAATGTTTAGTTACTTAGGGTGCAATCCTATGTACATTTAGACAGAAAAAAAGTCCTACTATTCCCAGCATTTCCCAGCCAGCATGGGGTGGGGGATTTACTGCTCCTCCTCCTCCTCAGGCAGCAAATTGTGGCTGACCCTGGGAACAAACTGCTTTAGAAGGCAGTGGATTCTTCATCACTAGAGGTTTTTAAGCAGAGGCCTTTAAGATCTCTTCCAGCTCTAGGATTCTATGGACCACCTTATGATATTTTTTCACTTACTCTCTGCCAGTATTTAAACTTGCACAGAAACCAGTTCTGCCATTTTTGCTTTCTCATGAAAAGAAGAAGAACAAGGAACCCTAGAAACTTGCCCTAAACTTTCCATCTTTCCAGGAAAAGGGAGGATCAGAACCACAAATGTCAGGAAAACTCACATAAAGCTGGTCGTGAATGTTGGCCCCATGCTTCAGTAAAGTTTCCACCACTCTCATGTGTCCATACTGACAGGCAGCTAATAGGGCAGTACCTCCATCCTGGAAGGAAGGGGGAGAAGCATAAATAATGGGCACACGTGAAGGGAAAAAAACCAAATGTTGCAGAGAACAGCAAGTTCTGAACATTTCTTAGCACTTAGCTCACAGTGAATGGAAACAAATCTTCCTATGCAGCCATCACCGCCCCCCCCACAATACACACACAAACACACACACACACACACACCCCTCAATTCCCATTTACTTAAAATGCCAGACCTTTGTGAATTCCCAAACCTCATCCAAAAATTAGAGCAGAGCTCTTTCTGAGTTCCTGCCTTCACTATCTCACTTGCAAACATACAACTTGTAATTCCCAGCTTGTAATTCCCATATTAAAAAAAAGTATTTTTGTATGGAGTTTGGCACCCTTCACCCATGTGCCCCCTTTGCCCTTAAATTGGGCCCCACTTTATATGTGATTGGAGCAGATGTGCCTTTTAAAATGTAAGGCTGCCACCATCATATCTATGTTGGTCCTCATGTTAAAAGATGCAGACCACTGCAGCCAATAATATATCATGGTTATCCCTGATTTCCAAGGTCCACCAAATTCAATACAATGGGTACCTAGCAACTTTCCCCACTGTTTCCTCTTTGTTTTTTTCAAACTTGTTGCTGTGTGACAAGGGCCTACATATGTATATTCCCCTTAATTCATGCTACACGGAGCATGCAGGGATACAAAAACAAAATAATGGCCTGGCCACTTTATTAAGGAATCTGTTTTTGAGCTGAACCATCCTGGTGGCAACCACAAAATCCTGTGGCAGTGAGTTCCATAGGTCAGTTGTGTACTATGTTAGCATCCATTTTTCTTAGCTTCAGATCGGTTATTTGTCCGTTTTGTCATGTGCTAGTTTTATCATTGTGAAATATGGTGAGCAAATTTTCTATACTGACAGACTGTTCAGTATTTTATAGATCTGCAACACAAGCCTATGTACTGCTGCCACGCTGGTAGGTTTCATTTTTTTTATTTTCATCTGCATTAAAACCACCTGAGTTGTGTCAGTTGTTGGGGGCACAAGAAAGGGACCCTCAGGGTATAATGCCTTTCTAGATTCTGTGGCCTGCTTCTAATGTATTTTCCTAAATGTTACTTCTGAGTAGGAAGGCAATGCACTTGTATTGAAGGAAATCTGTGTGAGGATCAGCTCTCTGCAATAGTAGGCACATGTGTCTACCCAATTTCTCGCTGAGGAGCTCCGCACACATTTAATGAGCAGAGGTAGGTAGAACCCAACAATAACTAAATTTCTGCACTTAGAGGAACACATGTTTCCCCGCTTGTCCTCAAATAAAATGTTATGCCACAAGCAGCTCTTCATATAGAAGGCATTTCATGTTCCTAATATTTTTTTTTGTACTTTTTCTCATTATTTGTGCTGGGGTTAGGGGGGATTCCTCGTCTGTCATGTTAATTTTGGAATGAGGTTGGCTACATCTGTAGGGTATTAGACGCTGAGGCAGCATGCTGGCAAACATGTCGGAAATTCTGAGAAGTGAACCTAGTACTTGCACAACAGCACATCAGCAAATCTGAACAGAGAGATTTGCATAATCACTGTGCAATTACCAAGAAATAACCATGCTGTGATGAAGCACATGAGGCCTTTTCAACCAGAATGCAAAGGCAGAAATTGTACCACGGATGGTGTGCATAGCAAACGGCTTAGTGTACGCCACAGTCATTAACTCCTCCGAGTCATCAAATGACAGTGGCTTTCAGCTATTGCAAGATGCTGTTTTCCAAACCAGCTTACAGTACAATGTGTTACAAGCTTGAATAGCGATGTATTATTGAGCTCCCATACATGCTAGTGTGCTCTCTCACTGACAGTGGCTGAGGGCACATTTTCACATTACATTAACCACCAAAAAGTAAGATGTGTGATTCTCATCCCTCTGCCTTTTGAGCTTCCAAGCAAACATATACAGGAGAGCCCATGTATCTTCTCTGTGCAGAGTTGGACCAATTCACTGTTTACACGTTGCCCCTAAGGCTGGGGTGGGGGAAAACAGCGAGTCACTCATGTAGCCACCTGTTGGTTGCTTGCTCTAAAATGCAAAGTCACCCTAAGATTTGTTGCAATATGGCCAGAGAACAGTAAGTAGGGGATTAGTAGGGAAGGAACTATTGAGTACTCTTACACAGGGTGAGGGTGGGGATGGAGGAGCCACCTCCCTTCATGAGGTGAGGGAAGAGTATGTTATAAACAACAAAGTAATGAAGGTGGGGTGGAAGGGAATGCAAGTTTCCTCTACTTTTGCTCTCCAAGTCCATTTTATTTTCTTTGTTACTTCTTTAAAATATTTATCTGCTGACTTTCTGCCTGATATTAGGCATGCAAGACAGCTGATGCCACTGTTAGACTGTTTAGACATTTTCAATTTTGTTGTGGCACTTTTTATATCTACCCAATTTTCTAAGGGTGCAGTCCTATGGTGGCTCCGATATCAGTGGGGCATTGAATCCGCTCCGGGTTTCAGTCAGAACCAGTAAGAACTCTAAAGGAGCTATCCAAGCATCTTGGATAGCTCCTTTAGAGTTCTGACTGGAATCTGGAGTGGATTCACTGTCCCACTGACATCGGAGTCACCAGCCTCCACTGATCCTATGCAGGCTTAAACAGGAAAAAGTCCTACAACTCCCAGCATTCCCCAGCTGCCTCCGTGTCTGTGTGTTCAAGTCCCATATCTGCTGCTGATTCAGTCTGTAGTCTCAGGCAAGACATTGTCTCAGTATAACTGGAACAAACAGTGACCTTCCTCACAAGGATTTTGTGAGGAAAAACACAATAAAGGTTGTAAAGCAGTCCAGAATTTATATGATAAGTATTTAAACACAGTTACAGCAGTAGCAAACTATTGAGTTGTATCCAATGTTAATCTAAGTTAAGTTCCATTCATTTCAATGGGTACACTTTAAATTGGAATAATGTTGGATACTACCCACGTTTAACAAAGTTTTACGAACCAACCCAGAATACTGTTATAGTCTCTGAAACACACACAAGCCACAGAATATGTACTACAAAATTAAGCCCAGAACTGATGCTTCAGTTCTATGGAACCATTCTTCCTTAACATTTAAGATCACTTTTGCATTTGTGTAGCTCTGTACTTCATTTCCTTCAATTCAGTGAAAACTCCTAGCGAGGAAACGTTTCAACAGGTGGCCCAGAGCAAAATGTGATGGCCCTGCAGATCCTGCCTGCAATAGAGGTATCTCCCATTTAGTGCAATAATAGGGCTAAGGTGGGACAAGCACTTACTGTGGGGTGGGCAACCCCCTGCTGCCCCTGAATGGTTTTTTTTTAGTATCTGTAGCACCCAGTAGCAACATATGGCTGTGAGAGCTGGACTATAAGGAAGGCTGAGCGCCGAAGAATCGATGCTTTCGAACTGTGGTGCTGGAGAAGACTCTTACGAGTCCCCTGGACTGCAAGGAGGTCAAATCAGTCCATCCTAAAGGAAATCAACCCTGACTGCTCATTGGAAGGACAGATACTGAAGCTGAAGTTCAAATATTTTGGCCACCTAATGCGAAGAGAAAACTCACTGGAAAAGACCCTGATGCTGGGAAAAATTGAAGGCAAAAGGAGAAGGGGTCAGCAGAGGATGAGATGGCTAGATAGCATCACCGATGCAATGAATATGGACTTGAGCACGCTCCGTGAGAGAGCGGAGGACAGGGAAGCCTGGCGTGCTATGGTCCACGGGGTCATGAAGAGTCGGACACGACTGAACGACTGAACAACAACAACAAAGCAGCTATGGAGCACTAAAAGGGTCAAATTTAGCTTGTAAAATTTAGCTTGTGTTTTCATCCTAGTGTAAAACAATGAAAATCCAAGGATACAGATTTGGCCTCAAGCAATTGTGCAGGTGGCATTTAATGCAGAAAAGAAAGGTTTAATTCCTTCACAATTCAGACCACCATCATCTGACAAGCATAAAGCATATGAATTATTTAGTCTTATCCCAGCAGATGTTCAGTAGCGAATCCCATCATGCTAAACTTGAAATGAGAGCCATCTTTTAAAAATCCAGCTGAGTGTCTATAGCAGTGGGTTCTGTTCATTTACAACCTGTCAGCCAAGCAGAGAGTCTTTTTTATTTTATTTTCACATTTTAAAGTTTGCTTCTTTCTTTCATAACACCAAGCAGCATAAAAAAGGACAATCAATCTGGTCGGCTTTGGCTGTGCCCTTTCAAAATGAAACAGTACAAACAACTGGGAAATGGAGCGGCACTCATACAATGAAAACCGAGCAATAAAAGCCAGCGCCGAATTAATGTCCTGCCAGAGAACTGCATGGCAAGAGGCAAAGTTATTCCATGGGCCTCTTGCTTGCTCCCCATGCCAAGTCTCAGATCAGAAGAAAACAGCAGCCCTTCCTTCCTGCCTAAATCCACCATCACATTAAAGCCAAGCAAAACCTCTTACTTTGGTTTTAAACTCCGTGGAGGCTCCGTACTCAAAGAGAAACTTCACAATATCATCGTGGCCTTGTTGTGCAGCAAAGAACAGGGCAGTGGCACCAGACTGAAAATGAGAAACAGAAAGCCCATATAATACATTTGAATGTAGGTACATTTCATTTGATTTTTTTAAAAGGTAGATACTGTCCAAGGTATTAGGTGAACTAAAAACGGTCATCTCTAGAGGCATTCTCACATGATTCTACTTTGGAAGATCCTAATGGTCACTTTTTTCTGGGAAAGTTCCTGTGCCTTTAACAGTGAGTGAGGGAACCAAAATTCAACAGACGCCAGAAGGCACCCAGCTTTACCTCTCCTTTTCATCTAACGCAGATGAGGTAGTTAAATGTGCAGGATAACAAACTGGATGACAGCCAAAAATCTGACACTCAACTGAGACAAGACAAAGGTGCTGTTAGCAGGTGGTTCATCTGTATAGTTGAGTGGTGTTCAACCTGTTCCGGAGAGTATTGCACTCCCCCACGTGCACAGCCTGGGGGTGCTTCTGGATCCATCATTGTCACATAAGAAACAGATGGCCTTGGTGGCTAGGAGCACCTTTTATCAGCTTAGGTTGATGTACTAGCAGTGACCCTATCTGGAGAGAGATAGCCTGGTAACCATTATCCAAGCTCTGGTAACCTCCCTGTTGGATCTATGCAATGTTTTGTATGTGGGGCTACTTTTGAAGATGGCTCAGAAACCTCAGTTAGTTCAAAACAGAACTGCTAGGGTACTAACTGGGATCGATCGATACGGTTATGTGATACCAGTGCTTTGTCAGCGGCACTGGCTTTCAGTCCGTTTCCGAGCCCAGTTAAAAGTGTTAGCATTGACTTTTAAAGCCGTAAACAGTTTGGGGCCAGAGTATCTAATGGAAAGTCTCTTCCCGTATGTACCCTTAGATCATTTTCAGAGGCCCTCCTCCAGGCATCCCCAACAAAGGAACTTAGTGGGGGGCTACAAGAGAGAGGGCCTTCTCAGTTATGGCACCCTATTTATAGAATACCACCCCCAAGGAGGCTCACCTGGTACCAACACTGATGCCTTTTCAGCACCAGGCAAATAACTTTTTTTCTCCCAGACATTTTAGAGACGGAGGGAGCAATCCTATGGCCACTAGACACTGTCTAGATGGCCATAGGATATGCTGCTTTCCGGGAAGTGACCTCCCCCCACGTCTGTGCTGCTTCCGAGGCAGCGTGGAGAAGTCCCATCCTCCGCACTCGGAAGAGGAGCGCAGAGGACTGGAAAGGGGCGGGGCTGGGGGTATTCCAGGGTGGGGAGAGCAGAGGTGCGTGTACAACACATCCAATGTGTCGTACAAAAGCCTCCTCTCCCGGTCGGCCCCCCCATGGTTAGACAGCCGAAAACAGCTGTCTAACGGAAAACAGCAGGGCAGGAGAGGCGCAGAAGGAACGATCACCCCCCCGCCCCCCGTGCCTCTCCTGCCTTGCTTTGGATAGGCAGTCACCACCAGGTTCAGAGGCAGCCGCCTATCTTGATAGGATTGCGCCCTAAGGGTGCAATCCTTTCTGTTTAGGCAGAAAAAAGTCCTACAACTCCCCACATTCCGCAGGCAGCCATACTGGGAATTGTAGGACTTTTTCTGTCTAAACATGCATAGGATTGCACCTTTAGTTTTTAGATTTTATGGCTATTCTTATATATCATCTATTCCTGTGCCGTTTGTCATTTTGTTTTGTGTTGTATTGTATTCTTTGAAGTGTAATTTGCTCAGAGAACATTTGTTACTGAGCAGATTTAAAATAAAATAAAATAAGACATTGTCCTGGCATGGAGATATAATGTCAGGGAAAACTAAACCTGTTAATTTTCTGTCATGCACCTGTGAGGGAAGAGGGAGGCAGAGTCTCTGCTCAGTGGAACGAGGCCTAGCAGGTGAGGCCTATGACATGGGCCCTATATGCTCCTTTCCATCAGGTTTTATTAAGCACCCCCTGCCAATATTTCAGGACACTGGAGATGTGTTCCCAATTCCTGCTGACACAGGGAACTTGAAGAGCTGTCTCCATGAGACAGAAACACAGAAAACCATTTACCAAAGGTCAGACTAAACATTCTTCAAATTGGCTTATTTACTTTAGAGTATGCTCTCCCCCCTTTCACCTGATATTCTTCCCCCCCAATGGGGGGGGGTTTTTTTAAAAAAAAACCTCTCTTTTCTTTTTTTAACGCCCTGGCCAGTGGGGTGAAGGTGGAATGTTGGAATGAAAGTCAGGATGAGAAAGCTTAAATCCCTCCCTGCCTAAGTGCCATGGTCCTGATCAAAATTGGGACCGTACATGGTTACACTGAAGTAAGGAAGCCAATGATGCATAGCTTTGCTATGTATGATTTGAAGAACTATTAGTTTGGCCCCAAGTGGCTAATTACAAGAGTGTGCATGTAACCATATGGTAAGCCAGTCATCTGTACATTAAGCAGGATCCAGTAAAATATGTTTACAGATCTCTGTTGCAATGTCTTTCTGATGCTGTAGTTATGCTTGAGACAGCAGTCTGGTAGTCATATTAGCCTTATTTCTCCCAGGTCTCTTTATCAGATGCTTAAGTACATGGAGATAATGGGAACTATTCATGTACATTAAGTGCTTTCTTGGATGAATCCTCTTGGGGATTGGAGATAACAAAGCGATTCCCCTGTGCACTGCTCCCACTCCCAGTCCCCTTGGAGAGGACAAGAGGGCTGTGGGAGCGGCAGATTCATCTGCCCTGCAACTTCTCCCCAGTTGGAGAAGACATGGGGCAAGTGCAGCTGGTTCCCAGCATCTGCATCAGGAAGATCATCCCAATAAGGCTGCTGGGAACCAAAGGCTTTGCCTGCCCCACATCCTCTTCCCAGAGGAAGAAGGCATGGGGCAGGGGAAGCTGGTTCCTGGCGACTGCATCAGGAAGATGATCCTCCCAGATGCAGCTGCCGGGAACCAAATGACATTGGGGGTGTGGCCCTGCCCCTGGCCACTGGGGTGGGGGTGGCCACCCCCTGACATCATACAGCTTGCCGAGGGTTTGGGGAGTGGTCATCTGCCCTTCCCACTGGATTATGGTTGACCACCCCTGCTGTAAATGCTTTGAAACAAGCACTTAAATGGCTTATATGAAAGAGGATGATTAAAAGAACTGGATTAGAAAGCACAATCATGGGAGAATATTTATCTCCAGCCCAATGAGATGAAGTCTGAATGTGACTGCTCTGGCTGCAGTTTCATGGCAAGCAGCCTCCCCTGATAGTACAGAAGCCAGACAAGGAAGTCTGACAGCCCTAAAGCAATACACTGATATCCTGGTTGCAAGCACCCAAGGAAATTCAGAATCTCAGTGCCACCATTCTGATGCATTGCTGTGTTCTGTTATCAGTCAAAGATTCTGTGACATCCTAGGAAGATGATGACACTCCCCCTTTGTCAGCTAACCAGAACCCAAACTTGCCAACCCCTTATGCGATAATTGGAGCCAGTGTGGTGTAGGTAGAGTGTTGGACTGGGACTCAGGAGATCTAGGTTCTAGCCCCCACTCAGTCATGAAGCTCACTGAGTGACTTTGGGCCAGTCACTGACACTCAGCCTAACCTACCTCACAGGGTTGTTGCGAGGATGAAATGGAGAGGAGAATCATGTATGCTGCCTTAGGGAGCAATCCTATTGGGATAGGCGGCCACCCCTGAACTCGGAGGCAACTGCCCATCCAATGCAGGGCAGGCGGAGCACCAAGCAGATCTTCTCCTCGGCGTTCCGGCTGCCCTGTGTTCATGGCTAGATGGCCAATTTCGGCTGTCTAGCCGGAGTGGTTCAGAGCGGAGGGGGCCCGGCCAGACAATGCATAGGAAGCATCATAACGATGCTTCCGTCATCCCCTCCCCACCCCCGGGAAAGCCCCTTTCCTCCCACTCCGCGCTGCTCTTCCGAGCCTGGAGCCCAGGAAGATCAGCGCTGCCTACAAGGCAGCAGGGGCAGGGAGGTGGTTTTCTGGGAAACGAGAGTGTGGGCCCCGAGGTCATTTCCCAAAACCCGAAAAATCGTATGGCCATCTAGCCGCTGTCTAGCGGCCATAGGATTGTGCCCATAGGCTCCTTGGAGGAAAGGCAGGATATAAACATAACTAATATATAATCCCTTCCCAAGGGAGGCTAGGTTCGCTCCACCTCTGCTGTTTTTCCACCAGCAAGCAAAGACCACTATATTTGAGAAGGCCTTTGGCCTGTAAGTGAGTCTGTTAGTTTGGACACTGTTTTTATTCTGTAATTATGTTTTATTGTATTTTAATGTGTTTCATTGTTCTAATCTCTTTTAAATTGTTTCTGTAAGACCCCTTGAGTGCCATTTTTGGTAGAAAGGTGAGGTATAAATCAAATAAACAGTATCCAGCGGTATCCCCCCATTGATAGGAGGCTCTTTGATCCAGTGGAGGGAGGGAGGTGATCCCCACCCCGCAGCCTCCCACACCACCTACCATGCTACACTGAAGAGTCTCCCAATGTTCTGGAGCAAGTGGGAATCAGCAGAAATCATTTCCTTTTCCATTCCGCTGATGGAAGCCTCCACTGGATCAAAGAGCTTCCCATCAGTGGAAGGACACCACTGGATGCAACCCATCGTCCCTAATGTAACAACCACTACCGACATCCTTGAAATATATCTACAGAGTTCCCACAGTCAGTTTTAGATCTTGAAGTGTTGACCTGTATTTTTAGACACTCCATATTCAGTTACTCGTTTGCAATCCCTTTTTAAATGCAGAATTTTATTGTACCTCTCGCTGAAGATTAATATCGGCTCCTTGCAGCACCAATTCTCGCACACATTCTTTGTGACCATAGAACGATGCTACCATAAGAGCTGTTGAACCAAGCTGGACATAAATAAAGAAATACAAGTCAGTATCTTAATTAGATAAAAACAAGCCATGCTAACCTGAACCTCCTGTATAATTTCTCTGCACTGTGCAGGCTCAGTAGAGATGAGAGTACGCAGATCTGAGTTCTATGGGCCTGGGTCCTGAATCTTTCAAGTGCCTAGAAACACCTCTGCTTTCAGCACAGCTGTCTGAGCACACAGCACACTTTTGCTTTCTTCACACGGAGCTTTTATCCTGCAACTGAGATTGCTCTTTCACGGAAGTTTGTGGGCTCTTTACATGATGCCATTAACCTCCAAGGTGTCTCCTGCACCAAATGCCCTTTGTCCCATTTTTAAATAGATCGCAGATAATGAGCTATCAAATTACCCCGTTGTGTTCCGCTTCAGTTTCCTCCATGAAAAGCGGAAAAGTGGCAAGAAGAGGAGGGAGATCAGTGAAAGATAACGGAAGACTCAGATACGGGGAGAAGGAGGAGGAAGGGGTGGGAGAAAACGAAGCACATGAAAAAGGGAGTCGTTGTGATCCTGCATTTAAGATGGGAGCAGAAAGCCCCATTTTAAATGCAGGATTTTAGGCTGGTGTAGAGATGCCCTTTGACTTGATTTGCACAATCACTGCAGCCCACTGTGGTTTATTAGCCATGGTGGGTTGCAATGGCTGCAGACACCAGATTGCCGATCCAGGCCCCTGACGCCGCAGCTTCTCATTAAGTGCAAACCTGGCGAGGGTGGGTTGCTGGAGTGGTTGACAAGCCACCGAGAACTGATGGGCTTTTTTAGGGTTGCGGGTGGCTTGTCAACCACCCCAACAACCCACCCTCGCCAGGTTTGCACATAATGAGAAGCTGCGTTGCCCCCATTTCACCCCGAACATTCAAAATGCTGCCACAGCTGCAACGAGAAGGCCCATAGGGAAATTCACCCATGGTGGCTTCTCATCACATGCGAACAGGGCTTTTGACTGCAGAGTTTGCAGGGAGGGAACCCATTTTGGCCTCATGTCTGTATACAATACTTTGAGTAGTATGACCGGGGCCTCCATAATGAAAACTATTAGTTTATTATGTTTAAGACTCCTGTCATATATGAAGGGGTGGATGAACTGCTTAGATATGGTAAGATTTTTTTTTAGATATAGTAAGTGGTATATAAATTGATTACATAAATAAACAAGCCTTCCTCCTCAATAATTTACAGTACAATCCCATATATATCTACTCAGAAGTAAGTCTGATTAAATTCAGTGGGGCTTACTCCCAGGTAAGTGAGAAAGGTAGCAACCTTAATTGCAGGAAGTTAACAAGAAAGACCTTTTAAAGAGATCGAACCAGCAGTTTATGCAGGGTAGGGCCACATTCTTATTTACTTCTATTGACATCAGTAAAAGCATCTTCAATAACTAATATAATGGATGCAATTTACTTATTTATAGATCAAGATTGGAGAACCCTTTCTGGCGCAAGGGCTGCATTCCCTGATGGGAAACCTTCTAGGGAGGCAAAAGTGTATAGAGCCAAAGCCCCAGTCCCACCCCCACCCCGCTCTCTTCCTCCTTTCTCTCTGACCTTTTCTTCCCCAGCTGCCTCCCTCCCCCTCCCATCCCTACCCCTTAGCACTATTGCTTGGCACCAATGGAAGCTTTTTTGAAAGCTTCATTACTGCATTGGGTGGGAGGATTTGGGGGACTGAAGGACATAGGGATGGGAGTGTAAACTGCAAATCCCCAAATCGCCCTCCATGCAGCAATTCAGCTTAAAAAACAACAACCCTCCACTGGCACCAGCAGAAATAGCTATTGGTCCTTCACTCCCCAGCAGGGATTTCCTCCTCCCAAATGCCCCCCATGCAGCAATCAAGCTTTTAAAAAGTTTTCAATGGCACCAATGGAAGCTTTTTTGAAAGCCTCATTGCTGCAGGGGGCAGGTAGAAAGGAAGCTGTGGGCCAGATGGAGAGGCTCTGTGAGCCACATCCAGCCCATAGGCCAGAGGTTTCCCATCCCTGGTATAGATGCATCCTACTTTTTGTGTATTTCTTGTGGATGTTTATCCAGACTCCTTTGGCACTAGCTGTATTTTTAGGGCGCCATCCTATGCACGTTTAGACAGAAAGAAGTCCTACAACTCCCAGCATTCCCCAGCCAGCATAGTTGGCTGGGGAATGCTGGGAGGTGTAGGACTGTTTTTCTGTCTAACATACATAGGATTGTGCCCTTAGAACAGTATGTAAATTTCTTTCAGAAGATCTCTTGCAGATAAGGCTCATCTCCCCACTTTCATATATGGGCAAACTCAGTGACACATGGTCATTCAGGGCCACCAAGGTAGAGTCAGAAATAGAAGCCAGGAGTAATTAATCTCGTGCAGCCTTCGTCAACCTGGTGCTCTCCCAATGTGTTGGACTACAACTTTCATCATCCCAAGCCAGCATGGACATTTTTTTGTCCCCTTCCACAACCAATTATGGAAACAGATGCAAATCTTATGTTCTTGCCATGCACAAAAAGGGCCCTTACACTGTCTTTGCAGTCCACATCAACACGCCCGCTATTCAACAAGAGCTGAAGGAGCGCCAAGTTTCCTTTCCTTGCAGCCCAGAATGCAGCATTTGCAAGCGGTGTCTCCTTCTGTTAACAAAAACAAAATACAACAAAAAGCACTCAAATCTGTTCCAGATTATTATGTACAAACATACGGGTGTCTGTGATAGGAATCTTTTTATGACAGGAGTCTTTTGCTTTTAATAGCTTCTTTTGGCAATGCAGGTTCTCCATTTTGTTTTGTTTAAGTGGAACAGAAATACAGCTGTTCCCCAAGGGAAATTATCTCCACCCACCCCACTTGACTAAGGACAGCATATTACACTATCTATAGTGCATTGGGCCTGCGTTAATGCAAGTAGAGTGCCAACAGAAAACTGCAGATGATTTCATTCTTTAGAAAGACCATAAGGTAGGGGTGAGCAATTTGTGGCCCTCCAGATGTTGCTGGACTGCAAGTCCCATCATCCCTCACCATTGGTTATGCTGGTTAGGGCTAATGAAAGCTGCATTCCAACAAGATCTGGAAAGCCTCAAGTTGCCCACCCCCGCCATAAACCTTGCCAACCTGAGATGTGCCTTTTTGGCCCTTGCTCCCACAGGAGTTAATTAATGCGTAAGAACTAGGATTTGATGGAAGTCCCACTATGGTAGAAGCACACAAGATATATGACTACACCAGTGGAATGGCTAAAATGGAGCACAGTCATGGGGAGGATGGGGGCAACTCAGCAGAAGACCACCATATTTATGCCAGGGGTGGGCAAAAGGTAGATCTCGATATACTATGGACATCTACTCCCAGAAGCCCCTGCCATCATGGGCAATGCTCAGGAATGCTGGGAGTTGGAAGTCCAAAATATCTGGAGATCTACGTTCTGCCCACCCCTGATATACACCATATCCTACATGCCTCCAGACGATGACCACATCCCTGTTGGCCCAACCTTAACCAGCCCTGTACCTCGTGCAAATAATTTCCTTTCCACTGACTTTAATGGGAGGAGAAGAAATGCTTCAAAAGCTGCCCCTGCATCAAGAACTGCCCTGCCCACATCTGTGTGGGATTTTTATATTGGTAGTGGTGTGCTGTGAATGGCTGTTGAGGTGCACCTTACCCTCAGCCTCCATACAAGTTAGTTATAGGAGTGTGTGTACTTTCTACCATGCATATATTCTGAGAGAGCATTCTGAGAATTGTTGTGTACGTTTATGGCTATGAGATGAAAGATTCAGTTTTTTATTATGTTGCTTAAACATTATCTTACGGTGAAACTGCTTTGATTTATTACGTTGGTGTGAAAACTGTAACAGGCTAAAAGGTATCAGGCGAGACTCAATGACATTGCAAAAAAAGGAGAGGAGACTAAGGTCCTCTTTAGTCCCTGGATTCTCCTTGACGAAGTATAAATATTCAGCACAATAAGACCAGCCGCAGAACTATGGAGAGATGGAATGGGACTGCAACATCCATTATCTCCAGCCAGCATGACCAATGGCCATCTTATTGGGAAAGGCTGACTTAAGAGGAATCTCCCTGTGCCTTCCATTCCCAAAGAAGTGCTTCCTCCAAAAGGGGGCTGGATGCAGCATTGTCTAAAAATGAAGAATGCAGGGGGTTTCTGTTGTTTTACTCATATGCAACTATATGCAGATTCGACTGATGGAGGAATCAACTGAAAGTCAGGCATTTCGCCAACTCAGGTTCCTCTAACTGGGTGACACCTCTGCAGAAGTCAGAAGGAAAGGGCGGTAGAGGCTGCTGGCTCTGATGTCAACAGGGGCAGTGAATCCTCTCCAGGTTTCAGTCAGAACTCTAAAGGAGCTATCCAAGGTGTGAAGCACCTTGGGTAGCTCCTTTAGAGTTCTCACTGAAACCCGGAGTGGATTTACCACTCCACTGACATCGGAGCCACCAACCTCCACTGCAGTAGAGCATGACTAAGCCTCTCCAGGTAGCACCAGTTTTTTGGGAAGGGAATGCAGAGTTCTTGCTACCTATTTCCTCATTTATTCCAGCTCACTTGTTTCTGGGGAACAGTATTTTCCCTGAATTCAAAAACTGCTATGTCACTACTAAGATCATTATAGCATTTTCCCCACCTAACCTGAGCCATTTTGAATGTTCTGCAATTGCACTTGCGTTTTCTTTGGAGGCTGTGCACTCTAGATTTCCAGCTCTAGCATGCTCTGCATTAAGCAAAAAGCCCAAGCAAAAATGACACCTCCAGGTTATACCTCTCTCCCCCCATCCTCACCGATCAAAGCAATCCCCCAGCAGCAGAGTTGCCTCCATGCCTTCTGTTACCAGCTGTGGACTGGGCTACTTGAGTCTTCTTTTTTCATTGTGTGTCTCTGTGTGAATCATGGGTTCGGAAGGGGCCTGCAAGACCATTGAATCCAACCCCCTGCTCAGTGCAGGAAGCCTCATTCCCAGGCGGTCTCCCAACCAAGTACTGACCAGGGCTGACCCTGCTTAGCTTCCGAGATCAGAATGTGCGCATGTGTGTTTGTGCACAAGCACGCACACACGCGCATGCACGCACACACGAGGGAGAGGGGAGAACAGGTGTGCGTATCCCTGCCTGTCCTGGCCTTGCCACCATCAGTCTCACCCAGCTGTGCGGCCTTCAAAGGATTCCCCAGCCACTAACATGGCCCTCAACCCCCAAAAAGGCTGCCTACCCTTTTCTGAAATAGACCTAATATTTTTGTGGGTTTTCTGTGGGCAGCTGGTTGGCCATTGTGTGAACAGAACGCTGGACTAGATGGACCTTTGGTCTGATCCAGCATGGCTCTTATGTTCTTATAATGTTGTCATATCATCAAGATTTCCTGACCATTATTACGAGGGTCTGAAACCTATTTTTCTTGAAATTCAGGCTGACTGTACCAATCCACTATTTTGCCATAAATCATTCTCTTACTCTTGTAAAGTACACCTTAAAGACAAACAAATTTATTTGGGCATAAGTGTTTGTAGACACTGTCCACTTCATCAGATTCATGAAATGTTAACCTCAAACTGGCACCTGCCCCCCAACACAAGTATATAAGGGTGCAATCCTATGCATGTTTAGACAGGAAAACTTTGTTCTGTCTGACCATGCATAGGATTGTGCCCTCAATCTGCCAATTTGAGGTTAACACATCATGCATCTGAGGAAGTGGACAGTGTCCACTTAAATTAGTTTGTGTTTAAGGTGCCACAAAACCTGTTGTTGTTTTTGCTACAGGGTTATGTTTTCTTTGGATGGGAGACTACTAGAGACTGACGGTGTGTTTACAATCTGTTTATTTACAAAAATACTAGCAGAATGTATTTGAACCAAGCTGAGTAACAAAGCAAGGGAACACAACTGTAAATCTTGCATCAGATTCCCCGAAAGAACTACTGCACTCCAAAGTGCCTCACGTTCACCTAATTCACAGCTCATGCTCGCTCTCACTCTCCTTGACTGTCTCTGACCTGGTTCACAGACATGACAGCCCATCAAGGGTTAATTTAGCCTCAAGGAGCCTCAAGCCCCAACTAGAGGTTGCCATGTGCTGTCATGTCATGTGAACCCAGCTGGCATATAACCCACGGTCTTGCATAACCCACAGTACGCCGGACTGGTTCACATAACATGGTGCAACATGGGTTATTTAATTCACGATGAGCTGCAGTGCCCACGGTCATCACTTTGCATATTCCACTCAGTTCGGGGGTTGTTGTGTCATGCAAACCCAGTGAGCATGGGTTATATGAGGGTTAAACAACCCTTGCATAACCCACAATTGCCAGGTTCACATGACTCAACAACCCCTGTGTGGCCAAAGCCTCATTGTGGGTTAAATAACCCATGGTGGGCTGTTGTGTCATGAAAACTGGTCCTTCATCTGTGTGTGTTTTAATTTGAAACCGCAGCTGCTTCTAGCTATTTTTTGGTCCCTCCAAAAACTCTGATGGGTATCATTATCAAGGCAGGAGACAGAATCCATGCCATTAAGGTCCATTAAAGCCCCTTTTTCAAGTCCTTCATCACCCATCAATTTTGTCTAGGGCTATTCATGCTAATTAAGGGCACAATCCTATCCAGATAGGCGGCTGCCTCCGAACTCGGAGGCAACCGCCTATTCAAAGCAGGGCAGGAGAAGCACGGAGGGGATCGTTCCCTCTGCGCTTCTCCTGCCCTGCATTTGTGGCTCGACAGCTGCTTGCGGCTCTCTAGCTGTGGGAGGGCTGAGTGGGGAAGGAGGCTGCTGTATGACACAGAGGATGTGTCATACAGGCATTTCCACCCTCCCTGCCCCAGAATGCTCCCAGCCACACCCCTTTTTGGCCACTCCACACTCCTCTTGTGAGCGCGGAGGATGGGGCTGTTCTGCGCTGCCTCCAAGGCAGCGCAGAAGTGGGGGGAGGTCGGCTCCTGGATAACATGATATCCTATGGCCATCTAGCCACTGTCTAGTGGCCATAGGATTGCTCCCTCCGTCAGCCAAACTCATAAATTCACAATAATAAAAATGAACAAAAAGCTCTGCAATAAGATGAAGGCTGAAGAGAATCGGTTCATCAGCTTCTGATGAAGTGAACAAGGTGCTTTCATCTGTAAGACCGACCACCTGCTTACTTGATCCTTGCCCATCTTGGCTCATTACGGGCTGCAGAGAGACTGGGTGAGGGGATCAGGGCGGTGATGAACGCCTGCCTTGAGGAGGGAGTGATGCCATCAGCCCTCAAGGAGGCAGTGATAAGACTGCTCTTAAGCCCTCCTTGGATCCCCAAGTTTTGAACAACTTTCTCCCAGTCTCGAATCCGCCATTTTTGGGCAAGATGATTGAGCGGGTGGTGACGATGCAGTTGAAGGCACACTTGGAAGAAGCCGATTATCTAGATCCATTTCAATCGCGCTTCAGGCCTGGGCATGGGACAGAAACGGCCTTGGTCGCCTTGGTGGATGATATGAGGAGGGCTCTGAATAGGGGTGAATGCTCCTTCCTTGTTCTCCTCAACCTCTCAGCAGCTTTTGATACCGTTGACCACGGTATCCTCCTGGACTGCCTGGAGGGGTTGGGCATTGGAGACACCGTATTGCGGTGGTTCTGGTCCTTCCTCTCCAGCAGGTACCAGCAGGAAGCACTGGGAGAGGAGGTTTCAGACCTGTGGCCGCTCACTTGTGGGGTGCCACAGGGTTCCATCCTCTCCCCAATGCTATTTAACATCTATGTGAAGCTGCTGGGGGCTACCATCAGGAGGTTTCGGGTGCGGTGTCATCAATATGCGGATAACACGCAGCACTGCCTCTCGTTCAAATCTTCACCAAGGTTGGCCGTAGAATCCCCGTCCAAATGTCTGGAGATGGTGAGTGGCTGGATGGGGAGGAAGAAGCTGAAGCTGAACCCTGACAAGACCGAGGCACTTTTGGTGGGAGACAAGAGGAAGCTGGGGGATGTTGACCTGGTGTTGAATGGGGTACGGCTACCCTTGAAAGACCAGGTCCACAGCCTGGGGGTCATTTTGGACTCCCAGCTGTCCATGGAGGCTCAGGTGTCAGCTGTGAGCCGGACAGTGCTGTATCAACTCCATCTGATATGGCAGCTGCGCCCCTACCTTCCCCACTATCTGCTCCCATCAGTAGTACATGCCCTGGTCTCCTCTCATTTAGACTACTGTAATGCGCTCTGCGTGGGGTTACCCTTGAAGACGGTTCGGAAGCTGCAGCTGGTACAGAACGCAGCGGCTCGCCTAATTAAAGGCAGCCGCTGGCAAGATCACATCACTCCAGTGCTGAAGGAGTTGCACTGGTTACCAGTTGTTTTCCAGGCCAAATTCAAGGTGTTGGTTTTGACCTTTAAAACCCTATATGGTTCCAGCCCAGCCTATCTTAAGGAGTGCCTCCAGCAACACCAGACAGGCCGCTCAACAAGATCAGCCTCGGATGGCCTTCTCTCTGTCCCATCAGCCAGGACAGCCAGACTGGTGATGACGAGGGAGAGGGCCTTCTCTGTGGTGGCCCCCACTCTGTGGAACTCCTTCCCTAGGGAACTCCGCCATGACCCCTCTTTAATGAGCTTCCGCCGCGCATTAAAAACGTGGTTGTTCAGGCAGGTGGGGTAGCGTATTTTAGAAAATGTTTTTACTGTAGAATTTTATTGTTTTAAACTGTTTTATTATATACTTTGTACATTGCCCAGAGTGGATGGGTGACCAGCCAGATGGGCGATTATTGCATTAAATGAATGAATGAATGAAACACAAAATATTAGTAAATAGCAGTGAACTGGAAAATATCTATTTAACAGCAACGTACATTTCCTGGTGAATGTTTCTCAATTGTCTCTTGTTTTCTTATGCGTTACAATCCTGCGCTATCTTTTACGTACTTAAGCAATCGATACACTCAGACATAAAGGGATACTTTCTGCAATCCTTGTTATAGGCAAGGCCTAGCCTATCTAACATTGCATTCCTAGGCATGTCTACTCAGAAGAAAGCTCCAAGGAGTTCAATGAGCCTTATTCTCAAGTAGGTGTATACAGGATTGCAGCCTTAATTTATTACCCCCACCCCAGTATGAGAACTCAACACAATGTGTGTATGCTTGCATCTCTCTCTGTGTACTTGAATCAGGAACACATTCATAAAAGTGAAAATAAAACTTGTAACTTTTAATATTTTAGATTCACTGTATTATCCTCATTTTTAAGAGACTGTATTTTCACTATTCCTCCACTAGAAGGATTTTTAAAATTACAAGTGGTCACAAATTACATATTCAAAGTATATTAAATATGATAAGCAAATTCCAGAAGACCAAAGTGACTCCAGCCTATGTAATTTACTGCAAACTTTTTTTTAATATGAATACCTCAACATCAGTAAAATCCTAATACTCATTTGTCTCCACAAACCTGGTGCAACTACATTTCCTCCATTTTGAAGAATAATTACTTTTGTTTCTGAAAATGAAAACCTAGAATAAGATGGAAAACATCAACAGGAGTTTGTGCTAGGGACTGTATAAATCCAAAAAACGGACAAAGAATGGATAGGTTAGTTAAATAATGGCGCAATCTCATGCATGTTTAGGCAGAAACGTCCTACAACTCCCAGCATTCCCCAGCCAGCCATGCACTCTGCTGGTTGGGGAATGCTGGGACTTATAGAACTTTTTTCCATCTAAACATGGAGAGGATTCCACCCTAAATATCATCATTTATAGTCCGGAAGGGGGCTTCAGGAACATGAACCATTTTAAAGCAAATGCAAACACAATGCAATGTGCATAATATCGCTTATCATTACAGAGGGGCCAGAGATCTGTGCTAGACCTGCTTTCCATACAGAAGGTCTCGGTTTCATTCCCTGTGTCTCCAGCTTACAAAGATCCAATAACAGATGATGGGGAAGGATCCCTGTCTGAGGCCCTGGGGAGCCACCACCAGTCAGAGTACCAGCCTCCCCTAACCATTTGTCCTCCAAATGTGTTGAACTACAACGTCCACCAATGGCCAGCCTGACTGGGGATAATGGGGGTTGTAGTCCAACACATCTGGAGGAGGCAGGGAAGGCTGGAGTACAGTATTGGGCTAAATGGACCATTCGCCCGACTCGGTAGGGGATCCAGCCAAACCCCCTTATACACTGAATCACATTACATAGCCCTGCCTCCTATGAAGTGCCCTTATGTGATTATAGATCAGCTTTCCCTAACCTGGTGCCATCCAGATGTTTTGGACTGCAGTCCCCATCAGCCCCATCGGCCAGCATGTGTAGAACTCCTCTAAATGGACAATGCTCAAAGTGGACAATGCACAGCAGGGGGCAGGCAGGGCTACACAGAGCAACCCTCTCAAAGGTTCTTTCAGTGCCTGAAAGATTCATGTGAATCCCACTAGTATAAGTCAGTTTGATATGTTCATATGGAGCAAAAGAAAAGGCAGACCATGAAGGTATTAGACTGAACAAGGGCCTTTCTGTTGTGGCACCTCAATTGTGGAATGCTCCCCAGAGGAAGATCACCCTGACTCTCTGCTTCATCATTTGGCGACTGGCAAAAGCAAACTCATTTCAGGAGCTGTTTGGCTGTGCATAAACTGATCCTTTTAGAGTGCAATCCTACGCATGTTTAGAGAGAAAAAAGTTCTACAACTTCCAGCATTCCCCAGCATTGTTGGCTGGGGAACACAGAGTTGTAGGGCTTCTTTCTCTTTAAACACGTGTAGGGTTGCACCCGTAGTCTGTTGGTCCCTATTGTGCTTTTTCCGTTGATTTTTAGGACTGCCTTATTTTTGCTGTAAACTGCTTGGGGGTCCCTGGATCCCCTCTGGAATTACAACAACAGGATTCAGCATGAGCGAGTTCCTCTTCTCAGCTTCCACGAACGCACGACGCTTTTGGAGGTTCTATCTGCACGGCGCAGAAAAGACCCCCCCCACCCCCCGCCAGCGCTATGTTCAGTGCTGGGCAGAGTAGCCCTGCACCCTGCGCAACAGCAGCGGCGGACAACGGAGCGCTTCTGCGCATGGACGGAGGGCGCTTTCTCTCTAACCACTGAACCCAACCACCCATCTGGGTTGACTGGATGAAGAGCTCGTCGGGTGGAGGACACGAGTCCTCTCGGCGCTGCTTCTCTCCAAAACCACTCGGGCAACACCACAAGCACAGACCGCGGCCCGGCCTGAAGGGAAACCTGGGAAGGAGCGACTCGCCCAAGGCTCCCGGGGCCGGCCTCTCGACGCGTCTTCCCTCCCTCCGGCCTCCCGCGGCGCTTCCGATCGCCGCTTAGCGACAGGCCCGCCGCGTCCTTCCGTTCCCCTTCCCCCGCAGCAGCCGGCTGCACCGGCGGCGAGGAAGGGGAGGCGCCTGCTCGCCGCGCGAGGGCCGAGGCGGCCGAGCCGGGCCTGCGACGGCGGCGACCGACTGCAGGAGCCCGCCGCCGCAGGACGGCCAGGAAGACGAGCCCGTGGCCGTGCAGCAAGCAGCGCGGCACAAAGCAGCGGCTCACCTTGAAAGACATCTTGAAACCACCGCCAGAGCCGCTCATGCCTGCAGCGCCCGGCAGAGCCACAGCGCTTCCCTGGCGGCGGCGCGTCTTCCCGGGCCTCGGCGCCCGGCGGCGGCGGCGGAGGGGCGATCCCGGGCTCGCCTTGCAGTTGCAGAGCGGCGTCTGGCTGCGCGGAGCAGCGGCAGCAGCACCGCGCCCGAGCCGGCGTCTGAGTAGCAGCGCCCGCAGCGTGGCCGTCTGTCTGTCTGTCTGCCAGCCAGCCAGCCGCACGGGGCTGCTTGCTCCTCTTCGGCAGCTGCACGCTTCGCTCTCTCGCCGTCATTGCAGCGCCCTCGGAGAATTCCCTCGCCCGCTTGCGGGTGACACTGCAAGCAAGCAGCAGCTGGTCGAGCGGCTCTCCGGGACTTGATCGCGCAAGGGCGTGGACAGGCGCACGCCGTGCTCGCCCCTATGGCACGTTTTAGCCTCTGCCGAGCGACGCCGTTCGCCCGGCTGGACTACCGAGCCCTCGCTTTTCCCCTTTGCGCGTAATCACCAACTACATTAAAGGGAAGACAAAAAATTGCAGGGAGCCCAGCTGACCCGGGGGTGGGGGGAATGGAAACGTTTTGGTTATATTGGTTTTAAAGCCTGTGTAGCCCGCCATTTCCTTCTGGATGCTCAAGAAGGCGAACAAAAATCATTTCCAGAGGGACGCTGGGCCAGTCAGTTTCAGCAAAAACAACCAAGTCGTATGGCACCTTAAAGACTTAAGGCACAATCCTATACATGCTTAGACCCAAAAAAGGCATACAACTCCCAGCATGGGGAGTTATATGCTTTTTTTCTGTCTAAACATGCATAGGATTGCACCTTAACACCTTTGTTCTGGCATAAGTTTTCGTGGACTATAGTCCACTTCATGAGATGCATGAAGTGTTATGGATAATTTCAGTTTTTTTATACAGTACATGTGGTGGTGGTGGTGGTGAAGAATTGTAAACAGTGAAGTCAGAACCTGAAACCCTCTGTAAAAGAGTTTGCATCTGATCAAGTGGACCATGAAAGTTTATGCTAAAATAAATTTGTTAGTGTTTAAGGTGCCAACAACTCATCCTTGCTTTAACAAAAGTAATAAATTTAGCAACTAAAAGCACATTGTTATAATTCAAAACAAAACCCACTAAACATTAAAAACACGAAAGCAGCAGCAGAAGGGATGTCCCTGCCTTCAGAGGTTACTTGGATGACATTTGGGGATGCAGCCTCTTCTGTGGAGTGCCCTATTTATTGAACACCCTCCCCAGAAATGTCAACTTGACACCTATTGTTTAGATGGCAAGTTAAGAGCACAATCCTATAGCTGTCTACTTAAAAGTAAGTCTCATCATGTTTAATGGGTTCTTCCTGTCTCTTGAATAGTTGTTGGGAAAAGAGAAGCTGCTCTTCCCTGTTCCATTTGAGTGGCTTTATGTCATGTGGCATGTGATGCCCCAAGGTTTGGGCCAGCACTGGAAGGAGTGGCCACTGCTCCCAGTGCTGGCCAAATCCCGTTCTCCGTGCTGTGAGGAGCATGGAACTCTGTGCCTCTCTCAGCATGGAGAAAGGCAAGATGGGAGGGCGCCGGCTGATGATGTCAGTGGGTGTTGCTATACCCATCAAGGCCAGCATCAACGGTAGGCATGGGTGGACACCTGCCAGGGGCCCACTGACAAAAGCCTCCTTGACTTGCTCCTCCTCTTCTCCATTGCCACCTGTATGTTCACCTGGCTCTTGTTCTGGCCCAGACAAAGGTGGTGAGAAGGAGGACCAGTAGATGCCATGGTCTACTTGCTCTCTGGGTCTCTGCCTGTCAAGCAAGCAAGTGGGAGCCATGATGAGAAAGAGGATGAGGAGTAACAGCAGCTGATCATGATGATGGTGAAACGGTAGGCTGGCTGAGGGATGGGGCCATTGAGGTGTCTTACCCAAGGGCCCTCAGAAACCTGGAGCAAGCACTGCCACCATCTGGCCTGTGGAGGGCTTGGTGAGGGCAATTCAGCCCTCCACCCATATCTGGTTCTGCACCCCTGGTTTATAGGATATAGGTACA
Source organism: Heloderma suspectum (assembly GCF_057233095.1). Classification (NCBI taxonomy): domain Eukaryota; kingdom Metazoa; phylum Chordata; class Lepidosauria; order Squamata; family Helodermatidae; genus Heloderma; species Heloderma suspectum. The sequence goes on along the minus strand of NC_139461.1, from coordinate 78,726,880 downwards.
TCATTGATTTACCCAGTAATGTGATTATATTATGTTGTATCTTTATAGCTCCTGCCTTTCTTTCTCTTTTTGGCAGAAGTATATTGAACCATTTTTTTTAAGTAATGTATGACTAGCATTAGCTATGATAACTACCTGTGATGACTCCATTATATTTTATAGCTAGTGTGGATATTAATCTCAGATGGACAGATGATTACATATGCAAATTGCAGGTAACGTAATGTACAGTCTTAATCAGATATTGTTACCTTTAAATAATGAATAATTATATCTTCCTTATAAGTTACATGTTAAGCTACTGGTGTGGTTCTTGACACATAGAAGACATGCAAGCCAGATCATGTCTGTATTTGTGTAATCTGCACACTATTAAGCTTTCATACCAGTCAAGTAAAGGTGAAACCAATTAAAGTTTGGGACAGTAACAAATCTCTTTCTCTGACAAACTAGTTGATCTATCATCCAAATAACAATCCACTGACCCATAATACATATGGTCATCTAATAGTCAGATAGGATAATATTTTTGAGATGGAGGTTTCCTCTTCCAGGACAAGAGCAGAAGAGCTCTCAGCAAGAGAGAAAATGAGATCTATGTGAAAATGCATGGAGCATCAATGGAAATGTTCGTCAAAATGCAGGCCCAGCCCAAGTCATTTTGTTACCGGATGAAAACAGCAAATGACACTGAACCCCTCCAAGTCGAGGTGCATAGTACTCAAGGCCAGCCAAGTAGTTTTGCACCTCAGGCAAAACAAATTCACCGGCAGCTTGTGATGCCGAAGGAGAAGATTCCTTCATGCATTAAAAATCCAGCAGCAACGACAAAAACGTAGAGTGTACTGCTCTTTCATGACATCCAAAGTCAGCTGCATGAGTTTACCTGCCTAGTGACATTAGACCAAGAGCCTTCAGAGGCAGAGTCTTCAAGCAACAGCAGCTCTGAGGTAGAGACAGACTTAATTCCATAGCCCTTCCTCAGTAGGTTCCCCTATCCTTGATCCTTCAGCTGGTCCCCTGAACCCCAGGGAGGTACCACTGCCATCAAATTCCTAGGAGTGGACCTCTGACTCCTCAGGAGCATTCCCCACCTAAGCCCTGAGGAGCCTATAGAAGCATTCACCACCCAAGTCACCACCACTCCAAACCAAGCCTCTTCCCCTACAACAGACTTCTCCAACCTGGTGCCTTCCAGATGTTTCAGACTGCAACTCCCAACATTCCTGGCCATTGGCCATGCAGGCTAGGGCTCATGGGAATTGAAGTCCAAAACATCTGGAGGAGACCAGGTTGGGGAAGGCTCCCCTAGAAGAAGACTGCAGAAAAAGACACTGGCCCTTTAAAGTGAGCGGAGCTTCCAGACAGACTCTATTGACCAGGATATGAAAGCCCAGCAGTTGCTCCATGCCAGCACTGAGATAACTTGTCTGCCTACCTTAGCTGTACGATTGTGGGCTGTGGTTCTGAAATAGCACCTTAAGTTCTATCCAGGGTCCTGACTGTGCCCTTGCTTCTGGAAGCCTTCAACTCACCACTCTGTCTCCTGCCATCTTGCCTGGGCTGTTTCCTCCCCTTGGTGGCAGAATCCATGATGGATCAGGACTGATAGGGCTGGCCCTGTTTATGGAGGGATAATGGTAAGAGGGTAGAACTGATGGCAGGTGTATTGTTGTCTGTGCTCATGCCATAACAAGATTTTAGGGGGCCCTGGGCAAGATGCCAGGCACTGACACGAGCTCCGATTAGCATGTGCAGCCATATTGGTCATGTGGGACGTTTTATGCAGAATGGAAATAGTCTGGGTAAACATCTCTAACATCACAAACTAAGGGTAATGCTGAGTGCCAAAACAGACGTAACTTTATGTCTTTTTCATTTTTACTCTACAGTAGGCACAGGAGGCCCAATCCAGATCTTAAAAGCACTCCAGCCCACCACATTAGGGTTTCAGTCTAGATCAGGGGCCCTGCACCTATGCTAGAGTAAAAACGAAAAAAGACGTAACTGCTAGATATGGATTTAAAATAATGTCAGTTTGGGGGCCCTGGTCCAATTCGCATTGTATCCCTTGAGATCCATCCATCACACACTTAGGAGGACACTCTGCAGAAACAGAAAATGGGTCATTGTGGCTCAGGATAATAGCTGAGGCAGAGGCCCATGCAGTGGTTTCAGTTCACTATTGGTTTCTTATTTCTCTTCTGGAAACAAGACAGTGTATCTTGAATAGGAAGGCAGCATTGAGCTCTTACAGTACAGAATGGAGTTCTGATTTTCCAAGAGCTAAGATAAAATTTAAGTACAGTTCAGGTGCCTAGTAAGCCACAGAATGGCAGGTCCAAAAACAGGCTAACAAAACATGCACTACCATTTTCTTGTTGCTACGCAACATTTGGGCAGACACTTCAAGGAACCCTTTTCTTTGAACAGGTCAAAGAGGTGCCTGGCTCACTCCTTGGCACAATAGGTGTGATCATTAACTTTCTGGGCACTTCTGGTGACAGACAGCTGAGTGAAATTACTGTGGTGTGTAAAGACCTATATGGTTTGTCCTCCTGTCAGTAATGGCACAACTGTGTATGGTGCTCAGAACCAATTTCTATCTCAAAACATAAAACATAAAACCTTCAACAAACTCCATTTTCTCTTTGTATCACTGACAGTGTAATCCTATACTTGTCCACTCATAAGTAAGCCCCATTGAGTTAATCCTCAGTTCCATTTTTGGGCTGTACAAATTTTCCTCATATATGAAACTCATATAGTTACACTAAGTTTAAAAATATTCTTCCTCCCCTCCTAGCTTAGGAATTTTTATTCTTTATGATATTCTTTTACAACTTTAGTACATTGTGTACAGTTATATGATTTCATGCTTTCTTTTGCCAACTATTCAGACTCCTCCCCTCCTCTCTTTCCCCTTTTGTGCATTGTATGACTCATTCTGAAGTTAACTGTTTACCTGTCCTCAATTGACTCAATAAGAGCAGCTGAATTAATTTCCACTCTCTTTCCTTGGGATGTCTTGGCATTACTGTTCATGCACATTTACATTACATGGAAGCTTAATTTATATGGATTACATTTTGCTGTTAAGATTAACATTACAATGCTTCATCCAGAAGGCTAGATGTTCTAGGTTGCCAATGGGTAGTATGTTGAAATAAAAATGTGCACTACAGTAAAATCTATTTTCAGTACAGTATCTGTATGTGTTCTGGGTGTGGAGATGGCAGTTTGTTTGCTCATGGCATGAGTATAGGAACAGTATTATAATCTTATTGGAAAACTTGTAATAACTCAGATGATAGCATCTGAAATTAACATTTATTGATTCTGCTTTTTACACACCATTATAGCGTATGGACATTGTGCAAATATTCTGTAACCCAAAGATGAATAGAATCATTTTAAGGCTGCAATCCTATCCGAACTTATTAAGGAACAAACTTCATTGGACACAGTGGACATGCATAGGCTTACACTTCACATGCATGGGATTGTACTGAGACATGCTGCAGGGCAATACCTAAAAAAAAGCCTATTCAGGCCCATTGAGTTCAATAAAACTAAAAGTAACTGAATGCCAGATTATGACATTGTGCCTACCTTTGAACCTGCAGCCAAGTTACCTGTACAATTTTCAAAGAGATAAGACATTGCATTCTTCCCCCAACTCTGAAAGCAAAAGGGAAATCTATAAATATCTAAGGGTGCAATCCTATTGGGATGCCTGTCAGCCTCTGAACATGGAGGCTGATGGGCATCCAATGCAGAGCGGGGGGAGTGGCCAGAGCAATCTTTGCTTCTGCACCCCTCCTGCTCTGCATTTTAGCTAGACAGGCTTTTTTGCCCATCTAGCTGGGGGCTCTGTGGGGCAGGAAGGAAGGAGGCTGGGGAGGCCTGAGGAGCCAGCCTCTCCAGTCTCCTTCCCTCCCTGCCCACCTGCACACCCCCTTTCCCTCCTCTCCAAGATCACCAGCACAGTTCTCTCTGCGCCTGTGGGAAGGGGAAGGGAGCAGGGAGGTTGGATTCCTGGCTCCAAGGTCAGAGTGCTATCTCTGACGTCAGATTCAGGAATTTGAACTATCCTATTCCCACCCACCCCTGACTCTGTCTAGGGTCCATAGGATTGCTCCCTAAGTAAAATAACTAACTAACTAACTAACTAAATAAATAAATAAATAAGCAAACTCTTCTTCAGACATTATTGCAGCCACTGTAGCAAGTGTTTTTCAATTCTGTGGGGTGCAGCTCAGAGAAAATTGTATTATATAGAAAGTATAAAACTTATTCACCTATAGTCTGTGACACAGAGTTCCTTATTTCTCTTCAGAGGAATATCTCTGGATTTTAATTTTACATGGGCAACAGAAGCAATAAGTATCAGATGGGTAGGTTCTAGAAACACACTACAGACAAAATTGATTTGTAGACATTAAGAACATAATTTCTTCCTCTTTAGTTAGGAAGATTTCATTTTATTTACTGTTTCTACTCTGCTTCAAGAGTAATTGCTTATTCTGAAACTGTTAATTTGAAACAACATCTGCAAACAAAATGTATGTGCTTTCTTTGGTACAGAGGTAGGCGACTCATGGCCTGTGGACCACAAGTGTTATTTTATGTGGCCCTTGGTGCCCCTGGCAACTCCCCATACTTTCTTATACCAGCTGCTGCCACAAGGAAAGCCAGAGAGATTGGCAGACAGGTGTACACATGAACCTGGAGGCCCAGTCATGGACTGTGGTGACTAGAATAGCACAACTTTCTTCAAAAATACATTCTAGTTGCTGTGGATGTGTGTGTAGTGTGAGAAAGAGGGGGTCAAAAAGAACATGTGGACTCTTGCCTCACCCACCTCCAAGCTCTGGCCCCTCCCACTGCCAGCATACAGCCCCTGAGAGATCATTTCTAAGGGAATATGGCCCTCAACAGAAAAAATGTTGCCCACTCCAGCTTTAGAGGATGATTTTATGTTCACATTTAGCTTCTTTAGAAAATGTATTTACATTTACATTGCAGCTGGAATGTGGATTTATATTCATGCTTACTGCTTCATTATGTTAGACACCTGTGAATTCATGTATTACATTACTATTAATGTAAATGCAGTACTCAGGGTGTTTCCAGACAGATGGCTCCTAGGAGTGCCCCTGCCTGCCCCCATCAAATTCTGTGAATGAGGAGAGTGACTGCACAATGAAAGCCTCGTTTGAGCACATCCCCAATCTAAAGGATGGTTGTGCAAGAAGCTAATTGTTTATTGTAAAGAACAATGAAATGTTTTTGCCTGTTTACCTGTTATACAGCTTCCATAAGAACGCTCCAACCTTACTTGTGCACTGTCATAAGACTGCGGAACTTGCGCATACAGTTTTTATGAAGCTGTGTTCCCAAGGTCTGATTAAGGCTCACGGTGTTTGGACATTCTAGATCAGGATGGGCAACTTGTGACCCTCCAGTTGTTTTCGCCTACAACTCCAAGGGCTGGTGGGAGCTTCCATTGTCGTATTGCTCTAACAGTCAGGAAGTTTTGCCTGATGTTCAGCTGGAATCTGGCTTCCTGTAACTTGAGCCCATTATTCCCAGAGTGCAGGACACGGAATAATGGGCTCAAGTTACAAGAAGCCAGATTCCTGTAATTAATCCAGCTTTAATGAGCTTCCGTCGTGCATTAAAAACGTGGTTGTTCAGGCAGGCATTTGGGGTGGGTTAGGGTATTTTAGAAAATGTTTTTATTGTAGAATTTTATTGTTTTAAACTGTTTTATTGTATGTTGTACATCGCCCAGAGTGGCTGGGTGACCAGCCAGATGGGCGATTAATAAATTCAATAATAATAATAACAACAACAACAACAACATCAGGAAAAACTTCCTGACTGTTAGAGCAATACGACAATGGAACCAACTACCCAGGGAGGTGGTGGGCTCTCCCACACTGGAGGAATTCAAGATGAAGCTGGAGAGCCATCTGTCAGGGATGCTTTGACTTGGATTCCTGCACTGAGCAGAGGGTTGGACTCAATGGTCTTATAGGCCCCTTCCAACCTTACTATTCTGTGATTCTATGATTGTATGAACTGTAAGCCAAAACATCTGGAGGGCCACAAGTTGCCCACCCCTGTTCTAGATCGCAGGACAGGGGCATCAGTCGTCTTTACTCAGAAAAAAATATTTATGAAGTTCCAGGTACTTCAAGTTGCTATTCTGAATGTGATGCCAAAGGTGCAGTAATCAACACTTTTCCTGACCTAAATGACAAAGAGAAGGAACATTGGCACCAGCATATTAAAAACAGGATATGAAGTACAAAGGATTTAACATCAATTCCCCACCACCACCACCACCACAACTATTCATTCGGCAAGATAGAAGCTGACAATACTGCATCAGTAGCACTTGGAACAAGTGAAACATAGTTGCTGTACCTGACTTTTTAAGGTTCTCTTCTTATCCACCAGTACCTTTTTATATTAACATCTGAACATAGATTTGGCAAGATGGATCATATGTGTTAGTAGCTCATTCCTGTTCTTACTACATTTGGGGTCCTATGCCATCAATTCTGGGGAAAGTAGCTTTACCCCGGTATAGCGCTTTTGAGCTATTTTTAATTATGCCTTTGTGGAATGACAAGTGTTATTTTCTTATTTATGATTATTTAACACTGGGCTGGGCAAAACTCCAGTACGACAAGAAAAACAAGAAGCAAGTGTAATTTACTTAGAGTGCCTTGATCTTACCATGTAAGAAAAGCCAAAATACCTAAATGGTTCCTTACCACAAGCACACAAATGGTTCCTTTGTCTCACATGGCTTAAGTATTTTCCTGAATCAGGTTAGCATGTAAATCTCTCCAATATGACTTAGATTAGAAACAAACTGTTAAAGCTTAGCCAGACAATCAGCTGAAAGCTTGTCTTTACTGCATTTCAGCTTTTTCAAAACAGACCTCCGGTTTTGCTTTAGAGGCAATAATGTGACATCCAGTCCCCATCCTGGTGCCAAGACACAAAGATGGATAGCAGGACTGTGGCCACCAGCATACATGAGAAGCATGCCACATTTCTGACCCCAAGAAAAAGGGGACAGACTTGCCTGAAAGGGAGGGGGGAACTGCTAGTGCCTCTTAGTACCCAGAGCCCTATTATATGTGGCTTCCCCCAAGTGATGAGGCTGTTGTCACCAGGAGCCCTGTCAAAGGCAAGATAAATATTGGGCTTCTCCACATGGGGCTTTTATCCTGCAATCAAGATTAGTTACTCACGGATATTTGCACGTCCTTTACATGATGTTGTAACCGTCCAGGGCCTCTCCTGTGCTTTGTGACCATTTCCATGGCTTTATTTGCAACAGGGATAATGAGCTATTTAAAAAATGGTGGTTTGAATCAATTTGAATCTAAGCATGTAATGAAAGAGTTGTGCTATAACAGCAGTGCCATCTACTGGCTGTATAATGGAACATATAGAGCTTGCAGATAAAGGCAATCCCCGAAAAGAAAAGAGGAAGCCTATGTGAAGGAGCTGATCTTAATCCTGCAAAGAATCCAGAAGCAGCTGCCCCAGGAAAGTTGTGGGATAAAAAGTGTGGTGTGGAGAAGCCCATTGCCTCACTAGCAACTTCCCGTCTGCCTATGTAGTGAGGAAATTTTCAAATAAAAACATAATATTTTTGCTGTGTGAAAAACTCGCCTGTCCTAGTTTCACTCTGAGAGCTAATTTGTACATCGCTCTGCTAGTTATAAGATCTTTCCCCCTCCCCACACCTAAATTCAAGCAACCAGCCATTTGGCGCACCACTGCAAATCTTCCACAGATGAACAGATAGTATTCCATACAAGCCTAGTTCAAGTAGGAGAAGGAGGGACTTTTTAAGATTGGGGAGGGGGGTGTTACAGGGGGCAATTGCCCTGGCCCTCACACATGGAGGGGGGCACATCAACATTAGCACTGCTGCATTGTTGCCAGCTCTTTTCTGGAATCCCCCTAACTTGAGCTCCATAAACCTAATGGAAAAAAAACACAAAACAAACTCAAACTGGTGGTAGTGTCTTTTTGTCATGGCAGCATGAGCAGGATGAGTGCAGCTGCAGGCTGTGCTAATAGCAGCAACCCAGCCCAGCCATAGGCAGGCATAGGCTGGGTTTGTATGATCACCGCAGCCCACCATGCATCATAGAATCATAGAATAGTAGGGTTGGAAGGAGCCTACAAGGCCATCGAGTCCAACCCCCATGAGTTATCATTTAAGCCACGGTGAGTTGCAGCACATCCGGACGGCCATTTTGAATATTCAGCCTCCAGCAGAGGGTTGCCATGGTTTGTCATGTCATCCAAACTTGGGTGGCAGGGATTGTTTGAGGGTTAAATCACTCTTAAGTAACCCTACAACAGCCTATGGATTATTTGAGGGTTATTCAACTCTCAAACGACCTGTCACCTGACTTTGGCCAGGGACTGAATAGGCAAACTGGCACCCACGAGCATCACGGCTTGTTGTAGCTTAAATAAGTCACAGGGGCTGCAGTGATTGTGCAAACCAGATCACCCACTATGGGGTCCTCAGCACAGTGTCTACAGCCACCAATGTGCTCACAGAGACCCATCAGAATGCCCTCCATTTGAGAGGCCCTCAAATGAACATTCTGCCCTGGGCCTCTCAGTGTCTTAAAAAGGCCCTGAGGAGAGGGGCTCATGGGTCAGAGTGAGTGACTACTGGTAACAGTCGTGTGATCAGATCCTGTTTCATCCACACATGTATCCACTAGTTTAGAACCACAAAACATGTGAGAGTCTTTCCCGCTTAATTTCCATTATTTCATTCCTGCAGCGTGGTCCTAAAGCTACCACGACAATTTTCCAATGTAAAGAATTAAGTAGAACTGGTGCAACTTTCCTGATTTATCTTGTGACCAGATTTAAATAAGAGTGGCCATATGTCTAACTTTGCAGAGGCCAGTCCTCAACTTGAAGGCATCTGAGCTGTTCAGTCCAAGTCTGGGTTAAAGATAAAGAATCATAAGTGAGTCAACAGTTAGCACCTAGAGGCAGCAAGCTAAGCAGGCACACAGCTCACCTTGGACCGTGAGATGCATTGTACTTCTACTGAAAGTATAATAACTATAACTAAATTTGTATCTAAACATATCAGTTAGTATATGCAAATGTGTGTCTTTTTTGTCCTTTTTTTTTTTTTTTTTTTTTTTGACACTGAGTAAGTGTCCACCCCAGTAGGGTTTGAAGCCAATCTCACTAGTATGCATTCCATGTTTTTGAATAATAGAGATGTGATCTGCATCCCCTGTTAGTCATACTCATCAAAATCTTCCAAAGATATTGGCAGTAAGTTCTAAAACAATACTGCCACTTTACTTATGCTGCTTTAACCTTGACAAAGTGCTGAACTAGCCTCTGGCAGCCTACATGTAGAGGAAGTGTCTCTATTTATGGTTGTTGAAAGGCGAATCTGACACTGCATAAAAAGTTTAGTGTAACATGTAATTCAACATGTCTCTAGAAGAAAATACATTTCTGAGTCAACATTTTCATCCCTGAAAATTAGGGTGTAGTTACATGTCATATATAAATGCATAGCCAAATCCAGTATTCTCTTCCCCCACTAACCCCCTACACCAGGAAAAGCCATTTCAGGAGGGCGCAATTTCAGGAGGGAGGAATCAGGAGTGGAGGGTGGTGAAAGGGTTAAGCATTCCTCCTCCCTGCTGCTTCCCCACTCCAAATTACACTCTCCCCAAATGGCTTTTCATAACAAGGACAAAAGGGCCATTGGGATGTGATTACATGGCTTTGTGTAATGTGTAGTTAGAACATTAGCAAGGGAAAACAGTGAGTCCCTTTAACTGATTATTATCAGCTAAACATCCAAAAGACTGCCATTTCTTGTCTTATACTGGAAGCACATGGAACTGTGGCTACCAGCATGAAGGGGAACCCCAGCTGACAAAGCATCTCAGCCCCACTAATAAAGCATGAAAGAAACCATTTAAGCTGAGACTGAATTAAGCACCTGTGTGAGTTTAGCAACATGGTGAGGAGGCCAGGGCAGTCATCCCTCCCCATTTTTTGATCTTACAAATCCCACCTTAAGTGAACAAGCTGAATAAACAAAGAAACAAACAATTTTGAAGACAGAAAGACAGCAAGGGCTTAGGGACTATCCATTGTATTGCACAGTATCATATGGATGACGCTTCACCTGCTGGACTGTTGTCAGTGCGTGCTCAGTGCTTGGAGACTGGTTCCCTTGAAGCCAAGGTAGGTGACCTGGAGAAACTGAAAGAGACAGAAAGGTTTGTGGATGAAGCTTTCAGAGATGTGATAGCTTATCTGAAGTCACAGGAAATGTAGGTCTTGGGAAAGGTGGATGTCACTCCAAGGCAGAAAGAAATGATCCTGAAGGAACTCATTCCTTGGGGGACAATCTGATATCCTCCCATGCCAAGGATTTGCCTCCAGGGGGTGGGGGATGCTAGTGGTGGGCAATTCACTCATTAGAGAGATTTGTGATGGCTTTGTAGACTGCATGGTAAGAGTCCTGCCTGATGCAAAGAGAGCAGATGTCACAATTTGTCTAGATAGGCTGGTAGAGAGAGCTGGGAAGGAGTCAGCATTTGTGGCACATAACAGCACCAGTGATGTGGGGAAATGTCATTGTGCAATCCTGACAGTAAAATTTAGGTTGTTAAGGAGGAAGCTGAAATCCAAGACATCCAAGGTAGTTTTCTCAGAAATGCTACCTATTCCATGTGAAGGGTCAGCTAGACAGGCAGAGCTGAGGGGCCTCAATGTGTGGATAACAGGTGGAGGAGTTTGGATTTGTTAGGGACTGAAGAATGCTCTTGGACAAGCTGGGTCTGTACAAATGGGGCAGGCTCCACTTGAACCAGACTGCTGGAGCTCAGTATAAAAAAAAAGTGGTAGAGTAGCTTTTAAGCTGACCCCTTGGGGGAAAGCTGACCGGAGCTGAGGAATATCTAGTCTGGGATAAATCATTCCTAGGGGATGAGGGTGAAAATATTTCCTAGGGCAGCTTCTCAAACCTTTTACCCCAGGGCCCACTTGAGAGAGCTGAAAATGACTGAGGCCCACCAGTCACAAAATTGTGACAGATAGAGGTGAAGTTTGGCATAATCAGCTGTCAACTGCTGATAAACGTCTTATATTAATATCTAACCCCTCTTTGAAAATTGCTAAATTATTTGCCAAAGCTATTTCTTTGTACTGCAGGGATTTCCATAATTCAGCTTTCCTCAGGTTATGTACAGACTTTGGCTCTGGAGGTATCATTACTCAGCCTCTCCAATTTGGGAAGAATTTGCTGATTCAGAGGCTCTAGGTTCCCAACATGGTGCCCATGGTCACCTCTCTTGGCACCCAGAAGACTCCCTGCCTCTCCTGCTTATATTTCTTAAGATTATTTTAAAAAATTAACTGGGAGACTGCCATGCTGCAAACCATGCTACCCTTAATTTGGGTTCAGAATCTTTATTTGCGTTCAAAAGAGTGGTTTTGTATTTTGGAGCTTAGACCCCCATCTCTGCTTTCTACTTAGGTTCTTAGACTAGTTAGGGTTATTATTCAGAGTGGTAAAAACAAAAAGGAAACACAAAGAGCTCCAAAAGGATCTTTCCACACTAGGTACATGAGCATTAAAATGGCAAATGCAGTTCAGTGTTAGTAAGTGTAAAGTGATGCACATTGGGGCAAAATATCCTAACTTCACATATACGCTGATAGGGTCTGAGCTGGTGGTGACTGGGAAAGCATCGACCCAGAGTGCTGCAGCTGTGAAAAGTGTAAATTCCATGTTAGGGATCTTTAGGAAAGGAGTCAAAAATAAAACTGCCGATGTCATAATGCCTTTACACAAATCTATGATGTGACCACACTTGGAATACTATACTTGGAATATAGGGTCACCACATCTCAAAAAGTTTATTGTAGAGTTGGAAAAGGTGCAGAAAAGGGCAAGCTAGAGCTCTTATATTCTTATCCATTTTGCTAATGGAACCTGATGTGCACATGCACATTAGAGGGAATAGAGAAGGGAAGCCCTTTCTACATTCCCTAAGTGGTTTATTTATGTTAAGCTCAGTGCATGTTGTTTGAGGGAAGTAATTCTCTTGGAATTCCCCCCTTTTAGTAATTCCCTCATTCCTGTTGTGCAAACTCTGCAGTGGGGATGGTTAGGAACACAGGAAGCTGCCTTCTACTGAGCCAGACTATTGGTTCATCGAGCCCAGTATTGTCAACACTGACTGGCAGTAGCTCTCCAGGGTTTCAGGCTGTATTCTTTGCTAGCCCTATCTGGAGATGCAGGGGATTGAACCTGATCACAGAGGGAAAATAGCATAACTTAAAGACTGCAGCATCAGCTAATATTCATCACTTAAGGACTGCAACATCAGGTGATAACTTGGAAGAGTGAATGGGCCATCACAGATCTAACATCCCAGACAAAACTTTCAAATCATCTCACATCATCCCATGTATACCTAAACCAGCATCTCATGAGCAAACACTTGTTGCACTATCCTAAATCGCTCTGAAGGACCTGCATGTGGTTCAAATCACGTTGGAACTTTTTCCTTCATTGAATAAAACATCCTTTTCGTCTACCCCTTTGCTTTTGGCATTCCTCTGGAGTTCCCCTTTTTGTTAGGTTTATTGGTCATAACCGGGACTTTGAATTCTGCCCAGAAACAGACCCAGCGAAGCTGTTGCAACAACGTGTTGTCACCTGCTCCCTATATTAGCTCCAGTCAGCAGTCTGGCTGCAGCATTCTAGGCCAGCTGAAGTTTCTGAACAGTTTTTGAGGGCATCCCATGTAGATCAGACATCTCTAGGAATGGGTGCCGTCGGCGCGCTAGCCTTAGCTGCGCGAACGCACACCGGCCACTGCCGCGCCCCGGACATCCAGGTTCAGGGCAGAATCCAGGAGTACGCCCACCCCGAGCCTGAGTCTTCAGGGGAAGTGTAACCCCATCCAGCACAGGCTGAATTCCCTGATCTCCCTTTTGCTTAACCAGGCGCGCTTCTGCCTTGTCCGGAATAAGCTTCAATTTGTTTCCCTCATCCAGCCCCACTACCTACATCAGGCACCGGTTTAGATAGAACCAGAAAAGCTCCCTCGGCTTTGGCTGGAGAGGGAGAGAGCTGGGCGTGATCAGTGGGCGGCACCGAACCCCCGAAGCCAACGCTCTGCTCTAAGCGGGAGCCAGCAGCGGGGGCTACGTTCCCCGGGCCCTCGCCTGGCGCGACCAAGTTGTCCCCCGCACCCCCGTGCCCACACGTGGCCGTTGTTACGACTGCAGGCTGTTTCCTCGGCCGCCCTGAGGAGGCCCCTCGAGAGATCCCTTCCCCTCAGGATCGACACCTCCCTCGCGTAGCCGCCGCCGCAGTGCAGGCTGCGTCTTCTCCCTGGATCCTGCGAAGGCGGCGGCCGAGCAGCGGGGGGGGGTCTTCGCCGCCCCCTGCGCCCTCCGGGCCAATCGGCGGAAAACGAAGGCGCGCAGGAGGAGCGGCGGGAGGGAGAGAGGCCGATCTCCGCCTGCCCGTCCCGCTCGGGTCGGTGAACCCGCGCCGCAAGCGCACGCGCCGCCGAGGGTCGCCGCCGCCGCCGCCGCCGCGCGCTGGAGGGAAGCCCGGCGAGGATGGCGCGGAGCCGGGCGCCGGCGGCTGCCGTCGCTGCCCTGACGGCCGGGGTCGTCTTGGCGCTCTGGGGCCGCGGCTGCCCCGCGGACGCTCAGGCGGCGTTCCCCGGCGGCCAGGCGCGGGGGCTCCGCAGCCTCCACCCGCCCTACTTCAACCTGGCGGAGGCAGCCAGCGTTTGGGCGACGGCCACCTGCGGCCAGGACGAGAGCGCGAGGCCCCGCCTGGAGCTCTACTGCAAGCTGGTGGGGGGGCCCGCGGCTTCGCCCGCGGGCCGAACCATCCAGGTGAGGAAGCGCCGCTGGGCCCGGCGGGGCTGGGGAGGAAAGCGCCCCAGGGTGGCGGGGGCCCGTCGCCTTACGCGCCGCTGGCACGCCGGGGTGGGTGGCGGGGGCGAAGTGGCAAGCAGGATCAGAAGACGTCCTGCCCCGCGGATTCATGACTCTTCTTTCTGTAACGACTGAGGCTGCGACCCTGGTGCACGCGCTTACCTGGGGGTAAGTCCCATTGAACTCAAAGAGACTTACTTCTGAGTAGACATTTAGTTTTTATTTTATTTTATTACCGCATTTATACCCCCTCTTTTTTTCCTCCAAGGGATCTAAGGTGGTATCATGCATGGTTCTCCTCCTTTCCATTTCATCCTCACAACAGCCCTATGAGGTAGGTTAGGCTGAGAGACAGTGACCCAGTCACCCAGTGAGCTTCATGGGGACTAGAACCCAGATCACCCGAGCCTCTGTAAACTACTTGTCTTCACATGGATGCGAGGCACTGAACTCTGGAGGGTGCGATCCCACGCATATTTAGGCAGAAGAAAAGGCCTACAACTCCCATGCTGGCTGGAGAATGCTGGGAGGTCTCTCTCTCCATATGCACAGGATTGCACCCTTGGTCTGTTTTAACAGGTCATCATCATCATCGTCACCAGGATAGTTAATGAACTGTGGAAAACTGGACCCTCCCCATGACCCCACATATCAATGTGTGGTTGATCCTCATGGGATCCTTGCAGCATATACAAGCGCTCCCTCCAGTTCCTCTGTACCTGTCATACTAACGACAGTGCTAGTTATCAGTAAAAATAATTAAAGCCCGATGATGAAATAAAAGAACTGTTATTTTATGCCTAGACCTTTCCCCCCAAGCACTCTGTTAGTGAAGAGGAGGAATGGGTCAAACAACTTGAAGGACGAAGGTAGATCTCTTGCATTGTAATATCTTCTTCCATGTTAAAGGAAGTGGCACATTTATTCTTATTATGTTCAACCTCTTAGTAGCCGTTTGGCGTTCTCCATGCCCACTGAATCCTTATCGCCCTACTGTGTATGGCTTTCCCTGACCTGGTTACCTTAGGATGTATTAGACTACAACTCTCATCAAACCCAGCCATCAACACTCCTGCTGCCTGGGGATGGTGGATGCTGTAGTCTCACACATCTTGAGGGCACCAGGTTGGGGAAAGTTGGTGTATGGTGTGGGTGTATTACATCATGATCTGCTAAGGCATGGAGAAGTGTTTAAATGTACAGGCTGGTTTTTACAAGTACAGGCTCTCTAACCGTCATAATCTGCCCCTTAAATACCTTCTTGCCTGAAGCTTCTGGATTGAGAGTCAGTTTGATGTCTCACGAAAAAGGAAATGATGAAGCTGTCAGCCTGTTCAGGTTTTCTACCTGGGTGTATCATACAGCTATGGCTACAGCGAAAAGAAAATTTAAAAGAACATTTCCAGGGTTGGGTTAAAGAAAATACATTTCCCCAGGTGCTTTGGCAGTGACTTGTAGGATCTTGTCTGTCTGGAGGAGACAGAAGAAGAGTAAATTTTAATTAAAATGATCCATTATGCTGTGCACTATTTGTTCTGCATGTACCTTCAAATGGTACATGCAAGTGTGTGTGTGCATGCTGAGGATAGTTTGATGTAGGACTGGCCTAGGCAACTAGACTATTTGTCATTTATGTATTTGAGTTCCATGCATTTTAAACTATTTTAGCTAATTTTAACCACGTTTGATTTTAATTCTGAGTGCTGATCAAGAACCCTTTTAGACTGCTATATGTTTAAATCAGGGGTGCAAAAGTATATTTAGGTGGAGGTTCAGATTGGCCCCTACCAGGCTGTCCATGGGCCAGAAGATGTCAGTGGGCATGGCCACGCTTACTTTCTTCATCGCCCTCCCCACCCAGTTTAGGCATTCTCCGTGCCTCTCCCAGCATGGAGAAAAGGACCTGGCCACTTCTCCCAGTGCTAGCAAAGTCCATGGCTTCGCGTGGCACCTGGTGTCCCCATGGCAAGTGAAGAGGCTCCATGGTCTGGATTAGGGTTGTGACTTGGGGGTTCTGCAACCCTGTTTTAAATTAATACTTCTGCAAAACAGCTTTGGTCTTTTTGTTCTGTTTTGTGGGGGAGATGGCAAGCCCTGTGGGAGGTGACTTGTGGGAGGTGACCTATCAAGTACTGATAGGATCGAGAAGGAATTAAAGGCGGGAGGAATATTCTGAGGAGCAAATTTGTAGCTGCAGAATACTGTGTTCTAACCTTAAGGCTACAATTCTTTACCCAATTTCCTGGGAGTAAGTCCCACTCATCGCAATACTTCTGAGTAGACATAGATAGGATTGTGCTGTAAGAGAGTGTCTGGGGGGCCATAGGATAGTTCTGATTCCTGGATCCAAGGTCGGAGACAGTGCTCCAACCTTGGACCCAGGAGTCTGAGCTTCCTGCCCCCACTCCCTCGCGGCCAGCGCAGAGAGAACCATGCTGACTGCCTCTGTGAGCTCACAAAATTGACCTCGGAGAGGATAAAAAGGGGGCGGTTCTGTGGGTTAGGCGGGGAGGGGACTGGGAAGTGGGGATACGAACTATCGGCAGCCTTCCCCAGCCTCTTTCCCTCTCCCTCTGCAAAGTCCTAGCTAGATGAGGAAAAACGACCATCTAGCAAAAATGCAGAGTGGGAGAAGCACAGAGGCGACAATTGCCTCTGCACTCCTCCCACTCTGTATCAGCCCCTGAGTTCGGAGGCTGACAGGCATCCGGATAGGATCGTGCCCTATGCATAGTGCCCTAAAGCTTTACAGTTGGATACGATTGCACCCTAAAACATTACAACCAGGGTTGGCCCAAGATATTTTGCTGCCTGAGGCAAAGGACAAGATGGCACCCCCACCCATTCCATGCAGAAAAGCCAGCCAGGCTGGCAATTTAATCTTGCTTCAATGCTGGTTATCCAAGTCCCCTGAGGGAAGGGCTAGCGGAGCGGGTACAGGGCAGGCCACATGGCACACACTGGTCTGTCCTCCAGTACCTCACCGCCACTCCTGCCCTTCAGCATCTACTGCCTCACTCTTCCTAATGGAAGGTTGGCCCTGATTAGAACAGCCTTGTACTTAAGCATTAGCCTGGTAGCCTTAGGCAGCCTGGAATTTCTCACAGGCGAGTGCATGGAATTCCATGCAGATGAATGAACAGGCTGGCAGAGGAGGGATGGAGTGTTCTGTCCCTCATCTGCACTCAGCATAGAAATCAAGTGAGCTTTAGAGAATGGATGTTCCTTCCCCACCTCCTTCACCAGCACAGAAATACAGCTCTCTGCTCCTACTCTGCCAGCCCCCTGCAGGCTAGTGACTTTTAGGAGCTTATTTACAGGGCTGCATTACAATAATCTACACAGAAGCAAATCCGAACATGTGGACCAAGCCAAAGGTCCTGTTTCTGTGGTATTGTTTCCTTTCTATCTATGAAATTAAAACCCCGTGGTTGAATTATGATTTTTATATAATTCTTCGGTTTGTATGAGAATAAGAGAGAACAGGAGAGTTAATATTTGTCTTAGAGATTCTAGGCAAAAGGTCAGTTGTGATTTGTGCTTGATCCAAGTTCCCGGAAAGATTACTGATAGATCTACCCTGGCACACGGAAACATGCTGCGCTGCCTACAGTATTTGTATAAATGTGAATACAAGCAGCGCCTCTCTCTCCAGTTTCTAACAAAGCCTCATTGAGACACATAGCAGGAATACTTCTGTAGTTTATCAGTCGTTGTTTTGGTTCAAGAGGGGTTCCAAATTCTTTCAAAAGGCTGGGGAAATCAGTGCTGGAAAATGTGATAACAGTGCTGCATCCATATTATTGCACTGTTCTAATTCTTAAACTCAAATGAACTTTAAGCTTGGGAATAAAATAGACTGCACCAAAGGGGACACCATGTATTAAATAGCGATGGAACTGGGGAACATTTAAACAAACGTGTCCATGTATATTAATGTGTCCAGTACAAAAGAACACAGGTGGGAAATGCACATATTCCAGATAATAGTAAGGCTGAGATAGATAATGACAATCAACAGCTTGAAATTTCTGGTTAACCTGAGATTCTGTACTTGCTTCACTGTCCTCTGTAGTGTGTTGGAAGTATGTATGGGGCTTGTCATCTTTTTTAAAATTTATTTTTCAAGAGAAGGATGTCTACTGCATATTTATTTATATTATATATTATATCCACTGAAGGATATAATAGGTTTGGCAGGACTGGAGTCCTCTGGCAATCTAAGGAAGATTCTGAGTAAGGTTCTCAGAATTTCCAGATTCCTTCCAAAGGTTTAGTTACAAGTGACACTTCCAAGAATTGTAAAGGTGGCCTAGGAAGCTGCCTTATATTGAGTCAGACCACGGGTCCATCTAGTTCAATACTGCTGATGCTGACTGGCAGCAGCTCTCCAGGGTTTCAGGCAGGATTATTTCCTATTCCTACCTGGAAATGCCAAGAATTGAACCTGGGACCTTCTGTGTGCAAAGTGTGTGCTCTACCACTAAGCTAGGGATCCATATAGACATATGTCTACTGCAAGGATGGGGAATCTGCAGTCCTCCAGATGTTGTTGGACTGCAACTCCCATCAGTCCCAGCCAGCATGACCAGTCATCAGGGATGCTAGGAGCTGTAGTCCAGCAATAACTGGAAGGCCACAGATTCCCCACCTCTGCTGTATATACACAGTGTCTGTATAATGCTGGCTGGGGAAGATGGGGGCTGTAGTCCAAAATATCTTGGGTGTGCACCAGATTGTGAATTGTCCCCCTATCAGCTTTTCCCAATGATCCTTATGAAGGAGCTTCAAAAGGTATACCTTAGGAGTATGGATATAGCTTTAACCTAGACCACTGACATAGTAATAATCAGTGTTGTGTTTTTGGTCCAACTGGAGATTCCAACATCACTAGGTTTGGGCAGAACATTTCCCAAAAGTTCCATATATGCCCATGTAGGCCAGTCCTTTACAGGGCATGTGTGTTGCCATGTTTCTCCAGGTTACTTTAAATGTTTGGACTGAGAATCTTGCTGTACACACACTCATGACAACTCGAGGAGATGGGTAATGAGATTACTAATACATGCTGAGCTGTTTTGTTGAATTTCAGCTTAAATCTAGACAGTTCCCAATCTCCTGGAATTGAGACATGTATACTGTACCAGACAGGCTGCAGAGTGAAATGCTGTTCTTTAGATAGCACCAGTGAGAAGCAGAGGTGACGTTTTTATCCAACACTTTATTTTTCTTTAGCTGCCATCTTAATTGGCAGCTCTTGTGGAATATACTTTAAATAACTGAAATGCTTGCTATTCCGGAAGAATTTACGTACATGTTAGAAACATTATTAAATCTTGACTTCAGAACTCCAAGTGACCTAGTTAAGTCAAAATGGCTCTCCTCCATCCTAATTTTTAGTCACTAGGGAAAATCCCATCCAGTTTGACCGGCAGCAGATGGGGGGAAAGATTGAGAGACTCCCCATCCGCAATCCTACTCACAAACCTTTTCCTCAACGTACAGCCCCTTTAAACACTTCCACTTATCACTTCTCCCTTGCACACCCCCCATGTGCCCTCAAATCTGTTCTGGAGGGGCCCTCAACTCTCTGGAGCAGATTTGAAGCACACACTGTCTCAAGTGTAACAAACTGATTATTCCATCATTTTGTTTTGTTTTTTTCTATTTCAGGGCCAGTTTTGTGACTATTGTAATGCTGCTGATCCCAAAAAAGCTCACCCAATAACCAATGCTATAGATGGGTCAGAACGCTGGTGGCAAAGTCCTTCTCTCTCGTTAGGTTTGAAGTATGATGAAGTCAATGTTACTTTAGATCTAGGACAAGTAAGTATGGGTGTTGCTTTCTGTGTTGTTGACATTAACAGGTTTCTTTGTCTGTGGTTTATACAGTGGTCCAAAGTAAGGTGGGAGCTGTTTTGTGTTGGGACTGTCCTTCTGTACAAACTATATTTTGGCAGGTGGCATTCTGAAAAGTAAAATAATCCAGTCATGCTTTAATGAGTATACCTTCCCCAGGAATGTTGACTGTGTTATGTTCTATAAACTGCATCATGACATGTTGGATTTATTGTCAAAATATTACATTAGCCCCATGGTGGGGTTCTCTTGCCTTTAAACCCCCAGGGAACAGGAATAAACCCTCTGTCCAATCCCATCTAGAGTCAAAATCTAAAAAAAATATTTTGATATTTCCATTATTGTCTTGTTTTGGTTATTTCATTGTTTTAGGTTCTTTAAATGATTGTAAACTGCTCCCAGGGCATCTGCCAGTTGGATGGTATATCAATTTAATAATAATTTCTTAAAAGAATAACTACTTATTAAAAGTTGTCACCACCAGGGAATTGATGCCTTTAGGGTGCCTCAAAAACAAATACAAATGTGGAATATTATATTAAAAAGTCCAAGATGGAGTCAACCACATGCTTTCTGGGCTGCCCCATGACCTGCAGCGCACCCATAGGCATCCAGATCAGACCTTCTTGCCCCTAGTGCCAGAGACCAATCAGAGTCCTGCGAGTCATTAGTTATGTCTAATACATCTGATGCCAGAACTATGTAACCACACTCAGTCCATGTAACAATGGCTGTTGACATCTTAATTGAGAACTTTGGTGGAGAAAGGGAGGCCAGTTGCAATATACAACATTTCTCCCTAGGAGTGTCTGGCCCTCAACAACCCACCAGATGATCAACTGACCCAACACAACTGACTACGTCACTGAATAACAGATGAAGAGAACACGGGGGTGTACATTAATCTAGTACAAGTAACTGACTTTGCAAGTTTAATCTCCAGTTTTGTAGGTCTTATAATGGTTGGGCCAAGCTCAGGTCTGTCACAACCTCTCATCCATTTGAATTCTGGCAGCATCTTATGTTTATCAGCCACTCTCAGTCCTAGTATGGCCTTGTGACTTGGATCTTATTCACACAATTGCCAAACTGGGAATTCTGAACACAGAGTGGAACAATGGGTATTCATGTCTCTCAGTCTATATGTGATATAAAGTGTAATGCAGATGATGCATATGTACATCCATACACATATATGCCTGATTAGTATGATCTTTCTCTTTTCCAGTGCTTAGTGGGGAAGGCTCACACAAATCGAGCATCTAGATATCCTTGTGCACTAATTTCCAATCTCATATACTGTGTTATATCCAGAGAAGAACGCACAGTGAAATTTTTCCTCCTTCACCGCCATCACCACCAGCCCTCCCTGCACCCCACAAAAGCTGAGGGTCAGGGGTTCTTTGGAATAGCATGGGATGGCGGCATGGAGGACTGCAGGGGGATAAGGGACTCAGCTGAAATCAGCTGAACCCACCCTCCCATTCCAGCTCCCTCTGCCCCACCCCATGCTTTTCTGGGGGACGATCTGGAGCAGCTTTTCAGGGTCATAGGGGAGCTGTAGCGGGGGGGAGGGAAATTCCCTTGACTAGAACTATGGGTGGAAATTCTAAGCAAGCACAGTACTAGAAATAATAGGTGAAAAATGGCAAGGAAGCAGATTTTAGCCAAATGTTAGGAGAAGCTTCCTAATGGTAAGGACTGTTCGATAGTGGAGCGGACTGCCACATCAGGTGATGGGCTGTCCTTCACTGGAGGTCTTTAAGCAGCAACTGGACGGCCCACTGTCAGGGATGATACTGTAGTTGCATCTGTGCTGTAGCTCCTGCATTGAACAGTGGGTTGGACTTTGAAGGTCCATTCCAACTCTTAACATTTTTTTGGTTTTTATGAGTGTCCTTATAGTTGTGCTTCTCTGGACGCAACCCATTATGTTGTATGTGTGGTAATGACAGAAGCATGCCTATAGATTTCTGATGTGGAGATGTAACAAGTGGGACCTCTAACAAATTGTTGCAGTGTGGAGGACTCCTGTTCAAGGTGTCAGCCAGCCAGCCAGGATGTCTTTCAGGATAATACTTTCTATTCCCCCTCACCCCAGTTTTCTGTCCCCCTTCCCTCACCATGTCAATCAGCATGACATCCCCCAATAAGCATCCTCAGTCTTCATTGAACTTTTGGGATTCTCACCCACCCACCAGCCTTTTTTTCCCCTAAGTATTTTTGGTACTTCTCCAAACGTGGGGTTCTTCCAAGTCTTCTGATATTTCCCTCTTGTACATAAACAAGGGGTAGAGCAATAATTCCCAAGCACCACTTTCTGGAATTGGAGTGGAACCACTGTAGGAGCGGAACCACTGTAAAACAGTCCCTCAAACCCCCAGCGCAGACAGCCTATCCAAAAGGATGCTGTGGTTGATTGTATCAAAAGATGCTGAGATGTGCAAGAGAATCATTGGGGTTGCACTACCCTTGTCTCTCTCTTTCTGAAAAGGTCATCCCAAAGGGAAGCCAAGACCTTTTTCTATTCCAAAACCAGGCCTGAAACCCAGTTCAAATGGATCTTCTGAATCTAAGTTCAAAGTGACTGAAAATAGGTAGAAGATAATCCATACAGAAATCTCAAAATTACAATCAATATCAACACAATAAAATATATATCTTCTAAACAATCAAGAAAGCAGTTCAATAGCATATCAAATTCAAATGAACTAATACATATGAAATAACATTTCAATAACATAATATCAATATAAGGGCTGGATCCAGATTTACACTGGATTAGCTGCCCTGACAGATGTGGCCTTCCCTGCCCCCTCCTTCCCCATGGCAGCCCCTCTAGCCCCCTGAAAATGCTATAGAGACAGTTAGGAGACCTTGCTGAATGGGGTGATGTTCGGGGGACAGGGATCCCCAAAAATGAGGCAGAGGAACCTTTCATGAGCAGAGCCCTTCACTTTGCAGAAGCCAGATCCTGGATCCAGCCCAAGATATCACATCTAATTAATAAATCCATGAATATATTATAACAATACAGCCAAAAAATTCTGAGCAGCAATAGAACACTGCATTCAAATAGGGTTTGTGGGGAGGGGGGAGGATGTTCAAGTGCAAAAAGCCTGTATTTGCTGGCAGCCACTCCTGTGGCCTTTGCTGTGCTGATGGAGCTCATGCTGGGGTTGATCCAGTTTACTCAATATCAGCATGCTATTTTTTGTTTTGCTTCCCCCATGCTGGGGAAAAATGTATTGCATTGCTGGAATTCATTAGCTCCATTCAGAAAGCAGTCAATACGTGTGCACAATTAGAGGAAAGGGGTTGCAAAACCAAACAAAACACATTTCAAATGTGGTGTTCCTCCTATTCTCTCCCAGTGACTCCTTTCCTTCCTACACAATAAATGCAGGATTTTAGAACTTTTTAGGGGTGGAAAGCTGTGTGGAACAAAATCCCCCAGCTTTGCTTTCTTGCCATGAACAGACTAAATGCTCCTTTGGTTTGCAAACCACGTTTTGATAGTGTTGCTGTGTAATGGGGATATTCCTAGTTGTCAGTGTTTTCAAAGAGTATTGTTAAACATTGTTCCTGACCATGCCAATTATTGATGGTGGTTCTGTTTACAAATAACTAACCACAGAACAGCGGAAGCAACAGATGCCTACAGCAGACAGCAAAACCATTGATCCTAAGTGAGATTTCTGGTGAGAGCCACTTTACTCCCAAGGACATTTACACACAGCCAGCTCACAGCTTCCTATCTCTGTGTTTTCACTACCTGTTTGCAGATTCAAACTAGTTATAAAATATTTATCTGCCCCTGCTAGTAGTTATCTCACCTTCACATTTTTTAAAATCTCAATATGTTTGTTGTTCCCCTTGGTGAGGGAATTTGCAAATTTTGGCAGGTTCCTTTAAAAAATGAACTGAACACATTTTTCACTCATCTGCACTGGCTAAATTCAGTAAGTACAGCTAGTCCCAACATGGACAGGACCTTGTTGTACTTGCTTGCCATGTAGCTGTCAAAGTTGATGAGCCTGTCAGAAAAAAGAGGTGGCAACCCTCATTCAGCACCACAAATGTACGTGTGTGTGTGTGTGTGTGTGTGTGTAGAGAGAGAGAGCAAGCGAGAGAGAGAGCTAAGCACTCAAAGTCCTTTACCTGGATGAGTGAATCTGTCAGTTTTGCTTTCTCCTCAGTGGATCCTCATGGCTCCGATGTCAGTGGGGCAGTGAATCCACTCCGAGTTTCAGTGCAAACCGGTCAAAACTCTAAAGGAGCTATCCAAGGTCACACCTTGGATAGCTCCTTTAGAGTTCTAACTTGTTCGGACTGATGCTTGGAGCAGATTCACTGCCCCACTGACATCGGAGCCACCAGCCTCCATTGTTTCTCCTACGTTTGATTTTTTTTTAAAAAAATCTCAAGTTCTTTCTGCCTCGTTTATGAAGAAATTTTTGAACCAAGCAAAATTCTCACCCATCCCTAGATAGTGTCCCTTTCCAAAGGCAGGGGAGAAAGATTTCCAAACCATAAAGGAATGTTTCCTCAGCCATTAAGGATCATTACCATTATGTTGTCATATCTCCAGCCAGCCATTAGTCAAAACCATAATGGTGGTAGGACATTCATGTTAAGCAAGATGGCTAAACTCATAGTATTATGAGTAAACTGCAGCCTATTAGTGCCCAAATTGTTATGCCTCTTTTAACTAAACAAAACATGACATGTCCGTGACATGCCTCTCAATTGTGGAAATGTGCATCAAAAAGTGGCCATAGAGATGGGCTGTAATGGAGTGGATGAGGGAGCACCAGGGGTATAGTGGAGCCAGGGCTCACAGGGTCACAGTGCTGGCACGTTTTTGTTAGAAGGGATGCTGATGTCACCTGCCACCCCCACTCAGACTTACCTGTTCCTCCTGAATTTAGCCGCAGTCCTCACAGTGGCTGGAAGAAAATGAATTTTCCCAGCAACAGTATATTTTTGCCTGTTCTGATGCAAAGTATTTTGGAATAGCTTGGTCTTGAATGGGCAACTTAGACCCACTCACTTCATGAAAGAGCTGCTCCTAGTAGAGATGAAAACTGCTAGAACTGGTTTGTTGATATGGATCAACACAGTTGCCTCAATTTTTGGACTCTCCTTGGGGGTGTAGCTGTGGAGACTGTCATGATGAGAGCCTGCACTTCAAAATTTACCACTACACCAATGTCTCAGCTTTTATTCTCAGCTGGCTTTGCCTTACCTTTATTTCCCTTGGTCTCTGCTCTCTCCTCTCAGTCCCTTGAGACCGTTGCCTCTGTCTACTGCCCCATATGCACTCTTACCTCAGCTGCTTCCTTCCAGTCTATTCAATTGTACCCCATCCCTGTGGCTATGTTAGATAGGGAGGTACTCACAAAGTCTTGGAGAGTGTGTCCCTTCCCCACCGCCCAAGTGCTCCGTTGTGTTTCTAGATAGTAGTTGTCATTCATTTTGACCCTTTGCTTTCAGGTCTGTTCAGCATTGCAGGGTCTGTCCTTTTCCTTAAGGTGAGGTGTGTTGGTTATTAGGCATGCAGTTAGATCTCAGAGTTGTGTGTGATTATTGATTTAGGCTGCAATCCTATGCATGTTTAGACAGAAAAAAGTCCTACATTTTCTATCTAAACATGCATAGGATTGTGACCTTTAATCATGTTACTGCCAGAAAAGTGCTAAAATAGGAGAAAGTATTGTTCCCCAATTTAGTTCCTAGAGGGCAGGAACGTTTGGGGTGTGCTGTCCCAGTGAAAGGTTGCAGGCTTGCCAAACATAATTTGTTATCTTCTCCTCCCACTCATTTCTCAGACAATAATTTTCATACCCATAGCACCAAAGTAACTCAAGATAATTTTGCCAATAGACTTGCAAAAAGTATGGGACATTATTGTATTGGATGCTTTTTAAAACACAGGCCCATTTGTAATGTTGTTATCTTCTGTGTGTGTGTGTATAATGTTTGCAGCTTGGTGTGTGTTAGAGGTCAGGTCGAAATCTGATCATTGGGACTGGCTTGAGAATTGTGACTGAACGCCAATCTATAAATCCTCATACAAGGAAAAATGGAAAGTCTATTCAAAACCATTTTTGTTGTTGCAGGTCTTTTTGCTGACTTGGGGCACAATCCTATGGTCGCTAGACAGTGGCTAGACAGCCAAAGGATTGGTTGGTTCCCAGAGAACTGCCTCCCCACCCCCTCCCCTGCCACCTCGTAGGCGGCGCAGGTTGTCCCTGCATTCTGCTCTCAGAAGAGAAGTGTGTAGTGGGGAAAAGGGGGGCGTTCCCAAGGGTTGGGCAGGTAGTTCTTAAGTGCTGGTGCAACACTTCCTTTGTGTTGTCTGGCCTCCCCACCCTGTGCTCCGAAATCGGCCATCCAGGGTGGCTGGAGCATGGAGGAGACTATCTCCTCCACACTCCTCCCGCCATGCATCAGATAGGCGGTCGCCTCTGTGTTTGCATAGGATTGATCCCTTGATTACTTTTGGTAGGGATATATGTAGGATGCTGATACTTTTTCACTAAATTCTACTCTGGCTTGGCCTACATCACTGTTCTCAGTGGAATTATTTTGGATTTACATTGCCCCTCGGCAATGAACTATGTACATATGTAAGTGCATGCACAGACAAGTGGGCTTAATAACCCTGAAAGGTCAGTGGAGTGCAGAAAATGTGGGGAAAGGATATATGTTGAAATATTTAAAAGGATGTCAGAAAGATGGTGAAATTGGCACTAGAGGCCGTTGATTTAAGCTACAGTAAAACTGTTTGGAAACTGTCCCAATTATCAAAGCAATTAAGCAATGGAATGCACTGCTAAGGGAGTTTGTGAGATCTACTACCTTGGCTGCTGACAAAAAACGGTGACATAATTTAGATATAGGCTTTATAGGCTTGTAGGTTAGGTGAAATGCCCTGCCAAGTCCCTTCCAGATATATCATGCTTCATTCATTCATTCATTCATTCATTTCTATACCACCCAATAATCAAAGCTCTCTGGGTGGTTCACAAACTTGTAACTTCGTATGTTTTATATGGCTATACGTTGCCAGATCTCAAGCCGATGACTGTTGAGAATATATGATTTTACTATTGGGGGTGGGGTTGATTTATGTGTGTGTGTGTGTATGTGTGTGTGTGTTTGCTATAATGCTCTGAATACTTTACAACTCAATCATCTGAGTATGAGTTACCCAGATTCACCACATCACCCTTACTGTGTGTAGTAGACAACAGTCCTTTACCACTTTTCCAAACTGGTGGGGTTATACAGTGTTCATGTGGACCTCATGATGCTACTAAGAATTCTTTCTTAGTGGGCAGTATCCAACAGGGCTGCTGTGCCTCCGCTGGTTTCGTTGCACTTGCAGGAGTGACTGGTTGCACAATGGGGCTTTCATGCTTCTAAAAATAACCTTGAAGCAAGCAGAAATTCTTGTTTCCCATTTGGGACATGTCTGCAAAGTTCTTTTCTGCAAACTCCACTGACCTGCCCCATTCTGGAAGCTAGTGTTTCCGCTCATTTCAGATTATTTTTAGAAGCTCAAAAGCCCCGTTCCAAAAGTGATCATTCCCACAAATGAACGGGCACAATAGGATACTACCTAGTGCCTTGCTCACCTTTTATGGTGGTGCTCTTTTCACTTCTATCATGTTGGTATCTAGCAAGATGTTATGAGACCATTAACTGTTCAGTGCTTTGGATGGAATGGCATGTGACTTCAGCAAACTCAAATCCCCAAGCCCTATTTTTCTCCTGTCTACCGTTGATCTTGGTCTCACGGTGAGAAACATGGGTTAATATGGACTTGGGAGGTCATTTGCAAGGAGAATTGCCTGAGTAGAGAATGACTAAGCACACCATCATGTCCACCAGTTGTGCCCTGCAAATCATCCCCCCGCCAACCAATGCATTAATGTCCAGGAAGGCACAGGTTCCTGCTTGCATCCAGATCAAGAAAACATTTTTTACTGACTTAATTTTCCTTTTTTCAGATCTGTATCTTATATGAACTGTATAGACTGGGGGGCATCTTGAAAATAGATACCTTACCTCCTTTAGTGTGTTGCAATGCAGTAATCTGCATGTTGCTTGTTGCTGATTTATTGGTTACTTGCCATTGCATCATTGAACAACTCAGTAACAGGGTCAAACATCAAAGAGAATTTTGACATGGACTAACATGATGTTCCCTGCATTCATGGCCACCTCTGCAGGATGATGCAATCAGCCTCAGGCATCTCCAGGGGGGATGGGTATAGAATAGATGAAGGACATGGGATCTGAATGGTGCAGCAAGACTTTTTAAGGTGTTAGCCCTAGAATGGAGGTATTTGTCATTTGCACAGTGGTTCAGTTGTACAATGGTCCAGAAGTGCCTTGGACCAGCCTTGGGCCAGCACTGTTCACATTGCAAGTTAGTAACACACAAGAATGAAGAACCAGTAATATAAGAGATTACTGTCCTCTAGGGCATGTTCCAATATGATCTGGGTGAGTTTTTCTTGGCTTTCCTGAGCTCTGTAGTCACCCAGGGTTTCCTAATTAGAAGCAGTAATTGTCCTTGACCTTTGTGCATTGCTTCATTGACTTAAAGCAGGGGTGGGCAACCTTGTGCCCTCCAGATGTTTTTGACTATAACTCCTATAAGCCCCAGCCAGCATGACCAATGGTCAGGGACTATGTAGTCCAAAACATCTCCAAGGTGCCAGGTTGCCTACCCGTGGTTTACAGGAATTATCATGTCACAGTTGGTCAGACGTTCAGCTGGTAACTCTCAAGGTTTCCCTCAAATGCCCTGAGGGAATTTTTCAATAGAGTTTAGTTGTCATGCCAGAAAGCAGAGAATGATGGAGTAAAACCTTTAATGTTGATGCATGGGAGTGTCTTAAGCCGGAGAAAGCCAGCCGAGAGAAATGACATGAGAATGCCGAGTGGATGAGCAAGGAAGTGGTGGAGCGTCTGCACTTCTCACAGCAAGCCATAACTCTGCTATGGAATTAGTATAGTTCTTGGAAAATGACTGCAGCATAAAAGCGGGTACTCCAGGCTCTTTGTCTTTCTGCCATCCATACCCTTTGCTAGTTCCATTGTCACATGCTCTGGTCACGCCCACCCCAGTGTCCAGCTCTGTAGTTCCTTGAGGCTCGCAGGAAACGTTGGCAGCATCTGATGGCTGTCAGATCAAGGCAGGAAGGAAATAGGTCCTTGGATAGCTCCAAATGGGTCCTGCTGGCTGGAACTCTCTTCCATTAGAATAATAGGGGATGTTGTCTTAGCAGGGAGCTAAAGCCAATGGAAGCCTTATATAGGTTGACAAGACCTGTAGTGTAGCCAGCTTCATCCTTCCTGGAGGAATTAATTGAACTGTTAAAAGACACTCACCTGATTTTGTAGCTGGCGACTTCTGCAAGGCTTTAGAGATGGAGTTTCTGTTGGAGACTCATCTTCTGAGCCAGAGGAACATGGCAGGGCTGTGTTCTCTGGCTGGGAGGTCCCTGAATAAGACACTGAGTGCCCTATCCCTGAGGAGGTAGCCTGTGTTTCTTCCTAGTCAGAATCCTTTGCTACACACTGGAAGCTCTGAGGACTAGGGGTCGTGACATCTGGTACCCCATGTTAGATGAGCAGAAGGTAGTTTGGAGTCTACTGGTAGATTTCTGGGTTTGTTGCAGTAGATCATCAAGGGTTTCCTGCTCCCAGTAGCGTTACAAGAGCAAGTGAAATTGCAGGACTTAAAAAAAAAACCTCTGCCATGGCCGGCCATGTGCTAATCACTTATATCCCAGTCTCAGTTGTATTTGGCTTTGCCTTCCTGAGCCACCATTTTGCACCTGCTGCCCATTGTTAGACCTCAGTCAGTAAGAAAAACAAAGTAGATCCTGCAAGACTGAAGTCTTCTCACCTCTGCCCTGCCTTCCCTAATCCTTTACATGTCCTGTGGCTGCTAATTTCACACCAGGGGCTAGCAATTGGTGGGGCAGTATGTAGCTAGCTTCTGGCTTAGTGCCAGAGATCCGTATCTCAGCCAACCAAAGGACAGGCAGGATCTGAGTTCACATCTGTCATGAGAAGATAAAAGCATAGCCTTGCTGGGTCAAATTAAAGGTCCATCTATTGGGGAGAAGAGAGAGAGGCAGCCTCAGTGCTGGCTCTTGGGCAAGACACGCTCAATGGGCCCCTCCCTCAGTGAGTCTGTCTTCTCATTGCCATTGTCACCAGCTCATCATCCTCTTTCTCATAATTGCTAATGTTTGCTTGACAGGCAGAGACCCAGTAGCATCTACTGCTCCTCCTTCTCACCACCACCTTTGTCTGGGCTGCAAGTGGGCAAGCTGGTTGCAATGGTGAAGAGGTGGAGCAGCTTGTCAGTGGGCCCCTGCTGAAGTGTGGGCAGGTACCCAGCTATGCCTACCCTTGATGCCAGCCCTGAGCAGCCCCAAAAGCCAGCCAGGAGGCAAGGGCTCAAAGTGGTCTTTCATTAAAGACATGCCCTAAGTCAGCCTTCCCCAACCTGGTGCCCTCCAGATGTGTTGGACCCTAACTCCCATCATGATGGGAGTTGTAGTCCAACACATCTGGAGGGCACCAGGTTGGGGAAGGCTGCTGGAAGAGAACCTGTGCAACTTGTCTTGTTGGAACAAGACAGTACCAGGTGAGGTTTTTTGCTCCTGACAAAGACTATATATTGAAATATGTTGGGTACCTCAAATACTCTAAATAGATTCCATTTTAGAATGTGAGTTTGAGGTCTTTCCTCTTTTTCTTTTCTTTTTCTTTTCTGGTTTCTTGCCACCTCATGTTAGTCTAGTACTCTGTATTCAACAACGACAGAGCTATGTTTCCTTGGGTAGTTCACAAGGAGAACAGGATAGTTTTTTGGACAGTTTACTGGACTCCTATTTTGCTTTTACTCTGTTGTGAAGATAAAGTAAATGCTGATTAGCATTTATCCAGAAAGACATAGACATGCACACACACACCTTCCATAAAACCCCTTAAGCAAATGGCATAATCCCCAAAGACCACAATGAAACTATTTCAAGTTATATTGACAACACAGGCTTTAACATTACTCATGCCTTGGCAAACCTCACAGTGTGGTTTTTACATTAAGTTTTTATTTCATGGATAATGTGTGTTCTGTACAGTTGTGGCACTCCTTCCAAGGTTTCTGGTGTTGCAAATGTTTATCAAACCATGGATTTCAAATACTGATGATCTGATGGTGTGTAATTTTTTTTTAACACAAATTCCTGTATGCCCTGAATTGGCCTATTTTGAACAGTAAATGCAAAAAAGATGGTCCTACAGAAATATGCTATGACCAGTCTCTGGAGGTTTATGAGCAAATGTAGGACTTACAAGTGTCAAGGCACCAAGTTCAAGGAAAGGAATTAAGGAAGAAAATGTTCTATGCAGGCAGGAGTGCATTATTTAAGCTTTCTCCTTCACGATAACTGTGGTGGAGGCAAGGGAGTCCAGTAGGAGACAGGAGTGGCTCACGCAGCAGGCAGAGGCACAGTCCTGTTGAGCTCCAAGGTAGGGTGTTCCCATGGATCAAAAACCAGGCTGGAGAAGCGAATTAAGGAGAAGACATCTGGCTAGACACTGGGGGATTCCAAAGAGGGAGAAACATGGTCTGGGATGGGTTGTTTGGATGGGAGAAAAGTAGAAGTACAGTGACAGGAGCCAGGAGGGCCGGGCCAGAGGTTGTTGCCTTGTGGCTCTTGGCCATATGAAATTTTGGCATGCTGCTCTTAGCACCAATGGCAGCTTTCCATCTGGGGCAAATATTAGCCATGAGCTAATTAGTAAATAAAACCAAGCATGCAAGGGCCAGCCACGTGCTTAACATCATGTCTAGTTTGGCCCGTTGATTTAGATTTGGTTTTGTTTCTTTCTACAGCTACAGGTTCTTATTTTTCAATCGGGGCAAATCTGCAGGAGTTTTGCCTAGATAATGGCATGATCCTATCCCTCACTTACTCCTATTGGCCAGGGATAGGATTGCTACTAAATGTTTCCTTGCTGGAAGGATTTCTCCCCTTTAAGCAATAATCAGCTATGGAAACTCATATAGGACTTCTCATACTGAATTTCTGAATACATATTTCTGCTGCAATTGCCATTACATGTGATTTAGTAAATATAAGAAAATTGCTTTATTTTGAAAGATTCAAAATTCTGTATATAAAGTATACAGTTTATTGAAAGTGCACACGTACACCCACACCTTGTTGCAATTTTGTCTTCTCCTGTGTGTGTGATTTTTGTACTCTGTTGGTATTCTTCTAGTTTTGTTGAACACTCTTTCAACATCTCCTTGGTGTGGTTTATTCTGCAGTCCTTGAGTATCTAAGTGAATCTTTGGTCTTCTCCTTTTCCTTTTATCTCAGGTGGGTTGATTGCCACCTTTAAGTGGTTGGCTCAGATCTGTATTAAGTGTTGTCCCTCTATTCCGTCATGCTTTCCCTTTCTTGTATTAACTTCTCATAACAATTCGGTTAAAATAGTGGTGGTCATCCCTCCTGGAAGGAAAAGGAAAACTGCTAATTTACATGTTAAGTAAATTTAATTGATATATTTAATATTTACAATTAACTGTGAGGCTTTTGGCTAAACTATACTTTAAGGTTACATGAACAAGCAAGCACAAGCCTTGGGCTCATGCCCTCTACTCTCCCCTTCCATCTCCCTTCTTCTCTTGTGCACAGTCCTTAGAAACTTCTGATCTTGGTAAACCATAGTTTGCCATTTCATCCAAATCCAACATACTATGGTTTGCACAGACCATAGTTTCAGGATTACAGTGGTTTGTAATCCTGGTTTGTGGGCAAACTATGGTTCACTCAAGCCATAGTTTTCTTGGTTCAGAAAAAAATGGCATGATCAGAAATTTCTAATCTTGGTGTGCAAGAGAAGAAGGAGTGCACCAGCTCAAAGCTCATGTCCACTCATTCTTGTAATACTAAGGTCGCAATCCTGTACAAGCTTATGTTGGAGTAAGCCCTATTGAACTCAGTGGGACTTACTTCTGAGTAGAAGTGATGGTGCTACAAACCATTGTTTAACATTATGTCTTACTAGATCCTTATTGAAAATATACAGTATTCAGTCCTATACATATACAAAATATATTCAATATATATTATTGAAAGTATAAAGTAAAATACAGTCTGAGTTACTATTTTTGTTTTAAGGCTGAATATTTATCCTGCAGCTACATTTGATAAACAGTATACCCCAGCAGAAGGGCTGTACTGTCTGAAATCTGCTGGGATTGCTGAGAATTTATTGAATCATATTTTTGTGGTTCAATAAATCTGTGTATATCAAAGATTGTTCGGGGCAAAGTGTCATGCTATGAACATATAATGCATTCATGAAATTTGTTTGACAGGTCATATCACATTCACTGTTGCCTACTGTTACATAGGAGCATAGGAAGCTGCCTCATACCGAGTCAGACCTTTAGTCCATCTAGTCCAGTATTGTTGACACTGACTGGCAGCGGCTCTCCAGGGTTTCAGGCACAATTTTTCGCAGCCCTACCTGGAGATGCCGGGGATTGAACCTGGGACCTTCTGCATGCTAGGCAGGTGCTCTGCCACTGAGCCACAGCCTACATTGACTTCCAACATGTAAAATATAACTATATTAAAGAGTCCTATAGCCTGGGGAACTTCGTAAAAATATAATTGGATGGTATAGTCTAAAAGACAGTGGGATTTTGAATATTTTGTAGTTGAATAAATCTTCTGCGTATCTTTAATAGTCTGCTTTGCATTTGTGTTTGTGCCTTCGCCATCTTTTGTGGCAATGAGAAAATATTTGAAAAGCAGATTGAACCTGATACAGTAAATTATGATTGGACATATGTTGCAGTCTTCACAAGATTCACTTAATACAATACGATCTACAGGCAAGTTCAGTTGTGTTGATTTCTGTATGTTACTTGGTGTTGCTGATTTTCATATTCCTGTTTGCATTTTTTGTTTATTTTTCAATGCGAGCCACCATGAGTTGATGAAAGGTTGCATAGAAATCTTTTAAATAAAGAAGTGGCTCAGAATCTAAACATTTAAAGTGGTTTGATAGTTTAAACATGTATATGGCTTACAATTTATTTGACAATTATTTTTATATAACTGCATACCAGATGCCAGTGGATTGATTCTTGATGAAAGATAGATAAATGCCTCAACTTCTTTGAATAGAAATTGGTGTTTATACATCCAGGAAAGTCAAATATTGTTAATCTGATTTTTTTTTTCATGTACAATACATAAGCAAAATGCCTGTTTGCTTAATATGATTGTTCTTTTATGACTGATTTTTAATATAAATGGATCAAAGCATTATGTGTTACAGAATCCTAAGCATGTTTACTCAGAAGTAACTCCCTCTGAATTCAGTGGGCCTCGCTGGACGGGGAACCTGTGACCCTCCAGGTGTTGTTGGACTATAACTCCCATCTCCCCTTCATGGATCACTGCCTTGTTGTGGCGAAGGGGCTTGCGTAACTCAGTGAAGCCATAAGCTATGCCGTGCAGGGCCACCCAAGACGGACAGGTCATGGTGGAGAGTTCTGACAAAATGTGGTCCACTGGAGAAGGAAATGGCAACCCACTCCAGGATTCTTGCCAAGAAAACCCCATGGAACGTATCACAAGGCTAAAAGATATGACGCCGGAAGATGAGCCCCTCACGTCGGAAGGTGTCCAATATGCTACTGGGGAAGAGCAGAGGGTATTTCCAAGTAGCGCCAGAAAGAGTGAAGCGGCTGGGCCAAACCCGAAAGGACACTCAGCTGTGGATGTATCTGGTGGTGAAAAGAAAATCCGATGCTGTAAAGAACAATATTGTTTAGGAACCTGGAATGTCAGATCAATGAATCAAGGTAAGCTGGAGGTGGTCAAACATGAGATGGCAAGATTGAACATCGACATCTTGGGAATCAGCGAACTAAAATGGACAGGCATGGGCGAATTTAATTCAGGTGACCATCATATCTACTACTGTGGGCAAGAATCCCTGAGAAGAAATGGAGTAGCACTCATAGTCAACAAAAGGGTGGGAAAAGCAGTACTGGGGTACAATCTTAAAAATGATAGAATGATCTCAGTACGAATCCAAGGCAAACCATTCAACATCACAGTAATTCAAGTCTATGCCCCAACCACTGAGGCCGAAGAAGCTGAGGTTGATCGGTTCTATGAAGACCTACAACACCTTCTAGAACTAACACCAAAAAAAGATGTCCTCTTCATCATAGGGGATTGGAATGCTAAAGTAGGAAGTCAAGAAATCACCGGGATAACAGGCAGGCATGGCCTTGGTGTACAAAATGAAGCAGGTCAAAAGCTAATAGAGTTTTGCCAAGAGAACATGCTGATCATAGCAAACACTCTTTTCCAACAGCACAAGAGGCGACTCTACACATGGACGTCACCAGATGGTCAATATCGAAATCAGATTGATTATGTCCTTTGCAGCCAAAGATGGAGAAGCTCCATACAGTCAGTAAAAACAAGACCTGGAGCTGACTGTGGCTCAGATCATGAGCTGCTTCTTGCAAAATTTCGGCTTAAATTGAAGAACGTCGGGAAAACCACTAAACCGTTCAGGTATGACCTAAATCATATCCCTGATGAATATACAGTGGAGGTGAGGAATAGATTTCAGGGATTAGACCTGATAGACAGAGTGCCTGAGGAACTATGGACGGAGGTCCGTAACATTGTTCAGGAGGCAGCAACTCAATCCATCCCAAAGAAAAAGAAATGCAAGAAAGCAAAGTGGCTGTCTGATGAGGCTTTACAAGTAGCTCACGAAAGAAGGGAAGCGAAAAGCAAAGGAGAAAGGGAAAGATATACCCAACTGAATGCAGAGTTCCAGAGAATAGCAAGGAGAGACAAGAAGGCCTTCTTAAATGAACAATGCAAAGAAATCGAGGAAAACAACAGAATGGGAAAGACTAGAGATCTCTTCAAGAAAATTGGAGATCTCAAGGGAACGTTTTGTGCAAAGACGGGCATGATAAAGGACAAAGAAGGCAGGGACCTAACAGAAGCAGATGAGATTAAGAAGAGGTGGCAAGAATACACAGAAGAACTATACAGGAAAGATCTGAATGTCCCTGATAGCCATGATAGTGCGGTCACTGAACTTGAGCCGGACATCCTCGAGAGTGAAGTCAAGTGGGCCTTAGGAAGCATTAGTAACAACAAAGCTAGCGGAGATGACAGTATTCCAGCCGAGCTATTTAAAATCCTAAAAGATGATGCTGTTAAAGTGCTGCATTCAATATGCCAACAAATCTGGAACACTCAACAGTGGCCACAAGACTGGAAAAGGTCAGTTTACATTCCAATTCCAAAGAAGGGCAACGCCAAAGAGTGTTCAAACTACCGCACCATTGCGCTCATTTCACATGCCAGCAAGGTGATGCTCAAAATCCTACAAGCTAGGCTTCAGCAGTATGCGAACCGAGAACTACCGGAAGTACAAGCTGGGTTTAGAAGAGGCAGAGGAACTAGAGATCAAATCGCCAACATTCGCTGGATCATGGAGAAAGCAAGAGAATTCCAGAAAAACGTCTATTTCTGCTTCATTGACTAAGCTAAAGCCTTTGATTGTGTGGATCACAACAAACTGTGGCAAATTCTTAAAGTGATGGGAGTACCAGACCACCTTACCTGTCTCCTGAGAAACCTGTACGAGGGTCAAGAAGCAACAGTAAGAACCAGAGATGGAACAACCGATTGGTTCAAAATTGGGAAAGGAGTATGACAAGGCTGCATATTGTCACCCTGCTTATTTAACTTATATGCAGAGTACATCATGAGAAATGCCGGGTTGGATGAATCACAGGTCGGAATTAAGATTGCTGGGAGAATTATCAACAACCTCCGATATGCAGACGATACCACCCTAATGGCAGAAAGCGAAGAGGATCTAAAGAGCCTCTTGTTGAGGGTGAAAGAGGAGAGTGCAAAAGCTGGTTTGAAACTCAACATTAAAAAAACGAAGATCATGGCAGCTGGCCCCATCACTTCCTGGCATATAGAAGGGGAAGAAATGGAAGCAGTGACAGATTTTATTTTCTTGGGCTCCAAGATCACCGCAGACGGTGACTGTAGCCATGAAATTAAAAGACGCTTGCTCCTTGGGAGGAAAGCTATGGCCAACCTAGACAGCATAGTAAGAAGCAGAGACATCACCTTGCCGACAAAGGTCCGTCTAATCAAAGCTATGGTTTTCCCAGTAGTAATGTATGGCTGTGAGAGCTGAACTATAAGGAAGGCTGAGCGCCGAAGAATTGATGCTTTCGAACTGTGGTGCTGGAGAAGACTCTTACGAGTCCCCTGGACTGCAAGGAGGTCAAATCAGTCCATCCTAAAGGAAATCAACCCTGAGTGCTCATTGGAAGGACAGATACTGAAGCTGAAGCTCCAATATTTTGGCCACCTAATGCGAAGAGAAAACTCCCTGGAAAAGACCCTGATGCTGGGAAAGACTGAAGGCAAAAGGAGAAGGGGACGGCAGAGGATGAGATGGCTAGATAGCATCACGGATGCAATGAATATGAACTTGAGCACACTCCGGGAGAGAGCGCAGGACAGGAAGGCCTGGCGTGCTATGGTCCATGGGGTCACGAAGAGTCGGACACGACTGAACGACTGAACAACAACAACAACAACAAACTCCCATCTGCTCCAGCTGCATGGCCAATGGTTCGAGATGATGGGAGTTGTAGTTCCTATGTGCTTAACATTACAACCTTAATTTTCTGTGTTTGAGAACAATCAGTCTTGTTTTATTAATGGATTTCAAGAACTTATAAATAATGTTGTATATTATGGGAAAAATACATAAGACTATGATTGTTCTCCATTCATTATGTTCAAGTAATCCAGTTAAGATCATATTGACTATTTTCAGATACTAAACCCTTTTCAAATACTGAACTGATGCATTACTTATGGCAGAAATGCTAAGATAACAAGGAATGACATATGTTGCACATCACTGTGGTCCTATTGACACAGTGCTTATCCATAGTTTATTATCATCATTACTATTAAATGTTTATATCCCGCCTTTCATTCTTTAAAAGCTAACCCCAAAACCCTTATTATGCACATTATAGCGATGTCTGAGGTGAGGAGAATCGTGAGGCAACTGCTCTTCTGGAAGCAGCATGTGAGACTGGACTCTTGCATTGCTCCCAGCTGGCAGTTTCTGACGAATGTATATGCCATGTCCAGGACAGGGGTGGGGGAAAGTCTGGATGGTTTGCACTTCATTCATTTAGCTTTTTGTCTTCCCGTGGCTTTTACTCCATGTTGTCTTTGCATAGCTTCTGACTTCCAATGTACTCTTATACTGGCAAGTATAGACACTTGGCTATAAAAAGCTCATGTCACGATAAATAGGTTAGTCTTTAAGGTGCCACAGGACCCTTTTTAGATCAATTTAATGCAGGAGTGAAACTTCCTGGGAGTTTCATGCAGGGACACCATTTCAGTAAGGCAATATGGGAAAGGAGAAAGAGGTCCTTTGGGCCTTGTTGAATTTTGTGTCCTCCCACCCCGCCCCCCCAACTGAAATCTAAAATGGTGCCATTAGTTATTGATTGTACAATATGTTTTAATATGAGATTTTCCAGACCATCACTAATTAAAAAATATAGCTTGATCAGGCATTATTGAACTAGATATACTTGCTAACTTGCTGTACAGATGTGAAGGGTGAAACTATATTACTCCGCTGCATACTTAGATCTCAGAACAGGGATTATAGGAATTGCAAATATAACATTTTGAATGGACATGCACTTCAGATATCTTTACCCTTAAAATCCTATTTTCTAGGTTCTGATTTATACAAGGAGAATCAGAGCAATCCAACCCCCTGCTGAAGGCTGGCTGTGAGGGTTAGAGGCAAAAGTGCTGCTCTGCTGGTGGCATGGCACACCTGTCCTGGAGGCCTTGTAGGTGTAGAACATGGATGGGCAACCTCTGGCACTTGAGCTTAATCTGGCCCATGGAGGTTCCCAATCTGCCCCACTCAAACTGAGTTTGAATCCTGGCAAGAGGGAAGCACTGTGGGTGGGTGGGTCACAGGTCCAGGAAATAGGTCAGCTGCCTGTTCTGGATGGGGCTGCACTCCCCTTGAAGGAACAGTGGGGCACTCCTAGATTAATCTTTGTCACTTGAAGCTCAGGTGGCCTCAGTAACTAGGAGTGCCTTTTACCACCTTCAGCTGGTATGCCAACTACAGCCATTCCTGGACCGTGATGGTTTAGCCAAACTTTGGTAACCTCAGGATTGGATTATTGTAATATGCTCTATGTGGGGCTACTCTTGGGGTTGATCCAGAAGCTGCAGCTGTTGCAAAATGCAGTGGTGAGGCTGCTAACTGGGGTCTCTTTCCAACAGCAAGTGACACCCTTGCTAAAAGACCTGCACTGGCTGCCAATAAGCTACCGGGCCAAGTTTAAAGTGTTGTTGCTAACATATCAAGC
The DNA here is from genome assembly GCF_057233095.1 of Heloderma suspectum. NCBI lineage: Eukaryota > Metazoa > Chordata > Lepidosauria > Squamata > Helodermatidae > Heloderma > Heloderma suspectum. Next base: position 78,687,456 of record NC_139461.1, on the reverse strand, counting down.
CCTAAACAACTTGGGACCAGGTTACTTTGGGAAATGCCTCACCCCTTATATCCCTGCATGATCTCCGTGATCCTCTGAGGAAACATTTCTAAGGGTGTCAAATGCTCCTGAGGTTTGCCTCAGAAGCACTTGCAGCAGAGCGGTGCTGCAGCACATACACTCTGGCACCCTTTACCACCTGTCATTAGACAGGCCTACACAGTTCTGACATTTAGGGTGCAGTTCTACGCATGTTTAGACAAAAAAAGTCCTACAACTCCCACATTCCCCAGCCAGCAATGCTGGCTGAGGAATCCTGGGAGTTGTAGGAGTTTTTTTTCTGTCTAAACATGCATAGGATTGCACTCTTAGACATCTTTTTAAGATCTTTCTCTTCACACAACCTTTCCCTGAGGGGGCAACAACCGGCTATGGCTTGTAGCACACAGTAGAATGTACGGTTTTACTACTGATTAATTTTTAGCTATGTTGTTTCATTGTCACATTTTATTGTGTTTTTGATAACATTACATGTTATATTCATCACTTTGATATATTCATCATGTTGATTCATCACTTTGAAAGCAGTATATAAATCTGAGTGATCAATAAAATAAATAAATAATGATATGCAGGCCCTGCTCACCCTACAAGCCCCACTTCTGGCCTGGAAGCTACCAGGAGCATGGAGAGAAGGTGGGGAGAGGAATGCCTTTGTTAACTCTGATCTGTAAAAGTCTTGCTGATAGTGTTCCCACTGGTGGTATGGCCTGAAACAGGATCCAAAGCCTCCTTGTTCTCCCAACATGTCCACAGATCAGACTTTTGAACTACTTCAGCCTGGAGCAGGCCTAGTTATGTAATTTAACAAATGAAAAGAAAAACTGCCAAAGGAGGAAGAGGAAGAAGACACTGCCTGCCACCCTGGCCACAGAGAGGGTTTAGGAAGTGGAAACCTCTCTCCACATCCCCAATTTAGGATTTTTTTTTTTCCAACAGCAGGAAAATATTTTAGAACTTGATTTGCTAGCTTTTTGGAATGAATCTTCTATCATTTGTTTTTATTATCTCTTTTGAAGTATGTACCCTGGTTTGTAGCTATTGTCTTGTTGGTGCTTCACCGAAAGGCCACTCTATTCGTTTGGAAAATGGGTACAAAAAGTCAGCGCTAGAAGGTATGGGACAGGTAACGGCCATCTCATGGATTGACTCCCCTTCATTAAGTGTTGGTGTCAGCGCTGTTAATTATTCTCTTTGAGGTTAAAGAAATAAATAGGTCAGGCCTAGGGATGTACGAAAGTCACTTACCTTTTCGCAGGGGTGCTTCGCGGTGGGGGGGAGGCGCTTCGCTTCTTCCCCCGAAGTTCAGGTGAGGGGGGTGAGCCGTCCTGCCTCGCCCGGCCGAAATTCAGGCCGGGGGGGGAGGCTTCCCGCCTCGCCCGGCCGAAATTCAGGCCGGGTAGGAGCGCCCCGTCTCCCCGGCTGCGAAAGTGTAAAAAACAAACAAACAAACAAACAAAAAACCCCGTGATAGGCTATGTAACGATTAACGTAGCCTATCACGGCTAGATTTCCAAAGTCAGCCGTGATAGGCTACGTAAATCGTTACGTAGCCTATCACGGGTGACTTTGGAGATCTAGCCGTGATAGGCTACGTAAATTGTTATGTAGCCTATCGCGGGTGACTTTGGAGATCTAGCCGTGATAGGCTACGTTAATTGTTATGTAGCCTATCACAGGGTTTTGTTTTTTTTTAACACTTTACCTTGTAATGGCGGCGGCGGCAGCCGGTCGGAAGACCGGCTGCCGCCCCCGATGAAAGGCCGACGAACCGCCGCCGGAACCCGCCGCCGGGAGGGACATTCGCCAAAGGTAAGTCCCATCCCGGGGGGGCAGGGGGGTGGAGAATTTCACCACCGATTTCGGGGGGCCGAATGCGTTGGTGCTCGGCCCCCCGAAGATTTGGGGAGAAATTCTCCGCCATCCCTAGTCAGGCCTTGATACACCGTTCCAAGTAAAATACCATTAAAATGGGCGTCAATGGAAGAGTTAGGAAGATTGAAGCCGAAGGCTGCAGTGTTAAAATTGCTTACTCTAGGGCAGCCTCACTGAATTCGCATTCATGATAGTTTCAGGACTATAGTTACATGTAACTTCCTTGTCTTTGTGATTAAACGGTTGTTTTGTTTGAACTGCAGTAGTTATGTTCTTTTGGTGTTTCATAACATTGGAATTTCTCTTAGCTTAAGACAGCTTCACACATTAAATCTTTTGGCTGCATCATGTGTGTGCATGTGTATGATGTGAGGCGTGGTACCCCCTGTCACACCCAGAAGCGAGTGTTACAAGTGGGTGCGATACGTACTTTTAATATTAAGCTAAATGCCAGCAAGAAAGCAGCCCCTTTCTCATCCTCCTCTCTGAAGGCAGAGCTTTTGCTCAGAGAAACATGGATGGTTCTTACATCTGTAGCCCTCATCCTCAGGAATATTTTTCCCTATCGCTAATTGCTGTGCAAGAGAGTGGTTTTCCTGGCGAAGACAACTGAAGAGGGAAGGGTAAGACCTCTCCTTCCTGCATGCTGCAGTCCCAATAAAAACCAACCCTGCTCTGGGCTTACGATTAAATAAACAAAACCCCCTGAAGCAATTGGTAGCAACATATTTAGCATCGCATGTAGTTAAGGACACCAGGTGTCCTACTTTACAGAGGATATTCCTCTGTTTGAAGGTGTGCTCTATTTGAAGAGGTGTCCAAATCTGGCTGAAAGTCAAAGAATCACAAGAAAGAGCACCTGGGCAGCAGACTGAGCAGGCACACAGGTCACCTAGTTGGTCTGCTCCACTATAGTGGTGAGATTTATTGTATTTTTATTTAAACGCTAGTTATTTCTAAGTTTGTGTCTATACATTGGCATATGGAAATGTTATGTAAATTGGAGTCCTCTTTTGTCTTCTTTTTTGGTGATACATTTCCGCTTTTTGGTGATGCATAAGTGGCAACGCTACGTGTCATTAGGGCCTAAATCAGAGCTGTGTGCATTTTTAAAGGACAGTGAATTTATTCTTTAGCGGTGCAATCCTATGCATGTTTAGACAGAAAGAAGTCCTCCAACTCCCAACATTCCCCAGCCAGCATAGCTATGCTGCCTGGGGAATGCTGGGAGTTGGAGGACTTTTTTCTGTCTGAGCATGCATAAAATTGCTCTCTAAGCCATTTATTCCAGCGTTGTCTCATCAACTTCAGTGAGTCACATGGAGTAAATAAAGTAGCATAACCATTTTTTTGAGAGAACAAAAACTGTTTGTTTGCTTGTTACATTTGTAACCCACCTTTCCACCAAATGGTGCTCAAGCTGGCTAACAGCAATAATGCAAATACAGTAAAATATAATAAAAGTAGAATAAGACAGCAATACAATAAAAAAGTGAAAAACATAAAAATAAATAAGAAAGACATCAACCCCCCTTAAAACCAATTACGACCTATTTGAAGGTCAGCTTAGGGGGCAGAGGACTGTCTAATAAAAACATATTTGCTGCTGGTGTAAAGTCATCAGAGGTAGGTCTAGCATGGAGTACCAGACCCTGCAAGCAGTCACTGAGAAGGCCCTCCATGCCATTAACTGTAACAGGGCTTGCACTAGAGCAGTGCAAGTGGAGATGAACTTGCCGAGCAGGGGACCTGGCTATGGATGGAGCCAGAGTGGCTAGAACATCAAGATGGTAAGGCTAGGAACCCGAGAAATTCAAGTTCAGTCTCTGCTCAGCCACCATCTCTTTCTGTCACAATGCAAGGTTCACCTTACAATTTTGGCATTTCACTGTATTTTTGCTTCATTCTGAATGCAGTTGGCTGTGGTTGTCAGGGTTGCCCCTGAGCATATAGAGTGTCAGAGTAGTTCGGATTCTGAGGAAGAGCTGCTACATGTGGGGGAGGAACTTTCCCAGGCTTCAGAGGCACAGCTGCATGGAGAGCCCCCCCCCCTTCACACATCCCTGGGAGTGATAGTGGACAGGAGGAGGTGAGAGAAGAACAACCTGAACTTTTAGATGCAAGATGCAGATGCAGGCACAAGCGGGAAGTCGCACGGGCTGAACTTCGGCGCTCAGCGTCAACAGCTGCGCCCGGACGTGTCATGGGAGAGGGGGAGATCTTCCCCTCCCACCCCTTAAGTTAAGAGAGCTTGCCACCTTTTCTCCCAAACGGAGATCAAGCTGCCAGGGTTCCCTTTTTGCCTGGCTGAGAACTACAAAAGTTGATCTCTGTTTGGGAGAAAAGGCGGCAAGCTTTCTTAACTAAAACTTTTGTAGTTTCCCTTTGAACTCCCTGAAGGCTGTTTCTTTTGTAGTCTCTAGCAATTTATATCTGTATGCCTCATTAGAGTAAATGGAATTAAAGCCTTGGGAATGCAGCCTCTGGTTCAAGTGTTGATTTGGCTCTTGGAGTTCTCAGCCAGGCAAAAAGGGAACCCTGACAGCTTGATCTCCATTTCGGAAAAAAGACGGCAAGCTCTCTTAATTTAAGGGGTGGGAGGGGAAGAACTCCCCCTCTCCTGTGACACGTCCGGGTGCAGCTGTTGACGCTGAGCCAATCGGGCAGAGCACTGAAGTTCAGCCCGTGCGACTTCCCGCTTGTGCCTGCATCTGCATCTTGCATCTAAAAGTTCAGGTTGTTCTTCTCTCACCTCCCCCTGTCCACTATCACTCCCAGGGATGTGTGAAGGGGGGGGCTCTCCATGCAGCTGTGCCTCTGAAGCCTGGGAAAGTTCCTCCCCCACATGTAGCACCTCTTCCTCAGAATCTGAACTACTCTGATATTCTATATGCTCAGGGGCATCCCTGACAGTGGTTTACTGTGATCACTGCCCAAATAATACACTATGGTTGTTGTCTTATCCTCTGGGATTCCATTTACTTGATCAACTGTCTACTTTTTAAAGCCTGTTCTAAAACTTCAAATTAGTTGAACATTGAACGATATTGGTCTAGAAAAGCAAATGTTAGCATGTTCATGTTTTAGGTTGCAATCCTATCCAGATAGGCGACCGCCTCTGAACTCAGAGGCAACTGCCTATCCAATGCAGGGCAGGAGAAGCACGGAGGGGATCATTCCCGCCACACTTCTCCTGCCCTGCATTTTCAGCTAGACAGCCAATTATGGCTATCTAGCCACGGGAGGGCTGAGCAGGGAAGGAGGCTGCTATATGACACATTGGATGTGTCATACAGGCATTTCCACCCTCCCCACCCTGGAATGCCCCCAGACACACCCCTTTTGGGCTGCTCCATGCTCCTCTTGTGAGTGCGGAGGACGGGGCTATTCTGTGCTGCCTCAGACACAGCACAGAAGTGGGAGGAGGTCGGTTCCTGGGAAGCAAGATATCCTATAGCCGTCTAGCTGCTGTCTAGCGGCCATAGGATTGCTCCCTCCGTTAACTAATATCAAATGTTAAATGTATATAACTCCAGTGGAGGCACTTAGCCCAGCTGTTGTGATGGATGCCACCTTACCTGTCCTATTTTTTTTCTCAAGAACTAACAGAATTAACATAGCATAATTTTAATTGTCTTTATTTGTATTTTATTACCAGTTCTTTCATGTGGCCTATGTCCTCATCAAATTTGCAAATTCTCCTCGTCCAGATCTGTGGGTATTAGAAAGATCAATAGACTTTGGGAGAACATATACACCGTGGCAATATTTTGCCAGTGAGTATCCATTTTAAAACTTTTATAACTTTTTAGGAAGGGCCCCACATTCTTTTGATAGTAGCAGAGGTTCCCCAGTGGGAAGATAATAGTGCAAGAATATGTTCTGCCTTCCAGAATCATGAAATATGTTATTTAAAAATCTCTCTAGCTGTGTTTAACAGAGACCAGTCTCCAAATTCAGGCCCTGTTCGGACATACCACTAAACCGTGGGCTTTCACTCCTCTCCCCTCCATATGAAGGAAGGAGATGGAAAGCTTCCACTTTTGATTTTGAGTAAACCACAGTTTCCTGTTACATTCAAACTGTAGTTTATTCTAACTATGGTTAGATCAAACAAATTATGATCAAACTGTATTTTCAGACCCTTGTTAATAACCACAATTAGTAAGTTACAATGAGATGGGAAATTGCAGTTTATTGAAACTTTTAAGTAGACACTTTCAGTTTCCTCCCTTCACATGCAAAAGACAGGGAGAGAAGAGTGGCAGCATGTGAACCCATGGTTTAGTATTACAGTTGAACCAGGCCCAAGTATTAATGACAGCTTCACCTAACTATAGATACATATTTAACAAGAGATAGCTAAATGTTTACAGTCTTCCTGTGAAACCTTTTTAGGGAAGGCCACAATCCCATGTAGTAGAGTTAAGGCACAATCCTATGCATGTTTAGACAGAAAAAGTCCTACAACTCAGTCTACAAGTCCTACAAAATTCCTATAGTCCTACATGGCTGGCTGGGGAATGCTGGGAATTATAGGAGTTTTTTTCTGTTTAAACATGTATAGGAGTGCACCCTTAGTCAATTAAATTGTTTGGTCTTAGGAATGCTAAACTCTGCATAGGATCAGGCTGAAAGATTGGAGTATAATGCATAGTTAAGGCAAAGGTAAGGCCATCTGATGTCAGTGGGACGTAACTGTCTCTAACTGTGTTCTGGTTTGTGTCCGTTATATCCCAAGTTTTAAAAAAAATGAGATGGATGCACAGGTAACCATCCCTAACCAAATGGGGCACTATATGTCCTACTCTTTCTTTGGCCATTTCTCTGACTCGAACTCCTTGAAACACTTGGACTTTGAGTAAGCCAAATGACTTCCTGACATAACTTTGTGAGAACAGCAGCAGGCCTTTGGGAGGTCAAGGGGCAAGACTTGAGTTACCAGGGCCATCCCCTTCTTAGTGTAAGCTGCTGTTGTGCCTGGATGATGTCTTGCATGTTACTGGTGAGTGGTGTTCCCAGGACCAGGAACCAGGCTTAAAACATATCAGAGGCAGAGATAAAGGTGATTTCTTTTATTAGATTCTAAAGCAGACTGTTGGGAACGTTTCGGAAAGGAAGCTAACACTCGTGTTAGGAATGATGATGACATCATTTGCTCTACAGAATATTCTCGGATTGTGCCTCTAGAAAATGGAGAGGTAAGTCCAGGACGACAATAGCAATAATACATTGCTGAATACTTAGCCTTTAGATGGTGCTTTGTGTATTCAAGGGATGTCGCTCATATTACTTCAATAATTGTACCATAGCAAACCTATAAGGAAGGAGATGGGTTCATAATGACCAATAAACAATATCCCTTTTATCTGCACCTACTGTTGGTGCCCATTTCACTCATCCACCTATTCTGTGATGTGTTCGATTGGTGAATGGATGAATACTCGTAGATTAGAGGCTACTCTCCCCAGTCCTGGCAGAAGCTCTTCCTTTGCCTGCGGTGACTTAGCACACATGCCGCCATGTTGTACCCCTTCCCCTTCCTGTTATGTGCCAACACCCCTTTCCACATTGTGCCCCCCGTTCCCTCCTTCCCCTGCCCACCAGTGTGTCATGCCCCCTTCCCATCACAACATCGTCCCCCTTCTCTTTATGGTATTGTACCCCCACCTCCTTCCCCTCCTGGGGTAATCTCCTGGACACCCCTCCCACAATGCTTGGCTCTGAGGAAGGGCCCAGCTCATGGGAGAGCTGCCCCTGACTCTCCCAGGAACACACACAACCCTGTCTCCCACCAGGTATCCTTTGTTTTCCTTGGCCTACCACAAGTGCTGCTGCTGACCATCCTTTGCTTCATTTCTGGCCACCATTTTTCAAAAAGAATGATGGGGAAAAGTCACTTTGAGGTGACTTTTCTCCATTAAAAAGGATTGTGTATGTTCACCTTTTTATATATGGGCCCAAGAAGGATATAAATCAGGGTTGGGCATGCCGCAAGCCTTATGAGACCCCCCCCATGCCTGTTTTTGTGCCCCTGCCTCTGTTGTTGCCATGGTAGTAGCAGATATTACAGTGACTTTGTAAGGAAACAAGGTGTGCGGGGAGCACCTGCCTTGTTTGCAAGCAGAGTTGTGCTCATGGAAGCCTCTCAAAAGTGTGATTCTGCTTGGAAACAAGGCACACAGCCCCCTTGTTTCCCTTTGAAATTGTTCCGCAGGGTTTTTACTGTTCCTGCAACTGCAAATTCAGTGGTAAACACGGCAGTGACAGCAATTGCGGGAGTGTCAGGGGCGGGGCAATGCGACTCCTGACCCCCAGAAGTTGCCCACCTCTGATTTAAATAAACAGCTTGGTCTTGAATTGGTAAGTACCCATTCACAAAGATAATTTCCCCCTATGAGTGGGACTTCCTGTACTAATAAAGGCTTATTAGCATGAGTAAAGATTCCAGTCAGCTCCTAAAATAGTATAGTTCCAAGAACTGAGTTCTGAGTTAGTGGAGCTTGTTATTCTACAATGAACTCTTGTTAAAAAGGGCTTTGAAGCATATTCTTTAATCATTAGTAAAACCTGTTCTTGCTTATGGGGAAATTCCACAACAACATTTAGTACTTGCTTGCTGTCATAAAGAGCCATTAATTAGAAGGCCTCATTCACTGCCAGCTGTCACTTACATCATGACTTCTTGTGCTACAACTCAAAAATAAATGGGTGTTGGTCAAATCCTTCCTATCAACTCATCTTTTAATAACACAACTGATGCGTAGGGATACAGAAATAACTATTATTTATATTTGCAATAATTATAAGTATTCTTTAAAGTTCATTAGGGATTAAACCATTTCAGTTAGATTATTTTCTGGGCATAGAGTTCCATCAGTTAGGTAGACAGCAGTGGGGATTCTTACAAATTGCAAATGGACCAGGGTTGTTTCAGTATTCTTTAAAACAGGGATGGAGAGAGACCTGCAGGGTTCCTTATTTGGCCTGGCAACATCTTGCACTGCCCCCTCTGCAGTGCCACAGAGGGGAAAACTTTTCTCTCCAATTAGCAGGCTCCCTTTCTCAGTGCTTGGCAAGGGAAAGCAATTGTCTCTGATCAGCAACTGATCAGAAATAAGAGCTTTTCCCTAAAGGGCAGACAGAGTGGAGCCAGGGGTGGAACTGTAGAATGATTCTGTCCTGCTTACTTCTGAGTAGATAGGCAAAGGCTTGTCCTGCTTATTTATGAGTAGACATTTCATATAATTTATTAAATTATACATTTATAGTAGGACATTTTTTTACTATAAATTGGTAACAATGGAATTTGAGGCTGGGATGGATTTTTCAACCCTGCCCACTTTTGCCTGGGGCCCACTACTGGAATACAGCCCCCAAGAGAATACTATTAATTTGTCTGTGATTTTACAATGGATTTTTGTCTGTCTGTCTGTCTGTCTGTCTGTCTCTCATTAGATTGTTATATCCTTGGTAAATGGTCGTCCAGGAGCAAATAACTTCACCCATTCTCCAACACTTAGAGAATTTACTAAAGCAACAAATATTCGTTTACATTTCCTCCGAACCAATACACTTCTTGGACACTTGATATCTAAAGCTCAACGGGATCCCACAGTGACACGCAGAGTAAGTAAATGTTCTCTTTTGATGGAGTGGAAATTACAATGGATCTGAAGAAGCCCTAAGCCCATGAGATCTACTATTCAACACCTCCCTACTGCAAAGACCTCCATATCTGCAAAATGTTTGTGCGGTTTTAGATTAGTTTTATCTGGGAGGTGGGGGGAACATTTCCATATTAACTTTATGAGAAACAGGGAGGAGGAAACCTTTGGATGGAACCCTCTATTATATATTATGGTATGGTTACTTGTTTGAGGACTAAATGCATAACAAAAAGTCAAAAGTATTTCTGTTTGCATGATCTCATATATGGAGGAACTTTGTAATGAGTCAGTCTATTGATCTGTCTATCCCAGTTCTCTCTGCTCTAACTGGCAGCAGCTCTACAAAGGGTTAGGCAGAGAGGTCTTTCCCTGCTATCCCACCCAAGACCCTTTTTAAAAATTGGAGATGACAAAAAGTAAGACCTTCTACATGCAAAACATGAGCTCTGTCACAGAGCTATGGCTCCTCCCCATGAGCAATTATCTCTATATTCCTACAGATCAGTTTGTTTTTTTCTTTAGGGCTTTTGCCCAGCTATTATCTCCACAAGGAAATCAGTGTTGTACTCTTGGAATGCAGAGTGCATGAGGTGGGTTAAACTGCTGTAGAGGGTTGATGCATGAAAAGAATTTGCACTGGGGTAGGAGGCTGTACTTGATAACCTCTTGAATAATTCCATGTGTGTGATCTGTAACAATTTGCGCTGCTTCTTAGATATAAAGGATCCCTAAAACAAAAATGTATCGCAGAAGGAAAGCTCCCCCAGTCTCTTCATTATATAAAACAGGAGGGAATGGTATGTCACGCACTGACCAGCAATTTTTGTACTAAACAGGAAGCATGAGTGACCTGCACTGCTTATTTTCACATGTCTTCCAAATGGGGAATTCCACATTTCTTCACCGTGAAATGTATGAATGGTCCTTGTGTTAGGAACATGTGTATCTCCAAAGGGAGAAGGAAAGCCCTCATTTTGAACATTCCTAAAAAGCATGAAAATGGGAAGCACAAGTGACTCATGCCCCCTGTTTACTAGAGGATTTGTATTGTCTAAAGCCCCACTTTATGTCAGAGAAGAGTGGGATGCATATTGTAAGACTCCTCAGGGACCCAAGAAAATGCAGAACAGTGGTCTAAGCAGAGTATAGTTTTATCACAACTTTAGCATCAAACCAGTACTTAAGGTGATGTCTACTTCAACTTAATGGCTACCTGGCCAAGTCTAGCTTGTGTGTAGAGAGAATGCCTGAGTCCTAAATAAATTCTGGGTTACACCTGCTCCAGATGCTAGTATGCTAGAATTGCTAGAAAAACATGGAGTGGACTTCTAATTCTATCTATCTATCTATCTATCTATCTATCTATCTATCTATCCATCCATCCATCCATCCATCCATCTGAATTTGTAAGATAAAAAATAATTCCCCTGCAGATGCAATTTTTTGCCTTTCCTGGTTACTGAGGATAAGGCAGCAAACTTGGTTCCTTTTGGCCTTCTTCCTTCTACTGTACATCAGTTCAGCTCAGGTAGGGTGGAGAATCTTTCTCTCACTTTTTAAACTGTACCCAGATGTTGTTATAACTATTGACATTTTCACTGAGTCAGCCCAAACTGAGTACAGCATTATTTGCCATGTATGTATTGTTGGCAGGGAGTGGTGCTAAGATAACAAGTTGTTAAGCTACACCATTTGGGTTGTTAGTGCTTGCAAATTTCTACTTATAGCCCAAGCCTATGTATACTTACTCAGAAATAAATCCATTGTGTACAATGTGATTTACTCCCAAATTGCTGTGCATAGGAATGTAGCCTTGCACTGCAAACCTATGCACATCTACTCAGAAGTAAGTCCCATTGAGTTCAGGTAAGGGTGTATAGGATTGAAGCCTTATTCTTAGGCCTGAGGAGTGATATCTCTTGCATTATTATACTGGAAAAACCACCAGCTGGACGAGACCTATGACTAAACAGTCCTGGAGAATGACTAACAATTTGAGTTCATAAGACAAGTATACATTATCTCAGCCCACTGGCAAATGTCATGAATATTGAGGAGGACATTCCTTTATCGCATTCCACTGTTAGCTGATACTGCTGTAATGCCAAATCAGTGTCAACAGATGATTGACCTATGACTTTGTTTGAAACCATGTCTTCACTAAATAGACATGGAAGGTGTTACCTAACACATCATTTTGAGAATCTCAAGTTGAATATGACTGTAGCCTTTGTGGTGCTATGGAAAAGGACTTAGAAATGTGCAGGTACTATGCAATGAAGGTGGGATCCTTAAATTTTGGTATATTGTAGGTGGTAAGCAGGTGCTTCCCATCCTGAATTTAATAAAACTGAAAATTCAGTCCCCAGTACTGTGTAGATCAGAGATCTGGGGTTTCAAGTCTCAGACAAGTTAGAATGCAACCAGAACTGAATCTTAACCATCCTGGGGATTCCTAGATGCACCCTAACGTAGTACCTGTGGTTAGAAACAGGATCCCAAGTTGGACCTTGACTATATGCCAAACAATGTTTATTTTTGGTTAAAACTTAAGGGCACAATCCTATGCATATGCACCCTTTGCTAGCTGGGGAATGCTGGGAGTTGTAGGCCTTTTCTCTGTCTAAACATGCATAGGATTGTGCCCTTAGAGTGCCAGAACATCATTTAGCAAAATTATGTTACCTAGAACAACTGGGCTTGAGTTCATCATGGAAAAATCTTGGCTAAAACTGAAATGTTCAGTCTGAGGAAGGAAATAACTCTTGCCGGGTTTCAACTAATGACATCTGCGGTCCTTGATAGTAGACTAGCTAAGATACCTTATCACTTGCACTATTGTCGTCGTGATTCAGATGAGGTTGAGGAACTTCCTCATTATTTGTTGAATTGCTCTCTGATGCAAGACATTAAGGAAATATACCCTGTTGGCTTGCTAAAAATCAGAAAAACTGGTCAGTTTGCCAGAAGATAGATTTCTTGCACTATAACAAGGACATAAAGATCTTGAGAAGAGTCACCACTTTCCTAATGGCATTAGCTAAAGTCCACACCAGACTTAATAAGGCAGATGAAATAGGTGGTATCATAGAAAAATTATGTTTTAGTACTTAATTTAAAGACTTGTATGTTTTACATTGGTTTCCTTAACAGACACTTTTATTAAACTTGGAGTTCAGTACTAGGGAATTTTTAACCTTAATTTTAGTTTGTCAGCCCTGAATTATAAGTCATTTTCTTTCATCTATGTTTAACTTGCTTGCTTTTACTTCTGTAATATTCTGGATATTTTCTTTCTGTTATATTGTGATGACCTAGGGTTATAAATAATAAAACTGAACTGAACTGCGACCTGTAATGAAGGATCAGAATCTGCAGAAGGGCTAAATATAATAATAAAATGATGACGATGATGATGCACTGCACTTCTTTCTAAGGTCTCAAAGAATCACACATCTATACTGTCTCTGTAATTCTTACAATGACCTTTAAAGTATGCCAAAATTATTATCTTCCTTTTAAAGATTGGGATTGCTGAGACATAGTTGCTTGCCTAAAGACAGGCAGTAGGTTCATTGCTGAACTGTACAGTTGCATAACATCTAAGTTCGTGGGGAGCCCATGGCAAAAAAACACAATTTAAATATCCAATTTTTTAAAATGTGCATTTCAGTAGCAGAATAAGTAATGCATGGTAAGAGAAAGTATCTGTGGTCATGTGTATACCACTAGCAAGTTTACACCATTCTGCTTACATTTATAACCTTTGATGGAAGACACTGAGGACAGATCCACTCAGCTACTGATATACAAATCTTGTTTCTGTTGTCTAGTACTACTACAGTATGAAAGACATCAGTGTTGGCGGGCAGTGTGTTTGCCACGGACATGCTGATGTCTGTGATGCAAAAAGTGAGCCAGATTTGTACAGGTAAGGAAATGTAACGGTGCAGTCAAAAGAACTGTGCTGTCAAAATGATTGCTTTATAGCTGTCAAATGATGATGCCTTATGCAATATTCTTCATAATCTCAGAATTCACAAAAGGCCATTTAGCACATTTTCTGAGATGCATATTGATCCCTGTATCAGAAAATGGATGTATTTTATAACATAGCCTGAATGCTTCTGTGCCACTTATACATGTGTCAAATTGGCCTTTTGATCTATGTACATTGGTGAAAAATACTATGCTATCATTCAAATATTAGAAAATATACACTTTGGGGGGAAAACAAATATGAAGAAGCCTTGATATATGTTAAGTGTGTTTTCATATCCAGTAAAATTTCTGTTGTATAAATCTCTCTTATCTAAATAGCCTCATTGTCCAAATTCATTTTGGCTGCATGCCTGAATGCAGTTAAGCTGCTTGAATGCCATTGAAGGTGGCCAGATGCAAAAGGGGACAGGAAATTTCACTTGTGTCATGCAAGCTACACTTACTGAAATTCCCTCTTCTAACAATTCTTAAGGACACATTCTGTCATCTTTTGCAGCTGGCTACCCCCAATTTCAGTGGGATTTAAGCAGCCTAAGAAAGCAATCCTATGGTCCCTGGGAGGGTGTTCCAGCGGCCATAGGATATGGTGGATTTCCCCTTCTGAAGGCAGAGAGAGAGAGATCCACCCTCAGAGGGGGAAATCCAACCACAAATCCCCCCTCCCATCTACCACAAAAAAAAGGTACCAATATGAATGTCAAATAAGAATGAATTACTTAAACATCCAGGTACCAATGTGAATGTCAGCACAACACTTGTGGGGAAACCTGTGATCAATGCTGCCCTGGATATAACCAGAAACGCTGGCAAGCTGCAACATCCAGCAGCACAAATCCCTGTGAACGTAAGTAATATAAAATATGCTTTCTGAGCGCTTACAGTGGTACAAAGGTTTACAATGTGAAGAGCTAACATCCTCAAGGTTAGCACATGGTAATAGTTCAGATGGTAGAGTAGAACAAGCAAATGATCCTAAGTGGTATTCTGTGTTGGACTCTTACAATCATGTGTTAACTTCAACTTTAGCTAAACACATTTTGTGAAAGTCTAGATGAAGAAGTATACAGAAACAAGTTCTGTGTTGTACTCATCCACGTGAAGTTTCACTTGCTAACCTCAAGAACCTAAGTTACTTGATCAGTCATCCTAACAGCACCCCCACCATATCAATTAATTTTATTGTTTGCTTACATCAGTCTTTCCCAACCTGGTACCCTCTAGATGTATTGGACCACAAGTTGCATCACCTCCAGCCAGCATAGCCATTGAGTTGCAGTCCAACACATCTGGAAGGCAGCAAGTTGGAGAAGGCTGGCTTACACAATCAGGTGGTTGAAAAGAGCTCCTGAATAATTAGCTCTGTACTTAGCCCTACAGTACCTGAACATAAAAAATATTTTGTGCAATGTTGATGTGGATAGAGCACTTAGTTCACTACAAGCATGCAGTGATCTGAGTAAACAATAGCATGGTATTCCTTCATGGCTCCATTTGTACCATGGTCTGCCAGGGCACAGCCCTGAAATTTGTCCTTAGCATAGAACAGGGGTGGGCAGCTTTGTGCCCATCCAGACATTGCTAGGCTGCAGCTCCCATCATCCTAGCCAGCATAACCAATGGTGAGAGATGATGGGAGTTGCAGGGCAGCAACATCTGGAAGCTCACAAGTTGCCCATCCCTGGCATAGAAAATAGCTTTCAAGGGAAAGGCTATGCATCTTCTAGGTAGGCTTGAACCCTAGCAACAGTCGTTTCAGAAATTATGTGCTAGGTTTCTTGCCTGTGTTAACAAAAATAGATGGTTATGGATGACAATCTTGGCTTGTGTACCAAAAGAAAGCAATATTGGTAACCCAAAGGAGTTTGTGTTGGTAGTCCAATGGTAACTCAAGACTGGTAACCCAAAGGTTACTCAGAAAGGCTATGAGTTGGATGCAGACTTAGACATACTTAGATTTGTTGTTGTTCAGTCATTAAGTCATGTCCGACTCTTCGTGACCCCATGGACCATAGCACGCCAGGTCTTCCTGTCCTCGTCATGACTAACCTCTTGATATCAGTGGGACTTAGTTAGTCCTGACTAACCTAAGCCCCATTGATTGGAAGATGTCTACTCTAAGTATGACTGTGTGGAACCAACCCTATAAAATGACAGCTATGCTGTTACTAGTATTTGAACGTAGAAATAGCAGATTGATTTTATTGGTGTCAAGAGAAAATTCCCATTAATGTTGGCTGTTTAACTCTTTGTCTCTCAGATCAAATGGGAAGGGTGATTTCTGGAATATAATTCTGACTGGCAATAGAGACATGCTTTGCAACTATAAACTATGGTTTGGAGTTTGGACAGCCATGTGAGGGACAGTGAACTGTGTACACACCTATAGTATGGAAGTAGTAAAGAATAAAAGACTTAGAAAAACTGATGTACAAACATTTCAGACTGAGCTGCCTAAATTGTGAAGCTTGAAAGTGACACACATTGCAAAACCATTTGATAAAAAGTAGGCATGTCAGAATGAACAATACCAGAATTCCACATGAGTGACTTGGAAGAATAAGAGACTTTTTTTATTAAAAGGGTAGACTGTGAATAAGTAAATAATGTGACATCATATCTTTTCAAGAAGCATTGAGTAAATGGCAATTCAGAAGTATTTGAGCCCCAATACGGAGCATGTAGTTTACCTGTCACAGATAGAATGTTTATATGAGTTCTCACACTTACAGGGCAATGCCCCAGGCTCAGTTTCCCAGAACCTTGGAAAAATTTTGTGAGGGCAAAACAAAGCTGTTGTAGGAAAGAAAGGAAACAGTGGTGGCAGCGAAAGGGAGCAGCAGCAAATATGTACTTGGGAGGGAGGGGAAAGCATGAGCAACATATACTTGAAATAGGCTTAGGGTTTGGAGCAAAGGCCAACCTTCCCCAACCTGGTGCCCTCCAGATATTTTAAATTCCAATCCCCATCAGGCCAAGCCAGCATGGCCAATGGTCAAGAATACTGGGTGTTGTAGGCCCAAACATCTTGAGGGCACCAAGCTGGGGCAGACTGGGCTAAGCTGTCTAGATATGGGGAGGAGCTAGTAACCACCATCAGTAGTTGTCAAACTGCAGACAGTCACAGAAAAGGAGGGAAAATGGAGCCAGGTGAAGGCTGTAGAAAAAGAGCTATTTCTCCCTTTGAGAACACCAAGAGGTTGGAAGAGAAAGGGAAGTTGTCCACTGAAGCAAGGTGTCATCCGATCTGCCTCCATGATTCCAGAGGCATGGCCTGATCTGAGCTGGCCGATTTCCCAGCTGACACAGAGATCCTCTACCTCTAAGACAGGGGCAGGTCACTTCTGAGGTTCTGGGAGCCAATTTCCCACCCCTGAACCCACCGCAGGTCGCACCCCCCACTGCCAAAATTGCTGCTGTTGCCGAGTTGCTGCCGGAATTCAGCGGCAACTGGGTAGTGGCAAAAAGCTGCTTTCTTCTTTTACAACAGGGAGCGTAGAGAGTGGGCACTTTGTTTTAATGCATAATTGTGGTCCTGGAAGCCCCTGGGAGCATGAATTTGCATTACAACAAGGTGTGTGCCTTGTTATTTTAAAGTGAAAATCAGCTTCCCTGCCACTGCATTGGCAACAAGGCAGTGGTGGTGATTTGGGAGGCCATGGGGACCGCAAAATAGGCCAGGGGGCCAAATGTGGCATGTGGCTCTAAGAGCTCCACTGCTGAAAGCAACTATGGTATCTTGGCCTCTTGCTTTGATGCTGCAGCAGTCTGGCTCCCTGCCCTTCTTCCTGTCTCCTCTAACTCGGAACCATGTCAAGGCCGGGCATCTGGCAAGAAAAATCAGCGCAGGCAGACGTTGCCCTTGCTTCTTGGGACGCTATTTTGGCTCAAATTTGTGTGCTTGGAAAGTACTATGATGGCTAAGAAATACCATTTTACCTGTGGCTGTGCAGCATTTTAAAGTCTACAAATGACCTGTTTGTTCCCTGTAACAAGCTTCATGAGAAAGTGGTGCGTGAGACTGCCCCATGGTTGCATAGTGCCGGACTGAACAGACTGTGATGACCTTGCTACAACTGACTGCACATTCTATGGAGATTCGGAATATTTTTTCTTCTTCTGTGTTCCATTGTTCATTTATGCCATTATTATAATGAAACCTAACCAGCCCTCTCTCGCAGCTTGCAACTGCCACGGACATGCCACTGACTGCTATTATGACCCTGAGGTTGAACGACGCAAAGAGAGCTTAAATCACTATGGACATTATCAAGGTGGAGGGGTCTGCATTAACTGTCAGGTAAAATACCCCCCCCCCCGCCGCCCCTTAGTCTTGTAGGCTACAAATAAGTGAGAACTGGAAATGGGATACCAAAAGATGATTGTTCTTTGTTGGAGCATTGGGCCTAATGTTCCATCACTCAAGACTTTATTAGGTTTTGGTCCCTAACTGTGCAATCCTATGCATGATTCCTCAAAAATAGGTCCCACTGTTTTCAGTGGAGCTACTTCTTAGTAAGTGTGTTTAGGATTGTGTCCTAAAACTGTTAATCCCAAGTAATTCAGTAAAAACAACAGTCCTTTAATAATACAATTGAGTAATGCAATCACATGATATTGTATAAGAAAATGCATGTAAAATGTCAGCACCTAATTTCAGTTAGATTTTTTTTGTCACAAACAATGATCCATTGAACTATAACCAAACAACTCTTTTTATGGGATATTAAACTGTTCTTAATTTATCTTATTTCTCTTTATTTTGAAACCATGCCATTAAAGACTTTCTGAAAATACCCATCAGTCTTCTCTAAAAATGCCCTCAAAATACAGATTTTGAAAAAATCTGAAAAAATACTGAAAAAAACCACTCAGAAACATTGCCAAAAATTTTACATCTCTGCATCAAAATGGAGGCTCCCCCAAATCCCTGATCACTTGATACGTAAACTTTAATCATGAAAGGTTCACAGGACAATCCTATACATGTGTACACATAGGGAAGTCCCATCGAGTTCAATGCGACTTTTTATGAGCAGACTTGTATGGGATCGTGTTGTGCATTTTATGTTTTAGCCGTCTGAAGAGGCACAGTCAACAGAAGTGTAAATAATAGGAGGAAGCCTTTAAAGATTAATAAGCTATGGTTTTGGCCAGCCTTGAGTCTGTATGTGAGAAGGAATAAATTTGGGTCCATACCCTTTAACAAGACAAAGGTTAATCACCTCGTACTCTGACCCTAGACACATGGTCAGGTCAATGGAGAAGGAGGAGCAGGGCTACTGTGGTTCATTGCTGTTCTCTGAGATCCTCAGTAATGGATCCCCACGAGGCCAAAAATGCTATTGGAAAACTGGGAGTTTCTCCGTCAGACCAGTGATCAAGACAACCATGCTGGTTCCGATGAGAAGATGGGGGAGTCAGGCTCATGTTCGGCCAGCTGAAGAGGTGAAGTCGTATTTGTAATTGAGGGAGAGCTTCAGAGAGGAGCTCCATGATTTCCTAGTACAACTTGTGCCTTCAGAGAGCAACTGGCCTCCAGCTTGAGACCTGGGGTCAAAGGAAACATCCAGTGCAACCATCATGTACTTTTGATCTCACTGCTAAACTGAAAGCACTTCTTGTCAAAAACATAGCTGGATGTAAATAAAAGAAAAATTGTTTTTCAAGAGAAAGAGGGAAGCTCTTTGTTTTCCATTTGACATTTCTGTGTGGAGTTTCCTCCTTGCACTTTTGCCCATAAAAGAACATGTTAACTAAATGTCTTCTCTGAACATCATCAAAGTGGGGAAGTATCCGGAATCTTAAAAAACACTGTCTATTGCATCTGATGTTGATTTCCCATAATTTAATTTTGTGCAAATGAATCTGGGTGAAACTGCTAAACTGTGAAATCTAATTATAGCTTTTCCTTCCCAGAAGAGGCATATGGATTGGGATTGCCCTTTATCCATTTGTATTATAGAAACACAATTAGAAATGTTTGTATGAGTGATAAACTGGTGGAAATGGAGACATGATATACAGAGAGAATCTGTTTCTTTGGAAAATGATAACGATGTTCTGTATGTTCTGTTCTCTGAATCAGGCAATATCTTACTCTGAGACAGATGTAATTTCCTTGCTGTAGATCCAATTATTCATGATCACAAAGTTTAAATATCTCTGCTATCCAATAAGTTGGTGGTGTGGTTTTTATTTTAAATACTTCTTGGCTTATGGGAGTTGAAATGTTATCTGAGCTGGGAAATTTTTTTTGCAGCATATGAAAATGGAAGAATATTGTTGCTGGCACTCCATCCTAATGCAAATTAAAAGAGAACCAAACAAATGTTCTTTCATTACATTTATTAAATGAAAACTAATTAATGGAGATGTATGCCATGAATTCATCTTTCATATATGGTCATATTAATTTCACTAAATGTTTTGCTTTTTTTAAATGACCATGTCATATAATCCAAGTAGGAAATTTGGCAATATATGTCAGGGTTGAGTCATGAGAGCTGTCGATTTGGAATCAGGAATTGTGCTAAGAGTCAGACCAAGGGGGTTACACTGAGGAGTCAGGCCAGGAGTTAGAGCCAGGAGTCAGAACTGAAAGGCTTAAGTCAAGAAGTCAAACTAGGGAACAATCCAAGCAAGAGTCAGAACCAGGAAACAAAGCCAAGAGTCAGAAAGAGCCAGGAAAGCCTATCAGTGGCCAGGCGAAATCCCAGCTTAAACAGGATGCCTTTATAGCCCTTTCAGTTGAGGACATCCCATGGCTGGGCTGGGTAGCTACTTCAGTACCTAGGAACACTTCACAGCCCAGGGAGATATTCCCAACTGGAGCCCTGGTGGCCCACCACACTGGGGTAGCTGTTCCCAGAGCTATGGGGGGCTTGGTTCTAAACCCATGGCTCCTGACAACGTAAGAAAAAAACAGAACGCACTGCATTTCTGCTACATCAAGTTTCTTCTTTACCTACAGTGACGTATTTTAAAAGATTTTAAAATGCCAGCATTCAGTTCTTGTATTTTTTTTATTCTTGCAATTGCATTTCTCTCATGTCACTTTTTTCTCTTGCTCTACCCTGCGTAGCACAACACAGCCGGTGTAAACTGTGAGAAATGCTCGAAGGGTTACTACCGTCCTTATGGTGTTCCAGTGACAGCACCACATGGATGTACATGTATGTTCTTTTCTTCTTACCTTTAAATGATCCCCCATCTGGAGAAAACAATAATAGAAAGAACTGGCAATGTTAATTTGAATATATTTTACAATGTGAAGTTAGTATATTTCCATTGCATATGGTCATGCTGGTTGGGCATGGTAGGTGTTGTTGTCCATCACATCTGGGGGGGGCGCCAAGTTGGGGAAGGTTGGCATGCAGTGTCTCTGATCCTAGACTAGTGCAGAAGGCGGGAGCCTCAGGGGTTGGAGGCTACACATGCGTGCATTCGCAGACATGGATACCCACAGGCAAGCATGCACACATGCACACATACGCACGCAGCCCAGCCATCACGATACAGATTGCTGTTGCTTTGTCGCTAACAGCAGTGTGCGTGTGTGTGTGAAGGAGTGATCTGTATGAGGGTCTTCGGGAGCGGGAGTGGAGAGTGCAGCAGGCAGTGGGGAAATCGGCGTGGGTGGGGGGAAATTTGGTGGTAGTGGCCTGCAGTCAAGACCTTGGGAGAGCCACACATGTCCCACTGGATGCAGGTTGTTCATCCCTAAGGCTGATACACCAGGTGCAACTGTTCCTGAACAAAGATAATGTCTATAGCAACTGTTATCCATACACTCTGGTAATGCATGGATTATTGGGCTATTGTAATGCATTGGAGGTGGAGCTGCCTTGGAAGGCAGTTGGCACAGAACATTGCAACAAGACTGTTGGCTGGGACCAGCTGAATGGAATGTATCTCTCCAGGCTTTAAACAAATGATCCGGCTGCCGATCCACTTCAGAGGGATTGGTGGGGCTTATTTTTAAATCCCTGCATGGAACCTGGGTACAGGAAGAACTGCCTAGAGACTAGCAGAAGGCGTGGGGTGGGTGAACCTGGGTGGCTGCTCTGGGTGCAGGCTCAGTCAGAGCTTCATCTACCCTACATCCTCTCCACTCGGGGAAGGCATGGGGTGAGCAAAACAGGAAAGGCACTGAGCAGGTGCCTCCTCACGGGGCCCGCACAGTGCCTTGTATGCTGGCATCGGCCCCACCCACTTTGAGGGCATGGCCCCATCTGGCCCCACCCCAGCCTAGTCTCTTATGAACCTGAGATCATCTTCAAGAACTCACATGAACCTTGAGATCATCTTCAGGGGCTCTTCTCTGGGAGCCCTTCCACCTTTTGGAGGTCAGGTAGGTGGTGTTCAGAGAAAGCTTTCTCAGTGGTGCCCAGTCTATGGAACACTGTTATCAGAGAGGCTCACCTGGCCTGAAATCTCCGCTCTGTTTTGGCATCATGTGAAGACCTTTTTATTGACTCAGGCCTTTTAAAATACTGCTTGAATCAGTCTAAGGGCTCCTTCACACTGAGCTTTTATCCTGCGAATGAGATTTTTCCTTCACGGAAGTTTGCGGGCTCTTTACATGACGCCGTGACCCTCCTGTGACCCTCCAGGGCGTCTTCTGCACTAAATGTCCTTTGTTCCATTTTTAAATAGATCGCAAATAATGAGCTATCAAATTATCCCGTTTGAAAAGAGGAAAAGTGGCAAGAAGAGGAGCAAGATCAATAAAAGATAATGGAAGACTCTGATACAGGGAGAGAAAGAGGGGGAAAAGAAGCGCGTGAAAAAGGGAGTCAAGTCATGGTGATCCTGCATTTAAAACGGAAGCAGAAAGCCCCGTTTTAAATGCAGGATTTTAGGCTGGTGTAGAGATGCCCTAAAACTCTGCTGCTGTGTTTTTGCCACTCTTCCATTTTAACAGTGTCTTTTTAAAGTAACGTTTTAACTTTGATGTTTTTTTAAAAAAGATTCTAATCTGCCATGTGAAAGTGGTAATTCTGAAGGCATATATAAAATTAACTATGTAAATTAACCAAAGCTGTTGTCAGCAGGAAATCAGCATATTGATGTGATAATGTTCAAACAGCCCTTTAAATATAATTATCTTAGAATTCTAAATTACAGTTATCTACACAAGGAAGCAAGCACAAATACAATTCTAACTGTATTTTTTTAGATTAACCTTTAATAAATAAATAAATTCACTCAAAGAAAGCTTTTAGGATTATGGGTTTTTTTAATGTAGTCTGCAGCTGCAATCCAGAATATTCCAATGGCTGTGAGGAAGGATCAGGCCGCTGCTATTGTAAATTGAATTATCAGGGCGAGACCTGTGACAGGTGTGCTGATGGATACCACAGTTTCCCCTTCTGTTACCGTAAGTATCAATGTCTCTCTGCATTTTTGTCCTCTGTTTTATTAAATATCCCTCTGCATCCCTTTGTTCCAATCACAGTGCACCAAGTTTTCTGTAAGTTCTCAGTAAATAAATATACTGCAAATAAGACAAGCAATTAAATATTCCTTTTTGCCATGAAACGATGGATAGGAATGTTAGTCATTCCGTCATCTGAGATAATGCTGAATTCTACAACCAATATCTCTCTGATTGGTTGGTCTAATGGGTTGGGAGGCAGACATCAGTGAGTTCTATTTTTAAAAATGCTTCTCTCTGGATGAATTTCCTCCCCTCCCCCATCCTTTTTTGTTGGTGTTGGTGTTCCAGTACTGTATAATGTTTCAAGTGCATTTCAGCATTGTGCCATTATACTGCAGTGCTTACTGACAGAATACAGCCAGTAGCCCTTATAGAATAAAGAGACATTACTTTAGATTCTCCTATAGTTGTTAAGGAGGATGTCCACATCCCAGGGGCCTAGATATATGGGGGACAACAGGGCAAGAGAGGAGAGAGCCTTGATTTTTGTAGAAAAATAGCTAGAGGAAAGGAAGCAATTTGTCCTTGAAGCATTCCATTAGGTTTACTGGACACACAGGAAATCCAGGGGTGCCTTTCAATAGCTACTTGGTTCTGTCTCTCAACCCAACTATAAGAAAGGAAGCTGAGGAGAAGGGAGAAAGGTGAAGGTGGATTTGGGAGAGGGGAGGGATAGAGAAGGTGAGCCTGGGGCAGGAGAACTGGGTGAAGGAGCCACGGAGAGAATTAGGCAAATGTGGTGGGGTGGTGAGATGAAGGGATTATTTAAGCAATGGAGGGAAGTGAGCTGGAGGGATTATTTGGGTGAGGGAAAGGGGAAGAAGATGAACGGAGTGGGACGGGATTTAGGTGACAGAGCAGAGAACATCAGTCCAATGGGAGGGATTTGTGTGAGGAGCAGAAGATGAGTTGGGAAGGGGGGATTTGGGAGAAGAAGAAGGTGTGGGAGGAAGGAGGAAGACATGGGTGGATGGTGACAAGTGGGGCAGAAAGATGTAGTGGGGAGATAAAAATTCTTTGAGAGTGTCAATAAACATGTTGACAGGGGTGATCCAGTAGACATTGTTAACTTGGACTTCCAAAAGGCTTTTGACAAAGTCCCTCACCAAAGACTTCGGCGCCAGCTTAGAAGTCATGGAATACGAGGACAGGTCCTCTTATGGATCAGCAACTGGTTCAAGAACAGAAAGCAGAGAGTAGGAATAAATGGTAAATTTCCCCAATGGAGGGAAGTAAATAGTGGGGCCCACAGGGATCTGTATTAGGACCAATGCTTTTCAACCTGTTCATAAATGATCTGGAATTAGGAGTGAGCAGTGAAGTGGCCAAGTTTGCAGATGACACCAAATTATTTAGAGTGATTAAAACAAAAATGGATTGTGAAGAGCTCCAAAAGGATCTCTCCAAATTGGGAGAATGGGCATCAAAATGGCAAATGCAGTTCAATGCAAGCAAGCGTAAAGTGATGTATGTTGGGGCAAAACATCCCAGTTTCAAGTATAACCTGATTGAATCTGAGCTAGCGGTGACTGACCAAGAAATGCAAATGTCAACACAGTGTGCAGCGGCTGTAAAAAAGGCAAACCCCATGTCAGTCAGAATTAGGAAAGGCATTGAAAATAAATTTGCCAATATCATACTAAAAGGTAAAGGTAAAGGTGTCCCCAACCAGTCGTGTCCGACTCTAGGGTGCGGTGCTCATCCCTGTTTCTAAGCCGAAGAGCCAGCGCTGTCCGAAGACGCTTCCGTGGTCATGTGGCCGGCATGACTGAACACCGAGGTGCACGGAACGCTGTTACCTTTCCCGCCGAGGCGGTACCTATTTATCTACTTGCAATTTCTTGCTTTCGAACTGCTAGGTTGGCAGGAGCTGGGACTGAAGACGGGAGCTCACTCCGTCACGCACTGCTGACCTGCCGACCTTCCAGTCTGCAGTTCAGCGTACAAATCTATGGTGTGACCACACTTAGAATACTGTGTACAGTTCTGAGCACCATACCTAAATATATATATATATATATATATATATTTATTTATTTATTTATTTCCCCTTCATGGATCACTGCCTTGTTGTGGCGAAGGGGCTTGCGTAACTCAGTGAAGCCATAAGCTATGCCATGCAGGGCCACCCAAGACGGACAGGTCATGGCAGAGAGTTCTGACAAAATGTGGTCCACTGGAGAAGGAAATGGCAACCCACTCCAGTATTCTTGCCAAGAAAACCCCATGGAACGTATCACAAGGCTAAAAGAGATGACGCCGGAAGATGAGCCCCTCAGGTCGGAAGGTGTCCAATATACTACTGGGGAAGAGCAGAGGGTATTTCCAAGTAGCGCCAGAAAGAGTGAAGCGGCTGGGCCAAAGCCGAAAGGACACTCAGCTGTGGATGTGTCTGGTGGTGAAAAGAAAATCCGATGCTGTAAAGAACAATACTGTTAAGGAACCTGGAATGTCAGATCAATGAATCAAGGTAAGCTGGAGGTGGTCAAACATGAGATGGCAAGATTGAACATCGACATCTTGGGAATCAGCGAACTAAAATGGACAGGCATGGGCGAATTTAATTCAGGTGACCATCATATCTACTACTGTGGGCAAGAATCCCTGAGAAGAAATGGAGTAGCACTCATAGTCAACAAAAGGGTGGGAAAAGCAGTACTGGGGTACAATCTTAAAAATGATAGAATGATCTCAGTACGAATCCAAGGCAAACCATTCAACATCACAGTAATTCAAGTCTATGCCCCAACCACTGAGGCCGAAGAAGCTGAGGTTGATGGGTTCTATGAAGACCTACAACACCTTCTAGAACTAACACCAAAGAAAGATGTCCTGTTCATCATAGGGGATTGGAATGCTAAAGTAGGAAGTCAAGAAATCACCGGGATAACAGGCAGGCATGGCCTTGGTGTACAAAATGAAGCAGGACAAAAGCTAATAGAGTTTTGCCAAGAGAACACGCTGATCATAGCAAACACTCTTTTCCAACAGCACAAGAGACGACTCTACACATGGACATCACCAGATGGTCAATATCGAAATCAGATTGATTATGTCCTTTGCAGCCAAAGATGGAGAAGCTCCGTACAGTCAGTAAAAACAAGACCTGGAGCTGATTGTGGCTCAGATCATGAGCTTCTTGTTGCAAAATTTCAGCTTAAATTGAAGAACGTAGGGAAAACCACTAAACCATTCAGGTATGACCTAAATCATATCCCTTATGAATATACAGTGGAGGTGAGGAATAGATTTCAGGGATTAGACCTGATAGACAGAGTGCCTGAGGAACTATGGACGGAGGTCCGTAACATTGTTCAGGAGGCAGCAACTCAATCCATCCCAAAGAAAAAGAAATGCAAGAAAGCAAAGTGGCTGTCTGATGAGGCTTTACAAGTAGCTGAGGAAAGAAGGGAAGCAAAAAGCAAGGGAGAAAGGGGAAGATAAATCCAACTGAATGCAGAGTTCCAGAGAATAGCAAGGAGAGACAAGAAGGCCTTCTTAAATGAACAATGCAAGGAAATCGAGGAAAACAACAGAATGGGAAACACTAGAGATCTCTTCAAGAAAATTGGAGATCTCAAGGGAAGGTTTTGTGCAAAGACGGGCATGATAAAGGACAAAGAAGGCAGGAACCTCACAGAAGCAGATGAGATTAAGAAGAGGTGGCAAGAATACACAGAAGAACTATACAGGAAAGATCTTAATGTCCTTGATAGCCATGATAGTAATGTCCTTGATAGCCATGATAGTGCGGTCACTGAACTTGAGCCGGACATCCTCGAGAGTGAAGTCAAGTGGGCCTTAGGAAGCATTAGTAACAACAAAGCTAGCGGAGATGACAGTATTCCAGCTGAGCTATTTAAAATCCTAAAAGATGATGCTGTTAAAGTGCTGCATTCAATATGCCAACAAATTTGGAACACTCAGCAATGGCCGCAAGACTGGAAAAGGTCAGTTTACATTCCAATTCCAAAGAAGGGCAACGCCAAAGAGTGTTCAAACTACCGCACAATTGCGCTCATTTCACATGCCAGCAAGGTGATGCTCAAAATCCTACAAGCTAGGCTTCCGCAGTATGCGAACCGAGAACTACCGGAAGTACAAGCTGGGTTTCGAAGAGGCAGAGGAACTAGAGATCAAATCGCCAACATTCGCTGGATCATGGAGAAAGCAAGAGAATTCCAGAAAAACATCTATTTCTGCTTCATTGACTACGCTAAAGCCTTTGATTGTGTGGATCACAACAAACTGCGGCAAATTCTTAAAGTGATGGGAGTACCAGACCACCTTACCTGTCTCCTGAGAAACCTGTATGAGGGTCAAGAAGCAACAGTAAGAACCAGACATGGAACAACTGAGTGGTTCAAAATTGGGAAAGGAGTACGACAAGGCTGCATATTGTCACCCTGCTTATTTAACTTATATGCAGAGTACGTCATGAGAAATGCCGGGTTGGATGAATCAGAGGTCGGAATTAAGATTGCTGGGAGAATTATCAACAACCTCCGATATACAGACGATACCACCCTAATGGCAGAAAGCGAAGGGGATCTAAAGAGCCTCTTGTTGAGGGTGAAAGAGGAGAGTGCAAAAGCTGGTTTGAAGCTCAACATTAAAAAAACGAAGATCATGGCATCTGGCCCTATCACTTCCTGGCATATAGAAGGGGAAGAAATGGAAGCAGTGACAGATTTTACTTTCTTGGGCTCCAAGATCACTGCAGACGGTGACTGTAGCCATGAAATTAAAAGATGCTTTCTCCTTGGGAGGAAAGCTATGGCAAACCTAGACAGCATAGTAAGAAGCAGAGACATCACCTTGCCAACAAAGGTCCGTCTAATCAAAGCTATGGTTTTCCCAGTAGTAATGTATGGCTGTGAGAGCTGGACTATAAGGAAGGCTGAGCGCCGAAGAATTGATGCTTTCGAACTGTGGTGCTGGAGAAGACTCTTACGAGTGCCCTGGACTGCAAGGAGGTCCAATCAGTCCATCCTAAAGGAAATCAACCCTGAGTGCTCATTGGAAGGACAGATACTGAAGCTGAAGCTCAAATATTTTGGCCACCTAATGCGAAGAGAAAACTCTCTGGAAAAGACCCTGATGCTGGGAAAGACTGAAGGCAAAAGGAGAAGGAGACGGCAGAGGATGAGATGGCTAGATAGCATCACCGATGCAATGAATATGAACTTGAGCATGCTCCGGGAGAGTGCGCAGGACAGGAAGGCCTGGCGTGCTCTGGTCCATGGGGTCACGAAGAGTCGGACACGACTGAACAATAACATATATTGATTGATTGATTGATTGATATTGTAAAGCTGGGAAAAGTGCTGAGGAGGGCAACTAAAATTATCAAGGGGTTGGAACAATTCCCCTATGAGAGGAGGTTACAACAGCTGGGATTGTTTAGCTTGGAAAAAAGGAGGGTAAGGGGAGACCTGATAAAGGTGTACAAAATTATGCATCGTGTGGAGAATGTTGACAGAGAGAAATTTTTCTCCCTCTCTCATAATACTGTAACATGGAGTCATCCCATGAAGCTGATTGGTGGGAGATCCAGGACAGATAAAAGCAAGTACTTCTTCACACAGCACATAGTTAAACTATAGAATTTGTTACCACAAGGCATAATAATGGCCACCAATTTGGATGGCTTTAAAAAGGGGGTAGACAAATTCATGAAGGACAAGGCTTTCAATGGCTTCTAGTCCTGATGGCTATATGCCAACTCCAGTATCAGAGGCAGTATGCGTACATGCACCAGTTGCTGGGGAACATGGGTAGGAGGGTGCTGATGCACTTGTGTCCTGCTTGTGGGTTCCCTGTCAAACAGCTGGTTGCCCACTGCGTGAACAGAGTGCTGGACTAGATGGACCCTTGGTCTGATCCAGCATGGCTCTTCTTATGTTCTTAAAAGGAAATTAAGAAGCAAAGGATTTTTCTTCTCTCCATTGCCCCCTTCCTTCCACCAACAAATACATGTATGTATTAATGTATAATGAATGTGTTCCACTTCACTGCATCAGAGATGAGACACAGTGAGGCCTTCTCCATCAGTCCTGATACACCAAATGCCATTTGTTTCCCAGAACTGCCTCAAGCCATGCTCATGACTCATGGTACCTGAATGTGCTCATTTACTCTTTGATCTTTGCTCTTTCCCCCTTTTCTATCCTGTCTATTCAATCGTAACCCAAACTGTGAACCACCTTGAATGCTTTGCTGGAAAGGCAGTATATATAGTAAATAAATATGCAATCTCTAGCTATTTTCCTAACAGCTGCCTCTTCCCCCTCTTCCCATATTAAAGGGATTCCTGTTTATCCTGTTGTTACTCCAAGCCCAGAAGACCCTTCCGCTGGTCATATAATTGGCAAGTTCTCTTCTTTCTGTTGTGTACATAGCTTATCGTTTAATGATATGGTTGCAATCCCAGAAACAGTCCTGACATATATAGGCACTCTGCGGATGGGTTTACACGACTAGTATATTTGTGCTTTCCTGTGGGTGGTTATCTATATTTATATGCAGATGCTCGAAGACTGCTGGCATATATGTGCATCTTCTTTTCATTGGAACGTGTGTCTGCTTTTCCTTTTGGGCGGGTGTTCTGATGCTATGTTCTGATGCTTATGTTTTGTCTTGGGGTGTGTCTAGATGAACGGCTTCTAGTGCTGCCCATCATTGTTCTATCACTGTCAGCTTTAAGAAGACCTGGAATTTACCGTCCACACTAGTGTTTACGGGGGGGGGGTTCATCTCGGTGTGGTCTTTCCACATGGTGGGCAGGACAAATTCATGTGGGCAGTGTTGCCCAATCCCCTTTTCCCATTCCTCAGTGGTCATCACACACACCCTTCTGACATTTTGAGCTGGATGCTTCTCATTGCCATTTTAGCATCGCGCGCATGCATGTGTGTGTGTGTGTGTGTGTGTGTGTGTAAAAAAGGATCTAGAGCATAGGGCAAGAGGATTGTAGCTAAGCCTGCTTCTGAGTTAACATGGTGACAAATTGGGCTGTAAGTCTCATCATTTCCACCTGAGAATGTTGAGGTGGATGCCCTATCTCCAGTCTAGTGAATTTCTCAACTGGATCTAATCAGGCAGCCTGAGGTTTTGCAACCCAGCTAGAAACCTTGCCAACCTGATTTCCTCTGCTTGTTAGTTGGTTCTGAACCCAAAAATGCACAGTAGGCACTAGAGAAAGGAGGAGAATCCCTAACATGTCACTCATCTTCTCCAGGAGCAACTCTTCCTACTGTGTCTCTATCGCACACATTTTCCTGTCCATTGTTGTTGTTCAGTCGTTCAGTCGTGTCCGACTCTTCATGACCCCATGGACCATAGCACGCCAGGCCTTCCTGTCCTGCGCTCTCTCCCGGAGTGTGCTCAAGTTCATATTCATTGCATCGGTGATGCTATCTAGCCATCTCATCCTCTGTCATCCCCTTCTCCTTTTACCTTCAGTCTTTCCCAGCATCAGGGTCTTTTCCAGAGAGTTTTCTCTTCGCATTAGGTGGCCAAAATATTTGAGCTTCAGCTTCAGTATCTGTCCTTCCAATGAGCACTCAGGGTTGATTTCCTTTAGGATGGACTGATTGGACCTCCTTGCAGTCCAGGGCACTCGTAAGAGTCTTCTCCAGCACCACAGTTCGAAAGCATCAATTCTCCAGCGCCCAGCCTTCCTTATAGTCCAGCTCTCACAGCCATACATTACTACTGGGAAAACCATAGCTTTGATTAGACGGACCTTTGTCGGCAAGGTGATGTCTCTGCTTCTTACTATGCTGTCTAGGTTGGCCATAGCTTTCCTCCCAAGGAGCAAGCGTCTTTTAATTTCATGGCTACAGTCACCGTCTGTGGTGATCTTGGAGCCCAAGAAAGTAAAATCTGTCACTGCTTCCATTTCTTCCCCTTCTATATGCCAGGAAGTGATGGGGCCAGATGCCATGATCTTCGTTTTTTTAATGTTGAGTTTCAAACCAGCTTTTGCACTCTCCTCTTTCACCCTCAACAAGAGGCTCTTTAGATCCCCTTCGCTTTCTGCCATTAGGGTGGTATCGTCTGCATATCGGAGGTTGTTGATAATTCTCCCGGCAATCTTAATTCCGACCTGTGATTCATCCAACCCGGCGTTTCTCATGATGTACTCTGCATATAAGTTAAATAAGCAGGGTGACAATATGCAGCCTTGTCGTACTCCTTTCCCAATTTTGAACCAATCGGTTGTTCCATGTCTGGTTCTTACTGTTGCTTCTTGACCCTCGTACAGGTTTCTCAGGAGACAGGTGAGGTGGTCTGGTACTCCCATCACTTTAAGAATTTGCCACAGTTTGTTGTGATCCACACAATCAAAGGCTTTAGCATAGTCAATGAAGCAGAAATAGATGTTTTTCTGGAATTCTCTTGCTTTCTCCATGATCCAGCGAACGTTGGCAATTTGATCTCTAGTTCCTCTGCCTCTTCGAAACCCAGCTTGTACTTCCGGTAGTTCTCGGTTCGCATACTGCGGAAGCCTAGCTTGTAGGATTTTGAGCATCACCTTGCTAGCATGTGAAATGAGCACAATTGTGCGGTAGTTTGAACACTCTTTGGCGTTGCCCTTCTTTGGAATTGGAATGTAAACTGACCTTTTCCAGTCTTGTGGCCACTGTTGAGTGTTCCAGATTTATTGGCATATTGAGTGCAGCACTTTAACAGCATCATCTTTTAGGATTTTAAATAGCTCAGCTGGAATGCTGTCATCTCTGCTAGCTTTGTTGTTACTAATGCTTCCTAAGGCCCACTTGACTTCACTCTCGAGGATGTCTGGCTCAAGTTCAGTGACCGCACTATCATGGCGATCAGGGACATTATCTTTCCTGTATAGTTCTTCTGTGTATTCTTTCCACCTCTTCTTAATCTCATCTGCTTCTGTGAGGTCCCTGCCTTCTTTGTCCTTTATCATGCCCGTCTTTGCACAAAACGTTCCCTTGAGATCTCCGATTTTCTTGAAGAGATCTCTAGTGTTTCCCATTCTGTTGTTTTCCTCGATTTCTTTACATTGTTCATTTAAGAAGGCCTTCTTGTCTCTCCTTGCTATTCTCTGGAACTGCATTCAGTTGGGTATATCTTCCCCTTTCCCCCTTGCTTTTCGCTTCCCTTCTTTCTTCAGCTACTTGTAAAGCCTCATCAGACAGCCACTTTGCTTTCTTGCATTTCTTTTTCTTTGGGATGGATTGAGTTGCTGCCTCCTGAACAATGTTACGGACCTCCGTCCATAGTTCCTCAGGCACTCTGTCTATCAGGTCTAATCCCTTAAATCTATTCCTCACCTCCACTGTATATTCATAAGGAATATGATTGAGGTCATACCTGAATGGTTTAGTGGTTTTCCCTACGTTCTTCAATTTAAGCTGAAATTTTGCAACAAGAAGCTCATGATCTGAGCCACAGTCAGCTCCAGGTCTTGTTTTTACTGACTGTATAGAGCTTCTCCATCTTTGACTGCAAAGGACATAATCAATCTGATTTCGATATTGACCATCTGGTGATGTCCATGTGTAGAGTTGCCTCTTGTGCTGTTGGAAAAGAGTGTTTGCTATGATCAGCGTGTTCTCTTGGCAAAACTCTATTAGCTTTTGTCCTGCTTCATTTTGTACACCCAGGCCATGCTTGCCTGTTATCCCAGTGATTTCTTGATTTCCTACTTTAGCATTCCAATCCCCTATGATGAAGAGGACATCTTTTTTTGGTGTTAGTTCTAGAAGGTGTTGTAGGTCTTCATAGAACCCATCAACCTCAGCTTCTTCGGCCTCAGTGGTTGGGGCATAGACTTGAATTACTGTGATGTTGAATGGTTTGCCTTGGATTCGTACTGAGATCATTCTATCATTTTTAAGATTGTACCCCAGTACTGCTTTTCCCACCCTTTTGTTGACTATGAGTGCTACTCCATTTCTTCTCAGGGATTCTTGCCCACAGTAGTAGATATGATGGTCACCTGAATTAAATTTGCCCATGCCTGTCCATTTTAGTTCGCTGATTCCCAAGATGTCGATGTTCAATCTTGACATCTCATGTTTGACCACCTTCAGCTTACCTTGATTCATTGATCTGACATTCCAGGTTCCCAAACAATATTGTTCTTTACAGCATCATATTTTCTTTTCACCACCAGACACATCCACAGCTGAGTGTCCTTTCAGCTTTGGCCCAGCTGCTTCAGTCTTTCTGGCACTACTTGGAAATTCCCTCTGCTCTTCCCCAGTAGTATATTGGACACCTTCCGACCTGAGGGGCTCATCTTCCGGCGTCATATCTTTTAGCCTTGGGATACGTTCCATGGGGTTTTCTTGGCAAGAATACTGGAATGGGTTGCCATTTCCTTCTCCAGTGGACCACATTTTGTCAGAACACATTTTGCCATGACCTGTCCGTCTTGGTGGCCCTGCACGGCATAGCTTACGGCTTCACTGAGTTACGCAAGCCCCTTTGCCACAACAAGGCAGTGATCCATGAAGGGGTTTCCTGTCCATACCTGCAAAGAATTAGCCCTGCTATTCTGGTCTTGCTTTCCTTAATGGATTCTCTGCAGTAAGAAATAAGATAGAAGGGGCAATGGAGAAAAAAACATGGGATGATTACAACTGGAATGATGTTGTAATCATGATGTTGTCTGGCTCCTCTGTAAAACTGGCATGGTGATTTCACATGAAAAGCCTCATCTGGAAGCCCCCCTGTTGCTTTGTTTCAGCATTACAATCCACTAAAGAAGGAGACAGCAAATGGTATGATAGTGGCACCAAATGACAGAACACAGCATTGCATCATAACAGTAACTTTCACAGAACAAAGAAATGTCCATTGAGCCATAGAGAATCAGCCCATTTACCATCTATGGTAGAGTGGGAACAAAATCTTCAGTTCTATGGTACCAGACTGAACTTATTACACCTACGTGAGTTACTGGAGAAAGACAGAAAAGCTCAGCCGCATGAGAAAAGCTTTTAATATAAATGATCAAATAACCATGTAGAATACAGGAAAGAAAAAACTTAAGTCCTTGGGTCTCTGATGGGGAGCATTTGCCCTAGATGCCATTGCAATAAGTGCACTGAAGCATTTGGTTAAGTGTAAGGTCTGAGTGCTCTGCACACCACTTACTGGGAAGCAAGTCCACTTGAACTCAGCGGGACTTGCTGCCAAGTAAGTCTGCACAAGTTCAGGCTCTTTGTCACATTGCTTCCATTCCATTCATTTTCCTTAGGGGGAAGGATCATTGCTCGATGGTTGAACACATGCGTTGCATGCAGAAGATCCCAGGTTCAACCCCTGCCACTTCTAGTTAAAAGGACCAGGGAGCAGTTGATGTGAAAAACCTCTGCCCGAGATCCTGGAGAGACACTGCTGGTCAAAGCAGACAATACTGGCCTGGTTGGATAAATAGTCCATCTGCCTTTCTTTTGCTTATGTTTGAGCTCCACATTTTTGTCTGCTTACTCAGAACGAACAGTGCAACACAGTGACTATTCCTGTATGTTTTAAAAATCTATCATAAAGACGAGTGTTGTTGTTGTTTTAAATGAAAGGCAGGAGACCATGCAGTGCAACACAAGCAGCCGCCTGCAGAGGAAGTTGACTTTGCTTGTCAAGAGCTCATCCATCATAAGGTCCTCTGATATATGAACCCTTTTTTAATTTATTAGCATTGAAAATCTTTGCTTACAGCTACTTGGCCTCTGTTTCTGCACGTGCACATGACTGCAATTCCCGTAGCAATGTAGAATTAATGGGCAATATCCAGTACTGCTGCCGTGCCTCCTCTAGTTTCGTTACACCTGCAGGACCACTGCTAGCACAAGAGGAACTGGCGCTTCTGAAAGCAACCCCGGAAATGCTTGTTTCCAGAATGAAACAGGTCAGCAGAGCTCTCTTCTGCAAGCTGCACTGATACGTCCCATTCTGAAAACAGGCGGTTCCACTCTTTCCAGCCGCTTCAGGATCCTCCAGCTTCCTGTTCTACCAATGGTGGGGCCCACTAGTGTGTGGGCAGCACTGGATACCACCTGAACGTTTCAGCATATTCTTGAACAAGAAACACCATTGTTGTCAATACAGCACTATTTCCCCTCCTCCCAGCTTTATGACACACGAGAAATTTATTTGCATGTACTGTTAACACCACTGTGTTCTACTGTCTTTCTGTATTAGGAGGTGGCTGCAAACCAGGATTTTTTGGGCCACGTTGCCAGCGTAAGTTCTACAATTCTGCTGATAGATGCAGTGCAAATGTAGCCAATGCATTTTTTTCAATTCAAGTATATTTGACATTCAAGGCCATTAACGCTTCTTTTCTGTTCTTTTTAAAATGTGTGCTGCCTAGCTTGCCAGTGTCACGGCTCAGGCGTGTTGAATGATGGTGACTGTGATAAAAATACAGGACAGTGCCAATGCCGTGCTGGATTTCGGGGGACTAGCTGCAACAGCTGTGCAGTAGGATATTTCCGTTACCCTTTCTGTCAAAGTAAGTAATCATGGTTTTATTTGTTTTTATATTATATTTATATTAGAGCGGCACACAGCACCACTGACCCACCTTGGAGGCTGATTCGGGGTCCTGGATCGGCTCTGACCCACCTCGGCTTGCTCCAGAGCTGAGGTGACCCTCTTCAGGCTCTGGAGACCTGAAACAAGGTTTGGAGACCAGAAGGAGGGCCCCTGCTGCCACCACTGCATGACCCCACCGCCACTGCAGACCCTGCCTGCCGTGGCCAAGCCACATGGGACCCCCCCCCCCTTCTTACCTGTACCCATCAGGATTGCACGCAGCCCTCAGCCTCTGCAAGGGTGTTGCCAAGTTTTTTTTAAAAACGGTGACTCCTCTTACTGAAAGAAGGAGAGTTGCCACTTTCTTTCAAAATAGCGACTCCTTCCAAGATGGCGATGGCTGTGTGTACTCCTCAGGAGTTCAGGTGAGGAGTGGGGGCTCACGCGGCAGCTGTCTATATCAGGCCAAAGCACCCCAAAGGGCTTTCGAGCTATCAAATCTGCTTCGGAGCACTTTGGCCTGACCCTGACCCGCTCTGGAACCATGCCGCTCCTGGCCAAAGCACCCAGTCCACTTTGGGATTCAGGGTTTGGACCAAAGAAGTGCACAGCCCTAATTTATATATTGTTTTTGTTAGCCACCTTGAGCACTGCAAGGCAGAGTAGAATAGAATAAAACTTTATTACAGTCAAAGACCAGCTCAAAAAAGGAACTACATTAAAATTATCTGCCATATATCCCCAATCAAATTAATAGACACTTCAACACAGTGTAGTACTAATGTAATGCATATCAGCCATATTGGGTGAATGGCATTACTCTCCAGACTTTGTCTTTCATCCAACTAGATAAGTCCGAGCTCCCTCAGCATCCTTCTTTGAGCACCTATCGCGGCTGCAAAAAATTTGGCGACACTATACGTAAATGTCAAATTAGTGTCAGACCACAATATGTAGGCATATTGTTGTCCTGTACGTCCCGGAAAGCGATTCATCAGTGGGGAGATGAGTGTGGCACGAATATCTCTATAAAATATACACCACAGCAAAACGTGCTCTGTAGTTTCTATCTATTCCATGCCACAGGGGCAGAGGCGATCTGACCAGGGGATCTTTTTGTTCCGTCCCTCCAAAACTGCTGAGGGGAATCCATTTAGATGGGCCAAGGTAAATGCCCTTCTATGTTTATGCAGTTCCAGTTGTTCAAGATAGGGTGCAGCTGTTACAATGTATCTATAGTCCTCCCTGAGATAGAATTCTGGGGCACTATTGAGGTCACTTTGTCTCTCAATATCTGCAATGCGCTGCTTGATAGTCTCCATTGCCTGATCAAAACCCATATTTAATAAAGTCCGCAAGGGAAGCCCCAAGAAAGCTATTTTCTGTTCAGTTGACTGAATCCAATTGGATTTAAAATTGTCTTGCAAAATTAGTGGGCAAGGCCAGTAGGAAAATATGACAGTCTAAGCCGGTACACAAGAATAGCCACCCAGACCCTAGCTTCAATTTTGATCTGGCCAGTCTCTAATCTTATCTTTGCATTGGAGACATCCCTAGGAACACCCAATATTGCCCTCAGAAATTTTGATTGTACACCTTCTAATGTCTGGGTATTCGGGAAAGGCCCCAATTGAGAGCTGTACAATAATTGCGCTAGTACTTTTGCTTGGTATAATTGGAGAGCTAAAGGGATATAGTGGTTGCCTTTCATTCTCATAAATTGTGCTATTGCTGATGAGCTTCTCTGTGCGTTTAATGCCACATATTTGCCGTGAGCCTTCCTGGAACCATTTGCTTGGAAGACTACCCCTAAATATTTAAATTGGGAAATCTGCTCAATCTTATGCTGGTTTATCATCCATGATCTGATTTTTGGTCTTTTTGCAAAAGTCATGATTTTTGTTTTTTGATAATTGATCATCAGATCTTCTTCCTCGCAGTATTCAGTCAACTTCCGCAATGCTCTTGTAAGCCCAGTTGGAGTCCTTGAGATAATAGCAGCAGCATCTGCATATAGTAAAGTGGTTGTATGCCTCCCCGCAATTTTGGGAGGATGAAAATCGGTATGGTTTAGCTGGTTTACCATTGAATTGATGTAGAAGTTGAACAAAAGTGGGGCAAGAATGCAGCCTTGCTTGACCCCTTTTTTTGTTGGAACAGCCTTTGTAAGGTGGCCGTGAGCACTACATCTGACCTTAAGGGAGGTGTCCCTATATAGAGTCTGAATGAGTAGGAGCAGGTGCCTATCAATGTTGGAGGCCTCTAATTTCTTCCATAGTTTGACCCTCGAGATAGAGTCAAAAGCTGCCTTAAGGTCTATAAAGGCTACATAGAGCGAGGTGACCTTGTTTGAGATGTATTTCCCAATGAGATGCTGTAGTACCAAGCATTGGTCTATGGTAGAGTGACCCTCCCTGAAGCCTGCCTGCTCCTCCGCCAATATCATATCCTGTTCCAGCCAGTCTTAAATCTTCCTATATAAGTGCCTGGCGTATAATTTACCAATAGTACTTAATAAACTGATGGGTCTGTAATTTGCGGGGTCATCTCTCTTTCCCTTCTTGAATATAGGAACAATAATGGCAGAGCCCCAATCTTCTGTTGTCTGCCCAGTCATGTCAATGTAGGAGAATAGCGATGCTAGAGCCGGGCCCCACCATTCTAAGTTATTTTTGACCACCTCTGGAGGGATCAGATCTTCGCCCGGTGCTTTGCCCGTTTTCATCTGGGCAACTAGATCATACATTTCTGAAGCCTTAGGACCGGGGGCCAAGGCGGAGCATCTTCAAGTGCAATATTTCAGGCCACATGGGCCGCATCAGAATCCTTGTATAATTGATGGAAATGCTTCTCCCAAGCCTTTGGATGAAAATAGCAGTCTGGCAATGTTGGTCCACAAAGTGGCGAGATCTTTACCAACTGCCAGAATATGGTCGGATCCTTAGATCTGGCTGCTTGAATCAGTTTTGCAGAGTTCTCCTTCCAAGCCTTTTTTTTCTTTTGTATCAGTAGCTGTTTGTAGGATTTTTTCTGTTCAAGAAGATCTTGAGCCGCCTTCAGATCAGAACTAAATTTATACTTTTGATAGGCCTTCTGTAAGGCTTTTTTTGCTTGAACACATTCCCTGTTGAACCAGGGCTTCGAGGGTGGATGGTGCTGTTGTTGAGGCACCCTTACTCTCCGAGTGAAGGCTTGTTTCAATTCTCAGGCTAACTCCTGATATAATTCCACCGGGCTCATTATTTGGGTGTTAAGTATTAGAGATGTCCTAATGTTTTGCATGTTGTCTGATGCAAGAATAGCCCATAATTCCATGTCCATCCTTGGGGTCCATTTGACACGACAGTAAGCTTCCCCCTCAGGGAGTATCAAAGGCATATAGAGATTGGCACTTCATAGATAGGGGTGCGGGGCTTTCCAAGTCAATAAGACCAGGAGATGATCACTGTGAAGTTTTGGGACAACCTCCATGTCCTTCAAAAATGGAAACAAGTTTGTTGATACAATGAGATAGTCTATTTCACTCATTCTGGTTCCCGCCAGATAGGTAAATTCCGCTGGATGGTCTTTCCCGAATGTACCATTAAGAGTGTGCAGGTTGAGCCTTGTAGTCAATTGATGTAGTAAGAGCCCAGAATAGTTAGATTTTATATCTTTAGATTGTCGAGTAAATGGAAGGCCATTTATACTAGGTGTAGGGGGATAAGCTTTTTGTTGGGAATATAGGGCATGATCACTTGGACCCATCCTGACATTAAAGTCTCCTCCCAAAATTGCATATGTATTGGGATAGGATTGGAGCAGATCTGCTACGTATGTTTCAAATTCTGCCCAAATTTCCCCAGTCTGTAATTTCTTTTTTTGAGGGGGAAGATAAACATTTATTATCAACAGATCCCATTGATCAAAATGAGCAAGGACAGCCATTGCATGTTGTTTATAGGATGGCAGCATCCTTGTGCTTATGCACAAAGACGTAGCAATTAAGATTCCTAAACCTCCTTTACATCTTCCGTGTCCCTCCCCAGGGACTGCTCCAATAGAATATGATTGAAAACCATTAAACAGCAAATTCCCCTGGACCCAAGTTTCTTGTAGCAGTACAATATCTTTGGAAGAGAGATAGTCTTTTGATTCAGGATCCTGCAGGATTCCAGTCCAGCTGTTTATATCCCATGTTGTAAGGCCAATTTTATTTATATGCTGATTGTTTGCATGTCATTGGGACTCAGGAGTGATACTTTCCAACTCCTGGGCACTCTTTTTTTCTTCCCTCAGCTCAGTTGTTAGCTCTGAGGCCAGTCCACTTGAGGGGACTGGTGAGTCCATCCAATTCTCTTCCAATGGGGAATCAACTTGGGGATATAACACACCTGATTTTAAATGGTGTCCAGTCATCCCTTGAGGACTGGAGGCACTGACTTGGAGTATCGGAGGGGCCTGGCAGTCTGCTTCTGCAGCATCATCTGGCTCTGTACTAAGCTGAATACTTGTTGAATTTTGTAATCCTTCTATAAGTTTCTCAGTAGAAGTCTGAGGCCTCCAGGTCTGGATCTCATCCAGTGTCGTTTCTAGGTCTATTGAAGATATTTCACACATAACATAGGAGTTGTAGTTCTTCCTTTCCAATGCAGGGAGTGGCCTTATTGGGGTCAACTCCCTTGTCCCCATCAGTGCCTCCATCTCCAATTCCACTTCCCTGTCATCCATTATGACAGTCTGTGGCATACATAGCTCAGGTGAGTTTCCAGTGTCAGGTTTAGCCATTCTGCTATACGATTGTAAGTTTGAAATTGCTGTTATTTCTGGGGTCATTGTTACCATAGGCTTTTCCTTGGTCAATAAGGAGTGGAGCAGTCTATTATCCAGTCCCACATTATCAGCTGGTTTCATATCGGAGTCTAAATTATCAGGGGTGCCCAAATTTAGGTCCAGGGAGCTCATAAGGGCTAAACTTGTGTGGGTAGAAGAGTCAAGATCTAAAGTATCGCTATCTCTCTCCAAGGCCAGATCTTCTTCACGTAATCTGATTCTCGTTGGTATTAGTAGCTCATCCAGTTTGTTCCTTAATTTTAAGAGTCCATCCTGCTCGACTGGGTGGTTAGCAGCCAGCTCACGGTAATTATTCTTTAGCAGTTTATCGTTCTTATCATGGCTAGACTCCTCCACAGCTGTCCGAATTGTCGATGATAAAGTGGTGCCATAGTTAACTCTTCTGACTCTGGCAAGGGCTCTAACTCCAAGCTCTTTAAAAACTCTCTGAGGGGTTATACCATATCCTCTTAGGTACTGTGCTGAGTGGAAAAGTTGCAAAGGCACAGTTGTTGACTTAAAGTCTAGGAATAATCTTTTGCAGTCCATTTGCAATGGCAGAAAGTGGAAGTGTTTTAAATCCAATGGGGGTATAACACAATTCATTAATTCTGCCAGAGAGGTAAGGATTCTTTTCTTATTTGACCAAAGCTGTGCATCTTTCTTTGGGAAGCATATGAGGACCTGATTTGTTTGGAGTATTCTTTGCACTCTCCCTTTTGTCTTGTGTTGTACATATTGCATTCGCTCAGGGTTAAAAGGGGGGGGCATGTAACAATGGTGTCATCCTCGTTCTCACCTCTTTGCTCTAACTTGGATACTGGGTGAGCGTGCGTTTGGATTAAGGCTCCTAATTGTTATTCAATTCTATTTAAATGCTCTAGAATTAAAATTAGAGTTTCTGCATATATAAAGCAGATTTCACCCAGCTGAGGAGGGCAATTTGGCTGTGTAGGGAAAGCATACTCTGCCTTCTGACTGTTTACTTTCCGTCCTAGCGATCTATGCTTTCCTGCATTCTCCTTCACAGGGGTTTTAATTAATAGGCTGCTTTCTATCTCTTGGCAGACTGAGGTGCCTATAGGGGTTGTGGGCAATGCCGCCAGTCTATTCTTATTACTGTTTTTGATACTCACGGCATACGTAGCCCCATTTGAGGGAAGGAAGCTTTCGATTCTAAGCTGTTTCTTCTTCCTCTCCTTTTCCAACTTTTCTTCTCTGGGACTTATAGTTTGCCGTCTCTTTCTTAATCTCCTCCTCCCTTTGGCTGTGAATAAATCTTTATTATTTTTCATGTTTGTTGCTTCACTTGTCCCAGTGTAGGTGGGAGCTGCATCTAGTCAATGTTACTCCGTCGCCATCTTCCTCCCCTTCCCAAGGCAGAGTATACATTTGAATAATCGAGAAAGAATGTGGAACCTCTTTTAGCCTGAGGCCCAAATCCAACTTCAGAGGAGTTTAACGTGATTTAGAAGTTGATTTAGAACAGGGAGGGGCATGTATTATGGTAGTGGGCAGGGCCAAAGGTAAAAGGATCCCATTGTCCATACA
Source organism: Heloderma suspectum (assembly GCF_057233095.1). NCBI lineage: Eukaryota > Metazoa > Chordata > Lepidosauria > Squamata > Helodermatidae > Heloderma > Heloderma suspectum. The sequence continues at coordinate 78,645,543 of NC_139461.1, read as the reverse complement.
CTGGCAGACAGAGGAATCATAGAATCATAGAATAGTAGGGTTGGAAGGGGCCTATAAGACCATCGAGTCCAACCCCCAGCTCAATGCAGAAATCCAAGTCAAAGCATCCCTGACGGATGACTGTCCAGCTTCATCCTGAATGCCTCCAGTGTGGGAGAGCCCACTACCTCCCTATGTAATTGGTTCCATTGTCGTATTGCCCTAACAGTCAGGAAGTTTTCCAGATGTTCAGCCGGAATCTGGTTTCCTGTAACTTGAGCCCATTATTCCGTAGGAGGAAAAGATCAGTGAGGTATGAGGCCTCCCCACTCCATGGGACCTAGAAAGGTTGATGCATCCAACATGGTGGTGTAGGCCTCAATCCTGTGCATGTTTAGGCAGAAAAAAAGTCCTAGAAGTCCCAGCATTCCCTAACCAGCCATGCTCTTAATTTTTCAGTCTATACATCAGAGCATGTCCCAACATGTCTTTTCGGAATTACTGTTCTATCTAATTCAAACAGGCAGTAACCCTCCTATTGGCTACCTGTCCAGTCCATTAATTTGATAAGTTAGAGTGTGCAAGCTGATTTTATCCCATTAGAAGGATAAAGTTGGGATTAAATTTATTATTCAAAATGCGGTTAATTTTATTTATTTATTTATTGTAAATAAATACCCATGGAAATTTATTTTCACTGTACCACCCAGTAGCCAAAGTTCTGTGGGTGGTTCACAAAAATTAAAACAGTTAATCAGGAATCCCATTCATTTTAATGGAACTTATTTCTATAACTTAAATATCAGAATAGGCAAGATTTACTGGCGAGGAGATGTATTTAAAATGGAGTAGTTAGTTTTGGGGCTTAATTACTTAATGAATTACTACATATATACATGTGTATTCATGTACAGACACTCTTACACGGCATGTCTTCTCAGAAGTAGGCCCCATTGAATTTAGTGGGGTTTACTCCCAGGTAAGTAGTACAGGACTGCAGTCTTAATCTCTGATTGTGCTTACTGACTTTTTTTCTTAAGTCATAATGTTGTTCTGCCCTTGTTTAAACAAAACTTTGCTTTTGGGTCTTGATTTGGATATGCATCTGCCACTTTGGTGGACTTGCTTGAAATAGTGTTACCAGTTCTCCCATATATTAATTTCTGTAACTATGTCCAAATTTACTCTCTCTTCTCTATTACAATTAATGGACTATCTCTGCAATGGACTGTAGACTTTACACCTGCCAATCTTGTAAATGAATATCTTGAGTTACAATTTTGTCATAGTGTGCATTACTGCTCAACTTGGGTGATGATAGCAAGACCTACCTTTATGATTTTGACACACCCTCTTTACATAGCAAGTTATAATGAGGAAACAACCTCTAACAACCTTTTGACTTTATCCTCAGTTGTAGGGCTGTTCTCTTGTATTCTGGGAGGGCTCCTGTGCCTTTAATAGCACTAAGGCAGTGATTCACTTTTTCCTGGCACAAAGATGCATGAGTTGAAAAGCTGTACTGAATACTTCTATCTAAATTTGAGCACCTGTCATTTGTTGTTGTTGTTATCCTGCCTTTTCCACAATACTGGGATTCAAGGCAGCTTTACAACATTAAAAACTTGTACAGTTAAAGCATATAAATAGAAATATACACAAGTTTAAAAATTTAGTTAAATCATCAATAATATTAACGTTGTATAAAATATCAAAATTTTAAAAGACAACAAACAATATAAACCATATTATCAATCCATCATATTCTCACAGGTCCAGACTAACTATCCCCAAAGGCCTGCCTGAACAAAAAAGTTTTTACCTGTTTGCAAAAACATACCAAGGAGGGTGCCACTCTTGCCTCCCTGGGAAGGGAGATCCAGAGCTTTGGGGCAGCCACCAATAATAAAGATAATGTAGATAATCAACCCATGCACCGCTAGAAGAAAAGGTGGTGATTCACTTGATGAAGTAACAGGTTGCTGAAAGAGGGCCATATCAAATGTTAGTCATGACTAACTTACATCCAACTCATTTCAATGGGTCTACTCTATGCAAGACTAACATTGGATGCTATCCAGACTCAGCAGCCCTTGGCAGGATCAGGCACTCTTGACATACATATCTCTTATTTTGGGGACCATAATCACTGAAAGAGGAGCAGTGTTGGTATCCTTTGGGGGGTGGGTATCACGTTTCCATGGGAAAGCACAGTAACCTGTTGATGATATGAAGAGAGGCAATTTGTTCAGTCGTTCAGTCGTGTCCGACTCTTCGTGACCCCATGGACCAGAGCACGCCAGGCCTTCCTGTCCTGCACTCTCTCCCGGAGCATGCTCAAGTTCATATTCATTGCATCCGTGATGCTATCTAGCCATCTCATCCTCTGCCATCCCCTTCTCCTTTTGCCTTCAATCTTTCCCAGCATCAGGGTCTTTTCCAGGGAGTTTTCTCTTCGCATTAGGTGGCCAAAATATTGGAGCTTCAGCTTCATTATCTGTCCTTCCAATGAGCAGTCAGGGTTGATTTCCTTTAGGACGGACTAATTTGACCTCCTTGCAGTCCAGGGGACTCGTAAGAGTCTTCTCCAGCACCACAGTTCGAAAGCATCAATTCTTCGGCGCTCAGCCTTCCTTATAGTCCAGCTCTCACAGCCATACATTACTACTGGGAAAACCATAGCTTTGATTAGACGGACCTTTGTCAGCAAGGTGATGTCTCTGCTTCTTACTATGCTGTCTAGGTTTCCCATAGCTTTCCTCCCAAGGAGCAAGCGTCTTTTAATTTCATGGCTACAGTCACCGTCTGCGGTGATCTTGGAGCCCAAGAAAGTAAAATCTGTCACTGCTTCCATTTCTTCCCCTTCTATATGCCAGGAAGTGATAGGGCCAAATGCCATGATCTTCGTTTTTTTAATGTTGAGTTTCAAACCAGCTTTTGCACTCTCCTCTTTCACCCTCAACAAGAGGCTCTTTAGATCCTCTTCGCTTTCTGCCATTAGGGTGGTATCGTCTGCATATCGGAGGTTGTTGATAATTCTCCCAGCAATCTTAATTCCGACCTGTGATTCATCCAACCCGGCGTTTCTCATGATGTACTCTGCATATAAGTTAAATAAGCAGGGCGACAATATGCAGCCTTGTCGTACTCCTTTCCCAATTTTGAACCAATCGGTTGTTCCATCTCTGGTTCTTACTGTTGCTTCTTGACCCTCGTACAGGTTTCTCAGGAGACAGGTAAGGTGGTCTGGTACTCCCATCACTTTAAGAATTTGCCACAGTTTGTTGTGATCCACACAATCAAAGGCTTTAGCGTAGTCAACGAAGCAGAAATAGACGTTTTTCTGGAATTCTCTTGCTTTCTCCATGATGCAGTGAATGTTGGCGATTTGATCTCTAGTTCCTCTGCCTCTTCGAAACCCAGCTTGTACTTCCGGTAGTTCTCGGTTCCCATACTTCTAAAGCCTAGCTTGTAGGATTTTGAGCATCACCTTGCTGGCATGTGAAATGAGCACAATTGTGCGGTAGTTTGAACACTCTTTGGCGTTGCCCTTCTTTGGAATTGGAATGTAAACTGACCTTTTCCAGTCTTGTGGCCACTGTTGAGTGTTCCAGATTTGTTGGCATATTGAATGCAGCACTTTAACAGCATCATCTTTTAGGATTTTAAATAGCTCGGCTGGAATACTGTCATCTCCGCTAGCTTTGTTGTTACTAATGCTTCCTAAGGCCCACTTGACTTCACTCTCGAGGATGTCCGGCTCAAGTTCAGTGACCGCACTATCATGGCTATCAAGGACATTCAGATCTTTCCTGTATAGTTCTTCTGTGTATTCTTGCCACCTCTTCTTAATCTCATCTGCTTCTGTTAGGTCCCTGCCTTCTTTGTCCTTTATCATGCCCGTCTTTGCACAAAATGTTCCCTTGAGATTTCCAATTTTCTTGAAGAGATCTCTAGTCTTTCCCATTCTGTTGTTTTCCTCAATTTCTTTGCATTGTTCATTTAAGAAGGCCTTCTTGTCTCTCCTTGCTATTCTCTGGAACTCTGCATTCAGTTGGATATATCTTCCCCTTTCTCCCTTGCTTTTCGCTTCCCTTCTTTCGTGAGCTACTTGTAAAGCCTCATCAGGCAGCCACTTGGCTTTCTTGCATTTCTTTTTCTTTGGGATGGATTTCGTTGCTGCCTCCTGAACAATGTTACGGACCTCCGTCCATAGTTCCTCAGGCACTCTGTCTATCAGATCTAATCCCTTAAATCTATTCCTCACCTCCACTGTATATTCATCAGGGATATGATTGAGGTCATACCTGAACGGTTTAGTGGTTTTCCCTACGTTCTTCAATTTAAGCCGAAATTTTGCAACAAGCAGCTCATGATCTGAGCCACAGTCAGCTCCAGGTCTTGTTTTTACTGACTGTATGGAGCTTCTCCATCTTTGGCTGCAAAGGACATAATCAATCTGATTTCGATATTGACCATCGGGTGATGTCCATGTGTAGAGTCGCCTCTTGTGCTGTTGGAAAAGAGTGTTTGCTATGATCAGCATGTTCTCTTGGCAAAACTCTATTAGCTTTTGTCCTGCTTCATTTTGTACACCAAGGCCATGCTTGCCTGTTATCCCGGTAATTTCTTGACTTCCTACTTTAGCATTCCAATCCCCTATGATGAAGAGGACATCTTTTTTTGGTGTTAGTTCTAGAAGGTGTTGTAGGTCTTCATAGAACCGATCAACCTCAGCTTCTTCGGCCTCAGTGTTTGGGGCATAGACTTGAATTACTGTGATGTTGAATGGTTTGCCTTGGATTCGTACTGAGATCATTCTATCATTTTTAAGATTGTACCCCAGTACTGCTTTTCCCACCCTTTTGTTGACTATGAGTGCTACTCCATTTCTTCTAAGGGATTCTTGCCCACAATAGTAGATATGATGGTCACCTGAATTAAATTCGCCCATGCTTGTCCATTTTAGTTCGCTGATTCCCAAGATGTCGATGTTCAATCTTGCCATCTCATGTTTGACCACCTCCAGCTTACCTTGATTCATTGATCTGACATTCCAGGTTTCTAAACAATATTGTTCTTTACAGCATCGGATTTTCTTTTCACCACCAGACACATCCACAGCTGAGTGTCCTTTCGGGTTTGGCCCAGCCACTTCACTCTTTCTGGCGCTACTTGGAAATACCGTCTGCTCTTCCCCAGTAGCATATTGGACACCTTCTGACCTGAGGGGCTCATCTTCCGGCGTCATATCTTTTAGCCTTGGGATACGTTCCATGGGGTTTTCTTGGCAAGCATACTGGAGTGGGTTGCCATTTCCTTCTCCAGTGGACCACATTTTGTCAGAACTCTCTGCCATGACCTGTCCGTCTTGGGTGGCTCTGCACGGCATAGCTTATGGCTTCACTGAGTTACGCAAGACCCTTCGCCACAACAAGGCAGTGATCCATGAAGGGGAAGAGAGGCAATACGGATGTGTAAACAGGATAACCTGGATAGCCTCTCTGAATAACCACTCCAAGGGTCAATTTACTCCAGGATTTTTTCCTATTACAGCAACATCTGGCTCACTTTCATGCCACATATTAATTGGAAATCTGTAGTTCTCCTGTGCTTTGTGCCACTATATTCTGGCATTTCGCAAATCCATTGTGTGAAGGGTTTTGTTGTTTACCATGATGTCCTTGCACTAGTGGTTTCAGTATGGACAATTGGTGCATATTTATGACTGATATTGTTGGGAGTGCATTCAGCCTCCAGAACCTGTTCAGCAACTTTTCTTCCTCACCTTTAGTAGGTTCCAGTTCAGTACAGTGGAAATGGTTATGCCTCCAAGCATATTAAATGGTCTGATTGTGGTTGGCCCCATGTAAAGCAGCCAGATTGGATATTTTTAGATGCAGGAAGGGGATCTCTATGAAGTGGTACCAGTTTCAGCCATGTACTTTATGACATAAATAAATGGTCCCTGTTGTCCCTTGTTTGGAAGGGTGAGAAATGGAGTAAGCCCCAACAAAGTCAGTCAGATTGGACAGTATGGAATTATATGCACTATTCTCCAAACAGATATTGCTTATTTCATCCTTACACCTTACGATGTAATTATTGGCCAGGAAAAGGGGTTTGTGGGGGCTATCACACCTCTAGCAACCTAAACACCCCAGCAGTTACTCATGAGGTTGTTAGTTTTGGAGATGCCACAACATTTGTCAGATATCTAGGTAGTCAAACCTTTTGTACCTTATGATGTAAGTATTTTGACATGGGCTCTTGGACTACTTCACCTATCACCTTATGCATGGGGAAGTGGCTCATTTGGAAAGAATGGGGGGTCTGTCCTCCATTTGCTGACCGTCATCAACCAGGCTTGGATGGTCAGCTGTTAATATTTTTGGGACGATGTTGCTTTTAAATGTGCACCTATATAGCTGTGAATGAACATGGAGTGTTTCTTTAATTTTCAGCAAAGAACCCCTCTTGCATAGCTGTGCAGCTGGGCACAACTGCTGCAATGTCTGTGATGTTGATTTGGTGTGACAAGTCAAATGGAATTAAATCAATTTTTCTTCTTCCCCCTCCCTTTACTCCTTTGAAGGAAATAAATATATGTTCAGATCTTCCCAATTGCCCCCTTCACTCTTTCATTCCCCTCCCACAAAAAAAACTACTAGGAAACTGAGAATGTAATTGTACATATGTCTATCCAGAAGTAAGTCCTGTTGACTTCCATGGTGCTTATTCCCAGCTAAGTGGTATAAAGGACACCAAGAAAGGGAAGAGGAAACAGGTATGCTTGAGATAGGACAATTGGAGGATCATGGCAGAGGGGCCATGGCTTTCCTATTGGCTTGGAGGAGTTGAATAACATTTTTTGGTAGAAGGACAAAGGGCATCATATGGTGGACTTTGGGGGGAAAGGGAGGGGAAAAACTCTTCTTGCTAAAAGCCAGGAATAGTTTCTGCTGTTCCTAATCCACAGCAAAAGAAAGCAAAGCACCTGGAATGGCAAGGTAGATCCAAAATGCCAAGACACTAAAGAGAGGGAGAAGAAAAGAAGGAAAAGACCATGAGAGGCGGGATTGAGTGGGGGATGTCCAGGGAAGTTTCCTTATGTTCATCCATAAGACCACTGTAAGAAAGTGGAGGGAAACTGCCCCAGAATAACTACGCAGTTAACCATCTGGGCAGGTGCACCTACATTTACCTGAGAGAGAGAGAATATCCCCCTCTCCTTAGAAATAGCTCAGGTGAGTTCCAAACAACTACCCACTTCTCAAGCAGCTCCCACTGTAGACATTGCCTTGCAGCACAGAAATGCGTTATAATCACGGAAGATACAGTGCAGTATCTATTGCTGTGTGACCACAGAGTAGCTTTTTCTTCTTTATAAATAAAACACCTCAGAAACCAAGGAGGCTGTAGTGTAGACGCTGCCTGAGACAACAACCTCTGAACTTTGAAGTAATAAACAAATTTCTCAGTGACCTTTCAGGGGAACTACTTGCAAGTGTTTAGTGCTAGGCTTGGAGCCCGAATTGGCCAGATTTTCACAATGACATAAATAATTCCTTTTCTTTCGAACTGGCCTCATTGTAATTAGTAGATCAACCTGTGGGCTGGCAAACGAGCCACAAGAAAACCGAGAGAGAAGTGTCACCCTAATTCTGGAGATGATTTAGCTGTGCTGTGCTTTCAGTTTGCTGTTTCAATCAACAATGCTTCTGACAGTGTCCTTTTTCTTGGCAGTGTGTCAGTGCGATTTAGCGGGCACTCGCCCTGAAATCTGTGACTTCCTTGGGATCTGCCTTTGCCGTTTTGAGGTGGATGGCCTTCAGTGCAACAGCTGTCGCCCTGGGTACCATTCTTTCCCCTTCTGTCAAGGTAAGCATATTTTGTAAAGCATTGATCTGACCAGGTATGATTCAAACAGATACGAATAGGATAATGTATTCTTTTGGGGCTGCTGATTTTACATCCTTAAACAGATAAGGATCTCTGTCCAGTAGTGCTGTAAAATGGTGCCTTGATTAGAAAAAGGAGGGATGGGAGAACCCTCTAGGCTGCTTCCTCACATTTTGGGAATTGGGAGGGGAGCATGTTGACCTAGTAATGGGCTCTCTTGTCTTTCATTCAGATATAAGAAAAAGCTGTACACTTGAGTCAGACAGTGGTCCCTTCAGGCATCCTATACATACCTGGGACTACATCCCATTGAACTCAGTGTGGCTTACTTCTGAATAAACATGTATAAGATTGTACTGTCAGTCAGGTGCTATCCACCAATTGGCAGCAGTCTCAGCCAGTTTTCCCAGCCTGTTACCTGATGTCCCTCAACTAAAGATGCTAGGGCCTGAATCACCAACTGCAAAGCATGTTAGAATCTCAGGCCCACAGGCAAAATCCATACCACCTGGGGGCCAAATCCAGCCCTCAAGGGCTTCCCAGAAGGCCATGCCCCCTTCTCCCTGGCCCCACCTCCTTTCTCCGACTGCCAGTCCTTTGGTGGTTTTCTGACTTTTATGCAGTTTTTCCCTGAAGGTTGAAATGCCTCTCCTAAAGCTTAGTTAGTGGCAGTAAGAATTGTAAGCTAAAATATGCTGGTATTTTTGGCCCTACCCTATTTTGCCTTTGGCCTCACCCACTACTGGCCTCACCCCTTCATGGATCACTGCCTTGTTGTGGCGAAGAGTCTTGCGTAACTCAGTGAAGCCGTAAGCTATGCCATGCAGGGCCACCCAAGACAGACAGGTCATGGCAGAGAGTTCTGACAAAATGTGGTCCACTGGAGAAGGAAATGGCAACCCATTCCAGTATTCTTGCCAAGAAAACCCCATGAAACGTATCACAAGGCTAAAAGATATGACGCTGGAAGATGAGCCCCTCAGGTCGGAAGGTGTCCAGTATACTACTGGGGGAGAGCAGAGGGAATTTCCAAGTAGTGCCAGAAAGAGTGAAGCGGCTGGGCCAAAGCTGAAAGGACACTCAGCTGTGGATGTGTCTGGTGGTGAAAAGAAAATCTGATGCTGTAAAGAACAATATTGTTTAGAAACCTGGAATGTCAGATCAATGAATCAAGGTAAGCTGGAGGTGGTCAAACATGAGATGGCAAGACTGAACATCGACATCTTGGGAATCAGCGAACTAAAATGGACAAGCATGGGTGAATTTAATTCAGGTGACCATTATATCTACTACTGTGGGCAAGAATCCCTGAGAAGAAATGGAGTAGCACTCATAGTCAACAAAAGGGTGGGAAAAGCAGTACTGGGGTACAATCTCAAAAACGATAGAATGATCTCAGAATGAATCCAAGGCAAACCATTCAACATCACAGTAATTCAAGTCTATGCCCCAACCACTGAGGCCGAAGAAGCTGAGGTTGATCGGTTCTATGAAGACCTACAACACCTTCTAGAACTAACACCAAAAAAAGATGTCCTCTTCATCATAGGGGATTGGAATGCTAAAGTAGGAAGTCAAGAAATCACCAGGATAACAGGCAAGCATGGCCTTGGTGTACAAAATGAAGCAGGACAAAGGCTAATAGAGTTTTGCCAAGAGAACACGCTGATCATAGCAAACACTCTTTTCCAACAGCACAAGAGGCGACTGTACACATGGACATCACCAGATGGTCAATATCGAAATCAGATTGATATGTACTTTGCAGCCAAAGATGGAGAAGCTCTATACAGTCAGTAAAAACAAGACCTGGAGCTGACTGTGGCTCAGATCATGAGCTGCTTCTTGCAAAATTTCGGCTGAAATTGAAGAACGTAGGGAAAACCACTAAACCATTCAGGTATGACCTCAATCATATCCCTGATGAATATACAGTGGAGGTGAGGAATAGATTTAAGGGATTAGACCTGATAGACAGAGTGCCTGAGGAACTATGGACGGAGGTCCGTAACATTGTTCAGGAGGCAGCAACTCAATCCATCCCAAAGAAAAAGAAATGCAAGAAAGCCAAGTGGCTGTCTGATGAGGCTTTACAAGTAGCTGAGGAAAGAAGGGAGGCGAAAAGCAAGGGAGAAAGGGGAAGATATATCCAACTGAATACAGAGTTCCAAAGAATAGCAAGGAGAGACAAGAAGGCCTTCTTAAATGAACAATGCAAAGAAATTGAGGAAAACAACAGAATGGGAAAGACTAGAGATCTCTTCAAGAAAATCGGAGATCTCAAGGGAACATTTTGTGCAAAGACGGGCATGATAAAGGACAGAGCAGGCAGGGACCTCACAGAAGCAGATGAGATTAAGAAGAGGTGGAAAGAATACACGGAAGAACTATACAGGAAAGATCTGAATGTCCCTGATAGCCATGATAGTGCGGTCACTGAACTTGAGCCGGACATCCTCGAGAGTGAAGTCAAGTGGGCCTTAGGAAGCATTAGTAACAACAAAGCTAGCGGAGATGACAGTATTCCAGCTGAGCTATTTAAAATCCTAAAAGATGATGCTGTTAAAGTGCTGCACTCAATATACCAACAAATTTGGAACACTCAACAGTGGCCACAAGACTGGAAAAGGTCAGTTTACATTCCAATTCCAAAGAAGGGCAATGCCAAAGGGTGTTCAAACTACCGTACAATTGTGCTCATTTCACATGCCAGAAAGGTGATGCTCGAAATCCTACAAGCTAGGCTTCAGCAGCATGTGAACTGAGAACTACTGGAAGTACTAGCTGGGTTCCGAAAAGGCAGAGGAACTAGAGATCAAATTGCCAACATTCGCTGGATCATGGAGAAAGCAAGAGAATTCCAGAAAAATGTCTCTTTCTGCTTCATTGACTATGCTAAAGCCTTTGATTGTGTGGATCACAACAAACTGTGGCAAGAGATGGGAGTACCAGACCACCTTACCTGTCTCCTGAGAAACCTGTACAAGGGTCAAGAAGCAACAGTAAGAACCGGACATGGAACAACCGATTGGTTCAAAATGGGGAAAGGAGTACGACAAGGCTGCATATTGTCGCCCTGCTTATTTAACTTATATGCAGAGTACATCATGAGAAACGCCGGGTTGGATGAATCACAGGTCGGAATTAAGATTGCCGGAAGAATTCTCAACAACCTCAGATACGCAGACGATACCACCCTAATGGCAGAAAGCAAAGAGGATCTAAAGAGCCTCTTGTTCAGGGTGAAAGAGGTGAATGCAAAAGCTGGTTTGAAACTCAACATTAAAAAAACGAAGATCATGGCATGTGGCCCCATCTCTTCCTGGCATATGGAAGGGGAAGAAATGGCAGCAGTGACAGATTTTATTTTCTTGGGCTCCAAGATCACAGCAGATAGTGACTGTAGCCATGAAATTAAAAGACGCTTGCTCCTTGGGAGGAAAGCTATGGCAAACCTAGACAGCATAGTAAGACGCAGAGACATCACCTTGCCGACAAAGGTCCGTCTAATCAAAGCTATGGTTTTCCCAGTAGTAATGTATGGCTGTGAGAGCTGGACTATAAGGAAGGCTGAGCGCCGAAGAATTGATGCTTTCGAACTGTGGTGCTGGAGAAGACTCTTACGAGTTCCCTGGACTGCAAGGAGGTCAAATCAGTCCATCCTAAAGGAACTCAACCCTGAGTGCTCATTGGAAGGACAGATACTGAAGCTGAAGCTCAAATATTTTGGCCACCTAATGCAAAGAGAAAACTCCCTGGAAAAGACCCTGATGCTGGGAAAGATCGAAGGCAAAAGGAGAAGGGGATGGCAGAGGATGAGATGGCTAGATAGCATCACTGATGCAATGAATATGAACTTGAGCACGCTCCGGGAGAGAGCTGAGGACAGGAAGGCCTGGCGTGCTATGGTCCATGGGGTCACGAAGAGTCGGACACGACTTAATGACTGAACAACAACAACAACAACTACTGGAATGCAGCCCCCAAGAGCTTCTCCGAAATGGAATTTGGCCCTCAGGCTGAAAGACGTTTAACACCTGTGCTGTATGTGGTGATGTGTCACAAGACAAAACGTCACATGACAGTGTGACAGTTTATTATCACATGACCCAGTAAATGGATAGAAATGGATGATCATCAAAACAAAAAGGAAATAGCATTATGTTTATGTGGGTGTGGAGTGTTTGCTCATTATTGAGTGTGACATTGGAAAACTCTGTGAATTTTAAAAAGTCCTCTCTTGCAAAATGCTAGATTGAGTCAACAGCAAAAGAGGTTGAACTAGCATATTGATGGACCTGGAGAAGATACAAATGCTTTAATGAAAAACACAACACATATCTTTCAGTTGGCATGTAAGAATTTTTCACTGGAAACAGATCAATTCACAGTCTAGTGGAGGAAATGACCTCAGATTAGCTTGGTTTAAATCTTGAGCTTTAAATATTTTCACGAAGCCTAGGTGGCAAGAAGGACTGTGGAAAAACAATATGCATCCAAAGAAAGGAAAGTGTCATATGAAAGCTAAGTAAATGGGAAGGGCAATTTTAAACTGAAGGAGGAGTCCCAAGGATCAGATTGGAGTTATGTGGGAGGCATTAAAAGGGGGAAGCCCTTTGTATTTCTCCAAAATGGTCAGAAAACTGGATTGATAAGTACATGGATGATGCCTGAATTTGTTTGTCTTTATATAAGTCATTATGTTTTATTTGGATATATAATATATGAAGAAGGAACAGAGAAAACAACTCCATTAGTAGAATATTCTTTAGCTGTATGCCAGCACATTTGCAATTTATAACTATTTCTTCAGTAAAATAATCAGGTGGTGCCTGAACTTGTTTTACAAAGGGCTCTAATCTCTATGGGCATTTTATCCTCATTGAAGATCCATTCTCTGGTCTGGATTTTGCCTTCCAAATACTTCTGATTCAGTGCCACCCCCTGCACCCCCCCCCCCATCTCCTGGAATCCAATATACAAAACTCAAATAATGCAGAGACCATCTTGAAGCTAAGTGGATAAAAGTAAAATCAACCAATTTCATTTCCTTTTCCTAATCCTACTTGACTGTAACCCTCTGCTTGATTACTCATGTCTGAGTTAGTGATAATTTAGTTAGTGAAGTTAATGATAATTATATTTGCATAGCATGATTGCACCTTACATCGGAATTAGTGTGGAATCCCTTTGTGGGAAAGGCACATGCCAGTATTAACTTAATTATTGGTTAAGAGGAGGACTATGGCTCAGTGGTAGAGCGCACGCTTGCATGCAGAAGGTACCAGGCTTGATCTCCAGGTAGGGCGGGAAAAACTCCTGCCTGAAACCCTGGAGAGTGGCTTCCAGTCAGTGACAACAATACTGGGCTAGATGCACCAATGGTCTGACTCAGTATAAGGCAGTTTCCTGTGTTCTTTTATTGTGTGTGCCACAGCCTTCGGAGAGACTTGAACACTCCTCCTTGTGTGTTGTCTATTCAGAGTGATTCTGGATATATTTACTGCAACATTCATAAGAGCATAAAAAGAGCCCTGCTGGATCAGACCAAGGGTCCATCTAGTCTGGCATTCTGTTCATACAGTGGCCAGCCAGCTGCTGACAGGAAACCCACAAGCAGGGCATGAGTGCAACAGCACCCTCCCACCCAGGTTCCCCAGCAACTGGTGTACATAGACTTACTGTCTCTGATACTGGAGGGAGCATATAGCCATCAGGGCAAGTAGCCATTGATAGCCTTCTCCTCCAGGAATTTGCCTAACCCCCTTTTAAAGCCATCCAAATTGGTGGCCATCACTACATCTTGTGGTAGCAAATTCCATAGTTTAACTATGCGCTGTGTGCAGAAGCACTTCCTTTTATCTGTCCTGAATCTCCCACCAATCAGCTTCATGGGATGACCCCGGGTTCTAGTATTATGAGAGAGGGAGAAATGTCTTCCTATCCACATTCTCCACACCGTACAGTCATGATGTTGCATGACTATATACTCCACAATGTGTTTCAGTACAGCCTTTGCGAATATTTTTTATTTTTTTCTAATATTCTGTTATTATCACGTACATAATATTATATTCAAACTACAAAGAATGTAATGCACGCCTAGATCTTTTTTACCCACCCCCCATGACTCCAGTGGAGGGCAGTGGAGAAAGACCAGTCTTCATCATGCAGGCTACTCAGTACTGCACATCCTGATGACATCATCTAAGAATACTATGAAGAGTTAATTATCCACCAAAGCCTAATGAGGCCCAGCACTTGAAGGACTTGCCTACCATGAATTTGAGGGACTTGCCAGTACTTACCATGAATTTCAATAGTGACCCAGCAAAGGTGGAGCTGGTAGATATGGCCCAAATTCCACCTTGCAAAAGTCAATCCAACAAAAGATACTACTCTATCTATTTGAATTCCCCCTCCTACTGGGCACATCCAGATAGCAGCTCCCAGTTGGGCTCACAGTTAGAGGTATGTAACGTGTCATAGGAAAACCTTGGTTTTTAAAAGATCAGTGAACTAGCAACCAAATTTCACCATCCTGTATAATGTACCTCAAATCAGTGCATATGCATAATAAATGTATTGTTTTTGGCTATAAGCAGACATTCATCTGTCATGCTTTTGCTGAGTTTAGAGTGATCAGCATTTTTAAATGTACAAGGAACATCAGGCTTTTATGCAAATAACTGACATTGCAGAAGTTAAGGCATATTAATCAATAGGCTGCCAGGCCCCATGAATTCTTACTGTAGGATATCATATAGCAATACCATAATCACTTTCCTAAACAAATTTTATTGATGGTCAAGAACGGTCTGTTTTTATCTTGCGTGGTCCTCTATACAGAGACAGTATCCAAGGCAACGCTACTAAATTAATGTGAATTATGTTGTGCTAGTTTAAGTGACCACTAGTGCAACACCAATAGCATTTGCTGGCATGACATGTTTTCCAGGGAAACCTGTCATGCCAACAAATGCAATTGGCATTGTGACAGAGGTTGCTTATGCTAGCATGACATTTGAATTAGCAGTTTTGTCTCATTGGATACTGTCATATCTATCTAACGTGCTACATATTTATAAGAAAGGATTAGGTTTCTTTGGTTGTGACTCATTGGCACTGTCCCGTTCTGTGAGACTCACAGTGGAAGCTGGTAGCATAATGGTAGTCAGATCAAGGCAGGAAGAAAATAGCACCTTGGATAGCTCCAAGTGGGTCCTGCTGACTGGAAAACTCTTCTAGTAGAATACTAGGATGATGATGTCTCAGCAAGGAGCTAAAGCCAACTGAATGTTTATGTAGGCTGACAAGAACTGTAGTTCACCCTCCTGTAGGAGCTGATTGAAATGTTAAAGGGCCCTCACCTGTTTTTGTACCCTGAGACTTCCATGAGGCTTGGGAGATGGAGTTTCTGCTGGGGACTCATCCTCTGAGTCAGAGAATGGGGGTTCATTTGCTGCCTGAAGTAGCTGCCTCAGTTTGACTAATAGAAGAGCTGGCCCTGGGCATGATGGACCAGTGATCTGGCTCATTATATTCAGTATATACTCTGAGCCAGAGAATGATGGTGGTGTTCTCTAGCCAGGAGAGCCCTAAATAAGGCACTGAATGTCCTACCCCTGAGGAAGTAGCCTGCACCTCATCAGAATTCTGTGCTCCACATTTGACGGTCAAAGGGCTGGGGTTCATGACAGGCACCCATTTGAAAACCTCATCTTATGCAGCTAGAAAATAGTTAAATTACATCTTTTTGTAGATTTTAAATATCGACATGACAAGAATAACATTATTCCTTCCTTCCTTCCTGGTCAATTTTCACTGAAGGTGGTCCCCCCACTCCCAGGATGAATTAGGATTTTAGCTGACTACTTTGAGATTTGCTTTGGGGGACAAAAGTGTATGGAAAATGATGATTTAAAGAGAACTCGCAAACAACAGCATGATGGCTTCTTATTTTTCCCATACAAGAGTGCAACTGTGATGCAGCTGGATCTGTGGACAACACATGTGGCCCTCAGGGACACTGTCTTTGCCATACAAACTATGTTGGGCCAAAATGCAGCCTGTGCGCTCCTGGCTATTACCACTATCCTAATTGTTTGCGTAAGTACCTAATCAAGTTTCTTCTACTTATTTCTCAGAGAAATGCTTTGATCTTAGAATGGATTACATGGAAGTAAAACTGCTTAATATAGCAGATGTAATTTTAAAAATGCATTGCCTTAACGTACTAGATGTAATTTTTAACACTGTTTTAAGTGTTCAAGGGTGTGAAGTGGCTCCCACAACACCAGAAATGGATTCAGGCCCATTCATTACTAAAATACTACAGCGAAGTCTCTGTGGTTATGCACAGTAAGCTGGGATTAGTATTGTACAATATTTATGGCCCTTAGCAGTAAAATTCCTTAGCAGATTTATGGACCTTAAGTGTGGCAGTTCACATACGTTGCACGCAGCAGGTTCCAGGCTCAATATACAGCCAGAAGGGTTTCCCTCAGCAAGGCTGGGAAATGCTGCTTGAGGCTGTGGAGAGAAGTTGCCAGTCAGAAACACTGGCATGGTCAAGACTGGTCCAAGATATTTTGTTGCTCGAGGCATAAAATGGCAGCCCCCATTCCACATGCAGAAGTCAATCAGAGCAATAGCTGACTCCTGCTTCAACGGTGGTGATAGGACAGCATCCTCCACCACATCTGAGGACAGTGAAGTAGCTTAGGGAGTGCAGAGTAGGCTGTGTAGCATCTATAGCTCTGCTCTCCAACACCTCACTGCTGCCCCCAACCATGTGCTGCCTGAAGTGGCCGCCTCACTTTGCCTAATAGTAGAGCTGGCCCAGGGCATGATGAACCAGTGATCTGGCTCAAGATATTCAGTACATTCTCTGAGCCAGAGAATGATGGTGGTGTTCTCTGGCCAGGAGAGCCCTAAATAAGGCACTGAATGTCCTACCCATGAGGAAGTAGCCTGCACTTCATCCCCATCAGGATTCTCTGCTCCACACTGGACGATCCAAGGGCTGGGGTATTTGTTCAGGAATTTTAGCTTGGGTATCATGCAGATCTTTGTGGCTTTCTGCAGGGTTAGCTCCTTTTGGTGCTGTCAGGGTGGAAACTGAGCCCATAGAGCTCCAGAGCAGTTCTGATTCTGAGGGGGAACAGCAATCCATGGGAGAGGAGCTCACTCATCTCTCACAAGCACAGCAGCTGGCAGAGATTCCTCCTGCCAGCATTCCTGGGATAGATAGTGAACCTGGCAGCGAGATAGCGCTGGAGGGGGACTTGCTGGATGCTCGACGCAGACACAGGGAGCGACGACAGATGGAGGGCGCCGAAAGGAGGCGCTCCGCTTGTTTGGTGCTCAAACAATGCTCACGTCCTGAGGACCCAAGGGAAAGAGGGAGGATCTCTCCATAGCCCCTAAGTTCAGAGTCTTCCCGTGGTTCCCCTTCAAACGGGGACCAACTGCCTTACCTGGAGCTTAGGCTACTCTGCTATCTTTCCCCAGTGCTGTTCCTTGCTTAGTCGCTAGTGATTAGTATCTGAAAGAGTCATAAAGTAATAAAGGAATAAAGCCTCGGAAAGAATCCTCGTCGTCTGTGTCCTGAGTTGGCTATTGGAGGGGACTGCAAGAGGCAGCTAGGGCGTTCCTGACAGGTGCAACCTCAAAGCCACCACTGTTGAACTGGCCAAGTGGGGACAGGAGAGCTAAGCTCAGAGCACTGACCCAGGAGCTATGCAGCTGAGAGCATTGCTGGCAACCTATGCAGAGAACAGTTTGGGGGGATGCTTGGAGTTGTAGTCCAACACATCTGGAGGGCAACAGGTTAGGGAAGGCTGCTTTGTAGAGTTGTGCTGGAGCAACATTTAGTGCAGTGCTTCCCAACTGTGAATCCCCTGATGATGCTGGACTACATCCAACATCATCTGCAGTAATCATGGCCAGTGGTCGGGGGGCAATGTAGTCCAACAACACCTGGGGACCCGAATAGATAGCAAAGCACCCATCACATAAATCAACTTTAGGAACTTTAGGTGGGCAACTTTTGGACGTCTGGGGGTCATTTCCCCCCTGCCCCCCCATAGGCATTATAAAGCAACAACAAGTCAAATTTAGCTTGACAAGTTAAATTTAGCTTAAATTTAACAACAAGCTAAATCTGACAGTTTTAGGTCTCTGTAGTGCTACAGACACCATTTCCCCCCACATTTTTTTAAACTATTTTTTTTCCTGGGGTGCAGGGCACCACACCAAGGTACGTTAGGGACTCCCTGCAGCCCGTGGGTCGTGTGCTGGCCATGTGCTGATCTGAGTTCTGCCATCATTTTAAAATTAACATCTTTGTTCAGCTTGCCAGTGTTCAACATATGGCTCCTACCAGAGCCCATGCGATCCAGCCACCGGGCAGTGTGATTGTCGGCCTGGCATTACAGGTCAGCAGTGCGAACGATGTCTCTCAGCAGCCAACAGCTTTCCTCACTGCGAAGGTATTGTTTGCAAGGACATTTCTATTTATGACAAAACTGTAGGAGCACTCAGCAAAGGGTATGAGATTAGAGGATTTTGACAAGTTCAGCTTCCAGCATAATTGTAGTGATACTAATAGCTCTCGGGGGCCACATTCCAGTGGTGTGTGGGGCCAAAGACAAAAGAGGTGAGACCAAAAAATCCAAACATAGTAGCATATTTTAGCTTAAAGTTCTTACTGCCAGAAACTAAGCCTTAGGAGAAGCATTTCAACCTTTTAGAATGGGGGCGGGGGCACCTGCACAAAAGCTTGGAAGCCACCAAACAATCAGCTGGAGGGAAAGTGGGGCAGGGGAGAGGGTGTGGTCATCTGGAGAACCCCATAGGGCCAGATTAGGACCCCAGGAGGGCCACATTTGGCCCCTGGGCCTAAGTTTCTGCATCCCTGATATGCAGGCATATCAGGGATGCTTATAGGTAGAATGAGCCTTAATTGGTGGTAATGCTGTTACTATTAACCTGTTCCTCATCAGATTAGTCTGAGAGGTGATGTAACAAGACATTTGGTTTTTAATTTTTGAAGTCGTACAGTTGGCTTATGCGTTTTGTGTATGCACATTTCTTAGGTCTGTTTTTATTACATTATATATCCCAACCATTAATTTTTTGCCATCACTAAGGGCTTTTCTACAGCAGGCTTTTAGCCCATACCTTTACCAGGGCTTCTGCTTCCGGATTCTTTGCAGGATTAAGAACAGCTCCTTTACACGTGTTTTTTTTTTTCCAGGGGTTTCCTTTCTCTGCAAGTTCTATATGTTTCATTATACAGCCACTAGATGGCACTGTGGTATAGCACAATTATGGAAATTCACCAGCTGTTGGAGCGCTTTAAAGCGCTTTTAAAATTAAATGCTGCATTATCTCTGTTAAGAAAAAAAAAACATGATAAAGGTCAGAAAACACAGGAGAGGCCCTGGAGGTTGACAGTGTAGCGCAAAGGACCCGCAAACTACTGTGAGTGACCAGTCATGAGTGCATAATAAAAGCCTCCTATAGAGAAGCTCAGGTTTGAGAGCAGGGAAGTTGCTCAGGTGGCAAAAGGCAAGTGCAGGTTTGCTGAAGGCTCGTAGCCTAGTGGTGCAGAGGAAGGATTTAGTAGCAAGTTTCTCAGATGTGGTTCTGGGAGTTTTAATGTCAGCCAGCAGCACTGGATTGACCTTCGATTTTCTGACTTCCAAGAAGAGGAAGATTGGAACCCTCTCAACATGGCATCAAGATAAAAACCATACAAAGGGAATATAATAAAAATCAATAAATATATATTCAATAAAACTTCCATAGAAACAGAGATTGCCAGTAAAAATCAATAAAACCAGAAATTATCAATAAAACCAGCAGCCCAGGACACTACTGGAAGGCATTTCTCTTACTCCAGAAAATCAATTAAGAAAGAAAAGTTGGAGTAGCTGCACAATACCTTCTCCTTGGTGGTGCTCGGAGCCCTCTGTCTGGAAGCACTCTCTGTGCGCTATGCACCTTGAAAATGCTATTTAAAGTAATAATAATCATCATCTCCAGAGAGAAATGGTTTGCTGTTAGTGTGCATACAGTTAATTAACTGTGAAATGCTGTGTTCACTTAAAAGTGCTGTATAAATGGTTGAAAACAAATATTTGAGGACAAAACCATGCTGTTGCTTTTTAATTGTGAAAAGGATCCGGCAATGACTGTGACCCAGCTGGAGCCGTGGATTCTTATTCTGTAAGTATTACATTATAGAATTGGCATGTATTGAATGTAGCTACTGAATTCATTGACCAAATGTGTTGAGCCCCTGGCAGGGGGTGGGGCTCGGGGGTGTTGTTCTAATACAGCTGAGCTTAATATGTATAGAGCAGCAGCAACATATTAGCATTTACCTATCTGGATGGCTAACATCAGAGCTGGATGTATTTAGTCTGTAGAAGAGAAGATTAAGGGGAGACATGATAGCTGCCTTCAAATATCCAAAGGTTTGTCATGCAGGAGTTGGGGCAGACTTGTTCTCTCTTGCTCCAGAGGGCAGGGCTAGGACCAGTGGGTAGAAACTGCAGGGAAGTAGATTTTGCTTAAATATTAGGAAAAACTTCCTAATGGTGAGAGGTGTTTGAGAGTGGAAGAATCTGCCTCAGGGGGTGGTGGCCACTACTTCCCCAGAGGTATTTAAGCAGAGGCTGAATGTCCACCTGTCAGGGATGCTGTAGTGACCTACATCAGTAGCTTATAAAGTCCCTTTGCTAGGGATGTCGGAGAAATATGCAATGGGTTCAAATGAGTTTGGATTTCTATGCATCTGACCTGTGGATTCTACAGCAGACTGGCTTTTTCTTAGTCATGTGAATTCCATGAACACGGAACCATTTTTTTCACTTTGGGGCAGGATTTGCACTAATTCACATGAACTAATGTGCATTAGCACATTTGTGCAAGTGCACATTAGTACTAATGCACAGTTGTGCTAGCACAAGTAGAATGAAATTCTGGTAAAAAAAAAAATCTGATTCCCTCAATAAGTGGACAACGGAATGAAAGACATTGGACAATCCATGAAACACAGATGGAATGGATTTAATAAAAGCCGTACATCCCTACCCTTAGCTTCTTTGAATGAAAAATGCATAATTCCCTTTGTCTGTTAGGGCTATTGCCAGTGTCTGCAAAATGTAGAAGGCCCAACCTGTAGCATCTGCAAACCTCTGTACTGGAAACTGGCCAGAGAAAACCCTGATGGATGTATAGGTAAGACGGCATTGATACACCTCATGTTATGAAAATTAAGCCTGCGCGGTTTTCAGCTACCTTCAGCTACCTTCAGCCCATTCCAGGTTCTCCAAACCAACCAGTGCTTTTTGTTCAGAAGCTTTGAGAAAAGGCAGATAGATCTGAGATTCCAAGGGTCTTCATTGACAGTTGGGGATGGTTGCGTCATCCCTTGGTGTGCAGTTTTAGACATTGACTTAGGATTCAGCTGTCATATATGTTGCAAAAAGTTTTGTACTGTATTTTGGTGACAGTATATTTCTCTCAGGTTTGGCAGATAGTATCAATCCATTAGGGTGCAGTCCTATAGATGCCCAGATGAATCCTATGCTGGGCTGGGCTGGGCTGTTGCCTGAGGCAATTTTCACCACCCCGCCCTCCATTAAGCTTTTCTTTAGTAGACAGGCCTCTGTGCCCATCTAGCTGGGTTGTGGTGGCAGGGCCGGGGCCAGAGAGGCCTTTGGACTTGGTGAATCCTTGACCTCTCCTCTCCCTTCCCTGTCCTACCCACTGGCATGGCCCCTCCTTCCCTCTCTGGCCTCAGAGGAGGGGATCTGCAGCATAATAGGGTACCCCAGTGCTGTCTGGGGGCCATAGCATTGCTATGTTATTCTTGCAGTTGTTTGTAACACTGTGGTTCCCACTGGTAACACAGATGCTTAATGATGTTTAACCAAATTCTGCCCTCTAGCGTGACTCAATGAAAATTTACTGTAACTATGCAATATTTATATACACTTGAAGACCCAGTGGAAACTGAGGGGGGGTGTAGGAAAATATCCAGAGGGTTAAATCTTCCTCCTCTTACTCCACAGTATTGATGTGCACCATATTCCTCCGCATATAATGTGACATATAATATAAATGTTAATAATATACAAAATGCAATCACGCATTTACCCTGGTCTGATCCAGAGTGAGGCCTTTTGCTTGGAGAATATTTTTTTTCTTTTCAAAGAAGTCTTCCGTTAGTGTTTTTCTGAAGTGCTCCTTTCCTTGTTTATGGATGGTGTAGAGTCTTGCTGAGGTGCTGAAAATGGAAAACAACAACAACTAGAACTATTTGCAGCACTGCACAAAGTGTATTTGAAAGATCTAGGCAGTTAGCTGTGTGGGAAGAAGTCCTAAAACAGTCTATTCCTCAGAGAATATCCATTTCATCTTTACAATAATTCATCTCCATCAATCTAACCAAATAAGTAGGAAACAGCACTGAATTTACCTGGTAACACAATGCACTAAGCTCAGCACAGACAGTTCCTGTGGGAAAAATGTGTTTATTCCATTTCTATTCTGCCCAATAGCCAAAACTTACTTTCATGGTTCCAGGAGAGTCATCAGAGCAAAGAATAGATATTCCTCATGGCCTCTCAGTTATCTCAGATCATATCAGGGATGAGAAGCAAACTTCTATTGATATTCATCCCTCAAAATCTCGATGTGTGGAGAAATCAGGAGCAAGTCTCAGAGCATCTTTACACCAGCCTAAAATCCCATATTTAAAATGGGGCTTTCTGCTTCCGATTTAAATGCAGGATCACAGCAGACTCCCTTTACATGTGCTTTCTTCCTTCCCCTTCCCTCCCCTTTCCTCCTCCTTCTCCCCCTTATCTGAGTCTTCCATTATGTTTCATTGGTCTAGCTCCTCTTCTTGCGGCTTTTCCTTTTTCATGGAGGGAACTCAAGTGGAACACAAGTGGGGTAATTTGATAGCTCATTATCTCTGATCTATTTAAAAATGGAATAAAGGTCATTTAGTGCAGGAGGCGCCCTGGAGGTTCACGATGTCATCTAAAGGGCCCGCAAACTTCCATGAGCGAGCAATCTCAATAGCAGGATAAAAGCTCCGTGCGAAGAAGCCCTCAGGCTTATGTGCTCTCCTCACGCCCTGCCCCTCCCATCATGAACTTAATGCCTAAACTTGGAGAGACAGCGTTTATTTTAATGTGGGATCTCCCTGTCTCTGAGATCCCAACACTGTTTTCATAAAGGGTCTGGACTGAGATCTGACATTCAAATAGATAATATTTCTCCATTCAAGTGTCTTGCTCAATATGTGGCAAAATGAGGGTGGAGAAGGGAAGGAGGACTCAAATCCTGCTCCTGATCTCACCATGTATAGAGGTTTCAAGGTGGAGTGTTGTATGAACATGCCTCAGGGCTGTCTGTCTTCTATATTATAAAAACAGAACCCAGAGCGCTCCTTTAGGCATTCCCAAGGTTTAGCACTCAACCAGCAGACACCAGTGATAATGTTATGCCTCAGCCAGGCGGCCTGTTTTTCAGAGAAGACAGTGATTAAGGGCTTCATCACACAAGGCTAAAAATCCTGCAATTTACCGGGACTTCTGCTTCCGGAATCTTTGTGGGATCAGATCCAGTCCTTTACGCATGGCTTTAAAAAAAAACCCTAAACTTCTCAATGAGATATATGTGTTTCATTACAAAGGCATTAGATGGCGGTGTTGTTTTATTTGTAATAAAAGCAACTTTAAACTGTACACCCTCATTTATATCGACTCCATGACGGGAGAAGGGAAAATGCCAGACTTTCCTTGTCATGGAAAACAATGCAATAGAGCTCACAAAGAGCGGGAGGTTCCCTGGATGAGGGCTGAGTTGTGTATAGACTCACAAACTTCTGTGAGTAAGCAATCTCCATAGGAGGATAAAAGTCCGGTGTGAAGGAGCCCTCAGTTTAGGAAAACAACATACTTTATTTATCAACTCCTGATCACCCAAACTACCCCTCTCTCTTTCAGGCCTCTTTCTCTCTAAACTTCAGAGGGGTGGAGGGGGGAGAGAGAAGCCTTTTTGCTTCCAGAACTCTTCATGGGCTTCAGGGTCCACCTCTCCACAGACACCCCCTCCCAAGAGGATAGGGGCTGTCTTTAAAGATGCTTAAGGTATGTGCTGAGTTTGTTACAAGGGATGAAGGGATTCTGAGAAGCTGGGCATCAGATGGATTTGTTTACCTTTGCAGAGTGCCAGTGCAATGCAGCTGGAACACTGAGTGGAGTCAGAGAGTGTCAGCAGGTAAAAACATTGTGTTTATAAATACTTTGCTTGCATATTAGTTAAAATTTCTGGTTGAACATAGATGAGTCAATCAGCAGCCAGCTAATTCCTCATAGAGCAGCCCTCTAGATGTGTTGGACTGCAGTTGTGTGTGGCAGCGCACAGCCAGTCCCTTTAGGGCAGGACTGGGTGGTGGGGAAACAAATTCAGACATAGACTTGGTTAAATAACTGGCCACAACTTTATTGGGTCAGCTTGGAATAGAGTTGGCTGGGGCTAGGGCATGGATCCGTTAATTGGACTACCCGCCTGCAATCCAATACCATCAACCTGGCCTGCTTGCCAGGTGCCTCATTGGGGGGGGGGGTCAGAGGCACACTCCATGGCGCAGACCATTGAAGTGAGCCCTTTCTGCCTCCCTCGAATATGGCCCAGATTGCAGCCCCACTTTGAGCTGGGTCTTAATGCCACACACTCCATGGTCCCTTAAGGGGACCCCCTTTTGAAGGGGAAAATGTGTTGCCCAATCCCTTTCCCCTTACCAATGGATCCAGCCCAATGCCTTCCACGCCTACAAAGTTGTGACTTAGAATCGCAAGTTTTATAAGCAACCTTACAGTTATACTTGTCAAGCCAAACAAATGCACATATCACCAACTTAATATTCTTGCAACGGGGATGGTGAAAGCCCTGCACCATGGTGCCAATCTCTGTGCAGGTAAAATTCCTTCCCAGCTTCGTTAACCGGCAGTGAATTGTGATCCATGGCAAGAAATGAGTTGCCCTGGAGTGGGGGCGGGGGGTGAGTCGGTGTTGGCAATGCCAAAGCTACAAGGGAGGCCTCTGGCGGGCTAGAGGGAGAGAGGTTTTCCCTCCGGTCTGCCAACAAAGACCGCTTCCCCACTGAGCCAATTGAGCCCTGATAGGCTGCCTGCCTCCCACATGGGTGCACACCTGGTGCTGCTGCCATGGCTCAGCCACCCTTCCCACCTCCCCATCGGGACTGCGCGCCACCACAACATTGCTCCCCAGGTAAGCCAGGAGCTGCATCTACCATCACTCCTAGGCTGGGGAAGGTTGTAACGTAGAGGCTCAGTCT
This sequence comes from Heloderma suspectum, assembly GCF_057233095.1. Classification (NCBI taxonomy): domain Eukaryota; kingdom Metazoa; phylum Chordata; class Lepidosauria; order Squamata; family Helodermatidae; genus Heloderma; species Heloderma suspectum. The sequence goes on along the minus strand of NC_139461.1, from coordinate 78,620,273 downwards.
CACTGGTCAACAGCTCCAAATACCTTTTGATTTCTCTGGGGGTTGAAAAAAAGCCTTGACAGCCTGATCTTAATCTTTTTCTTCTTGCTCTATTTTCTGGGCACAATGTAAACTGCTGCTTTTGAGCTTTTGAGCTCTTCATAGCTTGGCATTGCAGGACCTGAAGGATCACCTCTTCCCACATGTACGTAGTAGGGTGGCCAGATGTCCTACTTTACAGAGGACAGTCCTCTATTCTGGAGTGTTGGCAGAAGACAGTCCTCTAGTTGAAGGTGCCCTCTGTTGGAAAGACTGTCTTAGTCCAAGTCCCGTTTAAAGATAAAGAAGGAAGAGCCGGGGCCTTGAAGTTGCCCATCAACAGCACCTGGACAGCAGCCTGAGCAGGCACATAGGTCACCTGGTCAGTCTTCTCCACTACAGTGAGATGTCAATTAATTAATTAATTACTTTTCTATACCATCCAATAGCTGAAGCTCTCTGGGCAGTTCACAAAAATTAAAATCACAAAGTACAGAATGAAAACAGTATTAAATGCAAAAACTTAAAACGACAGTATAAAAATACAACCTGAATAATGCCTGGTAGCAATGCAGAGATTTCAAATACAGTAACAGATTTTAAACAGCAAAGTTAAAGGATTATAATGCTAAAATGCTGGGAAAATAAAAAAAGGTCTTCACCTTTCGCCTGAAAGAGTACAATGTAGGTGCCAGGCGAACCTCTCTAGGGAGCTCATTCCACAGCCAGGGTGCCACAGCAGAAAAGGCCCTCTTCCTTATAGCCATCTGTCTCCTTTCCTTTGCCTCCTTTGTTGTGTTTCTAACATTGTTTAACTTTGGTGGATTTTACTCCTCTGCCCTTTCTTTTTAGATTGGTTTAATGCTATCTTTTGTTATTCTCTGTTTTAAGTGATGCATTTTGATTTAGTGTTGTGTTTTACTCATCACCTTTGATTGTAATGGCGATTTTTAATTTTTGTTCAACATTGTGAGCTGCCTAGAGAACATTTGTTTTATCAGCGGACCTAAAAATAACTTAGGGCGCAATCCTATTCAGCTAGGCGGCTGCGTCCAAACTCAGAGGCGACCGCCTATCCAAAGCAGGGCAGGAGAAGCATGGAGGGGATTGTTCCCTCCGCGCTTCTCCTGCCCTGCTTTCTCGGCTAGACAGCTGATCGCAGGAGTACGGGAGCATGGAGCGGGGAAGGAGGTTGCTGTACGACACATAGGATGTGTCATACAGGTGGCTATGATCTCTCCGCCCTGGAAAGCCCCCAGCCATGCCCCTTTTTGGTCGCTCCATGCTCCTCTTGCGAGCACGGAGGACAGGGCAGTTCAGAAGTGAGGGGAGGTCAGTTCTTCAGGAATCGACCTTGGAGTGCGCACTCCGAGGTCGGTTCCCGGAAAACAACATATTCTGTGGCCGTCTAGCCGCTGTCTAGTGGCCATAGGATTGCTCCCTCCAGTACACAAATATTGAGTTCAATAGGATTTATAGAGTTCGGTACTCTAAACTACTTCTCACTATTGAGAATGGCCTTTCACTTGTTGTCACATGTCATGCCTCACTGGAAGGGGCACGTGTAGAAGGTCCTCAGATGATGACTTCAGGGATCAGATAGGTACATGTGGGAAGAAGTGAGTTCAATAGGAGTGTTCATAGGAATGTAGCCTGAGCAGCTTGCTAATGGGTGCTGCTGCTTATTGAGAAGTCGTCAGACCTAGCTGACCTTATAAACAAGGCCCCAGACACGAGCTACCCATGACTGGCTGGCTTCAAATATGACAGTTCACAAGGACTTTCCTACTCTAGTTTGCTGCCTAGAACCTGTTCTCTTTTGGCTGCTGAGAGATGACTTCACACATGTCCATCCCTATGAAGTGGGTACAACTGGCCTCTTTTCCAACCCGCATGATCATCCAATCATGTCTTCCCTCTATTACAAACCACCTCCCATCTAATGTCAAAAGCCTTCCTTTGTGCATGTTTAAAACCAAATTATTTTAGATGATTGTTCAAGGCTATTGTTTTGAAATGAAAACTGCCTCCAAGGGAAGTTGAAAGCTTCTGATTATTCTCTCTGTCCTTCTCCTTACTTACAGGTGGATGGTGAATGTTACTGCAAACCTAATGTTTGTGGAGATTCTTGTGATACTTGTGAAGATGGTTATTATGGTCTGGCAGCCAAGAATTATTTCGGATGTAGAGGTATATCATAGTTTGTTTGTAACAGATTTCTAAAAAGGTAATCTTCAGAATACTGCAACATAACACACCTGTACATGAACATTTCTGAGTGTTTCTTATGAGGGTACAAATCTGAGCCTCCTGTTTGGGCTAGTTTTCAGGATTAAAATGCCTGCTTTTTTCAACATAGGTTTCAGAAGTCAAGATAGTACATAGCAGTGAGGCAAGTGAACCATGGTTCATGCCCTCTGGCTATAATTCTTAACTCCGTTAAGCACACTTAGAATTCTAGTCTTTTATAAACACTTTGCTTAAATCAGAAAATATAGGGAAATATTTGTGACTGGTCTATATAACAAATATTTACATTTTGGAAAATATTCAGATGTTAAGTTCTGACTCATCTCACAGAAATTCAAATTAATAACACAATCTTCCAAAATGGTGCCACCCTGCATTCAGAGCTGGAAACTGGAGGCAGGAAAAATCAGCACCTCTTGCTCTCAGAAGATAACAAAGACATGTTCTCTACCGCCACAGAGGACAGGACTAGAACTAATGGGCTTAAACTACATAATGGTAGATTTTGGTTGAACATTAGGAGAAAAGTGTTGATAGTAACTGCAGTCTGACAATGGAACCAATTACCTAGAAGGGTGATGGGCTTTCCCTCACAAGCAGAGGCTGGAGATCCCTCCATTGAAGATGCTCTAACTCTGGATTTCCTGCATCAAGCAGGGGGTTGGACTAGATGGCCTCTATGGACACCTCCAACTCCATGATTCGAGGGAAAGTGATCCCCTCCTCTCTCTTTCTCACAGAAACCTGTGGCTCTTTCTTTTGATAGCATATAGTTTATGTTCTCTGATTTTAAAAGTCTGATTCTCTTCTGACATGGCAGGATGTGAATGCGATGTTGGAGGGTCTGTAAGTCATGTGTGCAATGATCTGTCGGGTGACTGCCAGTGCAGAAAGAACATCGTTGGAAAAACCTGCAAAGAGTAAGTGAAATGGGAACATGAAAAGTGTGCAGCAAAACTGTATCTTAAAACTTTCTTAAGATTTCAGGATTGGTAACCTGCCTTTAAATCAGCTGTTAATTGCATAACAAATTGTTCTTATAGCGAGTGCCAAATTTTAAAGAGGGTTTCCTCTATGGCTGCATCAGAGTTGTGGAATTCTATCCCACAGGAAATTCATTCCCCCTTCCGCCTTAGCTCGTACGGCCTGGTGGAAACAGCTCTGTTTAAGGCTGGCTTTCTATTAGTCTTTGTTTTTATGCTAACTCTGACGGTTTTAATTTTACTGCTGAACTGTCTCTCTTTCTTGTTGTTGTTTTAAACAATAATTCTGATTCTTTAAATTATTATGGGTCTTCTATTCTTTGAAAGTTGCTAGCTGACCTGAGCACTATTTTATAGTGGAAAAGGCAGAATGTATGTTATTCTAAGAAATCCAAGGATGATAGCAAATTGGAACCTCCATATACAGGGACAGTATACCTTTTGTAAGGATAAAGTGCTGGTGATAGGCAACAGGGGAGGACCATTGCCTTCTTGCTTTTGCCCTGCCTGTTTGCATTCCAAAGATATTTGGGTACTGTGGGAAATGGAATGCTGGACTAGATTAAAGGAACAAAGGAGTGCCTCTTTAGTTAAGGTGAGTCGCAAAAAGAGGTTTCCACCATTACAAGCCTCAACATTCTACTGCTTAGGGCAATACAGAGTCAGTACAATGTGTAGTGTCTTTGCTGATGAAGGAAAAGTATGGGTTCATGGAGGGTAAGTTGTAAGCAAGCACAACTTGTGACATTGCATAACATTGTCACTGAACATGGGCATGTCAGTTAAGGCATCAGCCTTAGCTTCCAGTTTCCTGGCTTTGTGGAGCTTGAGTCAACATGAGATAGCCTTAACCTTGATCTTAAACCGTCAAGTTTTTGTTCATTGAATAGACCTTTGGTCTGATTCAGCAAGGCAATTCTTTGGCTTTTCTGTTTTTCTTCGTATGTAGTAAATGAAACATTTTTAGAAAACCAAGTGTTGCTCTGTTTCATTTTGTTCTCATGAAAGGCCTAGGAAGAATTACTACTTTCCTGATTTACATCATATGAAGTTTGAAGTTGAAGATGGTACATCTCCTAATGGAAGAGGAATCCGGTTTGGTTATGATCCTCAAGAATTTCCTGGCTTTAGTTGGAGAGGTTATGCACAGATGTCCTCAATACAGGTATGTATTTAACATCTCCCCAGATGTTCAGCATGGGAAGGAGTGAGCTCATCTCTTTAGTCTGCCTGGATTTACTTCTACATATACTTAAACCTTTTCTTTAGATGATGAAGGGTGAGATGCAGAAGGAAGCATTCTCCAGGAAAGTCTGATTTGCTCATTACCCTGTCTCTGTGGAAAGATCTTTGGAGTGGTGACTCTCCATACCCTGACTGCAGTGCATACAGGAATTTGCTATGTAAATCCTTCCAGCCACTTGAACAGAGGAAATACAGCATGATCAAAGACACTCTCTGTGTGATTGAGATGACCCACATGGCAAATGGCCCTAGATGTAGTCGTTGGAGCTATAAGGCAGATGTGATCTCACCCATGTAAACTGGGCCTCACTTTTTACAATTGAATGGCAACATGTAGGTCTGCAGACTGTGCAAGTAAGATGATCCAAGAAAGTGTGGGTACTAGTTCTAGTTAGGGCTGATTCACAGTTGTGGATTAGTATACCCTTCCCCAATTTGGTGCCCTCCATATGTGTTGGACTACAACTCCTGTGCTGACTGGGGATTATGGGAATTGTAGCCCAACATATCTGGAGGGCACCAGGTTGGGGAAGGCTGGATTAGGAGGTGCTGGTGACTCTCTACGTGGCAATGGAGTCCTGCAATCACAACTGATGGTTCTGACAGGTAGTGCTGTACAGCTGAAGGTAGCATTTAGTTGTTCAGATAGACACTGACTGTGATGTACTCCAAGAACTGTGGGAGCACACCAGGAGTATCTTCCATGTGTCAGCAGCAGTGTGGTTGGGCTTCCCTTGAACTTTACACTTATAGTCATGTAAAAAAAAATCATGTACTTATTTTGAGCAGCAGTGTCAGAAAATTAGGTAGAAGTGCAGTGGCTTTCAGCACAGGTAGAGTGGCCATGTATTATGAAGTCTGAATTTTTAAATTTAAAATTTCCATGTACACAGGCCTCAGTAGGAAAAGACAAGGAAGTCATAATTTGGACAAGTAAATCTTAATTGGTTTCAGGCACTAAATAAAGGAAACGTAGCCCTTTGATTAGTCCATTTGAGTGCTTTTTTGCGGAATTTATTTAGTTTCAGATTGATCAATACTGCCCCAACAACTTGTTGCTCGTGGTGGCTCATGATAAAAATACCATTGAGTTGGCAGAGACCCTGGTCCAGATGTGTAACACTGGGATGGTGGTCTGATGTACCAAGCAAACAACTGTGAGCCTTACACAGGGGGAAAAGGGAGAAATGTGCTCAGTGAGGTCTATCTAGGCATATTTTTGGTCAGCATGTCTTCTTTCATAAAATGGTGTTTGTACATCTTTGGGAAAGTCCATGTCCATCTTCTGTAAGGAGCGTGGAGACATGCTCAGAGAAGTTCTTAGGGCATCATGATATATTACAGATTCCTTCTGATTAGTCATTGTTCACCTTGTCCGTCTTACTCTTCCACTGTTTACCCCTTGGGGGACTTCTCTTTACATTTTGTTAACTATGTAGGAAATTCACAATGGCAAACTTTGACTTTATGAACTACAACTTCTCTGGTGCCATTTTTCCTGCTGCCTTTTCTAGTCTTCAAAAAACAGAGCACGCACTTAAGAAACCCACATGTGCCTCAACACATGGACAATGGAGGTGTATTCCAGCCTTCCCTATGCTGGTGCCCTTCAGATGTGTTGGACCACAACCCCATCATCCCCAGCCAGAATTTGGAGGGCACCCAGTTGGTGTAGGCTGGCCTATACATTAAATTAGGACAGATGAGAGCATTTTTGGCTACTTTTGTGTGTGTGTGAATTTGGGTTTTAGGGTTTAGAGTAGCTCAGCATTTCCTGTTGTGTCCCCATTAAGTTAAGCTCATTTTTTAAGACAGGGATGGTGGGATAGCATAACAGGTGAGTAGCTTAGTTGTGGGGCTCTGAAGGGAGAAGGGAAATAATGCTGCCCTTCTCACCCTGAATATATCTCTTATCCCCACCCTGGTGGTTCTGTATGCATGTATTTGATAAGAAAAAATGAGTTGTATGTTATATTTTAGCTTAGCATACAGTTGGGTGGTAATGGATGGAAAACAAAGACAGATGCTTGAAAGGGGAGAAAAGGAGATTGGGAAATGTATAGAAAAAAGATGAGGTAAAATCACTGAGCAAATCAAAAGAACGAATGCATGGAAATCTAGGTGTATGTCAGATTGACTGTAGTAAGTTGGCTGCAAACCCTCCCACTGCATCGTGAGCATTAAGATAATTAGTACTGCATCATTAGCATTGGACTGTAACTCACATAATTCCCAGCCAGCATGGCCATAGGCTGTGCTGGTTGGAAATTATCAGGGTTGCAGTCCAACACATCCAAGGGTATCAGATTGGGGAAGAGTGCTCTCGGGTGTGACTTGACAACCCTAATGTTATTAGGGTATAATAACATTATAATAACAAGCCAAGTATAAAATCGATCGGAGAACATCTACCGTACAGCATGCATTACCCCGATTTAATATTGGTGCATGACTTTCAACCTAATTAAGACTAACCTTAGCTATGCCATGTGACATGATGACATAGCCCTACACAAACTCACAGTGCAGTCCTACATGTGTCTACTCCAAAGGAAACCCCATTGAATTCAATGGAGCTTACTCCCAGGTAAGTGAGTAAACTGCCCAGAGAGCTTCAGCTATGGGGTGATATAGAAATGTTGTTGATGATGATGATGATAATAATAATATAGGAATGCAGCCTTAGAAATGAACACCACGCTACAGCTAAAATAAGGCATCCTTCCAGATCCATTTTCTTTGGAATGGAACAATTTCACTGTGAGGATCTGTGAAAAGTGTTTTGGCCTGTCTTCCTTTGGAACACACCATTACTTTTTTGATCAAGTGATTACATTTGCTAAATGTTTCTAGACATTTTTTTCTGTCTTTGGGTGGTAGTATTAAACAATATGCTTTCCTGTCCTCTCCTTTGCTTCTTTTTTCCCCAGCCAGAGGTGGTAGTACCTGTCACTGTGGCTTCTCCTAAGCTCCTCCACCTAATACTGCACTATGTCAGCTTGGTTTCAAAAAGCTCTAAAGGGAGGATCACAATTGCTGAGGGAAAACATTTTGACCCTAATAACACTTGTAAGTGAATTACATTTCTTGCTAGGTTTGCCTGTCTTTCTCTTCCTTACCCCAGAAAATGCTTCCCCCCCATCTGCGTATTTGTCTGTGTTTGTGTGTGTGTACGTATTTGTTTTTTTTTCTATAGGAATTTAGTATTTTGCTTACACGGCTTCTAACGGTTTATCTTTTTGGCACTTTATAGCTGTTTTTTCTTCTTCTTGTTTATTAACTTCCATTTTACAGAATGAAGTGAGGATAACTTTGAATGTGGAGAAACCAAACCTCTCTTTATTTCACGTTATCTTGAGGTATATTAATCCTGGAACTGCATTAGTATCCGGTCACATAATCGCTTATGAATCTCGGACTCAAAAAGGTAGGTGAAACACAATGGTGGCAGCACTCAGTGGTTGATTGACAAGCACCTTCATGCACTGAACTCAGTTCAGCTAGAGGTGTCATTTGACAAGGTTTGTTTTCATGATCAAGATAGTTTGGCTTATTGTGCAGTTTGCAGCCTTTCGCTAAAATCCTGATATCAGTGCTGGCTCCAGGTTTTGGAGGGCCCTTGGGCAAGACACCCTCAGTGGGCCCCTCCCTCAGTGAGTCTACCTTCTCATTGCCATTGTCACCAGCTTCTCTTGCTCCTCATCCTGTTTCTCATCATTGCTACTGCTTGGCTGCTTGACAGGCAGAAAGCCAGTGAGCAAGTAGGCCGTGGGATCTACTGCTCCTCTTCTCACTGCTACCATTGTCTGGACCAGGGCAGAACAAGCGGGTTGCAATGGTGAAGAGGAGGAACAACTCCAGGGGGCTCTTATCATTGGGCCCCTGCTGGAGGGTGGACCCTTGGCAGGTGCCAAGGGTCAACACCCCAGCAATGTGGGAGTGACCTGGGTGTCACTCCCAGCTTTCATTTTCAGTAGGTCTGCAATGAGGGGTGGGGATGGCAATGTATTTCTTGCATGCAAGTGCATGCACACACATACAGAAATAAAACTTTAATCCTAAATTATCTTATTTGATTAAGATCTGAGAGCTCAGATAAGTAAGATTGTAATGAGGCACATGAACTTGATAGATAAGTTCAATTGCTCCCCTGACCCAGCCGGTCACAAATTCCACCCCGGTCCACCCACTATGCTCGTGGCCTGTGGGACTGTTTTTTAAATCATTAAATGTCTAAACCTTATGGTTATGGAGGTGACATATGAATATGTGATGGCAGAAATATCTACTCTGCTATGTGATGCTGAAAAAATCGCTCACCACTGATCAGTCTGAAAGAATATAAAGAGCCACTGACAACTCAGGGGATACAGCTTTTCCTTATTTTTAATTTGCTTCAAGAACATTATTGGATAAAAAAAATCCAAGCTTGATTATCTCAGAACAAGTGATCATGAAGTTGAGCCATAATTCTGCTAGTTAAGCAATTTCACTTGCTGTAGTTATCTAGGATTCTTGGCCATGACACTTACGGCCTTTGTTAGTAATGCATATTTCTCTCTGCTGCTTTTAGTTCAGTGCTGACAGATGTTTACTAGGTGCTTTCAGAGAGGGTGGTTTTGGTATAGTTGCTTTATGTTTCAATAATGTTTATTTAAAAGCTACCACTTCCAGACTCATATATAGGGAACTGTATTAAATGACAAAGAGACTTAAACGTGAATGTGGACCCATTGTCTAGGCTGTAACAGAATGTGGATGGTTTATATTCTTGGATTTGACTGGATCTTAACACATTATATTGGTGTGTGTCAGAAAAATACATCTGTCACAGATTTTAGGTGTGTTAACACAATGTTTTTTAGGTGTTCACCTAAGTGTAGACCGAAACATGGAGTCTGTGAATGCTCCAAAGCTGCAGTCCCCTCAGGTGCCCTCCAGCTGTGTTGGGCTATAACTCCCAGAATTGCTGGCTGGGGCATGCTGGGAGTTTAGTCCAACACATCAGGAGGGCACCAGCTTGGGGAAGGGTGCTCCAAACAGGTGTTTGAAAACATATCTGTTACATGAGTATGCTTGTCCGAGATCTAAGAATGATGGCAGATGCCTGGAGCATACACTCAGTAGCAAACCTGCATTTGTTGTTGTAGAATGTGTGAGATGTCCCTCTGAGAAATTTCCTGGCTGAGCTGGACATTGTAGCACTAGATCCCTGGCTGGCTAAACACTTAGTAATATTCAAGGCACTTCACCAATTTCTTTCTGAATGGTGCACATGTAGATCTGGTTCAGTCCAGATGATACCAGGCTAATTAAACCATGATTTATCAGCCTACAAGTAAGCCATGTGCCTATGTGCTTCCTTCTCATTCCTTCCTCCTTCCCCCTCATGTACCCAGCTCCAGCACTTATATCCTGACTTGTGTAAGCCACAATTTCCTGTATAAGCAGAGATTAAGCCACAGTTTCCTGGATCAGTTGTCACAAGAAACAGTAGTTTAAACAAGCCAAGATATAAGCACCTATAAACCATGGTTTATCTCCTTGAGGTCATTACATCTGAATCAAGCCATAGTTCAAGAATTAAGGTTAATGCTCCATGGAATGGTACCCTTGCTGGGCAGACCACATTCAGATCTTTGCTTTAACCGCTGAATTTGCTGTCCCACCTCATTTTAATGTATAGAATGTTGTTGTTGTTGGATTACAAACAATCGAGGAGTGCTCTTATTAATTTACTTGTTTTCTGACAGGGACTCATCAGAGCAAAGACATTGTGTTCCCACCCAGTAGAGAGCCAGCTTTCGTAACTGTCCCAGGAAAGAGCTTTGCAGCCCCATTTTCATTACGCCCTGGAACCTGGATTTTTAAAATCATGGCAGAGGGAGTCCTCCTGGTAAAATATTGACCTAGTGATATTACATTTATATTTTGGAGAGCTTATCCTGTTCAGGAGTGCACCCCAAAGGAATGAAGGGCAAATGCCTATGGAGGAACATTGGGATTAAGAATAAGCAGGCAGAATGAGACTTGGTGTAGGGCTAGTACAAGGGCTAGTAGTAGGATTTGAACTGGGAGATGTGGAGTGCAATCCTATATTCAAGATTTGCTGGCTGAGACAGAAGCCCCACTAAAACATGCCAGCAGAACAGAGTTGAAACTGGGCAGAGTTGACGGGATGTGAGGAGCACAGCGGCGGAGCACAGGGGGGCTGTACCCTTTACCCCATGATTGGAATTGCCCCCATTGACAGTGCAACTTTACACCAGCTGCAGACCTGGTGCAAAGAATTTCCATCCCAGTGACTTCGGTGTTGCCACAACAGCTCAGAGTACACCATCTGCAAATAGCCCCACCCCCACCCCAGGAAGACCATAACCTCAGATGATATAGCTAAGGACATGGGCATAGATGGCCATGGAGATGTTTTAATTCATTTTGTACACAGCCCTGTGATTTCATAATGAAGGGTGATATATAAATATTTTAAATAAATTCATTGTCTTATGTAATTTTGCTGCAGTTTTCACTTGATCATTTTCTGTCAATACATATGCTTATGCTAATCTTGGTTTGTCCTGCCAGGATTACCTAGTGCTCTTACCTAGAGACTACTATGAAGCACCGATCCTGCAATTTCCGGTTACAGAGCTTTGCTCATATTCAGGAAATGCCACAACAAATAGGTTAGTGCTTCTATTCCATGAATGAGGCAGCCAAATTTCCTACATTTGTGGGGAGGAAACACCCAGAGTGCAATGGATGAGCCTCACCCTGGGAAAACCTCCTTCATGACCAAGGTGCCTTGGTTATATATATTTTTATTTTAATGATCCAACTAAGCATTGTCTCTTTCTTCTTTTAAAGTTGTTTACAGTATGAACACTTGCCACTGGACAGATTTTGTTGTGTGCTTGGTTCAGAAGTAACATTTTTCTTGCATGGGGGAGAGTACAGGAAAGTAGCTTTCCAACAGCCAACACCCCAACATCCAGTGATGTCACACATCAGTGGTCAAGAGGTAAAATGTTTCTATTAGTATGTAAATCTCACAGTATGTGCCATGTTGAGGTAACACACTTTAATTTGATGCATGCCCACAGAATCACTGTGTGGTGATTTACCCATGGAGAAGTTAGAGATGTATGAAAATTTCATGTCAGTTTGCAAATCACTCAAATGCCCTGTTCACAATCATGAACATGAACACATTTTCTCTGAAAATGTCCACAAATTCCTGAACTTGCCTTCACGTCCATGAAATGTGTACTTGGAAAATGTGCAACTCTTTCTCAAAATGTGCAACTTCTAAATCACCCATACTTTAGTCTGTTGGGGAAATTTGCGCAAATTTGGGAATGGCAGCCCTGCAGTAATTATTTTGGTAATATTCAAGTGTGATTTGAATCTTCTTTAGGTGGATCTGCAAATCGGACTGAATGTACCTGAAGCTGGCCGCTATGTAGTAGTCATTGAGTATGTTAATGAACATGATCGGGTATATGTTGGTAACGTGGAGATTAACAGCCCTGGGCAAATGATGGAGGCTAAAATTAATATATACAGCTGCAAATATAGGTGAGAAATCTGAAACTGTTATTTTCTGTGTTATGAGGAGTTTGTTTGGCATTTGGTTTTTAACCTGCTGGGTACTATCTTTTCTGATAGTCCCCTAGAACCTTTTTCTCTTTAGTCAACTTATCCTACTTGTTTTTGTTAGTTAGCGATGTTTCTGTCAACCATGATCCTTCTTCTCATTCCTAAGCTCGTTTCCATAATTTGCTGTCCTGTTTTTGTTTTCATGTGCTTTACCAAATTGCTGTCCTGTTGTTAATAAGGGAAAGGTTCCTCAGGACCTTTTTCTTTCTTCTCAGTTTTCTTCCTTTGCTTTAACTCAAACCTGGATTTCTCCCTCTGATTCTGTGACATTTCTTTCTTCTCTCTTTCCTCTTCTTTTATGTATTATGTATACATAATATGTGTATGTATACAGGGCATCAGTATATATAAATGTAATATTCCAGCCCAGATTCTATTAAACACTTTTGACCCGATCATCAAGAGCAATCTTTATGCAGAAAAGGGCAACTAAAATGATCCAGGGGCTGGAGCATCTCCCCTATGAGGGAAGGTTCCAACAACTGGGATTGTTTCGCTTGGAAAAAGGGAGGGTAAGGAGAGACATGATAGAGGTGTACAAAATTATGCATGATGTGGTGGAGAATGTGGTTAGGAAGACATTTTTCTCCCTCTCTCATAATACTAGAACCCGGGGTCATCCCATGAAGCTGATTGGTGGGAGATTCAGGATAGATAAAAGGAAGCACTTCTTCACACAGCACATAGTTAAATTGTGGAATTTGCCACCACAAGATGTAGTGATGGCCACCAACTTTGATGGCTTTAAAAGGGGGTTAGACAAATTCCTGGAGGACAAGGCTAACAACGACTACTAGGCTTGATGACTATGTGCTACCTCCAGTACCAGTGCATAGTATGCCTATGTACACCAGTTGCTGGGGAACATGGGTGGGAGGTTGCTGTTGCACCCATGCCCTGCTTGTGGTTTCCTGGTCAACAGCTGGTTGGCCACCATATGAAAATAATGTTGGACTAGATGGACCCTTGGTCTGATCCAGCATGGCTCTTCTTATGTTCTTATGTTTATGTGAATCAGCCTTCCAGTTCTGAGCCTGTGTATGCAACAAGGACAGAGCCAGGGATGGTGGAACCTTCAGTGTGTACGTATTGCCAGACATATGACTGGCTCAGTTATGTCTGATTTTTAATCTCTTTGGAGATTATGCGTGGAACTGAATCCAGACACCCTTTTCCTCATTCCTTTAATGGCAATGAAGTCACTGTTGCATCAAAAATTGCACTGACAGTCTTTTAAGCAGAAGGTACGTATGTGTGTATTTTTTAATACCCTGCCTTTCCACCAAGGAAATGGTGCTCAAGGCAGTTAAAAATAATAACCAGTTTTTAAATAAAAAATTAGTTTAAAACAATAATTAAACACATAACATTTAAAAAAAACAATTAAAGAATAAAAACAGCACCTCACCCAAAGAACCAGCTGATGTGCCAAAAGTCTGCTTGAATAAAAATGTCTTTTCCCACTGGCAGAAGGACAGCAGAGGGGGAGCCAGCGAGGCCTCCCTTGGCAGGACATCATCACTAAATAGGTCCAGGTTCTCAGGATCAGAAGGGGAAACCACACAGTATGGGTTGTTTCCCCCACCCCCAGGCATGCCCACCATTTGCTTAATTACCCGCACAAGCCATGGCTTGTAGGAGGGCTTGTGGGGTGGGTTAGAAGCCACCCCTGCCATGCCACACACCTGGGGGGTGTTTCCACCAGCGATTTACTCTGAGCCGGCTGCGTGTTGAGGTCGTTAGGGACAGATGATGTCGTGGCCACCCAGCAGCCACCCCGGAGCTTATCAGGAAAAAACCGGATTTCCTGAGACTGCTTAAAGTCCAATTCTTTTCCTTAAGTTGGGTTCTTCCCGGTATAGTTGTGTGCCCCAACCCCCGCATTTAGCTCGGGTATGCTAGCCCTGCCCAGGGGTGTGCCTTTCACCATGACTCCAGTCAAGGGGTGTTTCCTCCCATTGTGCTGAATGAGGCTTGCCCTCTCAGTGACCACAGAAATAACAGAGAACCCCTCAATTGACACTGCACATTTTAAAGCCCAATTCCTTAAGCACGATTCATTACCTTAGGAAGTAACTACTTCACAGCTTCCGTATAGAGATCGTGTGGGTTAAAATGCGGGCTGGTTTCCGTCTCTTTCCCACAACAAACCCATTAGTGTCTCCTCAAAAGTAACTCCCATTGTGGTCAATGAGGTCCTGCGGGTTAAATTGGGGGCTGGTTTCTGTCTTTGTGCTTGCCCCCCCCCCATTTTCCCAGCACCAGCATATGTGTGTCTACTCAGAAGTAACTCCCATTGTGCTGAATGAGGCTTGCTCCTGAAATGTAGGTGGATCTGGACTTTCAGGAGAAAGGAGAAAGGGAGGGAGAGGGGGGGCAGCCTCTCTTATTAGTTGAGCAGCCCCTGCCAGTCAGATGATATTCACTCCAATCTCCACCAGGAAGTATGTTCTGTAAAGCGATTTTTACTGGTCCAGAGAATCTGCTTGTGGAACCCTGCTCACAGCAAAGCTGATCCCTAAAAAATCTGGTACTCCTCCATTAGCGTCTCCTTCTGTTGTCATGGAAACACAGGCCATGTTCAGATGACACAGCAACCAGCAAGGTGGAGTGGGTAATTAAGCAAATGCTGGGCATGCGTAGGGGCGGGGGAAACAACCCATACCACATGGTTTCCCGCTGTGATCATGCAAACCCAGCCTGTGTATGAAATCTTTCTGGTTTCTCCATCAGCATCAAAAAGAATACTCCCAAGTTGCAGTACAAGTTGTACAAATATGTACAAGGTGATATGTGTTAATCTCCGAGAAGTCAAATACTAATGTGAATAGGTTTTAAAATATTTTTGACTACTTTAATCTATAGAGGCAACTTAATTCTTTGACTCCAAACTTGATTCCTAATGTTGTATTGGAATAATTCCGCAGATATTCCCATATTTTTCAATCAATACAGGCTTTCTCAATTTGTTTAACAGTAGTAAAGGTAAATGATAAAATCTTTATAACCAGCTCTTGTAGAAATGGACAAAGGGTGGAATAATAAATACTTTTTTGGGTGGAAGACTTCTAGCATGGTTTATGTGGAAAAGGTAACTGATTTTAATGGCTTTTAAAATGTTACAGCTTCCTGTGTCGCAGTGTTGTGATTGATGATATGGATCGTGTGGCCGTTTATGACCTTTTGGGTGATGCAAAGTTACATCTCAGGTCATCAGCAATAGATTTTCTCCTGGTAAGTTTCTATTTGTAGTATGTTCCCAAAGTGAGAATCAAGGAAGCTGTTTCCATCAACATTTCCAGTAATATGTTTTAGATGAGGAACATAGGAATCTGCCTTATGCCAAATCAGATTGTTTGTCCATACATCCCAGAATAGTCTACTTGGAGTGGTAGTGGAAATCCAGGGTCTCAGGCAGAGGCTTTCCCCCCCATCAATTGCTACTGGATTGTTTTAACCTCGAGATGCCAGGGATTGAACCTGAGACCTTTGGCATGCTAAGGACATGCTTCACCCCTGAGTTAAATTGACATAATTAAAGGAAAACTGCTAGACTGTAAACACGTCTGTATGTATGCAGAAGTTCCAGGAACTTGGCAGTGTAAATTGATACCAACCAGTGTGATTCCCTGTCTATCATGTTGGTCTGGGGGCAGGAAAAAACACAGGAGTGATTGCTTCACAGGGTTGTCATGAGGATAAAATAGAGAGGAGGGGGACCATGTAAGCCACCTTGGGTTCCTCACAAGAGGAGAAAAGGCAGGATATAAATGTAATTAACAACAACAACAACACCACTCATGAGGAGCCTTCCTTTGTAAACAGGCACTCCTTCCCATAGGGGTTCTTCTGGGTTCTCTTGAACTGCCGATACTCTCGGGGCTGCGGGGGTCACCTAGCCTCCGTCTTAGAAGATGGAGTTTCCCTTCTCTTGTGGGGATGTACCTGTGGCCATCTCCCCCAAGGGCCTGGGCTCCTCCTGGTCTTCTGGCATGGGCTGTTTCTTGATGTTGTTTGTCTCTGGGAGCACTAGATCCTCCTCTGAAGAGGATTCCTCCAGCAGGGGCATGACAGTGAGGGGGATGCCAGTGTTGGCCCTGCCCACTACTGGCTTCGGCCATGGCCACCGTCACACAGTCCCCGACCCACTTCCGGATGTGGCCCTTGTGGCCAAAAAGGTTGCCCACCCCTCCTTTAGCCTATGCCAGGGTATTTCATCCATCTTGTAAGTGTTCTTCACTCGGCCCCATCATTTGGTACCTTCTGGCTTCTTTCTGGCCAGAGAGCACTTCAGGCAGACACGGGGGCATTGTACCATCACCCATCCATTCAGTGTATCTCCAAGAGTCTATTTCACTTGAATTGCTATGGTATAGTCATACTTCACATGTCTGGCAGTTCCCATAATCACAGTTACCAGCTCTAATGAGAGGCAGGTGCATCTCTTGGTTTTTTTTTGAGTAGGGGTTATACTTGTGGGTTCTTTTTAGCAGATTTTGATTTATACCTACGGCTACGATGCCAGCTAATATGCGTTTGGGTTTCAAATGACCACACTAACTGTGCAGTTCCATAAGACCAAAAACTGTTGTTTGTAGATATGTTCCCTGATTTTCAACCCTCTTCAGCTGCAAAGCAAAGAGCTGGCTATGTAGGTAGGTAACTTCCCAAGCAAGTGATTAAAGTGCTTTATTATAAGATCTTTGCTGCCACCCTCTGGATACTTAAAGATTTCCTCTGGGCCTTCCATACTTTCAAAACACAGGTCCTGTTCACATGGTTGCCAGCACCTGGGCAGGGTGGCTTGTTGCTGTGGTTAACAAGCCATCCTAGAACCCTACTGCAGCCTATGGGTTTTGGGTGGCTTGTTACCCACGGCAACAAGCCACCCTGCCCAGGTTCGCATATCACAATAAGCTGCAGTGACCAACTGCCACAGCTTGAATATTCACAATGGCCAGTGTGTTGGCTGTCATACAAAGGGACAACACTGATATAAAAGCAAGCATGGGATGTGGCTTCTTGATGGTTGCATTCAGAAGGAGTCAAACTTGCTTTTTGCAAGGTGGTTGTGCATTCATACTGACTACTGCTTTAAACATTAAATACCTGCTAGCAGTTATTCAGTTACCCAGAATCAGAAATGTACCCAGATCCTACCCACCTACCTATTTATCTCCTACTGATCTCTCTCTCTCTCTCTCTCTCTCTCTCTCTCCTTCCTTTGTATTTTCCACTCTTCTAGAGTTAATTGCTTGGCTCACCAGGCCCGTAGCCAGCCTAAAAGATCTGCCTCCCCACCCAAACATAGGGGGCAGTTTATCCCATTTGCAGGCCTTTTTAAGGCAAAATTGTGAACTCTTTTTATTTAACCCTTATTTTTGTAGCCATACTGCAGCATTTGTATATTCAAAAATTTTCACTAAGTAACTTCAACAATTTTTATTTCCACCAATCAACAAAAAGGTTAAAAAGAAATCAAGAATAACTCACTAGTAGAGTATCAAGAATAAGCTACAACAGGAGTATTCTTATCATAGAGTTGGAAGGGGCCAGTAGGCCATCGAGTCCAACCCCTGCGCAGTGCAGGAATCCAGTTTAAAGCATCCCTGACAGATGGCTGCCCATTCTTTGCTTGAATACCTCTAGTGATGGAGAGCCCCACTACTAGGCAATTGGTTCCATGGTCTGACTGCTAGGAAGTTTTTCCTAATGTCCCACTGAAATCTGTTTCCTGTAACTTTAGCCAGTTATTTCATGTCCTACAGTTTTGGATGACAGAGAACAGGTTGCAGCATTCTTCTGTGTGATAACCCTTTAGGTACTTGAAAAGTGCTATTGTATCCCTGCTCAGCCTTCTCAGGGCTAAAGATACCCAGTTCCTTCAATCTTTCCATGTAGGACTTAATTTCTAGTCCCCTGATGGTCTTTGTTGCCCTTCTCAGAACTCATTTCAATTTATCTGAATCCTTCTCAAAGTGTGCTGTCTGGAGCTGGATACAGATTCCACCACCCTCCAAATAATCACATCTGTACCTTTAAGAAGAAAAACATAGGCTTTCCTGTTGGTTTTCTAAAATGTCCATAATCAATTTAATTATTTGTATGTAAAACATTCAGTGGGGCTCAGAAAATTAAGGGGGGCAAGCCCCCCTAACTCCTTCTGGCTATGGGCACATAGCCAGAAATATCTGGATTGTTTCAATATTCTATATATTGAATTATGGAGGCACCTTATTCCATAGCCTTCCTGAGGAACACCTGGTTCACCTATGTTTTTTATTAATCATTTATTTAAAACTCTTTCTGTGCTGCTGTCCGTATGAGATCTTGCAGCAGTTTACAAAGTTAAAAGCAAGACTTGCAAAATCAATAAATTAACAGAATACCAACTAAATAAAACTGAAATAAATAAATAAAACAAGAAAATGGCAGCACAATAGCTAAAAGGCCAGCAAACAGTACAAAGTATTGTAATCCAGGAATAACCCAGGGATTGTTTTTGGCTAATGAATCCTGGTTTGCTTGGGAGCAAGAAACCAGGAGTACATAAATCTTTCCATATCTGTTTTCTGAGGTGTGTGTGGGTTTTTTTTACCCGCTTGTGCGAAGAGAACAGTAGGAGCAAACAAGCACGCTGCTGGTTTGCAGTAAACCAGGATAAGCCAGCAATTCTGGCTTGTTGTTCTGTGGAAATGCTGTCGATGTGTGCAGTTGCATAGGAATGCCATCAGGTATAGAGTCAAAATGAATACTCTTGACTGTCCATGTGCAGTAAAAGCAGGCTAAATGCTTCTTTCAGCCAGTCCTTTTTTGCTTCTGTCCTTAGTAGAGACAAATGAGCTGTCCAAGGCAAGTGGGTGAGTAACTGTCAACCAGATACAATTTTAATCCCATGTAATGGCATAGTAGCAGCTCGCTGCCCACCACATTGTGCATATTGTGGCTGACTTGCCACAAATTCGTCTAGTGAGGGCAAAAGACTGCAGTAGACTCATGGAAAAGGATTTTTAGGTCTCTGCTTTTCTGTGTCAGCTTGACCGAGTATTACATCTTACTAGCCCTCCCTTCACAAACTGCATTGTCTTTGCTAAACTAAATTGCTTCCTTTCTTTATGTTGTTTTAGTACAAATGACATGCTATTTCTCACATATTGTCACTGCCCAGCACAAGTGCTCAACGTGCTCCGGCAGTTACTGAGGCCCCAGCAACTGGGCTGGGCCCATCACTGTGCTGATGCCTGGCCTAGATGGTCACCCACCCCAGGCAGTTACTATTTTAATTTCCCACAATGCCTCTCATGAAGCGTCAGGGCACTGTGGGAAATTCATGCGGCAGCACTGTCTCCAAGCCACCCGGTGCTCATTGTGGCATTGCTGCTGCTACTACCATCAGGTAAGCCAGGGGTGGGGAACCTCTTTGAGCCCGGGCCAAATTCAGTTTTGGAAAAGTTCTCAGGGGCCACATTCCAGTGGTGCTCAGGGCCAAAGGCAAAAGCGGGTGGGGTCATAATTTTAGAAGGTCCAAAAATACCAGCACATTTCAGCTTACAGATCTTAATGCCAGTAACTAAGCCTTAGGGGAGGCATTTCAAACTTTTTGAATGGTGGAAAAACCATGCAAAGCTAGAAAACCACCATATGGTCTGTGGGTGTGGGCAGGAAAATGGGGCATGGCCATCTGAGGAACCCTGGAAGGCTGGACTGAGACCACAGCAGGGCCAGATTTGGCCTGTGGGGCTGAGGTTCCCCACTCCTGAGGTAAACCCAGGGCCCATTGATGTACAAGGGGGCTCACCAGTGAACACTTTGCCAAGGCCCTCTCAAACCCTGAGCTTTCACCTCATGGGAGGGAAAAATGTAACATGGCTTTTGTCTTTGTTTCCTAGCACAAAGTTTGCATTGTTCCATTGGAAGATTTTTCGGTAGAGTATCTCAAACCTCAAGTGTATTGCATTGTTACATATGGCCATGGAGCTGATTCAAGGTAAAGTGCTTCCTTCCCTTTTGCTTTCCTCAAGTAAAGGCTTTAAGAATTCATGATTCTAATACTGAAATTTTGTTCTCTGACTCAGGAATAACTGCAGTGCCCATCCTTCAGTAGGGCTGCCATTCTGCCTGTTCAGAAATAAGGAAAATTGTTCTTGGGACACAGGCTTTCATCCCAGTACAGATGGGCACGTTTTCATCAATATATGCACAAGACTCCCTTGACAATTTTTTTTGTTCCCCCACAATTCCTACAGATGCTTCACTCGAGCAGGAACCCTCAAATTCACCCAGAATTTTGCTTCAAGTCAAATAAGTGGGAACTGCAACAAAATGTTGCATTGTGGAGTGTAGAGTTCTAGCCAGCCATGCTCTTTTCCACAATACTCCATTGCATTCCCTTGCCCCGCATGGTTTTTTGTTTCCCCACCCCATCAGTCAGTCAGCATTTTGTGTCCACTGAGTATACTTACTCTTCACTGAGCTACTTTTGGATCCCCACTATTTAGGAGTTTTTCCCATAATCATTTTTTGGTACATCTGAAACCTTGGGCTTCCCCCAAGCCTGCTGATACCTCCCTCTTGTGTGTGGATGGTGCCATTTTAGCTACATTTATTATTAAATTATTAAATTTATTAATCGCCCATCTGGCTGGTCACCCAGCCACTCTGGGCGATGTACAACATACAATAAAAACGGTTTAAAACAATAAAATTCTACAATAAAAACATTTTCTAAAATACCCTAACCCACCCCAAATGCCTGCCTGAACAACAACGTTTTTAATGCACGACAGAAGCTCATTAAAGAATCACACTCAGAGAATGAGTTTGCTATTAGTATATATCATATGGTGACAATTGTACTTGTGCCCCAAATGTTCACTTACGGATTGACTGGGTTCACATAACATGCTAAGCCACACACAGTGGTTGAGTGTGGGTTGCTGTTGAACCATAGGTTGTTTGTTGAACCATGAGTTAGCTTCTTGTCTGAACTCAGGACGTTTTCCACAGGGTGTCTTGTTAACTATGCAGTATGGCTTATTTTTCTTGAACAAGCCACCTTGAGAACCCATGGTTTGTTGTTGGGTTGTTCAGGGTAGTTAACAAGCCACACTGCATAGTTAACAAGACACCCTGTGGAAAATGTCCTGGGTTCAGACGAACAACCCATGGTTCAACAACAACCCACAGTCAGCCACTGAGTGTGGGTTAGCATGTTGTGTGAACAGCCCCATTGACTGGGTTCGCACGATCCCAAAGGGAAAATAAGTGGGTTGTCATGGCATCTGAACCCAGGGAGGCTGGCTGGCTGGCTGAGATGATCTACAAACCGCCCAGCAATCCTAGAACAAGCTATGGGTTACAGAGTGATTTGTCAACTACCCCAAGCAGCCACCCTTGCCAGGTTCGGATGTCACAACAACCCCCACCCGGCAAGGATAATTATGCTAATTAGGGGGCTCACAACCGGCATATGCGGGGAGGGAAAATGAGTCATTTTCATGATTGTGCAAACCCACCCATTCTGTACCTGTCTCCTGTTCTCGTGACAACGGTATGTGGCAGTTATTTATATGCTTTGCATTTATTTGGCTTTACTTTCTAGTGTCTACATTAAGTGATCTCATTCTTTCTCCTTTTTAAAGTGCTTCATGCATCCCCTCGCAGTATGAAACACCTCCTGTAGCTGTGGTTTTGGATGCTCTGAGGGATGGAAAGCTTTCAGAAGTGCCAAGAAATGTGGTTTATCGGGATTCACTGAGTCCTCCTTTACCATCTCCTCACACGGTTAATGGACTGACTTTGACTTCTTCACAGGTAGTTACATTTGAATTAAATATAGATCATAGTGTTACGTGCTTTTATGCCCACAGATTTATTTATTTATTACATTTCTATACCGCCCAATAGTTGAAGCTCTGTGGGCTTCAACAATTAAAACCATAAGATACAGCACAATGAAACATAACATAAAAGTTTAAGAGCTTAAAACTATGGTATAAAATCAGAATAAAAATAAAACCTAGCAGCAGTGCCAAGTTTTAAAATATAGTAACAGATTTAAAAACAACAGAAACTGAAGCGTTATTTGTAGATTTGTAAGTCTTTGTAAACCTTTACAAAGATTTGTAAACATTAATCTTATCTGACATGCAACTGAACTCTTGCAGAAATTTAGATGCTTCTCTTAATTGATTTGCAAGGACCTGAGCTCTTGTAAAGAGCTATTACCTGATGCAGTAGCTTGGCTCCTGCTAAGATAATGTTTATTCACTTTAAACCCATATTTTATTTGAATATTTGCTCACTAGCTGCTGTGATCTTCTCTCTCACTCTGATCAAGTTTGGTCATTAGATCTTGGGGTGTGTGGGATGGTGGGTGGGCAATAGGAAGAACGATTCATGCTTCTTTACTTCACATTTCTTCCGTAATGCCCTAAGTGAGGGCTCATGCTTTTTCCGTGGGTTCAGGTGTAGGGCTGGCTCCAGGATTGAGGGGACCCTCACCAGGCTCTCTGGTGAGCCTTCATTTGCATCTTTAGGCCCTGGTTTTGCATGGTAGCTGCAGTAATGCTGCAGTGAGCATTGGGTGGCTTGGAGTGAAGTGGCTAGGTCTGGGTGCTGCCATATTAATTTCCCACAATGTCCTGATGCTATTTTGAAAGCACTGTAGGAAATTAAAATGATAGGCAGCTTCCAGACCTAGGTATCTGGCAGTGCCAGCTTCAGATTTTTGAGGGCCCTTGGGCAAGGTGCCCTCAGTGGGACTCCTCCATCAGTGACTGTACCTTCTCACGAGTTGCTGTTGCTTGACAGGCTTTTTCCGTGGGTTCAGTGAGTAAGTAGCCAGTGAGTAAGTAGGCAGTGATATCTACTGTTCCTCCTCACTGCTACTGTTGCCTGGGCAAGAGGCAGGTGAAGAAGCAGATTGCCATGGTGAAGAAGAGGATTCCAGAGACTCTTGTCTGTGGGCCCCTGCTGGGGTGTGGGTCCTTGGCAGGTGCCCAACCATGTCTACCCTTGAAACTGGCCCTGGTGTCTGATATAGGTGACCCACGAGGTTGGTCCCTGATGAGGTGCTGGGGCCTCTGCAACTGCCCGAGAATGCTGTCGGTTGGTCCTGGACCTGGGCTCTCTACAGAAATGCAAAACCAGGAATCATGAATTGTGAATGGTTCGCTCCCATTTCCCTTCAGAAGATGTAACTCCGTATGCTACCAGCTGCCTCTCTCTTTCGAAGGACCATTAAAAAAAAAAATAGTCTGTCTGACACCACAAGTTACACCATGTACTCAGCATTCTCCCTTTCTGCTCCCTTCTCTCTAGGTCTAAGAAGCTATCTAGGATTTAGCAAAGTGAAAATTCAAACAAGAGATTGCCAGAGACTGTCCTGTTAAATTCTTGTTCAACTTGTATTCCTTTGGATGGGACATCTTCCCACACTTTCAGTTTAGTGCTAAATTGAGCAACTAGTAGTGTGTTAAGATAGAACTTGGACAGAGCTTCTACAGTCTACAAATAGGTTAATCCTCAAAGGTCTAATACATTTCAATACACTCAACTTATTTATTTTGACAGAACCAAATGACGCTGAATGGGAGAGTGATGCATTTGGGCAGATATGTATTTGTCATACATTTTTACCAGCCAGAGAACCCAACATTTCCGGTGCATGTAACTGTGAATGGAGGACGATTCTGGTCAGGTGAGCTGGATTTTACATTGGTTTTGGTTTTTTAAAATCATAGTTGGAATTTCCACAGGTTAGTTTCATTTTTTTTCTTTTTGTCTGCTTTAGGTTCTTATAATGCTTCATTTTGTCCACATATTTCTGGGTGTCGAAGTCTGGTGATGGCAGAAAATCAAATTGAATTTGATATCCTTAAACATGACATCTCAGTAACAGTGAAAATTCCTAATGGAGAAACAGTGGTCTTGGTAGGTTTTGTAATATTAAAGTCTATTTGATTGTTAGACTAAAGAAAATTTGTTTCTTTGCATAAAGATCATATGGCTAACTTAAGTCACTTATGCTCTGGGAACATACAGTCTAGACTTCTGCAAATCTCTTCGGTTCCTTTCTTTTCTGGAGTAAATATATGCACGATGCAAGTGTATTTCCCACACACAGAGATACCTTTTGAAAAGGATGGAAATTGCCTGGAAACTGTGTTTTTTGGATACCTGTGCGTAGTCCTTTCATTTACTCTAATAATTTCATTTTCTCATCATTTTAAAGGAACGTATCCTAGTTGTTCCAGCAGACAGCTATACTTATACACTTCTTCAGAAAGACACTGTGGACAAGTCATACGATTTCATCAGCCAGTGTGGTGGGAACAGTTTTTACATTAAGTAAGTCCCCATGCAATTCTGTATGGGTCTACTCAGAAGTAAGCCCTACTGAATTTAATGGGGCTTAGTTCCAGGTAAATGTATGTAGGATTGCAGCCTTGGCTCCGCATTCTGTGATACTGAGTGTGTGTGTGTGTGTGTGTGTGTGTGTATCTACATCTATATAATTGGTCATGGGTGGTATCCAGCTAATTTCACCCCAGTGATGGAAGGCGTCTGTCATTGGAATGAGAGGGAGATGGTTTTTGGTGATTCCTTCTCTACCCCGCAGCCAGCATAGACCCAAAAATCTGTTCTGGAGGGTCCCCCAAATTCTCTGCACAGTTGCGGTGGTGGTGGTGGGGGATCTGCTGATGGATGCGTTCTGTCGGTAGAAGAACACTAGTTGGTAACCACCCTATGTAACTTTTATTTACTTATTTGGTGCCATCTTTGTATATGATGCTTTATAAATAACAGGTCAGACAGGTTCCTACTGTAAGGGTTATACAATCTTAAAGTAGAAACAAGGGAAACAAGAGAGGGAGGCAAATGGATTTGGGGTAAAGAGGGAAAGAGCATGAGATATTTCACATACATGTACTTTGGCTGAATTACAGCAGGGCATTGGCACTAGGGGTTGTTCCAAACGCTTCCTGGAAAAGGGGAGTTTTGAGGAGGATTTGAAGGAAGGTGGTCTCACAGAGGCATTCTGGGAAATAGTTCCAGACAAAAGGGGTAGCAAGAGGTACCAGGGGAGTTTTGGGTGCCTTGGGACAGTAGAACTGGAACCATGAAGTTTACAGGCTGGGATATGTTGGGATATAAGAGTGGAGAGAGATGGTGAATACTGCCCTTGAATGTGTGTTTATATTCAAAACACTTTGGAGAAAGGGTGCTGGAGACAGAAGCATTTCATTTCTTAAAAAAAAAACACCATGGATTTCTTTTAATTTTTTTTTAAAGCATATGAACCAACAATAAATTATAGAAATATAAATGAATGTAAAGAAATTGTACTTAATGACCAAATCCAGTGCAGAATGTAAAGATATGTTTTATATTTTATCTCAGTATAAAAAAATACCAGAACTCAGGTGCTTTACTTTCCCCATTTTAACAGCCCAGTAACGTCCTCAGAATTCTGTAGAAATTCAGCAAAATCACTTGTGGCCGCCTACAATGATGGGGCTGTGCCTTGCAATTGCCATAGGAATGGTGCCACTGGTTCTACTTGCAGCCCAATAGGGGGACAATGCAACTGCAAGCAAAACATCATTGGCCGTCAATGTAGCAGGTGCCAAACAGGCTATTACGGATTTCCATCTTGCAAACGTAAGTATGTTGCTAATAATTCCTGGGAGAGTATTCTGCATTACATTTTTCTTGAATCTTGCCTGAAGACCTGAATATTTCATTCTGTATTTTATTTCAGTCTGTATTTCTCTAACATTTATAAATTTATAATAATGTATACTCTGTTGCATCCATTTATAGTGTTTAATAAATGACAGAAATCAATACTTTGCAGCTAATACGCTTTCTGATTCTGTGAAGGAGACTTGATTGACCTCTGTCTGTGGGCTTTGGGGGGAATCATTACATTATACACACTTGCAATGCATTTGTAACACAAAGTAGGTGCATGTTCCCAAAGAAGGCTATTGATTTATTTTATTCATTTGAAAACATTTATACCCTGCCTTATCTCCAAAGAGTTCTAGGCAGCAAATTCTTGACAACAAGGTCAAGAATTTAACAATTAAAAACGTCCTTCCAAATTTATGACATATCCCAAACCACGAAAACTGCAGCAGAAAACAATCCAATACCAATAAAAAAATTAAAATATTCAAAAATAAGGAGTAGTTAAAACAGCAAATCAAAATTATATACTTGTGTCGCCCCTGCAGTGGGCGTTGAACTCTTAGGCTAGAAGTGCCAAGACAGTGATAAATCAGACTCAAAGATTTGCTTACAAGGAGACTTCATTGAGTAACTTACAGCACACAGGCGCACCCAATGGTTGGCTCAGACAGCTTCTCTGAACCCCGAGCCATTGGGTACAATGGGCCTTATACTCTACATGTCAGCAACGAGGCAGCACTCGCAAGCGCCCCTCGCGTTCATTCCCAGCATAGGCTAGAAGTGTTTGGTTCTCGAGCACAGCCCCCTGCAGCTCCGCATAAACACATAGCTTCACTTCTCAGGCATGGCCTGATAAGGCTTTCTACTCATTAGTAAGGAATGTGCTGACAAGGCTGTTATCAGCCCTTTGAATCATCTTTACATGCTCAGAGACTTACTAGCAAGGGAATTGCACCAATAATGAACTTAAGCAAGCATTATGGATCTCTAGGCCCCTCTAACACTATAAATGACTTGGCTACACTCCTGGGGCCAATACAGTACTCAATGCCTTTCTAAACAGGAAGGTCTTTACCAGCTTCTGGAAGGACATTAATGAAGAGGTGAGATGGGCCTCCTTTGGAAGGGAGTTCCAGAGCCTAGGAGCTTTTCCGCACAAGACATTTATTGTGTGCTTGTCACTCCCTACTCACGGTTGTTTAGGTTCATTAGATGATGTCGTGATCGTCCAGTTTATTTATTTATTAAACTTCTATCCCGCCTTTTTTCCTCCTTAAGGAAACCAAGGCGGCATACATTATCCTCCTCCTCACCATTTTTGCTTCTGTTTGTAAACATCGCTTTTGGCGAGTTTTTTTAGAATAGGGAAAATGGGGTATTATTTCTGATGGCGAAAGAAAATGTTTCCGCTTACTTATCTGCGCTATTCTGCTATGTCACAGTGTCACCTAGAGGTTATGTAGTGGAAAACCAGGAAAGGAAATGCCTCTCATGTAGTGCTTGGATCTTAATTTTGCGACAAAACTGAAAGTAGATGCAGTGGATTAACAGCTTCATTTAGAAAAGCCCTGGATGTGACCATTGCAGTGTAGCTATTGTTATGTAGTTGCAGCCCAGCTCTGGCTCCTCTTTCCTTCTTGTCCACTTTCCCATTTGTATTGTGTCTATACACAAATTGTAAATCATTTTTAAAACTGTGAATTGCTTTGAATGTATTGGTAGAAAAGTGATGATATGTAAATGTAAAAAATAAACTAACAACCGAAAAGCATCCTCTCTGCTCACTAATGTCTCATAGTTCTGACTTATGCCACGATGGCATGAAGCTGGTGTAGAGCCGGTCGTCAGAGGAGAGCTGTAAAACCCCGCACTGTGCAGTTGCGAGAGAGAGGGTGGGGGAAGTAAGTAGCAGTGGTGTCCTCCCCATTGTGTGAGTGGTCATAGAATCATAGTAGGGTTGGAAGGGGCCTACAAGACCATCAAGTCCAGCCTCCTGCTCAATGCAGGAATCCAAGTCAGAGCATCCCTCACAGATGGCTGTCCAGCCTAGTCTTGAACGCCTCCTGTGTGGGAGAACCCACCTCCTCCCTAGGTAATTGGTTCCATTGTCATAATGCTCTAACAGTCAGGAAGTTTTTCCTGATGTTCAGCCGGAATCTGGCTTCCTGTAACTTGAGCCCATGATTCCATGTCCTGCACTCTGGGATGATTGAGAAGAGATCCTGGCCTTCCTCTCTGTGACAACCTTTCAAGTACTTGAAGAGCACTATCATATCTCCCCTCAGTCTTCTCTTCTCAAGGCTAAACATGCCCAGTTCTTTCAGTCTCTCTTCATAAGGCTTTGTTTCCAGTCCCCTTGATCATCTTTGTTGCCCTCCTCTGAACCCTCTCCAGTTTGTCTGCATCCTTCTTAAAGTGTGGTGCCCAGAACTGGATACAGTACTCCAGATGAGGCCTAACCAGTGCTGAGTAGAGGGAAACTAGTACTTCCCGGGATTTGGAAGCTACGCTTCTATTAATGCAGCCCAAAATAGCATTTGCCTTTTTTGCAGCCACATCACATTGTTGGCTCATATTCAGCTTGTGATCGACAACAATTCCAAGACCCTTCTCGCTTGTAGTGTTGCTGAGCCATGTATCCTCCATCTTGTAACTGTGCATTTGGTTTCTTTTTCCTAGGTGCAGAACTTGGCATTTATCCCTATTAAATGTCATTCTGTTGTTTTCTGCCCAGTGCCTCCAGTCTATCCAGATCACTTTGAATTTTGTTTCTGTCTTCCAAAGTATAAGCTATCCCACCCAATTTTGTGTCATCTGCAAATATGATCAGCATTCCCTGCACCTCCTCTTCCAAGTCATTAATAAAAATGTTGAAGAGCACTGGGTCCAGGACTGAGCCCTGCGGTACCCCACTCGTTACCTCTCCCCAGTTTGAGAAGGTCCCATTGATAAGCACTCTTTGAGTCCGATTCTGTAGCCAACTGTGGATCCACCGGATCGTTGTTTCATCTAGCCCACTTTGAGCTAGTTTGCTCATCAGGAGATCATGGGGCACTTTGTCGAAAGCTTTGCTGAAGTCGAGGTACATGATATCTACAGCATTCCCACGGTCCACAAGGGAGGTTACTTGATCAAAAAATGAGATCAGATTTGTCTGGCAGAACTTGTTCTAGACAAATCCATGTTGGCTTCGAGTAATCAGTGCATTGTTTTCAAGGTGCTTACAGATGGATTGCTTTATCATCTGCTCCAGAATTTTCCCAGGAATTGATGTCAGACTGACTGGTCTGTAGTTCCCAGGTTCCTCCTTTTTACCCTTTTTGAAGATAGGGACAACATTAGCCCTCCTCCAGTCATCTGGCACTTCACCCGTCCTCCATGATTTCTCCAAGAGAATAGACAGCGGTTCTGAGAGTTCTTCTGCCAGTTCCTTTATTTCTCTAGGATGCAGTTCATCTGGCCCTGGAGATTTGAAAGTAATTAGGTGTTCCTTGACCATATTACATTCAAAGTAATTAGGTGTTCCTTGACAATATGCCTATCGATCTCAAGCTGCAATCCTGCCCCTTCAGCGTGTACTTTGCCATTGCCAGGGGGGTCATAGACCCTCTTTTGGGAGAAGACTGAGCCAAAGTAGGAATTGAGCACCTCTACCTTTTCTTTGTCATCTGTTATCATTTTGCCATCCTTATTTAATAGCTGAACAACCATTTCTTTCCTCTTCCTTTTAGTATGCATGTAGCTGAAGAAAGTCTTTTTGTTGCTTTTAGCATCCCTCACTAACCTCAGCTCATTCTCAGCTTTAGCCTTCCTGACACCATCCCTGCAATTCTGTGCTACCTGTCTGTACTCTTCCTTTGTTACTTGGCCTTCTTTCCACTTCTTATATGTGTCCTTTTTTGTTTTCAGGTCATCTCTAAGCTTTTTGTGAAGCCACATTGGCTTCTTCTGTTGTCTTCCACTTTTTCTTCTTGTTGGAATTGTTTGTAATTATGCCTTGAGAATTTTTTAAAAGCTCCCACCCATCTTGGACTCCTTTTCTTGTTAGCGTCGCTTGCCATGGGACCTTACTGATCATTGTTCTGAGTTTATGAAAATCAGCTTTCCTAAAATCCAGGGTATGCGTTTGGCTACACTTGGCTTTTGTTTCCTTTAGAACGAAGAACTCAAGTATAACATGGTCGCTTTCCCCCTGAGTTCCTTTAACTGCTACTTTATCCACTAAGTCATCTCTGTTGGTTAAGATCAAGTCAAGGATAGCCGATCCTCTAGTTCCTTCCTCTACTTTCTGTAGGAGGAAGTTATCCGCCACACAAGTCAGGAATTTCCTGGAAGGGCCATGTTTTGCAGAATTTGTCTCCCAACAAACATCAGGGAAATTGAGGTCCCCCATTACTACTACATCATGCTTCCTTAAAACATTGGCTATTTGCTTTTCAAACGTTTCATCCTCGTCTTCTCCTTGATTGGGTGGCCGGTAGTAGACTCTGACCATCAGGTTCCTTTTATTCTTTGCTCCATTTATTTTGATCCAGATGCTCTCGATGGGGCTACCAAGCTCATCCTCTTGTATTTCTGTGCAGAGATATATATTTTTCACATACAGTGCAACCCTGCCTCCCTTTCTGTTCCTCCTGTTCTTTTTGAACAAGTTATATCCTTCAATTGCTGTATTCCAGTCATGAGAGTCATCCCACCAAGTCTCAGTTATACCTATCAAGTCATAATTTCCCTCTTGTATTAAGAGTTCACGCCTTCATGGACCACTGCCTCGTTGTGGCGAAGGGGCTTGCGTAACTCATCTGATGAGTTATTGGTGACCAGATGGTCAATATCGAAATCAGATTGATTATGTCCTTTGTAGCCAAAGACGGAGAAGCTCTATACAGTCAGTAAAAACAAGACCTGGAGCTGACTGTGGCTCAGATCATGAGCTTCTTATTGCAAAATTTCAGCTTAAATTGAAGAACGTAGGGAAAACCACTAAACCATTCAGGTATGACCTAAATCATATCCCTTATGAATATACAGTGGAGGTGACGAATATATTTAAGGGATTAGACCTGATAATCCCAAAGAAAAAGAAATGCAAGAAAGCAAAGTGGCTGTCTGATGAGGCTTTACAAATAGCTGAGGAAAGAAGGGAAGCGAAAAGCAAGGGAGAAAGGGGAAGATATACCCAACTGAATGCAGATTTCCAGAGAATAGCAAGGAGAGACAAGAAGGCCTTCTTAAATGAACAATGCAAAGAAATCGAGGAAAACAATAGAATGGGAAAGACTAGAGATCTCTTCAAGAAAATCGGAGATCTCAAGGGAACGTTTTGTGCAAAGACGGGCATGATAAAGGACAAAGAAGGCAGGGACCTAACAGAAGCAGATGAGATTAAGAAGATGTGGAAAGAATACACAGAAGAACTATATAGGAAAGATCTGAATGTCCCTGATAGCCATGATAGCGCGCTCACTGAACTTGAGCCGGACATCCTCGAGAGTGAAGTCAAGTGGGCCTTAGCAAGCATTACTAACAACAAAGCTAGCGGAGATGACAGTATTCCAGCTGAGCCATTTAAAATCCTAAAAGATGATGCTGTTAAAGTGCTGCAGTCAATATGCCAACACATTTGGAACACTCAACAGTGGCCACAAGACTGGAAAGGATCAGTTTACATTCCAATTCCAAAGAAGGGCAATACCAAAGAGTGTTCAAAGTACCGTACAATTGCGCTCATTTCATATGCCAGCAAGATTATGCTCAAAATCCTACAAGCTAGGCTTCAGCAGTATGGGAACCGAGAACTACCGGAAGTACAAGCTGGGTTTCGAAGAGGCAGAGGAACTAGAGATCAAATCGCCAACATTCGCTGGATCATGGAGAAAGCAAGAGAATTCCAGAAAAACATCTATTTCTGCTTCATTGACTATGCTAAAGCCTTTGATTGTGTGGATCACAACAAACTGTGGCAAATTCTGAAAGAGATGGGAGTACCAGACCACCTTACCTGTCTCCTGAGAAACCTGTACGAGGGTCAAGAAGCAACAGTAAGAACCAGACGTGGAACAACCGATTGGTTCAAAATTGGGAAAGGAGTACGACAAGGCTGTATATTGTCGCCCTGCTTATTTAATTTAAATGCAGAGTACATCATGAGAAACGCCGGGTTGGATGAATCACAGGTTGGAATTAAGATTGCCGGGAGAATTATCAACAACCTCAGATATGCAGACGATACCACCCTAATGGCAGAAAGTGAAGAGTATCTAAAGAGCCTCTTGTTGAGGGTGAAAGTGGAGAGTGCAAAAGCTGGTTTGAAACTCAACATTAAAAAAAATAAGATCCTGGCATGTGGCCCCATCACTTCCTGGCATATAGAAGGGGAAGAAATGGAAGCAGTGACAGATTTTATTTTCTTGGGCTCGAAGATCACTGCAGACGGTGACTGTAGCCATGAAATTAAAAGACGCTTGCTCCTTGGGAGGAAAGCTATGGGAAACCTAGACAGCATAGTAAGAAGCAGAGACATCACCTTGCCGACAAAGGTTCGTATAATCAAAGCTATGGTTTTCCCAGTAGCAACATATGGCTGTGAGAGCTGGACTATAAGGAAGGCTGAGCGCCCAAGAATTGATGCTTTCGAACTGTGGTGCTGGAGAAGACTCTTACAAGTCCCCTGGACTGCAAGGAGGTCAAATCGTCCATCCTAAAGGAAATCAACCCTGAGTGCTCATTGGAAGGACAGATACTGAAACTGAAGCTCAAATATTTTGGCCACCTAATGCGAAAACTCCCTGGAAAGGACCCTGATGCTGGGAAAGATTGAAGGCAAAAGGAGAAGGGGACGGCAGAGAATGAGATGGCTAGATAGCATCACCGATGCAATGAATATGAACTTGAGCAGTGGCGTGCTATGGTCCATGGGGTCACGAAGAGTCAGGCATGACTTAACGACTGAACAACAACAATTAAGAGTTCAAGTTGGTTCCGTTTGTTTCCCATACTCTGGGCATTAGTATATAGACATCGAAGACCATGTGCTTCATAGTCTGGCTTTCTTCCTACATGTGTCTGAAGACTATTATTGGGCCCTATTAGAGCTGTTCTCTCCGTTGCAGTGCATGAGCCTACGTCCGTCATTACCCCCATCTTTACATCTCCCTTCCCCATAGGATTCAGTTTAAAGCCCTCCTGATGAAGTTCTTCATGCTGTGGCCAAACACATTCTTCCCAGCCTTTGTGAGGTGCAACCCGTCCCTTGCCAACAGCCCATCTTCCAGGAAGTATAGCCCGTGGTCCCAGAATCCAAATCTCTCTCGTCAGCACCACCTTCGTAGCCAGTCATTCACCCAGAGTATTTTTCGTTCCCTTTCTGTCCCTCTTCTAACTACTGGAAGGATGGATGAGAAAACTATCTGGGCCCCAAAGTTCTTGAGTTTCCTTCCCAAACCTTCAAAGTCTGACATGATTTCTTCGTAGCTCCGCTTGGCGGTATCATTTGTTCCCACATGGATGAGAAGAAAGGGATACCTGTCAGTGGGCTTTATGAGTGCAGGCAACCTTTCAGTCACGTCTCTAATCTGTCCTCCCGGGAGACAACATACCTGGCGAGTCCACGGGTCTTCGCGACATACTTGGGTCTCGATCCCACGCAGCAAGGAGTCTCCCACTACTACCACTCTTCTCTTCTTGTTGTTGTAGGCTTGGGTTTCATCGCCTCTGACTGACCTTCAGCCTCTTGCTCACTCTCATGTAGGTTCCCCTGTGATTCTTCCTCTGCAGGCTGTCCTCCAGTCTCATCTGCAAGTACCTGGAATCAGTTCCACAGCTCCACTGCTTCCACTGGTGCAGAGTGGCGTCTAGTTCTTCTTCTACTAACTGTCACCCTTTTCCAAGGAGTATCCTCTACTCCATTTTTCTTCACCTCAGCATTTCCCACTTCTGCCTCATTTTGCTGTTGCTCTTCAAGCTTCTAGTCTTCCCTTTGCTGCTGTAGTTCCCCCATTCTGTCCATGAACTCTTCGTGTTCCCTTATTCCCCAGAGGGTTGACAGTCGCCGCTCCAGTCCACTTACTTTTTCTTCCAGCAGTGTGATCAACTTGCACTTGTTGCAGGTGTAGGCCATGTTGTTCTCAGGCAAGAAAACAAACATGGCACAGGCCTTGCAGGTCACCACCACTGGAGAGTCTTGTCCTTCCATAGCCTCTTTTCCCTTTTTGTGTCTAGCTTTGTGATTGTTCTAGACTAGCCTGTGCCTGCTCCTCTTCTCAGTAGAGGTTAAAAGCAGAGTCCCACTGGTGTGGAAGTGTGTGTTATAAGACAAATAAATGAAAAAAAAGTTAGTTAAAAAAGAAAAAAAATGTTAGGGGCCTCCCCCTTGACCTCCCCTGCCAAACTCCCCTAGCCAACTCCTGTTTGCTCCCCCTGTTCACTCACTCTGTTCACTCGCTCTCTGGGAGCTTGCTTGCTTCTGTAGTCCCTGGACCAGCTGGAGCAGCTTGTGCTGCTCTGCTCAGCTCAGCTGGGAGGCGGGAAACAGACTGAAGCTTCCCGCCCAGTCAGCTGTTGGGAGTACTCAGGCCACACACACCCCAATTCAGTTGGAGCTCTCAGAAGCACCTGGTGAGCTCACAGCCACTCAGAAGGATAAAGGGCAGCCCCCTGGGCTTCCTGCAGCCCACCTACCTCTTAGCCTATGTCTCCTTTGTCTCCTTTGTCTCTTCTACCACTGCAACTCCCCTGGCCAACTTCTGTTTGCTCCCCCGGTCGCCCACTCTGGTCACTCACTCTCTGGGAGCTTGCTTGCTTCTGTAGTCCCTGGAGCAGCTTGCTCTGCTCTGCTGTGCTCTGCTCTGCTCAGCTGGGAGGCGGGAAACAGACTGGTCATAAAGGTCTGAGTTTGCATGTGGGCCCCAACACTTTCTCATCCAGTACATCAAGAATCCTGGTACAGGAACTGCACATTCAGGTTGTTCCTAGTAACTGATGAGATAATAGGACAGTTTGGATTACCATATTTCAGCTTAAACTGAGATATGAATGAGCCTTTTGTCCACATATGCAGGTCCTTTGTTCCTCCCTTTGCATGAGCAAACTGGGGGCAGTATCCAACAGGCCACTGCATTTACCCCTGTAATGTTGAGTCATCGCCCCTTTAAGGCAGCCATAGATGCAACATTAGATTTGTGGAAGTAACTGAGCCATGGTTTCTGTGCACAAAGGCAGCTTGTTAAGGCGATGGACAGCCTTGCACCACTTCCTGCCGGTTGCCAAGCAGGCAAGCAAGCACCCCACAGCCTGGCAAGCAGGTTCAGAGTGGTCAGACATGGGGAAATCTGTTGGACTCCACCCCTCCTCGGACTCTTACACCATCCCTATTTACTTATGCAATTGACCTCAAGTGCAATGCTAATAGGATAAGCTGATGTGACAGATTTTCCGGGAGAACCAGTTTATGCTATTGGTGTTGCGCTAGACGTCACTTATGCTAGTGTTAGATAAAAAGTTCTTGCTTCTGGTTGAAAGAAAGGATGCCAGACAGGCAGCAGTGGATCCAACACTATTTTATTGAACGTTTTGCAAAATGGGTGCAGAGCAGTCAGCAGTCTGGACCCCGAGCTAAGCAAGCATAAGTCTTTTTATACCCCCTCCCCTTTACAATTTTCTGTTAGCCACAAGACATGTCAACTGACTGAGCCGTTAGCTGACTCCTTAGAGCACGACTGTGTCAACATGTTTATTTCTGATTATGCTTATGTGACTGTCTCACCAGACTTCCCCTTTTTAACAGATGTACACTGCCACTGGACATGTGTCCGGTGGGCTCAATAATTATGACTAATAGCTCAAAGGTCTAGCAAAGAGCTGACAGCCAAAGAATAAGAGGACAGTCTTTTTCTAACACTAGCACTATGTCAACTGTGTAAGCGCAATGGCCCTGTTGGACGCTTCCCCAGGTAATCTTCAGTTAACCATAGTTTCCTGGTTTGGATAAAATGGGAAACCATAGTTAACAGCTTTGGAACAAGTCAGGATATAAATCCATTTTCAAATTGTGCTTTAATAGTCTGGCTTGCTACAAAGCTGTTAACTTTGAAATGGGAAAACTATAGTTTTTGGAAGGTTTTTTTTAATCAGTTTTATTGTAAAATTTCAACAAAACAAAACAATAAAGAAGAAAACTGTATGGGAAACTATAGTTAGCTGAAGACATCCTGATTCGTTCGTCAGCCCACCGTTGTGTTTTTTACTGGGTTTTGTTCTGCTTCTCTCGTATTTATTATTTAAATCCATAATTTAAAAGTTTCCCGGGGGGCAGGAACCTAGCGCTTGACTTAAGTAATTACTAACCATAGCATTTGTATGTTTTGATCACTTTTTAAAACCTTTTCACTTAAAGTTGATATGAGGCAAAATAAGTTCTAGTGGATTTATAACTTTTATTTAAATTAAGTTACATATGAATAATATTACTACTCTATAAAATGGTTCTCCCCATCCCAGCATGCAGCTGTGGACAACGCCTTTGTGACGACATCACTGGAAAGTGTATTTGTCCACCTCAAACTGTTAAGCCCAGATGTGAAGTGTGCATGAGGCAGCACTTTGGCTACCATCCCCTCACAGGCTGTGAGGGGTGCAATTGCTCAAGCAAAGGAGTTGTGAATCCGGTGAATCGTGAATGTGATAAAATTAATGGCCAATGCAAGTAAGTGCACATTTTTGGGTTACATTTCCATGATTCAGCTTAAGAACTTTCGTCTTGATTTATTTTTATTTTTGCATGGGAGGGTGATGGGCAGGAAAAGATTCCCCTTTCTTTAAAATGTCCGGATAGGAATTTATGCAGTGCTGATTAGCTTGTGAAAAGTAGAATACCTGGAAGAAGCTCTAATGTGTATTAGGAGGGTGGTTTATTCTGACAAACTGTTTGTGGGAGCCAGAATTTTTTATTGTGTGTGCTGCAAGGTTCTGTTGGGAAAGAATGAACATTTGGGAAATGGCACATTCGAACTGAATGTATAGATTGGCCTAAAGCAAGTATGCTGATGAATGGCAACGGAGGGGGCAGGGGAACCTGACGCCCTGACCTGTGGGCATAACCAGGTGGCGATAAGGCATGGGGGCTGCTGGTTCAGCACTATACTGGCATGTGGTTGCTTACTGGTGAGTAGCACCCAGCATGCTTTGCTGACCAGTCAGCAATAATGTGCCTACTGGCCATGCTTCCACTGCCCCATCCATCACAATGCCCGATGGTCAAGGCAGTGGGTCCCTTCCCTCCCTGTCCATTGTTTGGCAACAGAATACTTTTACTTCCTAGCTGCATCTCCTCACCAGCTGCTGCCGCACCTCACAATGAATTTGAGTGCTGGGGCAGTGGTGGAAAATTTCCTTGTTTTTGCAGGCCCCCCTTGGCATCCTGCTCACACTTGATCGTTAGTTTGTCCCACATTTATTCAATAAACGCAACCCAGAAATGCTCTAGACTAGTCTGGAGATAACCCTCTATTGGGTCTATCCCTGAATTGCTCTAGAGATAGCCCTATATTTGGCTGCAAAATAGAATACAGAGCAGCCTTCCTCAACCTGATGCCCTCCAGATTGTCATGCCACTGGGAGTGATGGAGTTGTAGTCTCACACTTCTGGATGGCACTAGGTTGAGGAAGGTGGGTATAGAACATTGCCACACTCTTGCTGTGTAAAATGCACAATCCAGATGAACCAGAGCTGACTTAAACTGATGTAGTTTACCTCAGTTAAATGGAGAAGTAGGTAAAGAGTTCCATTTACACATCCAAGCACATGGAGTGCTCTGGGGCAGCAGTTTTAATAGGACTAGTTAGTCTTAAATCCACATCCTTCACTTAGAACTATTTTTCATAATTATGCATTTTTTAACCAATGTTAGTTTAAGCTTGCAATCCTTATATGCTCAAACAACACTTGTTTGTGATTAACAACCCATACTTAAACCATACTGCAGGGTTCACATTTAACGTCAACCCATGCTTCATCAACAACCCACAATTCAGTGACAACCCATACTCAACCCACACTCTGAGTTGTCTTTACATGTGAACCAGGCCATGAGGATTTCCAGTCACAAAACTTGCACATCACATGTAGTTTGACCCCGAGATCGCTTAGGAAATGTCAAAGATGGAAGTAAAGTCAGAGTAATGCAAAATATAAGATACATTGAGGAAGAAGACCTCTATTAATATCAATAGTCTAGTGCCCTAAGAGAGAACATTGTTAACCAACTCCAGACCCTGAATGGTTTCATAAACCTTTAGGACAAACTAAACATGATGCAGGACGTACATGATCAAGATCTCCTGCATTTTTCTTGTTTTCTAAAATAATTAGCGGTCAGCTTTGAAGGTGGAGGAAGTGGTGGTGGGGATTACTCTTTTTCCTTGTGTTGTTCTCCCCAATCTAAATTGCCCCTCTGAAGCTGCTATTAGCTCAACAGGGGAAAAATAAAGATACCACAGAGAATGCATCTAATGAAGGGTGCACTAGCCCATGAGACTTTATGTCAAAATAAATGTTGTAGTATTTAAGGTGCTACGGGGCTCTGTTTTGCAGCTAACAGTTTTCCACAAGGGTGGGGATGGGGATTTAGACTGGGGAAATAATGTATGAGGGAACACCACTGCTCACAATTTTGGGGGAAACAAAACAAAAGTAGGAGATCTATGATCATAGATCATGTCTAGATTTGCTCTTCGGCACAGAAGGGAAAAATAATGCTAGCGATAGCTTCTTCCATCGCTATACGACTATGATGCAAAAAGACACACGTGGCAAAATCCTCCATTCAGGATACAAGAATCCACTCAGGGTTTGGAGCTGATATCCTTAAACTCAACCACATTTTGTTCCATGACCTTGTAAAAACAAAATATCTTATTTCGTATAATATTGTTAACCTTCTCTTCCAGTCTTAGATAGCACTCCATCTATTCGTTAGAATTTTCATGTTATTACAAAAATTACTATTCCCTGACTGTATCCCCTAACAGCAAACC
This sequence comes from Heloderma suspectum, assembly GCF_057233095.1. NCBI lineage: Eukaryota > Metazoa > Chordata > Lepidosauria > Squamata > Helodermatidae > Heloderma > Heloderma suspectum. The sequence goes on along the minus strand of NC_139461.1, from coordinate 78,581,388 downwards.
TTTTTGAGAAATGATTTTTGGGCTTTGCTTTCTTGTTGAAGATGCCGCTCAGGAATAACAGGCCGACGATGTGATCAATGTGCTCCTGGCTCCTATGGTTTTCCAAACTGCAAACCTTGCAAATGTGACAGAAGAGGGACAGAGCCAAATGTTTGTAATCCTCAAACAGGAATTTGCCTCTGTAAGGTCAGGTGCTTTTGCATTCAAACAAATGGTGTGGTTATGATCTAATAGCTGTTCATCCTTATTTAACTGGACATAATCATGGTTCCCATAATTTCTTATGAAATAATAATAAATATGGATTAGAAGTACAACATTATCTTTGGCTGAATTACCATATCATGAAATGAAAGGTAATTTTTAAAATGGAGTTAATGCAGAAAAAGGCAACCAAAATTATCAAAGGGCTGGAGCAAATCCATTATGAGGAAAGGTTACAATGTCTGGGACTACTTAGCTTAGAAAAAAGGCGATTGAGGGAATACATGATAGAGGTGTACAAAATTATGTTTGCTGTGGAGAAAGTAGATAGGGAGGCATTTTTCTTCCTCTTTCATAGTACTAGAACCTGGGGTTATCCCATGAAGCTGATTAGTGGAAGACTCAGGACAGATAAAAGGTAGTACTTTTGCACACAGCACATAGTGAGTTCCATAGTTTAATAATTACCACAAGATGTAGTAATGGTCACCAATTTGGAAGGCTTTAAAAGAGGATTGGACAAATTCAAGGAGGATAAGGCTATCAATAGCTACTAGTCATGATGGCTGTATATATTTGTTATGAACCACTCAGAGAACTTCAGCTCTTGGGTGGTATAGAAATTGAATAAATAAATAAATATTACCTCTAGTATCAGAGGCAGTATGTATACCAGTTGCTTGGGAACATGAGTAGGATGGTGCTATTGCTCTCATGTCCTACCTCTGGGCCTCCCATGGGCATCTGATAGGCCATTGTGAGAACAGACTGCTGGATTAGATAGGCCTTTAGTCTGATCCATCATGGCTCTTCTTATGTTTTTAATTTCCTAATGAGGAGGATGCATATTTGTTACTACAGCACCTTGCATTATGGAGGTTTGCATTCGAAGTGTTGGAAGGAAACATGTGGTAACATTGCTACTTCTTGAGCATATATCTTACCAATCTTCCTCAGTTTCAGTGGTACAGCCCACCTCCAATTGTAATCAATAGGAAAATGTCCATTGAATTGTACAGTTATACCAGCTGAGTTACGTACAGATTGATCAATGAAGAGGAGCCTTTGAGCAGAAGCAGGGTTTTGTTGACAGGTTCTCCGCTGGCAGCACAAATAGTGCTAGGAAAGCTCACATCCATTGTCTTCAGAACCATGTGTACTAGCACTCTGTGTACAGTGTTCTAGGAGTGAATGTGCACCACCTACCACATTTTTAAGACTGTCATCTAAAAATGCTAGGATCAAGGGAAATGTGCTGCTGGATTTATTCCAGTTGCCCACTTCACTAGTAAGTAATCTGTTGAGGGCAAGTGAGTGTAGCAGTAGTTTGCTGAGACTGACTAATTGGTATTACTCAGTTGTGTTCCCACATTAATTCCACTTCTGTCATATGTAAAATGCTGACTTAAAATACAAAGAATTCATTGCCAAACTATAATGGCACCTCCAGACAATATTTTCCAAGCATTTCAATTACTAGTACTAAATTTCAACAATGTCTCTTGTTTAAATTCTACTTTGTAGTATGATTAATCGAATTGAATATCAGTGCCATGTCTGTTTTGAGGACTGTCTCTTGAAAATCTGTATTGTTTTTCTCTCTCACTCTCTCTATCAACTTTGCCATCCATGCATAGCCCTAGTATAATGCAATTTCCATTCCTTTATCATTCTTGCAACAGTAGCTGTATGGTCAGAATCAAATCCAAAGTACCAATGCATGATCACACAAAAGTGTGGTATGACAAAATGCTCCATCACAGAGGCTACCACACACTCAGTGGGGTCTTTCACAACTGGGCTTTAAATATGTACTTCTGACTAAGGGTGCCTGAAGAATTTGATCTTTGTGAATTCTGATATGAACTGACTTGATCCACACCTCCTCAGCTAATGTGCAGATCAGAATGTGGCTGTCTATTAGGTTTTGCAGTTTCTCAATGTTCTGACACAGTTCCTGGCTCAAAAAAGTATCAAAATACATTTAGAAATGCATAAGTTGAGAAAAATACAGTTAAAACATGCATCTTGAGAGAAAGTACAGTTAGAAATAAGTATTAATGTGAAATTTTCCGCCAATTTGATAGACAGACAGACAGACAGATGTGAATATAGGGTGTAACAGACATGGGCAAAAGCATGCAAAAGTGACACAGACTGGAAATAAGCTGATATCCCATCCCTACTTCTGACTAGATCAAGAGCTTCACAATATCATGTGTGTTGAGTGTGAATCAACCAGTGACTAACAGCAGTGAGAGTATATGACAACCATCCACACAAACGCTAGTCTGGAAGGGTCTTAATTTAATCAGGCATATGCAGAATATTGGTGGAGCAGTCTGTTGTGCGCTGAAGGGACAAAAGTGTAAGCATGCCATTGGCTTGAAGTCCTCCTTTCCAAAGAAGACCATTTCGCTTGCATGTGTGCTACTGTGTACTGAAAAGCAAGGCCATGAACAACATTCTCTATTATTTTGTATGTGTGTTACAGCTATTTTCATGTATATATTACTACAGGAGCATTATGTGGAAACATTTAATGACTTATTACAACTGACTTATAGGAGAATGTTGAAGGAATTCAGTGTGACACGTGCCGCTCTGGATCATTTTATTTGGATTCCGCTAATCCGAAGGGTTGCACCAGTTGCTTTTGTTTCAGAGCAACCCCTATTTGTCGCAGTACAAATAAACGTAGAGTAACGGTATGTTGTCTACAAGTTATTACTTTTGTTGAAAGGTGCCACTAGACAAAATAGCGCATGATCTGTGTTTGGGTCTCCTGCTTTGTTTAAGTTAAAAGCAACACTGGACTGGGGTGTTGGATCAGAGCTGTGGTACCAGATGAATTGTTGGGAGACAAGGGGTTTAATCTCCCCACACTCACATCCACACTGTTTTCCCCATTTCTAAATTGCCCTATCTCTGATGCTGTTATGTGCCCTGCAGGGAGATATGGATGGCTGCACAGCCATTAGCCTCTTTAAAAAAAGCATGGTTGACCAAGTCATGGATCTCCTGCTGTCTCATCTAATTGTGGTCTAAAACGGAGGACTTCTCCCAGTTATTAGAGTCAATGGGGCTGTGAATTCGCTCTGGGTTTCAGTCAAAACCAGTCAGAACTCTAAAGGAGCTCCACTGATTAGAGTTGCCCTTTTAATGCCTGGAGCTGGGATGGTGGTGGTTTTATATATATGCGTATAAGTGCCTTTCAGATGTATCGTTTCCCCCACCCTCTTTGTTCAGTCGTTCAGTCGTGTCCAACTTTTCGTGACCCCATGGACCATAGCACGCCAGGCCTTCCTGTCCTGCGTTCTCTCCCGGAGCGTGCTCAAGTTCATATTCATTGCATCCGTGATGCTATCTAGCCATCTCATCCTCTGCCGTCCCCTTCTCCTTTTGCCTTCAGTCTTTCCCAGCATCAGGGTCTTTTCCAGGGAGTTTTCTCTTCTCTTTATGTCACTGTAATTCCTTAGAACAGTTAGAGCCATTTCATGGCAGGGATGGGCATGTCTGCTGCTTTTTCTTCAGCCTTTGGCAGATCTTTGTTTGCAGCATGTAGGTTGTCTTGCTTGTTCGCCATGAGCAGAAGCAGGATGCTTCGCACACCACTGTAATGCCCAAGCTACATGTTCTGCTAACCACAGGAATTCCCATCTCTGTGGTGAGCCTCCCACCCCACCAGACACATTGTTTATGCGGACATAGCTTGTGAATCAGGGCAGTGATGGCATTCCATGTTGTTGGGCGGTGGGGGCTGCAGAAAACTTTGAAGAAGTTAACTATGGGCTTCTTCACATGGGGCTTTTATCCTGCAATTGAGATTGGTTACTCACAAAAGTTTGAGGGCCCTTTACATGAAGTTGTCAGCCTTCAGGGCCTCTCCTGTGTCTTGTGACCTTTATCCCATTTTTTAAAGGATCGGAGATAATGAGCCATTAAAATACAGTGTGTTGAATTTCTCCATGAAATGAGGAAGTTGCATAATAATAGGAGCTATACCTATTAGTGCCATCTAGTGCCTGTATAAGGAAACAGATAAAGGGGGGCGGGGGAAGCAGGGGAAGGGCCAGTCTTAATCCTGCAAAGAATCCAGAAGCAGAAGCCCTGGTAAAATTGCAGGATAAAAAGCCTCTGTGTGGAGAAGCCCAATGTGACATTTCTAATTCGCATTCTATGCTAGGGGTGTCAAACCTCAGGCCTGCTGGCCAAATCTAGCCCATTTGGGGTCAATCTGGTGCTCCAGGGTTCCCCAGATGCCCACACCTCCTTCTGCTGATCCTACCCCTTTTCCCTGACTGCCAATCATTCTGTGGTTTCCTGGCTTTTTCCTCTGTTCTGAAAGGTTGAAATGCCTCTCTTAAAGCTTACTTACTGGCAGTAAGTGCTGTAGGCTAAAATATGCTGGTATTTTTGGCCCTGCCCATCACTGGAATACACCCTCTGAGAGCTTCTCTGAAATTGAATTTGGCCCTCATGCTGAAAGAGGTTCAAAACCGTAGGCTCTATGCTAATGATATGGCTGGGGGCGGGCGGGGGGGGCGCGCGTGCATGCAGGGATTAGGAGGTAGGGGATGTCACCTCAGTGATGCTGGGAGGGGATCTCCATGGGCAAATGTAATGGCTGGTGCTCGTGGCAAAGAGTGAGAAAACCTCACGCAAAAGAAAATTTTCCATGAGAAACAAGGCGGTCATGCAAATTAACTCTTGTGCTGCAAGGAAAGCTGTATTCTGTAACAGGAATGTCTCTTTGCATCTTGTCTGTTTTGCCATTAGTTCATTGATATGAGGAATTGGCACCTAGAGGATGTGGCTAATGGCATGGACGTCCCTATAACTTTCAATCCAGGCAGCAACAGTGTCGTCGCTGACGTCCAAGAATTGCCTCCTTCTGTGCGCAACTTGTACTGGGTAGCACCATCATCTTACTTGGGAGAAAAGGTATATGACCTTTGAAGCTTTCTTTATTGTATTGCCTCAGAGACTCCCTTCTTAGCTTCTGCTCCTCTTTCACCCAGCTCATTGGGGCAATTTTTCTTGTTTTCTTCCATCTCTGTTTCCCCACACGCCGTATCTTTTATGTTGCCATCTCCTCTTGTATTTTCTTATTCTTTGTCTACAGCATGTAGATATAGTCACTTTTTCTAGCAGCTAATAGCCCCTTGTGCTCATAAAAAGGCCTTTTGAAGGCACATGATTGGGAACACATTCCCCTTTCCTGATTCCTCTACATGCTATACGTCTCTGTAACCGGTGCTGGAAATGTCATTGCAAGGGCCAAAGCTCTGAGATCATTGTGATTTTAATATTTAGAAACGATGTCATACATAAGCTCTTGTAATCACCCTCATCATCTCTTTAAACATGTTGTTCAGCTTTCTTCGTATGGTGGCTGCTTGAGTTATCAGGTGAAATCCTTTGGCTTACCTAGTGAAGGCATGACTCTGCTGGAAAAAAGACCTGATGTGCAGCTAACTGTAAGTAGAATGTTGCACGTAAATCTGAAAGCCAGATTCTTCGCATTAAACTGCTTTTTATGTCTCGTTAAAGTGATATTTTCCTTCTGGGTTGTATCTGGGGGGTGGGGGAGAGAGATTGGAAGCTAGCCTTGCCCTCACGTATTCCTTCCCCTGCTACTCACTTGATAACAGTCCCTGTGGGGAGAAAGCCTGATATGTGCTTATTTTGATTGCCGTGTGAGAGTAAATATGTCAGAAAGATGGTTTTAGCTCCCAGGAAGAAGGAGATCCTGCATTCAAATAAACCCGGGATTCCCTGGTTTCAGCATTTACTTTTTAAGAATGTAAAAGAAGCCATGCTGGGTCAGACCAAAGGCCTAATTAGTCCAGCATCCTGTTACCACAGTGGCCAACCAGATGCCTATGTGAAGCCCACAAACAGAACTTGAGTGTAATATCACTATCCCACTCACGTTTCCTAGCAACTGGTATACATAGATGTATTTCCTCTGATACTGGAAGTAATATACAGTCTTCATAATTAGTAGCCACTGATAGCCTTATCCTTCATGAATTTGTCTAATCCCCTTTTAAAGCCATCTGAGTTGGTGGTCATCACTACATCTTGTGGTAATGAATTCAATAGTTTAACTATGTGCTGCATAAAGAAGTACTTCCTTTTAGCTGTCCCAAACCACCCACCATTCAGCTTTATTGGATGACCCTGGGTTCTGGTATTATGAGAGACAGAGACAGAGAGAAACATCTTCCTGTTCACTTTGTACACACCGTACAAGGGAAAGGTAAGGGCTGTGGGGAAATTAGTGTGCAAAGCTTGCTCGTAATCCAGCCTTCCCCAGCCTGGTGCTCTCCACATGGATTGGACTACGACTCTCTCTATTCCTAGCTGGGTCCAACCCATCTGGAGTCCAACCCATCTGGAGATCACGAGGTTGGTGAAGGCTGTCCTGATCTCTCCCCAGGTCCCATCCTGATCTAAACAGAGGTTTTGCACTATTGCTATTTTACAGTTTTCTAAAATGATGCAATACATTTAAACATCATAGGTAAGCATTCATAGTATCACCATGCTACACTTTGATGTTAACTGCATCCTCTTGGTTAAGATTTAGTAACAGCTGAATTATTTCTGAAGCTCACACAATATGGAGAAAGCAAGACAGAGCCTTGTGGCACCTTAAAGTCTAACAAATTTATTATGGCATATGAATCCATGGACTAGACTTCATTTCATCAGATGCATGAAGTGTTATGCTGAGTTACAAGTATACACATAGTTGTAGTAGGGAGACTGCAAACAGTGAGGTCAGAGGGAAATGAAATGCAGAAAGTACAGACAGTGACAGTTACATATCTCTTGTACTGGTTGTTATGCTGTTTTTATATGTTTGTGTGTGTGTGTGTGTATTGTTGCTTTTGTTTTCCTTTGTGAACCACTTTGAATCTATCTGGTAGGAAAAAGTGAGATAAGCTTTTTAAATCAAGTGAGAAGCATGCCTGCATGTATGTACAACACTGATGTTGGAATGGTAATATTTTTGCATAGGGACAGCAGATGAAAATAGTCTATGTGGATCCTAACAATCCTTTGCCTGACAAACAGTATTATGGATCAGTTCAGCTAGTTGAGGTAAGAATGATGAGAACTTGCTTTCATAAATCGCTAGCTGTAGCATTTTCCCTTCACCTGTTTTATAGCACAACATTAGAAACAACTTATACAAATGCTCTTGCTTCAAAGTACATTTTTAAGGCTGCAATCCTAAATACTCCTGCTAGTGAGTAAACTCCATTGAACAGAATGGGACTTGCTTAGGAGTAAACATGCACAGGAGTGTGCTGTAAATAATAGTCTCTTTGATACTGTAAACATTGAACATATGTGAAGAAACTTTATTGCTGAGATTTTATTCTCAGAGGGTATATAGCCCTCCAACTACTAAGTAAAACTACCCAATCTGGCTTCTGTTTACTTCTTCTTCTTCTTCTTCTTCTTCTTCTTCTTCTTCTTCTTCTTCTTCTTCTTCTTCTTCTTTACATAGTACACCATCTAAAATTATCTGTAGCTTTGTGAATATAAAACTATCTGTTTTCTCTCTACTTCTGTTTCCACCTATCTGTGTGTTTCACCTACAGTTGGGGTCTGATCTGGGTAACTGCTGGATTTTAAATTTTCAAAAATGGGAGATCAACCATTGTTTTTTTCTTCATCCTAGAAGCCCTAGAGGCACTCCTAGGTGCAAGCAGAATCCCTTCACAGCACCTAGCAGAGCCTAATCTGAGTGCCTGCTATCTCCTCCCACATTCTATCTTAAGAGTGTGACTAAATGCAGACTGTATGGCTTCAACATCAACCAGCTTTTTTCCTTCCTCTTCCCCACCTTTTCCCCCCTCTTTACCATTTAGCCTGGTGTAGACTTCTGGAGAACTTCAGACTTGAGACCAGCTTCATGTATTGCAGAAATAAACAGCAGTTTTGCAGTTTAAATGCAGGGAAGGAGAGTAGTGTGTTTTATTAGCACATGGCTGGAGGTATAGCATCTGTGGGGTGCAGTTGGTCTTGGAGAATCAGATGCAGAATTAGTGGTTGTGCTGCCTACATTCAGAATCTAATTGCTTCCACCTGCTTTGCTTTTATATTTGTAATTAAACAGATATTACAGAGATGATGCATTTCTCCAGTGCTCTATGATTCTGTGAACAAACACTTTTGTGCTGCCCTTGTTTTTCTCACAGCTAGGGGAAGTAGGGAACATATGTGGTGTAATGCTTAGAGTGTTGGACTGGGACTCGGGACATCCAGGCTCTAGTTCCCACTTAGCCATGAAGTTCACTGGGTGACTTTGGGCCAGTCACTGGCTCTCAGCCTAGCCTACCTCACAGAGTTGTTGTGAGGATAACCGGGAGAAGAAGAGGACCATGTAAGGCACCTTGCTGTCAGGATTCCTTTAGCCCCCACTTTACTTCTAATCCCAAACATACACAGAGCTTTTAATCCATTACTTCACAGGGTCATACAGATGCAAATTCTCAGTGACTCTCAGTCTACAAAGGAATGCCTTCAGGGGATTCAAAAGGAAGTTACGGGAGTTGCCCCGCAGTCTGACTAGCCTAATTTAAGGGGTGGAGGTCCCTCTCTTCTCATGAGGCCTCTAAGTGCAGCTTTTCACACAAGGCCAATCCAGTAGACCATCTTAAGTTCCGCCCCAGCCATCTCTCTCTTTGCTCTGTGCCTGCGTCTGGCGTCTATTAGGTCATACTCCCCAGACCCTGCCTCCTCCTATTTCCTGCCTCTCACAGGGTGTGTGTGTGTGTGTGTGTGTGAAGAGGGACCCTCATCCTCAGCCAGCTGGACGTTTGTAACCTGGGAAGCCGGCCTACTCATATCTGGACTAGCCTGGGAAAACACCTCCCCCATGTCTGGCAGTTCTCCTTCAGAATCTGAACTGCTATCCCACTTCCTGCTCTCAGAAATACCCCTGACACTTGGGCTCCTTGCAAGAGGTAAAAAGGTGGGATATAAATAATAAGAAAGAAAGAAGTTGAAAAGCCAACCTCTGAAAATGGCATCAAGTTGTTCTGCATAGTGGTATGTTTTTTTTCCAGGAACAGTGTGCTTTATCTACCATTGAGCAGCTGTTTGTTCTGACTGCCTGAAAGTTAAAAGTCAAGCTGGGTTCTTGTCTGATTCATGCCTGGACTTGAAAAGTAGAGACACTTCCAGTTATATTTTGCCTTCAGTTGTGCACATGCTAGCTGATGGTTTGAAGCCATTCCAAACAAATCACATTTTGATGTGTGAGATTTTCTCTTAGGCCTTAGAAGTGAGGCTAAAACAAAGTCTGTCAACAAGGGCTGGATTCTGCTTCATAGCTCATTAGCCCTGGTCTACCAAATGCCTCTCCAGTTCTTGTATCAGTGTGAGTGAAGGGCATTCAGTGCTGTGGAGGGAGCAGTTCTATGGCCACTAGACACTGTCTAGATGGCCATAGGATTTTTTGGTTTACAGGAACTGAGATTGGAGCCCTGGCTCTGAGCTCGGTTCCCAGAAACCGTGCTCCCCACCTCCTCGTAGCTGGTGTAGTTCTTCCCCGTCTCTGTGCTTGGAAACAGAGGGCAGAGAGGGCGAAAAGGGGGTGGCCCAGGGGGCAGGGAGGAGACTACAGAAGCTTCTTTATGCAGCTTCCTATGCGATGTGTGGCCTCGCCATCTCCCACTCCAAATTTCCCAGCTAGACACACGAAATTGCGTGTCTAGCCGAAAATGCAGGGCAACTGGAGCACGGAGGAGAGGATCCCCTCCGTGGTCTGACTGTCCTGTATTGGATAGTCACCAGGCTCCAAGTTTAGAGGCTGGCAACTATCCTCATAGGATTGCACCATTAATGTGCAGAAGGAATAAGACTTAAGCTTGTGGAGAACACACACAGACATAATCATGCTATCCTGCATTACATTTTAGTATGATAAAAAGTGGGATTTTTAAAACAATATTTTCATTCATATCCCCAAGCCATTTTTGTTCCCTCTGACCAGTATGCCAAGGGAGAAACTAATTAAGATTTCAAAAAAGGGCTTTCCAGCCCCTCCCTTCATGTTGCACTGCCTCCTGAGATAGAAGCTTTATGCATATTCTGACTCAAGTGTCCAGGGCAACGCTTGCTACATGGGCAAAGTGTCACCCCAGCGAGGAATTGGTAGGGTTAGCCAGAGTAAAAATGGATTCATCAATTCCTTATTGTGAAGGAGCTGTTATTTTAGTAATTTCAGATTTCCCAGTGACCTGTCTATAGAAAGGCAGATCCCAAAGAGTAGAGAACATTGGAACCGGCAACAACATGTTGCAGTATAGACACCTCCAAGATTATAGCAGCATGCCATGCCCATTTTCAAGATATGCCATTCCGTTTTCCCTTTACCATCACCACGCATTCCATCCCCCCATCCCCAGACATGCAGCATTCTGTGGCCACTGAGCATGCTCAGTCTTCACTGAGCTGTTTTGGGGTTCCCCCATCTTAAATTTCTTACCTACATTTGTTTTTGTTCTTATTTATTTATTTATTTATTTAATTTATTAATCACCCATCTGGCTGGTCACCCAGCCACTCTGGGCGATGTACAACATATAATAAAACAATTTGAAACAATAAAATTCTACAATAAAAACATTTTCTAAAATACCCTAACCCACCCCAAATGCCTGCCTGAACAACCACGTTTTTAATGCACGGCGGAAGCTCATTAAAGAGGGGGCATGACGGAGTTCTTAGGGAGGGAGTTCCTCAGAGTGGGGGCCACCACAGAAAAGGCCCTCTCCCTCGTCCCCACCAGTCTAGCTGTCCTGGCTGATGGGACAGAGAGAAGGCCTTGCTCCTCTATTGTGTGTAGATGGTGCTGTTTTGGATATACAAGGATCCACACACAGAGGATGAGTTTGCTATTAGTATATAGCATGTTGCCCTGCTCCATTCCATCTGCTTCTGCATTGCTATGTGATGTAAGCCACGACAAGAGGCACGGCTTCCAAGGAGCACGGAACTAGATAGGGCCTCATTCTTTTGCTTGCATGTCTGTAGATGATCCCTGTGGGCTGTGTAATACTTTCAGTTCACATCAGTTGAATATATGAATCTTGCAAAGCCACTTTGTTTTACTTCTATACGGTTCTTGCATAAGAAAACTAGCAATTACTACTTACTAAGTGTCCTTTTAGAGCAGGGGTGGGGGACCTGCGGCTCTCCAGATGTTATTGGACACCCACCAGCCCCAGCCAGCATGGCCAATGATCAGGGACGATGGGGGTTGTAGTTCAGCAAAATCTGGAGGGCTGCAGCTGCTTTAGGGCACCTTCTCCTATGTCATCTCAGCTGAAAACATTTGCTCTGCTCCTTGTCATTCCATGTTGATTTCGAAAGCTGATCCCTTTACTCTACTGTGCTTTTGAATGTCTGTTGCTTGGCTTTCCTCCCTTTTTTGACTTGGGGGGCAATCCTATGCATGTTTAGGCAGAAAAAGTCCTACAACTCCCATGCTGGCTGTGGGATGCTGGGAGTTGTAGGACTTTTTTTCTGTCTAAACATCCATAAGATTGCACCTTTAGCCATTCTGCTAGTACCTGTTCCCCTTAAACTAAAACACATGTTCATCTCCTCTCTTTATTTTCCTGGGTTTGCAGACATAAGGTATTGGACCTGTTTTACTTTTTGAAATTGACATCCCTCTTTCTGTGGAACAGCATTTTATACTGAGCAGATTAAACTTACTCCAGAGCCAAACTTCCGTTGTGTCTTGAATGTGCAGGGAAACTTCAGACACACAAGCAACAATAACTTGGTATCTCGAGAGGAATTGATGATGGTCCTGTCTAGACTAGATGGATTACAAATCAGAGGCCTTTACTTCACAGAATCTCAGCGGTTAACTTTGGGTGAGGTTGGTCTGGAAGAAGCCACCAATACAGGAAATGGCGATGTTGCTTATAATGTAGAGACATGCTCCTGCCCTCCGGAATATATGGGTGATTCATGTCAGGTAGGAGGTTTTCTTTGTCTCCACTATGCATCATTCATGAGACGTTGCTCATGCGAATAGTATTGATTTAACTATAGCAAGGAAAGATGATTGTTCACATGGATTTGACTTAAAAGTGCAGCAGAGAGATATTTATGAACTGTATTGTCAGTTCCATGGAACATTTTAACTTATTTATGTAGTTAGCTTGTAGAAACTGTACTTGATTCCACTATTCCTTATTTTGGGATATTTGTAATTTGTGTTCACCTTCTTTTTCATTCATTCAAGGTGGTTATCAATACGGATTTTAAAAATCCCATAATGCCCAAAAGACAAATTATATAATACAATGTAAAGCAGAATAGGTTAAACCAGCTTCTAAAGACCTGTGAAACAGAAAAGTTTGGTATTGCTTCAGAGAAATACACAAAAGACAGGCAGCGGTAGGCTTTTTAAGGGAAGGAATGCATTCACACGTTTCACGTATCATCTTGTTTGGGCCTTTAGTTGCTAGTCAGCAGCAGTAGCCAAGCAATATAGCCTGTCCCCACCACCACGCAACACATTACCACTAAATTTCTCCTTGTCACTGTTCTTCCATATGCTAAATATGTGGCTTCACATGATATTGTATGACTGATTTAGCCAAAATTATTCGGAAGCAGAGAGAGAAAAAATGGGCTTGAACTTAAACTGGAATCTGGAAATCTGGGTTTGAGACCTGAGCTGACTCCATGCTTCCCTGAGTAACCTTGAGCAAGTCACTGAATTTGAGTTACAAAATGGAGATAATTATTTTTTCTTTAACAATGTATCGAATTTCAGTTGTTTGCACAGAGTCATAACTTCATATGCAAGACCTGTAAAAATACGGAGTAACTGTCCTACTTAATCATATCCTAAGAACATTTAGGGCAGTGACAGGTGACCACTTTACCAGCATTTTACCTTGCACCTGCACCTGTTTCCTGACTGAAGAACATGTTATGCATGGATGGAAACCTAAGGGCAGCTTCTTGAAATGTGATCTAGCGTATGGAGCTGAACAGCCAAGTTGTTGTTGTGCCATAAATCTCTACTGTATTCTCCCTACTGGCCTCCCTCCCTCAATTTTACTCCAGATGTGTGCTAAAAATTATTCTTACCATGTGATAAAATTAAACAGATTACCAAGCTATCTCGTAGGAGTTTGGTTATCTGTATGGGCTCTTAATTATGGGATGACCAAAAGAACGGGGCTCCTGTACCCTTAATAATTTCATAGGAAAGTGAACAGTTTATCATGTGGGAGTTAGAAAAGTTGCACCAACTGAACTTCCCCTTTCTATTAAAGGTAGAGGGACTCTGTCTCTGATCACACTACTTATTTGGTATAATTTCACTGATTATCATCAAGATCTTTTTCCAAGTAAATTTAAGATTGATGTGCAAGTCTGTCAGTTTTCTTCTCAGGTTACAATAAATATTGCTTGTCAAATGTCAGTTTTGATAATACTTTCAGTGGTTATTTTAAATAAACTTCACAGTCTGCTATAACAAATATTCAATTGATCAGCATGCTGAGGCTTGTGTTTAATATAGGAATTAAATGTTTCCCATTACACTTCCTACTTGCCACATACAACATGCCTCTTTTGTGTGGTCTTTGCCTTCTTGTCCTGGTCTGATGAAAATATGTAGCCCAAAGGTAGCTATAGAACTACTTAGTGAAGTAGCTCACACACCCTGCCCATTTCCATAGAATTACTCAGCCTGTGATTTATAGTTCTAATCGTCTAGTACTGTCTGACTGTGTTAGGAAGGGAAAAGGTGATGCCTGCCACACCTTAAATTCAGATATATGCTCATGTGCAGGAATTACAAAGTCTGTTAACCTCAGGAATGGTTCTGTGTTGCACAAACCTGACTCATTTGAAAAGTTTAAAGGAGGGGCATATCACAGCATACAGACTGAGTCAGAAGCAGAACAGTAAGAGGTAGTATAAGGAAAGGGGTGGCATAGTGAAAAGAGTCTTCTTGCATGCGAGCGGCAAAGCCTAAAGCTAAGCTACATGAGGGCCAGAATGCAGAGGCCGTGCAACCTAGGATGGCTAGTGTTGTGCATAGGCCTGAGGCACTGTTTGGGATATGCTACACAACAGCAGATAGCATTTCCTCATCTTCAGGACCAAGGGCAACAGCAACAAAGTCACTGGGATTTTAAACCAAGACAGGTAATGTATGTTCTCCCTCTCCCTCTTCCCTTTTTACCTTTTTTAAAAAAAATATAAAAGTGTGTTAAGTACTGTTTTGGGCCAAGCCAACAACACTGAAGCAGATATTTTTATCCACTGGACTACATTGTTTTCTGATAGCAAACAGAATACCTGTTCTAAAACATTGCTACCATTCTGTGTAACAAGTATTCATGTTTGAGTCATTATCTAGGCAGTTCCACAACCACAAATGCTAGATTTTACCAGTGTAAGACATCAGCAAATTGTTAGCCAGGCTGTTCCTGTTGAAGACTGTAATAATTGTTGTAAAGACAAATACAAAAATTATTTTAAGTTCGCTTTTTCAATTGCATTGAAATGTTGACTGCAAGAGTGGAAATATTTTTTAATGGGCGAGGAGCAAATATTTTTCTCTCCATGTGGCAAAGTGGACATGTGAGTGCATTTGTCAAAAGTTTGTGTCAGACATGTGTTATTTGTTTAGGAAATCTTATTTTCTTTCAAGGCATAGGTGAAAAATGGTATTTGAGTGTGCAGGGAACTACTGTTGTTTTACAACAACCTTTTTCTTTTAAAGTTACACCAGAAGCACACTAGGTAACTCAACTTAAATGGATTCATTCCTATTGTCCCATATATCCCCATTATTTGATTTTGGGTTTCATTCATATTAGCTTTAATTCAGCAATGATCCATAGCCTAAATCAGCCTTCCTCAACCTGGTGCCCACCAGCTGTGTTAGATTGCAATTCCCATCATTCCCAGCCTCTCATATAGAATTATTAATTTACAAAGTGCTTTCTAATCTTTATTGTGCTTATCCTCACAATAGTCCTATGAGGTACCTGCTTCTTCCTCCTCCTCTTTCTGTTGTTGTTGTTGTTGTTTTACTGGAAAGTTGAGTTGATACATATTAGTTTGCCCATTGCTAAACAACGAAGCAAAAAGCAAGATAGGGCTTAAAGCCAAGTCTCCCAGATCCGTGTAAATACTAAATAGGCCACAGTTCACTATCTAAGCACATCACTTTTGATAGCTACATCTCTCTTCATTTTGCTGTTTTATCATTGTTTGGCTCTCCAAAACACTTTTCCTTGACTTTGATCTGAAAGAAGAGCAGCTTTTCCTCTTAAATGCTTCTAGCCGAGGAACATTCTTTTCATGCTTCACTTGTGTTTGGAACAAGCCCGTACGTACAAATTGTGCTTCATATTATAGAATGCCTCTATTGCCTAAGCATTGCTTTGGCAATATCCCCAGGTCAGGAAATCGGAATGAGTTAATACAGAGGTGACATCAAAGCAAGTACTTTTGGAAATTAAACTGTAAATTAATTTCAGATGTTGGATGAACACTAACGAACGAACCAAGTTCTACAGAAACGTCTGGGTTAAAAAACAACATCCTTAACTATATATTAAATACTTCTCTATAACTGGAGTTTAAAGGACATATTCTGGAAATATTCTGCATAGCATATGAAATATGTCCTGTCAGACTATCCCTTTGGGGTTTAAGTTGAAAGAATCTCTCTTGACAGCTGTCAGAGCACTGATACATACAGCTATTTTTCAAAAGCTCAGGTAGTTCATGGACTTTGGAAACAGCTGACACTGGCCATGTTCAGATAAATCATATCTCTTCTTAAGAAGCTGAAACATAAGCAAGCAATTTGGCCATTCATACAGCTCTTTCATGCAAGTGAATGAACAAGCCTGGAAGTCTCCCATTAACTATAGTTTCCTAGTTCATCTGAACCAGAAAACTATGTTGACCAGCTTCAGAACTAGCCAGGATATTAAGCCATGGTTTCATGTTGGTTTAATATCCTAGCTTATTCCTTCTCTGGCATAGTTTCCTTCTCTGTATGAAATGGGAAACTATAGTAAGTGGAAGACTTCCTGGTTTGTTTGCTGGCTTGTATGAAGGGAGGAATAAAGTTGCTGCTTGTACAGCTAAAATGCTTGTTTATATCTTGGCTTATTAAGCCAAGATATTACCATCCAAATGTGGCCTGTGTCTTTTCATCATGCAATATGTATCCCTGTGTTAATGATTAGCAGCTCAGTTTCTTCTTCCTTAAAATATCAGTGCACAAACAAATTTTAAAGGTGCAAACTTATAACCTTCTCAACAGGAATGCAGCACTGGATTCTATCGTGAAAACAACAGACTATCCACAGGACGGTGTGTTCCTTGCAGTTGTAATGGAAATGCAAATAGATGCTTGGATGGTTCCGGAATTTGTATTGTAAGTAATAATAGGAAACATTGTTGAAATTTGTTACTATTTTTAATTACTAACTGGTGAAATGCATGCTACTTTTGCTTCAACCCAACACTCTGGGTTAAATCTAGTGTTGCATTGGCAGAAGTGATGCATATGTAGAGCTGCTCCTCAACTGAAGTGAATGGTTCTATAAACTTGTTCACACACTTAACTACATGTATAAAATGTAGCGATCTCTCATAACTACATATTGTAACTTCTATAGAGCAGTAGCCATGTTAATCTGTTGCTGAAAAAATGACAAAGACTCTTGTGGCAGCTTAAAGATTAATTTGTTATGACGTTAGTCCATAAAAGCTTGTCAACTTTGATGTGTGAAACTACCTTCTCTTGCCATATTTATACATGCATTCTGTAGTATTTATGATTTGGACAGAACTACCTGTTACAAGAGAGGTAGATCTGCTGTTGACACTGCATGGCTGCATTCATACAAACATATCTTGTCTTAACAAACTGAGATATGAATAAGCTTCATGCTCCTGCATGCAGCTGCTTTGCTCCTCCCTTTGTGCAAGTGAGAAAACAAGCCAAGAAGCTTTTAGTTAATTATAATTTTTCCTCCACTCAGAATAAGCCATGATCTTAAGACAGCTTTAAACCATGGTTTCACATCCTGGCTTGTTTGGCTTATTAAGCTGAGATATGATCATCCAAACATGGCTAGGGAGTGTCAGGAGCAGATCTCTCTCTTGTAACAGGTAATTGTATCAAAAGAGAAATACTATAGAATGCGTGTATAAGTATGGCAAGGGGAGATCTTTCCACACATTGGAAATTGTCAAATACAGTGCAGATATATTTCTCCTTGAAATCAGTGAACCACTGCAATAACTCTAAAATACTGTAATTTGCAGCTCTGTCCTCAAAAGCACCAATAGCATTCTTTGAGGATCATAATCTTATATTACATTTCACTGCCTTTGCCCAAATAGTTTATTTGGGGAGGGGGGGGGAATCCTAGGAACTTTCCCCCCTCATTCTTTTCCTTACATAAATACATTCACTGCCAGGTTTGTAGCATGGTTCTGCCCTCCCTCCCTGCCCAATTCTTTTACCATAGTTATTCATTATGAACCTATTTTGCCTCCACTGAGTTCCAGCCAAATCAGCATGTTCCAGGAGATGTATGAATCATAAGGTATTTTGATTAGAGAGACAGGACAGGTCATAACAAGCAAACACAGAGGCAGGAAGATCAAGAGGAGTATCGTTTACATCATTCCAAGTTGAGAGTTTTACCTTAATCGCCATACAAACTATTTTATAGTTAGTGTCATATTTTTGTTAGTAATTAATGCAGCTTGTGTTCTGTTGCCATAGGTAATTTGCACTTTTACTAACTATTCACTTCAAATTAAAATTGGCACATGAAAAAATAGTTTTTGCGGGGTGCTATTATGCACCCCAAGTTAAAAAAAATATTGATGGCAGGTTGATGATCTAATCGTTGTAACACCAACAGTGGCTTGAACTGCAGCAGTTTAAGTAACAAGATATGCATAGCAAGTGACTTGTTGTTGTTATTGTTGTTCAGTCATTAAGTCATGTCCGACTCTTCGTGACCCCATGGACCATAGCACGCCAGGCCTTCCTGTTCTCCGCTATCTCCCGGAGTGTGCTCAAGTCCATATTCATCGCATCAGTGATGCTATCTAGCCATCTCATCCTCTGCCATCCCCTTCTCCTTTTGCCTTCAATCTTTCCCAGCATCAGGGTCTTTTCCAGTGAGTTTTCTCTTCGCATTAGGTGGCCAAAATATTTGAGCTTCAGCTTCAGTATCTGTCCTTCCAATGAGCAGTCAGGGTTGATTTCCTTTAGGATGGACTGATTTGACCTCCTTGCAGTCCAGGGGACTCGTAGGAGTCTTCTCCAGCACCACAGTTCGAAAGCATAGAATTACTTAATTCCGTGCTGCTACTGTAGTATAATGGTTAGAGTGCTGGATGTAGAGCAGGGGGACACGGGTTCAAATAGTTGATCAGCCATGAAGCTCAGTCCTTGACCAGCAACTCTTTCTCAGCCTGCTTTCCTGCACAGATAGAAGTAAGAGATAAAATGGAGGGGGTGGTGAAGGAACCTGTATGCCACCCTGAGGGAAGGATGAGATAACAAAAGTAATTGGTGATTAAGACATACTTACTCCCCAAAAGTCATGTATAAGGACTGACTTCCAGGCTGTGTTTCCACTGGTGATTTACTCCAGCCGGGCTGTGGAGTGAGGTCTCTGTTTTTCCATGACATCATGGCCATTCAGCACCAGCCCCGTATTTTAATGCGGAAAAACTGCTTCTTCTGAGACTGGTTATAGTCTGACTTTTCCACCTTACTTCGGCTCCATTATTGACCTGTTTCCACAACTGCACTGGGTTTGGTATCATAGTCCTGCCCGTGGGGGTACATAGCCCAGCCTTTGTGGGTGTGTCACTCTGATCTCAATGACCCAACCCTTTCACTCCCTGTTTTCCGGAAGTTTCGTCTCCATTTTGGAGCAGGATGCTGAAGGACCAACTTTTAAAACATCATTGAAAATAAGCACTAGAACACAGCCCATGACCCCAGGCAAGAGGTGTTTTCTCCCATTGTGCTGTATGAGGCTTGCCCTCTCAATGACCACAGAAATGACAGAGAAGCCCCTCTATTGACATGGCACATATCAAAGCCCAACTCCTTAAATGCAATTAAGCACGATCTCGTGGCTCCGGTCCATTGCCTTAGAAGCATAGAATCATGGAACAGTAGGGTTGGAAGGGACCTACAAGGCCATCGAGTCCAACCCCCTACTCAGTGCAGGAATCCAAGTCAGAGCATCCCTGACAGATGGCTGTCCAGCCTCATCTTGAATGCCTCCAGTGTGGGAGAGCCCACTACCTCCCTAGGTAATTGGTTCCATTGTTGTATTGCTCTAACAGTCAGGATGTTTTTCCTGATGTTCAGCCGGAATGGCTTCCTGTATCTTGAGCCTATTATTCCGTGTCCTGCAGTCCGGGATGATCGAGAAGAGATGCTGGCCTTTCTCTCTGTGACAATCTTTCAAGTACTTGAAGAGCGGTATCATATCTCCCCTCAGTCTTCTCTTCTCAAGGCTAAACATGCCCAGTTCTTTCAGTCTCTCCTCATTGGGCTTTGTTCCCAGTCCCCTGATCATCTTTGTTGCCCTCCTCTGAACCCTCTCCAGTTTGTCTGCATCCTTCTGAAAATGTGGTGCCCAGAACTGGACACAGTACGCCAGATGAGACCTAACCAGTGCTGAGTAGAGGGAAACTAGTACTTCCCGGGATTTGGAAGCTATGCTTCTATTAATGCAACCCAAAATAGCATTTGCCTTTTCTCCAGCCACATCACATTGTTGGCCTTAGGATGTAACTCCTTCACAGCTTCCTGTGCGTTAAGATGGGGGCCGGTTTCAGTCTCTTTCCCACAACAAACCCATTAGTGTCTCCTCAGAAGTAACTCCCATTGCGGTGGATGAGGCTGAGATTCCCCCTCAGTTGAAATGGCACACATTAAAGACCAATTCCTTAAATGCGTTTAAGCAGCTCGAGGAATTGCCTTCGGAAGAAAGTACTTCACAGCTTCATTACAGCTATCCTGTGGGTTACAATGGGGGCTGGTTTCTGTCTTTGTGTGTACTACTCTCTTTCCCACAACAAACCCATTAGTGTCTCCTCAGAAGTAACTCCCATTGTGCTGAATGAGGCTTGCTCCTGAAATGCAGGTGCATCTGGACTTTAGGGGAAAGGAGAAAGCGGGGAGAGGGGGAAAGCCTGTCTTCACAGCAATGCTGCTTCCTTTTTAAAAATCTGGTACTCCTCCATTAGCTTCTCCTTCCGTTGTCCTGGAAACATGGCCGAGGAGGCAGGAACACTGATGAGGTAATCAGACCCAACCCAGACTCCACTCAGATTCCACCTAGCCATCAAGAAAATAATTCAATTAGAGCTCAGGGGAAACAGCACAGAGCCCCAGGCTACAGTGATGATAAGCCAAGACTTTAAGCACTGTGGAAACTGGAAAAGGAGAAGATGCGATTGGGGAAATATCACAACAAAGTTGCAAACAAAGTGAAGCCAGTAGCGTGGAACCCCCCCCCCCCCCAGCAGCTCTTACAGTGTCAAATGTGAGAATATCAGGATCTCTGCCCCTTTCTCTTCAAACCCTGCCAGTGCCCCATGAGTATGCCATGACAGAGGAATGACATAAGCAAGCACCAAAGCAAGCACCATAAGTTGCACTGGGACTGGAATCAAGATTCCCATGCTGCTGGGAAAGCACCAGTGTTGTCCTTCCAGTGGTGCTGGGACTTTTAAATCCTGTGCTAGGGCTGCAAGATGTACTAAAGAGTTATATCTTATTGGACCAATCTGTGTTGATGTAAGAGTATACAAATCTGTCTGAAAGCATTAATCAGAAAGAATTGAACATTGGATATTCATTTAAAAAGAGAACCAAAATGATTATGTGTACTAACATTCGTAACATATGCTAGCCTCGGTTCCAAGAAAGAATAGCTTAATTCTGAAATATGTAGCTCTTTAAAGTCATGACATGCTGACCAGCAGTTTAGCTATTGTAATATTCTAACATGTCTGGTACCAGTAGGGCAAAAACCACCGTTATACTCACTGTGGACGGAATCTAATTTATTTGTTCAGTCTTGCAGTATTGTAAATATGTGGAGGAAATGGTTCAAAGGCTTGATCAACAGATCAACTATACTTTTCTTCTCCTGACAAATAAACCTAAAACATCAGGTTGTGGTTAACTGTCTGGTTTATGTATTTTTAATATAATTGTTGTCTTTTTTATTTTCTAAAAGGACTGTCAGCATAATACTGCCGGTGAGAAGTGTGAACATTGCAAAGAAGGTTATTTCGGAGATGCCAGTCAAAGAACCTGCAGGGAGTGTCGCTGCCCTTATACAAACAGGTATGGTGTTTGGGGGTAGGAACGGGAAGTAGTGTTTTTATTGTGCTTGGCACAAACTTTCTTTGTGAAAGTATTAAGCCATTATTGTAATGAAAAGAGCTGTGTTTGCTAAGCACTGTTCCTTTTTTAATGATTGGAGCTTTCCTGGGCATGTTTTTGTTATTCCTTGCATACTTCTTTGCCTTTGATTATACTGGGATCCACACAAGCCCAACTGTGCATTGGAAGAGGGCATGAGGAGGCAGTATTTATTCTCCCCAACTTTGTATTGTCTGTGGGTGTTGGTTTCTTTTATGAGTCCAAAGTCATCATAAGCACATTTAATGTACTTCGGGGTGGAGGTGGGCGGGAGGGATAGGTGAGCGCCTCTACTTTAAATTGGTTTCCAAGGGTGGTAAGGATAATGAGGGTGGACAGCTATGGGTGGATCTGCTGGTCTAAAATCTGTTGAACCTTGCTTAGAGGATAATAACTCCCTCTAATAGCAAACTAAGAAGATGAGTGCCAACAAGACTGTAGCCAAAATGGGGCTGCTGAGGAAAAAAGAGGGAGATCTCAGCATGATCAGGGCAACTTCAAGTTGTACAGAAGTACAAAAACCTTAAAATAATAAAGAAAGACCTAACGGGGCAAAACAGTCCAATGAAGAGACTGAACATGCTCAGTAGCCATGGAATGTTGTCTGTCAGTTGGAAAAGAAAACCTGAAAACTGGATGGGGGAAATGGAATGGCATGGCTTACTAGAGGAGGAAAGGCTGGCTGGCTGGAACCCTGAACGGGAGGACTTCTATTAGGAGGTGAGAATACAATGAAATATTCTGTTGCAAGCCCCATTTGTAAACACCAATTCGCTTGCATATGCCATTCTTCAAAGAACTGTGGGTGAGCTACTATCGTATTTGAAGGAGATATTATGAGTCAAGCAAGCAAAATTATCCAAGCCTACTGTAAATACATATTAATTTGAATCACTTCCTAAGACAGCAATCATATAGTTCTTGGGTGAGCATCCCAGAAACCATAAGATTGTTTGGATTACCCCTTCCGATGTCAGAGACAGCACTCCAACCCTTCTGCCCCGCCACCTCGCAGCCAGCGGGGAAAGAACTGTGGTGACTGCCCTCCAGCATTGGAAAAGCAACTTCGGAGGAGGAGGAAAAGGGCCCAGTAGGCGGTGAGGGGAGGAGACTAGAGAGGCCAAGATACAAGTTATCCTGAGCTTCTACCAGCCTCTTTCCTTCCTCCTTCGAACCACCTTCGCTAGATGGGCTAAAAACCCCATCTAGTGAAGTCTACAGGGTGGGAGGATGTGGAGGCGAAGATTGCCCCTGCTGCTCCTCCCACCATGTATTAGCTGATCAGATGCTTCCGGGTTTGGGGGCTTCCAGTCACCAAGGGTGCATTTGATAGGATTGCGCCCTAAGAGACCTTGTATTTACTTGTAATTATAGGGCAATATCCAGGCCTGTTGTTGCACTCCCCCTTGAACTGTTATGTAAGCAGGACCCACCATTCGCGCAACAGGGAACTAGCAGTTCAAAAAGCAACAATGGAAATGAGCAGAAACACTTAAGTCCAGATTGGGACTGGTCAGTGGAGCTTCTTTCTGCAAACTCTGCTGAACTGCCCTGTTCCGGAAATTAGCGTTTCCACTCATTTCAGGTTGCTTTTAGAACCACTGGCTCCCCGTTGCACTACAGGCAGCACTGGATACTGCCCATATTTCCCCCAAACTGGATGCCTGATCCTTTTGCAGAGGTTAGGAAGATACAGCTGCATATGGGGCAGACTGCAGCTATTTGATCATCCTGAAGCGCTAAAATTTGGCCAGAAGTATATAGGTGGGAGTGAGACAATCAGTGACAACATAGAGAATGGAAGGTAAGAATGCAATTCTTTATGGCTGGGCAGAGAGGGCACACTGTTGAATATGAAGGTGATTTTTCATTTCCCAGGATAATGGGAGCGGACCTGAATGGACCTGGATCTTTGGAGTGGGACTTGGCTAAAAATGTTTGGGATCCTGTGAAACAGAGAAACTCTGTAGAACATAGAACTGGGATAATCAATGGTTAAGAGTATCAAACAGCATTTGCCAAGTGTAGAAGCAGAGGTCAAGAGCCTTAAGAGAATTCCTCCAGTAGATAATATATCAGCAAATTTGATGATGGATGTGTTCATAACAACAATACTTGAAGATATCAGCAAACTTCTGCAGGTGTTTTCCTGGACCTGCACTTTGTATATACACCTTTATGCTCAGCTTACATTTCTTTAATTTTAAGTATGTTTTCCTCTGTAAAAACGTCTGGAAAAAAATCACAAAGAGATTCAGTCTTATTTAGCCTTAGGAAATAAGGGCCAAATTAGATGAGATGTTGCCAATCTGTGCTCAGATCTCCCATCTCTTTGTTTAAAAGCAGCCACTGGGAGTTGGGACTATAGCACTGTGGGAGAGGGGGTGTTCCTCCTACTAGGAACATAGGAAGCTGCCTTATGCTGAGTCAGACCCTGGGTCCATCGAGCCCAGTACTGTTGACACTGACTGGCAGCAGCGGCTCTCCAGGGTTTCAGGCAGGATTCCTTCCTAGCCCTACCTGGAGATGCCGAGGATTGAACCTGGGACCTTCTGTGTGCAAAGTGTGCACTCTATGCCCAAGCCACAGCCCCTTCCAAACAGCAGCTTGCAGAGGGGGATTCAGATTGGGAATGTGGCATAAAGTATCAACCCCGCCCCCAGCACCACAATCCCAATTCATTGTGGGTGACTTGTGGGGCTGCTTTTGAAAAAAAATCTAAGAGAGAGGGGAGAGGTGATCACAGATCTCCAGCTTCCCATCTAGTTTGGCCCTAAGGCTTATTGAACCCAATGGAACTTAATTTCAAAAAAATGTGTTTAGGGTAAGGACACCTGTCTTGCATTGACTCTGTTGTTATTTGAAATGTAGATGGATCAAATAACGTTTTGAATGCTTCTCTGAACACCAGAGATCAATGTCATTCATATGGTCATTTGCAGCCTAGAGGAAATGTCTCATAAGTCTTTGTATGTACACAGGTGCATTAGAAACATAACAAATAATCAAAGAAATGAAGAGATGAATGAATTTCCAGAGGGATAGCTGTGTTTGCTGCAGCAAAAACTTGTGGCACCTTAACGACTAATGAATTCAGTCTTTAGGGTGCCATAAGACTCTTCATGAAGGAATGCATTAAAATGTAATTAAGATCTAAATATGCCTTTAGAAGTATAAAACATTATTACCATCATCACCATCATTATTAACATTTCTGTATCACCCCTTAGCCGAACCTCTCTGGGTGGTTTATAGAAGTTAAAACATTAAATAAAATATAAAAAGTTTAAAATCCATTTGCATAAAAGCACACAAACAATATACGCAAACAACATATAACTAAAAACAACTTTGAACTGTCAGTCATAACTAAAGACCCATCCAGGACCGATTAAAACTCATCATGTACTGCTAAATGCCTGGGAAAAGAGATAGGTCTTAACCTGGCGCCGAAAAGTTAATAATGTCGGTGCCAAGCAAACCTCATCGGGGAGCTTGTTCCACAGATGGGGGGGCCACCACTGAGAAGGCCCTCTCCCTCGTTGCTACCTTCCGAGCTTCCCTTGGAGGAAGCTCTCGGAGGAGGACCTTAGATGCTGAACATAGTGTATTGTGTTTTTCTTTCCTTGTAGTTTTGCATCTGGCTGTGTGGAAAATGGTGAAGATATGCAATGCTTCTGCAAAGAGGGCTATACTGGAGTGCACTGTGAAAGGTACGTGATCTGTCTCTATTGGTTTTCTATGTAGAAAGTTCAAGCAAATCCTCTCAATGGAAAACAAACAGCAGATTGCAAAATATTGTGTATTCTAAGTGTTTGTCATATTCACATGCTCGGGCTGCAATCCAAAGTGCTGTGGGGCTTGAAAGCACACAGAGAGCTTTCTGCAAGCACAAGCTGATTCAGAGTGTCAGAATGCTCTGCATATCCCAGTGGGATTGTGTACACTGCACGCTTCTTGACTTTGATGTAAATTGCACAGTGTTCCTGTGGTGCATTAGAGCCTTTGCATGCTCGTTGAAGCTTTGAATCTGAGAAATATTGTGAAATATGTATGTAATCTAAAGAAAGCTGAGTATGCTCAAACTCTACTAATGTCAAAGGAGCTTAAGTATACTTACCGTTCTCTGGATTGACCTTTATATGGATGTACAATGTGCAGGCATTGCACATAGGAAAAACAATTCATATACAATCAGAGGAAAAGAATTGTCTTCAAATTTAAGATTACTTAGTAGCTTCCAGTGTACCATGAATACCTATTAGAGTCTTTTGGATGGAATAATCATATGGCCAACTGGTAATACAATGGCCACCAAAGGCCAGAGATAAAATGATTAGGTGGAATGACTGACATATGAGACTCAAAGACAGGACTCCATAGCTAAGCCCTTGCATTAAAGAGGTTTGGGTATAATCACATTGCAAAGTTGTTTTCTCTTAACTCAGACTTGATGAAACATCACCTCTCTTGGCTGATTTCTTATCCCTGCCACCCCCACCCCCCCAACATGGTTTACATAACCTTGAAATTAAGCTCTTTCTTCATACATATAATAGCATGGTATTGAATTTCAGGGGCACATACTAATTTCTGCTTGAGATTGCAGGTGTCCTGAATTACATATTTATAAAATGAGGAACAACTAATTATTACATAGTATGTAAAACTCAGCCTCAACGGACCTGTTCTCTGTCTTGTAAGAGCTCTATAAGAAACAGGATACCATCCAGTTTTCTGAGGTTTCAGTCAAGAGACTGCTGTTGAAACTGATTCACTTTCTGTAGTCCTGTAAATGGTTGGTGGTGCATCTGACCCTGAATTTAGCAAAATACCTGATGGGATGTGTTGTGACAGGTTATTCTATTTTGGTCAGAATAGACAATTGTAACTTAAATAGAATAAAATCACTAGATTTTCTGTTGGATTTTATGCAAATCTTTAAGCCAACAGAAACCATTTAAATGCAAGTTAAGGTGCATTAATTGTCAGCTGTAAATATGTGGGGTTTTGTTTCTTTTTGTAGTTGTGCTCCTGGTTATTTTGGAAATCCACTGAAATACGGAGGATACTGTCAGAAGTGTAATTGCCCTGATAATGGTCAGCTCATGAACTGCGATCGCCTGACTGGAGGTATGTAAATTTGTACACATATTCCTTTATAGTGTACTATATTTCACTGAACAGTACAACACACAGGAAACCACATAAGAAAGGCACCTATGTGAGTGGAGTCTACTAGGAAGTCTCCTGTGCAAATAAAAATTATGTTTCCCCTTGAGTAAGTAGAAAATGCTAGAATAAACTACCCAGTTTGAATTAGTATGTTCTGAGACGTTTACAGTTACTTGATAGGTTTTGGAGCTACAGCCAGTATAAATTGAACAAATGGATTGGGAACAGACTCTAGCCATAAAAGAGAATAACTGTTGAACATTCATAAAGGATCATTCAAACAGTAGCCTTTTTTGTTACATTGGTTTTGACAAAAGTGATTCCAGGGAAAGATGCAAAGACTGTAAGGCAGCCTTCCCCTACCTGGTGCCCTCCAGATGTGTTAGACTACAACTCCTAGCATCCCCCAGCCAGCCATGGCTAGCTATGGGATGCTGGGAGTTGTAGTCCAACATAAGCGAAGGCTACTGGGCAAGGAAGGAAAGAAGAAAAATGTGGAGAGCTGTTGAATTCATACTGATGCTCTTCAGATAACAAACTAGGCTATGGTTAAAGTCTACTTCCTTTATTGCAGCATGTAGGGAGGTGTTGCCCTAGATTAACTGGAATATTTTTTACACAGTGCTTTCATGTGGACTCTGCATGCACACTCAACTAACAGTGAATTTTCAAAAGAAGACAGACATTTCACTGGACAGCTACCCTTTCAGATGCTCTCTGGCATTAGTGGATATTACGATACTGGTTATATTCCGATGGTGTTTTTGATGAGTAGCAGGAGAGTTTTTCATCTGGTCCACAGTCAGCTACAGCAGTTCACATTTGTTTAGGTCTTTATGCCATGCTGGTTCTCAGCCTATCCCTGTTCATCTGCAGCACAGACGATGGTGTAGTGCCCTGTGTGCTCAGCAGAGGAGAAGTCACATTTTGAACATGTATATAAATACATACCATCAATGCTGAACCATAGCCAGCTGTGAGAAGTGAGCAAGCTGTGGAGCCAGGAAGTCAAAGTTGAGGGACCAGGCCAAGGGCCAGAGCTGAGGAATACACAGAAATGCGCTGGAGCCAGGAAGACAATGGCCCTGTTTGGATGTAACAGTGGTGTCCAGCAGCAAATCATGGGTTAATTAACCCAAGAATTGCAAGAACACACACCGCACCCAAGCCTCACATGAGCTGCTTCATGTTTCCATTAACAACTCTAAAATGCTGCATTCGAGGGTTGTTTCCGTGATGTCCGAGCAGGAGTACTTGAGGTTGTTCATGGGCTAAAAAACACCAAATTAACCCAACAACGAGCCATGGGTTAACTTGGGGTTGTTTAACCCATGATGTCACAAAAACAACCCTCGAATGCAGCATTCAAGGGTTGTTAATGGAAACAGGAAGAGGCTCATGTGTAGCTCAGGTGCAGCGTGCATCCCCTCACTCACTCATGATTTGCCAAAGTGTCTTTGATGCTTAGGCAAACCCCAACCCAAACAGAAAGCTCTTCCTGTCCAGAAAGGCCCAGTGGCCAGCTTGGAGAGGAAAAGACAGTCCAGAACCTGAGAATACTTCACTGCCAGGAAGATGTTCCATGCTGCAGTTCTGATCACGCAGAGCAGCCACAAAGGTTCCCAGTTCTAGTCTGAGGAGTGTTTGACATACATACAAAAGGAACCAATTAATCTGAATGGACTGTGATTCTTTCTTTCTTAAAAGTAATGTCATTTTTTCTGGTTTCCATTATGCAAAATCTCCTTTACCAGAATTGTGTTATTGGTGGCTATATCCTGAAGAAAACATTTAAAAATGTTTTTCTCTTGCTGAAATTAAAGGCTGCCAGAACAAGTTATATCTTGCCTCAGAATTCAGTTTAATTTCAAGGTTTGAATTGCTATTTCCAGCATCAGCAGCAGAAGTTTCAGCTGTGCCGTTATTTTAGCAGGTTCTGATGTCACTGTGGTCTTGCACTAGACCAGCAGTCTAGCATCATCTGTGGCTGCTGTTATTACTGTATAGGCTACAATAAAAGTCCTGCTTAATTGGCACTTTCCTTTCACAGTTCATGAAATATATCTAGGGGGTATTTGAACATGCAGTGGTCAGTGGTTAAAAGTGATGGACTACATCCGTCCTCAGCAAAAATTTTAAAAAGTCCAATTTTGGCTTCTAGCTTCATATTTTCTTGGCCTGAATTGTTGCTTTCAAATCACTCACAGGACAGTTGATCCGCTGGGAAGCTGAGGTTAGCTGGCCACAGTGGCAGACACATGGGTGTTCCATAAAGAGCCTGGTGTTCCATGTAGCTTCGGCTTAGAGCATATTAAGTATTCTGATTCAGCATTTCTACAGCAGTGGTGCAGCTAGGTTGTTTCAGACACTGGACTTAATGGTTTATTTGGAGACCATTGGATAACCACACGTATTACTTCAGTTGTGAAGTTCACAACCAACATTTATCTTCCCCCCCCCCACTATTCCATGCTTTATATCTGCTTCTACATTTTATACAGAGAGCAAAAAAGAAGAAAAAAATGTTTTACAACTCTTATGCAAAAAATAATAATACTCTGGGCATGTGCAGTCTCACATTTTAAACCCAATTAACATCGTGGCACCATCATGACTGCAGGAATAAATCGGAGTTTGCTTCTGCTGCCTTGATGCTAAACGCATTTAAGGCGCAATCCTATGCATGTAGAACTTTTTTTCTGTCTGAACAACTCCCAGCATTCCCCAGCCAGCATAGCTAGCTGGGGAATGCTGGGAGTTGTAAGATTTTTTCTTTCTTTCTAAACATGCATAGGATTGCACATTTACTTGAGAATAAGCACCATTTTGTTGTAGAAAAGTAAAAGTACTTTGTTGTAGAAAAGTAAAAGTACTTTACGTTTTTAAAGTAAAAATAATAAAATGAGCACCTGTAACGATATATGTGCCCATCTGGCCACTCCCCAACTATAAAATGTTTCTTAAAATAAGAAGTAAGAAAAGATGTTGCAGTGAGCAGCATCTGCTCCAGTGGGCCCTGGCGTGCCCATACCAGCTTAGGTGCTGATGCCGGGCCTGTTGGCTGCTGCCTGCATCACCTACCGTTCACACCTACTGCATCACCTACTTGGAAGCCCTTGGACTGTGGGACCTTGGACTGGTGCATAGTATGGACTAAAGTTTGATTTTCAGCCTGCGATCTGTATCAAATCACATAATATGAAAGTAAGGGCCCATTTTGAGGTTACTTTCAATGACTTGGTAGCTGCTACAATCTTGAGGTGACTTGGCAGGAGTCCACAATGTGGCTCCTTCGAATGGCAGCGTCCCTGTGGAACTAGAGCATTACTGGCATGAGAAAGAGACAAGGCATGGACTCCTCCCATGTGACCTCAGACTGACAGCATTGCTGATCAGTGTCAGAAGGAGACACACTGCAGTGGCTCCAAACTTTGCTAAAGGTAATGTTGGAAGGGGCCCTAGATGTGGTGAGAATAAACCCCATCCTTCTTTGTAGATGTAATATTTCAATTATCTTTTGCCATTTATATATTCCAATTCAGGTGTGGAATAGTTTAAAAATTTCAGGATTCATTATTAGGAACGAACCTAGCCTGTTCCATGCTGCATTATCCTCCCAAAGACAAGTCTTGGTCCAGCTTTTTTCACTGCAGTATTTGGGGCCTGTTTGCATGATTATTGTGGGATTAAAAGCCTTGAATTCACTTGTAACTGCTGAATTGTTTACACGTTCAAGAGCTAAATCAGGGTTGAAGTAGGTTAAATGGCAAACTCAGGGGCTCTTGACTTATCTCCTTTTCATCCCTGCAGAAGTGATTATGTAAACAATAGGAGGGAATTTCTCCCTCTTTCCTCCACACCATGTTGAAATCTGCTCTGGAGATCTAGCAATCTGCTCCTAGCATCTCTGGAGTAGATTTTGAGGGCATGAGGGTTGCTGGGGAGGGGCAGATTGCGCCTTAGAAGTTCAGACAGAACTGCTTCTGTCAGTGGAGTGACAATGTTGGATCCAACCCAATGAATCTGAACAGGGTAAATGTGATCTTTGATGCAAGGCTGCTATTGATTCTGGACAGCCTGAGGCCCATTTTTGACTATATCTAGCAAGGTACTGGGAGTTCTGTTCAGTTTTCATTGAGTGTATGGGACCTCCATTACATCATAATATCAACTTTCTGATAACTATTACCTGTGTTATATCATGTAATTCTAATTTGCCTCCCCCACCTTAATTTCCAGAATGCATAAGCCAAGAACCAAAAGATATAGATCCTCATGAAGACTGTGATTGTGAGTAGTTTGCTTGGGTAGTCTGGATGCTTGCTTATAGGGTTTCCTTAAAGAGTCATAATTGTTTTTACATGGGAGACTAGAAAGGTCAACAATATTTGCTTTTACTGTGAACCTATTCAAAAACTGAATTAGCTAAGTAGCTAAAAGAAAGTGTGTGTCGGGAGGGAAGCTACTCTGTCAAAAGACTAGACAGTAAGAGACATACAATGAAGGGCCTTCGAAACTCAGGGCTTGAGCTTCTCATGCCTTTGTTGTAGATGACAGTTTGTGGAAAGGCATTCTTTTGGTGTCACGTTACTGTTTTAGTGGGGCAGTTCTCTGCACAGAGTAAAAACTAACACTTTACACTGCTTGGCGTGTGCTCTTTTCCATTCAGCTTGTGATAGCTGTGTAATTACTTTGCTGAAGGATTTGAGTACAATGGGGGCAGAGCTCCATGTGATTAAGTTTCAGATGCAAAACGTCAATGCCAGCACCCACACGCTGGGGCAGATGAAGCATCTGGAAGACTGTGTGAAACAACTGAAGGTAACTTAAAAATCTGACATTTCCAGGGGGTGGGGGAGAAGCAGCATAAAGAAATAGCTTTCAGGTTAACTGTACCATGAGGGGTCCTTTACAAGCAGGTGCAGCTGTGTGAAGGCCACTTTTCTGTGAGATCATCCCATGTGGTTGGGGGCAGGGGTGCTGTCTGAATAATTAACTCATGTGGGTGGGGCTGGTTCCTGTGTTAATTCCGGAGGAAAGCCCCTTGCAACTACTCTAGATTAGACTACTGCAATGTGTTATTTGTGGGGCTGCCTTTGAAAACTTCCTAGAAACCAAAACCAGACCTGAAACTGGCAAAATACATCTGGTCGCTCCTTTACCAGCTACATTGTCTGTAGGTCTATTTCCAAGCACAGTTCAAAGTGCTGCTGTTTCTATTTAAAGACCACATGGCTTGGGACCTGAATATATGAAATGTATCTCTCACATGACCCTACCTTTCTTGAGGTTACCTTTAGAATATTTCTCTGGATGCTCCCACCCTCTGAGGATAGGCAAGGAGTGACAAGAGATAGGGACTTTTTGATTATGGCACCTCACTTTTGGAAAGTTCTTGTGACACTTATTTTTATGTCCTTTTAGTGCAGAGCAGTGGAGGCTGGTAGCTCCAAGGTCAGTGGGGCAGTGAATCTGCTCCGGGTTTCAGTCAGAACTCCTTTGGATTTACCACCCCACTGACATCAGAGCCACCAGCCTCCACTGGTGCAGAGGTGAGGAACCTCTTTCAGCCTGAGAGCCAAATTCAGTTTTGGAGAAGCTCTCGGGAAAAGGGGGTGGGGCCAGATATGGCCCCTGAGCCTGTGGTGACCCACACCTGTTTCAGTGCTAGGCTAAAAACATTGTTTTTCTGGGCCTTTCTGGATCTGAAACTGGTTTTATTCTGTTGGCACTATGCGCTTATTATTTCTGTTCTTCTCTTTGCTGGTTTCAATATGTTGTAACTTGTTCTATTGTTTTAGCACAATTGTTCAATATCATTTGTGAGCTGCCCTGACAGTAGACATACTGAAGGGTGGCATATAATTTCTTGAAATAAATACATCATCAAACTGGGTCATCTCACAGAAAAGGACAGCCTGTGACTACATATAAAGGGCACATGCTCTTGTCCATAATCCTGCACAGAATTAGACACGTTGAAGCTGTCCACCAGTAAAGGTGTCCAGTCCCCTAGCCTCAGCTGCTAGACCTGGTTTTGACAGAATTCATTTCTAAGATAGGTCTGCACGGTAACAGACTTTGTGCGGTGAGGGACCTACTACTCCTTCACTACTGAAAATACTCATAAGGCTTAAAATATTCATAAGCTGCATGAAAGCTTCTTATGATCATAGTTCATCACTTTAATTTTATTGTTGTTGTTCAGTCGTTCAATCGTGTCCGACTCTTCGTGACCCCATGGACCATAGCACGCCAGGCCTTCCTGTCCTCCGCTCTCTCCCGGAGTGTGCTCAAGTCCATATTCATTGCATCAGTGATGCTATCTAGCCATCTCAGCCTCTGCCATCCCCTTCTCCTTTTGCCTTCAGTCATCACTTTAATACAAACCTGTACATTTGGGAAGTTGTATCCTAAGTAAGATATATTAGGTGGGGTTTTGTATGCCCTCCTCATATAGACTATGAACCTGCCCAGGTATTAAGGTTTGCAGGGATTAAGGGATTAAGGTTTCCCTTTTGAAGGCACACATGAAAGGGCTTTCTTCTATGTTGCCCCCAAACTATGGAATGTGCTCCCTCAAGAGCTACGATTGGCCCCCCAATCTCTTGGCCTTTAGAAAGGGTGTAAAGACACATCTTTTTCAATTTAGCTCTGTGAAAGGTATAGTTGTAATGTTTTTACTGTTTTCAATGTTCTTGCTTTTATTGTTTTAAGGTTTTGTTGTTTTAAATTATTGTATACCATCTCACCTTTTTGGCAGATAAGGTGGCATATCATTATTACGAATAAAATAAAAGAGTAGACTGTGGTTTTGCATGTCCTATCCTCTCCCGCCCAGCAATCATGCCTGAATCGATCCCCTGATTCTTTTCAGTCTTCCACGTAGACTGTCACCAGTGTGGGTTATGCACCTGCCATATGCTTTACAGGGGTTGGATGCATCAAACATTTGAATCTGTTCTGATTAGCACCAAACCTGTAAATGCGTTTTATAGGAAGTTAACAGCTTGCTCCTATATGTGTTTACTCAGAAGTGTGTTTAACTGAGTTCGGTGATGATTACTTTCTGTGTGTGTAGAATTGCAGCTTAGGTCTTTCAACAGAATTTTTTCCTATATAGATGACCTAGTGTCTAAGTAAAATATGGTTTTAGTCCCAATTCTACACCAAATGTAAATTCAGTTTTGGGCTTTGTCATATATCCTTTTTCTGTTTTGCCTTATTTTCAGCTTTTGTTGAACCGCTATCGTTCCACTATTGCAACTCAGGGCCCAAAGGTGGATGCACTGGAGACAGGTTTCATTGACCTTAACCAAAATGTTAATACTCTAAAAGAAAAGGTAGGGTATTTTTAAATCTTATATATTCTGCTGGAAGTGTAAGAACGTTTTGATGAATGCTGACATTTATTTTATTTTATTTATTTTTACTTATTAAATTTATTAATCGCCCATCTGGCTGGTCACCCAGCCACTCTGGGCGATGTACAACACACCATAAAACAATTTAAAACAATAAAATTCTACCATAATTTTTTTTTTAAATACCCTAACCCACCCCAAATGCCTGCCTGAACAACCACATTTTTAATGCACGACGGAAGCTCATTAAAGAGGGGGCATGACGGAGTTCCCTAGGGAGGGAGTTCCACAGAGTGGGGGCCACCACAGAAAAGGCCCTCTCCCTTGTCCCCACCAGTCTAGCTGTCCTGGCTGATGGGACAGAGAGAAGGCCATCCGAGGCTGATCTTGTTAAGCGGCCTGTCTGGTGTTGCTGGAGGCACTCCTTAAGATAGGCTGGGCCGGAACCATATAGGGTTTTAAAGGTCAAAACCAACACCTTGAATTTGGCCCGGAAAACAACTGGTAACCACTGCAACTACTTCAGCACTGGAGTGATGTGATCTCGCCGGCGGCTGCCTTTAATCAGGCGAGCCGCCGCGTTCTGTACCAGCTGCAGCTTCCGAACCGTCTTCAAGGGTAACCCCACATAGAGCGCATTACAGTAGTCTAAACGAGAGGAGACCAGGGCATGTACTACCGATGGGAGCAGATGGTCGGGAAGGAAGGGGCGCAGCCGCCATATCAGATGGAGTTGATACAGCGCTGTCCAGCTCACAGCTGACACCTGAGCCTCCATGGACAGCTGGGAGTCCAAAATGACCCCCAGGCTGCGGACCTGGTCTTTCAAGGGTAGCCGTACCCCATTCAACACCAGGTCAACATCCCCCAGCCTCCTCTTGTCTCCCACCAAAAGTACCTCGGTCTTGTCAGGGTTCAGCTTCAGCTTATTCCTCCCCATCCAGCCATTCACCGTCTCCAGACATTTGGATAGGGATTCTACGGCCAACCTTGGTGAAGATTTGAATGAGAGGTAGAGCTGCGTGTCATCCGCATATTGATGACACTGCACCCCAAACCTCCTGATGATAGCCCCCAGCCGCTTCACATAGATGTTAAATAGCATCGGGGAGAGGATGGAACCCTGTGGCACACCACAAGTAAGTGGCCACGGGTCCGAAACCTCCTCTCCCAGTGCTACCCTCTGGTACCTGCCGGAGAGGAAGGACCGGAACCACTGCAAAACAGTGTCTCCAATGCCCAACCCCTCCAGGCGGTCCAGGAGGATACCGTGGTCAACGGTATCAAAAGCCGCTGAGAGGTCGAGGAGAACAAGGAAGGAGCATTCACCCCTATCCAGAGCCCTCCTCATATCATCCACCAAGGCGACCAAGGCCGTTTCTGTCCCATGCCCAGGCCTGAAGCCCGATTGAAATGGGTCTAAATAATCAGTTTCTTCCAAGTGTGCCTTCAACTGCACCACCACCACCCGCTCAATCAATTTACTAGTCATTTTAAGAAGCCCAGAGGAAAACATCCATAAGTATCAAAGACAACTATGCATGTTTAGACAGAAAAAGGTTCTACAACTTCCAGCATTCCACATGCTGGCTGGGGAATGCTGGGAGTTGTAGGACTTTTTTCTGCCTAAACATACATAGGATTGTACCCTAAGTGCCTTTGGTAGATTTCTAAATGTCAACCTAATTTCAATCCTAAAGGGCTATTACCATGCCACAGGTTTAAATGTTTAATGACAAGTACATGACCCAAACATTTATCTGACATTTCCTTTCTAGGATCTTAAGAATGACCGGTAAATGTCATATTCACCAAGTTTCTGAGATCTATCATAACATAATAGCAAATTATGTTAGCTATATTCAAGAAACATTTGATAATAGCAATTTTTTAACCAAATATTGATTAGCTGTATCTCATTTTTTAAAGCCATCTTTCTTCTTCTTAGGCTGAAAATAATTACAGGAAAGCAGAGACACTGTTCAATAATTTTAGTAAGACTAACCAAAAGGGAAAAGACTTGATTTCAAAAATAGAAGGTCTTGTCACCAATATTAAGGGTAAGAGTAACTTCTGTTCTTCTACTTCTTTCTACTTGATCAAATCCTGTTTTAAATTATCCTGTTTCAGGTCATTTAATAGTGAAATTTTATATACTGTACACTTCTCTGATTATGGAATTCCTTATAAAAGGTGAGGCTCAGAGCAGTGGCATTAGATATGATTATTGATGAGAAATTCTTTCTAATGGTAATTGCCTACATTAAAAGCTGTCAATTATTATGCTTGCCACAGGAATGTTACTGAAAATGGCACCTTTGTGGCAATTTTTCCACTCCCCAACTGTGTAATGTTTACAAGTTCTATTTTATTTATTTATGACAATGTCATCTGGGCAGTTTACAAAAGCTATAAATTAATAAAATGCAAACTTAGTCAAAATAACATCAGAATATAAATTCAAAATGGTATGAATACAATCAACATAAAACCATCAGAAACTAGCATAAAATCAATCTAAATGCCAACATAGGGAAAAGTAATTAGTCCAAATAGCTAAAATGCACTAAAAGCTAAAAAGCTTGGGAAAATAAAAAAGTCTTCACCTGGTGCCAAAAAGATCACAAAGGAGATGCCAGGCAAGCCCCTCTGTGGAGGGCATTCCACAACTGGGGTGCCACCACTGAAAAGGCCCTCTCCTTGGTAATCACCCACCTCACATCATTTGACAGCAGTACCTGGCGAAGGGCCTCTAATGAATTGTTTAAGGACCAGGCAGGTACATATAGAAGGTGATCCTTCAAGCAACCTGGCTCCAAGCCATAGGGGTTTTAAAGGTTAATACCAGAACTTTGAACTGAGCCTGGAAATGGACTGGAAGTCAGTGCAGATTACAAAATACTGGTGGGATGTGATATCTACTAGTCACCATTAATAACTGTTCTACTTTGGATAAGCCAGTCACGTCGATTGTCCACTTAGGGTGCATAACTGCCTGGGGAATGCTGGGAGTTGTAGGACTTTTTATGTCTAAATATGCATAGGATTGTTCCCTTAAAGCTGTAAATAGCAACACCCTGCCAGCAGCCGCCAAAAATTTGGGGTGGAAATGGCTGTGCAGGAAGAGATTCTAAGGCTGCACTACTATACACACTTACCTGGGAGTGAGACTTATTGAACTAAATGGGGGCTTAGTTCTGAATATATATATCTAGGATTGCACTGTAAGTATTTCAGCTCTGAGAGTGGAAGACTCACTGTGGGAATGTGGAATTGGCAGCATCTCCTTGACAAGCACTACATATGCAAAAGCTCTAAGTCCTTACTTACTAAGTGAGAAGCACTCTGTATGTTTTTTAAAGCATCTCTTTAAAACCATTGATGTGGAATAAACTCAGGTTTCATTAGGATTCCATGGTGGATTATTTGTACATTCTCGAATTTGTATTGAATGGGAAGTGGAACCTTTTAGGTTTAAAACAGGGATGGGAACACGCAGCCTGTGGCCTGGTGTGACTCTCTGAGCCTGATGCCACTTTAATTCACAGGAGTGGCAAAATCATCTCCAATTTGCCATCAGTTTCTGACAAACTGCTACGGAACACTACAATAGCCAAATAATGAAAACTAGCTGCTGCCTTTTGTAGCCTTTTGTAGTGGTTTGACGCCAGAAATTAATGGCAAATCAGCGTGGTTTTTTGCTGCTGCTGCCACTAAATTCTGTGAAGAACCGGTGGCAGCAGCAGGAGTGTGGCCCATAGGGAGGTCTTAGTTGGGAGGGATGGCCCCTGGACTTCCCAAACTCGCCCACTCCTGGTTTAAAAGAACACCACACAGCTCTGAGACAATGTGTCCATAAAAGACTTTCAAATGTTGTTTTTTTCCTGTCGTAGTTCTCCTGGAACAGGTAACCAGTACTTCTGGAGGAGGAACTTCTTTTCCTTCAGGAAATGCTGCCAAAGAGCTGGCTCAAGCTCAGCAAATGATGAACGAGATGAGAAACCGCAATTTCGGCCAACAGCTCATCGAAGCAGAAAGGGAGAAAGAAGAAGCCCAACGCTGTAAGAGCTAGACTGCCCAAAGATTCCGGCATGGAAATGGTTCTGTGTAGATTTACTAGGATGGGGCAGGTGGGGGAGAACTGTTGCCTCATTTGGAGATTCCCAGTGGGGTTGTAAACAGTGTGGTGCTGGAGGTGGAGATTGATAGGAAAGGTAGCAGTGGGGTCTGATAACATATCCGGTATTCTGTAGCCACTGAGAAAAAGAAAAGAATAGGATGGGGGGTTGCAGGTGTGGAGAACAGAAATAAAGATAGTAGGATAGAAAAAGCCAGGA
Source organism: Heloderma suspectum (assembly GCF_057233095.1). Classification (NCBI taxonomy): domain Eukaryota; kingdom Metazoa; phylum Chordata; class Lepidosauria; order Squamata; family Helodermatidae; genus Heloderma; species Heloderma suspectum. The sequence goes on along the minus strand of NC_139461.1, from coordinate 78,542,797 downwards.
CATGAAGAAAGGTCATGGGTTCTGAGACTCAGCGGGCCTGGGAAGAACCTAACCAAATCCTCTGGTTGAATGTGAGATCTGTATTCCAGAGTTCTTACTGCAACTGTGTCTTTTTTGCCTAGTGTTTTAATGTTTCCATTTCAAGAAGTCAAAGTGAGAACTTGAAAACCCTTCAGAATTAGTAAGCAGTGAGATGGAATTTCCTCTTTTGCCCCATCACCTGTCCACTTTGCCTGGGATTTGTGTATACTTATCATTAGCTGCTGCTCAGTTTAGTAACAACAATATGGAAAGGGCACATAATACTTTCTAATGGAGGTATTGTATAAGAATTAACAACAGTATTCTACTACAATGTCGGTATTCAATAAAGATCTAGTAATAAATTGTAGCAGTGGTGAAGCCGTAACATGGGTTCTGAGCTGAATTATTTAATTACCGGGCTATGCATCAGTCTGAAATACTTGTTTATTTACCAAGCCTTTTGCTGATGGGATAAATTCAGAAGCATACAGCAACTATGAATAGTAAAGTGTAGCGGGATATTTGTGAGGTTATCTGTTCACTGATTGGAGTTTTACACTTCCATTTACCTTTTGATCCAGATCTGGGTGGAATGGCACTTTAAAACAAGTAATTGGTAGATCACTGCTAGAAATAACTGCCTCTTTAGATATCCCAGACTAGCTTCTAGTTGCATACCAAAACAAAAATTGTTTACAAGGGGTAATTCTGTCTTAGGAACAGGGATCCCTATGGGAATTTATGCCCCCATTTTCTTCTGCTTTAGACCACCCAACCTCTCTAAAAATGTTACAGTTCTCTGTAGTCTGAAATTAACTTAAAACCCATAAGTTGAGCTTTTGCAATCCAACAACTGATATAAAATGTTTAGGGAGCAATCCTAACTAGATAGGCAGCTGCCTCCGAGCTCGGAGGCGACTGCCTATCCAAAGTAGGGCAGGAGAAGCACGGAGGGGATCAGTCCCTCCGCATTTCTCCTGCTCTGCTTTTTCAGCTAGAGAGTCGATTGCGGCTGTCTCGCCGCAGGAGCACAAAGCAGGGAAGGAGGCTGCTGCACGACACGTTGGATGCGTCGTACATGCAACTACGCTGTCCCCACTCTGGATCGCCCCCAGCCAAGCCCCTTTTCAGCCGCTCCGTGCTCCTCTTGTGAGCACGGAGGATGGGGCTGTTCCGCGCTGCCTCGGAGGCAGTGCGGAATTGGAGGGAGGTCAGTTCACCAAGGTCGGTTCCCTGAAAGCACCATATCCTATGGCTGTCTAGCCGCTGTCTAGCAGCCATAAGACGGCTCTCTCCAAAATCTAAGGATAAAGAATCGTATTTATACGATGGATGGACAGAATTTTGGCATAATTAAGCAAGCAATCCAAATCAAAGACAAACAATATCCAGTTTTCTAAACTTACCATTCCAACCACAGATGATCTATCCAATTAAAATTCACTAATTGACGAAAGATTAACTGGAGTAGGACTGTTGACCAGAAAGCACTATGATGCTTATGCTCAAAAAAGGTCAGATTTGTTCTTAGTTTGCCTTACTCACTCTAATTCTCTAGTGCTGGAGCGTGTAAGGAATGAACTACAAAAGCACCAAGCAAAAAACCAAAGAATTGTTAAAACTGTAAGAGATTCATTAAACGACTATGAATCTAAACTCAATGACCTTCGTGAATCTTTGAGAGAAGCAAAGGAACAAACCAAGCTGGTTGAGAGTTTAAATGGAGAGAATAAAGTTCTCTTGGAAGATATTAAGGTAATACCGCTTTTAAAATGTTTTGTTTTCCCTTGGCGTAATGGATAAAGAATAGCTGAAATTCCAAGTCTTTTAGAAATAGATTGGCAAAAGCTAATGGAACAGTGCTAATGCAACAGCAACTCTTGTTTTGCCTTATCCTCTATTTCAAAAGGCCAAGGTAATCAGACACTGCTTTTCTTCTGCTATTTTATTTTTTAGAAGCTTGACATGAGAGAGTCCTTTCTCTGGAAGAGCCAGATAAACTGTAATTTAATCATTTGGCCTGCCCAGACCCATTCCCTTTGTCCTGACAGTACCTGGGATGACCCTGTCATACATGGACATGTTAAAAATGGTTCCATCCATTTCTGCTTTATTTTTATGCTGAACACCTAAACTGGAAACAATTAGTTACCTCAGTTAAATAAATAATTCTCCAGTGGTTCTGAGGTATGTCAGTCTTCAGTTCTAGGACAGCACCTTCTCTTGGTTGCCAGGCAGGGTGGTCTTGAGGAATAATGCCAAGGTGAAGGTCTTGTCCTACAATCCCAGACTAGCTCTTCCTGGTTTGCAGGAAGCAGGGTCCAGAGCACAGATAACAGCTCTGGTGGCAGCAGAAGAGTTTGAAAAGACTTAATTTTGTCTCTCCTCCTTAGTTTGGGAGTGGGTTTGCAGGGGGACACTTCTGTGCCAACAGCCTAGCAGAGAATACCCTTCTCCTCTTTCTTAAATATCCCTCTTCCCTTGATCTACATCTTGACTTCTAATACCCTTGGCTGATTTAGGACCAGCCTGCCACAGGATAAATGCAATCCTGTCATTAAACACGTTGCACCGTTCCCCAAATGAAACTTGCAGTAGGAGCCAACCTTTGGCTGGATTGTGTCTCTTGTTACTGTGTAGAAGAGTATACTAATTATGGCTCTGCCCAACATGAGAGCTCTACTTTGTGCTGTTAAAAAATAAATAAATCAGTAAGCCCTTTATTTCTTTGTTAGAAACGAACCAAAGAGATGACTAAACAACAGAACAACATCTTGAATATTCTAACTTCTGCTGAAGCAACATGGTCTCAAGCAAACAGCATATTTGGCTTGCTGCAAAGGAGTAAAGAGGTACTGAAGAAGTAACACTATAATTCTGTGAAGAGAGAAGGATCAACTGTGTCATTGTAATGGAAATAAAAATACATGCCAAATAATGATTTGATTTTGTAGGCAGTAACAGCTGCTTACAAATACAAGTGATATGAAAAATATTTTTCTCTATTTAATCGTCTCTGCTTAATCTTCTGTGCTCTGCTCAGGCATCTGGATTTGCACAGAAAGCTAAAGCCACACAAACAATAGAATGCCATCGATTTCTTGCAGTTTTATAACATGGCTGGGTGACAGCACATAAAATGGCATTTCTATTCAAACTCCAGGAATATGAAAATTTAATTGCCCAACTGGATGGAGCAAGGAAGGATCTCAATGAAAAAGTTAAGAATCATTCTTTATCAGCCAGCAAGGAACCTCTAGTGGTGAGAGCAGAAGAGCATGCCAAAAACTTACAAGACTTGGCAAGAAAACTGGATGAGTATGTTTTCATTTCTGCAAATGAATAGCTTGAGAGTACTATGTATCTTGCTGAAGTTGCATGCTGTTTCTCCTGTGTTAAAGGTAAACTGCAAAGGCAAAAGAAAGGATAAGCCCGTTTTATAAAAGCCAATTTAAGGATGGGGTGGAGGGAAGGATACTATACTGCAGAGGTTGGCAATTTGTAGCCCTCCAGATGTTTTGGCCTACAGCTCCCATGATCCCTCGCCATTGGCTATGATGGCTAGGGCTGATGGGAGTTGTAGGCCAAAACAACTGGAGGGCCACAAGTTGCCCATTCCTGCTATATTGGATCAGTGTTCCAAATCTTAATGCTTCTCCTGCAAGCCCAGAGAGGCAGGCAGGGAGGCTTAGCATTAGCAGCCAGCATAATGACGCAAATGCCAGGGCTCACTGTGGCTAACACTGGCCTCTCTTTGTGTTTTTTTCAAACCACTCTTTTCCCTTTTTGAAAACATTTTTTTAGGGTCTGGCGCTCTAAAGAAAAGTGCCAGGTGAGGCAGCTACTGCCATCTTAATTTCCTCAAAATACCCGCGTTAGGGCCCAGAACCATTTTGGAGAAATTAAGAGGGCAGCAGCTGCAGCTGCTTCTCCTGGTGATTATCTTCAGAGTGCCAGGCTGCCCACTGCTGCCCATCCCTCTTGCTTTAGCCACCCACCCTTCCACCCTTCCGGGCAGTCTCCCTTCAGATGGCACCTGAAATGTGCCTCAGCCAGTGCCAAGAATTTGTCCATTATCCCCATCACACTATTTAACTTTCTCTTCCCCCTGGAAAACTGCCACAGCTCCTTTCCCATGTGATTTGGAAATGGATGCCATTTTCTCAGCTGCGGAGAACTGTAAAGTGAGCAGCACTAGGCTTTTTGTTGAAAGAAGCTGCCAGATCTTTAGAAGGCAACAGGGGCCCAAATTTTGGACTGCAAATGGGACAGTCTATACATGTTGGGCATGAGCCAGCCAAAGTTAAGCATGCTTATGTCTCACTGATTGCAGTAGGTAAGTTAAGCAAATGCTTAGCCTTCTCCAAATGGAATCCATGAAATGTATACAGGGTTTAACTTTGGCTGGACCATGCCCTTGGTTATTTTGCAAACACACACACACACATGCACACACGTGAGTGTTTGAGTTTTAAAATTCTGCTGTTTTCCTGCAAGGGCTTCCTGGGGATTGGCCACTTTGATCCACTGCCACATAAGGAGTGCCTCATAACATGAATTCTCAATGTTAAAAAAGGAATGCATTGGTAGGGTGCTCATTCTTGATGGTAATTTATAAGCAAAACCCAAAAGGACAGCCAAAAATATGTTAACTATACACTCTCTGAATTGCTAGATTTTCTGCTTTTTTCTCCCCCACAGGATCAAGAAAAATGCCAGTAAAGATGAGCTGGTGACCTGCGCTGTGGAAGCCGCTACTGCATATGAGAACATTATTAATGCCATCAAAGCAGCAGAGGCAGCAGCTAACAGAGCAGCAAATGCTGCAGATTCAGCTTTATCAGTAAGAGTATTCTAAAAACATGTCATAATGGTCACGTAATAGATTTTTACCACTGGGATTTTATTGTGGGGGCTACAGTTGAGCTTGCACAAGCCAAGGGCAATCTTTAGGACAGAGTTGCAGAACCTCAAGCCTGGGGGCCACATCTGGCCCTCTGGGGGTCCTAATCTGGTCCTTCAGGGTTCCCCAGAAGGTCTCAGCCGCTTTCCACCAACCACCGATTGTTGAGTAGCTTCCTAGCTTTTGTAAAGATGCTCCCCATTCTAAAAGCCTGAAATGCCTCTCTTAAGACTTAGTTGCTGGCAGTAAGAGCTTCAAGATAAAATTTGCTGGTATTTTTGGCCCTGCCCATCCCTGGAACGTGGCCGCCAAGAGCTTCTCCAGGCCCTTGAGCTGAAGGAGGTTCTGCACCCCTGCATTAGGAAGAAGGTTGCAAGGTCCAACCTCAAAGTGTTGGCCTGTTAATTTAAGCCAACAAGAGGGTTTTTTTAAAACTTCCCTCCATCTGTTTTTTAAACAAAATCCCATTAGCCCTGCAAGGAGGCAGGGTTTTTTTTTTTTTAAGTCTCAATTGGAGTCAATGGAGGCTTTTTTTTTCTCCCTGCCCCCCTGCTTCCCCACAAAACCGGACCCACACGCGCTTACAGGAGAGTACAAAAAACTAGCATGCATAGCTCCACGATGCATGCTTTCCCAAAAGCTTAGCTTGGCCCTCAGAGGCACCCTTGTTCCTTAATTCTAAGAGTGTATCTCCCCCCCACACACACACTATTTTTCACCTGGCTCGTTAGTGGACCATTGGGGTTGTAGTAAAAAGGAAAGTAGATCCCACAAGCCTGAAGTCTGCCCACCCCTGGCTTGGATTATGAATTTTAAATTCTTTTGCTATATTCTGCCTACCGTATATAAACACCTTACATGTCAATGCTTCATTTTCAGACAACGGAGAGAAAAGATCTTGCTGGAAGGGCCAAGAGACTGAAGACCAGCAGTGGTGATCTGTTAAATCAAGCACAGACGGCACAAAAGACATTACAGGGTATCTTAAAAAACCAAACAAGTCATGTGAAGGTTGAGAAAAGTTTTGCAAGGTTTTAATACTGCCGTTCGAGACTTTTCCTCATTAGGAGCTGATTCACACAATCTTTACCACCACCCCAGTTTCATTCTGGAAACATTTAGTCTGAAACAGGCAGTTTTCACATGAACCAATAACAAAGTTACTACATCAGATTTTTTTTAAAAAATATGATTGAATCTAAAGGGGCTTTTCTTTGAAATATTCAGATATAGGGTGACTGTCAGAGAAATGGATCTCCCTACATGACACTTGAGGTGGTTAAATCTCTGTGCTTTACCACTTTAGAAATCATCACATGAATCAACTAAGAGCCTTTCAAATCAGGGGCAGGCATATGCTGGTGGCCCATGGCACAAATCTAACCTGTGCAACCATTTTTATCTGGCCTGCAGCAGCTCTTAACAAATTTTAATCAAAGTGTAGGAAAAAAAGTTTTGCATACAGTTTGACTTATAAGAAAAATAAACATATACAAAAAGTGTCAAGAATTAGAGGGATCAGAGTTGTGTAGCCAAATATACTCCCAGCCCCCCAGAATACATGGAGATTAGAGGGCTCCTGAGAATATCAAAGTGGGCCTTTCATGATTTAAACCAGAGGTGGGAGACTTTATTTCTATCAGGTGCTAATCAGGGCTAATCTGTCAGGGCCAAATGCCAGTGGTGGTCTGGGCCAGAGACAAAGTGGGATGGAGAGTACCATGGGTGGGCCTGACTCTACAGCATCCCCGTCTGACTTGGAATTGGTGTCACAGGCTATAGCTCCCCCTGGACTGGGGCAAGGTCTCACAGCTGCTGGCCATTACAGGGTGTGAAAGTTTGAGGCCTACAGAGGCAAGGTAAAAAGGTCAGGCCTACAGGCCTGACTTTTTTGTTGGGAGGGGTATCCTTGAGAGGCGTAGTTTCATTTCCCTGGTTAAGTTTCATTTTCCCAAGTTAGATTTCATTTCCTCAGGTTTGAAACAGTACTTTTGGGTTGGGGGAAGGTGGGGATAAAAAGGGAGAGAGAGCCAGTAAGACCAGAGTCAGAGAGACCAGAGCATAAGAGAGAGGAGGAAGAAGCAGCGTGGAGAAGTCTAAGTGCATCTAGGGTAGAGGAACTTGCATTTTTGCAACTTTTATTTTCCCTTAATGCCTTTTGTGTCACTCAGCTTTATTGAGAAAATACCTTTAGTTGTGATTTGCTTGTTTTAATTTACCAGCAAACTATTGAGTTAAACCCCAGGTGCCTGTGTGTTGCCCCAGCCGTGGGCTTCGACCGCTGGCCTTGCAATCGGGTCACACTGGACTACCGATTGCTTTGCACCCGGACCCCACAGCTCCAACTGTGGACAGTCCGGGAGTCGGTTTAACACGCCGACCCCACGATCCTCCTTCTCTTTGAATCTGAACATAGCAGTATTCTTGGCACCCTGCTCGCTACGCCAAATGTATTGCCCTGGCTGTGGGCTTCGAAGTCTAAATTAAGAGGTCGAAGCCCACAGCTGGGGCAATACAGTCTGGAGTCTCAATCACCCCATGTCTACAACCTAAACCCCATGTTAGTGGGAAGGGGAATTTTAAAATAAGAAAGGTGGGACTCTTAAGGAAGCAAGAGATCCTTAAGGAGTTGCTCAGGGGGTCTAGGTCATAAGGGGAACCTGGATGTGGGGCAAAATTTATTTTATTTATTTAAAATCTATCTAGGCCATCTTTCAGGGCAATATGTAACAAGATTCAAAATATCCTTGTCCCTACTTAGTCCTCAGCTAGGCAGACTAGTTTTGAGCTTTTCTGGAAGCTTAATTCTTGCCAACGTCTTATTCTCTGGTTGCAGAACATTGGATTTGTAATGCAAAATTCCAGGTTTCCTGAGGATACCCAATGCTCATTGAAATCCAAAATCAAATGTAAATGTAGCCAAATTCATATAATGGAATTACATTACAGCTGAATTTGGCTGTGATGGAGACACAATTTGTCATCCTGGTGAAAGAAAGCCTTGAGAGCAGAGTAGAGAAGCTTCACCAGAAATGAGTACAATCCATAATTACCAGGATGATTCACAGTAGATTAATTATTTTACAGAAATCAGTCCAACTCTTGATGTTATAAAGAGCAGACTTCAGGATGCTGAGCGCAAGAAAAATGTGATACAGGGAGATCTTACATCGTTCCAAAATGGGCTTCGAGGGATAAACAGAGGTATGTAATTTGATGTGGAATTCTACTGTTGTATATTTTATTGCATTTATTATTATGCCTAGTGAATTAAAAAATAGCCCTACTCAGGTCTCCACCTTCAGGAGGAGGGGGAAAAATGAGGAACGAGAATGTGTGATTATACCAAATTCACTTGCTCACTTAGAATAATGTAGATCCTAAGCCATACATTACAGCGGAAAAGTTACTCTTTTGATCCCACTTTAAAAGAAAAGAATGAAAAATGTTATGAATCATTATACATCTTTGTCTTCCTGCTAGATGACATAGACAACATGATCACAAGTGCAAAGAACATGGTCAGAAATGCCAACGGTATTACTGCTAATGTACTCGATGAGCTGAACCCAATTAAAGCAGATGTTGAAAACATAAGGGGTTCCTATGGAACCACACAGAGTGCTAACTTCAACAGGGCTTTGAAAGATGCAAACAATACAGGTAGGCAGTTTGTTTGCTCCATGGACCTCTTCCATTATTAATATTAGCATTTTCTTCTGATGATGCCTTTTACATAAGGGAGAATTAAGCAGTATTGCTGTTGTTGAAAGTTCATACTGTGCCCATTGTTTACAGGGGCAGCCCTATAGCGAATTCCTCCCTCCGTTCATGTCAAGCTCATTGTCATGTGTATTTCTCTGCCCCTCCCAGTGGTAGTCGGTGTAAGTTGAACTTGACATTATAGAGCCAGACCTTGACATGCCACTTCCTGTGTCAACCCCATGTTCTTTATAAGATGTAGTTCCACATTCCACTCCAGCTGTTCTCTGTAACACCTATACTTAGGAGAGTTATCATGATAATTACGCATACAGCTCAATCTTAGGCAAATTTACTCAGAAGTAATCTTCATTGTATCCAATGGGGCTCAAGAACATAGGAAGCTGCCTTATACTGAGCCAGACCATCGGTCCATCTAGTTCAATATTGTTTACAGTGACTACTCTCAAGTATGTCTGTTTAGGCTTGTGGCCTTAGCTGTATCTTGTCTTGCTTGGTCCCAGCAAACAAAGTAGGAACAGGCCTTTGGCAAGCTTTAGTCAATGATTGCTTCCTCTCTCTGTTCCTCACTAGTAGCTAAACTGTTACTAATAACTAAATGTTATGCATATCATTATTATTATTATTAATAATAGTATATTATTATTATAATAATAGAGGAGAAAAGCACTAAGTTGAATACAAAATAAAGAACTCTGTTCTCTGTGTTATCATGTATCAAAGTAAAACTATTTATTTCAGGGATAAAGTCTCAGTTTCAGCCCAAGTAAGAATAGAGTGTGCACCAATGCATTCCAACAATTAAATGTGCAGAAAATGTGACATATTTTTTACATTTTGATCAACAATGCTACCACATTTCTCCTCCCTTTTAAAAATCCTACCAACAGTTAAGAACTTAACAAACATCCTCCCAGATCTGTTTAACAAGATTACAAGCATCAACCAACAACTTATGCCAATAGGCAACATAACTGAGAATATAAATCGCATCAGAGAGCTCATCCAACAAGCTAGAGATGCTGCAAACAAGGTATGTGGCAAAATCTTTCATTGGGCTTCTCCACATGGGGCTTTTATCCTGCTATTGAGGTTGGTTACTCATGGAAGTTTGCAGGTCCTTTACATGATGTCATCAACCTCCAATGCCTCTCCTGTGCTTTCTGGCCATTTCTGCAGCTTTATTTGAAACGGAGATAATGAGGTAATAAAACAATGAATTTGTCAACGTAAAGAGGGAGTTGCACTATAACAGCAGCATTATCTAGTGGCTGTATAATGAAACATATAGAACTTGCACCCCACCCCAAGAGGAAGTGTGTGTGAAGGAGCTGATTTTAATCCCGCAAAGAATCCAGAAGCAGAAGCCCTGGTAAAGTTGTGGGATAAAAAGCCCATTGTGAAGAAGCTCGTTGCTTTTTCTTTCCTCTTTTTCATCTGTCATCACATATTCACCCAAGTATGTTGCTCTATACCTTCACGAAAGTATTATTGCTATCCAGGTGTATTTAGCGAAACCTTTCCATAAAAAATAATGTATACCCAGGGCCTGCCTGGATAGCAGTTTTCTCTAGGGCAAGTTTAATGATGAAAAACTAAACTGGACATCTGAGGAAAGCTGCTGCAAAAAATAGGCATCAATTAAAATGGGAGGTTTTGTGCAATACACATTTCTTTGCACTGTACTGTCCACATAGATCCTGCTAATCTGTAGTCTACTGTTTTGGATCAACCCAGATAATCTTGGGGAGAAGTGGCTTTTGGACAGGCTGAAAATATCACAAAGAGACCTCTTTTATCATGTCCAAATAGTACACAGGGAAGCTTGACTTTAACAGGGTTACTTCAGTTCCCAGAGAAATGCTCATGTGAATCCATGCTTAAAGAGCAGGCATGATTTTTCAACCTACAAGACGGCCACAGAGAAAGAGGGTACTGGGCTTACCATCTAAGGTTGCTCACTATATTCAAGAAAGAACCAATTCTTGTATTGTTGCGTTGCTGTTTTGATGTCTATCCTGGGTTTGCAATTGATTATATTCCCTTTTTATTCTAAATAGGTTGTTATTCCCATGAGGTTCAATGGCAGTTCTGGGGTTGAGGTTCAGCCTCCTGCCATCCTTGATGATCTGAAGGGCTATACCTCCCTTTCTTTATTTCTTCAAAGGCCTCTCTCAAGGTTGGACAGCCCACGGCGTCAGACGTCCAACATGTTTGTCATGTACCTGGGTAACAAAGATGTAGGTATTCCTTTGCTGATCTTGTTACTTGTATTATTTCTTACTAGCAATCGGACCCAAGTTCACACAGCCTGGAATAGCCCTCAGTTTGATACAGCAAAGCCTTCAAGCAAACTTACACATCTGTCAGAGTTGGACGCATTGTGGCTGCCCTGTCTGAGTGAAGCCATGCCTGCTAGCACCCCCAGCTATGGCTCCTGCCATGGTGCATCCCTATAGCTCCCTGAGGGTGGTGTCTTTCCCTGAGGGGAGCTGCCCCACAGCAGGGGAGAGGGGGTATAACTCTCCCTCAGCCTACTGATCTCCCTGGGCTTTAAACTGTATGGACTGCAAAGCCATGTGCTGATAAGGAAAGTCTGCCCCTAGTGCCTAAAGATGTTACTGCAGGCTTCAACCACATGGACAAATCTTAATTAATTAAAATTAATCAGTTCCTTTATTTTTTAAAATTATTTACAAGACTTCTATACTGCTCCACATCCAAGGATGTGGCTTTCCTGTTGCTTAATTTTATTTATTGACTGTTAGTTCTGGTATTCCACACTGCTGCTTTTAACTTGCTCGTGTATTTTAAGGATTAGTTCTTGTTTTTTATATTTTATAAGCTGCTTGAAGCAACTCCTGTTTTTGGAGAAGTGGGGTAAAATTGTCTTAAATAAATAAATCACAGAATCATAGAATAGTAGGGTTGGAAGGGGCCTATAAGACCATCGAGTCCAAACCCCTGCTCAGTGCAGGAATCCAAGTCAGAGCATCCCTGACAGATGGCTGTCCAGCCTCGTCTTCAATGGCTCCAGTGTGGGAGAGTCCGCCACCTCCCTGGGTAATTGGTTCCATTGTCGTATTGCTCTAACAGTCAGGAAGTTTTTCCTGATGTTCATCCGGAATCTGGTTTCCTGTAACTTGAGCCCATGATTCCGTGTCCTGCACTCTGGGATGATTGAGAAGAGATCCTGGCCTTCCTCTCTGTGACAACCTTTCACTGATCTCCCCTCAGTCTTCTCAAGGCTAAACATGCCCAGTTCTTTCAGTCTCTCCTCATAGGGCTTTGTTTCCAGTCCCCTTGATCATCTTTGTTGCCCTTCTCTGAACCCTCTCCAGTTTGACTGCATCCATCTTAGTGTGGTGCCCAAAACTGGACACAGTACTCCAGATGAGACCTATCCAGTTCTGGATAGAGGGGAACTAGTACTTCACGTGATTTGGAAGCTATACTTCTGTTAATGCATCCCAAAATAGGATTTGCCTTTTTTGCACCCACATCAGATGTCCAGCCATCTCCTGTCCTGGCTTCTGTGAGCTAGTAGCGCTCTCCACCACCGATCTCCCAGCACCACTTACAATTGCTCTGTCTAACATTAGCTGAAATGGGGATGGCCATTTCTTTAAACACACATCTTTAAACACGCTTATGCATTCCTTATTGACTGCTACTTTAATTTTGGGTGGCAAATGTGAACTGACATGAAATGACATTTGTTGATACCAACTTCTGGAAATGAAGGCATGGCTATGCTATAGGTGTAAAATGCTTTAGCTATCTGAACTACTGCCCAAGGAATCACGGAATCTAGATATGTGTGGGGGCTAGGACATTCTAACAGAATATTATCAGAAGGTTCAGAACTCTAATTCCAACCATTCCTTGAAGGAGTCGTATCTACTCAAATGGCCTAAAACTGATTTAGGCTTCTAAGGTAAAAAGAAACCTTAGAAACCATTCCCTGTGTGCCATGGGCTGATCTTGATTGCCTCCCTATCAACTGCTATTTTTAGAAAAAGGAATAATAGGAAAAATGTAAAATGTCAAGCAACTCTCTTAATTATTACCTTAAACATTCATGTTTAGAGTTCCAAGGACTACATAGGCATGGCTGTTCAGGAAGGCCAGCTTATTTGCGCCTATAGCCTAGGAGGTAATGAAGCGGTAATAGAAGTGCCTGAACCGGTGTACGAGAGTGAGCACAAGGAAGCAACTTTGGATTATGTGAAGTTTGAGAGGTAGGGAACTCTATAATAAAGTGTTTCCCAATTTTCTTGAACTTGATCTCATATTGTGACAATCTCATATTCTGAGATCTTTCACTTCTGTTTGTGGTTTCCCCCTTTTCTTTTCTTTTCTTTTCTTTTTAGAATTTACCAGTATGCAAAGCTGAATTACATTAAAGGTGCAACCTCCTCTTCACCATCAAGCCTAGGACCTTATGAGTACAGCAGTGGGAATAGTAACACTCTCCTCAGCCTGGATCCTGAAAATGTGGTTTTCTATGTTGGAGGATACCCACCAGACTTTAGAGTAATGTGTTTCTAACTTATAAAAATATTATCATGAGATCTTTCTTTGTGTAAACCAATGGGTGATACTTCTGATACTTCTGTCATTTTATAGTTGCTTCACAGGAAGTAACTCAGCAATAATATCTTGTAGCTGAAGTCATGATGGGATATTCGTTGGACTTTTTAAAGCATCCATATCCTGTGCCAAGAGTTGTCCAATTTTTGTACTAAGAAGCAGAATTTTGTAATCTGAACAAAATTATTTTACATGATTTGTTCTGCTTCTGCTGGCTACAAAGAGAATCAGGAGATATATAGAACTATCAAAACTTCTTCCAAGACTTGTGGTAGTTCTGCTAAAAGAACTCTCAGATTTCTGAGATATTATTAGTTATTATTGCTGTTATAGCTGTTATTATTGTTGTTGTTGTTAGGCAGTATACTGTTGTGCCTGTGCACTGACAGGACCAACCATTAGCACAACGGGTAGTTAGTGCTTCTTAAAACAACTGGAAACAAGCATTTTGGCTCATTTCTGGAACAGAGCAGGTCAGCGGATTTTGCAGAACTTCTGCTATTTCTGGGATTACTTTAGGGAGCACTAAGTCTCTGTTGTGCAAGCAGTCAGTCTGCTGGCACAAAAAAAATTGTGGGAGCACAGAGGCCCTGTTGGATACTGCCTGTTATTATTAGTAGTTGTTTTTTATCATCATCATCATCATCCATTTTTATCCCTTTCTCTGGGATGCTAAGGGCTGCAAAGGTGATTCTCTCCCCCCACTCCAATTTTATCTTTGCAGCAATATTGTGAGGTCACCTAAGGAGCTTCATAGCTGAGTGGGGATTTGAACCAGGGTCTCTCTAGTCTGATGCTCTTAACCAGAGGTAGACAACGTGTTGCCCTCCTATCTGTTTTGGACTACCATTCCCATAAGCTCCAGCTAGCATAGTGAATAGTCAAGAATTATTGGGATTGTAGTCCAAAACATCTGGACTTGCCTACCCCTGCTCTTAACCATTACACCATATACGCAGCAAGTCAATGCTCCCAAATTTTCAAACTTACTTTGCAACCATATGGGCTAGAACCTTGTTTTTTTCTTCTTTTAATTAAAAGCTGTGATTCTCAGGATGTGGAATTCTGAATCTTGTTGCAGTGGCTGTGCCTGTGCAATGCAATGCAATAATGGAAATGCAGTATACCCCCAGCCCGGCTTGCAGAGCCTTGTAGCAATCACAGCTTTACAATTTCTGTGTTTTATTCTTACAGCCTCCCAGTACACTAGACTATCCTCATTATGAAGGATGCATTGAATTAGACAGCTTAAATGAGAGAGTTATCAGCCTGTACAATTTCAAAAGGACTTTTAATCTCAATACTACTGAAGTTCAACCATGCAGAAGGTAAAAAAAAAATTCTTACCAGATGGTATGTGCTGTAAATAAATGTACATTTGGAGCTTTATAATACATAATCAATCATATTCTGTTTATCACAGTCAAGGATGGATAGACATGATCAGCTTTCAAAAACCTACAAGTGCTATTTTCTATAATACAGTAGTGACATCTTCAGGCAAAGGAGTTGGTGAAAGGATCCAGAATACATTTGAATCACAAGCTGATAGGAGTTCAGCAAGCCTTAAAAATTAGTTGGGCTGAACTGTTAGTCCCATGGTCCAAGTCCTATTTAGATCATAAGGAGCCCATAGAAACAAACATTCTATCACATGTTCTTCTACATATCTGTGCCTGATACATAGTAAAACCTTGATTTCCACTTAGTGGGATGAGACTAATGAATGAGCTACCACGGGACAAGAGTGCTCACCCCAGGAATGTTTGGTCATCTGGATGAACTCACTGAAATCATGCAAGACAATCACCTCTGTGGGGATGAAAAGTGGTTCTGTGTAGCCAGCAAAAGGTTATTACCATGAGTAACACTTGAGAAAAATTCACAACTCTACATCAGACATGAAAAACCCATCTGGCCTGTCAGTTTCTTCCCCAAACCTTGCCCCCTCTTCCTTCAGGCAAAAGGTCTTATATCTGATCAGCAGCTGATTGGAGATAAGAGCTTCTCCCTGCTATGTGCTAAAGATGGGAACCTTTTTCAGGGCTCAGAAGGGAAAAGCTCTTATCTGGCATTCGGCCTCACCGAGATCCGTGGCAGAATTCTCTGACATCCCTAGGCTGACTAGATGTGCCCTCCTGAGCCTCTGGGCCCTCGGCGACTGCCCATCTATGCCAACTGCTGGGCCTTGTCCCATTCCTGCCAACACTGAGCTTCATGGCTTGGAATTTCCCATCTTACCAGTGAACCTGGGGAAACTGGGCACAAATTAAGTCTCTGGCAAGGATGCTGAAGCTGTTTAGCCAAAATGTCAGAATTATTGTTCAAAAAGGGCGATAGACTGGGCTGGCCTCCCCATTCCCCTCACTTGCTACCCATGGGTGAGGTTAGGAGTGTAAGAAGAGCCCTGGGTTTCCCACAGTGCCTAAGCAGATGTCTCTGAGACGCCCACAGACATGAGGGTTATAGCCCCTTCCCACTGCTTTCCCCCAGCAATTTTTAATTCAGGGCCATACTGCCTTTGATCTTGGAGGTAGCATAATGAGAGCCAGTGGATAGAGCACCCGGTTTGAGAGCAAGAGACTAAGACTGCACTTCCTTTCCAGCCATGAAGTTCCAGGGGTGATCTAGGGCAGCCTTCCCTAACCTGGCTCCCTCCAGTTGTGCTGGGGCATGCTAGGAGCTGGGTAGAAAGAGGTATTACACCAGAAACAACCAGGAAGCAAGTCACATGTTTTTAGCTGACCCTGAGCATCTGATCCAGAGTACACTTAAGTTCATGAGCCTTTTCCAGAGTTGGGCTCATAGGTGGAAGTCCTTATGCTGCACCTTCTGGTCTGGAGTTTGGCTTGGACTTGTTGCCATCTTTGCACCTAGGGTCCCAGAATGGATGCTGTGTGGGCAGTCAGGGTGCATCAGGAACCAGACTATGAACTCCTCAGATGGGGCATCTTCTGCAGTGGTAGTCTCAGAGTGTCTGTCAAGGCATGCTGACTCCATTGGCCACATAGGAGGCAGCAGTGGGGTTCTCCCTGGAGGAGGTCTCGTCCAGTTCTGGTTCTTGGCATGGACTGGTCCTGGTATGAAGGCCTGATTTTGTAACATGACTTGGCATTTTACTACCACTGCAAAGACCCAATCAAAGGTAGCTGAAATAATTGGGGCTTGGCACACAATCAAGCAAATACACAACTTCTTCATTGCATGCCATACTCATTCTCCACATTCAAATATCCTATGTCTCAATCCACACTAAGGCTTAAACTATGTGTTAAGTGGCATTCTGTGGTTCTTTTATCTGTATGTGTTTCTTACCCCAAGGCAGTCTGGGCAGGCTGTGAGTGGAGGAAGGAACATGAAGGAAAACTGTTTAACCCTTTCCCCTCCAGTCATTTTTCAGCTCAAAATCTCTCTAAGCTGGTTTTTCTCCTACAGGGAGCTAACCAGAAATGGAAAAAAAATTAAGCAGCCTCCCCTCTCTGACACAGCTCTGACTTCTTTGGATTTCTTTTAAAAACTGAGTGTAACATTCAGTTCAAGCCTCAAAGTTGTATGATATTCAGCTCTAAAAAAGAAAATAAAAATTCTTAGTGTGCCCATTTCTTAAAAACAGCAACAGTTGTTGGTAAGAATTATTCTGGCTTTTAATACAGGTTTCCCTTTTATGACCTTAAATTGGAATAGTTTTCATTTTGTCATGAATGTTTTGTTTGTTTAAAACATTTCTTGATATACTGAGAATACCCATAGGAAGGCGATAATTCTCATTTACACATTTTCTTATTACAGATATAAAGAACAGTCTAACAAAATCTATTTTGAAGGCACAGGTTATGCACTTATTAATATTGCTTCACCAAATAAACCTCATTTACGGTATGAACAAGACATTCAGACCACTGCAGATGAAGGCTTGGTGTTTTTTGCAGAAGACCAGGTAACTTGATCACTTCTGTTCATGTCGATATATGTGAGGAAAATGAAATTAACCAAACACTGTGAGATTCATGCAAATAATATTTTGAGATTTTATGTAGCACTAACTTTAAGCTAAGAGCTCCTGCTATTTATGTAATACTAACTTCGAACTAAGAGCCTTGGCTATTGGGCAGTATAGAAATGTAATAAATAAATAAACGTCAACATATATTGCAACTGAACAACAATCAGAATTAGTAGCAAATATTCAAAGAACATGTGTGCCTTTTTATATCTCTTAAGGTATAAGTCTGGTTTGCAGGTAATGACAGCCCTGCTGTTGTTTAAGCCATGGGTTGTCAGGGCCATAAGCAAGGGCACAGGCACACTGACTCCCATACACTCACCACTTCCATTTTTAATCAGTTTTATCAATAACCCAGAAATGCCCCATTCTTGGGTTGCTTGATGTGACATCTGAACCTGGAAGTCTGGGTTATTTAGAGTTAAACAAGCCAGAGTTTAACCCAACAATCAGCCATGGGTTGGGTTTAAACTCTGGGTTGTTTGCTCTCAACAATCCAGAGTTCTAGATTGAGATGTCACATTAAATATTGGGGTGTTCTTGGGTTGTCACTTAAAGCTAATTGAAAGTGGAAGCTTTAATGTGAACCAGGTCATAGTGTGGCATATTGCTTGATGAATAATTGACAGCTAACTTCAATAGTTACTTCTCTAGTATAAGGAAATAGACTCAGAGGAATTTCATGTGAGAGATCATACAGTTGTCTAACTTTTTAGCCCAGACCATAAGTTTAATCCATTGAAAGAAGGTTATTCTAAATCTGTGTATTCTTCCAACAAGGAATTATGATGCCAGCAAGCATCCTAGACACATCAGGGAAAGCTATTAAAAAAAATCGTATGCCCAGTTACTTTGCCCACAACCAAATACTTCAGAGTTGAGAATGGCAGATGAAGTTTCATGAAACTTTAGCAGAATTTCCCAGCCTAAGCCTTGGTCCCGGCTTACCAAGTTCCCTTGTTTGTGCTATTGTGCTGGTGGAGGGTGGTGGCTGGTTTCTTCTTCTTGCTGCATGGCTGGCACAGGGAGCTATGTAATCATGCTGCCGTTTGAGAGAAGCCCCGGGGGCCAATCCTCAGTGCTGACTGGTTGATTCCCTGGGTGGAGCCAGTCCTTGAATAAAAAAACAATATACACATGTCATAACTAACTAAAGAAAGAGAGAAAGAAGTGTTGGGTCAGAAGTTTTGCATGGTCCCAAATCAAAGGGAACAGAGTAAATTTTTAAGAAGTGGTGGTGCAAGTCTACTGAAATGTTAAGTTGGAACTCCAGGCACGTCTAAAATTTTCTTTCAGAGTTTCCCTCCTTGTTGTTGTTCAGTCGTTCAGTCGTGTCCGACTCTTCGTGACCCCATGGACCATAGCACGCCACGCCTTCCTGTCCTGCGCTCTCTCCCGGAGCATGCTCAAGTCCATATTCATTGCATCAGTGATGCTATCTAGCTATCTCATCCTCTGCCGTCCCCTTCTCCTTTTGCCTTCAGTCTTTCCCAGCATCAGGGTCTTTTCCAGAGAGTTTTCTCTTCGCATTAGGTGGCCAAAATATTTGAGCTTCAGCTTCAGTATCTGTCCTTCCAATGAGCAGTCAGGGTTGATTTCCTTTAGGATGGACTGATTGGACCTCCTTGCAGTCCAGGGGACTCGTAAGAGTCTTCTCCAGCACCACAGTTCCCTCCTTGCTCTGATGTAATTACTCTGATGTACTATTACACTGCTTGTGTAATAGTAGCACTTAACTGGAGTAAACTGCAAGAAACAGAACAGAGTTCAAGTGAATGGCTGTGTTTTGGAATCAAGTTGTAATGTACACTATTATAAAAACTGTGAAAACAACATTGGGGTTCTTTTTCTGGTGCAATATGAGTTCCTAGCCTAGAAATGTATGGTAAGGTGTGATGAGTTATGTAGAGATGTTGTAGTTCCTCACATCTGATCAGGTTTGATATACTTTTCTTCTTTGCAAAGACAAAAGTGACTTTGTTGAGAAGAGTCATGCTCATGTCTATAGAGACAAGCATACATGCATGTAAGAGAAACCCCATACACTCCTGAGATGCAGCATTCATGTCTCCCCTTAGGCCTAGGGACATGCAGCCTAGTTTTCACAATACATTCTGATCCCCAGTTTCTCAAGTCAAATACTCTGCCCAGTAGATCACCCTGGTATCACCTCCTGACTGCATCTGTTGCCAACTATATTGAAGATGGACCTCCTAACACAACCCCTGCTTTCTCACAGTCTTACACCAAGTCTTTAGTAGCTGAATAATTTTGGAGTTGTTTACTGAACAGTTGGAAAATGCATCAGTATACTGTATGAACGCAGGTGCCAGGGGCAGGCTGGGCACTGGAATCCAATCTCTGATGCCTTGAAGTCAGTGGCCTCAGTACCAGGCCTGCCCAATCCCAAGGCTCCATTTTGCCAATTGTAGGGCTGATGTTGCGTATCTCTGTCACTATATGCAGTCTGAGGCCTGAGGCCACAGTAGCAGGAATCTCAGATTCTGAGGTTCCCACTTCAAGCCCCAGAGCCCCTTACAGTAAATCCTCATGATGCCTGGGGAAAGGAACGGGCTGCCTGACTCACAGAGCAGAAATATGTTGTACTTTGTTCCTCTGAAAAGGAGGGAAGTAGTGGAGGAAGGCCAGACCATCCAGAGTTGCCTTGCTGGATGCTTAGATGATGGTCAGTATTGGCTTCACGTGTGCACTCCTTTCTCCATAGCCATGAGGGCTGGGAGTATGCATTTTATTTCAAATATTAAAGCAGAAATTCTCAGGATTAATGCACAGAGTGTGGATAAATATGCCTAATTCCAAGAGATGCCTCTAATATATTACCATAGACATCCTTTCTGAATTGCAGGACAAGTTCATCAGTTTGAGGATTGAAAAAGGCCATTTAGTATTCAGATACAAAGTTGATTCACAGCCTCCACAAGAGATAGAAAGCAAAGTGGTCATAAACAATGGAGTGGATCAACGAGTAAGTCTCTCTTTTTTTCCTTCAAAGAAACTTTCACACATTCACACCTTTCACAAAAGTAAACATTTCTAGGTAGCATCTTCTAGCTATTTTGTATGTCTTACTTCAGAGAAGTAAGTTTTCTTACCCTTATCTAGATGTATGGAAATTATTTAAAGGCCTGATGGAACAACAGTTCGACTAATCATTTCTGAAACATCCTTTGTTTTAAATACAAAGCTATGAGACCAATACCCCACTCCTAAATGCATGCAACAGTATAGCTGCACTGAGATGTTCAGCATGAAGGTGCAGGTATGTAGAGTACCAGGGACGTGTGCACTTCCCTTGCACGTGCCAACTCCGTTCCTCCCCTCCTGACCTCATGTGTAGCACAAAGATCTGAAGGGGATTCTAAATGTGTGCAGCTGAGCATGCTTAGAAGCCCCTCTGCTATCAGAAACCCTGATAATGCAGGCTTCCTGATCAGCTTCTTAGCATCTTCAGCTGAATGCACTTAGAGACCCGCCTTAGACCTTCACTCCAGTGAACAAAGCGGTAGAGTCACCACACGTGGGACATTGAGAACGAGGCCACTACATGTGCCACCAGTCCTGTGAACACTTTGTGCCCTCACACATTCATGTTGAATGCCTGAACAGAGCTTATGTACCTCTAATATTAGCATAATAGAAAGCCCCACGTGTACAGGGGGGCGGGGGGGGGCTCTCTATTATGCTCTTGTATGAAGCAAATGTACATTTGCCCCTGTATGAAGGAAATGCTCTTCAAGTCATTTCTTGAAAGTACAAGGAAGAAATGCATTGGGTGTCACAGCTATTTCAGTGGTACATATGGAGGTGTTCTTTCCTCATAGAAGATAATTGGAAACCACTGTGTATGCAGGCTTCACACACGGGCAGAAACTTTTGATCGTAAATGTAATTATCGTGAGCAAACCCCAGTAAATCTGTGCCCTTTTTGTTAAACCCGTATTGTTTTGCGATGCCTTCTTGGGTTTTATTTTGCTGTGTTTATATTATTCCCTGCTAGGCATAATTATACATTACTGTTGTTATTATTCTTGAACTTGTATTTCCCCACCACCACCACCAAATATTGACGTTTCATTGTTTGAATTAATTGCTAGCCCCTTTGAAAACCCAGTGGTTCAAAAAGAGGCATATAACTGGAAATAATGAATAAAAATAGATGAAGGCTCTTGGCTTTCGATCAATCAATCAATCAACAAACAAACGGATTTAACAGTGGCTGAAGTTTTTTTGACTTCTTCAAGTTAATATAGCAAGTGGAGGGAGAATCAAATCCTTTTTTCCCCTGCTGTGTCCCTGAGGCAAATCCCTTCTCTGAAGTTGGTCTTTGCTTTAAAGGGAGATCCCCCACTGACGTGTAGATGGTACGAGTGACAGGAAGAACCAAGCATCTTAACCGGTCTCTGTAACGCTGCACATTGTTTTGTTTTTTACTATGCACTGTTCTCAATTTGTGTATGTTTCTCTTAGGCTAGTTTTTAAATCTAATTATTTTATTCATTTCAGGTTGTTTTGGTCATTACTCCTCACCAGTTTGCGTTGCGTGGGTTTGAAGTACAAGCAAGCGTAACGACATTTCCCTTCAATTCATATTACTTGGGTGGAATCCCAGGCTCTGTAAGAGAACGGTGAGTTACAACAATCTTGAGGACTGGAACTAATTTCTAGTGTACAGCTTTAGAGATAGTGATCAGGCCCTCATAACCTGTGGTCCAGCATGATGAATGCAGCCATCATCCATGTGTTGTGTCCTGCCAGAGGATGAATGTGTCTCCTGTACTTGATGGCTGGTATGGGCATGGTCAGTCATTCTGAAGGCTACAGTATAGTTGGTTGGCTGCATTTGCCTTGGTAGGTCACGTGCAGGCCTGATGTGAAATAATACAAAAAGCAGAGGGTCAAACTGGATGAGCAAACAGTCCTTTCCTAGGCTGAAGCTGAAATGGAGGGCTTCTTCTCACTAAACTTTTGCCTCTCACAAAAATTATTCAGAAGAGCTTTCAGGGAACCATAAACAGGGAGGAACATCTTCATCACTTTTAAAGTGGCAGCTACGTAATCCTCCTCTCCTTGTTGGCAAGCACTTTGGCATAGAAGGAGAGGGATTGCAGTTTTGGAGCAAAATGTATTTTTTCTATTTCTAGTACACTGCTTTTATGTAGAAAATGTCACAAAACAGCATGGTGTTGTTGCTGTTGCCTAATTGTTGTTTTTTAATTGGTAATGTATTTTTTTCTGTTTGTAAGCTGCCCTGGGGATGCTGGTTGATATTGAAAGGCTAGGTGTATGTTTTAGGAAATAAATAAATGAATCTCCCCAAATGGCACCTTTCTCAGCAAATTCCCCCCAAAACCAACCCCCCTCCAAAAACTAGTGCGACTTTATCCCTTCTTGCCTTGAAAACCTCTTTCAAAAATAATTATGACAATAATTAAATACTGTTTTTCTAGTGGATGGATACAAAGATATAGACCCAGGCAGCTTTACACATTCCAAGTGGAGAATGTCCATTGAGGGTACAATCCTGTCTTCTCCCAATGGGGCAGAGTGGAGCAGGGGGCAGAGTGGAGCAACACTCTAGGCCATAGCGCACAGCAAACCAAGGCCCTCTGCCCCATACATAAAGGCATCCAGGGGTGCAAACACAACACATGACAGTAGCACGAGAAAGCTACATGCTCAGAAGCACCTGGGGCATTCGCTGCCTCATGAGAAAGAGCAGAGGGTGGAAAAAGGAGCATCTGACGAGTAGGAGAAGGGTGGGGAAAGGGTGATAGACTGGGCTGGCCTCCCCATTCCCCTCACTTGCTACCCATGGGTGAGGTTAGGAGTGTAAGAAGAGCCCTGGGTTTCCCAAGTGCCTAAGCAGATGTCTCTGGGATGCCCACAGACATGAGGGTTATAGCCCCTTCCCACTGCTTTCCCCCAGCAATTTTTAATTCAGGGCCATACTGCCTTTGATCTTGGAGGTAGCATAATGAGAGCCAGTGGATAGAGCACCCGGTTTGAGAGCAAGAGACTAAGACTGCACTTCCTTTCCAGCCATGAAGTTCCAGGGGTGATCTAGGGCAGCCTTCCCTAACCTGGCTCCCTCCAGTTGTGCTGGGGCATGCTGGGTGCTGTAGTCCAACACATCAGGAGGTTGTCAGGTTGGGGAAGGCTGAGAACAAGCCACAATCTCTTGGCATCACTTATTGAATTGCCATAAGGATAACTAAGATAGTGGGAAACAATTTATACACCCCACCAAAATGCAATAGGAATAGACAATAGCAACTTTAAAAACAGCGTGTTTTTTTTATTTCTGGAAATAGCTTTAATATATCCACACCTCCATTTCGTGGGTGCATGATGAATGTGAAAACCTCCTTTGAGGCTTCCCCTACCTTCTCTGAGACTCTTGGTGTCAGCAGAAAATGTCCTGATGATTGGAAGGTAACTTGTATATTACAGCTCCCTTTGATACTGGCTATTAATCCATAGTGTTCAAAGTTATTTAATTATGATTGCTTTTCATTCATAATAGACATCTTAAAAAAAAACAACTTGGCAAACTGAGGACTTGCAGATCTTCCCTGCAATGGGATGTATGAGCCCAATATGACCCTGGAGCTCATAGGTCCCACCACAAGTGAGATGTGTTAATCTCACTTCAGATATTGTAGCAGAAGCAAGGAAAGTAGGAATGAGGTGCACTATTTTGTAAGCGAAAAGGTATTAATTATCCATTTGTATTTTTAGCTTGTGAGAACGGCAAGTTTTTCCAAGAATGGAGTACTTGGTTTGAAGGATGATGGTTTCCCATTTCCCAATGATTTCCAAGTTGGATTTGGCTTTCACACGTTGGCACTCTATGGAACATTGTTAAATTACAATTTACGGGTAGGAAAGATATGCTTTTGCTTTGTTTCTTGTTCATATATAATCAAATTGCTTTGTTGCAAAACCCAAAATCCTTATAACCTGAAAAATGAAATTTTGTTTTTGTAATTTGTTTGTGTGTTTTCTTTAGCCTGATATATTTACTGTTCTTCTGAGAAATGGATCTGTAGTTGTAAAGTTAGCTGATGAAGAAGGCCAGTCTAGCAAAAGATATGAAGATGGTTCAATGCATTATGTAACAGTGATGAAAGAAGATGACACGTAAGTCCATTACTTTGATTATGGGGCAGAGTGAATGTCTTGGTAGAGAAGAGACAGTGTCGTTTTATTGCTTGACTTGATGTTTGGTTATAAAGATCTGTACTTAAACTGTATTAGGATTAGTGACGACAGTAGATATGGAATTCAGAACCAACAGATCATTATGTATTTGCACAGGCTCTGGATAAAGCTCTTTACAGTTCCATTCCTGAATATTACAGTACTGTTAATGTCAAAACATAGAACCAGTGTATTTTTAGCTTTGAGTGCCAACCTAGACGTTAGTTTAATTGTGTAGTATGTAATGTGAGCTTTTTTCCTAAGATTAATTACTACAATTTTTCTTGGGATCACAGCTGGGGAAGGATCCCATCCCCATTCCTTGAGATCACATCCCCATTCTTTGGGAACATTCCTTGAGACCACATCTCCCCCCCCCACACACACACACACATGCTGGAGTCCTGCTGAAAATAATCTACTCTGCACTTTAAAAAAAATCCAGTATAGTTTGGCCCACGGTGGGCTGGTTCACACATCATGCTAACTATGGTTTAGCGCTATGTGCATGAGCTACAGCCAACCTGAACAAAGCTTTGGGCTCATGCGCTCCCCTCCCCTCTCTTCACCCCATACTGGTAGGAAGATGATTTCAGCAGCATTTAGTTTCAGTTTTATAGAATCTCAATTTAGCGTTAAGTACAAACCAGAGATTGTGGTTTAAAACAAGCTCCTGACTGTTTCTAAACAAGCAAACTTCAAACCATGGATTATGTAGCTGACTTGTTTAACTAAGCAGAGTTTATTTTAAACCACAGTCTCTGGTTCATAT
This sequence comes from Heloderma suspectum, assembly GCF_057233095.1. NCBI lineage: Eukaryota > Metazoa > Chordata > Lepidosauria > Squamata > Helodermatidae > Heloderma > Heloderma suspectum. Next base: position 78,517,558 of record NC_139461.1, on the reverse strand, counting down.
GTAACACTAAGCCGAGATTCTTTAGAAGTGAAACTAACGCTGCCAAAGTTATCCTCCCAGCCAAATGGGACGAAGAGAGGAGATGGGAAAGCTTGCTCAGGAGCATTCCAGCTCATGCGTGTAACACTGACTAAACCTAGCCAGTACAGCTGGGGATGATGGGAATTGTAGGCCAAAACATCTGGAGGGCCACAGGTTGCCCACCCCTAGTTTACTGGTTCAATGTGTGCTTTTCTTTTTGATGAGTCAGCCATTTCCCTCTATGCGCATGCCAGCCACAACCTGTCTAATTAGCATAATTACCCTTGCCGGGTGTAGGTTGTCATGACATCCAAACCCGGCGAGGTTAGTTGGGGTGGTTTACAAACCATCCTGAAACCCTAGAACAAGCCATGGTTTTCAGGGTGGTTCGCCGCCACAGCACTGAATTTTGGCAGCAAATGCAGCAGGGTGTGCAGCCACCTGTGGGGACTGGGGGGGCGGGGAAGTGTAGCACCCCAACCTCCGGAGGTTGCCCATGCTTGTATTTGAAGCAGGGCCTTTTCAGTAGTTGCCTCACTGTTATAGATACCTCCTTCTGGAGGCTCATTTGATCTCATTCCTTGTCTCCTTTTGAAGGCAGGCAAAAACATGTTTGTTCCTCTAGATCCTTGAGAGAAAGGCTTCTATTACTCAGACTAAAATTAGAAAATGTGCCTGTTACAGTGTTTGATCTATTACTGAGTTGATTTATTTTTATTGGGGTGTTTTCTTTCATTTTTGTTGGTATTAGTTGTGTTTTATGTTGTAAACTGCTTTGGGAACAGTTGTTAAACTGTGACATACAAACAATGTAAGTAAGTAAATATTTAAATGGCTTAGTAGTTTGCTCTGAAAATTTCACTCTGGTTTGCATTTTTCTTATTTAGGCTTAAGTTATTTGTTGATGATGTGCCCGAGTCAACAACAGTACTTGGAACCCTTGGAAGAAGAATGTTGAGTCAACCAATAGAACTGGGTGGGAATAATTTTGAAGGTTGCATTTCCAATGTCTTTATACAAAGGTAAACATATCACAGAATTTTTATTTACATACAGTGATGTGTTTACTAAGGCAGGCCACGGAATGTTCTAAGCATTATTAGAGCATTTTCTGTTTCTCACAAAACCAGTTTCTGTTTCTCGTGTGCTGTTTATGATGAATCACAAGCTGAATATGAGCCAACAATGTGATGTGGCTGCAAAAAAGGCAAATGCTATTTTGGGCTGCATTCATAGAAGCATCGCTTCCAAATCCTGGGAAGTACTAGTTCCCCTCTACTCAGCACTGGTTAGGCTTCATCTGGAGTACTGTGTCCAGTTCTGGGCACCACACTTTAAGAAGGATGCAGACAAACTGGAGAGGGTTCAGAGGAGGGCAACAAAGATGATCAGGGGACTGGAAACAAAGCCCTATGAAGAGAGACTGAAAGAACTGGGCATGTTTAGCCTTGAGAAGAGAAGACTGAGGGGAGATATGATAGCTCCCTTCAAGTACTTGAAAGGTTGTCACAGAGAAGAAGGCCAGGATCTCTTCTTGATCATCCCAGAGTGCAGGACACGGAATAATGGGCTCAAGTTACAGGAAGCCAGATTCCGGCTGAACATTAGGAAAAACTTCCTGACTGTAAGAGCAATACGACAATGGAACCAATTACCTGGGGAGGTGGTGGGCTCTCCCACACTGGAGGCCTTCAAGATGAGGCTGGACAGCCATTTGTCAGGGATGCTCTGACTTGGATTCCTGCATTGAGCAGGGGGTTGGACTCGATGGCCTTGTAGGCCCCTTCCAACCCTACTATTCTATGATTCTATGACTGAAACAGAACTATAGCTTGGATTATGTCTTTTGGGACTGCCGGAAAAGGAATATCTGCCAGCCTGAAAATGGAACTAGAAGGGCAGCATGCCATTCCTAAAATACACAGTCCTGTATTGAGCAGGGCTTGGGCCATCCTTCCCCCGTGTCAACTGTACCGCCTGTGTTTATCACGCCATTTACCTAGCCTGCCATGTGGGAGAAGGGAGAAGATGCAGTTCACAGAGATTTAATGCACTGTTTCAGCTTATCAGAGCCCTCCAAAACATATGAATGTATCATTATAATACTTTTGTACTCTCATAACCATACTCATGTTCATGAGTCCACCTGCTCTTTTCTTTCAGCATGGGCTGCAACCTTTCACCCACTGTAGACTTAAGCTTGGGTAACTACTCAAATGTATTGGCTGTTTTCTAACATAGAGAGTGGAGGAATTATTGTAAATCAGATTCAGGGTCTTCAGGGTAAATCAGATGCAGGCCTTTACAACACAGAGGATATATCTCACACAGAGGAACAGCTGAGAAGCTCGCAAGCTCTTTAGAAAACTTCTTTTTTTCTCAGGAGACAGTTGGAATAAACCAACATTCAGCCAAATTTTACCTCTGAATGCTTTGCCTCTCTTGATGTATTTTATTCGATATAGCAGCTGGCACATTTGTAGGTGGCATTTTTATTGGGACTACATGCCAATGCAAAATAAATTCATCCTCAGGAGAGGTGTTCTGAAGGCAGCTGTGCCCAGAAAAAGTATCCACAATATAGGCAATAACGTTTTTGAAACAGTCAATTGGCTAATCTCGGCTGAATAGGCTGTCATTGACAGAAGTTCTGCCTCGCCCAAGCAATTATGCCTCACTTTAGGTGGCTCTTTTCCTTAGCCAGTCTGAATCCCAAGAGGCAGTATTGCAATAACATGACTTTCTCTTATCCCTGTTCTAGATCAGGACAGTTTCCTCATGTTCAAAGTCTAACCAATTATACTAAGAAGACCGACGTGTCCTTAGGATCCTGTATGATAAGGAAACGACCACAGCCAATGCTGCTGAAAGAATTAGCAGATCTGTACCATCTGAAGATTTTGAAGGTTGGGATCTCAGAGTTCTGTAAAGAAAAAATAATAATCTCAAATCGATGCAACCAAAATACTTAGTATCTGTTGTGTTATCTACTTGGGAGGGGGGAGAGCATGCAGGCAGTGCCCCCCCCCCGCCTTTTGTGCATCCTCCACTGTTTCAGTGCCACTGAATTTGCTGCAGTGGCAGCAAAGGCATCAATGGTTTGCTGCTGAATTTTGGCAGCATAGCTGCCAAAAAAAAACCCAGTTTAGCTTTAAAGCAAGGCATGTGCCTCCTGCGGGCCTTGTTTTAAAGCTAAATTAGCCCTTTTTGCCATTGCTGCACTGCCAAAATTCAGCTGCAAAGTGCCAGTGTTTTTGCCACTGCGCTGTCAAAGTTCAGCAACACAGCGGCAACAGGGGTGCACCCCCCCCCCCGGGGAAATTGGCCCCAGAAACCTAGAAGTTGCTCACCCCTGAATTAGAAAATATGTTTACATTAACTAATTGAGTAAATTTTGTACGCTGCCTTTCCTCATAGATGTGCCCAACGTGGCTCGTAACATAAGAACAGCAATACATATCAAAGCATCATTACAATAACAGTCTAGCGTCAATTCATTTCAGAACGTAATACAGCAATCCAGATAAACAACCATTCATTTTAATAATACTAACATTGTGACAACGTTTTAAATTCATTACGCAATAGTATCAATCATGATGTGCTTCTTTTATTCCGGATGCAAAATTATGTGGTCTTGAGATCGCTTGTTATTTATTTATTTATTTATTTATTCATTTCATTTCTATACCGCCCAATAGCCGAAGCTCTCTGGGCGGTTCACAAAAATTGATATGGGTGGATGAAGGAGAGCTTGAGGCTCATCGAATATTGTGGAGCACTAGTCCCGGTGCAACCAAACTACCGCTCATAGTTCAAAGGTACTGGTAAACTTTGTTGGGCTCAGGCCCAGCAACAAGCTTCAGGGGCTCACCAATGCTCACCCCTCAAAAGAGCAGCAAGCGTTAGAAACCCCTGAATCCTCCCTGGGCTCAGATCAGTCCAACCTGGAAAAGACTTTCTGGGCTTATCCCTCCTTTGAAGAGCTAACCTTGGGAAAAGTGGAGCTGCGGGGGGTGGGGAAGTTCAAGAGTCCCCCACAGTCATGGGCTTCTGTCTCCCACTCCCAGTTTTTTTTGGGGGGGGCAGCTCTTCAAAGCAGCCCCTAGCAAAGCGGATGTTTTTCTGTTGGTTTGTTGGGACTGTTTCAAACTGCTCCCCAGAGGAAAATATTAGCAAATTGTATTTGTTCAGTGATTTGGAAATAAATTCCTTGGCTTATGAGCCAATCTAATGTGGGTGCTTGCCCATCTCTAGTTAATATGTGACTCACAGGTAGCTTCTGAGCAGTTCAAGAAGCTTCACTTGAAATAAACCAAGAACAAACACAATAGAGAATTACACTTAATTCCTCTCTTCTCCCCCTCCCTCAGCTGTCATCACCAGCAGCCTTTCCAGCAGGCTGAGCTGAGGGAGATTAGGGAAAACCAGGGCCATTCCATCAGCCCTACTGAAAGACATATCCCCCCCCCCCCACTTTCCCTCCCTGTTCCTTTTTCCTTATGTTTCATGTTCTTTTAGATTGTAAGTCAGTGGGCAGGGACTGTCTCTTCTTTTCTTGATTATTTATAAGCCACTCTCAGAGCCTCTTTGGCTGAGGAGTGGGATAAAAATACTATAAATAAAGAATAATAAAATAAATACAATACTCAGGGACAGGGCTATAGCCCATACTGTGGTCACCATGAGGATGTCTTCAACAAATGGGCTCCCTGTGGCAAGTGATCCTTGCTTGGTGAGTCATGTTTAGAAATTATTCTGGGGAGCTTGGCCTTTATGTTACAAATTCCCATGTCTCTGCTGTACTTTCCTGGTGCTCATGGAAAGGCACATGGAAACTCCATAGTGATGGTTTTGAGCTGGGTTATGATGACTCACAAAAAAAGGCAGTTTTAATAGTAACACTTCTGTGTGTTGCAGCCCTGAGATTGGATGGAGACAGTGGTGATAGCAGAAGCAATAATATAATCAGTGGAGGCTCTGATTCAGTGGGAATTCTGGTAAACCTGGCTTGGAGTCAGTTGGAACAAGATAGAAACTAGAGACAAGTGTCGGAAATATGGGAGCTATGCTGAATGAAGGTGTCTCATTCCTGAACCCTTAGAAGCCTCTCTCTCTTGTTTTTAAGCCTATAAATAAGAGTGCCCAGACATCAGGTTCTCTCCCCCTGCCACCTACCACCACACACACACACACACACACACACATTACCACAAGGACCAACACTCAAGTCACAAACTCTGTCCTGAAATTTGTTCCAGATATGTCGTGACAGATATGTGATACTTATCCCTTCGCTCAGCAGTGAAGGGATATGTATACTGTATATGTCCTCTGTGTGTGTGTGTGCATGTGAGGAGGCAATAGACGGTTTAGTCTGTGGTTCATTCACAATCTTCATAGCCATGTAAACAATTTGCTAACAAGCTTGAATTACATTCAGATATCAATCATCACCATGAAAAGAACAGAATTGTTATAAATGAAGTCGGCACCATTAATGTATGTGGCCTAATATTAGGCAAAAAGCTAGTCCTTTCCTACTAACTGGCAACCACCTATATGTGTGAAGTTTTTCATACCGGTGATCTTTGTCGAGTCATCTGAGAAATACTCCTTGTCTTTGTAGGGTGGGCAATCTGTGCACTTATGCAGGAACATGCACCATTCAACCTTGTCCTTTCCACACTTGCACTATTACTAGATTCAGTTTCTTTTTTACCTTTCAGTGCTTCATCTTGGTGACAGGCATCATCAAGTTAGGGTGATTTTTGTTCCTTTCAGATCCCACTTGTACCTGGGGGTGTCTCCATGAGCAATTTACTCTGAGCTGGCTGTGTTTGGAGGTTGTTAGGGATATATGACATCGTGGCCACCCAGCAGCCCCCCGGAGCTTATCAGGGAAAAACCATATTTCCTGAGGCTGCTTGAAGTCCAATTCTTTTCCTTAAGTTGGGTTCTCCCTGGTATAGTTGTTGTGTACCCCAAACCCCTCATTGACCTCGGGTGTGCTAGCCCTGCCCAGGTGCCCTTCACAGTGATCCCGGTTAAGGGGTGCTTCCTGTGTGTTTCCCGTCCCTGCACAGACCAATTAGTGTCTACTTGGAAGTAACTCCCATTGTGCTCAATGAGGCTTGTCGCCTGAATGAACATCAGAATCTACAGAGATCCCCCTCAATTGAAATGACACAGTAAAGGACAAATTCCCTAAATGCTGTAAAGTGCAATCTCGAGGCTCCAATTCTCTGTTGTTTGGTTTATTGCATCAGGGAGTAACTACTTCACACCTTTGTTATAGAGATCCTGCGCAGCATCAGGTTAGAAAGGGGGCTGGTTTCCTATCCCTGTGGCTCCCCCCCCCCCAGTCTTTCCCAGCACAAGCGTATGTGTGTCTACTTGGAAGTAACTCCCATTGTGCTCAATGAGGCTTGGTCTTGAAATGCAGGTGCATCTGGAGCTTCAGGGGAAAGAAGAAAGGGGGGGAGCAGGGGGGGAGCCTCTCTTATTGGTTGACCAGCCCCTGCCAGTGAGATGACATTCACTCCAACCCCAACCACCACCCGGAAGTATGTTCTGAGAAGCGATTTTTACTGGTGTGGAGCACTCGCTCATTGTGCCTTGCATGGACCAAAGAACAGCAAAGCTGATTCCTTTTCAAAAATCTGGTATTCCTCCATTCGCTTCTCTTTCCATTGTCGTGGAAACAACCCCCCTGTCTATACTGTACAGAGAAACAGGGAAAGTCAGGCACTTGCCAAGACAGCTTGTTCTTCCAACAACAAAAGCCCCAAGGTAATTAGAGGTTCTGCTGGGCTTAGGCCTTGGAGGAAAAGGAAGTTGTTTACCCAAGTGCCCGCCTGCCTCTGCAATCCCTGCTTTCCTTTTCCAGCTCCACAAACAGCTTTGGCCTGGATCAAGTGAATTTAATTGTAGTGGTGTAACCCTGCTCTTTGTAGCATCCCAGGATGGCTTTAGGTCTACCTGAAAAGATGTGGGATGGCATTGCTATCCCATCCCACTTGTAGCATTGGATGCACTCTTCATTTTCAGTGCAAAGCGTTCAGTGCACTGAGGGAATTGCTCCCTATGTTCTCTTCTTTTAGGATGAAAATTAAGATTCAGTAATAGTAATAAAGTTAGCAGCCTGATCACAAGCTAGAATTCTGCTTTTATTGATTAGTTATTTCAGGCTTCGCTCCTAATCCTAAACATATTGACTGAAATCAGTCCCAGCATTTTCGTAGCGTTTAGTTTTGGAAGTGAGGCTTCTAGCCCAGTTTTATGCATGTTTAGTTAGATGTCCCACTAATTTTAATAAGTGGATAGATGGTTGTCTTACAGTGCAATCTATATGTCTGTTCAGTTCAATGAGACTTACTCCTAGGTAATTGTGTACAGGATTTCAGCCTTAACCGCTTAAGCTTCACATCACCTCTATTATACAGTGATAATTATCTACACAGGAAGTAACCCCTATTGTTTATTTTAAAGTGAGGTGCAGAGAGGCTGAATCATATAATCACAAATAGCACACTGAAAGCTGAGAGGAGACTAGTATATAGGTTTGAAAACCTTCGATTCTGATTCAGTGGTTTTTGAAGCATAGGTCTAAAAATACCCTCAGATCTATGACAGAAACTAGGAGAGAGAAAAACAAGATGTGAATTTTCAGACCGGATAAGTGAGAAGTGCATACTGAGTCATTTCAATGTAATGCATAACCCTTTACTCTTACCCCCACTCCCCAAATAAGAAAGTCGTATTTTCTCCTGAGTTGTTCTTAGAGGTGTTGGTACTAAACATTTTAGTTTTCTCTTGTACTTCCAGAGGAAAAAAAGCATTGCCTATTTGACAGGATCAAGGGTGCAGCAAAACAACCAGGGGTGTCCTTTACACGTTAAGTTCAATGTTGTCACTGGAGCGTACCATTTTGGCAACACCCCTGACACTCATTTGTTGTTTGTAACTTCCCAAACATCATCCAGAGACAGGTAATAAGATTAATTTTTGTTTTGTTCTACACTTTTTTTTTCCTTCAAAGAATCTAGAGCTTCATGGGGTATTGTCAGGCCTGGGCCTTTGTGGCAGGATGTGGCTGATGTCTGATTCTGGCAAGGTAGGTGAGGGTAAAATGGGCCAGAGGCAGAAGACGTGGCCATGAACAAGCTAGAGGTCAGGCAGTGGATCAGAAAACAAGGGCCTGAAACAGAGACATAACCAGAGGGTTAGTGATCAGGTACCAAGTTGAGCAGATGAAGACCAAAGGGCCAGAGGCAGGGATGTGGGCAAAGGCAGGCCCAAGGCAATGCAGTGCTGCTATTCTGCTGGATAAGTTGCTCACTGAGCTTCCAGTAGGAGTTATATATAGCCAGTCAGGTCCTTATTGGTCCCTCAAGTCACATGGTCCCGACTGGACTGCAGTTCCAGCCCAGCCACCATACAGTGGATGGTGCAGCATAACGGAGACTACGTCAGTAATGGCCTTAGCCTGAAAGCTAACATGGAGTAAGTTGCCTTGGTTCTGCTGCCTGAGTTCCCTGGCACCGTACAGGTGTTTTCAGATTGGGTTCCCAAGGATAGATTTTATGCCTAGTAGTAGTGATGTTAAGAAGAGGACAAGGTGGCATTTATTTCATTATTTATCTGATGATCAGTCTGGGGCTTTGATATAGCAATCCAGGTTCAAATTTCTGCTTAGCCTTGAAGCTCACTGGGGGTCTTTGGGTAAGTCATCACAGAGTTATTGAAAGTACTAGAAAGATAAGAATTGAAAAGCACTGTGTGCAGTGAATACTTGTATAATGAGAAATAATAATAATATACCCTTCTACTCTCTGTTTCATCTTCTTGGATACTTTTTGTATATTTAAGGTCCCATTTTGCTGTTGACGTTCGTACCTCGTCTCCTAAAGGATTGGTCTTCTTCATGGGAAACAAGCTGGAGAAGAGATACATAGCTCTTTACCTTTCAAAAGGACATTATGTATTTTTACTTGCTGCTGATGGTAGGAAGATAAAAATCAAGAGCAAAGCTAAATATAATGATGGACAGTGGCATACAGTGAGTATGAGAGCTGTTTACATTAAAGAATTCAGCTGTTCATTACCTACTAGAGTACATAGAGCAACTTTTCACTTCAGTCTGATAATATTTGTGACACACCAGACTGACAATTTCCCTTATCAGATAGACTATTTGTGAATATTCCATGTTATCATGGCAGCTCAGCGAATCAGTACAGAGACTCCATCACTGCCATCAAAAACTCCATTCGTGCATTATAATATTAACATGTGGGACCTGCAAAAAATGTTGCAATATGGAGTGCTCCTCTTCAGGGAGCCAGCCAGCCAGCCATGCCCTTTGCAGGAATACTATTGATCTCCTAATCTCCCCACCTCCCTGACCCCTAAGAGACCCTTGGCATTCTGTGGCCATTAAGCATGTTCAGTTCTTATTGGGCTATTTTGGGTTTTATTTCCCCCTCTTAGTTTTTTTTCTCTAAAGTATTTTGTCTTTCTGCAAACCTTGGAGCCCCCCCCCCTTGTTGTTACCTCCCCCTTGTGCATGGATGGTGCCATTTTGGCAACATAAGTATTGGTACTCAGAGAATGCAGTCACTATTATGATTCGTTAGCTATATGACTCCTTTGCATGGATACCAGCTTGAAATCCTAGTTTGGAAGTAACCCTAAGTAGTCTTAGGGCACGATCCCATGCATGTTTAGACAGAAAAAAAATCCTACAACTCCCATCATTCCCCAGCCAGCCATTGCTGTAGGACTTTTTTCTGTTTAAACATGCATAGGATTGTGCCTTTAGCTACTGTTGGCATTGATGCCAGTATAACACTTAAACTGTAGCTAAGAGAAGAAGGGGGTATTCACATTTGATAGGAGGGGCTAGGGGAGAGAGTACATAATACCATTGTTCTTCTCTTATGTGTAGTTAAGAGATAAGCAAACAGTATGTCTGCACCAGTTCTGGAGAAGAGACTTATGTTTATAGATGCAGATGAAGGAACCCAAGCATATAAACATTTAGCCATGAAAACAGAGGTGGCAGCCCCATCTGCACCTGAAATCCACTTCAGTTGGACTGCCAGCATAGAATGCTGACTCTTGCCTTCATGCTTTGCTTGTGGGCTTCCCAGAGTCATGTGGTTGCCCACTGTGGGAAACAGCAGTCTGGTCCAAAGGGTTCCTCTTATGGTTTTATGTTCCACTGACAAGTGATAAAGAAAGAGACGAGACAATATGAATTACCTAGGAAACTTTAAAGGGATCAACATACTAGAATACTCTCCAGATCAAGGAATTGCCAGACGATTGCACAATAGATTAACTGAGACTATGGGCTACAGCTTATTTCACATCCAGTCAGACACCATTGTCACCTAGGTAAAGCAACATTAAATTTAGGCCTGATATTTCTCAATTCAACAGGCATTCAAAACTGCATAATGTGGTAGTGGCCACAGACGTCAACTTCTTGAAAAACATAGCTTTCCTTTATGCATTATGCAAGTCATTTTGATGACAGTTTTGAAAGTTTGTGTATGATGCCTGATAAGATCTCAAGGGCCAGGGATTGATGTTTTCCCCCCAAATATAGAATGCTAAGTAAAATACTTGAAAAAGCACACTTATCATGAAGAAAAGTAGTTTGTGTTAGTCCAAGACGATACTTTGTACTGTGTCATCTTTCTGTGATATATCTGTTCAAGATTATGTTTGTCTTTTAAAAAGGTGGCATTCAGCAGAGCTGGAGAGAAAATGCGTCTTGTTGTGGATGGTTTGAAGGCTCGAGAAGGAAACATACCATCTACTTACTCTGCCAGGATTGAGTCCCCAGTCTACCTAGGAGGGGTTCCTTCATTAAAAGTTCAGGTAAAAAAATGGAGGTTTTAGTTGACATAGATTTAGATTATTATTTATTTGTGCTTTTATCCCAGTCTATCCATAAGCCTCAAGGCAGGTAACATTTCCTTTTCTCTTTCAGCTGCATGTAAATAAGTGAGAACCAATATAGGACAGGCATCTCACTTTCCAGATTGACGCTCACTGGGAAGCATAGATGGCAATGTAGATGTAGATTCCAGTTCAGATCTTGAGTTGAGCACCTGACTGGATGCACAACAGTTTCCTTGCATCAAAACTCGAGCTAAACAATGGAGCACTGCCACCATTGCAGTTGTTTCATCAGAGGAAACACTACTCTACATATCCCAGTTCTGTTCCAGTTTGGTGTCCATAATGGTTAACTGAGCCAGCACTGACCTTTCTTCCCTGTTAAATGTTTGCATTACATTCTCACTTGATGACAGGATCTGCCAGGCATGTTTTCACACATGATTTTGGCCATTAAATTGTTAGAGATGGGACCAGCTCTGGCTAACTAAGCACCTCGGAGAGGCTTCGGTCCTGCTCCTGTTTTTCTCTAGGTTTGTGTGGTCCCATGTTCCATCAATGCTCTCCTCTATATCTGTGCTCTAGTCTGTTCTCCTTTAATCCCTTCCCTATTCCTGTGCAAAATTAAAATTCTTACTTCTGAACCTCAGCCATATCGGGTAATCTGTTTGCCTCTAGAGCAGGGGTCTAGGTCTTTTAGGTCCCAAGGGCTGCATTGGATGTCTGCCAGGGGCCACCTGTGTGCGCGCACAGGTATGTATGTACACACACACACTCACTCACTCACTCACATACACACACACACACACTCATTCCCCCCACCCCAATACACACACATACACTCTTCCCCTCCCAGAAGACACACACACTTCCGCCTACCTCCCCAGATAGGGCTTTCCCATGCTAGCATTAGGAGAGATCAGAGATAAGTGAAGGGTTTCCCTTCCTAGTGCTGGCATGGGAAGTCCCTAGGGCAAACACTAACAAGGAAACAGATCACTTATCTCCAATCTCTCCTGAGACACCAGGGATAAGGGAAGGGGATCCCGCACTAGCTCTAGCACTAGCAAGGGAAATCCTTCCCTTATCTCCAATCTCCCACGAGAGATTGCCGATAAGGGAAGGGCTTCCCTTGCTAGCCCTAGCACTGGCAAGGGAAACCCCAGGATTTCCCTAGCTAGCACCAGCACTAACAAGGGAAACTCTGGGTGAGGTCCCCACAGCTCTGCAAGCCACACTGAAAGCAGCCAAGGGCTGCATGCAGCCTGTGGGCTGCGACTTGTACACCTTTGCTCTAGAGGGAAGGGGGGCATTTAGTGGTTGTCTAAACACTACAGGCGATTTACGAATGTGCATGGAGAGCTGCATTGCTAAAGTATGTATGATTGAGTTTATCATAATTTATATTGAATTTATATTTTCAGAATATACCAAAGAAGAGTTTTGTGGGTTGTCTGAGAAACTTTTATATGGCAGGAAAGCTTGTACATACCTACCATCAGAACAGTGGTGTTCTGCCTTGTTTGGATAATACTTTGGAGAATGGGGTCTCTTTCTTCAATGAAGGGGGGCATATTGTCATTGGTGAGTAGTAGGAGTTATTGATTCTGATCAAAAGCACTTGGACCCACATTGAGACCAGTCACCATGCACAGGCTTATTCAGTCTTAATGGATGGGGGCAGTTCCACCTGCACAGAGGAGTAACTTCGTAGAGCTTCCCTCTTTTATTGAACACCTTCTCAGAAGGCCCCTGTAGCATCTAAAAATGCATGAAACCAAGTTCATAGACATCCTCTTTAACATAACTGCTCCCATTTCTTTTTGCATCTCAGAAAACAATTTTTTGATGAGTTTGGAAAATCAGATCACATTTAACATTCGTCCAAGAAGCTTGACTGGCATTTTAATCCATTCTGGCAGCAAACAAGGGAACTATTTAACAGTTTACATGGAAGAAGGCGTGGTAGGTTTGATTTTTATTTTTTTCTGAGCTAAACTGACAACATTTGGTGACGACAAGGAATGCGGGAGAGAGAGATTCTAGTTCTGAACTATGGAGAGATGTTATCAGTTGTTACCAAATGTCCATGTTCACACATGTGTGGAAATTCACAGGTATACACATGTACCTGCTAAACCTGGAAATAGAGGGAGCTTTTACAGAGGCTTGGTGCATGCGTGGTAGATCTTACCCTGTACCTTGACAAAAATGGGGAAATTGGCTCACTGACAAAGATTAAGCACCAACAGTACAAGTTTTATTTCATCCTCAATGTTTACAGAAAGAAGACAATGTGATTATTATACCAGCCCGTTAGCATTGGACTGGCAGACTGTTCTTAACAGAGAAATAGGGACAGACAGAGGTGGGCTATTCTGGTTCCATAAACTTTAATTATAATACAGGCAGGTAGCCTAGCATACCACCATCAGGATCACCTTGCTCCAGCTGCCATGAGACCCTTGCTCATAAATCCTTTTCCAGAACAAAAGACATATTAGACAAGGAGCTAGGGTGATGGCAACATGGATATGAAATCCAAACTACACTTGTACAAAAATATATCATAGCTGGGGTTGTCAGTAACACAGTACATATAAAAGCCAGTTCCCAGAACAAACAGTACAATTATGGGATATGCAGATAAAGTGGTGGGGATATGCAGGTAGGGGTTGGTTTGATTTTCATAGGTTCCTATTGAATTCTATGATGAATTCTATGTACATGGACTGCAATATGGGGCAGTATTGAGAGTGGACAAAATCTACCCTGCTCCCCAGACACGGGCTGCTTTGGGGGCAGTTGAATTGCAAGTGGTGTTTCTGACTGGTCTCCTTTGCTTACTTTAATGCAAGTGACATTATTATAGGTTACCAGCAGCTAATAAAATCAGCTTCAGCTGAGCAACAGCCACCTGGGAAACTAATATGGATATATCTTTCCTACCAGAGTAGTAATATACCAAATGAAAAATACCTTTTCTTGGAATTATAGGAATGTGATGTACCTGTTCTTAAAGCATAGCAACCTGGGGTTCACAAATAAGACAACTGTCCCTAAAAGCATTGGTAAAATTAATAAAACTCAGCAAATCTTTCATAGTTGCATACTGTGTCTGTATTATTATTTTATTTTACTCTTTTTGTTACTGGTAATTTAAAAGATTTCTGTTTTTCACAGCTCACTGCCTCTGGAAATAATGGTGCTGGAGAGTTCTCATTGTCAGTCACACCTCAGCAGTCTATGTGTGATGGAAAATGGCACTCCATAGCAGGTACTGTGCAATCTCATTCACCAGTTCTTTAGAGACAGGATAAAAAGAAAGTCAGACATTACAGAGCTCCCCAAAAGTATGCTGTATGCTTTTTTAAAAGTCTAGTTCTGATGCATTTTAAATGCACAACATAATATGTACCTATTTAAGACATGTGTGCATCTCTGGTTCTGCTTGTATGCATTCTGATTATAAACATATGATGATGACTACAATGCATAAATCTGTTTGGAATAATCCCAAGGCAGTCCCATAATCTTCAATGGGACTTCAGCAGGATTTCTTTGAAACAAGTGGTTTGTTGGCTAAATCAAGAGATTCATTAAATAATTTTTAGACCATGGATTGGTGAAGTTATCTTTGCTCTCTTTGTCTCACACTGTAACCTCAGCAGTTTTCTGATGTGCTTTTATCACTGGAATAGCAGAGAAATAAACTAGCATTGCAAATCACATTCCTGCAAGAAAATGCAAGTAGAAACCCCCATCCTTACATGGGCCAAACTTCATGTTATGCTGCAGCTATGTGTATTATTGGCCTAACAGCCTCTTCTCCATTAGAAAGCACCTTTGGGGAGGTAGTATTTTCAAACAGAGAAGGGGTGGACAGCAGGGAGTGCTTAGCCCTTCCCTTATGTGCCCATTTTCCTCTGAGACATACTTCCACCAGCTTCTTTTTCCCACAAAAGGTTCATTATTTGTGTTTGGAAGGTAAACATGTCCAGAAGCCTGGGGATAAAAGCAGCATAGGGAGGGGTAAATGCAGGGAGAAAAGGGCTAGCAAAGGAAAAGTTAAACATCAGGCTAATATTGCACATGGATACAGTGAAAATGGCTAGTGTCTTGGATAAGAGTACAAATTGATTATTTCATCTGATTGTTCATAGTAACTCAGAAGCAGAACACTGTGCACCTAGACGTAGATGCAAAGGGTAACTACACTACTGGACCATCAACTACACTTTCCACCAGCCAAGCCCAACCACTTTATTTTGGGAGAGTTCCAGGTAGGAGGACTCATTAGTTAGTCTTTCATGGCTGCTGCTTCATTTTGTTTTGGAAATGTTTGTAATGAATGCAACAACCTTCTGTCTGGCAAAACTGCACTCAGCCAAGGGAAAGTGGAGTCCCTGACCTGGTTCTCATGATCACTGCGGCTTAAACAAGCCGTGGTGGCCTGTAAGTCACGATGTGCGCCAGTGTATACTGGGCACCATTTGCCTAATTACCCGCCCGGTGCAGTTTGTTGCGATATCCGAACCTGGGTGGCATAGCTTGTTGGAGGGGGAAACAGCCCTCAGATAGCCCAACAACAGGCCATGGGTTATTTGAAGGTTGCTTCCCCCTCAAATAAGCCATGGACAACACAACAAGCCACACCTGAGTGGGTAATTAGGCTTGTTTAAGCTGCAGTGGTCGTGCAAACCAGACCAATGTCTCCTGCTTTATGAAAAACCGTGGACTTCCTTCTGCCTGAAGGTCAAACTAGATGTGAGATTAATTGTGTGAATGCAATGAATGAGCAGGTTTGTAAAAATGGAAATAGTAGCTGGGGTAGGAGGCAGAAGCAGCAAGACCACAGAGGGTGGGAAAGGAGAGTCTAATCTTTCACCTCCCACCATTGTCCTGATGAAATGGCCCCAAAAGTGCCGCAGGAGGGAAGCTTCCATTGGCACCACTTGATGTTTCCCTCCTGATGCAAATAGCAGCTTAGGGAAGGGCAGTATTTGTTGGGACCATGACAGGCTTGGGGAAAGGTTAATTCTCACTCCCTACCCCTGTGGTCTTGGGGAGGTAGGGAGAACTTCTGTCTCCCCACCTCCAATTTACATTTTTTAAAAATGCATGTTAATTGCATTTAACATCCCATCTAGTTTTGTCTTCGCTCATGTAAACACATTAAGATAAAGGGTGTGCACAGTTGCTGCAGATTTCCCTACAGTGTGTTTTTTCAGGATTGTCCTATAGCCTCAAAGTATTTGTCTACCCTGAGATCTGTATTGTCAGGACCACTCAGCTAACCATCCAGACTGCTTCACACTCAATACAGGAAGGAGATTCGAGACCTAAGAATGTTGGCCATAATTGCCTGTGAAGAGCCTTGGAGAGAAATGAAAATTATGCATTTCAGGATTTGGGGATACACAGGAATCAGCCTTAGGTCAGCCCAACACAGAGCTGTGTGTGTGTTCAAAAATGCAGGTGCAAAATGTGGACCCAGGGTTCCCACCCATGGAGTGCACCTTACACACATATGAGCATGCATAATCCTCCTTCAGACTGATGCTGATTATCCGTCAGCCAGGGGAGCATGTCCAACAAGTGTATTAGTGCCTAAGAACAAGGCTAGCCTGCACATTCTAGAGAACCCCTTTGCATATTCAGTACAGAACACCTGAACAGAGCTAATAAGAGAATTCAGTAGTGAATGCATGGTTAAATTTGCTGTAAATTTAAGGAGATAGCCAGTCACCTCCTTACCACACAGTTTACCATGCTATTCCTTATCTACTGTTCTGCTGGTCATTGAGTCCCAATACTGAGATGAACCAGTTGATTCTGCCTGAAAAATACTGCTGCATTAAAGAAGGCAGAATGCTGATACTGTGCATGTGAGAGAGAATGTGTGTGTCAATAAAGAGGGAGCAAACAGAAGAAACTCAGATAACCCTGCATTTTTATTCTTTCTAAAGCTATCCAAACCAGATCAGAGAAGTGACTCCCATATATAATAGGAGTAAAATTTTAATATTTATTGCAAATCATTGATACATTTAAAATTACTTTGATAGCTGTATTATTTATCACACAGAAGTAAGCTATTTGTTTTCAATGGGAATATGAATATTATGTTTCATTCCAACTTGACAAAGAACACTATTGACAAAGAAATACTGAAGAACATATCTCAAAGCGAGACATTGGCTTTCCACAGTCCCATACCACAGTCCCACATTGCTCACGTGTTCTGTATTTAGTCCATCTTTACCTTTTCTCTTTACAGTTAATTTGGAAACACCATGGCTTCCTGTTCAGGATGTGTTCCTTGGCTGTCTAAAGGATGTCAGAATCAATGACAAACCTGTCTTAGCAAGCAGCATTTCAGACATTCATGGTGTTGTCAGCTTGCAAGGGTGCCCTGTCAATTAACTGTTTCACATGTATCTTCTCATGGTGAAAAATCTCCTAATGTACTGTATGAATTGCCACAAAATGGTTTCATCTCCTCTCATCTCTGTGTTATTCTTGCCATTTGTTTCCAACATGGTTTAAGGATGTATACTTTTTTTCAGAATTGTGGAGTGCTACCATTGTTAGATGCTTTATGAAATCCTTGCTTTTCTGTGTAAAGTTCACTGTCTATTATAGAGCCATGTGAAATACAAAGTGGCCTTGTATATAGTATAATCTGGTGAGATTCTGCTCTCAGCCACAGTGATGCATAACGAGAGCAATTCCATTGACATAAGAGTCCAGTCCTGAGGCTCCTGACATGACAAACATTACACAAATTAGAATGGGGAAATCTTTGGATTGTAAGCAGGATCTGACCACATAGACAGAATTTTATAGAATAGAAAATGATGCTGGGTTGCTGAACCAGTTCTTTTATGCTGAAGTGTGCATTACATAATTGACCAAAATAACATAAACTGCGTATAAAGCACTTTATAAAGAGTGAAATCCTGAGGTGACAGTTTTAAGAGTTCTATGACCAAATAAAGGCAAGTTGCTTTTTAAAAATCTTCTGTATGTTTGTTGTACTCACACACAGCAACATTTCCATCAACTTTAATCAAAAAGCTTGCCTGAATAAGGTCAATGAGTTTAGGCCCATTATCTTTGCTCAGAAGACTTAATATGCATAAGATGCCTCTGCATAGTATAATTTCTCCAAATAATAACAGAAGTAGAACAGATGTTTTGCTTGTTTTGAAAAAAATGAAGGTGGTTTGATCCTCTCACAATTTCAGCCTAGAGATTACAGGATTTGCAATCAGAAGCTTTCTTTAAGCCATAACTCTGGCAAACTGCTCTGCATAATGATTTGTCAACATCTTAGATGGTTTCCTTCCAGCTTTTTTTTTTTTACCTTTACACTGTACAGCACACGTAAGAAATACCAATGAAGAAATATCTGACCAAAGCAGGCTATAATGATACATCCAATTCTGTCTTTTGAAGAAAGTGCTTATTATGACAAAAACATTGAAATCAGAAGCATTTCAGAAACTGACTATGTGTAATCCTATGGTCCTGCCATGCTGGCAGTCATTTTATACCAGTGTAATGTCAGCAAAGCATGGTTAGACTCCTATGTACTGCGAAAATAAACACCGAGAAGAAAACAGCGGTGCAAAAAGCAGAGAATATAGCAGCCATACAAGCTATTCCCCCAGCATCCATGGCAACACTTGCGTACCTGTATGGGGTGCTTTGTCTTTGCATCTCAAGTTGGACAGTGATCCTGTTGGTTATTTGTGTATGAAGAGCCCTAAGGAAGCATATATGTAAGGTTTCTGGAAAGATTAGCATTAGCATAACAAAGCTATTTAGAATAGAGTCAAACGCTTAAAAATGAAGGTTAAAATTCAACAGGAATGCCTCCTTCACAAGAGCATGGCTGTTCTCTTGCACAAGCCATTCATTTCAACAGGGTTTGTACAGGAAATGTTCCTAGTAGATTGTGCGTTTAGATTACTTTCCTGAAAATTACACGTTTGCAATGCACACCTCAAGTTCACAGAAAATGGAGGGAAAAGATTCCTCCTTGTATGGGTTCTAACTGCAAAGGTATTTGTTAATGTGTATGATTTGTACAAACTCAGTATGATTAGAGCCTACTGCAAAATCTGGACCATATGCACACACAGCAACCCTTCTCTGCCTGTATTTATTGTGGTTATTATTTTCTCATTATTGACATTGCTAACGAATCCTTTCTTCACTAGAATATCCAATAAGATATATATTTCTTTGATAATGTAACTTCAAGTTGGAAGAGACACCCTGCAGACTATAAATTAATGGCTCATAATAGAAGATAACTATCCCATAGGAAACTAGCTCTGTGGTTTGGCTTAGTGTTGGAAGTCATAATACAGTGCCATGAACCCTTTGTTCACTCAGAATATTCTGTAGTGTTGAAGTTCAACAACGCATTTCAAAAGGCATGATGATAGTAACCTGAGGACAAAAGCAGTGAGTCACATACCATCCCTGCTTGTTTTCTAACCTTCCCTGCCCTTTCCCCTTCTTCCACTTTCCATAATATATAGTAAAGCATCTGGTTCCTAAAAAAGGGATAACTACATTTACATGTATCTAGTGTACCATTAAACAAGTGCCTATTTGCAGCTGCGACTAGCAATTATCCATCCTACTATTTTTCCATGCCTCCTCTTGTCTATTTTACTGCTTCCGTTTGGCAAGTCAGCTGAAGTAAAAAATCTCCTCTGCAGTCCACAGGAAAGCATAGATTTTTACATGTGTAAGAATTCTTACAAGTTCAAGATGATAATTTCTGGTACAAAGTGAGTTATAATCCTCACTGTATTCACATCCCCAATGCTTCAGTGAAGTACATGTTGGTTATTCTTGTTTCATAGATTAAAAGTCAAGATACAGACTTGCTCAACCTTTCATCCCCTGGAGAGAGCTTAGATTTGAACCCAGGCTCAAGTACAACACTAGCCACTGACTGGAGGTCACAGTGGCTCCTGCTAAGCCTGGAAAAGCTTGATTTAATAACAGAATTAAAGTTTAGCTTCTACCTCAAAATATTTCAGATGGGTTTTAGACTATTCAGGCAAATCTTAAAGCTCATTTCAGCTTATCTGACATAGTTCTATACTTAGTTTTCATTCATACATTAAAAAAAACACTTTTTAAACATCAGTAGCTGTCTCAATGGGAAACATTTTTGGAAGGCAATCACTATGCTATTTTTCTTGTATGTGCTGTGATAACAATGCTCTTGTTAATGGTCTTTCTTTGCCTCTTTCTGCGAGTGCATAACTAGCCACTAGGGTAGCTTTAGTGCTGGGCCAAAGTATTCTGCCCAGCTATTTTTGGCATTTCAAGTTAGGCAAAATCAGTCCTTGATGTTTTTTGTGATCAGGAGATTTTTTTTTTTTTTTAATCAGGTGGGATTTCCCATAAAAGAAACAAGGCAGCAAAGACTGGCATCTGTCTTTTTTAAATTCTTATTTTAAAGGCTTTTCTACCACTTCAAGCAGTGGTGGGGCTGCCGTCAACAGCAGCAGTGTAGTTACAGGTTGACATCATGGCATCCCAAGGGGCATTCTTGGTTTAACATAAGGAAAAGAAAAGAAAGATGGATGCCCCGTATCTATTTTAAATTCCAGCAATGTATTTACATATCCAAATGAGGACCATTAGAAATATTTATTATTTATTTATTACATTTCTATACTGCCCAATAGCCAAAGCTCTTTGGGCAGTTCACAAAAATACATGTAGGGCTATACCATATTGTTGTAAGCTGTCTTGAGAGGGCTTCTGCCCTGAAAGGTGGCCAAGTAATATTTTAGATAAATAAATAAATAAATACCACATTCACACATTATAG
Source organism: Heloderma suspectum (assembly GCF_057233095.1). Classification (NCBI taxonomy): domain Eukaryota; kingdom Metazoa; phylum Chordata; class Lepidosauria; order Squamata; family Helodermatidae; genus Heloderma; species Heloderma suspectum. The sequence goes on along the minus strand of NC_139461.1, from coordinate 78,496,758 downwards.
TGTGATCACATACAGCTAATACATGAAGCCAATTGTACAAGAAAGCAAAATAGCCATAGCCATAGGACAAGCTCCTAATACACCTACTGTGATACCATCATCATCAGAGCGGCTCTGCTAATCCGGTAAACACAGCTTTGCGTGAGAGTTCAGTGACACTGGTAAGACGCTAAATGCCTTTGTAGCATCAGCACTCTCTTTTTGCCCTGTTGTTAGTCAGCAGTATTAAAGGACACATATCCTGTTCCCATTTTCAAGTGCCACTCCCCTATTCATTTCCTTAAGACCTCATTTATTAATTTGCCAAAGTGTAGCATGCTGACAGCCTGCCTCTCTGCACTCATGACACAATAATTAATCAACATGATAACTGAAAGGACTGGAGCAGGTGAAAAGAACAATGCGGACTACGGAGGTTTGACAAGGTTTGCCCACTACTACCTGTACATCCCTCTTTCAGCGGGTTGGTATTTCCTCCAGAAAGGAACCTCTGCCAGATTCTTTAGCATGATGGCAAAGACACTCTGTTTTGATCTTGATCTTGCTGTTGCTTGTGCTAAACCCCAGATAGGAACTTTCCTTTGCCCTGTTGCTAATCCCTTTCTCTACCGAAACTAATCAAACAGGAAGGCATTTTTTCTTTCAAAACAAGGTGATTCTAAAGCATGGGATCTATATTAATGCCATATACAGCATATATTTATTTTATTTCATTTACATCATTTCTGCTTTGCTTTTCTGTTGGCAAATCTCCAAAGGGAGCTAGCAATAATGATAAAAAAAAAACAATATCAGCTACTGCATGCCATTTTAAAAAGTGCACACAACAGAAGTATGGGCAGCAGTAAATGAGTCAGCTGGCATTTTCTCCACTGAAATAAATAACCGAAATTACTAAAATTTGCCCTTCACATCTTAAGGGTATTCCTGATAGGAAAGCCTAATTTTATTTCTTCACTATTTTCCAACTGAATATTTTTCTTGTGGTCACAATATTCACTTCTTCGTGTATTAAATTATCTGTTTAATCACAACATTCATAGATAAATATTTCCATTGCAGTGGTTCTCAATCCTGCCCCCTCCCGCCCGTTGGAACACTCAAATATTGCTGGGTGTCTTGGTGGACCACTTAATAAATTTCTTTTGTTCTACAAATCAAATCCTATATATAACTCATATTTTAATAACTGCAATGTGGTGGATATACCTGCTTTGGTGCGCAATGTTCTGTGAAGTTGGGAGTAATGTTGGTTAGCTTTAACCTCAGGTCAGGTTTAGCACTGATCCTGCTTCTGCATTTTGGAAGTATAGTTAGGGCCAGCCCAAGACACTTTGCTGCCTGAGATTAAGACAAGATGGTGCTCCCCCCCATGCCATGTAGAAAAGCCGATGAATTTTACTTCCTCCACCACACATGATGGCCATTGCAGAGGCATGCACAGTTCTGTCCTTCAGCACCTCACAACTGCTCCCCACCTTCCAGCATCTGATGCTTGAGATCCCCGTCTCACTCTGCCGAATGGTAGGGCCATCCCTGGTTCCACAGACCACCTGAGTGGACCACAGTTTGAGAACCTCTGTTCTAGAGGAAGTAAATAATGTTGACATGACAGGGCCAAACTGCACATTCTGTGGGAGAGTCATGATTGGAAACTCAACTGTCACCTAGTGGTAGTCGTGCCATCAAGCTCCAAAACAGATGGAGAGAAGAGCAGCAGGGCTATTCCATCACCTTTGCTGAGAGACCAGCTGCCTTTGGCTCTCCCCAAATGTCACCAAGCTGCAGCCATTCCATCAGGCTACCTATACCGTTTCCATTCCAGGTGGTTGTGATCAAAATGGTAACTTAAAAGAACTAGTCCCTGGGCTTGCTTTTTCCTCCTCCCTCCCCATCCTTTTCTTCTTGTGTATTTTGCCTTTTAGAATGTAAGCATGAGAGCAGGGACTGTCTTACTACTGATCTTTGTAAGCTACTCTGGGATTCTTCTCAGCTAAAGATTTAGCTAAAGATGCTTTAAATAAAGTTATATCCTTGTTCTTTTTGAACAAGGATATAACTTGTTCAAAAAGAACAGAAGGAACAGAAAGGGAGGTGGGGTTGCACTGTATGTGAAAAATACATATCTTTGCACAGAAATACAGGAGGATGAGCTTGGTAGCCCCATCGAAAGCATCTCGATCAAAATAAATGGAGCAAAGAATAAAAGGAACCTGGTGGTCGGAGTCTACTACTGGCCACCCAATCAAGGAGAAGATGAGGACGAAACTTTTGAAAAGCAAATTGCCAATGTTTCAAGGAAGCATGATATAGTAGTAATGGGGGACCTCAATTTCCCCGATATTTGTTGGGAGACAAATTCTGCAAAACATGGCCCCTCCAGGAAATTCCTGACTTGTGTGGCGGATAACTTCCTCCTACAGAAAGCAGAGGAAGGAACTAGAGGATCGGCTATCCTTGACTTGATCTTAACCAACAGAGATGACTTAGTGGATGAAGTAGCAGTTACAGGAACTCTGGGGGAAAGTGACCATGTTATACTTGAGTTCTTGGTTCTAAGGGAAGCAAAAGCCGAGTGTAGTCAAACGCGTACCCTGGATTTTAGGAAAGCTGATTTTAATAAACTCTGAACAATGATAATTATTTATTTATTTATTTATTTATTTATATTTCATTTCTATACCGCCCAATAGCTGAAGCTCTCTGGGCAGTTCACAAAAGTAAGGTCCCATGGCAAGCGACTCTAACAAGAAAAGGAGTCCAAGATGGGTGGGAGCTTTTAAAAAAGGAAATTCTCAGGGCACAATTACAAACAATTCCAACAAGAAGAAAAGGTGGAAGACAACAGAAGAAGCCAATGTGGCTTCACAAAAAGCTTAGAGATGACCTGAAATCAAAAAAGCACACATATAGGAAGTGGAAGGAAGGCCAAGCGACAAAGGAAGAGTACAGGCAGGTGGCTCAGAATTGCAGGGATGGCGTCAGGAACGCTAAAGCCAAGAACGAGCTGAGGTTAGCGACGGATGCTAAAAGCAACAAAAAGGCTTTCTTTAGCTACATGCATACTAAAAGGAAGAGGAAAGAAATGGTGATTCAGCTATTAAATAAGGATGGCAAAATGATAACAGATGACAAAGAAAAGGCAGAGGTGCTCAATTCCTACTTTGGCTCAGTCCTCTCCCCAAAGAGGGTCTATGACCCCCCTGGCAAAGGCGAAGTACAGGCTGAAGGGGCAGCATTGCAGCATGAGTTCGATAGGCATATGGTCAAGGAACACCTAATTACTTTGAATGAGTTCAAATCTCCAGGGCCAGATGAACTGCATCCTAGAGTAATAAAGGAACTGGCAGAAGAATTCTCACAACCACTGTGTACTCTCTTTGAGCAATCATGGAGGATGGGTGAAGTGCCAGATGACTGGAGGAGGGCTAATGTTGTCCCTATCCTCAAAAAGGGTAAAAAGGAGGAACCTGGGAACTACAGACCAGTCAGTCTGACATCAGTCCCTGGGAAAATTATGGAGCAGATGATAAAGCAATCCATCTGTAAGCACCTTGAAAACAATGCACTGATTACTCGAAGCCAACATGGATTTGTCGAGAACAAATCCTGCCAGACAAATCTGATCTCATTTTTTGATCAAGTAACCTCCCTTGTGGACTGTGGGAATGCTGTAGACATAATATACCTCGACTTCAGCAAAGCTTTCGACAAAGTGCCCCATGATATCCTGATGAGCAAACTAGCTCAAAGTGGGCTCAATGAAACAACAATCCGGTGGATCCTCAGTTGGCTACAGAATTCAACTCAAAGAGTGCTTATCAATGGGACCTTCTCAAACTGGGGAGAGGTAACGAGCGGGGTACTGCACGGCTCAGTCCTGGGCCCGGTGCTCGTCAACATTTTTATTAATGACTTGGAGGAGGAGGTGCAGGGAATGCTGATCAGATTTGCAGATGACACAAAATTGGGCGGGATAGCTAATACTTTGGAAGACAGAAATCAAATTCAAAGTGATCTGGATAGATTGGAGCGCTGGGCAGAAAAAAACAGAATGAAATTTAACAGGGATAACTGCCAAGTTCTGCACCTAGGAAAAAGAAACTAAATGCACAGTTACAACATGGGGGATACCTGGCTCAACAACACTCCAAGGAAGAAGGATCTTGCAATTGTAGATCACAAGCTGAATATGAGCCAACAATGTGATGTGGCTGCAAAAAAAGTAAATGCTATTTTGGGCTGCATTAACAGAAGCATAGCTTCCAAATCCCGAGAAGTACTGGTTCCCCTCTACTCAGCACTGAATACTGAATACTCAGCACTGAAGGCCTCATCTGGAGTACTGTGTCCAGTTCTGAGCACCACATTTTAAGAAGGAAGCAGACAAACTGGAGAGATTTCAAAGGAGGGCAACAAAGATGATCAGGGGACTGGGAACAAAGCTGTATGAGGAGAGACTGAAAGAACTGGGCATGTTTAGCCTTGAGAAGAGAAGACTGAGGGGAGATATGATAGCGCTCTTCAAGTACTTGAAAGGTTGTCCCAGACAGGAAGGCCAGGATCTCTTCTTGATCATCCCAGAGTGCAGGACACGGAATAATGGGCTCAAGTTACAGGAAGCCAGATTCCGGCTGAACATCAGGAAAAACGTCCTGACTGTTAGAGCAATATGACAATGGAACCAATTACCTAGGGAGATAGTGGGCTCTCCCACACTGGAGGCATTCAAGATGAGGCTAGACAGCCATCTGTCAGGGATGCTCTGACTTGGATTCCTGCATTGAGCAGGGGGTTGGACTCGATGGCCTTGTAGACCCTACCAATCCTACTATTCTATGATTCTATGAAATCATCTGTTTAGTAAAATAATTCTGGGTCACCTAAAGAGGTGATATAATTCTATTCCCATGCACTGTTTCCCTGATCAAAATCCCACTCCCTGCCAAAGCTGCTATTTCCTCTGCTGGGGGCCTAGGAACGGGGAGAGGGAGCTTTTCTACACAAGGCTGTTAACCTGCTGCTAATCTGCTGCATCTGCTTTTGGTTTTGTCACAGAACTGAGATCTGAGCACCACACGAGGAGCATTTCTTTTCCTGCTTTTCTGCTATATAATGGCTAGGTGACACTGTGGCATGGCGGAATAGCAGAAATATACAACAGGAAATCCCACTCTCTTCCACATTCACAATTAAATGCTGCATTTTTCCTGCTCTAAAAAACTCCCCCAAAGCGCTGGTTAGACACAGAAGTTAAACTGGATGGTCACGACTTCATCTAAGGAACCCATAAATAACCCCCGTAAACAATCGTGAGTAGGGGATGATGAGTGCACGATAAATGCCTCATGCAGAAAAGCCGAGGTGTTTGTATTCTGCATGTCCTTTTCCCCCAGTAAGATTCTTAGCAACATTAGGTATGGGGTGGGGATTTCAGTCAGGAAAAGTGTAGGAGGAAAGTGTTAAATATCCTGCCCCCCTCAGTGCCACTGCCTCTAGCCAATTACCCATATCCCCTGCCTTGCCCTTAACCTTTTAAAAAAAGATGTCAAGCGGTTGGATCAGAGATCTCCAGTAGTTGAAAGAAATACAAAATGAAATGCTGACATTGGGAATGGACCACCATCAGAAGGGCTGTTCAACCCTCTTCCTTCCTGCCTTTTGTTTTTCAAAATATTCCTGCCACCTCAGGCCACCTTTCTCTTTAGAAGAAAAATACAGAGTGTCCTCAGATATTTTCCTCTGTGGGTAGAAAAGTAGCTCGGAAGAGGGGTGATCTTAAGCAGAACAGATATCAGGACAGGTAAGGATTAAGCAGCCCCTCCCACTGTCTGCCATTCATTCCCAATTTCAGCCTTAACAAAAAAGGTTGAAGGATGCAGTCAGATGTAGTGTCTGAGAAAGAAGGCAAGGAGGCTTTTGACTCAAGCTTATTTAAGCATTAACAGCCCTAACCCAGCTGTTGCCTGTGGATAATGCTGTCACTTGAATGTTCAGAAAATTACCATGCTTGGATGCACACGTTTAATATATTTAATTGAGGAAGAGTCCTTCAAGTTTGGGGCTTACAAAGGGAAATGAAGATTTGTATCTGTCCCACCCCTAAATTATATGCTATGCTTCATTATTTTCCCAAGCACATGTGGCAAAACCTTTTAGACTGCAAAACTATATTTTTCAGGGTCTTGCCAGTATGGAGAATCACTCTAGGCAATAATGGATTTGGGTATCATTTATTAGGACCAAACTAGGTATATCACAAGAGATCTGTAAGCAGTATTTTGGATAGTTTGTGGTAGTTCTGTTTGTTAGGTCAAAGCAAACATGAAGGGCTGCTGATTTGACACAGGGTGGGGTGGCGGTTGAGGAGTTTAGACCTTTCAAATTACCCCCCCCCAAGTTTCTATTGTTACTGTATAATGCACCTATTCCCTACTCACACCCACTGTGAAGCCAATAGCAGCTTTGTGTGATGTGAGTGTGTGTGAAAGAGATTTAGATCAGGGCAACAGCCTGGGGAAAACAGTTAAGCGCGCGTGCACACACACACTGATCAAATCAGCAGCCCCTGTGTTCAACTAAAATAAACAAGACAAATAAATGTGGGGAATCCTGATTGCAAAAACCCTGCATTATGTCTAATTTGTTGTAAGAGAGTTTCAAAGGTATTCTTTAGCTTCCACCAAAGGACAGACACCTGATTCTTATGAAAGAAACCCAAACTGGTTATTTTGGGATGTACCGCAATGCCTGGACGACAGTAACTCTAGATGCAATGAAGGGTGACATAAGTGTTGGCTGAGACACAGCCTTAGACAATACACTCTGCCCAAAATGAAATAACTGCCATTTTTAACAAAGTGGGGCTATTTACAAAAAATGTCAAGAGACAAACAATCATATAACAGCAACCCCTCCCCCCAATCATCCCCTCCCCCTCAATCATGAAAAAGGCAAGCAAGCTTGTGTCTGTGCTAGGGCCTTCGAAGGATTACTGTTGAAACCCACAAACGAACCACAAAACCTTTTTGTGTATGTACCTGATGCACTGAAAAGCAACAGCATACATGCAGCAGAAGACAGAGAAAACTCTAACCACATGATTCTGCTTGTGCACAGAATTCCAGGCCCCTCCATAAATTCCTTCCCAAATTCAAAACTGTCTGTGTGAAGAAAGGTATGGTTGAGAATGTAGTTATGCTGCTCTACTCCTCACTTTAGTCAAATGTTTGAAGAGGGCAGATGAACAAGCAGCAAGAACAAGGAAGAAGAGCAGCAGGGGTAGACAATTTTCTCTATGACATACCGAATGCATTAAAATAATTTCCACTGATTCACGGAGGCGTCATACCTCAGATTTAATATTGGCAGTATACAGTGTAAACGCTTTTGGCCTAGACGACACCTAAAACATTTAGAGCACAATCCTATGCACGTTTAGACAGAAGAAAGTCCTACAACCTCCAGCTTAGGCATTGTAGGATTTTTTTTCCCCTGTCTAAACATGCATAGGATTACATTCCTAGATTATTATAATAACAGCTCAATAGGTGCTTACATTCAAAGTGCTCATATTGACTTGTAAAGTCCTATATGGCTTGGGACCCAGCTACCTGAATGACTGCTTGTTCCTACATGAACTTGCCAGCATGTTACTCATCATTTGGGACCCTTTTCTGGGTCCCCGCCCCACCACCTTTGGAGGTGCAATCGCTGATTGAAGAGGGGGCCTTCTGGGTTCAGGCTCTTGCTTGTGGTGACTTGGAAAATTATATGAAGAGTGTTGGTCGTCTGCACTCTATAAAGAGTACATTGTAACAGATGCATCATCTCTTGTCTCATAAATATTTAAGACACAATAAACAGCGAGTTTCATTACTGCAGGCCTGTGTGGCAGATTATGAGGCTAAAAATGAAAGACCAAGTGACTTGAACTACACAGAAGCTTCAGCACAATGGTTGTTTATGGGTTGCTTGAAAATAAAATATTCTGATTTGTTAAGAAGACAAAGGGGGAAGAATCCCATTTAGAAATTTATGGCTAACTTTAAAAAGGTGATAAGATTATCTTGATTAAAAAGTATTTTTATATATTTACTTATTTATTCAGAAGTTAATTCTAGCCCAACTGAAAGTAAAGGCTAGATAACCCTAAAAACCCAACGGAAGCATGGCGGAAGTGGCATAGTGGAGCCAGGGCTCACAGGGATGCTAATGTTGTCTACCACCCCGCTCAGGCTTCCTTGTTCCCCTCTGAGTTTAGCTCCAATCCTCACAGTAGCTTGAGGGAAATGAATTTTCCAGCTATCAATATATATGTCCCTTGTTGTAATGCGAAGTATTTTGAGGTGGTCATTAGGGATATATGACATCGTGGCCATCCAGAAGCCACCCCGGAGCTTATCACAGGAAAACTGGATTTCCTGAGACTGCTTAAAGTTCGATTATTTTCCTTAAGTCAGGTTCTCTGTAGTATAGTTGCTGTGTGCCCCAACCTCCGCATTTACCTCGGGTATGCTAACCCTGCCCAGGGGTGTGCCTTTCACCATGACCCTGGTCAAGGGGTGTTTCCTGTGTGTTTCCCATCCATGCACAAAGCAATTAGTGTCTACTAAGAAGTAACTTCCATTGTGGTCACTGAGGCTTGTCTCCTGAATGTGCAGATCAGAATTTACAGAGGTCCCTCCCCCCCCAATGAAATAGCACATTTTAAAGCACTAATTCCCTAAAGACAGGGGAGGAAACCTCCCAGGATTTTATCAAAGGAGAAAGCGGGGGGGGGGGAGCCTCTCTTATTGGTTGAGCAGCCCCTGCCAGTGAGATAACTTTCATTGCAAAACCCCACCCAGACATATGTTCTGTGAAGTGACTTTTACTGGTGCGATACACTCACTTGTGGAGCCCTGCGCGGAGCAAAGCCGATGCCTTGAAAACTCCTGGTAAGTTATGATTGGCTTCTCCTTCCGTTGTTGTAGAAAACCCCCCTTGGTCTTGAACAGGCAATTAAGACCCATTAGCTTTACAAAACACCTGCTGCTGGTGGAGATGAAAACTGCTAGAACAGGTTTGTTGTTGTGGATTAATACAGCTGCCTGCAATTTTGGACTATCCTTGGAGGTTTGGCTGTGGAGACTACAATGATGAGTGCCTGCACTTCCAAATTCACCACTCCACCACTGCATGGAAGATCATCTAACCTCATAATGTCAGCTTGATCTGGCCATCCAAATAAATAGCCTTTCTGCATTTTTAAAAATGTTTTAGTCTGTTAAGAGTCTTCAGGGAAAGGGTTCCATAACTTGTAAAGCAGCTACCAAGAATACTTACTGATCAGCTACTGTATGCATTCAGTTCACAAATGACATCATTAGAAACATGCACTGTATTCATCCAGGGCTGAACCCTCCAGGTTTAAGGGGACCCTGAGGAAAGTGTGTTATATCAGGTGGCTGAGATGGAGGCACTCGCAGCCAGAAGGAGCAGCAGGTGACTATAGAGGTGATAGCCTCAAGGTGGCAGATCAGGAAGTAGAACTGGCTGGGACAGCAACATACTTAGTTAATACTGCTGTACAGCGCAATGCTATACATGTCTACTCAGAAGTAAATACCATTGACTTCAGTGCGACTTTCTCCCAGGTAAGTAGGTATAGGATTGTAGCTGTATAGGATTGCAGCTGCAGAGGATTCAGTGATATTCATTCACTGAAAGGATATTATAACTCTCTTCTCCTTCAAAAATGGCTATTCTGGAAAGGACAGCAAAAATATGAGCTACTTTATTAAAGACTAAAACTTTTGATTGGACCTCCATTAACTACGTTGACCTTGAGTGTAAATACTTGTGATGTATTTACGCATCAAAAGCAAAATAGGTACTTTAGGTAGAACAAGCTTCCTTGTGCTGTTCTTCACGAGGCTACTCAGGCACATGAAGATGTTATGTTTTCAACAGTATGCAGTTATCGGCTTCTGTACTGAAGCTGTGACTAATCTAGCTAGGGGAAATTCTTTAATTGAGGATATGTGTCCAGAATAGTAATGATTAATATTTAAATTTATTATAATTTCCCCCCATACTGACAAGTTATTGAATATTGCTTTTTCTCTTGGTGTACTTTTTTATATTTTATGAATAGTGCTGGCCCTATCATCAGGTAGAGTGAGGCAACTGCCTCACACAACAGGTCCTGGAAAGCTGTGGTGGCAGCCATCCAAGCTGTTCCTTCTGGGCACCGTAGACATTTCCCTCTCTTGGAGAACAGCGCTGTGTGTGCTATGTCTTCTGTCCTGCACCCCTAAACTAGCTTGCTTCTCTCAGTGGAAGCCACAATTTTGTTGCCATGCCAGTATTGAACTAAGATTCACCTGCCAATCCAGTTAGCTTCTATATGTGGAATGGCGGGGGCACCATCTTATCCTTTGCCTTAGGCAGCAAAATGGCTTGGGCTAGCCGTATGTGTGTGTGTATAAAGTATGTGTATCCATTGGCAACTGGCCGAACAGAACACAAGATCACTTTTACTTGGGGGTGCCCAAGGAAGGCTGTAATATGGTGGTAATTTTTCAGGCATACCAAGCATGGACTAAACTTGAATGACTGATTTAGGGGCTGAAAGACTCTAGTATCTCTTGATTTCATTATCTCATCACTGAGTCTTTCAGTCTACCCCTTGCACTACTGTAATGATTCAGAAGGTCTATTTAGAAGCAATTACTGCAATTTAAGAAAGCAACATTGCAGGCTGATCTCTGGATTCAGGAACAGAAGACTGAGCCAAAGGCTGTGTAATAATGCAGTCATCCATAGATCCCAAAAATATTTTTTAAATTATTTTCTAGCCTAATGGGTGTCCTTCCCAAATCCCCAATGCAATTCATCTAAAGCAGGGGTGTTGAACCTCTTTCAGCCTGAGGGCTGAATTCCATTTTGGAGAATTCTCTGGGGCCACATACCAGTGGTGGGGCTGAAGGCAAAAGGGAGTGGGCCAAAAACACCAGCATATTTTAGATTAAACTCTTACTGCCAGTAACTAAGCTTTAGGAGAGACATTTTGCCAAGAACGACGGCCTGTTTCCCACCATGAGACTGAGACCAGGCCCAGGCACCATGTCCCAGGTATCCACCTGGAATGGTGCATTATCTGCCAGCTCCTTGGCCCTGTTGCTCAAGGCCCTGCTCAGCCCCTGTTAATTGAGAAATAGATAAGAGCTGGGTCTGGTGGGAAGATCCTGCCTCTTCTGGACGAAGGTGGTCCCTTTGGGGGCTGAGCTGGTAATTGGCTAAGGGAAATCTGCCCTGGGTTACTGGGCCTGGGCCTTAAAAGGAGGTTGAGGGAGCGGTGTGGTGTCTCCCTTCGTCATGGTGGTTTTGGACCTGCTGTCGGCTGGATGCTATCCTGTGGCCCGTACCTAGGTATGTGAAAGGACAGGCTAGCTAGTGTGGTTATTTTGCTTGGGGGTACGGTATAAAGGCGCTCTGTGTAGGCTTTGGTTTTCCTTGCAAGTTTTCAGCTTTGTAATCCTCTATACAACATACCACCTTTAATTCTCCCCTTCCCTCTATCCCTTCCCCTATAATAAACAGTTATCCATCTCCAAGTTGGTGTGATCCTTTCTGTTCAACCTCCGTGCTAAATTCAGTGTCTCTTGTCAGGAGAGGGAGGTTACTGGGTGTCTTTTGGGGCTTGAGGCCAGGTTTGGCCTGGCCTACCTTGCAGGGACATTGGGGTTAGCTCCAGTGTTCTTTGCACATTTCAAGATCTTAAAATGGGGGGGGGGGGACTACACAAAAGCTGGGAAACCACAAACGATCAGTGGTTGGGGAAAAGAGAGTATGGCCCTCTGAGAAACCTCAGAGAGCTGGATTGGCCCCTGAGGTTCTTCACCCCTGATCTAAAGATAGCAGAGGAGGTGTGCATAGGGCCCTGAAACAATAGTACAACACATATGACCGCACTAGTACCCTAATCCTAATAGTTCACTGAATGCTCAGTCTTTTATCTGTCTGCTTAAGAGGTAAGTACCACTGTATCGGATTGCCGTCTGAACGTCCGTATCACTTTTTTAAGGCATCTGTAATATTTGTTTATGCTGTAATACAAAGCACAGTGTAAGGTGTATCATCCGAACTGTCAACCCCGTCATAATGGAAAATGGTTGTTTTTTATCTGCTACTGTCTTAAACTGTTTCTTTGACTGGGATTATTATTTACGGGTTATTGTCTTTTATTTTTTAAACCACGTTGTGTGTCCACAGACAGAAAAGTGGAGTAAAAAGATAAAATCAAAACCAAATCGAACCAATGGGAACTGGTGTAAGTATACTGCATCAAGATCTAAGATTGGATACTACTTGTTGCCTGCAACCTGTAGTGTTGCTTTTCTCTTGATCTACAGTGAAGAGATTAAATGCACTTTATATTAATGCAGGAAAAGGGCTATAAAAGTATTAACAGGCAGTAACACTAACAGCAACATTAAAATGGTGTTTGGAGTATATCACGTTTGTTTTCATGTATTGGAAATGTGGCTTGCAATGGTACAAATCTTCAGAAGTGTTTGGTACACCTGGATCCTAACTGTGCCAAACATAGTTAACTAAAGAGCTCTCGTACATTGCAGCGAACTCCATAGATAATTTACAGCACTTGGGTGTCTATATGGTAATTCCATGCTTCTTGTTCTGCTAAATTGTAAACCATTTGAAAAGTTGTGGTTATGAAGCAGTGCACAAATATAATAAATAATCAAATGATCCTTTGCTCAATGATTTGGGACTATATCCCTTTTCCTGTGACATTCCATTTCTTGATTTATTTATTGCTGTTATATCTCAGCTTTCCTCTAAGGAGCTCAATGATGGTACATAGTTTCCCCCTGCCATGTTATCCTCACAACAGTCTTGTGAAGTAGGCTAGGCTGATAGTGACAGGCCCAAGGTCACACAGTGAGCTTCATAGCTGAGTGGAAATTTGAACCTGGATTTTCCCAGTCCGAGGGCTTCTTCCCATGGAGCTTTTATCCTGCTACTCACGGAAGTTTGCTGGCCCTTTAGATGATGTTGTGAACCTCCAGGGTGTCTCCTGCACTAAATGACCTTGATTCTGTTTTAAATAGATTGGAGATAATGAGTTATCAAATCATCCTGTTACGTTCCGCTTGAGTTCCCTCCGTGAAAAAGGAAAAGCCGCAAGAAGAGGAGCTAGACCAATGAAACATATGGAAGACTCAGTTAAGGGGGAGAAGGAGGAGGAAAGGGGAGGGGAAGGAAGAAAGCACATGTAAAGGGAGTCCGCTGTGATCCTGCATTTAAAATGGAAGCAGAAAGCCCCATTTTAAATGCAGGATTTTAGGCTGGTGTAGAGATGCTCTTAGTCTGATACTGTAACCAGACCACCACACTAGCTTACATCAGGCGTTTGGAAACTCTTTCAGCCCGTGGGACAACTTCAGTTCCAGAGAAGCTCTCGGGTTACTTTCCAGTGGCAGGTAGGGCTGAAGGTACAAGGGTTGGGTCCCCAAATGCAAAACGTACCAGCGTATTGTAGCTTAAATGCATACAATTGCACAGTAAGCCTTACTAAACTCAGTGGGATTCACTTCTAAAGAAACATGCATAGGATTGGGCTGAATGTCACACATAGGAGGGACAATACAGTTTGCTTTCAATGGATATGTCCAGAGTACAGCTCTGCCATTACAGAGGGGGAACTAGATCACCTCAGGTGGCAGATTTTGGAGTACCCAGCTGTCATGCTCCCATTTTTGGTTGATGGAGGACAAAGGATAGCAAATTACTTGAGGAGTCAAGTAGGAGGACAATATGTGGAAGTAGTATCTCTTTAGATTTTACCTCTCTCCTGGCTGGCTAAAAATATACCCCAACATTTATACATTTTGAGAAAAGTTTTGTATTATTTATAGCTCAGCCAATTCTGTCTGAAGGCAGTCACACGAAGCTTCATATGTTGAAGAAATTAGAAGTTCTTGAGATTAGTTTTGTATTTTCATAATAAATGAAGGCAACCCATTTCAAGCATCTTTGGAATATTCTTAACAGCATTGATCTTTTTGTAAATAAATAACATTTTAAATGGCTGCAGTAGAAAGCAACACTTTCCAAAATGTTCAGCTAGCTTTTAACAAAATTACCACAACTTTTTGTTGCTGAATTTTAAACCCACAATCCTTATTGCCTGAAACCTTTTATCTGTTCATTACAAAGCAGACATTAGCAGTACCATTACTTATGACTAAATTGCTAAGGATCATTGCTTAAGGCTGCAATCCTATACACCAGGGGTAGGCAACATGGTGCCTATGGGCACCAATGTGCTCTCATTTCTTGGCACCCACCAAGGTGCCCTATCCCTCGCTCCCCCCCTTTTTTTTATTAACACATTTTCTTACCGACAGTTAGGACTGCTGTGACATAGGTCTCTGTTGGTGCTAAAAACTGTGGGTTCAAGGGAGTTTAGTGTGTTGGGGCTCAGACCCCACCTCTGCCTTGAACTCAGTCTTTTGGACAGGTTACTTGTCCTCCCATGGCTGCCATTTTGTGGTGGTGCCCAGGATAGTTTTTCAAATTGCCAAATGTGCCCATGGCCCAAAAAGCTTGCCTATCCCTACTATACACACTTACCTGGGAGTAAGTCTCATTGAACTCCATGTGATATGTACTGATGCACTGAAAAGCAATAGTATACAGCACATATGCAGCAGAAGATAGAGAAACCTGTAGCCACATGATTCTGCTTGTGCACTGCATTCCTAGCCCCTCCATAAACTCCTTCCCAAATTCAACATGGTCAGTGTGAAGAAAGGTGTGGTTGAGAATGCATTTACGCTGCCTTACTCCTCACTCTGGTCATACGCTTGAAGAGGGCAGATGAGCAAGTAGCAACAGCACAGAAGACGAGCAGAATGGTCAGAAAGTTCTGGGGAATCGGATTGGCAGTGGGCCCTGTGCAAGGAGGAGGGCCTCAGCAGGTGCCTGATGGTGCTGAACCCCAGCAAAGTCCCCATGTGCAGTAGTCCATTCTGACAATGAATGGGATGTGGACTGGTCATGTACAAATCACCAAAAAAGAGGAAATGCATCGCCAAAAAAAGGACAGTGCTATACATGCTAATTTGTATGTATAGATGCAAAAATGTAGAAACAATTATTGTTAGAAACACAGCACTTCTCACCATAGTGTGGACGATTGTGACCAGGTGACCTGTGTGCCTGCCTGTTCAACCTGCTGCCCAGGCGCCAACTGCTGATGGACAGCCGTTCTTATAGTTTATCTTTAAACTGGAATTGGATAGGACAGCCCTTCAAATAGAGGACACCGTTAAATAGAGGATGGTCTTCTTGCAGTACTTTAAACTGAGGACTGCCCTCTGTAAAAGAGGGCACCTGTCATCTATACACTGAAAATCGCTAAAGCCTTTGGTCCTACATAACTTAACATTTATTCTTGGTGTTTGTTTTTGTAGAAAACAGACCAGACCCAAATGATTATATATTTTTTTCTGTAAGATTATTCTTGTGTTTGTGGCGTCCGCCGTTTAAGTGCCAGCAGTGCCAGCAAAGATGCATATCTTGTAGGACTGAGATTCAAGATTTTTAGAGTGTGTGCTTAGATATTGTCAGTGGCATTTAACAACCACATGGAGCCTTTGCAAGCACAAGTGTCAATTTGCATGGCAAAACTTGAGACATATTATCCTTAAATGCCTATCTGAAGGGAGTGATTTTAAGCACATTTGTTGTGGAGTAAATCCTACTGAACTGAATGGGACTCACCTCTGGGGAAGCATGCATAGGATCACATATGCTATTAATATGATTTACATGAATTAATAATCAGACACAACCATATAATTACAGATTACAGGGCATAAAACTGGGATTACATATAATTTAGAAAAAAAGAGAAATTATGGAAAAATATTTCCCATATCTGATTGTTTATTATTTTGGAAAGGTGTGTAATCCAAAAGTTAAAATGCACACACGTTATGCCAGAATCGATGTCATCATACATTTGGCTTAAAATCATTAGGTTGGATCCAGATAGGCAGTGCACTCCTATACATGTCAACTTAGCCCGATCGAGTTCAATGGAATTTAGTCGCTGTTAAGAGTATGTATATAAGACTGCACCCTTAGTCTGAATCCAATCCTTAGCAATTAGGAGGAAAATGTGTCTTTTTGTTTTCTATATTTGTAAAATAAACTGTAATCACATTTTTACATTGAATTTGGATCAAGCGTTGGCCTCATGATCTATTTTGAAGTCCAAGATTTGTCCTTGAAAGTATAATGGGAGATTACCTTTGAACAGGTGTTGAGTACCTTACCTGCTCCACTAGTAGCTCTAAGACATTTGACATTAGCCTGGTGGGTTTCATGACAAGGGGAAGAGAAATTATGAACAAAGTCTCAACTTCTTCCTTCTCCACTGCAACAATGCTCATGGAAATTTAAATTTAACATACTATGAAGTGGGGGTTTGGGCATTTTTATGGCAAGTCTCATGGGATTCTGTGTTTCATGAACCCATATATTAGCGGGATACTTGGATCAATTGCTATAAGCACAGCATGAGAACGATGAGCTATGATGCCCACAGCCACCAGGTTGCCTATTCAAGCCCCAGCTGCAACTTGTCATGTTGTCCAAACCTGGGCAGCAGGGGTTGTTTGAGGGTTAAACAACCCTCAAATAACCCATGGTCTGTTGTAGGGTTATTTGAGGGTTGTTTAACCCTCCAACAAGCCCTGCCTCTCAGTTCAGACACAACCAACCATGGCAACCCCCTGCTGGGGGCTGAATATTCAAAATGGCTGCCCGCACATGCTGCCACCCACCATGGTTTAAATAAGCCACGGTGAGTTGCAGCACGTGCAGGCAGCCATTTGGAATGGCCGCCTTTCCTTTTGTGTTTTGTTGTGTAACCATTAAATAAGACACGCTGGGCTGCGGTGATAATTGTGCGAACCAGACCATCACCGCAGCACAATCCTGATTTATTTAAGGACAAATTATACATAAGTCAAACATACATTGAGAGCCAGTGTGGTGTAGTGTCTAGAGTGCTGGACAAGGAGTCGGGAGACCTGGGTTCTAGTCCCCACTCGGCCATGAAGCTCACTGGGTAACTTTGGGCCAGTCACAGACTTTCAGCCCAACCCACCTCACACAGTTGTTGTGAGGATAAAATGGAAGAGGAGGAAGATTATGTATGCCGCCTTGGGTTTCTTGAGGAAAAAAGGTAGAATAAAAATAAATACATCAAGGTTTGTTTTTTAAACTGAAATTTTATTGAATGCTTGGAAATATATTACAATTGTTTTCCAATGGACACAATACATTGAACATCTCATCATACTTCTGCAGTCTTGACCATACCCAACTAAGAGAAATGATGATTTTAATATTTTTATTTATACTGACGACTTCACATGTTTATGTTGCTCACTGTGTCAGAAATCCTTCTGGAATTGGTGGAATTTACTTCTGAGCAAACACGCATAGGAGGATTGGCTAGTAGGTCTGTCAATGGCTATTATAATAAGTACGCTATTTGGATGGAACCTCCATGTTCAGCAGCGGTATACCTGATGCTGGCGAGGAACAACCTGCATTTGCCTTCATGCCCTGCCTGCAAGCTTCCCAGAAGCATCTGATTACCCATTGTTGGAAACACAAAAATGCATGGGATGGATGGACCATCCATCCATCCCTCTCTCGATGCTTATATTAAGACTAACCTCCGCCGTTTAAAACAATGTTTTGAAAAAGCTGCTTTAAAAACCCTTTTTTTAAAAAAACAACTTTTTTTTTTTTTAAAGAAGCAACCTCTTACTCCCACCCCCTGGAGGAGCAAACGGGAACTCACAACGGGGTCCCGCCCACGATTTCTCCTCTTGGAAGCGCGGGCGGCCGCTCCAAGCAGGTGTCCACCCAGGGCTCAGGGCGACGGCTTCGATGCCGGCAACGCGCAGGCTCGCGCAGCCCCGCGCAGGCGCGCTAGCGGCAAGCCCTTGCCTGAAGGGCTGCGGCGTCCCTCCTCGGCGGCTGCGGGAGCGCGGAGGGCGGTTGAGCCGCGGAAGGCTGACGCCGCCTGAAAGGGCGGGAAGGAGCGCGCCTGCCTGCGCTTTGTCGTTGCCGCCGCCTTTTCTGCTCGCTCCCGTCCTTCACGCACGGAGGCGAAGCACGGTGCGGGCGAAGGACGGAGCCTGCTGGGCGGGTTCCCCACCTGCCCGCGGCTATGGCCGGCTCCGAGCCGGACGGCGGCGGCGGCGGCGGCGGCGGCACCGGTGAGGCGCCGCCGCCTATCGAGGACTCCGAGTTGGCGCTGGCCGGGATCAACATGCTGCTCAACAACGGCTTCCGGGAGTCTGACCAGCTCTTCAGGAAATACAGGTACTCGCCGGCTGCCGGTGGCGGGTCTGCTTTTGAGCCGGGGTGATCTGCTCGCCCCGGAACCCTGTTTCCATGGCCTGCGCGTCATCGTAAAGTCGCAGGAGCGAGAGCATCATTGAGCCTAGTGCAGAGTGCCTTTCTGCTTAAGCGCAATGAGTTCCGCAGAATTATTAGTGCTAGTAGCATAAGAAGGCCCGTGCCGCAAGGACGTTGCAGCTTAAATTGGGGGTAGAGGGAAAGGCATCTATGGAAGGGATTGATACTCAACCCAGGTTTAGCCCCTCCCTCCAGGTGGCTCTGTTTTTGGAATTTAACGCTTGATTGGCTGTTTCTTTTGGGGACATGACGTGAGAAGCGCTCCACCTGCTTCTTTTTCTGCTGTTACCCTGGCATGAGCACTTGGCTTTGATAATCTATTGTTCTTCCTTTGCTGCCTTCGCTGTTATTATCCTCATTGCTCCACCTAGGTCTTAATTGGGGCTAGAATTGGGGTTCACCCTGGAACCTCCTTTTAATGTCAGCACTGAGCCCTTGAATGTTTGAAGTAACATGTTCAGATTGGTCTACCCTTCCTACATCCAGCACTCACTCATCTGGAGTTGGGCTTCCAAATTACATGAATGTCTGCTGCTTCATTTATTGCTATCCTGCACTTCCTAGACAAACTCACACCCTTCCATTATGCCTTACTTTACTTGGGAAAACTCCCATCATTGCCACCTTCCCATTCTATCTACTCTTTTCACTAATGCATCTTTGGATCTCCTTTTTTTTCTTCAGTACACATGTGCTGAAACTCTCTTCGGCCCATGTGGTTGTATCATAGAATGGATATATACTCTGAGGGCTAGCCAATTATTAGCCAGATTCTGACTTCCAATAACTGATAAGCATCTGATCTCTTCCTTTCTTATGCTATCTTTTTAAATTCCTCTTCTGTGTCCTATCCTTTTCTTTGAATGTGTGCACCTAGCCCATTGCCGCACCCAAATGTACAGTAATGCGATGTAGCTAGTGGTGAAGCAGTGAAGCCACTTTGCACATCCTTGAAGGTGCTCTGTAGTTTTGAAGGGTTCAGAACTTGGCTTTGGCTTTAAAAGCAGGTCCTGGGGCTGACCTCTGACCAGCTAAGCATTGTTTTAAAGGGTGGGCGGGGGGGGGGGTTGCTCCTTTTGTAAACAAAGCGCATCATCCACCTAGTACTGTTGCTGGGAAAACTTCATTCATTTATTTGGGGCTTCTATAAAAGTTCCTTTGGAGTGGATAGAGATCACACAGTGGCAATTCTGTTATGGAATGTGCCCAGTGTGATGCTTCATGGTAATTCAGAGTTATCGTAGTAATATCTGTGGAGAACAAATACTTCTCTTTTTGAAAGTAATGTTATTTCCATACTTGGGTCCTTTGCAGCCTTCCTGCAATCACCTGGAAGCAGCATTACAACAATGGTTCTACACAGTACTTATTATAGTGCTATATTAACCTGCAAAGCCCTTCCCTCCTGATCAAGATCTTTCTGTAATGTTTATTCACAAGCAAAGGACCCTTCTGATATTAATTAAAAGCTTTCTGCTTTCATGCGCCACCCCTTTTCTGCCTCCCTTTGAGTGCAGCAGTGGGATTACTGATAAATAGGCATACTTTATTGGTTCACCTTTTCAGTATCTGTTTCCTGTTGTGTGTGTGTGTGTGTGTGTGTGTATACGCGTGTGAATTACCAGTTTCTTCTTATTTTTTATTTCATGTCAACATACAAAGGGGATGTTATGAGAGGAAACTGGCAATTAAAGCACCTTCTACCTCCTGCGTGAACAGGAGCTGACACTTTGGGGCAGTTAACAGGCCAGTCAGTAATCCAGCAGCTGTACTTGGCAGGAAGTAAAAAAGAAAAGAAAAAAAGGAGCAGAACCTGTAAGCAGGGTGCTTTTAATTAAAGGCACAGGAGTTCTGAAAATCCTCAGTAGCACTTTGCGTGTTCACATCGGACAGTCTGGTGTTGCGGCTGGGGTTTAAATAATTAAAAAATAGTCACAAATCATATCTGAGAAACGGAAAGACAATACAGTTCACTGTACAAAACAGTGGTTTCCCCTACAACATTGTGTCTATCATCCATGAACAAAAGATGGCAACTCTGGAGAAAATGAGTAAGGTTTTGGAAACAATTTCAGTATATATGCTATATAACTTCTCTTGCCGACAGATTACATAGTCTCCTGCAGAGGAGTCATAGCTCAGTGGTAGAGCATTTGCTTTGCATGCAGAAGGTCCCAAGTTCAGGCCCTGGCACCTTCAGGTACGGCAAGGAAGGAATCCTGCTTGGAGTCCCGGAGAGCTGCTGCCAGTCAGTGTTGGCAATACTGGACCAATGGTCTGACTCAAAAAGGCAGATTCCTATCTGTCCTTGTAACCTTGGCCACCCTCTGTGTGCTATGCTTCCTTGCCCCTCAGAACTTGGCATATGACAAAACTGTCCATCACTTAACAGTTCAAACATTTTTAATAGAACCTTTGAATAACAGTATTAAATGAAATAGGTTGGCATAATAATCCAGGGTACCACTTCACAAACACCAACGTAATGAACCCCCTTCATCCAAACATTTTGGTATAGGGGAGACTAACATAGTTCAGTACAGGGCATATTCAGTATACTATATCTTCTGTAGTTTATATTTATTCCTAAATAGTCCTGCTTTCTTCTTCATATGCTCTTAAATTATACTTTTATGCTCCATCCCATCTCCTCACCCCCTCATGGGAAAATGGAGATTCTGCAATGCAGCTTTTCTCCTGATCCTTCCAAAAAAAATCCACTCCTGGGAAACCATTAGTTCTTCTCTCACTATAGCCAGTGGCATCTACTTCTTCACTTGGCCATAAATGAATGCAGTGTGCCCTGTAGTTGACCTTCCTTACTTAGCCTCTCTGCATGAACTTCTCTGAAACAAGACACCAACCCTACCCCCCTGTTTCTCCTCTTGATCTTGCAACTATCTTTGGGTGGGCTGCCTTTTTCGCTCACTGCACAGTCAGGCCACAATTGTTTATTCATTTTCTTACCTGTCTGCATTTCTTACTTTCATCCCAGTTCACTTGTCTTCCCACCACTAAATACCTGCTGGACTTCAGGTACAGCTGCTCCCTACCATATAATGTCTAAAATGAGAATTGTTGGGAACTTCCAGACTGTCTGGCAGTGGCAGCCTGGAAGAGATGGAAACTGTTGCCTCTAATCCTGGGTGTGTGTAGGGAGGAGGGGCAAATGGTGGTTCAGTGGTGAGAGGAAGGCACTCTGCACTTGCTCAGAGGCATGCATTGAGACCGCTCCCAGTAATAAAAATATATTTATTTGGCTCTGGCTGAATTCTCCCTCTGTTCACTAGTGAGTATCCACAGGGTTCAGGAAATATTGACTGACACCATTGATTGGACACCCTCCAGGTACTTTATTTAGCTAGCAGTATTGCCATGTCTTGCTCATGAGATTCCCCCATAGCCAAGAAGAAAGTCCAAGAGATGCTGCCATTGGTGACCATTAACCCCCTTCATTGTTCTCATATCTGCTCCCCCTCCCCCCTTGGGGATCAATTCAGTGAAATGACTTCTTGATACCAAAACCTTTCTAGCTCCCCCCCCCCCAACTCTACCTTGCCCTACAAATCTGTCTGATAAAAATCTGGACTCTCCTCTCCTTTGTGTGGCAGATTTTCAGGTGTTTCTCATAGAATCATAGGGTTGAAAGGGGCCTACAAGACCATCGAGTCCAACCCCTTGCTCAGTGCAGGAAGTCTGATTCCCAGGCGGTACTAACTAGTACTAACTAGGACTGGCCCTGCTTAGCTTCCGAGATCAGACAAGATCAGGCGCATCCAACCCTTTGCTCAATGATAATCATTTGAAGTAGTATTTCTTATCACACTGGTATTTCCTGCACAGTTGTTCCCTATCGTTATTACACTCACATTACTTCCCTTTCCTGCAGCTTTAGAGCAGTGTGAGTTGGGTTCCCGGGCATCCTCCAGCTCATAATTTTATTGGTACACAGAATTACACACTTCATACCATTCTCTGAGTCAGAAGTGCCTTTTTTGCCTTTCTTCATATTTGGGACATTGGAGCAGAAGCGCTTTTTCTGCCTCATCACTTCTGGATTGGGAGTGATGCCATGGAATGGAGAAGGAATGGTCACAAGGTTCCTTTTTAAACTTCCTTTGTTTACCATTGATCTAGCATTGACTTAGTTGATGATGATTTCTTTCCCATTCTATAATGTAATGCCTGGCTCATAGTATTTCCTCTGATATCATCAGTCATTCTTATTACCTGCCATATTTTGCACTGGGGAAGCTTTCAGTCATTTCTGCTCATTGACAGTGTCTGCCCTATTCCTGCAACCCTGTTTAGTGCTCCCATGTTGCACCTGGGTAAAGAGGCCTGTGATCAGCCATTTGCCACCTGCATAAATTGCCATGTCATCTCTACTGCTCTGATCCCATTTCCCACCTCCCCTCCCTATTCACTCTCCAATCTTTCATCTAACCCTCTTATTGGTGAATTCATTTTCTCCTCTTTCCTTCCTCCCCCTCCACCAGCATGACTAAGATTGTATCAGTGTAGTTTCTTTTATTCTTCTTGGATACTGATGAAGAGAGAGACAGGCTTAAACACAAAGGCTATGTATCTTGTTAATGAGACTGTTCCCTTGCATTCTGCAAGCATTTGCTGGAAGGGTGCTGTTGTCTTCTATTACGCTCCTTCCTTCGCTTTCAGTTGGTAGAGCAGATTATCTGCTTAGTTGGCTTTCCCCTTACCCATCTCCCCCCCCCCCCCGATGACTCTTTTCCAATATAGGATTACACAGATATTTTTTGCTAATCAGAGTAAGTTTTTGTACATGTCCTAAAATGTGAAGAAATATATCCTTATATGCTTGAAAGCGCATTCTGCTGATGTAAATGAGATTTCCTTTGGAGTAAATGTTCATAAGAGCACTGTTTGTCCTTCCTGTTTCTGAGTTCCTCTTTGTAGCACATAGACGAGCAAAAAATTCAGTTGTCAGACCTCCGTCCCATTCAGACTTTATTTTTTATGTGCATTACATTTATATCCAACCTCTCTTTGATCATGGAACATCAGGTTCCTGCTTGCCTGGACTCTGAAATTCACAGCTCACTTCATCAAGCACCAACCCTCGCTGCTTTTAAGTAGAAGTCAAAGACCTTTTTATTCTTGCTAGAGTTGACTGGGATCTGATTTCATAGCTAATCTCATTATTGCTGCTGACTTAATATCTTATTATGGCTTTTATTCTGTGTTACATTGTTTATAAATGTAATCATTTTATTGTTATGAGCTGTCTTGACAATCAGGCAGAATAGAAATTACCCCCCCCCCCGCCGAATCAATCTCAAGGCATATCTAGTATACCATATTTACCAAATCAGTTTTTATGCCATAACTGGATTGCAAAGAATGTGTGTGTGCAAGGGAGAAAGCTGGGAGAGTATGACTTGTAAAAGCAAATCATTGTTGTTTGCACCCAGACCTTTTGGGTGGATACCATCTGGACCTGGTGATTTTTGTTCATTCTTGGACCTTGTTAATTTTTTATTTGTCTGTAATGCCTCAGTTCTTCAGATTTCCTTTTTAAAATGTCCAGGCATGGATATCTGCCCTATAACTTCTACAGTTAACATAGATGCAAATAACTCTATCTCCTTATCCTCCTCTTAGCATGCTTCTCTAGCAGGATTCCTACTTTGAATGTACTTAAATATTATTTTATTGTTGGTTTTATTGTTTTTAGCAATATGTTCAAATTCTTTCTCTCTCTCTGCGTTCCTTGTCTGGTTGCACTTTTGCTGAAATTCTTGCTCCTTTTTGATTTCCTTATTTGGGGAAGACTTGCATTTTCTGAATGAAGCCTTCTTGCCTCTAATAACTTCCTTGACGCTGTTCGTTAATCACACTGGCATCCTCTTGGACTTGATGGTACTGCTCCTGATCTTCAATATATGTTCTAGCTCAGCTTCTATTTTTGTGGTTTTGAATAACCTACAAGCTTTGTAGAACGATATGACACACTTGGCTTCCCCTTCAACTTCCTTTTTACCACTCCCCTTATCTTGGAGAAGCTTCCTCTTTTGAAGTCAAATGTGACTGTGTTGGGCTTTCTTGGCAACGGTCCACTTATAAATGTATGTATGTCGTGAGTAGCATCTTGTTTGAATTAATGATCATGTTAAAGCTAATCCGGAATCTAGTAATTGGAAAGGGAAATAAAAAATCTTGGGGGGCAGGTTTCAATTACTGCCGATTCTTGGTTAGTTAAGAACATAAGAAGGACCATGCTGGATCAGACCAAAGGTCCATCTAGTCCAGCATTCTGTTCATCAGTGGCCAATCAGCTGTCCACCAGGAACCCATGAGCAGGACATAAGTGCAACAGCACTTCCTAGTTGTAAAAAGGTGTTAACCACTTTCAGCACTTGCTAGTTGTGTGGTTGTACTGAAGATGGAATTCAAGTTCTTCTGAAAACATACTTTGAGTCCCTACTCTCTTTTTATTAGTGCTTTTTTAACCTGGAGGTTTCTGACAAATACTCTGGATATAAAGTGTATATCAAAATGCTGAGTGGAAAGCAAAGGAGGAAGATGAGTAATGAAGAATCTGTATATAGAAGCATATGCTCAATCCAATAGTATAATAATAATTGCAAGCATCTTAGAGGCTGGGAAAGCACTATTACTTGAATAAATCTTTCTCATGTTGCAATGCAGTGTGCAGCAGTCATGAGAAAGGAAAATTCTCTGTTAGAAATCATTAGGGCGAGTATCAAAAATAAAACTGCCAATATTAACACCTTTATAGAAATTTGTGGTGCGACTACACTTGGAATACTCTGCATAAATCAGGTTGCTGCATCTCAGAAAGAGTTTGAATAGGACAACCAAAACAACGTGATTCACTCATAGGTGGCTGTAGTTACTGCTGCAGCTACATTCTTTCAGGCACTGATGGCCTGAGATGAGAGGCTTATAATCTTTCATGGGAGTAGTAGGAAAAGAGCAGTGATTCTTGGGAAGTTCAATAGAGGAGGGAAACAGCGTCTGGAAGACAAACATTTTTTTAAAAGTGAGGAACCATTAAGGGTGCAATCCTAAGCATGTTTAGACAGGAAAAAGTCCTAAAACTCCCAGAATTCCCCATCTAGCAAGGAGTTGTGGAACTTCTTTTCTGTCTAAACATGCATAGGATTGTGCCCTAAATTATCTTAACCAGAGAGCATGAAACTACAATTTGTTTATAGTTCCGTATTTCCTCCATAGGCATAATGGAAGAAGCCAAATTTGAGCCCTCTGCTTCTATGAAACATGAACATTGGCTGCTCTGTGGATGAGGAATCTTAGGTGACGAACCTAGGAGGGACTTCTTAGGGTTAGATATAAGGTCGTTCAGGAGCAGTCCATTGAATTCATAAAAAATGTTTATAGGCAATTATCAGAGGTAAGTTGCTTACTAACTGACTAAGGATGCAATCCTATGGCTGCTAGTCAGCGGCTAGATGACCATAGGATAAGTCGGTTCCCTGAGAACTGACCTCCACTACCTCCCGCACTGCGTAGGCAGTGCAGATCGGCCCCATGCTCCATGCTTGTAAGAGCAGCGTGGAGTGGGGAAGACGGGGTGTTCCTGGGGGTGAGGCGAGGAAGTGCCAGTATGACGAATCCTATGTCTCATCTGGCCGCCGCTTCCTGTGCTCCGAGGTCCTGTGGCTAGACAGCTGAAATCAGCTGTCTAGCTGCAAAAGTGGGGCGGGGGGACTGAGGAGGAAATCTCTCACCCTGCACTGTATAGGTGGTCATCCCCAGAGTCGGAGGTGATTGTCAATCCTGATAAGATTGCTCCCTAAATGATTTAAATGTGACACTGGTCGTATGTAATCCCATAAGTGTAGAAGCTTTTTCATTTCTATACGTATACATATTATATATAATTTATCTAATATTATAGCAACATTAACTATTTGAATTAGTGTTAGTGCCATAATGACCATAAATTCTTCTTATTGGGATATGTTTTATCAGTAGTAGAATCTTGGTTTTTATTCTGGTTGGTTTTGTGTTGTGTTACGTTGTACTGATATCTTTGGTTAAGCAATAAAATCTGATGATTGTGCATTTTACCATTTTTGGTGTAC
Source organism: Heloderma suspectum (assembly GCF_057233095.1). Lineage (NCBI taxonomy): Eukaryota > Metazoa > Chordata > Lepidosauria > Squamata > Helodermatidae > Heloderma > Heloderma suspectum. Next base: position 78,470,134 of record NC_139461.1, on the reverse strand, counting down.
ATGATCATAAAATGAGAACTTTCCTTTCACATGTTAACCCACTAGTTATATACTCCATGCTGAGAGTTAAGAACTGTAGTGTAAATTCTTCCATAGAAAAGAGGTGCCCTTACAGCATGAAGACTTTGGGTTAGATCCAGACTTAGTCAGACTTAGAGTAGACCCATTGAAATCAATGGGACTTAATAGTAGTCACTGAGTTGGCCTAATGAAGGTATTGCCCTAATATAGATTTCAAAATTATCTATGTTTTTCCTGAAATTGTCTTGTATTAACAACCACATAGAATCATAGAAAAGGAGGGTTGGACGGGCCTACAAGACCACTGAGTCCAACCCCCTGATCAATGCAGGAATCCAAGTCAAAGCATCCCTGACAAGTGGCTGTCCAGCTTCATCTTGAATGCCTCCAGTGTGGGAGAGCCGACCACCTCCCTAGGTAATTGATTCCATTGTCGTATTCCTATAACAGTCAGGATGTTTTCCTGATGTTCAGCCAGAATCTGGCTTCCTGTAACTTGAGCCCATTATTCCGTGTCCTGCATTCTGGGATGATCCAGACGAGATGCTGGCCTTCCTCTCTGTGACAACCTTTCAAGTACTTGAAGAATGCTATCATATCTCCCCTCAACTGTTCTCAAGGCTAAACATGCCCAGTTCTTTCAGTCTCTCCTTATAGGGCTTTGTTTTGAGTTCCTGATCAACTTCATTGCCCTCCTCTGAACCCTCTCCAGTGTGTCTGCATCCTTCTTAAAGTGTGGTGCCCGGAACTGGACACAGTACTCAAGATGAGGCCTAACCAGTGCTGAGTAGAGGGAGACTTGTACTTCATGGTATTTGGAAGCTATACTTCTATTAATGCAGCCCAAAATAGCATTTGCCTTTTTTGCAGCCACATCACATTGTTGGTTCATATTCAGCTTGTGATCTACAACAATTGCAAGATTCTTCTCACTTGTAGTGTTGTTGAGCCCATCTTGTAACTGTGCATTTGGTTTCTTTTTCCTAGGTGTAGAACTTGGCATTTATGCATGTTAAATTTCATTCTGTTTTTTTCTGCCCAGCGCTCCAGCCTATCAAGATCACTTTGAATTTGATTTCTGTCTTCCAGGGAATTAGCTATCTTGCCCAATTTTGTGTCATCTGCAGATTTGATCAGCATTCCCTGCACCTCCTCCTCCAAGTCATTAATAAAAATGTTGAAGAGCACTGGGCCCAGGACTGAGCCCTGCAGTACCCTGCTTGTTACCTCTCCCCAGTTTGAGAAGATCCCATTGATAAGCACTCTTTGAGTTGAATTCTTTAGCCAACTGTGGATCCATCTGACAGTTCTTTCATCTAGCCCACTTTGAGCTAGTTTGCTTATCAGGGTATCATGGGGCACTTTGTTGAAAGCTTTGCTGAAGTCGAGATATATTATGTCTACAGCATTCCCACGGTCCACAAGGGAGGTTACCTGATCAAAAAATTAGATCAGATTTATCTGGCAGGATTTGTTCTCGACAAATCCATGTTGGCTTCGAGTAATCAGTGCATTGTTTTCAAGGTGCCTACAGATGGATTGCTTTATCATCTGCTCCAGAATTTTCTCAGGGATTGATGTCAGACTGTGTGGTCTGTACTTCCCAGGTTCTTCCCTTTGGCCCTTTTTGAAGATAGGGACAACATTAGCCCTCCTCCTGTCGTCTGGCACTTCACCCATCCTCCATGATTGCTCAAAGAGAATAGACAGTGGTTCTGAGAGTTCTTCTGCCAGTTCCTTTATTACTCTAGGATGTAGTTCATCTGGCTCTGGAGATTTGAACTCATTCAAAGTAATTAGGTGTTCCTTGACCATATGCCTATCGAACTCAAGCTGCAATCCTGCCCCTTCAGCCTGTACTTTGCCTTTGCCAGGGGGGTCATAGACCCTCTTTGGGGAGAGGACTGAGCCAAAGTAGGAGCTGAGCACTTCTGCCTTTTCTTTGTCATCTGTTATCGTTTTGCCATCCTTATTTAATAGTTGAACCATCATTTCTTTCCTCTGTGTTTTACTATGCATGTATCAGAAGAAAGCCTTTTTGTTGCTTTTATCATCCGTCGCTAACCTCAGCTCGTTCTCAGCTGTAGCCTTCCTGACGCTATCCCTGCAATTCTGTGCTACCTGCCTGTACTCTTCCTTTGTCGCTTGGCTTTCCTTCCACGTATGTGTGCTTTTTTGTTTTCAGGTAATCTCTAAGCTTTTTGTGGCTTCTTCTGTTGTCTCCTACCTTTTTTTCTTGTTGGAATTGTTTGTAATTGTGTGTTTAGAATTTCCTTTTTAAAAAACTCCCACCCATCTTGGACTCCTTTTCTCATTAGAGTGGCTCGCCGTGGGACCGTACTTATCATTGTTCTGAGTTTATTAAAATTGGCTTTCCTAAAACCCAGGGTATGCATTTGGCTACACTTGGCTTTTGTTTCCTTTACAACGAAGAACTCAAATATAACATGGTCGCTTTCCCCCTGAGTTCCTGTAACTGCTACTTTATCCACTAAGTCATCTCTGCTGGTTAGGATCAAGTCAAGGATAGGGAGGAAGTTATCCGCCACACAAGTCAGGAATTTCCTGGAGGGGCCATGTTTTGCGGAATTTGTGTCCCAACAAATATCGGGGAAATTGAAGTCCCCCATTACTACTACATCTTGGTTCCTTGAAACATTGGCAATTTGCTTTTCAAAAGTTTCGTTCTCGTCTTCTCCTTGATTGGGTGGCCGATAGTAGACTCCGACCACCAGGTTCCTTTTATTCTTTGCTCCATTTATTTTAACCCACATGCTCTCGATGGGGCTACCAAGCCCATCCTCCTGTATTTCTGTGCAGTGATATGTATTTTTCACATATAGTGCAACTCCACCTCCCTTTCTGTTCCTCCGGTTCTTTTTGAACAAGTTATATCCTTCAATTGCTGTATTCTAGTCATGAGAGTCATCCCATCAAGTTTGAGTTACACCTATCAAGTCATAATTTCCCTCCTGTATTAAGAGTTCATACTGTTTGTTTCCCATACTCTGGGCATTAGTATATAGACATCGAAGACCATGTGGTTTATAGTCTGGCTTTTTTCCTACATGTTTCTGAAGACTATTATTGGGCTCTATTCGAGCTGTTCTCTCTGTTGCGGTGCATGAGCCTTCGTCCATGGTTACCCCTAACTTTACGTCTCCCTTCCCTGTAGGATTCAGTTTAAAGCCCTCCTGATGAAGTTCTTTGTGCTGTGAATAATACTATACATTGTTGTTGTTCAGTCGTGTCCAACTCTTCGTGACCCCATGGACGATAGCACACCAGGCCTTCCTGTCCTGCGCTCTCTCCCGGAGCATGCTCAAGTCCATATTCATTGCATCATTGATGCTATCTAGCTATCTCATCCTCTGCCGTCCCCTTCTCCTTTTGCCTTCAGTCTTTCCCAGCATCAAGGTCTTTTCCAGAGAGTTTTCTCTTCGCATTAGGTGGCCAAAATATTTGAGCGTCAGCTTCAGTATCTGTCCTTCCAATGAGCAGTCAGGGTTGATTTCCTTTAGGACTGACTGATTTGACCTCCTTGCAGTCCAGGGGACTCGTAAGAGTCTTCTCCAGCACCACAGTTCGAAAGCATCAATTCTTGGGCGCTCAGCCTTCCTTATAGTCCAGCTCTCACAGCCATACGTTGCTACTGGGAAAACCATAGCTTTGATTATACGGACCTTTGTGGGCAAGGTGATGTCTCTGCGTCTTACTATGCTGTCTAGGTTTGCCGTAGCTTTCCTCCCAAGGAGCAAGCGTCTTTTAATTTCATGGCTACAGTCACCGTCTGCAGTGATCTTGGAGCCCAAGAAAGTAAAATCTGTCACTGCTTCCATTTCTTCCCCTTCTATATGCCAGGAAGTGATGGGGCCAGATGCCATGATCTTCGTTTTTTTAATGTTGAGTTTCAAACCAGCTTTTGCACTCTCCTCTTTCACCCTCAACAAGAGGCTCTTTAGATCCTCTTCACTTTCTGCCATTAGGGTGGTATCATCTGCGTATCTGAGGTTGTTGATAGTTGTCCTGGCAATCTTAATTCCGACCTGTGATTCATCCAACCCGGCGTTTCTCATGATGTACTCTGCATATCAGTTAAATAAACTGGGCGACAATATGCAGCCTTGTCGTACTCCTTTCCCAATTTTGAACCAATCGGTTGTTCCACGTCCGGTTCTTACTGTTGCTTCTTGACCCTCGTACAGGTTTCTCAGGAGACAGGTAAGGTGGTCTGGTACTCCCATCTCTTTCAGAATTTGCCACAGTTTGTTGTGATCCACACAATCAAAGGCTTTAGCATAGTCAATGAAGCAGAAATAGATGTTTTTCTGGAATTCTCTTGCTTTCTCCATGATCCAGCGAATGTTGGCGATTTGATCTCTAGTTCCTCTGCCTCTTCGAAACCCAGCTTGTACTTCCGGTAGTTCTCGGTTCACATGCTGCTGAAGCCTAGCTTGTAGGATTTTGAGCATAACCTTGCTGGCATGTGAGATGAGCGCAATTGTGTGGTAGTTTGAACACTCTTTGGCATTGCCCTTCTTTGGAATTGGAATGTAAACTGACCTTTTCCAGTCTTGTGGCCACTGTTGAGTGTTCCAAATTTGTTGGCATATTGAGTGCAGCACTTTAACAGCATCATCTTTTAGGATCTTAAATAGCTCGGCTGGAATACTGTCATCTCCGCCAGCTTTGTTGTTACTAATGCTTCCTAAGGCCCACTTGACTTCACTCTCTAGGATGTCCAGCTCAAGTTCAGTGACGCAACTATCAGGGACATTAAGACCTTTCCTGTATAGTTCTTCTGTGTATTCTTTCCACCTCTTCTTAATCTCATCTGCTTCTGTTAGGTCCCTGCCTTCTTTGTCCTTTATCATACCCGTCTTTGCACAAAACGTTCCCTTGAGATCTCCAATTTTCTTGAAGAGATCTCTAGTCTTTCCCATTCTGTTGTTTTCCTCGATTTCTTTGCATTGTTCATTTAAGAAGGCCCTCTTGTCTCTCCTTGCTATTCTCTGGAACTCTGCATTCAGTTGGATATATCTTCCCCTTTCTCCCTTGCTTCTCACTTCCCTTCTTTCCTCAGCTACTTGTAAAGCCTCATCAGACAGCCACTTTGCTTTCTTGCATTTCTTTTTCTTTGGGATGGATTGAGTTGCTGCCTCCTGAACAATGTTACGGACCTCCGTCCATAGTTCCTCAGGCACTCTGTCTATCAGGTCTAATCCCTTAAATCTATTCCTCACCTCCACTGTATATTCAATATGATATGATTTAGGTCATACCTGAATCGTTTAGTGGTTTTCCCTACGTTCTTCAATTTAAGCCGAAATTTTGCAAGAAGCAGTTCATGATCTGAGCCACAGTCAGCTCCAGGTCTTGTTTTTACTGACTGTATAGAGCTTCTCCATCTTTGGCTGCAAAGGACATAATCAATCTGATTTCGATATTGACCATCGGGTGATGTCCATGTGTAGAGTCGCCTCTTGTGCTGTTGGAAAAGAGTGTTTGCTATGATCAGCGTGTTCTCTTGGCAAAACTCTATTAGCCTTTGTCCTGCTTCATTTTGTACACCCAGGCCATGCTTGCCTGTTATCCTGGTGATTTCTTGATTTCCTACTTTAGCATTCCAATCCCCTATGATGAAGAGGACATCTTTTTTTGGTGTTAGTACAAGAAGGTGTTGTAGGTCTTCATAGAACCGATCAACCTCAGCTTCTTCAGCCTCAGTGGTTGGGGCATAGACTTGAATTACTGTGATGTTGAATGGTTTGCCTTGGATTCCTTCTGAGATCATTCTATCGTTTTTAAGATTGTACCCCAGTACTGCTTTTCCCACCCTTCTGTTGACTATGAGTGCTACTCCATTTCTTCTAAGGGATTCTTGCCCACAGTAGTAGATATGATGGTCACCTGAATTAAATTCACCCATGCCTGTCCATTTTAGTTCGCTGATTCCCAAGATGTCGATGTTCAGTCTTGCCATCTCATGTTTGACCACCTGCAGCTTACCTTGATTCATTGATCTGACATTCCAGGTTCCTAAACAATATTGTTCTTTACAGCATTGGATTTTCTTTTCACCACCAGACACATCCACAGCTGAGTGTCCTTTCAGCTTTAGCCCAGCCGCTTCACTCTTTCTGGCGCTACTTGGAAATTCCCTCTGCTCTTCCCCAGTAGTATATTGGACACCTTCTGACCTGAGGGGCTCATCTTCCGGCGTCATCTCTTTTAACCTTGTGATACGTTTCATGGGGTTTTCTTGGCAAGAATCCTGGAGTGGGTTGCCATTTCCTTCTCCAGTGGACCACATTTTGTCAGAACTCTCCTCCATGACCTGTCCATCTTGGGTGGCCCTGCACGGAATAGCTTATGGCTTCACTGAGTAACGGAAGCCCCTTTGCCACAACAAGGCAGTGATCCATGAAGGGGAATACTATACTTACTATACTTAAAGTCAAGGACACCAAGAGTAGCAAGCTAGCACCTTGCATATTAACATCTGACCAATGGAAGTATGGCAAAGAAACTTCAGGTGCTTGGCCTGCAATGAAATCTCTAACTTGGATCATGAAAACATAATCTCTTCCCTGATGTCAAGAGCGGGAGGAGGATTTGTCAATGTCAGCATGATACACGTAATTTTTCAGTAATCGACAAAAGACTGATATAGGGGGAGGACAAGAATGGTGGGCATCTTATAATCTCTGCCTTTGTAGATCAAAATTAACAGTGGCTTAGTTCCAACTATTGTAAGGCTTATAGGCAATTTTTCCTTCTCAGCAAACTCAAAGAGAGACTCATAGAAATGGTAAAACAGCCCAGTGAAAATCTAGGGTGATTTGAACTTTCTTTCTGCCACCAAAAGTAAAAAGGTAAAAAGGTAGAATCTGTTTTTTAAAGCATCCCTGGATGCTGGTAAAAGAGCAAGTAGTAAACTTATTATGGCCATAATGCAAAAGGTAACGTGTGTACACATGTTTTGTCCTGTCCCAGAGTTCTATGACCAGTTTGGCAATTGTGTGGGATAGTTTTTAAAATTGTAAATTGAAGCAAATAATGAGTGCGCGCAAGTCGCTCAATGCTATGGAAGAATTGCACTGACAATTAGGTATAACTCTATACCGCTAATATGAGCCTTCCTTTGGGAGTCCTCCCTATTTCTCAAGTCTCAAAACTGCTTTTTGAAGAATGGATTGGAATGTGAGCATAAAATGATCATGTAGGCCTAGTATCCTGGGTTGGAAGTTTTGTCAGAGCCAAAGCAATTATGCCTTTTTCACCATAGACTTATTAACCAATCCACTACATAAGAAAATAAGAAGAGTCATGTTGGAACAGACTAAGGGTCCATCTAGTCCACCGTTCTGTTCACACAATGGCCAACCATCTGTCAACCAGGAACCCACAAGCAGGGTATGAGTGCAACAGCACCCTCCCACCCGTGTTCCCCAGAACTGGTGTACATAGGCTCTCTGCTGCAGGTACTGGAGGTAGCACGTAGACTTCAAGAATAGCAGCCACTGATAGCCTTTTCCTCCAGGTATTTGTCCAACCCCCTTTTAAAGCCATCCAAATTGGTGGCCATCACTACATCCTGTGGTAACAAGTTCCATAGTTTAATTATGCACTGTGTGAAGAAGGACTTTCTTCTACTACCTACCTGCTACTCTTCTAACCTGCAAAATTCTCTACAGTAACCTTTCTCAACCTGGTGTCCCAATACATCTGGAGGGCTTTAATTCCCAGTTTAGCTGCCTGGGGGATCCTGGGAATTGTATTCCAACACTTCTGGCGGGCACCAGGTCGGGAAAGGCTGCTTTAAAGTCCGTATAGTTCTGCATTCACACAACAGCCTTGTCACTGATAGAGTGCTAGTGTCCTATCTTTTCAGCAGATAATTCTCTTCCCCAGATTTCATGCACCATAGAAAGTGCTTTACTGAAGCTGGTTTGTGCCCTTACTGTGTTGTTTATTCAGGCATGTAGGAATTTTCAAAACTAGTAGGCAATGAGCTTTCACATTGTACACCTTCTTTGCTAGCCCTCTGAGCTATTTGTTTCTGCCAAGAGGTTAGTACATTCATTTTGATTGCTTGTCTCCAACAAATAATGCCTAATTAAAATTTTTGTTCTCAAAACAGTGAAAGGGTTATTCTGGATTTTGTTCCAAGTTGGTGAGAACAGAATGTAATAGTTAATGATTTCAGTGAATAATAAACACCCGAGTAAATGTAGACAATGGTGCAGTTTATATCATTGTAGTAGCAGTAGCGTTGATTAAGAGTGATTCTTATGTCCACCAGCCAATGAAATTATGCTTTTATTTTAGACTAGAACCATGAGATAGATTGGTCTGGGCTAGAACTACTTGGACTAGAAATGAAATCATTTAGCTCTTTGAACTGTAACTGTTCTGAACACCCAGTCATAGCACATTTATAACCTGCAGATGGAACTTGATACGCCATATAGATGTTTTTTAAAACTCTTAATAAATCTACACTTAGAGAGGAGCTACAGCGGCTTCACAACTCTTTGAACTAATGGAAAGGAAAAGAAATAAAGCTAGGCTAACATTTCTGGTTCTGTGTCTTACCGTCCCTGTATTCATGTTTGGTTGGTGTTTGATTAGCAGGCATGTGGATTTTCTGTGTTTGTGTGGACTACCATGTTAATTTCAATGGAGAACACATTTCTTTCCTCATGTGTACTTGGTTACATGAGTCTGCTTCTTTTATTGGAATTAATGGGGGAGCTCATATGAGTTAAGGGGCTATGTAAATGATTGGAATCCATGTGTCCATAAGAAGCAGTGGTATCATGATGGCTGTCATCAGACCATATCTGGACCTTGGCTTGCAAGCTCTTGCACAATCCTCTGTGAGTGCTTCCAGACTCCTCCTGGTGCTGCCAACTAAAAGGCATTGTATAGTGATTCCCCCTTCCCTCTTTACTGGTTTGTTTTTCTGGTAAGCAAGGGTTACAGATATGAGGGTTATAAATGGAAGAAGTTGTCATCTGAATCCCTTCTAAAATTCTGTGTGCTTGTGGCACGATGACTGCTCAATAAAAGCCTCATTTGGAAGCACCCTGTTACGTTTCCTCTGTTACTGCCTGTTGAAGATCTTAGGCTAATATGAGCCCCCCCCCCCCCATCCAAAGGCTGGTAAATATGCATCCAAGGAAGAGAAGGAAAGGAAGGGGAAGCCTCCTTCCCCAAATAAGGATAATCTGTGGTCAGTATGTACCTTATGGGCAGGACTGGCAGAGGATCTTGTCTACCTTTAGAGAACTTTCTGTTTAGAATATGTTGATAAAGATAACTGCTACTCTATAGTCTATAACTTCTCAACTTTTGGTCAAATCAGTAAAATGGCTGCTTGGCAACACTAGGTAGAAGTAAAAATTGAATCCATATTTCCCAAATTTAAATCAGAAGAATCAGCAGTTTTAATCCATTGTAACAAAAAACAGCAAAGACTTGTTGCAAGTTAAAGGGTAACACATTTATTATGGTGCGGTGGCTTAGTGGTTAAGACGCTGAACTGCAGACTGGAAGGTCGGCAGGTCAGCAGTTCGAGACCCGAGTGCTGCGTGACGGAGTGAGCTCCCGTCTTCAGTCCCAGCTCCTGCCAACCTAGCAGTTCGAAAGCAAGAAATTGCAAGTAGATAAATAGGTACCGCCTCGGCGGGAAAGGTAACAGCGTTCCGTACACCTCGGTGTTCAGTCATGCCGGCCACATGACCACGGAAGCGTCTTCGGACAGCGCTGGCTCTTCGGCTTAGAAACGGGGATGAGCACCACACCCTAGAGTCGGACACGACTGGTTGGGGACACCTTTACCTTTACCTTAAGCTTGCATGGACTGCAGTCCACTTTATCAGAAGGATGCAGATTTTTTGCAGAACTGGCTTTCCAATTACAAAACTGCAGAAGCTTTCACTTGTTCCCATTTCTGTGGCAATCAGGAAAACTTTATTACAATGCCTTCATCTTGTCATTAAATCTTTATGTGAAAAAGGATTACAAAAGATTGGATGTCATTGAATATTCTTAGTGTATAAAATTTTGAGCATCACTTGAACTGTCTTAAAAACAGAACAACCTAGAAGAATATTGTTCCCTTTAATAGTGAACTCAGCTGGTGAGTGATCACAGGATTGTAGCCAAATAGGGCCACTCACAAATGAGAGGAAGGTATCAGAATGCTCCAAGTGAACCCCATGTCTTGCAGAAATGTCAAAAAATTTTCGGGAAAAACCCTAAAGGGGCAGAACTACTCCTGAACTACTCAGTGGGGACCAAATGTGCTGAGGGTCTGAGAGAATGGGGAAGGGGAATGGAGTGGAATGCAGTATCCTGCAAAAGGCTATTGCTGGATGGATGGAACACTGAACAGGAGCACTCCATACTGTAACATCTTGTTGCAGATCCCATGTATGTTGCTAATACTACCACAGTTCTATATAAGTTGTTTCTATAAGAAATCATCCTACCTTCAAATATCTTTACATTTTTGGTAAAGTAAAATATATAGCAAGAGTACCACCAGTGCTTTAATATTCTAATGTTTCCTATATATTACTGTGTTTCCTTCTCTCCTCCCCTTTCCTCTTTTTCTTCTTCTTGCAGGAGAGGATTAGGGAATATGGAATTGCTCTTTTTCTAGCCACTAAATCCCATTATGAGAATCTTTAGTTCAAAGGCATGCCTTATCAGGAAAATAGTATTGAGTGTAAACCATCAAAAAGGCTAGAAATGATAAAGGCATTAATATCAGCTGCTTTCTCAGAAACCCTTCTGGTAGCAATGGGAAAAATCAACTGACAGAACGCATCTTTAAAAAGAGACCACCGGCCCACAATTTTGGGGAAATGTGGGGAAAGATACAGAATACTAAGTGCTTGGGGTGATGAAATTATACAAGAACAGAAGACTGTATAGAGTATAGAACAGGAACCAATTGAGGAATTGTTGTGTGTTTGAATGAAATGCAGACAGTTGAGGGGAGCAACAGTAGACGTTGACTATAATCAATCATATTATAGTTCCTTGGAGGAAAAAAGGTGGGATAGAAATGCAATAAATAAATATATAATGGCTGATTTATGAGTCTTCACAGTGGCATGATTGCGTCTTCCATACTGCTGAATTCCCTATCATTCTGATAATGTTTGAATTATAGACGTGCAGGAGTTAAGATGGAGGGGGTCAAATGACTTTCAGCCATTATAAGCTCTTTACATTCAAAATGCTGCTAAAATCCAGATCATTTGTCCAAACAGTCTGAAATTTCACATGGAGCATCTAGGTGTTTGAATGTCATGATCAGACAGTTCTGTTGAGAAATGGCTGAAGTACAGCAGTTCAAAATGTTCACCTTGTCCATTTTTCTTCTCTCCAACCCTTCTTGTCCAGGCATAGTGTAACTATTTAAAATGCATCCTTTAAAGGCACTCAGAATTCAAGGGATTAGGACAGGTCTTTCGAGCTTGTCTGGAAGATATGATTTAGATACATTCTGTACCTAAATATATCCAGTTTAGGTATATGAATTTTCATAGACTTGTGTATACATTTGAAGCAATGAAGATGACCTCTCAAGCTGCTTTTATTCTTGCTGATTGTTGTGTGTCCTAATTAAGTTCCTGAAAAAAATTGTTCTTGAGGCTAATTAAAATTCAAGTGATCCCTTGTGGAATAGATGTTTCCTTTTGGCAATTTTTTGGCAATTAAATATTTTGTTCAAGCCTGAGCAGAAAATATTTAATTGGCTGTTTAATGTAACGTATGTAGCACTACTATTTCTTTCTTTGTTCATATCTTGGTTATTCTGATATCGGTTTGTCATGTAATATTTAAATGTATTATCTTCTGACACATACATGATGACATGAAACTAGAGAGTTAAGATTACAGGGACCATCTAGTTTTGAGCCACAGTTCTTCAATGCCTGTAAAAGTTAAGGCAAACTGGCTTAAGTGATGAGAGTGAGTCACAGGTTTCTCCTTTTTTGCCTTAAGCAGGTATAAAATTATGTGTTCACTTATTGATTCTAGTGTGGTCTAGGGTAAACCTGGTCTTGGACTTCATCTGGTTTCAAATGGTAGCTTTGCAGGTCAGTGTTCTGATCAATAAAATAAGAAAAAATAATACTTACCGCATAGGGTTACTGAGAGAGAACAAAGCAGTGCTGGGTGGGCTGGAAACATTGAGCTGGAAAGAAGATGGAGGAGCAGGGTAGCTGGCAGAGATGGGATAGACATGTTACAGGCTTGTGAGGAATCATGGGAAGGTGGGAAGAAATGATTTGGTAATTTCTGCCCCCCAAGAGTGCAGTAGCATAAGATTGCTGAGGTTCAGGAAGCTACTCATCCAGGTTTGGAACTCAGCAGTCTAGTGCTATAGAATGTTGCTTCTGCATGCTAACTTCCTAGGTGACTAGGAAAGTGCTCCTCTAGTCCCAGTCCCAACTGGTAAGTCCCCTTTTTCAAAATCTTTCTCTTCCTGTGGAGAGTTTGGGTGGGGGGGAAATGCATACCTCATATGTATGAAGTTTTACTTCTTTTTTTAAATAATTATCTTTCTCAGTATGAGGTGGGGTGTCTATCAAGTATGCAGAAACCCCTATTTTGTCTGTGAACGGCCCTGTTTTGCTGCCCTATGGACAGGCATGGAAACATAAAATGTCCTATTAGAAAGAGTGATTAGGTAGAGGCACAAAAGGAATGTAAGAAGAGCCTTGTTGTATCGGACCAAAGGCCTATCTTGGGTGGGGAACTATTCCAACCCTGGGGCCAGATTGACTCCTAGGAAATCCACCAGGGGCCAGATGACATCAGGAGCTGGTCCTCCCCCTACCTGATGGTGATGTCATCTAAGTCCCATTCTCATCTCCAATCACATCTCCAATCACTGATCAGATATAAGAGCAAGCTTTCTCTTGCTAGCCCTAGCTTTCTCTAGCACTGATAAATGGGGATTAAAGTGCTAAACAATGGCAAATGGGTGTGATGTTAGGAAGGGTCTGTGCCTGTTTAGGAAGCCTTGCAGGTTGGATCAGAGACCATGGCAGACCAGAGGTTCCCTGTCTCTGGAATCTCTAGGCCAGCATCCTGTTTCCCTCAGTGGCCAACCAGATGCCTCTGGGAAGCACACAAGCAGGACATGAGGGCAATAGCCCTCTCCTGCTGATGTTCCCCAGCAACTGGTATTCACAGTCATGCTTGCCTCTGACCCTGGAGGAGACATATAGCAGTCATGGGTAGCAGCCATTGATAAGCCTTATCTTTCATGAATTTGAATTTGTCTAGTCCCCTTTTAAGACATCTAAGTTGGTGGCCATCACCATATCTTGTAGCTGCAAGAGGCAGAGGCCTGAGTGCAAAAGGGTATGTGGAAAGTATGGGATAAAAAGAAAAGGAGGTAGCCAAAAACATAAAACAGGGCCTAGGCACATACAAGTTACTGCACTGAATATCTAAGAAGTACAGACAAGACTGGATAGTTTTCAACAGTATCCTTCTGACAGCAGAATGGACACCACTGGTGGATTGAATTGGGAGACCCTATGAAGCACATTTGGGGAGTGTGCAGGGGACCTGCGTAGGGGGAGAGGGGAAGGGAAACTCCTTTTATGCAAGTGGAAGTTCACTTGTACAACACTGGATGTAGCCCACGATCTTGATTCTCCTTGAGAATTGATGGTGTTTGAGACTCATAAGCATCTGGTGATTTCCATCACTTAGAAATCCTGGTGGGTATCAGTAGAACAGCTTTGGCCTGGTTCTGTTTCTTTAGGTGCACACGGAGGGAGTTTAGGAGCTGTTAGCCCTATGCTATGGAAATATTGTGGTATTTTACAGAGCTCTATATTATCAGATGATTTTCTAAAGTATATTTTTGGCAATGTTCGCATCTCCTCCTTGTGCCATTAAACCTCCTGCAATACTTAATTACAAGGCACTTCTAAAACAAATGAAAATCAACTTCCGTTTGTTCTGATGTTGTTACTCAGTGTGTTCCTTGTCCTAAAGTCACCTCTGACGGTGTATGTTTTGGTTCTTTGTGATCTTACCTTACCGCACACTACGTTACGAAAGTATCTCAATCAGGGCAGGCTATACCAGTGGCAAGCACCCACTTGTGCTAGATGGCAGGTGCTGGAGTATCATTAACAGCAGATGAGTTGTGCAATTGTCTTGGACAATATCTGCTTGGGGAACCGTGATTTAGTCCCTCTCTATCAGATAGTCCCTGATCAGCACTCATAAAGGTAATTGGGCTGCCCATTTCATAGGAGATGCACATGTGAAATCAGTCGAGCACAGATCAAGATGGAAGTGGACTAATTTAATGCCACACATTTGTGCATATGCAGGAGGATCCTATCCAGTGAGAAAGTCACATTCCCTGCACACATCGATCTTGCTAGAGAGAGGTGGCTGGTTTTGTAGCACTGTGTGATTAACAGAATTTTTTGTATTAAGGATTTAGTTGGATACTGTGGAGCTTTTTTTACAGTATGTCCAATAGCTGGACAACTTCTCCTTGGAAATAAACTTGTGCAAAGCAGATAAATGCTAACTATACATAAGAAATAGCCTGAAAAAGCTTCATAGCCACAGTCCCGCATGTAGTTATGGATGCGTAATCCATTGAAATCAATGACACAGCCTGGTTCTAACTACATTTACTAAGAAGCTACTGAAAGTAACTGTGTAAACAACACTGGGTGCTAAACAGCCCAATGCTAACTGTTAAGTGCATATAATAAATATCTGGATATGGGAACTATGATACTCTATAAAGGTCACCATGGTGACTGTTCAACACCATAGAATTTCTTTTAGTTTGTGGTAATTGAGACCCTGATCTCCTAGCTGTTCTGTGAATAGATTGTCTATGGCCTTTGTTTCTAGTTCATGGGTAAACTTATGCAATAGAGAGGCACCTTTATTATAAGTCTTCTTAAGCACATGGATAAGAAGATAAAGAATTATAGAAGTCTTTCACTTTTATTTCTAATATTAACTTTCTTTAATGTAATACTGTTGTATACTTGTGTAATTAAAAATTAGGGCTGTAGTCTACCAAAGCTAGAACTCCAGAGTGACTCCGGCCGCTTGCGCTGTTGAAGAAGCAAGTCAGTTTTCAATCTGAAATATATTTTGCTTCAGCAGTGTGACTAAGGTGGGAATGTCAAAGAAACCTGATTCTGGCTGCAGACCTGATTTTCTCATGTGTTTCTATGCAGGCATATGCCTGCAACATGGGTAGGGCTAAGTGTGGGGTGAGACATGGGTGAGCACGCAAGCCCCAGTCCCAAATGTCCCTATATGCCCCTCTGAGTTAATACCTTTACATGTTCAGCACAAAGATCTGAAAAGGAGCAGGGAGTGTGATCACGGGAGCTTTGTAAGCAAATTCAAGTCCCTTTTCAGAAATTCATGCATGAAGATCTTTAACTTAGGTGGACATGTCAAGATTTTTGGCAGTAGCCTTGCATGCTCGCCCACATTCCATCCCCAGTTTAGCCCTACATGTGTTACAGGTGAACACCTTCATAGAGTTACTGGTTTTGCTTAGTTGGATTGCTACCTAGAGCATTACCCTATTTGCACTAAATTCATGTAGTAATTAATTTCAGTTAGTCCACGCTAAACGCATGATGTGTTCTTTATTTTTAAATGAGTTGAATTTGATGCTGGGAATTTTGCAAATGCAGCAGATATACTTTTTAAAACTAAGCATACTGTTTAAAAGTGAAACATAATTTTGTATCTGGAATAGTTATTTCATAGAAAGGTCTTTATTGTGATCCATGTTTTGATCTGTCACAGTGTACTGAAAATTAAGGAACAATGCTGCTGTCTTTTCTCCCAAAATACTTAAAAATATTGGGTGTAATTCATTGGCATTATTCAAAGATGTTTTATCAAATTATTTGACTTCTTTTCTAAGTAGTAGTAAGGAATGTTGCATACATATAGTAACTTTGCCCCCCCCCCCTCTTTTTACAGAAACCATAGTCCATTAATGAGTTTTGGAGCCAGCTTTGTCAGTTTTTTGGTAAGTGAGCACAAAATATTCCTATAGTCATCTGTATTTCATTTCTTTAGGACAATACAGTATATGTGATGCAGAATATATATTTGTATTTATATTATTGCCACTATTTATGAAAGTGAGTGGCTTTAAACTTGTTTTTTACAGATGCCTGTAAATGCAGCATCTCAATTTATGCAAAAGAATGTGCACTATAATTCATAATTTAGGCCTGTGAGCAAGACACTAGCCATAGTTTGCAGATTTGGACATCATGGCAAACTATCCTTGGAGAAAATGAAGTGAAGGGGGAGGAGGGTCTGGTTCATGATGAGTGAACCAGGCCTTTGTTTTTTCTCTTATCGTGTTAGTCATCCAGATGGAACTGTAGTAGTATTAGCAAAAAGTCATCTTGAAGCACATAAGCACATATCCTTTTCCCTCCCACAGGATCCAAATGCCAAATCAAGGAAAGGGATAAAAAGATCAGTGTAGGAATCCTTATGCAACTCCTGCACTAGTCTGAGGAGTGGAGTTAGAGTACTGGCATTGTTCCCAGGAGTTTTGATTATGCTGTACACTGTATTGTGTTCAAACCTTTCTCTGAGGGGTGTTTACGCTGCCTTCTCTCTTCCCATGGTCCGGCATTTCTGCACACTTGCATGAATCCTGCTGTTGGAAAAGAGATGGTCAAGACTGAAGACTGGGCTGGGTCCAGGCTTGGTCATACTGAGAGCCAGTTTGCATAGGCTCTTCGGTTATGTGAGGGTTGATTCCTGCTCCAGCCGCCCACGTTCGGACAACATGAGAAGCTGCACCTGGGTGGGTGATTAGGCTGATGCTGCCTGGCATGTGCTGAGGCTTAAACAAACCACCACGTTTAATTCACAGGCCTGTTTAACCCACGGTGATTGTATGAACTAGGTCTTAGAGTACATGTATTGAAATCAGTGGAACTTTTTTTTAAATACCTTTTATTCTATTTTTTATCTTTATAAATGAAATAAACAGTACCAACAACCTAGTCATTATCTACAGTTTCCAACAATACAGTATTCTTAGGAGGACACAGCAATAACGAAAAAGAAAAAAAAGAACAGAAGAAGGAAAAGGAAGAAAGCAAGAAAGAAAAAGAAAAAAATATAAAAATTACTTAAAAGGTTTAAATTTAAACTACATTACACACAAACTTCAAGTATCATTCTACTTAAAAGTTATACCTATAACATTGCCAGTATTACAGTTCAGTACAGCATAGATAATCAACCTTACATTTCAATATCATATCTTCAGTGTTATAGCAAGGGAGCAAGCCTACAATTAATTTCCAATAACCATATATTGCCCTTCAGTTAACATATAATACTAAAGCTTAACAATTTAATCAGCCAAAATATTGTTAATCAAAGTCTCATAATAATGATAGTAATAATAATAATAAGGAAGGAAATTAAAAAGGATAAGTAATAATAATAACAACTTTATGCTATCTATATTTTAGATAGTGTCATTTCTAAATCTGTGTATGAATGTATACATATCTATACACACACAAACAGGAATTTTATTATACAGTATATCATGTCCAATGTAAAAAAAGAAGTAAGAAAAAGAGAGAGAAAAAAAGAAGATATATGTAAACAGTCCTCTGGACTGGCATACTGCCTGGATCTTATAACCCAAATAATAATAATAATTGAAAGTTAGTCATGATCAACTTAATTCCCATTGATTTCAGTGCATCTACTCCAAGTATAACTAAACCTGGACCCAACCCACTGTTTTGTTTTAGCTGGAGTGTTCTGTGCCTCCTACAGCCCCAGTGCCTACCCCACTCCTCACCACCAGGGTTCCTACTCCACAATTTGATCATCTAGGTCTTGCCGTGAACAGGACTGTTATTTTTTACGTATGTACTTAAACTTGCAATCCTAAGCATCAGGGCTGGCAGCAAGGATAGGCAGGTTGGGCACCTGCTGAAGTCCCACACTCCAGCAGGGGCCCACTAACAAGAGCCCCCTGGACTTGCTCCTCCTCCTCACCATTGCAACCTGCATTTTCATCTACCTTTTGCTCTGACCCAGACAACAGTGGTGGTAAGAAGGAGGAGCAGTAGATCCCACTGCCTACTTGCTCACAGATTCTCTACTTGTCAAGCAAGCGATAGCAGTGATGAGAAAGAGGGTCAGGAGCACTAGCAGCTGGTGACAGTGGCTGTGAGAAGATAGATTCACTGAAGGAGGGGGCCCATTGAGAGTGTCTTGCCCAAGGGCCCTCAAAAACCTGGAGTCGGCACTGCTAAGTATACATACTTAGTGACCAGCTGCACTCCTTATTTCTATCTAACTTAGCAGTAAGATGCAATGAGCAATAGTATTTTAGATTAAAAAAAAAAAGAATAAGCAAGCCCAGCCTAGTAGTGGGAAGGTCTGTCAACAGCTGTTAGCCATGTTAGCCACTCAATTGAACCTCAGTGTATAAGGCAGCATATCCTCTGACTACTAGATGCTGGAATAAACAAGATGGTCATTGCCTCAATCTGCTTGTGAGCTTTAAAAGGCATCTGGCTGGCTTTTGGAAGCAGGGTAGTGGGCTAGACAGGGTGGGCAACTGGTAGGCCAAACCATCTGGAGGGCCACAAATCCCATCAGCCCTACCCAGCATAGCTAATAGTGAGGGATTATGGGAGTTGTAGCCCTCCAGATCTTTGGCATACAAGTTGGTCATCCCTGGACTAGATGGACATTGGTCTGATCTGGCAAGGCAAGCTGTACTGAATTCAATGGGGATTCACTTCTAAGGCAGGCTTCCCCAACCTGATGTAACCCAATGCATCTGGAGGGCAACTCCCATCCTCCCCAGCCAGCATGGATAGTTAGGGTATGCTGGGAGTTGTAGTCCAACACATCTGGAGGGCACCTGGTAGGGGAAGGCTGTTCTAAGTGTTGACATCTGGCCTGTAGCTGCCATGTGCTGTATCCAGTATTGGTCCTACTTAGCGTTAACCCATTGAAATGAATGGGACTCAAGTTAGACTAACATTGGATACAACCCTGTGCCTTCAGAGAATGCACTTCTTTTAAACTACATCAATAGGCTGCTGTCTTCTGAAGTAGCCCCACATACACAAATAGATGTTTCCGTTTCTCTCACTGGAAGGGAAAGGGGAAAGGAAAGCCAAAGTCCTGTGGCCTTGGAGCGTTTACTGCTGATAGCTGCTGATGTGGGAGTATCTGAGAATTAAATATGCTGATATTTGGGTTATAGTCACTTTATGTTATTTGCATTGGAAGTATTTGAATCTTGGTCAGTTTTGTACTCAGTGATACAGTATCCAACTACTTAATCTGAAAAAGGTGGTTCATTGGTAGTGGGTAACGTACACATTTTCTAACTTTTGTCTTCATGTTAGCTATACTGATTACTTTTAATCTTACCACGGATCATCATCTGAAAATTCACACATACGTTAAGTGACTGGTCATGCTGTGGTGATAATTGCCACCCTGTTAGACTGTGACCTGTTCCTCTATTCATATACTAAAGTTGTTGTTGGTTACTGAAATACTAAAGCAAGTGATAGTAGGTTGCTATTGTGGCATGAGATTTTGTAGGCAAGAGGCTTCTTTGGGTTGTATCCAATAGTGTCATTTGGCCAGTGGAAGGGAAGCACTGACAGGATGCATTTCCTTGTGGAGTGTTGGGGGGACCCTCTTGAGCAGACTTGAGATGTTCACAGGAGGCTCCAGGGGGGAGGAGAGGACGGGAAGTCCTGTTATGTAAGCAGACCTCAACTTGCATGAGAGTTGCAAATTGCAGACAGGCCACTTAACAAGATCAGCCTTGGATGGCCTTCTCTCTGTTCCATTAGCCAGGACAGCTAGGCTGGTGAGGACAAGGGAGAGGGCCTTCTCTGTGGTGGCCCCCACTCTGTAGAACTCCCTCCCTAGGGAACTTCGCCATGCCCCCTCTTTAATGACCTTCCGCCACGCATTAAAAATGTGGTTGTTCAGGCAGGCATTTGGGGTGGGTTAGGGTATTTTTAGAAATATGATGTTTTTAATGTAGAATTTTATTTTAACTGTTTTATTGTTGTACATCGCCCAGAGTGGCTGGGTGACCAGCCAGATGGGCGATTAATAAATTTAACAAACAAACAGACAAATAAATAAAGAGTTAGATTCAGCCCTTCTTTGGGATGCCACTGATGATCAAGCATCCAATTAAATAGCCTCTTGCCTATGAAAGCTCATGCCACAATAAATGATAGCTTTTAAGGTGCTGTAAAATGTTTGTTTCACATATATTGTGAAAACAGCATAGGGCTTTGTGGAACCTTTCCCACGTCAAAGTGGCAATTCCTGGGTTGTTTAACCCAGGAATTGTGGGGACAAGTGGAGTGTGCAAGCCGTTTCTGCTTTTAATTAACAACCCCGTAACACCCCATTCCTGGGTTGTTTCATGACATGCAAACCCCAGAACTCTGGGTTGTTTATGGGTTAAACAACCCAGAGTTAACCCAACAACAAATTGTTGGGTTAATTCTGGGTTGTTTAACTCATAATCAATCCAAGATTTCAGGGTTTGCACATCACGAAACAAAAGCAGAAATGGCTCGCGTTCGTCTTGCGCACTCTGCTCATACCTGCAATTAAACAATTTTTGCTGTGATGCGTGAACCAGGTTGTATGTTGTGTGTGTGTGTGTGTGTGTGTTGTAGTAGTAGTAGTAGTCCCAATTTCCTTCCATTGTTGAAATTACACAGGAAGCTGAGAAGTACAGGGATATGTCTTGTGTGGACAAATCCCACTTACAACTATGTTGTTGACACCTTATACATATATATTTTTTGTAAACCTTAATGTTTGTTAGTATCCCATCAGTATTATAAACTAGTACATAGGAACCTATGAAGAGTCATGCTGGATCAGGCAAAGGGTCCGTCTATTCCAGCATTCTGTTTACACAGTGGCCAGCTGCCCACAGAAAACCCACAAGTAGGGCATAAGCGTAACAGCACCCTCCTGCCCAACCTCCCCAGCAACTGGGGTACATAGGCATACTGCCTTGATACTGGAGGTAGTACATAGACATCAGGACTAATAGCTATTAATAGCTTTATCCATGAATTTGTCCAGTCCACCTCTAAAGCCATCCAAACTGGTGCCTATCACTATATCTTCTGGAAGTGAATTCCATAGTTTACGCACTGTGAGAAGAAATTCTTCCTTTTATCTGTCCTGAGTCTCCCACCAATCAGCTTCACGAGATGTCCCCAGGTTCTAGTATTATGAGGGAGTATGTCAAGGGAAAGGCTTAGTACAATACCTTTTTTCCTTCAGTACCTCTTCTTGCATTTTGAGGGCACAGTTGGAAATATACTTTTCTCCAACCTTGCTTATCTGAGCTGGATTGCTGAACAAGTGTAACATCCCAGCACAGCACTGTTGTACCTTGAAAAGCTTCTGCTTAGTTACTGTTCTAAATATAGCTGCAGTACTTGGCATGCCTGTGTCATTCAAAACTTCCATTAGAAAAAGCATTGGGAAACTTGCGACATGAAAGTGGAGGTGCATTTATCCTATCCAAAAGTAAAGGGATTCTGCCCATGTTATTTATTTATTTACAATATTTATATACTGCTCCAAATCAAAGATTTTGGAGCGGTGACTAACAAGATAAAAGAATAAAACACCATATTAAAACAGTTACAACATTAAAAAGAAACAGATTCTGAACTTAATAAACTGGGCTGGTCACTCAAGGAAGGCCTCGAAATAACAGTGTCTTCAGGAGGTGCCGAAAGCAAAACAACGTTGGCGCCTGCCTGACCTCCAAAGGCAGGGAGTTCCACAGGAAGGGGGCCACTACACTGAAGGCTCTTTTCCTGGTGAACTCCAGCTGAGCCATGGGTCCATGTGGAACCACCAGGAACATGCTCTCTGCTGACCTTGGTGACCTGGCAGGTTGGTAAAGAAGAAGGTTCTCTCTCAGGTATCCTGGTCCCAAGTTGTTCAGGGCTTTGTACACTAGTACTACTACCTTAAACCTGGCTTGGTAGCAAATAGGCAGCTAGTGCAGTTCCCTCAGCTAAGGAGTTACATGCTGAAAAGGGGCAGCTCCCGACAATAGCTGAGCTGCTGCATTCTGCACTAGCTCCAGCTTCTGGATCAGCCTCAAGGGCAGCCACACATAGAGTGCATTGCAGTAATCTAGTCTTGAGGTTACTAATGCCTGTACCACTGTGGCCAAGCTATTCCTGTCAAGGAGAGGCCACAGCTGGTGAACCAGCT
The DNA here is from genome assembly GCF_057233095.1 of Heloderma suspectum. Lineage (NCBI taxonomy): Eukaryota > Metazoa > Chordata > Lepidosauria > Squamata > Helodermatidae > Heloderma > Heloderma suspectum. Next base: position 78,447,769 of record NC_139461.1, on the reverse strand, counting down.
AAAGGTTGTAAAAGGCACTCCGTGCTGCAGCAGCCACTTCAGCCTCCAGTGACAATGATGGATGTAGGAGTACTACCAGACTATGAACCTGATCTTTCAGTGGGAGCGCAACCCCATCCAAAATAGGCAATGAGCCTATCTCCCAAACCCGGATACCACTCACCCATAGGGCTTCTGTCTTGCCAGGATTCAGCTTCAGTTTACTGGCCCTCATCCAGCCCATTACTGAATCTAGATACTGATCCAGGACTTGCACAGCCTCTCCTGATTCAGATTTCACAGGGAGATAGAGCTGTGTGTCATCAGCATACTGATGGCATTTAGCTCCAAATCCCCTAATGACCGCTCCCAGCGGCTTCTTATAGATGTTAAACAGCATTGGGGACAAGATGGTACCCTGAGGCACCCCGTAGCTCAGTGGCCAAGGACTAGTCACCCAGTGTTACTCTCTGAAAGTTATAATTTGACTTTGAGGCATAGTCATTAATATGGATATGTTTTTTTTTTTAAAATTGGAGAATCTCTACAGATACTGCTGTAGCTTGTAACAGTAACTGAAAGAATTTATGGAACTTAATTCTCTTTTTAGCTAATACAGTATGACATCATTTTTAATTCAACTCTATATGAAGCATCCAGTTATGTTAGGAGAAGCAAAGACAGGGACTTAGTGAATTTCTGCTTTTCCTTGTCTTGATGCGTATTAAGTTACATTCACCATGTTTATAGAGTGAGGAGGCAGCAACCTTTGTATTTCAGATGTATTTTATCACACGTTATTTTATTTATCGTATTTTAATTTGTGTATGTGTTACGCCGGCACTTTTCCAGCTGCACTGGCTGCCGGTCCATTTCTCGACCTGATTCAGAGTGCTGGTATTAACATTCAAAGCCCTTAACGGCTTGGGGCCAGGTTATCTGAAGGATCGCCTCCTCCAATATGTGCCTGCCCAGACATTAAGATCATCCTCAGCAGTCCTTCTCCATGAGCCCCTGCCAAAGGAAGTGAGGTGGGTGGCTACTAGGAGGAGGGCCTTTTCTGCTGTGCCACCCTGGCTGTGGAATGAGCTCCCTAATGAGGTTAGCTTGGCACCTACATTGTATTTGTTCCGGTGCCTGGTGAAGACCTTTTTATTTTCCCAGGCATTGTAGCTTTCTAGTCTTTTAGCTTTGCTGTTTTAAATCTATATTTTAAATCTCTGCATTGCTGCTAGGTTGTATTCTGTTTTTATTCTGGTTGTATTGTTATATTGTGGTTTTAATGCTTTAATATTTTATATTGTTTTACTGTGTGCATTTTGGTTTTAATTTTTGTGAACCTCCCAGAGAGCTTCGGCTGTTGGGCGGTATAGAAATAAATAAATAAATAAATAAAATTAAAATAAACCTGGGAAGTATAGCAAGGAGTTAGCTTTTAGGAGGTACACTTTCTCTGTCAGGAATTATAATTCAGGTTTGTTGAAATGAAACTGTTAAAATAATTCCATAAGAATTCTGTCAGTCCATCAAAACTAAAAGCCAAATATGAATATTCTATATATTGAGATGCTACTATAACTTCATGCTGTATTGGTAACCTGTAAACAGTTATTATATCAGTCGTACCCGAGAAGAAAAGAACGGAGCTATAATTTCTAGCAGACTGGGTCCCATATTCTAGAATTTTAAAATGTGGTGCATAGTAAAATGTCTTCCATTATATATGAAGTTGAAGAGTGCAGTTTTCTAAACACTGTGGCCCCATTCCAATAGTCTAACTTTTAAAAATAATAATAGCAGTCTCCTGATGCCAGCTGATGTAGCATTTGAGCTAACTATAAGTAATATGCTAAAAGCGTCATTTTTTGATGATGCACTGGAATGGACAACTTGTTAAGCACTAAGGGCTCCATTGGGATTATCATGCATTCAAGCCAGTTCTTGGTATCTTAATTACATATATCTTGTGTATTAGTTATGAATATGGTGGATGTCAAATGACAATTGAGATGTTCTTGCTCTACAGCAGTCTTCTCCAGCCTGATGCCCTCCAGGTGTGTTGGATTACAGCTTCCATCATTGCTGGCTAGCACGACCAAGCTGCTCTGTAGTATCTTTACTTGGGAAATAGTTGCTCTAACAGTGAATCACCTCTCTTGAGAAATTGTCTCATACGGATTTAGACATCCTAAGTGTTGAAAACCAAGGAGATGAGATTCATCTGTCCTGGCTCCTTAGCATTTTCTTGTTGCATTTTGAAACCACTAGGCCAAAGGAAGTCTATACTATTGAACACTGCTTAGGCTGCAAACATAAGCGTTCAAGATTTATAATTATGGGGCACTGTTAATTGTGATCTCGACAATTAGATTATGTGTGTAATGATTAGAAGAAAGTCTTCAGTTAATTTTATACTGTTCCATTGGGAAGCGTTCATCCTACTTCCCTTCTACGCTGCCTTGTTCAGTGCATGACAATAAAGACAGCATGTCCTAATTTTTTAAGTTAACGTCCCATCTTGTCTGTCAGTAGGGATGTACGAAAGTGACTTACCTTTCACGGATTCTGTTGATGGGGGGGGAGGCGTTCCGTCCTTCTCCCCGGAAGCCTGGCCGGGGGGGAGGTGCTCCGTTCCTCCCCCCGGAATCCTTGAACAGCCGGCTGTGCTCCGCAGCAGCTCTGCGGAGCAGCCGGCCAGGCCAGGCCACAGCCGTCCGCAGCCGCATTTCCAGCTGCGGAGGGCTCTGGGTAAAAAACAAACAACCCCCCCCGTGTATGCAAATGGCGGCGGCTACAGCCGCCGCCATTTGTGTTCCTTGTTTTTACCATCTTAATCTACGTAAATATTTATGTAGACAATGACGGCGAAAATAAAGGGGAATGCAAATAGCGTAGCGGGCGCTTTTTGCGTCCCTTTTTGATTCCCCGTTTTAGCCTACGTAAATCTTTACGTAGGCTAAAATGGTGAATCAGAAGGGGACGCAAATAGCGCTTGCTACGCTATTAGGGTTCCCCTTTATTTTCGCTGTCATAGTCTACGTAAATATTTACGTAGATTAAGATGGCAAAAAGAAGGAACGCAAATGGCGGCGGCCGTAGCCGCCGCCATTTGTGTATGCGGTTTGTTTGTTTTTTTTAACCCACCCAACCATGATAGGCTACGTAAAGATTTATGTAGCCTATCACGTCTTTTTTTTTTTTTTTTTACACAAGCCTGGAAATGGTGGCGGTGGCAGCCGGTTGGAAGACTGGCCGCCGCCGCCCGGAAGATCTGCCCCAGGTGAGTCTCGTCCCGGGCGAGATCCGTGTGGGGGAGGCAGGCCATTCCGCCACAGATTTCAGTGGGCCGAATGCACTGGCATTCGGCCTCACCGAGATCCGTGGCAGAATTCTCTGACATCCCTATCTGTCAGTGGCTTTTAAATGCAGTGCTCTTGTGTGAGATGGTTATTTCTTAGATAGTGAGCTTATTTCAAGTGCTTATAAAACAGTTTATATAACATCCTTAGTCTGTGAAACAGTAAGCAGGTTTACATCAGCACATCACTTTACGATTCAGTGGTCTTTCTTTTTATATTTTAACAGAATGCCATGATGACTTTTGAAGAAGAAAAAATGCAGTTGGCATGTGACGACTTAAAAGCTACCGAAAAACTGTGTGAGAGTGAAGAAGCAGGAGTTATAGAAACAATAAAAAATAAAATTAAGAAGAATGTAAGTGCAGCACTGCTAATACGTGAATGAACGCGTACTGTGCTTATATGGCAAATGCTTCCTAGATATCTATCCTCAGGGGCTTTTTAGCTTATAATACATGTTTACATGACTTTCTCAGATTCACTTTTGTTGCTTTCAATCATGACCTCCTGCTAATTAACTCAAAGTGGCATACATGGTTCTCTTACCCTCACAATAATCCTGTAGGTTAAGCTCAAAGAGTGACTGGTCCAAGATCACCCAGTGAGCTTAATGGCTGAGTAGACTTGAAACTTAGTCCTTCCAGTCCTGGTCCTACATCCTCTCTCCACAACGCTACACTGGCTTCTAGTTTCAGATCTGAACCATTGCTCTGATTTACTGCGTTGTGGAATTTTCAAGATGCCTGACTGGTGTTCACTCAAATATACATCTTTTTCCAAGCTTTGTCCTTGTACTTCACTACTCCAGGCAGGGGATACCAAAGCTAGTTGTCTCAACTTCCAAGTACAGACAAGTTCTTGTAATTGATGGACAGCATCCTGGGTCCTGGTTGTCCAGACCAAATGTAGCATGATTCGGCTATTCACTGTAAAAAAAGCTTTCTTTTAAGCAAGACTAGCCATTTCTTTGGTGTGTATTAGCTGCCTGTTGGTAGATAACTGGCTTTTTTTCTTTTTGTGAAGTTTGTTCCCTGTTCCTGGTTCCATGTCTGCCTCCTTTCAATTTGCTAGGCATCCAGAGTCATTGATAGTGGTGGCTGATACCTCCAAATGGTATCTACAAGCCCCTAGCTCTGATAAGTGAATTCTATAATAGTTTCCCTTGGCTTATCCTACCTGCTTCACACCACCTCTGCCCATGGAAGCCCCTCCCCCATGATCAAAGGTAGTATTGTTCTTCTGAATTCCAGGTACTGGGGACAGGTGAAGAGAGCTGTCCACCCTGCTCCCCCCAATGTTTTCTGCTATTATATCAGTAGCTTTGGATTGACTCCTGCTGGCAGTAGAATGCTGTACTAGGTGAGGGCAACTTGCCTGAAACCACAAACTGAGCAGAGAGGGTGGCTTCTGAGCCCCAAATATCAGAGCCCCCAAAGTAATTTGCTCTTCAGTTCCCCCCCACAATCAATTCCTCTCTACCCCCCTCATGAATTAAATCCTTATTGTCTTTCATAACCCCTTGCCTAGTTCTTCAGTGCAGCCCAATCCTCTTTTCCACTGCCTTCATTTTAGAGGCAAGACTTGGAGAGCAAAGAAAGTGTGAAGGGCAGCTGTTATCGGCAGCTGCCATCAATTACTAAACTGGCTTTTAACACCCACTTTTAATATTGCTTCAACCTATTGGTGCCCTCTTCAGTGGTTCTAATCATGTATAAGTTCTACGTATGAGGAGAGCTTTAGTACCCTGGAAAATCCGGGCTCTAAATCTTGAGGAGAACCTCCACAGATAGAAGAAGCCCTCCACTGCACACAAGTTGCCCTCTAAGTGTAGAGGGCGATGAGAGTGGCAACGAGAGTGTGCTTGCCCCTACTCCATGCACGCAGTTTGTGCATGATTAGAACGACTGAGCATGACTTGAGTTGCAGATTCGTACAGACATTTGCAGCATCATGACTCAACAGCTATGTGTGGGTCTCGGCTTACCTTCAGAGCTTGGCTACTCGTTCTAAACAGACTCTTAAAATTCAAAATGACATTTAAGAAGCTAACTTTTTTTTGTACTTAACAAATAATTATGATTAGTATATTACTCTCTCAACCATTAAAAGCTGATAATGTGTTTCCACTTCAGTTACCACCACCTGTTATATACATGTAGTCAGCATGTCTCCTCTGCTAAAGGAGAATGATTAATTTTGGCTAGTATCCCATTGGTACTGCTTATCTTTGCTAGTTCAGTAGAACTAGTGCAGTTCACTGTGTAGTCTATAAATAATTTAAGCTTTGGTTCCCTTTGAGAATACACTGCATTATTAATGTTGAGTGTATAAAGTCTGGGCAGTTCGTTTAGATTTGCTATTCCATATATTTTCTAATGGGAAAATGAGGAGTAGGTCTCTTATTTTTCAGTTCCCAGTGAGCTACTGCATCTCTACATAGCATGTTGGCTTTAGCAGAGCTGTGGGGTTGGGGATAGGGAACCAACAGACTCCCATATTAAGCAGCCTGTTCTTCTCAGGATATTACATTTTTGTAGAAGACCATAACCCCCTCTGACATTTAAAGAAAGAGGTGATATATTCTATGTGTGGCCCTCCAGATGTTGCTGGACTACCACTCCCATCAGCCCTTGCCATTGGATATGCTGGCTAGAGCTGATGGGAGTTGCAGTTCAACAACATCTAGAGGGCCAAACATTCTGCACCCATGTACTATTGCAAATTAAAATATGAAGTGGACTGCGGTTTTATTTAAAGGGTATTCTCTTGTATTGCTACTAACTCTGTGGTATTTGATACTTCACAGTTCTTTCTATGGTGCCACAGAATGACAAAATGATGTCAAACTAAGCTGGCAAACTCCAGAGTGACACGGATGGGGCGTATGCTTGCTTCATGTTTCTACCGTACTGTTTAGGGGTCTACATTAGAATTGTGACTCCCACTCCCTATATGAAAGAGGATGCTTTCAATAGTGAACTTGTTTTGTAACAAGTGGGAAATGCACAATATTTGCTGTTTCAAAACATATCAACAAAGTTTTATCCATGTGATATGAAATTGTCTTTAGAAATGGGTATAGTTCCAATGTTCTAGGATTTCTACACATTTTTGTTTGTTTAACTTAACCTGATGGGAAACATTTCTGTGATCTTTGTACAGCCCCACACTGCTTCTGCACACACAGAATACTGTTTTGGCAAACTTCTAAAGCTACACTAGGCTTTTAGCTGGTGTCCTGTCCCCTTAATCTGTGGACACGGTCAAGCGGTGTGGCTTCTACCTTCCCGCCCAGTTCTCTTTTGAATGCCACATGGGAATATCTTTAGAACCTTGCTGCATTCACTAGAGCTTTGTGGGGGGAAACCTATTTTAGTTTTTTTTATTCATTCTTTCTCTTTGCTTAATGTTTCTTCTTCTTTGATCGACTAGGAGCTGCATTACAAGGGAGTACACATTGCCTGTGTTAGGAGAATTTAAGATGCATATGATGTTTCCAGTTTTCTCCCATGGTTTTCAAACAGGTTGATGGCCGAAAGACTGCCCCATCCATGATTGATCGACTCCAGAGACAGATCATTGTAGCTGACTGTCAAGTTTACCTTGCTGTGCTCTCTTTTGTAAAACAAGAATTATCAGGTCAGCTCTGGCTTCTAATATTAATGTCTTAATTTTTTCATGGCATTTGGTTGGAAATTTTGTTGCATTGACTGGGTTCGGATGATCAGACAGGGAAAAGAAGCCACCGTTGGTCTCCCCCCATGAGTGCCAGTTGTGCGATTGCGGTATTCCTAATTACCCATGACATGGCGCAGGTTAGTGTGTTATCCGAACCTGGCAAGGTGTGCAGCAGGGTGGCTTCTAACTCCCCTGCAACCCATGGCTTATTGTAGAGGTTGTGGGGTGTTTAGAAGTCACCACTGCTGTGCACCTTGCTGGGTTCAGACATCATGTTAACCTGTGCTGCGTAGTAGGTAATTAGGGTAATCACATGACTGGCAATCACAGGGCCAAACGCAGCCTTTGAGTTCCCTAGGTTTTTCTTTCTCTTATGTGGGAAGAAAGTACTACATTTTGTTGATCAATTTTACTTGAAGGTGACCTTAAAACTACAGTTTACCTTCTAGTACCTTCCGGTAAAGACAGCCTGGCAAAAGGAAAATAAACCTTTCCCTTTCCTTTGGATAATGTAGCTTGCTTTGTGTATGGTTTCAGTACATCTGTTACATTTCAGTAACAGGCTATTTTTATGGGTTGTTGGTCTCTGTTAACATTGTTGGTAGAAAAAGAAACATACTGATATTAATGAATTGCTGTAGTAACAGTGGTTCTGTGTCAAGACAGTGTTTTACATTACTGTCACCTTAGATATTGGGAACAGCTTAAATACATCTAGTCCATGAACATATATCAGTCCATGAACGCTTATGCCATAATAAGTGTGTTTGTTTTTAAGGAGCCAGAACACTCTTTGAAGCTTTACCTTGTGTTTTTTTGTAAGTTAGTATTTTATCTCATAAAGCAGAAAACCTACGTAAGGTTGTTCTGAAGCATACCCCACGTTCCTTATCTGTGGCTGTGCGGTTCAAGGTGGTGAAAGGAGTGTTATAACAGGCTTGCATGCTAGATATTCTTCCTTTTCTGACCTGATATGTTCTTGTATACTGGTTTTGGGTCTCCTGGCACAGCATTAGGTCAGATCCTCTAGAAGGTGATGAAAGTCTCCTCCATAATAATACCATATACTTACAAACTGCTTAATTCCTTTTATCTTTTCTGGTTTAAAAATCACATATTGGCTTTGAACATGTATATGACTTGGAAAGCTCCTTTGTGTTGTAAGTTTGCCTTGTCTTTGGCTCTAACAAACAAGTTATATTCAGTAAAAGAATCTTGTGGCACCTTAAAGACTAACACATTTATTCTGGCATTGGTTTTCCTGGACACTGTTCACTTCATCACATGCATGAAGTGTTAAATTGGCAGATCTATATAAAGATGCTAGGGAGTGTGGGGGGGACAAACAGTGTTGTCAGAGGGAACTGAAATGCAAAAAAGTACTCAGTGATAATTACCGTAACAGTTGCTATTCACAAAAAGGTGTTGGGTAATAACACTGACCTCATTGTATTGGTGAGCTGATTAACGTATGTAGTGTGATTAAAAAACAACAACCCTTTGACCTTATTCAAACCACGGGAAATACAGTTGAATCTCTTCATGAATTGTACTTCAGCAATTTCACATTCATAGGGGCCACGGTGGCTTAGTGGTTAAGACGCTGAACTGCAAACCGGAAGGTCGGCAGGACAGCAGTTCGAGACCCGAGTGCCATGTGACAGAGTGAGCTCCTGTCTTCGGTCCCAGCTTCTGCCAACATAGCAGTTCGAAAGCAAGAAATTGCAAGTAGATAAATAGGTACCGCTTTGGCGGGAAAGGTAACAGCGTTCCGTGCACCTCGGTGTTCAGTCATGCTGGCCACATGACCACGGAAGCGTCTTCGGACAGCGCTGGCTCTTCGGCTTAGAAATGGAGATGAGCACCACACCCTAGAGTCGGACACGACTGGTTGGGGACACCTTTTAATTTCACATTGGCATCTGTTTTTGTTCAAGAATGGCCACCTTAAGTTCATTCACAAATGACTATAGTCTGGGATTCTTACTCTATAGTTGCTCTGTTTGAAAAAGCTTTTCTTTCTGACTGAAATCTTTTTTCCCCCCTCAGCTTATATAAAAGGTGGGTGGATCCTTAGAAAAGCTTGGAAAATCTACAATAAGTGCTATACAGACATTAATACACTTCAGGAATTATACCAGAAGAAGATAAATCGGGAATCCTTGACTTCTGATGCTGCAAATGATAATCATGTTGCTGCAGAAGATGTAACGGAGGATTCGCTAAACAGACTGAAAGGTGCTGTTAGCTTTGGATATGGACTTTTTCATCTTTGCATATCCATGGTGCCCCCAAACCTGCTCAAAATCATCAACCTGCTGGGTTTTCCTGGAGACCGCCTACAGGGCCTTTCTTCACTGATGTATGCAAGTGAAAGTAAGGACATGAAGGCCCCTTTAGCTACGTGAGTAGCTATATTGCAATGCTTTGGTAATAACTTAGTACTGAAAGTAAGTGAACTGCAAGCCAAAATACGTGAGAAAACAGTCTTGGTTTCTTGTTTTTGTTTTAAATGGAAACATCAGCAGGGAGAGTGGCTGTAGCTCAATGGTAGAGCAGATGCTTTGCATGCAGAAGGTCTCAGGTTCAATCCCCGGCATCTCTAGGTAGGGCTACAAAAGAATCCTGCCTGAAACCCTGGAGAGGCTCTGCCGGCCAGTGTTGACAATTACTGGGCTAGATGGATTAAGGGTCTGACTCAGTATAAGGCATCTTCCTAAAATTAGGAGCAGCTTGATGTGCCATGGCTTATGACACTGAAGACTAATAAGAGGACTTGAATTCATAGTGGAGGGTTATTGTATCCTCTAATGATTTTTAGTGAATACAAATTCTTACACTTGAGATGAATGCTAATGAAACAAACAATTTGTAAGCTGTTGCTAATTTTAAACATTTTACTAGTCTTCAATAACTTGGTACAGAATTTCTAATTTAAGATGAGGATTTGTAAAAACTTTTGTATGCTTCTATGTGTACCAGTGGTGGAACACCCTGCTTGAAACATGAATGGTTTGAGTCAGAGCCCTGTTGTGGTCTGCAGCTGACATATGGAACTCCTGCATTTAGACTTCTCTGTTCATTTCAGTGGAGGAGGGGGTACTTATGCACACACAATTACTTTACACAATTGGAGCCTCCCTTTTCCTTTCAAATGAATGTGGGTAACCCTGTGGCAAAGGACCTCTGTTTTGCTGATTCTGCAGCTGCAAAAAATCTCTGGCTTGGGGTAGAATACTCTGAATGCAGCCTGCATCTTATATCAACTAATGCAAACCAGTTGAAATCAATAAACTGTACACCTTTAATGTTTGTAGGAATACTCTTTTCGTTGTTAAGAAGAGTTCAGTCAGCACTTAGTGTTAAATGTGTAATTGGAGCTTTTTTTTCCTGCTTTAGATTACAGCTATAAACCTTGAGTAAATTTCTAACTTGTTTCTGTTTTGGTGCTGGTAATGTGATTTAACCTGTTAACTCACATTATAGTCAGAATGCGCAACGGGTTTTTCTGGGAAATTGGATACCCCTTTTCTTAGTATCAGAACTCCAGATTTAGAAATCAAAGAACAGTGCTATGTTCTTCCATTCTACTTTAGTTGAATAAAGGTAATCTTACTTACTCCCCCCCTCCCATGTTTGGATACAATGGGTTGTATTCAATGTTAGTCCTACTTAGACTAACATGGAATACAACCCTACATCTCAATCCTGAATTCTGGGTGTACTCCAGCTCACTTCAGTAGCGGGGGAGCTTTGGTATGTGCTAGGGGATGCATAGTGAGGGCTTCCCCTTCCTCCGAAATGAAGATGAAGGCCAGCTATTGCAGGACATCTGTCTCCATATCGAAGTACACATTTCCCTTTTTGCACTATTCTGTTAATGAAGTGTGAAGGGGTGTGTGTGTTAATCTATCTCAGCTTTGTCCCCCAGAGTTTCTGTAGAACAGCATGCTAGACCTGGGGGATGGGGGGGGGGTGGAGTTGCAGTAGTATCTCCCTCACCAGGTGCCCTGGCCCACAGTCTACTGGGTTTGAGTGTGTATATTTAAAAGTGGGTGCTTGGGACAGAATAGGGATTCTGTTGATGTACCGCCCACCCCGTTGCCCAACAGTCTCCCTTCCTGAGCTAGCCGGCGTAATCTCGGCGGTGGTGATGGAGTCCCCCCGGCTTGTTCTGCTGGGAGACTTCAACATCCATGCTGAGGCTGCCCTGTCGGGATGACCATGGGGCTGTCCCAAGTGGTTTCTGGCCCCACTCATACAGCAGGTCACACTCTAGACCTAGTTTTCTATGCTGCACAGGATGACAGTGATCTCGGTGTGGAGGGACTTTCTGTTGTTCTGTTGTCATGGACAAAGCACTACCTGGTGGGGTTTAGACTCACTGGAACTCAGTGCCTCTGCAGGGGTGGGGGACCAATTAAGCTGGTCCGCCCCAGGATGCTGATGGATCTGGATGGTTTCCTGACAGCTCTTGGGGATTTTCCTGCTGCCTCGGCAGGCGATTCTGTTGAAGCCCTGGCTGATCTCTAGAATGGGGAAATGGCTAGGGTGGTGGACATGATTGCTTTTGAGCGTCCCCTCGTATGGAGTGGAGCCAAACCAGCACCCTGGTTCTCTAGGGAACTGGCAGTGATGAAGCGAATGAGACGGATACTAGAGTGACGTTGGCGGAAAACTTGGAACGAATCCGATCAAACATGGGCTAGAGCTTATTTGAAAGCCTACTCCGTGGCAGTGAGGGCAGCAAAGCAGTCTTTCTTTTCTGCCACCATTGCATCTGCAGAGAGCCGGCCAGCGGAGCTGTTCTGAGTGGCCAGGGGCCTTCTACGTCCTGGCCCATGTGATAAACATTCTGACCACTCGATAGCCCGCTGTGAACGACTTGCTCAGCACTTTGCTGATAAAATCGGTCAGATCCATTTTGACTTGGATGCTGTAGTTGATGCAGATCCTGTGGATGTCACTTTGGCTCCTGCTTGTTCAGTGTTGATGGATTCTTTTCAATTTGTGCAGCCCAAGGATGTGGACAGGATCCTTGGAGTGGTGAGAGCCATCACATGTATGCTGGATCCTTGCCCCTCCTGGCTTATTAAAGAGGCCAGAGGAGGACTGGCTGAGTGGATAACGGGAGTGGTTAATGCCTCTTTGGAACAAGGTATTGTTCCATTATGCTTAAAAGAGGTGGTTGTGAGACCTCTGTTGAAGAAGCCTTCCCTGAATCCCACCATACTAGATAACCATCGTCCAGTCTCTAACGTACCATTTTGGGGCAAGGTATTAGAATGTGTGGTGACCTCCCAGCTCCAGGGGTTCCTGGATGAAACGGATTATCTAGATCCATTTCAATCTGGTTTCAGGCCTGGGTATGGGACGGAGACAGCTTTGGTCGCCTTGGTGGATGACCTATGCCGGGAACTGGACAGGGGGAGTGTGTCCCTGTTAGTTCTGCTGGACCTCTCAGTGGCTTTTGATACCATCGACCATGGTATTCTTCTGGGACGCCTTGCTGGGATGGGACTTAGGGGTACTGTTTTACAGTGGCTCCATTCGTTCCTAGCGGGGCGAACGCAGAAGGTGCTGTTGGGGGATGCCTGTTTGACTTCATGGCCGTTAGCTTGTGGGGTCCCTCAGGCTTCTGTTCTGTCCCCCATGCTATTTAATGTCTACATGAAACTGCTGGGAGAGGTTATCCGGAGTTTTGGAGTTCGGTGCCACCAATATGCTGATGATGCCCAGCTCTTCTACTCCCTTCCACCAGATTCCAAGGAAGCTGTTTCTGTCCTTAACCAGTGTTTGGCATCAGTAATGAACTGGATGAGGAAGAACAAATTGAAACTTAATCCAGACAAGACAGAGGTGCTCCTGGTCAGTCAAAAGGCAGATCAGGGAATAGGGATTCAGCCTGTGTTGGATGGGGTTACACTCCCCCTGAAGACTCAGGTTCGCAGTTTGGGGGTGCTCCTGGATTCAGCCCTAAGCCTGGTTGCTCAGGTTTCAGCGGTGGCCAGGAGTGCTTTTGCACAGTTAAAACTAGTGCGCCAACTGCGCCCGTTCCTGGAGATATCGGCTCTGGCCATGGTGACACATGCCTTAGTTACATCCTGTTTGGATTACTGCAACGCACTCTACTGCAATCCTGTTTGGATTACCGCAACAGCCTATGAAGAGTGTTCGGAAACTGCGGTTGGTTCAAAGAGCTGCTGCCAGACTGTTGACTGGGGCTGGTTACAGGGAGTATACAACTCCCTTGTTAAAACAGCTTCACTGGCTTCCAGTCTGTTTCCAGGCACAATTCAAAGTGCTGGCTATGTCCTATAAAGCCTTATACAGCTCCAGTCCAGGTTGTCTGAAAGACCATATCCTCCCTTATGAACCTGCCTGTGTCCTTAGATCTTCTGGGGAGGCCCTTCTCTCAGTCCAACCACTGTCATGTTTGGTGGGAACCTGGGAGAAGGCCTTCTCAGTGGCTGCCCCACGGCTATGGAATACCCTTCCCAGGGAGGCTAGGGTGGCTCCCTCCTTGATGTGTTTCCAGAGGCAGGCTAAAACATTCTTGTTCCAGTAGGCCTTTAGGACATAGCTGGTACCTGGGGGTAAGCTGCTAAAATGCTTTTTAATGTTTTAATATAATTTTAATTGTATTGTTTACATTTTATTTTAACTTTTGTATATTCTCATATGTTTTAATTCTGTGTGTTTTAATTTTTGTAAGCTGCTTTGTGTCCCAGTACTGGGAGAAAGTTGGGGTATAAATATAATAACAATAATAACAACAACAACAACAACAACAACAACAATAATAATAATAATAATAATGAAGTCCTATGTGCAAGATGTTGCCTTCGGCTGCAGTCATAGACCTTCCTGTGCACAGCTGGAGGAGTATGAATGTTTTTTACCGTAGCCAATCATGTGGCTGACTTTCAAACCACTTTTAAATTGAGTGGCGGGGAGGGAGGGGATGATTTGCTTGTTCCAGTGGGTGTTCAATAGCAATACAAATGTCTGAAACACCTCTAGTAGCATGTATACTATTCTGCCTGTGTGTGGTGTTGTAGGACTGTGACCTTAAAAGTAGGGATGTACAAAAGTCACTTACCTTTTCAAAGGGTGACATTCGCGGTGGGGGGGGGAGGCGCACCATCCCTCCCCCTGAAATTCTCTCCAGCCGGCTCCACTCCACGGCGATTCCACGGAGCTGCCGGCCGGGGCTGCCCGCAGCCGGACATCTGGCCACTGGGCAGCCTGCACAGGGATGCAAATGGCGGCTGCCGTAGCTGCTGCCATTTGCATCCCTGTATTTTGCCGTGATAGGCTACGTAAATATTTACGTAACCTATCACAGCAAAAAACAACAACAGCGAACGCAAATGGCGGTGGCTACGGCGGCCACCATTTGCGTTCCCCCTTTTTTTTTTGGCCGTAACAGGCTACGTAACGTAGCCTATTACGGCAAAAGAGATGGGCGCAAATGGCGGCCACTACGCCATTTGCGCCCCTCTTTTTTGCCGTAATAGGCTACGTATAGGCCGTAGCTGCCATTTGTGTTCCCTTTTTTTTGCCGTGATAGGCTACGTAAATACTTACGCAGCCTATCCTGGCTTCTGCAGGGACGCAAATGGCGTCCCTGCATTAGCCGTGATAGGCTACGTAAGTATTTACGTAGCCTATCACAGCTATAATGAAGTGAATGGTGGCCGCAGCAGAGGCCACCATTCGCAAAGTTGCACAAACGGCAGCAGGTAGGTGTCCCATTTTGCGTGCCTTTCGCGGGGTGGGGGGTGCGGGGGGGCTTCGTTCCGCCACGGGTTTCGGGGGGAATACACTGGCATTCGGCCTCACTGAGATCCGTGGCGGAATTCTCTGACATCCCTACCTAAAAGACATTTTGTTTTTAAGGGATTTACTATTCCAAATATCCACTCTTCTTGCTGTGATTAAGGTGTAAATTAAGGTATTAACATAATACTGGCCTAACATATATGAGACAGAGAGAAGAGTTGGGTATCTAATCTTGTGTTAGCGTTGCCTAATTACAGAACTAGTTCGTGCCATTATCTTTTTGTGTGTGTCCTTTCAGATTAGCCTTGCTGTGGTACCATACTGTGGTTCGTCCTTTTTTTGCTTTGGATGGCAGTGATACTAAAGCTGGATTGCAAGAGGCTAAAGAGATTCTTCAGAAAAAAGAAGCTGCTTATCCAAACTCATCTCTCTTTATGTTCTTCAAGGGAAGAATACAGCGTTTAGAGGTACTGTAAGCTTTCTCTGTAGTGATCCGGTAAGATTAATTGAATCTAAAATATTTCAATGAAATACTGTCAGTTCTACAGGAAAAGGTGTTTAAAAAACAAAACAAAAAACAAGCCACCCAATTAATGGCTTTGTCTTGTTAACCTTAATGTAGCCAGGAGGATAAGATTTGGGGGTGTGGGGGAAGGGGTGAACCATGAGACTGAGTTTCATTTTTTCTATGAAAAAATAGAAACTTTTTACAGCACGTTTTTAGCTGTAATGTGCCCATGGGTGGGCAAAATGTGTAGGCAGTTTTGGATTTCAAAATAGTGTTTCATTTGGCAAAATGAGAGTAGTTCTATCTGGCTATTGTTCTATTGGCAGCATTAGTTCCTGTCGGTCTAGTGTCTTCCTGCCCCCTTGTGGGAGAAGAAATGAGTTGCTCTGAAATTGTACATAAGTAACAAGCATTAAATGACACCAGCGTGACTCAACTTACTGCTGGTAATTCGATTGTATCATATGAGACAAAACAATGGTCTTTTGTTAGTGTTTTATAATGAACTACTAGTTATTGAAATATTAATGAGCATATGCTCATCTAGTGTACATGGACAAAATGTAATATGTGAAGCATTGTAAGAACTTACTACCTAGTTGGATGTGAAAGTAGAATGCAGATTGAGGTACCTAACAATGGGGAAAGGGACTGGAGAAGAGGATTAGGAATGCTCTTGTTCATGTGAATATAGCCCTGTTGCTGCTTCGTGTGTGTGTGTGTGTGTGTATGAATGTTTCATGCATAGCTGTCTTCTGCCCTTCATCCCAACTGTACATATTGCTTTGCTTTACTGGGATGGCTCTGATGGATATGATCACTATTTATTGGATCAATAATTAAAAAGCTATAATTCTCAGCATATGTATTATGTCCGAAACTGACATAGGCTCGAAGTGTCACTGTCCCTCTAGCTTACACGTTTTAACTGCTCCGGTCAGAGGGTTTGAAAGCCTTTGGCTAGACAGATGACTGCTTAGGGAGAAGAGGTATATCCTAGAATCTGAATTCAGAGGTGCATGGCAACTTTTACTAAATTAAACTGCGTGTTTTTATGCCATGGGATTTCAAATGATGCCTTGATGCAGACTCGTTGAATGATATTGCAGGCTTTTGCTGCAAATGGGGACAACTCTTGTTCATTATACTTGTATACTCTTGCATTCTTTGTTACTTATAGGATTTAGAGTTCTGTCACAAATCTGTACTTCCTTTAACAACCAAAATAATACATTGTTTTGTCATAGAACATGAAGCAAAATCACCCGCACTAAATTAAAATATGTTAATGACACTTACTGTTTTTTGGACAGTAGAAGTACATACAACTAGTAGGGCTGTCCTGGAAATGTTTAAATTTTGCCTTTAAAAAAAATAGTGCATGTACTCAACCCTGGATCACATTCACTGATGAGTGAGTGGCATCCTCTGCAGGCCTTGTGCTCAGGGAACTATGTGGGGAACTCGCCTTCCTCCCTTTTATGTATTGAATTCCAAAATGGTGGTTGTGAGCAGCATAAGGGACTGAAACAGTTTCCTGTAAGGATCCCCAGGGAGTGTCGCTAGCAGCATCATTGCTGGCTGTAAGAGTGGGGCAGATGGGTCAGGGGCACTGTGGCATCATTGTGTGTTGCAGGGGTGTGTGCTGGGGCTGTCGCTGTCATCAGTTAATTGGTTCCCTCAGTATGGCATTTGAGCCTGCAGCCCATGGGGGGCAGTTTTTCAGGGATGTTTCAGGGATGCTGGGGGGATCTGCTGTTCATATATCACTTGGGGATTTTCCAAATGGTATGTTGTCTCCTTTGCAGGCTGAGTGGGTACAGTGTACAGCAGGGATGGGCAGAA
The DNA here is from genome assembly GCF_057233095.1 of Heloderma suspectum. Classification (NCBI taxonomy): domain Eukaryota; kingdom Metazoa; phylum Chordata; class Lepidosauria; order Squamata; family Helodermatidae; genus Heloderma; species Heloderma suspectum. Next base: position 78,430,615 of record NC_139461.1, on the reverse strand, counting down.
GGTAGATCTGGATCTTCTGATAGATATCTGGATTATTTGATCAGCAAAGATTTCTGACTTCCAGTTGTTTAACTATGGCCACAACAAAATGGCTCCTCTCCTGCCCTAAACCATACTGTTAAAATGAAGAAAACTTGGGGTAACCAGAAGTGGAAGGACTGTGAGCTGAGTCCAGTTCTGGTACTGAGAACAAATTCTGTGAGCTCAGAATTCTTCAATACTAAGCGTATGTCTTTTTCACCTGGCTTCGGTCAGTGGATCTTGGGCTTCTAGTAAAAAACAAAATGCTTCCCATAAGCCTAAAGTCTTCCCAGCCCTGGTATATGGTACCTGATCAGCCAGTGTAGTGTAATTGGTGTGTTACAGAAGAGTGAACTCTTCTAGCTGTTGCTTATATCAGTGTAGCATTGTGACCTGGCTGTCTTGGAGACATGAGGACAAAAAAAGTAGTAGACTGGAGTACTGAATGGTTCACATTAATTTGAATAACCAGTGGGTTGTCTGACAGATAATCATTGTAGTTATGTTTCCTCACTTCTACACGGTTTTAGAGAGCTTTGAATTGCAGTGCTAGAATTTGTATTTATTCACATTCGCATTTTGATGATAGACCCTTTTTTCCCCTTCTTCGTAGTGTCAAATCAACAGTGCCTTGACCTCCTTTCATACTGCTTTGGAACTTGCAGCTGATCAGAGAGAGATTCAGCATGTCTGCCTATATGAAATCGGTATATAATAATACTAATATCTTTTCTTCTTTCTACTGTGTTTAACCACCGCTACTAATATCTAAACAAGATTGTGTTAACAGTACACATTATATGAAGAACCTTGCATTTTCTTTATATGGAAGCCATGTAAATAACTTCATGATCTTTACCTAGTGAAATTGCCCCTTTCGTTGTTCACAATTCATTAGTATACCATGCCTAATGATCTATTGGTGCATAAAGATTCTTTGAAATATTTGTTTATATCCTTCAACTAACTTGCATACCTCAAAAGTTAAAAATTAATGTTCAACTGTAGCTTTGACTGTATTTCCCAAGTAAGTGTGTGAATAGCATTGCATTATTAAACGACAAATACACCTCCCCCCCCCCCCCCCCGTTTTGAAAGGATGTTTTATGTATTAACTTCTTTTGGAACATAGACTGTTTTGGATACAATTAAAATTAGAGTTGTTTGATTTCAAAGAATATACATTGATACATTCTTTATCAAATGTTTGAAAGTGTAACGTTACCGTAGTTTTGTGGAGTCCTTCAGGCAGAAATCATACAGGTTTTACCTAGATCAGTGAAGGGCAACATGCTGTCTACCTGGAGATGCTTCCATCTGTTTCTGAAATGGTCTATGGATACACAAGGGGCCTGTGCTGTTTGTATGCTAAGGGATCAGGACTTGTTCAGGCATGGAAAGATACTTGTTCCTTTTTCAGATTTGATTTAGCTGTGTGTAAACCATGTATAATCCATTTCCTTTCTGCATTTAAAAATGTTTTGCTTGTTTTTACAGGCTGGTGTAGCATGATAGAAATGAATTTCAAGGATGCATTTGAATCCTTTGAGCGTCTTAAAAATGAATCAAGATGGTCCCAATGCTATTATGCCTATTTAACAGCAGGGAAGTATCACTACATTAGGATTGTTGTGTTGTGAGTGGATGGATGGATGGATGGATGAATGAATGAATGAATGAATGAATGAATGCATTGATTGGTGCAGCAAGAAAACTTACCCACAGATTTACAAATCACAACAAATTTAACAGTGGCAAATGTACATTGTGTATATCTTTCTGTTTATTGTTAGAACAAACTTGTGGGCCTGCATTGTTCTACCTGCACGATGTCTTGTATCTGCATTTCCATGTACATTATTCATTTATAAGGTGGCTAAGGTTTTCTAGGTGCTCTACCAAGATAAAAATCAATGCACAACTGGCTTGCAGGTTTGTTGTTGTTCAGTCATTAAGTCGTGTCCGACTCTTTGTGACCCCAAGGACCATAGCACGCCAGGCCTTCCTGTCCTCCGCTCTCTCCTGGAGTGTGCTCAAGTTCATATTCATTGCATCGGTGATGCTATCTAGCCATCTCATCCTCTGCCGTCCCCTTCTCCTTTTGCCTTCAATCTTTCCCAGCATCAGAGTCTTTTCCAGGGAGTTTTCTCTTCGCATTAGGTGGCCAAAATATTTGAGCTTCAGCTTCAGTATCTGTCCTTCCAATGAACAGTCAGGGTTGATTTCCTTTAGGACTGACTGATTTGACCTCCTTGCAGTCCAGGGGACTCGTAAGAGTCTTCTCCAGCACCACAGTTCGAAAGCATCAATTCTTCAGCGCTCAGCCTTCCTTATAGTCCAGCTCTCACAGCCATACGTTACTACTGGGAAAACCATAGCTTTGATTATACGAACCTTTGTTGGCAAGGTGATGTCTCTGCTTCTAATAAATGTTATACAAAGAGTATGGGGAGAGAAGAGGCAAATTCATGCACCAACTCTTCATAAAGTTGTGCTATAAATGGCCACTGAGAGGAAACAGGATCACTGAGAGAAACTCTGCAATCCTAAATGGAGTTGAATGTGGGGGAGCACAATGAAGTGGCCAGGGCAGACAATTGTCTTAAGATAATTGGAAGAAACTTTTTTTTTTTTTTACTTTATTACAGTGTGTCAAGGAGCCACCGGTGATGTGCATGGTGCACAGAATGTTTTCAAGGAAGTTCAGAAACTCTTTAAAAGAAAAAACAATCAAATAGAGCAGTTTTCAGTAAAAAAGGTCAGTTAACATAAACTGGGTGGGCTCTGGCTAGTATCCTATTGTGCCTGTGTGCTTGCAGGAGTGACCGCTCACACAATGGGGCTGTTGCGCTTTTAAAATGAACGCAAATGCTAGTTTCTGGAACAAGGTTGGTCTGCAGAACTTGCAGAAGGGAGCTCTGCTTACCTGTCCTGATCCTGAAACGAGTGTTTCCACTGGTTTCCAACTTATTTTTAGAAGTGTGAAAGCCCCGTTACACAAACGGTCACTCCTGTGAGTGCAATGGGACCAGCAGAGGCAGAGCAGTTCTGTTGGATACGGCCCTTAGTATAATAATTATTACTGCCATCTATACTGCCTCTCTAAAATGTTGAGTAGTGAGTAGTCAAAAAAGTGATCCAGTCAAAGAAGTGGGCACAATAACCCTTGTTTTTTAGATAGGATCTGAAAACCAGCTCAGTTTTGGCATCAGGTAGCTTTGGGTGGAGGGAAGAGTGTAGTTGAGTGAGGCAAATGATTTAACAGCTAGTGCACCATGGGTCTCCACATAGAAGTCTGGGTTTGACCCACAAACTGTCCTTTGTTGACAACTAGTTAGGAGGTTTTTTTCTCTCTGCAAGCCAGGTTGTGATTCTTACAGTGCAGCCCTAAATGGAGTTGGAGGGAGGAGTACAAAGTGGTGGCCAGGGCAGGAGGTGTGGGGAGGGGGGCTTTTTATTTTTTTTGTCCTGTGCAGTCCTTAGTTTTTACCTCCTCCCCCCATTGGTTTCAGTGGGGAGGCAATTAATTCTGCCAGGCTGGTGGCTCTCTGGCAGATGAAAGGGCTCTGTATCCAAGGCCACCCCTTCCTCTCCCCTTCTCTGAGAGCACGTTTTGGGGCTTATTTTTGGAGGTAACATTGCTGGTACAGTTATACCCATGGACAGCACTGCAAATGTAACTGGGGCCTACAAGGTGGACGTGGCCCCCTGCTGGTGAAGCTCCTGTCCTCACTAATGGAGAGGACCTCCACCCTGACTAACTCCCCCTTGGATGACTGTCCAAAGCAGAATTGCTCATAGGTAGCAACCTGATCAAGAAAATGGGTGAGCACAATGTAAATGCTCTTTCTTGGTATTTCACTGTTTGCATAAGCAATGTGGATTTTATTGCAGACATGAGGATTTTCATGAGCTTGCAGGCTTTGAGACTCTTCATGTTATAATATTCTTACATAGTTCATACAGGGAAGTGCTTTCAACTCTAAATCCACAAGATCTGCATTCCATATACATAATTATGAAAGTTGCAGTTGGCTGTAGCTCTCCAGTGTATGTATCCAAGGTTGACATTTTGTGTGTGTGCAATCACCGCACGTTGCAAATGTGGATTTCACATGAATTCCTACACAAAGAGCTTTCTACGTAGAAATTGTATAATATGTGAAGCAGGCTTCAATTGCATCATTCCTTCCACTTCTGAGTTTGGGTAGTTGAGTGCCTATTGGTTTGGAAGTGAAATGGTACCACCACCAAATAAGGTAGTGGCTTGTACATAGTCAGGGAGACTCTTTAGGTATGCAGTAGTATCTTTTTTTTTAATTAAGAGATTTATTTGTAAGTCTTGTGAGCGTCCAGGATGGGATGTTGAGGGCATAGAAATAAGAAAAAACTAGAATAACTGTGTGTACATGGAACTCCTGAGTTCACATTGAAAGCCAGAGACAGGAACTCCTGTATTTGTTGCTGCCTTTTGTTTGCGGAAGGGATGATATGTGGTTGCCCAGTCGTAACTATGCTACAGTCCTTGATTTCTCCTTTTCTCTGATTTTCTCCCTGATGGAGGCAAAAAGGGTTTAAAGAAACTGGAAGACAATGAGTCTAGAAATTAGTCCTAGAATGTTGAATGTGTTATGGTATCTTTCAGGTGAGGATTAGTTTCTGTGTTTTTGGTGGAGGGAGAATGCGTGCCAGAGGTTAAACTGTCCTCCTCACACTATACTCGTTCCCTGTACTCCCAGCTATATAGCAATCAGTTACACAGTTTCAGGGCTAGCGGCCCTCCCTGATCCTGAGCCTTTTAGTGCTATGTAAGAAGGTTGAAAGGGAGTGGAAACTTTGAAGGGTGTTGTCCTCTGTGAGTCCCAAACAGCTCTGCAAGGTTCCTGTTCAGCCTGGTTGGAGGTCTGAATGGGAACATGATGTTGTGGGTCTCCACTTGTCTTTTAAAATTGCTGTTCTTCAAGATGAATTTTTAAAAATTTTATGGTTTCCCCAATTGTATATTTCTAAAGCCTTTATTTACATGATTGTGTTGAAAGCAATTACCCTTGGCTTAGAGTGAAAAGAAAATAACAATTTTTACTGTTTGCAGGCAGATAGGTTTAGGAAGCAGAAACCAACCAAACAGCTCTGTGTACTGGCATCCATTGAAGTATTGTATTTATGGAAAGCTCTTCCAAACTGTTCCTTCACCAACCTACAGCACATGAGTCAAGGTACAAGATGTTTCTTATGTCTTATTTTTTTGCACCCAGTGTTGTTTCTTCCATACGACTGCACATTTTCCCATCGATTTTCTGTCAGCACTGCTAGGAGTTTGTGCCAATTTGAAGGCAGAAACTGGTTTATTCATCTAATGATTGGCATGCTATAAACTATTGTGTTTAAAATAGTAAGCACTAGGAACTGGATAATAACTATAAACCAGATTGTGAAGTTTTGAGTAACGTCCTATGACTACCTTCTAGAAAATATAGTTGGCAGTACCTTAAGTCCATATTTTTATTGTAGCTAATGGTTTTGGTGATATGGTTTGTTTACATTTTTCCAAAATACCAGTCATGCAGTTGTGGGAATACAGGCTTTGCCTCCATCAGCATGAGCACCATGCTGTAGAAGTGGTAGAGGGGATGGATGGATGGATAGATAGATATGAAAGTAAGATTATAGATAGCTAATCTTGTTCTTGGATTTTAAACATACATAGCAGCTTTACAGTGGGATTTTTTCACTATCTTTGGGAGTTAGAAAAACAAAACACAACCATAGTAAGGACCCTTTCACCTTGAACTATCACAAAACAATTCAGGAACAAAAAAAAGTGGGCAACATGAAAAATACATACCCATTTGCCACCTGAGAATTGGGTGGTGAGTTGTGGGGGCATACATTTTGAGTCAGCCCTAATTCACAAGAACGCAAACTGGCATAACTTTATATGCTAGCTCTTAATTAAAACAAACAGCTTTTAATTCAGAAATACCCAAACTGTGTTGTAGCTGGCTTCTCAGAATAAGAGAGGACTGTTTCAGCTTTGCTCCCCCCCCCAAAAAAAAAACCCCAACTACAACACCTACTCAAGATAGTAACAACGGCTGGTCATCTTTGAGCCTGTGGAAGATAGGGAGACTGAAGATGTCAAAGGGAAGTTGCTTGGGCTTGTAGACTGTGTTAATGCACCCAAAGGGACTCAAAGTATAAAAGATACAGAAAAACCAGACACAGAAATACTGTATTTTTTTTAAACTATTGATCAACAAATTGTACTTCATTGGTAAGGTTATGTGCACTGTGTGTGTGTGTGTGTGTGTGTGTGTATGTATGTATACCCAGGCTGCAAACTAACTCCTGGATGAGTCAGTCAGTCAGTCAAGAAGGTGGAAATGTGCACAGCAAATAATGGGAAGACAGTGGATTAGCACACTTTGTCCAGATGTTGTTTGAACTAGAAAGAAATCTAAAAAAACAAGGAATTGGGGTGGCTTTAAAGCCTCCTCAGCTTTAAGGCCTACCTCAGGTTTGAGAATCATAGTTCTAGCATGGGGGATGAGGAGGAGTAGGCTCAATATATAGCTTAAAAACTATACATTTCAACCTATTCTTCGCTTTGTGTCCTGATAAAGCTTGCCAAGAAGTTGATGATTCTACTGTTGTTGGTTTGAAGAACTTGCTGCTTGGAGCCATACATAAATGCTTAGGAAATGCTGAAGATGCTGTTCAGGTAAGTCTTAATAAGAGCAGAGCAAAAAAAGAAAAGAAAAAGGTAAATTATCTTGGTATCTCTTTAAGAGTGAATTTTGTGAATTAGCAAGAAAACATATTCTCAGTACTGGTGATATAACAAATGAGTATTCAGAGTTACATAAAATGAAATATTTAAAGTGGGGGTGAACAACTAGCCAGCACAGCAGATGGTGTAGGCCAAAACATCTGGAGGGTCACAAGTTTCCTACCCGTCATTAGAGAATGGACACTAGCGAGCTGCTTCTCTCATTTATAGTAGAGAGAGAAGATCTGACTGGACCCAAAAAATGAAGAGGAAAATAGAGTATTTGTTTCAGAAATGAGAACATAACCAGGATATTTTCATCTAACATACTGCTGGTGCCATTCTGCTGCCTGGGTCTCTAGAAATGGTATTCCTTAACGAACATTAGCAGTGCAGTCCAGTTGTTTTCCTCTTTATCTGTTTGGATTCCTGCAGTGCGTTGTATGTGGGGCTACCTTTGAAGATGGTTCAGAAGCTTCAGTTAGTTCAAAACAGAGCTGCTAGGTTGCTAACTGGGACTGGCTATGATCATGCAATGCCAGTGCTATGTCAGCTGCATTGGCTTCCAATCTGTTTCTGAGCCCAGTTCAAAGTGTTGGTGTCAACCTTTAAACCACTAAACGGCTTGGGACCAAAGTATCTAAAGGAACGGTCTCCTCTGGTATGTACCTGCTCGGATCCTTAGGTAATCTTTGGAGGCCGTCTTCCGGGTGCCCCTGCCAAAGAAAGCTAGGCAGGTGGCTACAAGAGAGAGGGCCTTCCCAGTTTTGGCACCCCACTTTTGGAATACCCTCCCAAAAGAGGTTCTCCTGGCACCTGTGTTGTTATCTTTTTGGTGCCGGGCAAAGACCTTTCTTTTCTCTTAGGCATTTTAGAGATCTAGTTCTAGATTTTTATGGCTGTTTTATCGAACCTTGTGCTGTTCTTTGTATTGTATTCTTTTAAATATTTGTGTGGTATTTTACATGTTTGTATGGCATTTCAGTCATTTAACTGTTTGTAATCGGCCCAGAGAACATCAGTTATTAGGTAGATTAAACATAAATATATATTTTTTTAAAATCTAAGCACCTCTCAGACAGCACATCTTCTGGAATGTGGGTTCCATTCTTCTTCCCTTTCCTTGACCTCTTCTGCTTGCCTGCTTCTCAGTCCATTGAAATGTACTGCAGCTGCAATGGATACACTTGGCTGCCAGGCAATTTCCCAATAGTAGGACCTCTTCTCTCTTGCCTACCCCTCCCCACCGATGGGAAATTGAAATTCTGGAGAAATCTGCTGGGACAGAGAGCTTGCTTGCTGTCTGTTCTTTTCAACCAGAACAAGGTGCTCAAAGAAAACATCAGGAGAGGGGAGTATCTGGACAGCTTAGACTACTCTGGAAGACCTAACCCTAATCCATTCCTATTTTAAAGGATCAGTGATACCACTAGCAATTTCTTCCAATGTATTTTTTTATTTGGTGCATTGATCAGTTTAGAAAACTAACTGGCAAATTAAGAGGTTTTCTAGTTGGAGGTTGTTACAAACTGTAACGAGAAACTTTGTGGCTGTTGCAAAGATTTATTTTGTTTTTGGAAACTGCTGTGTGTTGAAAATGTTAATTTTCTTTTGCAGTTCTTTCAGCGAGCCCTTAAAGATGAATTGTGCCGCCAAAACAACTTGTATATTCAGCCATATGCTTGCTATGAACTTGGTTGTCTTTTATTAGAAGACCCACAGGTAACAGTGTGAGACATTTTGCTTGGGATTTGGGGTTAAGTGCTGCTTACTGCTTCGTATATAAGCATAATATGGTTACAAATGAACTGGAATGTGCATTTTTTTCTTCTTGCCTCCTTTTTTTGTGCTGTTTATAGGGCACATTCCTGTATTCTGAGGCTTGTGTTAAGATCAGATTTGCAACGTAATGCTTTCATAATTCAAGTAGCAATTGGCCCTATATGAATTCCTGATTGTGTGGTTTTTCAAGGTCCTGTTTGCCAATCTCTTTATCAAACAAAACAAGGGTGGTTAGATCATATATTGATCATGTGTACCCATAACATATTAGTATGAATATCCCATTTAATCAGTACAGTAAAATCAGAGTCCATCTAATAGTGTTCATTTGTTCAGTCACTGCAGCATCATAGGTGTAAAAGGTTGCTTGTTGATGTTCAGTCATTAAGTCGTGTCCGACTCCTTGTGACCCCATGGACCATAGCACGCCAGGCCTTCCTGTCCTCCGCTCTCTCCTGGAGTGTGCTCAAATTCATATTCATTGCGTCGGTGATGCTATCTAGCCATCTCATCATCTGCCGTCCCCTTCTCCTTTTGCCTTCAATCTGCGTTAAATGATGCACAGGTTGCCCTAATGATATTATCAGATCAGCTTGAATAAACTGTGGATGGAATTGCAATGTAAGGTCTATCCATTCCTTTTGTCAGATTGCACTCTTCCTGTCTGCAAATGCCACCATACTGCACTATATTGACTTCTGCACTATATTAACTTTTGAGGCCCAATTTAGAAAATAAGCAGGCATTCAATAGAAAGTTACGGAATCTTGCATGCTGTAGACAGTTTAATTTGGATTGCTGGGCCCTATACCTGCAGTATTAGCATGCCAGCGTAGTTTAAGTTGATGGCATGCTAATGCTGCAGGTAGAGGGTGATGCTCGAATTAAAACAAAATCAAGTTGGCTACATTCTGCCCTTCTTGGATAAGTCTTTGATTTTGATTTTAATGCCCAGCATTACTTCAAAACCAGGTATTAGCTGGTTACAAATGTGGCTTGGATTCTCTCCTGCTTTCCTCCAGCACATCTAAGGAGGGAAACAGAGCTGTGGTTAGCATCACAGGTGAGGTCAAGAAGTAGAGGCTGAGCAGCAGCTTAGATAAGTTCTAAGTAAAAACTGGAGATATTCATACTCTCCCCCTCCCCCACTTCTTGCATTTCTCTTTATTGCCATATTTAAAGAGAGAGTCTTAAAATAGCTTCTAATTAATCCTCTTCAGACATGCATCTAGGGAATGGACTTATTGCTATCCAGCAGGTTCATGAAAGGGCAGCACGAGCTTGTTCTGAACACACATAAAATAGAACACAAAAAACCACTGGCATGGAGATGATGGATGTATCAGCATTTCTTATTCATCTTTTCATTTATTTTGATCCCTCTGAAAAGAAGGAAGGACTCTGTCCCATTTTTATACCCTTAAGACACATCAGTCATGTGGGCAATGGGTTGCAAAGATCTGCTGTCTAGAATATGTTAAGGGTGTATATTAGCAACATTATTTGAAACGGCTGTATGTAGCTCAGTGGTAGAGCACATGCTTTGCATGTGGAAGGTGGAGCATTTTCAGGTATGGCTGGGAAAGACTGCCACCTGAAACTCTGGAGTTCTGCTGCCAGTCAGTGTTAAATAATCTTTAGAAATGACTGATACAAATGAGTATTTTTGTAAAAATATTAATGCTGCACCCATTAATTAATTGTTTTAAATTGATTTAAGCATTGGGTAATGGAGGATAGGACTTCTGGCTAAAACTCTTGTCTCATCATAAAGTTGAACCTCATATTTCAGGTATAGCATGGATTTTTTCTGATTTTTTTGTTTACAGATTTGTTCATCTTTTATTTGGAAGTTGTTGGCGTTGTTAAAAGGGACAGATTCCATGTATTTTGAGATACCTGAAATTTCCTGAGCAATGCTACTCAGTAACCTATGTAGCTACCTACATTGTGGTAGTAAATATTTTCCAAGTTGATCTTCATCAGGTTCTTCATATCAGAACCTGAATTCTTACTAGACCATTATAATTAAAGCGTTTTTTTTTGAAGATGCATAAAAATTTATAAAATGATACTTTGCTTCCTCCTGCAGACAGTCCCAAGAGGCAAAACCTTACTGCTTCAAGCAAAGGTAAAATTCAAAATGAATTTTCTGTTTCCGTAAGAAGGGGCTTCCTTTCCGCTGCAGGATGGCCTGCAGGAGTGAGGTTATTATAGTCAGTCAGTATGGGAAGTAAAGAGAAACCTGTAATCACATCCTTACTAATCCACGTTGTCTTTTGAGGGTTTGTAACCATGTTAGAAAAAACAAAATACCATAGCTGGCTGGGGAATGCTGGGAGCTGTAGGAATGTTTTCATCTAAACATGTATAGGATTGCGCCCTAAATGTTTTGTACCATCCTTCATAAGTTCCCCCCTTTTGTGTAACATGGATCAGGTTGATAAAATTGTGTTTTTCCTTGCAGGAGGAATTCACAGGGTATGATTTTGAGAACAGATTGCATGTCCGCATACATGCAGCATTAGCCTCTCTGAGAGAAGTGGTCCCCCAGTGACAAACCAGAACACTCAGCTCTTCCTTGCATACAGTTTAACAAAGCTGTTGGGAAAACCGGCTTCTCTCCGGAAAAACCACCTGTGCCAGAGACCCTTTCCACAACATGTAGAGCTGGCGACCGAAAAATGTTACAGTCTCAACAACTAAGGATAGAATTAACCAGAAAGGTTAAGTGACCTTGGGCTCAGTCCAGTGGAAAGTTCTCCTGCACAAGCCCTATTTAAATAAGTGGGAGCTAGAAGTTGTAGTTGTGTCCTACCCCTGTGGTTCACTGGGGTTTGTGCTGGAGAACTGCCCTGTCCATAGAAGTCCTTGTGTTCTAATGCTTTTGGGTTGTCTTTTTTGTTCTGTTTGTTTGTTTTTAGCTAAGCCGACCATCTTAGCCTGTGATTGTACAAATGAGCCTATAAATAAGCACACTTTGATTTCCTAAAATGATATTGGCTCAGTTTCTGCAAATAGTGTCTCTGCAGATAGATTTATTTATTCTTTTATAGAGGGGAACCACCTGTTCATTTGAAATGTTACTGTGTAATTAATTGTTTCAGACTGTACATAGGCAGAAACGGATATAATCTTATTCAGAAGCCAACAAAAACAGAGCTGGAAAGAAGCAGGCCTGGCGGACTCGCAGCACAACAAACCTGTTCAAGTTTTCTTGATCGTTCAGACATCTGTAAATAACAGAACCTGCCCTCATATTTATGTTGAATTGTGAGAATATTTAGAAACTTTCTTCTATTTTTCAGCCAAATGTTTATTTTTTAAATCCTTAATTATTGTGCTAGGCATCTTGTACCTTTCAATGGCACTGTGGTCTAATAGCCTTGCTGTTGCAAGGTCTTTACAAATTTATCCCTCATGTTGCTAAAACTTATGTTAAATATAACAAGAGTTATGTGGCATTCCAAAGCTGTGGTGTCACTTATCTTTATTCCAGTTTTAGAGATTTTAAAGTAGCATAACAATGTAGAATTGCACTCACTTTTTCTGACTTTTAAAATGGTCACACATTATCTTAGTGTTATCTTTTTAATGGGTATGGTTTTTTAAAAAAAAACACAGTTTTTTGAATAGCGGTCTTTCCTAAATACCTGGCAGTTGTATAGCTCTGTGAAGCTGGCGTAGTTTACTTGCTCTTTCAAAGTTGTAATGCCTTACTTTCACTCCTGGTATCTTATCTATTGATCTATCTAGCTGTCTAAACTTTGATTCTGGCAAATCTGGCTCTGCAAAATGCTGTTATCTTGTTTGCACTTCACCTGAGTTGACTGGCTCCAGTGTGCTCATGGCACACTGAGAGTGTAAATTCATTGGCTTTCATTCATTCATTGTAATGTAAATGTAATTTACATTGTAATTTACAATGAATGTAAATTCATTGGCTCAGTAGGTTTCCAGAGAGCACATGGAGTTACATGCAAGCAGGGGTTTCTCCATTCACTTCGAGCATTGGGTGATACCCTGTATGGCGCAGCACATATAGAGCATTCCCCAACATGAATAGGCCCACTCCTTGGGCTGCCACATGTGGACTGGAACTACCAAGTACACACTAGAGCTGCTGGACCAGAGCTGCTCTCTTTGCTCCCAGGTGCTAAAAAGCACTTCATGGTTGCTGAATCTGCAACATTCTAAAAAGAGGTTGAATGGTAGGACATATAAGACAGTTTTAATTCTATAGTCACACAGTGAGTTATAATCAGTGGTGTCGTTCTGCCATTGGAAGGGAACCGCTGGTAGAATGGAATTCCCCCTTCTCTCTGTGAGCCCCCCAGATTTGCTCTGGAGGGTTGGGGGACTGTCTGGAGAAGATTTGGGGTACATGCAGGGGGGAGGGGAGGATGGGGAAGTCCCATTGCACAAGTGGAACCACTCAGGTAAGGATTGGATCCAGCCCTATATACCGTGAATACATTTCAGTCTTGACTGTCACACTGAGCCTTGATTTTCTTGCTTTGGGTGAGTCCCATTTCTAAACTGGCAGCTTCCTGATTTTCGTTGCATTTTACAGACATGGTGTCTGCTGTCATGTTGGCATACGTATGAAAACATGGCATGACTGTGTGTGTATGTGTGAAAATTGAAGAATGTGCGATACTGCTTCTGGACTTAGTGTGCAGTGATCTGTTGGGACACTCGCAATACACTTTCACACTATGTAAACCAGGAGTTGTAAAAGAGGAATGGGACAGAGAATGAATAATAGCAATGCTAGAGCAGGAGTCTGTATTTGCCTTGCAACAGAATTGTTTCTCCCCTAGTGGTCACACTGGAAGCCAGTGGGCATAGAACAGAGCAGCAGCAGCACCTGTTTCCCTGTACAACATGACGACACAAGGGACTCAGAGTGCAGATTGCAAGAGCAGCCATCTTGCATCTGAAAAATGTAAGCAAACCTAGGAGGGGATTTAATCCTTGGACAAGTGCGAGAGGGTAAAAATGCTATATACCTGTGTGGAAGTAGTTTTGATCACTAATTGTGATTTATAAATAGACATAATATACTTGAATTATTTTTCTGCTACAGTTCCTTATTGGTGCAAGCAGTTGTACCCTACCTGCAATCTTTCTTTTAGACACGAACCGCTGATGTTAAACCAGGTCAACATTGTAGACTGCAATAGAAGTAAGCTATTTTACATACACGTGTACCAGCTTAAATGACTTGTTGATTACGCACCAGTAAATGTGTGAGCAAGGTTATTAAAGTTACAAAACTGTTGTACTGTGACTTTGGGGCCTTAGGAGGGCCTCCTCAGAAGTAATCAGAGTATAGATAAAGCCGTAGTGACATGAACTTGGGCCTGTTCCTATCACCAGGCCTGTTCTGGAATGCATTAATCTTGCGAGGAAATTAACCTCGCCTTGTACATTGACAATGGCTCAGTGCCACTTCCAGCTGTGTATTTCCTCCACTCTCACCCCTCCCATGCACACCTCATAGAAGAAACCTCTATCCTGTAATTGTCAAAGATTTTTATATTAGATTATGCCAGTGATGAGAACAATCTCAACTGCATTTTATGTAATTGGAATATGTTTTTATACTTTATACCTCGGAGGCATGGTCTAATAGCAATAACAGATTAAGCGTTCTCATTGGTTAACATATACGTATGTATGTATCTTAAGAATTTACCAGGTCAGGTATATTTTTGTTGTTGTTGATACCTTTTTATTGCATTATGACTTCAAGTGAATAACTTGAATTTTTACATGTCACTTTAGATGTTTACTGTGGTGTGCTATAAATGTCATTAATTTACAGAACTTGTAATTTTTTTATATTTCTGCCAAGTACAATTAAGAACAAGATTTGGGTTTTTCCCTCTTTGTAATTATCCTTTAGTTAAGTAGCTTCCTAAAGATAAATATGTCAAATTTTTCAAGGGCACCTGGACATTGATCAAACCAACCGGTGTAACTTATGGCCAGACTTGATGTTATGCAGGTGTGTCTCCCAATAGTTTTTGTCCAATGCAGCTGCAGGGGCTCTGAATTTGATCAGAACAGGGATAGGGAGGTGTTTAATCTTCTCTTGATCATTATTCCCTCCTCATCCCAGTGCTTTTTCTCTCTGTCATGGGAAGCAATACCTGAGCATCTCTCCCCTCCCTGCCATAGGTGGGAAAGCAGCATGGGGAAGTGTTTTGTTTTGGAGAAGGAGTTTAGTCCCCCTAGTGCTCTGATCAGATCTGGAGCTCTGCCCCCATAATTGCATTAAAGTAAAAACAACTGTGGGGAGACACTCCCTGTGTTAGGTCTAGGTTAAACTTTGGGCCTAGTTCTCCACCGAGGTGGTAAGCCTGTGTCTGGCCTGTACTGCTTCAGTCTACAGGTGGGGGCTCACATGACTGAATGCTTCACTACATTTTTAAAAAAAAATCCCTCCACATAGAAAACTAGCTTGTCAGGAAAACATTTGTAACATAGAACGTTTTCCCCGATAACTAGCTTTCTAAGTACATGCCAAATTCTGGTTTATGTTCTTAATAAGAACTAGGCCCAAGTCTTCTCGGCTGCAGCTACCCAAGCATCTGTTCTTCCATCATGTTAGTTTCTCCAAATTTTGCATATGCATTATATGTACCATATTCATCTTGGAGCTGATTCACACTTAGCTATGAATATCAGTGTACAAAATACATGTGGTGGTCACATGCATTTAAATTGCTGTTTTTTTCAAATATATATGAACACAGGGGCTGAGCCTTTCACTCTAGCCTCTTTGATGTATCCTGCAGGGCAGGGGTGAGCAGCTGTAGGAGGTGTGGGGACTAGGGATGGTGGAGAATTTCTCCCCGAAACTTTGGGGGGCCGAGCGCCAACGTGTTCGGCCCCCCGAACAGTTTTCGGGTAGAAATCCTCTGAACCCCCCCGCCCCCCCCCGGGACGGGACTTACCTTCGCTGAATGTCCCTACCGGTGGCGGGTCCGGCCGGCGGTTCGGCGGGTGTTCATGCGGGGCGGGAGCGGCAGCCGGTCTTTCGACCGGCGGCTGCCGCCGCCATTGCAATAAAAGAAAACAAAAAAAAAACGCCCCCTGATAGGCTACGTGACGATTCACGTAGCCTAGCACGGCTAGATTTGCAAAGTCAGCCGTGATAGGCTACGTCAATCGTCACGTAGCCTATCACGGGTGACTTAAAAAAAAAAAACGCGTACGGATAATGGCGGCCCCCATAGCGAGCCGCCATTCCCGTTCCTTATTTGGTCGCTGTAGTCTACGTAAAGATTTATGTAGACTACGGCGAAAATAAGGGCAACGCTATTTGCGTTGCCCTTATTTCCGCCGTAGTCTACGTAAGCATTTACGTAGACTACAGCGACTAAATAAGGAACGCGAATGGCAGCTCCCTATGGGGGCCGTCATTAGCGTACGTGTCTTTTTTTTTTAAGTCACCCGTGATGGGCTACGTGACTTTGCAGATCTAGCTGTGATAGGCTACGTTAATCGTCACGTAGCCTATCAGGTTTTTTTTTTTTTAAACTTTCGCGTTCGCGGCCGGGCGAGGCGGGAAGCCTCCTCCCCGGCCTGAATTTCGGCTGGGGCGAGGCGGGAAGCCTCCCCCCCCCCCGGCCTGAACTTCACAGGGGGAGCAGCGAAGCGCCTCCCCCCCACCGCGAACGTCCTTTGACGACAGGTAAGGGACTTTCGTCCACCCCTAATGGGGACCATTTTTGCCCCCCTGGTGTCTGTTCCTGCCCCCTAGTGGTTTGTTGCTGAAATTTGGTGGGACACCACTCCATAGCACTAAAAGGGTTAAATTTAGCTTGTTTGAAAACAAGCTAAATTTGACCCTTTTAGCACCCTGTAGCACTAAATTAACCATTTGGGGGGTGTGCACACACACACACACACACACACACGCGCTAGCCACTGCTGAATTTGGCAGGGGGTGGGCGGGGGCAGCCAGCTATTTAAAGGTATATGTGTCATGCACAATTAATGTGCTTCTGTGTGTATTATATACTTGGATATGGATGTACAGTTCAGTGTATGAATCAGCTTCCAGTTATGGCTTGGACAAGAGTATTTCATGTGTACTTGAAAGACCTCCATTCTGTTTTTTTCCTGTGCAAAATACTGTACTTTGTTCTATTTAAAAGATGTGTTCAGTTTTTCTCTGATGCAGACACTCTCTGTTCTGCCACTAACTTTCAATGTTTTGTTTCTTATTCTCTCCACATTTGTTCTTAAATAAAATCGGTAGTACCTTGGTCTGACTTGGCCTCTTTCTTTAAGAATACCATCCTGATGTGTCCCTTAATACTAACATATCTGTGTATTAGGAGGGTTGTTTGATCAAACAAATAGACAGGCGCGAAGAACCTTAACAAATTTTGAGAGGGACGGGGGGGGGGGCGGGAGAGTGTGTGTTACTGGTGTTCGTGGTTCCTTTCACCCAATACATTTCTAACACGATTTAAATGTCCATGTATGAAAATCTGAGTGCCCTGTGCGATAAAATGTAGGCATGCTCATACTACCCACTGTGCACAACACGGGTTTGGGTATAGGCAAGGGTGCGCTCGTTTCTCTTCAATGCGCAAAAGAGAGAGGCATGTAATGTACGACACTCGGGAAATCCGTCACGTGTGAAGCAGGTGTTGGTCCTGCTCGTATACCGTTATGTAAAGGACACGATCTAGCCGCAGGTAGGCCTACTGTCTTCAGCGGAGAAGCTAAAGCAGCTGCTCAGCTGTTCTCTGGGGGACAACGGGGCTATGACGGCTGCGGGTGGGTCGCGCGAGGACGCGCACACAGACGAACAGGGTACTTCAGCGGGGGCCACGCCAGCTTGCTTTGGCGCTAGCCGCCCGGGGGTCCACGCTGGCCTTTGTGACCTCATAAATGCGTGCGCTCTAGCCCGCCCACCAGGAGCCTCTCGATATAAAAGCCCCGCCGGGCCCTTCCCCGGCTCCAGAGGAGGCTCCAGCGAGGGGCGAGGAGGGAGCGTTTGCGCAGCCGACGAGCGACATAACGACAGGAAAGGTCGGGGGCTTTTTCACAGCGGCGGCGATTCGGGGGCGAGAGAGCCCCCTTGTGGCTCGCGGGGGCCGAGAGGAGGGGGCGTTTCCCTGTGCGCGCGTGCATGGGCGGCAGCGGAGGGTCCCGCAGAGCGCGGGAAAGGCGTCGGGGCCTCCCCGGGGGCAGCAGCTTGCGGTCCAAGGCAGCGGCTTGGGAAGGCGCCTAGTGGCCCGGCGGGGCGCTCCGCTGGCGCTGTTGGTCGGCTACCGCGGGGGGAAGGGGGTGCGACGTAGCCCGCAGCTGAGTAGAACCCCCGCGCTTCTGATCAGAGGCCCCTTCGGGGGCTCAGGGTGGAATATCAACATCGTGTCGCTGATCTGCACGTTACTTACGAGGAATCGGACAAAAGCGCGGGGTGGGAAGCCTTGGGGACGTAAGAAGAGCCATGCTGGATCAGTGGCCACGCCAGCTGCCCCACGGGAAACTTACAAGCAGGACATGAGCCCACGGTCCCTGGCAGCTAGTGTACATAGGCATGGAAAGGAAAGGTTCCTCCTGTGCAAGCACCGGGTCATTACTGCCCGCTAGAGGGACGCTGCTTGCGGTGGCGTTTTCGTGGCAGACTGTAGCGGGGTGGTTTGCCACTGCCTTCCCCAGTCGTGACTACTTTTCCCCCAGCAAGCTGGGTGCTCATTTTACCCACCTCAGAAGGATGGAAGGCTGAGTCGACCTGAGCCGGCTACCTGAGACCCGGCTTTCGCTGGGATCGAACTCAGGTCGTGCTGCCTACCACTCTGCGCCACCTCGGATACCCGAGGTAGTATCCCATGTTAGTCCTGCATAGAGTATACCCATTGAAATGACTCAGTCTAATCTGTAGGACTGACATTAGATACTACAGCTTAATAACTTTAGAGCAGAGGTGGGGGAAACCTTGCTTTGGTTGAGGGGTGCAATGCCATGGGGTAACTATGTGGGTGGAGGGTGAGGGCCAGAGCCAAACCCCCATTTTCTTTCATACACTTTCTGTCACCCTCTTTTCTCTTTATCCCTGCCCAGCAGGCTGCCAAAGGAGGGACAGATTGCTCTTGCCAGAGGTCTGAACTGTTTGTTTGCAGAGGACTTGTGAAATTAAGCTGAGGACCATATTTTGCCCTCATAACTTATCTATGTTTACATGTATTTGTTACATTTTCATCCCACCTTTTCTCCAAGGAGCCCAAGGCGGTGTACATGAACTACCTCTTCTCCATTTTATCCTCACAACAATCCTGTGAGGTAGGCCAGGCAGTGACTGTCCCAAAGTCACCCAGTGAGCTTCATGGCTGAGTGGGGACTAGAACCCCGATCCCCCGAGTCCCAGTCTAACACTTTAAGGACTACACCACACTGGCTCTCAACATGGTGCTTTTAAAAGAACGATTGGGGCACAATTTCAAAGGATTGCTCCTAAGGGAAAATTCTCCGAGGAGTTCAAAACAGATTAGTAAATCATGATGTTTCAGAAATACTCTAGCTGTGATTTTATGAACACAGTATATGCTCACCCTGAAGAGATTTTATCCATTGTGGCTATAAAGGACTTTGTTCCCACATAAAAGCTGAAAATGCTCAAAGACATGCAATTCGTAAGTGGGTGCGAGAGTGACAATGCCCTACGGTCACGATCTCTCCTCTCAGTGTATGGCAGCCTTGCCCAAACTGATGCCTTCCAGAAGTTTTGGACTTCAACTCCCATTAGCCTTGGTCAGCATGGCCAGTGGTCAGGAATGTTGGGAGGTATACTACAAAACAATCTGGAAGGCTTGTGTATGGTGGCACAGTCATTAACAGGCCTATCCTATCCATGTTGACTTGCAAATAAGTCCTAGAGTGTTCACTGGAATTTATTCTTTAAAAAAGGCCTAGGAATGCAGCCTAAGTAGTGAAAGATTGGCTTTGGGATTGTGATTAAAACCTTCAGCTTAATGTGAAAACTTATGAACTAGACCAGGTATTTGATGGGTGGTTTCTGGATACATTTGGAGTGCGTTTCTATCAGGATGCCTGTCAGCCTCTGAACTCGGAGGCTGACGGGCATCCTATGCAGAGCGGGAGGAGCACAGAGGCAATCTTCGCCTCCATGCTCCTCCCGCTCTGCATTTTTTGCTGTATGGGCTTTTTTGCCCTTCTAGCTCGGGCTCTGTGGAGCAAGAAGGAAGGTGGTTGGGGAGGCCAGACAAATCTGTAAGCTGGCCTCCCCAGTCCCCTCCCTGCCCACAGAACTACCCCCTTTCCCTCATCTCCGAGGTCATGTTTGTGACCTTAGAGAGGCAGCCTGTGCGGTTCTCTCTGCACCGGCTGCAAGGGGGTGGGGATGGGGAGCTCGGACTCCTGGGTCCGAGATCAGAGGGCTGTCTCCAGCCTCAGATCCAGGAATCCAAACTATCCTGTGCCCCCCCCACCCCAGATGCCATCTAGGGGTCATAAGATTGCTCTCTAAAGCTGTGTATGGTTAACTCGCGTTGTAGAGACTTCTTTTCTGGAAGCCAGTGGTGTAGTGGCACATTTTGAAATGCGGGTGCTCATCATGACAGCCCCCATAGCCATGCCCACACTGTGTGTGTGTGTGTGTGTGTGTGTATAAATATTATAAAATATTTGTGTATGTGTGTGTGTAAAGACCCCAGCTCAAAATTTCCAGGAGTTTCTTTTCATAGCACCAGGGAGAAACATTTTATCTCAAAGTCAGCTAATGGGTCTCAGTTGCCTCTTCAGGGCCAAGCCACCCCAAAACAATTTTCATTACAACAAGGACAGCTCAAAACAATATATTGTTGCTGGGAAAATCTATTCCCCCACCCGCCCAAACCTGATGTCATTGTCCCTGCTAATCAAAAAGGCCCTGTGCTTTGACCCTGGGAGTCCTAGCTCCACTACACCACTGCTGCAAGCTGGACATGGTATGTCCTGGTGCAACCCATCCTCTTTGGAATCAGCAACTAAAATTGCCCTTCCACGACTGTTTTGCCACCACCTACCTTCCTTCCTATGGGGTGAGCATCAAGCAGTCTTCCCCAGCCTGGCTCCCTCCAGATTTTTTGGACGACTTCCAGCGTTCCTGAACGTTGTCCATTCTGGCGGGAGCTGATGGGACTTGAAGTCCAGAACATTGGGAGGGCACCAGGTTGGGGAAGGCTGGCATGAAGGATGGCCTCGTTAAAGATTTTCACATGTTAGGCTTCCCCTACCCCAACCCATGGACACATTCACGGAGGAGAAGGTGATCAGTGGCTACTAGTCCTGATGGCTACATGCTACCTCCAGTATCAGAGGCAGTATACCTATGTGCACCTATGGGCTGGGGAACATGGGCGGGAGGGTGCTGTTGCACTCATGGTTTCCCACAGGCAGCTGGTTGGCCACTGTGTAAACCGAAAGCTGGACTAGATGGACCCTTGATCTGATCTGGCGTGGCTCTTCTTATGCTCTGAACACCCCCCCCTCCACTGAGCAGCTCTGAATAACGAGTGTTGTGCTGCCCAAGAATCCGCTCTGATCATATGAGACCTATTTTGAATAGGCTTAATGCCACCACCACCCTGAACATCCAGGATAGGAATGTCAACGTCCTTCTTCATCCAGTTTCTTTTCCTTCTAGTGGTGAAACTGCAGTTTCATCTTCAACCGACGACAATGCATACTGCAAAGCCCAGGATGGTGGTTCCTTATGGCCTCAAGACTCTGCTTGAGGGTGTGAGCAGAGCAGTTCTCAAAGCCAGTCCCTCCAACATCACTGAGTTTGCTGCTGTCTATTTCAGGGAGCTGATAGTTTTTCGAGAAGGTTTGCTTTTGCTTAAAAAAAAATACAGTTAACTCTTTAAGTTCATAGAGCAATTCACTGACCATTCGTGCTGGTGTTATCACCCCATTTTCTCCATTGTGTAAATTGCTAGCAAACCCCGCCCCCCCTTTGAGTCTGCGTGAAATCTGATATTTGGAATGTAAATTAATTGGCTTTTTCAACTTTTCTTTCCAGAGCACCCTAATTTGGACATTAAAGATCTGGTGAGAGAATTCCATGCCACTAGAGGTATGAAATTAAATGACTTGTAGGCAGAGCTACACATTATGTAGTTTCATGACTAATCTGTATTTGGACTTTTCAGAAACATACAATGCTGTAACTCTGGCATGGGCAAGCAGTGGTACTAAGTAATGCTAGACCCTGGGCTTAATGGTCCAGTGCACCCCCCCCCCCTTTACAGAGCTGTGTGTATTACTTCAGTTGTGAAGCACACAACTAACATTCAGGTCCCAATGCTCTGCCTGTTTAAAACAGACAGAAACATGCTGGCTGGGGCATGCTTCTTGTAGGAAAGAAGTCCTACAAGAGTTGTAGGACTTCTTTCTGTCTAAACGGGCAAAGGATTATGCCCTTATTCTCTCTCATCTGCCTCCGCCATTCCATACTTTACCTTTGCTTCTACATTCCTAATACGTTAGAGCAAACAACTGTTTGCTGCCCTGATTTATATATATGTATTCTGAGCACGTGCAGCTTCACATTTTCATCTCCCTTAAATCTTAGCACCATCATTAGTACAGGAGTAACATGGAGTTTGCTTCTCCTGCCCTGATGCTAAGCACCTTTACTTGGGAATAGGCATCATTTTATTGTAGAAAAGCACAATATATGTTTTAAGTAAAAATTAAAAAATGAGCACCCTGTGTATATGGCCAGCCAGCTGCCCCCCGACCATAATACGCCTTTACACATAAGAAGGAAGGAAACTGCAACGAGCAGCATCAGCCCAGGTGGGCCCTGGCATATCTCTGCCCACCCTGGTGCTGATGCGAGGTCTGTTTGCCACTGCCCCCTCGCCTGCCACTCTCATTTGGTCACCCCTGGGCTCCAGGGCTGTAGACCTTGGCCCTTCACCACTGTGGGGCAAGAGGGGCTTCTTAGCTGTTCGCCCTTGCACCAATTTCCCACCAGAAATCCTTGCTTATCTTCTTCTCAGAAGGAGTCAAAACGGCTGGGGTGAGAGTGATTTTTTTGGCAGAAGGATGGCATGGAGGCAAAGCGTCTAGAGTACCGTCTTCTGCCGCGCCATTCTTCAGCTTAGATTGGACCCTCAATGGTTACATTGCATATATTTTTAAGGCTCTAAAAATTTCAGATAATGCCTTGTTCTGTTCCAAATGATGGCTCCCCCCAGCACCTACTTTTTTAACCCCAGGCAAAGAGCTTTTTTGGCTGCTGCTGCTTGTTTTATTTTAACTGATACGTTTAAAGCTGTGCTGTAAACGTGTCCTTTTCCATGTTTTGACTGATTTATTTGTCTCTCCTTTTAAAATTATGTTTAAATTATGGTTGTTGCTGCTTTTAAATTCTTTTTTGTTTTGCGTTTTTATTGGTTTCCATGTATTTGTTTTTATTATGTATGTCGCCCTGAGCTTTTCAGCTATAGGGCAATTAATAAATTGCATTTCGAGTTGGAGACTCTGCTGAATAGAGTCAGCCCCCCCCCCATCAAAGTTCTTTCATAGGTGCGCTTTTGTTTATGAGGGTTAGGGAAGCACTGCATTGGGTAACTTGTTAAATTTTGTTAATCTGATGTTTGTGGTAGGTTTAGATTATGCCTGAAAAACCAAAGTCAACATGTATTTTTGTGAATTAAATGTAGCAAAGAAATGCTGTGATCCTTGAAAGAAGGCTGGGTCATAGTCAGCATGTGAGCCCTAGTGCAGTTCCTGGAATACCTACATCTGCGTGGTTGTAAGCTGACTTCTGTTCAGGCCAAAGCCTGTTCCCTATGCCCAGGGCTGGAGTCCAGGGTAGGCATGGTTGGGCACCTACCGAGGGCCCACAGCCCAACAGGGTCCCACTGACAAGAGGTCCTTGGACTTGCTCTGCATTCCCACCATTGCAACCTGCTTGTTCACTTGTCTCTTACTCTGGCCCAGGCAACGGAGGTGGGGAGGAGGAGCAGCAACTGATGCCACTGCTTATTTGCTTCCTGGCTCTCTTCCTTCCAAGCACCCAAGCAGTGACAATGATGAGAAAGAGGACGAGGAGCAATAGCGGCTGGTGACAATGGTGGTGAGAAGGCAGACTCTCTGAGGGAGGGAAGCCACTGAGGGGGTCTTGCCCAAGGGCCCTCGAAAACTTGGACCCTGTAGTGCCTATGCCACTGGGACAAGGTTGAGAGACAGATTGGGGAATGAGTCAGCGGAATGATGATATGGTGCCTACCTCCAGTGCCAGAGGCAGTATGTACACCAGTTGCTGGGGAACCTGGGCGGGAGGGAGCTGTTGCACTCATGTCCTGCTTGTGAGTTCCTGGTCAACGGCTGGTTGGCCACTTTGTGAACAGAATGCTGGACTAGATGGACTCTTGGTCTGATCCAGCAGGGCTCTTCTTATTTTCTTATGTACTGGCTTTTGGATGGGGTGGGAACAGTGCAATAGGTTTCTTACAGTGCATTGCTATTTTGCTAGAATTGTCCTGTCTCAGTCATAGCACTTTGGATCATTTGTTATGAGAATGTAGAGGGGTTGGTAAATAAAAGAAAATAAGGCTTTTATATTTCAACTCGGGCAGAAATTGTACCGTAGCACCATGAAAGATTCTGATGTAAACAAGAGTATATGCTATGCCGTTAGTGTTTTGATTTGTATTAGCTGGGATCCCAAGGGCTTCATGCCTATGCTCGGATCCTTCCTTCCTTCCTTCCTTCCTTCCTTCCTTCCTTCCTTCCTTCGGATTCCCCCTTAAAACTGCAGCCCTTCCTACTGCATCACAGGCTGTTTCACAGGGTTTCCTGAGTTTCTGGGCCAGTTGGAGAGTAGGGAAGTCACAGAGGGATGTAGCGGTAAGAGAATGCTTCAGAAGTTCCACAGTATGTACAGATATTCTGTTCATAGCTCTTTGAATGCCTTCCATTGTCAGACAAAAGTTGTAAGAAAGGGATCTCTACATTTTGCTTAGGCCAGCCTTCACAATCTGACGTCCTCCAGATGTTTCGGACGATACCTCCCAGCATCCCTGACCATTGTCCATGCTGGCTGACAGGGATGGGAGTTGAAGTCCCAAATATCTGGAATACACCAGGATGGGGAAGGTTGCTTTACAGTATAATCATACTATAAAAATCACAGCACTGAGAAGTAGCTGAAGTTTTATGTGCAATTACCAGTCTGAAATCTTCACATAGGATATCTATCTTTAAGGTAAAAGGAGGGTTGGATCCACACTTAGTTATTCTTGGTGTAGATACATTGAAACCAATGAGACTTAAGGTAGTCATGAAACTTCAGTCACATTTAAATCAACGGGTGCACTCTAACCCCTAATAGATAAGGCAACATCTTTCATTGAACCAACCTTACTTGAAGTCAGACGGTGCACACTACTGAGCCTTTGTCTCCGCTGACTCATGAACCAGTGACTTAACATGTTTGTGGGTTTGGGGAAATATTCTTACAGGGTAGTCCCCGCCTTTTGGATAGAAATTACCTTTCCTACTATGCACCTTACATTTTCCTTGTCTGCCTTTTACATGCTGGACCAAAAGGTTCCCTTTAATTGCTAATATCGATATTTCTTCCTTCTATCACAATGGGTTTAGCTTTTCCCCTTCTTCATCTTCTACTGCATCGCTTCTTATAGGAAACATCTGCCCGAAGAACCATATGCAGTTGATTTAGCACTTAACAGTGTAATCCTATGCATGTCTACTCAGAAGTAAGTCCCACTGAGTTTAATGGGACTTACTCCCAGGTCAGTGGGGCTAGGATTGCAGCCCATGTGTGAAAATGGAAGCATGGAAAGTATTATGTGAGTAGTGGGAAGCACAGTTTTTGCTGTGCTACGTTCATTGACTTTTCATGTTTGCTCATTTGCCACTTGGACTAACTAGCAAGGGAGAGAACAGTTTCCATCAGGTCTTGGACGGATGGATCTGTCAATCTTATTCCTGCTCAGATTGTCAGGTTTTCGGGCTTATGCTTATTCCATCTCGTTTCTGCATAAGTTTTTGACTTTTAAGTTTTAAAAGTCTGCACTGAAATTTGCACATTTAGTGTGGTCATCTCCCCAAAATATATATATTTCTGTGTGCGTTTTTCAAATATTTTCCACTGATGTAATGCAGTTTCTCTAATATGCACATATTGTGTGCACTTTCCACTGGCATGCTCACATTGGATGTGCATTTCTTCCCCAGATGAACTGTGTCACCAAGTTTGGAAAACTGTGGATTTTGTATGCAGCTCTATCTTGGCTTGCTTTTTGGCTCAGGAGGAGCAAATTTGGCAAATTTGAATAAAAATCCCAGCAAGACAGATTTCTCACCCATCCCTAGTCTTTGAATCACCAGATAAAAATACATGATCATACAAACCTCCAAGGTTGAAGTGCCTTTAGGGCTGATGCAGTAGAAACAGCAGCCACACAAAGGGTGTTTCCTGTGACTCTGTGTCGCTCTACATGGCAAATCATTCTGTGCTCCACCTTGGCATGCAGGTTGGGGGATTTTCTTCAGGCAGTCACAAATGTCCTCATCTCCAAATGTGTCCCTGATCCATGTGGTGAGCCGTAGTCCACAAGCAATTTGTCCTATGGGCATGCAACCTCAAGGGGAGTAATGGTAGTGGCCTCCACGTGGTGGCTATTAAGTGTGCAGCAGCCATGAGATCAGGTCAGGTCCCCCGGGCTGGTGACTGTCACCTGGTAGAGTTATAGCGCTGAAAGTGACCTTAGAGTTCATCTAGTCCAACCCCCTCTGTCCAATGCGGGATGCAACTACAGCATCCCTCACAGATGGCCGTCCAATTTATGCAAGCACCTCCTGTGAAGATGTGCCCATCTCCTCCTGAGGGAGTCTGTTCCACTGTTGAGCAACTCTCACTGGTAGGAAGTTTCCCCTGATGTTTAACTGAAATTTGCTTCCTTGCAATCTCTACCCTTTGGTTCTAGTCCTGCCTTTTGGAGCAACAGAGAACCGGTCTGCTCTATGTTCTGCATAAGAACCCTTCAGACATTTGAAGATGATGATCACGTCTCCCTTTAATCTTCTCCAGATTAAACATACACAGCTCTTTCAACGTTTTCTCATAGGATTTGATTTCAAGAGCCCTTACCATCCTGGTAGCCCTTTTCTATACATGCTATGGTTTGTCTACATCCTTCTTAAAACCTGACACCTCAAACTAGAGACAGTACTCCAGATGTTTCCTGACCAGCCCTGAGTAGAGTGAAGTGGAACTATGACTTCTTGTGATCTGGACACTATGCTTCTGTTTAAGCACCATAAGATTGCATTAGCTTTCTTTTTTAGCAGCCACATCGCAATGCTGGCTCATGTTCAGCTTATGATCAAATAAAACACCTAGATTCTTTTCACTTCCACTACTGCCACACCCAGTCTCCCCATCCCATATTTGAGCCTTTGATTTTTTGCACCAAAATAGAGGACAATATATTTGGCTCTATTGAAATTCATCTTGTTGTTTTTGGCCCAGTGTTCCATCCTGTCATGATCATTTTAAATCTTGTTTCTGCCTTCTGTGGTGTTAATTACCCCTTCCAGCTTTGTGTCATCTTCAAATTTGATAGCCATCCCTTTTACCCCTTTGTTTAAGTCATTATAAAAATGTTGAGCAGCACAGGGCCTAGGGCTGTTCCCCCCAGCACTTTGCTTGAGACCTTCCTCTAGGTTGACACAGAGCTGCTAATGAGCCCTTATTGGGTATGATTGTTCAGCCAACTCTGGCTCCATCTAACAGTAGTATTGTCTAACCCACATTTTACCACCTTGTCCACAAGGATCTCATGGGAGACTTGTCAAATGAAATGCTTTGCTTCAATCAAGATATACTGTGTCTACCGCATTCCTATGACCTATCAAACTGTCAAAAAGGGAGATGAAGTTGGTTTGACATGACTTATTCTTGATCAGCTCACGTTGGCTCCTAGTAATCAATGCATTCTTTTCTAGATGCTGACAAACTGGTCGCTTAATAATCTGTTCTAGAATTTTGCCTGGTATTGATGTTGGACTAACCGGTCTGTAGTCTCCTGGTAACAGTACACAAAGTGATAATTTGTTTGTTGAAGGGGAAAAGATTCTGTTAGTCCCATTTATAATGTGTAGAAATCTTGATTTATAGAAGGTGATGCTCAACAGACATTCCGTAAGGAACATAGGGAAGCTGCCTCATACTGAGTCAGACTGTTGTCTCGCTCAATATTGTCTGGCAGCAACTCTGCAGGATTTTAGACAGGTGTCTTTCCCAGCCCTGTCTGGCAGCGATGGGGATTGAAGCTGGGTCCTTCTCCTAGAAATGTTGTCTAGGACTGTTAGAAATGGATCAGTGTTGTCTGGGACAATACTGTTTCAGCTATTATGCTCTCAGCATTTCCTAGTCTGTATTTGAAAGGCTGCTTTCAGACAATCAGGTGCTGTGTGAATGGTTGCATATAAGCTCTCTGTGTACTGGCTGGAGTCAAAGCTCCTCCCACCTTTCTCTTCAAAGTGGGAGTGTGATAAGGCCAATGTTACTGCATGACCAGTCGTCACAAAAAAACAGTGCCCCATTTACAACTGTGAGATTATAAGTGGCTGCTCTGTGGCACTTGGATGTATGGGACAACCTCTAGTTTCACAAGCCAGCCATGGCCACTGGTGTTAGCTAGTTGCTTGACTCTCCAAATGATTGATGAATAAGAGCATTCAGCTTTCAGATTAGACTTGGGGGCCAGTGATTTTGAACAACGCTACATTTTCTGTGCTTTAAGGCAGCCTTCCCAACCTGGTACCCTCCAGATGTTTTGGACCCCGGCTCCCATGATCTCTCCCCATTGGCCATGCTGGCTGGGGTTGATGGGGATTGTAGTCCAAAACATATGTCAGTGGTGAGGGGATGTCTGCTTTAAGGAGAAAGCCTTTTAACTTGCTTCCTCTTCCGTCTCCTGCAGTGGAGGGATGGGCTGAAGGAACAGCCACGGCGGCCCCAATGCCCCGTCCCAAACGGGCTGATGTTGGAGATGCATTTCGGTCAGACTTAGACACAACTCCAGTTTCTGATGAACCCAGACGGAAGGAGAAATCAACTGACACAGAAGAGGACCAGATAAACGAAGAGCCTCAGCGTGAACTGAGCACCAAGACGACCCAGTACCCATCAACTGTTGATGAATTTGTAGAAAAGGCTGTGGACGAAAAGGGAGCTGGACTCGCCTACGTCCCAGCCGATCCAGCCCAGCTAGCAGCGCAGATGCTAGGTAACGTTGAAATGGTTGCTTCCGAGCCTGAATTGAAGGATGTGGCAATCTCTGTGCAGACCCTTCCTACGCTATCTCACAGTGCAGAGAATATTGCAGCTACCCCGGCTCCTGCCCCTACCCCCGAACCTGTCCTGGCAGAAGCAGCTGCTGAAGAAGAAGCAGCAGAACCCGAAACTGCCGCAGCGGAAGCAGAGCCCGAACCTGCCCCTGCAGAAGCAGAGCCCGAACCTGCCCCTGCAGAAGCAGAGCCTGAACCTGCCCCTGCAGCTTCTGCCCAGTCTCTCAGGGTGAGGTCAGCCACTCAGAGCCAGACCTCCGTTCCTGGGGAAGCAGTTACCTCGGGCAGCCAGGCTGAGCTACCACCCGCTGACCTAGTAGAGCAAGCTTCCTCCGAGGCCCCCTTGCAGGAAGAACCACCCCCGCCAGCACCACCACCTCCTCCTGATAATGGCCCCTTGCAGGCTGAGCCTGGCCCAGGCGAAATCGAGCTCACATCAGACATACATATCACCCCCATGGGTGAGGATGATCCCGAGGCCGGTGGAGAGCCGCCGCCGCCACCTTACGTAGAGCAGTTTCCACAGCATATAGTCATCCCTTTCGTAGACACGGTAGCATGTCTCTTAGATCCGCTAACAGCTTCACTAAATGCAGGCCAGTTTACTAGTATTCTAGATCCATCTGCAGATGATGCAGAATGTGACCCTGACATGATGGATACTACAGAGCAACTGAGATCAGCTGACCCAGGTTTTATTATGTCAGGTAAGAAAGTCAAGATATTTCTGAAACCTGCCTATTCCGTGTTGTAGTGATACTGTAGCTCCGTAAGTAACAAGCTGCTCCATCTCTTCAAGTGCAGTTGCACTGGTGGGAGCCCAGCTGAAACCGGGAGGGCAGGAGTGGGCAGCTCGCGGCCTTCTGGCGCTTGTGGCCTACAGCTCTTCTTCTTCGCCATTGGCTAGGGCTGATGGGAGTTGTAGGCCAAAACACATGGAAGGCCACAAGCTGCCCACCCCTGCGCTAGGGCTCATGCCAGGAGAGGGCCTTGAGGACTGGAGCCATGATTATTTAAATGCAACTACCCATGCCAGTGCAGTGTTGAGGTAAATGATTCGTCATGCTTGTGTCAGGGTCGCACAGCACTTGCCTAGCTCCAATGTGCATATGTGGAATTTTTGCCCATAGGTTGCTTCCAGGTGTGTGGTTGATTGTGAGTAAGCCCCATCACTTGCCTTGCGTGAATGTTCCCTGCCCCAGTTCCCTGCCCACGTCTTGTATTATTTCCTGTAAACAGATTGGGCGGGACAGGACAACACTCGGCAAGGGAGCGATGGGGCGTGATGTATGACATCTTTTGGCCTTCCTTTAAACCGTGATTAGCCTTTCTCACAGTAGATGACACATCTCGAACCAAAATTGCATACATGCTCATGGCAGCAAAAGGAGAGTGATGTGACTGACTGTGACTTAGTTGTTTGTTTATCAAGCTTCAGACTTTCTGACACGGCATTAACATCGGGTTTTTGCATTTAAAAGAAATGGTGGTGGTTGCCTGCGCTGTCCCATTAGTCCGGTCTTCTCCAGATTGACTAGAGAGTGGACTACTCACTTCGTACTAAGACTCACAGGGGTTGTTGCAGCCGGAGGCTCGGCTCTCCTTCACGACATGACCTCTCCTGCTGCTTGCCCTTCTTTGGTAAGAAGTGTGTAGCCCAGCCCTGTTCTCAGCTGGCGAAGTTCTCCTAACTCCTCTTCTTTTCCATTGACTTGGTCTACGATTGCACGGTCGCCCTAGAGAGACATCCCATTAGAGAGGTAGGTAGGTAAGATATAAATGCATGTTACAGAGGAGAGGGAGCTGAAGGGGTAAAGGGGCACAAAACCTTGGCATGGCTGGACAGGAGGAGCAACGATGTAGAGGTAGAAAGACTTGTAGTTGACGAAGTATTTTCAAACTCCAATCTTTGGGGCACCCAGAACTGTAAATAAAAATTTTAAAATCCTAAATCAATCTAAAGACAAAATAAAAATGCCCAGCTTGAGATATCAAGCTGCAAATCTGGTGCTTTGGATTTATTTCAGCGTTTTAAACAGCTAGCTGCTAGGGTTGGAGTCAGACAGCCACTTTCGCCCTTCCTACAGTTTTTGCAGGAATGCAGGGGCGAGAAGGCAGAGGTGTAAAGTTGCTTAAGGGGGTTCAGTGTGTTCTGGGCTCTGTGGCTATCATGCTTTGGGCAAGGCTGGAAAAATCTAGCTTTCTGAAGCTGTGCTGGCAGTGGGAGTTCATGTATGCTGAATCCCTCCCAACAATTTATTTCAACTAGAAATTTGGTGCCTACACACCATTAACCACTGGGAGTGGGGGGAAAGCGCTGGATCCACCCCTATCTAATCAGCCAAACAGGAACTTAGAAAAGCACCTTTTCAGTCTGAACTCCAGCTGCAGCACTGCTGCTTTTCCTACATTTCAGCCATGTCAGGGTCCCTTCATTTGCCTCGAAGGCCTCTCTCCTCTCTGTAACATACTTTCTCTTGCAGCATAAAGTTGTGTGTAAGGATATGCAATATGACTGCAATTCGTACATCCTAGTCGATGGTCTTTCATGCCAGCAAATTTTCTTTAAATTTTTATTTTATAGCCATGGCAACAAGCGAACCAGGACAGCCACCACCATATTCTAATGTGTGGACTCTCTATTGTCTAACTGATTTGAAACAACAAGGTCGTAAGTCACCACCACCACCCCTTCCACCTGTTGGAACTGGTGCTCCTGTTCCCCAGGCAACCCTATTCATATCTAGTGGTAAGGACCAACCGCAGTATCTACAGCCGCAGATGATACAACACGGTCAACCACCACAAGTGTCCTCTCCAACTTATGTGATGATGGAAGATGGGAAGAAGGGAAATGCACCACCTTTCATTTTAGTGGGCTCTTCTGTTCAGAATAAACAGGACTGGAAACCCATCCCTGGCCATGCTGTCCTCACACAGCCGGACGCTGCTGGTACTGTGAGGAGGTTCGCGACAATACCTGTGCCAGTCGCCAGGGCAGCAGATCCGAAAATGGCCAACCCCAATTTTAACTCAGCACAGGATAGCGGCA
The DNA here is from genome assembly GCF_057233095.1 of Heloderma suspectum. Classification (NCBI taxonomy): domain Eukaryota; kingdom Metazoa; phylum Chordata; class Lepidosauria; order Squamata; family Helodermatidae; genus Heloderma; species Heloderma suspectum. The sequence goes on along the minus strand of NC_139461.1, from coordinate 78,398,627 downwards.
GGCCTCCAACTCCAGTTTTTCTTTCAGTTGCCATACCACTGGAAGATGTGATGAATGGGAAGAAAGGCTCAGGAGCTGGGGATAAAGCACCCTTTGCAGGCAGCTATGGTATAGCAGGCGAGATCACATTTACTACTGCCTCGGTACGCAGGACAGAATAGCAAACAGGTAAGCAGGTGAATTCACACGTGCTTATTATTTCAGTAGAGAGGAAGGAGCTTTATACAGCTTTAAATAAGCATGTATGTAAATACATAGAGGGTTGGATCCAGATTTAAGCAGGATCACCTGCGCTGGTCGATGTCCCTGCCCTCTCCTTTCCATGACAGCCCCTCCAGCCCCTGAAAATGCTACACAGAGAGTCAGGTGAACTTTGGTGGTGGTGGGGAGGGGAGGGGACCCTCCGTGAATAGAGCCCTTCCTCTTGTGGAAGGCAGATTCTGGATCCAGCCCAGAGATCATAGTGGGTGTGTTGAAGTGGCCTAAATAGAGGGGTATTCTGTAGCAGGCTACATTCTTGGCAGTTTGCAACAGTCATTCTGGGATCAGAAAGACTTGTTCTAACGGTACAGGACAAAGAATTATGCACAGTGTACCCCTGAAGTGATTTTAAGGATCTCCCTCTTGAATAGCACCCGTAACTTAATTTAAAATGGCTCTGTGTTCTAAAAGGTGATTGGTGTGACAGGAAGATACCTCTGTGGCATGCTATTTTCTTAGTGTTTTCATTTTGGGAGCTGTGAAGAACAAGTCTGTAGACTCTTGGTTGTTGTCGTTTAAAGCTATGGTGCAGCCACTGGGGGGATCTACAATAATGTTGGTGCAATACACACGCATATGTATGGATGACAGCTGACAGCCCTTAACTTGGAACTAAATTCCTACTGATTTCAGTAGGATGTTTTCTTCGGTGATGGCTCCAATCCAATAGTGTGTTTGCCCTTCCTTAAGGCTGCGGTCCTATACTCAGTCACTTGGGGTTAAGCCCCACTGAACCCAATGGGACTTACTCCTGCATAGGCATGTCTAGGGTTGCACTGCTAATCCCATTCATTGGCTGTTTGGCAGGGAAGCAAAAGTTCGAAGATGGACTGCAAAGCCCCCCTCTCTCGCTCCACCAACCGTCACAAGGATTTTAGCTTTAAAAAGAAGCGCTTAGCACATGGAGAGGGTAATTGCACACGCAGTGCTGAGTTGTGCACAAATGTAATTAGACAGCCTCCTACATAAGCCCATATAACATTACTAGCCTGCTTGAAATGTTACTAGCTTGCTCTGTTTAGCAGAGTAGGGATGGGGTGTTACACCTCTACCCCAGCAGCCCTCTGTATTTCTGTGATGAGTGGGGGGAGAGCCTTCCTCTGGCAGCCCAGTCGCTTTCTATGCTGGGGACACTGTCAGGGAACACAGCCTCTCCTCCAGCAGTCTGCTCTCTTGCCTCCATTGAATTGCATGCACTTCTCACCCACATGAAGTTCCTTGTCGCCTAAATACAAAGCTGCAGATAGACGCATACGCCTGGAAGTTTCCGAGACATCGTGCTCCTAGCTGGAGTGCGATGCAGGTGTTTTAAACCTGGGATTTACAACTGAATTGTTTTGATGAGAGTGTCTCTTTTCAGAGGCATGTGGTGAATAAATTGTTATTCCTAAAATGTTAGAAGTATTTGACAAGGACTGAAGAGATACTGCTGGTTTCATTTAGAACATGAAGTTGGCCAGCTTCTGAGAGAGAGAGCTTTGTAGCTTGCAAACCTCCCTACTGAATCTTTTGCCATTGCCTTCCTTTTCTTTGATGTGTACTGCTCATTATCGGAGCGCAGTATGGGTTAGAACTACAATGAAGGGACACAGAATAATTGACATAAAATTTCTAGGTTGCAGTATTAATGAACACTTCCCTTAGTACAGAGAGATTTTCCTGCTGCTATCACATGTGAAAGATAAAAATAGAGTCTTTTTGTAAAACTGCAAGTGGGGCATAGTAATTTATAGGTTTTCTACCAGATTTGCTAAGAAACATAGTTCAATTCCATTCTTAAACAGGTTTTTCAGTGGGAACCAAGTTTAATAATCCATTAAATCAAGGGTAGGCAAGGGTTGATGTAGTCCAAAACACCTGGAGGGCACCAGGTTGCCTGTTCGGCACTAGGTTGCCTGTTCGGCACCAGGTTGCCTGTTCCTTCATTAACAGAAGATCGGGGAGGGAGAAGTAGCACTAATGGCAAGAAGAAGAAAAAAAGAGAATGTGTCTCTGGTGCTGGAGGAAGAAGTGCTTTATTTGATATAAATGTGCTTTTATATCAAATAAAACACTTCTTCCTCTAGCACAGGAGACACGTTCCCCTTTTTTCTTCTTACTCCTTCATTAAACTTTGTCTTGGTTACTTCCAGAAATCTTGGCCAGTTATCTTTGCCTGTTTGAAAAACCAACTTCAGAACTGCTGCACTCCTTTTACTCTGTATTATGTTTTGTACAAAACCGCTTTTCCCCAATGTGGTGCCCTCAGGATGTGTTGAGCTATAACTTCCATCATCCCCAGCCAGCATGGCCATTGGACATGCTGGCTGGAGACTATGGGAGCTGAAGTCCACCCAGTCTGGGAGATGCTGTGTTGAGGATGGCTGGTGTAAAAGGACAGGTCCCATGCTGTTGAGGATCGATTATTCAGTATACTAGGGTGTGGAAAAGTATCCAAAAAAGGGAGGAGTAAAATTAACTGAATGGGGGAAGAGTGCTAGTGATTCCAAAACAGCGGATGGGTTCCCACTAGAACCCATGGTCTAGAAGGGGCAAATGCAACTTCGGTGGCAGCAGATAAGACCAATTTAACCACAAGGTGCTCAGAGCTGCTGCTGGTTGGAGGGTGGCCTTCTAGCCTGGTGGTCCTCCGTATGTAGATGCAGTGTATTAAAACAGGTATATGTTAGATGACAGTCACAGTTCTCCTTTTAGCAATCCATTGAATTGTTAAACCAAGAGAATTTCTACACAAGGCTTTTATTGCACGCTAGTGAAAGGTCACTCTCAGAAGTTTGCAGGCCCTTTACACAACACCGTCAATCTCCAGGGTGTCTGTTTCTGACCTTTATCCAATTTTTTGAAAGATTGGAGATAACCCAATAAGGAACTTTATCCAATATATCGGCTGTAATTGCACAGTTCCACTGTAACCACAGCACCATCTAATGGCTGTAAAATGAAACATATAGAACTCGCCGAGAAAGGAATTCCCCGATTTGAGGCATATGTCTGCCCGTGTAAAGGAGCCAATGTTAATCCCACAAAGAATCTGGAAGCAGAAGCCCTGGTAAGGATGTGGGATTTTAGCCTTGCGTGGTGAAGCTCCAAGTGGCCGAACAAGTAGCTTATATATAGTACTATATGTAAAAGGCTTAATTTGGTCTCACCATTTGGGAAATCAAGCCATGAAGAGATGCAGCTTACAAATGTAGTTATAAGCAACACATATCCTTGGAAGTAGTTCTCAACTATCTGGGTGGGGGGGTCCTCCAGCCTTTGTGTCCAAATGATGCCAGCGGGCGAGGCCACACCCCATGATGTCATTCAGTCTTCAACAAAAGCACACTCCCCGGCCAGGGGAAGTGGCACCCAAGCTGCACCGAGGCACCAGCTGGCGAAGTGTTAAAGGTTGCTGACTGAAAGGGGAAGGGATGAGCATATGGGAGGCAGTGCGCTCACTCAGTGATGCCTGGCCATGGTAATTCCTGGGTTAAACAATCAAGGAACTGCTATGTGTGAACCAGGTCAGTGTAAGACGGCTCCTTCTATCCTTCTGCGAGAGGTGGCTTACAGCTTGTACAACCGCATTTGTTATTGTAGCGAAGGGTAAGCTTTACTGCATAAGATCTAATGATAAATTTACTGAGTTGGTGTTTTTTTCTCCCAGATTGAGAAGCGGTGCTGTCCAACATTTCACCCCAGAATGGAAACCTGCATCTTTAATTTAAAAATTGATTAACTAGTACAAGCAATAAAGCAATGCAAGCAATCTCAACCTAAAGGCTTTTCAGTGTGTGTGCGCGTGCGCATTCACACAATATTGATTTTTAGAGTTTAAGAGTGGTAGCCGAGTAATAGGTAACTAAAATTGGGACCTTTTCCTTACTTTGGCCCTTTGTCCAAATGGATAGTTTAAAATAGGTTGCTAGTAAAAACGTATCTAAGGCCAAAATGAAATGGCCTTTTCTTTATCAAGGTATACTCCTCAACCTGAGGACAATATATACCCACTAAGTTATTATTAGGCTCCTTAGAAGGCCTACAGCCAGATGTCTTTTAGCCTGTGGGCCTAACATGATACGCTGGGAGACATATACCCAGTGTGAAACAGCAAAAACGTAAAATACAAATAGTGTATTACGTTCAGAGTTACCCTTTTCAGCCATGAGAATAAGTCCCAGTTGGCCCTTAATAACAGGAAGGGACATTGAAAACAACACAGTTGTGCATGGAGGACTGAAACAGAGCTAGTAGCTGGTACACTCCCAACTTTGTTGGACTACAACTCCCATCATCCCCAGCCAGCACAGCCAGCTTGGGAAAGGCTGCAGGAGGGGAAACTTTGTTTGTGTTCTATCGAAGACAATGAGTCAAACACCACCAGCCACAGGACAGTTTCAAGCTTTTATTTAATAGCAATTAAATTATTTAGTTACCACTATACTTCCAAACAGCAATTAAATTATACAAGAGTAGCAAGCCCTCTGGCGTTTATGTACTCACGTTTTATACAAATATATAATCCCATAAAGTTTAATGCACCCCAAGCAAAGGGGTAAATCTGCTGCGTACAGTAGTCTCAGAGCTGCCTTACTGGCCTTTGAAATGCACACAACTTCCTTCAATGTACACAATCTTCCTTCAAGGGTTTGCGTCTGACAGCAAATGCTCAGGTGCATTTGAAGAATCCCACCCCTTTGCTTCAGATCACCCACCCCCTCCTCTGATAGTGCTGAGCACCTCTTAGTGCATTGCAGGTTTAAAAAAAATACTTCATCTTCGGTTAGATTAAACTTTCAAAGCTTTAAATGGCTCTTAATTCCTTAAAGATATGAGCATTGTAAGAAAACATGAAAGCGCAAATTCAAAACACTGCACTAAACATGGAAGAGACACTGCTGAGTAATGTTGCCAGTTAACCCTACTCACTATCTAGGGATGAATGGGAAGGGCAGACTGGTGCAGAGATAGTAACATTTTTTTATATTCACTATCCATAATCCAGTATTTTATGAAGTAATGGAATGTCACCTTCAGAAAAAGTTGAGTAATTCTTTCCTAAGAGTGGCATGCCCGTATCTGGCTTCAAGCCATAGTAGTATTGCATTTCATGAGTGTGCTTTTGATATTGCTGTCTCATAAGAGGTCTTAAATTTCCATTATTCCAGCAGAGGTATCAGGAATCAAGAAGAAAAAACAGAAAGGTGTTCTGTATTCCATTTGACCTGGAACTGAACATTAGTTGCCTCCATCAGCAAATTTGGGTAACGCGCTCTCTCTCTGCCTGAAGTACAGCACCTGTAACTGATGTGTGTCTGTGTGCATAGTGCAATATAGGAAGTATGACAAAAACAACTCTCAACAACAATCTTGTGCCACCATAGTCGCTGTAGAAGCTGCATAATAGTACATTCAATTAAACTTGTCAGTTTTTTTTCTAAGAGTATAGGAACAAGGGGAAACACTGAAAACTCATTAAGACTTAGTTGTGTTAGCCTCAGACCTTCCAATGCATTTTAATAAATATCAGGCAAGCTGAAATAGTTTCTGTCCCAGTAGTTCCCAGAGTAAATCCAGTCATGTCCACCAGTGTAGGGATTAGGACCTTGATGGAACCACCTGAAACGAGAAAAAAAGAGAACATGCTTATGAAAAGTGTGCGTGCGGGTGTGCATATGTATGTACAGATATATATTCCATTCAAGAGATATTTGAGCTACCATATGTTCTGGTATAGTAGAAGTTCAGTACAATTATCTTCCTTATCATGTATCTACCATAAGAAAGGCTTCTTGAACTACTGTTTTCTCTGCTCGTTACTTTTGATCAGAGAGAAACAAATGGCAAGGAAAGAGAAAAGGGAACGTTTAATGGTGTTTATTTTCAATGAAAAATATACAAGAGAGGCAACAGTGTACTGCAGAAAACATAAAAGGTCTTATTTCAGAAATCTTGTAGCCAGGGTTTTTTTTTTGCGGGGGAGGCTTGTCAGTAAGAAGGCTGCCAGCCCTCCTTTCCGCTCACTTGCTCAGAGAGCCAGTGGGTGAGGAGAAAATAACATCATGCCAGGGGATGGCAGTGGGCCCAGAGGGGCCTTGGCAACTGCCCAGGAATTATGACCCCAGATGCTGGGTCTCCTTGCAACTTCGCATATACTGATCCAGCTTTCAAAACTCGCAATTTAATTGAAGTAACCACCAAAAAGGTCCTGCAGGAGAACTGAGCTTCCACTCTAAGTATTCCACTGTGAAAACAAACGTAGTTTCAGTCACTGCTGTAAAGAAAGTGTCCGTTATGAAAAGAAGGTGACATGATAGTGAAGATAAGTAATTCTCAGAAGATACAGTAGGAGGCAGCATTAGACAGCATTGTTGCTACAACACTATAACCTCCTTGCAATTGTTCTGAAAACAATGTCCTGGTTCAGATAAACTTTCCTGGCTTCATAAACCATGACAAGCCGAGAACAAGCATCAGGGCTGAGCATTACTCCCTTGCTTCTCTGATCCCCTCATATGCTGGCTTTGCTGCTTCATTCCTGGCTTGTATTGTGTCAGAGTTCCCTGTTATGTCCAAACAAGGGTTCACTGACTTAATACAAGTTCCCCAATTCCAATATAACCAGGAATGAAGTGCCATGATGGGATGGGAGGGGCAAAGGAGGAAAGCTCGGTCCCGAGACTCATTATGAAGCCAGGAAGGATTGGCCCAAACCAGTGCAATAAGAATAGGCTACTAGAAGTAGAAGCTAAAGGCATGCTTATTAGAAATAGTCCAATATTGTTGGATGCATTTAGTGCTCTACTATGCCTCCTGCAGATTTATATGATAATTATAAAAATAAAAATATGTTGAGATTTTTAACTCTACCATCCCTCCTCTGGTGAAGCATTATTGTGTATGCAACCACACAGCCATGCTTTGAGGAATGTTCGATTTTGCCTCTGGATTTGGTGCACACAGAAATTGACCATGTGACAATTAAGAAGGATCCAAGTGGTGAGGAGGAAATTATCATATGAAGATTTGGATTCCTTCCATGATAGTATAAACTCATCCTTAAACTACCAAAAGCTAATTATTTAAACAGTCTAACAATTATGATACTGAAAAAGAAAACAAGCATTTGCTTTCCTTCTCAGGTAAATCTTAAGAAAACCTGTAGGTTAACATGCAAGGTCTACTTAAATATAAGTGCAGCAGGTTTCCAGAACTGCTAAAAATCTGACCCCCTGCTGCCACCCCCCTGCAAAAAAACAAACCCAGTAATTTCAGCTGAATTGGAAAGAGACAGAATTTTGATAAGAGGACCCAGTTCATATTTGGAGCATCACTTATTCTTGTTTATAGGAACTGGACACAACTTTACGCCCTTAAAACACAAAAGTCAAGTAAACAAAGGCAAAAAAAAATAACAGAAAAGATCAAACCTGGGAGCCTGGGCGGGCCACTGGCTGACTTTTGGAAAAAGACAAAACATAATGCAACTTACAGTGACAAAGACATTTCAATTAGCAAACCATGAAGGAAACCACAAAGACTATTATTGCCTGTTGGTACCTAGCTCATGTCCTCCATTGTGTGTTATATTTCAATGAAGGCAACATTCCAAAGCATGCATAAAAGCTATTATGCACAGACTGTTCAATAGGTCCCAAATACACAGTAACTCTCTAGGTCTGGAGAAAAAGGAACTCCTTAGAAACTTCCAAAGTTAATTCCTAATGTATGGTTCTGCTTCTTCAAAATGGAGATGTACCTGATTACTAAGAGAAGCCATGTCTGGCGGCAACTCGGTGAAGGTACTCAGTAAAAGTGTCCTGAGACGGGTGTTCAAATCCCCACCTGATCTGAACACCTGGGGGAAAATGTAAAATCCTCATCCTATTTCCTTGACAGTGCTAATTTGTATTGCTGGAACCCAGAACTAGTGTGCATATATTGTGTGTGTGTGTGTGTACGTGTGCATGCATACATACACACACCCTTACACTTTTAGTGCCAGTAAGAGCTAAAACACTTATTGTAAACGCCATGCAGACACCAATGGCAGCTTACCCCTGCTGCGGTTGTACGGTATAGTACCAGCCATCACATTGTTCTGATGCCTGGCTTGGAACTCCAAGCCTGGAACTCCAAGCCAGGGTAAGATGCCTCTGAGAACTAACAGCGCTGCATATAATAGTCTGCCCCAAGGTAGCCTGTACTACGTGTCGTTATGTAGTGAAGGTGAGGACAAGTCATCACACAGAGGCTACTTCCAGCAGTCTCTGCATGATGTTTGTACTGTATATCTAGGTAGCACTCAGAATGATTTAGAAACAATCATGTAAAAATACACTACTATAGACATACAAGTGTAATTCAAAGTAATATGTGATACAGTTTATGTATGTGTCTAGAGGAGTTGCCTATATATAGTTCATTTTAAATAATAATAGCAAAAATAACAATATAATATGTTTAATGTAATAACACAATGTTTCAGCTGCCTAAAACAAAGGGAAAAAGTCAATGAACCTTTACAATTCATTTTTTGTGAATTGAATTCTTCCGTCTCATCTGTAGTTCCAGCATCACCAGCTCACTCTTCACATTATAAGTTAGAACAAAACACTGGAATAGGCAGGACTTTTAAGAACATCAAAAACTGACATCTCTAAAACTCTCTGCTAATTTAATGCAGAGTGGGGCAGGAAGTTTGTTTGCAGGAATACTCCAGCAACAAGAACTCTCTCCCAGTTATATCTGGGAATCCATTTTGTCTCGGTTCATATCAGTGCTCTTGGCCCTTTGCCAGTGAGGACAAAAGAAGCCCAGAACACAGTCAAGCATTCATGTCTCCATGCAAATCAACAATGCATCGTTGTCCTAGCCACACACTGCTTTTTGTAAAGGCTTACTTGTGTCCCATTCTGAATTTTACCATGTACTGAACAGTGCAGTGCAAAGTTCACATTTTTGAAAGTGATAATGATTTGATATATTTCCCTATTCAAAAACTGGAAGCCCACTTGGTGCCTTCAACCAGAAAAGTAAGGAATGGGAGGTGGTCTGATAGGAAATGTTGACTCCTTCAGGAAATTATTATTTTGCCATGTGGCAGGCCTCTTCTCCCAGGCTACAAGTACTGAAATGCCTTAAAAGCAGCTCAAGTTGCAACGTTTAGAAGTCAAAATGAATTTTTGATGCAAAAGAGGGCAATTTCACAATTTGCTTTTCAAGCCCAGAAACCAACAGCACAGAGCCTTATGACACTGACTTCAGCTGTTTTGGTATAGAAGCAATTCATCCTATCACATTCTTTGCACAATAGACCAGGGTTATTAGGGTCCATTAACCTCTTATTTGCAAGTGATTAGAAGGTTGAAGGAACAGTAATGTTGCCCCTGTCCCAATCTAAACATTTCCCATTATGTTTATGAATTTGAACTAAAAGCTGAATGTCTTCAGAGCTGAATTATTGTCCCTCTTAGCTTGCCCATAAAATATACTCTCTTTTAGGCAAACCTATTTTACATTCTGTAGTTACTAGATGAACTCATTTCACTGAAGGGTGTTTTTCTCCATTGCGAAAGAAAGGGATTTAAATCTCTTGATTATGAGATACTTGCATACGCTAGGATGCTTCAAGATGAGACTTTTATTGTGCAGTTGGCCTCATCCTCTTCCATTTATAATCCTTTTGCATTTTCCCACCTTTTCTTCTTTTTAACCTCTTCCCCCCCAAAAAAATATGTTAAGAGAGGGAAAGATGGAATAGCTGCAATGCCTTTTGAGTGGTAGCACTAAGAGCTGCCCATCTGGAAGCACCCTATTAAAAAAACTACACACAACCAATGGAGCAACTGCAATGTTAAAGCATGACCACATTTTAATGTTCTGCCATTATAAAGCATGAACACTGTATTCTTTATAAAACTGATATTTTTCCTGTCAATAGGAAATTTGGCACAGAGAGCCTCCTTGGTGAGATAGAAGCTGCTCAGATTTCAAATAAACTTAATAATATGGCTGTTGCAGCAGTTTAAATGTTTTGTGTATAGTGATTTTCCCTATTTTAAGATACGTTGTTTACCAGTTGGCAAAAAAAATTGTCATAAAGTTCTCTTTTTGTAGGGTGTAATGTCTTCACGACCATCATTCCTAGTTGTGAAAACATCCACAATAAAGACATCTAATAACTATGAGTTATTGTGCTGCAAAGTACATTCAGTATGATACCAATGTCAAAGAAGCACAGGCAAGTATTGACTGTAGCACATAAACATTATCTGGGCATAATGTGTTCTTACTGCATCCAACATTTACCTTCTTTGTACTGTGTACATAAGAGTGTGTGCCCATTTCCTTCAAGTTGGTGTAACATCGAATGTACTTTACACGCATAAGAATTCATAGTTACTAGATGTCTGTGTTCTGGATATTTTCACAAGCATGAACTATGGTTTAAGTGCCTTTTCAGAATGAGAATGTGGGCTCTATTTCATGAGATAACTTTGCTACTGTCTTTTAGCTTCCCCTGAGCTTTCAAAACCAACTGAGTCTACAAAGATGTGAAAACTTATACCGGTGTGTGCATATGCAATGACAATGCTTATTTGTAACAGACAAGAAATCCGAACCCTAAATATCCATGGGATACTGGTGTGGGTATTACATGATGCACATGAGGACTTCCGTGTACAAGCACTATGACTCATGAATTTAAATAAATAAAACGCAGACTCAAAACATTTTATGAATATGATTTCCAGCGGTAAAACTTCAAGGCAGAACTGTACCAAAATTCTTTTCAGCCAAATTGTGATACCTGTACAGTTGTGTTGTTTTTCTCTCCACCAACACAGAGTATGTGCTTGAGCTGCAACAACATCCAACAGGGAAGCTATGCATTTTCCATGGGAACTCCATAACTTTCAATGGAGCATTGCTGGACTGACGTAGGAATTCAGAAATATCCTTCTTAGCATGTTTATCTATTATCAATATTTATATACCACCTTACCTACTAAAAACCCATCGAGGCGCAGTTCACCTGGCACCAGGGACGTTGCTAGGCACTGAAAAGATTTCGGGTCCAATCTTCCCATTGACATTAATACAAAGTCTTTTTCTAAGCTTACTTGCCATGCGGAGGGTCAATTATGGGGCAGGGGGGCACAGTGCACAGGGAAGGGGTATTAACCCTTCTTCAGCTGCAATTCTCCTGGATGGCAATTAAGCCGAGAAAAAACACTTTTCCGTTGGCACCAATGGACATTTAGGGCTCTGGGGAAAAGAGCTGGGGGAGTGGGAAATAGATTCAACCCCATGGCCCGAGGCCTAACAACACCCCGGCCTGGCACTATGTGCATAGTAATTCTGGGTTCCCACTAGTGACCTAAAAAGTGCTAAGTATTTCCATAGGCCCCATAGTGACCGAACTGAAAATAACTGATTTGAGTAACCTATAAAGAAAGTCTAATTCCACTCCTGAAAAACAGAGGGGCTAATGCTGAACCCAAGGACTTATGGAAGCTTAACAAGAACAAGCATCCTATAACAAGGAACTAATGACTGAGTTGAGCACAACTACATGGTTCATCATCGATGTTATATTAAAGGCTCCACTTGAAAATGATTCCAATAGCCAGAGTACAGAATTCCATAAGCAGTAAACCTGGACTTCCTTTGTGACCACCAATGTATTAGACAACAGGCTCACGCATACATAATGGCAGCAAATTGTGGATTAATTAACCCAAGATTTGCTGTGGCACGAGCCAGGTGCATTCTACAGCCTTTTTGGATATTCAGTCTCCAATTGGGCCAATTTAATTTTACCTGCTAATTGTAGGTTAACTGTGGGTTGTTTAACACATGATTAACCTATAGTGTCCAGGTTCGGACATCATGTAGCAATCTCCGATTGGCCCGATCAGAGGTTGAATATTCCAAATGGCCATGGAATTAACCCATTATTTGACGTTGTTACATGTGAACCGGGTCAACATCTTAAGACAAGACCCTGAAGTTTAAAGAGATGTAGAATGGCCAGCAAACATTTCTCAACCATTTTTATTCAAGAGCTCTACCCCTCGTTTACTGACCTTGTCTTCCAGTCTTGATTGGAAGATTTAGACCTGTTTTTACGAGCAGCTCTTTGTTTTTCTTCAAGCCTTTTCTTTTCTTCACTGGCTACATCTATCAAGAACCAAAAAAGGGCTGTATCAAATTATAACATATTGAAGAGTACTTAAGTAGCTGCAATTTTTAATGCCATTTTTGTTAGCACAACTAGTATATCTCATGCTTTTTGAGCATTTTATGCATAGGACTGTAACTATATAGTAGATTGCTCAATATAGCAGATTGCTGATGATGTAAGATGTCTCAAGCTCCCCAAAAATGGGGCTAGGCAAGTTATTAAATATGATGACAGGTACATTATAATTGAGACCCAAAATACACATTACTTTGAAGATGTAGTAAGCTATGTCTTTCTTTCTTACTCTCATGCAGGAATGGGTAACATGTGGTCAGTGGGCCATATGCAGCTACCCATTTTAAAACAAAAACAAGCTCACTTCAACCCTTGTAGTCCTATGCTGCTGTGGTTCGCTGCTGAATTTCACCAGTAATATTTCTGCTTTTTAAAAAAATGGGGGAGGCAGGGGGCAAAAATGCCCCCCAGATCTCCCACAGTTGTCCACCCCTAGGTGCAGGAGCCCCAGTCCAGCCTGGGAGGCTAGTGTGGGAGTTGTGGGGGGGGGGGGCTTTAATTCCTTGGCCCCCAACTATGCCACTTTTTGGCAGTGACAATTACAGGGCCAGGGCCTCTGAACCAAATCTAGACCAGAGCAGGGAGCAAAGGTTAAAGCCACCCTATCCCCCAAACTAAGGTCCCAATCTGGATCAAGGACCCTGTGCTTACTTTAGCATAAGTAAGACAGAAATAGCTGTTAGCTACAGTTCATAACGTGTAGCTTCTTGTTATTTGCAGCATTTTTACATAGCCTTTCCTCCTGTAACTTTACCAACAGAACAGCTTCTGTGCTGTCAATATATTGTGAGCATACAGTTGCATCAGGGAATGTCTGAACAATTTTGATGGCATAAGAACATAAGAGCCATGCTGGATCAGACCACGGGTCCATCTAGTCTAGCATTCTGTTCACACAGTGGCCAACCAGCTGTTTGATTGGGAACCCACGAGCAGGACGCAAGTGCAACAGCACCCTCCCACCCATGTTCCCCAGCAACTGGTATAAATAGGCTCACTGCCTCTGGTACTAGAGGTAGCACGTAGCCATCAGGACTAGTAGCCGTTGATCTCCTTCTCCGTGAATGTGTCCATGGGTTGGGGTAGGGGAAGCCTAACATGTGAAAACCTTTAACAAGGCAATCCTTCATGCCAGCCTTCCCCAACCTGGTGCCCTCCAGATGTTCTGGACTTCAAAAGCCTGATAGCCTTTTCCTCCAGGAATTTGTCTACCCTCCTTTTAAAGCCATCCAAATTGGTGGCCATCAGTACATCCTGTGGTAGCGAATTCCATAGTTTAACTATATGCTGTGTGAAGAAGTTTATCTGTCAGTTTATCAGACCTTTTATCTGTCCTGAATCTCCCACCAATCAGCTTCATAGCCAGGATTCAAGTAGTTTGAGAGAGAGAGAGAAATGTCTCCCTATCCACATCCTCCACACGATGCATAATTTTGTAGACCTCTCTCACGTCTCCCCTTACCCTCCTTTTTTCCAAGCTAAACAATCCCAGCTGTTGTAACCTTCTCTCAAAGGGGAGATGCTCCAGTCCCTTGATCATTTTAGTTGCCCTTTTCTGTACTTTTTCCAGCTCTACAGTGTTTTTTTTTAGGTGTGGTGACCAGAACTGTACACAGTATTCCAAGTGTGGTCACACCACAGATTTGTATAAAGGCAGTATGATACTGGCAGTTTTATTCTCAATTCTTTCTAACTATGCCTAACATGGAGTTTGCCGTTTTTACAGCAGCTGCACACTGGGTTGACATTTTCATCAAGCTGTCCACCACAGCCCCCAGATCTCTTCCTTCCTTGGTCAGTCACCGCTAGCTCAGATCCCATCAGGCTATACTTGAAGTTGGGATTTTTTGCCCCAATGTGCATCACTTTACGCTTGCTTACGTTGAACTGCATTTGCCATTTAGATGCCCATTCTCCCAGTTTGGAGAGATCCTTTTGCAGCTCTTCTCAATCTTTTTTTGTTTTAACCACCCTAAATAATTTGGCGTCATCTGCAAACTTGGCCACTTCACTGCTCACTCCTACTTCCAGATCATTTATGAACAGGTTGAAAAGCATTGGTCCTAATACAGATCCCTGTGGGACCCCGCTATTCACTTCCCTCCATTGGGAGAATTTACCATATATTCCTACTCTCTGCTTTCTGTTCTTGAACCAGTTGCTGATCCATAAGAGGGCCTGTCCTCGTATTCCATGACTGCTAAGTTTGCTCAGGAGTCTTCGTCAAAAGCCCTTTGGAAGTCCAATTAAACCATGTCTACCGCATCACCCCAGTCTACATGTTTACTGGCATTCTCAAACTCTAAAAGGTTAGTGAGACAGGACTTAACCTTTGTTGATTCTTTTTCAGCAGGGCTTGTCCTTCTAGATGCTTACTAATTTTATCTTTAATAATGCCTTCAACCAATTTACCCGGAACACACATTAAGCTAACCAGCCTGTAATTTCCTGGATCCCTTTTTAAAAACTGGTGTTGCGCCGTCTTCCAGTCCTCTGGTATAGAGGCTGATCTTAGGGACATGTTGCGTATTTTGGTTAGAAGATCAGCAATTTCATATTTGAGTTCTTTGAGAACTCTAGGATGGATACCATCTCAGCCTAGTGATTTGTTTGCTTTCAATTTATCAGTAAAGTTGAAAATTTCATCTTTTGTCACCACTATTTGCCTCATTCCTCAGACTCCCTTCCTGAAAACATCAGTTCAGCCACAGGTATCTGTCCTATATCTTCTGCAGTGAATATGGAGAAAAGAATTCATTCAGCTTTTCTTCAATCTCCTTGTCCTCCTTCAGTACTCCTTTAACTCCATTGTCATCCAATGGTCTAACCGCCTCCCTAGCTGGTTTTCTGCTTCTGATATATTTAAAGAATTCTTTATTGTTGTCTTTGTTGTTGTTTATTCATTCAGTTGCTTCCGACTCTTCGTGACTTCATGGACCAGCCCACGCCAGAGCTTCCTGTCGGCCATCGCCACCCCCAGCTCCCCCAAGGTTGAGTCCGTCACCTCCTGAATACCATCCATCCATCTTGCCCTTGGTCAGCCCCTCTTCCTTTTGCCTTCCACTTTCCCTAGCATCAGCATCTTCTCCAGGGTATCCTGTCTTCTCATTATGTGGCCACAGTACTTCACTTTTGTCTTTGATATTGTTAGTGATATGCTCTTCAAAATGCTTTTTTGCATTTCCTGTTGTCTTCTTGCATTACCTCTGTGCAAGCTTGTGCTGCCTTTTGTTTTCCTTACTTGGGCAAGACTTCTTTTTTCTGAAGGAAGCTCTCTTTTCTCTAATAGCTCCCTTAACACTGCTCATTAACCATGCCGGCAACCTCTCAGACTTGGTGCTACCTTTCCTAACCTGCGGTATACATTTTAGCTGGGCTTCTATTATTGTGATTTTGAATAATCCCCAAGCATTTTGAAGGGATTTAATCTTCTTGACTCCCCCTTTCAACTTCCTTTTCACCAGTTCCCTCATTTTAGAGAAGCTTCCTCTTCTGAAGACAAATGTGACTGTGTTGGACTTCCTGGGCAATTTCCCACTTAAATATATATTAAATCTGATAGCACTGTGATCACTGTTTCCAGGTGGTTCAACAACCTTTACATCTTGCACTAGGTCCTGGGCAACACCACTTAGGATTAAGCCCTCCCCTCTGGTCAGTTCCATGACCAACTGTTGTAGGGCACAATTGCTTAGGGCACTGAGAAATTTAGTCTCTTTTTTTGGTGACTGGAACCTGAATTTATCAAGTCAATGTGGGGGTAACTGAAGTCACCCGTTATTACAACACTTCCTTGTTTGATTTCGTTTTCCATCTCAAGGTCACTCTGAGCATTCTGGTCTGGGGGACGACAACATGTTCCTAGCACTAAATTAGTTTTGGAGCCTGATATTGTCACCCACAGTGCTTCTGTGGGAGAGTCTACCCCTTTCAGGTGCTCTACACTGCTCGACACGATGCCCTCTTTGACGTACAGGGCACCACCTCCCCCGGTACGCCCTTCCCTGACCTTGCTATATAGTTTATATCCAGAGGTGGCTGTATCCCACTGGTTCTCCTAGTTCCACCAGGTTTCTGTAATGTCCACTACATCCAGGTTCTCCTTTAAAACCAGGCACTCCAGCTCTCCCATTTTAGCTTGGAGGCTTCTAGCATTTGCATAGAAACATCTATACATGGTGTCCCTCCCCAGATGCCTCTGGCGTGTGCATCTTTGCTATGAGACTTTGGCCCCTTTGATTGGCTGCTATGTACTCCTGGCTTATTTCCTCCCCTTCTACATTTCGGCAATCAAAAACATTTTCATCCCTTTGGGGTGATTTAACTGGAACTGGATGCTTCCCAGCTCCTGTTGGCTTTCCCCCAGAGTTTAGTTTAAAAGCTGCTCTGCCACCCTTCTTATGTTTAGCACCAGCAGTCTGGTTCCATTTTGGTTCAAGTGGAGTCCATCCCTCTTGTACAGGCCCAGCTTGTCACAAAATGTTCCCCAGTGCCTAACAAATCTGAACCCCCCCTCCCTGCACCACCATCTCATCCATGCATTGAGACTCCTCAGCTTCGCCTGTCTAGCTGGCCCTGTGCATGGAACAGGTAGCATTTCAGAGAAAGCCACCTTGGTGGGCCTGGATTTCAACCTCCTACCTAGCAACCTAAATTTGGCTTCCAGGACCTCACAACTACATTTTCCCACATCGTTAGTACCAACATGGACCACGACCACTGACTCCACCCCAGCAGTATCTACTAGGCTATCTAGGCGCATGATATCTGCAACTTTTGCACCAGGCAGGCAATTCACCATGTGGTCTACATACCCATCACAAACCCAGCTGTCTATGTATCTAATGATCGAATCTCCCATTACCACAAGCCCCCCTTCCCCTGGAGGCACACCCTCAGTCCGAGAGGATATTTGTTCATCTTCCGAGGAATGGGTCCCTCCCATTCTTGCTCCGAATGATGCCTTCCTTCCCTGAGACCCACATTCTCCATGATAGCAGAGGAATTGTCACCCTGGGAGTGGGTCACAGCTAACAGGTCCCTGAAGGTCTCAGCTGCTGTACCATCATTGCTACAATAAACAAGCCACTGATAAAGTTGATCATCATGAAAAAGGAGATGCTAGATCTTACAGCAAAGCAGAAACCTTCCTTCATGTAAATCAAACATCAAACTAAGGACACTGAAAATGAGCTGCCTTGTTGACTGCACTGTGGAAAAGCCAGATATAAATATTTTAATGAAAAAGTATTCCAAATATTTCCTAATTGGCACCATAGGCTGTTCTTTATATCACTAATACAGGCATTCCTCTATGAGGGGTTCCATAAAACATGGTTGCAAAAACAAATCTATACATGAAAGGTATGCCCTATAAAACACAGCACTTGGATATGGACATTTTAATAATTGTACATACACATGTTTTTTTTTAAATTACCTATTTCACCATTTTCCATTGCTCTTATATCTGGCCTTAACCTGCAGTCGGTTTTAGGAATAACACTTTCCATTTCTTGATCCAATTCATTCAAAGCCATAGCAAAGGTAGTGAAGTTGTACATCTAAAAAAAAATAAACAAGTACTTTTTTAATGTTCTATTGTTTTATGAAGAGTATCCGCTAATAGGCTTACACACTCTCAAAGGAAGTATCCAATAGAGTTCCTCAGGGATCAGTCCTGGGGCCTTTTTATTCAATGTTTTCATTAAAGTGACCTTGGGGAAGGAAGTAGGAACATGTTCAGGAAATACACTGGTAGCATCAAGTTATCAAAGACACCTCTTAAAGAAAAAGACCGACATTGTGCAGGATGAATAAGAACTAGAATAACAGAAAATGAAACAGAATGAACTTCAAATCATATGAAGCATTCAGCTGTACACTGAAGGCAGATTTGTGTTATCTTCTGGCAGCTCATTAACTGAAAGCAAAAGATACGGAAAGATCTCAGAACTTGATCACCAAAAGATGGCTATAGGCTGCCAATGGAATGGCAAGCATTTACTAATACGGATAGGAACTAATTGGTACTTTTGAATAAGTCACTTAGCCTTCTGGTAAACCTCTATGTCAGTCTTCCCCAACCTGGTGGTCTCCAGATGTGTTGGACTGCAACTCCCATAGTTCTCAGCCAGGATGGCCAATGGCTATTATGGCTGGGAATTGCAGTCAACACATCTGGAAGGCATCAGACGAAGGAAGACTCCTCAGCTGCTGTTTGTTATTTTTAAGAAAGGTAGGTTAGGGAAGGCTGCTCTGGTTTTTATGACTAGTTAGGAAATCTAAGAAAAGCAATTGAAAAGGGACAGCCAACCTTTTGGGCAAGCATGCCACAAATCAGTATTTGATAGTGCAACTCTAGTGTGCACTGCTGAACATATGTGAGGGAGTTAAAGGAGGAAGGAGAGTGTCTTTGTTAAAGACTGCTGCTATTCTATGCTGATATTTATTCACTTACTTACTTACAAACAATATTGATATACTGCTCCACATCAGAAGATTTTGGAGCAGTGAACAACACAATAAAAGAATAAAACAGCAGGTTAAAAGAATTAAAACATTTTTTAAAAAGACAAACCCCAACAAAGTGGAATTTAACAAACCATAGCTGGTCATGCAAGGAAGGCCTCTTGAAATAACGTCCTTAGGAGGCACCAGAAGGAACACAATGTTGGCGCCTGCCTGACCTCTAAAGGCAGGGAATTCCACAGGAAGGGGGCTACCACACTGAAGGCCATAGGTCCATGTGGAACCACCAGGAACATGACCTCTGATGACCTCAGTGACCGGGCAGGTTGGTAAAAAAGGAGGTGCTGTCTCAGGTATCCTGGTCCCAAGTTGTTTAGGGTTTTGTACACTAGTACTAATAACTTAAACCTCGCCTGGCAGCAAATAGGCAGCCAGTGCAGTTCCCTGAGCAGAGGAGTAATACGCTGAAAAGGGGCAGCTCCAGACAGCAGCTGAGCTGCTGCATTCTGTACTAGCTCCAGCTTCCGGACTAGCCTTAAGGGCAGCCCCACATAGAGTGCATTACAATAATCCAGTCTTAAGATTATTAATGCCTGTACCACTGTGGCCAAGCTATCCCTGTCCAGGAGAGGCTGTACCTGGCAAACCAGTCGAAGCAGGTAAAAGGCATTCCGAGCCGCCGTGACCACTTGGGCCTCCAGTGACAATGATGGATCTAGGAGCACCCCCAGACTACGGACCTGATCTTTCAGAGGGAGTGCAACCCCATCCAGAACAGGCAATAAGCCAGATCCGGGAACCACTCACCCACAGGGCTTCTGTCTTGCCAGGATTCAGCTTCAGTTTATTGGCCCTCATCCAGCCCATTACTGAGTTAGGCACTGATTCAGGACTTACATAGCATCTCCTGATTCAGATGTCACAGGGAGATAGAGCTGCGTGTCATCAGCATACTGATGGCATTTAGCTCCAAATCCCCTAATGACTGCTCCCAGCAGTTTCATATAGATGTTAAACAACATTGGGGACAAGATGGTACCCTGCGGCACCCCGTAGCTCAATTGGCAAGGGGCCGAGGACTAGTCACCCAATGTTACTCTCTGAAATCGACCCCAAAGGTAGGACTGGAACCACTGTAACCCAGTACCTCCAATAGCCATCCCACGGCGTTGATCCAGGAGGATACCATGGTCGATGGTATCAAAAGCCAATGAGAGATGGAGCAGAATTAACAGGGTTGCACTCTATGATTCTCCCTGTCCCTCTCTCGATAAAGGTCATCCATCAGGGCAACCAAGGCTGATTCAGTCCTGTAACCAGGACGAAACCCAGATTGAAATGGGTCTAGATAATCGGTATCCTCCAAGGGTGCCTGCAGTTGGTCTGCCATGACCCTCTCAAGTACCTTCCCTAGAAAAGGCGTATTTGCGACTGCACGGTAGTTGTCTAATACCCCAGAGTGGGCTTCTTCAGGAGTGGCCGCACTACTGCCTCCTTAACGACAGCAGGGACCATCCCTTCCTGTAGGGAAGCATTTATCACTCCCTGGACCCACCCAGTCATACCCCCTCAGCTAGCTTTTATTAGCCAGGAGGGACAGGGATCAAGAGGGCACATGGTCAGTCACATTATTGCAAGCATCTTGTCCACATCATCAGGCTGTAACAACTGGAACTGATCCCACAAAATCGGGCACCTTGACTGGTACTGCACTAACAACAGCATCAAGTTCGCTGTGGAGACAAACGATTTCGTCCTCAAAGTGCAATGCAAAAAGGTCACAGCGGGTCCTCGGTGGGGCCAGGACCCCATTTACTGGGGAAGATGTTAACTGCTAGACCACCTGGAAGAGCTCCGCTGGATGGCTACTTGAGGACGCAATGGAGAAAGCAAAATAAACCTTCTTTGCTGCCCGCACTGCCACGCAGTAGGCAAGATTATGCACTCTAGCGCATGCGCGGTCGTCTTCACTTCGAGTCTTGCGCCATTTGCGCTCTAGCTGACGTCCAGCCTGTTTCATCGACCACAGCTCCCCCATAATACCAGGGAGCAGAACGGGCTCCACAGTGCCGGAGAGGGCATTCAGGTGCAATCAAGTTGATGGCCCTGCGCATCTCACTGTTCCACAGCGAGGCTAGGGCCTCGGCTGGATCACGAGCTCTCTCCGCTGGAAAATCCCCAAGAGCATTCAGAAATCCATTGGATTCCATCAGTCTCCTGGGGCAGACCATTCAAATAGGTCCTCCACCCCCACGGGAGAAAAGTAATGCCGAAAGTTCAAATCTCACCAGGAAATGGTCTGACCATGACAATGGGGTTACTTGGAACCCCCCAATCTTCAGACTACCCATCTCACAAGTTGGAGCAAAAACCAAATCAAGGGTATGCCGTGCTTCATGTGTTGGGCTGATGACATACTGAGACAGCCCCATGGTTGTCATGGAGGCCACGAAGTCCTGAGCTGGAACTCCAGAGACAGCCTCAGCATGGAAGTTGAAGTCACCCAGAACTACCGCCCTGGGTTCCTCCAACACCACACTTGTGACTGCCTCCGTCAGCTCAGTCAGGGCGGATGCTGGGCAGCAGGGTGGGCGGTACACCAGCAGCATCCCCAATCTGTCTCTATGGGCCAACACAAGGTGCAACCGCTCAAGGCCCACTCCAAGATGGAGTGGTCTCCTGGTGACAGAGATGGAGGTTCTATGAACCACGGCAACTCCGCCCCGCCCCAGCCCTCCAACCTATGTTGTGCTGGGGGGGCGGTCCATGGTTCATAGAACCTCCATCTCTAGAAATAGAGATGGCTAAAAATTAGTGTCTAGAAATTAGAAGGATTTCTAGCCATTAGAGATCTAAAATTCTGGATTAGTGTTCCTAAAACAAAAAAAAACAATGGTCACAATTTCATTTTATGGATCCAATATAAGGGTCTCTTTCCTTTTACATTTGAATACATGTTCCCAGGCAAGAGACAACAAGAACAGTTTAACCAACGTTACTGAACCTAAAAGCTAGAAGACAGTAATTAAAAATTAAAAGGGAATTATATGTCTATGGGGAAAGGGGATAGCCTTGCTCATGCCTGCTATTTAAAGAGAAAAGGCTATCAAACCATATTCTGTTTAACTAGAGCCTATAAAGATGCTATCAACAGAGCTACCACAGGATGAGCTCCTGATATGACTCAGATGGATGGGAGGCCCATTTTGTTCCTCTACTGCACTGGTAATTGCAGTGTTATATATATACTCATGGGAGACAATGAAGAACCATCAGCTGAGAAAAGAACCACACCTGAAAAATGTAAAAATGCACACTGATTGGTAAAAAACATAATGCTCTCAATGTTACACTTAGCAACCTCATTAGTAAAAGAGATGCTAGCTGAAGTGCTAGCTGGGGGCAGGGGTGAGAGAGAGCAAGAGAATCAAATTTAACTGCTGAAACGAAATTGTAAACCTAGCACTGGGTTTACTGAGATGGTGGCATAAACTGGATCAAAGATACCCGTATTCATTCCATGATCCAATCTGCACATCTATCCATGGGTTGTTTAAACCATGGGTAGTCCTGAATGAGCAGCAACAAGTGTGCATGCTAGTTCCCGCCCACCTGCTCCCACTGAGTGAAACCACCTAGGAGCACTCTGTCCCTGGGCCGTTGATCGTGATGTGGGTTGTTGCAAGAGAGGCAACCCAGTTGTAACTCTGGGTTGTTACGCTCTGCCCAGCTGCAGTGGGCGGGATCAGATAGCAAGAAGAAGCTCACTCCTGCTTCACTCAAAACAGCCTAGGGTTTGAAAAAAATGAGGGTTGTTGTGTTATGTGAACTGAATCATTCTCTCTCTCTCTCTCTCTCTCTCTCACTCATATATACGCACATGCACACGCGCACACCTAAAACAAAAGAAAAATAGAACATGTAAAAATCCTTGAGAGACAGCAGCAAAGTGACAAAACACACAGACTTTTAGTCAAAGTTCTTCCTCACCTGTGTCGAGTTTGAAGGTCTTGGAACTATCCTCCATAACAACACACTTCCAGGAATAACACATACACTTTCAGAATCGGGCAAGGGCATCTCATCCGGTTCATCAGAACTACCCAACTACAAGAAGAATGTGTGTGAAGGCCAGCACATTAAACCCAGAAACTGCAAAGCAATACCTCACAGTAGCTCTAAGTAGATCAAAAGAGGCAAATGCATAGGCACAAACAGACACACATAACCAGACTTTTAAAAAAAGAGATATTTTTACAGATACAAGACCAAAATGAATGCTTTGGGCATCATGGGAGATAACAATAATTCCTGAATACTTCGCAATTCTCTCTCTCTCTCTCTCTCAGAGGCATGTCCAAATTCTGAGATATGTCATGTGTTTGGGTCACCACAAAACAGTCTTGTATTTAACTACTCACCTTGTTAACGCTGGCAAAAGGGAATTCTATCAAGCAGGCTGATGGAGCAGCAGGCTGGTGGAAGACGAGGAGGAGGAATGGGTCACTCCATCCCTCCTCCGCCAGCCTGCTCGATTTCTGTACTCGCCATGAATGAAAGCAGTCCTCTTCCTCTGCAGCCAGCAGGGAAATGTAGCAGGTTGGCCAAGGAGGGAGGGAATATTCCATCTCTCATCCATCAGCCTGTTTGTTTTCTGTGCTGGCTATAGATGAAGGCAAGCCCCTTCCTCCATGCCCTGTATGGAAACCTTAGGTTAGCTCTATCCCTGCTCCATGAACCTGATGTGTTTCTCTACTGGCTGTGGCTGCAAGGTATGCCCCTTCTACTATAGCCAGGACAGAAACCAAGCAGACTGGCAGATGAGTGACAAAGAGAAGGCCTTTGGTTTTTTACTAGCCACCTAGCAGCCTCTTGATATTTTTTTCCAGGCTACTATATTTTCTGGCTTTATATACACGTCCTAGAGCAGTATCCAGCAATGTTGCCCATGCACTAGCGGGACCCACCACTAGCTTAACAGGAAGCTAGCAGTTCCTGACGCAACCAGAAATGAGCTGAAATGCTCGTTTCCGGGCTTGCTTTAGGAAGTGCCAGTTTCCAGTCGCACTGGTGGTTGGTCCCACAGGCACAACAGAATGAGCGGAGGTGCAGCAGCAGTATCGGATACTGTCCCTGGAAGGCATATTTAATGAATTAAATTCTTACCATGTTCTAAAAGCATCGGCCAATTTTGGAAGCAAAATGTTATGTTCAAGATGTTGAAAAATGCTGCACTTAGTACTGTACTTGTTTATTCTTTCTAATCATGTATTAAAGTACAGACAACCAACTTGCGCACAAAATGCTCCAATAAGAGGAACACCTTTTAGCTGTTTCACGAGGATATCTTTCAGCCTCTTTAAATGGTGATTATTTAATTTTCCATCTTTTTTCCAATAGAAATTGAGGCAGATTCCCAGGCAGTCTCCCATCTGGGCACAGGCAAGAACTGCTTAACTTCAACAAGGTGGTTGTATCATGTGCCTTCAGACCATTGCCACAGCTCAGCGGTGTAACAATTAAATTGAGTAAATGACAGAAGTAGGGACTGAATGTATTGTATAGGTATAATGGATCCTGTGATGAATTTCTGCGTGACCCTGCTTGTGAGCTTCCATAGACATCTTGCTGGCAGAACAGAATGCTGGACTAAATGGACTTTTGATCTGATCATGCAAGTCAGTTCATATGTTTTAAAATTTCAGCTCATAAACTATGGGTGGGGATAGAGAATGTGCTACAGACTGCCTAGGGCAGCGTGGGGAACAGTTTGTTGGTGAGTGGGGGCTGATGATCCTTCCACCAGGCCCTCCATGGGCCAGATGATATCAGGGGGCAGGTTCACACCCCCTGACATCCTCTGGTTCCCGACTGGAGCTCCTCTAGCTGGCACTTTGGTCAGGGAAGCAAGAAAGAAGTCTAGACTTCAATGCCAATTCCGAACCAAAGAACCATCTACAGCAATAACATTACATTGTATACAAAACAAAAAGTTGTTGAAAGGAAGAGGACTGTTACCACCGCGAGGTAAAGCTTCGTTTTGTTGTTTTCTTTATGTCCCTTTCTACCATGAACTTATCTTTTTCCTGTTTATTAATTAGCTTTTAAGGTCTTCTTTACTGCTCCTAGGATACCTATGCTATAGATGTGTCTGATATTTTGGCCTCAGTGTGTGGTTATTGGCTGAAATTCTGCTCCTGTCCAATCTACTTATTTTTCCGCAATACATTTATTTTTTCTTGTGTTTACGATTTGTTCCTTCCCTCCCTCACCACCTGATTCACAGTTGTTGGTCCTTCCATTTCCTCTTCTGCTAGAAATTTAGATGTGCTTTCATTCTTCCCATCCTCCCACCACATCTCACTTGGGGGGGAGGGGTCTGTTTAGCCTGTCCATTTTTAGTTTACTCTTGGATTTTATCTTTGTTGAATTACTGTAATTCTTCAGTTGTTTGCACTTCTCAAATCAGAGGCTTTTTATTTCTGTCTTTTTTCATTTTTCTCTTCAAGTTACTTTGATCATCTCATTATTCACCTGCTCGCTCTTCACTGGTTAAGTTATTCCATATTCACCTCAAGATTTGAATGAGTCTTATCTTTCTCCTTCATTACCTTTTTGTTCCTAGGGTTCTTTCTTGCTTTCGAAACTGCAGATTTCTATCTCTATCTCATTTGCATGTCTTTTCTGCTGCTTTTAAAATGCTCTGCTGTTGAGTATTGCACAGCACCTAATTCTCATAGGAAGCTACTAAATATTAGCTTTGTGTTAACTCTGAAATTGGACATCTCAAAATTCCAAGGTAGATTTGTTGCTCTTGATGAAATGCAATGGGAGTACACATGCATATCTTTCCTTCCTGGCCTTTCATATCATCTGGTCAAAAGTATGGTATGAACAGAAAGGTTTTATATGGTAAAATGCATCTATAGTTTCTAGTAGAAGCTGGAGTTGGATACCATTTTGCCCCACTTCTGGCTGCCAGCTATAAAGAATCATATAACTAGTTTCATATGCCGAACAGCACTTTATACTTCTGTTTCTCAAACAGCCCTTTCTCATGTCTCTTGGACAGCTGCTTTTGAAATTGAGGAGCCTACTACTTAAATCAAATTTCACTTGGAATGTGCAAGCCCTTTCTTGGGTACGGCTACAATAGTTCTCTCAATCCTGGCCTATATAATTATCCTTACACCAAGATCTTGTCCGTGTAAAGGAAAAACAGCCCTAGATTACAGCTAAAATTTAGCAGGCCTAGTTTGCCTGCAATTTCTGTTACACTCTACAGCAGCCCTTAAACTGACCTGCTCCAAAGCAAACTGTTTACAAAGTTGCAGCCTTAATCTTGAAAATCAGAGATGGAAAAAAAATGAATGCACAATGCACTCTTGGCAAGCTGCTTGGCTCAAGAGCATGCAGAGACAGCTCACCTTAGTATCTGGCAGAATATGGTGCATTCACTTTAAGAAACTCAGCCTACAATGGAAGAAGTTATGGTTTGGAGACATGACAGGACAATTTAGCATGTGATTCTGCCATGAGGGCAGCAGTATTAACCAAGATGAATTAGCAACACCACCTAATGATTCCCATTGATTCTAGTGTGTTCAGTAAAATTCCCGTTTTTGAAGAGTGGTGTGTGTGTGCACACACATCTTTGGGTCACTTCTGCCAAGCCGGGCTATAACTAAGGTTCAAAGGTTCATGGGCGCCAAAGAGATGTGTCCAAAGAGGAAATTCATTAATAACTCAGTAATATAAATTAAGCTGTAGCAAAACATTTAGCTTCTATACTGGCAAGAAAAAGAGTCAGATAAAGGCTGACAGTTCAAATGTTTCTGAAAGGATTTAGAAGTACCTCGACTTCATCAAATACTACTATCTTACTTTGCTTTCCTTGTAAATTCTGACTACATATATTGCTATAAGCAAAAGAAAGCCCTCACATCTTAAGCATATTGTATTATACATTTTGCTCCACAACGATCTTCTGTATAACCAGATTTTGCAAGCTAGGTAAGAGGCGCATATGAATGCTATGTTTTTCTTTTCTTCCCCAAGCCTGTTCCCCTGGGCTCTCCACAGGTGCAGCCTCAAAGACAGTAGTAATTCTCCAGAGCCTTTCCATACTCCTGATAATAAGTACTGAAAGCTGACTGCAGATAGCAATCAAGTGAATCACTACTGGAGCATTTAGAATGAAGATAGTCTGAAGTTATAAACATTAAACATGTAGTGTAATTGGTAAGACATGAAAGTATAAACAGTCCAAGTAAAAGATTCAGCCAACAGTTAAGCATGTGCTTAAATCTGTCCTACTGAAAGCAAGGGGACTTAATTCTTAACTTTGGTTGGATAATACACTATGGGTTTAGATGAATAAAAATAAGTTTACTTTTAAGTATTTCTAAAAGTTCGAGATTCTTTCTGTCATGGGTTTGATCAACCCAATAGCATGCATGATCTGCGATCATCTATAGGATATTGCAGCGCCCCATCTTCCAAGAAATAATTCCATTAACTTTTAATGACAAGCTATCTCCCCCCAACAGAATGGGAAAGACTAGAGATCTCTTCAAGAAAATTGGAGATCTCAAGGGAACGTTTTGTGCAAAGACGGGCATGATAAAGGACAAAGAAGGCAGGGACCTAACAGAAGCAAATGAGATTAAGAAGAGGTGGAAAGAATACACAGAAGAACTATACAGGAAAGATCTGAATGTCCCTGATAGCCATGATAGTGCGGTCACTGAACTTGAGCCGGACATCCTAGAGAGTGAAGTCAAGTGGGCCTTAGGAAGCATTAGTAACAACAAAGCTAGCGGAGATGACAGTATTCCAGCCGAGCTATTTAAAATCCTAAAAGATGATGCTGTTAAAGTGCTGCATTCAATATGTCAACAAATCTGGAACACTCAACAGTGGCCACAAGACTGGAAAAGGTCAGTTTACATTCCAGTTCCAAAGAAGGGCAACGCCAAAGAGTGTTCAAACTACCGCACAATTGCGCTCATTTCACATGCCAGCAAGGTGATGCTCAAAATCCTACAAGCTAGGCTTCAGCAGTATGCGAACCGAGAACTACCGGAAGTACAAGCTGGGTTTCGAAGAGGCAGAGGAACTAGAGATCAAATCGCCAACATTCGCATCATGGAGAAAGCAAGAGAATTCCAGAAAAACGTCTATTTCTGCTTCATTGCCTACGCTAAAGCCTTTGATTGTGTGGATCACAACAAACTGTGGCAAATACTTAAAGTGATGGGAGTACCAGACCACCTTACCTGTCTCCTGAGAAACCTGTACGAGGGTCAAGAAGCAACAGTAAGAACCAGACATGGAACAACCGATTGGTTCAAAATTGGGAAAGGAGTACGACAAGGCTGCATATTGTCACCCTGCTTATTTAACTTATATGCAGAGTACATCATGAGAAATGCCAGGTTGGATGAATCAGAGGTCGGAATTAAGATTGCCGGGAGAATTATCAACAACCTCCGATATGCAGACGATACCACCCTAATGGCAGAAAGCGAAGAGGATCTCAAGAGCCTCTTGTTGAGGGTGAAAGAGGAGAGTGCAAAAGCTGGTTTGAAACTCAACATTAAAAAAACTAAGATCATGGCATCTGGCCCCATCACTTCCTGGCATATAGAAGGGGAAGAAATGGAAGCAGTGACAGATTTTACTTTCTTGGGCTCCAAGATCACCGCAGACGGTGACTGTAGCCATGAAATTAAAAGACACTTGCTCCTGGGGAGGAAAGCTATGGCCAACCTAGACAGCATAGTAAGAAGCAGAGACATCACCTTGCCGACAAAGGTCCGTCTAATCAAAGCTATGGTTTTCCCAGTAGTAATGTATGGCTGTGAGAGCTGGACTATAAGGAAGGCTGAGCGCCGAAGAATTGATGCTTTCGAACTGTGGTGCTGGAGAAGACTCTTACGAGTGCCCTGGACTGCAAGGAGGTCAAATCAGTCCATCCTAAAGGAAATCAACCCTGAGTGCTCATTGGAAGGACAGATAATGAAGCTGAAGCTCCAATATTTTGGCCACCTAATGCGAAGAGAAAACTCCCTGGAAAAGACCCTGATGCTGGGAAAGACTGAAGGCCAAAGGAGAAGGGGACGGCAGAGGATGAGATGGCTAGATAGCATCACGGATGCAATGAATATGAACTTGAGCACGCTCCGGGAGAGAGCGCAGGACAGGCAGGCCTGGCGTGCTATGGTCCATGGGGTCACGAAGAGTCGGACACGACTGAACGACTGAACAACATCTCCCCCATTGGTCCTGTTTACAGGAGAAAAAAGCACTGCAAATGCAATAGAGTTAAAGAGCTTTTGTACATTGGAGGATACGAGTTGTAGCCATGTCCAGAAAACAAAATATAAGCCCAGTGCAGACAATCACTTGAGTCTTCATATAAACTATGGTTCTAAAGCCAAGAATGAATATCAGGACTGCGCATTCCTCCCTTGCCCCATCCCTTCTTCTGTTGCGCACTATCTTTGATGTAAAGATTCCGACTTGTATTAAGGAAGACTTCCCTGTTACATCTGAACTGTTAGTATCAGTTAACAAACTAGGAAAATAAATGAGAAGATGGGTAGAATAAAAGGAGGACACCAGGGTTTAGGAAGCCTCTAACAATAGTCTGAACTCTCCCAAACTGGGAACTAAAATATGTGAAGCCTCAGACGAAAAGCTTTTGGGATTTTTGGAAGTTTTGAGAAAGAAAGAAGTTTGTGTCAGTATTTCTGCACACTATCTTCAGGTCTTTAGTTCAGGACAAGATGCATACACTTCTGGGGCTCTTAATTTTGAACAAACCTCCCTGTTGCTAATCTATCTTTAATATTTATACCTGTTTACCTTTTAATATGAATACCTGTTTATTGTTTTTCTTCTCTTCTGTGTTTTTCTTGTCATTCTTTTTGTAAGCTTCAAATGTAGTAAGATCGACACTGTACAAACACTCAGTCCATTTTCCATATAGTGCACAAAGTTTCTTTTTGCTGTCAAAAACCCCAGAAAACAACTAATTTTAGAAAGAGTGGAAGTATTTTGGCTTATTCAGGTTCATAATCTATACAAAAATTAAGACAGCAGTCAACTCTCAGAAGCTAACCAGTCTTCTAAGTACTCTGCATGAATTACACTAGAAAACATTTCAGGCCTTTTGAAAATGTATTCCTCCCATGCAGTCTCGAAATATAAGCAGAAAGGGCTTATTACCTTTTATCTTGAATGAAGCCTTCAACTTTGTGTAATTCCTTTCCAAAAAGTCCACAGGGCTTGAAATTTAACATACATTTTTCACCGGTTCTGTGGAAAAAGTATTAAGTTGCAGCTTAAGTTTCTCATAGCTTATACTCAAGTATCCTACATGAGCGCCTTGGCTTTTTGAGATTTACTACTAGGATAATTTTTTGAAAATAAAGAAAAAGGGTCCTCTATTCAATATTCAGCGCATCCACTGGATTTCTGACCAATGTGAAGCAGTAACATAATACTCCCTGACATGGCCAAGGAAGTAACTAACTTCCATTTGCACTTTCCAGCCATGGTTTGTGCCCAAGCAAGTGACAGATCAGACCAGTTCATATTACCTAACAACACAAAATCCTTTTAGGCACCTTTACTTGTTGTTAAGTACGCCCTGAAATTAGAGTACCCATTTTATAGATGTCGTAAGTGGAGCATGCTGCACTTTCAAGCTAAGTAGCAAGTTAGATTTCCAGCTTACTTGTGATTGGTTATTTCCATATTCCCATATTGCTCAATCCAAAGCTTGCCCACAATAATATTATGCACACAACATGTAGGATTTGTCCATGTGTATGCTTCATTGTGTCTGAGGGAAAAGCACAGAAATTGTTAGATTCACATTCTTTTAAAAAGACATTTACTATTAAAACCCATCTTGAGAAAAGGTTTCTAGATCTGCATGTTAATCCATTCTCTGCCATTGGCAATAAATCAAGGAATGCAGAATGTACTGGCCACATAAACACAAGCAAAAGGAGATGTTGATTTTATACACTCCCCGATATAGCAACTTCAGCACACTCCACTCCAGCTGACGGAAGCGAGAAGTTTCCCTGTCAAGCACAATACCCCATGATCCCAAAGAAGTCTTAATGCTAGGATATTTCTAAATTAGGTCATTTTCAAACCAAGCACATTGCCTGCTCTGTGTAACCTGTCAAATGCAGGCGACTCAGTTTAGGCAGTCAGGGTGTGAGAGATGGGAGAATAATACCAAAACTCTTATTGTAGTTATCCCAACATAAAGCCACACAGACCGTACTAATATCTATGTTCACATAATGAAAGCTACACTTAACCCGTCTAAGTCTGCAGCACATAGTGCTCTCAGCCTGGAACCATTTGGAAGACATCCCCTAACAGAAACATAGAAAGCTGCCTTTTATCAGGTCAGACTATGGGAAATTGCCCAGTATTGTCTCTTCCAACTGGTACCGGTTTTCCAGGGTCTCGGGCAAAGCTCTTCCGCATCACCTGCTACCTGATCGTCTTAACTGAAGATGCCAACGCTCGAACCTGGAACTTCCTGCCTGCAAACAATGTGCTTCACCACTGAAATGTGCTCTGCTGAATCCCGCCGCAAGAGTGAATGGTAGCTCTCACTTCAGGTCTAGCTCAAGACTTGACGAGACATTTATCAGTTTAATTCTATGGGTATTTTCTACACAGAGCAGAAGCATGAATGCTGCAATTCCACGGAAACACAGAACAGTAGGCAAAATAGAAATTACTCAATTTTCCCTAATTTAGATAATATAGACATATCAAAGCATTGAGCTCTTGGTGCAGAATTTGGATTAGATTGGCACAACGACAAAGCTGTTGTTTCGGCAGAGCGCCTACTGCCCTGGATGCCCGTCTCATGGTTTTTCTATATAATTTATCTAAACAGGCATTTCAGCACTAACCTTGTCTGTAGGTCATACGCTCAAGAGACAGGGCAGAATATTCACCATACCCGAGATGGCTGAGTGTTGCATTGCCTGGCTGAGTTTGCCTATGACTACAAAGAATGAACTGCAGGGAGTCAGCCCTTCCAGCCCGGCTATGCTGGCCTACCTGGAGCTGGAGGGTGAAGCCAGCTGAACTGGGCAGAGAGCCTCACACCCATTCTGAGGATAGTTGCTCCTATTGCTTCCACTGAAGACTCAAAGAAACTTTTCAGAGGCTGCAGCAGAAATGATTTCAGTGACTTCCCCGTCTCACGCATGGAGCCAACATGCATGAGACAGCAGAAATGAAGGGGGCTTTCCCTAGGGCGGGCGGGCCAACTGGCTGCCAGTTTATTGAGGCCAAATATTCCAAAAATGCCACTGTACAGATGGCTGCTTACCTTATTAAAATTTGCCTATGGCGCCATTTTTCGCACAGACAAGAGCAAATTGCCCTCTGGCCCTGCAGCAATCGGAAGCTAACCTAGCACCATAGCAATTAACAATGCTTCTCATGTTGACCATCAGCTACAACTACTGATACCTCTGCCTAATGTGTTGAATGCCAGACAAGGATCACAGAAACGGAGTTTCAAAGCTTTATTTAGCCAAACAGCTCAATAGGAGATGTTGGGCCAGTCACCCACACTCAGCCTAATCCATGTACACATTTGGTAGTAGGTTAAAATGGAGGGAGGGGGCCTGGACCATGTACCTCACGCTAAGCTCCTTAGGGAGAGGTCAGAATAAAAATGTAAGAAAATTATTAATTACAATTTTTAATACGATCAATGCCATTGTTTCACAGTAACAGCCTTCTAATTTGTTGTTGTTTTTAATCATTAGTGTAAGTATTAAACCTGTTGATGGGTATCTTCTTTGCTGCTCCTGTAACATTAACGATTTAGCAATACTTGATCAAATCTCTGGCAAGTCAGTTAATTCCCTTCCCTAACTCCCCCATCTCCTGGTCCTAGTATGGAAGCCACCTATTCTAAGTTATATGGCATGAAAGAGAATCTCTCCAGCACACTTAAGACCAGCTGAATATAGCCAGCTGCTCCACACAGGCTCCAAAGGCAGCATCGTGGACAGCTGAGCTTCGGAGTGCCGTATCTTCTTGCATAAGCTCAGTCCAGCTTACAGATGCAACTCAGTCTGCCTGAACTTTGGTAAGACCCCACCCTCTCTTGCTGTCTTAGATCAGCCTATCTAAGCTCTAGTTCTCAACATCTCCTGACAGCCAGATGTGTGTAGGATGCCTTCCTTTCTCACCTTTACTTGTCTTCCATGACTGGTTGGTCCCATCTCTGCCAACTGTGTGTGTGTGTGTGTGTGGGGGGGGGAGTCGTGTTTTTTAGTATAGCTTACATCAGTCTCCCCCAACCTGGTGTCCTCCAAGGCTGGCTGGGGGATGCTGGGAACCGTAGCACAACGCATCTGGAAGGCACCAGGTTGGGGAAGGCTGGTTTATACAGTATGGCAGTATAAATGCTACTAGCATTTTGTCTAAGGCAGTTGAAAATTGCTTGACCAACTTACTCAAGAAGTTTTAGAGTTATTATTCCCTTAGGTTCTGCTTCAACACTCTTTCCCCAGAACTTGAGTTTAGGGTAAATGGAACCGTGAAAGACAAAGTCGTTATTCAGTCCTTCAGCATAAAAAGCACTGACTGGTGGGTGATGACTAACTTGCTCCGAGATGAGTCTGAATCCAAGATCCTCTCTAAACAAGAAAGAAAGTTATAATTGAGCAATATTTGTCTATAAAAAGAGATAAAAAGGCCACATCAGTTTTGCAAATACCATGCGTGTGTATGTGTGTGTGTGTGTCTTGAATAAAATCTTAAATATTACACAAACATGTAGTTTCATATAATGCAGTTATGTTTTCCTAACACAATAGGTGGGAATTAGGGCTGGCCCTACCACTACACAGACGGATGCGTCTGCTACAGGCAGCAGATCGGCAAGAAAGGGACTGGCAGGGCTTTCTGCAGCAGCCACTGCCCTCCCATCTCCCATTGTGCCGTGTGCCCCCCTTCCCTTACAGGAGCTGCGGGTCTTGCGAAAGTTCAAGCAGCCCCACAAAAGTTGGGGCAAGCTCTCACGAGAGTTCAGCCGAGCCCTGCACCTGGGAAGGGGCGTGAGGCAGCCAATGTGGTGGCTGGCAGGCAGTGGCAGCAATGCTTGCTCTTGCCTCAGGCGGTGAGATACCTTGGGCCAGGGCTGGTGGTAATAGTCTCAATGGACTGTCCAGAACAGACATTACTCTTCACATCACATTACATTCACTGCCAAGTAAAGCATCTACCATGCTGTCAACCATGCACCAGCTAGTTTCACCCAGCTGGTTCATGTCCAAGTAGGAATAGTTGGATCAGCTCAGTAAGCCAGTCAGTTATATGCACTGTGTATTTATTACCTGACCAGTTCATATGTCTCTCCAAGTAATGGGTTGAATGGCTTTCCTGTACGTTCCCACTGAGAGGCAACAGCTGATACAGCAAAGGCAGCTACACACTGTTGAAAAAGTAATGACACGTCTATCTATACCGCCTTAAAGTCGAAAGATCTTAAAATTGTGTCTTTTGAAGCATTAATTCTCATAAGCAGGTGGTAAATAATATTACAGTAGTGCAGCAGCACAAACTAACCTTTCGGGGGGGGAGAGGGAGAGAGAATATAGATTACCATCACTTTTTAAAAAAGTTAAGCTGTGGTGCTTAAAGCCAACCTAGCAGGTCAGATATTCAATAGCTAGCTTTCTTTAACACCACTGTGGAAGTCAAACTAATTTTATTTCAGCAAGCCTGAGGCTCACAAGAATGTTCTAGATGCTTTAAAAATAAACAGCCCTCTTCTTTTTCTGCCTAGACAAATAGGGCAGTATCCAATGTTGCCTTCGCACCTCCACTGATTATGCAGCAGGACTCGCTGCCAGCGCAATGGGAAGCTATGCTTCTAGAGTAACCCCAGAAATGAGCTGAAATGCTAGTTTCCGGAACGAGACAGGTCAGCAGAGCCCCCTTTTGTGCTGACCTGTTCTGTTCCAGAAACTAGTGTTTTGGCTCATTTCCAGGATTGCTCTAGGAAGCGCTGTCTCCCCATGGCACCATTGGTGGGTCCCACTGGCACACAGGCAGCGTTGGATACTGCCCACAGCATACACAGACATAAAATACCACATGCATTTCTTCAAAGCAGAAGTACCTGCATTCTTTCAACTGGGTCCGAAAGGGAGCTGGCTTTATGAATTAAGTATGTATGCTCCATGTATTCTGTCAGTCGCTGAAGGAAACTCAGTGGCTCATTAAAAATTACTGGCATGGTGATCTTGGACAGCTCCTAGTAGAATTTTAAAAGCAGGGTTAAAATGTACACAAATTTACATGTACTACTACATTACTAACTTTGTGAGCGGTTTGTGTCTACTGTAAAATACAGCTAAACTATTAGGAGAGGGACAGATTGGGGAAGAGAGCAATTTGAAGGGAAGTAAGCAGCCTCCTACATAACAGCCTACTTTTAAAAATTTAAACAAGATTCAGTGGTATTAGACTCAAGAGACCCAGCTTCAAACTCCCACTCAGCCATAAAGCTCAGAGGGTGAATCTTCACATTAGAAGCAGCTGGGCTAACACTTCACTTTGCAAACCTCAACTGGCTTGAATACAATGAATTGCAAATTTCATGGGTAAATAAATGAAAGGAAAACTGCCTAAAATGTGGCATGTTCTAGTACAGTTTTTAAAATGGTAATATAAAAAAGGAAAAATTCTGAGATATTTAATTGGACATTTTTATGGCTGAATCCTATAAGCAGAATGTAGAACCAGCAGCTCATGAGTTAGATCTGTGTGCCTCAAGCCTGGCATGAGAGCACAGCAGGTACCTTTTATGTTACCACTAGCACCCAACCCATAATACTTGCACTGCACTGAAGCTTGCCTGAGTGACACAGCTACACCACGCTCGGGCTTATGGCTTTGGCAGGGCCAGGACAAGGATGAGGCCAAGACAAAGAACTCTTTGGGTCACCACAGAAGCATGGCTGTCAGTGGTGCTGCATTCCTTTAAAAGCAAGCAGAATGGAAATTTCTATATCAAAAAAAAATGTGGGACTGCTCTGCTTATTTGCCAAGCAGAGAACACTGAATGCCTGTTGTGTTCCATGTGAATGTAAAAGCTTGCATACAACATTGCAAAGATTGATTGGCCCTAATAAAAAGGTATCATTTTACTGTCTTTTGGAACAAAGGACCAATATGGCTACCTGTTTTTAACATTCTTTGGAGACTGAATAAAAGCATGGAGGGTGTGCATATGTGCGTGCATGTGTGAAAGAGAGAATGAATGTATATAGACAGCCAAGTATGTAAACAGTTTTACATACTTAATTGAAAACCTTTACAGCAGCCATTTAATGCAAGCCATGTTATCCCAATCTTAAGCATGGGGGTGGGAGAAATAGCATGTTGCCCAAGTCTACCCAGGAAGTACATGGCTAAGCAGATATTTGAACTTCCAGTTCATAGCTCATGTTTTTCACTTTTATGGTCCACCTTGAATGAGCAACTACAACTCTCATCACCCCTGATCATTGGCCATGCTGGCTGGAGCTGATGGAAGTTGGAGCCCAACAGAGTTTGGAGGGCCACAGGTTCCCCCCACTCCTGGTTTAAAGTAATCCAAACTATTAATTACTGATGTTCAATTGAAGTTAAAATATCTCTAGTATTCGTAAGAACCTGGCAAAGAATTGGGGTAGGGAGGTGTGCAAAGTTTGAAGATGCTCCTTTGTGTTGCAGCATTTCAGTACCATCGTTTATTCGTAAGATGCATTTCTGCCTCATTTTCTTGTGGATTAGGGGCACTGCACAGAATAAGTGGTAATATCATTTTATAAAAAGATATATTATAACCATCAGTGAGTAAGAGGAAACTCACTGAAAGAGAAACATGCTTTCCATGACAGAGCCAATATCACCAGCTGCTCATGGCAGTGACTCAAACTCTGGTTTCTACTGCAGTTTATATGTTCCAGCTTCACTTTTAAGAGATGGCGTCCTATGCATAGGAGGATCTCAGAATTTGTGCTTAGGTTCCTAGCATGTTTCCCTGATTGCAGCACTTTTCACTATCCCAACCCTCCCAAAACAAAACAAAACAAACCAGTATCTTTGAAGAGATTAGAAAGGACTTGGTAAAAAAAACTCAGGAAAATTTCAACACAACCGTCTGCTTTTCCTTATTAGACCACACTTTCTATGGAAGAAGATCAGATTATTAGAACTTGTCAATGACATTTGCAAATCGCTAGGTACATTGTAGAAAGTGAAAGGATTTGGTCTAGGAGCAGTTTTGCCTGTAACGATAAGCCAGGGTTGGTAATGGGATGCATGCACAAAACTTCCATCTGTGCATAAACCTTCTGTCCATGGTGTGTTTATAGATATGTGCGAACTGGGACCTCTGGCTTATCTCTCCCTAAATAAGCCAGAGTCATAAGCCAACAACTAACCATGGCTTATGACCTTGGACTGTTAGGAAAGAGACAAGCCAGAACTCCCAGTTTGCATGTAACGATAAACCATGTGGTTTGTTTAGCCATTCCTGAATGCAGCAGGAGCAAAGAAGCAGCGTGCATCAGCACACAGCTCATAAACGATAAGCCAGGGTTCCTTGAGAACCTTGGCTTATTGTTATGGGGAAACCGGGCCACACACACTTCAGAAAAACATTACATAGTTAATCATTATTCTTTTACACCAGGAAAGACTCAGTCACACAATATATTCTGCATTGAGCAGGGGGTTGGACTTGATGGCCTTGTAGGCCCCTTCCAATCCTACTATTCTATGATTCTATTCATTATAAATACTGTCTTTTATACCAGGGAAGACTCAGTCAAACACAATGTTCATTATAAAGACTGTGTATAGATATTTTATCATAAGCCAAGATTCACCTACCATTCCAATGCA
Organism: Heloderma suspectum; assembly: GCF_057233095.1. Classification (NCBI taxonomy): domain Eukaryota; kingdom Metazoa; phylum Chordata; class Lepidosauria; order Squamata; family Helodermatidae; genus Heloderma; species Heloderma suspectum. Next base: position 78,360,685 of record NC_139461.1, on the reverse strand, counting down.
CTTTCTTAAGATGCTCCAAATACTGAAATCATTTCTAGAAAACATTGGAGAGGGCAAGCTTGTCCTAGATTGGGGTGAGGGCAAGAGAGCAAGCTTTTTAGTCCTGAATAATATGCTTCCAGATTAAGTATTTTTAGAGTGTAGAATATACATTACACTGCCAGAACTGACCTCTGAACAACGGCCTAGCTACACTACTACTAATAGCCAACTTCTAGCAGCAACTACTCCACACCACCACACCACGTACATTTGTAGCTAAATAGAGCACACACTGTTTACTTTTTTTGCCACAAACCACAGTTAAGTACCCCACATGCAAACCTTCCAAACGTGCTGAGCAGTAGCAAGTAAAAATTGCTGCTTTGTTTTGTAGGTAACCAGTTCAGACAACCTATGGGCCAGGAGCATTGTCACACATTGGAGTAGCAAATAGACTAACATAAGCAGGTTGTCATGGAGACTGGTCCTCAATATAATTTTTTTTTTAAGGATAAGAATTACTATAATGTGGGTGACACTTTATCAATATACAAAATTGTTTTATTAAAGAGGCAAGTCACACAAGATCTATGGTTAAAAAGCCCAGCATTTTGTAATGAGTAAACACAGCCCAAATTGTACAGCAATATTTTAAAACAGGACTACAAACAAAAGTACAGCTGTGTATAGGGGATAATTTCTGAAGGACAATGGGAGTGACATCCTGCTTAATCCTGGTAATTTGGTTAACTATATGAGTATATTGAGGCGTTTACCTGTGGGGTGGGGGAAATTTCTTGACTAAGTAGCTGCCTCCCCTAGTCCAGGGATGGGGAACTTCCAACCCATGGGCCAAATACGGCCTATGGAGGTTCCCCATCTGGCCCACAGAGTTTTCCTTTCCAAGCCGCACCCCCTCCCCAGTCCTCACCCCTCTCCACAGGGAAAGGAATCCCCTCTGTTATCTATGATCAACCATGTTGCCTTTCTCCAGGCAGAGAGGGGCATGGAGTTCCACCCCCCTGACATCATCCAGCCCACTGGATTGATCCACCGAGGGAGCAGGGGGAATCCAGCCCAGATCAATTACAGTTTGACACCCCTGTCCAAGTCTCATACAATACAATGGCATAATGAAGCTGACTAGACTGGATCACAAGCAGCTCCTGGTGTAGTCAAATTTCCACCAAAGGAAAACTAAGTGTTTTTGAATGGCAAGACTTTACTGAAGATAGCTTTGGATGGCTCTCTTCCCCGCCAGCTCTTAAAAAAAAAAAAATAACGTGAGTGTGTGAACGCTAATTTGTCAATTTTTTTTTTCAAAAGCTCCAAAACCAGTTCTAAAATGGAAGAAAAGATTTTTCATGGTCATCTACCAATAGGTTTCTGCAGCAGTTACACCAGGATGTTGATGGGTATTGATGGTCAGTAGTAGTCAGACCTCTGCAAGGTAATTGCAACCTTCTCCAATTATTCCTTAAAGCACAGAACCCTACAAAACCAGTTTGATTAGAGCCCATAATGGAACAGAAAAAGTGAACATGCATATCACAGCCAGTAACTGTTCTATAGTTCCACAGTACGACCCTCTGAAAAGTTCTCTTTGAATACAGCCTGTATTGCAGTGATGTAGGCATAACACCCATTTTCAGTTTTTCAGCATTTAGCCTTTAAAAACATCTACTACCAAGTTAATACAAATTATTAATTTTTAATCTTAGGTCTGGGCATGCAGTTCCAAGTTCAAATCCTTGTCCGCCCATCAAGCTCACAGATGAACTTGTGGGAAATCATTACTAGCCTATCTCACAGGATTATGAAATTAAGGTGGGTAATAATATATTGCAACTTGCCATAAGCCCTTACAATATAGTAGGGAAGACAAAGTTGCATTTATCCAATACTAATAGCGCAAAATACATTCATTATTTCTGCATCAGGCCAACATAGTCACTGAATGTCCATGAAAAACAAAACACATTTAACATATAAGCCCGCATGACAATTTTAAACAAAAAATATGAGTATAATTTTGAACGCATATGGTTGTGTACTGAGAGATACCACCATTCCAAACATAATTTGCTGTTATATTTTTAGTCAGTTGACCTGTGGAATCCCAGTCAAAATCCAGTATTTTCTCCAATGACAGAGTAGTGGTGTTTTATAAAACACAGTCTTGTATTTTATAATGCATGTGCTTCATGTTATTGATTCTCCACAAATACCCAAATGAACGGCCTGTGACTGACTGACATTTTACACTTAGAAACACAATTGGAGAAAATTATTCCTCACCATCCTGATAAGGTAACAACCCTAGTAGTACAGTGTGCTGTCCTCAAGCTACACGGAGGCAGTTCAAACTACATCTATGCCTACCCCAAACAAAACCTTGCCAAAGTCCTATTCCCTCTCAGTCTTAGAAAACAGTCCAAATTCCACAGCACATGTTCCCACCCCCCAGAGATAGGCAGGAAGTCAGGCCTTCTTGTCCAAGCAAAGTTGGGTTGGGGAGTGTTTTTCTGGGTTTACTGCCATACTTGTACAGCTGCTTCTAAGCCTCCACTAAAAAAAGAAAAGGGAACTGTGGTGCGGTGGAAACTCAGTCTACACTCCTTAATCTTCCCTGCTTGGAGGGGGCACTTTCTTGTGGCACCTTGGACCACACCTGGTAAGCATGAGTATGAGGCCAGAGTAGGGGAATTATTATCTTTTTACTCCACCCCCTTAAGATGTAGTCCTGATGCCTTTAGGACCCAGCAGCAAACTTCCCCAACCTGTTGCGAGCTCACAGTATCTTTATGAAGGAAGGCCTTCAAGAGGGTCTTTACTAAGCAGTCCAGTCATACAGCTCTAAGCCTCACCAACTGGCTTCCTGTGTTTTGTTTTCTCTCTTCTCTAATTAAGGTGTTGCTTGCTTACACCTCATTGCTGGGATTACAGTCCAACCTTCTGACAATTCTCTCCTATATCCTGAGTCAAGCAGTTTGACTCACTCTGCACACTCCGCTCAATTAGTGCCTCTGTGCACCGCTGTGGATCATGCATGTTCAAATGTTAGTGTTTCATTATGTGACATTTCATGTCCCCCATTTTATAGCACAGAAGCCCAAGCCCAAGCAGGAGAAAGCCGATGCAGTAGAAAGCGTAAGAGAAGTTAGTTTCCTGCAGTTTCTGATTATTAATATTAGATTGCATATGTCCGAAGAGGAAAGAAACTACTGCTTCCCAATAGACAGACAGAAGTGACCTATTAAGCATACTTTCAAAACTGCATCCTTGCATAGGAACAGGATAACATGCTTCAGCAGCCACATTCTTAGGGATTATCATTCAAATTAAAAGAAAATGTTTTCCATGTTATGTACTGCATTAACCACATCTAACAAGACAGTATCTTGTTACATCTATACTACATAGTTAAAAACCAATTTGACATCACAGCTGTCCCCAAAGAACTCCATGAAGACACTGAGAATTCTTGCTTGAGACCCTCAGTCCTTTCAAAACACCCATAGTTCAACAGTCCCTGGGTGAAAGCCACAAAGGTTAAACCAGGTTTTAAGCGTGAAGTATAGACATGCTGTAAATACCACTTTACTCTGTGCTGTGTTTAAGTTAACTTTAGGGGATTTCTATCCCCTCCGTTTAGAGTTTCTACTTTTATTTTACAGTTAGCTAAGTTAAGAGTACTATATCTGGAAAGGAAGTAGTGGTCACTTCACAGGGCAGGCCTGCATCCAATTAACATTTTGACTCTACTTGACAGGAGACAGGAAGGTCCCTTTATTAGGACAAGTGCCCAGTCCAGGATATCTGAAAGAGAATTCACAAGTGAGACAAACGTTCTCCATTTCAGAAACAACTTGCATGACTCTGAAGCTCAAATTAAGAAGATACCTTCCTACACTTATTTGTAATTGCAGATCAGCAATATTATTTATTGGTATCTCAGGGCCAGTTTTAAATGCCATTTTTTCCCCAAATCAGTAGTGCAGAAAAATGTTTTACTGTTAGCAACTGCTTTCTTCAGCTATCCGTTAGAATGGATGGGATGGAAAGATGCTGACGAAGGAAAAGTTTACTTATAAATTTTGCTTGACTATGTATTTTGCTTTATATTATTGTACTACTTTTGTGCTTACGCTGCTTTAATACCAAAAACAATTTATGAAACTCACCACAACAGCTAACTATGAGTCTACAAATTTCAGCAGTGTTTCACTGAATGAAGAGGGAGAGTTATTAAAAGAAAGTGGGGCTTCAGCTTCAAGAAGCATATTCTTTCACAAGTTATTTGCAGAAGGCAAGCTGGCAATTGTATCTAAACTTATCAGTGCTTTGAGATGAAGAACTGGTACTACTCTTACCACTACAATTCAGAAGGGGTGACACGTGGCTATCTAAAGCATAAACACTTTCCACTGAATTATTATAACAAGCATCAAGTTTATTTTGCAGTAGTTCTTTCCTCTTTATTTTTATGGCCCCCAAAACAAAATTGTAATCATCTTCAAAACAAGCCAAGAGAAAACAGGAGTTTTGGTAAGCCAAATATATTTTTTTAGACTAGATTAAATTGACAAAGGACTGTAAATTAAATTAGACCTGGAGCACATTCTAGCACATTGGCCTACAGATTGACCTATGAGTTCTCAGTTAACAGTATTGCCTCTGAGAGGAACTCAAGAGGTGGCTTTAGGCAAGCCACTCTCTCAGCCTCTATCTACCACATGGAAAGACAGCGTTATTTTAAAGAGCCAGCCATGCCCTTTTCCGGGATACTCCATTCCATTGCCCACCCTGCCCACCCCTGGGTTTCCATTTTCCCTCCTCTCCAATGGTCAGTCAGCACTGCTTGGTTACTGAGCAAGCTCAGTCTTGCTTAGGTTTCCCCCCCCCCTCTAAACAGTACTTGGGCTTCTATAAATCTTGGGGTTACTCCAGAGCTGAAGCAATTTCAGTGTGCTTATGCCAGAGTTGACTTACTCATTCTATTACACTTCAAAAGAATTCTGAAGTTTCATCAAGGTTTCACTGTAAACTTTCAGCCAGCCTCTTAGTTTCATTTAAAATACAATGGCACAGTGACCAGTGGCACAAAGAAAGCACTGCATAGGTCCGTGGTCCCCCTGCCCATCTTTATTTCAGAACTGAAAACAGTGTAAGCCTAAACATGAGAACCCAGAAGTGAACATGTCAGATGAAACTACAACTCCATCCCAAGACCAGTTCCCCCTACTCCTATGTTCTTACCATTAAAGCCACATACTGCATGCAAAACATTCCCAATCCCAAATGTTGGCCAGGTGTCTCTTTTGTATGCAATGTAAACAGAACTGCAGTTCAAGTGTCATGATAGATATTTATTTACAACTTTCACCAGAAAAGTATATTTCTACATATAACATAACATATACGTTTCCTCCTCCTCACATATACAAATTATAAATACAAAAAACCCCAAACAATGGTCAAACATTGTCCACATACATTTATGTTACAACTGTAGTGTAATTGTATGACAAGACAAGCAAACAGTATAAGAATCCCAAGACAACTAGAAACACTGAATAGCTTTTTCCCCTGAGGAAGTTTGCACTAAGGCAAAATTTAGGTTTGTTTTTCCCATAGGGGTTTGACAATTTGCATCAATATATTTGCAGACACCAATTCCCTAAGTGGTGCCAGGTGCCAGGTCAGGTATCACAATATAGTTTCCAAAAAGATGCCAGCCAGAAATTTAAGGATAAAAATACACTTCAGTTTTATTTCTCAAGGAACGACCCCCCCACACACCTCTAGTGTTTTAAAAATGTTATCCAAAAGCCCATTAAAAGCCAGCCCCAAATTCATTCTTTAATTATAAAAGAAAAAGTACAGGACAGTAAAGTGCAGGGGGCAAGATTAGAGATACGAAAAGCTAGTGATCAAAAAGTCTAATGAGAGACATCTGTAGTGGAAAGTGAAGAAATGTCAGGGGATTGGGGAACAAATAAGAGCTTGGAGGCTCTCATCATCTCTTGTTTACAATTTTGGCAATACAGTTTTACAACAAGCCTTGTGGAAACCTGCCAAATTTACTGTTTGTTTCTTATACTTAAAGCTATCCTGAGTGTATCATTCCTTCCTAGCTTAAAAAAAAGAAGCAAACGTTGTCACCATTTGACAGAGGATCCTAACTATTCTTTTCAACATTTTGCAGACAAACAGGATGGATGCAGAGCAAACTGCATAACAGGACTATCCTCTCTAATGTGAGCAAGGATGTGGGAGTCTAAGAAAAAAAATGCTTTCATGATAATTAAACAAGGCAGAGCTGGCGGGGGGTGGGGTGGGGTGTCCTGAGTGCTTATTTACTTAGACTAGATTGTATCTAAAAAGTTTAAAAACATTTTTCCAGTTCTACTAAAATTCTTACTGAAGCATTGACAGTTTCATTCCGCACATGTGCTATGACCACATTTCCCTTTGAACAACATGCATTAAATTGAGCCAAGCAGCAAACATTCAGATGATAATACAAATGAGGGAGCAACATATTTAAATGAAACATGGTGGAATACATTCCTATTTTCAACCATTAAGAAAAATGGCCAAGTGCCAGCTATAGATTAGATTTAAGCCATGTTTAAACTGGAAGCAAAAATAAATGTACACATATTAAATTCTCCCTGCACTGAAACCTGAGAACTGAGGTATTTGTTACATGTAACTGAGAATCTATTGTCCTCCTTTACATGTAAAATGTTACGAACAGATGAAACAGAAATATGTGGCATGCCAATGCAGAATGATTTTTTGCTTTTAATTCTTTTGTTTGAAATCTATACTGAAATATCTTGCTAACAGTAGCACAGAATGAATGATGATGTGAAGGAGATCAAGTAACTGGAAACTTTAAAAAGCAGTAAGAGGCACACATTAAAAAAACATGAAGAAACGAGAGACCAGTAGGGATTTCAATGAGACAAATTTCAATGAGTTAGAAACATTCACTGTTAAGAATGCATGTATTTAGTTTGCATCATGCTGTAGTCACAATGTTGTAGCTCACTTAATATTCCCTCCCGCAACGTTAACAATAAGAAGATGCTCATGTTAAAGGACTGCTGTTCCACCACTGTTCAAGGGAAAATGCAGAAGTATCCCTGATTAACTTTTAAAGATACCAGATGGACTTTGTCTAGCACAGCAATAAAGGTTACAGTCTCTCCAGACACTAGGCAAAAGCCTACCTGTGTTTTTTGATGCCATTTGATAGAGTCTCTCCACTTTTACAGGCTTTTTCTTCAGACATGTCAGACGTTATAGTGTCACTAGAATCCACACTGTCTTCTAATGAGTAAGTGGTCACAGTTTCAAAGCCACTCAATGATTTTTCGGATTCTGAATCTGCAAGACAGGTGAACGGCAATGAAGCAAACTTCAAGGCTAGCCTTTCACAGGCTAATGGACACTGCTGTCGCTCAGGGCACTGAAACCTAAGTAGCCTAGCTATGCAGTACTGATGACAGCATTTGTCCAGTGAAAACTTAGCACTAGCGGAGGTTGAGTCTCTGGCAGAACAGGAGTGAGCAAATTGTTCAGCACTAGGGATTCTAGAGTGACGATGAATGTAAGCAGGGACAGACAGGTACAGAGTATCAGCAAACATTTCACCCATTCCTAAACTTAGGCCTGGTGCAAATGCAACATGCACCAATCCTCCCCAACCGTACTTAAGGGAACATAGACAGAACACATGATAGTATGTGTTTTCCCCTTCCCAGCTCTCCTCTCAGGGTTGTATTCAATGTTAGTCTAATGCAAGTCTCATTCATTTCAATGGTCTACTCTAAGTAGGACTAACATTTGATACAACCCAGAATCATTCAATCCCCATTGCCCTTCGTTCCTGTTCTAGGTAACCATGGCCCATTGTTTGCACTAGCCACAGTGCATTTTAGGCAGTATTTAAAACTTGTTTAGCATCAGGATGTAAGAAAAGGTTGCCCATTTCATGTAGTCTGAGAAAATGGTTGTAGCAACTTTTTTTCTTCTTTGTCATTTGAGAAATCACCCTTTAACTGTATGTGTGGCATTTCACAGAATAGGTCAGTCCCGTGTTACCAACTGGATATTCAAAATTAGGTATCTCCTGGCTTAAACGTTTTCAACATATGGGCTATCACCTTTTCAGAGCCAATCTGCTGCAGCAATGAAGGACAGAAACACAGCTAGACACATTAAAGCAAATATACTCTTCAAGAACAAGTCATCCAATCTAATGTTTAAGGACATTTTTTCTCAGGTCAAAGAGGGAGGAGGAGCCTTCATGAGGGAGGTTTTCAGCAGGGCTGGCAGAGCAGCCCTGCTCTCCCTCAGCTCAGCCTGCTGAAATGGCTGCTGGGGTGTCAGCTGAGGGAGAAGAAGCCAAAACTTCTTTGAATCATGTGCTCAGGATTTCACTATTGGCCAGATATAGCTGGAACTACTACAAGGTCTATTCCATTACTTTCCTTGGCCAAAATGGGCAGCTGAGCAACTGGGTAATGGCTGACTATTCAGGACTGATTATATTCCATGCTTTAAAACAGGAGAGATCAAAATCCTGCCATCTGTATGTGCGCGCGAGTGTATGTGTGCGTGCGTATTCAAATTTTCATATTTGCTAATGATAGGAAGAAGTAAGGAGCTATCTAGGGAAGAGGACATTTTTAGCCATGTAGTTGCTGGGCAGGCTGCTCTATTGGGCACAAGTCAAGATTTAAGAAGCTAATTATGGAGCACAGGAAACCATTTTAGGCAGCAGAAGAGATTTTAGGGATGCAGTATCCCTGCCCTACAGACAGACATACCAAGTTGGCACCAGCTTTGCTTTTTTAAAAAAGGTGGTTATTGTGGATAAAAGTTTGTAATAGAGGACTCTTATCCACAAAAGAAGGAAGACAGAACAAGGTAGCTTGTGTAATTTAGACAAGTCCTTAAAACATGGGATTTTAATGGTACCAAATGACCTGCCAACTATAAAGTCAGTCACATTAATTAATTAGAACTGTAGCTAGCAAGGCTCATATACACAGAGTTTCAAGTGATAACAAGTGGCCTAAATTAGCACTTTTCCCACAGAGCCAAGCTTATTTTTAAAAGGTTTGGCTTTATTAGTCTAAGACTGTTTTGGTGTGCTAATTCTAGGTCCCGTTTATAAAAGAAAAAAATATCCCGTTATTTTCTTTGGCTCAAGAAATTTGTATATGCCTCAATAATTGCATTACAATCTAGACTACTGGATGCAGCATTCCAGTTTGTGCTTGGACATGAATCTTAAGCTTTACAAAGAAATATGAGGAATTATACTTCTCTGCAAACAGCAGCATTAAACACTTGGGAGTCCAAATCCTCACCCCTTAAAGGAGGCACAAATATTGTCATGCATGTAGTTTTCCAGGGTAGCTTTAGATGTGATTTTAGGATACAAATTCAGACATTTTGTCTAAGAGCAGTATCCTACGCTGCCCATGTGTCAGGTCAGCGAAGCTTGTAGAAGAGAACTCCACTGCCCTTTCCTGTTCTGGAAACAAGCATTTCCGCTAGTTTCTGGGGTTCCTTAATGAAGAGCTAATTCCCTGTTGTGCCAGCGGTGGAGCCTGCTGGTGCAATAAAAAGAGTGGGAGCGCAGTGCCAGTATTGGATGCTGCCCTTAGCAATCTATATTACATTTGTATGCATCCTAACAAAACCTATATCCCAGAGAATCCTCTTTTTCTCTACTAGAATGGCTTTCAGAGGTGTGCTTCATTTCTTCCCTCTGAGATGGACACATCTGATGATTAATTTTTCAACATTTTATTTCTGCACAGTAGAAGACACTTAAGGCAGGGGTAGGAAGAAAGTAAACTGGGGTCTACATGGGAAACTGTCTTATACTGAGTCAAACTATTGGTCCATCTAGCCAGTACTGGCTGGTAGCAGCTCTCTAAGGTTTCAGGCAGGGTTTCCTTCCTGGCGCTACCTGGAGGTGCCGGGGATCGAACCTGGGACCTTCTGCATGCAAAGCAGCTGCTCTACCACTGCACTACAGTAACTCCCTATTGGTAGATCTTTGTGCGATTTAATATAAATCTTTTGGTAGATTTCTGCATGATTTAAAGTAGATCTACTGTTAGATCTCTGTGTGATTTACAGTAGATCATCAAGCGTTTCTGACTCAACTGCTTAACAATAGCAACAGCAAAATTATTTTTTCCCACCTAAATTAGTCTACTGAAATGAAGAACATTTGGGGGTAGACTTTTGTGTGACAGTGATGTCACCTCAATTCAGTTTTGGTACTGAAAACAAATTCCTGGACTCATAACATGCTCAGAGTCATACTGTTCCTTAATTCTAAGTGTATGTCTTTTGCATCTGGATTTGCTTGGTGGATCTTGGGACTCTAGTAAAAAAAAAATTAGATCTGACAAGCCTGAAATTTGTCTACTTCTGACTTAAGGTACAAATACATACATCAAAAGCAGCTGTTGTCTTTGGGGTTGTACAAATGGAGTTAGATTGGCATTTTTAGTGAGACATGCATGTTGTGGAAGGTAATCATGAACAAAGCAGGAAGTTACTAGAGAGACCTCAGCCACCTTCATAACATCTTCTCACTGTTTGGTGAGAAGCAGCAATAGGTTAAAGGCACACAGGCACGGGCTAGCCAAACACCACCATTTTTGATGTCTGATCTTGGCAATGGGTTTTGTGACTTTATGATATATGGAAGTAACACATCTCCAATTCTTTAGTTACTTATAAAAGCTTCCAAAGGGGAAGCCCTATTCAGTCCCATTCTTTCTGCATGTAGATTTCAACCCTCACAGCACCCTTCATGTTCAGAGAACAGGTCTTTCCTTCCATCATTACACCTCCCCCCCCCCCATGCAATTAACTCAAAGAGATCTGGTTCTTGTTTGCTGGTGCAGATACATTGGACAAGTAGTTGTCTGGGCTATGTCTATTCTAAGGTAACTTTGAACCCTTAGCCAGTTGCATGGTTTCAACAGCGTAGCAGCAACAGTGTTTGAACACCTGGTTTATTACAGTGATTTCTCCTTATGCCTTACCTCAGTCCAATTAAATTTAACTTAATGCATTTCAGTAATACAACCTAGTAGTTTTATATAATACTCAGTTTTTATAAATGGAATGTGAGTATTTAAGAATGTACTGCCCCTGAGCCTGTACCAATCACATTTTAGCTTTTGAATCTTACTCCTCTAAAATCCATTTTCATTAACTTGTCCTTGTCCACACTTAATAAATGGGAAAGAGGCCAGATGGCAATGAGCCCAGGAGTAAGCATGGTTCTTGTAGGATTTAAGCTGGGCTATATGTAAGGATTAGAGACACATTCCTCATGGAGAACAGAACTCATGGCTCTAGCTCCAGTTGTAGTTGTTCATACTCATCTCTTGTCACCTTTGTCCTTTGACATATTCTTCCCTTCTACAGTCAAAATTCATACTGCAAGCTCCTTTCGTTAGGGTGGTCATGTTTGCTTGTTTCTCCAAAATGACGATGCATATATATTAAATGTACCACCACAACTTGAACCTGGACTTAAAAAGCTCACGTTTTGACATGGTTTTAGTTTTCTATATCACACACTTACCTGAAACAGCATCATAGAACTGTTCCTCACTAAGGATGCTCAAAGGTGGTGACCCTTTGACTAGTGACTGCTCTAATTCATGATGTTCAGTGGCTAATGTTTCTAGAGCTTCAGATAAGATCTTGTTTTTCTCTTGCTCATGCTCCAGTTTCAGATTCCTCACCTATAAGTAGAAACACATATGAATAAAATCTCATCTCTCTCAAGAATGTGAGACTAAAAGCTATTTCAAGAATAGGCTCCAGTTTGCAACTGAACCATGTCAACAGGCTCTTAGAACTAGATTAAAAACGCAAGGCTAATTCTGCGCTGGTGGATTTGTCTTGCCATTTTAAAGTATTACAAAACAGAAAAGCTTAAGAAAAGGACATGTCTAAGTCAAAATAGGCAACTAAATTTAAGGCATTAGAAAAGATAAAATAAGCTTACTAAGTTACAGTTCATGTCATCTTTGTATAATTCGCAGAACTGCTAGTGTGAACGCGACGTAACACCACATGACAAACTGCCCTGCAGCACCTTAAAGATGAATATTAAAGATTTAGGCATGAAGTCTTCTCATATAGCTCCTAGTCTACAAAAGAGTTTTACCACATGGGGTACACAAGCAGAGACATTTGGCGCATTAGCAACCTGAAAGAAAAAAAACCTATCTCTAGTTTACAAAAACTTCCTTGCTTGGTCACTGTGGGGAGAATCTTGACTATGGACTAAATTGTTTGCCAGTTTTAGACTGGGTCACACTCCAACGTAAAGATCGCTTTTACAGTTTGGGCTGGTTTTCCTGGATGCCGCTATGTGTAGGAGAGCTTTCTGCTAGCTTGAGCTAGTATACCCTCCCCTAGATAGTAAGGACACAGCCACTGCCATTCATAGCATGGTCAGCTTCCAGCTTGATTAATGTAATCACATGGGGTTACCACTGACTACAGTTTGGAAAGCTCAGCTAGTCCTGAAGGCAGCTGCCTAGCTATTGACAACTGGAAGCATATTATGCTATCATTGTAATGATCTCCACTTGGTTGGCAGTTGAGTTTCAAGGCTCTGGTCAAGATGTTGGTACCAACCTTTAAAGCTCTAAATGGCTGACTTCACAGAACACCTTCCAGTATATAAATCTGCCAACGTGCTGTGGCCTATAGGGTGATTCTGCTTAAAATCCCTTTACATGCAAATTCAAACTTGCATGGCACAGAACAGGGGTACAGAACTTCAGGCCTGCAGGTCAAATCTGGCCCTCCAGAGGTTCTAAGCTGGCCCTCCAGGGTTCTTCTGATGGCCCCACCCCCTTCCCCCAAACAGTGGTCATGTGGCTTCCTGGCTTTCCCACAGTTTCCCCTCCACTCTAAAAAATATGAAATGCCTCTCCTAAGGCTTAGTTACTGGCCACAAGAGCTTTAAGATAAAATATGGTGGTGGTTTTGTTATTCTGCCCCTGCTCCCTTCACTTTCAGCCCCGCCCACCACTGGAATGTGGCTCCCAAGAGCTTCTCTGAAATGGAATTCGGTCCTTAGGCTGCAAGAGGTTCTGTACCCCTGGCCAAATGCAGGACCTTCTTTGGTGGTGCATTCCTTGGGAGGGTGTTCCACAACAGTGAGCCACCAGTCCTTTAAGAATCTGGTAGTACTAATTCACTCTGTCCCTACATATTGTAAGAATTCAGGAACAGCTGCGGGGAAGTATGGCAGGACTGTACCCATGATAAAGGTCAAAGACAAGTCTTATTTATTTGTAGTCCTATATTTCCATTTCATTCTGTGAGGGAAGCAAGGGCAAGAGAGCTTTGGGTAGGTATCTTTGTATACTATAGCTCAGAAGTAGTGAACCATAAATACATGTGCAGGATTGATGAACCCCAATATGAGAGATTAAGCAAAAAGTTCCACCCTAATCTTCTTCTGTGACAGATTAGTCATGGTCATTAAATTAATTAACCCTTACATTATCATTTCCTATTTAGCATTGTGTCTTTGTTTTTTAAGTGCAGCCAAAATTGGCATTATTATTAAACTCCTTGTAGCCTTATTCATCACCACCGATATACCAGTATACCTCCCTAAACTTGGCTTTTACTGCTAAGGCTGAAAGTGTGCTATAATACAGTCAAATGTGTTGTATCTTTTTGTAAATAATAAAGATGGCCTGGATCACCAAACTGATCGAAATACCAACATTAACCTATTGAATGATCAACGTTGCACTTAAAATAAAAGGAGCTTTAGATCCAAACACATTGTAAGTTCTAACATAAGGCAGCTTGATAGAAGCTTGGGAGTTTAATAAGCCTTGTGAAAACTTTTCTATTTTGCGTAAGTGCATAAGGTATATTTTACATAAATTTATAATCAAAAAAATTATACACATTATCTGTACAGCCAAGAATATTGTGTCACTGTGTTTTTAATACTGGAAGCACAATCAATTATGCATGTCCCATTTGTCACCTCCTCCACAGCACCAGATAAATGATACAAACAAAGCTAAGAAACCCTAGTTCTGAGCATAGAAACATGCAAATTAAGCATTCTTGCATATGATTTCCTATTCTGCATAACTTTATGTTGCTTTCAAGATTAAAAATTTTCAAAAATGTTTATTTAAAAAACATAGACCCTGCCTTCATGTTTATAAAATATCCTCAGGGCAGGTTACAATAGATATATTAATTTGAAAGTATACTTTATATAAGCCATAGTAGTACAACTAAAAACAAAATTAAAAAACACAGCAGCACATAAAGCCAGAAAAAAACCCAGAGACAAAACACCTGCTATTGATTAAAAGCTCAGAAAAAATAGGATGGTCTTAACCCAGTGCCTAAGTGATAATAACAATGACACTAGATTAACTTTCCAAAGCCAGAAAAAGCCCTCTGTCTGGACAACACTCACCTAATTTCTGAATATGGAATTTTCAGAAGTATTGGGAGAGTCAGAGGAGGAAAATAAAAGGGACTGTTGCTAGACAGGCTACAGGAATGCAAGTTTCAGAAGAGCAGCCATGGGGGAGGGGATACACTGCGAGAAGCACAATTCTTGGGCAACACTAGTCACACATCTTTAGTTTTTCTTCTGAAGCTAAGGTGTATTAAACAAAATGGCCTTTAATGGATCGAATGGGTGTGTTTTTGGAAGATTCTCTAGCAAAGATAATATGAAGAGCCAGATTTATGGGCAGGTGACCCACCTGTCAGCCAAGGTATCCACTCAACAGCTGAAATGTTAGTACAAACAGTCTGTCTCCACGCTTGTAAACCTGACAACACTAAACTGGATGGACACAAACAGTTAATTTTTATTGTTTTGTGGGGAAATGTTCAACAGTGCCTCTTCAACTAACAGTGTAAGTGAGTGTGATCAGACCCATATGGGCATATTTATATTAAATGACAACAGCAAAGCATGTATGCAAACTGTGCATGAAATCGTGAAATGGGCTACAAATGCAATAAAAAATAAGACATTCACAAGTTGAACAAATGGGCGAGGCACTGAAGATGCTCCTCACCTTAGGTGCCATCTGGTTTAGGGCCAACCCTGCACCCATAAGACAGTATCCTACTACACGCCCACATCTTTCAGGGACCTTGCCAAGTGTCATGAAGAGACATCTTCACAGCACACAATGCTCATGCTTATTTACAGCTGGGATAAAAAGCCCTAGGGAATGCAATAAATTGGGATAACAAACATATTAGAGATTGCGTCACCACTCGAGTTCCTTCCCTGAAATATATATATATTTAATATTCTACAGTAGATATGAGGTAAGCTGGAAATTTGTATCTGAACTTGAGATTTTCCTATATAAACTCTTAATGCCTACTGTCAGTCCTTCCAGTGTGCTATAAACACCAGCCTTCTGTCCTAGAATAATGTGGGAGGAGAGAATACTATAATAAGCAACATTAAAAAAAAAAAAGAATTAGTAAAACTTTGGACAGAAGTCCAAAGCCATTGGTGCAATGTCATTTGCGTACTGCTGGATTTTTACTACCCCACGTTTTACAATATTTCATAAGCAAAAAGACAAAACCAGAGACAGCGAGGCCCCCACCTTCAAGGAGCTTACAGTCTAAAAAGAGACAGTGGAATACAGAGGGAGGGAAGGGTAGCAAGGGATGAATGAGAAGAAATATAGTTATACATTCCTAAACTTCATTACAGTTAAGAGTGATGATTAAGGGGCTTAGCTTCATGGGAAGAAATGGATTTTGAACAAAGAGAAGTGGCATAACAGAGGGAAGAAAGATAAGCACTTCACTGACTGTCTGGCCACTAATTAGCCAAGGTATTCAAATGGAAGGTTCATTTTTGTGCACATGACAGACTTGACTATTAGAAGGTCATATTCGACATGTACTTTCCAGTCATAGAGCAAAAGACTCCCCTTGCACTGCAATTTCCATTAGCATTTCCATGTACGAAACTTAAGCAGCCCACATGTACATTTTTCCCATGTGTGGAAAATACAGTATGAAAGATGTGTATGTACATAACTACGAGAGCTCCTTGCCAATTGAGGCTTCACATCACATACACATATCTTAAGACTTGTGTGCATTCATTGTACATACTCGTATGGGAGTTATACAACTTCCTACACTGAAATCAGAAGTGCCTCACAAGTGAAGGGTCTCTGAGACAGAATTCTCCCAAGAATATAAGAAGAGCTCTGCTAGACCAGACCAAAACACCTATCTAATCCAGCATCCGGTTTCTCACAGCCCCATCTGGCAGCTGGCCAGCAATTGCTAGTAAGTCCACAAGCAAGGCCTGAAGTTTCTCCTGCTGTTTGTTTGCCACCCAGCAATTGATTTTCAAGGGATACTGCCTCAGAAACTGGAGGTTCTAACTAAGTATCAGAGCAAGCAGCCCATCAGTAGACTAGCTTCAGTCAGTGATATAAATAAGAGAAGCCAACATGAAACTTTGGTTTAAAAGTGTTTGCCAGAAAACTACAGCGGAAACTATATACCAGGGATGGGAAATGTATAGCCCTCCAAATATTGGACTGCAATGCCCATCATCCTTCACCATCGGCTATACTAACTAGGGCTGATGGGAACTGCAGTCCAACAACATCTGGAGGCTCACATATTCCCCACCCCTGCTATGGGTTAAGAAGAACCACTGCAACAAAAAGCAGCAATTACTTCAACTTTCTTTTAAATTTTCCTTTTTAAATATCCAGGTAATTGAACGAAGTTATTTCTACTGAAAAATAAATGCTGCAACAAACACATACAAATTATGAAGATTTAGGGTGCAATCCTATACACGTTAGAACAGAAAAAAAGTCCTAAAACTCCCAGCATTCCCCAGCTCACCATGCTGACTGGGGAATGCTGGGAGTTGTAGAACTGTTTTACTGTTTAAATGTGCATAAGGATTGCACCCTAAGGCTCCAATTCTAGACACTTCTACTTGTAAGAACCTCTAAAATCAGCAGGACTTGCTTCAAAAGGATATCAGTTTTCTAGGTTACCATTTCACTTCCTCTCTGTGATCTGAGTGAAATTAAACAGACAGCTTTCAAGCATTAGCTTCAGTGTTCCTATTTTATTCCTTCAAAATACAAATTATCTGTTTTAAGATCTGCATATATTGCATTTTTAAAGCTAGTGCATATTCTTAGATATGCTTTATAGTGCTGTCAAATGACAGTATGTTTACCTATTATCTATGCACCATTATAGGGATACAACTGAAAAATCAATGTCAATATTGAACCTCTTTAAAACATTTTCCAGTTATCTTTGAAGATAGATGTACAGTATCAATTTCCGTGATACTGTAAAGCAGCCTTCCCCAACATTGTGTTTTTGACAGGTTTTGGATTCCAACTCCCATCAGCATCAGCTAGCATGGTTAATGACCAGGGATGATGGGAGTTGTAGTCCAAAACATCTGGAGGGCACTAAATTGGGGAAGGCTGCAATATTGTGTATAGCAGCATCACAGGCTATACCTTTGCTAGTACTCAATTTGTTTAGTTATTTATTTAGTTTATGAGTTGTCCTATAACCGAAGCTCTCAGTGCGACATACTGAACATAATAAAAGCAAAACCAGTAACACCAATGATAAAACCAAAAATAAGAACCATTAAGTAGTACTATTTTAAAAGCAGCAACAAAATCCAGCATTTAAAAAAGCCAAATAACTGAGCAGCTCAAAACATAGACAAGATGAAACATCAAAAGCAAAGCAAGCAGCAGTTAAAAATACTTCTAAAAGTATTTGCATCTGATTGCTCAGCTTTAACCAAATGAAAACTCTTGGCTTGAACATCAGTCACCCCCCCCCCCCGCACTACCACCTTTTTGCTTTGTTTAGCATCTTGCCAGATGAAGAGCTCTGCAGAACTCAAAGGCTTGCGTGATATTTTGCAACCTCTGAGTGAGCCTAATAAAGGTGATACGGATTTTAGATTTTCTTCTTCCATTTTAAAAATAGGATCCGCCCCCCGCCTCTAAAAAAAATGTCACACTCATTCCTTAAGACTGGCCAAGTGTGAATGCACAATGGCCCAAAGGGTTGTTTTAAAAGCTCACTGCTCCAGCGCAGGAAAGAGGAATTCATTCCAATGTCAAAAGGGATTCCAGAAGAAAGCTTCTTTAACTTCCGGGCAGAAATCAAAGCCTATTTAAGAAGCTACTAAGGGTCAGCTTTAGCACGAGTTACCAGGTGAAGCGATGGCAGGAACAGATTTTTAAGGTCTAGGAGCCTTGTCCCGCCGCGTCCTTCCAGCAGCGCCAGCCCCGAAGTCTGGCTCCTGTCCTTTCGCCCTCCATCGCTCCGCCTCAGAGTGCTTCTCCACCGATGCCAACTACCACACAGCACAGGAGGAAGGGCACACGCTCCGCGCGCCCAGGCAGACCTGCCTGCCCGCCAGCCTGCCTGCCTGCCTGCCTGCTCCAGCTAGCGCGTTGTGCTCTCCACGCAGAAACACCCACGCGGCAAGATCCTAGCGAGCTGCTGGCCAGCGCTGCCCGGCCAGCGCCGCTTCTCTCCTCCAGCTCCGCCAGGGCGTCACTGACCTCGCGCGCTGCCCTGCAAGGTCTGCGCCGCCGCTCCCCAGCCACCTTCTCGTCCTCCCAGCCAGCTCCGAATCGCCGCCGCTCTATCGCCGCTGCACCACCACCACCTCTCCGCGGGCTTATCGCGAGAGCCGAGCCGGTTCGCCGGGCCCGCCGCAGCAGACTCGCGGCTGTCGGGCAGGAGGGGAGGAGACAAGCCGTGCCCCGGCCCAAGTTCTTGCGGTGAAGCCGCCAACGAAGGGCGGCGGCGGCGGCGGCGATGTACGCGGGCGTCGAGCCCCGTTCGTTCGGATAGATGCTGGGCGGGCAAGTTCTTGCAAGCGAAGCTCTTGACGCGGCGGCGAGGCGTTTGCCTGTCGGGCGCCCCCGGGCGGCCCCTGCTCCGGGCTCCCCGCTCCCCTTGGAGTTGGCAAAGCCACACGCAGGAGTCGGAGATGGGGGGGGGCGCCGTCCGTTCTCAAACGGACCACCCTGCAAGGGGCCGAGCAGCAGCCGGATGCACCGGGAAATAGGATCCCGAAAGCGGCCACCCCCGCGAAGCACATTCTGGCTGGGTCCTAAAGAGAGCGGTGCATCCAGCGTGCAAGATACATGGAGACATCCTGGTTTCTGCAACGACAACACTCCTCCCTTACATGAAGGGGCACATGAAGGTTTATTCAGGACTGCAGCCTCAAGTACCCTTTTTAACCCCTAGGGACGTGAGTGAGCCCCAGTGAACACGGTGGAGGCTTACTTCTGAGTAAACATTCAAAGTTTGGAGCTGTTAGAAGCACTTTCCTGTCTGCTATTGAATCAATCCCTCCCCACCTCCCCACCGCTGTTTAGCATAACCACAATACATGTTTCAAAGGTGGCAGGATGTTAACTACCACGTTCAGGCTTCTTTGCAGCATTCCTGTCTTCTCAACAGTTCCAAGGCAGGCATAAATTCAACAGTAAAGCTTCTCATCCTACATCTCCAGGCCAGGAAATGCTGGGCTGGTGGACTGAAGACCCAAACTGTTAGACACAGGTGGCTGGTCAGAAAGAAGGCAGTGTTTCTGTGCTCACAACTTCAGAAATAAAGGCGGTTGGAGCACATTAGCCCCAATTCCAACATTCTGTGGTGGGGCTGTTGTCAAAACACACATATGCTTCTTGTTGGGGGTTCCACACAGTTGAGGCAACATCCGAATCCCATTCCCACATAAATGCATTGGGCCACACACAAACCAGTGTCCCCCACACTGGACACCACAAGTACTTTGTACTGGCATGGATACTCAGCACACCTATGTGGGAATGTATGTAACTCGAATGTAGCCTCAGCAGTGTGGATCCCCCAACAGGTAGTTTTGTAGCACTGACACCAGCTGAAGAACTGAATTAGTACCACAAACAGTGGTACAAAGCCTAGTTCCCCTGGCTGTGCAGCATAATCCTAAGCAAGTTTTCTTGGAAGTAAGTCCCATGACAGTCAACGGGGCTTGTTCCCCAGTGAGTGAACTTAGAATTGCAGCCTACGTTACCTAGCTGAGTATTTATTGTCTCTGTGAAGTCAATGTGGGTGAACCAGTTTTCTTTGAAAAAACTTAAGTCTCATGCTTCATTCAGAATTTTTATTTTTTTTATTTTTTTTTATTCATTTTGTACAATAGATAAGAAATGCTCAATGGGGGTTTTCTTTTTCTGAAAAGAAGCCAACAACAACAACAACTAAACAATAGCATTTTCCACAGGATTCACATGGCCCGTGCATTCAGGAATGGGCTTAATAGCTGCATGAGCTATGAGAAGTTCTCCTTTGTTAAATGACCTCTGAAGTTGTTTTAATGAAGGGAAAGAAATCAGGGAAAGGTGTCCATGTGTAATCAATACTTCTGATAATGGGAATGGATGGCAGAGGCTAGGTTTGGTGCAAAGGAATCCTAAGCAGTATAGGACCAGAACCCCATGCCTTTTAATTTGACCCTGATCACATCTATATTTAGTGTAGCACTTTAATATATGCAATTCTTAGAAAGATTATATACAAGTGTAAGCATGATAACTTTCCCCAAGTGCGTCCTGCTTAACGTTGCTAGAAACTCATAGGCTCTGACATTTAACAGGTGGAAATAGGAACACACTCCGGGAGAGAGCGGAGGAAAGGAAGGCCTGGTGTGCTATGGTCCATGGGGTCATGAAGAGTCGGACACGACTTAACGACTGAACAACAACGGAACACTCCTATCCCTGAGCGGATGAGGCTAGGGTATGGTCTGATTTACAATGGCAGCACCAACACCAGTCAAAATCAAATATGCCCAAGCAGGAAGTCGAAAATAAATATATATGCAAGCAAATGGCTCTAAATGACGAGCAGTGAGATAAGACACAGAGTACAAGGTCAAGAGAAGTAGATAATACACATATGTGCTACATTGCATTTACATCATTTATAGAACATTAATCCTATTTTACAGCTGAGGCACTCTGATTGGGTTAGTCAATTATTGATGTTCCTCAGTCAGCAAAGCCACAATAATTACTAAGTAGAAAAACAGCTCTTCTAAGCATATGCAGAATGTTTCTCTTACTACTGAACAAATGCAGTATCCACAAAGACATGAGAGCAGGCCTTACAAAATGATGGCATACCTCCCACACAGATTAAAACCCCAGCATCTCATTTTTTAGAAAGCAGTACTGCTTCATTGCCAGAGAATACATACATTCTGTTCCCCTCCCTCTCTGCACAATTCATTTCTCATTTTATCCTTCAGCTTCTGTCAGCAACTCTTTACAAAACTCCAAAACAGTTTTTCCTCACAACCCCCACGCCCGTCTTTCTTTTTTCTCCCAGCCCTGACTTGTTTGGGCCCAAACCTCACTACTGCTTAGCCCAGGAGTCCATTTTCAAGAGCTGGGGTTTACCAGCACATTCATCACACCTCCTTTTGGATTATCTCTTCTACCAGCTTTATGTGGATGTTAAACTAGATTAGTGGTACCCGTATTGATCCCTGACAAACGCAATAATCCAATTGCCAAAGAGCTAAAATCTCAGCCCCACCAGCCACCTTCTATGTCTGACTGGACAGAAAAAAGATCAAAACCCAAATGGCTTTGACAGCACTTTTCAAGTACTGTCACTTCCCATACCCAGATTCTTTCCGCTTCCCATCCTCAATTCGTATAGATTTTACTTAGCACTCTAGCTGGCCTCCCCAATCTGAGTGAGCAGGAAGGGAGGGGGAATAATAAAATACCAACCAGTTGGTTCTTATATAAAACCACCCCAATAAGAATGTATATTTGGGTGATCAATCATTATTTGTATCACCAAAAAGTAAAATACAGTAAAAACATCATAGTTGCAGGGTGAGGTTTTCCCTGAGACAGGCTCTGAAAATTATGGCTGTCCAAGCTAAATCAGGACAGTTGGAAAGTAAGGAAATTTAGACACAGTGCACCAAATAAAAATGAGTCTGTGCCTAGATAGCAAAAGCCTAAGGTTGCCGATTGTGAAAAAAGAAAATAAAACAGAAGTTTTCCCAAGCATGCACAAGATTTACCGAGCTTCACTTGCATATGTAACAGGGTACTATTTTAATTCTGTGTCATGTGAACTATCCATAATTAAATCCCAATATAGGATTTCAATACAAAGCAAGGTAATCTTCCTAAACAAAGTTAAACCTGTTGATCCTGACCCCCTATAGCTTTACTGCCCCAAATAAATTTTGTAACATATAAATCTGCAGTCATGAAACAGCAACTCTATGGGGCTGTTTGGATGTAACGGTGGTGACCACCAGCAATTCATGAGTTAACCCACGAATTGTGTGGATGTGCACTGCGCCTGAGCTGCACCTTCTTTCTAGGAAAAACCCTCAAACCATTTGAGGGTTGTTACCATGACATCCGAACCTAGGAACCTGCGGTTGTTTGTGGGTTAAACAACCCCAAGCTAACCCAAGAACAAGGGTTCAGATGTCACAGTTACTGGAAACAGGAAGTAGCTTGTGTGCAGCTTACAAGCAGTGTGTGCCCCACAATTTGTGGGTTATTTAATAAACCCACAAATTGCTGCCAGACGCTGCCATTATATCCAAACAGGGTCTATCGGTTTGAGGTTCTAGACTTTGGACAGTCTCTTAGGGAGCAATCCTACTGGGATAGGCGGCTGCCTCTGAACTCAGAGGCGACCGCCTATCCAATGAAGGGCAGGAGAGGCACGGAGGGGATCGTCCCCTCCGTGCTTCAGCTACCCTGCATTTGCAGCTAGACAGCTGATTTCAGCTGTCTAGCCAGAGGAAGTCAGAGGGGTGGAAGCTGTGGCTGGACAACACGTTGGATGTGTCATACCAGTATTTCCGAGTTCCCTGCCCTGGCACGACCCCAGGAACACCCCGCTTTCGCTGCTCTGCACCTCTTCCTAGTGCGGAGCTGTTCCGTGCTGCCTATGAGGCAGTTCATGAGGGGGTGAAGGTCGGTTCTCAGGAAACCGACCTCACAGTGTGGGCTCTGAGGTCAGTTCCCAGGAACCAACCTATCCTATGGCCGTCTAGCCACTTACTAGCGGCAATAGGATTGCGCCCTTAGGCTACTTCCAAATCAGAATTCTTTGTTGTATTTCAGTTTTTGTTCCTCACTCCCACTCCTGGTACAAATCCCACACAGAGATATTTTAATACTCACATTCCTTTAAATAATCATTTCATAATAATTGTGCTTCACTTGGACTGTGTATTTACTCAAACATGTTACATATTTGCAGTGGTGCAGCTAGGGCTGGACTTTGGGGCTGAAGTATACAGCCCCCAAATGACCAGCCAGAGAGCATCAGATGATCAGGACAGCAGAAGCAAAGTCCCATTTTATTCCTGCAGTCATGATATTCCTATGATTTAAGTGAGTTTAAAAGGCAAAACTGAACATGCATGGAGTATTTTTTAAAATCAGGGTTAGAAAACCATTTTTGTTGTCGCTGTTCTAACACATCAGGAATGTAGAAGCAGTTATAAAGCACGGAATGGTGGTTGGGGGGCTAAGATAAAAGTTAGTTCTTAAGCTTCACATCTGAAGTAATACACATGGCCATCTAAACAGGGGCCTCATAAGACCATTAAATCCATGGTCAAAAATTACCAACCCATACCACTGCATATTTGCAGATGCATTTTTAACAGTTATTTGTTTACCGCCCCCCCCCCCCACACACACATGCACACACTGTTCCTGAACTCAAGTGTAATAGGGCAAGATACAAACTTACATTTTCACTACTCATTACTAATTTTTCAGAGCCTACAATGAGTTCACTGTGTGGATTGCATTGCCATCTAACTGGTGCTGCAAGTCACGGTCAGCCCAAGCTTCCTCATTTGCAAATACACATTGCTAAAGGAAAACCAAAACTGAACAGAGATCTGCCATCAGAAGAATGACCAATCCACTCATGATTACCTTAGAATAAAACTATCTCCATAAAAATGACAACTTGAATGGTACCATCACGCTTGTAATACTTCTGGTCACTACATGTGAAAAAGAATAACAGAGCTGGAAAAGATGGAGAAAAAGGCAACCCACATGATCAGGGGGCTGGAGCAACTCTGTTGATATTCCTATGAGGAGCTTGCAATGTTTGGAGCTATTTAGTTTAGTAAAAAAGAAACTAAAAGTGGGTATATGACAAGAAGGTGATAAAATTTTGCATGGTGTGGAAAAAGTGGAGAGGGAGAAGTTTTTCTCCCTCTCATAATACTAGAACCTAGAGTGATCTAATGAAGCTCTAATTGGTAGAAGATTCAGGACAGATTCAGACAGCGCATAGTTAAACAATGGAATTTGCTACCACAAGATGTGATGGCCACCAACTCTGGGCAATATTCAACGGTTAAATAGCGCTAGCAGAGCTCTCTCAAATCTTTCTGTTGTGCAAGTGGTTTCACAACTGCTTATGCAACTGCCCGCCAAAATGCATTTGCACAACCATGCTTGTGCAAACATAACTTTAGTTGGATTTTCCTCTTGCATATGGTTTGGAACCTAGTTTGGAATGTCATTTGCGCTAGCGGAATGACACAGTTGGATACTGCCCTCTGATGGCTTCAGAAGGGGATTAGACAAATTCATGGAGGATAAGGCTATCAATGGCTACTAGTCATGATGGTTATATGCTACCTCCAGGATCAGAGGCAGCATACTTCTGAATATACCAGTTGCTGAAGAACAGTAGCAGGAGAGGGCTATTGCCCTCGCATCCTGCTTGTGGGCTTCTCATATGCATCCGTTGGCCACTGTGGAAAACAGAATGCTTGCACACCCAATTATACTGTAGTTTACCTTGAAAACAAATGGTTACTAGAGCTTAAACTGATTTATAGTAACTAGTAGATTTTTTTAACCGACTCCTTCTTGTAAGCCCTCTGGAAGTAGGTTGCATCCCACTATCTCTCTTCAGTTTCTAATTCTGCCTATTATCCAATTTCATCTGTCTTGTACAGTTCCATTATCAACATACCCCTCTGCATTCCTCTTTGTCAGAACATTTTGGGTGTTTTCCTAGGCTATATACTTAAGTGAGGTTAGATTTAATGTTTGAAGTCCAGTATTTGAAATGAGGGTACATTAAATATTTTTAGTCCAAACCAACAAATATTACTCAGCAACCAGAACCCAAGAATAGAATGAAAGAACCCATCCAAATTGTGTTCTTGCACTGTTCTATAAATAACTGCTATTGTTCTGATCCACAGTATGTATACCATATAGAAATTCTTACCCCTTCTTGCTTGGTGAAGAGTTTGAGACAGTTACTTAGGGCTTCACAAGTTTCTCTTGACGTTTCAGAGACTTCTTCAGCTTTACTGAGAAATGAAGTAGGCATGCCTTTAAAAAAAACACAGGTAGCATTTGTGTCACTAATTACTTCCACCTGTTATTACTGTTTGTGCCTGTATAGTAAATGTACAATGTACAGTTAAAATGTATGATTAAACTAGCTCACAGAAGCAAAACCGAGAGGCTCAATCCACAGGCCTTATTTTAAAACAGGGGTGGGCCATAACTCCCATCAGTCCCAGCCAGCACAGGCAACGGTAAGGAACGATGGGAGTTGTAAGCCAAAATATCTGGACGGCCATAAATTGCCCATCCCTGTTCTAAACAGTCACGCAGGATATGTTTGATTTCTGTGGTTTGAGTAGATGGAATTTCTAATTAGGAAACAGCTAACTAGCTTCTGCTCCAATAAAGGATGTAAGATCTACTGGCCTCAACTAGGAGAAAGTTGCTATCTGAGAAGAAAAAAATGTAATCACATAATATTAGAATAACCAAGACAGTGCTTACGACAGGCCACCTAACTGAACAATAAGATTGCTACTGGACAAACCGGAATGATTTTATTTACCACATTAGCAGTAATATGGTACTGTTAGTTCTACATACTAACTGGATGGGGCATTATCACACAATCCCAAGTTTGTGCCTTTGAACCAACTGCTAAAATAAATAAATACATAAATAAGTAAGAATTCTAAAATCTTCTCGCCAAGGCTATGGATAGTTTCAGTAGGGATTTGCTTGTGTACTTATGACCTCAAAATCCATTTTTCACATATAAAGCTTTAGCTAGAATTCCCAGCTAAAGTCTGAAAATTCAAACTAATGTTCTGCCCCTTCCACTTTTATCTAGATTGTGAGCTACCTGGCTAGTGGTATATCCATTTTGGAAAAAAATGCCTATTAAATTGTATCAGAATACACCAGTTACACTACTTGTAATCATTGGGACGCCAAAGAACAAACGTTCTATTGAGAATGCAATCAAATGACTGCACCTATTAGTACGACCTAGTTGAAGTATTTGAGCATACACAATGGCAAATGTCCCATATTCACTGAGAAATTGGTTAAGACTGTTTTTTGCCAATTGGATTGAAAAGTATTTCGAAACAGCAAAAGAGTTCCTTATTGATTAAAAGAAAATTACCTTGAGTGGTGTCATATGTCTTAATCATGGAGAGGAACCCAGAAATCTCCTTATCCAGCCTTTGTTGGCATGACTGTGCAATCTGGAAAAAAACCCACCAGGGCTATTCAGTGTGTTGAGCAAAAGGTTCACAAAAAGGTGGAGAAGAGACTGGCCAGAGCCGGAAACTGGAGAGGAGCAGAGGGGGCGAGGGAAGGGAGAACTGGCAAGAGGAGGCGGCGGGAACACTGATGAGGTAATCAGACCCAACACATACTCCGCCAAGCCATCAAGAGAATAATTTGATTAGAGCTCCGTGGAAACAGCACAAAGCCCCAGGCTACAGTGATGATAAGCCGGGTCTTTAAGGGCTGTGGAAACAGGAAAAGGCGAAGATGCGATTGGGGAAACATTGCAACAAAGTTGCAAACAAAGTGAAGCCGATAGTGTGAAGTCGATAGCGAAACACACCCCTAAAGGTTTTTTTTTTAATCCAGTTGAACATGGGTAACTGTTTAAGATGACCTGTATCAAAATATAACTTTGGGCCAAATCAGGTGAGACACTGGAGATCTGCGATTGCATTTCCCCAACCGAAGGGCTTAAAAAAAAAAGGCAGCTATGGGGGCAACTAAACATTTTCTCTGATGGGACAAATAGCAGCTTTGGGGGTAGAGATCTACATTGGGAAAATGGCAAGGGTTCTGCCCCTTATGCCAAGATCATTATTCAAATTACACTCCCACTTTGACTGTTTAATTTTTTTCTTTAAACAGACAGGAGATCTGATCACAGATCACCAGTGTTTTATCTGTTTGGCCCTCTATTTTCAAAAATAAAGCGGCTTTTCTTATTATCTACATGTGAATATGACAAAATGACACGTGCAGGAGTTACCCCAGCAATGTTTTAAAATCAAAATCTTATTATGATTTTATTTGTAAGAGGCCAGTATATAAACACATTCAAGAGTAGTGGTAATGCATTAAAAATTTGGCCACAGTGTATATCAGAAACAATTTCTTGACTTTTCTTTTTGTTATTTAAGACTTGCTGTTGGGTTGATGCTAAAGAGATAAAATAGGTGAAAGGACTTGTTAAAATGCAATCCTATGCATGTTTAGACAGAAAAAAGTCGTACAACTCCCAGCATGTCCCAGCCAGGTATGCTGGCTGGAGCATGCTGGAAGTTGTAGGACATTTTTCTGTCTAAACATGTGTAGGATTGTGCCCTTACTTGACCAGCATAGTGACATATGAAAATGTTTACATTTCCTGTGTAACTCAAAAGCCTGCATAATATTTTGGATATATTATAGATCAGTGCAAGAAAGGTATCATAAGTATTTGTTATCTTTCAAGCCATATATACTTCCCTTTGCAGTGCTAGCTTCACTTAAGTTGCAATCCTATCCACACTTATCTAGGAGTAAGTCTCATTGAACTCAATGAGATGTACTCCTCCTGAGTAGGCATGCCTAGGACTACACTGATAATTAGCTAATAAATTAATCCTGAGGTTGCCTCAGCGATCAGCCATGATGATTACTCTTTTTAATAAAGTCTGTTATTTTATTATGAACTTTGACTTATTCCCTTGGATATATTGGGAAAGTAAAGATTACACAAGACATCAATTTCTGAACTAAAGCTCTCTACTGCCAAAAATATATCTTTTAGTTTCCAAGTACAATAGTTTCAAGGTGACACAGCTGATACTCAAATTTCAGAGCAAAAATTTTTAAGGCACTGATGAAGCAAGGTAGATTGAGCAGAATTATTCACTAGTTGCCATGAAATGAGCAATATGCTGTAAGGTTTCCCCAGAAACAATGGACAACAGTACAACATGTACTGGCACAGAACTAGGCCATGTCTTGAGTTATGTACCATGTATGGGTATTGAAAGATCTGTGCACTACAAAGAAAGGGAATGGGAGTGGGGTAGAGAAGAGGAGGACAACAACAACAGGAAAGAAAACGGTTTAAAATTAATCCAAGAGACTAAGACAGCAGAGAGAAAGCAGTAAAGCATGCAAAATTTAAAGCAAATGGAGTTCTGTGTAGAGACAAAGAGGTCAAGAAGCCAAGGAGTTATACTTAAACATGTCTAGCTAATAAAGTCCACTATATCAGAGGAACAAATATTAAAGGGTTATAGTATATTTTGCTTAGTACCCCTTTCTCTGGTTGTCTGAACTTTGCTATGCAGCCATTACTTACTGCTGAATAACTGACCTTATGGTTAACCCATACTTGATAAAATAGCAGCTTTTTATATTTAGTAAAGACCAAACATAGACCATCTTCTAGTACCTGTTTATTCACCGCAAAATCAATTTATCATTAATTATGAGCAGATGCAGTTGTGCAGATTCAAAAGCAACCAATTCAGTCTCTACTCCAATTATTATTAATTATTATTTTTGATAATAATATCCTGCCTTTTTCCTCTTGTAAGGAATCCAAGGCAGCTTACATGGTCTTCCTTCTCTCCATATTATCCTCATAACCACCCTGTGAAGTAGGTTAGGCTGAGAGCCCAAAATCACCCAGTGAGCTTCATGGCCAATTGGGGACTAGAACCCGAATCTCCTGAGTCCCAGTTCAGTCCTCTAGCCACTATACCATGCTGACTCCCATCCAATCCTCTATCCTAGACAATAAACTGGATAATATACAGCTGAATTATTTATTCCATGACCAGGAATGCTGCAAGCACAGCATATACAATGATCTGAAGTTAACAGAAATCCTGGCTCCACCCAACCCAGCAAATCCGCATGGACTGATAGGCAGTAAAAAAAACATGGCCCATTATTTCACTGCCTCCTCTGGAGCCTTGCCCTGGATTCTGGATTCTTCCGCTGTAATCATGAGGGAAGACTGACCCATCATTTCTTTTCTTACGAGTTTCCTTGCTGCTATTAGTTATATCAAGGCACTCCTTCCTATTTAAAGTAAAACCACATGGTAATTTTGTTACTATTTAGAGCCTAGTGAACTCATGGATGAAGCTGGCATAAAAGGAATTAAGTAAAAAAGACTGATGGAACTTTTAGGGATATCAAAATCCTAATTTTATTCTTATATTCCTATGAATATCTAACCTGCCATTAGAGGTATTTCTTCAAATTTGCCATTTGCTTTTCCAAAGAAAATGTAGAATAGTACAAAAACAATTCTTAGAGTCTAGAAAAATAATAGGGTTGAGTTGTGCATATTTCTAGAGTTATTCCTAGGATGCTTCTTCTAGCATCAGAACCATGCTTTTGTCAGACTTCCTTATTTAATTTATATTCCAATGTGTTTCTTTTCCTTTTCTTAGGCTAAAAGGGCTTCCTAGAATCAGACATTTTCTCATAATCTTTACCCAGTCTGTCATATCACCCTTGCCAACCTAGTGCCTTGCAGAGGTGTTGGACTACAACTTCCATCATTCCCAGCCAGTATGGCTAATGGGTATGCTGGCTGGGGAAAATGGGAGTTGCACTCTTAACACCTCTGTAGGGTTCCAGGTTGGGGAAGGGCTGACCCAGGTCGTTAGAATTTCCAGAAGGGCAGCTGTGTTAGTCTCTTACAGCCAAAATAGAGTTTTGTGACACCTTAAAGGCCAACAAATGTATCATGGCACAAGCCTTCATGGACCAGAATCCACTTCATCAGATGCATGCGGTATTATCCTCAGCTGCCGGTATATATAAACATGGTTGGGGTGGGGCTGGGAAGTAAATAGCGAAGAAACAGAGATGAGATGCAGAAAGTACAGTGACAGTTACATGATTGACAGTGGACATTCACAAAACAGTTGCTGATGATAAGACATCCTGGCACTGGGTAAGCTAATTAATTCACGTAGAGTGATAAACAAACTAAGAAATCTTTATCCCAATTCAAACCAAGCTATGCATTCAAATAAAGCAGATGAGCTCCCTCTCCTGGCTAGAAGTAGTAAAAAACAATACTTCACTATGATTCCTCTGCACTTCTTTTACACAGTAAAGTTGCACTTATATATCCACTTACCTTGCAGCAAACTCCACCGAAGCCAATGGGACTTACTTTTGAACAGACATACACAGGATTGCACTTTTAAAAGTGTTTCTATGGAAGACATCCTGTGTTTTATTCAGTTTTCACATTGCATCAAAGTAATAACTTGTTCACAAGCTAGATGGCAGGAGTGGGCACCTTTGGCCCTCCAGATGATTTCCTGGTGAGAGATCAAGCCCGTAACACTACACCATAGTTCAGCTCTAATGGACTGCTAAGTAAAGGTGCTCCAGACCCTGGGATCTGTCACTGGGAACACCCCCCTTGGTGTTCTGATGGAGAGCACACCCAACAGGGATTAAGGGCCGCGGTCAGTGGTCCTTCAGATCCATCAGGCCTCTAAGAGGTAATATCCAGCACGCAAGAGCTGTGTCCACAACGTCACCAGTAGCCAATGTGCAGGTCAGCACACCACTGTAATATAACTGCTGTAGTCTACCCCCACTTAGAAGCAAGCCACTGTATTACCACTAAGTGTCAGTTCGGATAGGATGTTAAACTGTGGTAAGTTTAGCCAAACTATGGTTTCTTTATAAATCCAGCCCTGAGCCAGTTCACTAACCATTGTTTAGGAACAATCCAGGATCTGAAACCACTGCCTGAAGATGGTCTGTGAAACTGAGTTTACATTAACTAGTTTTTTTGCTGTTATGTTTGAGCTCAACTGAGTGCGTTATGCTAGTATTTCTCCTGCAGAGCTTTGGGAGAGTTCTACTGTGAGGTATAGGAGCGTCTTTCTTACTTTTAGGGCATCTTGTAACTCAGCAACTGATATTGTATCATCCTCTTCCTCATCATCGCTCAGTTGTTCTTGAGTACAGTAGTGTGTGCTGTATGCTGAATGCTCTTCTATTGTCTGTACCCAGTTCTGAAAAAGAAGACGAGAGAGAAGAAAGTATTTGTTACTGTTTACCATTTAATCAGCTTGGCCCTACACAGAACACAAAGTGTAATGGTTCTTATCCTGAGGCCTTACAATCACCAATAATGGACTAAACAGGGGTGCAAACGGATAGATGACAACGGACGAACTGGTGTGATGAGACTAGGGTTGTTCAATAATGGTTTGTTCTTTAAAAAGAGTGCATCTTGAGATAACATGTCTCTTCTGTTTTAAGACCAACAGAGCATGTGGCAAGCATAGATGGTATTTCTTAATTGAACCTTGTGGTCTATAAACAGTATATAAATTAATATATTCAAGAGCATAACACTTGTTTAATTTGTCCCCATCATTCCTCATATGCACATTCTGGAAAGTAAGCTTTGATCCTATGTGGACATGGAATGTATTCCATATTAGCTTTACCTGGTCTTCTACAAAAGGACTAGTTGAGGAAATTACAGTGGAGTTAAAAAATATTTAGACGAAGGTTCAGACAGTGTTAGAAGGATAAAGTTTAGTTATGGCCTCGCTTGCCCGTGAAGCATAAGGAATGGACAAAGCTACACTACACCATTCATCATGGCAATTCTATTTAAGCTACTTGATTTTTTAGTGGAGTGCTACAAGAAGTCAATACATTAGCTTGAAGAGATTATTCCCATCCAACCACGCAGTGATTTCATTCCTGATTCCAATCTACAAATCACCAAGTATTGGTTGAACTTTGGAGATGCTTACCTCTCTTGATTGCTGATTGGTCTTGGGAACTTTAAAACTGTGAATTGTATTATCAAAGCACTTGATAGAAAAGAGGCAACCATCCACACTTTTTACCTTCAACAGAAAGCAGAGACAGCAAGTTGGCGAGTTGAACAGTGTTTCAGACAAATTACATCTGTGAATGCGACTGAGTTATTGAGAAGACTTCATAGATTAAGTTCAACATTATATCAACATCCTCAGATTGTCTGGATCTTGCACACCTGTGCAGTTGCTGCTCTCCAACTGGAAAGCAAGTAACAAAACTATGAAGCAAAATGGGTTTTGTAAAGACAAAATGCAGTTGGTATTTATCTCTCACTAAAACCATACCCATTTGTTTATGTTAGAAACCTGTCTTTGGTAAAAGGAGATAAAAAGTAGCTTAAATTTGAATATCAATCAGGAAATGTAATTCCAAAGGAGTGTTTTTCTGAACTACAAAGAAACCCTAGTCACACTGTAGGGTTTCTTTGACTATTCGTGAGTGTATGTATACTGCAGTTCCTGGGGACAGTGGAGAACACATAATGAGGTACTGGTTGCAACATCTGGCATCCTAAGAATGTCAAATTTAAATAAATAGCACATTTCTAGTCAACTGTAACTCTAAATACAGACTTAAAACAGCATGAGCAATGTCTGGTGTTTCTTTGAAGTCAGGACAAAGTCCAGCCACCTGTCAGGGATGCTCTGACTTGGATTCCTGCATTGAGCAGGGGGTTGGACTCGATGGCCTTATAGGCCCCTTCCAACCCTACTATTCTATGATTCCACCAGGATTCCTATTGGTTATTGGGCAAGACCCTTTAATGTTCTTAATGGCTCCTTTCCCCTTCCCATAACTTGAAAATCAGAATACAAAAAAAGCATATATGCCAACATGCTTAGTTTTGCATACTGTACAGGCCACAGCACTTAACACACAAACCACCATTCACATGTTACTGCAGTGTTGGCAACCGCTTTGTTTGTGCTTCTCCCTTTGTTCCAGCCTCAGCACTGCGTGACTGTATTACAGTGTATATCTGGCAATGAATTCTTATTAGTTCCTCCTAGATGTCGTCACTATGACTAAAGGCAAAGGATAGCTAAAAGCTGAAATGTGCAAAGTATACTACTTTGTTTTTATAAGTTTATTATTGTGGATAGGGCATATTATAAAACTAGAAACTGCAGTATTCATCACCTGGTTATTAACTTTTTTAGAAACTAGGCCAATAGAAGAGCCATCCTAAAGGAAGGAAGGCCCTAGAAATATAGAGCCCCGATATGCCAACTTTTACCCTCCCCCAAACAAAGATCATCATCATCTATGTATAAATCTGTACAGAGCAGAGGATAAATATTTTTTCTCAACCCTTTAAAATATTTATACCCCAGCTTTCCTTATAAAGTTCAAGATGCTCACAAATAAATAAAATAATACAGTAAAACCAAAAGCCAGAACAAAACAATGCTGTGAGGTAGTTTTGGATAAAATCAATTTGTTCCAGATAACTTGGGCATTCCACACATATCCACAAACACTACCCCGTTTTGTTCACACACACACAGCAGATATTTCTGAGTGCCCAAGTTCACTTACTGTGCAAATAGCTTGTGTTAGGTGCTTGCATCCTTGGCGACGATTACTATTTCCAATATCAGCCCTTCAAAAGAGGCAAATCAAGTAGTTAATCAACAAAATCATAATCAATACTCCAGCTGTCAAAAAGCTTTGGGGAGATGCTCAATTTTACACTTACTGTTTTTGGTACCAGGAGAGGACCCCATGTTCCAATACTACCCAATACGGTTTCCACCCAAAAAATCTTGAACTCTTAAAGAAAAAGGAAAAACATACGATCCAACAGTTCAATAAAAACCAAGTTTGCCAAGCCTGGTAAGTTATGATAAGCAGCAAGAAGCAATGCTAAACAATGTAATGTTAAACAGTACATTCTTAATAGATTTAATTTCTCTCAGAGGCTGGAAGTTCTGAAACTGGCAATTCTGCTATTCGCTCTACTGTACTTGTATGATAGTAACGCTTACTTGCAAAGTCCAACTGTAGTCAAACTAAGGACAGAAAACACATATAGTCTAGTACATCATCACAAACAAGGTGTAGAACTGAATAATATTGACAGCAAGCTTTTTTAAGACAAAAAAAGGAAGGATTTACTCCATATCATGATGATTAAGCCAGGCTCTATGCAGAATACTTCTCACTCATAGTTTGAGAAAAAAATTATTCTCTCTCAGGAAAAGCCAGACATCTGTGAATTAGGATCTCTGGAGTCTGGAACCCATCCCATTGAAGTGGCAGGTTCCATGGGATGGAGCTTGCACCGTCCCATGGAACTGATGCCTTCCACGGAACTACAGCAGGGACTCACATCTCCATGTCAGCCCAATGCCACAGGCAACGAGCATAGGAAGAGTTGTCAGAGAGGATGAAGAGTGCTAGGCTCTAAGCCAGAGGCCTGCCCCTCTAAGGCCTTCCATTCTTCCTCAAGGAAGAGGCGGATCCTGGGAGGGATGATCTGGCCTTACAGGCATAAAAAGCTTCATCCAGTCCAGTCCTAGTCTTTGGGCCCCTTCACACTGAGCTTTTATCCTGCGATTGAGATTGCTCCTTCACGGAAGTTTGCAGGCTCTTTACATGATGCCATGATCATTCAAGGCGCCTCCTGCACTAAATGCCCTTTGTTCTGTTTTTAAATAGATCACAGATAATGAACTATCAAATTACCCCATTGTGTTCCGCTTCAGTTTCCTCCGTGAAAAGAGTAAAAGCAGCAAGAAGAGGAGCGAGATCAATGAAAGATAATGGAAGACTCAGATACGGGGAGAAGGAGGGGGAAGGGGGTGGGGGAAAAGGAAGCATGTGAAAAAGGGAATTGTTGTAATGCTGCATTTAAAACGGAAGCAGAAAGCCCCATTTTAAATGCAGGATTTTAGGCTGGTGTAGAGATGCCACTTGATTCACTTGGAGCTTTCCACAATGGTCTAATTACTGATCTGCCCAGCCCCATTGTGCCTTTTGGGCTTCTTGGAGAGGTCAGGAGGACAACAGCCTAGTACTTTTCAAACCTATCAATAAAACATATGCCTTCAGATGGGCGATTTTTCTAGAAATGCCTAACATCTAGCTCCATCCCCATTTGGATCTATAGCCACACAGCTCATGGTCGTATACAGGGAACTAAAACTGTAATGGATTCATTTGTTTTATTAATATAAACCAGTTCTGAAATGAAGGTTCAGAAAGCTTTAGCTGCTGAAATATACACAGCCTATGTGCAGGAGCCAAGTCCAAACCCTAACCTTGACAACCAGGGGCAGACAGATGTTTTGTTGTGCCCGACTTGCCTTTTAATGCAATGATGATGATGATGATGATGATGATGATGATGAAGAAACAGATGGGCCATACTGGGAAGTTTGGATAGTAGATAGGACCTTATACTGGAGAAAGGGGACAAGCTGACCTCTGGTGCTACCATCTATGCCTGTCCTCAAGAGCCACTGCTTCAGCAGAGCAGTTTAGGATCAGTCTGTTGGTGTTATGAATTCTGGTTTTCTTTTGACATTTTAGTACAGTGAATGAACCATCTCTTAGTTCTGTCTCTTTTCTAAGGCTTGAAGTAAAAGTATGACTAAATGAAACAAAAGATAAAAAAAAACTAGGCACCTTCCAGAGTAGTCCTTCATATCGTTTCAGAGGTTTGTTGATTACCTACAAAAGAATTGAGATATTAAACAAAGCCAATCCATGTTAATAGCAATTTTAATACATAATCTGTTGTACCCACCTTCCCAGTGCCCCCTTCAAGTATTTGTTTCATTTCTGCACCTTGGGCTAAAGCAAGGGGTGTTTGACCTGTTCAACAGAGGAGATAAATTTATTTCGGTAGATCTGAACCAGAATCAAAATGGGGACTACAGTAATAATAGATGTGTTTCACAGATAAGCCTGGCTCTTTAAGAAAAGCATAGGCTGCTCTCTTGGTTGCAGACATTTTTCAACAGGTGTTTACCCTAGGTCTCCCTTTAGGATGATTCCAAAATATTCTACCAGTATAGCCACACCCATTTTTTAATGTCAGAAACACATAGGCTCCCTCCTTTAAAAAAAAGAAAAGGAAGATAAGCAACAGTAGTACTTTCAGCAAGATCAAAATGTATCTGGCAGAACTGATTAAGCATATGGGCTCTGTAAGAACTACAACAGGATTAGAGGGTATTTATTTTCATCAACATCTGGCAGTTATTTTCTGGCAACTTAAGCCTAGATTAAAGTTTTGTAATTCAAAGCCAATTAATTACAGACTCTGCGCTACTAAGGACAGTATTGTAGTAGACCCAACTGGATAATATATATGTTTGCAGTTTGCACATTCGCTTTGCTTTTCAGGGGAAAGGGGACACTTGAACTCATTAAATAAAGCTGTATTACATACCATTTTTATTCTTTATTTTAGCGTCTGCTCCACATTTTAGGAGCTTCAAAGCACAGTGCTTGTGGGCACGATATGCTGCACAATGTAATGGTGTATTGCCCATCTGATCAGTGCAGCTGATGTCAGGAGGGTTTGACCTGTTTAACTAGAGAGAGTGATTGAAACATTTATTACGCACACAAAACTTCATTAGTTATCTTTCCTGAGACAAAATGGGCAGCCGATCTGGATTAGGAGACAAGGATCTTAACCTCCTTGTCATTCCACCAGCTGGGATCTGCCTTCCCCACGTATCTCATCTATTTTGATTTAGTCAACTAATATTTAGCATTATGGCTCTAAAAAATAATGGTAATATTGTGTATACCAGTGCTGTGAGTTTTCCAGTCTCTCCTTCTCGTGCAGCTCCTAGGAGGAGTTCCTCAAGTTTTCTTTCTTGAGTCCTTTCCACAGCTAAG
Organism: Heloderma suspectum; assembly: GCF_057233095.1. NCBI lineage: Eukaryota > Metazoa > Chordata > Lepidosauria > Squamata > Helodermatidae > Heloderma > Heloderma suspectum. The sequence goes on along the minus strand of NC_139461.1, from coordinate 78,323,474 downwards.
TATAAATAATTAATTAAAATAACATCCTCCCAAAGGAAAGTTTCTTTTACTGCTAGATTCCAACAAAATGACAATCAGTTTTTGGGGTCCCCTTCCCCACCCCGAGCAGCAGGTAACAGATTTACTCTTCCCTATGCTTGAAGCTTGTTAATCTCCCGAACAATATAGACCAGCTCAGTGGTAGAGTACATATTTCACATACATAAAGCCCCAGATTCAGTCCCCAGCATTATCAGTTAAAAGGACTAGTTGGCAGGGTCCGGAAAGTCTCATGCAGAGATCCCATTGCAATTTTGGTTATCTGGGCAAGCAGCCTGAGCTGGCCCTGCTTTCATGCCTATATGATGGCCAAGGAAACAGGTTTATATGTAATCAAATATATGCAAATTATCCCCACCAACACCACCATGCCCATACAGCCATAATGTTCAGCTTGAAATACTTGATTATAATGTTTACTTGCGTCAGTAGCATCTAGCACTGCTTACAGAGAAATTCAATGGCAAATCCCAACAAAATCTATTTAAGTTTGAAGTTAAGGACAACTGAAATTCCAAAACAAAAAAATGCAAAACTCAGCAATTCCTACCATCGGTAACCTGCAAAATAGTATTAAGTGTATGCTGCAATACTGAGTAGTAAGAGAACAAATATCTACTCTCAAGTTCTCAGCCATCAGTTAGACACTGCATTACAGTTCTGAGATTATGCTATAATTACTAAAATTGTGTTAGGTTTTATATTGTGCGACAGGATATATTTCTACTAGTGTAGAAAGCCCTAAACAACTTGGGACCAGGATACCTGAGACAGCGCCTCCTTCTTTACCCACCTGCCCGGTCACTGAGGTCATCAGACGGCATGTTCCTGGTGGTTCCACATGGACCTGTGGCCCAGTTGGAGTCCACCAGGAAAAGAGCCTTCAGTGTGGTAGTCCCCTTTCTGTGGAATTCCCTGCCTTTAGAGGTCAGGCAGGCGCCAACATTGTGTTCCTTCCAGTGCCTCCTGAAGACGCTGTTATTTCAAGAGGCCTTCCTTGCATGACCAGCCGTGGTTTGTTAAATTCCACTTTATTGGGGTTTGTCTTTTTAAAAAAGTGTTAACTCTTTTAACCTGCTGTTTTATTCTTTTACTGTGTTGTTCACCGCTCCAAAATCTTCTGATGTGGAGCAGTATATAAATATTGTAAATAAATAAATAACATAAAATTGCAGAGGTTTAAAGCATGTACTGTATGATGTAATTCAGGGGTTTCTTGTAGGGTGCCCTATAGCAGGAAAGTTTAATAAGACTCACATTTCTTGAATATGCCCCCCCCCCCCACACACACACTTCTTGAATACACATACAAAAGACTATCTATTGGAACAGTTAGTAATTGCATTACTCATGCAGAGACCTAACCTTTCATGAGCTGGACTATTAGGTATATAGAATTTAGATAAAGTCTATATTTTGTGGCAAAAATAATACACATTGAATAACCTCAAATATTTCTTGCCACAAAATATGGACTTTCTTTGAATTTGATATATCTAGTAGTCCAAGAGGTTGTGATGGCTTAGTCCTCTGCATAAGCAACACAATCTTAATATATAGGCTCCTGTATGTGTATATGATTAAAAATCATCTTTAAGCAGGTATTAGAATTTATTCTGATGGTATTGGAAGAGATGGGCCCAAACTCATGGAAGCAAAAAATGCAACCTGCTGTCATGAGGTAGGGATTCTCTACCACCTTTCTTTTAATCCAAGGATATGATAGAGCTAATGTAATATTGCTTTAAAGTCTTAAGGGCACTGAGATGCAATCTCAGGTGGCTGGGATTAAGGTTTGTCAATCTAACAACTTCTATGCCTCCTTTATTCCTTCATACCTAGGTCTCCTAAAATGCTTGGTAGATCTACCAAACATTAAAATGAGGGTAGCCTTTACTCGGGCAAGATTAAATGTTCTTCCTTTGGCAGATTGGGTGGGTCAGCATAAAGGGGTTCCTAAGAAGAACAGAATATGTGGTTGCAATTCTGTATCAGTCAAAGATATTATTCATGTACTTCTAGAATGCTCTATCTATAATGATCTTAGAACCAAATATACTCATCCATTGTTAAAATAATTGAATGGAAGGTCATCTCTTGTAAAGATTTGCTTTCTATTGTCTAATGCTGACAAATATGAATCATTCGGAACATCTAAATTTCTTGTCAGCGTTTTACAGATGCACGTTACAAAGTTTAAAGGCTGTAAGGAAAATTATTCAATTTTTGAGGGTCTATTAGTAGTTTTAAATTGTATAATGATCTTTTTTCTCCTGTAACTGTGTATAATAGCAAATTGCTAAGATACAATAAACTGTTGTTGTATGTGTATTCAAGAAATGCTTGTGTGTACACAGTCAAGAAATGTGAGTCTTTTTAAGCAACTCGGGAACTTTATGTATAGGGTACCCTGCAAAAAATCTCTGAGTTACCCCATACAGTATATGCTTTAAACTTCTGCTGCTTTGTGCAGAAAGGCGTCCTATCACACAATATAAAATCTAACAGTGTTAGTGGAGCTTTCTCCAGCTGTCCCCAAAGTGCTTCCATGTCAAATATCTTCTGACTACATCATAAGGAAAATGGTTGAAACCAATGCTATTTTGTATGAGAATGTGTCTTAACAAATAACATACTGGAAGATTTTATATTTTAGGAGAGCTTTCCCCAGACCCCCTTTTTTACACAAAAGACACATTTGCTCACCTCATCTAGGCCCAGGCAGTTCTCTTTTCTTCCCTTTCCCTGTTTCCTCTCCTATTGTACTACCCATCCCAGCAGGCAATGCTGCAAGCCCTATTTATTACAGGTGGTACTGTATCTAAGACTATGATGTGTGTAACAAGGGCCTCTTCTCAACAGGGAACTAGTAGAGAGAACCATAACAAAATTTGGCTGCAGTTGCTGAAGACAGACCAACCAAGGTAAGCGGCCCTACTGGATCAGACCAGTATCCATCTAGTGCAACACTGTGTTTTGGACAATGGCCTGCCAGATGCTTCTGAGAACCATACATGGGACACGATGGCAACTGCTATTCCCTTCTGTTTGTCTCCTAGCAATTGGTCATCAGAGGAATATGGAGGTTCGATTTGGCTATCATGGCTAATAGCCATTGACAGACCTCTCCTCTGCAATGAATTTCTCCAGTCCTCCTTTAGTATCATCTAAGCTAGTGACCAATGCCACCAATATTGCGGCAGCAGATTCCATAGATTTGCTGCCGGAGTGTGAAAACATTCCATTTTAGGAAGGCCTTAAGTTAGTGATTTTCATGAACTTTGGGTGACAGATTTTTACTGTTGATTTTATCTTTCTGGTTTTGCTGCTCTGTTTCTTCTTGTAAGTAACGTCTTACTGTATTTCTTGGTTTATTAGCTGCATTGAACTTTTTGGAAAGGTGAGATATAAAATAAAATTGTGTGTTTGTTTCTCATTTTTTAAAACCTGTGGAAGCTTTTGTAAGCACAAGTGTCTATGAGAAGAACATTAGTACTCACAAACTATCCTAGCTTAGTCTAGTTTTCTTCCCTGCACATGGAACCCTTTTGTGTGTGTGTGTGTGCGCGCGCGCGCGCTGTGCAGGAGCATTCTATCATGTGAAAACTGACATCTATATTAGCAAATGCTTAGGTAATGAAATCACAGTTTCCACAAACTGGATATAAATAACAAAAGCTACGTAAGAAATATACATTGCATGGTAATGAATGCATAACATTAAGATGCTATAGAAGCTGCTGAAGCTACCTGGTGGAGATGACTGAAATATACATATCCTTGCACACAAGAAGGTAATGTGCGTTTGATACCAGTGGCCTGCATACAGAGTCATATCAAAGAATAAGAAGAATGTGGAACACACCTCTAATTTCCCTGGATGATTAAAAATATTCCATCCCCACAATTTATGCAAGCATCAAAATCATAGTGTGCTTTGGCTATTAGACCTCTTCAGGCATTCACTGTGAGGAACGTAGCAGGGCCCTGTGTGCAAGCCCCATACCTCCACTGTCCCCGTTCCCAGAGACGTGCGCACATTCAGTGTAAAAGTCTGAAGGGAGATTATAAGTGCGATAAAGCAGGCTCCCACCATTTTTCTTAGAGCAGACATGAGAAGTAAGAGGAGGAGCGATTGGAGATGGGTAACTCTGAGGGTGATTGTGATGAAAATGAAGATTTGTAACATATTCAAGTGTACCTGTTGTGAGTTTTACAAGACACTATATCACAAATAAGAATGTTGGTCACTTACCCATAAAAGGGATTACTTTGTGCATGTAAAACAGTACATCAGGTGGGTCTTATGCACCACCTAGTGGTCAAAGGCAAAATTGCTGCTCCAATTAAGTCTTTTAACTGTCTTTCCTGCCTTTGAAGCTCAGTTTCCAATGACAAGCTGAGGAAGTACTAGAATCAGTGAGAACAGCGAAACACAAACAAGAAAAACAGGACATCTCGCACTCACTGCAGACAGGGCTTAGAAAGAAACCAAGTGCGACAAAAAAAGAAAATTAATCACCTCCAGCAGGAACAGCCATAACAGAATCTGAATCTAGGGTGTGGCCCTGATGTACGGTTTTACATGCACAAAAAAATCCCTTTTATGGGTAAGTGACCAATGGTATTTTCTCTTGTGCATGTAAACAGTACATCAGGTGGGACGTACCAAAGCCTGACCCATGTAGTAGCTCCTTAATGACTGGGAAGGACGTGTTGCAAGACACGCCTTCCAAAAGGCCGCTTCTGCAGAGGCATATACATCAATCTTGTAATGTTTAACAAATGTGCTAGGATTTGCTCATGTAGCTGCCCTACAAATCAATGCAGCAGAGCACTGAAGAAAAAAGCTGCCAATGTTGCAGCTGCTCTGGTAGAATGGGCAAAAATTTGGGTAGGTGGAGACATCTTCAGGAAGGAATGGGCTAGGGAAATACACACCTTTAGCCACCTACTCAGAGCGGCATTAGAAACCTTCCATCCCAAGGAAGCTGGATGGAATGAAACAAACAGGGAATATGACTGCTGAAAAGTTTTGGTTCTGCTGATATAGGCCTTCAGGGCCCTCCTGACAACAAGGGAATGCCATTTCTTTTCTGAGGGGTGCACAAGGGAAGGACAAAAAGTGGGAAGATTTAGCTCTTGTTGACAATGAAAAGGAAACAGAACTTTAGGATGGAAAAAAGGGGTTAGGATGGAGCACCACTCTATCTTTATGGAATACACATAGGTGTTTATCCACAGTGTGGGCATTAAGTTCCGAGATCCTTCTGGCTGATGTTACAGCCACCAAGAATAAAACCTTGAAAGAGAGCAGTCAGAGAGATACTGATTTCCGGGGCTCGAAGGGTGGCATCTGAAGTCCTGAAAGTACTTTATGGAGATGCCAGGAAGGGAAACGATGTTGAACTGGAGGTGACTTTGAAAAAGCTCTGCACAGGAACTGTTTAAAAAAAGGATGAGAGCCCATGGACCTATCTGGGTTTTTTGATAGAACAGTAGATAGCATGAAAGCCTGATGCTTAAGCACATTAGGCTTGAGATCCATAGCCAAACCATCTTGCAGAAATGCTAAAAGGTCTGAGACTGTCTTTTTGAGACCCAAATCCTTTTCCTAGTACATCAAGTGGAGAATATCTTCCACATACTCTGGTAAATCCTGAGGGTAGATGGTCTCCAAGAGGCCAATATAATCTCGATTACTGTGGGGGAGAGGCCTGCTTTGGCAAAACGTTTTTGTTTGATTTCCAGACAAGTTAACTGAAGCCACACAGGGTTTTGGTGGAGGAGATGGCCTTGAGGTAACAGGTTGTCCTGCAGGGAGAGGGGCCAAGGAAGATCAATCTGCTACTAGATCAATCAGGTTGGGAAACCTGGGTCTTTGTGGCCACAAAGGAAGCTACTAGAATGAGTCTCATCTTTTCTTCCTTCACCTCCACAGAACCCTGGAGAGAAGAGGGAGCAGTGGAAAAGCATAAAGAAGCCCAGTCAACCATGGACATCCCTCAGGGCATTGCTCATCTCTGCTGCTGGAGATGCATAATGGGAGAAGAACCATCTGGAAACAAAGCCCTGTGAAGAGAGACTGAAAGAACTGGGCATGTTTAGCCTTGAGAAGACTGAGGGGAGATAATGATAGCGCTCTTCAAGTACTTGAAAGGTTGTCCCAGAGAGGAAGGCAAGGATCTCTTCTTGATCATCCCAGAGTGCAGGACATGGAATAATGGGCTCAAGTTATAGGAAGCCAGATTCCGGCTGAACATCAGGAAAAACATCTTGACTGTTAGAGCAATACGACAATGGAACCAATGACCTAGGGAGGTGGTGGGCTCTCCCACACTGGAGGCATTCAAGACGAGGCTGGACAGCCATCTGTCAGGGATGCTCTGACTTGGATTCCTGCATTGAGCAGGGGGCTGGACTCGATGGCCTTGTAGGCCCCTTCCAACCCTACTATTCTATGATTCTAACCTACTGATTGCCTTCTGATGCAAACAGGAACACCTGGACTCTCATGAAACAGGAGACTATCTCTTCAAAGACTTCTGGGTGAAGCATCCATTCTCCTTGGTTTAGCCATTTCCTGCTTAGCCAGTCAGCCTGAGTATCTGCTTAGGTATTCCACAGAGGGATTCTAGGTGATGTTCTGCCCAAAGAAAGAGGGAGCCTGCCTCTGCCTAGAGGTCTGGAGATTTGATTTCTCCCTGATGGCTGATGTGTGCCTTTGGCTGTGACTTTGTCTGCCTGGATGAAGACCCATCTGAGAGAAAGTACTTGCATGAAGTGTTGAACCGCTAGCCTGGTCACCTGGAGTTCTAGTAGGTTGACAGGAAGCCACGACTCCCTTGAGGACCAGGTTCCTTGAACCATCCTCCCCTTGCACAGAGCTCCCAAACCAGAAAGGCTGGCATCTGATGTAATCACTGTTTTGGGGGGATCCTGGAGAGGCACCCAAGTTAAAAGACTTAACTGGAGCAGCGATTTTGCCTTTGACCACTAGGTGGGGCATAAGACATGCACAAGAGAAAAAAACAGTCTCTATGTTCAACATGGAGAGCAAAGACTATTTTTGAAGCTCAATGGATTTTATTAAGTTTTGTTGTTGTTCAGTCGTTCAGTTGTGTCTGACTCTTCGTGACCCCATGGACCATAGCACACCAGGCCTTCCTGTCCTGTGCTCTCTCCCGGAGCGTGCTCAAGTCCATATTCATTGCATCAGTGATGCTATCTAGCCATCTCATCCTCTGCCGTCCCCTTCTCCTTTTGCCTTCAGTCTTTCCCAGCATCAGGGTCTTTTCCAGAGAGTTTTCTCTTCTCATTAGGTGGCCAAAATATTGGAGCTTCAGCTTCAGTATCTGTCCTTCCAATGAGCAGTCAGGGTTTATTTCCTTTAGGATGGACTGATTTGACCTTGCAGTCCAGGGGACTCGTAAGAGTCTTCTCCAGCACCACAGTTCGAAAGCATCAATTCTTGGGTGCTCAGCCTTCCTTATAGTCCAGCTCTCACAGCCATACGTTACTACTGGGAAAACCATAGCTTTGATTATACGGACCTTTGTCAGCAAGGTGATGTCTCTGCTTCTTATTATGTTGTCTAGGTTTGCCATAGCTTTCCTCCCAAGGAGCAAGTGTCTTTTAATTTCATAATAATTTATATAATATAATATTTATATAATAATGTAATAACAATTAAACTTATTCAGTTTACTATGTGTCATACATCAGCTATATGTTATAGTATGATTAGTTTGCTTGAGTTCATTGAGTTGGATCCAGAAGTAGTGGTTAGGAGAGTTCTACTCACGCTGAAGGAAGGGGGTGTGGAGACTATCTTCACAATTCCTCCTTCTCCCTGCAGCTCCCTGTGCTTCCTGAAAAGCTGCTCTGGAAGCGTGGGAGAACCTCCACAACAGCTCGAGAGACAATGACACACACATTTCTACACAAAATGGTGTAAGTTTCAAGTGTGTACCATATGACGTAATGCAGAGGTTTTTTTGTGGGTGCCCTATAGCCTATCCCCCACACACACTTTCAGCTGCTGCGCCTGCTTCACTGTGACAATAGAGCACCCACCTGAGCCACAGATCCCCAGTGTGCCACTGATGAACATGTAACACAGCAACCTGATTTAAATGAGATGCTGGCTCCATGGAACACCACATGGTTACATTTTTCTTGCACATCCAGTTTCATGGTTAAATCAGGCCTATGTTCCTTATGTATCATGAGATAGTAAAGAGTCAAGATTATTAGGTTAACCACAGATGCAGACATTGCTGTTTTGCATTCACATGCTTTCTAAAGTCACTGTGCGAGTGGTTTTTTGCCACTGAAAATAAAATTTGGATTCATTTCATACAAAACAAGCAGAAGCAGGGAAGCCACCGGAAGGTACACCTGCATGGCAAACTGCTGGCACACAGAGGTTTGCCATGTGGAGCGGCCCCTGCCAAGGAGTTTTCTCCATGTCATCAACGGATTTCTGGTGTTAGAGAGATCATGCTACACATATCTTCAATGCAGACATGGTTTCAAGCAGCCTCTGTCAGTGAGAAGTGCTTAGTCATCTTGGTAAAATATTATATAAGGATGAGAGATTACCACTTTTCATACTGAATGATGAAACCCAGCTAGAAACTGCAGCTGTAAAGCACCTTTCCTGGAACTTCAGTTCCAATTATCTAAAGTACACAGATGGTATAGAATGGATACCTTCCAGCATCTCTCTTATTTCTTTATCATGTGTAACATCTTTTGCGGTTTGCCCATTCCCGTTAACAATGGAAGTATCAGCCTCATATTCCAAAAGCAGCATAACCACCTCCTGAAAGACAAATTTAGTATTCATTATTTATAGAGACTTCTCAGCTTTTATCTGGTTTAGTTTTGCTCCGCACATTTGTCTTGGAAAGTAAATATCGTGAAGTAATTAACCAGAACACATTTTGGCAGGCTAACAGCAAAAAGAAAAGTTTAAATCAGAAAGTTGACAAATAAAGTATCTGTAATAAATGGAAAAGTCATGGGGAACAAGGGTGTACCCCTGCATTTAAATTAGATATGCTAGGCAGAACATGTTCATTTTACCTTGCGCCCAGTAAAGGCTGCACGATGCAATGGAGTGTCTCCCATATCATTTAGCACATTTACTTCAGCACCAGCCTAGAAAGAGAGATCGTTCAGTGGTGTTTGGCATCCAGGTCAATATTTTACAAAAATAGAACTTGTAGTGATCAGTCACTAGGAGACATTATTTCAGTCTTTTCTTCTTTGAAAAGCGTATTTAAGGTAAGTGGGCCTTTTGATATTCTAAACAGTTGAGGACTACCCAAATCAAAGCACCTACAGAGATTTTTAATTGAAGGTCTAGATTATGGCTTTTCACGCTATTGCTTTCAATGGACTTTCTTCCACGTGGAATTTGTTTTGTTGAGGAATAGTAAGAGGCTGTTTTAGGAGGACTATAGAAAAAAATTAGTAAAAAAATGTGAATTTAGCCAGCATAGTTAAAACTATATTTGCTCCATGCTGCACCCACTTGGAATTAAAACTTTTCAAAAGGAAAGCAGTTTGACCAATTTCTTTTTCCTATGTTCATTTGCTATTGTCTTGGTAGCCAAGCTAACTAATTTAGTCTTAAATTGAGCCCTTCTGTGTTTGGGAAGGTAACATTTCCAGTGTGTCAGGCTACCTCATCACCACCTCTAATCCAGTTTGTTCAAATTGGCTCCAGCTTAATTTTTCTCTCAAAAGGGTTACAATGAGGTCACAACAAACTACACATGCAGCAGAACTAAACGGCTTACACGGTTTTAACAATGACCCAGCTGTACAGAATTCAAAATTACAGTTAGGAGGCCTGATTCTATTCCTGACTCCTGCCAATGGTTCTTGGGCTAATAGTTTCAACTCAACAACTTATTTTTCAAACTCTGGCACCAGTGTTCCTTATTTTAGAGCACTAGGGTTAATGCAAAAAGATCTTTAACGGAATGAGCGCTCTTTGGATCAAGAGTCAAGTTGTGTCACTTATGCTCTATAAACTTTTAAATCAGTTTGAAACATGGTCTCTTGTATTCCCCAATAGTTGCTACCAGTATTAAGATGCACTGCTTGTATACAGCCAAGGTGGCCATGTTGACCATAAGTAAAATTCTAAAGTCCATTACTGTCATACCTTCACTAGACTAACCAAGAGATCATAAAAAATGTACAAGCATTCAAGATGTCCAGATCCCTTCATCAGGCAAGATGTTACAAAAAGTAGGCTGGAGGTGGAGGAATAGGGGAGAAAGAAAATGCCTTGATGGTGAAGTCACATGGTCTGCATGTTCAGAGTTCCAGAATGGAATGGAGGAGGAAGGGCCTGCAGACATTCAAATTAGGCTATGTAGGTAATATGATAGTTACAGGAAAAACCTGGTGCTGCCCCTGGAGCTGCTGGGACAAAGAAAGAGAAAAATGTTGGATCCTCTATTTTTGAAAATATAAAATCCAGCCCCCACCTCACACCCTGCTTTTCATGATTTCTTGCCTGATGAAGAGATCCGGAGATCTTGAACATGTGAACATTTGTTGTGAACTTTTGGTTGGCCTAATAAAGGTATTACACTAACATGGATTTTGGAATGTTGCTTCATATATATCATTTGTGCACATACATATGATAGTTCTGTTGTATTACTGGGAGTATATGACAGAATTCTTTACACACTGAAATCAGTGTATATCAGTCCTATGCGGGCATGACATCCAACAAGTGGATAATGGGTGTGCTGAAGGGGTGGAACCAGTTCTCCCCCACCTTCTGCCAGGTACACAGAGTAAGTGTCTGCAAACAGCTTTCATGCTTTCAGTGACACTAACATTTCAGCTTTTTGAACTTCCAAAGAAGTTCTTTAGTGATTATCTTTGGATACTGGATGTTCAACTAGGAAGTCTCTTGGGGGGAAAAATGCTGCTTTTTATTTCACAGAAATATTAATATACTAAAAGATAACAAGCTAAAAGTTCTACCTTCAGCAAATCCTTGACAACGCTGATATGCCCAAAATAGCATGCGAGATGAAGAGGTGTCCAGCCCAAGTTAGATTTGCTTCTGCCTAAAGGTACAATGTAAAATGTGACAAATCCATACTTCAGATCCCTTCCTGCAACCAAAAGCTCTTGTGTCCAAGAAAACTGCAAAGGATCTTTCATGACTCTATACTCCTTATTTATTTATTTATTTATTGCATTTATACCCCGCCTTTCTCCCTCTCGCAAGGAACTCAAGGCAGCTTACATTATCCTCCTCCTCACCGTTGTATCCTCACAACAACAACCCTGTGAGGTAGGTTGGGCTGAGAGTCTGTGACTGGCCCAAAGTCACCCAGTGAGCTTCCATGGCCAAGTGGGGACTAGAACCCGGATCTCCCGGCTCCCAGTCCATCACTCTCACCACTACACTACACTGGCTCTCATCAACTTGACATGTTCTCAGTGATGTCTGATAGGAATTCAGTTCTTGTTACTCTAAGTGAGAGCTAGTTGGTACAGTGTAAACTTCCCCAACCTGGTGCCCCCAGATACGTTGGACTACAACTTCCATTTGTAGTCAAACATGTTGTAGTCAAACATGTCTGAAGAGCGCCAGGTTGGGGAAGGTTTGTATATTGGTTGGAGTGTCAAACAAGGACCTGGAAAACCTGGGTTCCCGACTCAGTTCATTGGCTGTCACTATCTTTCAGCTTAACCTACCTCTCAGGGTTGTTGTATACCATCTTGATCTCCTTGGAGAAGGGCAAGATAAAAATGTGTTGCCTTTAGTTTCTCCAATGTTAGAGCAATACAATGTGAACCTTGTGTGCTAGACAAAGGAGTAGTTTTGGGTGAAGAAGTATGATATAGGAAAAAGTACTTCTGTATGCTAATCGTGCCTGTGCTGAATTTTAGGATACATGCTTATTTTGCTTTCATGAGTTAATCCTTTTCTTCAGCAGTATGTCTCCAGGATTTTGGCTTAGGGCATCAAGTGTTTTCACATACTTTTATGCAAAGCATACAGGAATAAAGAGCGAGGACTCAACATTAACAGCCAACATGAGACTATTCGGCATACCAGAATTCAAAAGGAGTTCGTAAAGACTTTTTAAGATGGCTCTCTCAAAGTTAGGCAACAACTGAGCAAAATCAAAGGGAATGAAGTTTAAGTCAAGATACGCTGTGAGCCAGTTCAGATGACACGACAATCCATCATGGGTTAATTAACCCTTGAGGGACCGTGGTATATGCTTTCCACCATTATGAATATGCAAGTCCCAACTGGTGGTTGCCTTGGCTTATTGTGTCATGTGAACAGAGCCAGGAAGCGTTATTCAAGGGTTAAACAACCCTCGCATAACCCTAAAATAGACTGTGAGTTATGCAAGGGTTGCACATGACATGACCAGCCACAGCAACCCCCAGTTGGGGGTTGCATATTCATAATGGTGGATGGGATGCGCCACCACCCCTTGAGGGTTAATTAACTAGATGGTCCCTCGTTTATGGAATGCTCTTCTCAAAGAAGCTCGTCTGGTGTAGACACTGCCATCTTTTCAGCACTAGGCAAAGACTTACTTATTTTCCCACACATTTGGACATTAAGGGATGGCCTAATTGTTGTGGGCTGCTGTTGTGGCGTTCATTCTAGGATTGCTGGGAGTGGGGGAGAAGAGAAATCTTGTGTATTGTGGATGAACACCTTTCATATTGTATTGTTTTTAGATTTTGTTTTATGCTGTTTATTCTTATTTGTATTATTGTGCTGATTATGGTTTATATTGATCTTGGTGGGGCGGGTTTGGTTATATTAATTATGCACTTCTGTATTTGTGTGTTGAAGTCGCTTTGAGACTGCTTTTTGCATTGGGAAGCGATGCATACATTTAATAAACACTACTACTACTGCTAGTACTACTAAATAGATGTGAGCGAAGAGGCCTAAGCTTCTAGCCTAAGCTTCTCCTCAGCTAATTTTCTATATCCAAAGAATAAAAAAAAAGTGGAGAGGACCATTAAATTATGTGAGCATGCACGTGCAGCCTGAAGAGAATCAGCCCAAACATAGGTTTACCACCTCAGCAAGAACTAGGCATTTGTGAGGACAGAAGAGAAGAAACAGGCTAAAAGCAGCTGTGTTAGCTTAGCATTTGTCTGATGGAGTAGATCATAATCCATCGATGTATTTCTTCAAATCATAGTTGATACTTTTGCAAGCAGTCAAGCAGAGCTGGCAGGTGTCTTGAGGCCTTTCAATCACCTGTTCTAAAACATGTCTTTTCCCACAGTTAAGAAGACATACATTGTGCTGTGATACGATATCTGGCCTGCAATTTTCAAAATTCACTGCTTGCTATATACCAATGTAGTTATTCAAGACGTGCCCAAAGACTATTCCTGTAGGCACAAGAGACCATCTATAATGAAGCCTTGATATCAACACTTCCAAATGCCCCAGGTATTGACTGAAAGGTAATCCATTCTAACCTTTGCAGTTGATATTAAAGGTAACCTCTCCTTTGTCCATGGTTTTCAATAGTTGCTGGACTTCTTCACTTTTTCCATTTCTAGCATTATGGAGAAGCTGTTGTTCTGCTTCCGTGTTCATCTCTGCTAAGATACAGATATGATTTTATTTTATTTATTTATTTGACTAATTTGTATCTCAACTTTCCACTAAACGAAGTGGTGCGCAAGACAAAAAGTAGGACAAAAAGTAAGAACTGAATTAGAATACAGTAACAGCATGGCAGATAATTAAGACATCAGAGTTGGCTAAAATATCAAGACTAATTAAAAGTCTGCCCAAGCAGAGTCGTCTTCACCTGACAATGGAAGCCACATGAACTACAAGTTCTTCTAAACCAGCATTAACCAAGAGCAACGAGCCAATACTTGCATGGAATCATTTTTAATATGGTAAGCTAAATTTGTTTTTATAAAGCCCCGTTTGCATGTCCTTTCACATGCACATCACAATTTGCCCAATTTGTCTTGCAGGGAGCAGTTTTGTGCTTCTCCAGAAGCAATTCTAGTAACTGGGAGAACTTCTTCAGGTTTCAGGAACAGCTGAAACAAGGGTTTTCAAATGCTCTGGCAAGTTTGTAGGATATCAGTGCACAGTGCTATAGATCTCATCAGTTATCTAAATGCCCATTTCAAATAATTTTGCTGGTTGTTTCCCCTACATTTTGACCAACTTTGTCCAGCCAAAAACAGTTGTATTTAGCTGCAATTATATGAATGAATTCACAAGCAGTCATGCAATCGTATGGACTATCCCTGAACAATAATAGCTATGCGACAATAATAGTAGGCCTATACTTTCATTTTATGGGTTTGGTCTGGTATATTGCTAATAAAATGCTATTTGTTATTTCACCACTGCAAGTTCATCAGAAATGCAATCTGTCCTATTAAAATGATCATCTACAGAGTGACAATCTTGTTAGATTTGCTGAAGAAACACAGAAAGGTTTACTCTCGTCATTCCATTTAGAATCAGCATGACCAGGATGATTACCATTTAAATTAAGCATGTTTGTTTGGTTGTTAATTAAAGTTCTCAGTTGTGGAAGAGTGTCATCATGTGTTCAACACAGAAGACGTAAGCATGTCACATTTATGTAGTTACTTCAAGTGAACTGGCAACATATTTACTTGGAAGAAATGTCCCGTTGGTTCAACAGAATGCACAAGTACTCACAATAGCTGGCTTAATTATTTTCTTTAGATTATATAGGGAGGCTTTCTAATACATGAGGGGCTAGAAGTGCTGCTACTTTATAACATTAGAAGAGCCAGGCTGGATCAGACCAAGGGTCCATCTAGTCCAGCTTTCTGTTCACCCACAACCAGCTGAGACATGAGAGCAATAGCACCCTCCCACACATGTTCTCCAACAACTGGTGTACATTGGCATACTGCCTCTGATACCGGAGGTAGCATATAGCCATCAGGGCTGGTAACCACTGATAATCTTCTCCATGAACTTGTCTAATCCTCTTTTAAGGCCATCACTACATCTTGAAATATTGTCAGTTGATTTTATTACATATAACCATAGGTTCATAGAATCATAGAATAGTAGGGTTGGAAGGGGCCTATAAGACCATTGAGTCCAACCCCCTGCTCAATGCAGGAATCCAAGTCAGAGCATCCTTGACAGATGGCTGTCCAGCCTCGTCTTGAATGCCTCCAGTGTGGGAGAGCCCACCACCTCCCCAGGTGGTCATTGTCGTATTGCTCTAACAGTCAGGAAGTTTTTCCTGATGTTCAGCCAGAATCTGGCTCCTTGTAACTTGAGCCCATTATTCTGTGTCCTGCATTCTGTGGTGATCGAGAAGAGATCCTGGCCTTACTCTCTGGGACAACCTTTCAAGTACTTGAAGAGCACAATCATATCTCCCCTCAGTCTTCTCTTCTCCAGGCTAAACATTCTTTCCATCTCTCTTCATAGGGCTTTGTTTCCAGTCCCCTGACCATCTTTGTTGCCCTCCTCTGAACCCTCTCCAGCTTGTCTGCATCCTTCTGAAAATGAGGTGCCCAGAACTGGACACAGTACTCCAGATGAGGCCTAACCAGTGCTGAGTAGAGGGGAACTAGTACTTCACAGGATTTGGAAGCTATGCTTCTATTAATGCAGCCCAAAATAGCATTTGCCTTTTTTGCAGCCACATCACATTGTTGGCTCATATTCAGCTTGTGATCGACAACAATTCCAAGATCCTTCTTGCTTGTAGTGTGGTTGAGCCAAGTATCCCCCATCTTGTAACTGTGCATTTGGTTTCTTTTTCCTAGGTGCAGAACTTGGCATTTATCCCTGTTAAATGTCATTCTGTTGTTTTCTGCCCAGCGCTCCAGTCTATCCAGATCACTTTGAATTTTGTTTCTGTCTTCCAAAGTATTAGCTATCCCGCCCAATTTTGTGTCATCTGCAAATCTGATCAGCATTCCCTGCACCTCCTCCTCCAAGCCATTAATAAAAATGTTGAAGAGCACTGGGCCCAGGACTGAGCCCTGCGGTACCCCTCTCGTTACCTCTCCCCAGTTTGAGAAGATCCCATTGATAAGCACTCTTTGAGTCCAATTCTGTAGCCAACTGTGAATCCACCTGATAGTTGTTTGATCTAGCCTAGTTTGCTAATCAGGATATCATGGGGCACTTTGTCCACAAACACAAAAAAGAGACAAGTCATGGAAAGGAAAAGGTTGAACAAGTCACTCAGATCAGTTCATCATGTGCACAATCTACAGCAACAGTTTTTAGGTTCTTTGCTCTTATCTTCTTAGCAGCCATTGCAAATAAGGCTATTTGATTAGTTACATAAAGATTCAGACCTTACACATCTGCTCGGCCAAAGTTCTGTCAGACATTTCTTCCAGCAAAGGTACAAGAAAACTTTTTCTGGGACTGGCATAAAGTTCACAAATACATATTATATACATAATGGATAATATCCTCTATTTGTGGAGTCCCAGATATACAAAGGCATTGAAATATGGTAACATTTATATGCTGTTGAGTGTAATAAAGTTCCTGACTATTCACAAGACAACAGAAGTTTTAAGCAGGAAGTTTGTTTAGTGGTTTTTGATAAGACACACATAATCACAAGATGCTCAACAGAACAGCTACACAGGCAGCATCCTTCCAAAGAGCCAAAGGGCAGACTACACTTACTTTTTTAAAGTAACAGAAACACATCACAAGACAGAACAAGTTCATACCATCCAACTGCCAGGCTTTTCAAAAAAGATCTAGCAGAGACATCATAAGGAATAATCTGTCTGATTCTAAAGAATTACTTGCATTAGCAGCATTTAAGCAAGGCGTTGTTACAAAAAACAGTCAACAGACCCATGGGCTTTAGTACAAAGTCAAGATGGCAGCATTTCTTTAAAAGCCTTTAAGGTGACATATACCACTGAACTCTAGTTGCTGTGGGGCAGGGCTGTTGCCCTCATGCCCTGCAGTGGGCTTGTATTTATTTATTAGATTTGTATACCGCCCAACTGGCAAATGCCCTCAGGTGGTTTACAAATAAACATCTGACTGGCCACTGTGAGAAGCAAGTTGCTGGGCAAGATGGACCTTTGGTCTGACATGCACTTTCCCCAAACCTATTGTACTTGCCAGGATCACCCCAACCCAACCCAGCAGACAAGGGTGCCCATAAGCCTGCAGCTTCTGAGGGGCAATTGCTGTCACTTATTCAAGACTGACCCATACAGCAAGGGTAAAAATACATATGTAGCAAGTTAAGGGATACTGAGCCCAAATGGACTATACCTATAAATACTAGAGCAATCGGTAAAGCCTCTTAAGAATGCAGTCAAGATGGTAGAATTTCTTTAAAAGCTAGATGTGGATTTCTATGGACCTAGCTATCGACTGGTAAACTCTTTGGGAGTTTCGTCAGTGTTTGCCCAGTGACCTTCAGATCTATCAGAGAGTTCCTATACATTGTTCTAAAATAGATCACATTGACTACTTTATCTTTAAAGCTTGAGAGTTCAGGGTTGCTATATAATCTAGATCATGCTGGCTCTGCAACTACCATATGTCTAGGAAATGGCTCAATTTTTTTTCCTTTTAAATGGTAAGAGACCCCACTGCATAGCATTAAGGGCGAGGGTTTGCAGAGCTAAGGACTGAAAAACAAGACAGTAAATTGATCAATTTCTGTGCTCAACAATAATCTCATTTTTAAAAAGACACATTGCCACTGCATTTTCATCCTTTCCTTTGTAACTAGAACTAAGGTTTGGTTTTTAGCATTAGATGTTTTAGCCAAGACCAGTGGTGCAGCGGTAAGTCTTGAAGTGCAGGAGCTCATCATGACAATGTGTGGATACACATCCACACGCACACCAAACAGCAGCGGTACATAGAAGAAGACACAATGTATTACAATCAGCATAACTACAATCCTATGCACAGTTATCTGGGAGTAAGTGTCACTGAAGTCAGGGTGCTTACAAGTTGAACCTGTCCAGTCTTAAGTAAAACACATGGAACTTTAACAAAAGATCTTTAGCCAGCTGAAATACAACCTTTTAAGTTTTAGCTGAAAATGCAAACAATCTTACAAATAAGTGTTACCATTTAAACTGCTGGCTTAAAGTAGGAAACCTGAAAGACGCATCTAGCCTCTGCTTGATTGTTTTCCTTGTTCTCTGACTTCCAATATTCTAATCTGGCACGAACTAGTTAAGCTTGAAATCCTCATTCAACTTGCCAGAACAAGATCTGCCAATTAACCTGGCACTCCTGGCATATGATGTCACCAGTCCTGCTCCAAAAAAAGTTCCAGTTCTGCTCCTCCAGCATTCCCTTTCAACTAACAACTGGCTGAGACATTGGATTTTGCTAACATCCTGTGACCAGACTTAACCACAGTGAGGTTGCATGTGATCCAATTCTAGAGTGGACATTGTGCATTTTTTGTTTTCGTAAGCAAGGAAGCTGGCCTTGCTGCTGCAGACTTAGTCCCATTTATACATGTATATGTTAAATATGTATTTGCACTTTTAAAAAGGAGATTCCATGGATTTAGTAGTATTGTCTTCTGTTAAAATTTTGATCTGTTTCTATTTTATGCTGCCTAATTGTGTTTTATAGTTTTCTGTGAGTTGCTTTGGGTGTATAAAAATACAGAAAGGTGGGATATTATTTACATAATAATAATAATAATAATAATAAAAAATACCATGGAAACAACCAATGAAACTGAATGAGAGTTATGTAACTTCCACTCTATCACTCTATGCACTTTCTGTTATGTGACCAATTAAATAACGCCTTTAATTTCAAAATATGCCTTGGGGCATGTACACTCCCAGATCAGCACTGTAATGCATGACTGAATTCATGAGAAATATCCTGGAGAAATGCAGACATGGTTTCTCAGTAACCCATCCCAAAACTTTCTGGGCGGCATGACAGAATGAATTCAGCTGTTCAACTTGCACAACCCGAATGGGTCTCTATGCCTATTACTGTTGTCTGTGTGGGCCAACAGAAAATTGTGCATGGTGCTTCAGCCAGCTCGTCTGGACTAAATGAATCCACAAAACAACATTGTCAACACAAATGCACAATGTCATTGTCTCCTAAACTGGGACTCTGCAAATATACCCTACAATTGGAAAACAATCAAATACACATTCACTTACAGTCTCATCCTAAGTATTCTTATGCAGAAACCCTGCTGCATTTAATCCAGGCACGCAGAACCTCTTTCAGCCTGAGGGCCAAATTCCATTTTGGAGAATTTCTCAGGGGCTGCATTCCAGTGGTGGGTGGGGCCAAAGGGGAAAAGGGTGGGGCCAAAATAACAAAGATATCAGCATATTATAGCTTAAAGCTCTCACTGCCAGTAACGAAGCCTCAGGAGAGGCATTTCAACCCTTTTGAATGCTGGAAAAACTGCACAAAACCCAGAAAATTACCAAATGATTGGTGGTTAGGAGAAAGAGGTGGGGTCATCAGGGTACCCCAGGGGGGCAATTTGGCCCCCAGGACTGAAGGTCTGCACCCCTGATTTAATGGAACAGGGACTTTTTAGTACAGATTCTTGCTTTCTCAATTTCATAAACAAGTCAAATGTCTCAAAACCATTTCATTGAATAGCCAATTGTCATTCTTTTGCAATATATGACAAATATGTTCCGTTTGTTTGGTCAGAGTTCTGCAGGAATTGGTTTTATTAGGATTCACCTGAAAGCTGGTCCTTTTCTTATGCTGCTCATGATAAAGTACAGTATTTACTTTACGTTGAGGATTCAGCTTTGGCTTTTGAACTGAATCATGAACTTGCACTAGCCAAGTCTAATGTATCTAGTGAGTTCACAGCCATGGTGCTATCTAATCACAGATGCGAGATATAATGAAGTGGTGGGAAGAACACTATACCCTTACTGTAGCATATTTGCCAAAAGGGGAGGAGAAAAAGCGACTACACAAGTTGCTTCCCTCTTTCAGGGGGAGGAGGGAACACTGGCAGACAGAATTGCAAAGAGCTCTAAAAGTTGGGTATGTCAAAAGACTGCTGCAGGGTCTGCCTTACATCACTATAGGATGTTTCATCATCTGCCTAACTCCATGAAATGTTGCAGTTCAATGCTGGGCATGGTGACAACAAATGCTGATTCTTCTGACTGCAGTATGCTGAAATTCCCTTTGCGTTATTCAGCAATTGCATCTGCTGTGTAGTTAAGTCCAGGGAGATAATTTTTGCTGAAATCTGAAAATTTCACATCCATCTCCTAACCTTTTGCTTGGAGCATCCTACAGCCCAAATCTGAAACAGTAGGAATCTAGTTCAACTTCGTCCTAGTGAATGGTACCAACTTTTCAGCTGCATTTTGTTATCTTAAGGTGCAATCCTATGCATGTTCCAGCTGGCTGGGGCATGCTGGAAGTTGTAGGCCTTTTTTCTGTCTAAACATGCATAGAATTGTGCCCTTAAGCTTTTTAAGTAACCTATATCCCTTCCCATTTGTAAAATGCACATTTAAGGAGCTGGCATTTATAGATAAGGAGGGGCTAGGAATGCTGCTGTTGTAAGCTAAATAAGAGGCATCTTACATGAATCTCCTATAACCAAAACTTTTGTGCTTATGTCTTTGTACGTCTCTATTGGTGCTTCCAGATAAGGCTTTTATTGTACACCCTGCCTCATTCACAGAATTTTATGGGTGATCCAGGCAACACTGTATTTAATTTGTGGCCCTCCCATCTTTTCCCACTGCTTCTCCTGTCCTTTCTCTTACCAGTAAAAAATATGTTAAGGAAGAAAGGACAGAATAACTGCGCAATGCCTTTTGATTGTTAGTGCTAGAAGCTTTATGCCTAGAAGCACCCAACTTAAGGAACAACTTATTACCCAAAAGCAAGGGTATGCAAATCTGGGGAATTACTGTGTTGGGTGGCATGGTGACTGAACTATAATGTGGTAGCAAAGAAGAATTGAGATCTCTCCTGAACTGAGAACATGTAACAACCATAATAATTACACAAATGCTAATATAAAGGTAGGTATACTTAATTCAGGTGGAATTTGCCCTATTATTTCAGGAGAGGAAATCTGAACAATGTAGGTCTCATTTAAACCTTTTTTTAAGGAACCCGCCTAAGGAACCTGTCAGACCATTGGTTCATCAAGCCCAGTACTGCTGAAACTGACTGACAGCTGCTCTCCGGGGTTTCAGGCAGGAGCTTTTCCAGCCCTCCCTGGAGCTGCCAGGGATTGAACCTGAGACCTTCTGCATGTAAAGCATGTGCTCTACCACTGATCTACAGCCCCAGGTTATTGTGTGTTAGGATACTGTAAACCTCAAATATAGTATTCAATCAATTTGGGATAGGATCTACATCAAATTATGACAGTTCAGTCAATGTAGTTGTGTGATTTAAAACATGTTCTTAGATACATGATAACCTAATACTAGACCCTGATGCTGAGAAAGACTGAAGGCAAAAGGAGAAGGGGACGGCAGAGGATGAGATGGCTAGATAGCATCACTTATGCAGTGAATATGGACTTGAGCATGCTCCGGGAGAGAGCGCAGGACAGGAAGGCCTGGCGTGCTATGGTCCATGGGGTCACGAAGAGTCGGACACAACTGAACGACTGAAAAACAACAAACCTAATAGTAATGAATCAAACAGACAAAAATCTTAGCTCTCCTTCTGAGCCAATCACCTGAGAAACTCCAATGAATTACAACACTACTTTAGCTTAAACAGTAAGAAAAATTCAGAGCAGCAAGACATTTTCAGCAACAAAAATAGGAAAAGTTTGGAATCTCTTTCCTTAGCTGTTTTTATGCAACTAGGTCTGTCACCACCACTTTAGGTAAGCTATTTTGCTTTACAGGAGAACATGTTCCCTTCTAGCAAGAATTTTCATTTAAATTGCCTTTTGCTTTTCTTGTATGTGTATTTCAACAAGCAACTGACACTGGTGAGTATATACACTGTATCTGACAACTATCCCTACTTTCTATCTTACTCAAAAGTCCTATGCAGATATTATAACATGCATGTCGTTGGACAAGGGACATGCATTTTTATTTGAAGCACACATTTGGTTAATTCTCACATTCAAATGTTCCCACATTCATCACAGGTGTGTTTGTGGCAACTTCATCTTCACACTGTCTCCTTAGAAATGCTGATAGTTTTTACTGTACGCTGCCTTTAGGTAGAATAAGAGTTGTAATAAAGTGTACATTTTTACTATATGCACATGCATTTTTAAGTTAGCTTGTATGCACACGCACAATAACAAATGCTTGCACAAGCTTGCACAGAGCTAAAGGCGCCTGATACTATCATGAATGACAGCACCCAGCATCGCTTGCAGACTACATGCTTTTAATGGGATTGTTGCAGCCTTGTTTTATGCCAGTGACAAGTTCAGCAACTGAAGCTTTTTGCTGCGGTCGGGCAAGGTCCACTACATTCCTTGAGTTATGCCACTGTTCC
This sequence comes from Heloderma suspectum, assembly GCF_057233095.1. Taxonomy (NCBI): domain Eukaryota; kingdom Metazoa; phylum Chordata; class Lepidosauria; order Squamata; family Helodermatidae; genus Heloderma; species Heloderma suspectum. The sequence continues at coordinate 78,300,916 of NC_139461.1, read as the reverse complement.
AAGAGTTTTTCTGGAACTCCTGTTCCAGAAAAGTAGTTGGACAACCCTTAAACTTTTCAACAATCCCTCTGTAGCCCTTTACAGTATTCCCAAAGCACCAGGTCCGAACAAATTCTGCAAACTCAGCACGAAAGATGAAGCCAGTCACACGAGACGCCGGCGACTAGCAAGGAAATTTCTCCCTCTCAGGCACGAGAAATTGTAGAAGTGTTCTCTTCATTTCTAGGCAAAGTCTTCAGGATCCTCTGCGCCCGTCGAGAAGGACCAGAAGCGCACGCTGCTGCGCTGTTACGCACAACCCAGAGGCCGCTAAGCAAGCGGCAAAGCGAGCTTGTCACTTCGACCACGCGTACGCGCGGGCGCTGCCAGCCAGCTCCTGGCCGCACTATACACTGGCTTGGGCGGTGGGGAGCATTGCTCTGCTGAACTGGGCGCCATGCCCTGGGCGAGGAGGAGGACGGAAACCGTATTAACCGGTTCCAGGAAGACGCTCTCATCCCATATGTCGTTGCCGACGCAAATCGTCTCAGAGCGAAAATCTCCACGCTCCGCGCGCAGCCCACCCAACCACCATGTGCGCGCGTGGCTCTTTTGGCGACGCGTTGCGCTTGCCAGCCTCGCGCGCGTGATATATATACACACACACACACACTCACTCACTCTCCACCCTCTCTCTCACCGCTTCAGGCGCCGCCGCCAGGCCAGCAGCAGTTCCGCTCGGCCAACCAAGGCCCCTTCTGCAAAGGCGCCTCCGCTCGCGTCCCATACCCTCCCCTTTGCCCCGCCCCTCCTGTTCTTTTATGGTTCGCGCCCCTCCCCGCGCGCGCACGTGACGGCACGCCGGGAGCATTCCTCGCCCGCCCCCGCCCCCCTCCCCGCCGGCCTGACCAGATAGACGCGACTCTCCGAGGGAGCCGCCGGGGAGACCCGTGGTCAAGGCGGAGCTCCTCCCAGCGGCACAGCCGTGCAAGGCCCTCAGCGCTGCTCCGGTGCCTTGTCCCCCTTGAGCGGCCTTTCCCCGCCTGGCGCCCTGCAGATGTGTTGGGCTACAATCCCCAGCCAGCACGACAGCTGGCTGGGGGCGCTGGGAGTTGTAGTCCAACACATCTGGAGGGCGCCAGGGTGGGCAAGGCTGCCCTTCAGAGTTAATCGTTCCAGTTCGAGGAAATAGAGAAGGCATCAAGCTCATTCGCACGGGACGGGCCTGGTTCCCCAAAGAAGCTCCGGGCTGGCCTTGTTTGGAAGGGCAGAATGTCCTGCAAAGTGGCCTTTTAAACGGTTCGCCGACAGCGACGTTAGCCGGGTCTCAACCTGAGCTAGGCTCGCAAGCAAGGCTTAACGCTGGGATCTGTTTAAAAGCCGCGGTTCAGGCCCAAGGGCTTGAGCAGCTCGACCAGGATCCATGTTCGCTCATGCAAGCACAATTGAGTTTAGTGGGTGTCGTCAGGTGCGCGCTTGCTTTCTAGCAGTTATAACCTTATCAGTCACTTCATTATCTCCATTACTTTTCTTATTCCCCCCTCCCATGACATATTTTCACATACTGTCTAGGTAATATTCAAAGGCCTGCTTTAATGAGATGAGATGCCTCTTACTCTCTATAATCTCATATTAAAACCGTACTACAGTCTCGGTGTGTGTATGTGTAGATTTTTGTATGTTTTTTTCTCTCCAAAGCATCTTGAAGAAAGATCTTGAGGACATTAATAAAAACAAAATTATGATCTAGAATATTAATATTGAACAGTAAGAGTTCATTTATAGAGTTTTGAAATTAACTTGTAAAAACTTGTCAGCGTGGGAAGAGTTTTTCTTCAGTAGTACTATAGTATGCCAAGTGGAGGCTGGAGGTTCTGATTTCGGTCGGGCTGCGCATCCATGCTGGGTTTCAGTCAGAACCAGCCAGAACTCTAAAGGAGCTATCCAAGGTGCAGAACCCATTTTGGGAGTAGGTTTCAGCACTTTGGATAGCTCCTTTGGAGTTCTGGCTGGTTTTGACTGAAACCCAGAATGGATTTACAGCCCGGCCGAAATTGGAGCCACCGGCCTCCACTGAGTGTGCTTGAGTCTATCTCAGTAGATGCTCAATTCTATGCAGAGTTAGGAACTCCTAAACCCAGTGAAATAGATTTGGACTGCAAGACTCATTTCTTCAGCGAAGTCTGTAGTAAGATTATGAATTAGGCAGGTGAGGGTTGCCTTCACAATTACAAAGTTAAGCAAAAACAACAAAGTCTTGCTGTACCTTAAACGCTAACAGATATATTATGCCATGGACTGAAGAGACCTCTTCATTAAATGCAAGGCTACTCTCAGACAAAAAGAGTTCAAGCAAAACATTTCAGCTACATGTATTACTAAATTCAGAGTACCAGCAAGCGGCGAGGGAGAGAGATGTACAGTTAGTTTTTATCAAGGCGTTATCCTGGAAACATTTATACAAGTAAGACTGCAGTCCTATATAAATTTACCTGGGAGTAAGCTGAATTGAACTCAGTGGGACTTATTTTTTAGTAGACATGCATAGGATTGTTGCGTAAGTTTACCTTATACACGGCTCCTTTGATTTCTTCAAGATTTCAGTTTCCTTGCCTCTGGAACAAGATTATTTACCCTAAAATTGTCAAAAGTACCATTTTATGCTCCTGGCATTTTTAGATTACTCATGGATAAAGCTGTTTTTACTGTTCTAGTTATTGTAGTTCTATACATTCAGTTTTGCAAAGTTACTAAGAAATAACAGTATACTGAGCAAATTTAATTTCCCACAAAGTTTATGGATAATAGCATTTTTTCTGTATAGCTCATAACAACAATATATGCCAGCAGAACTACATCATTAGCAATTTGATTTCACCAAATAACTTTACAACGGTAGTACTACTGAAGAAAAACTCTTCCCACGCTGACAAGTTTTTACAAGTTAATTTCCAAACTCTATAAATGAACCCTTACTGTGCAATATTAATAAATATTCTATATCATAATTTTGTTTTTATTAATGTCCTCAAGATCTTTCTTCAAGATGCTTTGGAGAGAAAAAACATACACAAATCTACAAATGCACACACACACACATACACACACACATACTGTAGTACGGTTTTAATATGAGATTATAGAGAATAAGAGGCATCTCATCTCATTAAAGCAGGCCTTTGAATATTACCTAGACAGTATGTGAAAATATGTCATTTGGGGAGGAAAAAAATAAGAAAAGTAATGGAGATGATAAACTGACTGATAAGATTACAACTGCTAGAAAAATAAATGGAACAGAGGGTGAGCAGATTAAACATTGACACTAAACTTTTAAATGTTTAATATATCTTTCTACCTGTTGTCTGTCTTAGTGTGGGAAGAAGACACTGCTGCATAGATTGAAATAAATCCCAAACTGGTTGCATAATTTTGCTCCTCATTCCTAATGTGCAGTTTCTGTAGTATTCCATAGCTGGCAAACTTCAGCGTCACCTTGTGGCTTTAGTACCTGAGGATAATTTTGCAATAGTTCCATGATATTGCTGAAATTGTCAAATGGAGTAGAAGTGTTGCTAGTAGATATGTACCTCAATAATGTGTCAGGGTGTTGAAACACAATAATTTCCATTTCCCATTAAATAAAGTACTGCAAAGTAGGTCAGGAGAAAAATGTTCAAGAGTAGGCTGAAATATCTCTTGCAAGACATGTTTAACCTGTAGCAACTATTGAGAAACCAGGGTGATGCAGAAGAAGGTGTAATAAGTGTAGGTGGTTTTTATTAATAATGTTTTATTTTTGTTACTGAAATATAGTAACTCTAACACTGTAAAAACAGCACCACATAAAAACTACTAAACAATAGCATGTTAGGAACATTATGAAAAACTATAGAGAACATATATTTATATAGTACTGATGTTGCCTGTGTAGAGGGGGGAATCTACATGGCAAAGATTTCTGAAGCGTTTTGTGGTTATATCTGGATTTTCATGAAACTGCTTTAGTCCGTCACCAGCACATGAAGCAAGAAAAGTGGAGTATACACTACCTCAAACCCCGCTTTCATGGGTCACAGGGCACTTGAGACCGCCATACTTTGGGGCTGGGTGGGCAGAGTCCAGCGAGTTGAACTGAACGTCATCAACCGCATAGGTGCTCCTCAGCCAATGAGAGAGGCTGGTTCCCTGCCCGGGTCCACGCTCCCATGCTCAGAGAAGTTTAATCAAAGCACTTAATTAAGCCTCTGTAGTTTACCCAACACCTCTCCCCTCTCATCCACTACTGGGATATTGTGAAAGGTTAAAAGAGCACTACTGTGATATTATGAATGGTTGAAACAGGCACACATTGTGAATGGGTAAAGCAAGCTACTGCGCTATTGTGAATGGGGAAACAGCGCTACAGCAATATTGTGAATGGTTAAAACAGGCAACACATTGTGAATGGGTAAAGCAGGCTATTGTGTCACTGTGAACGGGAAAACAGCATTACTGCAATATTGTGAATAGGAAAACAGTGCTACTGTGAAGTACTAGGAAAAGGAAATGCGTGTCCAAAACCACCCTGCTATGAATGGGGAAAAAGAGGGAAGGGCAGGGGGAACAGTCCCTTGACGGTCACTGCCCAGTCACAGAAACCCTAGGCACATCCAGGATTGAATGCTGGGGGATGGGGCACATTGCAGCAGAACGTGCATTTAAGGAAAACAATGCAACTGTTTTAAGGAAAACAATTGTTTCAAGGAAAACAATGACTGCAAAAATGTGCTGTTTCCAGGGGGAGGCTGCAGAGTTGTTGCAGACTGGCAACAGCGTCATCTGTCATGAACACCCCCAATGTATTCTCGTTCCACACTAAATTGGCTGCATAGACTGGGCCGAGTTCTGCTTACCAACTTCTGAACAAGGATATCAGACAAATGGAAAAGGTACAGAGAAGGGGAACAGAAACTATCAAGGACATTGAATGCCTTCGATATGAGAAAAGCATGCAGCCCAATTCTATGCATGTTTACTTGGAAGTAAGAGCCACTGAGCACCATGAGGCTTCCTCTCATGCATGAGTATATACAATGAAAGTTTCAACAAAACAAAATGATAGCATGCTTGGCCTATGCAACTTACCATCATCAGAATTAGATCACATAGTCTGATCAAGTTAAGTAAGGCTGTATGTTTCATATTCTTCCCTTTCTTGTTGAGTCAGGCCCAACTCAGTTGTTACTTGCACTGTTTCCATTATCTTTATGCTTACTTGCTGGCTCAACACTTGATAAAATCAAGCTTTTGCAACACACACACACACACTTCCTACGTTAGCATTACTATTCTAAATACATGTTGGTTGTGATCCTATAACCCTCACAACTATTACGTTGAATAAATGGGATACACTATCTTATTTTATGCAGACTTAAAGATACATAAACCCATAGATCTTGATGGGCTTAGGTATACCTAAATCTGCATAAGATGGGGCTGTAATTGTGTTTAAGAGAGCCAGTGTGGTGTAGAAGTTAAGAGTGTTGGAGTGGAACTGAGGAGATGTGGGTTCAAGAATCCTTTTGGACATGAAGCTCACTGGCTGACTTTGGGCCAGTCACTAATTCTCAGCCTAACATACCTCACAGGGTTGTTGTGAGGATAAAATGGAGAGAAGGGGGATCATGTAAGATGCTTTGGATTCCCTTAAAGAGGGGAAAAGGCAGGCTATAAATGTAATAATAAATAAATATTAAGATGGGGTATTGCTTTCTTCTTAAGACACTTTTACAATTCAGACTTCAGCCAGTTTAACTATTATGACTACTAGCAATGAAATTGTTTTTTTTAAATGACCAAGATTTCATCCTCCCAAGAACAATAATTCCTGAAGTTCCTTCAGAAAGAGTTGTGAGATCTGTTTATGGAGCTGCCATCGTCACAAGTTTGGGGCAGCTGTAACATGTGTAGGTATGGTTCTCACAAATGGTGCTTTTGCTTGAGACTGGCAGGCTCCCAGAACAATCAGCTGGGTGCTGTTTTCTCCTATGAAGTTGCTGTTAGAATGTTTCTAGAGATTCAGAGAGAAGTAAATGTGTTAGGGTGCAATCCTATCGACTACACCCTCGATGATTGGAAGCCCCTGAACCTGGAGGCTTCCGATCTTCCAAAGCAGGATGAGAAGACAGTCAGAGATGATCTTCTCCACCCTGCCCTACCAGCTTGCATATTTCTTGACAGCACTCCAGACAGACAGGGAAGGAGGCTGGCAGAGGCTCAGGAAAACTCATGTCCTATCGTCTCCAGTCTCCCCCACTCCCTGGAATGCCCCCTTTCCCCGCTCTCCGAGGTCGATTTTCTGACCTTGGAGGACAGCTGGCACAGTTCTTTCCACACCAGCTGCAAGGGGGCGGGAGAAGGGGATCAGATCCCCGACTCCCCCCTCCAAGGTCGGAGTGCTGTCTTGGACCAACCTTGGAGGGGGGAATCCCTAATATCATATGGCCCCTCAGACAATGTCTAGGGGCCATTGGATTGCTCCTTTAGTCTTTAAGGTGTCACAAGACTCATGGCTGTTTTTCCTCATGTTTCTTGTTTCTTATGTTTTCCCATTCCATTCAAAATAGAACTTTTTCACCTCCTGTTATGGTCAGATCTGTGGACTCAACACAGGATTAGCACACCTCACCATAGGGGAGATGCTGATCTTTTCTGGACATGGTGATGAAGTGTAGGGAGCAGGCAGGGCTGGCTTATCTATTAGGCACAGTGCCTAAGTCCTATGAAACTCCCAAGGAGTTTCCTATGAAACTCGCCTACAAAAAAGTTTGGAGCCTACAAAAAGATTCAATTGAATTAAAGCAAATTATTGTTTGATTTAGCAGTTTATTCATACAGCTATGATATGTCTTAAGCAAATGTAAATTAGACATTATCTTTCTGGCTCTTTTTATTAGCAAAACCCCAGAGTACATCTTCAAATTTCATTTGTTGCAAAAGCTCATTCTAATTGAGTGTAGTGCAAGTAAAGATAGTTGTTTCTGTCCCATGGTTGACCTAAGACAGTTATACATATACAGTTATACATATACAGTTATACATATATACAGTTTATACAATTCAACTTTGAAAAACAGCACTCCCCTTCACAACATATTCCAAAAATGGCAAGGTAACACCCTAACACATTCTAAAAGCAATGCTGACATTTGGAAAACATGTCACCAACTGGACCATTATTTGTGCAATGATGATTTCTGCCACAGATTTCCTGTCTGCATACATATATGAGAACAACAGAAATTAATCTGTGAATGTATGTTTGAGATCTGATGGATAGCTATCTATTAATACCCTTGCTCTACAGGGCACTTCATCACTGAACAGACCTATCCACAAAAAAATCTAAACCTCTCATTGAGTGCAGCTGTCTGCCCATCTCAATGATAAGTTTATCCATTAAAGGATAGAAGGACTGTGTGTGGAATTTGTCATTGGCACTCAAACCTGATCCAGTATTATCCATGCTGGGTTCATTTTTAAAAAAGGTTCTCAGTCATCTGCGTTGTTGTGCAGTCTCCTTGTAGACGAACGGTGTGAGTTCCTTTGCAGCAGCATTCTCATTGGCTAAGCAGGGCTTTCAGAATTTAGCCTTGCCGAATTTTGTTAAGGGTGGGTGTAGCCATATGTCCTGTCCTACAGTGTTCCACACCTTCTGAAATTAATAGGGGAAAAAAGAAGAAAACTACCTGGCAATTTTTTCCCCTCTAGGAGACAAGGAATAGGACCTCTTTAGGCCACCATAGCAACGTTTCTGATTAGCTCTGCTATGTAAAGCAATTGGTGGCAACAGCACAGGTCAGGAGGAGAGGAAAACCTGTTATGTTTAAATGAAAAGATATGGATGTGAGGGAGTATCTAGGGTCTCTGGACTATTGTTTTGGGGTTCCCTGTGGATATTTTGGAGGTTAGACTCTTCCCAGGGCTATGCCCCATTAGCCCAAGATAATAGACGCACCACCCCTGTGAACACAGCCATGATTATGGGACCTATATAATGTAAACATTTATCTATAGATCTATATTGGGGTACTACAATTATGAGAATGCCTCGGGCCTCCAAAGACAGTAATCTGACCCAGGGAAGAGGGTGTATGAATGTAGTTTTAAAAGGGTTTTTTAAAGCAATCCTGCCGGCCGGGGGAGAGCCAAAGGTGAAGCAACTGCCTTAACCAAAGCCTTGCTGATGGAAGGGAAGAGTGGAGAGGCGGATTTTCCCTTTATCTCCCCCGACCCCAAGGGCAAAACAATTTCCCTCCTGTTGATTCCAATGTTTTGGGGACATGTCAGGGGTATGAGGTGGGGGCTTTGGATCCTGTGGAATATTGATGGAACGTTCCTTCCTGTACTCTCCAGCTTCAGAGTTACGCAGTTATGATTGCAGTGGCAGTCATGCAGGAGGCTTGTGAGGTTGGATTTCCCTCTCTGAGGGCATACCTCTCTCTCTCTCTCTCTGCCCTCTGAGGGGGAGAACTGAAAAATCCTATGATTCCTGGGACACCCTGCCAGGGACCATAGGATTGCAGCCTAAATGTGCTCAACATCACCACCTTCTACTCTATAAACAGCCATCTCCATAGGTTATATTTCTCAGATTATCTCCAGCAATAGGAATCTTATGAAATTGAACCCAGCTTGCTTTCGAACAATACTTGGAAGGCAGGTCCACCTACCAAATGTTATTTTTAAAGCTCTCACATAATTAAAACCATCAAGTAATATGCTCAAAAGAAACAAATCATGAAGGATGACTTATTACAGAATAAAATACACATTCCTTAGTCATCAGAATGGCATACCCTTAACGTTTCCTACTGTAAATTTATAACCTGCTGTCATATTACATCAGATCTGAGGAAAGAAGTGTTCCTTATTCTGTTTCCACAAATGTGTGCACATTACATAGACTGCAGTTCTTCTCTGAGGGCTCCTCAGTTCTATCATTACCCCTTCCTTTAGGAAGTCACAGGTGAATGTCAAAACATTAGATAATCAGATATTATTTCAAGTATCTGAACTGTCAGTTAAAGCAGCTATATAGGTGTGTAAATAGGAAAATACTCCTCTTGTCATTTCACAACATTTCTGTAAATAAAGGAAATATTAAATCTTCAGCACAAGTTATTAAAAAAAGATTAAACCATATAAATATGGTAAAAGGCAACATAGTTCTTTGAACAAGAATGCAGGAAAAATGTATTCCTACCATTCTTTTTTGTAAAGGCTTGTGACATATCTCATTTCAGCTACAGTGGAAATAACTAGAGGCATTTTGGGACTGGGGGAAATGGCTTCTAGGGGGGAAGGCATGACTTCCAGGTGGGCTGAAGACTTTCATATATTTTGTTTTAGAAGTTAGGTGCTGCTGATTTAAGCTGGCCCATGTGCAGTGTTAGTGGATCAATGGTTTAGCTACCCAGGCTGATGACTGCTGGTATGAATGGGTCAATTAATGTGATAAATTGCTTTTCAATGTGATGGTGCACATGTGGAACTCATCCATGGGTAAGCACTTTATGTGTCACTGCCATCATGTCTGTTTTGGTCCACAACTGGTGGCTCTTATGTAATTGCTTCCAATGATGTTTAGGGCTGCTGCTGGGCTCACAGTCTGCCAGAGATCACGTAGCGAGACAGACTGTACAAACTCATGCTGATTGTCCAAAATAGTGCCTCCGTTCTGGAGGTTTAACATGCAGGGTTGAAGCAGACATGATAGTGGCCACAGGTAAAGGGCTTACCGTCTAAATATTCCACATGCAATGTATCACATTTAAATGCACCTGACAGCTGCGTCTGTCCATTTACATATAGCACTAGTGGACATGTTGCTGGCATGGAGACACCACACACGAATGAGCATCGACAGTATGTAGTAAGTGAATTTAAACATGATGGAATGCTCACACAAGGACTATTCCACTGACCGTTGTCATATTTGTTTTGCCTGTGAAGCCATGTGATAACTACAACTGCAATTTCCCTTTGGAGCTGTCGGTCAAGCAAATTGTAGAGGCCATATGTGTACCACTGCTATGTGGGGGGGGGGGGGTTATTTAGAATCTCCATGTAGGTTGTGAGCTGGCCAGTAGTTCTGTGTTCTGGTACCATCTCCTGGTAGCTATAACATGTTGCTTATCACATGAACTGCTCCAATTAGGTGGAGAGTTTCCAAGCCACCACCAAGAACATCACCCCTTCTCTCATGGCCTTCCACCATCTGGTGAAGCTGTTTCCGTTCTGGCAGGCATTTGAACTGCTGGAGGTTTTTTTTTTTTTCACTGATTCCTGTTTTTAAGCTGTTAATCTGCTACCCCTATTTGTTTTCATTGAACTGGGTAGACATGGTTTATTTATACTTTGTAAATTTTAATCGTTTCAGGGCACCCTGAAAATTGCATCACAGTGAAAGGCCGGCATATAAATACTTTTAACACATAAATCCTAAGGCACATACATACCTGGACTTCTCATTTATTAAGCCCCCCCCCCCGCAGTTTACCTTACAGCGTTGAAAACAAATAAATAATGCATCCTAAACATTCATTAAAAGTAGATTCTGTTGACCCAAGGAGCCTGCTTGCAAAAAGTCAAGTCATTAGAACAGCACGTCCCTTTGTTTAGAATTAGGGTAGCAGTTTATGAAGAGCACAGTCCTGGGAATGTCTGCTCATAAGTAAGGCCCACCGAGTTCAATGGAATTTACTCCCTAGTAAGTGTGTGTAAGACTTGAGTCTTAACGACAAATTCCTTTTACGCTGCTGCTCGCCACACTGGGATGATATAACACCTTCTGCCGAGTCACAGACCGGCTCTGTGCAATTCAAGAGCGCATCCATGATTTTATCATCGGAAGCTGGTCCTGGAAAAGACGCCGCCTTTCTCCGCCCATCCCTCCCTAAGCTCCACATGACGTCGCTCTCCTTTTGCTTACTTCTCCCCGCGTCTCTGCTCCCAGCCACCTCCGTTTCCTACAACTCTGTACGTAAATGGTTTTCACACTTCGTATAATATATTTTAATGGTTTTTAACCTCTGTAACCCACCCAGAGAGCTTCGGCTATTGGGCGGAAGCGGAACGCAGTAAATGAAATGAAATGAAATGAAGCCCGCCCGAGGACCCACACGGCTTCGATCTCACCACGACGCATGCGTTGACTGCTTGCCGCCTCGTCATTGGAGGGATGAGCCCCCGCCTTTCCGCGCCGTAATGGCGGCCACCGACCCGGAAACGGCCCGGAGACGAGTGAGTCCGTGGCCCCCTGCGGCCGGGAAGGGAGAGGGGCTGGAAGGATTTGCTTCAGCTTGTAGCGCGATAACAGCAGGAAGGGGCTGATGCGGGAAATAGAGAGGCTGAAGACGGGGTTTGTTCACATGTTAAAATCGTCAGAGGAGCCGTGTTGGGTCAGACCAAAAGCCCGTGCAGTAACCAGATGGATACTTCCAGGAAACCCGCAAGCAGGGAATGGAGGCAGCAACTGTCCCCTGTTGTTTGCCCCCGCGAGGCTCAACACCTGGTTTTCAGAGGCAGACTGCATTTGAATATGGAAGCTCTATTTAGGCATCATTGCTAGTAGCTGTTGATAGGCTTTTCCTCTGTGATCTTGTCTGATCCCCGTCGAAAGGTGACTTCCGGCAGTTGGTGTGGCAAGGAATTCCATAAATGAATTATTTGTGTGAGCGTGTGTACGTTCTGTTCTTGGTGGAGATGATTGCGCAATATGTTCATGTAAAGTCGTGTCCGACTCTTCGTGACCCCATAGCATGCCAGGCCTTCCTGTCCTCCGCTCTCTCCCGGAGTGTGTAAATGTGTATTATCTTTCTTTGAAGAAAAATCCTACTAAACATGTACTCGGGTTCTTGTACTCTGTGCTGCTACATGCCTAACATGTAGAAATTAGAATCCTATGCATGTTTAGACGGAAAAAAGCCCTACAACATCCAGTATGCCACAACCAGCTAGCACTTTTTCTGTCTAAACATGGATAGGATTCCATCCTAAGGCTGTAATCCTATACCCACTTACCTGGGGAAAAGCCCCATTGAACTCAGGGGGATTTACTGCTGAGTAGACATGTATAGGATCACTGTAAGGTGAAAGCTCCAGATTAAGATGCTCCTGGTTCATTGGTGGCATTAAGACATCCTCTCTCACCTTCAGTCTGCCATCTGCAGTAAGGTGTGGTTGGCTCAATTAAGTTAGAAATGCATGCTGTTCAGTTGAAATCAGTTGTATTTTATTTACTCCTGCTTTCTGGATGCCACTCATGCACTTGATGTCTGCTTTAGCCCTAAAGGCATTGCAGATCAGTCCTGATTATTTACTTATAATACATGTTCGTAATAGCTTGATCTTAAGGATTCACTTTGCTGTGGGGGCAAGCAGTCTGCTTTGCACTGATTTAGCTAAAGTGTCATAACTATGCCTCATTAGTTATTAAAGATCTTTTAGGTCTGTTATTTCACAAAATCTATGTTAAACCACTGCTTTAATGTAGGGACATTGGGGATGTTTCTTAATGCCCCAAGGCTTCTAAAGAAAGGTCCAACATTTATGAAAGGTCCATCGTTGAATAGGTGTGAGGAATCAGCACCTGAGCAGTATCACTAAAACTGTGGTTGGTTCTAGCATCCATACAGGCAGGACAAGTTGTGCCTTTCTCTTGGTTTCGAGACCTTACAAGTAAACTTAGGAGTGATTGTAAAACTGCAGAGATTGTAAAAATCCATAGTGTCCCCCCCCCCCCCCTGCAGTGCTAAGCAAACGGAAGTGATCCTGGAGAAGAGTTGCTGCTTTATATAACCCATTCTTAGATTAGACAAAATGTGTTTGTAAATGCACTGAATGTAGAAAGAACACAGGATATTTAGATACTGGTGTATATGTGTCATGCCTTACAGTAGCAAGTTTTCCCATGTGAATGTTAGTGTGCAGGGTAAAATAATGTAATATCCTTTTCTTTCAGATAGAAGAAATTGAAGCCCTGTCTGCTATATATGGCGATGAATGGTGTGCTGTTGATGAAGATGAGAAAATATTCTGCATTAAGATTAGCGATTGTTTGGAACAGCCAAAGTGGACTCTCTGTCTGCAGGTGGGTTTGTTACATAATTTGGCTTAGAATTTGCAACTGGATAGTCCCAGTAGGGCATTTTTTAGCATAGAGTACTATTTTGTGAGGCCAAATCTGGTCTTTGATAGTTTTTTTTGTATTTTAAAATGTTGCTGTCTGAATTTCTACCTCGATAATTTTATCTGGGAAGGTAGATTATATCCATGAACCAAAGTATTGTGACATCTATGACCTTGGAGAGAGAAGGAGTTGTTTGAGTCTCTCCCCCCTCGCCCCTTACAATTAGTTCAAGCAATAAAAGTCAAATTCCACTTGGCTGATGTAAGTCCCTTGTATGTTAGATCATGGCCTTTATCTTATTATTTTTTAAAATTGACACCAATCCATATCCTCACTTAGCATATGTAGATTTTGCACAGGAGAACTGGCTGAACTGGAAGTACTGCAGTATATTCTCTTCTGAAGAGAAGTTCTAGCCTGTCATGTTCACAGTTACTCCTGATTTTTTTTCTACCTCAAGTAGAATATTGTACTTTCTATTTCTGAAACGTAGGCCCTATCCAGAGCTTGATGCACACTTGCAAGCAAGGGCTGTACCATTTTCTAGTTCAATTAAGGAGATGGGATAATTTCCGCTCAGGTGAAGATGTGTGCACCGGTTTCCACATGCATGGTTGGGCTTGTTCCCTTTTGCTTTCTAACAATAACTCCATATGTTGCATTGCATTGCAAACAGCATTTGAAGTGCCCTTGAGTTTCAAAAGTGTTGTTTTCATATAACATGCACAAATGCTGTTAAGGGGGGGCAAAAAGATTCTGATAGCCTTCATTTATTGCCATGTACCCCAGATTGTGGCCTGTTAATTGCAGCTATATAACTTTAAATTTTTTTTTTTCTTTCTTGTAAGTTAGAATTTTCTGTTTCCAATGTATTTTAATGTTAGCAAGCCAGTTCTGGGGTTGTGATTTCCTAATGTTTGCTTCTGTTGTACATATAGTGCTACTAAAGTAGAACAAAATCAAATTTCTTGTATGTTATGGGAGCACCAGAGTGGAGCTGTTAGGGAGTTGACTAACATCCTGATTCTGTTTGTGTTCATGCATAAGTAAGTCCCACTTTGTTCAGTGTATATATAGGATTGTAGGCAAGACTGTGTATATTCTTGTTGTTTAGTACCTTAAGAATGTTTTAAAACTGTTCTGCATTGGTATATTTTTTCAGCTAGTTTTGAAAACTACTTGGCTAATTTACTTTTAAAATCTTTCAGGTGATTCTGCCTCCTGAATATCCAACAGCAGCACCACCTATTTATCAATTTAAGTAAGTGATAGTGCTGTTCAGGAATATCAAGTGTTCATGCATTTTTTTCAAGTCATCATTATCTCATGATACTATACAACATGTAATGACTTGTTAGCTGTAGTTTAAATAAGGGAGAGGCATCTTAATTCTGATTGCAGCTTTCTGCCCAATCATCCACATCCATCCTGTGTCAGAAATTACTGCAGTCTCATAGGGGCTGAGACTCTGAAGTGTGTATCTGAAGCAGAGCCATTGTGAGAGCAATGGGGAGTTGTAGGCTTGGAAAATCCCAGGACATTTCTGTGGTTGAAATCAGTGTTGGCTGACCAAAACATTGCTTCTTATGCAGGGTTTGCACATGGAGAAAAGTGCATCGCAACTCTTTAAAATGTGAGTGTTCTGTAGCTCTGTCATCCCCAGTCTATGCTTCTGACACGACCAACTTCCCATGTGAATTGTCTTCCTTGCTCTGCTTCACCTGGGTTGGCAATAAGCTGACTGTGTGTTTGGGATTAGAGTAGAAATCAAGGAAGTTTCCTTTGTGGCATTTCCCCCCTCTTAGCTTCGGTTTATTTCCAGTTCTTCTGCCAAAATTCTACAAAGAAGGAAGTTGCAAGTATATGGCAGGTGGGGCTGGTGCAATACAGAAATTGCTGTGCTTCTGCTGAGTCTTCTCCTAGTTCTTCCCCCTTGTGTTTCCTGATAATGGATATTGTTCCAACATGAAGAGGGAGAGGGAGGTAGGATTGCTACATGGTCTTATTTTGCCAGAGCTTCTAAAATGCATAATCTTAACTTCCTGCTTTTACAGTGCAATCCTATACATGTCTTCTCAGAAGTAAGCCCCATTATGTACAGTGTGACTTACTCTCAGGTAAGTGTGCACAGGATTGCAGCCTTAGGGTGCAATCCTATCAAGATAGGCAGCCGCCTCCAAACTCGGAGGCGACCGCCTATCCAAAGCAAGGCAGGAGAGGCAGGGGGGGATCATTCCCTCCGTGCCTCTTCTGCCCTGCTATTTTCCACTAGACAGCCTTTTTTGGCTGTCTAGCTGCGGGGGGCCGACCAGGAGAGCAGGCTGCGTGTACAACACATAGGATGTGTCGTACACGCAGCTCCGCTCTCCCAGCCCTGGAACGCCCCCAGCCCCGCCCCTTTTCAGTTGGTCTGTGCTCCTCTTCCGAGCACGGAGGACGGGGCTTCTCCACAGTGCCTCCAAGGCATCGTGGACGTTGGGGGAGGTCGGTTTTCCAGGAACCGACCTCTGAGTGCGGCCTCCGAGGTTGGGTCCTGGAAAAGAGCCTATCCTATGGCCCTGTCTAGTGTCTAGTGGCCATAGGATTGCTCCCTTAGTATCTTAAAGTAGAAAATGGTTTAAAAAGTGCTATATAATCTAGCATGTTCATTTTTATTCTAGTGCTCCATGGCTTCTAGGACAAGAGTATGAGGAACTGGCAAATAATCTGGAAGAAATCTATATGTAAGTGGTACATATCCCTAGACTACTTTAATGTACACTTATATTTTAAAAATCTAAATACTGTCATAAAGTGTTCTATGCCTAATTCCAGCACGTGGCAGTAATGTGGGAAAAGTATAATGAAGCAGGACTGTTTTGGGAAATCCAAATCTTTGGACCTTATACAAAGGAAGATGCCTCGTTCTAGTATTTATAAATACTGTGATCAGGAGAGTTACACTTAAAAACAATGGATAGAATTCAAAGAATTATTTTAGATATGCTACATTTTCCCCCAGCAGCAAGGCCTCAGGCCATATCTCAAACTGCTTTTGAAAGCTCCCTTAATATTAAGTGGTGACAACTTCATGTGACACAGGGGCAGGGGGCTGCCATTTGAGAAACAAGTTCAAAGCCCCCTTGGCATGTGGAATCAGTTGTATGGTTCTTTGAATCCTGCCCAGTCTTAAAATGTTACTTGGAATACACCTTTAGTTTCTGATAAGGAAGAATTCAGACTCATTTTTGAGAAGAAAACATTCATCAGGGAGAATCTGTTGCTTTCTACAAAAGGAACTGTAGGCTTAGCCCAGAGAGAGGATTCCACTGAAATTACTGGAGCTTATGGTAAGGAAGGCTGAGCGAAGGAAGATAGATGCTTTTGAACTGTGGTGTTGGAGGAAAATTCTGGGAGTGCCTTGGACTGCAAGAAGATCAAACCAGTCCATACTCCAGGAAATAGAGCCAGACTGCTCACCTGAGGGAATGATATTAAAGGCAAAACTGAGGTACTTTGGCCACATAATGAGAAGACAGGATACCCTGGAGAAGATGCTGATGCTAGGGAAAGTAGAAGGCAAAAGGAGGAGGGGCAGACCAAGGGCAAGATGGATGGATAATATTCTGGAGGTGACGGACTCGACCTTGGGGGAGCTGGGCGTGGCGACGGCCGACAGGAAGCTCTGGCGTGGGCTGGTCCATGAAGTCACGAAGAGTCGGAAGCGACTGACCGAATAAACAACAAAATGGTCTTAACTCTGCACTTAATGGGGGGCGCAATTGGGATAGGCGGCTGCCTCCAAACTTGGAGGTGACTGCTTATCCAGGGCAGAAGCAGCGCGGAGGGGATCATCCCCTCCATGCTTCAGCCACCCTGCATTCGCAGGGTAAGGCACCTAGTGATTTCAGCAGCATGGCCTTCCCTATGGGAAGAGGGGGAGTCAGAACTGCCCCAACCTGAGCCTTCTGATACAGTTCGTGGAAAGGCAGTGACATCACAACTCTGATGAGCCAGACACTGCTCATAGGCACTGGAAGTGTGCTACTTGCTATGGGATAAAGACTGAGTAGGTCTTCCATCCTGTATAACAAAAGAGGGTGATGGGTGTATTTGCTGGAAACAGAAGTCCTACTCTTTTAAAAATCTCTTACTCTTTTAACAAAATATGACTTTTTACATGTTAATGACTGTCTTAAAGACAGGTGTCAAGGTGGGGTTCAACAATGGGAGCATACTGCAGGTAGTTGATTAGGTAACTTACCAGATATCACTCTTGCTATCCAGCCCATTCATGTTTTGCTGAATTTTACCCCTGCCTTTGCCTTTGGAGAATGCATTTTAGGAACTCCATTAGAAACTGAATTGCTTGATCTAGTCTTGCATGATGCTCTCAACCCCATTCCTGTGCCTTTCTCCCACCTTTGCTGAGGTTGGGGATGAGGACGCCTGGCTTTTTGGCTGTGCCTCAAAATGGAGTAAGTACTGTTCACTCAAAAGAGAGCTGCTTCATAACAACAGCCAATGTATCTCCTGTTGATCTCCTGTCAAGAAATTATTGGCATTATCTTATATGATACGGCACAAGGATTGTATCTAATGATAGTCTAACTTGTCCCATTCATTTCAGTGGGTCTGCTCTAAGTAGGACTAACATTAGATACAACCCAAACGCTTCGAAAAAAAAACCTGTGTTTGTGAGAAGGGAAAAATCAGTCATAGCTTATTTTTTTTTCCTGGGACAGGAAAAGATAGATGAGCATTTGTGAGGGTCAGCAATCTGATCTGCAGTAAAGATGGCGATTTTTCATGAAGCTAAGAATTGGCTTCTCCTCCTTTGAAATTCAAGCAGATGACATAGAAACTCTGAAGTAGTACTTTCACAGATCTACCCAATTAATATTCAAAAGGCCTACAGTGGACACACATATATGCTGAATTTTTGTGGCATTCAAATAAAATCCTGTCATTTTGACCTCCCCTCAGTGATGTATCTGTGCAAATTATTCATGATGTTGAGAATGTGGATAGGGAGACCTCTCTGTCTCTGTGTCTGTCTGTCTCTGTGTCTGTCTGTCTGTCTCTGTGTCTGCCTGCCTGCCTGCTAGGGATGTACGAAAGTGACTTACCTTTAACGAAATTTGATTCGAGGTGGGGGGGAGGCGCTCCGTCCCTCCCCCCCCCCGAAATTCTGCTGGGGGGAGGTGCTCTGTCCCTCCCCCCCCAAATTCTGGCCGGGGGGGAGGCGCTCTGTCCCCCCCCCGAATCCTGGCCGGCTGGGTGCGCAAATGGCGGCGGCTGTAGCCACTGCCATTTGCGTCCCTGCAGTCAGCCGTGATAGGCTACATAAATGTTTACGTAGCCTATCACGGCTGATTTAAAAGAGAAAAAAACACGCGTACGCAAATGGTGGTGCCCATGGGCCATGATTTTTTTCCCTTTAAATCAGCCGTGATAGGCTACGTAAACATTTACGTAGCCTGTCACGGTATTTTTTAAAAATCTAGCCGTGATAGGCTACGTAAGTCTTTACGTAGCCTATCACGTTGTTTTTTTGTGTTTTTTTTTACTGGTAATGGCGGTGGTTGCAGCCGGTCGGAAGACTGGCTGCCGCTGCTGAACCGCCGCTGGAGCCGCCGCCGCCAGGAGGATTCGCCCAAGGTAAGTCCTGTCCCGGGGTGGGGCGGGGGGGGGGCAGCAGACCGTTTCGCCACCAATTTTGGGGGGCTGAATGTGCTGGCATTCGGCCTCCCCGAGATTCGTGGCGAAATTCTCTGACATCCCTACTGCCTGCCTGCCTGCCTGCCTGTCTGTCATAATACTAGAACCCAGGGTCATCCCATGAAGCTGATTGGTGGGAGATTCAGGACAGATAAAAGGAATATTTCTTCACACAGTGCATAGTTTAACTATGGAATTTGCTACCTTGAGATGTAGTGATGGCCACCAACTCGGGTGGCTTTAAAAGGGGTTAGATAAATTACTGGAGGAGAGATCTTTCAATAGCTACTAGGCTTGCGGACTATGTGGTATCTCCAGTACCAGAGGCAGTGTGCACCAGTTGCTGGGGAACATGGGCGGGAGGGTGCTGTCGCACACGTGTCCTACTTGTGGTTTCCTGGCAGACAGCTAGTTGGCCACTGTGGGAATAGAATGCTGGATTAGATGGACCTTTCGTCTGATCCAGCATGGCTCTTTTTATGTTCGTATGTTCTTATCTGTTTTGAAAAGACAATTACCAACTCAAAGCTGGGTGAAGACCATGCTTTTTCATCTTGTTATGGTCATGCAAGTGCATCTTAAGGGCACAGCGTGCCCAGGGCATGTGCTTTTTGGCTAGTTGGCACTATGCATACATGTAAATAAACAAGATAAAGTAGTCTATGATCAGGTCCATTTTGTTAAGTGACATTCCAAAATACTTGGATCTTGTTGAGTATTAGCAGAGGATGTTTCCAAGAGGATCAGCGTTGAAGATATAAATACCCCACTGGTTAGCCTGTAAGTCCAATACAGTAAGGCTGAAAGACACTTACTGTGGAGTAAGCCAAGTTGAACAGAGTTGGACTTACTTCTGACTAAACGTGCATAGCATTGCACTGCTGTACTACTTCTATTCAAGATCTTAAGAAAAATACAGAGACCTCTATATTTTCCTGGAATGGGAGTGGTTTATTATTGCATATTTAAGGCTCCTAAATGACATCGTAGCCTATAATGTTTTCATAATGGGCACATCAAATGTTGCCCCCATACTAGCAGAAACCACTACTAGTGCAATGAGAAGCAATAGTTGCTGAAGTATTTTGAGATGAGTGGAAATGCTTGTTTCTGCAACAGGGCAAGTCAGCACTGCTCACGGAAGGGGGCTTCACTGCCCTGTACTGTTCTGGAAAAAAGTGTTCCTTCTCAGTTCTGGGGTTGCTTTAGGAAGTACTCATTCCTGTTGCACTAGTGGCTGGTCCCACAGGTGCTATGGAATGAGTGGAGGTATGGCAGCAGTATTGGAAATTGCCCAATATATATATTCTTTCGGTTTATGATATTTCTTTTAAAATTTTATGATGTCATAATTTGCATGATTTTTTAGACAGAATCTTGGTGAAAGTATCCTTTATCTTTGGGTGGAGAAGATACGGGAAGTTTTGACTGAAAAATCACAGTCATATGATTCAGGTAATGTGCCAAACATTGTGTGATTAACTTTGATTGTTTACTATAATACAGTATTAAGTACTTTAAGGCTGCAATCCGGATAGGCGGCCACCTCCAAACTTGGAGACGGCCACCTATCCAATGCAGGGCAGGAGCAGCACGGAGGGGATCATGCTTCAGCCGCCCTGCATTTGCAGCTATACAGCCGAAATCGGCTGTCTAGCTGTGGGAAGTTGGAGCGGGGTGGGAGGGCGGACGCTGGACGATGCATAGGAAGCGTCGGAATGGCACTTCTGCCCTCCCCACCCTGCCCCCAGGAGTGCCCCATTTTCTCTGCTCCATGCTCTTCTTACAAACATGGCGTGCGGGTCCGGTCCACGCTGCCTATGAGGCAGCACGGGAGGGGGTGGAGGTCATATTTCAGGGAACCGACCTATCCTGTGGCTGTCTAGCCACTGATTAGAGGCCATAGGATTGCACCCTAACCTAGTAATTAAAGACCCTGGTGTCAGTGATAGATTTGACTGCTATTGAGCCAGTTTCTCCTTGTAGGTATGGTGTCGGGGTACCTCTGGGAACACCCAGGATCATCCTCAACAATTTTCTTGAAAGAATTACATATTGAAGGGAATTTTCAAACTCCATATTTCTCCTCCATAGGAGAAAAGTGGTATAAGTTTTGAAGATCTTACCAACTTTAGGAAGATCTTACCAACTTTAGGTCAGTGACAAATGTTCCTTTCCTCAGCCAGGTCGTTGAGTGGATGGTTGCCAACCAGCTGTAGATTCTCTTGGATGAGAGACTGATTATCTGGATCCATTTCAGTTGGAGTTCAGGCTGGGTTTTGGCACTGACTCGACCTAGGTCACCCTGTATGATTAATTATGTCAGGACAAACACAGGGGGAGTGTGGCCTTGTTGATTCTCTTTGATATCTAGGCAGCTTTTGATACCATCGACCATGGTATCTTTCTGGGGCAATTGTCTGAGTTGGGAGTGGGCTGGTGGTGCGTACTGCATTGCAGTGGTTTCGCTCCTACTTGGATGGTTGGTTCTGGAATGTGGTGCTTGTGCGACATTGCTTGACCCCGTGGATTCTCCAGTATGGGGTTCTGCAGGGGTCAGTTTTGTCCCTCATGCTATTTAACATCTAAATGAAACCAGTGAGTGGGGTCATCGTGGGTTTTGTAGTGCATTGCCATCAGTATGTTGATGACATGCAGCACTGTTTTCATCCTCATCAAGTGAGGCTGTGGATGTGCTAGATTGGTGCCTGGCTGCGACGATGGACTGGATGAGGACTAATAAACTGACGTTCAATCCAGACAAGACTGAGATGCTGTTAGTGGGTGGTTCTTCTGACCTGATAGAGGGTGTTCAATCTGTTCTGGATGGGGTTGCACTCCCCCGAAGGAGCAGGTTTATAGCTTGGAGGTTCTCCTGGAGTCATTGTTGTTACTTGAGGCTCAGGTGGCCTCAGTGGCACAGAGTTCCTTCTACCAACTTCAGTTGGTAGCCCAGCTATGCCCCTATCTGGACAGGGATAACATGGCTTCAGTAGTCTATGCTCTGGTAACCTCCTAGCTAGATTACTGCAATGCCCTCTACATGGGGCTGCCTTTGAAGATGGTTCAGAAGCTGCAGCTTGTGCAAAGTGTGGCAGGTGGATTAATTATGGGGACCAGAAGGGCTGAACACATAACAGTAATTCTGTCTTGTTTGCATTGGCTGCCTGTATGTTTCCGAGCCCAATTCAAGGTGCTGGTTTTGATCTATAAAGCCTTACTTGGCTTGGGACTGCAATACCTGATAGAGCACGCATTTACTATTCTCATCATCTGAGGCCCTCCTCCAAGGGAGGCTCAGAGGGTGGCAACAAGGGAGAGGGCCTTCTCAGCGGTAGCCCCTCAGTTGTGGAATGCTCTCCCCACTGAGGTCTTCCTGCACCAACATTGTCATCTTTTCAGTGCCAGGTTAAGAGTGTCTTCTACTCCCAGGCATTCGGCAGCATATGATGGGTTTTTAAATGTCAGAATTGTTTTATCAGGTCCTGGTATCTTATTGTAACTGTTTTTTAGAAGTTTTAAATTGTTTTAAATTTTTGTACGTTAAAGTTTTTGTTATGTTTTTGCTTTGTAATTTTTGTGAACAGCCCAGAGAGCTTTAGTTATTGGGAAGTATAGAAATGAAATAAAATAAATCAACAAAACAGGAATCACGGCTATAATCTAGTAGGTGGTTAAAGATCTCATCTGATGGTAAAGTTCAAACCAGGAAAACACAAACACATATTCAATACAAAACATTTTTGCTAATTGTAATGCATTTTACTATGTCCTAATTAATTTCTTATGCTGGACATGATCTTAAAAAATTAGATACTGTCTCATCAGTAGAGCAACACAATTGGAATATACTGGTGTGTAGTCCAGAATTTCAGTTATTCCATATAAATTGCAATTTATCATCCTGACACAGCAAATGAATAGAGATATTTCACTATGGTGGTTCATACTTCGTTTCCCCCCTCTGAAAGACATCACATTTAAGGAGGCTTTAAAAAAGTTCAGATGAGAATATTTAGATATCCAAAGCTTAGATTGAGTTTTTTAAATGTGATTTGCTGTATTATTTTTTAAAAAATGTTTGGCATCTATTGGTATGGCTTTGGAAACTGCAGGGTATAAATTTCTGGAATCCTTTACAAAGCATTATTTGTACCTGGTCATGTATCTAGACCTGCCAACATTTAATTGGAACTAGCCATGCCCACGTTTAGTAGACCAGCATGTCACCTTGAGGTTCAACTTCATCACAGGTCCAAAATGTTTATATATGATTTTGATATTTATAATTATTCCTTCTGTTTTCTGAATGAGCTTTTTAAAAAAGTAAACATTGTTCTGTTTATCAAAGTAGATTTATATTTATCAAACTCCTTATTCAAGTTACGCTTTGGAATTTATTCAATGTGGAAATTACATTTTACTACTAATTTCTCCACAGTTGCTACCGTTTCAAATAGTTTTAAGCTGTGAAGAAAGCCTATTAAAATAGGTCTTGCTCTTATACCAGCAGGGCCAGATGTTAAAAAAATAACGGAGGAAACTGATGTGGAGTATGAAGATTTTTCACTGGAGAATCAACCACTCCAGGAATGTACAGCTGTAACACTGAATTTTGATCTGTCTGAAAGCCAAGAAGGTAGAATAGCCTCTGCTGTCTTATGTTTTAATTCTTACTTTTTGTGTATTACTTAAATTTTGAGCCTATATAATGAAGAAGAGCCAAGTACATTGAAAACAATATGAAGATGTTATCAATTACTTTGTCCTCCTCTAATTGAACCTTTGTTAGTTACCTGCAGAATGCTGTTGTGCATAACATAGAAGTAATATGATCCTTTGGTTAAGAAGTGTACCTTACAAAGTACAATTGGTGGAGCAAATAGAGCTCGATGTGTATTTAAAATACACAATCTCAATGTGTATTTAAAAATATGAAAACTATCAAAACTTTTAAAAATCAAAAGGGATGAATTAGACTATAAAAATGAAATGGTGTATCCCTTGTTGAGTCAACAGATGAATTTTAAAAAGACTGAGGTTTCAAGAATCATCCAGTTTGCCTTCAGACCCAGAAAGTAGTTATGGGGATTCCTCTGAGGTCTCTGAGAATAACAGAACATTGCAAATAGTAGTTGCACATAGTATTGGTCGTTCATCTTAGCCAACAAACATCTGTTTTCCACTTTCCATGTAAAACAGGATTAAATGCATGGAACCAACCTTTAGTAAGCTATAGAAAAGGAAAACATTAAAAGTTGATGCGTGGCACAATAAGAGATCAGGATAAGGATTTAAAGAGAGGGGTGACATCGATGATCACAATTGCAAGAGAGAGGGCAAGTTTAATTTAGCAGGGGCATTCTGAATCTGCTAGAGAGGTGGTATGGTAGCCTATCCATATACAAAATCTGATATCTTAAATTTGCAGGTGAAGAGTTACCTCCAATTTTTCATGGAACCCCATTAACAGACCGGAGAAGCACTTTCCAGGCACACTTAGCACCTATTGTGAGCCCCAGACAGGTTGGTAAAACTTGCTTTCAGCCAGCCATTTCATTATTTTGTCTACTCTTGGTTATATACATGGGATCAGGATATTTTCATATGGATGAATTTAACACCTCCCCCCCTTATCGTGGTTAAAAATACTTTCACTCTCAAGTTATTGGCATCCTGTCACCCATTCCATGGTATTTTATTGGTTTTAAATTTACCTGGATTGTTAAGGCAATTGTATTTTGAAGTAAAACAAGAGATGACAGGTAACTTTATGGATCTATGGGGCTACATTTCTAGTTTGAAATTGGCTGGTGGGCTACACTGAAAAAATGTGCAACTCTGGAATAAGTTACTGCAGAAGTCCTGTAGGTATTATCTAGCCCAAGGATGGGCAGAAGCTGGATCTGGACCTATTGGTAGATCTTTGGTTGATTTGCAGAAGATCAGCAAGGATTTCTGACTCTCAATTATTTAACAATAGCAACAAAATGACTTCCTGCCCTGAATTACACTGCTGAAATGAAGAAAGCTTGGGGTAACCAGGAATGCATTTATGTTTGGAGGAAGGACTGTGAGGACATTTAGTTCTGGTACTCAAAGCAGGGCTCAGAATTTTGTAATCCCAAGTGTATGTCTTGTGCACTAGGCTCTGAGTGGTGGATCTCAGGATTCTAGTAAGAAAACAACATAGAGTCCACAAGCCTAATGTTTGCCAGCTCCTGATTTAGTCCGCCTCAGCTTTTGTCTGAAAAAGCCAAGTTGCCTTGCAGTATGAATACAGACCCACTTTGCCTGGCTTCAGAAATGGCCAGCTTGATGCTGCTGGAAGTTCACAGGGAGGGTATTTGGGAGACTTCCATTCCCTGTTGTTTGGCACTGGCATCTGGTAAGCAGTGTCATGTTGGTTCCGGGTATTTCACTTTGGCTCTCATGGCTCATAACATTCCCCCCAGGATGAGTGACCTCATGGGTGAGCTGGAAAGAATCCTTGGACTGAAAACACAGGCATATTTTTTCACTCACTCTTACTCCCTATTCCTGCTTCCTCCAGCAACAGCAGCAGGTTTGTTTCTTGTAGTGAATTACTTGAGGGAAACGGATATGTGAGTATGTGACGTGGGTCCCTCGGCCTTGCCAGTTCTGCCGTGGCAACAAGGCCAACATAGTGACTTCTGTCCCTACTTCTGTAGCTAGCTCCCTCTGGCTACCATGCCATTCTTCAAATGCCTTTGGGTCAGTCACGTCACTTGGACCTGTAAATAATGGTTTGTTTCGTGAGACAGAAATCTTGCAAGTACATTTGATCCCAACAAGTGGAAATTAATAAAAAGCAATCTTAATCTGTAACTCCTTGCAGAACACACATCATGGCCAAGCTACAGTTTGGCCGTCAGCAATGTGTTGTAGAGCTATTGTGGCCTCTCCTCCTCTTTGACTCATACTGTTTCCCTCCCTGGTTCATGGTAACCACGGCTTGTCATGATGTTTGAATGGACAAACCATGGTTATTGCTAACCAGAGTTTATTGTTGGAGCACCACTTCCATCATCTATCACATTGGCCATGTTGGGTGGGGCTGATGGGTGTTGGAGTCCAACAACATCTGGAGGGCCACAGGTTCTCCACCCCTGCTATACACACTTACTTTGGAGTAAGTCCTATTGAACTCAGTGGGACTTCTTGAGTAGGCAAGCATAGGATTGTGCTTTTAATGCATACGTTGTTGTTGTTGTTCAGTCGTTCAGTCATGTTCGACTCTTCGTGACCCGATGGACCATAGCATGCCAGGCCTTCCTGTCCTGCGCTCTCTCCCGGAGTGTGCTCAAGTTCATATTCATTGCATCGGTGATGCTATCTAGCCATCTCATCCCCTGCCGTCCCCTTCTCCTTTTGCCTTCAGTCTTTCCCAGCATCAGGGTCTTTCCCAGAGAGTTTTCTCTTCGCATTAGGTGGCCAAAATATTTCAGCTTCAGCTTCAGTATCTGTCCTTCCAATGAGCACTCAGGGTTGATTTCCTTTAGGATGGACTGATTTGACCTCCTTGCAGTCCAGGGGACTCGTAAGAGTCTTCTCCAGCACCACAGTTCGAAAGCATCAATTCTTCGGTGCTCAGCCTTCCTTATAGTCCAGCTCTCACAGCCATACGTTACTACTGGGAAAACCATAGCTTTGATTAAACGGACCTTTGTTGGCAAGGTGATGACTCTGCTTCTTACTATGCTGTCTAGGTTGGCCATAGCTTTCCTCCCCAGGAGCAAGCGTCTTTTAATTTCATGGCTACAGTCACCGTCTGCGGTGATCTTGGAGCCCAAGAAAGTAAAATCTGTCACTGCTTCCATTTCTTCCCCTTCTATATGCCAGGAAGTGATGGGGCCAGATGCCATGATCTAATGCATACATACCAAGTTATAAACACAGTTCATTATTTGCACTGCTCTCCTTTGGTGCTTTTTCCCCTTAGAAAGGTGTGTGCATGTGTATATAATATTATATATATTGTGTGTGTGTGTGTGTGTGTGTGTACATGACTGATTTGGGAAAATGTTTTCAAAGCAAAATTCTCTTTGGAGATGCTGTGAACTGTTTCTTGAGGAATTCTGCAGCAGTGGTTCTCTCTCCAGCATAGTAAGTGAATTTGCTGTTAAATAATGGGAATACAGCAAAGATAAATATTGAAGATGTATTTTGATAACTCTAGAGATATTATTTTTTTCCCTTTTGAATTAAAAGCTATTTGCTTGCCAGGCATGTTTTCTCAAGCTCTCACAGCTTTAATAATGTTTTGCTTAAAGTGGTATTAATTATGCATTGTTTATTAAAACAGTTTCATTATCGCTGCATTTATCTAGTACAGGGAAACACAAGCCATCTGATAAGAATAGAATAATAGTTACTATGTTTAAGGAGATACAGGAAAAAGGACAACTAATAAATTACCATTTAATTCTTTATTGAGCTCTTACTGCCTACGGTGCAGATAATAGATTAAATGTGTAAAGGAGATTTTGGAAAAGCCTTGCTTATTTCCAGAGGTTAACACCTTAAATTCTGTAACTTATTGGGAAGAAAGCAACCAAAGTTGAAAACATGTAAGTTCTGTTGATTTCAGTTTTGGGGAGGAAAGATATTACAGGACATAGGAACTAGTGTAGAGTCCAGAGGGTTGGATTGAGATTTAAAACAGATATACAGAAATCAGTGGGGGTTTATTTATTTATTATAAATAATCCCCAGGAGCAGATTTTCTGTGAGCTGCAGAAGGAAGGGGGAGGCAGGAAAGATCAATTATGTGAACTCTGTTCTGTTCATGGAAAGAAGCCAAGGCTAGATTTTTTTAAATACCCAATTTTTCAGCCAGGTTCAGCTTTCAAAATAGCCAACAACTAAAACCTATATAAAATTATATTAGGGATATGTTAGTGTGTGGGAGTAGGATGGAGGTGGCAGCAGTTAGTGATCAAGTTCTAGGCTGTTCCCTCCAAGGAACTGCAGATGAGTTTGGAGGTTGGCTGATGGTAAAGATGCCAACCCCCAGAAACAGCCCTCTTGTAACCTGGGCAGTCTGCTGCTCTGTTCTTTCCTCTCTCAGCCCAGTCTATGGTCCTTGGAGCCCAGGATGGAGTAACGCCTGTCCACAGGGATTCCCCATCTGACTCACTGGTTTCTTCCTAGGCCCACCTCCCTTCACCAGCAGGGGAAAGATCTTCTCCCCATTCAGCAGCTGATTGGAGATAAGAGCTTTTCTCTGCTGGGTAGAGGGGTGAGTCCATGGTTGGAAGCTGCTGAGTGATCCAGTCCTGCTTGCTTCTGAAGCTTGTCCTTTAGGGGCTTATCCTGCTTACTTTTGAGTAGCCATGCTGCTTATGCAGGGACTTGGTATTTGGGATGTTATTTGAAAGTGCTGCTGAGTGATTTAATCCTGCTTACTTCCGAGTAGGCATGCAGAAGCCTTGTACAGCTTACTTCAGAGTAGGGTTAAAATTGGCAATAATCACATTTTAGTCCTGCCCACAGTTGGGATGTGGCCCCCGAGATCTTTTCCAGATTGGAATTTGGCCCTCAGGCTTAAAAGGGTTCTCCACCCTTGTTGGAGCCCCAACATTTATGGATCTGTTGCTGTTCTGGGAAGCGTTGGGGGCAAGAACAGTCTTTGTTGCACATGTAGAGTTTTGTGGTTATTATGTTCCTTGACTGTTCTGAGGGCTGTATTTAAGCAGATCAATCTATCTCACATGGAAATTGGTGTTTTTCATCTCTGTGTTGTTTTTTTCCCTGCTAGGCTGTTGTCCTAAGTACTATTTCTCAGAAGTATGCACCATCAAATCCAGTGTCATTTACTTCCAAGTAAACATGTTTATGATATTTGTGTCTTGAATAATTTCTTGTACTTTTTTATAATATGGGAGTATATACGCAAAAGTATACATACTGTATTATAGTCTGAACGAATGTTTCATTTAATTACATTCAAATATTTAGGATTAACAATGGCTAATCAGACTTCTGCAAGACCTTAAAGTGAAGCATATAAATCTTTATAACTAGGTGAAAAAATTTTTTTCTTCCAAGGTGAAAAATGTTCTTGCCGAGTTGTACAAGAATAAGAAAATAGCCAATGCAACTCACAACATATATGCATACAGGTGAGTAGCCAGTTTTCAGTGGTAATTATTGCAAAGGAGTGAGCAAAATAAAAATTTGCTTAAGCAGGATTTCTTTCTGCTTTCTGCAATTTCCTATCACCAGGATCCAAACTCTTCAGATACAGTAGAATTGCATGTAGTTATTCATAGATTTTAGAGCATTTGAGTAAAAGCGTGAGTCCCATAAAGAAGCAAAACTCTTGAGGTATGTTGTGTGGGCTAGCAGCAAATGAGTAAGAATAAGTGAGATGCTGTTGGTGGGTGGTTCTTCTGACCAGATGAAGGGTGCTCAACCTGTTCTGGATGGGGTTGCACTCCCCTGGAGGAGCAGGTTCGTAGCTTGGGGGTTCTCCTTGAGCCACCTTTGTCACTTGAGGCTCAGGTGGCCTCAGTGGCATGGAGTGCCTTCTACCAACTTCGGCTGGTGGCCCAGCTACACCCCTGTCTGGACAGGGATAACCTGGCTTCAGTTGTCTATGCGCTGGTATCCTCCAAGTTAGATTACTGCAATGCACTCTATGTGGGGCTGCCTTTGACGATGGTTCAGGAGCTGCAGCTCATGCAAAATGCGGCAGCCCGATTGATAACAGGGACCAGAAGGTCCAAACATATAAGACTGACTCTGGCCCGCTTGCACTGGCTGCCTGTATGTTTCCGAGCCCGATTCAAGATGCTGGTTTTAACCTGTAAAGCCTTACATGGCTTGGGACCACAATATCTGACGGAGCACCTCTCCCAACACAAACCTACCCGTAAGGCCCTCCTCCGGCTGCCTACTCCGAGGGAAGCTCGGAAGATGACGACAAGGGAGAGGGCCTTCTCAGTGGTGGCCCCAAAATTATGGAATGGTCTCCCTAATTAGACCCATCTGGCACCAACATTGTTATCTTTTCAGCGCCAGGTTAAGACCTTACTTTTCTCCAGGCATTTGGAAGTATATGATAAGTTTTAATTGATCCTGGAATGGCTTATGGTTATAGTTTGCTTTGACATTACTTGTTTAAAGTTGTTTTAGATATATGTTCTTGTGTATATTGTCTGTTCATGTGTTTTTTATGGAATTGGCTTTTAAAATCTGTATATTGTATTTTAAAATGTTTTTAATCTTTGTAAACAGCCCAGAGAGCTTTAGCTATTGGGCAGTTTAGAAATGTAATAAATAAATAAGTGATGTTGTTATTATTTGGCACTTTTCTTTATTTTTAGGATACACTGTGAAGACAAGCAGACTTTCTTACAGGATTGTGAAGATGATGGAGAGACAGCTGCGGGTGGTCGTCTTCTCCATCTCATGCAGGTAAAATAAACCAGTTGGAAAGAGCATTTTTCATTGTTTGAATCTATAGCACTAAAATGACCTATTCTACAAATATCTATCAGTAGGTATATATACAGCCCATTTTAAAAAGTTACTTTCTGCCAGGAGTATTTTGACAAATGATGGTCAGATGATGAAAATATATACAGAAATGTAGCGAAACAATTTTACTATGCAGACACTATTTAGTGGAAAGGTAAGTTTCAGGATGTAGATTATGAGAACAGAACTACATATTAGCACACACAGGGGCACTGAAAATGAAATGGCAATTCATGTCCAACTTTCTCTCCTTTTCTCCTTAAGATTCTGTTATTGTGCAGTGACTTTTCATGCCCATGCTACACTTCATTGGCTGGTGAGGCTAAAGAGTTTCAGAATATGGTGATACTGCATCACATAGTGAGTTGTATTAATTAGACAAACCTTCCACAACTTGGGTTCATCCAGATGTTGTGGACCACAACTCCTCAGCATGGCCAGTGGTCAGGGATTATAGGATTTGTAGGCCAAACCTCTGGAAGGACCAGGTTGGGGCAGGCTTCTCTAGACTGGTGAGAACTGAAGGGGAAGAGGAGAGAACTAGACTCAGGTGTGTTTTAGCAAGAGTGAAAATTGAAGTGACAAATATCTGAACAATCATTTTTGCCTGTTTTTCTGTCTTTCTCTCTGGTGTTCAAAGATAATGATAAACTATGGTTTAGCATTACATGAATGAGTTTTGGGCTTATCAGTTCCTCCCACCTCTCTCCTCCTGCAGCACAGCTGTGAGGATCAGTTCAGAAATGTCTTCTTCTGTTTTTAACTAACCTCAGTTTGTGTTATGTCTGAATGTAGACAAACTGTAGTTAGTCTTAACTATGGTTTACTGAAGCAAGCCACCTTCAAACTAACTTATGAAGTTGGCCCCTTTTAACCAGTAGAGTTGGCTGGTGCAATAAAGTAGTATTCCCCCCCTCCCCCCGCCGCCGCCCCAATATATTCCTGAGAGTATTTGGGTTGAGTTAATGCTTGTTGTATATAGAAGAGTGAGTCCAGACAGTCACAACTCAGCTTCCATATATTAATACATATGTGTGTTTTTATGTAGATCCTAAATGTCTGCAATGTTTTGGTTGTGGTGTCCCGCTGGTATGGCGGTATCCTGCTAGGACCAGATCGTTTTAAACATATCAACAATTGTGCCAGAAATATACTTGTGGAGCAAAACTACACTAATTCATCTGTAAGTTTATCCTAACATAATGATAGCAATGGTTCCTTCCTGATAATATGTTTGCTTTATGTTTACTCATAAGGTGGAGCTGAGATGCACACATAATATCATTAATATCGCTGCGAGCACTCTCTAGAATGACATGCACGTATGTCAGCTTTTAAAACAATTTTCTATTTTAGAAGGTATGTCCACACAACATTTAAACTTCTCCAAGTTTAGAAGTAGTTTGGTGTAAGAGATGTCTCTGGAGAAAATGGTGTTTGGGAGAATACGATTTCACGTTTTAAAGAAGCTTTTACCCCAAATCCCCAAACTTTTTTCAACTTGTGGGAAAGTTAAAGAGCAACATGGAAGTTCTGTGTGATAACTTCTGAGGAGGACTAAAAACAAAAATAAAACCAGATGTGCATGCCTTTGGTTGCCTGCTGTGAGTTCTTAAACTTTTTGTCTTGCTTCCTTGGTGTCAGTGGTGTGCTTGGTGCATGATTTCTGCCTGGTGATGCAAGGCAGTGTCCAACAGGAAGAATAGGAGTTTGTTAATGGGTAGTGAAGAGCAGCAGTAACTTTGGAATGGGACACAGAGGGGCTATGAGCTTGGTATGGAGCAACAAAGCTGAGATGTAAAGTAAAAGGAGAGGAGGCAGGGGGTGTAGAGGTGAAGTGTTTGAAATGTAAAGACTACAGAAAGTGGCAGGGGATCTTGTTTTTTAGGAGTCTAACTTCCAGAATAAGGTCCAAGTAATTTTTGAAACTGGGTATAAAATCTGTCAATTTCATGTTCATATGAAACTAACAGTCTTTTGCAACAGTTGCTAAGTTGCTTGGTATGCATCCAGTGCCTAAAATATTGGAGGGCCCTGCAGTACAGCTTGATCTATGGAAATGTTACATGTGTTCCTTATCCAATTTTCTTGATCTTGGTTACAAAATATGGGGTGGATGACATATATTGACCCCAACATTATGCATTTTTTGAAGGGGTATTGATCGGGAATAACACCAGTGTGTCAGTGAAAGTACAGTGTAATTGATTTACTAGACATCATTAATATAATGTCTGGTTTTCTGTGGTGAAAAGTAACAAAGTGACCCATTGTATTGTCTATCATTCAAACCTAGAAAAAACAGTGTTCATATATAGAGCTAAACTGTAGTAAGTTGAATTGGAATCCTTTCTATAATGTCACTAGTAATTATAAACTTTTCCCATCATTTTACAGCCAACTCTATCCACTGGAAAATAATCTCAATACTATACAAGTGTAAAGTTTTCAGAATGCTTTGTGAAGCAGGGGTATATTAAACTTGAACAAAGTATTAATTTTAGGTCATTAACTTTGAAACTTTGAACACTGCTAGCAGTGTTCAGAAAACCAAGGTAGTCAGTGCAGAAAAAGAAGTAATTATGAACTCATGTTGATTTGATTTTTTTCCCCTTCTCCTCTCTAGGAAAATTTATCTAAGCAGCTAGGGAAGAACAAAAGAACAAGGAAAGACAAGAAGAAAATGGAACATTAATTTATTTTTCAAAATCGCACAGCCATGTTTTATCTTCCACCTGTTCGTATGCAATTAACCCAGTTGTTCAGTTGCTGAAAGGAATTTCTTAAGTTCTAAATATTTTCTCTCAAAGACATTTGGCAATAATTGGAATAAATGCTTCATAGCAGCAGACCCATAAACCTTTTCAGTCTGTTGAGTGCCTCAGCTGCTCAGGAATTGAGGTCTTAAACAAATGAGTTTCCCTATGTATTCAGTTATTTAATTTATTAAAAAATCATTAAACAAGAAAAGGCATACTTTCACTATACTCTCTTTATCCTTATCCTCTGTGGGAGAGTTTCTGATAACATATGGCAGTAAGAATCCATTGCACCAAACAGGAATTTTGAATGCCCTTGAAAATATACCTTCATGCCTGCTATCTGTACTGCAATGTCAGTTCTGGTCTGTACTGCAATTTCTGGTCCCAGTTTTCTTATTGGCAAGGTTCTATGCTATTGTCAGGCTCTTATAAATGATATTGACCTTAGGCATTGTGCTATTGAAAATGATGGGATGTAAAAGTGCTTAATCCTGGCTGAATCATGTGTATGAATTTGATTCAGATCTCTTGTTTATACGAAATGGACAAATACGATAGCATCTTTGTCCTCCCCTGAAGGACATTCAGAGTTACAACTTCACCTTAGCGCTCCCAGGACATTGGCAACCACAGGCAAAACCAATCACTTGTATCTGAGGTAGAGAAGTCTCAAGTGCCTAAGGATAAGGTGGGGATGGAAACTTTTGAAATGCAATTACCTTAGTTATGCAAGATCCTTGCTTTGTTACTGATCAACTTTTTAAAACATATTTAATTAATCTTATCAGATTTGACACAACCCCCCCATCCCCATATATTTCAAATTGAAATACAACTGTGAGGCATTTTTTATGCCTTTGATAAGTTTTTTCCTAAATGTTAAAAGCCTTTCGTATTGTGGGTTTTACAAAGTGATACTGCTGTTGTTTGTCCACACACACGAGAAATTAACTTGATGGCACCTGACACAGCAGCTTCATGTGCCCATTTACTTGTGGATAGTAAAATCTCTTACTCTGAATTTATTAGTTTTATTTTTTAAAAAATTTATGATCCAATTCTGTAAAGTGTCATACGCACAATCATATTGAATGGATTGGATTAGATTTGGTTTATTTATGGCACTTTTGACAAAATCAAAGAAAAGCAATCTTGATATCTGTCAACTACAAGAATATAAAACCACCTCTGACGGTAACGCCATTTTAAAAATGCGTTAAAAGTTTTTGGGTTTTTTTACTATTGACACTGAATGGGTAAAACTGTTCTAACAATTTAAGAAAAACAGAGCTTGCAAATAACTATTTCTAGAATCAATACTGAAAAGTATAGAAGAAATGTAGCACCCTACAAAGTGTATTACAAAGCAATTCACTTCTGGAATTCTAATACGTGTGTACATTGAAAGTATTGTAATGGCTGCTAATTTACAGTGCAATCCATAGTGGGGTCAGGGGAGCAAAGCGTTTGATCTGCTGCCTCATCCAAAACATAGCTGCCTTGTGCCTTGGCCAGCCCAAGTATGGGGATGGTGTATTTTGCCTGGTAGTGCAGGGTTGGTTTTTTAAAATTTCCCCTCCTGTTCGTTACAGTGGAAGGGAAAATTCCTACCCCATGGCGCGTTTTCGATATGCCATGTCCCTTCTGGAATACTCCATTTCAAGGCCTTTTGTTGGCTACCAGAACACTGCCAGTAGAGGCGGAGCTACTCTTGTCAAGTAAGGGGCACCTCTCCTAATCTCTTCCACTAGCTAGATCTCGGGGTTATGATTGCTCTGTTATCTTTTTCTTGATTGATTACTGATGACCAGGGATGTTCCCTTAATGGTCAAGCTTTCCACTAGTGGGTGGGTTTTCTAAGATCAGTGCTGTGTGGATTCCTCTGTGTAGACAGAGGTGCAGTTTTGAACTGGAATGTAGCTGGCAGGAGAAACAAGTCTGATTTAGGGCTTGTGAAAAGGAACTGTGACACAGTGGTGAGTATTCAACAGCATACTGTGTGTTTTGGAGAATGGATGTTGCCTGTGCTGTCTGCCTAGGTGTCCATCTGCTCAGGGGTTCAGAGTGTCAGGCTAGGATGACCCTGGTTCAGATCACCATTTGGCTTTGGGCCAATCATTGTTTCTCAGCCAAACCTACCTCACAGGGTTGTTGTGAGGATAAAATGAGGAATCCACGTACCCTGCCCTGAGCTCCTTGGAGGGTGGGAGGAATAAAAACGTCTTAAAAATAAATAAATAAATGGTTATACTCAAAAGGAAACAAAGCCCCACTGCTCAAAACATGTAACTGTATTTTAGTTAACGTATTACAGTTATTGCAGTTGTTTTCTGTATCTTATCTCAGGTGCAACTCATATAGTATATAAGGACTTCAGGCAATAGAAGTCCATACTTACTTCACCACAGGTCCTGAGCTTGATTCCTCAGTGCAAAGGGGTTCTTGACCGGCCCAGGATTCCCCTCATGTGGAGGATCCCTAGGTCTGTACTTCAGTATTTGAGTGTCACATAGTGCGGTTGGTGGGGCATGTAGCCAACAGGCATGTTGGCAGCAAAGGTCGGGTCTCGCCAGTGCAATCTCATAACCCCTCATGAGTGCTTTTCAAGGTGTGTGGGGTGTGGTCCTCAGATATGGTGTTCAGCCTGTTCTGCATAGGGTTAGACTCCCCCTTAAGGAGTTTGGGGACCATGTTTCTATCAAATAGTGTGTTTCCCTGCGAGTAATCTGTTGGGGTCCACATGCTGGTGTGGACAGAACCAATGGTGGGTGGGGTTAGAGCCAATGGACACATAATAGTTGGGGCAGAGCCAAAAGGGTTGGATCCAGCTCTCACCGCACATGTAGTGTGGTCTGCATGTAGATATGAAGGTGAGAATATGGCTCTAAAGTGAAACAATTTGACATTTCCTGCATATGTCCCTAACTCTGGAGCGGAACTGTAGCCAACTTGTAGCTGAGGTAGAAAAGGGAAGGTTTCTTCTAAGCTGGAGAGCCCAACCTGCCTAGTAAAGGGACACTTGGATTGGAGGGTAAGGAGCTTGTGTCTCATCCAACTGCTCAAATTTCTTACTGGAGGTCTGGCTCTGAGAACCCTATCAGTATAGTCAACCGGGCAGCCATCATTTCCCCCCAAGAATTCCCCTGGTAGCGATGCTGCATCATGATATACATTGTGTCCAGCAGCATTCTGCTTGAAGCATTGGCAAGCCTTTTATTTGTGTTAAGAAAAAGAAAGAACTCCAGCCACCTTGTCTTTAAGAATTTTCAGGGAGTGTGTGTTTCAATTTGCCTACCTCCTGAAAGTTGTCAAATATCCTCCACGCACACTTTTGTAGGGGACAAACAATCCTGTATAAGTGTGTGTGTTTAATCAAAATAACATCTTTAATCAAAAGATTTCTGAGGATTTAAGAAGTAGGGCACAGTCATCAATCAGTAACCATGATTAAAAGAAAAAGGAATTCTAGAGCTATGTTTTTAAAAGTTATAGAAATTGTTCCCAAAGGAGCAGACACATTTCCTTGCAAGAATATATAAATGCAGAGACTTGTTTTCAAAAGACCATATTTTTACTAATAGAGGAAGAGGATTACAAGTGTAATCCTGTACATGTCTACCTAGAAGTAAGTGCGCCTTATTCCCAGGTAAGTCTGTATAGGATTGCAGCCAAAGTATCCTAGCAGATCCTCCTATATCTTATTAGAGTACACTTACCCCAGATTTTACTTTAGTGGAGAGGAAACCCCCCCACAACACTGAGTCTTACACTGTGCTGTTTGTGGTTGCTGTCTCCTAGGATGCTAGCCCTTTTGGAAAGGAATCAGTTTTGTAGGCAGTATTTCTATTTTTGTATGGCAAGTAGCTGAGAACAGGGTTAGATGATACAGCATTTTTGTTGTTAAAGCAGCTGACTAATTCTGGTGGTTGTAAAGAAGAATTTTATACCATGCAGGCACACCAAATAATTAGTTCTATGAACTCTTGGATCTAAATTGCATGTTCTGCAGGGGATCTATGTGTGTGTGTGTGTGTGTGTGTGAGAGAGAGAGAGAGAGAGAGAGAGAGAGAGTGTACTGGGATGTATTGGCTGAGATGTAGAGGGTGGAGGGTTAGAATCTGGTGTGAGTGGGGGCAGGTCATGAATGAAGAGGGTCATATTACAAAACTAACTACAGCACAAGTTAGTGGGTGCCAGAAACAATCAATGAACCGTAAAGCATTTTGAGCTATGTTAGCTCTTAATCCGAAGGACACTGACTAGCTCAATAAGCTCCCTGCACGGTCGCCATGAGGAGATATGTAACAGCTATATTCTCCAGTGATTTATGTCTACTGAAAATCTTTTTTGATGGCATTACTATATTTACTCTGCTAGTAACTAACTTAATTTACTCAAATCTATTATCTTTGCCTCCCCTATCCCCCTTCTTTAGTTGTCTCTTCTCTTTATTAAAATATACATTGTAAGCACTTAAGAGCAGAGACCTCTTCTGTGTGTATACATGTGTGTGTGTGGGGGGGGGTTGGGTTGGGGCTGGTTTTTTTTTCAGCCTGTTCCTTTTCATTTATTTAAAACATTTGTATACTGCTCTTCATCCAGTAGATTCCAAGGTTGATGAACAGCAAATATATAATTAAACACTAAAATACAGACTAAAACCATAAGACAGACAATAAAATGAGGTAGCAATTAAAACATTCAGCAAGCTAAGGAATTTCTCAAAATGCCTGGGAAGATGGCTTAACCTGGCGTCAAAAAGAATGTAATCTACACACCTCGTCAGGGATGGCATTCTATAACTAGGCCACCACCACTGAAAAAGCCCTTCATTGCAAAGTACACTTCCAACACAGAAGACTCTTGGAGAAAAGCTTCAGCAGAAAATTTCAAAAGATGGACAGGCTGGTACAGGAAGAGTAAAACACGATATACATTGATCATAGTGCAATCTAATATTGTTGTGAGTTTAGCCATCATAATAATTGTGAATGAGTTGTCAAGATCTTTAATAAAAGAACCTTAACAGAATTTACAATGGCTGGGGATTGTTTTTCTGATGACCTGGCATCCAGGTTTCTGATGGTGACATCCCTCACAGCTGGAGGGAAGTGGAGATATAAATTTGGACCCAGATTACAATTTAAATTTGGTGGACAGTGAGAACACTGAATCTGGGATGTAGAGTTGGCACAGGGCTGCACAATTGCTTTCCAGGAATTGGATGTTGGATTAGCAGAGTTTCTGCCTGCTGTAGGAGCCTGCTTGTTTGCTTCCAGTGTGCTCTGCTTGCATATTTATAAATAAAACAAATAATGTAGGAACCCCAAAAATCTTCAGTGTGCTCATTCACCCAAAGGAACTAAATCCTGTTGTGCACTTCTCACCATAGCACAAGTAACGATAGAAAGGCTTTCAAAGGTTTGTTGATGGGAGCACATTTAAATGCTCCCACTTCCTCACAAGATCACAGGCAGTTCATGCACACTGAAGGCCCTATGTTGCCATCAGACTTTGTCCTTGGTCATGCGTATTGTTTTATTTGGATTAGTCCACAGCTCTCATTAACGAGAGTTTGCATAACTCACTGCTTGTCCTTTGGAAAGAATTCATCATCTGTGTTTAACAAATATTTACTGTATGTATGGTTTTTTTTTTACACATTTGGGATGAAATTAAATCTGTTATTATACCAGTCTACATCTGCAAGCTTCTGATCTTACAAAATAAAATGAACATATTAAAAGTACTGCATTTGGATTTGTTTCTTTCCAGTAGATGTCAGTAGAATGATGCGATATTTAAAACTTGTACTGATCTATTGGCTGATGAAGACTTCAGCTTGAAAGTTAATTTGTTTTTCAGAGTCTGCACAAGTTGCTTAAATATTATGAAATCCATCCACTGCTATAACGTGTGTTCTGGCTTTAGGTAAATTCCATACCTACATACTCACTTTTTAGCACAGAAACTATTTTGATCTACTCTCTTCCACCCAGAATAGTCCATGTGATTCAGATTAGAATGTGTCCCAAACTGAGAGCATAAGCAAAATGTATCACACCAAAGATTCCACTATGGAACACATTCTTGAATTAAGTGTGTTTACCCTTGACCTGGTTTTAAATAGATCACACTTTACAGAGAAAGTGGTCCATTTTAAGGGTTTGACCAGATTGGTGTAGTATAGACCTAGTACTGTTCTGAAGCTTTCACCAGCATTCAGGTGAATTCAGAGGGATTGGGTGTGGGAGAAGAATGCAAAGTTATTTTCAGGCGGCAGGGGAAAGTGATGTTTGGGGAAGAAGAGAGCTTACTGGTAAAAATGGGGGCTGCCATCTTTTCTCCCTACCAGTGTCTCCCTGAAATGACACTACATCATGATGTAGCTTTGTTCTAATTGAGACGGGGGCAGGGGGAGGAACTCTGTGTCCCAGCTAACTGCTGGCTTCAGTTGCTCTATGCCACTTGATGTGCTGAGGAAATGTGTTAAAAGAAGAAAGGTTAAAACAAAAGGATGCTGCCGCCTCCATTTCTGTCCGACAGTTGTCCCAAAAACGTTGTGGCTTTCTCACCCACCCCCTCAAAGTCACTAAAAATGTCATCCTACTTTTTTGGCCTGCAAAAGTGGCAGGGTATTCTTGGTTCAGTCCTAAATGTACACTGGGAATGCCATCAGGTTTCTTACCTGAATCACCCAAAGCACTTGAGCAGGGGTGGGGACACAATTTCTGTGGAAGGCCACAGGCCCTAGGACATAATCTGTTCAGGGCTACATGGTAGTGGGTTGGGCCAGAGCCAAAGGCAGGCAGAGCTGCTTCCCCCAACACACAGACATTTTGCTTTAGTGCCAGGACTGGCCATACTGGAGTGAGTGAGGCAGAGTGAGGCAGCTGCCGCTGAAGGAAGTGCTGGGGGAAAGAACTCTGTGTGCCATGCAGCCTGCTCTGTGTCCCCTAAGCTAGCTTGCTGCCCTCAGGTTCGGTGAAGGATGCTATCCCGTCATTGGTGTTGAAGTAAGGTTCAACTGCCAGTCTAGTCAGCTTCTGTATGTGGAATGGGGGTGAAGAGCTGCCATCTTGTCCTTTGGCTCAGGCAGCCAAATGTCTTGAGCTGGCCCTATTCAGGTCCAGTTGTTTTTAAATGTAGTTGTCTGTCTTGTGCCCTCTGGGAGAGGGTTGGGGAAAAGTCTAAGCTAGCAATCCTATAGAGCTATATGAATCCACAAAGAGCAGTATTTGCAATTGGAGGCATCTTTTGAAGTTTCTGCTGCAGTCACTCATTTAGCTGACCATCCTTTAGTTAAAAACTGGCTTAGCCCTTCAGCCACGCAAGCAGTTGTGTAGAACTTCCACACACCTTTGGCTGCGTGTGCAGTTCTTCCCCATGTGGCCACACAGCAGAACAGCCAAGGCCCTAAATCAGCCTTCCCCAACCTGGGTCTCTCCAGCTGTTTTGGCCTACAGCTCCCTTCAGCCCGAGCTAGCATGGCCAATGGTGTTTAGACTGCAGCCATTTTGTTCAGTAACACTAGGATCTATTTGCCAATAATTCTTTGCACTGAGCAATGGCTTAACGTGGTGTGTTGGTGGGGTGGGGTGGGGCGAATATCCAGCACACCTATTTCATCTCGAAATCAGTGCATTCTGAGCAATAGCTGTTTTCATTTCACAGGAACAAAATGAGAACCATGGAAAAGAAAACTGATCGAAAGTGCTCGAGAAAAAATCTTGAAACGTATATATTTGGCCAGAATATTAATCTTTAAAATATATGAATATGCCCCGTGAGACTGAAGGAAAGGTTCTGCCATCTCTTATTATCTGGTCTAGTAGGCTGAATACATGAATAATTCAGCTAGGAAAGTTTTTTTTCCTGGTGATGCATCACCAAGGCAGACTAAACTATTAAGATACCATCAAGAAACACTGGAAAGGGGAATCCAGTCTCAATTGGTTTAGTGGCTGTGGCAGTAATAGTGAATAAATCAGATTTCTGTCACTTAACCGTTAACTCCTGAGTAGCTGTCAGATATCTTCTGCTGGTATCTGCAGCACAAATGGTAACACAGATGTTTGATTTGGAGGCATAAATTAGCATGTCATTTCCAGAGGGGGACTGGTTCCATGTGATGATGGCTCACCAGCTGGAGTGTGCTTGGCCCTTGGGAAGTTTCAAATTCAACAGCAAATCGGACAATTTTCCAGGTGAACAGGAGCCATAGAAACACAAAACACAGCTAGTTAAAGGGAGGGGACTCAGATCCCACATATTCAAAAGCACACCCTTTAACTTCAAAATAACACCTCCGGCCTAACTCACCCACTCATAACCATGAATTCCAAGGGTGAGACAAAAGCTGTTGATAAAAGTACAGAAGCAAGTGCAGTAGAAAAAAGAAAAAAAAAGGCACTGGTTGGAGAAGGATGGTCTCTACTAGGGGTACACAACCTGCCACCCAGTGGTCACATGCACTCCCCAGGTGCTATCTGCTACCACCCTAACCGTTATTCTCACAATACCAATTGATAGGTGATAGGGCAAGGGAAGCTCCAGGTAAGAGAGGGTCTTGGGCAAAGTGCTGTCTGCTGGGTCTCTTCTTCCCATCAGTGGGCCCTGGTGGACTTATCTGCAAGTGGTGGAAAGTGGCCAGCAGTGTTCTGAGTGGCACTGAGTGGCTGGGTCTAACCACTATTTTAATTTCCTACAATCCCCCTTGGAGCAATGCTCTCTGAGGGGTGCTGTGGGAAATCTAAAGGGCAGTTAGACGAAGCCTGGGAACAAACCTAAAGGGGTTCCAGGGCAGGTGTCAGTGGTGGACCTGGGCAGGGCACCAAGCCCCTTGCAGCTGTCAGGTACTGATACCAGCCCTGAATGGATGGACCAAACA
Organism: Heloderma suspectum; assembly: GCF_057233095.1. Lineage (NCBI taxonomy): Eukaryota > Metazoa > Chordata > Lepidosauria > Squamata > Helodermatidae > Heloderma > Heloderma suspectum. The sequence goes on along the minus strand of NC_139461.1, from coordinate 78,258,903 downwards.
ACTTCAGTAGTTTGAATGGTTGGGTAAACAGGAAGTAATCACACCAATTTCTGCTTCTGGGAAATAACCATAATAAACTTGCCATCCTTAGGGAAGCCCAACTGGTATAGACCTGGCTTGTTCAGACGGCTTTGTTCTCTTATTTGGTTATATTTAAAAAATATTTTATGATTGCTTTTGATGTTATATTCTTAGTGATCTTAGAGGAGTTGTTGGACTGAAAGGTAGGATCAAAATATTTTAATAAATAAAATAAGTGGAGCCCTTTAAAAGAAAAATAAGTTGTTCTCTTGAGTAAAGCTAACCCTCTGCAGAGCCCTACCAGCTGACTATTTGTTGTCCTTTCATTTTTTTCTTTGAAGGATGCCAAGCATAGGCATGATTCTTTAAAAAAAAATATGAATGGGGCAAACAGGATAATTTATAGCAAGACTTCTCTGCCTTTTGCATAAAATGTAATCAGCTCTTATGGCTGTAAGTAGAACTCAAAGGGAAACGGCTTCCACTGTCTCTAAAAAATAAAAATAGTCTGCATGCAGCCTTAGTTTTATGTGCCGAACTTTAAATAACAACACCAGTCTTGTACACTGAGAATGAATGTTTACTACTCTCTGTAAATCAGTCTGTTTTAAATTATTTCAGATGAGGCTGTCAGAGGTGAAAGTTCATAGAATCATAACAACCTAGGTTATGCATAAAAAGGTGGAGTATCCAGGGCTGCCCATGCTCCAGCAAGACTCACCATTGGCATAATGGGAAGTTAGCACTTCCTAAAGCAAATGAGCTGAAATGTTCATTTCCGGTCAGCTTGCTGAGCCAGCCTCCCTTGACTTATCCTGTTCCAGAAATGAGTATTTCAGCTCATTTCTGCAGTTGCTTTAGGAAGTCCTGGCTTCCTGTTGCACCACCGGTGGGTCCCACTGATACAACATACTCAGTGGTTGTGCAGCGACAGCACTGGATATTGCCCAGGGTAATATTTTCAATATCACAGCCTATTTGGGACCACATTTTCCATCATAATAGCCATCTCATTTTCAATATTTCTCTTTCTTCCAAACATATGTGACAATTTGAAGAATTTCAAATACATTTTACGCTTTGAACTTGAAATGTGCCAGAATATAAAGCGCTAGGGAAATACCCTTCACTGGGCAATGCTTCCAGTGTGGAAGCTCTGTATCTGAGTGCATCATTCTGGCCACTAGATGTCAATGTTGTTCTACAGTAGATTGCACAGCTGCAAATAGGGGGACATATGGTTTCCTTTCAGCATCCAATTGCAATATAGAGATATCATCCTTTACAGGACACTTGTGAATTAAGCAGGAATGACAAATTAAGTTATACAAACAGGACACATGTACGAATCTGGGCATATCATGCTTTCTAAGTGGTAAGACACTGCTCCAGGATATTAATCTCAATTCTTTAAGATTTAAGGCCATGGCTGGATTTAATTTTTCTGCAACCCTCTCTTTGCAGGAATATTTTGCTGTTTAAAAAGACTACCTACAACTGATGACAAAAAGTGCTGAATAGAAAAGGCCTATATATAGCAAGGGTAGGGAACATGTGGCCCTCTAGATGTTATTGGACTACAAGTCCCATCATGTCTGGCCATTGGCCATGCTGGTTGGGGCAGATGGAAGCTGGAGTCCAACAACATCTGGAAGGTCATAGGTCCCCCACCCCTGATGTGGAGCAAAGTGCCATCACCACGCTGATGATAAACATCTCTATCTCCCTGTGACATCTGAATGTCCTGGATCAGTGCCTGGACTCAGTGATGGGCTGGTTGAAGGTCAGTAAACTGAAGCTGAATCCTGGCAAAATGGAAGCCCTGTGAGTGAGTGAGTGAGTGGTTGCCAGTCAGTGCAGTTCCCTCAACAAAGGTGTTATGTACTGAAAAGAGGCAGCTCCCCAAAACAGCCAAGCTGCTGTATTCTGAACTAGGTGTCACTTTTGGTCCAACTTAAGGGCAGCCCCACATACAGCATGCAGCAGTAATCCAGTCTTGAAGTTATCAGCACATGTACCATACCTGGCATACCAGTCAAAGCTAGTAAAAGAAACTCTGAGCTCCCATGCCAACTTGGACTTCCAGCAACAGAGATGGGTCTAGGAGTGCCCCAGACTCTGAACCTGATCTTTTGGAGGGAGTGTAACCTCATCTCCTAGACTTGGGAATCACTCACCCACAGGGCTTCTGTCTTGCCAGGATTCAGTTTCAATTTATTGGTCCTCATCCAGCCCATCACTGCACCCAGTCAATGATCCAGGACTTGTACAACCTCACCTGATTCAGATGTCACAGGGAAACAGAGCTGTGTGTCTTCAGCATACTGATCGCACTTACCTCCAATCCCCTAATAACGCATTGCAGAAGATGGTTGCCTAGTCAGCCAGTTTGTGAGCACAACTACCCTGTTCCCCCCGTCACATTATCTAGTACTGGCCCAAGACCTGAAGTGGAGCCCAAATGGCGCCCTCGCCACAAGGGCCAACACTTTGCTGTCCAGCCTGGACATCGTTTCATCATATATATCAGGGGTGGGGAACCTATGCCCCTCCAGAGTTGTTGAACTCCAGCTCTCATCAGCCAGAGGCAGCATGGCCAATGGCTAGGGATGATGGAAGTTGTAGTCAACATCTGGAGGACCACAGGTTCCCCTGTTCTAGAAGTTCCCTGTAGAAGAGGGAGCTAAAGCGTTAACTTCATGTTTTTACAGTTGCTACTCCATATATTTATGTTCTGTTTCTAATTAACTCAAAGACATGAGGGGCTTGCAATGGTAACAATATTGTGTCTAAATGTGGAAACCCTGACTTCATTATGGACAAGTCACTTTCTCTCACCTGAACCTACCTCTCAGGGTACTTGTGAAGATAGCCATGAGCATCCCAGAAGAAGGGCAAGATACAAATATGACAAAAATTGGAGGATATGAAGGACAAAGAAAAGGATATGGACATTATTCTACTTAAAGGAATTTGCAAAATTTAGATGTGTAAATTATCTGAACATATCTGGCTCATGAAAGATTTTTAAGATGAACTTTGGTTTCAAAGAAATTAAAAACTAGTTTGTCATGTGACCCATGAGGCTTCTATTAGGGGGCGGGAAAGAGTCTGGAGACCCACTGCATATAGAAATCAGAGTACTGTGGCACCTTAGAGACTAACACATTTATTAAGTCATAAGCTGCCATGGACTCAAGTCCTCTTCATCAGATGCATGAAGATGCATCTTCATCAGATGCATGGCAGGTATAATTATGTACTCATGACTGTAGAGAGAAAAATGTGTAAGTAACAAGGTCAGAGGGAAATGCAATTCAAAAAGTATGAACTGTGACACCTCAGATAAAAACCCATTATCTCAGTTCAGGCTACAGGTGATAGAACTGCCCTTCTTCAAAAGCTGCAATTCAGTAGTTTCACACTTTGAAGTTCCTTTGTTCAAGAATGGCCACTTTAAGATCAGTAACAGAATATTCTGGGAGTCTGAAATGTTTTCCCACTGGTTACTGAATATTGCCCATTCTGATGTCATATTTGTGTCCATTTATTCTTTTGTGTAGAGATTGGCCTGCTTGTCCTATGTGGAATGTAAAAGACCATTGCTAGCAGATGATCTTGTAGGGCCCTGAGGCCCCCCCCTTTTTTTTTTACTAATTCACGATCCCACTTCTAGTCACCACTTGTGGGGTTCCCTTTACCCGAGGGGAGGAGGGGTCAGAGGGGTCTCCCTCCCTCCCTTCTTATAACCAGTACCTATGCTCCTGCACTGGTGAGGTTCTCCCCCAAATCCTTTTTTTCTACACACACCCTGGTTGACTACAGAACCCCTTGCCACCAGGTCTGCCTTTCCTAGTCACCAGGTCAGGTGCTTTGGTCAGTGTCTCTCCTCACCCTGCCACCTTTAGGCTCTCACCCACAACCCTCACAAGTTGGTGTATTGTGATGCTTCACCGCTCTCCCAGTTGCTTCCACCAATAACCAATAAGTGCTGCTTTCTTCCTTTTTGGTAGCACAGACCAAGCAGTCAGCACGTGGGGGTTCTTCCACGAAACCCTTCTTAATAACTAAAAAGGGAAGTGTCTTTTAAAATTGAAAACAAAGAAGGATTATTTGGTACAACAGAATTGGAAATAGGGACTGGGTTGGGATGAGGAAAGGATATCAGGAATGATGATTACAATAAGGCAACACTACAAACTGCACAATATAACTCTTATTTTTAGTTCTATATTCAAGACCTTTCACACCCTCTCTCACCCTACCTGTCACACTCTCCCACTCTTATCTCTCAATCTAATCCCTGATTTATCTAGTTGTTCCCAACCTATTTTACTCCCCGACTTATCTCTTTCACAGAAGCAATCACTCCGCCTCTTATGCGCAAGCTCTCCTCCAATCACACCGCATTCCATTCTCACTCAGCCACTCCCCCTTTCTTCCACTTGCCAGACTGTCATTCTTGCCCCCACTCTGCCAAGCCCCGCCTCACACTCACCTGTCAATCATTCCAGATACATACCAGCCACCATACATATATACAAACCTTTACTATTTACATATTGTACATGTGGAATTGCCACAGATAGCATATATCATATTGTAAGAAGAGCAGGTGAATGGCTGCTGTTATTAAGTCCTGTAATAGTGTTGACTGCCTAGATATAGGTCAGAGTTGGCCTCTTGGTTTGTTGCTGGGTCGGGTCCCTATGTTTGTATCTTTGTTATGTGGCCTGTCATTGCTGATGACTTTTAGATTAGAGGATTGTCTGTAAGCAAGGACACCCAAGGCCTGTAAGAGGGACATATAATTTTACAGGTTGGGCTGTAAATTGTTTGTGATAAATTAGAATGGTTTTAGCTTAGAGCTATAAGTGAAAAGTAATGTTCTGTCATTTTCTTTTCTGGGTCTGTCCTGTAGTGGATTATTCCAGAGGACACAGAAATAACCCAGTTGCCAGAGTTGAGGGGGCCCTGGGCACAATGTCCTCTGGGGGGGCACTGCACAATCCTTAGGGCATCACTTCCCTGGTCTCCCTGCCCCCCTCAATCTTTCTTTCCTTTGCTCCTCCCCCTGGCAGTCTTTGTCTCTCTGATTTTCCTCTGGTACGCTCTCTCTCTCTCTCTCCCCACTCTTTCTCACTCCCTCAGAACTCTCTCTTTCTCTGCTCTTACACCCCACCCCGAGTTTGTTCTCTCTCTCTCTCTCTCTCTCTCTCTGAGCTTTTCTACAGGAGGCTATTAATTGGCTGTTAATCCACTGTATCCACTTTTGGTTTCATTGCAGAATTGAGGTCTGAGCATTACACGAGGAGCATTTTCTTGCCGGCTTTTTTGCTACATAACCTCTAGGTGGCACTGTGGTAAAGTACAAATACAGAAGAGGAAATTGTACTTTCTTTCACTTTCACTATTAAATGCCACATTTTCCCTACTCTAAAAAAACTTGTGGAAAGTGCTGGTTAGGCACAGAAGCAAAACTGGAGGGTCATGACATCATCTAAAGAACCCAGAAACAACTGTGAGTAGGGAATGAAAAGCACATGATAAATACTTCATGTAGAAAAGCTCTGTCTCTGTCTTTGCTCTTTCTATCCCCACCCCCATGCTTTGCTCGCCCTGCTTTCTAGGCAGTAGAAAGTCTGTCTGTCTGTCTGTCTGTCTTTCTTTCTTTCTTTCTTTCTTTCTTTCTTTCAACTTTCAGAACAGTTTGGGTGTGCTGCAGAGCAAAGCTGCAGTCACGTTCAGCATCTTGATTTCCCCAGAGTGCCGGGCATGACTTCAGCTTCCTCCGCAGTGTGCCTGACCTCTTCTGAAAGATTTTTCGTTTTATTTTTTTAAAAGTGTGGATGTGTTGACTACATTTGGGGTCCCTCCGGTGGCAGTGCCACTTAAGTAAGCCAGTGGTCCTCAAGATTCATCTGAGAATGTGGAGATGCCTGCTTGCAGCCCAGCTCAGGGGTGTTCACCTTAAAAGAAAACCAGTAAAGCTCCATCACTCCAGAAACCTTAAACTCTTTGCTATTTGTTTAGTTATCAGTTAGTTAACAGAATTGTTTTGTGCTTGACGTTCTTTCTAGGAACATATACAAATACGGGATCAAATTCATTGCTTGGGCATTACCACGTACATTTTGTTGCATTCTACCCTACCTCAATTATGCATTTTCTTCCCCTATGCACCATGAGGAACCCCTACTAAGCTCAATAGGCATTCACAGTATGTGCTGATATTATGCTGTCATCTTTGCTGGATCAAGTTGCTAATTGTTTGGGCAGATGCCTTTGCTTTATTACATACAGTAGCAAAATGTTATTGGTTCTACAGCAATATGCCTTCCCTAAATTCATACCATTTGGATATCCCCATTACCTATACTTACACACACACACACACACACACACACACACGTATTTTCCTGATAGTGTAATTATTTTAAGAACTGGGTTTTAAAAAGTCACTGTTACAAAAGGACCTTACAAGGCAACACTCAGCCCATGGTGCGTTAAAATGGCTGACAAGAAAGACTAACATAACCTTAACTGTACTGGCATGAACAACATCCCACTGTAATAATTCATTTAGAATGATGACACCTGAGACCTAATTTAAAAGTCCTAGATGAATACTGTTCTCACATTCAAGCCTCAAGGCTGCTGCAAACATACCTGTGAAATTCTAAGAACTATCGTGAGCCTAATTGAATTGGACTTAAATGGACCGTTGAGGTGGCCGCGCAGAGCTCCGGGGAATTTATATTGTCTATACTGTATCAGAATCACAGCTTGAACTGAATAACTGGTTACATTCAATCATGTTACTGTAACTCATGCTTGAGGTAAAGGGGAAACCTTTAGCTATCAGCAAGGCTGTATGGAAAACAATTTCAAATCACTTTAAACCCAGTTGGCAACTACTTTGCCAATTACAGAGCCCATTGGGAGAGGTGTGTGTGCTAGGGCTCAGGACTAAATGATTTATGTCAAGCGCCCCAGTCTCTGAGGCATATGTAGGAACCTGCCGAGGAGGTGCTTGTGTAGCTAATTATTTCTCCTAAGAATACTTTAGCAAAGGTAATTTGTGCTTGCAGATGAGTCACACGCTGAACAAAAAGACAAGGGAAAAAACAGAGGCTGTAGCAAAATGGTGTACTAGGAGATAAAAGGGAGAGGAAGAGGATTCTTTGAAATACTTCAAAGTCGAATGTAAAAATTAGGAGCCAATGTTTAGATCTGCCTTGGAAAAAGGGGATTCAAGAGCAATGTGAAAAGCATTTTAATTATAACACATGAATTTAGAGTTTAGTTTAAAATACTGGTAAGGCCTCTTTCCCAAATGACATTCGTATTGTGGTCATTAATGGCAAGGAAGAAAAAGTATTATAAATCCAGAGCAGCTAGCTGACAGGAGCGCCCTAGCGGCCTCTTTTAGTACACTCCAATAGCCAACTCAAGACACAGATGAAAGGATTCTTTTCAAGGCTTTAATCCTTTTACAACTTAATGACTCTTTCAGATGCTAATCACCAGCGACTAAGCAATGAACAGCAGAGTAGCCTATGCTCTGGGTAGGCAGTTGGTCTCCGTTTGAAGGTGAATCACAGGAAGACCCTGAACTTATGGGCTAGGGAGAGATCCTCCCTCTTTCCCTTGGGTCCACGGGAGGTGGCCATTGCTTGCATGCCAAACGGCCGCTACACCTCCTTTCTGTGCCCTCCATCGTTCGTCGCTCCCTGCGTCTGCGTCGAGCATCTAACAAGCCTCGTTCCCGCACTTTCTTACTGCTGGGATCACTATCTATCTCAGGAATGTCGGCAGGAGGAATCTCTGCCAGCTGCTGTGCCTGTGAGGGATGAGCTGGCTCCTCTCCCATGGATTGCTGATCCTCCTCAGAATCAGAACTGCTCTGGGGTTCTATCGGCTCAGTTTCCACCCTGACACTAATGCAATATTGGCCAGAGCACATTTCTGGATTAAAGGGAGGGATTTTGCTTTGTACACACCTAATTTTAGGAGTTTGCTATCTTGTACTGGAAAACTCTTTATTGCTTCCTCCCCCCCAGTTGGCACCAGAGATAAGTGTTAAAAGCTGCTCCGCCTGGTTCTTTCTTCTTTTTAGCACCAAATCCAACTGTACAAATGCAACTTCCAACAGCTGTCATGTTGCTAAAGTAGTCAGTTCTTGAGATTCACTTAATACAATTAATATTTCAAATGTATATAATGTTCTTTTTAAGTGCTAAAATTGCTTGAGATGTATAATCACTATAATAATTACAATAATCCTGTAAAGTAGACCTTTACAATTAACCACACAGTGAAGGCAGCAAGGGATTGGGTGAAGTTGTGAGATAACATTTTTCCCAAGGTCACTTAGGGTGCAGTCCTTTCCAGATAGGCAGCCTCCTCCAAACTCAGAGGTGACTGCCTATCCAAAGCAGGGCAGGAGAAGCATGGAGGGGATTGTTCCTTCCATGTTTCTTCTGCCTTGCATTTTCGGCTAGACAGCCAATTGTGGCTGTCTAGCTGCAGGAGGGTGGAGCGGGGGAGGAGGCTGCTGTACGACACATTGGATGTGTCGTACAGGCATTTCCACCCTCCCTGCCCCACAGCGCCCCCAGACATACCCCTTTTTGGCTGCGAGCGCGGAGGATGGGGCTGTTCCGCACTGCCTCTAAGGCAGTGTGGAAGAGGGGGGAGGTTGGTTCCCGGAAAACAGGATATCCTATGGCCATCTAGCTGCTGTCTAGCGGCCATAGGATTGCTCCCTTAGTGTACCCATGACAGGGGTAAGATTTGTTAACCAGATACTCTTAGGCCAACATTTCATAAACGCTGGGTGAAACACAATTGTGTAAGTCCACTGGCAGAATGGCATCCACCAGTGGAGCAGATTCCCCCTCCCCCATTCAGCCCCCTTGCGACCTTCCCAACTCTGCTTTGGAGGGTTGGGGGACTTTCCAGAACAGATTTTTGGGTGTTTGGGGGACTGCAGGTGGGAGGATAAGACAGGAGAGGTCCATTGCATGAGTGGAAGTCTGCTCATGTGACATTAGATAGCCACTACACTATATCGCAAACTGGTCCTCAATAATTTGTTCTTGAATTTCAGGTAACAAAATAATAAAAAGCTCTAGTTATACAATAACACCATAAATAAATGATTTGACTTACTTCTAGAATGTATTAAACATAACCACTTGCCATACCCTGATACAGAACTTAAAATGAGATGAGGCACAAAATAGCTTCAAAAGAGGGAGCTAATGGACTTTTCTACATGAGACATTTATCGTGCGCTCATTATTCCTGAATCCATGGTTGTTTACAGGTGCTTTAGACAACAACATGACCCTCCAGTTTTGCTTCTGTATCTAAAGAGCACTTTCGGGAAGGTTTTTTAGACCAGGGAAAATGCACTATTTAATTGTGAAAGCAGAAGAAAATGCTTTTTCTCACTTGTGTATTTGCACTATTCTACTATACCACAGTGCCAGCTAGAGGTTATGTAGTGGAAAAGCAGGAAAGAAAATAATCTTCATGCAGTGCTCAGATATCAATTCTGTGACATGAAAGTAGATAAAGCAGATTAACAGCCTCATGTAAAAAAGCTCATAGAGGTACATCCCCCCCCCCAATAATCACATTATAAAAAGCTGTGGATGAAGGTCTTAGGAGGATCTCGGAATTAAAGCTGCTTGTACTCTAAAAAAGAAATCTCAAAAATAATGTTCTGAAATACTGTGCTCTATCAGTTGTGAACCCATTAGAAAGGATCAGGGCTGGCCCTACTATTAGGCAGAGTGAGGCAGTAACCTCAGGTGGCAGATGGTGGCAGGCAGCAGCAAGGTGTTGGAGGAGAGAGCTGTGGGTAACGTGGCCTTCCCTGTGCCCCCTAAGCTAGCCTGTCACCTTCAGGTGCAGTGGAGGATGCTGTCCCATCCTCAGTATTGTTCAACTGCCAGCCCACTTGGATTTTGTACAAGGAATAGGAGGGGGTGCCATTTGAGAGCTAGTGTGGTGTAGTGGCTCGAGTGTTGGACTGGAAGTTGGGAAATCCGGGTTCTAGCCCCCACTCGGCCTGGGAAACTCGCTGGGTGACTTTGGGGCAGTCACAGACTCTTAGCGCAACCTACCTTACAGGGTTGTTGTTGTGAGGATAAAATGGAGTGTAGGAGGAATATGTACACCACCTTGGGTTCCTTAAGGAGGAAAAAAGGTGGGATCTAAATGTAATGAATTAATTAATTAATTAATTTTGTTCTTTGCCTCAGGCAGCAAACTATTTGGGGGCAGCCCTAGAAAGGATAGTGAAGTTTCAGCTGTCATTGGTACTCTGCACAATGTCTCTAAGAGCCTGTACCCAATTCCTGAAAAACAACGAAACAAGTGATACAAAAAAGAGATCTTGCATACCATAGACAATGAGAGGCAGAAGGTTCGAATAAGCAACCTCACAATCAAGGGGACATAAGAGGTTTGTTTACTATCAGTTTGTGTATTATTGATAACCCTGTGCTGGGTTGATCAATGCTTAAATTATGGAGGGGGGGGAGTTTGGGGACTCGTTATGAAATCCTAGTGCCTCAATCCATGACTCACCCTAATTTTCCAAATTATGCCCCTCTGCATCCTTCTAAAACCAAGAGCTAAGTGGGTCATCATGAAAGGTGAGGGGTCTGAGCCTTCTGCCTCCCCCCCCCCACTTGCACACTGGAATTCATTCAGGGCAAATCATTAATGATGTGTGAAAGTTCCTTGAAAAAGAGCACACCAGCCATTTTGTTCAGAAAATACTGCTCTGAGCTTAACATTTCCTTCTATGGCATTTGCCTTGCCTGCGAATGCAATACAAGTTGGGAGCTTTTACTGTTGCATAGGCTAGAAGCTCAGCAAGTATAATTATGTAACATCTCCCAAATCAATACGAGGACATTAATTGTCAAACTGAGGATTTGTCCTGCATAAGAGCCAAAACGCATTTGATATCAACTTAGAATTGTCATTTTTTTTTAACTAAAGATTTAGCATAGCTGCTGCCAGCAAAATCATATCTGACCCTGAAGAATACAATTGCAATTCTCCCACTTGGAGAATATTGAAAGTCAGATAAGCAGTAGGGGTTGAAAAGCACTTCAGGCAGTCCCATTAAAAAGCACAGGCACACCAAATGCACATAGTTAACCTTAGGAAAAAAGCAGAGAATCAGGTGATGCACAAACAGCAATTGTCGCTACATAGGTTGTAGCAATAAATAAATAAATAACAATGCCAGGGAAGCTGTAAAGTGAATTCCTTTGTAATAATATAGGCCACAGAAAGAGTTCAAGCAGCATTTGTTTTTCTCATGCTACAGTAAACATCAACTGCAGATAAAATAAGGTTGCATACAGTACACATGGTAACGCTAAAGGGCAGTGAAGGCAAACATTTGTGCTTTTAGGAAATTCTATAGATTAGGATCCAGAGCACCTTCAATTGAACTTAAGAGCCCCAAAGGGAGTGAGAAGAGGGGCTAGTGTCAAGGGTTGGGCACTTGCCAAGGGTGCACACTCCAGGAGGGGCCCACTGACAACCACCACCTGGAGTTGCTGCTCCTCTTCGTTTTTGCAACCTGCTGGTCCCCCTGTCTCTCGCTTTGGACTAGGCAACGGTGATGGTGGAGAAGGACGAGCGGTAGATGCCCCCACCTACTCTCGCTCACTGGCTCTCTGCCTGTCTAGCAAGCAAGTGGGAGCAGTGATGAGAAAGAGGATAAGGCAATAGCAGCTGATGACAAGGGCAGTGAAAAGATAGACTGAGGGGGCCCCATTGAGGGTGTCATGCCCAAGGGGCCTCCACAACCTGGCTCAGGCACAGTTGAGGAGCACTACAAGGGATCACCTCTTAAGCCAGTGAGGGAGTTTCCTCAATTCCTGTTGGCGGACTGGCTATACACACAGCGCTTCCAAGCTGCTGTTTGCATGGTGCTCTTAATGCTGTGTGCTGTCATTCAGTTAGAAAAAATGCATCATGCTTTGTTGGGCAGAGATAGGAAAGTTGCAGGGATGAGACAGGATATCAACTTTCTCTTTGTATGGCATCAAGCCCATCACTTAATTTTTTTAAAAAGGTGATTTATGTCTGTGGTTTGTTGATCTTTTCAGAACTTTCTTTTGCATGTTTCCCCTTCATTGTCTTCCAGACCTTCCCCTTTGCATGACTGAGCAATGCTGATCACAAGGGCCAAGCAGATTGAAAACACATGTGGGCTACACAGTGAATGTTACCTTTGATCTTGAGCTATTCCTCCATGGGAGCCTTTAATTTTCTGTAAGCAAAAGAATTTCGAATGGAATGTACTTTGCCTGGGGCAAAATGTATGGACATATATTAGATGTGTTTTCATTTCAATGAGTTTGTAGAATAGTATGTTCATTGGTTTTGCTATACATCTGGAAATTTTTAAACTCAGCATTGGAATTTTCTCCCTAATGACAGCACCTAACCATGACTTCTGTGAAAAGGCACAAAAGGTGGCACAAAAGCCTCATTCACCATAGGTTTGGATGAACTGCTACAGGCTAGAATACGGGAGATCATGCAGGAGAGGTTGACAGTATGTTTACCCCTCATGCCAGCATTATCACTGTATTCTAAGTCTTATAGAGACCAGCAACACCGCCAGCACATTCTTTCTACATAGATTGTATATGCAGGGATAACTGCATCCCACTGATTTTCATGATCCAGTAGGTTCCCCATGCATCCACCATGTCTGTATTCTCTTATATAGGGTGCTTCCAGATGGACAGCTCCTAGTGCTACCATTCAAAAGAGATTGTGCAGCTAGTCTGTCTTTTCCTCCCTAATAGATTTATTGTGGAAAGAAAAAAGAAAGAAGTTGGTGGGGAAATATGGGATGGTTAGTGGAAGGCATTGACCTTGTTCACACATAACGCTTAAGCCATCATGGGTTAATTAACCTGTAGGGCTTTGCAGTGTGTGCTGGCTGTGATTTTGAGTATGCAAGCTGCAGCTGGCACGCGCTGTGGCTTGTTGTGTCATGCAAACCTGGGCAGCATGGGTTATGCGAGGGTTACACAACCCTTGCATAACCCTCATTGCTTAGCATTATGTGCGAACTGGCCCATTGTGTGCTTCCAGACAGAGGGCTCCTACTGCCACCATTGAGTAGGTATTGTGCAGCAATCCCATCCTTTTTCTTGAATGGTTTTTCTGTAGCAAGGGAAAAGATGGAAGAAGTGGTTTGAAAACATGGGAGGATAATGAGAGGAAGATGATGACATCTGGACTCCCCACCCCACCCCGGTAAAATTTCATGAATGAGACAGGGTGATTGCATGATAAAAGCCGTATCTGGAAGCATCCATTGTGCAGGTATTCCATCTTTTCCTCTTTAAGGGATACTCTGTGATAAGAAAAAAGATGGAAGGAGCAGTAGGAAAACATGGGAGGGTTACAAATGGAAGATGTCAACATCTGGACTCATTGGGAAATACATTGATAAAGTAATTGCTATGATTAATGTGTATGGGCATAATAACAATTCTCTGGTTATGTTTCATGAATGTTTTAGCAAACTGGTTAATATATCTTATGATTATTTGAATGTGGGCAGAAAACTTCAATGAGATTGTGGCTCCTTTGCTGGATAGGAGTACGCCTGCTCCTAAGAAGCAAACGGTGGTGAGATTTATACTTCAGGCTTATATGGCTGGACTCTGTTGGTCTGATTGATGCTTGGAGAATTTTGCATCCTGGCAAGAGAGACTACACCTTTATTTCACCTGTTCATCATCATTGCTTTCAATTAGATTATGTTTTGGTTTCTACATTTTTGATACATCAAATAAATGTTTGTAAGCTTGATACACTAGTAATCTCAGACCATGCCCCAGTATGCTTGGTGCTGCAATTTTCAGATTGGCCAGGGCCCCATGGTCTCTGGTGCTTTAATGTTTCTTTTCTTAATGATGACATTTTAAAAATCAGATCTCTGCTGAGTTACTCCAGTATTTTAAGATTAATGAGGATACTGTTGAATTTAGCACTGTTGAGTGGGAAGCTGGTAAAGATTTAATACAAGACCAAATTATTGCCTATGCTTCCTATGGGGGCGGGGGAATCAACAATTCAACAAATTTCTCTAAATAAGAAGTTGAAATTTCTTATAACCCAGTTTTCCATTTGCCCAACTGCACAACTTTATCAGGAGCTGCAGAATGTTAAATATGCATTGAATAATATTCTTTCACAGCAGGAAGAATTTGCCTTAATCTGTTTATTACAGGCATATTGGGAAAATGGACAACGTCCCAGTAAGATCCTGGCATATTGTCTTAACAGCAAAAACATCAAAATGTTATTTCAGCTATTAAAGATGTGAGTGATATGATATATATCTCTCCCATAGGTATAAACTCACAATTTTTAAAGTTTGATTTTGATTTGTACAGAGCAGATAGTGAAACATCGGAGCAGGATATGGATGCTTTTCCCCCTCATTTTGATCTTCCATGTTTAGATTCCTCACAATGACAGTTACTCCTGGCTCCTTTGCATATAAAGGAAATTATGAAAGCAATTATGAATACTGGGAAATCACCTGGACTGGACAGGTTTCCAATTGAGCGGTATAAAACATTTTCCAGCATGTACCTCCAAAGCTTTATCATCTTTTTAACCATCTTTTTGAATCGGGGTTTCTTTCCTCATCGTTAAATGATGCTTATATTCAGTGATTCCTACGTCTGGCAAGGATCATACTTATCGTGCTAACTAGCTACCTATTTTATTAATTAACATAGACATTAAAATATTAACTGCAGTTCTGGCCGATGATTGCAACAAGTTATTACAACATCAGTTCAATGGGACCAGGTGGCATTTATTAAACACAGAAAGGGGGCTGATAATCTTCGATTAGTTGTTGATCTGATAGCTTTAAATACTGATAGACCAGACTAGGTTGCTATTGTTTCTTTGGTTGCTGAAAAGACCTTTGAGAAAATTCACAGGAATTTTATTTTTGCTACACTGAGTAATTTTTGCTTTAGAATTTTTGCAATGGGCCAAAATTTTATATTCAACCCCAAGAGCTAGCATTATGACTAATGGTCTTTTTGGGGATTTCTTTTTTTAATTGGGAGAGGTACCAGACAGGGATGTCCACTTTCTCCACTGATATTTGATTTATGTTTGGAACCCCTGGCATGTGCTATTAGACAGAATAGTAGCATTCATGGCTTTGTGCATGATTGTTTAGAATTTAAAGTTATTCTTTATGCTGATGAACTTTTATTGTTTATTTTGAAACTCTAGTTGTCTGTTCCAGCTTTGATGCAGTTGATCAATACTTTCTGTGATTTGTCTAGCTATTCAATTAACTGGTCAAAGTCTTAATTGATGCTGATTAGAGATACTATATGTTACAGGGCTTCATCACACAGAGCTTTTATGCTGCGATTGAGATTGTTCCTTCATGGACGTTTGAGGGCTCTTTACATGACGCTGTGACCCTGCCGTGACCCTCCTTCACTAAATGCCCTTTGTTCCATTTTTAAATAGATCGCAGATAATGAGCTATAAAATTACCCCCGTTGTGTTCTGCTTCTGTTTCCTCGTGAAAAGGCTTAAAGTGGAAAGAAGAGGAGCGAGATCAATGAAAGATAATGGAAGACTCAGATATGGGGAGGAGGCGGGGGGGGGAGGGGGAGGAAGCGCATGTAAAGGGAGTCAGTGGTGATCCTGCATTTAAAATGGAAACAGAAAGCCCTGTTTTAAATGCAGGATTTTAGGCTGGTGTAGAAAGGCCCATAGTATATTATCCAGTTGGCAATTTCGATGGTGCCCAGGTTTTATTATTTATTTGGGAAAACCTGTTCCCAGAGACATATCTCAAATGATCAAGCTAAATTTGAATAAGTTGATTAATGAGATCTCTCAGGACATAGATAGATGGGCATCTTTAAGGTTGAGTTTGTGGGGTAAGGTAAATATACTTTAGATAAATATTATACCGCAGATTGTTTATGTTTTACATGGGATTCCTCTATTTATATCTGGAAAATATTTTCAAAACTGCAATGCTCTGTTTTGTAAATTGGGGGAGGGGGCGTGTTCCTCCCCACCATGAATATCCTTGAAAAGGATACTTCTAATTAAAGAAGGTGGGTTTGACTTTCTGGATCATGCTGTATATCATTGGGCCTATTTGTTGACCTGTACTAAATTTTGGTCTTTTCCACTTAGATTAGATTTTCCAACTTGGTCAGCTTTGGAATTTTCCTGTCTGAATCCTCTCTCCAAATAGATGGCTTTAGGTTTTTGGCACATTAAAATGTATAGGGTTTCTCTCAAAGTTATGGCTGTTAGAGACGTGTGGCATATAATGTCATGTCAATTCCATATTGATCCGTTTTCTCAGGCTAAATTGACCCTATGGGGAAATCCAGATTTAAAAATTGGTAAGAAAATGTTTTTGCAGTGGACTTGGATGGATAAGTTAATTTTTACTTTGGATCACTTAGTGGGTGCTGATGATGAATTTTTGTCATTCTCAGCTTTGCATGCCAAATACAATTTGCCTGCTATGGTTGAATGGCAATACTTGCAATTGCAACATTTGTTAGAATCTAGATTTGGTCCGGCCACTTTAATAGCTTTTGAATCTCCTTTGTTATTGGAAGCACTTATTGGAGCTGATCAGTTATATTGACTCATGATCCATGTTTATATATACTTATTATTGGTAAATAAATATGATATACATGGTCTTAAGCAGGAATGGAACAGGGAACTGCACTGTCCCATTTTACCTAATTAAAGGATCAGCGCCTTAGCATCTGTATCTGAAGTGTCTATGGATCTCAGGTTATTTTTTATTCAGCAGAAGCTCTTGTTCCATGTCTATTAGCTGCCACAACATCTCTTTAATAAGTGTTTCTCTAAGTCAGTTAATTGTTGGAGGTATAATACAGCTAACACTACTTTTAATCATATGTTTTGGCAAAGCCCAATAGTTGCCTCTTTGGGGGAGGAGGTTATTACATGGATAAACTTTGTATTGGAACACTGTTTAATATTTACTCATGTACATGTTCTTTTACATTATTTACCTGTTTCCTGGAAGTTAGTACATGGTCAGCACAAATGGATTCTTTGCAACCTTTTGATAGCTAAAAGACTGATATTACAGTGTTGGAAGGATAAAATCTCACCTCCTATAATGCCATGGATTGAGGACCTAACAATGTGTTCAGCATTTGAATGGGTGGTATATAGATGCCACTTGTGAATGGATACATATATGGATATTTGGTCTGCACACCTTGTTTTTATCACCACAGGTGCACCACCAAATTATGGCAGCAAATTCATGGGGCAGTCCTTGGTGGGGTCCAGGGGATAATGTGCCATTTTAATCCCCAGGAATCGGCCACCCCTGACATATGGGGAGCTCTCTCATGTGTTGCCACCAACCATGCTTCAGAAGGTACACACAAGAGCGTGTTCCTTCTGAAAATACTCTCCAGTGGTGGTCTGTGCAATGTTTGTTTTCTTGCCTGAGATCAACATGGCATACATGTGCGATAAGTGCAAGTTGATTACACTGCTGGAAGAAAAAGTAAGAGGACTGGAGTGGTGAGTGGCGATGATCAAAGGAATAAGAGAACACGAAGAGTTCTTGGACAGAACAGTGGAACTACAGCAGCAAAGTGAAGAACAGAAGCTAGAAGAGCAACAGCAAGCTGAGGCGGAAGAGGAAAATGCTGAGGTGAGGAAAAATGCAGTAGAGGATGCTCCTTGGAAAAGGGTGACAGTTAGGAGCAGAAGAACTAGAAGCTACTCTGCACCAGTGGAAGCAGGGGAACTATGGAACCATTTTCAGATACTTGAGGATGAGACTGGAGGACAGCCTGCAGAAGAAGAATTACAAGGGACTCCGCATGAGAGCGAGCAAGAGGCTGAAGGTCAGTCAAGCAGAGGCAATGAAACCAAGGCCTACAACAACAAGAAGAGAAGAGTAGTAGTAATGGGAGACTCCTTGCTGCATAGGATTGAAACCCAAATATGTGGCGAAGACCCATGGGCTCACTAGGTATGCTTTCTCCCAGAAGGACGGATTAGAGACTGAAGGGTTGCCTACCCTCATAAAGCCCACTGGCAGGTACCCCTTTCTTCTCATCCATGTGGGAACAAATGATACTGCTTAGTGGAGCTACAAAGAAATCATGTCAGTCTTTGAAGCTTTGGGAAGGAAACTCAAGAATGTTCAGGCCCAGATAGTTTTCTCATCCATCCTTCCAGTAGATAGAAGAGGGATAGAAAGGGAAAGAAAAATACTCCGGGTGAATAACTGGCTACGAACGTGGTGCCAATGTGAGAGATTTGGATTCTGGGACCATGGGCTATACTTCCTGAAAGATGGACTGTTGGCAAGGGATGGGTTGTACCTCAGAAAGTCTGGGAAGAATGTGTTTGGCCACAGCATGAAGAACATCATCAGGAGGGAGACGTAAAGTTGGGAGTAACAATGGATGAAAGCTCATGCACCACAACGGAGAGAACAGCTCTAATAGTGCCCAATAATAGTCTTCAAAAAGATGTAGGAAGAAAGCCAGACTATAAAGCACATACTATAATGTCTATACACTAATGCCCAGAGTATGGGAAACAAACAGAATAAACTTGAACCCTTAATACGGGAGGGAAATTATGACTTGATAGGTGTAACTGAAACTTGGTGGGTTGACTCCCATGACTGGAATACAGCAATTGAAGGACATAACTTGTTCCAAAAGAATGGAAGGAACAGAAAGGGAGTTGGAGTTGGACTGTATGTTAAAAATACATATATCTGCACAGAAATATAGGAAGATGAGCTTGGTAGCCCCATCAAGAGCATTTGAGTTAAAATAAATGGAGCAAAGAATAAAAGGAACATAGTGGTCAGAGTCTACTACCAGCCACCCAATCAAAGAGAAGACAAGGATGAAACTTTTGTAAAGCAAGTTGCCAATGTTTCAAGGAAGCATGAAGTAGTAGTAATCGGGGACTTCAATTTCCCCAGTATTTGTTGAGAGACAAACTCTGCAAACCATGCCCCCTCTCAGAAATTCCTGACTTGTGTGGCTGATAACTTCGTCCTTCGAAGTATAGCTTCCAAGTCCTGTGAAGTTCTAGTTCCCCTCTACTCAGCACTGCTTAGGCCTCATCTTGAGTACTGTGTCCAGTTCTGGGCACCACACTTTAAGAAGGATGCAGACAAGCTGGAGAGGGTTCAGAGGAGGAGGGCAACGAAGATGATCAGGGGACTGGAAACAAACAGTCTCTCCTATGAGGAGAGACTGAAAGAACTGGGCATGCTTAGCCTTGAGAAGAGAAGACTGAGGGGAGATACGATAGTGCTCTTTAAGTACTTGAAAGGTTGTCACAGGGAGGAAGGCCAGCATCTCTTCTCGATCATCCCAGAATGCAGGACACAGAATAGTGGGCTCAAGTTACAGGAAGCCAGATTCTGGCTGAACATCAGAAAAAACATCCTGACTGTTAGAGCAATATGACAATGGAACCAATTACCTAGGGAGGTGGTGGGCTCTCCCACACTGAGGGCATTCAAGATGAAGCTGGACAGCCACTTGTCAGGGATGCTTTGACTTGGATTTGTGCTTTGAACAGGGGGCTGGACTTGATGGTCTTATAGGCCCCTTCCAACCCTACTATTCTATGATTCTAAGAGGTGTGTAACAATGGATCTTAAAAATGGGCAGATTCACATGGGAAGAGATGTTCCTTCAAGAAGCTTGGTCCCAAGCCATTCAGAGGTTTGAAGGTACTAATCAGCACATTGAATTATATTCAGAAATGAAATGGCAGCCAGTGCAACTGATACAATAAGTAGGAGGTCATAGGAGGTTAAATTTGCCCTAGTTAAGATTTTAGCTACGATTTTAGTAGCAGTATTCTGCACCAATTGAAGTTTTCAAGGGCAGCCCCACACAAACCGTATAAAGGTAGTCCAGTCACGATGTAAGTAATTGACGTAGGACCATGGCAAGGTCTGACTATACAAGGAACAGGTGCATCTGGTACACCAATCAAAGCCGAGCAAAAACACTCCTGGCTACAGCTGACACCTGAGCATTTAACAAGGCCAACGCTACTCCCAAACAATAAACCTGAGTACAACCCCATCAGAACAGGCTGACATCCTGTCTCAGGACTGGTAGATCTCCTAATCAAAGGGACTTCTGTCTTGTCTGTCATAATATATGAAGGGTGCCTTAGAAAAGTGCTATTGTCTTTGGAGGGGGAATTGTGGGACAATTGGGCAAAGGTTCTATAACGCAGCTTGAGGTGCACAGTCACAGATCATCTGAGGAAGCCCTTTTAGTTTCTGGCTCCCCAATCATACACAATGCCTGAATAGGGCTTTTTTTTTTTTTAAAGCCAGTACCCCTGGTAGGAGCCAATGGCGCCCTGGCAGCATTCTGTGGAGTCTCTGCAGGACGCTATCGCAAGCAGCTTTTTAAAAGGTTGAAAAACCTTTTCATCTCTCCCCTGGAATTAAAAGGGGAGGCAAGGCAGCATCTGGATGAAGTCTTGGAAGAATAGTCCTCTCAGCGAAGCAGCAGGGGGGCTGGATTCCAAGACTACCCTCCCAGAGCTTAATCATCACTAAAAGTTGTTTTGAAACTCCTATCTAATTAGGAGAAATCAGGGCTGACGTGCTCCATCGTAATATATGGATTAAGAAATACCAACAATATCTGAGGAATGGTTTAAGAAATATTAACAATATGTGAGGATATTTGAGGACCTGCAAGATCTGTTTGAAGAGAAACATGGCTACAGCAAGGAGAAAAAAAGGAACTGGATCTCTGCCTACCCCCGCCCCCCGTACCTCCTTTGGCAAAGGCTCTGAGAACCAAAGATACAGGGGAGTTACTTACTCTGATAAAAACTTTGTCTTTGCAATTTGCTGAACAGGCTAAGAGGTTGGATACAATTCAAAATTCCACCACCGCCCTGCAAGGGGTTGTGGATTTAATTAATACTTCTTGGCAAAAAATAGAGGCAAAGGTTAACGAGCTGCAAGATACAAGTTTTTTTCAACAATTTTTCTGACAGAATTTCCCAACTGGAGGCTTTTATGTGCAGGACAAATGTATGTATCATTGGTATTAAAGATTTGCCTAGTGATGTAAATTTGTCTACTTTTGTAGATAAGCTTTTGCATGAGATCCTCCCTGTGCCATCTGATTATTTACCTGATATCGAGCAGGCATTCTGTGTGCCAAATGCCAAAGTTGTATGATTATAGTCCAATTTGAAAGAATCTCCACAAAAAATTATATCCTGCATTTGGCAAGAGGGGGCGGAAATATTTTTTGGAAACAAGATAAAGCTATGTTATTTCTGGATTACACCAAAGAAGTCGCTGATAAAAGAAGGCAATTCATCAAGGCAAAACATCTGGCAAAACAAATGAACTTACAATATCACTTAAAATATCCTGCTACATTTTGCATTGCTTCTGAAGGTCAGATGAAGTTCCTAAATCACGAAATGGCGGAGGTGTGGCTAAATGCAAAAATGCGTGAGATTTCTGTTCCCGCCCCATGAACTGGAATCTACAAACATGTTTTGTTAACTGGCTATGTTTAGTCTGTATGATTCAGGCTAGGCCAGAGATAATTGCTTATACATATATCCATTTGCTTTTTCTCATTTATCTCTCTCTTTTTTAAAAATCCTTTCTCTTTAAAATGGATATGATATACTGTACTTAAATAAACTGTTTGAGGGTGTATAGAAATGTGCACACTCATTTATATATCTAATATAAAATATATTACTGATTGTTGTAAGGCTGCTTTTAAGCTTTATTATTATATAACATTATAAAACTTATTAGTGATTTGTTATTATTATTATTTATCCTTTTTAATCTCCTTCCTTTTTATTATTATTATCATCATCATCATCATGAGACTGGTTAGTAAGATTTTTGGCTGGTTAAATTGTTAAGCTTTACTATTATATGTTAACTGAAGGGCAATATATGGTTACTGGAAATGAATTGTAGGCCTGCTTCCTTGCTATAAGACTGATGATATGATATTGAAATATAAGGTTAATTATTTATGCTGTATTGAATTGTAATATTGCCAATGTTATAGGTATAACATTTAAGTAGAATGGGATCTGAAGTCCGTGTGTATTGGAGTTTAAATTTAATCCTTTAAAAAAATTATTTTCTTTTCTTCTCCTTTTCGTTATTGCTGTATCCTCCTAAGAATATTGTATTGTTGGGAAACTGTAGTTACCGATTAGGTTGTTGGTACTGTTTATTTCATTTATAAAGACAAAAATAAACTAAAAAGTTAAAAAAAAAAAAAAAGCCAGTACCCAAATTCATAATGTGTACTTTTTGGACAGAGCTTTAACAGAATTGAGTGCCTAGTAGATTGGATATAGGAGGCAAATGACTGCCACTCTATGCACTATGTTAGTTTTATAAATAAAGCATACATTCTAGACCAGGCATGGGGAACGTCCAGTCTGTCAGCTTCTTCCCAGGCCCTACCCGCTCTCCCCAAGCAGGGAAATGCTCTGATCGCTGATCGGCAGCTAATCAGAGATAAGTGCCTTTCCCTGCTCAGCACTGAGAAAGGGAAATCCCCCCCTCCACAGCTGAATTGCACAGTTCAGCTGAATAGGAAGCTGGGAAATAGTTGGTTTGTATGGATCTGCTGAGCAAGGATAGCTGAGAAGGGTGTATGTGCATGTATGAATGGTGTGTGGGCAGGCATGTAAATGGTGTGGTTACAGATGTGAATGGTGTGGATAGTGTGTGTGAGCACATGAATGGTGTGAATGGTGTGTGAGAGAGTGAATCGGCTATGCCCACTGCTGGCATGCAGCCCCCAGGAGGTTTTTCAGATGGCAATCTGGCCCTTGGGCGAAAATAGGCTCCCTTTCCCTGCTCTAGACTAAGCATCAAATTAGGCGTAATGTATAACAATGCATCTAACAGCCTGCCCCAAATTGGTGCCCTCCAGTTGTGTGGGAGCTGTAGTCCAACACATCTGGAAGGCACCAGATCGTTTTAATGGGTCTACTCTAAGTAGGACTAACATTGGATACAACCCAGTGTCTGACGTATCTGCATGTAAGGCCTAGTTTGGCCCTTCTTGTTAAAATATCATAATTCGGATCATGTCAGTTCTCATTTCTAGATAGAATTCTGACATTGACAGTACATGACAACCCAACATGATAATGCCAGAGTGGCTGTCACAATCTCAGAATTAAAAGGACAGTTAAACATACAAGTATCTCCATTCGTCTTTTATGGCCTGAGAAAATACTTGCCTGGAAAGGGTGTGGGACGTTCTGTGCAAGCCTCACAGAAATCAACAGGAGCTGCACAAGAGTGATTAATTTCAATGGGCCATATATGGGACAACTTTCCAGGGGTCATATCTAGAGAAAGCTGCTCTGTCTGAATGCTTCCAGGGTATTAATCCACTTCCCCTACTTTGTTTCCCATTTTCTAGTCACGAGGACAGAAGAAGAGGCCTGCTGGATGGATCAGACTCAAACTCCATCTAATCCAGCAACGTGCCTTGCACAGTAGCCCACCAGATGCCCTGCTTGGGAAGCTCCACAAGCAAGTCATGGAGCCCACAAGCAGAGCTAGGCTGGCCACCCATGCATGGCACAAAAGAGGAAAAGTACCACCAAAAATTAGAATAAAGGAGGACAAGCATTTGCATAAGCAAATGTGTATGTATAGGTGCAAAGTTTAGAAAAAAGTAACTAGAATTTACATAAAAATGTAATACATCTCACAATAGTGGAAAAGACTGACCAGGTGACCTGTGTGCCTACTCAGTCTGCTGTCCAGGTACTAACTGTTGATGGGCAACTTTGAGGCTCCTGCTCTGCTCTCCCTCCTTAAGATTCTTTGACTGTAAACCATACTTGGACTGGACACCTCTTCAGACAGAGGATGCCTTCAAATAGAGGACTGTACTCTGCCAGCTCTCCAAAATAGAGGACTGTCCTCTATAAAGTAGGACACCTGGGGCATGGAGGACTGTGGCTCTCAAGCAGTTGGTATTCAGTGGTATACTGCCTCTGAACCTGGAGGTACATATAGGGCCCAAACACCATGAGGCAACCTTGTAACACCAGCCCCTTCCAACATACATACCATGATCCCTGTCCATACAAACAACCTCTTGAGACATGAAAGAAAAGTTTCTATTTGAATTCTAAAATTACATTTTCAACATTTTTTAAATTACACCATGGTCCACACTGGGGCTGGTAATTCTTGAAAGATCACATCTCATAGGGAAGCACAACAATCTCTGTCTCTGAAACTAGAAATTCTAGTGTAACTGCATACGTTCACTCTCTTTGTTCTAGAGGAAGGCCTGAGACAGCAAGTCACTGTTCAGAATGTTTCTAACTGATGGGAATTATTTGGTATTGCTGCCTTTTCCAGAATTTAGAACTTGGCAAGAGCTAGACATATAAAAGCAAAGAAGGACAGGGGCAGTAGCAGCAGAGGGACTGTGCAAAGGTTCCATTGAAGGAGAGAGAGAGAGAGAGAGAGAGAAAACCATGCCGTCTGACAACTGGACACCTTGCCCAGCCCAAGTGATTGCCAGATGTTTGGCAGATAGTACCCAGAAATGCACATCTATGGTGACTGGTGTATCATTCATATGTTGAAGCATTCAATTGTGTATGCTCATGTTAGCAGTATATTCAAGTCTGATTCAACACACCAAAATCCTTGGAAAATGCCAACTAATTATGACTTGGCCCATAAATAATGGTTATATGACTTGACTCTTAGGTATTGCCAATGATGAGGAATAGTTTCATGTCACAGAATAAGCTGTCTGGAATAAGGGCATGCAATATAAAGACATTATGCCATAGTTAACCTTGATAACAACTGCATATCACTGCTATTTTTCCACACACTGCTAAGAATACTGTGTTTGACAATAAGAGAAAATGCTTAAATACCGTACTTTTAAACTTTTCAGCAGATTTTCTCTTTGTTTCCATGCAGTATAAACCAAATTATGCAAATGAGATTCTGATCTTCCAGCTCTTTTGCACGTGAGCTCTCCCTCTTATTTGATGCTAGGCAAGTATGACTGGGCCCAGAGTAGTGACTCGGAAGAAGCTGAATTAAATTGGTAGCCTGGGGTGTTCCAATTATTCAGGTGACTTTAGGGAACCTGGTACCAGATTTCTATATTAAAAGGTAAGGATCTCACCTGTGTAAATAATGAAGGGAGCGATTAAATTTCATTCCAGCAGAGACCTTGCCACTCAGAGATCTTGTTAATGGCAGTTGAACTGGTAAATAATTTATCAAAGTCCATAGTGAATAAATATATACTTCCACCCACACAACTTCATCCAAGTCCCATAGACCCAGGCAATGAGTTTCTTCTTTTTGTGTGTGAACAGCCTGAGATTATTAAATTATTCAGCAGCTTCTCTCCAGGTTGCAGTAGGATGTGTAACTTTAAACTGCCTTGGAAAGCTTCATGCTCCAGATTAAAAATAGTTTGTTGGTCACTCACAGAGCTCCTTCTCCTAAAAGTCCACTGTGATCTATGAAACACTGCTTCTCTCTATTAATTCATATTGCAGCATTTAAAAACAAATGAGTTGATGTTCTCACTTATGATTTTCTATTGCAGAAGGATTTCAAGAATTTAACTCACAGCGTGGAGAATTTTATAGTTATCTATATACTCAGTGCCAGCTCCAGGTTTTGGAGGGCTCTTGGGCAAGACACCCTTAATGGGCCCTCTGTCACAGTGAGTCTGTCTTCTCACTGCCATTGTTGACAGAAGCTATTGCTTCTTCTCATCTTTCTCATCAATACTGGTTTGCTTGACAGGCAGAGAGAGCGAGTAGATAGTAGCATCTACTCTTCTTCCTTCTCACCACTACCACTGTCTGATTCAGACTGAGAGGCAGGTGAACAAGGATGTTGCAATGATGGAGGAGGAGGAACTCTAGTGGGCCCCTGCTGGGGTGTGGGCCCTCATCAGATGCCCGACCAAGCTGACCCTTGACACTGGCCTGGTTTATACTCATATCAAACTCAGATTTATGTATGCCAGTTTAGACTACTTATTGTTGCATAAATGCAACTAAGACATTGCAAATACAGAAGCTGTAAAGTTCATGGGAAAAATAGTTACTGCAGAACTATTGCATAACTCAGCAGTTGGAAGGAAAACATGAAATGGAAACAGCAGCTTCTAGCACCAGACACGTGCTTTCTTCACACAGAGCTTTTATCCTGCAGTTGAGATTGCTCCCTCACAGAAGTTTGCGGGCTCTTTACATGATGCTGTGACCCTCTGAGGCATCTTCTGCACTAAATGCCCTTTGTTCCATTTTTATATAGATTACAGATAATGAGCTATCAAATTACCCCGTTGTATTCCGCTTGAGTTCCGTCCATGAAAAGAGGAAAAGCGGCAAGAAAAGGAGCGAGATCAATGAAAGATAATGGAAGACTCAGATATGGGGGAGAAGGCAAGGGAAAGGGGAGGGGGGGAAAGGAAGCAGATAACAAAGGGAGTCATGATCCTGCATTTAAAACGGAAGCAGAAAGCCCCGTTTTAAATGCAGGGTTTTAGGCTGGTGTAGAGATGCCCATGGTCTGCTGGGAACTAGTAGCACATGCACATAGTCATTGAGGCACTGTCCCCAGTGGAATTCTGGTAATAAGAACAACCAGCAGGAAGTGACACAATTGCCCTCTGAGTAGGCAGAGAGGAACATAGCTTATCAGATAGGGACAGCAAGCATACTGATGGTAGTGACAGCAAGCCAATTACAGCTGGGTGGTCAGCTGCCTGCTTTCTGGTTTCATAGACAAGACTTCCATTTGTTTATTTCTGTTTTAATGTTTGTATGCTGATGTATGGAGCTGGCTTTGGAAGAACACTCAGAGAAGAAGTGACACAGGAAGCCTGAGTGACTCATGCTTCCTCTGTTGCCACTTCCTTGTCTCAGGAGAGATGTATATCCCCTGTGCTAAGATACACATTCTGTGCATGTCCTCTATCCCTGCTTTGAGTGAAAGTCCAAACCCATCGAGGATTAATTTTGTTTGTTTATATATATCTAGTACTAAATTGCTTTAGGCCAGCCTGTAACAATGGATGCGTCTTTGAGAGTTAATCAGAGACAGGTTATGTGTGCGTTATAATAGAGCCTGGAGAGAGAAAATAGCTATGGTCATGGCTGCCAAGGCTGTGTGTTTAGGCCACACTGTCCAATGCTTCTGAGTTGCGAAAATGGACGATTTGGTGTGAGTGTCTGGGGAAAAGGCCCTCAGGACACATTACTGATGACCATACTAAACTAGTCATATGGCTGGTGGATGGCGTGTGCTGATCCCTAACCACTATGCAGACCCACAGGGACTTGCATGGATGGAGGTGCCCTGAACAAGCTCTAGGATAATTATTTTGGCAAGGGCTAAGAGAGAAGGAATGTAGCAGTTCAAGAGCTGGTTCCTGACTTTCCCACTTCATTTGTAGGAGCTTAACAAAAGAGGTCAGTAGGACGGATGAAAGTTGTTAGGTCATCTTCTGAACTGCTCAGGATCATTTATGGATATTTTATTTATGGTATTTATTTTATGTTATTTTATTTGCTTGATGTATAAACTGCTCTACATCTACAAAAGATTCCTGAGTGGTGAACAGTGGTGGGAAAAAAGTTAAAATACAAAAAAAATAAAAATAAAAATCAAATTATACTGATAAAACCATAGCTGGTCTGTTATTTTAGAAAGGCTTGTTTAAATAAACATGTCTTTAGCAGTTGCCAAAAACATGGCAGTGTTGGTGCCTGCCTGACATCAATGGGCAGAGAATTCTACACAGAGGGAGCCCACAGAGGGAGTCTCTCTGTCTCTCTGTCGATATATCCTTTAACACTTGGCCAGGTCATGTCTCCTCCCTTCACCTTTGAGCTTTGGTTGGAGTGATGCAGAACCATATATTTCCAAAATCAAAAGGGCAATCATGTGTCAAAACTGTCTCTGGCATTCAGGAGGCAAACCGTTTCAAGCAGAGCTGACATATTGTAGGGCTGCACACCCAAATAATTATCACGATTGTTAACACAGTGCATCTGTTCCCCTTTCTCTGAGAAGTCAAAGGGGTTCCTACTGATTTGAATGGGTTTTCTTAATGAGTTGTCCTTCTATTGAGTGTAGATTCGAATAGAATTCTCTCAACAGAGAAGCTGTACCAGGTCAAACGAGTTGTCCATCTTGCCTAGTATTGTCTGGCAGCAGGTCGCCAGGATCCCATGCAGGGTCCCAGGTTTTCCTACTTGCTTGCTACTGACCCTTTTAACTGGAGATGCTAAGGATTGAAACTTGGACCTTCTGCATGGGCTCTACCACCAGAGGAGGCTGGTGGCTCAGATTCCGTGGGCTATAAATCCACTCTGGGTTTCAGCCAGAACTCTAAAGGAGTTATCCAAGGTGCTGAAACCTATCCCCCAGGATAGCCACTCTTGGAAGCCAACATAAGAGGGAGCCACCCTAAGGGAGCGGCATCACTGTGAAGCAAGTTTGGCTGTGAGGTTCACGGGCAAACTGTCGGCAACTTCACCACCCTCTGGTTTGTCTTCCCTGATTAGAGATCGCAGATTAGTTGGTTAGGGCCTGAGGCAGTCTGACAGCCTCCTTGAATCTGCATTTGTAGAAGGGCTAGTCTCTAGCAAAATAAAGTGGTATTAGCCTGAAGCTTTGTCTCTTTGCGGTGTTGATTATGAAGGGAAAGGACGATCCAATTCCTGACAGTACTCTGACACCTACATAGATACCTACACCGACATAGTGCTGTTGACATGGTAACACTGTGACAGGTAATTATGTGAGGTCAAAGATTTCCAGGTATCTTTGTGACAGGTGCCTCAAGGATGTGGAGAGTGTATAGTCTAGGAGACTTATCTTCTATGAGACCGGTGGGCAGAAAGGAGATCTCCAGATGCTTTGGACTTCAACTTCCACCATTCCTGACCTTTGGCCATGCTGACAAGGGGCTTCTGGGAGTTGAAGTCCAAAACATCTGGAGATCTAACTTCTCCCCCCCTTGACCAATGTCAACCAAAAATTATCTCAAGGAATTTGATTAAAATATTATTTCTAAAGCACTGGTGAAAATGCTTTACAAGTATATCTAATTCATCCCTATAGTGAAACTGTGAAGTTGGGCATCATTTTTAGGGATATATGAAAATCACTTACCTTTTGCAGATTATGCTGATGGTGGGGGGGGAGGCGTTCCGTCCCTCCCCCCGGAATCCTGGCCGGGGAGGGAGGCACTCCGTTCCTCCCCCCAGAATCCTCGAATGGCCGGCTGTGCTCCGCGGCAGCTCCGCAGAGCAGCCGGCCAGGCCCGGCCCGGCCAGGCCAGAGCTGTCCACAGCCGGATTTCTGGCCGCGGAGGGCTCTGGGTAAAAAAAAACAAAAACAAAACCAACTGCGTACGCAAATGGTGGCGGCTACGGCCGCCGCCATTTGCGTTCCTTCTTTTTGGCCATCATAATCTACGTAAATATTTACCTAAGACTATGACGGCGAAAATAAAGGGGAACACAAATAGTGTAGCGGGCGCTATTTGCGTCCCTTTTTCATTCACCGTTTTAGCCTACGTAAATATTTATGTAGGCTAAAATGGCAAATCAAAAGGGGACACAGATTAAAGGGACGTAGATTAAGATGGTAAAAAGAAGGAACGCAAATGGTGGCGGCCATAGCCGCAGCCATTTGCGTACGCGGTTGTTTTTTTTTAAACCCACCCAACCATGATAGGCTACGTAAAGATTTACGTAGCCTATCACGTCTTTTTTTTCTTTTTTTTTAAACCTAGCCATGTTAGGCTATGTAAATCTTTATGTAGCCTATCACGTCCTTTTTTTTTTTTTACACACAAGCCTGGAAATGGCGGTGGCGGCAGCCGGTTGGAAGACTGGCAGTCACTGCCACTGCCGAAGCCACCGCCAGAGCTGCCGCCGCCGCCCGGAAGATCCGCCCCAGGTGAGTCTCGTCCTGGGGGGGATCCGTGGGGGGGGCGGCGTGGTGGTAGACCGTTCCGCCATGGAGTTCAGGGGGCCGAATGCACTGGCATTCGGCCTCACCGAGATCCGTGGCGGAATTCTCTGACATCCCTAATCATTTTACAGAGTAAAATACATTCAGCATTGAGACTGACAACCAGAGTATTCAGCCATAAGGTAGGCAAATTTGAACTGAGACACCCCAAGCTCAATGTTCCATCCACAGAACCACACTGGTGTATTAGTTATTAGTATTCTAAAAGACATGATTACCAATGATCTACAAGAATTCAAGATGTAAACAAAGATTCTCAAAAGCTATTAACTGAACTATTATCACAGCCAAACGTTGACAGCATTTGAATTCAGTGTCTTCTCCTGTGATAAGGTTTTGGTGCTTGGTAATTAGAAACAGAGGCTGATTATACCACACTCAATTATTCTTAGTCAGATGGTGGTTAGGTGACATAGCCCAAATGCAGATGAATACCAATTGAACAGGAGTGTAGAATGTCTGTGAGATCAAATATGATAAACTATTATAGAAACTTGAAACCCAACCTAGCCAACCCCATTAGTTGTAAGTAAGCTCAGCTGATAGGGAGGTTGCATCCCTGTTGGTTCTATTGTACCATCAACCATGGTATCCTTCTGGACCACTTGGCAAGTATGGGGGCATTGTTCCATCTTGTCCCCTATACTGTTTAATGTATACATGAAACCACTAGCGAGATCATCCAGAGGTTTGTGGTGTGGTGTCATCAGAATGCAGATGACACAGAACCCCCTGCCCCTTCTCCTGCTGGTAGTAATGGGCTGGAAGAGGGCTAACAACTGAAACTTAATCCAGACAAGATAGATGTGCTCCTGGTGGTGTAGCATGCATCTCTGGATATGGGGCTTAAGCTATGGCTGGACCAAATTGAAAAAGACGATGGGCTTCTCTACATGAGGCTTTTATCCTGCGATCAGGATTGGTTACTCGCAGAACTTTGCAGGTCCCTTACATGATGTCGTCAACCTCCAGAGCCTCTCCTGTGCTTAGTGACCATTTCTGTGGCTTTATTTGTAACAAGGATAATGAGCTATTTAAAAATGGTGATTTGAATCTCAACATGTACCGACAGAGTTGCGCTATACCAGCAGCTATACCACAGCGCCATCTAGTGGCGGTATAATGAAACATATAGAACTTACAGATAAAGGAAATCCCTAGGGGGAAAGGGGGGGGAAGTACATTCAAAGGGCCAAGCTTAAGTCTGCAAAGAATCCAGAAGCAGAAGGCCCAGTAAAGTTGCGGGATAAAAAGCCTGGTATAGAGAAGACCTATTTCTCAACCATTTCACCTGCCTCAGAATTGACTGTTTGAAATTCTTTTCGGGGGAACAGGAAATAGAACAGCTTCCATTTTACTTTACCCAGAAAGCCTGTTCTGAGGTGGCTTTTAAATTTTGGGAATTTCAAAATGGTTGCCATTATAAAAATGGCTGCCTCCTTTGTCACTCACTGTGGGCTACTGTTAGTGTGGGACAATGGTTGAATATGATAGAAAAACGCACACTTTTACAGAGTGGGCAGATCATTCCTCTGGTATCTGATTCTATTCAAAAGGTGCAGTGTTAAATATCCCTCCAAAGAAAGGGCAATGACTGAAGCAGTCTTCTTAAAACTATGAAGTCACAGTGTCCCATTCCATGAAATGCTATCTTTAAACCTAAATACTAGGACAAACTTGTTTTATGTTTGGATTTCTTTCTCTCTCTCTCTTTTTTAATATGAATACCTTGCAAAACCCCAAAAGATGCTTTATTTGAAAGCAGACCAAACGGTTTAAAAGGTGCCAACGCTGTCTTTTGTGTGTGCGTGTGCACGAGCGGGGGCGGGGGCAGAGGGGGAGGGCTGGAACAGAGATTAATAGTGCAATCCTATGCATTTCTAATAAGCCAGAAGTGATCACATTAAGTTCAATGGGACTTACTCCCAAGTAAATGTGCTGAAGTATCAGTGATCAGTGAAATGATTCAGAAAAGCAATGTTGGGGAAGGGGCAGTTCATGAAACCTTTTCTCTTTGAATTACTGGGTTAATTTCTTTATATGTTTTTGTTGTTGTGTCTTCCCAGCCCTAATTTCAGCTTGTTCTGGATAGGACAACACTCCCCTTGCAACAGAAGGCTTGTAGTTGGTGGATTCTCTTGGACTTGAGGGGTGTCTCCACCAGTGATTTACTCCAAGCTGGCTACATTTGGAGGTTGTTAGGGATACATAATGTTGTGGCCATCCAGCAGCCACCCCGGAGCTTATCAGGGAAAAACTGGATTTCCTGAGACTGCCTAAAGTCTGATTCTTTTCCTCAAGTCAGGTTCTCCGCGGTATAGCTGTTGTGTGCCCCAACCCCCACATTGATCTTGGGTATGCTAGTCCTGCCCAAGGGTGTGTCTTTCACTGTGACCTCGGTCAAGGGGTGTTTCTTGTGTGTTTCCCATTCCTGCACAAACCAATTAGTGTTCCCTCAGAAGTAACTTGTGGTTAATGAGGCTTGCCCTCTGAGTGCCCACATCAGAATTTACAGAAATCCCCCTCAATTGACATGGCGCAGTTTAAAGCCCAATTCCCTAAGTGTGGTAAAGCGCAATCTTGAGGCTCCAGTTCTCCTTTGTTTGGTTTACTGCCTTAGGAATTATCTACTTCGACCCTTTGTTAGGGAGATCCTGAGGGTTAAAATGGGGACTGGTTTCACATCTTTGTGTTCTTACCCTCTTTCCCAGCGCAAGCATATGTGTGTCTTGGAAGTAACTCCCATTGTGCTCAATGAGGCTTGCTCCTGAAATGCAGGTGCATCTGGACTTTCAGGGGAAAGGAGAAAGGGAGGGAGAACGGGGGGGGGGGAGCCTCTCTTATTGGTTGAGCAGCCCCTGACAGTCAGATGATGTTCACTCCAACTTCCAACCCCACCAGGAATTATGGTCTGTGAAGCGATTTTTACTGCTGCAGAGAACCTGCTCATGGAGCCCTGCATGCAGCCAAGTGCAGCCAAGCTGATTCCTTTAAAAAAAATCCCATACTCCTCCTTTCGCTTCTCCTTCTGTTGTCGTGGAAACACGGCCCTGGTCTTGCTTCTGGAAGCCTTGAGTGCAGTCTTTGCCCAAGTTAGGTGATTGCACCAACTATACCCATTTCAGAGGAAGTGAGACCTAGCCATAGTGACACAGGCTCAAGATAAGACTATGATAATGTGCCACTGAAGATTCTTTGGAAGCTTCATTGGTCCAGAGTACAGCAGCTAGGGTGCTTTCACAGAAACACGTTATAGAACAGCCGCACTGGTTACAAATACATATCCAGGTGCAACTTAAAGTGCCATGTGTGTTTTTACCCTATAAAGCCCTAAACCGCTTTATTCCAGGTCCAGGTATAACATACCAAAAGGACTGCCTCTTCTCATGCTATCCTTCCCACACCCTAAGATCTGATGGAAAGACCTTCTCTGCATCCCGATCCTGATGTGGGCTGATGCTAGATTAGTCGGGACACATGCAGGGGCCTGTTTTGTTTGTCTGGTCCCCTCACTTTTTTGTTTCTGATGCCTGGTGAAAATGTTTCTGCTTTAGGTGCAGTGGTTAGACTATGACTGGGGAGATTCAGGTTCAAATCCGCAGTCGGCCATGGGACAATCTTGGGTCAGTCACTCTCTCGCTCAGCCTAAACTACTTCACAGGGTTGTTATGAGAATAAAATGGTGAGGGCAGGAGTGGGGGTGAGGGCAGGGGCAGGGGGGGAACCACGTATGCTACTTTGGGCTCATTGGAGGAAAGGCATAAGTAAATAATATTGTCATACATAAATATATTGGCCTTGTTTTTTGTGCA
Source organism: Heloderma suspectum (assembly GCF_057233095.1). Lineage (NCBI taxonomy): Eukaryota > Metazoa > Chordata > Lepidosauria > Squamata > Helodermatidae > Heloderma > Heloderma suspectum. Next base: position 78,224,871 of record NC_139461.1, on the reverse strand, counting down.
CTGATGAATTATTTGCCGCATCTTGTTTTTAATTATTTTTGCTGTTTTAGTGTATTTCTTTAGCTGCCTTAGGCACTATTTTATAGTGCAAAGGTGGGATATAGGTTTCTTAACAAACAAACAAACAAACAAACAGGTACATGAACCAATAGCCTCATTCAAATAACTGACTGATCAATCCATGCTGCAGAGTGCCTGTCATTTTGTCCAACCCTTTTAATTCCATGCATGCACAACTCCCACATTTTTTAGGATAATTGCTAGTGTTTGCTATCTATTGTCCCAGGACATCTTGTCTTCTCCCTCTTCCAACCCACCTACTGTTAGGTTCATTATCACACCACTGAGCTGCTGGGACCATCTTTCTCAACAGGGCTGGCCCAAGATATTTTGCTACCTGAGGAGAAGGCCAAGATGATGCCCTCCCTCCATTCCACATACAGAAGCCAACCAGACTGGATGTTGGGACAGCATCTTCCATAGCCCCTAAGGACAGAAGACTATCTTAGGGGGTGCAGGTCAGGCCATATGGCACACACAGCTCTGCCTCCAACACCTTGTCACTGCTCCCTGCTCACACCATCCACCTGAGGTAGATAGTAGGGCTGGCCCTGCTCCTCACCCTTCTAGTGCTTCAGTGACAGGTCATGGACAACATGTAGGCTATCAGCCCTATTTCCCTCTTTTCAAGTTTGTGTGTCCCATCATGAAGACATCTGAAGGTTGTAACAATTGGAAGGGTGGTAGTTCTCTACCAACCATCATGACAATATGGAGACTGAAATGATCACAACTTTGATGTAAAAGCATCAGTTGTGGAGCTGAGTCCACAAGGAAAACGTAGAGACAGGTTTGGCTAATGCATAACAGCTTTGATCAGATAGATCTGGTGATGGTGCTTTTATTCTGCTCTTTCCCTATTGCATAGATTTCTGCTTTAAACGAAAAGAGATGAGATGCAAGGGGTGGGGAAGCACAGGTGGACTGCAGGTCCATGATGACATCATGTGGACCTTACCAGTAAAATTCTGTGAATGAGGCAGGGTGACTGCACCATAAAGCCCTCATCTGGAAGCACCCTAGGTCAGCCTTCCCCAATCTGAGTTGGACAACAACTCCCATAATTCCCAGCCAGGCTCTTCATTGACTACAATGGGAGTATTTTAATGTCGGCCACCTGCCATGCACACTTAACATTGTGCTATGGAGACCTTTGATCCAGCGTACTTGATTCCACTCTTCCCCTTCTACATAAGGGTTGTTTCTGGAAAGTGTATGTAGTATTGGGTTCTGCCAGTGCAAGACGGTCTAGAAGTGATCCTACCCCACCCCGTAAGTGTAATTTCAAGATAGGATTACTCTGTCCGCTAAAGGACATTTCTGTGTGATCTTTACTTAAAAGCTCCATTCTTGGGTGGCCCCGCATTCCAATGGTCACTGCCAATAAAATGGTGCTAATGGATTACAGAAGTAGAGGAGTGGAGATGGGCATTAATAAGGCTGGATTTTGTAATTAATTTTTCAAGTTAATTAAAATGTCCAAAAGCACAATAAAACTGCAGGAAAAAAAAATCTGGCAAGGGAATGGCAGCCTGCCTGATTAATGCAAGTCAACTGTCTTCTGAGGGTAATAGTAATAATGATGAGATTATGGATATGGAAGAAGCAGCTAAAGAGATGTGAGATGCACGTGGAATACAAACTGTGTCCTAGTTACTATTTTATGGTGCACAATGGATCTTATTACGGAGGAATAGCAGTAAGAATTACCACTGAATTGCTCCATAAAAGTATTGTGTAATTAACAGCGCTGCACTAGCAGCTGGCGCACCACCTCCCACTGATACTCCATATCCTCAATTTACTTTCAGTCTTTAACTAAAATATGTGGGTTTCCAGTGCAGTTGGAGACAGCTTGAGAAATATGTTGCATTTCCTAGTTAACGATAACACTTGAGAAAAGAGAGATCTGTACTGCAGAACTCATCCGGAATGGGATGCTCCGGGCCAGTGTGGTGTAGTGGCAAGAGTGTTGGACTGGGAGCTGGGAGATCCGGGTTCTAGTCCCCACTCGGCCATGGAAGCCTGTTTCCCGCCTCAGTCTGTTTCCCGCCTCTGTTTCAGTCTGTTTCCCGCCTTTCAGTCTGTTTCCCGCCTCCCAGCTGAGCAGAGCAGAGCAGAGCAAGCTGCTCCAGCTGGTCCAGGGACTACAGAAGCAGGCAAGCTCCCAGAGAGCGAGCGAACAGAGCGAGTGAACAGGGGGAGCAAACAGGAGTTGGCCAGGGGAGTTCGGCAGGGGAGGTCAAGGGGGAGGCCCCTAACATTTTTTTTTATTTTTTTTTTATTTTTTTTTACTAACTTTTTTTCATTTATTTGTCTTGTAACACACACTTCCACACCAGTGGGACTCTGCTTTTAACCTCTACTGAGTAGAGGAGCAGGCACAGGCTAGTCTAGAACAATCACAAAGCTAGACACAAAAAGGGAAAAGAGGCTATGGAAGGACAAGACTCTCCAGTGGTGGTGACCTGCAAGGTGTGTGCAATGTTTGTTTTCTTGCCTGAGAACAACATGGCCTACACCTGCAACAAGTGCAAGTTGATCACGCTGCTGGAGGAAAAAGTAAGTGGACTGGAGCGGCGACTGTCAACCCTCCGGGGAATAAGAGAACACGAAGAGTTCTTGGACAGAATGGGGGAACTACAGCAGCAAAGGGCAGACCAGAAGCTTGAAGAGCAACAGCAAGATGAGGCAGTGGGAAATGCTGAGGTGAAGAAAAATGGAGTAGAGGATACTCCTTGGAAAACGGTGACAGTTAGGAGAAGAAGAACTAGACGACACTCTGCACCAGTGGAAGCGGTGGAGCTGTGGAACCGATTCCAGGTACTTGCAGATGAGACTGGAGGACAGCCTGCAGAGGAAGAATCACAGGGGAACCTTCATGAGAGTGAGCAAGAGGCTAAAGGTCAGTCAAACAGAGGCGATGAAACCCAGGCCTACAAGAAGAAGAAGAGAAGAGTGGTAGTAGTGGGAGACTCCTTGCTGCGTGGGATCGAGACCCAAGTATGTCGCGAAGACCCGTGGACTCGCCAGGTATGTTGTCTCCCGGGAGGACAGATTAGAGACGTGACTGAAAGGTTGCCTGCACTCATAAAGCCCACTGACAGGTATCCCTTTCTTCTCATCCATGTGGGAACAAATGATACCGCCAAGCGGAGCTACGAAGAGATCACGTCAGACTTTGAAGCTTTGGGAAGGAAACTCAAGAACATCGGGGCCCAGATAGTTTTCTCATCCATCCTTCCAGTAGTTAGAAGAGGGATAGAAAGGGAACGAAAAATACTCTGGGTGAATGACTGGCTACGAAGGTGGTGCCGACGAGAGAGATTTGGATTCTGGGACCACGGGCTATACTTCCTGGAAGATGGGCTGTTGGCTAGGGATGGGTTGCACCTCACAAAGGCTGGGAAGAATGTGTTTGGCCACAGCATGAAGAACTTCATCAGGAGGGCTTTAAACTGAATCCTACGGGGAAGGGAGATGTAATGTTGGGGGTAACAATGGACGTAGGCGCATGCACTGCAATGGAGAGAACAGCTCTGATAGCGTCCAATAATAGTCTTCAGACACAGGTAGGAAGAAAGCCAGACTATGAAGCACATGGTCTTCGATGTCTATATACTAATGCCCAGAGTATGGGAAACAAACAGAACGAACTTGAACTCTTAATACAGGAGGGAAATTATGACTTGATAGGTATAACTGAGACTTGGTGGGATGACTCTCATGACTGGAATACAGCAGTTGAAGGATATAACTTGTTCAAAAAGAACAGGAGGAACAGAAAGGGAGGCGGGGTTGCACTGTATGTGAAAAATACATATCTCTGCACAGAAATACAGGAGGAGGAGCTTGGTAGCCCCATCGAGAGCATCTGGGTTGAAATAAATGGAGCAAAGAATAAAAGGAACCTGGTGGTCGGAGTCTACTACCGGCCACCCAATCAAGGAGAAGACAAGGATGAAACTTTTGAAAAGCAAATAGCCAATGTTTTAAGGAAGCATGATGTAGTAGTAATGGGGGACTTCAATTTCCCCGATATTTGTTGGGAGACAAATTCTGCAAAACATGGCCCCTCCAGGAAATTCCTGACTTGTGTGGCGGATAACTTCCTCCTACAGAAAGTAGAGGAAGGAACTAGAGGATCGGCTATCCTTGACTTGATCCTAACCAACAGAGATGACTTAGTGGATAAAGTAGCAGTTACAGGAACTCTGGGGGAAAGCGACCATGTTGTATTTGAGTTCTTGGTTCTAAGGGAAGCAAAAGCCGAGTGTACTCAAACGCGTACCCTGGATTTTAGGAAAGCTGATTTTAATAAACTCAGAACAATGATCAGTAAGGTCCCATGGCAAGCAATGCTAGCGAGAAAAGGAGTCCAAGATGGGTGGGAACTTTTAAAAAAGGAAATTCTCAAGGCACAATCACAAACAATTCCAACAAGAAGAAAAGGTGGAAGACAACAGAAGAAGCCAATGTGGCTTCACAAAAAGCTTAGGGATGACCTGAAAACAAAAAAGGACACATATAGGAAGTGGAAAGAAGGCCAAGTAACAAAGGAAGAGTACAGGCAGGTAGCACAGAATTGCAGGGATGGCGTCAGGAAGGCTAAAGCGGAGAACGAGGTGAGGTTAGCGAGGGATGCTAAAAACAACAAAAAGGCTTTCTTCAGCTACGTGCATAGTAAAAGGCAGAGGAAAGAAATGGTTGTTCAGCTATTAAATAAGGATGGCAAAATGATAACAGAGGACAAAGAAAAGGCAGAGGTGCTCAATTCCTACTTTGGCTCAGTCTTCTCCCAAAAGAGGGTCTATGACCCCCCTGGCAAAGGCGAAGTACAGGCTGAAGGGGCAGGATTGCAGCTTGAGATCGACAGGCATATGGTCAAGGAACACCTCATTACTTTGAATGAGTTCAAATCTCCAGGGCCAGATGAACTGCATCCTAGAGTCATAAAGGAACTGGCAGAAGAACTCTCAGAACCGCTGTCTATTCTCTTTGAGAAATCATGGAGGACCGGGGAAGTGCCAGATGACTGGAGGAGGGCTAACGTTGTCCCTATCTTCAAAAAGGGTAAAAAGGAGGAACCTGGGAACTACAGACCAGTCAGTCTGACATCAATCCCTGGGAAAATTCTGGAGCAGATCATAAAGCAATCCATCTGGAAGCACCTTGACAACAATGCCGTGATTACTCGAAGCCAACATGGATTTGTCAAAAACAAGTCCTGCCAGACAAATCTGATCTCATTTTTTGATCAAGTCACCTCCCTTGTAGACCGTGGGAATGCTGTAGACATCATATACCTCGACTTCAGCAAAGCTTTCGACAAAGTGCCCCATGATATCCTGATGAGCAAACTAGCTCGAAGTGGGCTAGATGAAACAACGATCATGTGGATCCACAGTTGGCTACAGAATCGGACTCAAAGAGTGCTTATCAATGGGACCTTCTCAAGCTGGGGAGAGGTAACGAGTGGGGTACCGCAGGGCTCAGTCCTGGGCCCAGTGCTCTTCAATATTTTTATTAATGACTTGGAGGAGGAGGTGCAGGGAATGCTGATCAAATTTGCAGATGACACAAAATTGGGAGGGATAGCTAATACTTTGGAAGACAGAAACAAAATTCAAAGTGATCTGGATAGACTGGAGTGCTGGGCAGAAAACAACAGAATGGCATTTAATAGGGACAAATGCCAAGTTCTGCACCTAGGAAAAAGAAACCAAATGCACAGTTACAAGATGAGGGATACGTGGCTCAACCACACTACGAGCGAGAAGGATCTTGGAATTGTCGTCGATCACAAGCTGAATATGAGCCAACAATGTGATGTGGCTGCAAAAAAGGCAAATGCTATTTTGGGCTGCATTCATAGAAGCATCGCTTCCAAATCCCGGGAAGTAGTAGTTCCCCTCTACTCAGCACTGGTTAGGCCTCATCTGGAGTACTGTGTCCAGTTCTGGGCACCACACTTTAAGAAGGATGCAGACAAGCTGGAGAGGGTTCAAAGGAGGGCAACAAAGATGATCAGGGGACTGGAAACAAAGCCCTATGAAGAGAGACTGAAAGAACTGGGCATGTTTAGCCTTGAGAAGAGAAGACTGAGGGGAGATATGATAGCACTCTTCAAGTACTTGAAAGGTTGTCACAGAGAAGAAGGCCAGGATCTCTTCTTGATCATCCCAGAGTGCAGGACACGGAATAATGGGCTCAAGTTACAGGAAGCCAGATTCCGACTGAACATCAGGAAAAACTTCCTGAGTGTCAGAGCAATACGGCAATGGAACCAATTACCTGGGGAGGTGGTGGGCTCTCCCACACTGGAGGCCTTCAAGACGAGGCTGGACAGCCATTTGTCAGGGATGCTCTGACTTGGATTCCTGCATTGAGCAGGGGGTTGGACTCGATGGCCTTGTAGGCCCCTTCCAACCCTACTATTCTATGATTCTATGATTCTATGACTTTGGGCCAGTCACACACTCTCAGCCCAACCCACCTCACAGGGTTGTTGTTGTGAGGATAAAATGGAGAGGAGGAGGATAATGTAAGCCGCCTTAGGTTCCTTGCGAGAGGAAAAAAGGCGGGATATAAATGCAATAAATAAATACATACATACATACATACATACAAGCCAAAAGGGCTGAGTCGTACAATGAAATAGCTGAAATCTGTGGGGAATTTCCTGCTTGTTTTGCTGTGAATTGGATCTAGGATCAGGCATCCAACAACTTAGCAGTGATGCTGGGCAGATGACAACTGATTCTCTCCTGCCTCGTATTTTCATCTTGGGATTCATCCTGGGGGGCCAACTGCATGGCAGTAGTTTTGCTTTAACCACATGATAAATTTGTCAAGTTGGAGATTTGATAGAGGTTGGGTGGTGGCTAATTGCTCAAGAGATTTATAGTGTCATCATCCATGTTCAGTCATCACTTTGTGTAATCGGTGCAAAGTTAGTGCACACTAATTTATTGAGAAGGGCTTACGCAAAGACAAGAGATGACGTCCATTGATTATGTCTAGAAGGGAAGATCAAAGTCCTTTAGGAAGGGAAGGCTCTTAGGAATGGCTATGTTGCTTAGCACCCATGAATATGCAACAGACACATAATAAATTGCAGTAGACTAATATGGAAGTGTGAACAGCTGCAGAAATGTGGTGGATCCACCACTTCTGTATTCTCTTACACTTTTCTAAAAAATGAAAAGTGGTATAGAGATTCTCTGAAATGAATAAAATACTCTGTCCATTAGACTTCCTCCTCACCATGTTCTAGAGTCTAGACTGTTGTGTATATGTGTGTATATCTAGGGTTTAAACATACACACTCATACATAAACTACCATTAGCTACTTACCCTCCAAAAGAGACTGCACACGACACATTTGAAATCATCCTCCTCTTCAATTTATGCACCAAAGATCTCAGGGCAACAAAAGCAATACAACCAATGATGCAACACATTAAAATATTTTTTTAAGTTTTAAAAGCAGCAAAAATAATAATTTTAAAAGTAGAGATAAATATCCAAGCAGCTAAAACATGGAAAATAGCTGCCTTGGGTTCCTTGCAATAGGAAAAAAAGGCGGGATATAAATATAATAATGAATATAACTAAAATAAGACTTAAAATAGACTATTTTAAAAAGCAGCATTTAATATATCATTAAAAATAAAACAAGAAGCAGTTAAGAATTCTTTTAAAAAACCAGGGATACATACACAAATATATATACAACATCCCCCCTCCTTCAAATTTGCTATTATGCAAGTGAGTAGGAGTGCTGTGGGCAAGACTGCTGAAAATTTAAATTTGGGTTGGGCTATGAAGAATAATGGGTCAGATCCAGAGTAGCGCTTACTGGAGTTACACTAGATCTGCTGGAGGCAGGTGGGGAGGAGATCTCCTTCCGTCCAGTGGAGGCTGATGGCTCCAATGTCAGTGGGGCTGTGAATCCGCTCTAGGTTTCAGTCAGAACCAGTCAGAACTCTCCAAGGTACTGAACCCTAGTGTCAGGGTGGAAACTGAGCCCATAAAGCCCCAGAGCAGTTCTGATTCTGAGGAAGAGCAACCACCCGTGGGAGAGGAGCTCGCTCATCTCTCACAGGTACAGCAGCAGGGAGAGATTCCTCCTGCCTGCATTCCTGAGAGAGATAGTGACCCTGGCAGTGAGACAGTGGGGGATGGGGCCTTGCTGGATGCTTGGCACAGACGCAGGGAATGGCGCCAGATGGAGGGTGCCAAGAGGAGGCGCTCTGCTCGCTTGGCACTAAAACAACAGTCGCATCCCGAGGACCCAAGGGTAAGAGGGAGAACCTCTCCATAGCCCATAAGTTCAGAATCTTCCCACCCTTCTCCTTCAAACAGGGACCAACTGCCTTACCTGGAGCTTAGACTACTCTGCTAACTACCCCAGTGCAGTTCCTTGCTTAGTCGTTGGTGATTAGCATCTGAAAGAGTCATTAAGTTGTAAATGGAATAAAGCCTTGGAAATAATCCTTTTTGTCTGTGTCTTGAGTTGGCTATTGGAGGGGACTGTAAGAGGCAGCTAGGGCACTCCTGACACCTAGCCCCAAAATGGGTTCAGCATCTTGGATAGCTCCTTTAGAAACCCAGAGCAGATTCACACCTGACTGACATTGGAACCATCAACCTCCACTGCCTCTTTCCCACTGCCACATCTTCTGCCTCCAGGAAAGCTGCTCTGGAGGATGAGGGGGATGCTCAAAAGCAGCATGCAGGGTGACACAGAGGGCTGCAGGGACAAGGGAGAATAGGTTAAGATTGCCTCCCTGCTGTCTTCTTCCAGCAACGAGTCTCCACTGGAACCCAGTTCCTTCTATGGAGTCCTTTCATTCACAGAATGAGCACTTTGGCTCCAATCCAGTGAAGAAAAGGAACTGCAAAGGGAGATTAGAGCAAGAGGCTGCTGAGTTAGAATTGATCAACAGGTTTAATTCTATCCCCAGAGGCTTGAATCAGGATAACAGATTTTTATCTCACTACATGTGTTAATTGGCTTACCTAGTGCTGGTATGTTTGTTATCAGCAACAGCTGCACTGTAAATGACCAATGTTAATAGTGTGATTGTCACCATCAGTACTTTTCTGCACTGAATTTCCTTCTGATCTCACTTTTTACAATTCTCCCTGCTGGATATGTACTGTATAAAAAACCTGAAACTCTCCATCATACTCCATGCATCTGATAAAGTGGACTATAGGCCTCAAAAGCTTATGCCAGAACACGTTTGTTAGTCTTTAATGTGCCACAAGACTCTTTCTTGACTTGCCTAAGACTCTTGATGCCAACCAGTTGGCTGATGTTGCTTGAATACATTGGAGTCCTCCTCTCCCCCCACTCCCAAATGCAGGGTTGATTCTGGCAATGCTGATAAATAACAACTGGGCATGAGATGCTGGGCACCATAAGGTCTTGTGTGTCACTTGTACCACCCTTATTTCTACAATGGCTAAAATATAAAATGAGAACTGTATTTTGGACTGGTTGGAGGGACAGAAATGTTAGAACAATGATACTTATGGTAAAATATAACAAATATTTATCTATTTATGCTAAAGGATAAATGTGAGCACCGTTTTCATAAAGGTATGTGCTGATGTGGTTGTGACATGAGAGATGCTTGGAGAATTTAGATTCTTGGGAGTTCCAGCCAACTAAAGTTGCTTTTCTTAAAGGTTGCCTGGTAAAGTATTTTAAAGAATCAGAGGATTCCAGGCACGAACAAGGATTTTTTATTTTTATTTTTTTTTACGATCTGCTCTTCCACAGGCAAAATTCCAGCTGTATCCTATGTAGGGTGGTCACATATAGATCCTTCCAAAAGAGGAAATGCATCACTTTAAAAAGAGGACAAAAGAGAATACTAAGTTGCATCACATTTGCATATGCAAATATAAATGTATAGGTGCAAATTTAGAAATAATACCTGTAATTTAAATAGAAATTCAGTACATCTCAGCATAGTGGAGCAGACTGACTAGGTGACCTGTGGACCTGCTCAGGCTGCTGCCCAGGTGCTCTAACTGTTGAGAAGTCATGGAGGACGGGGGAAGTGCCAGATGACGGAGGAGGGCTAACGTTGTCCCTATCTTCAAAAAGGGTAAAGAGGAGGAACCTGGGAACTACAGACCAGTCAGTCTGACATCAATCCCTGGGAAAATTCTGGGGAAGATTATAAAGCAATCCATCTGGAAGCACCTTGAAAACAATGCCGTGATTACTCAAAGCCAACATGGATTTGTCAAGAACAAATCCTGCCAGACTAACCTGATCTCATTTTTTGATCAAGTAACCTCCCTTGTGAACTGTGGGAATGCTGTAGACATAATATACCTCGACTTCAGCAAAGCTTTCGACAAAGTGCCCCACGATATCCTGATGAGCAAACTAGCTCAAAGTGGGCTAGATGAAACAACGATCCAGTGGATCCACAGTTGGCTACAGAATCGGACTCAAAGAGTGCTTATCAATGGGAACTTCTCAAGCTGGGGAGAGGTAAAACGAGTGGGGTACCGCAGGGCTCAGTCCTGGGCCCAGTGCTCTTCAACATTGTTATTAATGGCTTGGAGGAGGAGGTGCAGGGAATGCTGATCAAATTTGCAGATGACACAAAATTGGGAGGGATAGCTAATACTTTGGAAGACAGAAACAAAATTCAAAGTGATCTTGATAGACTGGGCACTGGGCAGAAAACAACAGAATTAAATTTAACATGAATAAATGCCAAGTTCTGCACCTAGGAAAAAGAAACCAAATGCACAGTTACAAGATGGGGGATACTTGGCTCAACAACACTACAAGCAAGAAGGATCTTGGAATTGTTGTAGATCACAATCTGAATATGAGTCAACAACGTGATGTGGCTCTAAAAAAAGGCAAATGCTGTTTTGGGCTGCATTAATAGAAGCATAGCTTCCAAATCCCCGGAAGTACTAGTTCCCCTCTACTCAGCACTGGTTAGGCCTCATCTGGAGTACTGTGTCCAGTTCTTGGCACCACATTTTCAGAAGGATGCAGACAAACTGGAGCAGGTTCAGAGGAGGGCAACAAAGGTGATCAGGGGACTGGGAATAAAGCCCTATGAGGACAGACTGAAAGAACTGGGCATGTTTAGCCTTGGGAAGAGAAGACTGAGGGGAGATATGATAGCGCTCTTCAAGGACTTGAAAGGTTGTCCCAGAGAGGAAGGCCAGGATCTCTTCTCGATCATCCAGAGTGCAGGACAAGGAATAATGGGCTCAAGTTACAGGAAGCCAGATTCTGGCTGAACATCCGGAGAAATGTCCTGTTAGAGCAATACGACAATGGAACCAATTACTTAAGGAGGTAGTGGTCTCTCCCATACTGGAGGCCTTCAAGATGAGGCTGGACAGCCATCTGTCAGGGATGCTCTGACTTGGATTCCTGCACTGAGCAGGGGGTTGGACTCGATGGCCTTGTAGGCCCCTTCCAACCCTTCTATTCTATGATTCTATGATTCTATGAGCAACTTCAAGTTCCCGGCTGCTCTCCCTCCTTATGATTCTTTGACTTTAAAACATTCTTGGACTGGACACTTCTTCAAATAGTGGACAGTCCTTTGCCAGGTCTCCAAAATAGAGGACTGTTCTCTTTAAGGTAGGCCAGCCTGCCTCCCTAAGACACATTAGCCCTATTCTTCAATTTTTGTCTTTTTTGTGTCTTTTGAAGCCTTGAATTGTGAGATTCAGCGTTCCTCTATGTATCAGGAACTACTTGCCTTAAACACAAAGCTTGTTGCTGCTGCATTGGTGTGTGTGTGTGTGTTGCATTTTTGGGATGAGCTTAGCACTTTTGTAAAATCATGACAAACTGGTGTGTAGCTAACCTGCTGTCACTTAAACTGTTTTTGTACTTCAGTGTAAAAGTTACTTTGGCAAGAATACATATTTGATTTAAAATCAGTTATCTACCGTTTTTATTATAAAGTAACAAAGTCCAGAAGGGATGTATTTCAAATGAAAAAGTGTTCTTACAGATATGTGAATGCATCTGGAAAACACACACACACACACACACACACACACTAAAAATGAGACCCTAAATTTAAAATGCCCTGGCAAAATGATTCATGTAGCAGATTGCTTTCATTTGCTGCAGTTAGATATAATTAGAACATGCTTAGATGGACTTTGAGAAAACTAGATTCAATAAAATCTCTCTTTATTAGAAGAACCTAGTAAAATGCTGTGTTTTCTAATGAAACTCTAGAAGGTAGATAGGAATGGGAGAGCAACCTTGCAAAACCCTAAAACAAATCAGGCCCTTCAAGCGTTCCATTTGAAAGCTTAAAAACTCTGATGGGTTTTTTTCTCCAAGCAGTTGAAAGAGTACTCATGGGGCCTATATCAGCCTTCCCCAACCTGGTGCCCTTGGGATGTGCTGAGACTGCAACTCCCAGAATCCCTAGCCAGCAGGTTGGGGAAGGCTGTCCTAGAGTATCACAATACACTGATGTAAACAGGCATACCTAATCCCAGGGCATGGTCGGAAGGCACATGATGCAGCCACCTTGCTGAAGCTAAGCAGGTCTGGGTCTGGTCAGTGGCTGGAGGGGAGACGACCTGGGAATCCCATGTGCCCTCCTTGTGTTCCTTGGTTGGGGTGGGCTGGCCTATAGCCTCTTCAGTCCCCTACCCTGTTCCCATCTCCAAAGGGGAAAAATAATATCACTGTGGAGTCCAGGACAGGATAGCAGGTGGTGGGAGCAGCTCCCTGAAAAATGAGACAGGACTACCAGGCTCTCAAATAAATTCAGCCATGGTATCGCCTCCTGTATCTTTCCCTCTGCAGAGCAAATAGCAGCTTCGGGGGTGGCTTTTTGATTGGGACAATGGCGTGAGAAATCATTTCATTGCCCTCAGCCCCTGGGCCCCTTACTTGATCAAATCACCAGCTCTGTCACAGCTAGATTTCATTAAAACAACAACAACAACAACAACACCAAGCCTGGAGAGCAATATCAGATGCCCTGGTGCAGTTGATAGTTTGGCCCTAGCATTATTATTTTCAGTGACAGTGATACTCTGGGGATCTGATCCAAGTATAGTTAAAGGAAGTGAGATGATGTTGGCCAGGACTAAATAGCACAAGAGAATTTATGGAGATGCACATTCCTTTCTGCACTGCAATGCAGATGGAAATGCACATCGGCGCCAGCAATTAATGGTGCAGGCAGATAGTGATGCACATCCAGATGTGTATGTGCATCTGCATCCATTCATCAGATGTGGAATGCCTGCTCTACATGCAGATCTTCCTTGCTGGATTAAGGTTAGGGCTTTATGAGAATTTCATTTCTGTTAACAAATTATGTGCATATGTTCCATTTGTAATCCTGACTGCGAATACAAGGACGAGCGCTTCCCCCCCCAAAGAAGTGTTCACACATTCCTGAATTTGCAATAAAAATGTGCACTTTGAAATGTGCATTTTAAAACGTATATATTTTTATGCTTTAGTCGATGGCGGGGAGTGCACACTTTTGAAAAATACACACAGAAATGTGCACTTTTTCTGTTTGAACAAGCAAGCCAAAAAAGAGGTCAAAAACTAAAATGGGAGTGAGCTGAAATGAGCTTCAAAATGTTTTAGGCAAGCTCAAGAAATGCTGGTTCTCCCATCCCTAAACAAGGTAACCTAAGCTCAGACCCAAGGCTGTTTCCAATGCCTCCCCACTAATACCCTAGTTTTTAACAAAAGAAAACCCAAATAGGTGGGCAACACTGCAGTGGCACAGTCTGCCAGCACTGGGTCAAAAGAAAGAAGAGTGACGTGCTGACATCCAGTAGTATTAATAACTAAGGGACAGAAATTCATTTTGAAGAAGTTAAGTGGGACAGTCTTTGGAAAACATAACTCCCCCTCTCAATAGAGGGACATCTGGTGACATTAGTTGAAGTTCCACAAAATCTCCCCATGGTCTTCATAAAATGCAGCAATTTTTAGAAAAAAAACCTTAATGCATTAGAGTTTGCTTCTTGCCTTGATGAATCATATGTGGGTGTGCGTGGGTATAAGATATTGTTTAAACAGTAAACACTTTTAAACTTGATGGCTTCTTTCTAGATGGGAAAAGATAGATGGTGATCGATTTATTTTATTTACAAAGAAATGACTCCATCCCGCTTTCTTTCTTTCTTTCATTATTTATTGAGTAAGATAATAGCTTATGGTACATACACAGAGCCAGCTGTTTGCAGGATGCCAAGAGCAGGTGGTCGGGGAGGCCTCTGATGAATTGCAAAAGACACTTACCAGCTGCTATCTCTGTGTGAAATGAGCAAACCTGCAAAATCTTTATTTTCAATTGGATTGTACTTTTAAGTAAGCAAGGGAGACAGCCAGTCGAACTACAAACCATGACCAGCAACCCACAAAAACTGTGTGCAAACACCAAGCGATTAGTGTTCCAGTATTTTAGGACATCACAAGGCTAATAAGCCCAAAGTTGTAAGTTAGAGAAAGGGAATCCCTCCTCCCTCGCCCCACCAGAGTTTGAGGAGGTGCGCTGGGTACAGGAAGGAAGAAGAGTGCTGATGGGATATGGCAGCAGGGAGTTGTCTGATGGGCCTTAGTGGCCTCCAGTGGAATCCTAACAATTCCCACACATTCACTTCATCAGCCATTCAGACTCATAAACAACAAAGCTGGGCTTTGAACTTCCTCTTTTGCATTTATGTAGGGCACTCTTGTGTGCTGCCTCATCAGGGCACAATCCTTTGGTGATCACCACATCCTCAAATGGTCACCGATGAGATGCAGGGATAATGGGTTACAAAGACAGACATTAATAAGGTAAGATAAGAGAGGGGAGGTTTATTAATTTTTCAAGTAAAGTTAGGATGCCCAAGGGCACAGTAAAGCTGCACAGAATCTAGTGAGGGATGAGGGAGGCCTAGCTGATTAATGCAAGTCAGCTGTCCTTGGAGGGTGATAGCAATAATGATGAGATTATGGAAGAACCTGCTGAAGACAAATGAGATGCATGTGGAATAAAAACTAAGTGTCCTAGTTACTCTTTTGGAGTGCATGATGGATTTTATTAAGGAGGAACAGCAGTATAAAATGATTGCCGCGGACTGAGAATCCAAAGCAGAAGACTCACTTTGCTTTGCTAGCATGCCTTCATCTCACATCTTATGTGGTGTTTATAGGCTGCTGAGTACAGACGCTCCTGCTCCCTCCCTTAAATACTTTTATCAGGATGCAATTATTTGTTGGTAAATAAACAAGATTTGGAATTCTCTTCTGAGAGAAACATTGTTCTGCATCATCCCCTCTTCACCCTCCCCTCCATACTTATATCTGATTGCATCATTTAGATGTGCTCATTAATGTGACTTTCCCAAGGTTGCACAGCTTCGTACATTTTGAGAACCAATGTTTCAATTGGGTGGGACTTCCCCCCATGTCTGATATTCTTCCCTTATTATCCCCCCCCCACTCCTGTCACTTGCTCCTCCAATTCTTGCTGTTTGCCCTTTTGAGGACAAATATGATTGAGGACAACTATTGAGAGCCAGTGTGGTGTAGTGGCTAGAGTGTTGGGCTGAGAGCTGGGAGATCTAGGTTCTAGTCCCCACTCGGCCATGGAAGTTCACTGGGTGACTTTGGGCCAGTCACAGACTCTCAGCCCAGCCTACCTCACAGGGTTGTTGTTGTGAGGATATAATGGAGAGGAGGAGGATGTAAGCCGCCTTGGGTTCTTTGGAGGAAAAAAGGTGGAGTATAAATGCAAGAAAGAAAGAAAGAAAGAAAGAAAGAAAGAAAGAAAGAAAGAAAGATAGATCATGGTAGCCAGAGAAGAACATGGCAATGCAGTGGAGACTACAATGGCAGTGGGGCTGTAAACCCATTCTATGTTTTTGTCATGGCCAGCCAGTACTCTAAAGGAGCTATCCAAGGTGCTGAACCTCAACCCCCAAATAAATTCAGCACCGTAGATAGCTCCTTTAGAGTTCTGGCTGGAACCCGGAATGGATTCACAGGCCCACCAAAATTGGAACCACCATGCTCCACTGTTGCAATGCCCTTTATGTGGAGTTGCTCTTGAGGTTGGTCTGGAAGCTGCAGTTGGTGCAGAATGCCACAGCCAGGTTAGTAACACCTATATAAGTATAAATTAAATAAATACAAGATGGATTAGGAGCTCACTAGAGGATACAGTAGATGTAACATTACCTTATCACATTTTCCTGGTTATGTCTAGTAAAAGGAACATGGGACATTATTGCCTTCAGCATTTCCTTGCCCCCTATGAACATTGCCCAGTGAATACAGACGGAGAAGTGCTCGAATGACACACATTTCTTTAATTCTCACAAAAAGCAAAGGTAGCCCTATAGGTATCCAATATATTAGGTATCCAAATTGGCTTCAATCAACTTTTATTACCCAGAATGGCATTTAGAATTGCCTCCTGCTTTGTTAATATAAAGACTGCCTAATTTCTCTCTGTGAAGGAGCTCATGTGCTTCGATCAGGATGGAAAGTATTCCTGAAAACAGATTGACTTTATATTCCCCCAAATGGAGGCTGCAACATTGCCCCTCCTTCTTCCCAGGATAACCAGGGGCAACAGAGCCTTCCTGCAACCATCACGTGACCTGCTGGCCTGCAGATTCCTTCTCCTGTACTACACCTGGGAGATCGTCACCTTTCCCATCCCCTTTTCCCCTTCTGCCAGCCCAACCTGACTTTTGTAACATCTTGCCTGAAGAAGAGATTTGGGGATCTTGAAAGCTTGCATTTATTATGTTATTTTTTGGGGTGACCTTTTGGTTGGCCTAATAAAGATATTATAGCAACATGGATTTTGGAACATTTCTTTAACTAGATGTTACTTGGCAGAGCCAGGTCAGCAACAGCCATGCATCCCTTGTAATATTTAGCCATTCCTTCTATTTTTGGCATTTATGCGGTGAGTGCCATAGCTTATTTAGCCAAAATGTCAATACACATGCACAATAGAATGGTCTCAGAAGGCTTCAGGGAACCCCAAGATTTGCAGAAGTACAAAACATCATTAGAAAAAAAAAACTTGGTATAAGAAAAAAATGTGCAAGGGAATTGTAATATAGGGTGCTTCCAGACGAGGCTTTTATTGTGAAATCTTATCGCCTCGCTCATAGAGTTCTACCGGGAGTCCAGATGTTGTTGTCTTCCATTTGTAAATGTCCCATGTTTACACACTGCTTCTTCCATCATTTCTCTTACCAGAAAAAAAAATCAAGGCAGAAAAGAGAATAGCTGCACAATGCCTTTTGGCTGATAGCACTAGGAGGCCATACAGACAGATTAAACAAGAACAGCATCCCACGACAGAACACCGTTTATATTTTTCTCTTTCCCTCCCCCTCCCCCTCTCTCCATCTCCATTTACTTTCCATATAGATGTAGATATAGATATAGATATAGATCCCTTGTTTTTCACACCCAGAAGCAGACTTAGCAGACTTAGAACTAGATCCTGCTTCTAATCGAACTTCCAGCATTTGAGATCCTAATTTGTGTCTGGAAGCTAAAACTTAAGCAGAAATTATCCCTGTGTTTTCAATTATCTGTTTTCAAGTATTTTAACTTGAGAATCTTCCATTGCTTTGGTTCATGTGCATAGGTTTGGCATTGTCCACTCCAAAGATCACCACAGCCTCTCTCACTCATGGGGAGAAGATGCTCCCTGACTTTGTGTGCCCCAGATCCTCCTGGGCCCATTGCCCTGCACCTAGATTTTTATGCAATTCCATCATGCTGTTGTTGGTGACAGCTGAAAGAAAAGCACAAAAGAAAGTTGATCCAAACCACTAAGGCAATCACAAATTAACAATCGAGTTGGGATATATAATATCAAATGAATCAATAAATAAATTCAACAAACACTTTACAGATACATGTAGCACCTTTTATATACTCACAAATTAAAAGCAAGCAACTTAATGCATCTCTCAAGTGCATAAACATGAAAATGCTCATATATAATAGACATCAAATATGCTTCAATAATAAATCAGTCTTCTTCAGTGGTCTAATAATATCACAGTCACACACATGAGAGAAAAAATAGAATCCAGCCTATTAGCCAAATCTGCCAAATAAATAAAACAATAATATAACAGAGGTGTCACCAGTTAAAAACCACTCTTATACTTATATCAAGGCCAAAGGTAACAGACAATAGAAATCTGTACATAACCACAATCCCAGGCTGCAATGGGATACCATATGGGTATGAGAGTGCTTTGTAATTTACATTAAGTATGGAATTTGCTACCACAAAATGTAGTGATGACCTTTGATCTGATCCAATATGGCTCTTCTTATGTTCTAAAAATGGTGGGTGGAGAACTAAAAATGCACTTCAGGTAGGACACATCTGTTAATGGGAGACATAAACAATGCAGGAAAGTTGAAATACAGCTTCCTGCATAGCCATCAATTGATTTTAAAACCTTTTACAAGGATATTTAAAACTGCACTTCTACCTTTCACACACATGCGATCAGCAGAAAGGAGGCTAAAAATCAATTTCAGGAAGTAATCCTATAGACCCTAGTGTCTGAAGGGCCATAAGGTTGTTCGGAGTCCCCCCTCTGAAGTCCCCCTCGCAGCCAGCATGAAAAGAACCATGCTGGCTGGCCTCTAAGGTCAGGAACTCTACTCCAAAGCAGGGGAAGAGTGGATGTTTTGGTGAGCGGAGAGGGAGGAGACTGGAGAGGCTAGGATATGAACTATCCTGAGCCTCTGCCAGCCTCCTTCCCTCCCCCTCCAAAACACCTTCACTAGATGGGCAGAAAAGCCTGTCTAGCAAAAAATGCAGAGCGGGAGGACAAGGAGGCAAAGATCGCCTCTGCTGCTCCTCCTGCCTTGCTTAGGATGACCATTAGCATTTGAATATTGTTTTGAATCAGGGATGGCAAACTGGGTTGTTATTCCAACATATCAGGAATGTAGAAGCAGATGTAAAGCATGGATTGGTGGTGGTGGGGGGAGAAGTTGTGTGCTTTACAACTGAAGTTATACATATGGTCTTCTAAAGCCCCCCCCCCCCCCGAAATAAGACTGCTAGGGTCCAGGTTCTAATATTACCTAGCTGCACCACTGGCTTCACCAGCTCTCCTTTGGAGTGCGCTGCCTTTCATCTCTTGTTTCCACATGGTCACTTTCAGGTTCCCATCCTCATGTTTCCACACAATTACAAACCTTCCAAGGGAAACACTTTTTTCAAGACTGATAAAGGCAAAAACGGGATTCATTCATTCATTCATTTTCATTTATTATATTTTTATACTGCCCCACATGCAAAGCTGTCTGGGCGGTTCACAAAAATTGGGAAAGCAAAAATAATTATGTGCATTCTGGGAGGTTCCACTTGTATCTTTGTATCCCTGAAATTTACATCATACATAATAATTCTGATCCCCTCTTCAGGCCACTTCAGCAACCACTGCAGCCCCCATTTTACAAGCACATCCTGTCTCTATGGTAACATGAGATAAAAATCACAGCTGGGATCTCATTGTTATTGCTCTGAAAGATGTTAGGAAGCTGACTTATGCAGTAGCCTTAGTCGAACATCATGTCCTTTGCAGTAACTAGGACTTAAAAAAAAAAGGGATGAACTTCCCAAAATAGGTCTAGGGACAAAGAAATACCGCATAGGTACTGGACGCTGGCTGATCTGTGCTGAATTGTTCCCTAGAAATATCATATGTAATTAGCAGTGCTATTACAGCTGCAACATGACAGTGCTTTATATTGATTTTTCATATCCTGTATTTGTTTTCATTTTATTAACTATCTCACTTACAGGAAATCAAAGAATTATAATGGGGCCTGCTCATGCCACTTTGCCAAGTCAGCATTTCTATAAGAAATTCTGTTTTTATTGTATTTATGTCATAAAATCTCATGCCAAGATTGAACTTGTCTAGAGAGTTTTATTTCCCCAGATTTAAACAAATCAATGTGACTGTTAAATACAGCTTTGAAAACACACACACAGAAATGTATTGATCGTATGTAATTCCTAATGTCTTCCGTAATAATTTAATAATAATGGTTAATAATAATAATAATGGTTCATTTGACTGGCTAAAATGTTAGATTTTGGAATACACACAATTTTCAGAAAAGCTTCTCCCTCCCATTACTCATGCAATCATAAAAGATGGCATTGAAATGATTTAGCAAGAGATTGTTATAGGCATTCTCTCTCTCTCTCTCTCTGTCTCTCTCTCTCTCTCTCTCTGTCTCTCTCTCTCTCACACACACACACACACACACCTTCAGAAACATTTATTTTTAGGTGCTTCTGTCATGTACATATTAGATCAGTATTTATTTCATGATGTATTTCTCCAATTACTTTTGATTTGATACATTAAAATGGCTGACATCTTTCAAAACTCAACTGATCCTCAGAAAGCTTTTTCCAATCCATATTTTAAATATGTAATTACCTGGTAGACTAACATCTCTGCATTATTAAAATGATCTAAATACATATTTATGCAACAGACAATAATGGCTTCATTTTAAGAATTCCCCTTCTCTTTATTTACATGACAGACAGTGTCCTATCATGTCAGCCTCTATAAACTTCATTTCTCAGCCACATGAATCCATAACACTCAGCTTCTGGGATTTTGTACCGTGCAGTACTGAATCAAATATTATTGTCATTTATTCCTGAATAGGAAGGTTTAAAACCTTCAAGCAAAATCAATGGAAACATTATCTGGAAACCAAATAAAATTTGAAAGGAGAAGAAAACCAACCCAAGCCAAAATAAGAGCCCTGAAAGGTTGTCTGCGCACCATGCCTCAGACTCCCAGTAGCAGATGTTCGGGGTATTGAAATTCCCACCAGAACAGCTGCAGAAATGTAGAATCACATCTGGGTTTGTGACACGGCTGCATCATTACCCACTGACAGCAAAACAGCCAGATGCCTCTGATTCATTTTAGGGACTGAGCTTAAAGTTTGGGCTGGTGAATATTCTTGCTTCACAACAGCTACTTGCCATTTACTGAAACAGTTCATGAAGTAATCGCAGGGCCAGTTGCTGCAAGCTGTGGCTGTCTCTTGCTTTAGTAGTCCAAGGAAACTGCAAGGGCTACTGGCCATCAGCCCTACAAGCTACATTCTTGCTGTTTGGCAATACACAGGTGTCTGCAAGCATGCAAAACAAAGAGCTACAGAGGATACCCGGACCACTGAGTTCTCAAGCCCTGAGGAGAATAGCAGCTTGAAACAAGTGGGAACAGGTAGCACTTACAAACCATTTTTGCTGCCTCCAGGGTGCCCTGATCCCCCAAGGCAACAGCAGTGAGTGGTTTCTGTTATAATTTCCTTTTGAGATTCTCTAGTGAGTACAAAAACTCATCAACAATAGGCCTACACAGGTTGATTTCCAGTCTATTCTGCCTGCACGTTTGATTGGAAACTCCTTTGTCTGAATTTATCATGCACTGGGAGACAGGTTGAATTGCACACAGGCAGAACATGGTAGAACCTTCATCTCAAACTGAACTACCATCATTGTGTCCACTGACATCATGATGGAAGGCAGTTGCTTTGTCTGACTCCCCCAGGTAGACCTCTCATTAGGCTGCCTGGCACATTTGAATCGGTCACTGGGTGGCCCAGTCACTTTCCCTAAACGGTAAAGTTTCTGGAACATGGAAGACAGATTAGTCTGGAGCCCTATTCAGGCATTCTAACTGTGAGTAAAGGGAATGTGCAAAGAGGAGGGCTGGCGACAATCATGCCAGCTCTGCCCTTCTCATTCCCCATTTCCGTTGCCCTCTATGTGTAGACAGCAACTTTCTGAAGGGAAGACCCTCTTCCATCCGTGGAGGCTCCCTGTGATGTGGAACCCTGGAAAATCAGGGCTCCAAACAACAGGGACAGGATCCATAAATGGAAGAGGGTCTCCCCTTCAGAAAGTCACCATCCATGTGTAGAGGGCGACAGAAGCGGGCGAGGAGGAGGCGGGGCTATTGCATGCATCACCACTTCCCCTCCCTTCACATTTGCTTTATCCATATTTAGAACACCAGAATAGGGCTTGTGTATGGATAAAACTGAGGGGCATTTGCCTGTTTATTTATTAGGTATTTATACCCTGCCCTTCGAAAACCTTTTTCTGGGGCAAGGTACACAATACAGATTTAAAAGATACAATGTACAATATAGAACAGCTCTCCAGAGTTTAAGAGCCTCTTATTGTGCACTTGTGATTGCTCACTCACGCTGGTTTGCATGTCCTTTACATGACGTTGTCATCCTTCAAGGCCTCTGCTATGCTTTGCGACCATTATCGTGTTTTTTTCTTAATGGGGAAATTGTGGTATTTTTTCTGACAACCCACAGTATTCCTAACAGATGACTGGGATTGCTGTGGCTTGTTCTCCCCCTCTTCCCCCTCAATCCTCCAGCCGACTTGGGCATGTATCCCACACGCTTTTGCAGTAGAATCCATCTTATCTCCCCTTCCTGGCCCCCTCCCTGCTCCAATCACTATCCTTTTTTGCCACTTGAAAAAAAAATGTTGGTGCTTCAGGCATATGCAAATGTGTTCTTTTTTTATTATTATTTCCCCCTGTTCTTTTGCAAGTGTATAAGAGTGCACTTCTGGCTGTCTGATATGTGTAGTCTTGCCTGGTCAGTTTTCTTGTATGTTTCAGCTGTCCAAGGGAGCACCAAAGTGGTGTAGGTAACATACAAGGAAATTGATAAGATGAGACTGCATATAGGCTAACTTGCATACTCCCACTTTTTTTTTTTTTTTAAGGTGGTGAACAAATGATGGTCCTTCCAGAGTGCTGTTTGGGCATTGCTGGAGGGGAAGTCACTGACAGGGGAAGCTGGAGGCAGCATTAGCAAAATTGCGAAGAGCAGTACGGGTTTTTTTGCTGCTCTTGCCAAGCGGCAATGTATCCGATCCCAGCAACCCATAATAAAGTTGCTCTCCCGGGTTCAGACAACACAATAACACACCATGGGTATAAACACTCTGCAACAAGCCATGGGTTCTCAGGGTGGCTTGTTCGTGAAAATTAAGCTACCCTGCGGAAAATGTGCTGGGTTCGGACACCATGACAACCCATCCCCCCCTCTCTCTCTCTCACACACACACACACCTGGAACAGCCTGATGCCATCCAGATGTTTTGGACCAAGTCTTATTGGCCCCAGCCAGCATGGTCAATGCTGGGACTTGTAGCTCAAAACATCTGGAGGGCACCAGGTTGGGGAAAGCTGGTTTAGAGAATACTTCCTAAGGGAATTAAATTTCTACTTGTGTGAGAGGATCTACAAAGATCTGAATGATTAGCCACCACAACATTTATTTGAAACCTAAATGAAGAATACTTTAGGGGAACATCTATCAAAAACAGAATAAGATAGTTTAAACTAGGGGACATGAGAAAAATCAATAGCATTGCATAAACATGAGGTCTGTAAAACTCAGTGAGACATACTCATGAGAATTCTTGCATTTTAACTATCTCTGTAGCCTTCCAGAAATGAAACTTGCTAACAATTAATAATGTAATTAGTAATTAATTTATAAAATGCACCCTGCAAAGGCTTTTGGGATTATTTACTAAAGATAAATAACACTTTCTAACTCTCATTAGAAGGAACAGAAAAGAAATAGCATGGGAAGATGGGAAAAATATGGCTGAGGGTGGTAATGCTGGAAGAACAGGTGGTAGGACCTATATGTTATAAAAAATATAGAATGAGATTTTAAATGTGTTCCACATCAGTCTAGAAACGTGGCTTTAGTCTAAAGCTAATGTCCTAAACATATTTACATGAAAAATACGTTCAACTGATCTCAGTGGGACGTACTTCCATACGTGGAGGTGTTGAACTGCTACCAAAACCAATCTGAATATAACTAGGCTAGCATTGTGCCAAGACTGCTCTAAGATTGGCAGCTATGCATTCATCTTCAGGCAGCTGCCCCAGGAACATGGCGAGCAATTATCTCTATCCAATAGCTCCCCATTTACTGTTTGCAAGCAATCAAGTGACCAAAAATTGGAGACAGTGGAATATGGAAAGCAAAATGTTGACTCATAAGAAACATACCAAAATCTATGGTAGTGCAAAATCTTTATTAGGTTTATCCAAAATATCACAATATAGCTTGCTCACACTATTTTATGACATTTTGAATGGGGTATGGGATAATTGAATGCTCTTCTATGAAAGTCATGTGGGCATTTTCAGACTTGTTTTTTATCCAGTCAATCAATTCCAGATGGTCATTGTCTGTCATTTCATTTAGGTCTTGTACAGATACAAGATGTTCGTCCATTGAGTTCTATAGGCCAGTGGGGGGGGGATTGTAAAGCCCCTTTCCGCATACTACAAGAAGTATTGCCAAGAGATGTTAGATGAACACCTGATTTGTCTTTTTTTTTTTAATTGCTGAATATCCCAGGCACTAAAACAAAATGGATAATGTGTGAGGCAAAACTCCTACAAAAATACTAACCACAGAAACATAATCTGCCCCAAAATGGACCTGAAGGAAATTTCCAGCATGAAATGGATGCTCATGAAGAGGGAAAGAAAAGATGCTAGAAAAGCACAAATAGGGGCGGCTGTTAAGGACACATGGAAGCCTTGAATTGTGAGCTTTCCTACATGAAGCTGTTAATTGCTGTTAATTCTGTGTATCTAGTTTCAGTTTTATCACAGAACTGAGATCCAAGCACTGCACGAAGAGTATTTCCTTTCCTGCTTTTCCACTACATAACCTCTAGGTGGCACTATGGTATAGCAGAATTATGCAAATACACAAGTGGAAAAAGCATTTTCTTTTCCATTAACAAATAAAACTGCATTTTCCCTGCTCTAAAAAACCTAGATTTTTTAGATTTGATTTTTCCCTGCAGATACTAAGAAGATCCATTTGTGTGTATAATGGTGCAATCCTATGCATGTTTACCGAGAAAAAAGTCCTACAACTTCCAGCCTGCCCCAGCAATCATGGCTGGCTGGGGAATGCTGGGATTTGTAGGACTTTTTTCTGTCTAAACAGGCATAGGATTGTGCCCTAAGGAACCATGACTTCCATGTTTTTGGGGTGGTGGTGGTGGTGGGGAAGGCATGTGTTTGCAAAGGGAACTTCCATATGAGACTTCCATTGTGCCATGGCCTTGCCTCATTCACAGAATTTTACAGGAGCTCCAGACTCCAGATGTCATCGACTTCAATTGTAACCATCCTGTATTTTTTCCCACTGCTTCTTCCATGATTTTTCTTAGCACAGAAAACCTGCTAAGGAGAAAATGCAGAATAGCTGCACAATGCATTTTGACTGGTAGGTCTTTTTAGGGATGTGCCAGAGTTTCGTTGCCGTTTGCACCTGTGCTAATGACCCATGAGGAATCTGCACAACTCGGAATCCACAGGCGGATTCATAGAAATCCGAACTCATTTGAATTGACTGTGGATTTCTCTGCTCTGTAACCATATGAGCTTTCTAGACAGAGCTAGAAAGAACTTCTTTTCCTTGTCTTTTCCTCTCTCTCCTCCCTTCCCCTTGCTACCTTGCTGGTGGCTGGCTGCCCATCCTCTTCTGGTTACCTGGCACACCTGTATGGCTACTTACTCTGCATGACATATCTACTCTATTCCCATAACTTTCTCAGAGCATGAACCTGCACCATAGACAATTTCATCAGACTTGTTTCATATTTACCTTATAGTATCAGTGCTCACAGCCAATCCCCAATGAAAATAAAATGTTATCTTGTTAAGAATTGCATAAAAAAGGAGCTAGAGGCATATATACTATATAACTCTTGTGTAATTAAAATATGATTATTTAATGTAGTACCTTCACAGGAAAGTTGCAGTAACCAGCTATCAAGTTTCTAACTCTGTTGTTTCTTCTATTTGTCTAAAATGTGTTAGAAACACAGAATTTAACACCAGTGCCGAGTCTAGTCCTCACTATTCAGCAGCAGTGGTCTCTCCCTGATCTTTTCATCTAACCTCATGCCACAGTGCAGATTTGAAGCTACTTTGCTAACCATGGAGGACAGGAATTGATTGATTTTGCATATCTTTGCTTTTGCACATTAACTTTTTAACTGTATAGACCACCTCCATACTTAATAGAGGGGATTTTTTGGCTACATTTTTGTTTCAAATGAGAAGTGGTATATGAATACTGCTAATACATAAATAATAAATAAATATTCCACCGATCTCATTCTTTATTCTGTTCAACAGTGAGCTGTCTGAGGTCACAGCCCAGGACATGGCTTTACAGTTAAACATGGTGACCAATCACTTTTGAGAGGTGTATTCCTGAGGGTTGTTCCGCTGCCTCCAGACTCCCTCTCCCTGCATCATTAGAAAAAAGTTTGCAATGAATAAATTTTTGACATTTTGTTTCAGGTATGATATATCTGACTGAAAATGTACAAAGCAGCTGAGAAGGGTTCAGGTAAGAAAATGTACCAAAACACATGATTGCCAGGTTTACATGATGAATCTGATACTGGATTGTACTAGTTCAAACTACAGATAAGGGATTTAATATTTGAAGGCATATATATATATATATATATATATATATACACACACACACACACACACACTAAGCTCATTGCACACTCAAAACTAACATGTCTAGGAGAATAGTAGAAACTTCTCCCTCATGTTAGTTTTTTTATGTCCAGAAAGGGTTTTTATTAATTGAGGAGCAGACAAACATTTGATCCCCCTCTTGCAGACTGGAGTGGTACAGTCCAATAGTAGGCATATCCTGTGGTCGAGTACTTTTTCCTGTGGGGCTTCTCTTAATTTATACTTGAGAGTAAAATATCCATTCGAACACCTGCCAGTATAATACTATACAGACTGTCATGTATCCTCTCTCGGTGCACTGTATATTATTGTTCGGATATCTGGAGCTCCAAGGGATTCTTCTTACTAGTTACAATGTCTTTTTTCATCACAGAATGACGCAAGAAGAAGGAACGCTGGGAATAAGAATGCGGGAGGACAAATGATTGTAATTTAGCTGAAAGTAAGAAAAGAAGAAGAAACAGGTTGAGAGACAGAGGTTTATTTCCTTCTTCCTGGGAACTGATATAAAGAGAATAAAAGCAGGGAACAGCTATGAAGCCACTCAGAATGTCACTGTGAGCATCACTACACTTAGAGGAGATATTTTTTAGAACTAGGTTATCATGATATAAAAGATCTGTGGTGGACCCCTTTGCAATTAGTTATGCATTTCTGTTAATGCCATTGGTTTAAAAAAGGATCTGCACATAGATGACCCTGCCCAGGATAATGACCACTGGGAAAGTTAATGCCTCTGACAAACACTGTTAGATTAATACAATCCATAAGTGGGACCAGAAAACCATTGCTTTACCCATTCCCCAGAATTTCCAGTGGGCTAGCTGTGTTAGTAAGCTGTGGCAAAAACAAAGAATCTTGTGGTATGTGAAAGACTAACAAATTAAGTATGACAGAAGCGTCCATGGACTAGAGTCCACTTCATCAGATGCCTTCCCCTGAGAAGTATTGTTCATAGCCCAGATATGGGAAGAGCATGTAAAAGTCTGCATCACTGTTCTAACTATAGACAATGGAAAACTCTGTCTAAGGGTGCAATCCTGTACAGTATATGCTGGCTGGGGAATGCTGGGAGTTGTAGGACTTTTTTCTGTCTAAACATACATAGGATTGCACCCTAAATATTTTAAAACATTGCCAGCATTGCTTGCTTGCCTTTCTTTCTTTCTTTCTTTCTTTCTTTCTTTCTTTCTTTCTTTCTTTCATTATTACATTTATATCCTGCCTTTTTTCCTCTTGCAAGGAACTCAAGGTGGCTTACATGGTCCTCCTCTCTATTTTTATCCTCACAACAACCCTGTGAGGTAGGTTAGGCTGAGAATCAGTGACTGGCCCAAAATCACCCAGTGAGTTTCATGACCAAGTGGGGACTAGAACCCGGATCTCCCGAATCCCAGTCCAACACTAACCACTACACCATGCTCACTCTCAGCATTGCCAGTATTGCCCTTTCTTTATTCATCCATTTCAGAAAGGGAGGGAAAACGTAGATTTATATCAGTGTTCAGCACCACTGTTATGTGATTTTGGCTGAGGTTCCTTCATGGTACTTTCCACCAGCAGTGAACTCCTTATAACTTAAGATGGATAGCAAGCCCAGGAGCTTTCACTCATGGGATGAAAAGCTATTGGAAGGAACACATACATAGAGTCTAAATCTTAAGGGTGGCTTTGTTAGGGCCCGGAGGGATCAGGAATTAGGATTGGCCTCACAGAAAACAAACATTTGGTTTACCAAAGCAAATGCCCTAATCTAGGCAGGAAAATGTGCAAGTTTTAGCAGGAAGCTTCTGAAGCAGATCATAAAGACAGAAGTTACTGACTGGAAGATCAGTCAGAGAACTAGCTATTGGGAATAAAACTAAAAACAGTCCCTCCATGGATGTACAACTGATGAGTTACTATAGGGAGCGCATGGCACATGCTCCCTCACCCCCTAGGTGTAGCACAAAGGTGTGCATTCCAGCTCTAGCCTCGAGCCAGAAAGTTGCTGTTGCCCAAATATAGGTAAGAAAATGGAAGGAATTGACCACTGCACTGAACAATCACTTTTACATGGCTCCAGGAAAGTCTAGGGGCTTTTCTACATGAGGCATTTATTGTGTGCTCATCATTCCCTAGTCGCGGTTATTTATGGGTTCTTTAGATGATGTTATGCTCCTCCAGTTTCGCTTATGTGTCTAACTAGCACTTCCTGTGAATTTTTTTAGAGCAGGGAAAATGCTGCATTTTATCGTGAAAGTGAAATAAAGTAGGATTTCCTGGTGTGTATTTGTGCTATTCCGCTATACCACAGTGCCACCTAGAGGTTATGTAGTAGAAAAGCAGGAAACGCTCTTGTATAGTGCTGGGATGTCAGTTCTGCGATAAAACCAAAAGTAGATAACAGTGGATTAACAGCTGATAGACAGCTTTGTGTAGAAAAGCTCTAAGCTCTCTCAGAGGGGATGTAGTAAGAGGTGCTCTTAAACAGGGCAGGAGACAGAAGCCAACATGAAAACGGGGAGAATAGAGTGCTTTTTGATGTGTAACACTGATTGGTTACCTCATCTATAGGGCTAATGTGTCAAGATTTTTAATCCTGGCTGGTGGGAGTTAGAAACATTTTACCAGGCTCCAAATTCAAACCCAATCAGGATATTTCTGAAACTGGTTACTACTATATTTTTTCTATCTCCCCCCCCCCCCCCGCAAGCCTGATAATTAAGGGGTGGGACAATGGCTCAGACAAAGGGTTTCACAAACTATCACAGAGTGGCTTGCCTGTGGCATCCATACCACTAACTAATTTATGAATTGGTCCTTAGCATTTATGAATTGGTCCTTAGTTGTATGAGGTTCTGCCATTAGCACTAAGCAGCTTGGGAGGGGCAGACTAACTGGGAACAGCATGTACATAGAATTAGTTGGGACTGCATGAGTAACTTTTGGTATTTGCTGGTATAAATAATAACACCCAGACCTGTTCCAAAAGCTCTGAGAACTTTTTCAGCATGGAGGTTGGGGAGATGGGTTCCTGAAATTGTGCTTTCCTTCTTCACTATTTTTTTTTTGCAGCTGCTGCATGTTCACATAATCCTGCTGGTAGCAGCAATTGCTCCCTCTGCTGCTGGATGCTGGTTTTTTGTTTTGTGCTGCAAAGTTCCTTCCATTGCTACCCCGGCTGGAAGAAAACATTGCTGTGGGCTTCTTCTGCTCTTACTCTGAGGGTTTCACTTGGAAGCCTTATCAGACCTGGTTATAGCTCCAGTTGTCTGTTGTAAGGTTTATTTTATGCTGGGGATCACTGTTTTTTTGAAGAATGTTTGCTACTGTTGCCGTTATTGTGTTTTTACTACTGTTATCGATTTTTATTATGTGTTTTATTGTTGTATGCGGCCTTGGGTGGGATCCTGCCCTGAAAGGCCGCCAATATTTTCAATAAAAAAAAAATCAGAAAGAGATGCAGGAGCTTCATCCTGAAGCCTAACCAGAGTGAGGGCAGGAGCTGGAAGCGCTGCTTCAATCACGTCTGAGTAGGAACTCAGCAGGAACTCAGGAACTGAGTAGGAACTGCAAATGCAATTAAAACAGCAGCAGCAGCAGCAGGAATGAGCCCCACTGCCTGGAAGTGGGGTGAACACTTTGCCTCTGTTTGCATCCCCCAGATCACCAAGCCTTTCCCCTTTGTAGCCTATGAATGAGGTGGTGAAGTTGGGGGACATTCTGGCTCAGCTTCAGGCACACTCGGCCAGCTACACATGCCTGGCCTGGTCAAATTCAGTGGCCTGAGTTAAGGCCTACAGCAGCCTGCCCCATCCTGGTGATCTCCAGATGTGCTACACTACAGCTCTCATCATCCGCAATCAGCATGGCCAATGACCATGCTGGCTGGGGGTGATGGGAACTGCAGTCCAGCTCATCTGGAGGGGGCCAGGCTGGAGCCTACAGGTTTACAGGAAGTATCTAATGGGGCACTGTGCCTGTCAGTTCCTGACTTAATGATACTGAAGCTCAAGTTTTAGTAAAGCTTTTGTTGCCATAGTTCTCATAATTGGCTTTCAGCCTTCACAGTCCAAATAAAGATCAGCAGAGAACAGATTAAAATTACATCCAAGTGCGATTAGTTCCATGAAAGATGCAAGATGAAGGGCTCCTTTACATGAAGCTCTTATCCTGTTATTGAGATTGGTCACTCATGGAAGTTTGTGGGCCCTTTAGGTGATGTTGTGAACCTCCAGGGTGTCTCCTGCACTAAAGGACCTTTATTCCATTTTTAAATAGATCAGAGATAATGAGATATCAAATTACCCTGCTTGTGTTCCACTTGAGTTCCCTCCGTGAAAAAGGAAAAGCCACAAGAAGAGGAGCTAGACCAATGAAACTTATGGAAGACTCAGATGGGGGGGGGGAAGGAGAGGAAAAAGGAAGTATGTGTAAAGGAAGTCTGTCGTGATCCTACATTTAAAATGGAAGCGGAAAGCCCCCTTTTAAATGCGGTTGGTGCAGAGATGCTTGAGGAAGTTTTCCAGGACAGAAAGATGTTGCTTCCAGCAAACTCTACTGTCTGTTGCTCTTGTTTAAATACAGGCGAGTGGCCGCTAAAGATCACTATCGGAGATTCAATCCTGGCAGGGAAACCGAGTTCGCAACTGTGTGCCGCACCTCACTGGATGCCTCTTTAGCTGACGACACATCTTAGGCCCCCTCCCGTGCACAGTTCTCCTCCTGCTTCTGCTCCATTCTCATGGAAGTCATCCCTGGTCAAGAAGCAGGGGCCTCCATCAAGGCCAGGTCTTCCAGCTGGGGAAGATAGGCTGTATCGGTGTCTGAGTCTCACCCTCTCCCAGCTCGTAACCAGATGGGAAGCCTGGTAGCATTGAATTCTCAAGCATCTGGCTTCCCGCAGCTGGGCCTGGCTCCACAGCGTCCCCCTCTGACTCAGAATCAGGGTCAGAGGCTATAGTTCCCCTGGACTAGGACAAGACCTGACAGTGTCCTCGCTGATTCTGTTGTGCTCCCACTGATTCAGTTCCTCGAGCAAGATCCACCATTTGTGAAACAGAGATTTAGCGCTTCTGGGAGCAAATAGAAACAAGCAGAAGCACTCATTTCTGGAATGGGGCTGGTCCCATAAGGACCTGTCCTGATCCAGGAATGAGCATTTCCAGTCATCTGAGGCTTCCTATGGGGAACGTTAGATCTCCGTTGCAGAAGCCGTAGGTCCTGCTTGCACAATGGAATCAGTGGGAAGAGCTGCTTGTGCAATGGCCCCATTGGATATTGCCCAAATGGTTTGTGGCTTCCACTGAGTCCCCAGCAACTGTTTTCTTCGTCAGGTACTCTCGAAGTACCACTTCTTTGTGGTGGTATCATTTGACTGTGAATCTTTTTATTAACTAATCAACCAGTTAATAAAAGACAAAGGGCAACACCAGCAATTGGTACTTGCTACCTTAATTAAAATGCTCGCTGTCTCCAGTGCATGCAGAAATATTAATTTCTTTCCAATTCACATTTGTTTTTTTCTCTCTGTACATTAAACACAAATGTAATTGTTCACTCACCTTTGTTTTCCACGCTATTTATGTTAGTTACATAGGGCTAGTTCATAAATTACAGAATTCCACCATGGAAGGCACACACAAGCTTTCACGACATGTGCCACATGGTGGACAGCCATGAGAGTTTTGGTGACAGGAAAGTCTGTAGTCTTTGGCAAAATTGTGTGCCTTGAGACCATGACATAGGGCAATCTAGAGGTATGAACAAATATATTTTGTTCTGGATCCATGTAACTTGACCACGCCCAAGTTTAAATTGAAAAACTCCATAATAAATATTGCACTTATTTTTCATTTAAACTGCAATCTATGAGATGAGCCAAGGAAGAAAAGTACCTTAGTTAGAACTCTGAAGGGCTTTTGTGTTACATTAGCAAGCTTTTCTCCCTTTAGTGTAATAATATAAAAATGGCATATGCAGCACAGAATGAGTGTTTTTAATAACTTTCCTAAATGTTCAATTAACAACCATGTATCACACAAATTGGATGCTGAAACTACTGAAGTATTTTCAGCTGCTCTGTAAAATTCAGGACGAAACTATTGTGTTGGATCGACACTCAGAATCTTCACAGCTACAGAACTTAGAGAGGCTTTTCTTTCCTATTTGAGAGGCAAACTAAGTAGAAGTAGAAGGGGAGCTACCCAATCCCAGCTCTAAACCAGTCAAGTAGTAATTGGTCTTACTTTAAGATATAATTTCAAAGTAAAAGTTCCATATACATACTAGTTCCATATAACTAGTTAGAAAGGATGTGGTCATTTGCTCCTTTGTCCTGCCAGGGTGGGGAAAATGGAGTATTATTTATTTTTTATTAAATTTATTAATCACCCATCTGGCTGGTCACCCAGCCACTCTGGGCGATGTACAGCATATAATAAAACAGTTTAAAACAATAAAATTCTACAATAAAAACATTTTCTAAAATACCCTAACCCACCCCAAATGCCTGCCTGAACAACCACATTTTTAATGCATGGTGGAAGCTCATTAAAGAGGGGGCATGGCGGAGTTCCCTAGGGAGGGAGTTTCACAGAGTGGGGGCAACCACAGAAAAGGCCCTCTCCTTCGTCCCCACCAGTCTAGCTGTCCTGGCTGATGGGACAGAGAGAAGGCCATCCGAGGCTGATCTTGTTAAGCGGCCTGCCTGGTGTTGCTGGAGGCGTTCCTTAAGGTAGGCTGGGCCGGAACCATATAGGGTTTTAAAGGTCAAAACCAACACCTTGAATTTGGCCTGGAAAACAACTGGTAACCAGTGCAACTCCTTCAGCACTGGAGTGATGTGATCTCGCTGGTGGCAGTCTGTAATCAGGTGAGCTGCCACATTCTGTACCAGCTGCAGCTTCCAAACTGTCTTCAAGGTAACCCCATGTAGAGCGCATTACAGTAGTCTAAATGAGAGGAGACCAGGGCATGTACTACCGATGGGAGCAGATGGTCGGGTAGGAAGGGGCGCAGCTGCTGTATCAGATGGAGTTGATACAGCGCTGTCCAGCTCACAGCTGACACCTGAGCCTCCATGGACAGCTGGGAGTCCAAAATGACCCCCAGGCTGCGGACCTGGTCTTTCAAGGGTAGCTGTACCCCATTCAACACCAGGTCAACATCCCCCAGCCTCCTCTTGCCTCCCACCAAAAGTACCTCGGTCTTGTCAGGGTTCAGCTTCAGCTTATTCCTCCCCCTCCAGCCACTCACCATCTCCAGACATTTGGGCAGGGATTCTATGGCCAACCTTGGTGAAGATCTGAACGAGAGGTAGAGCTGCGTGTCATCCGCATATTGATGACACCGCACCCCAAACCTCCTGATGATAGCCCCCAGCGGCTTCACATAGATGTTAAATAGCATCGGGGAGAGGATGGAACCCTGTGGCACCCCACAAGTGAGTGGCCACAGGTCTGAAACTTCATCTCCCAGTGCTACCCTCTGGTACCTGCCGGAGAGGAAGGACCGGAACCACTGCAATACGGTGTCTCCGATGCCCAACCCCTCCAGGCGGTCCAGGAGGATACTGTGGTCAACGGTATCAAAAGCCGCTGAGAGGTCGAGGAGAACAAGCAAGGAGCATTCACCCCTATCCAAAGCCCTCCTCATATCATCCATGAAGGCGACCAAGGCTGTTTCTGTCCCATGCCCAAGCATGAAGCCCGATTGAAATGGATCTAGATAATTGGTTTCTTATTTATTACAGTGAAATAAAAGTATTTTTCTACTTGTGTAATTGCATTATTCCGCTACAAGACAGCACCACCTAGAGGTTTTGTAGCAGAATACGAGGAAAGGAAAAGCTCTTTGTATAGAGCTTGGATCTCAATTCTGTGTTGAAACTGGAAGTAGATACAGCAGATTAACAGCCTCATGTAGAAAGAAGTCCAGTTCTGTTGGGTCCTGAGGTAAAGAGGCTTCCATCCAAAGCCAACAGAATGGAAGCCACTCCAGAACGGGGCTTCGTTAGAGACTCATGTTTTGGAAACAATATGTGCCCATGGACTTTATGTCGTCAAATAGTGTCTTTTGGTTTTGTTTCTCTAAACCAGGAAAGGGCAACCCCCAGCCTGCACACCTAATCTGGCTTGTGCTGGGGCCCAATCCAGCCAGTGGAGGGTTGAGTACCCAATGAGGCCCCTGCCCCTTGACTTCACCAAGCCCCTTCCAATTCTCAAACAGGGGCAGGCAAAGTCATGGGAGGGGCAGGGCCAAATCCCCTTGATGTTATCCAGCCCAGTAGCTTGGTCTAATGGGGTAATCCAGGCCCAGACCAGAGTGGTTGCCCTCCCATGCTCTAAATGGCTGCATGGGGAGGGAGTATGGTTGAATGACTGACAGGTCCACCATCTAATCCTGGAGCATGTTTTACCATGGGCTCCAATCACTGTGCTTTGGGGAAGGGCAAGAATGGGACTGTGAGATGGCCATTTTCCCAATGCCACCATGCTTCACTATGGAAAACCTTAAACTGGTTTTCAAGTATTGTAACTCCCTAGCTCCTGCACCTATCCTTCTGAAACTTTGTAGGTTTCTCACCTGGAAACACCTCTATGATGTGTGCCATTTCCATACAAATTGACCAAAAAAGGGGGAAGGAGTAGCAAATCACCCACTCCCCAAATCTGAGAACTCCTCTTCTACATGAAACATTGCACGTATCCTTCTGAAACCTTTCAGGTTTCCTACTTTGGGACACATCTAGGCTTCCTGTAATTTTAAGAACACAAGGACCATAAGGAGATAAGTATATCCTCTTTTGAAGACCCTCAAAATGTCAAGGATGCTGTCAAGGAAATTTGGAAGGTGTGATCCCCTCAGAAGGGGCAACATTCCCTCTGATTTTCATCCAATTCTGCCAAAAAAAAAATTTTTTTTAAAGAAGTTATCTTCAGTTCCCCTTTTTAAAGAAGTCAAAATATAAAGATATGTAGTGCAAAATCCCTGCATCTATTTTTTTTAAAATTGGGCAGACATCACCCCATTTTAAGGGGCTACAATGCCTGCAACTATCATCCAATTCTGATCAAGAGAAAACAGTTATAGCCATTTTTAAAAATTTATCATAATAGTCAATGGGAAGCACAAAGCCTTGGATTTTCAAACCATGACTCTGGATTGGTCTGAGTTCCACTGATGTGACCCATTCACAAAGCACTGATCTGGGTTAGTTTCTGGTTGCACTAGCAAGCGCTAGCTCCCCGTTGCACTGGCATTCATTTTCTCTAACACTGCAGCAGTGATGGATACTGCCCTCTGTTCACAGGTTTTATTAATGCTTCAGAAATCTCCAAATCTTGCTTGATTAGAGAATACAAGTGGGATAAAAGAAAGAACTGTGCACACCAGAGGAAGGGATGACTTTACCATACCACCTTGAGTTTTCTTTTAAACTATTACCTGTCTCCATTGTCCTAGTGGCACACAGTCTTCATAATAGGCTGATTCCCAAGTATCAGATTAGCAGTGCAATCTTATGCATGTTTACGCAGTGTTCAGTGGAGCTTTGTGTTAAATGGAGCTTACTCCTAGGTAAGTGTGCATAGGATTGTAGTCTAAAATTAAAAAATAAACATGATTAATGTATTAATCTCTGCTTTAAAATTAGTAAAGTTCTCTCCCTTCTCCCCGTACACACACAATTGTTCTAGGAAACAATTACAGATTTTCAGGGTCTAGACACGACTGAACGACTGAACAACAACAACAAACTATCTGTTACTCACAAATGTGTCACCAAGCCCAGTCACAAACAAACATTTTCAACCCAAAAGAGACATATTGCTCTCTTTTGTGAGTGGGGAGTGGGGGACTAGGGATGTGTGGACTGTGTAAAACCTGTTCCATCTGTGTTTTGCAGAGTGTCAGGAGCCTTTTGTTCCATTGTCCGCCCATTGATGGAATTGGACTTCTAGGGTTTCCATATTTGCGCAAACATGTGCGAAAATGCACAAAGTCCCCCCCAAATGAGCATTTTTACGCTTTAGCCTATGGGAGAAATTCACATTTTTGGCTGGGTTTATGTTTTTTCTATGATGAAATTTGTGCAAAATTTGGGAAGGTTAGGAAACTGGTCCGCAAGTCCACAGAATCTGCCTGATGGGGGGAAAGCTAGTCCGCTGCAGAATCCATGGGTTGGATTCATGAAAATCTGAACTCATTTGGTTCTGTTGCAGATTCCTCTGACATCCCTATGGGGAACAATTTGGAGTGGAGAAAGGGTGAGGAGGGAAAGGGTTAAACACTCCTTTCCCTGCCATTTTTCTATTCTAAATTGCAGCCTCCCAAACTTATATTTGATTGTATTTTTCTTTTTATAAGCCACTTCAATTGATTTAGCAGAAAGTAGGAAAATCATCATCATCATTAAAAGATAGCCATGAGGCTCAGTGACATGTGTTTGGATGCAGGCTCAATCCCTGGGTAGCTCCTGAGGCCCACAGCCATCAGTGACACCTGCTAGGAACTTGGGTCTCCGGTCACCATGGTTGCAGCAGACCATAATTGCACATCTTAATTTCCCCCAAATTCAGTGCCCAGAAGTTCCAGGCTTCTGTTACAAAAAAATGGCTGTCTCCAGTTGATGGGTACCATATTTTTATGGTGGTGCTTGTTTTTTATCAACAATGCTGCTGAATGATGGAACTGAATTTTGGGAAAACTAAAATGTTGGCCGCAACTACAGCTGCCAAGGGCCTATTAGACAACACGCAGCTGAGCCCCCCTCAACCCTTCTTGGCATTTAATACAGTCTTCTGAAGAGTGTAAATGTTCTTTGCATTTCCTTCCCTGAACTTATGCACGGACACATCAGTTCACATAGCCAAGTTGGGCCATTGGAGGTGTAGCAACTGCAGCAGACATTGTACGATTGAGCCCGTTGCATTTTTATACATGCTATAAAATACTATATGCTTTGGCTATCAGTAGTGCAGGGGAGAATTTGGATTCAGTTAGAACGGATGACAGATAAGATCACGCATTCATGGACTTGCCCACAGATCCCAGTCCCAGTTTTTGTCTCCATCCAGTTGCCAATTAAAATGTACTTGAACATAGTAAATGTTCTTCCACATTCAAAAACACCATAGTTAACAAAAGGAGCTGCACCATGTATGGCCAGTTATTCTACCGACTGAATATTCCTGTACACCATGGATCTGTAAAATGTGTATATGGATTTGATAACAAAATGAGACTGAAGGAGCTATTTTATTCCTTCTACACAGAGACAGAGGAAACAGTATGAGTTATGTCCAAGTATCTTACAGAGCACTAAACAGAAGAGGTTTATTGAAATAGATTATTGAAACTAATAAAAGTGCCCCAGAGCAGTTGTCAAAATGGAAATGATAAGGAGAGGGTACCACCTAGTGGATAAAGAGTAAAATAATTTCTATGGCATTTAACTTGTCTAGTTTCTTTAGCAAGCAAGTCCCTATGACACTCTGTTCCTACATGGGGTGACACTTCCATGTTGGAAATAACATGCAACCCCAAATAGATTGTCATTCGTATCAGCTGAAATCTTTGTGACTTTTTCACTTAAAAACATGAACAAATTTTTCTATGTTTTTCCCCTGCTATGCGCAATTAAGGTGCTGCAAATACTATGGGGTACTTATAACCCAGGAGACATATTTTGTTTGCAAATCAATGATTTTGACATGATTGATAAGGACAGACAAGCAAATAGCAGAAATATGGTGAATGTATTACCAGGCTACTACAGATGGGTGCAGTGATGAATGTGGATAGGTGTGATCAGGTAGGAGAGTACTGGTGTAAGATTTCATGATGGTATAGAAGACCCATCATAAACTATACAATTTTAAAACTTGAATTTTATTTTCCTTAAAATTATAGTATACTGAAACGTGCAACATACCATATATTACAATCATTCTATCATTTTAGTTTTTATCCAAATTATAGCTCTTAAGCAAGTTATTCATTCAATTATTCATTCTTCAGTGTCAGTTTAATTTTAATTTAAATGAAGACAGTCAATTACTGGAGAAAGAGCTAATTCTTTCTAAAGAAGACCATATATTATAAAATATTTCACTTTCCCCATACTAATTAAAACTCTGTTATTTCAGGAACAGCTAAGATACACAGTGGTTGCAATCAATCCTGCTTATCTGGAGAGCAATTTAGATGGAATTCAGACAGTCTTCCAGAAGCAGAGAAGTAGCTCTGATCGTATTTCTTTTTTAAAAAAGGAGCATGAGATCCACTGTGGGCAAATTTATGTGGTTGATGACTGTCACCCATTATGTGGTTGATGACTGGTTGATGACATGATGGGTTGCATATGTGAATCAGCCACTGCTGCTCAAACATCACAAAGAG
This sequence comes from Heloderma suspectum, assembly GCF_057233095.1. Taxonomy (NCBI): domain Eukaryota; kingdom Metazoa; phylum Chordata; class Lepidosauria; order Squamata; family Helodermatidae; genus Heloderma; species Heloderma suspectum. Next base: position 78,185,762 of record NC_139461.1, on the reverse strand, counting down.
AGCTGATGTCTGTGATCATCTGACCTCAGCTCAACCACAATATTATGCAATGTTCAGCTGCAGCGTTCAGCTCACACTTGATGACAGCTGCAAGTCATGAACAGTAAATAACTGACAGTGCAATCCTAAGTGAGTTTATGCAGTAGTATGTCCTTAGGACTTACTCTCTAGTAAGTGTAGCTTGGCCACTTGTATATTGCCCCCAAAGAGGAAATGCATCACCAAAAGGGGGGGGGGAGACCAAAGAGGGTACCGATTTGCATAACATTTACAGATGATAATTTATATCTATAGTTGCAAATTTAGAAATAATTGCTATAATTTTAAAAGAAGTACAATATATCTCACCATAGTGAGGAAGACTGTGATCAGGTGACCAATGTAACTGCCTAGTCTGCTGTCCAGGGCCTAACTGTTGATAGACATTTGAAGTCCATCTCTGCTCTCCCTTCTTAGGGTTCTTTGTCTTTAAAGTGGATTGTACAGCTCTTCAAATGGAGAATGCTTTCAGATAGAGGACTGTCCTCTTTAAAGAAGGACATATGGCCACCCTAAATAAGTGTGCTTAGGATTGCAGCCTGAGTGATGAGACATCAAGTGGTGTGTATGCCAATGTGAATAATCCTGGATTCTGTTTTTGTTTTAAATGAAGCTGGTACTAGCTCTGCGTATGAACATGATATGTTTTGCTAGCTCTGTGTATTAAAATGATATGTCAGTCCCTGAAAGAACAGGACAACCCTCTTCCAGTTATTTGATACTGCGAAATCGTTACAAAGTTGAGCAACAGAAAGGCAAGTCATCAACAAAGTTGAGTAACAGAAACAGGCATGCCATCAACAAATTCTGAGTAATAGGAAAGATGGTCATTTAATGCTTTTGAAGTGGAATGCTGAGACACCAACAACGTTTTGTGAAATCGCTAACTTACCCGCCAGAAGGGGAAGATGAGAAACATGGTATTTCTACTGTAGTACTCTTATCTGAAATCTTCACAAGAAACTTTTCACAGCCATTAATGGAGTAAACTTCACAGCAAGCAGTGGGACATGGAAGATCACAAGTTCCTGAATTCAGTGTGGATCAGGGAATGCACTTTCACGATGTAGCAGGACTAGACAGAACAAAGAGAATTAAGGAAGGCACATTTTCAGTAGTTATTAGAGACCATCCCTGCATTTTTGCATTTAGTTGTGTGTATAGATAAGGCTGCATATTGTCACCCCGCTTATTTAACTTATATGCAGAGTACATCATGAGAAACGCTGGGTTGGATGAATCACAGGTCGGAATTAAGATTGCTGGGAGAATTATCAACAACCTCCGATATGCAGACAATACCACCCTAATGGCAGAAAGCGAAGAGGATCTCAAGAGCCTCTTGTTGAGGGTGAAAGAGGAGAGTGCAAAAGCTGGTTTGAAACTCAACATTAAAAAAAGAAGATCATGGCATGTGGCCCCATCACTTCCTGGCATATGGAAGGGGAAGAAATGGCAGCAGTGACAGATTTTATTGTCTTGGGCTCCAAGATCACCGCAGACGGTGACTGTAGCCATGAAATTAAAAGACACTTGCTCCTTGGGAGGAAAGCTATGGCAAACCTAGACAGCATAGTAAGAAGCAGAGACATCACCTTGCCGACAAAGGTCCGTCTAATCAAAGCTATGGTTTTCCCAGTAGTAATGTATGGCTGTGAGAGCTGGACTATAAGGAAGGCTGAGCGCCAAAGAATTGATGCTTTCGAACTGTGGTGCTGGAGAAGACTCTTACGAGTCCGCTGGACTGCAAGGAGGTCAAATCAGTCCATCCTAAAGGAAATGAACCCTGAGTGCTCATTGGAAGGACAGATACTGAAGCTGAAGCTCAAATATTTTGGCCACCTAATGTGAAGAGAAAACTCTCTGGAAAAGACCCTGATGCTGGGAAAGACTGAAGGCAAAAGGAGAAGGGGACGGCAGAGGATGAGATGGCTAGATAGCATCACCGAGGCAATGAATATGAACTTGAGCACACTCCGGGAGAGAGCGCAGGACAGGAAGGCCTGGCATGCTATGGTCCATGGGGTCACAAAGAGTAGGACACGACTGAACGACTGAACAACAACAACATAGATAAGACCATTGAAATTACTGGACACATACAGAAGCATCTTCTATAAAAGGAGGAGGGGGAGGAGGAAGAGGGAAGCAAGGAGGCTGTTGCAGGCTCAGTTTGCACTGTGTAGCTGCCAGCCACCATCAGAAGCGACATATAGCAGTCTCAATGTGGCAATGCAACATGTGCACACACGTCCTGACATTCCTTTTCTCAAAGAGTCATGCCAGTGATGTTGATGAATGCATACACATCAGCTAGTGAAAGGGCAGGCATACCATTCATTAGAAAAGCCTCCAGTATAAATTCCACTGAATAGTTCCATTATTCTCTTGCAGAGTTCCCACTATTTCAAAAGATCTTGTGCAGGTAAAATTCCCAGATTGTGTCCAAAGATTGCCAAGTAAAACATCAGGAATTGCCCTTTAATAAACAAACATACCACTTGCTCTATGTTTGTAGAGTAATAGTGACATCCTGTGGCCAGTTTTGATTAGTCCAAGAAATGGACATTCTGCAAAAATGAAAATAAATTAATAAATCTGTGTCTGCTCTTGTCAACACTAACGAGAAAATGAGAAAGGGTGATGGGCAAAACGAGACAAAAGATGAACATAAATAAAAGATCCATTTATTTCCAGTTCAGTTTGAAAATTAAAAAAACCGAATCCAACCACCACCACAAAAAAATCTGAAAGAAAAAGCAACCAACTTTGCCTTCCTTCTCAGAATGGTCCATTTGCTGGTTTCACATAAACACACAGATGGGAGAAGTGTGAAAATGGCTTCAAAGCTTCTGTGAAAGAGGATTTATTCCAAATTGTAAAAGCAGACTTCGTAGCAGATAAAAAGTCCAGTCACTGCTGCTGCCAGGCAGAACCAACCATAACCAACTTATTGACTGATACAATCCAAATCATTATAGTTGGTCACAATCATAGAACCAGTCTGGCCACAAATGTACAACAAACAGTCAAGAAAATTTAAACAAGGGAGATAAGCTCCATGCTTCAAGGGAAGGCAAAAGAAGATCCAGAACTAAGTGTCAGGACAAGAATCCATCCAGATAAAATCTGAGATTTTATATACACGCACTCACACACATGCATCCATGTGTGTGAGTGTGTGTGTATAAAATCTCCAGCAAACACTATAAGTCTCATAAGAAGGACTGGAGATACAGTCTCTATTCTCCAGTGTGTTCTAGGCCTAAAACAACATTTTGAACATAATCAAAATTCGGCAAGAATTCAAGATGTAAATGAAACACTTTGTATTTCAAACATGATCAGATCTAACTCTGGAAATTTGAAATTAAGGTATCTATCTATCTATCTATCTATCTATCTTTAAATGTTAATTAAATAAGGAAATGATAAGTAAACAATGCTTTGCCAAACTGGAATGTGTGCAGAGGAGGGCAACCAAGATGGTTAGGGACCTGAAGACCTAGTCCTACAAAGAAAAGTTGAAGGAGTTGAGTATCTTTAGCCTGGAGAAGGAGCAATTAAGATGCAATATAATCACCATCTTCAGATATTTCAAGGGCTGTCACAAGGATGATAAAACAAATCCTTTTCCATTGGCCATGCTGGCTGGGCCTGATGGGAATTGTAGTCCAAAACATCTAGAGGGCACCACATTGGGGAAGGCTGAACTAAACATTAGGAGGAACTTCCTGATGGTACGAGCTGTTGGACAGTGGAACAGGCTGCCTCGGCTGGTGCTGGACTCCCCTTCATTAGAGGACTGCTGCAGTGGAGGATTTCCTGCGTTGGCAGGAACTTGAACTATGTCCCTTTCAGCTCTATGATTTTATGATTCTATATATGAAGCTGCCTTATACTAGGTCATACCACTGGCCCATCTAGCCCAGTCTTGTCTACTTCAACTAGCAGTGGTTCTCAAACAAAGGACTCCCCATTTTTTGATATACTTTAACAGGGAAGTGCCAGGAACTGAATCTTGTGCTTTCTGAACATAAATAATCTCTACTGCTGAGATATGGCTTCTCCTAGATTTACATCATTAAATAAAATCCATAACTAAAAGCTTTTATACATGAGGCATTTATTGTGTGTTTGTCATTTCCTGCTCACAGTTGTTTATGGGTTCTTTAGACATCATGAACCTCCAGTTTAACTTCTGTGTCTATCCAGCACTTTCCATGAGTTTTTTTAGAGCAGGGAAAATGCAGCATTTAATTGTGAAAGTGAAAGAAACTGCTGCTTCCACTTGTGTATTTGTGTGGTTCTGCTATACCACAGTGCTACCTAGAGGTTATGTAGTGGAAAAGCAGGAAAAGAAATGCTCCTTGAGTAGTGCTCGGATCTCAATTCTGCAATGAAACTGAAAGTAGATACAGTAGATTAACAGCAGATTAACAGCCTCGTGTAGAAAAGCTCTAACTGTAACTGGCAGTGTTGGGGGGATCAAATTAGGAGAATCTAAATTAGAATGTTAAAATACAAGGGCATAATCCAGCCAAAATTAGGCTCTTGAAGTCCACTTGATTGCAATGGGAGAGATATTAGCTTAGACACAGACAGAGGGTGCTTCTAGATGGAGGGCTCCTAGCACCAGCGATCAAAAGGCATTATACAGCTGTTCCATCTTTTCTTCCTTAATGGTTTCTTTCTGGTAAGAATAAAGACAGAAGAAACAGTGGGAAAACATGGGGGATTATAAATGAAAAATAATATGATTCCACACACCCCTCCCATAAAAGCCTATGTATGAGGCATTGTGATTGCGTAATAAAAGCCATGACTGGAAGCATCCTTAGTCATGCTCAGAATAGACTCATTGAAATCAATGGAACTTAAGTTAGTCCTGACTAACTTGTCCCATTTATTTCAATATGTTTATTCTAAGCATGACTCTGTCTGGATCCAAACTATTAGATCCTGTTGTTGTTGTTGCTACTACCATATGTCTAGTTCAAAAGTGGCTTACAAAAATAAATTTAAAATCAATAAGCTCAATACAACAGCAGCAGATAAAATCACAAAAAAGCTAATTATAATGAAAGAGAGGACAAGAGGGAGAAAAAGGTAATCTATAGGTGAAAGTCCTACTGAAATAAAACAGTTTTTTTTTTCCAGTTTTGGGACACAACAATACATCATCCCAGAGGAGGCGTTTTCTTGGGCTAAGGAGTTCCACAGAGTGGGTGCTGAAACTGTGAAAACCCGCTTAAAAATGTGCTTATTTAATTCTCCATTGACATCTGTGGGAATTTGATCAGCATAAGAGGAGGATTTGATTGACCTGAATACGTCGCCAGCAAATTGTTGGGGGTGAAGAAGATTGTAGCCAACAAGTTGTTATTGTAACCCGCAAATTGTTGGGGTGAGGAAAATTGTGTGTGTGTAGAAAGTGTTTGCTATTTATTTCTGTAAGAGAAGAACCACTGATATTATTTACACCAAATTCATCTAAACCTGAGAAAGTTAAAATAATGGGCAGAATCTAGTGGTAAATTTTCTTGTGCAAACCATGTTCAGATGAAAGGCATCAGCATAAAAGCACTGCCGATACTCTTGTGTTATTTATTTACTCATTTATTTCAATGGTGCTTGATAAGAGATCTTAGCATTTCTTACTTTAAATATGTGTCTTGTAGCTACATATTTTATTGTTTACATTTTTACTCTAGAGTAGGTGCAGGGCCCCCAGTCTGCATTGGGATCTTAGCAAGAGTAGGGGCTTTTAAACTCCAGATTGGGGCCCCTGAACCTACTGTAGAATAAAAAAGAAAAAAAGGCATAGTTGCTAGACACGGATGTAAAGTGATGTCTGTTTTGGCCCTTACTGGCAGATGATTCCCTTAAAAAAATAATTTTAATTATAGATTCTAGCCACTAATCACATGTCCAAACATAAAGATTTCACAGCACCCCCACAGGATGCTGAGGCAGGAAGGAAATACTGTCCAGAAACAGACATGGTTACTCCATGTTAATCTGGGATTTGGTGTATTTATTTTATTACATTGGTATCCTGTCAACGAGCTCAACACAGCATACATGGTCCTGCCCATTCCAATTTATCCCTGAGATGTAGGGTTGTCTAAGAAAGATAGGCCCTAGGTAACCCAATGAGCTTCAAGGCCGAGCAAGGATTTGAAGCCAAATCTTCTGGACCCCAGTCTAACCACAACACCACATTGGCTCTTGTTTTAAAATGTGTTTAGCCTCTGGAGGCTGCCACATGGATTGACCCTGGAGATCTCAAAAGGATGTCACAAGAATACTCATTCCTACTGTTTGCAGCATTTCAGGGAAAATGGCTAGAAAACTCCATTGTGATCGAGTCTGTTCAGGACTAGTTCAGTTGGATACTGAAGAAATCAGAAAGGCTAACTTTTTGTCATAGTAAGGCAGATTCTAGGGGTTGGATCCAGGATCTGTATTCAGCAAGAGGAAGGGACCTTCCATAATAGGAAGGGCTCGGCTCACAGAAAGCTGCCCAATTTTTGGTGATCCTCCCCCCGTCACACCACTGATCACCCCATTCAGCAGGGTCTCCTGATTCTCTGTGTAGCATTTTCAGGGGGTGGGGTGGGGGGCTGCCATGGGAAGAAGGGAGTGGGGAAGTCCCATTCTACCAGTGCAGTTGATCCAGCATAACTCTGGATCTAACCCCAGCTGAGTGGGAAAGAGTCTGTGTCTTTTGGGGTGCGGCAAAGAAAAGTCGATCTATTTCCTTCTTACACAGTTCTGCCTGCTTCCTACCTGCAAGCTCTCAGCACCTACATCTTGTAGCAACTACCGGAGTCCTTCTAGTCTCCCACACCCTTAGAACCAGTTGGAGCAAGAAAACAGCTTGTTAAACATCAGCTGAGACAGAAGGTTTGTCTCATTGGAATGCTACTTATTCTATGCTTGAACGGCTCTTGGAACAGCAGGAACCTGAGCATGCCCATGTATACAAAAGACAGGTCTAGTAGATTTTAAATTGGTATTCATTGAGTGGAATCCATTTTGGCCAGCATTCTCATTTCTCCCCTGGGAAGCCATTGTTTATGGTAACTGGGAATTTGATATTTCTAATACCTACCCCTCTCGTTTAATGCACAGTTTGAAATAAATAGGGACAGCGTTGCACTAAAATGAATAAGAATGTTTCTGGAAAAAAAGTATGCTCCTTGTCTGTTTAGTAGAAAAGATTGCCACTGTTTTAGAGGGTAAAGTGAAACCCTGGGATGCATACTTCTTTTAGTGGAAAGCTATTCCCTATAAACAAATTCAATTCATAGTGCTCTGGTCTACTTGTTCAACATTTTGCTCCTCTTCTAGAGCAGCCTATTGATTGATATACCTCAGGGAAGAAATTCTTCCAACTCACTCCAAACAAGCTCCTAAAGAAAATATCAGCTTGAAAAAAGGAGACGGGGGGAAAAAGAGCAGTGGCAGCAAGAATGGCTAATCTTTCATTTCACTGAACATCTGGATAGTGCAAGGCTGTTTTAACCCCCTGAGTGAAAGGAGAATTTAGCACCAAAGGGTAACCATGCAAAGGCTGTGCTGTTAATCTGACGACAACAGAGAAATCTGTGTTACGCATTCATTGGGCCATATGGATATCAGTTTGCACCTGCAGAGAGCACCGAAGGGAATTTTATCTACTGGAGACAATGCTACCATAGGGGCTAACAATGAAATTTAATTTAGAGCTGTGCCTCTTTACTATGTGATAGGGACTCTAGTTAGATACAATGAAGCATACTATTTTAATTTAAAAAAAAAACAAACTTGTGTATTGGATTTTTTTTAATATATGGGCATAACAATGGTCGTATCATGTCTCAAAGGTCAAATGATGTCTATAAAATACTGTATTATGGTAAAATATTTTTAAAATTCAAGGCCGATAAATTTTCACACCCGTGCCACGAATTAAAAATGGGAGTGGTGTTATTAGTAGATCCCATAAAAATTCTGCTTGTACCACTCCTATGAAAGATCAAATGACTTCTCAAATGGATCTCACACATCTGTAAATAACATCATCCTTTATATGAGATCAGGGTTTGTTTGTTCATTTAGGGTGCAATCCTATGCATGTTTAGACTTTAAAAAGGCCTATAACTCCCAGGCCTTTCCCCCCAGCTGGCTGGAGAATCCTGGGAGTTATAGGACTTTTTTCTGTCTAAACATACATAGGATTGCACCTTTATTTAGTTAATGAATGTGAAGAAGCAAGATTTAGGTGTGTGTGTGTGTGTGTGTGTGTACAGATGGTTATAGTACTAACCCAAAAACAAATATAATGGGAGGAAGTGGAGCCTCACCACAAGGGAAAGGCACTGTTTGCTCCATTTTAAAATAGTTGGGGGCCCACCCACACTTTGAATGCAAAGGAGATGGGAAATTGACTAGCCCAGATTGCATGCCGCTTCTGGTCTAGTCAATTTTATTACTAAGAGGAAGTTTTTTCTTTTTACCTTTTGAAAGCACTTCATGAGTGAATATATATCCATCCGTTCACCTACTTAATTATTAAAATAAACCTTCCTCTCTAACATGTTAGCTTTCTACAACTAAGACATTTTTGTTGCTGTGGACCATGCAACCAAGCAGTAGAAATAAAATGTGAGGTCATCGGAACTTGAAATCCAGGAGAGGGTTTATTCTAGGCAATATGAGGAAAGGTAGAAACTCATTTTTTTAGAATTAAACCAAAACATCAGAAAAAAATGGCAACAGGAATCAGGACAGAGCAAAGTGCACCATTTAGAATCAAAGCATGACTCCTTCAGGTTGTATGGCCTGGACCCAGCTCAGTAGGAGACAGAAATCAAGGATTAGAAATAGAAGGGAATCCCCCTGAAGATAATTCCAGATAACTAGAACAGGCATTTCTCATAAGCCAAAAAGGGTCACAAGGGTATGAAAGAAAGACCTCACCTCCTAAGCAACTTAAGACAAATCAGAGCCTGATATGGATAGACAGATACACACACACACACACACACACACACGTATATATTTATTGTGTGTGTGTGTGTGTGTGTTGGCCACACTTCCCCCTGCGATGAAGTTGACTGTGATTAAGAGTGATTCTTTAATGCAACCTTTCCCAGCCTGGTGACCTTCAGATGTTTTGGACTACAACTCCCATCAGCCACAGCCAGTTTGGCCAGTGGTTGGAGATTATGGCAGTTGTACTCCAAAACATTTGGAGGGCACAGGGTTGGGCAAGTCTGCCTTAGTCAAAAACAGGACAGAAGGAGGAGCTCATTAGATCTTTAACTAGACTAAGTTAGGTTTGGGAAAGGCATTTTCTAACTAGCGCACAGAGAAATGTAGGTCTTTTCTGATAACACTATAAAGAAGATCAAGAACAGCTGTAGAAAAAGCCACAGAGATAGACGGGTGGTGGTGGTAGCTATCTGCCTAAGTAGAACTGGTTCCCAACGTGATTTGAAGAAACTCTTTATCAAGGGGAATTTAATACATGTACCTTGATAAAACTGTGTGGGAAAACTATTCTGCTTGGGTGAGCTGAAGAAAAAAAGTTGTCTCGAATAGATTGATCAAGACATCTTTTCTGATACTCAGAGGGGGAAGGCAGAACTGACAAACTGATAGCTTAAACTGACTGCCAGCAAAATATTTTTCTTAGTCTTCAAATTGGAGGTTATACTGCACAGCTGCACTCTGGTTACAAGAGAATTATAAATATTAATAATATAGGCATGTCCCCTTGTGTCACAATAGCCAATTAGAGCTCTGTCATTTATACAATTCTTTAATATTTTGTGCCCATAGGAAACATAAAATATAGTGATTGTTCTTGAAGAAAGCTGGACATGTAAACTATGATGCCTTGTCTTTCTTTTCTATTTTCTCATATATATATATCTCAATGGACTTAATCAAACTCTAGGTTTGTCCATAACAAGTTCAATAGTTGCTATTTTCTGTTAGATTCTCGCTTCATTAAATCTAAAAGTTTCCACTTTTGTTCGCAGTTAGTGTACCTAAATCTATAAAGCCTGCCATAGCTGTCTCCTAAGAGACATACAGCCAAGGTCCTGACCACTTTTGGTCATTAAAGATCCCATGGCATATTTTGAGCAGAATATCTGCTACATTCCACAGTCCAGATTCCAGTTCTTCCTTCCTAATACTTCAACCTTTCTGAGACACTAGATTCAGTTATTGTCCACTTATTTACATACCTTATTATTCTAGTTGAGGGTCCAGTTTGAGAAACTTTTATGTGACAAAACTGGTGATAATGTAAAAAGAAATGATTATGTCTATAATCTTATAATATGAAAAACTGTTGCCTGAGTTTTCTTGCTTTCCTTTTCCCTCCCCTTTCATTTCATCCCTTTTCAGATTGTAATGTTAGCCTAAGTGCCGGGACTGTCTTGTTAAGCTGCTCTGGAGCCTTTCTGGGCTTTTCTACATGACACATTTATCATGTGCTCATCATTCCCTACTCAAGGCTGTTTACAGGTTCTTTAGATGACATTGTGACCCTCTAATTTCACTTCTGTGTCTAATTGGTACTTTAGACAAGTCTTTTTTAGAGCAGGGAAAATTCTGCATTTAATTATGAAAGCAAAAGAAAGCGCGATTTCCTCTTGTGTATTTTGTGCTATTCCGCTATACCACAGTGCCACCGAGAGATTAAGTAGCAGAAAAGGAAATGCACCTTGTGTAGTGCTCGGATCTCAATCCTGCAAAGAAACCAAAAGTAGATACAGCATATTATGAGCCAATTAACAGCCTCGTGTAGAAAAGCTCTCTGACTGAAGAGAAGGGTATAAGTGTTTTGAATGAATGAATGATATATCATCTATAAATGGTGCTATTTCATTATGCCAGTGGAAAGATGGTTTTCACATTGCCTAGTCCTTGAGTCATATCCATTACTGTATTCATTTGCCCAATCACAGCCTGGATTACATGTGCGAGAAGAGCTGAATGCAGCTTCTAGTTTTGGCTAGGGAGAGTTAGCTTTGGATATCACTGCTGTGATACTATTGAAGTCACTACTATGAGCTGTTAGGGCACTTGGCATGAGCAAGAATATGAACAGTCAAGTTAAAGTGCAGAATGTTAACATTTGCAGAAAAGTGGTATGTTTGCCAAAAAAAAAACAAGAACCAACTAACAAAAGACCAAAACAGAAACACTTGAAAAAAAGAAAATCAAATAAAGTAAATATAGTCTATAAACCGTTGATATTTGTGGCAAGAGGTCTGGATTCACTTTTTATAATAACCCCCTTCCCTGCCATTGGCTGGATGTTTTGAAACATCCATATACATTCTTTTTTGACATGGAATTTTATTTTGAAATAAAGTTAAAAAGACAGGCAAAACATAAAAGAGAATCACACATAGCACTGCAACAAGACCATTAATTAAAAGAAAAAGGAAACTCAGTGACTACAGTCCATCATTTATCATGGGTATGCTTGTGGGACAATTAGAGTAAAACAACCTATGGAGAAGTTCACTAATTATTGGCTATAGTTTGAGCTATAGTACATGAGCTATGGGTGGGAATCAGATCAGGACTGTGGTGTGGGAAGAGGGGACTTTAAAACTTGCCCCCCACCTTAGTCCAAGTCTGAACACCCCCCATACCTACTTTTTGGCCCAGGAAATCTTCCACTGGTGCGTTGCCCTTGGGGAAGTTTGGATCAAGCCCACACTATCGTCCTGATCTGGAAAACCTGCCCACCTCCCTGCAGTGGTGCTATGCATTTAAAAAATAATAATGCAAGGGCTAATGAAAAATAATGGTCTCTGGCGCTTTGCATCAGCTCTGTGAATGGATGGCATATAGCCAACAAATCTTCTTGCAGAGCACTGACTGGAGAATTTGGGCTGATCTTCTGTCTATAGGCCAAATGAAGAAAAACAAACAAACAAACAAACAAACAAACAGAAAACTAGTCTTTGATGGGTAAAGATACAGCTTGCACCTCTCCTATCAACTACTTGTGCCTCCTTAGGGAGGCCAATGTCACACTAGAACTGTAGCTCTGGACTCTTTATTCATTTTGTACACAGTAATCGTTATTAAACTGTGCTGTGCAGATAAGTACTAGAAAAATTGCCAGGTTATTTTCTTCACATAAAATTAGCCAATTTGCCTCTGTGTGTGGGTGGCATTGTAAAGAACCACTAAGCAATCTCATTCAAGTGATTAACCTCTTAGTTAATAAAAGCAACAATTTCACGTGTATAAATAATATAATAAAGGGAACATTCATATCAAAGTAATATAGCTTGCACTATCCTTGGCTCTTCTCCTTAATTGGTAAATAATTCATCAAACTCTGAAATGAATTGCACTCCCACCCACATTTCTTCATCCAATTATCATGAAATAGGGAAGCATACTTTGCTTCTCTTTGCAAAGGGGGAAATTAGCAAATTATTCCAGTAGCTTTTTTCCATTGCTCTTATGTTGGTCCATAAAATCCATAGTGTTTTATTTTGCCCTCCCTTTTATTCTATACCATCTATAGATAAATAGTCATAGAATATAATTTTGTTCACACTATTTTCATATTATTAATACTATTATGTAATGGGGTTGTACTTAATTGACAAGGATAATTTCTCGGCCGTTTCACCCATCTTGAAATCAGCTGTTTTGTTTTAGCTGTATTTTAGGGTGAGGCAAAATTCTTTTGGAGGGAAGAAAATTGTCATTTTGTTTTTCCCAGAAAGCCCTGCTCTGAGGTGCTTTTTGAATTTTGGGAAATTCAAAATGGCTACCGCCATAAAAATGGCTGCCTCCTTCAACAGTCATTGGGCCTGCCATTATAGCAGAAAGCAGTTGAATATATACAGAAAAAGGCACTCTTATAGAATGTTCCTCCAGCAGCTAATTTTATTTGAGAGGTGTAATGTTAAACATCCCTCCAAAGAAAGGACAGTGATTGAAGCAGGCTTCTTAAAAATATAAAGTCATATGGTGTTCCATGAGACCCTGTTTTTAAACTTGAACCACTGGGGAAAACATTTTTATGCTTGGATTTTGCTGTCTCTCTCTCTTTTTCTCTTTCATAAGAAAGTCTTGCAAAAAAACAAAACAAAGATTCTTTATTACAGCCTTTCCCAACATGGCACCTTCCAGATGGTGTTGGCCTACAGCTCCCTATCTCAAGGAGCGCCTTCAGCAACACCAGATAGGCCACTCAACAAGATCAGCCTCTGATGGCCTTCTCTCTGTCCCATCAGCCAGGACAGCTAGGCTGGTGAGGACGAGGGAGTGGGGGCCACCTTCTCTGTGGTGGCCTCCACTCTGTGGAACTCCCTCCCTAGGGAACTCTGCCATGCCCCCTCTTTAATGAGCTTCCGCCACACATTGAAAACCTGGTTGTTCAGGCAGGTATTTGGGGCGGGTTAGGTAACTTTAGAATTGTGATGTTTTTAATGTTGAATGTTATTGTTTTGAACTGTTTTTATTGTTGTACATTGCCCAGAGTGGCTGGGTGAGACCAGCCAGATGGGCAATTAATAAATTTAATAAATAAATAAACAAATAAGTAAAGAATGCCCCAGTAGATTCTGGGAGTTGTAGGCCAACACCATCTGGAAGGCAGCAGGTTGGAGAAAGCTGCTTTATCAGAAAGCAGACCCAATGGATTAAAAGGTGTTTATTTTATTTGGGGATGGGGAAAAGGGGAAACAAAGATTAACAGTGACATCCTATGCAAGTCTAATTAGAATTAAGTCCCTCTGAGTTCAATGGGACTTACCCCCAAGTAAATATTGCAGAAGAATCAGCAAAATTATTGGGAGAAACCGAGCTGAGAAGAAGGTCCTTTACATGAAACTGTTTCTCCTCTAATTACTAGTTCAATTTCACAAAATTTTGGTTGAATGAATGTTGCTTTACAATCTATCTATAAATAGAATTCATATCTTGATTGTAGGAATCATGACAGATTACAGGAAGCTGAATAATCCTTCTTCTGCTCTTTCCATGTAAGTAGTTGTCCTCATGTTCCTTCCCATTCTAGGTAGGGTGTCTACTTATGAATTGCCAAAAAAGAGGAAACACATTCCCCAAAAAGAGAATGGCCATGCTGGCTGAGGATTGTAGGAGCGGAGTCCAACTCATCTGGAGAGCACCAGGTTGTGGAAGGCTGTTCTAGGTCTACTGTCTGTAACATGCAATAGTTGGATAAATGGACCGTGCTGGTTCATCAGCTGGTGTCCATTGATTTCCCCCAAGACCATGGAGGCACATGAAAAGTGACATGCAGATCTGCAGCCTTGCCTGATGCTGGCTTGATTTGTTGAAGGGACCAAGGCCCAACATGACAGAGTGTTTTCAAGAGAATATGACTGAAGAAAATCTCTTGTGTCGGAATGTTTTAACAATATTGGTTATCATACTTTGCTAAAAGAAGGCCTTTCATGCCCTAGAGGAAATTAGGTCATGTTCTCTTTTCCTTGGGGAGCTCTTTCCATCCACTAGACTTTGTCATGTCTGGCATAATGCTGCTGCAAAAATAAATAGTTATTGCTCCTTTCTCTTCTGATGGAAACACATAATAATCCCAATCCATAGATTTGCATGTGCGCACACACAGAGACCTGTGTATGTCCCCAGCCCAAACAAGAGGATGAGGTCTGCTTTGACAGCACCAATCACCTGTTGAGATGGCAGGAAGAAAGGAATGCCTGGGTTGTCTTCCTCACCAATAGGTGATCAGTATCATCAACGTTAAAAATAATCTGTTTTGCACTGTACACGCAGACTGTGCAGAAGCTTGCAAATGTACACCGATTTCCTTTCTGGACCAGGGCAAATTTGAATCAGTAAGTTTTATTTAATACATCGCAGTTGACCTGATAAATATATTATCTCATCTGTATGCTATATTGTTGTTGTTGTTGTTGTTATTCGATTATGAGTGATTGCATGATTCTGTGGTGGCCCCATATTTGTGTAACTCCCTGCCAGGGTATAGAGATCTTGCTCCCACTTCACCAGCTTTGAAATGAACCTTCTAAACCTTTTTGTTTCCATTTGCTTTTTTACTTAAAATGCTGGGCTGGTTATTTTACAGAGCAATCTAGTCAGAAGTTAGTCTCATTAAATTCAATATGTTTAGGGTTGCACTGTAAATTGTTTAAACTGTTGCTGTCTTTGTTTTAAGTTGTTTCATCTGATGTGTGATGCTGGCCTGTAGAACGTTTTAGACTACTGCTTTAGTTTTGTAATTGTAAATATATGATTTTAGTGGTGTTTGATGTGTTTAATCATGTGTGACCCGCCTTGGAAGAACTTAACAGAAAAGATGGCATAGAAATACTGGGAGCAAACAAAATAACAGGTTAGGGAGTCTGGGTTGCCTAGGAATTTGAGGGATCTTCATGGTATGTATATTTAAATCTCCATTTTAAAACAAAATGAAAGTGAAATACCTGCACCATAACTATGTCACTGAGAAACAACTAAATACATACTAGTGCTTGATGCAATCTAATTGTAGACAGAGATACAAGGTTTTTATAAGAACTATTAGGTTACAATACACAATTAATTTCAAGCTTTTCTCCACAAATACAAAGACTAATAGCATCCTCCTCTCACCCCCAAATGAAATCTGAGATAAACAGATCTAGGGACATAATAAAAGGATCAAATGTTATGAGACTTGTGATAAAATGGTGAGACTTGGCAGCACTGCTTGCAAGCATATCCCAGAGGATTTTATTCAACTTTTTTATAGCTTTCTCTCCAGGTCAAACTCATTGCATTAAAATACCATAAATATTTACAGCGCATCATATGAATTTCCTGAAGAAATGTGCTTTAGATGGGATACTTTCATGCAGCTATTGTGCAACATAAGCCAACATTTTACTAAAGTGTAATATAGTTTTTAAAAGCATCAGTGGTCTTTTAACCCAAGTGCAAACGTGTAAAATTAAGGGTCAGAAACAATATTATGCAGACGGAATCAGTGTAGAAAGTCTATACACACCATACAATGTCAAGCCTTTGTATTTGAGGGCTAGGATGGAGGGAGGGGGTGAAGGCGGGGAGAGATATGCCTGCTGCCATGCCAGCAGACTTGCTTCCATTTCCTGTGGGCGCTCAGCCTGGGAGGGGAACTTTGCACAATCAGAAAATACAAAGACGGCATAAAAATGGCAGACATGTCCCCAGCTCCCCTAGAAATTCCACCATTGCCCACCAGTAAGAGGAGTGGGCCAGCAATGCCACCCATGTGCCACCCATATATTAGGGTGACCATTTATGCATCACCCCCCAAAAGGATCACCAAAAAAGTGGACAAAAGAGGACATCAATTTGCATATCATTTGCATATGCAAATTTACATGTATAGGTGAAAATGTAAAAATAATTGCTATAATTTAAATAGAAATACAATATGTTTCACCATAGTGGAGAAGACTGATCAGGTGACCTGGGCCACCTGCTCAGTCTGCTGTCCAGCTGCCAACTGTTGATGGGCTACTCCATGGCCCCGGCTGGTCTCCCTCTTTAGGATATATTTGGCTTTAAACCAGACTTGGGCCTTACTTCAAATAGAAGACACCTTCAAATAGAGGACTGCCCTCTGCCAGCACTCCAAAATAGAGGACTGTCCTGTTTAAACTAGGACACATGGCCACCCTGCCACACACAGAAGTAGCCAACCCATGCAGACTGAGGCAGGGCCTTGTCCATCATGTTGCCATGCCCCCAACATGCAAGGAACACAGATAACCAGGCCATGGCTACAGGCACAGCTAAGAAAATTCTGTGGTACTGTCTGCTACAGAGGCACTAACACACAAAAAAACATGCAGGATGTCTCTGGTTCAAACCCACTCAGGGAATTCCAGCCCCCTTTCTTTTTGTTTATTGAAAAGGGGATGGTCAGAATCCTACGGGGGCGGGAGATGTAAAGTTGAGGGTAACAATGGATGAAAGCTCATGCACCACAATGGAGAGAACAGCTCTAATAGTGCCCAGTAACAGTCTTCAAGAACATGTAGGAAGAAAGCCAGACTATAAAGCACATGGTCATCGATGTCTATATACTAATGCCCACAGCATGTGAAACAAGCAGAATGAACTTGAACTCTTAATACTGGAGGGAAATTATGACTTGATAGGTGTAACTGAAACTTGGTGGAATGACTCCCATGACTGGAATACAGCAATTGAAGGATATAACTTGTTCAAAAAGAACAGAAGGAGCAGAAAGGGAGTTGCACTATATGTTAAAAATACATATATCTGCACAGATATACAGGAGGATGAGCTCAGTAGCCCCATTGAGAGCATCTGGGTTAAAATAAATGGAGCAAAGAATAAAAGGAACACGGTGGTCGGACTCTACTACTGGGCACTCAAACAAGGAGAAGACGAGGATGAAACTTTTGAAAAGCAAATTGCCAAGGTTTCAAGGAAGCATGAGGTAGTAGTAATGGGGGACTTCAATTTCCCTGATATTTGTTGGGAGCCAAACTCTGAAAAACATGGCCCCTCCCATAAATTCCTGACTTGTGTGGCTGATAACTTCATCCTACAGAACGTGGAGGAAGGAACTAGAGGATCGGCTATCCTTGACTTGATCCTAACCAACAGAGATGACAACTCTGGGGGAAAGTGACCATGTTATATTTGAGTTCTTGGTTCTAAAGGAAGCAAAAGCTGCATGTAGCCAAACTTGTACCCTGGATTTTAGGAAAGCCAATTTTAATAAACTCAGAACAATGATAAATAAGGACCCACGGGAAACGACTCTAATGAGAAAAGGAATCCAAGATGGGTGGGAATTTATAAAAAAGGAAATTCTAAAGGCACAATTACAAACAATTCCAACAAGAAAAAAAAGTGGAAGACAACAGAAGAAGCCAATGTGGCTTCACAAAAAGCTTAGAGATGACCTGAAAACAAAAACCAATGTGATGTGGCTGCACAAAAGACAAATGCTATTTTGGGCTGCATTAATAGAAGTATAGCTTCCAAATCCTATGAAGTACTAGTTCCCCTCTACTCAGCACTGGTTAGGCCTCATCTGGAGTACTGTGTCCAGTTCTGGGACCACACTTTAAGAAGGATGCAGACAAGCTGGAGAGGGTTCAGAGGAGGGCAACGAAGATGATCAGGGGACTGGAAGCAAAGCCCTATGAGGAGAGACTGAAAGAACTGGGCATGTTTAGCCTTGAGAAGAGAAGACTGAAGGGAGATACGATAGCGCTCTTCAAGTACTTGAAAGGTTGTCACAGAAAGAAAGGCCAGGATCTCTTCTCGATCATCCGAATATACGGAATAATGAGCTCAAGTTACAGGAAGCCAGATTCTGGCTGAACATCAGGAAAAACTTCCTGACTGTTAGAGCAATATGACAATAGAACCAACTACCCAGGGAGGTGGTGGGCTCTCCACGCTGGAGGCCTTCAAGATGAGGCTGGACAGCCATCTGTCAGGGATGCTCTGACTTGGATTCCTGCATTGAGCAGGGGGTTGGACTCAATGGTCTTATAGGCCCCTTCCAACCCTACTATTCTATGATTCTATGAGTACAGTCAAAGTGGCACACAAATGGATGCACACATGCTCCCAGGGGCACTGGTTTGAAGAAACCAAGGCAAAAACATTTTACTCAGATCCCTTAACCAGGCTGGAAAGGTCCAGTCCCTATCTTTGCCAGGGGAACGGCTCCACTGCAGATCATTTCACCAATGCATTTTTTCTCCTGGCAGCGTTTTGCCAGTGTAATGGGGCTTTCACAGAGTCTTAAAGCCCCACACGAGGGATGTATGGATTTCATTAATCCTGTTTTATCTGAGTCTTTCATTTCGTTGTCCACTCATTGGCAGAAATGGTTTTGTTGGTACGAGAATTTCATTCATTTACAAATGTGAATTTGCCCAAGAACACATTTTCACAAATCCCCCTGCAAAAGCAAAAAACAGTCCTCAAGTCCGTGGAATCTGCACGATTCAGAAAAATCCAGTCCACTGCCGAATCCGCAGGTCAGTTTCATAGAAATCCAAACTCATTTGAATCTGTTGTGGATTTCTCCAACATTCCTCCTCTCAGCCAGCAGATCTTGAGTATTCAACTGTGCCTTAGGTTTCTAGTCCTTGCTGATGACAAGAATCCATCCAATTAAAATGTGATGCTTTCAAGTCAACTTTTAAGATATGGTGGCATAACTTTGTCAGTCATTGTGTGTTTAATTCTTTTTCTTCTACAAAGTATAAGCAAAACCAGACCAGTGTGTTAAGGACAAGTTATTGAAGTGTGTAGCCAGCTGAACAAGTTAATTATCCCCCTACCATCATAATTGGAAACAGCATCACTAAAAATCAAAGCAGAATAAAGTGATTCTGTTAAAAATGAAAAATTTGACATAGCAACAGCTTATTTACTATGCATTTTAATGACAGAAAAGACAGATAATAAGCACGATATGATTTAATGACCACATTTAGCCCACCCTAGCCCACCCCATAAAAGTACTTGGGTCCTAAGCCTGATAAATCAAAGTCTGCTGTATTACCCAGCAGACAAGCCAAATCTTTGGTCAAAAATGTAAAAAGGTGTTAATTAGCCATCAGAGGAAGCCCATACAGTCTCATAAATGTAATAGGAGAAGCCTATTAAACCAATAAACAAATTAATTGAAAATGTTACATCAGGGCTACAGAGTTCATACAAAGTGCACCCAGTTTCATATTAACTCCAGTCAATAACAAATTCTTTAACAAGCAAGCAAGCACTACTCTTCTTGTTTCTGTTTAACCCATGGAGAAGAAAAGAAAGTCCCCATACAAGAACAAGGTCCTCACACACCACACACAATTTGCCCTGCCCGGTTCAAAAGTATGATATATTTGGTCAAAACAAAAGAGCAAAATGAAATAAACACATTAGGATTTCTCCTCACTGGGGACAGTTAATTCTCTCTAATTAAAATCAATGGGATGGGTTAAAGAGTTTACACATGCGCTTTAATCTTCCACTGAAACCAACGAGGCTTAAAAGTATTTACCTTTTGATAGATTACAAGTCAGGTTTGAAACCAGGACAAGGAAACACTAAGGAATGAAGTTACATTCCTATTAGATCTATCTACCAGTTAAAGGAAGTGTAATCTTTAGGTTTTTAACCAACTACATTTATGTTACCGAAAAGGATAAATATACGTATCTTTTTGAGATACTGAAGACAGTGTGAGAATTGATAATTTAACAAACAACAATTTCCAGTCATTGTTATGGACCGGGTTCTCAGTTTGAGTGCATTTTTAGATCTAAAGATGTTTCGACATGCCTTATGGAAGTGCACTCAGGTGTTGTCCACGGCTCAAAGCTCCCTTACCCAGTTTTGGCTGGTATATCAACTGTGGTGTTTCCTGGAAAAATTAGATCTGGCCACAATTCCATGCCTTGATAACATCCAGGGTAGGTTACTGCAACATACTTTATGTGGGGCTGCCTTTGAAGACTGTTCAGAAAGTTCAATTAGTTCAGAATAGCAAGTAGCAGGCAACATATCTTGCCATCGCTTAAAAAACTTCACTGGCTACCAGTTTGTTTCCAGGCACAATTCAAAATGCTGGCATTATCCTAGGGACATTGTTAGATCTGGACCTTCGCCCCAAATCTATTTCCTAGGGGCTCAGATCTTATTCTCCAGATCCCTGAGTGTCCGTTTTTGTTTTTGTTTTGCTTGGTTTACATTTATGCAGGGGGTGGTTTTCAAGGGAGATTGCAGCTGGGGAGAGAGGGCTTAACTCTCCCCTCATGTTGCAACACACACCCATCTCTCCCTGTATGGCAGTTAAGCTTAGAAAAAAACTTTTTTCCATCTGTTTGACGTTATCTGGGGCAGGATGTAAATTAAAAAAAATTCTCAATTATTTGAGATTATTTGGATGAGAAATTAATTGGCTGGCTTTATCTCCTGTGAGATTCAAATAAATCCTCATAATTATTTCAAAATTTGCATATATAGATATAAATTATGCATATGCCAGTTTAATGCAGAAATATTATGCAATATTTCTGTCTTATGGGCCTGGGTCCAAATCTTTTCAGTGCCTAGCAACACCCCTACATTCTCCTATAAAAAGCTATAGAGTCTGCAACTTGGGTACCTGACGGAACACCTGTTCCCATATGAACCCGCTTGATCAGTAAACTCTTCAGATGAGTATCTGCTCAGAGTTCACCCACTTTCTGAGGTGAGGTGGGTGTCGAGTCATGATGGGGCCTTTTTGGTTGTGGTCCTTGTCTGTGGAATGCCCTCATCCTGTCTGTTCATCTGATGCACCCTTTGTTGCTGTTCAAATGTCAGTTGAAGATGCTGTTTTTTCCAGCATTTAATTGGCTTTAGTTATTGATTTGGTTTCTGTTCTAAAATGAATGGATTTTCTGCTGCCATTTTAATTTTAAATTTACGAGTTCTATGTTTTCTTGTTGTTGATATTGCTTTTTAATTTGTGTTGGGAGCTACCTTAAAAATCGTGGTTGTGAGGCAAGATATAAATATTTTAAATTAATTATTAGATGGAAAGGGACATCTTTAAAAACAAAAAATTCATTTCCTACTGCAGTATCAGAACAGACTCAAAACAGTTTTGAAATGTAAATGAATGTGTTCTTTATTCTTAAGCACTGATTAAATTTTCCTTTGCTGGTTTAAATTGTACCTCTCCAACAACTTAAGCAACTACAGATTCATTGATTAATATTTTTGCTTAAAGCTTGCAGCCCTAGTTCAAATTATTCTAAACCAGGAACGTAGAACTGTTTTTATTTTATTTATTTAAAAAAATTCTTGGCTGCCTGTCAGGGCAGAAGCCCCCCCAAGGCGGCTCACAGCAATAGAATACATAAAAACAGTCAAAATACTACAATAGATAAAAACATAAACATAATAAAATTGTGATAAAAGCAACAATAAAAGCTCGCGCACTCCCTACACACACACAGGGATAGAGGAAGAGAGGGACGGTAGGTGGGGAATCAGCAGAAACAGGAAGAGTTTCTGCTCCTCCAATGAAAGCAGCTGTCTTTAAGAGCAGGAAAACAGCACAGCGCTTGAGTGTGAACCATGTAGGGATGTCAGAGAATTCTGCCACGGATCCCGGTGAGGCCGAATGCCAGTGCATTCGGCCCCCTGAAATCTGTGGTGGAACGAAGCTCCCCCCCCACGAAAGGTGTGCGAAACGGGACACCTACCTGCTGCCGTTCGTGCTGACTTGCGAATGGTGGCCGCGGCATACCCGAGGTCAATGCGGGGGTTGGGGCACACAACAGCTATACCGCGGAGAACCTGACTTGAGGAAAAGAATCGGACTTTAGGCAGTCTCAGGAAATCCAGTTTGTCCCTGATAAGCTCCGGGGTGGCTGCTGGGTAGCCACGACGTCATGTATCCCTAACAACCTCAACAAGCAGCCAGCTTGGAGTAAATCGCTGGTAGAGACACCCCCCAGGACACTGCAGGAACTAGAGGCTCTCCAGGAAGCTTTGCTTAGAGAAAACATTCATGAGGAGGACAGTGTGATGTTTCAATTTCAGAAGAAAGCATCCAATACTAAATCTTAACACTCAACTACATGTTGTGAAAGAGTTGCATATCTTTATGCTTGTGAGTTCCCAGTCGACAGCTGGTGGGCCACTGTGTGAACAGAATGCTGGACTAGATGGACCCTTGGTCTGATCCAGCATGGCTCTTCTTATGTTCTTATGTTTATATTGTATTCAAATAGTGGAGGAGGAGCTGCAAATCCAGATTGGGACCATAGCATGGCAGGAGAGGGATATAAGACTTTCTTCCCACTGTTTTCCCAATGAAAATTTTCCTTTCCCCTGCAGTTGCCTATACCAAAAGAAGTAGGGACTCTCATGACCAATTTTTTGCTCACTGAGCTAGTAAAACAGGCCACATATTCTAGTATATGCTACATTGATATTGAGTTAGATAGACCAATGGTCTGACGCAGTATCAGATAAACCAAAGAAGTTTCCCAAAACACAGTCTGTACAAAAAAATAAAGCAAGGAACCAAGTAGTTCTAAAGTCAGCATAACTGTGATGGTGCAATGTAGTGCATTTTGGAAGCATCGCGAGTAGTTTGTAAAAGTTATATTATAGGCCAGAGAAAGAATTCAGCTGCCCTCCATGGGTAAGAAATGTAGGTTTAATGGAGGAAACTTTGGTTTTAAGTTGGTCTTGATGAAGTAATGAAATGGGATATAATCCGGAGATCTCGTCAACAAATAATAACAACTGTTCCACTGCCTCCAACAATTGTAATCGTTGTCTTATAACAAGCACGCTATATTTATATTGTAGTATCTCAAGTTATACCACTTTATAACTATTTGGTTCCTTTCTTTGTCTTTTGTATGGACTGATTCAGTATAAGGCATAATGTTCTTATGATCATATTCCTAAGTGTAAGCAAAAAGCAAGGAAATGTCGTAACAACTCTGGATCCAGATCATGATCCAGAGATCAAGTGTTTTTAGTTCTATTCATATCAATGTGAGATTTAAGCATGCACTTAACTCTCCCACTGAAATCAAGAAAGCTTAGAAGAGCTTAACTTTGGCTGGATTGCGCCCATCATATTGTAAAGTTGTTTGTAAGTTCTAATGCACTTGCAAAGTGTATGTGTGACTTTTAAAAATATCAGCCACAGGGGAGGGACGCTGAACACAAAAGCCACAATCTAGATGAGTCAACCATCAATAGTTTCTGCTAGAACAAGGGAATTCTGGGTGGGGAGACGAATACACAGACCAAATACAAGAGTCTGAGCTATTCTTTTCTGAGCTATTATTCCCACCTATGTTCACCTCCTATAGGCACTTTTGAAAATATCCTCCTTGGATAACATATATAAAAGAGGTGATGCCCTCTGCCTTTGTGAACTTTTCTGGCACGATTGATACTCAGGGAAAAGAGGGAAGCACTAACTGCTCTATGATCTAATTAGGAGCACAAGTTAGCTTCGTGGCGAGTTGTATTTACTGCAAACCATTGAACTGCCCCAATATACACCAGGGGCCTCACCAGCCCTCACATCAAATTCAGAATAGAGGAGGGAGATCACAGACAGTTTTGCTTCCTGACTCATAGGCTGCCTCTCATGAGCTGCATCAGTCAGAAGTGCAACTGAGAATGTGACAGTTCATTGGCAGCAGAGCTGGGCAAATTCATGGGTTTAATTGCCATTCAGTCTTCTGGAAACCAAGTTAATATTGCCCTACATTAGAGAAAATGAAGGGGAAAGGGGCCACTGTTTTTCCATTGCAATTGCCTGAGTAGACCAAACAGCAGAAACTGGACCCTTGATGTAACATGGCTTGTTCTGATGTTCAAGGCATGTTTTCAGCACAGGGTGAAGCTGAGGTCAATGATGGCCAGGAGGCAGACATGGCAAATGGAGTGCTTAATTGCAATTTTCAACAGCAAGGCAAATTTGAAGCCATGGTTGAAGCAGCCTTGAAAGGAGATATTCAGTAGAGGAGCTGGTGTTGATTCGGCCACTGAATAAAAATGTGTAATTATTGAGCTCTGCATACGTAACACTGAGAAAGCAAAAGAGGACAAGGAAAGATATCTCTTAAGTCTGTCATCCCTGTGCTATGACACGACTAGGTAGACTATTAAGAGATTTTTTTTGTTCACATTTTAATACAAACTTATCTAATGCACACTTCCCAAACCAATATGCCAGAGGTGGGCAGAAGGTAGATCTCCAGATGTTTTGGACTTCAACTCTCAGAAGCCCCTGCCAGCATTGCCAATCATCAGAAATGTTGGGACTTGAAGTCCAAAACATCTGGAGATCTACCTTCTACTCACCTCTGCAAAAGCAAACTGAAACACAGTTATACTTTGATATTCTCACTTTTTAGAATTTTGCAATGTAGTTATTCAAAGAATGCATACAAAAAAATCATATGGTTCCTTTCTTGATGGTCTTGTAGATCCCTTCCAACCCTACTATTCGATGATATCTTAGGGAAAAATGTGCACAAAGATGGGTATATTAGTGAAAAAACACATTAAAAAAACACATGTTATTTGCTTACAAAAATGCATATATTCGGCAAAACGGCATACAAAAATGCATATATTCAGAGAAGTGCACACAAAATGCATACAAATGTTTGTGCTGACTTAAAAAGC
This sequence comes from Heloderma suspectum, assembly GCF_057233095.1. Taxonomy (NCBI): domain Eukaryota; kingdom Metazoa; phylum Chordata; class Lepidosauria; order Squamata; family Helodermatidae; genus Heloderma; species Heloderma suspectum. The sequence goes on along the minus strand of NC_139461.1, from coordinate 78,160,499 downwards.
AAAGTGAAGCAGAAATGGTGCAAAAGAAACTTAAAATTGGAACAAAGAGAAACTGTGAAAAAATGGAATTGTTAGACTCATCTAACCATACCTTGGACCATATGCAGAGTGCCTTGTCTGTACCAATAAATAACTACAACCAGTCTTCTTAGTGTCCTCTTTGTAGTTTCTGTTTCAGATTTTAAAGGTAGAAAATATAACCACAGCTCTTTCAGATTGTGCAGCATATTGGAAGATCACTGGGTTTCTTCATTAAAGTGGATGAATTACCTTATTATTGGTTACTATGATTTTTCATGTCAGACTATACTGATAATGTAGCCTTTCTTATTAAAATTTCTCAAATCCAAGTTCTCCCTCTGTTTCTGACACTCTATGCACTTGTAGCATGTGATAAATAAATACTCTCCATTCATATTTAGGGAAACAAGAGGAAAGTAATTACCAAAAGCCACACATGATTTTCTAACATAAAGTGATATGTAGAAACTGTGATCCTAGGAGAAAAAGAAAAGATGGCAGAGCTAGTATCACACTGTATATCCTCTTGCCAGAGAATCACAAATACACCATGGTAAGCAAAGGACCCAGGGGATTCCCACATTTGGGATAGGGTCAGAAATCTCTTTTCTCCATCTCTGGCACAGACATCCACTCTTCTAAAATACATTGCAGTTGCAACACCTGCACCTTTCTTAATGCAAATAAAGTATTGCAGTATACTGTAGTATATAATGTAATGAACGATATTCTATCCAAATTGTATTTAAACAGATAGCTCTGAGACTATATATTTGGACATTTAAATGTGGAAATTCGAATTCTGAATTCGAATATTGATCAGTGATCACAGGAAGCACAATTTGCTTTGTGATACATAAACAGCTAGTATAATCTGATTTGTAGCCATGAGGGCTAGGAACCTGCTTTCTTATTAATTAAAGCTGAGATTCACAAGAAGCCCAAGTCTGCTATGAATTTTATTACCTATATTGTGTGACTCAGGTGGAGTGACTCTGTTAGCTGCATTGGTCTTATCAATATAGCATCTTCTTAATGTTTATCATTCATGCTGTGTTTTAGTGCAATGCTTAGCAGAGGAGTATTATAATCATAATCCAAAATTGCTAGAAAGGTGTGATATAGTAAGAGGAAAAAAGGTAATCAGATATCAAAATCAGACATCAGCTTTGCCCCTTATCTGCTGTTAGCAAGGCTGCCATTTGGGAGCAGGTAGCCGTTATCTGTTGCCAGTACATCTTTATAGGAACTGTTCACATTCCATTGCATCATGTCAGATTTGATAGGATATAATGCAATGCGACTAATTTAATCAGATGTGAAGTGCACTAGAGCAACATATCAAGTCAGAAAATTTGAGGAGAGAAGAAAAACTTTTGCCAAGCCACGGTTCGATTCTTTTTCTCAGCTGGAAGATGTCTTTTCCAGGGTTTGGGTTTTTCTAGGCTGACCTTCCGGGAAACCTCTGATGGCTTAGACCAAATGCAGACCTCTTAATCCATCCTGCTGGTCTCTCCCTAACCCTTGCCCCTTCTCCACGGCAATGTCCCTCACTGGCCCTGCTCCATGCTCTTTCTCCGGGCCAGAGTGGAAGCTGATCAGCAGTAGCATCACTGTTTGCTTCAGCAGCCTGGTTGGCTATATGGTGCTGGCAAAGTCACTTTTATACCAAGGCAGAGTATCTAATCTGCACATTTTGTGTGAGAACTGGGGCATGAATGAGTGTGTGTGTGTGTGTGAGAGAGAGAGAGAGAGAGAGAGAGAATCATAGAATAGTAGGGTTGAAAGGGGCCTACAAGGCCATCGAGTCCAACCCCCTGCTCAATGCAGGAGAGTGGGATAGCCCCACCCATCCAACCCCCTGCTCAATGCAGGGAGTCCAACCCCCTGCTCAATGCAGAGAGAGCGGGATAGCCCCACCCATTTTTTGCTTTGGCCCCACCCATCAGGTGAGAGACAAGGGAATATTGCCTTCAGGCTACAAAATATTCCCCACCCCTAGTCAGAGGGTTGAATTCTTGCTTTGGGTGCAAAATGTTCCTGGGGACATTCTGGCTTTAATTCACAACTTTCTAGCTTTAATTCTGCACAGCCATTGGGACAGCTGTGGACCCTGGCAGCTGTTTGAAATATTCATAAAACCATTTTTTTAATAGCAAACCTGAACCACTTCATCCTCCTTGAACTCCTCAACAATTATAGGTTCAGTCAGTGGAAGTTGGTGGCTCCAATGTTGATGGGACTGTAACTACATTATGGGTTGCAGCGAGTACCACCCAGAATTCTAAAGCAGCCATCCAAGGTGTTGAACCCTAGCCCCAAAATAGGTTCAGCACCTTGGATAGCTCCTTTAGAGTTCTGGCTGAAACCCAGAATAGATTTAAAGCCCCATCGAAATTGGAGCCATCAGCCTCCACTGGGTTCAGTTGTCCTTCAGTTGGTGTTTCATCTCTACCCCTTCCCCATTTTCAATCTTCTACAAAAATTATGTTTAACTTCCTAAGCTATCAGGAGTCTGATTTACCCCTGTCGAAATGAATTGGAAAGTGAAACTACCAAATACCTAAGCTAATTAGGGTCTGTCTCAAATCAGAATAGGGAAAGAACTTAGCATTTTTCCTGTATCATAAATACATGGTTTCATGTAGATGTTGAAAAGCAAAGTGGATTAAACTGAACCCTGTGGAATGCCATAAGCCAAAGCATTGAGTCTGAGTTCCCTGTCACAGCACCACCTTCTGAAATTTGTCCTCCAGGAAGGACCAGAGCCACTGCAAATCTGTCCTTCTAGTCACTTTCTTGGCAAGATGGCCCAGAAGGATACCAAGGTCAACGGCATCAAAAGCCACTAGTCCAGCAGAGCCAACAGAGATGTGTAATTCCTGTGTAATTCCTGGTGTAGATCATCAACCACAGTGACCAAGGCCATTTCCACAATGGAAGCCAGCCTGAAATGGATAAAAATAATCAGTTCCATCCAGAAATTCTTAGACTTGGGTCATGCCACCATGTATTCAAACATCTAGTCCCAAAATGAAATATTTGACACTGGCTGATAATTATCAAGAACTTCATGGTTTAAGGATAGTTTCTTCAACAGAGGATGAACTACTGCAGCTTTTAGGCAGGATGGAATAGGATCCCATCTGGGGGTTGGACTCGATGGCCTTGTAGGCCCCTTCCAACCCTACTATTCTATGATCCCCACATAGAGAAGAATTAATAATTCTCACAACTCACAGCCCCACCCCCATCCCGGCAGCTGCCATAACAGGACAGGATCAAGTGCCCATATGGATGACCTCACTGCTCTAAGAGTCCTGTCCACATCTTGGGCTGCACCAGCCCAAGAATCCATAACCACAGGACAAGCAGCTGCAGAAAGTACATCAGCTGGTTCTGTCAATGTGGCATCTAAATTGACACAGATGTGAGTGATTTTGGCTGTGAAATGTCTTGCAAATTGGTCAGCTCCATGGGCTCAGGCACGGCACCACTGAGTACTTCTTGCTGGGGAGACTGCTACTGCCTTTAGTTTACCCCATGCTTGTGGGCTTTCCGGAGGCATCTGGTTGGCCACCGTGGGAAACAGTCTGCTGTACTAGGTGGGTCTTTGGTCTGATCCAGCAGGACTCCTCCTATGTTCATTTGGTAGGTTTTAACAATTGCATTACACTGATGCAATGAATATGGACTTCAGCACGCTCCGGGAGAGAGCACAGGACAGGAAGGCCTGGCGTACTGTGGTCCATGGGGTCACGAAGAGTCAGACATGACTGAACGACTGAACAACAACAACAACAACAACAACAACAACAATTGCATTAACCAATTACTTCTTCCAGGATAGGCAAACCATAGCCTCATCCTCACCTAGCTAAAGAGCATGTCCTTCAAGCTGGCGAGCATGTAGCACTGTTACTAGTTACAGACAATATCAAACAAACTTTGTGCACTTTACATGAAAAATACACCAACTTACGCAGCACTAACGGTATAAAGTGTGCAAGAGAAGTGTGCATGACCAAACATTCAAGGGATATTGGTGGATACGTATGAGGTGTCTCTTTACTCCATTGATTAGTATGGAGAATGGGGAAGGGTCTAAAATGTGGTGAAACATTGGGGGTGGGGTGCATTTGTGGCCAACATACATGTTCTGTGGCCACATTGGCAGCCATAACTAACAGTCAGTTTGATGATCCCTGGTTATAGTGTAAGGGGCTGGGAGTAGGGAGAAAGAGTTTGCTCTGTATAAGAAGTCACATGACTGCTGGTGGGTGATGGCTTTCCTTTGAAGTTGAAACTCCTGATTCAAGCCTAGGGTGGCCATTTATGCATAGTCAAAAAAGAGGAACTGCGTCACCAAAAAAAGAGAGTGCCAATTTGCACAGTATTTGCATATGTAAATTTACATGTAAGGTGCAAATTTAGAAATCATTGCTAGAATTTAAATAAAGTACAATGCATCCCACCACAATGGAGAAGACTGACTAGGTGGTCTGTGTGCCTCCTCAGTCCACTGTCCAGGTGCTGTTGATGGGCGATTTCAAGGCCCCTGCTGTTCTCCCCCTGTATGTTTCTTTGATGTTAAACCAGCAGACAGCTTCAAAGACAGAACTGTCCTCTGCCACCTCTCCAAAATAGAGGACTGTAAAGTAGGAGCCCTGACCACTCTATCTAAATCTTTTACAATACACATTTCACAGGACCAGATGTTCAAAGAGGCAGGAAGCACTGGTCCAGGAAAAGAAGATTTCTATTACAGTGAATTGAGAAATATAAAATATGGTCCCAAACTAGTAATACTTATGCTCTAGCAAAGATCCATTACTAAATTAGTATTATAAGTAGTGATGGGTGAATTTATCTCAAGTGAATTTCGTGAAAAAGTAACAGATACCTCTGTGGAATCTCAGATGAGAGTTCTCCTTTAATTCGAGATCTCGTTCTATGATATGAGTTTTTGTGCATGTGCAAGATCAAGCTGCATCTTGGGAGCTGTAGTTTGGAACTGCATAATGTGCCATTATGTCATGCATCACCACAATGCACCCCTTCCCGATTGGTTGTTTTCATGTGGCCTGCCAGATAATCAAATTTAAGTTTGTTGTTTATTGGAAAGCAAACGTGTGTGTGTATGTGTGTGGAGGGGTGCAGGTGGATTGCCAGCTCTCTATAATTGTTGTTGTATCCTCCCTGAGTTTATTATCATTGCCACCACCACCCTCCCAGAAACATATTTAGTTCTGGAAAATTTAGTTAATGCCTGAGTAAGCAACAAACTACATCTACCAAATCCCTATCCTCAAATGGGTCCAGCACCTTGGATTAGCTCCTTTAGATTCTGGCTAGTTCTGACTGAAATCCAGAATGGATTCACAGCCCCACCAAAATCAGAGCCATCAGCCTGCATGGATTTTTACGGAGACTACAGCTGAGGAGGGAAATCTTAAACTTCTCCTCCCAGCATGCTGCTGTGGTGCTGACCTTTTGCTCTCCACCCCTGTCGTGCCTAGTATATTATTAATTAATTATGTTAGGCCCAATGACATCAAATTTCAAAGGAGGAGCAGGTACTTAACTTTGCAAGATCCTCTCACAACAAGACTACGTTGCTCAGATTGAAGGCCTAAGTCTTGGTGTTTGCCGTTGTACGGCCCGGGGGAACTGGATTTGTCCTTGGGCTAGCCTAGGTGGCATCCTTGAGAAACGCAGCTCAGCCTCCAATTCTTGTGACAGAAATACGATCCTAATGGCACTGTTCAAGACACCTCACCCAGGTGCTTTCAGCTTTTGTGCCTCAGTCCTCACTGTGACATTGCCCCCAAGTACAATACCTGCCTTTTAGGAACAATATGTGAGCACAATGTATGTGCTTTGCATATACATTGATCCAGTTTGCATACAATGAACAACCCATAGTTAACAAACCATGAGTTGTTCAGGAGTGCACGGGAGTGAGTGAGCTTGCTGACTCCTGACTGGTTGCCTGCTTCTGCTTTGCTAAACAACCCAGGAACATCCCAGAAACAGCCCCGAGTTTTAACTCAAGAACAAACCATGGATTAAAACTCTGGGTTGTTGCTCCCTCAACAACCCAGAGTTTCGGGTTTGCATGTCATGGAAAACAACCCAGAGATGGGGCATCCCAGGGTTGTTTAGCAAAGTGGAAGTGGGCAAGTTATTATGCGTCAGCACACTCACTTGCTCCTATGTGCTGCCAAACAACCTATAGTTAACAAAGAGTGGGTGTTCATTGTGAACCAGGTCATTGTGTTTACATAGCTTTCATAGGCCAACACTGCCAGGTTCTCAGTATTGGTCTTTTTCAATATCCTTGCTTAGAATAAATGCTTGTACACAACTAATGCACAAATACCCATAGAAGATGGCCCTTACTGTTCTTGGGACCAATGCTGGGACTGGGAGTTACCTCATATATGGAACTGAAGGGCCAATGGATATAAATAACATTCCAGATATATTAGGTTCTATGGCCCAGAATGTTTATGAAACCAATTTTTTAAACACCCACACATAATGTCAACTCACACTGAAAGGACTGCTGTCATCTGGGCCTTAATGGAAATTTCCAGCAACCTTAAATGAGGCTAGATGCTCAGCACCTCATTCTGCACTGAGATGCGGGTGTTCCTATAAAATCTGAATAATCCCGCACTCTAGGCGGGATTCCTTCCCTGGCAATAGAGGGTCCAGTTTAGGATTCTGAAATGACCGGAAAATAACAACAACAAGAACAACCACCACCTGGCTGTTCGTTTGTTTGCTTTGAGGCCAGTTGCCAGGAAGGCCAATTTTTTTAGTGCACACCTTAGGGGAATAGACAGCTCTTGCAATTGCACTTCCAGACCAATCGCGAAATGATGGGCTCCACCTCAGACCCACTCTGGGTACTCACCCCTCACTCAGAGGTCTCTGCCACCAGGCCCAAGTAGGGATGCTTGAGGAATCAGTTCTTTGTGAATTCTGAGGTGAACTGACCTCATCCACAGCTCCTGGGCTAATATGCAGATCAGGACAGAGTTATCCTTCCGATTTTACACTTCTCTGAACTGTTTGCTGGTTGTTTCAGAGGGATAAATAACATAATATTTTCAAGGGTCAGGAAAAAGGGGTGTGTACGTGTGTGTGATTGTTTTGCCTTACTTTGGAAAGTTCTTGAAGTCCTTAAAAAAACAGCCAAGAAACTTTCCATTCTTCCTAAAAATGGAAGAACCTGTTCCCTCAAAATGTTCTCTCCAATACTCAGAATAGCAACCTATCCCCTTCCTTCCCATTAACCATCCACTCAGATTATTCTATTGTTCTAATAAGATTTCTCCGGCATTCCAGCCATGACATGACAAGAAACGTGACAACCACAAAAGCCTCAAAATCATAACAGCAGTATTCTTGTTCCCAGAATCATTTTACGTGGCTCAACCAAATGCCCTTTTGGGGAGATGTTGTTCTTCTGCATACATTTCAGCTGCAAATTAGCGATGTACCGCACGAGCCTCCAAGCTTTGCAAGGGCTGTGAGAGGCTGAGCCTAATGATGTGACTTTGATAGCAAGCAGGTTATTGCTTATGTAGTATGGCACTTAGGAACATGTGCATGCTTGTAAGTCTTGGCCTACGTGGAGCCATCCGGCCTGCAGGTCATTAATGTACAGTACAAACAGGACCGAGCCCTTTGGAACTCCGACTGGAAGAAGCTGATAGGAAGAGTCAGAGTTTCCAATAGCCACTTTCAGTTGGCAGAATCCTGATTGGAACCATGTGACCGTTTCAAGCAATATACCCAAAGCAGCCAATTTATTACATATGGCAACATGATTAATGGTATCAAATGGTTTTTTAAACTAAAAAAACAGTCCAAGAATATCACAGCAGCCAAATGCATGGGAGTCCAAGGCAATGGAAATCTGTTCCATGAATGTAAAAGCCAAGCAGATGAGGTTAAATGAAACAGGGGTGGGAGCCAAGGCAATGATTATAAAGGATTTTTTTTTTAAAGAAAGCAGAACATTTAAAATATGGTTAAGAGCAGCAATCTCGTTCATTTAAGCGCTGCGGCTCTAATAGATGTGATCTGGATGGTGGCGTTGCTGTTCTTATTGTTCTTTTGAAAACAACAACAAAGCTACTTTCTAGCCCGCTTAGAGGAAAAAACCGCTCTGTGTTGAAGAGACCAGCGGGTCTGCTTCCCGTATCAAATCGTTACATAGACACCTATTCCATGAGCAGCGAGAGGTTTCAGGGGTGCAGCACTTACCTGGGTTTGGTTTCCCTTGGAAGGAGGTCACAGGAGGTTTATGATGTTTTGTAATACTTGCATTTATTTACAAATATACAGGCTGAGAATAGGTGGAGGTACAGCTTTAACACTCTGACAGATGTCCCCAAATCCACTGTTCCTACATAAGAAGATATCCAGGGAGACAGCCAACATCCCAAGCTGCTGCTAGCTTTTTCTAGAGTCCTAAAACTTAGCTCTCTGACTCTGCCCTTACTTTTCCTTTTAAGCAGCCAGTCTGTTCTCTCATTCACACAGCAATTCCTTGCTTACATAATTCCCAGATAGGTGGGAAGGGGAGAGAAAAAGCATCCTCATTTCCAGAATGGTCTCGGCTTATTTCCTAGTTGTTACGTACCATTTTCCTGCCATTTCCTTAACAAAGGAGATACTTGCTGGGCCCATAGATGTAATTTCCAGAACATCTATTGGTTCAACCAGTTTAGCAGACCCCAATCTTATAATCACAGAATCTTCTAGTTGGAAGGGACCCCGAGAGGTCATTTAGTTCAACCCCAATCTTATAACAATATAGACATGCTCATGCCCATGTATTCCATGTATTCCATATTGATAATACATTATCTGCTTCTGTAGCACAATCTTATGCATATTTATTTGGAATGCATGTTGATTTCAGTGGAACTTGCTCCCTAGTAAGTGTGCATAGCGTTGGCTGCAACTATAATTAATTAATGCAGATTAGAAACACAGCCTTACATAAAATATATTTGAAGAATGAAAATGCCACAGTGTAAGCATCCTTGTAAGTACATCAGCGTGGTTAAAGTGCATTAAGGGGCGACTCATCTATTTATGTTTTTATTTATGTATTACATTTCTATACCACCCATTAGCTGAATCTCTCTGGGTGGTTATATAATCTACATTATATGGCTTGAGTATATGAACCAAGCAGCAGACATAAGTTACAAGTTTAAGGGGCACCAAAAATATTGTTTTAATTCACAGCTGCTAGCAAAAAGGGAAAAACATGATATCCCATCTTTGCACACTTGCCACTTCATATAAATATCATGAAAAACATTGATATTTCATTATAGAACTAATGAGCTGAAATCATAAGAAACATATATAAATGTGACAACTGAAGTTCTAACATTTACTTAACCACTTTGGATGTCTTGTAAGTTTTAGCTGTTTTGTGCGCAGTGCAAAATGTAACATGGTTTTTAATACTTGTGTGTCCACAGATATCCAAGAAAATGTGAATATCAAAGTGTTGCATATTTACATGGTTGCTCAACCTACAAGTAAGATTGGACTGTTTAAAGAGGCCAATGTTATAATTGCATTTACTGTTAAATATACAGTTCTATATTGAAGAATTTGCCTGAATTTAATATCAGAATTCTAACCATTACATTTTAAAGTCTGAGTTAAGTTTTAATGTGCACGTACAATATGAATGTATATATAAGTATAACTGAAGGAAAGGAAAGGTTCCTCCTGTGCAAGCACCGGGTCATTACTGACCCCTAGAGGGACGCCGCTTTACGCTGGCGTTTTCATGGCAGACTATAGCGGGGTGGTTTGTAGTTGCCTTCCCCAGTCGTGACTACCTTTCCCCCAGCAAGCTGGGTACTCATTTTACCAACCTCGGAAGGATGGAGGGCTGAGTTGACCTGAGCCGGCTACCCGAGATCCGGCTTCCGCTGGGATCGAACGTAGGTCGTCGGGAGAGTTTCGGTTGCAATACTGCCGCCTACTACTCTGTGCCATACGAGGCTCTTAACTGAAGGAGCTAGGAAAAAATGGGACCATCTAATTTAGTAATGTGGTTCAGTTCCAGATGTTTTAAAGAGTGTCCAGTAGGCTGGGGCAGTAATGGAGTACTATTACCAGTTAGTATTCTCACTCCTTGAGAAACTGCTAAGGTGCATACAAAAGGAACCTGGAGACCTATATTCAAAATCTAGGTGAGTGGTGGCTTTGAAGCTGACACTGGGAAAGCCACCTTCTCTGATTAACTGTTCCCTTTCAGTAAAATGAGAACAACTGCCTTGTGAGGGGGTTAGACTCGATGGCCTTGTAGGCCCCTTCCAACCCTACTATTCTATGATTCTATGAGGCTGGAAGATTATATGTGTTAAAGAGCTTTGCATACAAAGGAGGACATCTTGTGATTGGGTGAGCAGCCAGTGTGGTGTAGTGGCTAGAGTGCTGGACTGGGAATTGGGAGATCCGGGTTCTAATCCCCACTCGGCCATGGAAGCTCACTGGGTGACTTTGGGCCAGTCACAGACTCTCAGCCCAACCCACCTCACAGGGTTGTTGTTGTGAGGATAAAATGGAGGAACGAGGAGGATCATGTACGCTGCCTTGAGTTCCTTGGAGGAAAAAAGGCGGGATATAAATGCAATAAATAAAAAGTAGGATTGGGTTGAGCTGATCTGTTATAGTTGTGCTCAGTCCACAGTAAAATCAATTGCCATCCAAAATCAATTGCTTGTGTGTTGTGGTGGAAACAAATCTGGAGCCCGGGTGGATGAGTCATGAACATTTCAGAGTTGAGAAGTGGACACATCACTCACTTTTAGCTTTGGTTTGTAAAATTGTAATAATAATAATTTGTTGTGCCAATGAATGAGATAATGATAAGGATTCAAACACCTCACCTTATTAATAGTATGGTAAAATGAATAACAACAATAATAATATGGGATCACAGTAAAGACTGCAAATATTATTTCACCTTGGATAAAACTGAACATTTTTAAGTCATACCCTGCCATGTTAAAAATATCTTTTTATTCTCTCAGGCTTCTTAGTTCTAGTGCTTTTTAGAGCTTTGCATTCTTCTCATCCTTTGCTCTTGGTCTTTGGTTTTATAGTTGTTTTAATTTGTTTTAGATTTTGTGTTATGTCTGATGGTTATATTCTTATATTTTATCATTTTGATAAAGCTTTATTTTGTGAACTGCCCAGAGAGTTTAGGCTATTAGGTGATATAGAAATGTAATAAATGAATGAATGAATGAATAAAAAACTAACTACATGATACATTATAAAAATCAATCCTCTGGGGTGTGTGTGTTTGTGTGTTTTACAACAATAGGCCTCAGCAGATAGCCCATTCAACATTGTACTCCCCATGCACAAAGCAAACAGGCCTTTTTTGGATGAAGTATTTTAAGGATTAACTTTAAGGAAACCTTTCTTTAAAAAAAAAAAATGCTTCAAAGTGACTTACCAGTTTGACTGCCACCTTCAGCTTTTATAAACACTCATATTAAAAAACAGTCATAGAATCATAGAATAGTGGGGTTGGAAGGGGCCTATAAGACTATCGAGTCCAACCCCCTGCTCAATGCAGGAATCCAAGTCAGAGCATCCCTGACAGATGGCTGTCCAGCCTCATCTTGAATGCCTCCAGTGTGGGAGAGCCCACCACCTCCCTAGAGAATTGGCTCCATTGTCGTATTGCTGTAACAGTCAGGATGTTCAGCTGGAATCTGGCTTCCTGTAACTTGAGCCCATTATTCTGTGTCCTGCACTCTGGGACGGTGGAGAAGAGATCCTGGCCTTCCTCTCTGTGACAACCTTTCAAGTACCTGAAGAGCGCTATCATATCTTCCTTCATTCTTCTCTTCTCAAGGCTAAACATGCCCAGTTCTTTCAGTCTCTCCTCATAGGGCTTTGTTTCCAGTCCCCTGATCATCTTTATTGCTCTCCTCTGAACCCTCTCCAGCTTGTCTGCATCCTTCTTAAAGTGTGGTGCTCAGAGCTGGATACAGTACTCCAGATGAGGCCTAACCAGTGCTGAGTAGAGGGGAACTAGTACTACACAGGATTTGGAAGCTTTACTTCTATTAATGCAGCCCAAAATAGCATTTGCCTTTTTTGCAGGCACATCACATTGTTGGCTCATATTCAGCTTGTGATCTACAACAATTCGAAGATCCTTCTCGCTTGTAGCATTGTTGAGCCAAGTATCCCCCATCCTGTAACTGTGCATTTGGTTTCTTTTTCCTAGGTGCAGAACTTGGCATTTATCCCGGTTAAATTTCATTCTGTTGTTTTCAGCTAGGGATGTACGAAAGTCACTCACCTTTTCGAAGGGTGACATTCGCGGTTGGGGGGAGGGGCTCCGTACCTCCCCCTGAAACTTTACCCTGGCCAGTTCCGCTCTGCGTGCATCCGCACGGCAGGTCTGCGGACGCAAATGGCGACCGGCATAGCGGCCACCATTTGCGTCCCTTCGCTGAGCCGTGATAGGCTACGTAAATATTTACGTAGCCTATCACGGCTCAGCGAAGGGACGCAAATGCCGTAGTGGCCGCCATTTGCATCCCTGCTTTTGCTGTGATAGGCTACATAAATATTTACGTAGCCTATCACAGCAAAAGCAGGGATGCAAATAGCGGCTGCTATGCCATTTGCGTCCCTGCTCTGAGCCGTGATTGGCTACATAGATACTTATGTAGTATTATGCCAGGGGATGCAAATGGCGACTGGCGTAGCGGCCGCCATTTGTGGCCGCAGCCTGGCAGCAGCTGGAGTGGCCAGAGCTGCCGCTGCCGGAGCTGCCGCCGCCGCCGGAGCCACCGCCGGAGCCGCAGCCAGGTAGGCTCCATTTCGCGGGGCTTTTGCGGGGTGGTGGGGCGGGTTGCTCCATTCCGCTGCAGATTCCAGGGGGCCGAATTCACTGGAATTCGGCCTCCCTTGGATCCGTGGCAGAATTTTCTAACATCCCTATTTTCAGCCTAGTGCTCCAGTCTATCAAGATCACTTCGAATTTTGTTTCTGTCTTCCAGGGTATTAGTTACCCTGCCCAATTCTATGTCATCTGCAAATTTGATCAGCATTCCCTTCACCTCGTAATCCAAGTCATTAATAAAAATGTTGAAGAGCACTGGGCCCAGGACTGAGCCCTGCAGCACCCCACTCATTACCTCTCCCCAGTTTGAGAAGATCCCATTGATAAGCACTCTTTGAGTCTAATTCTGTAGCCAACTGTGGATCCACCGGATCGTTGTTTCATCTAGCCCACTTTTAGCTAGTTTGCTAATCAGGATATCATGGGGCACTTTGTCGAAAGCCTTGCTGAAGTCGAGGTATATTATGTCCACAGCATTCCCACAGTCCACAAGGAAGGTTACCTCGTCAAAAAATGAAATCAGATTAGTCTGGCAGGATTTGTTCTTGGCTTTGACTAATCACTGCATTGTTTTCAAGGTGCTTACAGACTGATTGCATTATAATGTGCTCCAGAATTTTCCCAGGGATTGATGTCAGACTGAGTAGTCTGTAGTTCCCTGGTTCCTCCCTTTTGCCCTTTTAGAAGATAGTATATATGCTAACATCTGCTGTCCCTTTGGGGGCACGTTTTTAGTCAATTAACCGTTTAAGTGATTAACCAGCTTGGATAGCTTTAGGCAAATTTGTGTAGGATAAGGCTATCAATGGCAACTAGTTCTGATGGTTATATATTTCTCTAGTATCAGAGGCAATACAACTCTCAATACCACTTGCTGGTGAGCATGGAAAAAAGGTGTTATTGTGCTCATATCCTGCTTGTGGGCTTCCCATAGGCATCTTCTTGACCACCATGGAACAGAATACTGGACTAGATAGACTAGCCTTCTTCAACCTGGTGCCTTCCAGATGTTGGGACTTCAACTCCCATCACCCCCAGCCAGCATGGTCAATGGTCAGAAATGCTGGGAATTGTAGTCAGGTCATACGACACCATATGATACCTGGTTACCAGTGCATTTTCCAAGCCCAATTTAAAGTGCTGTTTTTGACCTTTAAAGCTTTAAACGGTTTGAGACCCAGTTACTTGAAAGACTGCCTTCATGCATATCAGCCTGCCTGTACTTTAGATCAGCAAGAGGGGCACTTTTCACTTGCCCACCATTGAGGGCAGTTAGTTGAGCAAGTACACATCCCTGTAATCGGTTGTCATCGGGGGTCCATCAGGCTCCATCCTCGCAGGCTTTTAGGAAAGCCCTGAAGACCTACTTGTTTATTTTGGCCTTCCTCTGACTATGTTTACTGGGCTGTTCTGCTATATAGCTACAATTGTGCTCTAGGTTTTTAATAACATTTTATTGTTGGTGTCTGTTGTTTTATGAATGTTTGCTGCCATTATTGCATCATTATTTTTATTATAAGAATGTTAACGTTGTATGCTTCCTTGGGAGGGCTTCTGCCCTGAAAGGCAGCTTAGAAATATTTTAAATAAATAAAGGTCCAAACATCTTGAAGGTTGGGGAAGACAGAGATAGGCCATCGATCTGACCTAGCAGGACTTTTACGTTCTTTTGTAATCGAACCAATTCACTGATTAAACATTGCGGTCCTAGGAGGCCTGCACCAAGTACTCATGCTCATTTTGCTGGGCATCTCTAGTATAATACCTCAGCTCTACTCCTCTGTGCCCATCTAGCTGGTTTTTGAATGTGTCAGGTGATAGGAAGGATGCAAAGAGGTTGTAGGAGGTTGTACAGTAAGGAACGAAGAGAAGAATAGCATGAAAGAATTCTTCCCAGCATAGCAGATTTTACAGTGAATTCTCTTGAGATTGGGAACAGGGAGCACCAAAGTAAAAATCCATCCTTAGAATCTCCAGTTTTATTCCTGCCCCCTTGCTTCGCCACAGTAGAGTTCTTTTTCCATGCTACAAATATGACCAGCATATAAAAATATTCACAGAACCCTCTTGGGTGCTGCAAAATCACAAAGGAAAGTTGGCACATGAACTTTGGAAGTGTTTTCTTACCCCCTTGATGTGATTTTTTTTCCCATTCATCCCATGATGACATCCATATGGAACTGTATCATAATGAAGGGCCCAGCACATGCCCAGATCCCCAACCAACACACATATAGCAAGCTCCAGAAGCCAAGTTTGTTGAATGCATGTTGGCCAGGGAGCTAGACATGTGTTGGATCCATCACATGACTCAGTTCTACATAGACTCCACCAGAGGTGATGGGGAAACAACTAGTATAAATGGATTATCAAAGAAAAATGGCTGAGTCCACCCATTAAGAGACTTCTTAAGTACATCTTTATGTTGTATCTTAAACAAGTCAAATATACTGGTCTGAATCAAATGACCAATATAATTCAGTGGCTAAAACTTGGAGATGTGAGAACCCTCCAGCTCAGTGTGTGTTGTTGGCCAAATTGTTTCTCAGCCTAGCCTTACTTTACCTTATTGGGATTGTTATGATGCTAAAACTGAGCCTGAGTCTGAAGCTAACATTACACCTGAAACAATGATGCTGTCAAAATGGCACCCCCCTGTTGAATTTTACACCTTTCCTTCTAAAATTTGGGATTATTTATCCTGTATTGTGATATCATCATACTATGAGGTTTGCCCTTTGCTTTTGGCATCAAATTACATGAAGCACATCTATCATCATTAACATAATCAACTGGGAAAACCAACACCATGATGATGTTATTATGCAGGGTAAAAGATCCTAAATGTTATATGAAAGAGAGGAAGAAATTTACACAGGGATACCATTTTCAGCAGCATCCCTGCAGCGTGTATAACATGTACTTTCCACCTGAGCTCATTGGATAAGGGTGAAGTAGAAACATAAACAAATAAATCAGAGTACCATGGAAAGTATGGGGTGGGGAGAGAGAACATGATAGTTTCCTGAACTCCTAGTTTGGTAGTGTTCTCTGAATATTGAATAGGTTGGGAGCTCCATAGTCTGCAGTGGTTTCTGTCAACCACTTAGACTTAAGGAGGATCAGAACTGCTAAAGAGTCTTTCCCCTGAATAATTGCAGGGATGAATGTGTGAGATGGTGAAACACATGGCACATCCTCTAAATCAGAGCTTTGTGGACTAATGTCCTAAAAGGACAAAGACAATGAAGTCTTTACAGATATAATATTGACCCAAATATCATCAATTTTAGCCAAAGCATTGCTTTCCACCCCTTTTCTTTCCCTTATGGAGCAATAGAATCGTGGGCTGGGAGTATTATATTGTACAAGCCATGTGTCACTGTTAGGTGCCACATCTGTACAGTCACATAGAAACGTTTGTAGAAATGATGACCAGAAAGTGCTTTGCAGCAACAGATTATGTTGAGTACAGAGTGACCCTCCTAGAGGCCGAAAGAGAGAAACAAAAGCACAATACAAAGAGAAGAACAAAGTGATAGCTAACTTAGAGCTCTGATCTGTATGGTCTCTTCTCATGCTGTAGCAACAAAGAGTGCAACTCTTGAGGTGAATACAGTCCTACTGTTGTATTCCTACATTCCTAGCAATAATTTCAATTGAACCTTAGAGCATGTGGAGTCCCTTTCCTTTACAGGTCATAAAAGCTACATGTGGAGTACAGACTCTCTCTCTTAAAAAAACACACACCACTCACGGACCTTTAAAGAACTCCCAGTGTATCAGCCTTTCCAAGAAAAAGTCTGATAAATCCCCCATGTAAAATTATCACCTTTTACAGAAAAAGAACTTTTGTTACACGTTCATTAGTAATCTAACTTGGGGGAATAAAACTTTTCTTCAATAAAGATAACACTGTGGTCACTAAAACTAATACATGTGTTATCTCAGCTTCCCTGCCTTCTCTTCAGTAGCTGTGCATCAAGGTTTCTAGGGCTCAATTGATTTATGGTCACGCTTACCCCTGACAGTGTAATCTCATCTCCAATTGGTTAGCAAAAGGGGGTGGGATGCGGGAGAGAATTGTAACTGCAAAATGTTCTATTAAATGGGCAATCGTCTCATTTTAATCCTCAATAACAAGGAAATAATAGAGATGCATGCTGCAAAGTTTTGCTTCATTTCCAGTGTGTATCTTATGAAGGTATAGTGCAGAGAGACAGAAAATGGGGTGGGGGGATGGGGTGGATGGATCTGTATTTAAATATTTTGAGACTAGCCATGAACTGCATTCTTATTTACATCTTGGTGTTGTGTCTCAGGTGAATTCAATGAACTAAGGTGCCAGGGTAGTGCAATGTCTAGACCCTTCGCGTGTGACATTATTGGGCTTGGATGTGATTTAAAGTGCAGCTACGTTGCTGAGGTGTGAGTGACAGTATCTCTTTGTACCTTCACATGTAAATAATTAACAAGTAAGCGTCCTCGTTTCTTTTGACAATGTAGATTTGGTAGTGCTGCTTGCTTGACATCTCAATATTCACTCTAATAATACATCAGGTTTCTCTTTGAGGCTTTATTTCCTACTTCACAAATGAGACCCTAGAGGTATAAGGAACTGCCTTATTATACTAAATAAGACCATTCGTTCACCTGTTTCAATGCTATCTATTTTGACTGGCAGAAGATCTCCAAGGTATCAAGCAGAGGCTTTTCCGAGGCCTGCTACTTTCTTTAGGAGATGATAGTCATGGAATATGGGACCATATCTATGTAAAGGGGCCATAGATCAATGGTAGAGTGCATGCTTTGCATGCAGAAGGTCCTGGATTCAATTGCTGGCATCTCCAGGTAAGGTTAGGGGAAAAATCCTGCCTGAAACCCACAGCACAGAGTTGAACTGTGGAATTCGCTACCACAAGATGTAGTGATGGCCACCAATCTGGATGGCTTCAAAAGGGGGTTGGACAAATTCCTGAAGGAAAAGGCTATCAATGGCTGCTAGTCCTGATGGCTATGTGCTAGCTCCAGTACTAGAGGCAGTGAGCCTATGTACACCAGTTGCTGGGGAACATGGGTGGGAGGGTGCTGTTGTGCTCATGCCCTGCTTGTGGGTTCCTGGTCGACAGCTGGTTGGCCACTGTGTGAACAGAATGCTGGCCTGGATGGACCCTTGGTCTGATCCAGCATGTCTCTTCTTATGTTCTTAACACTAGAGAACCATTCCCCGTCAGTGTCAGCAATTCTGGGCTAGATGGACCAAGGGTGTGACTCAGTACAAGGCAGGTTCCTATGTTCCCAAAGCAGGGGAGTGCAAAAAGTAGATTTCTAGATATTTTGGATTGCAACTTCCAGCATTCCTGACCATTGGCCTTACTGGCAGGGGCTCCTGGGAGTTGAAGTCCAAAACATCTGGAGATTTCCTTTCTGCCCACCCTTCTGCCCACCCTTGTCCTAAAGCATGAATTATGACCACAACCAGCCCTGAGAGACTAATGTATATGAGTGCTTCCCACATAGCAACTAGGGGTGCTTCTAGACAGACGGCTGCTTGTGCTACCAATCAAAAGACATTCCACAGCTATTACATCTTTTTTTCCTTAACAAATTTTCCAGGGTAAAAAAAAGGCAGAAGTGGTGGCAATGCCCAGGAGGGCTTAGATGGTTTCAATCACCCTGAGTAGTGCATAGGCACTAGAAGAGAGGAATAGAAATCTTTCTATGAATGAATGAATGAATGAATGAACGAACAAACATTTCCATTCTTCTTCAAGCATTTCTCCTAGCTCAACAGAGAAGCAGCTGACAAGTTGATAAGCAACAGACAGATATTTTGACTGAGGGTGCATCTGTATGGTGCCGATTTGGTGCATCCCTTCTTTGGAGCTGCGCAGTACCAGCGCTGCAGATCCCCAAATAGCTTGATATACGGGGACGAGTTACTGTGGAGTTTCGCTGTGATATACTCCGTGCAGCCATGGTACATTGAGGGGCTTGGGGTTGGTGGGAGAGAGAGAAGGGAACTTCGCAGGGGTGAATGCGTGAGGGGTTTCCTTGAAAAGCAAAGGCACATCAGGTTATGGGGTCAGGAGACCCAGAGGAGTCGTGTGTGGGCACTGGGGGCAGGGGGCCTCCTGAGAGTCTGTGGGAGGAGAGGCACTTTGACAGCAGCAGCAGTATTTCTACCACCTTGCAGAACTGAGGGAAGAAAAGGGGGGCGGGGGCAGGAAGGCGGGAATCTCCCGAGGCGCCGGCTACATTCTGCATTGAGTCTGTGGGGAAGGAGACCCGAGTGTGTAATAGAGTGTGTGGGACTGGCTGGAACTAGGGAAGGGGAGAGAAAGCTGTGAGTTCAGTGGAGAAAATCAGCCTAAAAGTAGCAGGTGGCAGCAGCAGCAACTCACTTTGCTTTTTACGTCCTAATAAAATCAATTCTTTAGTTCTGTAGTGAATTCTTTCTCTTTCTGATCCCCCCTTTCCTCATTTTTGCCTTTAAAGAGAAAGCAGTCTAGGGCAGGTGCCTTCTCTTTCTCCCCCTCCTGCACCCCTTTCAAAAGACCTCTTCATTTCTCTTGCCTCTGTAACTGCACAGCTGTTGGAAATAGGAATGAGTGGGGAGGGGAGGAGTGAGAAGGCATCACACATGACACCTGTAACACCGCCCATCACACGCCCACTGCAAACTGCGGTGTCAATCCAAGATAGGGATATACAGCGCGCAAACCCGCCCTGAACCCACAGCAGCAGAAAACATCGGAGCAAAACGCCTCCTCAGAAATCTGCATCTTCCGGGAGAAAGCCCCGGATGGCTGCGAAGTTGCGACTGCATCATCTGTCATGAGGGACCTCGACTTGTACCCACCCTGGAGTAAAAGCCCAGTATAGATGGGGCCTGACATGCTCCTATGAACACTATTATGCACACTGAAAAGGAAGGTGGCCACGACGTAACCCCCGCTGTCATGACTGTAAGAAAATTGCCCTGTCCCAAATTGCAAACAACTATTTTCTTGGTTTAAACAGAAGGGTATACTTAATGGTATAAGAGTATACTTAATGGTATCATGGTAATTAATACCCCATTACATACACACACATTTTCATACTAATGAGTTCAAAGTTAGAAGAGAAATGTAACTAATGCAAAAACACATACAAGATGAAAATGTCCTTGCATTAGCAAGGAGTCTGGCAAAAATCTTTCATGAATGTTCTCTGTGTGGTACTTCTTCAGTATAATACATTCTAGCTGTTCTCTCTAATAATTCGAAGCTTCAGGTGAGGTTTTTATTTCTCTTTTGAAAGTAGTATAATCACTGGCACTAACACAAAATTCCCTATGTGTTTTGTATATTCTTCTTTGGACAAAAGTAAAGTTGAATATTGGCGAGATCATTTCAAAGAGGTCTGCTCCACTCCTTGTTAAATGGTGGTTTTTGCAAGCACTCCTTATAAAAAACAACAACAAACAACATTACTTCAAAGCATCACCAGTATTCCATGTTTTTGATAGGAGTTGCTAGGGAAATCCTCACAAAATATTAGTTATACTGCACGGGGTTGTATTCAATGGAGCTGAGGTGTTGATACATGAAGCCAAAGAACCATTTCCTTCCTGTTATTGTATTAGCAAAGCTGGCAATTAATGTGGAGACTGACAATTGGACTTAGTTCCAAATTAGTCACCATTTGGCCTCTGTTTGGATGGGGGTCTTGCTTGCACTTATTAAGTGTACCCAGTGTCACAATGCATGTGCCTTCCATGTACAGCCTATGCAGATACCTCATGTGTAACAGCTATGAGTTATCTCACAAAGTGAATTGGGTTTTGCAGATGCCACCAGTGTAGCTCTAAGTATCTTGGGGCAAGGCTGTCTTAAGGGCCACCTCCTCACACATGAGCCTGCCTGACTATTAAGATTCCCCACTCTTCTGAGGGTCCTCCCCCTGCGCTCAAAGGTGAGGTGGCTGGGAACCCAAGAGAGGGCCTTCTCTGTCGTGGCCCCTGACTCTGAAATATTTGCTCTAGGGAGTCTCACCTGGTACCATCTGATAACTTTTTGGTACCAAGTAAAGAGCTCTATGGCAGAGGATGAGATGGTTAGATAGCATCACTGATGCGATGAATATGGACTTGAGCACCCTCCGGGAGAGAGTGCAGGACAGAAAGGCCTGGCGTGCTACGGTCCATGGGGTCACGAAGAGTCGGACACGACTGAACGACTGAACAACAACAAGAGCTCTATATTTACTCAGGCCTTTTAGGGGTGGCACCCTTTATTATTGGTTTGTTTATTACACTTAAAAAACATCCAATAACCTAAGTGCTCTAGACAATGTACAAATTAAAAACATGAAATACAAAATCGCAATAAGACAATAAAACAAGTCAGATAAAAACAAGATAAAACAAATCAGATAAAAACCAAGATAAAACCACCAGCAGCACATAACAAAACCAGCAAGTAAAACCAGACACGGGATAAAACAGTGCAAAGATTTACAAACACTAAAAAGTTCCTAAAATGAGAAAATAAAAAGGTCTTCACCTGGTGCTGAAAAGACTACAACGTAGGTGCCAGGCAAGCCTCTCGGGGAAGGGCATTCCACAGAAATAGAATTATATAATGCTTTAATCTGGCTTTCATTATCCCTCTGCTGTTCTTGTTTTATTTTGTATTTTAATGCATTATGTTATTAGTCTGTTGCCTGAAAAATGGGTTAAAAGAAAATTAGTAAATAAAAACAAAAAAAATGGGTTTTTTAGGGTGGCCAAGGGTCCTACTTTTCAGAGGACAGTCCTCTGTTTTGAAGGCTTGGCTGAGGACATTCCTCAGTTTGATGAAGTGTCTAGTCCAAGTCTGGCTTAAAGTCAAAGAATGATAAAGAGGAGAGCAGCAGGAGCCTTGAAGTTGCCCATCAACATCACCTGGCCAGCAGACTCACGGGTCACCCAGTCAGTCATCTCCACTATGATGAGATGTTCTGTCATTCTATTTAAATCACAGTTATTCTTTCCAAATTTCCACCTATACATAAAAATTCGTGAATGCAAATATTATACAAATTGGTAGCCTCTTTTGTAGTCCTCTTTTTTAGTGATGCATTTCCTCTTTTGCATAAATGGCCACTCTGTTCAAAGCAATTGTTTTAGTCACGTGCAAATGTATACAGATAGAATTGCTGAACTAATACATTAACAGAGCAACCCTATGGCTTCCAGATGACCTCTGGGGAGCCATAGGATGGTGCAGATCTGTTCCTCCATGGCCATAGGCACAGCTATGGCCTCAGAGGAGGTGATCCGATTGTGGATCTTTTCCCCACACCCTCTGGCCCTCCCAACTCCATGGAAAGCTCTGCAGCAGCTTCTCTTCCAAGGTCACAAGTGCAACCTTGGAAGAGATGTCAGAAGGGGAGAAAGGTGGTGGGGACAGTGGATGGGGATGGGATGGAAGAAGAGAGGCCTGGGGCTCATCTATAACAAGTTCTGTTCTGCCCCCAAGTCGATCATGTCAGAAGACGCATGCCCCTCCCTGTAGCTATTGCAACGTTTCTTTGCTCTAAATCTGGTTTGTTTGTTTTTTAAACACCTCTATTTGTGGCAGGTTTTCCCGTCACAGCGGCTTCAGTGCAGTTTGGGAGCCCATGTGACCTCAGCTGGCTTCAGTGCAGACTGGTGGAAACCGCGCTGATTTGCGGAAGGGTAGAGTTGCATGTGGCGAGGGCTTTTGTCTACCTGGAAGTAACTCATTGCCTTGGGGATGGGAGTCAGCCCTGCTGTTTTGAAAGGATGCTGTTTCAACCCTGTGTTCAGTCGCTGCCTGTCCCTTTAAATATTCTCTGAGTGGGGAGGAGAGCACAGCCAGGCTGTTATGTATGGCAGTGCGAAGGTATACAGAGCCTGACTGATTTTAAAAGCTTCCCTGAGTGTGGGGTGGGGGGCAGGATGGAGAGCACGCCTCCTCACTTCCCTGCACCTACCCATTTGATGACGTTCAGCTCAACTCATTTGCCCCATGCAAATGGATTTTTTAAAATGTATATGTAACCTACTAGGATATTTTTCTTTAAGAATTCTGAGGAATATTCCTGCACGTGCCCAGTAAGGGAGTGAGATAGGCAATAGCCACCATTTTAGGCAGTTACCAGAACTGCGTTGTGGAAGAAGCTTGTTTTTTCCTCCCTGTAAGACCCTGAACTCTTGAGACAGGTTAGTAGAGAGAGATCCTTTTGAAATTTTGTAAAGAGTCATGATTTTTTTTTTTTACAAACATGATGAGTTCCTTGTTTGTTTATGTTCTTTCATATTGTATAAAAGGGCTGTTTAACAAAGTTCCCGTGTTGCTGGATCCTGATCCACCTTGAAAAGATTGCTGCAGACCTGGAGTAAACGGAATAGAGACTGTTTTCTTTCTTCGGCCAGCAGAAAAAAACCTAAGCTTCAGAGGGAAGTTGTATTTATATTTTTGTTGTGGACTCAAGCTGAAAAAAAAGACAGAACTTTGGGAGGGTTGTGCCCTGTTTTATTGTTTTGGTAATAAGAGTATTGTTATGCATGTAAAGTTATTACATGCGCATTATTATTGTTTTAATTAAGATATTAAAATACTTGTTATTTGTTCCTGTACAAAGCCTTTGCTGTGAGTCCCTTTAGAGACCCTGAAGAAAAGTGGTACAAAATTGGTGCCCGAACAGCAGGGACTTGAAGGCTGTACAGAGGCAATTTTATTTATTTTCTAATCATGGATGCCTGTATGAAATATGGTTTAGATCCTCTTAGAACTGTGTTTGTTAGTGGAGTTTCCCCTGTAGAAACTACAGGAGAAATCAGAGAGCCATTAGGGCCTGTGAAGGGGTAACAAGAAGGTATAGTTCTGTGTGAAATTGACGATTTTCCTTCTGTTACAAGTATAAGAGAACTATGTGCTTTGCAAAAGCTGCAGCAGAAATGGGGTGTTACACCAGTTGATGATGATGCTATACAGCAAATTATAGTTAGGTGTATGGGATTAGAAGCCCTAAACAGACATTATGAGGATTTTGCAAATGTTGATGGAGTTCATTTTACTGACCCTAGAACTCCAGCAGTGAAAAACCCTGAAAATAAGAGACAGAGTATGCAAACAGTGGCTAGCACTCCTTTTACAGGCAGAGGCCTAGTGGAAACCTCCACTCCTGCTGCAGGCCTCTCTTTAGAGATGCAACAACTTTTAGTAGATCAGGTACTTAAAGTAGCTAGTGCAACTTAATCTGCAAAAGAGATAAAGGTTAAATTAAAATGCTTTTCAGGCAGTGTACCTAAACCTACTGGGGAAGTTGATTTTTCCTCCTGGCAAGTACAGGTTAAGAGAATTGCTGGAAGATGATGCAACATCAGACAGGGCTAAAAGGAGAAAGATAATAGAAAGTTTGTTACCCCCAGCACTGCACGTAGCTCGTGGGGTAGGTAGCAAGGCAAGTGCTGAGGAATGCTATATAATTCTCGGAAAAGTTTATGGGAGTGTTATAAGTATTTCAGAGCTTAAAGCTCAGTTCTCAGAGACTCAGTCTATAAACGAGTCAGCTTCATCATATTTGAGCAGATTACACACACAAGCTGAAGAAATTGTAGAAGCTAGTAGGATAAAGAGTAGTGAACTGGACTGCTATATAAAAGTTCAGTTTTCAGAGGATGTTGGCCTGAGTCTTTGCTGACAGAACTTAAGCTCAAAGGAACTGTCTGGTCCCATATGCAGAATTCCTTTTTCAAGTGAGATCCATAGAAAAAACACTCTGTTAAGCAAAAGCAGGAGCTTAGACAGGAGTTTGAGGAGAGAGGAAGGCCTGTGAATAAGAGCAGCTTGCAATTTGTGAATGAGCCAGAAAAGGTTAATAAGCAACAGGAAAAGGACAGAGAAATAAACTGGAGAGAGAGAGAAAGAGAGAGAGAAAGAGAAAGATGTCTGCAGGTTGAGCAGGAACTGGCACAGCTAAAGATTACCCAGCAAAGACTGGATATGGCATTAAAAGATAAATACGCCAGATTTAAGGAGAAAAATCATACAGAAAAGCCATCTATAAAGCAAAGAGAGACTGTGTGTTTTAACTGTGGGAAAACAGGGCATCTGCAGTGAAATTGTGAAAATGCTGCTAACCCCACATCAGAACATCAGCTAACCAGTCAGTGCTTAACGCAGAATGGATCTCAAACCAAAACTGAGCCTCACAGTAAAGCTGTTAGTGGATTCCTGAAACAGATTTGGCTAAGGTGGACACTAAAGAGATAATTCAGTACTTAGTAGGACCCCCTTGCCATAGATATTTAGATGCAGTCAAGGCTTCTTGTTTAATAGACACAGGTTCCCAAGTGATGTGTATATGTGAGACCTTTTATACCAAGCACCTACTTCATAGGGGGTTGCAGTCCATGGGTAGCATCCTGCAAACTGAAGGAGCTGGAGGACAGCTAGTACCATATCTTGGATTTATATCCTTGGAAATAAGCTTACCAAAGGCTACCTGTGGGATCAACAGTAAGTATGAAGTTTTAGTTCTTATCTGCCCAGATCAACACATGAATCAAGAAGTCTCTGCCATTATAGGCACCAATGTATTGAAGCACTTAGTAGAAGATTGTAAGAGAAAATGGGGTCCGAACTTTCTGAATAAGATCTCATCAGAAGTGTGGGCAGATGCTCATAGTAACCTTTTATGGAGTCAAAGAGCATGCCAAGAGACTGAAGACAAAAATGAAGTGACCCTGCAAGGAAGAAAATCAGTGAAACTTCCCCCAGGCAAAGTGACAACTGTGTCAGGAATGTTACACACAGCATCTGTGGGGAAGGAAGGTTCCATATTGCTGGAAGACCCAGGGGTTAGACCTGGACCAGGTGGGCTTGCTGTTTTTCCTCAGTTTGTAAAGATTACTAGTGCCAATATGAGAACAGGAGTATGGATCAAAAATCTGACTGAAAGGAGTATATTCTTGAAACTTCACACTGTCATTGCTAAAAGACAAGCAGTTGAGTGGGTAAAATCTGTTCCTGTTCCAACATCCGTGAAGGAAGGAAGAAAAAGTGTCTATAAACTACCCCTTGATTTTGAAGGTTCTCCCCTAACTATGGCTGAAAGAGAAGTAATAGCAGAGACCATTAATAAAGAAGCACCCAGTGCCTTTTCTATGCATGATATGGATTCTGGAAAAGTCTCAGGCGTGACACACAAAATTGAGCTCACAAGTGATATGCCTTTTAAAGAACAGACTAGAAGGGTATCACCTTCTGATTTTGAAGATCTGCATCAACATTTGAGTGAATTAGTAGCATTGGGTGTGATTGAAGAAAACTGCAGCCCTTACGCCTCAACAGTGGGACACTTAGTATGGTGGTAGATTATAGAAAACTTAACAGCGTGACTTGAAAAGATGCTTGCTTATCTGCTGCCTCGAACTGAAGAAACATTTGCATTATTGGCAGGAGCAAAGTGGTTCTCCATATTGGACCTCAAAAGTGGATATTATTGGATACCAGCCAAGCCAAGTGATTGCCCCCAAATGGCCTTCACCACACCATTTGGAAATTGGCAATTCAAGAGGATGCCATAAGGACTAACAAATGCCCCAGCTATCTTCCAGAGGATGATAGATGCATGCTATTCATGACATGTTCCAACTGAGACAGTAGCATTTTAGATGATCTGATTATTTTCTCAGCCAGTCATGAGGAACATGCCATCGTTGCTGCAGGGAGAGGAAGCCCTTCAGTACTGCAAGGCAGGTGGGATCAGGCGCTCTTGCTGCTGCTGCCTTGCTGGAGCTGTACCTCCACCTGGGGGACTTCTACTCTGCCTCCTTGCAGACCCAGGTCCAGCCAAGCACCACCCCGCTCCCAGCTGCAACACCTGTGGGAGCCGGGGCATAAAACCTAGGCCCGGTGGGGTGGGACCTCCGCCGGCGGGTGTCTCCGCTGAAGGGGGCGACACCAAAGGGGGTTGCCCCTTTGGGGGAGCCACTTCAGGGGAGCATGAGGGCGAGGGCCTGTCCCCCTGCTTGAAAGAAAGGAAGGGGACTGTTTGCCTCAGTGTGGCCTGCTGGACTGCCTGCATTAAATATGTTTTCCAATGAAGGGGGGAGGTGTTGGGAGCCAGGGAACGGCCATTACAGTTCTACAGGGCAGAGGGAGATACGGAGGGGGGAGACAGTCACACTCTAAAGGCAGAGTGTGTAACAACAGGGTGCTGACTGTCCCTAAACTGTTCCCTAATTCAAATAACCTGGATGGCCCTGGCAACAGACCGCCTGGTTGAAACTGCTGCTGCTGAATGCCAGGTCAGTGAATGGTAAAACAACTGCTATCCAGGACTTGATCCTGGATGAGTGCACTGACCTGGCTTGTATTACAGAGACCTGGCTGGATGAAGCTGGGGGGGGGGGTTAATCTCTCTCAGCTCTGCCCTCCTGGGTTCTCTGTTCAGCAGCAGGCAAGACCTGGGGGGTGGGGAGGTGGAGTGTAGGGATGGCGGAGAATTCTGCCACAGATTTCAGTGAGGCCGAATGCACTGGCATTCGGCCCCCCGAAATCCGTGGCGAAATGGCCTTTCCCCCCCGGGGATTCCCCCCGGGATGAAGCTTACCTGGGGCGGATGTTCCGGATGGCGGCGGCTCCGGCGGCTGGTCTTTCGACCGGCTGCCACGGCTGCCATTTGCATCCTGGTCTTTGCTGTAATAGGCTACGTAAGTATTTACATAGCCTATCACGGCAAGCCAAGCAACCCCCCCCCAAAATGGCGTATGTTAATGGCGGTGGCTACGGCGGCCGCCATTTGCGTTCCCTATTTTTCGCCATTTTAGCCTACGTAAATATTAACGTAGGTTATTACGGTGATGAAAAAGGGGAACGCAAATAGCGTAGTGGGCGCTATTTGCGTTCCTTTTTTACCTGCAGTTTTAGCCTACGTAAATATTTACGTAAGCTATTACAGCAAAAAAAAAAAGGAATGCAAATAGCACCCACTACGCTATTTGCGTTCCCCTTTTTTTCACCGTAATAGCCTACGTAAATATTTACGTAAGATAAAATGGCGAAAAATAGGGAACACAAATGGCGGCCGCCGTAGCTGCCCCATTTGCGTACACTGTTGTCTTTTTTTGCCCAGCCATGATAGACTACGTAAATACTTACGTAGCCTATCACGGCAGCCTGGCTGGACGCAAATGGCGGAACTCCAGCTGCAGATGGCCCTGGCCGGCTGCTCTGCGGACCTGCCGCGGAGCGGAGCCAGCCGGGCAGGATTCCGGGGGGGAAGACCGGATCGCCTCCCCCCCCGTCGAGGATTCCGGGGGGAGGGACGGAGCGCCTCCCCCCCCACCGCGAATCAATTCCGCGAAAAGGTAAGTGACTTTCATACATCCCTAGTGGAGTGGCAGTGGTCTATCATGATTCGATCCCCCTTACCAGGTGCCCTATCCCGCAGTCTGCTGGGTTCGAGTGTGTGTATTTGAAGGTGGGTGCCCAGGACAGAATAGGGATTCTGTTGGTGTACCATCCACCCTGCTGCTCAACAGTCTCTCTTCCTGAGCTAGCCGGGGTAGTCTCGGGGTTGGTGTTGGAGACCCCTCGGCTTGTTGTGCTGGGGGATTTCAACATCCATGCTGAGGCTGCCCTGTCAGGAGCGGCTCAAGACTTCATGTCTGCCATGACAACCATGGGTCTGTCCCAGAAGGTATCTGGCCCCACCCATGATGCTGGGCACACGCTGGACCTCGTTTTCTGTGCTGGATGGGGTGATAGTGTTCTGAGTGTGGAGGAACTCTCTATAGTTCCGTTGTCATTGACAGATCACTAACTGGTGGGGTTTAGACTTGCTGGTACTCGGAACCTCTGCAGGGAGGATGGTCCGCCCCAGGAGGCTGATGGATCCGAATGGTTTCCTGACGGCTCTTGGGGATTTTTCTGTTGCCTCGGCAGGCAATTCTGTCGAAGCCCTGGCCGATCTCTGGAACGGAGAAATGACCAGGGCCGTGGACACAATCGCTCCTGAGCGTCCTCTCTCACGAAGTGGAGCTGCACCAGCACCCTCGTTTTCTAGGGAGCTGGCCGTGATGAAACGAGTGAGAAGAAGACTGGAGCGACGTTGGCAAAAAACCCGGAGTGAATCCGATCGAACACAGGCTGGAGCCTATTTGAAGGCCTACTCTGTGGCAATACGGGCAGCAAAGAAAATATTTTTTTCTGCCACTGTTGCATCTGCAAAGAGCCATCCAGCAGAGCTATTTCGAGTGGTTAGGGGTCTTTTACATGCTAGCCCGCAAGAGGATAATTTAAACCCCTCGACAGTCCTCTGTGAACAATTTGCTCAGCACTTTGCAGACAAAATCGCTTGGATCCGCTCTGACTTGGATGCTATAGTTGCTACAGACCCAGAGGATGTAACTTTGGCCCCTGCTTGTCCAGTGTTGTTGGATACTTTTCAATTTGTACAGCCTGAGGATGTGGACAGGATCCTTGGAGAGGTGAGAGCCACCACGTGTGTTCTAGATCCTTGCCCTTCCTGGCTCATAAAAGCAGCCAGAGATGGACTGGCCGAGTGGGTAAGGGGAGTGGTTAATGCCTCCCTTAGGCAAGGCAGAATTCCAGCCTGCTTGAAGGAGGCAGTGGTGAGACCTTTGTTTCAGCCCTCCCTGAACCCCACTATATTGGATAATTATTGGCCAGTGTCCAATATTTCATTTCTGGGCAAGATATTGGAGCATGTGTTGGCCTCCCAACTCCAGAGATTCCTGGATGAGACAGATTATCTAGATCCATTTCTCAATCTGGCTTCAGACCTGGTTATGGGACAGAAACAGCTTTGGTCGCCTTGGTGGATGACCTACGCTGGGAACTAGACAGGGGGAGTGTGTCCCTGTTGGTTCTGCTGGACCTCTCAGCGGCTTTTGATAGCATCGACCATGGTATCCTTCTGGGCCGCCTCGCTGGGATGGGACTTGGAGGCACTGTTTTACAGTGGCTCCATTCCTTCTTGGAGGGGCGGACCCAGAAGGTGGTGCTGGGGGACTCCTGTTCGACTCCCTGGCCATTGGCTTGTGGGGTCCCTCAGGGTTCTGTTTTGTCCCCCATGCTATTTAACATATTCATGAAACCACTGGGGGAGGTTGTCCTGGGTTTTGGGGTTCGGTGTCACCAGTACGCTGATGACACCCAACTCTACTTTTCCTTTCCATCTAATTCCAAGGAAGCTGTTGGGGTGCTGAACCGGTGTCTGTTGGCAGTAATGGACTGGATGAGGGCAAACAAATTGAAGCTTAATCCAGACAAGACAGAGGTGCTCCTGGTCAGTCGAAAGGTAGATCAGGGAATAGGAATACAGCTTGTGCTGGATGGGGTTACACTCCCCCTGAGGACACAGGTTCGCAGCTTGGGTGAACTTCTGGATTCAGCCCTGAGCCTGGATGCCCAGGTTTCAGCGGTGGCCAGGAGTGCATTTGCACAGTTAAAGCTAGTGCGCCAGCTGCTCCCGTTCCTTGAGATGTCTGACTTGGCCGCAGTGACATACGCCTTAGTTACATGCCGTTTGGATTACTGCAACGTGCTCTATGCGGGGCTGCCTCAGAAGAGTGTTCGGAAACTTCAGCTGCTTCAAAGAGCTGCGGCCAGACTGCTGACTGGGGCTGGTTACAGGGAGCATACAACTCCCCTGTTAAAACAGCTTCACTGGCTCCCGGTCTGTTTCCGGGCACAATTCAGAGTGCTGGTTATGTCCTATAAAGCCCTCTACGGCTCGGGTCCAGGTTATCTGAAAGACCATATTCTCCCTTATGAGCCTACTCGTGCCCTGAGATCTTCAGGGGAAGCCCTTCTCACCGTCCCACCATCATCTCAGGCACGCCTGGTGGGAACGTGGGAGAGGGCCTTCTCAGTGGCTGCCCCAAGGCTCTGGAACTCCCTTCCCAGGGAGGCGAGAGTGGCACCCTCCTTGATATGTTTTCGCAGGGATGCAAAATCTTTTTTGTCCCAGCAGGCCTTTGGGGATAACTAGTCTGGACCTGGGAAAATGCGAAGTATGGATACCATTTTTGTTGTTCTGGTTGTCTTTTAATGTTTTAATATCTTTACAGTTTTAATATTGATGATTTAATTATATTTTTAACCTTTATACAGTTGTATTTCTATTTCTATTTATAGGTTTTAATTGTAGCAGTTTTAACGTTGTAAGGCCGCCTTGAGTCCCAGTATTGGAAAAAAGGTGGGATATTTAATAATAATAATAACAACAACAACAACAACAACATGAATCATAGAATAGTAGGGTTGGAAGGGGCCTACAACGCCATCGAGTCCAACTCCCTGCTCAATGCAGGAATCCAAGTCATAGCATCCCTGACAGATGGCTGCCCAGCCTCATCTTGAATGCCTCCAGTGTGGGAGAGCGCACTACCTCCCTAGAGAATTGGTTCCATTGTTGTATTGCTCTAACAGTCAGGTAGTTTTTCCTGATGTTCAGCTGGAATATGGCTTTCTGTAACTTGAGCCCATTATTCCATGTCCTGCACTCTGGGATGATGAAAAAGAGATCCTGGCCTTCCTCTCTGTGACAACCTTTCAAGTACTTGAAGAGCGGTATCATATCTCCCCTCAGTCTTCTTTTCTCAAGGCTAAACATGTCCAGTTCTTTCAGTCTCTCTTCATAGGGCTTTGTTTCCAGTCCCCTGATCATCTTTGTTGCCCTCCTCTGAACCCTCTCCAGCTTGTCTGCATCCTTCTTAAAGTGTGGTGCCCAGAACTGGACACAGTACTCCAGATGAGGCCTAACCAGTGCTGAGTAGAGGGGAACTAGTACTTCCCAGGATTTGGAAGCTATGCTACTATTAATGCAGCCCAAAATAGCATTTGCTTTTTTTGCAGCCATATCACATTGTTGGCTCATATTCAGCTTGTAAGAATAGTGTCTCTTGAAAGTTCTGAAACCACCACAAGAATATAGATTGAAGTTGGCACCTTCAAAGTATAAACTGTTTCAAACTTCTGTAAAATATGTGGGACATGTGCTTTCTCAATATGGAATTCACCCAGATAAAGAGAAAACTGATGCTATTACAACGTGGCCAGTGCCAACTTCTATAAAAGAATTGTGGAGATTTTTAGGATTCGCTGGATATTACCGGAGGTTTGTAGACAGATATTCTCTTATTGCAAAACCTTTGAATTCCCTTCATGCTGGGGGTAGAAAAGGGAGGAAATGGGATGAAAGACAAACCCTTTCTGGTAGATGGGATGAAAATAGCCAAAATGCTTTTGAGACTTTAAAATTGAAGCTCACCACACCAGTTCTTGGATTTGCTGATTGGGAGCTTTCATATATTCTTCATACTGATGCAAGTTTCACTGGACTAGGAGCTGCTCTGTACCAGGTACAGAATGGAAAACCTCGAGTCATTGCTTATTCTAGCAGAGGACTGAGTTTTAGTGAATGCAATTATCCAGTTCATAAATTAGAATTTTTTGCCTTAAAGTGGGCCGTTTATGATAAATTCCATGATTTTTATAGGATACAGAATTTAGAATGATGACAGACAACAATCCAATGACATATGTGCTGAAGACTGCAAAATTGGATGCAGCTGGTCACAGGTGGGTGGCAGCTTTGTCATTGTACAATTTTGATATTGTCTATAAATCTAGAACAGCAAATGTAGATCCAGATGCACTATCAAGA
Organism: Heloderma suspectum; assembly: GCF_057233095.1. Classification (NCBI taxonomy): domain Eukaryota; kingdom Metazoa; phylum Chordata; class Lepidosauria; order Squamata; family Helodermatidae; genus Heloderma; species Heloderma suspectum. The sequence goes on along the minus strand of NC_139461.1, from coordinate 78,127,861 downwards.
AGGCCACATGAAGTTATACTAGATGACGAGGAAAATCTGAAACAACAAGAGATGGTTGTTAGAATGCTTTCTTGAGCTTAGCCTAATCCTGAAGAGTGGAGTACTTGGAACAATGAAGTCTGTAAGGCACTTATGCAAACTCATGAAGTACAGATAGGCGCTGAAGCAGATAATTCTGGTGAAGAAGTACTAACATCTAGAAGCTCAGGCTTAGTAGAGACACTGCCATATGATGAAAACAGCATACCAACATCATTTGAGAATCCAGACCTTTGGCCTGAAAGACCAGATCCCTCCATTTTTTGCCCTTTAGATTGGAAGAAGTTACAAAGAAGTGACAGATATATTGTTCATGTGATTCATTTCTTGGAAACTGGATGTAAACCTACTCTAGAAAAAGAAAAAGGAGATGAGTCTGGGACAAGACTGTACCTACGTGAATGGCCAAAACTTTTCTTTCTCAGGCAGTCCTGTACAGGAAGGTACAGCGGAGAGGAGAGACCATTGAACAGCTGGTAATCCCTTATACTCATCGCTCTAGAGCACTAGAAGGAATTCATGATGAAATGGGCCACATGGGATTTGAAAGAACTACAGATCTGCTTTGAGACTGATTCTATTGGCCTAGAATGACTAGAAATGTAGAGAAGAAGTGTCAGACTTGTGAGCCTTGCATTAAGAGGAAGACTAAAGTATAAAAAGCAGCTCAGCTAGTAAATATTCAGGCTTTTGCCCTGCTAGAGTTAGTTTGTATCAACTTTTTAACTTTGGAGCCAGACTTTTCAGGAGTAAGAAATGTGTTCATGTTAATTGGTCATTTTACCAAATATGCACAAGCTTATCCAACTAAAGATCAGACAGCCCAAACAGTTCCTAATATGTTGTGGGACAACTTTATCAGTCACTACAGGTTTCCTAGGAGGATACATAGTGATCAAGGTGCTACTTTTGAATCTGAATTGATAAAAGAACTGAGTCAAATCGCTGGAGTGAAGTCACACATGACACCCTGTCACCCCAGAGGGAATCCGGTGGAATGATTCAATCATACCCTATTGAACATGTTGGGAATGCTGGAAGATCAGAAGAAAATTAACTGGAGAAAATATGTGAAGCCTCTGGTGCATGCTTATAATTGTACTAGACATGACACAACTGGAGAGTCCCCATATTATTTGATGTTTGGCAGACAACCAAACATCATTTATTTTTATTGCCTATTGATTTGTGTTTTCGAGTTAAAGAAAAAGGATGTGGTGTGGTGACACATCAACAGTATGTAAAGGATTTAAGACAAAGACTGCAGTATGCCTATGGTCTTGCTACTAAAGAAGCTGCAAAGCATAAACTGGCTAATAAACAAAGATGGGATGCTAAAGTGATTACATCAATTTTGGAGCCTAGTGACCGAGTATTAGTGCGCAAATTTAGTCTCAGAGTAAAACAAAAGCTTGCTGATGGATAGGAACCAGTGGTGCATATAATATTGGAACAATTAGAAGGAGTTTATAAATTACAAGCAGAAACTGGAGAAGGTCCTATAAGAACACTTCACAGAGATATGTTGAGGCCCCGCGGTTTTATTACTGCTCATGAATCTTCAGAAATTATACCCATGGACTCAAGTCCAGTTAGCCGCAGAACCAGACAGAGGGAAGCTGAAGAAGTAGTGATTCAAGTAGAAGATGAGGAAAAATCACAGATTGAACCTATGTTTCACTCACAACTAAACCCCTTAGCAGGAGAGGTTGAACCTAGGAGATATTCACTTTCTCCAGAAAGTCAACTGCAGAATGAATCAGATTATTTATCAGACAGAACTCTCCAGTGGAAGTGAAGAAACTTCAGCTATGTTAGAGATACCTACAGAAGTGTCCTTAGAGCTTTATAGGACAGAAAGAATTAGAACCTAACCCACTAGATTTAAAGATTATGTTCTAGACTTTCCTATTGTTCCATAAGATCAAGATCCTCAGTTAGTAGTGATGCAACGTCAGTATTGTTCCAGATTATTGAAGAGGAGTACATTTGTGTAACCAGTTAGAAGTTATAATTTTTAATAACTGTCAGGACGTCAGTAGTTTAGCAGGGGAGAATGTAACCCACTGGTATATTTTTCTTTAAGAATTCTGAGGAATACTCCTGCACATGCTCAGTAAAAGAATGAGATAGGCAGTAGGCACCATTTTAGGCAGTTACCAAAATTGCAGTGTGGAAGAAGCTTGTTTTCTCCTCCCTGTAAGACCCTGATCCCTTGAGACAGGTTAGTAGGGAGGGCTCCTTTTGAAATTTTTTAAGGAGTCATGATTTTTTTTACGAACACGATGAGTTCCTTGTTTTTTATGTTCTTTTATATTGTATAAAAGGACTGTTTAACAAAGTTCCTGTGTTGCTGGATCCTGATCCACCTTGAAAAGATTGCTGCAGAGCTGGAGTGAACAGAGTAGGGACTGTTTTCTTCGGCCAGCAGGAAAAAAAAATCAAGCTTCAGAGAGAAGTTGTATTTATATTTTTGTTGTGGACTCAAGCTGAAAAAAAAAAGAGAATGTTGGGAGGGCTGCGCTCCGTTTTATTAATTTGGTAATAAGTGTATATAAAACTATTACATGTACATTATTATTGTTTTAATTAAGATATTAAAATATATGTTACTTGTCCCTGTACAAAGCCTTTGCTGTGAGTCCCTTTAGAGACCCTGAAGAAAAGTGTTACATATATACCACATTCCTGGCTATCATTTGCCCTGGGAGGAGCTAACCCAATTTCATGAAAATCTGTATTTAAACAGAACCACCTCAAAACTTGTTGCGATGTAGATTGGCTCCTGGTCTCACCTGTTCAAGAGCCTCTCCCTTGCTATCCCCACCCACTACTTGGTAAGCAAGCTAGATGGGTCCATCTAGCTAAAAAAAATTTAAGCAGAGGATGGAGAGGCATTCAATCCCTCTCTCCTCCTCCTGCCCTGCCTGGCTCTTGCCGGCAGGGCTTTGGATAGACAGAGTGCTCCGAGATCAGAGCCCTCTGTCTATCAAGTATCAGTCCCTTAGGATTATTCTCTAAAGCTCATTTGATTAATCAACTTCGATTTCTTCAATTGCGTGACAGCCTTTCTATAAATATGCTGTCGGTTGACATGGCCTGTGCGGTTGCAACTGGGGACATCTTGCAAACATCAGTTCATTATACCTTTACAGGCATACATCTTCATTTCAAATACTACAGGGTTCAACCATAGCGACATACCCTGATGCCCAAAACTCAGTGGGCATGTAAAGTGTGTGGCAGTCCTGGAGGCACAGCTACAGAACCAACAGACCCACATGGTACAGCATTTACTGGACTGAGCCACTTCAGAGTACAGATGGGGGATTACGTGATGGAATGCTCCCCAGATGAAAAATAAATAAATAAATAAATCCCTGCAATAGAAAGCTAGCTTGTCAAGAGGAAAGCAAGGCTAGAATCCTTTTCAATGAGAATGCTAACCTCCTTGAGCACCATTTGGGGGAAAGATGGGATATAAATTTAACAATTATAAATATGACCAGGGCCGCATCTATATGGCACCGCTTTGACCCCCCTCCTTGTCGCAACTGTGCAGCAATGCGGCTTTGAATTGCCATTCCCTGCAATACACTCGTGATGTACTGCGCGCTTCCCTAAGATACTCGCCGTGCCATTTTTTTTGCCATAATATTGAAATGCGTAGCCCATGAGTGTGGGGGTGCGACACTTCAGTGGCTGTTTTATATTTCAGGGGCTCTGCTTTGTCTTTCTGACCCTGTTTTAGGTTTAAAAAAAGGGGAAAAAAAGGTGTTTTGTGCTCCTTCATTTCAACACCATCAGTTTGTCAGTTCCCCAGCCTGAGACTCTCGTGATGGTTCACACTCACAAGCGTGAGTGCTACATGCCTAGCCATCACTCCGAAATGGAGCTTGGAGTGATGTTGTTCCCCAAAGACCCTCCCCAGCCCTTGGGTACTGAGTCCAAAAGCAACCGTTGTGAAGAAACGAAGCTGCAAAAATGTGCGAAAGTGTGATTAAATAAATGAAAATGCCCCTCTGTGCCTCTGTAACTGCACAGCTGCGAAGGAATGGGGGAATAAAGGGGCATCACAGAGTGATGCAGGCACTATGCATGCCTACAACATGCCCACTGTAAGATGCGGTCAGTTCAGGGAAGGAACAGATGGCCCGCAACTGTGGGAGAACCCACAGCAAACCCCCCAAATTGCAGTAAAATGACTCCTTGGAACTGCTTTTTCTGGGCGAAAACCACGGATGGCTGCGAAGTCACCACTACATCATCTATCATGATGGACCTTGACTCGCACCCGCCCTGGAATAAAAGTCTGGTGTAGATGGGGCCCAGGAAGGTATTTGCTTAACATAGGACAGCATTCCAGCACAGAAATCCCCCTCTGCCATTTGCACAGGTACTACTGCTCCAGTAGGCAATTCTGCTGATTGTGTAGTCTGCTCTAAATATCCTTGGTCACTGCAGAACCCTGGGCTAAGCTTATCCCTAAGTGACAGCTGTTAGCAAGCTGGTTTCCTACCAGAACACCTGGCGCAGCTTCTGGATGAGAGATGCACTTTGCATTTAGACTGGACACTATGGCTCTTTTGCCTATGATTTTCCCTTGACTGTATACCGCTGCTAGATCATGTGTAATAGTGACTTGGTTCGCATGATCACCATAGACCATCGTGGCTTATTTAAGCCATGGTGGGCTGCATTGATCATGAAACTAAGTCAGTGTTTTCAGCATCCCACATGACTCTTTTAGGAACATAGGAAGCTGGTGGCCATCAGGGGCTTTCCAGGGTTTGAGAGATAGGTCTTGAACCAGGGTGTTCTAGGCCCATCTCTGATATAGACCCTATTGAGAAAAACACTGCATCTTTTGCAGTTGCGCATTAGAAGTAATATTAGTTTTGCATCTTATTTGTTCACCTTTATTTGGAACTGGAAAGCACCAGGCCTCCCCCTCTGCAATATAGAACTGTCTTCTTCTGTGTTTTGGTGGGTTTGGGTTCACATTGCTGACAGTGCCTTTGTCTTGTATTGTGTGATCTTTCCTAAATCCCCAGGCACATGTCCTTTCCCCCATCTCATGTTATCATGAAGTAACTGTGCTCCCCACTATACTCGTCCATCGCTACCCTAGATCAGCCTTTACTCCATCTTGTGACATTTTCCTGTTGTGTACTTGCACAGTGCCAGAATGGCATAATGGGGCAAAAACTGAGCAAGAGGGAAACAAAATACAAATTCGGAAAGGGACGGTACAAAGAGAAAATTGACTCTGCCCCAAGATAATAGCCATGATCTCCAAATTGCCCAATTTCCTTTCACACACTGTTGTTGTATGGCAAGTTGACTCCAGGGAAACAGTCTTTCAGCATATTAACATCACACTATCACTGATCTCCAGATGTTTTCAATGCAGACAACACAGACCACATGTCTCCAATTGGCAATGGTCCCCAATAAAGATTTGTTACATTTTGATTGCAACATTGTTCCTCAAAGGCTTCAAGCCTTGAGCTGTTGCCTCATTTTGCAGCCGTTGTGATGGGGAAAGGGTTGATAATTTATCAGTTCGTATGATTGGGGCACACGAAAACCTGGCCGGGAGGTTATGGGGGGATGCCTGCCACTATTCCCAGCAACCACTTGCACCTCATTAGTGAGGCCTGCCTTGGACAACTGTGGATCTTCAATAACCAAGTAGTAAAAGGAATCTGCTTTCTGCCTCTTGGAGTAGATGTTTTGACTAATAAATCTGTAGCAGTATGTCTGTGAATGCAACATCTATTTTTCCAGATGGGCAGATTTCCTAATATTGATCAGTTTACAGTGACAGTGTAAGTAGCAGAGACTTAACCACAGTGAATACATTTCCAATCCATGACTCCTCATAAAAAACATGTCATTTTTGGACTCGATCATAAAAAAGTTTCCTCTAGTTTTAACTACTTCTGCAGCTCGATCTTTCTCCTCTTCTGTTTCCTCCGACACCAGCAATAACAAATAATCACTTAGGAAGGCTGCATCCCTTTGGGCCTGCAGTGTGTCTGGAATGCGAAGTCCTTTTCTTTTTAAGGCTGTCTAAAAGGTATCACTGTTTTGGGGTTTTCTTTGCAAACCCAGCATTTGAGATTTGGTAACGAGGGGGTGGGGGTGGGGGATGGGGACCCAACACTTTCCTACATGGTTTTGGCATTTGCCTTGCAGGAGGAAAAATGGGCGAGAGGGAGGGTGGGCCTGCATTTCATCAACTATTTTCATGAACTGTTAGACTGGGCAAGAACCAGCTAATAGTATGTGTCGCAGAGCAGACATTGGGGCTGTGGCAGAACAAAGGGAAGAGCTAAAATATATGAAGCTTTATTTTGGCAGGAGACAACTGCTGCTGTTCTTACTGGGGGTTTGTTTCCTAAAAGGAAAATAGCTAGAATAACACTAGATAGTACTGTGAACTGCAACTGCAGAGGCAACTCCCATCAGCTGTAAAACCCTTCTGTCCAAACACATAATACTTGTATGCATACACTGTAAACATGAGGTCAGATCACTTAGAATTGAATTTTTTAAAAAAAACCGTGCGCACACGTGCACACACGCACACACACACACACTTGCAGAATATTTTATTTCCCCATTTTGGCTTCATTCATTCCATCAGCATCTGTTTATTTTCTTTTCCTTTCTCACTGTTTTTATTCTCCCTATTTTTCCTCAACTCATACAATGCCTAACAATAATATCCTCATATTTTTGCTGGGCAGCAATGAGGACTACGATCTACTACTTTTCAGGAAAGAAAGATCTCATAATATTAGTAGCTGAGGCATTGGGGAAACACTTTTGATATTGCAAATGTCTGTATAAAGTATTGCAAACTGGCATCTCTGCTTCCACATCAAAAGGAAATCTTAACAGGGCAGTTTATTAAAAAAATCGCATCTTTTTTAGTAGTGAAAGAAACCACAGAGGGGCTGGTTGGACTCTCCATGATAGTTTTCTTGTGAACTAATATTAAAAACAGATCTGTGAATGAACTGCAACTTTTATCTAGACATTTTTTGGGGTACAACATTCTTCTGCTTAAGAGCAGCCAGCAGAATGTGGTTGGAGCTCTCATCCTTTCTAGAGACGGGTGAGAGGTCTCTGAGTCAAAGCACCACCATTTTGCACACGTGAGCCTGCCATTTTGTGCATGTGAATTTCTATAGTCCCTCTTGGGAGTTGTATATGGGAAATTTGAAGCCCAAATTTGCTGCCATTTTGTCAGTATGCCTTGTTTGCAGTGCCTCTAGGGAACTATAGTACAGAATAAGGCAAAACAATGCACGGCATCATATTTATTTATTTATTTATTTATTTTTACATTTCTATACTGCCCAATAGCCAAGGCTCCCTGGGCAGTTCACAACGGTGGGGTATAAATGCAATAAATACATACATACATACATACATATTAAAACCATAAAATACAACTTAACATAATATAAAACTTTTAAAAGTTTGGTTTGGTAAAACCAAAGTAACCCAGCAGCAGTTACAGCCCAGGGAAAGCCTGTGTGAAAAGGTATGTTTTCAGGAGGCATTTAAAAGATGTCACATTTTCTGCCTCCTGAACTGCACGAGGGAGGGTTTTCCAGAGGGTGGGTGCCACTACAGAGAAGGCCTGCCATTGAGGTTCTTCATGGCGACATTCTGTTCATTGTGGAATGACCAGCAAGGCCCCCTCTGATGATCTTAAATGTCACCTGGGTATATCTGAGGGGAGACAGTCTGCTAGATATCCTGGTCCCAAGATGTTTAGGGCTTTCTATGATAATAATATAACCTTGTATGTGGCTCGGTAGCTAGTAGGTAGCCAGTGCAGTTCTTTTAACACAGGTGTTATGTGAGCATAGCCGGGTGTCCCAGCGAGCACCCTAGCTGCTGCATTCTGCACTAGCTGCAGCTTCTGAACCATACACAAGGGCAGTCCCACATAGAGCACATTGCAGTAGTCTAATTGTGAGGTTACCAGTGCATGGATCACTGTGGCTAGGCTATCCCTATCCAGGAATGGGTGTAGTTGGCGTACCAACCGAAGTTGGTAATGGGCACTCCAGGCCACCTGGGCTTCTAGTGACAAAGAGGGATCCAGGAGCACCCCGAAACTACAGACCTGCTCCTTCAGAGGGAGTGCAACCCCACCCAGAACAGGCAAACTCTCCAATTCCCAGACATGGGAACTGCCAACCCATAGGGTCTCTGTCTTATCGAGGTTCAGCTTCAGTTTATTAGTCCTTATCCAAGCCATAACTGCATCCAGGCACTGTTTCAGAATATATGCGGTCTGTCCTGATTCAGATGTAACAGAGAAATAGAGCTGGGTGTCATCAGCATGCTGGTGACACCTTGCCTCAAATCTCCTGATGACCACTCCCAATGGCTTCATATAGATATTAAATACGATTGGGGACAAGATGGTGCCCTGTGGCACTCCACAGTTCAGCTGCCATGGGCTGATGTGCAGTCATGCAGTGCTGTTCTCTGGAACTGACCCCACAAGTACAAGTAGACCCACTGTAGAGCGGTGCCTCCAACTCCCAACTCATGTTCTTCACCCATCCCAGCCTGGAAGAGTCAGATTCTGGTAATGGTTCTTCCCCCTCCAAATTAATCTTTTTCTGCCTTTCCTCAAATAAATTCTGGATGGCATAAACAGTCATAGCTGTCGTTTTAGTGCTCAAACGATAATCACAACTCACAGGGCAATGAGTTCAGTGCCCCCAATAAGTTAACTCCCCTCTATGGAGGGGCAATTTTGGTAATTCAGAGTAAACATGCCAGGCTCCTTTGATCCACATGTGTTTTTCCTCTCTCTAAAACTATTACCAGAGCATTTTGGGGTCCAGTCTTGTGGAAATGACTCCCGTCCCATGTTCCTCCGGTAATGTATTACTAGGTCAGAATGTCTCCCTTACTTCAGGAGTGGGCAATAGGGGGAACACTTATGAATTGCCAGAAAAGAGGAAATCCATTACCAAAAAAGAGGATGAGAGGATGCCAATCTGCATACAATTAGCCTATGCTAATTTATATGTATAGATGCAAATTTAGAAATTATTATTATGATTTAAACAGTAACATAGTACATCCCACCATCGTGAGAAAGACTGTGGCCAGGTGAGCTGTGCGTCTTGCACAGACTGCTGTCCAGGTGCTGTGGATGGGCAACTCCAAGGCCTAACTCTTCCTTCAAATGGTTCTTTAAACAAGGCTGGGACTAGGCAGCCTGTTAAATAGAGGACACCTACAAAATAAAGGGCAGTCCTCTGGCAGCCCTTCAAAGAGAAAACTGTCCTCTCTAAAAGAGGACACATGGCCACCGTAGTGGGCAACTTGTGGCCCTCCAGATGTCTCTTCACCTACAACTCCCACCAGACCTAGCCAGCACAGGGATTATGGGAGTTGTAGGCCAAAACATCTGGAGGGCCACAGGTTGCCTTCTCCTGCCTTCTTATGTGGAAAGCTTTTAAATGGCTCCTGTGTGGCTACGGGTCTCAGCTAAATAAGCATTCAACCCAAGCTATCACTGCACATTTGAACAAGAAGGAAAACTCTAATATAAATCTTACAGCAAGAAAGTGATGACAAAATATGAACCCTCCTGAAATAAGAGCATGATTATTCAGAAGACTTCCAGAGCACACAGCTTATAAGTAGACAAGAGTTGTGTGGAGAAGATGAAAAGGCAAATGGCCAGTGGGAAGGCAGTAAGTAGTTTTCCCCTCTTTGAAAGCACCTTTTTTCTTTTCCAATTTTGTACAGTTTTTAGGGTACTCATTAATCTGAAAAAAACAGCTCCACTTCCAGACTATTGATGCCAGGGTGAAGTGAAACACCAGCCAGCCAGGGTTTCTAGTGCCAGGGTCATTCAAGACATCAGTCAGCCTGCATTGTCAGTGCCAGAACAATTTGACAAAACAGGCTGCCCAGCTTATTAATGCCAAAATTGTTTTGAAATATGCCCTCAGTAGCAGATTTAAGAGTTAGCAAAGTGTTTTAATTTTACAGAATGGCTGTGATTCATTGCCCATGCAAACTGTTGTGCGAAGCCGCATGAAAATGAATTGCCGAGAATTCTGCTGCATTTAAAATGTTGGGGCTGACGTGAAACTCAATGCTTACTGTCAAAATTAGAGACCAGAAAGTAGGTCATTTGTTAAAAGACAAAAATGGGTCTTGTGCTGTGCTTGAGGCAATTTCCTCCACCCCAGAGCCATTCTGCCCATGTGGCAAAAGCAAATTTGCTCTGGGGGAATCCCCAGAAGGGAGCCAAACACCCAACCAACTCGTTGAGTGGAACCATATACTCAATGTGGCCAAAAATGCCACCATATTCTAGCTTAAAACTCTTCGTTCCAGTAACTAAGCCACGGGAGAAGCATTTGAACCCTTTAGAATGGGGGAACAACTGCACAAATGCCAGGAAAGGTCTGGGGCTTTTGAGTTTGAAAGAGCCAGATGGTGAAAGGAAGATAGGAGAGAGATTTATAAAATTATGACTGGTATGGAGACAGCAGATAGAGACAGATATTTTCTGGCCCTTGCACAATAGTAGAACTTGGGGTCAGCCAATATGCTGCCAGTATGTTCAGAACAGAAAAAAAGACAATACTGTTTCTGAGAGTGCATGAATTCACTGCCATGGGATGTGGTGATAGCCACCAGCTTTGATATATTTATGAAATACATGGAGGGTAGGTCTACCCATGGCCATTAGCTATGAAAGCTTCATCCTCACGTGCAGTATGTCTCTAAACAGAAAATCCTGTGAACATCCAGCAGGGAATTGTATGCATCTTGCCTGTAGGATTCATTTGCCTGGCCTTTGCTGAAAATACAATGCTGGACTAGATGGACCTTTGATCTGATCCTGTCTGCCCATGAATGGAAGCAACCATTGCCCTCCCAGATTAGATCCACATTTCTCTATTCATATGTTCATGCAGCAACTTTCATGTGCCTATTGCAATTAGTGTCTAACACCCTGCTCCCTTCGAACTTCTGTTACATGATGTCTGTCATGGATAGAGCCTGAGCCTTCCCAAATATATGTTAGCTGTGACATCTGCAGGAAGAAGAAGCTCACCTTCGATAAGTATGTGTGATACTTGCCACACGATAAGTATGTGTGATACTTGCCACAAAAGTCATAAGTATGCTTCTGTGTGTCTTTGTGTGTGGAGGGACTGGTGATGGCTGAGTGCTTTGACAATCACATATAAATTATAAGTAGGGATTTACCACATCCTTGCTTAATCCAGATTTCATGGATTTTCAAGATCATAAAACATGATCATAAAACATGTCTCTGCCACAGCAGTGCATGCAATGACCAATCTTGTTTCCCCCCATTCATTCAGTGGTGGCTTCATCAAATGGGTTTTCATACCAAGCTGGTCATATGAATCTACCCATGCCCAAACTCCTGCTATTTGTGGCCCAGTTTTGTTATTTCATGAGCTCCTAGTAAGTCACGTAAAATTTAGATGTGTCTGTCTTACCTGGACTAGGGCTGAAATCCTATGAATAATCACTTGGGAGTTCCAAGTAAGAATGAATAGGGTTGCACTGTAAGTCTTTGGCTTATTTAAGCTTAGTTCACGACTAAGGTTGAACAATTCCATTCCCGAATATAAAGTCATCCTGGGGGACTCTGAGAACTCTCAGTGCTGTATAGAAAGATTCAAGGAGACGTTTAACGTTTTTTGTGAACCGCCCAGAGAGCTTCGGCTATTGGGCGGTATAGAAATGAAATAAATAAATAAATAAATAAATAAATAACAGGACAGATGGGACAACAAAGATACAGTTAGTACACTATGGCTAAAGTCAGCTGTTGATAAATAAGGAAATGGTTGGACTCACACCGCCAGGAGTACATCTGGGAAGAAAGGAGAGGTGATGGTACTCTCCTAAGTTTGTCTACGAGAATATATTTCACCAGTGACAGCTGCCAAAGTTCTACAAGGCTCCCATAACATGGTGGCAATGTTCAGAGGATTACAGTGACAGCTGTCTGCATTGTGAGGGGTTTATCAACTTAGAATGGTTGTACTTAACTGTGTGGTAGCATAGAGGGTGATATACTGAAGCTGACCCCGATAAGACAGAGACCCTATGGGTTGGCAGTTCCCAGGTCCAGGAATTGGGATGTCCGCCTGATCTGGGTGGGGTTGCACTCCCTCTGAAGGAGCAGGCCTGTAGTTTGGGGGTGCTCCTGGATCCCTCTTTGTCACTAGAAGCCCAGGTGGCCTGGTGTGCCCATTACCAACTTCGGTTGATACGCCAACTACACCCATTCCTGGATAGGGATAGCCTAGCCACGGTGATCCATGCACTGGTAACCTCACAATTAGACTACTGCAATGTGCTCTATGTGGGACTGCCCTTGTGTATGGTTCAGAAGCTGCAGCTAGTGCAGAATGCAGCAGCTAGGGTGCTCGCTGGGACACGCGGCTATGCTCACATAACACCTGTGTTAAAAGAACTGCTCTGGCTACCTATAAGCTACCGAGTCACATACAAGGTTATGTTATTATCATATAAAGTCCTAAACAACTTGGGACCAGGATATCTAGCAGACCGCCTCCCCTCCCCAGGTGACATTTAAGATCATCAGAGGGGGCCTTGCTGGTCATTCCACAATGAACAGAATGTCGCCGTGAAGAACCTCAGCGGCAGGCCTCCTCTGTAGTGGCACCCACCCTCTGGAAAACCCTCCCTCGTGCAGTTCGGGAGGCAGAAAATGTGACATCTTTTAAATACCTCCTGAAAACATACCTTTTCACTCAAGCTTTCCCTGGGCTGTAACTGCTGCTGGGTTACTTTGGTTTTACATGCTACTTTTAAACTTTTAAAAGTTTTATATTATGTTAAGTTGTATTTTATGGTTTTAATTGTTGTGAACTGCCCAGGGAGCCTTGGCTATTGGGCAGTATAGAAATGTAATAAATACATACATACATACATACATACATACTTGGAGACAGGGGGGAAAAATACTTGTCCCCCCAATGACATGCTTGGTGATCTTGGCTAATGTGCTCTGTCCCTGCCTTGCTTGTCCATCTATAAATTCCATTTGTTTCAATGGATCACTTTGGGGCTATGAAAATTACAGGGATTGGATCCAGATTTAGTCATGCGAATGAAATCATTTGGCCAAGTAAGTCATGACTAACTTAATTCCCCTTGGTTTCATTGGGTTTCTAAGTATGACTAAATCTGCATCCAGCCCCAACTTCAGGGCTCCTGATCTGGAGCAGGACCACAGCAGGGGGCAAAGGTTTAATGTCCCCTCCCCTCCCCCCCCTCCACGCTAGGATTCCGACCCAGATAGAGCCCCCTGCATCTACTTAAGAGTAAACAAGAAAGACATTGCTGCTCATAAGGAATGTGTCGTTTGGACCTTAGTACACTAATGATCCTCTCTACGAGACTGGCTCTGTGGATCCATGGAGTGTAATGTAGGTCATTGCCACTCCTCTGCTGAACATCTGTGGAGGCATAACTTCCAGAAATGCTGGACAAGTGTTTGGAGAGGGTGGAGAATGGGATTGGGGGTAAAGCTAGCAAAAGACCTTGCCTGGTATCCCAAGTGGTGAAGTATCTGTTGGTATCCCCTGTCATAAGTATGTCAGTGTGGGTAGAACGAAGTAAAATCATTAAAAAAGCAGACAGGAGAATAACTCTGTGGCACCCAGGAAAGAAACCAACTGAGCAGATACAAACTACAACAGCAAAGAGACAAAGCAAGGGAAACAAAGCAGAGGAGGCTAAGGTGGCATGGCTATTATTTTACATCCTGCACTTAAAACGGGGCTTTCTGCTTGTGTTTTAAATGCAGGATCAGGACTCCCCTTTTCACCCACTTTCTTTCCCCCTCCTTCTCTCCGTATCTAAGTCTTCCATTATCTTTCCTTGATCTCGCTCCTCTTCTTGCTGCTTTTCCTCTTTTCACAGAGGGAACTCAAGCGGAACACAATGGGGTAATTTGATAGCTCATTATCTGCAAGCTATTTAAAAATGGAACAAAGGGCATTTAGTGCAGGAGGGTCACCAGCAGGGTCACGGCGTCATGTAAAGAGTCCACAAACTTCCGTGAAAGAAGAATCTCAATTGCAGGATAAAAGCACCATCTGAAGAAAGCCTTGGAATCTCCATAAGGTATGTCACTTCCTGTAAACTCTGTAGATGTGTGATCCTTCCTTTTTTCTCCCTTAGCCAATGAAAGCAATGTACTATTTTGTCATCCATTATTTTATTAATTCATTAGTTCATTAATTCATTCATTACATTTCTATATTACCCAATAGCTGAAGCTCTCTGGGCAGTTCACAACAATTAAAAACATAAAATACAACATGGCAAAATACAATATAAAAGTTTAAAAGTTTAAAACTACAGTATAAAATAAAACCAAAAACCAAAATCAAATCTAGCAGCAGTGCAAAGGTTAAAATATAGAAACAGATTTAAAACAACAGAAACGTAAAGCTTAAAATGCCTGGGAAAATAAGGTCTTCTCTTGTGCCGAAAAGAGCATGACGTAGGCACCAGGCAAGCCTTTCTGGGAAGCTCATTCCACAACCGGGATGCCACAGCAGAAAAGGCTGTCTTCTTAAAAGCCACTCAACTCACTTTCTTCGGCAGGGGCTACCGAAGAAGGGCTGCTGAAGGTGATCTTAGGGTCCAGGTAGGTATATATGGGCAGTTGTTGCAATATGCACAGATTAATAAGGCAGTGCGCTCTCTAATGCTGTTGCTCCAGGCAGTTTGCAAATTAAGCTCGTTATCTCCACAACATTTTACAGTTTTAATCAAATTTGGATTGTATTTTTTTTAATATCTCCACACCCATTTTTCATTCCAGAAGGAGATATGTTACCAAATGTTGGCATCCATGATGACAGCATGACGTACCCTCAACTGCTGACAAAAACCAATATGCATCTTTGATAAGCCCCAAAGAGCCAAGATTAAAACATAAGATATAAATGCTGTACTTGGAATACACTCTGAAACCATTTTCATCCAAGTACATTTAGTAGAAAAAGAATTAAATTAAATTAAATTAAAAACTTACCATAGCATTTTTCTTGCTGTTTATATGGATATTGAGGACCCTCAGATAATACAGTTTGTATCTAAGCCAACGTAATTCCCTGTAAGTCATGGCAATCAATTTCAAATCAGGGCTGGCCCTACCATGAGACAGAGTGAGGCAGTCGCCTCAGATGGCAGATGCTGGGAGGTCATCAAGGTGCTGAGGAGAGAGCTGTGTTGTCAAGCAGCCAGATCTTGGTCATGGAATGAGGCATCTTATTTTTTACCTCAAGCCTAGTCTGTGCTCTTCTGTGTACTGAAGCATGCAGATATTTTGTATTTTTAAATTATAAGGCTGCAGTTCTCAAACTATATATAGTAAGTGGAATGTGTTTGAGGGTAGCAGGCTGAAAAGCAGATCTTCACAAGAGTCAACAGGTCATCACTATTTACTGTAATGGAGTTAGGATTGCACTCGAATGGTTCAAATCATAAGACATTCTCTGAAGTAGCAGATTGTGGGGGAAAGTATACAGTACTCATAAGGATGTACTTTATTTACTCATTTTAACACCATGACTCAATCCCAGCCCATGCACTAGGCTGGGACTGCATCAACCAACAGCCATCAGCCCCACTATGCCAAAACTCTACTTGGTGCTTAATTTCCAGAAGGAGAAGAGCTGGGGCTCAATCCTGAATCAGAAGTCACACATTTTGACCTGGATAATCTTCCTTCCTTCCTTCCTTCCTTCCTTCCTTCCTTCCTTCCTTCTTAAATTCATGAGCCACCCTTCAACAAACAGTCCCAGGATAATGTATAGTTAAAAGAACAAACATGGTATAAAGTATAATGAAATTCAACATTAAAATATTAAACACAAAAACAACAGAGCCTGTTTGATAATGACCCCAGATGTGTATAGGATTTCACTATGCTGGAGGGACCGTAGCTCATGCTTTGCCTACAGAAGCTCCCAGATTCAATCCCTGGGATCACCATGTAAGGTTGGGAAAAACCCTTGACGAAACCCAGGAGAGCTGCTGCCAATCAGTGTAGACAATACTGAACTAGATACACCAATAGTCTCAGTCAGTATAAGACTGCTTCCTCTGTTCTCCATAATCATCCCAGCTGTGTATGGAATGACTCTTGAGACTGTAGCAGCGTTGGGTGCACTGACTGTGGGTAGCTCTGCAAGGATATTTCTGCACAATTAGTGTGTCTGAACAGTGGGAAGGAAATCACCTTTTAGAATATCCCTCTACCCTTCACCTTTCCACAAACAATCCTTTTCACATTATGTGTGTGCAAGTTCATTAACATGGCAGGGGTTTCCCTCAGGCCCTCTGGCTTTCCCTCCGCTTGCATCTGAGGTGGTCCAGCATGTCCTTCCTCCTCTGGGCCACCTTGTTAGCCTGCTGCTGTGCTGTTGGTGTCAATCCCAAAGGACTGCTACAATAATATATGTAATGCATATGGAGCAGGTTGTGTAGAGTAGAAAACACTGGATTCTTGAAGCTTTAAATTAGGGATTTTTATTTTTTATTTTTTTTAAAGAAACATTTCATGCAGCACTACATAAAATAAATTGCAGGCCCCTGATGATCTAATAAATCCTACAGCAGAGTTCAGATACACTAATTAATTATCCCAACATGGAATACATAATGATCAACCCTTAACTGACCGGGGGACGGGATTATAAGGATTTGGTAATGGAATGTGGAGGCTTTCACCTTTTAGGTCACTGATTTGAATCTAGCCAAGATCTCTAGTGACCACCAGCTGTTAGTGTGTGCTTTTTTGTTCAGCACTCGGTGAGAAATGTGGTGATGTTCTAATCCTGCTTCTTAGTAGCAACAGCTCCGCATCACAAAAACTGCAAGAGACACAAATTGTCCTTCCTCCGCTACTGGTGTAGGCTCAGATCAGTGGCTGACAAATGAACTGATATGCAGTCAGTAATCTGTCACACACTGCTCCCATGCAAGCCCCATCCAATGATAGCGAGAGTTTTGCTTGAACAGGTGATTTTCAGCTCTGAATGCCTCTGCATGGAAATGAGTATTGCAAAGTGAATCCTAAGACAGCTGCTGCATCCCTCTCCCAGAATAAAAGTAAAATTATCTGGTGCCTTCAGTGTTTTCAGTGGAACTGGTGTAGGACCACTGGTTGGCAGATGATGTTAGCTTTCACAAGTGATGAACTTCATACAAAGGAAGTTCCTATCCAATCACTGTTAGCGTTTGGTGCAGAGAGGGAAAGAGGATGGGAGCAGAGAGCTAGAAGCTACAATAGACTTGGGCATTCTGCAGAAAACGCAGTCTCTGCCTCTGTCTCTCTCTCTGTGCATTTGTTTATTCATTTAAAATTACGTTTTAGGCTGTTTTTAGGGGAAGAACCCTCTCAAGGTGGTGTACAAGATAAAAACTATCCAAAATATGCAAAAAGAAGTAGCAATAAATATTCAATAAAATACTATAAAAGCACTGTATGCATAGTTCTTCCTCCCTTCCCTGTAATGTCTAGTGAAATTCACCTCATGATATGATGTCAGTGGACTGTGAATTTCCCCATCCCCAGTCCACAACAGTGACTATTGCTGGTGGGTGTGAGAAAACCTATTCCCTGACAATGTTACACTATATGGTGAATTTTAAAGATGTTTTAGGGAAGGGGTGGGGAAAAGTAGACAAGGGATACAATTTTTTGGTGTATGCATCTTCTATAACATCTAGTTCTGCCCTAAGTCTGTGTGCACATCTTCTATTATGGCCGTGGGTGTGGGGTTTTATTTTACCTCAGAAATCAAGGACAGTGTGGCGCTCTATGCAGGAGTCAATCACACTCTTCCAGCTTCTTTTAACACTGGCTAGTTGCTGATCTGAGCAAATGCTGAACCATTCAGACACTTCCATGATCATCATCATTATCACAAATATTGACCCAGTTTGCATGTAATGGTAGCAAATCATGGGTTAATTAACCCACAATTTTCTGGGGTCATGTGCCATCACCATTTTGAATATGAAAACTCTGACTGGCCCAGTTGGAGGCTACTCTATGATGTGCAAATCTGGACACTAAGGGAGCAATCCTATGTGGATTGACGGTCGCCTATGAGCCTGGGGGTGACCGCCTATCCAGTGCAGGGCGGGAGGAATGGTGAGAGGAGTGGATGTCCTCTTTGCTCCCCCCGCCTTGCTTTCGTGGCTAGCTGCGGGACCTCGGAGCATGGGAAGTGGTTGCCAGATGACACATAGGTTGTCATACCGGCATTTTTGACCACCCTGCCCCTGGGAATGCTCCGTTTTCGCCGCTCTGTGCTGCTCTTATGCGTGCAGAGCATGGGGCTGATCCATGCTGCCTATGAGGCGGTGTGGGAGGGAGTGGGGGTTGGTCCTCTGGGAACTGACCTCGGAATTTGGGCTCCAAGGTCAGTTCCTGGGAACTGACTTATCCTATGGTCATCTAGCCGCTGACTAGCGGCCATGGGATTGCACCCTAATTGTGCACCCTAAGAATTAATCATAGGATAACTATGGGCTGTTTAACACCTAATTAACTCATAGTGGTCGAGTTCACACATGACAGAATAACCTCTGATCAGGCCAGAGACTGCATATTCAAAATGGTGGTGCTGCCATTACGTGTGAACTGGGTCTTATTGTACAAGTCAAAGAACATGACAAAAGGAATATCGCTTCAAGAAATACATATAGCCGAGGGAAAAAAGTAAAGAGAAGAATAGATATACAGAACAGTATGGACCCTAGGCCCCAGGTTCTTCCAACATACCAACAAATTTGTTGTAATTTTCTTTGCAGTTAGTGCAAACATCGATATTATAGGTAGCTGCCACATCCAGATCTGACCGCAAATAAGAGACTGTTTCTACATCTGAAGCAAATTCATGAGTTCCTAGGATACCATTTATACATTTAACTCTGATGTCACTTAACATGGGACATTTCAAAAAGGTAATGCACCAAGACCTCAATCTGATGGACATCTATTTTGGACACACTTGCCGCTCCCAGGGCACCACGCTATAATGTCCTACTACGACAGCTGAAGGCAACAGATAGAAACACAAGTCAGGAAATTCATACTTTTGCACTGAGAGAATCAAATTATCCCAATAAGCTTTATCACGGGCCCTTCTAGGCTAAGGAAGCCATTGTATGATATTTAAGATTTGAGCTGGCTATATAAGTTGGCCCCCTTTATGCATCACTGCCTTGTTGTGGCGAAGGGGCTTGCGTAACTCAGTGAAGCCATAAGCTATGCCGTGCAGGGCCACCCAAGACGGACAGGTCATGGCAGAGAGTTCTGACAAAATGTGGTCCACTGGAGAAGGAAATGGCAACCCACTCCAGTATTCTTGCCAAGAAAACCCCATGGAACATATCACAAGGCTAAAAGAGATGACGCCAGAAGATGAGCCCCTCAGGTCGGAAGGTGTCCAATATACTACTGGGGAAGAGCAGAGGATATTTCCAAGTAGTGCCAGAAAGAATGAAGCGGCTGGGCCAAAGCCGAAAGGACACTCAGCTCTGGATGTGTCTGGTGGTGAAAAGAAAATCCAATGCTGTAAAGAACAATATTGTTTAGGAACCTGGAATGTCAGATCAATGAATCAAGGTAAGCTGGAGGTGGTCAAATATGAGATGGCAAGATTGAACATCGACATCTTGGGAATCAGCGAACTAAAATGGACAGGCATGGGCGAATTTAATTCAGGTGACCATCATATCTACTATTGTGGGCAAGAATCCCTTAGAAGAAATGGAGTAGCACTCATAGTCAACAAAAGGGTGGGAAAAGCAGTGCTGGGGTACAATCTCAAAAACAATAGAATGATCTCAGTATGAATCCAAGGCAAACCATTCAACATCACAGTAATTCAAGTCTATGCGCCAACCACTGAGGCCGAAGAAGCTGAGGTTGATCGATTCTATGAAGACCTACAACACCTTCTAGAACTAACACCAAAAAAAGATGTCCTCTTCATCATAGGGGATTGGAATGCTAAAGTAGGAAGTCAAGAAATCACCGGGATAACAGGCAAGCATGGCCTTGGTGTACAAAATGAAGCAGGACAAAGGCTAATAGAGTTTTGCCAAGAGAACACGCTGATCATAGCAAACACTCTTTTCCAACAGCACAAGAGATGACTCTACACATGGACATCACCAGATGGTCAATATCGAAATCAGATTGATTATGTCCTTTGCAGCCAAAGATGGAGAAGCTCCATACAGTCAGTAAAAACAAGACCTGGAGCTGACTGTGGCTCTGATCATGAGCTGCTTGTTGCAAAATTTCGGCTTAAATTGAAGAACGTAGGGAAAACCACTAAACCATTCAGGTATGACCTAAATCTTATCCCTTATGAATATACAGTGGAGGTGAGGAATAGATTTCAGGGATTAGACCTGATAGACAGAATGCCTGAGGAACTATGGACGGAGGTCCATAACATTGTTCAGGAGGCAGCAACTCAATCCATCCCAAAGAAAAAGAAATGCAAGAAAGCCAAGTGGCTGTCTGATGAGGCTTTACAAGTAGCTCACGAAAGAAGGGAAGTGAAAAGCAAGGGAGAAAGGGGAAGATATATCCAACTGAATGCAGAGTTCCAGAGAATAGCAAGGAGAGACAAGAAGGCCTTCCTAAATGAACAATGCAAAGAAATCGAGGAAAACAACAGAATGGGAAAGACTAGAGATCTCTTCAAGAAAATTGGAGATCTCAAGGGAACGTTTTGTGCAAAGATGGGCATGATAAAGGACAAAGAAGGCAGGAACCTAACAGAAGCAGATGAGATTAAGAAGAGGTGGCAAGAATACACAGAAGAACTATACAGGAAAGATCTGAATGTCCCTGATAGCCATGATAGTGCGGTCACTGAACTTGAGTCGGACATCCTTGAGAGTGAAGTCAAGTGGGCCTTAGGAAGCATTAGTAACAACAAAGCTAGCGGAGATGACAGTATTCCAGCTGAGCTATTTAAAAGCCTAAAACATGATGCTGTTAAAGTGCTGCATTCAATATGCCAACAAATTTGGAACACTCAACAATGGCCGCAAGACTGGAGAAGGTCAGTTTACATTCCAATTCCAAAGAAGGGCAATGCCAAAGAGTGTTCAAACTACCGCACAATTGCGCTCATTTCACATGCCAGCAAGGTGATGCTCAAAATCCTACAAGCTAGGCTTCAGCAGTATGCGAACCGAGAACTACCGGAAGTACAAGCTGGGTTTCGAAGAGGCAGAGGAACTAGAGATCAAATCGCCAACATTCGCTGCATCATGGAGAAAGCAAGAGAATTCCAGAAAAATGTCTATTTCTGCTTCATTGACTACGCTAAAGCCTTTGATTGTGTGGATCACAACAAACTGTGGCAAATTCTGAAAGAGATGGGAGTACCAGACCACCTTACCTGTCTCCTGAGAAACCTGTACGAGGGCCAAGAAGCAACAGTAAGAACCAGACATGGAACAACCGATTGGTTCAAAATTGGGAAAGGAGTACGACAAGGCTGCATATTGTCACCCTGCTTATTTAACTTATATGCAGAGTACATCATGAGAAATGCCGAGTTGGATGAATCAGAGGTCGGAATTAAGATTGCTGGGAGAATTATCAACAACCTCCGATATGCAGACGATACCACCCTAATGGCAGAAAGCGAAGAGGATCTCAAGAGCCTCTTGTTGAGGGTGAAAGAGGAGAGTGCAAAAGTTGGTTTGAAACTCAACATTAAGAAAACTAAGATCATGGCATCTGGCCCTATCACTTCCTGGCATATAGAAGGGGAGGAAATGGAAGCAGTGACAGATTTTACTTTCTTGGGCTCCAAGATCACTGCAGACGGTGACTGTAGCCATGAAATTAAAAGACGCTTGCTCCTTGGGAGGAAAGCTATGGCAAACCTAGACAGCATAGTAAGAAGCAGAGACATCACCTTGCCGACAAAGGTCCGTATAATCAAAGCTATGGTTTTCCCAGTAGTAATGTATGGCTGTGAGAGCTGGACTATAAGGAAGGCTGAGCGCCGAAGAATCGATGCTTTCGAACTGTGGTGCTGGAGAAGACTCTTACGAGTCCCCTGGACTGCAAGGAGGTCAAATCAGTCAATCCGAAAGGAAATCAACCCTAAGTGGTCATTGGAAGGACAGATACTGAAGCTGAAGCTGAAATATTTTGGCCACCTAATGCAAAGAGAAAACTCTCTGGAAAAGACCCTGATGCTGGGAAAGACTGAAGGCAAAAGGAGAAGGGGACGGCAGAGGCTGAGATGGCTAGATAGCATCACCGATGCAATGAATATGAACTTGAGCACGCTTCGGGAGAGAGCGCAGGACAGGAAGGCCTGGCGTGCTATGGTCCATGGGGTCACGAAGAGTCGGACACGACTGAACGACTGAACAACAACATATAAGTTGGCAAACTATAGACAAAATAATTATGATCTTTGGCATCTAGTGTTTTGGTACCACAGAATCAGTCAAAGTATTTGCAAGTTTAGATGGGATTCAAGGTACATACTATTGATGAATGTTCTGTGGTAACATAACAGACTGTATTGTTTCATTCTCCAGCCTTTCTCCTGGTTCTAGTTTCTTTGCATTGACATCTCTGTGTGCTGCCAAATATCCAAGTCTGCCCACGCGCCAGCAGGACACACCTCTAGTGCATTGGGCTCCTAGCGGTTAGAAAAGCAACCTTTTCTAACTGCTAGTGGAAATGCTCATTTCTGGAATGGAGCAGATCAATGGACTTCGCAGATGAAAACTCAGCTGACCTGTCCTGATCTGGAAACAAGTCTTTCCACTTGTTTCCAGAGTTGCTTTGTGAACCTCTAGCTCTCTGTTGCATGAGTGGTGGGTCCCACTTGAGCAACTGATCAAGCAAGAGCACGGTACTGGATACTGCCCAATATATTTTACATGGAACAACAGAAAAATCTCCCTTTATAGCTCATTTACTCAGCCCACAGTAGTTTGTGTTTCTACAAAAATAAAAATACCCCCCTATACACACACACATTGATTAAGACCAGATTAAGAAGAATGACTAGTCTAAACTCCATGATCAGAAAGACCCCTGGTTTCTGAAAATGGGGACTTTGGACCAATTTAATAATGGGTATAACATTATTCCAGATTTCAGCAGAGTTTATGACTGCTGTTAAATTTACCCTTCTTTCGATTCTGACTGCGTGTTTTGGATTTAATTTAGCCTTATGACTGAGGGAGGTATTTGAGTGAGCAATAATGAAGAAGATATCTTGATGTATTTGATAATATTATCCATGGATGACATTATGCACACTGTACATGATTCATAAGGCTTATGTCATTCTTCAATCCAAACGTACGAAGGAAAACTCTATCTGGACTGTGAACGTCTCTTCCTTCCATGGCACTACTGATAAAATCACATGCATGTAAAAGCCTTTTCAGAACACCAGGAAAAGCATTCTATTTTGGGGATATCTTAAAGGGGATGGCAAAAAAGGATGCAACATAAAATAAATTCAGTTATTTCCAGTGATAAGATAAATACTGGTAAAATAGTAGAAGCTGGTGGCTCCGATGTCAGTGGGGTGGTGAATTTGCTTCAGGTTTCAGTCAGAACCAACCAGAACTCTAAAGGAGCTATCCAAGGTGCTGAACTCTATCCTCAAAATAGGTTCTGCAGCTTAGATAGCACCTTTAGAGTTCTGGCTGGTCCTGACTGAAACCCAGAGTGGATTCTTAGCCCCACTGAAATTGGACTCACCAGCTTCCACTGGCCCTTGGGCTGAAAAATGTTCAGCACTCCTCACGTAGAAGTTCTCTAGTTAGGCTATCCCACATTTAACAAAAAAAGGAGAGGAAATTAGCAACTGCCTTGTGTCTGTGTCCGTGGTGTGTGTGTGTGAAATCAGATCATAATCATGGTACGGGGAGAGTAACCTCCCCCCCCATGCCATTCTCCCCCCCGCCCCACTATTTGGTCTGTGTGGAAAAACTTAGTGACCACACTGGCACCTCTATGTTTTGCTATGCATGCAAACGTCCCTTGATGGATCAAAATATTTGGGAATATATTGCAAGTAAGTATGATGTTTGTATTTTTTTCAAAAAATATGCAATACCAAACAATTAAAGAAGAAGATATTCCAAAGAAAATGTTTTGAATGCCTGTAAAAATAACCATATGTTTGTTTCTTTTCCTTCTTACACCTATTCATCTATTAAAGTGAAATTCAAGATCTGAAATCCTGGACATCTAAGGCCTTCCCATATTATGAGTTTATTGTAAAAAAAAAAATGTGGTTTTTCCCCGATTTGAATCCTCACTAATGGGAAGTCAGTTCCATCTAGTGCCCCTGCTGTTCCATCTAACAGTCCAGTAACACCCTTGACTATCCTGGACAAGCATATCCAACCATATAGCTTTTACATTACAATTGTACAGCAGCCCAGCTATATGCCTGATCAAGTCTACTGTATTTCTGTCATGTCAGAGGTGCAACATGTTGAGCCAAGTATTAATTCTAATGTTAATCCCCCCCCAACACACACAATAAAGCTTTAGTTCTCTTCCCTGTTCCATTGACCTTATGATATAACTGTCTGACCCTACTGGCATTAGCTTCAACTTTCTTCATGTCACTGGACTAAAATGATGTCATTCAGTGGAGGCTGGTGGCTCTGATGTCAGTGGGGCAGGAATCCACTCTGGGTTCCAATCAGAACCCTGAAGGAGCCATCCAAGGTGCTTTGTACCTTGGATAGCTCCTTTAGGGTTCTGATTGGAATCCGGAGCAGATTCACCACTTCACTGACATCGGAGCCACCAGCCTCCACTGATGTCATTTTGTCAGCGGATAGAGTTTCTTGCAGGACTTGAACCAGGATAATTGCCCTCAATTTTGACCGACCAAAGTTACATGCAGTATCCAACTTTCTGAATCATCTTGAAATTATATTGGGTCCAATTCAGAGCCAAGTCTAGGGTCTGCCAGGGCAAAGGAAGCAGTTTTCACAGTACACTCTCATGATCACGTTGTTCCATTGTTATTTCTTGGAGTGCCTCATCCTGGTCCACTCCACACTAGCCAGATCTGAGTTAAGATCTGGGGGCACTGTATTGCAGTGGTTCTGTCCCTGCCTGGATGGCTGATTCCAGAATGTGGTGCTGTGGGATTATTTCTCTATTCCATCTTGTGGGTATTGTTTTATTGTTGCTAATTGTATTCATTTAGTTGCTTTGGCAGTATATTAGTGGACAGTATAGAAGTGTTGCAAGAAACAAACAAATATCATGACAGTTTTAGTCAGTAAGTTATCACACATTATTTGACCGTGATCTTTTCCCAGATTCAGTTCTGATACTGAAATATCCTTGTTTTCCACAGAAAATATAATGTTGTTATAAAAACGTTGGATTCTCCATCAAAATGTTTCAGCTCTTGGTGGGCTTCCTCAAGGCATCAAGTTGGTCCCTCTGGATGCTGGACTAGTTGGACCTCTTGGTCTGATCCAGCAGGGCTCTACTTTTGTTGTTATGTTTATTTTCTGCAGGTACCTGTGTAATATATTATTGCTGCTACTTATTTATTGTTTTAAATTACTAGGCTGCCATTTGAAATATATATATTCCAATTTATTTGTTGTTCGGTTGTTTTGATTCTGAAACACCTTCAGTGTTTCATGCAGAAAGGCAGGAAATCTATTAAATACTTTTCATAAGTGAATAATAAAATAAACCCAGGAGATCAGGCCGTTATCTCTTAACACAGCAAGACCATTGTAGGTATGGGTTGTAAGACCTATAATAATTTCTTTTTGCAGGAGAGTCAAAAATTGTTCTCACAAATAAAGGCTGATGGTCTGGTCCTTAAATCTTTGATGAAGAGTTTGCTTCTGCTGTTTCTGCTCCTTCTCTAATATTAAAGAACACTCCTTATTTCTTCTGATCCTGTTGTTGCTGTAAGACTTGCCATTCTTTATGCAAAGAAAAACAGTGGTGCTGGGTGCATGCATAAGAAAGGAACACTTTCATTATTCCCTCCCTAAACCTGAGCAGCCAGGGTGTCTTAAGAGCACTGTTTTAAAATTAAGAAAAATTACAATTAGATTCCTAACCCATTTTATAATATTAAAAATTCAGCATCTTTGGAGGCTCCCTCGTATGTACATTCTATTCTCAGTGGTCTTGTTTTGTCTCTAGCCCAGAAGTCTTGCAAAGTGGGAAGAGAATAATTCCACACACTCACACAGAGCACAAGAGGAATATAAACAAAGCCAAACATCTTATATAAAACTATTGGAAGAAAAGACTATGTTGGGTAAATACCACATTACTTATTTTATGATTTTTAAAATGTCATTCTTTTGTTCAATATTGACTTTTTTATATGGAGGATAAATTATAGATCCTAAACACTTGGGAACTGTGGCTTCCTTGCTTTGACAAGCTGGTCCAGTTAAGAATTGAAGCCATAGTAATTAGTTATGAGTTTCTTAGTATGGAGGAACTAGACCAGGATGAGAAAACTTTGGGAGGTGACCCCTCCGGCGGGGGTGGGGTGGGGATAAAACTCATGGGAATGTACACAATTGTCCTTGTAAAGAAGCATACCACTGCATCTGGATTGTGTTGCTACAAATAGATGTTTCTCAGGGCACTGGCTTGCAAGGCAGAAATACAATACATCCACAACTCTTCCTTCTAATGCAAGCAACTGGTTTTGAAGAGTCAAGAATTCTGAAACCTCAAACCATGGCAAATGGACTTTTTGGAATGGCAGAATAGTTTAGGGTAATGTGTTGGGGGGAAATGAACAGGGTGCGCAGATTACTGGAAGTGATATAGAGGGCAATGTGGCCCTGAAAACTGGGGGCAAATCTTTACAGGTCTTGCTTGAGAAGTTGGATATGTTTGTACTTGTTTTCTGACCCCACTGGAAGCTCAACAGTGTGACATCCAGCCACATGGTGACACAGATATTAACATGCACCGTCTGTCCCATACTTCCAAACAGTTGTGAGAACATTGTGAGGTTGCCATAAAATTTGCCTCATGATGTAGGGAGACTCTGAAAATGCCTTGCTTCTTCTCATATGTTTGTAGTTGCCTTGCAGTGAGTTTATGATGAGCCTTGTAGGTAGCCATCCATATCCATCCAGGGTAGAGTAGCCACTTATGAATCAGCAACAAAAGAGGAAACACTTCCTCCCAAAAAAGGACAAAAGAGGACAGTGGCTTGCAGATGCACGTTTAAAAATAATTATTGTGATTTAAATAGAAATATAGCACATCCCACCATAGTGTGGAAAAATGTGTGACAAGGTGACCTGTGTGCCTCCTGTTCAGTTTGCTATTCAGGAGCCAACTGTGGATGGGTAATGGACACAGTCATGTCCGAGAGGTGTGCATGAAGGATGCAACATTCCAAACCAGCTGTGATGGGAGTGGCAGTGGGTGGCTCCAATGTCAGTGGGGCAATGAATCTGCTCTGGGTTTCAGTCAGCTATCTAATGCACCTTGGACAGCCCGTTTATGGTTCTGACTGGTTCTGATTGAAACCTGGAGCGGATTCACCACCCCACTGACATCGGAGCCACCCGCCTTCACTAGATGATGGTGGTATAATTGTGTGTTTGCACTAGGGATGAATGAATCTGTCAATTTCATTTTCTCTCCGTTTCTCAATTTCCCAACCTTAACATCAATTCATCTCAAATGTTGAGAATTTCTCCAGTCTTAAGTTCAATTCACCCCAGATTTTGAGGGTTGTTTTTTTTTAAGTTTGAATGAAAATTCGTAAGCATTTTGGAGCACATTTCTCCTAATACATGTATTTCTGCATGAATTTTTGCCTAATATACACATTTTTGCAAGACAGCTTCCTAATATAATACAGTTTTGAAAGTTGTTTTCCCTAATATACATATTTTTGTACACATTTGTTTGACTGAAGTACTCCATTGCAGAATTAAGAGAAGTGCAAATTTTGAAGGAAAACTGAGTTTCTGGTTCACATAGCGTTTTGAAAGGGAAAAATTAGGCAAATTCACATTAAAATGTGAACAAATTTCTCCCCCATCCCTAGTTTGAAGGCAGATCTGACCAAATGACATAGAGAGGGTCCCATTTTATAGCAATATGGGTACCTGGGTGGGAAGTGCTGAAGCCTTTCTTTGCCACAGCCTCTAAAAGTCTAAACCCTCTGGGTAGTATCCGAAGTTAGTCCTATGTAGAATAGACCCACTGAAATGAATGGGACTTAAGTTAGTTATACTTAAGTTATAGTTATAACTAACTTTAGTCCCATTTATTTCAGTGGGTCTACTCTATGTAGGACTAACATTGTATACTACCCTCTGATACCTCCTTCTTGTGTGCTCTATAAGGATCCTGAAAATGAACTAGTTGTTACTGTTTAGGATTGGAGAAAGATAATATTGTTACATGTGCTCCAATTCTCTGAGCAGTGAGAACTCCAGTGGAGGCACACTACCCAGACCTGGTTTCCTACAGAAGGAGGTCACTGAAAGCTTACTGGCTCCAATCTCATAACAGTGTATACAATCAAACTAATGGACACCTATGTACTTTCCCTTCAATCTAATAAACATTCTGTTGGGATAGCTTGAGAGTTCTTCAAGAAACTAAAGTTATATGCTACATTGGACTCTAATAAGAGCATTTAAAGCGGCCTGTGATCCATGATCAATAAAAGGTAAGGATTATGTGCTTCGGTGCGATTTTGGACTGGCAGTCCCTTCAGTATTGCCTTACTTTAGGATCAAGCCATTGCAGAGC
The DNA here is from genome assembly GCF_057233095.1 of Heloderma suspectum. Lineage (NCBI taxonomy): Eukaryota > Metazoa > Chordata > Lepidosauria > Squamata > Helodermatidae > Heloderma > Heloderma suspectum. The sequence continues at coordinate 78,098,913 of NC_139461.1, read as the reverse complement.
AAATCATTTGTACATGGTGAGTACCTACACTTTTGAACTAATTAACATGAGAGCTTGGCCTCATTCCTTGGGAAAGACTGATACAAGCAGCACACTATTATATGTGCCTACTCAGAAATACATGCCATTGAGTTTAGTGGGGATTACTCCCAGGTAAGTGGGTATAGGATTGTGAACTTAATAGACTAGCAACAAATGTACAAGAGAGTGTGAAAGAATGGGACATCCTCCTACCCTTTCCAGTTGCATAAACAGGTTTGCATTTATTTCTATATTCTAGACATTTTCCCCCACATTCATAATATATCATGCATGGTGCTTTTCAGTCATGATGCTCTTTTGGCATTTGGCAACTAAATGCTATTATTCTCTCTCTCTCTCTCTCTCTCTCTCTCTCTCTGTGTGTGTGTGTGTGTGTGTGTGTGTGTTTACCTCTGTGCATCTAGCTAGCTTGCGATATATTTTGCTTGAAGTCCGGAACTTGTCATTATGATGGAAGCCCAGCAGGTAGCAGAATGAACAGCTACTGGTCCATGCATTAGAAGCCTTACGTGTCTTATAGCTCTGCTGATACCCAAGAGGGAGTGGGAAAACCTCAGGAGATCAAGCGTTCAGGTCCCAGAATTCCACATCACTGAAGTGCGAGTCTTTCTTATTTTATTTCATTTTTGTTGCTTCATTAGCTGCCTGCTGAAGGACAACTTTTGCAGGCAGGAAATGAGCCCTTTCTTCAGAGGGTGTGACAATCTGCACAAATCATTCTATTGCTACTCGGAGGAATTAGAAACAAGGAAGCTGCCTTATATGAGCGAGACCATTGCTCCATTGAGCTCAGGAATGTCACACTGGCTGGCAGCTGCTCTCCAAGGCTAAAGTGGCACACCACGCGTTTTGGCCATCACACATAGCTTAGCTGTGCATGGTTGGTTCCCTTAGGCTGGTGCACAGCCCCAGTCTGGATTGGGACTGCAGCAATCCAGGAGGGGGGTTAAACTCTCCCCCCTGTTTTTTTTCTTTTTTTTAATACTGAAATTTCATCCTGCTGCATGGAGGGGGGGGGCATTTAAAGAAAGGAATAAAAAGTCTCCATTGACTCCACTGGATACCTGTTTTTATTTTAACCCCTACCTCCTGTGGGAAAAATGGGTATAGAAAAAGGTTTACTCCACTCTCCAGGATCACCATGGTCCTGATCCAAATTGCAGCTGCATATGCTTACATCAGAGTAAGGAAGGCTATCACACATGCCTAAACTATGTGTGATTCCCAGAATGTATAGCTTGGTGCTTAGACAAGGACCTTTTCCAGCCCTACCTGGGGATCCTGGGGTTTGAACCTGGGACTTTCTGCATGCAAAGCATGTGTTCTGCCACTAAGCTATGGCCTTATTGTGTGTTTTTATAGATACAGATACATAAAAATACCATATAACCATACAACGAATCAGAAAGGATAGATACTCAAGGGCAGACACAATGCAGAGTCAAGTTGATTTCTCCTGGGTGCAGCTATTCCACCAGTCTGCAGCAGATGGAAAGCAGGGCCATTCCATCAGCTTGGTTGAAAGACCAACTCCATTGGGTTCCTCCTCTCTCTGAACTGGTCATTATAAGAACTGCTATTTAACTTTAAGTATAGGTGCCTGAGTTTGCTTTTTTCCTTTCCTTTCCCCTCCCTATCCCTTTTCCTCTTGTGTTGTGTCATTTAGACTGTAAGCCTGCTGGCTGGGACTGCCTTGTATGTCAGCCACTCTGATTGGGTTCACACAACATGACAACTCAAGGTTGAGTATGGGTTGAGTGTAGGTTGTCACTGAACCATGAAGTTGTTGTTGAACCACTAATTGTTGTGTTGTGTGAACTCAGCTGCAGTAACAAACCATGGTTTATTAACCATGAACAACCCACAAAGAGAACCCATGATTTATTGTTGAGTTTTGAACTGTGGGTTATTTATGGATAACAAACCATGATTTGTTAGCATGGCTGGGTTCACACAAGATAACAACCCACATTTCAACAACAACCCATACTCAACCCATAGTCAACCCTGAGTATAGGTTTTGATGTTGTGTGAATGAAGCCTCTGGGAACCTTTTCAGCTGAAGAGCAACGTAAAAATTCTCTAAATAAATAAAACTGAATGTCTTTTCTCCTGGGCTATTTACTACATGGAAGGCACCGGAGAAAAATTCTTCATATTCAAGATGATCATAGAACTGAGGCTCACCCAGTGAAATTGATTGGCTACCAGTCCTGATGGCTATTAGTCTGGATACATCCAGTATCAGAGGCAATATGCTTATATATTGGTGGGGAACATGGGAGTGGGGCAGGGGACCTGTTGCACTCATGTCCTGCTTGTGGCCTTCCTGTGGGCAGCTGATTCGCCACGGTGTGAACAGAATGTGGGACTAGATGGACCCCTGGTCTGATTCAGCATGGCTCTTCTTATGTTCTTATGATTGACAGTAGATTTAGGACAGACAACTGAAATTACTTCTTCACACAACCAATAATTAACATAGGAATTCACTGCCTCAAGATACGATATCGACCACAAACCTCAATAACTAGATTTGACAAATTCATGGAAGATAGGACAATCAGTGGCTTTTGACCATCATAGCTAAATGAAGCCTCTATGCTTAGAGACACTGGGCTTGTTTACACTATCAAACATCCCACCATGTCTTACTTAAGCTGCGGTGGGCTGCAGTGTGTGCTGGTGGCCATTTTGAATATTCAAGCTGCGACCATGGCTTGTTGTGTCATCTGAACTCGGTGGGGGTGGGTTGTGCGAGGGTTAAACAACCTTTATCCCTATACAACCCACCCTCACTGGGTTCAGATGACATGACAAGCCACTGTCATGGTTCGAATTTTCAGGATGGTGCCCATGGGAGCTGCAGCTTGTCATGGCTTAAATAAGCCACAACAAGCTGCAGCAGTTGTGTGAACCTGGTCAATGTATCTCTGAGTAGTAGTGGGGGCGGGGGGAGCAGGAGAGGGCAATTGTCTTTATGACCTGCTTGTAACCTTCCCAGAAGTATCTGGCTAGCTGCAAATAAAACACAAAATTGGACTAGATGGACCTTTGATCCAATCCAGCACACTTCTTTTTGAACTGGATCCAGATTTAGTTATGTCATTTCTAGTCAGCACCATTTTGTTTGGTGGGAAGGCAGGGTATAAATCAAATGCATAAATAAATACTTAGAGTAGGCCCATGGAAATCAGTGGGATGTAAGTTAGTCGTGACTAACTTAAGTCCAATTGATTTCAATGGGTCTTACTCTAAGCATTACTAAATATGGATTTAGCCCTGTATGTTCTTAAAACAAACCCTGGTTTTGAAAGTTTTTATCAGACATGGTAAACACATGAAGGGGGCATTCAAGATATATTCAGGAAAAACCTGACATGGTTGTTGTTTTTGTTGTTTTGCATTCATATCCTGACCTTCTCTGAAGAACGTAACACTCATGTTTGGTTCTTAGGTGGTCTCCTATCCAGGCAGCTTAAGCTGCAAGGGCTGCTTAGCTTCATGCACCTTCTTCAGTCCATTTTGGGACATCTTGCAATGGTTCAACCTGCCTAAATCGAACCAGAGAACGAAGTCTAGACTCCTCCAGGGCATGTGTGTACAGAAAAGAACTTCCCGGTGGCCGCTCCCTGGATGTGGAACTCCCTCCTGAGGGAGGCTAGGGTCGCTCCCTTTCTGCTGTGCTTCCACTGGCAGGCAAAGACTGCTTTCTTCAAGCAGGCCTTTGTTGTGCAAGTGGGGCTCTTGGATTGGGGGCTGGTTTTACTTTGCTACTATTCTGTTTTTAATTGCATTTAATGTGTTTTATTATTGTTTTTTTTAAATCAAGTTTTATTAGTGATTATAAGCTGCCTTGAGTGCCATTTTTGGTGGAAAGGTGGGGTACAAATCAAATAAAGTAAGGAAACTTATGGTCTGGATTAGCCACTATGCCAAATATTTTATAAAGAAGAACCTTAGCCAGATTGGATTCATGGGTGTACTTACCAAAACAGGCCAGCTTCAGGTTTGGGGGGGGGGCGCGCTGGGCAAGTTACCCATGGTGCCCCTCACCTCCCATAATCGTATGGTGGATCCTCAGACCAGGCCACTCTCTAGTTGGCCAGGGCGTGCTGTGGTGCCAAGCAGAGCTGTCTTGGAGTACATGTGCTGGCTGGCACCACCAGCGCCACATTAATAATGCCAGCCCTGCCCCTAGGCAGGAGGCAGCACACTGGCAGCGGCCCGGCTATGGCTATCCTGAACCCCACTCAGTGACTGTGTTCTGGCCAGAGCTGCCCTGTTAATGATGCTGCCCCGGCCCAATGTGCACCTATCAGGGTGGGCCTGATTAGTAGTACAGGTGGGTAATTTTATATCCTGGATTTAATGGTCTTACAGAGGCCCCCTTTAGACAGCCATGTTGTGAAGCACACAACAAACCTTTCTCTTCTCCCTACCCCCGCCCCAAAGAAATATTCCGAGCATGTGCAGGTTTGTATTTAAAACTCACTTGAATCTTGACCCCATCACGACGGCAAGGATAAAACTGGATTTGCTTCTGCTGCTCTGCTGCTAAACATATTGACTTGGGAATAAGCTCAGTTTTGTTAGAGAAAAGGATAATAATCACTCTTTAAAGTAAAAATTATAAAATGAGCATCTGTGACCTTGTCTGGATGCCCGACTGGATGCCCCCTGACCCCTGGGTGCCCCCTGACTGGCTGCACCCTGACTAAAAAGTATTTTTAAAAAGAAAAAGAGAGGAAACAGAGGCAGCTGCCCTGTCTCCTGCTGCTCTTTTGGGTGGACATTTGGGGTAGGGATGTATGGATTGTGTAAAATCCGTTCCGTCTGTGTTTCCTGGATTGTGAGGTGCCTTTCGTTCTGCAGTCCACCCATTGTCAGAATCAGATTTTTTTAGTTTCCAAATGTGCACAAATGCGCATTTGTGCAAGTGTGCATTTGCGCAAAATTACACATGCACAAATGCACAAAGCTCCCCCAAATGCACAAAATCCCCAAACTGTGCATTTTCACGATTTTTCCTATGGGGGAAATGCGCATTTTTGGCCAATTTTTTTTAATGCATGTTTTTCAACAACGAAATTTGTGCAAAATTGGGAAAGTTAAAGAAATGGTCCACAAGTTGGCAGAATCTGCCTGACAGGGGGAAAGCCAGTCCTCTGCGGAATCCACTGGTCGGATTCATCAAAATCTGAAATTATTTGGTTCCGTTGCAGATTTCACTGACATCCCTAATTTGGGGGGCCTCTGGGCTGTGGGGCAAGTCAGCGCTAGCTGCACCACTGGTTCCGGTATCATTAACAGGGAGTTCCAGAAAGCACAGCCACCCCCGAGCCAACAGCATCAGCTGGGGTGACAGCTCCATCAGCCTGGTTCTAGTGGCACTGGCTGAGCCCCAGGGCCCAGGCATTTGCCCCACCTTGCCTGGTGCTGGTTCTCAGCCTGAAGGCTGGCACCATAGGTGCAAATTGATGAAGAAGGGCTGAGCAGAGCCTTGCCAAGTTTTATACCAGGGGTGGGAAAGCTTTCTTTCTATGAAGCAATCATTTGGGAAAGGGTTGGAGGCAATGGTAGATGGAAGCAGACCTCCAAAGTGAACAGAGATTGTGGAATAGCTCTCTCTCCAAGCAGGCAGGCAACTCTAGGTGGGAATAGTCTCGCTGGGCACTGCCAGAGTGGCAGGCTGCATGGAATTCCTCATGCTAATTTTCATAGAATCATAGAATAGTAGGGTTGGAAGGGGCCTACAAGGCCATCGAGTCCAGCCCCCTGCTCGGTGCAGGAATCCAAGTCAGAGCATCCCTGACAGATGGCTGTCCAGCCTCGTCTTGAATGCCTCCAGTGTGGGAAAGCCCACCACCTCCCTAGGGAATTGGTTCCATTGTTGTATGTTTCTGTTACAATAAACAATTAAATGGGCCTCTCTGAACTTAGGCGTGGATGGGGACAAAAGTCCCAGCAGGCCCAGTGGCTAGCACCATTTTTTAACACCCCCACCCAAACCTGAACATATTGTGTTATTCTATGGGGGTGGCTGGGGGTGTTGGTGAAAAGGGGATCATCAGCATCATCCTCTGGAGGGGATGTTCAGTGCTGGCTGAGTGTCACCCAACACATCTCAATTATTGCCCCGAAATGTGCCCCTTTCTCTCATGCCCCCCCCCATTTCAAAGCTGAAGTTCTCAAGTGGGTACTTCAGCTTAGCCTTCTCTGTACTAAGCATGCAGGCCAAAGGCTGCTAAACCTAATAGAAAATGAAAGGTAGCACTGTATTTATAAAACTCATATTCTTTTCTATTAGCAGAAGCTGGGGTGACCATTGCACCTTGATGGAACCCACTTGGACCTCACAGTGGCACAGGAAAAATGTGGAATGTTGCATTGATCAAGGAGCTTACACACCAGGTTTGGCTATACGGGATTGATAAAAAGCCGTTTCCTGGAAATACGGCTGCCCTATTGTCATGTATCAAGAAAATGTATTTATTTATTTACTGCATTTAAAGAACACTTTTTTGCCAAGGCATGTAAGGTGGCTTACAATTTAAAATACTAGCACTAAAGAAACAAGAGGCAAAACAATGAAACACCAAAGTTGTTGTAGGCCACTGATACCATCATCAGGAGCTGATGGTATGTGACCTGTTCCAAGCTTTGGCTTCTTCTCTTCTGCCTTCCCTTGAAGGCACAGAAGTCTTTTAAAAGCCCTTGAGAATGGGGAGGAGGAGCTGTGCTAGTGGATTCTCTATGGACATTGGTGATATCTTCAGAAGATGGACAGTACAAGCTCCCTGGCCCAGGATTCTTATCTGACAAAATGCACGCACAAAACAGACCACACCAGAGTGACACATTGTTCAGATATTACTTCTTGATTTGATTGATTGATTTAATATTCCATGTTAACCAATATTCCAGTTCTAAACATTATCTTTGAACAAAGTCCCATGGATGTCAATGGAAATTGCTTCCAGTTAAGTGTCCTTAGAACCATGGCAACAACAACAGCAGCAACAACAACAAGTTGCTCTAACTTTTAGGACTATATCTATTATTATTATTATTATTATTATTATTAACATTTATATCCCACCTTTTTTCCTCCAAGGAACCCAAGACAGCATACATAATCCTCCTCCTCTCCATTTTATCCTCACAACAACAACCTTGTGAGGTAGGCCAGGCTGTGACTGTCCCAAAGTCACCCAGTGAGCTTCCATGGCCAGGCGGGGACTAGAACCCGGATCTCCCGACTCCCAGTCCAGCACTCTCACCACTACACCACACTGGCTTTCATATGATACTGCAGAGAGTGCATATGCAACTTCAGAACATTCTGAAGGGAGATGAAGATTGCCATCTGAAGCAAATTACACCAACTGAATATTCAGAAGGAAGAGAGAGGTTGTCATTTAGTTTATCTTTGTTTTAATATGTCCAAGTTATTAATGCATAAATTGGAAATCCCTGATTATGTTTTTAAATATCTGGGTAACATAGTGGCAGTTATCTTAAGCCTGAGATTTTGTCAGATTGCTTTTGTAGTTCTTTCCATCTTCTGCAGATACGTTTAAAAGTGGCTGGCTGCTCAGAGATATCCAAATGGAGATTTTAAAAATTTGTAATTGTACATGTCACGCAATGTGATTTAGGTAACTAGATCCCTTTAACATGTCTTAAGAAGGATATTTGAATATTAATCCATCCCAAATTACTGATTGCTTTTAACATATATGTCCAAATGGAGATTAGTTCAATTAAATTGTGTAACAGTTTGTTTTTCACCCTGTTATACGTATGAGATTGCATGAGTAACAGTATAACTTCCTGAAGCATATGACTGGATTTTCCTATGCTCGGGTTTAATAATTATAGCTGTGGTGAACATCAAGAACATCATTAAGAACATGAAGATTTTAACTTCTTTTTACTCTTGGTTTCCAACACCTGTATTGCCAATGCAAGGGCCAGCAGATGTCACTGTAACTCTGTTCATTTATCTTTCCTTGCAATGGAATTCCAGTTATTTCTTTCTATTCTCAGACTATCAGCTTTGTTATTTAACCATTGTCTTTTCACAGCTTAATGCATCATAATATTTGTAATTTGTATCTTTTTTAAAAACTGACTTCCAAAACAGACATATGTCTTAACAAACAAATTGCAAGCCAAAGGAACACCACCACAGTTGGAGAGAGAAGGCGGAAGGAAGGAGAGCAATTCATAAGATAAAATGCAATGGAGGGGAGAAATAGGAAGTACAGACAAAGAACCTGAGCACTGAGCAGAGTGTATTCGTTTTAGAGATGTTGGCATTATGATTGAGATCAAGATCCAAATAGAAATTGCCTTGAAACTATGACCAGTCTCTTTTTCTTATTGTCTCATTTTCTGCCTCCCCAAAAATGAAAATAAAATGAAATTAAATATATATTATATTGACAAGAGTGAGAAGAATCTGTTAATGTGTCAACTCCATCCGATCAGGAAGTTGTATAGACTGATGATAGGGACAAGTATGCATTTATGTGGTTAGCTAAACCTCAGGTGTGTTGTGGAAAGGATGTTTTTAGGTTCCAAAAGGGACTAGCAATTTCCTGTTGCTTATTAAGCCATGAAATAACATCAGAGTGTCACAGTTGAGGAACATATAGGCTGGTTCACACAACATGATAACCCACACTCAAGGTTGAGTATGGGTTGAGTGTGGGTTGTTGTTGAAATGTGGGTTATTGTTGAAACATGGGTAGTTGTGTTGTGTGAACCCAGCCACAAACAACTCAGGAAGAAAACCCCTGGTTTGTTGTTGAGTTGTGAACTGGGGGTTGTTCATGGCTTGCAAACCATGACTTGTTAGCATAGCTGGGTTCACACAACATAACAACCCATGATTCAACAACAACCCACACTCAACCTTGAGTGTGGGTTGTCATGTTGTTTGAACCCAGACAGTATATGCTTCATCATTCAGCTGTATGGGAACACTGTTTTAGGCAAGGGATGCTGGGAGGCAGAGAAATCTTGGAACTAAATGGAGGCCAGCTTAAAACTTTACTTGATTGCCATTCCATTTGAAAACATGTGTAACTTTGTCAGCAATGAGATCCCAGAGGAGGAACTTTATTCTGATGTTTGGTGACGTTATTCTTACCATAATTGCTTTGCAGTTAAGCTAGAGGCAAGAAATCCCCTCCTCATTATGTAACTTTTACTTGTCACTTGACTCTGCCATAGTGTGAATATATCCTGCAGCAACAAAAGGAGAAATAACTTGCAGAGCACAATGTTTGATAGGCCTTACTTGTTCCTAGCCATCTTCACAATAGGTGCAGGGGTGGTCCATCACAGGCGTGAACATGGAACACAGAATGCTGTCCTGAACATGCAAATGAAACTTTCATTCTGATTACTCAATATCCAAAGCATATATAAAATTAAACGTATTTTGGCATGTTTCTTCTCTGCTTTTTGGGAGGACTGAGCTTGTTTTAAAAATTCAGATAGAGAATAAACAAATACCCCCTTTCACTGTGATTTCTTAATCTTCAAGTCAGATTTTGCATTGCATTGTGTTTTACATCTGCTCTTATTGCCTTGAAAAGGGGTGCAAGGGTCCAGCTGTCGTTCAAACTTGAACCATAGAATGACACCCAAATTGAATACTGTCAGGTTAGGCTAGATCTGTGTGCAGCTGCCCCATGTGGTGAAACACTGAACTGCAGAAGTACCTTCTTCAGGCCCTGGACAGGCTCCACCCATCCACGCGGGCCACTGGATCCTCCTGGACCAGAAGGAGTATAAGAGGACCTATTGGTCCAGTTGACCCTTGCTAATGAACAAAGTCTTCCTGAACTCTGACTTCTTACTGGTTGTGCTTTGGTTCTGATTTCTGGCTTGTTCCTTGATCCTACATCCTGGCTTGACCTTTGGTTCTGACTTGCTCCTTGGTCCTGGCTACTGGCTTGGCCCATGGCTTCTGGCTCATGTCACATTGCTGTTCACAGCCCATCCTTGAAACCTGCTTATTTTCATTCTGGCATCTCATTCATAAAGGCAGATTTTGCATTGGGCTATGCTTTACATCTGTTCCTGTGCTCCTTTGAAAACATGTGTGAAGTTTTTGCTCCAACTCATCCTTGAAAAACAGAAGAGTGTCCTGAACAGGCACACCAGTTTCTGTTTTGATATCCATGGGTAGATATTGCATTACATTGTGATTTGCATATCTTTCCCAGCCCCCTTGCAAATGGGTGTGGGTGATGAGCTAGTATTTGAATTTGAGATGTAGAATATTGTCATGAACATGCACACCAGCTTTTCTTTGAGGCAGGTATTGCATTTTCCTTCCACTTCATATTCAAATGTGAAAATATTGATAATCAAACTGGAAAAGTAGAACTGAGTCTTGAATCTATATTCCAGATTTCATTCCATTTTCAATTAAGTTACTCTGTTACAAGCAGTCAAGCGAAGACAAAGCTTGCAGAATGGGCTAGTTCTTGTGTTTGTTTGCTTATGTCCCACCTTTCTATCATAAAATGAAGCTGAAGGTGGCTTCTGAATAAAATATAAATCACAGCAAAAGTTAAAAATGAACTTAACACAAGCTGTTTGCTTAATGCAAGGCAACAGCAATAAAAACAGCATAGGTAAGTGTGTATAGAATTACAGCCTAAAAAAAAATATCAAAAACTCAACTAAAAATGACAGCTGGAATAAAACTGTCTTAAGAGTCTGTTTAAAGGCAGGCAAAGAACAGGCCTGACCAGCCTCCCTTGGGACATTATTCTATAGTTAGATGTCATAACTGAAAAGGTTCTTTCTCTTGTCCCTACCAGCTGCCCATCTATTGGTAAAGGGACACTGAGGAGAGCCTCAGAAACTGAATGCAAATTAGTAAAATTCCAGAGACCTGATCAGTGGAGGCTTGTGGGTCCAATGTCAGTGGGGTGGTGAATCTGCTCCAAGTTTCAGTCAGAACCAGTCAGAACTCTAAAGGAGCTACCCAGAGTTCTGACTGGTTCTGACTGAAACTCGGAGCAGGTTCATCGCCCCACTGACATCAGACCCACCTGACTTCACTGGGCCAGCTATTGTGAAGCAAGGCTTCCTTTAATTCCTAGTTCTCTTCTCAAAGACCTCCCATATTGGTATCTCCTTCCCAGCTTTCTGGGCATCTTAAATTTTAAATGGTTGTTCAGTGCCCAGTTTAATGGAGAACCTGGGTGGGTCCAGTTTGTGATGACACATGATACACATTCTATTTATAAGAGCAACAATAAGGAATTGACTGAAAAACTAGACCATGGAATATCATTTTGGCTGGACGGTCATGTTGCGTTAGGAGATACAAGGTGATTTGCAGCTGCCTAATGACAGATACAATCTGATGTCATACAATATGAACTTCTGCAACAAGACACACAGTCAGATTCATGGTTGCGGGTGAAAACAAATGCATTTTAATGATGCTCTGCTCCCAGATAATTGATCCAGACAATTATTAAATTGATTCAAGGAGAAAAGTGTTTGTCCTTAATCACTATGATAAATGTACAATTTTCTAATCTTCAGACAAATTAGTGGCTTTGATACTGCTGACCACGAGGGAAAATGTAGGAAGGATTGCTGGGAGTTCTTCTGTTTGTTCTTGGTAATAAGCATTGAAAGGGTGGTAATGGGCGACTTTTCTTCATGTCCTCTGGACTTTCCCTGTGGATCCCAGAGAGGTCCATTAAGTTCTACCTCCTATCCCAAGGGGGCCACCAAATGAGTTCATGTTGGCATTTGCTAGTACACTCCTGAACATCTTGGTCCCAGTATTTCCAAACTGAAAGATGCTATACAGCAGCCTTCTCCAACCTGGCGTCTTCCAGGTGTGTTTGGACTTCAGCTCCCATCAGCCCCAGACAGCACGGATAATGGTCAGGAATTCTGGGAATTGTAGCTCAAAACATCTGGAGGGCACCAGACTGGGACCTTGTACCCATTGTACAAGGATGAAACATATCTTTTTGTACAGGCTTTGCCCCTGGTCTGTACCACAACTGAATATTCTTTTCTAACTGAATGATCTTGACTCCCCCCTTCTAAAAGCTGGTGTGTCTAAAAGGGTGAGTGGTGAACCATGAAAATATTTGGTGGCCACTGGCAAGCTACTGACTTTCAGTATCAGGCCCCAATCTACAACATGGACAGGACTTAATTTATGCTCAGGCTTGCAGCTGTTTTCAGCACCAAGGCTTAAGCCTGGACAATATGAAGAAATAATAGCTGGAAGTGCCACAGTGCATTTCCCTTCCCAGAGCCAGCATCAGGGGCAGGCATCATTGGGCACTGGCCAGGGCCAGCTTCCATACAGAGGGCCACTGCCAATCTCTGGAGCCTCTGGTCCTACTCCTTAGCAGCATCGTTCTTGCCACCTTTTCACCTACCCCATCCAAGCATGCAAACAGTGACAAGAGTGAGGACATACAGCAGAACCTTCTACCTGCCCTGCACTCTCCCTCTGGGAGGTTGTGTGGACCAGAGGTGGAGGGCAGGTGAGTGTGCCTCGAAGAGGAAAATGGGGACACACTGAGGGCACCATGCTGCAAAACCTGGAGCTGGCACTGTCCCTGAGTAAAAAGAGAGAGTCCCTGCCTACTCATAAGGGTTGACAGGAGGGACATCCAGAGAGTGTAGTTTGGAGACAGACTTGAGCCCTGGCATCACTCTCTCTCTCCTCACCCTGAAATTAAGCACTGAATACAGAGATAATAATAATACTTACATGTTTGTAAGTATTATTGAGATGATGTATGTGAAGTGTGTTCAAAACTCAAAATGCTATGTAAGTGCTATATGTTAATATAACTATTTCCCCTATGTTTTGGGTTTTTTAAGGGTGTGGGAACACAACTATACTGGTTAGGTACTAGAAATTTTCCTAAGCTGGCTTTCCACAAAGTACAGAATGAGGCAGAGCACACACTGTATCAAAGAGGTACATGGATGTGTGCACAACCTGGGATTCTTACAGACGGGGGCAAAATCTGTGCAGTTCCACAGCCCCACCCTTTATACCAGTGTAAATATATTGGCTCATGAGCTGGAAGAGCAGGCAGGGAGAGGGCGGAGCAAAGAAAGACGCAGTACAGTGCTAGATTCCATGTCCATTTTTTCTTCAAGAAGCAGTTCACAGGCCTTGACGGAGGCACGGGATGCAGTACATCAATTTCCATGACATCTGTTGGAAGTAAAGAGCTTATTATTAGCTATGAAGAGCAACAGGGTTTATTTTAAATGAGAATCTAGCATTCTTTTTCAAAGGCTAGTTTGGGCCTAATGCTCATCTGTCTCTCTGGTCACTAGTTCCTATCCCACAATTAATCAAGGACACATGGTTTGACACTGACCTGGTTTGGACATAATGCTCAACAATGGTTTATGGTTACAGGCATGAGCCTCAGGCTCATGTGCTTCCCCCTTCTTCTCTCTTCTTCTGCAGTGGCTACAAGGAAGAGATCAGAAACTTCCACTTCCATTTTTACTTTCACTTTTCATTTTCAATGTACCGTAGTTTATCATTAGATCTGTATCTGGAAGAGTGGCTTATCTTAACTATGATTTCAGGAAACAAGGCAATTTCATAAACAAAAGTCTGAAGTTGGCTTATTTCCTTAGATAAAATTAACTGTGGTTTGTGTGTCATGGCTCTGGAGGCTCAGCATCACCCTGAATGAGGCACTGGTCACCCAACTCCAGGGAGAACCCTCAGCAGCCCTTCGTGTACCCGTCAGGCCCAAGGACTTGGCTGTCCCCTCAACTTCAGCTTCCAGGGATGGCTCTTGCAAAGCTTCTCATGTCCTCCAGACACATAGGAGCTTGAGGTTACAAAAACAGGCATAGTCCCTGTAAGGTTTGCAGTCAGTACTCAGCAGGGGTAGAACTTCTGAACGACCTGAACTGAGCAACCTTCTTTAGCCTTCAGCTGCTGACAGTCCCTTGCTGAGACAATAGTTCCCTTTATGAGGAACTACTCTAGCCAAACAGCTCCTGCAGAGTGCTGTCCAAGGCCCTGATGGTCTTCTGCCCTTGCTGTGTCCTTGCGTGCCAAACATGATTTGCCACACTGGATGTGACCTCGCTGTACCAAACATGACTTGGCCTACCAGATGTGACTCTTGCCTCGCCAGATGGGATTTCTCTACATCAAGGCCTCTACATCAGTGACCAGCTGCTTCCCATGGTTCCCTGCTGAGTCAGGACATGGTCCAGCTTTAGATGTGATAAACTCTGGTTAGTTAAAAATGGAAGTTTCCAATCTGCTCCGTGCAGCTGCATTGGAGAAGGAAAGGGGAGGGGAAAGTAGATATGGCTGAGGCTCATTCATATAATGCTCAACTATCATTGAGCATTATGTCTGAATGAGGCCAATCTGTGCTCTGTGTGAAACACCATATTGGGAGGTATTCTTAGAGCTGTAACACAGCAGCAAGGAAAGCAGATTAATTAAATCTGCCTCTTAATAATAGATCTTTATTTTACTTTACTTTACACCCAACTCGTGTTTTAAAACACTGCTAGGCATCCATGATTTTGGGATGAACCTAAAGACAAAACCTAGATATTCTTCTATTCACTTCTCTATTGCATGTTGCTGTCTTTACACATGCTGGCTCCATGCAAATCTGAAAGATGAAGTGTGAATACAAAGAGTGGTAAAGGATTAGTGGTGATGGTTGGTCTGTGCATTTAGTTCTTGCATAATCTTTGGAAGAAATGTCCAGATGTAAAATGTTCAAGGTAAATAAGCATAGATCTGAGAATTCATGATGACATTAAATGGATTCCAAAACTTGGCTGAGTCTCCAAACTAAACCAAGTCAAGCCTTGAAACATTATCTGGCTCATGCGTGAAATGGACAGAAAGATGACTCTTTCCAAAAGAATTCAATTATTTGAACTGGGACGAATGCCCCTGCTGTAAGGTGTTTTTCTCCCCCCAAAAAATCAGAAAAGAAAGCACTTTGCTGTGATATTTTCAAGAGTAACATTGTTTTAAGAACTTTGGAGTTGGCGGAAGCTCCCATTATGTTCAGGCCTCATTATTGTCTTATGGCCACATGAATTAGCTAGTCTATGGCTAGACCCTGCAGTTCTAATCCAAGGTCTTACTGTGTCATAAATGCACATATGTCAGTCCTATTGGTATCAAGGGGAGCTGTTTCTTCGCACTAGTCTCCTCCTTCAAGGAAGATTCCCTTTGAATTCATTGATAATTAACATGCCGCTGGGATGGATTCTAAGTTTAAACCTTTATTCCAGTATACCTCTGACAGGGAAATATTGATGTGAAGCCAGGGCCCACGCTGCTCTGTGGACACGTTAGGCTGATATCAAGGCACAACATAGTTTCATTAAAGCTAACCTATATTAGCAATGCACAGAAAGAAATGCTTGTTCTAGGCCAGCCATGCCACATCGGTGAAATACGGATTTGCCAGCTATAGAAAAATTGAAAAGCAAAATTCAGATTTTGGCTCCTCCCCCTGAACTTGAGGTCTCTACTCCTTTGTGTACACCCTGCTTCCAATATGAGATATATTTTAAGTGCCTTGTGCAACTGTATGATTTAGTCTGTATACTAATGAATTCTAAGTCTCTGCACCATGTTGTAAAACACCTTCAATTTGTACTGGATTTTCCCCTTGGTTGCAGAAGTTCAGTGAGAAGATTTGATACAAAGAATACAAATGACAACTAACATTCAAATAATGGATGCAAAAATAAATCTTCAGCTGACTACGCTGGTGAGGCAAACATACTCAACTGAATAATAATGAAACTGATTTTACATTTCTTGATAAAGGGCATACACGTACCCTCCGGTCCCAATTCAGCTGGGACGACCGCATTTTTTTTCAGAATCATGTTCTGGCAGCAGACTAACAAATCCGAACACCCTGCAATTTGCTCAATTTTCAGGAAGCAACTCCATTTCTTCTCTCCTCCTGTTTTGTTTTGCTGTGGTTTTCTGTACACTATATATTCTGTAGGAGATAATGCTGAACCAGGCAATAGTCAGGAGCTGCTAGGGCTTGAACGGGGAGCCTTCAGGTTTGTATGTGGCGAAGCACTGGACTGGACTGCATGTTGCAGAATCTGTGTTGGGTCTAGGCAGTTAAATATCCTCAGGCTCTGGACTGACCCTGCCAGTGGAGCCTGGTGGCTCTGATGTCAGTGGGGTGGCGAATCTGCTCTGGGTTTCAGTCAGAACCAGTTGCTTCACACCTTGGTTAGTGCCTTTAGAGTTCTGACTGGTTCTGACTGAAACCCAGAGCATCCCACTGACTTAGGACCCACCAGCCGCCACTGGACCCTGCCCACCTAGACTGTCTGTTGGAACCTCTTGGACAGGAAAGACTATAACAAGACTTCCCCTTTTGGTTAAGCCTTACTTGAATAACAAGGTCTTCTTGAGCTCTGGTATGTTCCTGTATCCTTTGGTTGTTGGTCAGTCCTGATTCCTGGCTTAGTTTTCAGTCCTATATCCTGGCTTGACTTATTCTGACTTCTGGCTGGCTCTTCGACCCTGTCTCCTGATTTGTCTCTTGATCCTGAGTTGCTGTTCAGTCCTAACTATGTAGACTTTGTCTCATGGCTCCTGGTTTCCAGCTCACCTCAGACTGCTGACCATAGCGCAGCCCTAACAACATTACAAACAAGCCTCCAATGTTGTGTATATTTTTGTCACCCTTTTGAGATGGTGATCCCAAAAACTATCATTGTAAATTACATAACTATAAATTATATGATCTGAGACAGGTAAAGAAAGAGAGGACAGGCAAGGAGAGCTTGCTTATAACATGAGGCTGTGTGTGTGTGTGTTTGTTAAACTGGTTCACTGATATGACTGCTGCTGCCCCTACTGATGTCTGAGCCTTGCTTAGCCAGAGCTGAGTCCTATGGCATTCTCTGCTTATTACTACTACTATTCTCTACTCCTTACATCAGGGTGTGAGGACATATACCACTGGCCCACTGGCCCCACAGATGATGGGAGGTTTAGCCTTCTTCTTCTGATCAGTGGTGGTAACACCAGGGGGCCTTCTAGGAGCTTGAGGTGGCCTAAGGAAGTGCCACTGAGAGGGTGTGGCCACCATTGTTTCCCCCTTTCCCATAGTGCTGGATTCACGTGCTCTGAAGGATCAGAATTTCCTTGTTTATTATCTTGCAGAAATAAACTGATCATAAAGTTGTGAAGCTTCACAACTTCGAATCTTCGAAGATCATGCTTGAATTAGAAAAAAGAAACATCACGGAGAAGCCCTGATTTTATGAGGATAACGCCTTATTTTTTAAAAAAGATCTGGAGCAGGGGATAGGAGGGGGTAAAACATAATCTCATTGGAAGGGATAGAATAACCCCCTGCTCAGTGCAGGAAGCCTGATTCCTAGGTGGTTGCCCATCCAACTACTGACCGGGGCTGACCCCGCTTAGCATCTGAGATCAGACAAGTGCACGCAGGAAAACAGCACAGCACTCGAGTGTGAACCGAGCTCGCGCATTCAATGAAGCACTGCAACAGGGAAAATGGGTGAGTGTGAATAATCATGTTTTAATGCAAGAGCGTTTAACCCGATGGGACACCGAATTCATTGCGATGGAGGGTGCAATGTAGATCGGCCCTAACTCGAAAGAATTGTCTTCTGTCCTGTATCCTGATCATTATGCTGTGTTGTGTTAGTAAACTGAAGTCATCATTGGCTAATGGGGGGGTGCTATCCTATCAACCAGGGGTGGGCAATCCAAACCCTGCAGGCCACATTTGGCCCTCAGCCATGCTCCGTGCTGCCCACAACCCAGCACCACATGTAGCCCCCAGGGATTAGAAGGCTGCCCGCCCTGCTATGAACACTTACCTGTGTGGTCAATACAATTGACCATACGTGCAAAGCACACATGCATAGAATTGCATTGCAGAGGGAAAGAAATGTTATGCAGCTCCAGCTGGTTTCGTTTTTTAAAAAGAGAAGAGAGGAAAGAATTTCTCCACCAGACAATAACTCAATGCCACAAATTGTTCATTTTAATTAATATTGAATTAAGAGAGATTTGAAATAAATTCATTTAGATGAGAAGTCATTGCAATTAATATGCTGCCATTTTGCATAATGAATACAGGGCTACACAGAGAAGATATATGGGTAATGAGAATGCTGGCCCTTGTGACCTTACAGCACAATATATTAGAGATGGTTCTCTGTGTGTCATAGATGGCTGGAAAAACTGGCATTGTTGTCCTGTATGATTTTATCATGGTATAACTTTCTGCTGAATTGAGTATCAGGGCCGGAAAGATGTGATAAAAGCCATGCTATAGATTAGCAAAATTCTGCTCTTTTAAGGCACCCAAATAATGATGGAAACTGCATGCCAGTGTGGCTGACTGGAAGACATTCCAGTGTTAGTGGAAAGCTAGGTGTGACATTTTGCATCTATTCAATGGAGGTATTTCTTGCTTCTATCACTAGGTTTATATACTCACCGTGCAGTGCTCCTTTCCACCATCCCCACAGTATCCTTCTTGTGTGAATGAGCCATCAATGAAGAGGCCTCAAGAATGAAAGGGGCTGGGGATGACCATGCAAAGCATATTATCATGCATTGAAGCCTCCATGTGGAATGACTGCCTCAGACAAGATATTGTTATGCTCTACAGGGGTATGAACATTACCTAGGGTTGTGTTTATCTAGAATGAGGTCACTGGAGGCTTACGGTGTTTTTGTAATATATATCATAGAATCGCAGAATCATAGAGTTGGAAGGGGCCTATGAGACCATCAAGTCCAACCCCTTGCTCAATGCAGGAAGCCTGATTCCCATCCAGGCAGTGTCCCATCCAAATACTAACCAGGGCTGACCCTGCTTAGCTTCCGAGATCAGACGAGATCAGGCACATCCAGCCCTATGATTTATGTATACATATACATCGGCTGAGCAAAACTGAGCAAAAATGTCTGGTCCAATGAGTTTGGGCAGTTTCTGAAGCACTGCACAACCTGTTTGACCAAAAGAGACAAAAATGAAATACCCCTTTCACCTCTATGTGAATATGCCAGCACACACAATGTGGGCCAAGATGGCTATCCTGGAGTTCTCATCTCAGTGGTCTTATTCTGCCCTTCCAGTATTGAAAGCAAATCCCGTTCTACATGAAATGAATGTGAAGGATTTTATTTTCCAAGTTGGCTCATTTCACTATCAAGCTAAAATCATAATCTTCTTTTCTTCTTCAGGTAATTGTTGTGCTACTTTATAAGCAGGAGAGGAGGGGAGATTTAAATATTCAGATCTTTTGCTCAACATTTTCAATCTACATACTCAACAGGAGCACACAGCTAGCCTGCCTCCAGCATTAGAAAAATTCATATGGAAGCTTTCAGGAGGCCATCCTTCCCAAATTGCCACATTTTACATAGGAGCATACAGAAAACCAGCCTGCAGTATATTTTCCATACACTTATGAAAAGAGACAGCAAATGAATCCTCAGTAGAGCCAAAACAAAAACAAAAGTGGGTGGACAACTGGCTCTGTCTAAAATCGGTAGGTTGGAGGATACTGATAACTGCCTTAAATGTTACTTAGGGCACAATCCTAACTAGATAGGTGGCCGCCTCTGAACCCGGAGGCGACCGCGTATCCAAAGCAAGGCAGGAGAGGCATGGGGGGATTGTTCCGTCCACGCCTCTTCTGCCTTGCTGTTTTTCGCCAGACAGCTATTTTCAGCTGTGTAGTGGCGGGGGGGGGGGCGACTGGGAGAGGAAGCTGCCGTATGACACATTGGATGTGTCGTACACGCAGCTCCAC
The DNA here is from genome assembly GCF_057233095.1 of Heloderma suspectum. Classification (NCBI taxonomy): domain Eukaryota; kingdom Metazoa; phylum Chordata; class Lepidosauria; order Squamata; family Helodermatidae; genus Heloderma; species Heloderma suspectum. The sequence continues at coordinate 78,079,005 of NC_139461.1, read as the reverse complement.
TCTCCCTGCCCTGGAACGCCCCCCGGAACACCCCTTTTCAGTTGCTCCACACTCCTCTTATGAGTGTGGAGGACGGGGCTTCTCTGCGCTGCCTCAGAAGCAGCACAGACAAGGGGGAGGTCGGTTTTCTGGGAACCAACCTTGGACTGCGGCTCTGAGGTTGGTTCCCGGAGAAGAGCATATCCTATGGCCCTCTAGACAGTGTCTAGTGGCCATAGGATTGCTCCCTTAGAATCCTGTTTTCTTATCGTCATAGAGGTTTCAGGTATGTAGAGAACACCCAAATTACTGGAATCCATCAACCATTGCTCAGAACTAGGGATACTGGGAAACTCTGTCGAGTTTTTTTAGGGCGTACTCCTTGGAACGCTTTTTTGGCCTAAACATGCATAGGGTTGCGCCCTTAATGAATTTACCCAGTCCCTGGACATAATTTGTGGTTACAAATCCATATATTTCTAAACTTGCCACGCGTTCCTCAAAAGAAAAACGTGCAACGATTAATATGCACAAATTTGAAAAATGTGCAAAGAAAGCAGCGTAAGTTCTAAGACGTGCACAAGCACACTTTAGGGTAGACGATTATCACTGTATTTTAAATTGTTTTATTGTGATATTATGATTTTATGGTTGTTTTCCTGGAACTTATTTTTATTTATTTATTTATTTATCCATTCATTTCATTTCATTTCATTTTTACACTGCCCAATAGCTGAAGCTCTCTGGGCAGTTCACAAAAATTAAAATGAAAAAGTACACAATAAAACAATACAAAAGTATAAAAGCATAAAATAAAAGCCAGCCCTATTGTGGCATGACTAGCTGACCTCACCACCACCACCACCACCAGCTGCACAGCTGCACATTTGCCTGTACATAGCAGGCTTATATACCATGGCTGATCAATCTTCAGACGCTTCCTTCGAGTATGAGCGCTGAGGAACAGCAAGGGAGAGAAAGGTTACAGTTGGCTCAACAAATGCTTTCTATCTACTCGGTATTGTTTTACCTTTGGTCTCCTCTCAGGAGAATGATATGATCCATGATACAGAGCATGTTCTAGGCAGAGCAATCCTATGGGGAAGGCAAGGAAGAAACAAAAGCAGAGGCACCGCCTTTCCTATGCCCTGCTGCCTCACAGCAGCAGGATGAAAGGTGGAAGCGAGTGCATTTTTCCTTTCCTTTTGGCTTTTTATGGCCATTTCAAAAACTTTGTATTCATTTATTTGGATATTTATAAACTGCCCATCATCAAGCAATATCAGGGTGGTGAACAATAAATATGTAATAGAAACAAGAGCAAACATGAAACAATAAAAGGCAGTAAAAAACTGTAAAACAGGCTGATCATATACACCTGCATGGACCCTACGATTGTCTTCAGTGGTCCCTCTCTGGGGGGCCCCAGCAAAGGAAGTAAGGTGGGTGGCTACTAAGAAGAGGGCCTTTTCAGCTGTGGCAGCACTCCAGTTGTGAAATGGGGCTCGCCTTGTGCCTACGTTGTACTCTTTTTGGCACCAGGTGAAGACCACCTTATTTTCTAGGCATTGTAGTCCTTCAGTTTCTGTTGTTGTAAACCTGTCACTGTATTTTAAATCTTTGCACTGCTGCTAGCTTTTATTTTGTTTTTATTTTTATTTTATACTGTAGTTTTACATTTTTATATTATATTATATTTTATCATGTTATATTTTATGGTTTTTAATTGTGAACTGCCCAGAGAGCTTTGGCTGTTGGGTGGTGTAGAAATGAAACAAACAAACAAACAAACAAACAAATGCTGTAAATAAATACATAAATAAAATGTTCAGGCAAACAAAAACAGTTTTGACCCAGTGCTGAAATGGATAGCAAAGTTGCACCTCCATGGGGAAGGTGTTCCACAAGGGGTGCCAATACAGAGAAGGCTCTTTCCTTAGTTGTCATGCAGCAAGTAAAAGGCAGAGCAGAGAATCCTGCAGATCTCAAGAAATGTGAGATCCCCTGCAGATCTCAGTGGGAGGGAACTACGTTTCCTCTACATTCCAGGGGGGTATCTAGGGAATGAGAGGGCTTTGCAACGTGTAGATCCTAAGACTCTCCTGGAGCACCCATGGAAATGCCTCCTTTTTGCTCTCTCTGACATCAGAGTTCCTTGGATGGCCATGGGTCCTTGTTTACAGAGGACAATCCTCTACTTGAAGGCCTGCCAGAAGACCACCCACTTTTAGAAGGCACCCTCTGACTGAAGGCCTGTCTGGTTCAATTCCAGTTTAAAGATAAAGAACCACAAGAACAATTGCCCATCAGTGGTTAGCACCTGGACAGCAGATTAAACAGGCAGGCATACAGGTCACCTGGTCACTGCCTTCCACACACTATGATGACATGTACTGTATTTCTATTTAAATTATAATAACTATTTATACGTTTACATCTACACATCTAAATTAGCACAGGCAATTTCTATGCAAATCAGTGTTCTATTTTGTACTCTTTTGTTATAGATGCATTTCTTCTTTTTTAGAAATTCATAAGTGGCCACCCTAGTTCCTTTCCACAGAGGGGGCTTACACAGTTGTGTCGCCTTTTCCAATGGTGGACCTTTCACCCGTGGAAAGGGAGATTTGAGAAATCCTATGGCCCTTAGGACACCCTCTCAGAGACCATAGGATTGTGCCCATAATTCATCTTTTACAATGTAAATTCCTGAAACTTCTGACAATTTCAAGGGAATCATTGGGAGAGCCAGTGTGGTGTAGTGGTGAGAGTGTTGGACTGGGAGCCAGGAGATCTGCATTCTAGTCCCCATGGAAGCTCACTGGGTGACTTTGGGCCAGTCACAGACTCTCAGACCAGCCTATCTCACAGGGTTGTTGTTGTGAGGATAAAATGGAGAGGAGGAGGATAATGTAAGCCGCCTTGGGTTCCTTGCAAGAGGAAAAAAGGTGGACTATAAATGGAATAAATAAAATAAAATAAATAATAATAATCACCGAAGTGCAGTGGGTTGCTGACACTTAGACTTGGCCTGTACAGAATAAGGAGGACCAATAAAAGGCTGCCTCCTTCCTGAGAGGAAGTTATGAGGGTCATGGAGCTACCTCCATTCCATATCTTTTTGCTCCCTATTCATGACATCATCATGTGGTACATTGTCTCACCCCGTGTCATAGTTCTTAATAGTTATTCAGATTGCTCAATAACCAGATTTCTCTGGGCAGTGTACAGGTAAATTAAAAACATAAATTCAGAACAACAGTGAAACAATGATAAAAACAGCACAGAATAAAACCAGAATAAAACCAGCAGCAGAGGGGTAAAAGCAATGCAGCATATAAAAAAGCAAAGTAAAAAATGCAGCAAACATTAAAATTTGTTTAATTTATTTATTAAACAAATAAACAAACAAAAAACCTCTCAAGGTTTAAAAGCACTAAAACATTTCTTTAAATGCCTATGAGAACAAAAATGATATTCACCCAGCGGTGAAAAGACCATCATGCAAGTGCCAGGTGAGCCTCTCTGGGGCTGGCATTCTACAGACTGGGTGCCACCACTGAAAAGGCTCTCTCTCTTCCACCTCTCCTCATTATCATTGGCCCCATATAGCTTGCAGTTGGCCACAGGGGTGGAGTGTTGTGAGGCGATGTCATGTCACATGTTGAATTATATAAGGCTTTATGAAGAAGAGGAAGAAAAGCAATATAAGATGCAATATGGCAGGGCCATTTTCTCTTTTTCTTTGATGCTGTTGGCCATATTGGCAGAAAGTTCTTTTATCTAATACAAGAGCTAGATTATAAAACAGTCCCTGTTTAGTGGTTCAAGTGCCCATAGTAAATACATAAAGTGGAATGCATTGTATTTTTAGGTGTTTGTTACATGCTGGAATTCTTGTCCTTCCAGAATTTTGGAACTGTAGAGGTCTGGGGTCTTTCCATTTACTATATTCTGGGAACAGTTTCTGACATAGTTTCTGAAGTTAAGGAAAAAACTGCTCTTTGTTAATTTGCCAAACTCCCAATAGCATCAGCAAGTATTTTATCCATAGGAGAAGAGAGAATCTATCTCTTCTAAATCAGCAAGTTGTATTTGCTTTTTGTACATGCACTTAATCCCTTTGCAAACTATTTATTGAACTGCATGCCACATCCTCCTCTGTGAAAAATGTTAAGGTGAATGTATTCAGCGCTGGCGAATAAATGTACGGTTTTATCACAAAATGCCACTGCTGCTCCTGGCATGAGTAATTTGTGCACCTGCATTTTTAAAGTGTTTCGAAGTTTCCCCCCTTTGTGAATTCACTGGTAACACACATTATCTTCCCAGCTGCCACAATATGGTATTTGCAGTCTGTGTCATGTCAGCCTTTGTTATCCAGGAGTCATTGTTTTCCTAGCAAATAGCAACTGAAAGTGACAACAGTCCTCTCCAGGCTGCGGGAACAAGACGGTGTTCCTTGGTAGCACTGTCGTGGGTTGCACGTCCTCACTCTGGCATCTGGGATCTGCATTCCAAACCGCAAAAGGGATACAGCTGGGGTGCAAACAGGCCCTGTAGATGCAAAGCAGATCCTTCCACAATTTTTTATTCTATCCTTACGCTGAATCTCTGCTAACTTGGTGGATGAAAAATGAGCACCAGAGACTGAATATGATTCTGCTCTGGCTTTATCCATTGATGATATTAAATGGAGATGGCTGAACGATTAGCATGGCACTTCAGCTACGTTGTCACCTTCAGGAAGACACGGTACCTCATGGGCATCCTCTGCAGAACTCGTTCAAGACTGGGAAGGGAAATCCGGAATTTCAAGTTAGTTTAGGCTTAGTGAGTTAATTTTTTGTGGTAATTCAGCCGGTGCCCAAAGTCCTTTCTGTCTATACAATATCTAAGTTTTTTAAAAAGAGCAAAATATTCCCTTGTGTTCTCTGTAATCTCCCTGAAATGTTCCTTGATTCTCTCAGAAGTATCCAATTGAAATGCCTAAAGTGTATAATTCCCACTGATTTTATGTATTTGTACATCTTAAAGTCATAATATCATCTTAAAGCCATCTATCTGACAATTCTCCCATTTACAGTGGGCCTTAGAATAATAATAAAAAAGATAAGCATCTCATGTTATATCGACTTGATCATCAGAGACAATTTTCAGGGGCATCATGCAGATTTCATCAGGAATTTATTTCTCTGCTATTGCAAATGGAGACAGAAGCACCACTGGTAAAATGCCATTGCATCACATCTTCATCTTCATTTTTGGAAGCTCATATTTTGTTTATTTTCCTCAAGACTACAGTGTCCAAACAGCGCAATATGAGGTGATGCTTTTTTGCCGCACTTACAGGGAAGAAACGTAGCTCGGTGGTAGGGCCCCTGCTTTGCCTGCAGAGGGACCCAGGTTCAATCCCCAGCATCTCCAGGTAGAGCTGAGAAGGAGTCCTGCCTGAAACCCCGGGGAGCCACTGCCAGTCAGTGTTGACAACACTGGGCTTAATGGACCAAGGGTCTGACTCAGTATAAGGTGGCTTCCTATAGAAAAAATGATGAATGCACAAATGTAGACCTATGGCTAAATGATTGTAAGGCAGCTGATGGTGTTTTGAGGGCCCCATTTTTAATCCCCCTGCCAGTGGAGGCTGGTGAACCCGATGTCAGTGGTGCAGTGAATCTGCTCCAGGTTTCAGTCAGAACCAGTCAGAACTCTAAAGGAGCTATCCAAGGCGCTTCCACATCTTGGAAAACTCCTTTAGGGTTCTGACTGGCTCTGACTGAAACCTGGAGCGGTTTTACCACCCCACTGACATTGGAGCCACCAGCCTCCACTGCACCCTGCCTTTCTCATACCAAGAGTTGTACAGAATCTATAAAGGGAAGTGTGGCTTAAACACGTGAAGTGCCATAGTCGGCTTAAACGTGTGAAGTGTTCACACATTTAAGGAAAAAGGAAGTCCCCCAAACCAGGCAGCTGTGTCGATCCATATCAACAAACCATTTCTAGCAGTTTTCATCACCACCAGGAAGAGGTCTTTTGTAAAGCTGGTGCCTTCATTGCCCATTGCAGAGCAAACCACCCCCAAATACTTTGTATTGCAACTGGGAACAATATATTTTTGTTGGGAAATTATTTCCCCCCCAGCTACCGTGAGGATTGCAGCTAAGCTCGGAGGGAACTGGGAGGTGTGATAGATGACATCAGTGTTGCTGCTAATAAAAAAGGGTGGGCAACACATCCCTGTTAGCCCTGGTTCCACTACTGCACTGTGAAATACTCAGCCAGATGGAGCATCGATCCACAATGCAAACTCAAGCAAGGAGGCAAGGAGCCTTTTGGGCAAGTCTACAGACCAGTACCATAGGAAGATAGTGTGTAACCACCCGGCTTTTCTTTTAAAAGCATGATTAGATCAGTTCAGTGTCATCACGTTCTCGTGATGCTTTTCTGACCCAGCTTGAAATGGAAAGCAGGGTTTCAAGGTAGATTGTGTACATCCAACACAGAGTGCAGGTACAACCCAAGGTGTATTTTACATAATCAATAGCCATGGAAGTCATGAGTGACATGGGTACATGCAGCAAGTACCCATGTCCGATTAGGAGCTCTTTGTGGCATGTACCCCAAAAACACATATTTTCAAACACATGTTTTAGGCACCGCAAGTTATATTTTTAGCCAGTATAGTACAAGTACCTAGTCATAATGTATGAAGCAGCCCGTAGGCACTTTACACTTAAGGCAAATTAGTACGGTTGAATAGGCATGTTGTTTGGGATATGAGTTACGAAAATGATTCTACTTTTTTAATGGCCTTCTGGGTATGTCCTTCAGGAGAATGGGACGTTTGCATTTTCTCATGCGCTCAAAGATTGTTCAGAGACAGAGTATTAGAGGGAGAATAGTTGAATTCCATGACATTGGGACAAAGATCCAACAACTGTTTCGATAGTTTAGAAGGATAGAAGATACATTGGACTGGGGCAATCTTCCCAAAAATTTCAAGAAAAATTTGCTTTTGTGAAAGGTGAAAAAAACTCAATTTTTATTGTGAGTTTCAACAAAACAAACAAAAACATAACACAACCAAAAAATTGAAAATATAACAACATGCTCTGAAGTCTTCAGTTTCAAATAATATAACATTCTAGGGAGAAAAAAAAGAAAAAAAAAGAATAGGACAGATTACACATAAACTTCAGTAAAAGCAGACTAGATATCCAAATATAAGTTCATTTGCAAGTGATGCTATATACCACTCTTTCAAATATTGCTAGTGATGTTAAGTCTTCAATCCATTGCATTATAGGCAGTGAGCTTTTATCCTTCCAGTATTGTAGTATCAGGCTTTTAGCAGCCAAGAGGGCACAAAAAATCTATTTATGCTGACCATGTGTTACGTTCCAAAAAGCAGGTTAATAGTTTAAGAGAACACGTACATCAGTAAATTTTAATGAGATTTCCAATACAAAGTGTATCCATATGATAACTTCCTCCCCAAAGGAGGCAACTATTGGGCATTTCCAAAATGTATGAATGAAAGAAGCATTAATTGCACGACACCTCCAACAATTAGCCAAGTTTGACAAACCTTGGCTAATTGTTAAAGAGACACTGTGGCATCCAATAAACCTGAAAGTAAAAGCAGCAGGACCAAATCTTGATACTAACAAATGTTTCAGTTGCAAATGCTGCCATTAAGCTGTAGCTGGCAAATCAAATTTATTTGGCAAAATTGAAAATGGCAAAAACTCATCATCAACACCCAAGAATTGATCCAAGGTAAAGATAATTTTATCTGTCCACGTCTGCCACAGAAACATTTTCTTTTCTATTCTTCGATCCGGATTTCCCCTTAAAGTCAATTTGGCATAGGAAAATGGGTCAAACTGTAATTGGTGTCACATTATATGCCACACATTTCTAACCACCCAGATTGTGGGAGGAGCTCTGTCTGCCTTAATGTGCCGGGAACCTAATGCCATCCATTTGGTGAGGGGCTCCAGACAGGAAGATTCCAAAACTGACCAAGGTGGAAAATCAAATCTGAGTGGAAAAGACCAAAACTTAGTACAGGTCAGCAAATAAGCCCAATGATATGTAGCAAGATCCAGAAAACCTAACCCACCTTCTTTAATTGGAAGTTGCATCCTTTTCAAAAATATGGAAAGGAACCCCACAAGAATTTATGGAACAAAGCTTAATTTTTGTGAACCGCCCAGAGAGCTTCGGCTATTGGGTGGTATAGAAAATAAATAAATAAATAAATAAATAAAGTTTTTGGAAATATTTGCCAGGTATAAGTAAGGGGATCCCACATATAACGTAAATGCTTTGAGGTACAGTATCCATCTTAAGTGTATTAACCTTCCCCCATAAACTCAACTTCAAAGATGCCCATCTATCTATATGTCATGAAATATAATTGATCAACTTATTTAAATTTAACTTAATCATTTGAGATACTGTATATCTCTAGGGATAATTATTCCCAAATAAGTAATAAATTCAAAATGTCCAGTTGGCTAATACACTAGAGTAAACCCTGTCTCCAATTGGCATTATTTCTGACTTTGACCAATTAATTGAATAACCAGACAAATCACCAAAAGTATTTATCAATTTCATCAATGCTGGAACCGATGACTGGAGTTTCAAAATAAACATCAAAGATCATCAGCATAAAGGCTATTTTAAAATTCTAAGCCAGAATGCACAAATTCATGAATACTACTATTTTCTCTAATAGCACACACCAGGGGTTCCAAGCATAAGTCAAACATCAGTGGGGAAAATGGACAACCTTTTCTGGTGCTCCACCCGAATAAAAATGTATACCGCCTTGGGTTCCTTAAGGAGGAAAAAAGGTGGGATATAAATGTAATAAATAAATAAATAATTTTTTAAAGCTGAAAATAAACCTAGGTGAAAAATGCAAGCTTTCCACTATCAAACATTTGGTTTGATCCAAACTTAGTTATATTTAGTGAGACCCATTGAACTCAATGGGACTTAAGTTTGTCATGACTAACTGAAATCTCATTGATTTTAATGGGTGTACTCTGATGAAAACTGATCATAATTTTAACACATTTTTCTCTTGCAGAAGTTTTAGGAAGGTGTTTTTGTTGTCTAAATAGCTGTATCTTAGGCCAAGAAATCATTTTTTCCGATATCCACTGGAACTTCTAAACAATCTAAAATTGTTTCTTTTGAAATTTTACTGCTGATTATGGTAATATCTTTTTATTGAAATGTTTGCTATTTTTGTACTTTGTTTCTTTCCCTTTTTTACAGCGGGACCTGCAATTTTCATTTCCTCAAGCACCTTCTGTTCACGGTTCTTAGGATCAAAGCTACTGCTTTTATTGGCATACTTACCTGTAAAACTAAGGGCGCAATCCTATCGCCGCTAGTCAGTGGCTAGACGGCCGTCGGATAGGTTGGTTTCTGGGAATCGACCTCAGAGCCCATGCTCCGAGGTCAGTGTCCTGATAACCGACCTCCATCCCCTCCCGCACTGCCTAATAGGCAGCATGGATTGGATCTGTGCTCCGCACTCATAAGAGCAGTGTGGAGCAGTGAAAACAGGGCTTTCCTGGGGCGGGGCAGGGAGGACGGAAGTGCTTTTCTGACACTTCCTATGAGTCGTCCGGTGTCCACCAACCCCCAGTCCGACTTTCTGTGGCTAGACAGCCAAAACTGACTGTCTAGCCATGAATGCAGGGCAGCTGAAGTGCTGAAGGGAAGATCTCCTCTGTGCTACTCCTGCCCTGCATTGGATAGGCGGCTGCTTCCGTGTTTGGAGGCGGCCACCTATTCCAATAGGATTGCTCCCTGAATTGTTTTGATGAGTGTGTGTGTGTGGGGGGGGAGTGAGAGGTGAAGAGAAAACGAAATGGGGCAGAAAATATTATAACTGTAGCAAAAATTAAATAAAGATTTTTTTAAAGTGCAATAGTGCAGCTTTCTAAGCACAAGAGGACTTAACATCCACCAATGCTGTAGCTCTCCTTTTTTGAACTTCTTCTACCCTGGTTCAGTATCACTGAAAGTATATTAATGTCCAAGATTGTTTGTGTAGATTATTTATAAGGCATTTGCTTCATATTAGCACTGCTTAAAATGTGTGGGTTCATAACTTGCCAAAAGCAAACGCAGCTCACTTCCTCGGAGCTACAAAGAAGAGAACGAGCTGTTTGGCACAAGACACCTCCGCGCAGATCAATAATGGAAACATTAAGCAGGGCTACTGTTTGAGCAGCTTTCCTTTACTTTGGAGACATGTTCATTCCACATTAACAATGCCTTAAGTAAAATGATAAAGAGACATATAAGGTCCATTTTCTAAGTAGCGCATTGGGAGCTATACTCACAGGCCCGTTTGCTGTTAAATGCTGCATCCCCACTCGTCATAGGCAGTTTCAATTACCATGAATATTTAGGCCCAAACAACATGTGATTTCCAGTTGCATGCGTTTTACCCCCCAACTATTTCTTTTTTCACCCAAAGCAGCCAAAGACGATACAATCTTGAATACAGTGGTTAAAATATCAAGGTTTGGATCCAGATTTAGGTGTGTGGAACTGGGCTGGGGGAAGTAGATTTCTCTGCCATCTCTTCCCCATGACAGCCCTTCCAGCCCACTGAAAATGCTATTCAAGGGATCAAGCAACCCTGCTGAGTGGGGTGAGCTGTGATGCAGAGGAAGAGGAGGCAAGATCCCTGGAAATTGGCATATGGTGGATACTTATGAATTTCCAAAAAAGAAGAAATGCACCCCCCCCCAAAAAAAAGGCAAAAGAAGACAGTGATTTGCATACACTAATAAATATGTATAGATGCAAATTTAGAAAGAATTATAATTTAAATAGAAATACAGGGCATCTTCCATAGTTCAGAAGACTGTGACCAGGTGACCTCTGTGCTTGCCTGTTTAATCTACTATTGAGGTGCTAATTTTTGATGGGCAATAGTTTTTATAGTCCTTATGGCTCTTTGAGCTTTTCTACATGGCACATTTATTGTGTGCTCATCATACCCTACTCATAGTTATTTATGGGTTCTTTAGATGATTTTGTTTCTGTGTCTAACTAGCACTTTCAGTGAGTTTATTTAGAGCTGGGAAAATGCAGCATATAATTGTGAAAGTGAAATAAAGCACAATTTCCTCTTGTGTATTTGCACTATTTTGCTATACCACAGTGTCCCCTAGACATTATGTAGCAGAAAAGCAGGAAAACAAACGCTCTTCGTGTAGTGCTCAGAGCTCAATTCTGCAACAAAACAAAAAGTAGATATAGCAGATTAACAGCTGAGTAGAAAAGTTCTTTATCTTTAATTGGGCAGGACAGCCCATCAAATGGAGGACAGTCCTTTGTAGAAGAGGACACATGGCCACCTTACCAGAGGCACTTTATGTGAGTAGAGTTCTTCCATCCACAAAAGGCAGATTCTGGATCCAACTCCATGAAAGGAGGACCAGGGGGGAAATGGGGGCAGGGAAGCTCTGCTTTTGTCTCTGGATATTTCCCCACTTATTGTTTCCATGTTCATCCAGAGTACCTTTGGAATTGTAAAGCTTTGGCTACTGGGTGGTATAGAAATGTAATAAATAATAGTAATATAATAATAAATTCTCCCACCCAAACCTGCCTGGGAACTCCACTCCACTACGAATGCCCTCTTCTCTGATTGCTTGCCTTCTGAAGTAAAGTAATTGGGCAGGAGAGGTAACGCTGTGGTCCCCAAAGTGTGGAACAGCTTTTCTAAGGGGTCGTGCTTGGCGCCCTCAGTGCCTGCCTTTCTGCAGCTAATGAGGTCAGCATTATTCCAGTGGACATGCTCTTAATTAGGTCTCCGTGATGTCTTAATGACTGCTTTTTTACTCTCTCTTCTATTGTTGATTTGTATTTACTATTTTGCATTTTACAATGTGTAGTTGTAGTTTTTTATTGTGAGCCACATTCAGTACATTCTAGCATTGACAGGCAGGATAGAAATCTTTTAAATAAATAAGGGAGAGAGCAATCCTATGGCCGCTAGACAGCAGCTAGACAGCCATAAGATATGTTGTTTTCTGGGAACCAACCTCAGAGCCCGCACTCCGAGGTCAGTTCCTGGAGAACCAACCTCCCCCCACTTCTGCGCTGCCTCGCAGACAGCGTGGAACAGCCCTGTCCTCCAAGAGGAGCGTGGAGGGGCCAGAAAGGGGCGTGGCTGGGGGTGATCCAGGGTGGGGAGAGCGTAGCTGCGTGTATGACACAGCCAACATGTCGTACAGCAGCCTTGTCCCTGCTCCGCCCTCCTGCAGCTAGACAGCCGCAATCGGCTGTCTAGCTGAAAAAGCAGGGTAGGAGGAGCGTGGAGGGAATGATCCCCTCTGTGCTTCTCCTGCCCTGCTTTGGATAGGCAGTTGCCTCCAAGTTTGGATGCGGCCACCTATCTAGATAGGATTGCTCCTTAAGAAAGTAAGTAAGTAAGTAAGTAAATATAGGGGTATCTGTATCTTTGCTGTCATGGGGCAAAAGGCATATGGGGAATGGAGAAACAACTGCAAGGGTCAAACAGCTCCTCCTCCTTCTTCCACCCCCATGTCTGTTTAGTATTTTTAGGGTGCAATCTTATGCATATTTCGACAGAAAAGCCTCCTACAGTTCCCAGCATGCCCCATCCAGCCATGCTGCAAATTGTAGGAGTGTTTCTCGGTCTAAATTTGCAAAGGATTGCACCCTTAAAAAATCTGTGGGGGTAATTATATATGCAAAAGAGTTTTGCATAAGAGCTTGGGCCCTGGTCTCTAGCAGGCAAGAACTATCTGTGAGGTCACGGTGGGTGAGGCGGGAAGGATTCACACAAAACTATCTGTGTTGTGTGTGTGTAATAATTTGGGGCTGGGCAGCCAGTAGCATGGCTCATAGGTGCCACAGTGGTGATGTGGTGTGTTGGTTGTGCATTCCGGATCTAGCACATACCTGTGCTAAGTTGATCATCCAGCCAGAAAGGGGCGTGTCCACTGGGTGAAGGCTCCTCCGACATAGTTTTGCAACAGGCTTCAAATGACTTAAGGGACAAGCAAGAAGTTATCAACACCCTGCAGGATGGTATTATCTCCACCAGTCTCTGCTACATTAGACAATTAATAAAGATGATTACATCTCAGAGGCTAAATTTGGTATATCACTGTACTGTGCTTGACTTATACTACCCTCATGACAAATGATTCAGAGGTACAGCCATGGGGTTTTGAGGAATAACTCTTTATGCTAATTAATGGTATCAGTATACACAGGTTGAAACTGATATAATCAGTGGAACGGATAAGGCAGGTATAAAACACAATTAACTCTTTGCATATACATGACAAGGGGTTTGGCATCAAAGCAAATCTTTCACAATGACAGCCTCTCTTACCCCCACCCCACCCCAAAAGCCTCTCTACAAGTGCTGATATTGACAACAAAAAAGTATTGCAAACAATAATCTGTTTGGAATATACAAACTGTGTTTTGGAAAGTTGCTGAATTAATTTAAGGTGTTATTTTATCATTCAAAATTTGCATCATTTTTTCTGGACATGAGCTGGTACAAGGGAATGTGGTTTGTGATACTGTAAACCTAAAACTCAAAGCAAGCCCATTCAGTAGCTACAGAAACATGCAGGTGTGTATGTACCTGCTCCTCCACTGAAAACAATGAGAAGCCTATGGGCATAAGAATTCTCTGAGCACATTGGACCCTATGTGGAGCACTTGATAATGGTGAACGAATGGCTGCATAAAGTTCATTGTCTATTAGACACTGTGTGCTGCATGTGACCTTGACAGGAGGCCCCATATGTCAGGGGTGGGCACCTTTCAGAGGTTGGGCGTTGCATTGCCCCCCCCAGAATCTACCAGGGGGCACATCTTCCCCTGCTGCCAATGAAATTGCCACCACCGAATTTGCAGCAGAAATTGCTGCTGCAGTGGTGGCAGCTGCAAAACGCGTGGCAATTTTGCTTGAAAACAAAGCATGCAGGGAGCACGTACCTTGTTTACAAGCAGCATTGTGCTCCTGGAAGGTTTTTGGGAGTGGGACTCTGCTTGCTCCCTGTACACCTTGTTCTGAAGCAAAATTATTGCCTTTTTTGCTGCTGCCACCACAGCAAATTTGGCAGAGGGAAACCCCCCCCCTGCAAAAGTGGCCATGGGATCTGCATGTGGCCTGCCGGCCATGTATTCCCCACCCCTGCCCTATGGTGATGGGTACTTGATTTCTGGCTTTGAGTCAAATATGCAGTTAAGATTCAAGACTTGCACCAGGATTTTGTCCCTGAGAAGATTCCAGTGAATAAGGAAAGGAAGGTTTAAAAAGTTGAAAGAAAGCCAACCAGCTCAATATGCCTTGGTGCTTGAAGTGGAGCTCCAATGGCACACAAATACTCCTATGTTAGGCCAGCATGTCAAGAAGTCTTACAGCACCATTCAGTTCCTGCCTTCATCTGTGCCCCGCTCATGGAGCCATCTGGACCAGGGTGGACCACCCTGCCGCGTGGCAGGGCCAGCCCTGGGGTTCCCCAGGAGGAATGAAAAGGCAGGCTAGGTTGATGCCATGATCTAGGATAGTGATGCGCAAACTTAGCCCCAAAGTTTCAGCCTCTCTGTGTATAACTACAAGGGGAATTGGACCATCACTGTTAAGACAGTGGTTAGATGATAAGGTCCCTTTGTCGATCTGTACATGGTGACCAGTATCAACGACACTATGTGATATCATTGTGATGATCACCTTCTGGTTTAACTCCCCAATTTTTCCAGGAGGTTATGAACTTGGATTCCTGCACTGAGCAGGGGGTTGGACTCGATGGTCTTGTAGGCCCCTTCCAACCCTACTATTCTATGACTTTATGATTCTATGAACCATAACCTTGAAATGTGTTGAAGCTTTTTCAATTTTTGTTAAAATGATTGTATTAATCAGCCCTGCATAAACCCAAGACAGACCGTTCCCTCGACCATGCTCTCGTGATACCTGGAGAGGAAGAAGCAGACATTCCGAACAAAAGAGTTGAGGTATGTATTATCTTGTCACTTTGGAGCTGCAACTTTTAATGCTAAATTTCCTTGAATCTTTTCTAGTTAGGTTAATCAGTTAACGTCTGTATGATACAGTTACAACACTCATCTGTGGTACATCTCAGTGCCCCAGTGGTGTGAGACAGTTGCACAAAGCATTCAGTGTTCATGCCGCAACACCTCAGCGCAAGAGTGTGATTCAAAGCTAATGTGGCAGTTTTAATGCAGAGCTTCCCTAGGTTTAAGTCTCGACCTTAATGGTATAACTTGCGTTGACATTTTTTCCATTTTGTTTTGACATCATAATTGAGTCTAATCTCCACAGACCTGCATTGCGCTCTCACTTCAGATTGTAATCTTACAGTGCAGTTTTACCCTAAGAGCGTTGTCGTGGTGCTTTCTCCAAGGCATGCATTGAAATAATGTTACCATTGCAATATCCCCTCATACTGGCTTCATAACAAGGTCTCCAAAGAGCTGCACTAAAATAATTTGGCCATTGTAATGACCTCACAATGTCATGAACCAATTGCCGTTACACACTCTAAATGAGCTTGAGAAGGAACTTCTGTGCTGGCTCATTAGCAACTGCATTCTGCTATGCCTAGCCTCTAATTTAAACCTTGCTTGCCCCATTACTAGATGACCACAGCTCCAAATTAGGGTAAGCATGGTTCAGCGCTGTATTTTATTAAGCACTTGTGGAGTTGCTAAGGCTTTGCTTATATTTGTCATTATAAATGGCCTGGAGAGAATAATGTTTTAAGTCTAACTTTACTTGGACATTATTGTGAGAAATGGGTGGGGATTACCTGTACCCAAATGCTGCTATGGTTATCTGATCTGGCATCTGAATGCCAGTTCAGATCCAGTTTCAGCTTGGACTGTGATGGGGCACAATGGAATCACTACCAATTTCCAGTGTTTCCTTTACATCAGACCCATATACCCCTGGCTGTATCCTTCCAGATATTTTACAGGCTACTTAATCCCTTATCCATTTTGGGAACTGAAAGCTGGGCTTTGGACACTGTCCAGTAATAGTAATTTCAAAGATACATTTATTTATTTATTTATTTATTTATTTATTTATTTATTCTTCCATTTCATTTCTATACCGCCCAATAGCCGAAGCTCTCTGGGCGGTTCACAAAAATGTGAACCACATGATCCACATAAATTTGTCCCTCTTGCTCAACAAGGAAGTAGAATGCCCATCATTCCATTGCACACCTTTTTGGAATATGTTATTCTTTTTTTGAGTAGGAATAGTGAAGCACGACATTTCTTACTTACTTAATAAAAAAATTGGTATTGGGCATAGATGAAAAACAAATTGGTATTGGGTAGAGATAGGAAGGGGAGACTTTGTGGGAGGAATTGAGCATGGTGAGCTGGTTTTGTGACTCTTATAATTTGCCAAGATATTGAGTCACAAATATGTCCAGGCACAATCTGATTTTCTAAAGATTTTTGGGGATGCAGTAAGTAGTGATGCCAACATGTTGGAACATTCACAAGAGCTGTTCAGCACTTCAAAATATCCCCGATTTCGTTCTGTAACTAATATGTTTTTAAAACAGTTTTGTGATTCAATTCAAGTCTTTACAGAACATCTGAGAAACTTTTTTATTCATTTAGCCATTTTTAGCCATTTATCCTCTTTTGCTTGTCCCTCTCCTCTCTCCTTCACTAGTCTCTGTATTTTCTCTAGCGATATTCTTTTGATGACATGAGAAGTCACATGGGGGGTTTCTTTAATGAGTTGGGTGCTACTCCTGAGAAAGCGTTCATTATTTTAATTGAAGCCTTCAATGCTGGCTGACTTCCAAGTGGCCTACCAGATGTCTCTCTCTTCACAATGGTCGAAACAGATTATAATGTTCTTGTTCATTTTTCCCTTCCTGACAGCCTGTTTTCAAAAAGGTGCCAGACTTTAAGGAAACATCTTCAAAAGCTGGAGGGCCATGTCTGTTCGGAACAGTATGCCAATGGTGATGAAGGGACATATCACAAAAGCTTGGACAGTTGTACATGCAAAGGCAAGCGCTTAGATTACCAATCAATGACCACTTGCATTGGTATAGTTCCATTGTTAGAAACATAATTTGTGACACAATGGCCCAGTTCGGATGGTTATTCAAGATTTCATAAACCATGGTTTATGAAACTTGGAATTAGTGCTGAGGCCAAGCATTCACCCTGAGCCCCTCCCCTGAGGTTTCACTTTGGAATTTAGTTTTTGGTTTGTATTAAGCCAGAGTTCCCCATTATAGCTGAACTGGGAAATTCTGTCTTAATGTCACATAATAAACCAGGACCTGATCCTGGCTTATTATCTGAGATTATGCCAGAGTTTCCCTGGCTTGGATGTGACATGGAAGTCTGGCTTAATACAAGGCACAAACAGAGATCTGATGTGGCACATGGGGGAAGAAGTGAAGGGGTTAAGGAGGAATCGTTGGCCCCAATACTTGTTCCCAGCTTCATTCATCAAACTGATGAAGGTTCAAGCATTTGTCCAGGCCTTCAATTTGTCCCTTGTCCAGTACACAATTTGTCCACCATGTACTATTTTCATGTAATATAGGGGTACTCTCTAAGGGCATTTCTACATGAGGCTTTTATCCCACACCTTTACTGAGGCTTCTGCTTCTGGATTCTTTGTGGGATTAAGAATGGCTCCTTTACATGTGCTTTTTCCCAAGGTTTTCTTGTCTACCTTTCTATATGTTTCATTATACAACCACTAGATAGCACTGTTCTATAGCGGAATTGAGCAATTACATGAGACTCTCATTCTGCCATTACTAAATAATACCAGGCTTTCCTTGTTAGGACCCCCCCCCCCAATAATGGTTGCAAAATACAAGAGGCCCTGGAAGATGACAGTGTCATGTAAAGGACCCACAAGCTATCATGAGGGAGTAATCACAAGCGCACAATAAAAGCCTTATGTAGAAAGGCTTTAAATATGAGCACCTTTTCTGTATAATAAAAAAAACAAAATAGCTATGCTGCCATGAGAAAAATAAATCCAAAATCCACAGTTAATCTAACCCATTCTGGGTTTCACTCAGAACCAATCAGTCCTCTAAAGGAGCTATACAAAGTGTTGAGCCCTATCCCCCAAATAGCTTCAGGACCTTGGATAGCTCTTTTGGAGTTCTGGCTGGTTCTGACTGAAACCCAAAAATGGATTTACAGCCCCACCGAAATTAGAGCCACCAGCCTCCATTGGTAGGGATGTACTGGGTGACACACTGCCTGTCATTTGCAACCTCAGCCCAGTACTGGTCTGCCTGTTCATTGCCCAGTGATGTTCATTGTATTAGAGAAGATAGTGAGAATCTGGTTACCCTCCCACCACTCAAATGTTAACACAAATCATAAAGAGTATACCTTTATGATTTCTTTGGTAAGCAATTCTGGCTGCAGTCCTATGCACAGTTACCTGGGCAAAAGCCCCATGGAATACTGGGGGACGTACACGTTATGTAAAAAGATGTAGCTAGCAGCTATGATTCTCTTCCCACTCTTCACTCAAATGTAAGCACAGGGCCCCGGATCCAGATTGGGCCCTTTGTGGATTGGGAAGGGAGGAGTAGAAGGGAGGAGGAGGAGTGCCACTTCTATGGATCTGATCTCGAACTGGGGCCCACTGAAATGAATAGATAACTTTTTAGCAGTGAAAACGGCAGGCACTGCCCACCACCCCACGTGATCCAGATCAGGGCCACAATGAGAGACGAAGGGTTCCTACCCTGCGTGCTAGGGTCCTGATCTGGATTGGGCTCCCATTGCTTATTTTTGAGTAGTTGCTAGCTATGTCTTTAAAGTAACATGTAGTTTTGCCCTTCATTTTGCACAAACATGCATAGATTAATTAATATGATGCCTTTCCACAAAGGAAATTGTGTTCAAGGCACCTCACAATATACAGAGTAAACAAAAAATAACTCCAATACATACAAAAATGATCAGTAAGCATTTCAATAACAACACACTTCAAACGTAACATCAACATTTCAATAATAACAATAATTCATTTAAAACGTCAAACAAAGAATCAAACCAAAATCTCAGCCTACTACGCCAGATGGCACGCGTTTATCACGTTTACCACCCGTCATAGACGGGATATGCAACCCTGTCCGTCTCATAGACATTTGTGGAAAGACTGCTTAGCCAAGGCCAATGGCTCATCCTTGTGAAACTGGCTCATTGAAACACTCCATTGTTGACTTGTGTTTGATGGTTGGTTTGTATATGACCAAAGCCACTTTTGGCAACCCGCCTCACATGCAGGTTCCCTTCCCTCCCCCACCTCTCACCTGGAGTAATATTACATACCTTACCCCTCCCTCTTCATACCTAGGACCTTCTCAAATTAATAACCAATTGCCTGCCCCCCACCCAGGACAAAACGGGGTGGCACCTTCACCATCTGTTTTATGGCAGCCAGAATCTCTCTCTTCGGTCCTTCCACAAGCAGCTTCCCCTCAAAGGCTCAAGGAGTGGAGTGGTAGGGCACACACACTCACACACACATGCAGCCCACATGCCCATCTCCATAGCTGAGTATGGGCTGTCCCCTTTTCCAAGCTCCAGGGGGCATCTCATTCAAACAGAGAGATTGCCAGCTATCTCCTGGCCATTTGTTCCCATCTTCTGCCCATTCTTGTCTATTAACTACCAATCAGCCAAACAGACGAGTGTTCTGCCAACAGTTGTAACTATATTCTTTAGATGGAATCTGCCTGTTTGCATTTATTCAATAGGCCCTTTTGTTTCCTGATCACCAGCTTTCCTGTCCTGCGCTCTCTCCCGGAGTGTGCTCAAGTCCATATTCATTGCATCGGTGATGCTATCTAGCCATCTCATCCCCTGCCATCCCCTTCTCCTTTTGTCTTCAATCTTTCCCAGCATCAGTGACTTTTCCAGTGACTTTTCTCTTCGCATTTGGTGGCCAAAATATTTGAGCTTCAGCTTCAGTATCTGTCCTTCCAATGAGCAGTCAGGGTCGATTTCCTTTAGGATGGACTGATTTGACCTCCTTGCAGTCCAGGAGACTCGTAAGAGTCTTCTCCAGCACCACAGTTCGAAAGCATCAATTCTTCGGCGCTCAGCCTTCCTTATAGTCCAGCTCTCACAGCCATACGTTACTATTGGGAAAACCATAGCTTTGATTATATGAACCTTTGTTGGCAAGGTGATGTCTCTGCTTCTTACTATGCTGTCTAGGTTTGCCATAGCTTTCCTCCCAAGGAGCAAGCGTCTTTTAATTTCATGGCTACAGTCACCATCTGTGGTGATCTTGGAGCCCAAGAAAATAAAATCTGTCACTGCTTCCATTTCTTCCCCTTCTATATGCCAGGAAGTGATGGGGCCACATGCCATGATCTTAGTTTTTTTAATATTGAGTTTTTCAAACCAGCTTTTGCACTCTCCACTTTCACCCTCAACAAGAGGCTCTTTAGATCCTCTTCGCTTTTTGCCATTAGGGTGGTATCATCTGCATATCTGAGGTTGTTGAGAATTCTCCCAGAAAACTTAATTCCGACCTGTGATTCATCCAACCCGGCGTTTCTCATGATGCACTCTGCATACAAGTTAAATAAGCAGGGCGACAATATGCAGCCTTGTCATACTCCTTTCCCAATTTTGAACCAATCGGTTGTTCCATGTCCAGTTCTTACTGTTGCTTCTTGACCTCATACAGGTTTCTCAGGAGACAGGTAAGGTGGTCTGGTACTCCCATCTCTTTCAGAATTTGCCACAGTTTGTTCTGATCCACACAATCAAAGGCTTTAGCGCAGTCAATGAAGCAGAAATAGACGTTTTTCTGGAATTCTCTTGCTTTCTCCATGATCCAGCGAATGTTGGCGATTTGATCTCTAGTTCCTCTGCCTCTTCGGAACCCCGCTTGTACTTCCGGTAGTTCTCGGTTCGCATACTGCTGAAGCCTAGCTTGTAGGATTTTGAGCATAACCTTGCTGGCATGTGAAATGAGCACAATTGTACAGTAGTTTGCACACTCTTTGGCATTGCCCTTCTTTGGAATTGGAATGTAAACTGACCTTTTCCAGTCTTGTGGCCACTGTTGAGTGTTCCAAATTTGTTGGCATATTGAGTGCAGCACTTCAACAACATCATCTTTTAGGATTTTAAATAGCTCAGCTGGAATACTGTCATCTCCGCTAGCTTTGTTGTTAGTAATGCTTCCTAAGGCCCAGTTGACTTCACTCTCGAGGATGTCCGGCTCCAGTTCAGTGACCGCACTATCATGGCTATCAGGGAGATTCAGATCTTTCCTGTATAGTTCTTCTGTGTATTCTTTCCACCTCTTCTTAATCTCATCTGCTTCTGTTAGGTCCCTGCCTTCTTTGTCCTTTATCATGCCCGTCTTTGCACAAAACGTTCCCTTGAGATCTCCAATTTTCTTAAAAAGATCTCTAGTCTTGCCCATTCTGTTGTTTTCCTCAATTTCTTTGCATTGTTCATTTAAGAAGGCCTTCTTGCCTCTCCTTGCTATTCTCTGGAACTCTGCATTCAGTTGGATATATCTTTCCCTTTCTCCTTTGCTTTTCGCTTCCCTTCTTTCCTCAGCTACTTGTAAAGCCTCATCAGACAGCCACTTGGCTTTCTTGCATTTCTTTTTCTTTGGGATGGATTGAGTTGCTGCCTCCTGAACAATGTTACGGACCTCCGTCCATAGTTCCTCAGGCACTCTCTCTATTAGGTCTAATCCCTTAAATCTATTCCTCACTTCCACTGTATATTCTTAAGGGATATGATTTAGGTCATACCTGAATGGTTTCGTGGTTTTCCCTACATTCTTCAATTTAAGCTGAAATTTTGCAATAAGAAGCTCATGATCAGAGCCACAGTCAGCTCCAGGTCTTGTTTTTACTGACTGTATGGAGCTTCTCCATCTTTGGCTGCAAAGGACATATCAATCTGATTTCGATATTGACCATCTGGTGATGTCCATGTGTAGAGTTGCCTCTTGTGCTGTTGGAAAAGAGTGTTTGCTATGATCAGCGTGTTCTCTTGGCAAAACTCTATTAGCCTTTGTCCTGCTTCATTTTGTACACCAAGGCCATGCTTGCCTGTTATCCCGGAGATTTCTTGACTTCCTACTTTGGCATTCCAATCCCCTATGATGAAAAGGACATCTTTTTTTGGTGTTAGTTCTAGAAGGTGTTGTAGGTCTTCATAGAACCGATCAACCTCAGCTTCTTCGGCTTCAGTGGTTGGGGCATAGACTTGAATTACTGTGATGTTGAATGGTTTGCCTTGGATTCGTACTGAGATCATTCCTTCGTTTTTGAGATTGTACCCCAGTACTGCTTTTCCCACCCTTTTGTTGACTATGAGTGCTACTCCATTTCTTTTAAGGGATTCTTGCCCACAGTAATAGATATAATGGTCACCTGAATTAAATTCGCCCGTGCTTGTCCATTTTAGTTCACTGATTCCCAAGATGTCGATGTTCAATCTTGCCATCTCATGTTTGACCACCTCCAGCTCACCTTGATTCATTGATCTTACATTCCAGGTTCCTAAACAATATTGTTCTTTACAGCATCGGACTTTCTTTTCACCACCAGACACATCCACAGCTGAGTGTCCTTTCGGCTTTGGCCCAGCCACTTCACTCTTTCTGGTGCTACTTGGAAATTCCCTCTGCTCTTCCCCACTAGTATATTGGACACCTTCCAGCCTGAGGGGCTCATCTTCCGGCGTCATATCTTTTAGCCTTATGATACGTTCCATGGGGTGTTCTTGGCAAGAATACTGGAGTGGGTTGCCATTTCCAGTGGACCTCATTTTGTCAGAACTCTCCGCCATGACCTGTCCGTCTTGGTGGCCCTGCACGGCATAGCTTATGGCTTCACTGAGTTACGCAAGCCCCTTCGCCACAACAAGGCAGTGATCCATGAAGGGGATACATTGACTTTTGTTGTTCAATCGTTCAGTCGTGTCCAGCTCTTCGTGACCCCATGGACCATAGCACGCCAGGCCTTCCTGTCCTGTGCTCTCTCCCAGAGTGTGCTCAAGTCCATATTCATTGCATCAGTGATGCTATCTAGCCATCTCATCCTCTGCCATCCCCTTCTCATTTTGCCTTCAATCTTTCCCAGGATCAGGATCTTTTCCAGTGAGTTTTCTATTCGCATTAGGTGGCGAAAATATTTGAGCTTCAGCTCAGTATCTGTCCTTCCAATGAGCAGTCAGGGTTGATTTCCTTTAGGATGGACTGATTTGACCTCCTTGCAGTCCAGGGGACTCGTAAGAGTCTTCTCCAGCACCACAGTTCGAAAGCATCGATTCTTCGGCACTCAGCCTTCTTTATAGTCCAGCTCTCACAGCCATACGTTGCTACTGGGAAAACCATAGCTTTCATTATCTGAACCTTTGTCGGCAAGTTGATGTCTCTGCTTCTTACTATGCTGTCTAGGTTTGCCATAGCTTTCCTCCCAAGGAGAAGCATCTTTTAATTTCATGGCTATGGTCACCATCTGTGGTGATCTTGGAGCCCAAGAAAATAAGATCTGTCACTGCTTGCATTTCTTTCCCTTCTATATGCCAGGAAGTGATGGGGCCAGATGCCATGATCTTCATTTTTTTAGTGTTGAGTTTCAAACCAGCTTTTGCACTCTCCACTTTCACCCTCAACAAGAGGCTCTTTAGATCCTCTTCGCTTTCTGCCATTAGGGTGGTTTCGTCTGCGTATCTGAGGTTGTTGATAATTCTCCCGGCAATCTTAATTCAGACCTGTGATTCAGCCAACCCAGTGTTTCTCATGATGTACTCTGCATGTAAATTAAATAAGCAGGGCAACAATATGCAGCCTTGTCGTAGTCCTTTCCCAATTTTGAACCAAACGGTTGTTCCATGTCCGGTTCTTACTGTTGCTTCTTGACCCTCGTACAGGTTTCTCAGGAGACAGGTAAGGTGGTCTGGTACTCCCATCTCTTTCAGAATTTGCCACAGTTTGTTCTGATCCACACAAGGCTTTAGCGTAGTCAATGAAGCAGAAAGAGACATTTTTCTGGAATTCTCTTGCTTTCTCCATGATGCAGCGAATGTTGGCGATTTGATCTCTAGTTCCTCTGCCTCTTCAGAACCCCGATTGTACTTCCAGTAGTTCTCGGTTCACATACTGCTAAAGCCTAGCTTGTAGGATTTTGAGCATAACCTTGCTGGCATGTGAAATGAGCACAATTGCACGGTAGTTTGCACACTCTTTGGCATTGCCCTTCTTTGGAATTGGAATGTAAACTGACCTTTTCCAGTCTTGTGGCCACTGTTGAGTGTTCCAAATTTGTTGGCATATTGAGTGCAGCACTTTAACAGCATCATATTTTAGGATCTTAAATAGCTCAGCTGGAATACTGTCATCTCTGCTAGCTTTGTTGTTACTAATGCTTCCTAAGGCCCACTTGACTTCACTCTCTAGGATGTCCGGCTCAAGTTCAGTGACCGCACTATCATGGCTATCAGGGAGATTCAGATCTTTCCTGTATAGTTCTTCTGTGTATTCTTTCTTCCTCTTCTTAATCTCATCTGCTTCTGTTAGGTCCCTGCCTTCTTTGTCCTTTATCATGCCCATCTTTGCACAAAACGTTCCCTTGATATCTCTGATTATCTTGAAGAGATCTCTAGTTATTCCCATTCTGTTGTTTTCTTCAATTTCTTTGCATTGTTCATTTAGGAAGGCCTTCTTGTCTCTCCTTGCTATTTTCTGGAAATCTGCATTCAGTTGGGTATATCTTCCCCTTTCTCTCTTGCTTTTCGCTTCCCTTCTTTCCTCAGCTACTTGTAAAGCCTCATCAGACAGCCACTTGGCTTTCTTGCATTTCTTTTTCTTTGGGATGGATTGAGTTGCTGCCTCCTGAACAATGGTACGGACCTCTGTCCATAGTTCACAGGCACTCTATCTATCAGGTCTAATCCCTTAAATCTATTCCTCACTTCCACTGTATATTCTTAAGGGATATGATTTAGGTCATACCTGAATGGTTTCGTGGTTTTCCCTATGTTCTTCAATTTAAGCCAAAATTTTGCAATAAGAAGCTCATGTTCTGAGCCACAGTCAGCTCCAGGTCTTGTTTTTACTGACTGTATAGAGCTTCTCCATACATACAAAGTACAGCCTTATGTACTATGGCTGCAAAGTACATAATCAATCTGATTTCGATATTGACCATCTGGTGATGTCCATGTGTAGAGTTGCCTCTTGTGCTGTTGGAAAAGAGTGTTTGCTATGATCAGCGTGTTCTCTTGGCAAAACTCTGTTAGCCTTTGTCCTGCTTGATTTTGTACACCAACGCCATGCTTGCCTGTTATCCTGGTGATTTCTTGACTTCCTACTTTAGCCTTCCAATTCCTTATGATGAAGAGGATATATTTTTTTGGTGTTAGTTCTAGAAGGTGTTGTAGGTCTTCATAGAACCGATCAACCTCAGCTTCTTCGGCCTCAGTGGTTGGGGCATAGACTTGAATTACTGTGATGTTGAATGGTTTGCCTTGGATTCGTACTGAGTTCATTCTATCATTTTTGAGATTGTACCCCAGTACTGCTTTTCCCACCCTTTTGTTGACTATGAGTGCTACTCCATTTCTTTTAAGGGATTCTTGCCCACAGTAGTAGATAGAATGGTCACCTGAATTAAATTCACCCATGCTTGTCCATTTTAGTTCACTGATTCCCAAGATGTCGATGTTCAATCCTGCCATCTCATGTTTGACCACCTCCAGCTTACTTTGATTCATTGATCTTACATTCCAGGTTCCTAAACAATATTGTTCTTTACAGCATCGGACTTTCTTTTCACCACCAGACACATCCACAGCTGAGTGTCCTTTCGGCTTTGGCCCAGCTGCTTCACTCTTTCTGGCGCTACTTGGAAATATCCTCTGCTCTTCCCCAGTAGTATATTGGCCATGACCTGTCCATCTTGGGTGGCCCTGCACGGCATAGCTTATGGCTTTACTGAGTTACGCAAGCCCCTTCGCCACATCAAGGCAGTGATCCATGAAGGGGTACATTGACATACAGTATTATTAATCAGAGACTGATCAGATAGCATCCTGCCTGGTCACTGAGGTCATCAGAGGACATGTCCCTAGAGGTTCTGCATGGACCTATGGCCTGATTGCAGTCCACCTGGAGAAGAGCCTTCAGTGTGGTGGCCCCCTTTCTATGGAACTCCCTGCCACTGGAGGTCAGGCAGGCACCAACACTGTTGTTCCGGTGCCTCCTGAAAACATCTTTATTTCAGGAAGCTTTCATTCACTGACCAGCCATGGTTTTTATCAGTATTCTGTTTTTTAAAATAACATTTTTAATATGGAGTTTTATTTTTGTATCTTATCATTTTGTCTTTTATTGTTCACTGCTCTGGAATCTGCCTAGATGTAGAGCAGTATACAAATGCTGCAAATAAATAAATAAATAAATAAAACAGACAGAATCCTGAACACCTCTAAACATGCAATCGGAGCATAGTATACCAGTGAGATTCCTCTCTCTTTTACTCTTTATTCAAAAGGGCAGCTTTGCATGCCTGTTATATACTGTAGCCACTTTGATGAGTAGGCATGTTAAATAGATAACAGACATGTGCACCCACACGTATTACTGTATGGCTGGGGTGCAGAACCTCAGGGCTACAGGCCAAACCCAGTCCACCTGGGGTCCCAATCCAGCCCACTGGGGTTTGCCAGATGGCCATGCCCCTTCCCCTGACCCCACCCCTTCACCTGAGCACCCATCATTTGGTGGTTTCCTGTCTCTGTGGACAGTTTTTTCCCCATTCTTAAAGGTTGAAATGTGTCTCCAAAGTCTTAGTTCCTGGCTGTAAGCTAAAATAGGCTGGCATTTTTGGTATTTTGGCCCTAACCCCTTTGCCTCATTTTGCCTTCAGCCCCACCCACTCCTGGAATACAGCCCCCCAAAGGTTCTCCAGAACTGAATTTAGCCCTTGGGCAGAAAGAGGTTCCACTGCTGTGTGGCATTAGCTGAAGATGTCACATCACTCAAAGGGACACATATCAGTGTTTTTCAATGCACTAGTACCTTCAGGTGAGAAGTAGTTATGTAGCAGCACCCATGTTGCTAAGAATAATGGGAAAAGTTAAGAGATGAGTGTAGGGCGGAGTGAGGTACTGAACGATCAAAGGGAAGGGGCAAAGAGAGTTTTGTCATGGTCTTCCTCCACATCTGGCAGCTGGGGGCCTCTTGTAGGGCTGTTGGCTAAATCAGTTACTGGTCTTGATTGGTAGAATGGAGAGATAGTCTAGGAGACAGAGGGAAAGCCCCAAGCCTAGATTTAGAGGCAGGCAACCTGTGACCACCTGTCTTAATGGGCACCTGTAATGGCGACCTGCTCAACTATTCATTCAGCAGCTGAAACAGATGGTACAGACAGTTCATCTTGGCTTGTAAACCTGGAAACACAAACCTGACCGCCCAGCAATGCACTAACATAGTTGCTGTTTTAAGGCGGGGGGGGGGGATTTTTATAATTTTTATGATGGGGTGGATTATGCACGTAAACCATGCATCTGTGAAATGGGCTACACATTCAAGAAAAGAACAAAATATTCAAAATTAAATATTCAGATGCCAGGAGTGCCCAAGACACTCTTTACCTGGGATACCATTTAGTCTAGAACCAGCCCTATCAATGGCCAAGGGAGAGAAAGTGGATTACGGTATGCACATTACTTGTTGAGATGTGCATCTAAGATGCTTCATGCATACATCTAAGCATGTAAAGTGTGAATGTGGCCATGCATGTACCATACAGATAGATATGTTACGGAGCTGTGATTGGATGGAGCTCCCTATTCATTGAGTGTGCACTCGGGGACAATCCCAGGTATGCCTTTGTGCCGATGTGTGGAATTATTCGTGCTTCAAGAAGTACAAGCAGCAGAACAGAAGGGAAGGGCACAGCGGGCTCAGGGTCAGCCCTACCCCTGGCCAGTGTCAAGGGTAGGCGTAGTCAGGCACCTGCTGAAGGCCCACACCCCAGCAGGGGCCGTCTGACGAGAACACCCTGGAGAGCTCCTCCACCATGGCAACCTGCTTGCTCACCAGCCTCTTGCTCTGGCCCAGGCAACAGTGGTGGTGAGAAAGAGGGGCAGGAGATGCCACTGCCTGCTTGCTCACTGGCTGTCTGTCTGTGAGCCAGCATCACCAAAAGTGCCAAATAGTTAATAATTCAACTAATATATTATATGTTTACCATGGCATCTATATGTGTGGGTGCATGTGTGCAAATGCACCACTCAGAATTTCCATCTCGGGCAGCAGACTGCCTTGGCCTGGCTTCTGGCACATTCCGGAATAAGTACTACTGTTCCTGTTATAGGAATATGAATATACGTACTTCCAAGGAGATGCTGCTGCTGGCAACAGATAACTTGCAGAATTAAATCGTGGTCCCACAGATGGGGCTCACTACCAAATTCTGCTTTTTCAGCAAAATAGAGCCCAACTGCCACTTAACACAAAAGAGCAAGTTTATTGTATTGAGTCAGGGTCTTTCACGGGAGGAGGTGGCCCTTAATTGTACAAATAGTTGTGCAGGTATAAAGACCCTCTGCGCTGATGATTTATCTGGAAGTTCTGGGCATATTAACTTTTGCTAAGAGCAGAGACTAAAAACTTTATGGGGAATGCTACATACACTCCAAAGACCAACAAGAGAATTTAAGTTAGATGTGATTAGTATGAAGAAAGTTACATTTATTATACTCTTATGTATAATTGATCATATGAAAGGCCTTTTGTAACTATAAAAGAGACAGCACATTAAATTGTTTCACCCAGAGGATTATACAAATTTGTGGATATCGGATTGAAACACCAGCCTATTGGTTTCATTGCTATGGTAAATCATTAAGATGTTCTATTTTGATCATAAATCTTGGTATCTATTTATTGTGAATCAAATAGCTCCACCCAGCCTTTTGCTTTGCTTCATCTGTCAGAGGGAACCCAAGTGCAATCTGGTAGCAACAGCATTAATTTCTATTAATAGAGAGTGCCTGTGTCCCAATAATATGCATGACATATAATTTTACATTATCCTAAAGATGGAGAATTATAGCAGAGAGGCCTGTCATTTATCACAGAAGAGGGCATTCGGTTTTGGAGATGAAGGGAAGCATCCTGGGTTGATCCGGTGATTCACGGTTGATATGGTGGTTCATCCAGGAATGATTTAGCCATGACTGTTGTACTGAAGAAGTGTAGATTTGGGATGCTATAAAGCTGATCAAGGCTGGTGTGTGTGGTGCGCGCGTGCGTGCCTGGGGTTCTCTTTCTTGTTTATTGCCAATTTGATCAGTTGTAATGGAAAGGACCTTTTGGTTTTACAAGTGAGACAATGAAAAAAGGCAAAGAAAACACATTCTGCTAACCCGAGGATTCCAAAATGGAATTCCCATACTTTAAGAACATAGGAGCCCTGCTGGATCAGACCAAAGGTCCATCCAGTCCAGCATTCTGTTCACGCAATGGCAAGCCAGCTGGCTGTGGAAAACCTACAAGTAGGACATGAGTGCAACAGCACCCTCCCGCTTGTGATCCCCAGCAACTCATATACAGAGGCATGCTGCTTCGGATACTGAAGAAAATATATAGCTTTCATGACTAATAGCCATTGATAGCCTTCTCCTCCATGAGTTTATCTAATCCCCATTTAAAACCACTCAAATCGGTGGTCATCGCTGCATCTTCCCCATTTTATTATCACAACAACCCTGTGAGGTAGGGCTTGTAAACTAGCTGGGAACTCTAGGCACAAATGTGTTGTATTCTTTGAATGCATTGAACTAGTCAGGCTGCATCTCTGAAATGGAGGGATAGAGAGAGAGAGAGAACTGACAATGGCATGGGAAGTTTGCTGAGGGATTATAGGGGAGATTAGAGAATTGGTGGTGGTGGTGGTGGTGGAGGAGGAGGAGGAGAGCAAATAGGCCAGCCTTCCCCAACCTGGTGCCCTCCAGATGTGTGGGACATCAGTGCCCAGAATTCCCAGCCAGCATGACCATTCTGGGCATTGCTGAGCAGCTGAAACAGGCAAACAAGTGTTGGTGGTGATCCAGTAGGAAGGACAATGACTGCCAGCCTTGCAACGTTTTCAGTTACAGCCACCTCCCCATAAGATTCAGGCCATGTTAGGATGGCATGACCCGAAGGAGTCCATTTGCCTTTGTTAAGAGCTGCCCGTTTGCTGGGCTGAGTTGCACAAAACATTCCTGAATGAAATGTCAAGGATTTCTCTGCCGTCCAACAGGTGCATTTCACCCAGCACTGCTGATGTTAGTGGCAGAATACTGCTGTTTCTCTTAAAGCCGAAAAATGCAGTCGTGCCGGCCCTCAAAGGATCTCTGTCACGTGCTTACTTTATTGCTCTACCTTTGTGCACAGTAAGTTGCCACTTAGCTTCAGTTGCTGTTCTTGACTGACATTGTTATTTGTCTTGTACATTTCAGAACTGCTTTGTAGTTAGCCTGGGAAATTGAGAGCGCACATGTGGTTAAAAATGGTGAGTTGGGGTGGGGGAGGGAGGGACGGAGCTGCAAGAGAGATGAAGAAACTCTGTTCCCATTAGTGCCTCTGCCATGCACTCCATTTTCCCCTTTGTCTCATTCCATAGCTTTTCTGCTTAGACAAAGTATTCTGTGATTGGAGTACCAACTTGAAACCAGAGAGAAGGAATGAGTCTTGAAATGCTCTAATGGCCAAAAAAAGCATACCATGGTATTATTTATTTAAATTTATAGCCCAGCATATGTTAAACACTTGGGGTAGGTAACAAACAGGAGGGGTGGGGGAAAGCATAAATAAAACAGGATAAAAAATCAAGCACAAAAATACATTAAACCCCCACAACTCTCACAGATTGCACTGTCTGGAATTGGGAAGGGGTGTTTTACCTGGTTCTGCTGGTTAGTGATGCTGCAGTCGTTTTGCTTCCTCTGAGCATGTGGCTTGCTGGTTTCCTTGCTCTGATAATCTTGAGATAAGTGCTGTTCTATTATGCAGGGATCCTTCAACTTGCTGTAGCAAACTGGGATCTCGGTTATGGCAAGACCTGGGGGGCGGAGACGTGGAGTGGCAGTGGTCTTTCGGGATTCGATTCCCCTAACCAGGTGCCCTATCCCGCAGTCTGCTGGGTTCAAGTGTGTGTATTTGAAGGTGGGTGCCTGGGACAGAATAGGGATTCTGTTGGTGTGCCGTCCACCCCGCTGCTCAACATCTCCCTTCCTGAGCTAGCCAGGGGTAGTCTCGGGTTTGGTGTTGGAGACCCCTCGGTTTGTTGTGCTGGGGGATTTCAATATCCATGCTGAGGCTGCCTTGTCGGGAGCAGCTCAGGACTTCATGTCCACCATGACAACCATGGGTCTGTCCCAAAAGGTATCTGGCCCCACCCATGCTTCTGGGCACACTCTGGACCTCGTTTTCTGTGCTGGATGGGGTGATAGTGATCTGAGTGTGGAAGAACTCTCTATAGTTCCATTGTCATGGACAGATCACTACCTGGTGGGGTTTAGACTTGCTGGCACTCAGAACCTCTGCAGGGGTGGAGGGCCGATTAAGATGGTCCGCTCCAGGAGGCTGATGGATCCAAATGGTTTCCTGATGGCTCTTGGGGATTTTCCTGTTGCCTCTGCAGGTGATTCGGTCGAAGCCCTGGCAGATCTCTGGAATGGAGAAATGACCAGGCCTTGGCCATAATCACTCCTGAGCATCCTCTCTCATGAAGTGGAGCTGCACCAGTGCCCTGGTTTTCTAGGGAACTGTGATGAAACGAGTGTGAAGACAACTAGAGCAACGTTGGCAGAAAACTCAGAGTGAATCCGATTGAACACAGGCTAGAGCCTGTTTGAAGGCCTACTTTGTGGCAATACGGGCAGCAAAAAATATAATAATCTGCCACTATTACGTCTGCAAAGATCCATCCTGTGGAGCTGTTTCAGGTGGTCAGGGGTCTTTTATATACCAGCTTGCAAGAAAAGAATTAAACCTCTCAACAGCCTGCTGTGAACCATTTGCTCAGCACTTTGCAGACAAAGTCGTTTGGATCTGTTCTGACTCAGATACTATAGTTGATACAGACCCAGTGGATATAACTTTGGCCCCTGCTTGTCTAGTGTTATTGGGTACTTTTCTGCGTACAGCCTGGGGATGTGGACAGGATCCTGGGAGAGGTGAGAGCCACCATGTGTGTTCCAGATCCTTGCCCTTCCTGGCTCATAAAAGCAGCCAGAGGTGGACTGGCAAAGTGGCATGGTTAATGCCTCCCTTGGTCAAGGCAGAGTTCCAGCCTGCCTGAAGGAGGTGGTGGTGAGACCTCTGTTAGAAAGCCCTCCCTGAATCCCACCACATTGGATAATTATCAACCAGTCTCCAATACTCAATTTCTGGGCAAGATATTGGTGCACGTGGTAGCCTCCCAACTCCAGGGATTCCTGGATGAGACAGATTATCCAGATGCATTTCAATCTGGCTTTAGACTCAGTTATGGAACAGAAACAGCTTTGGTCACCTTGGTGGATGACCTACGCTGGGAAGTAGACAGGGAGAGTATGTCCCTGTTGGTTCTGCTGGACCTCTCAGCAGCTTTCTATACCATCGACCATGCCTTCTGGGCCACCTTGCTGGGATGGGACTTGGAGGCACTGTTTTACAGTGGCTCGATTCCTTCTTGGAGGGATGGACCCAGAAGGTGGTGCTTAGGGACTTCAGGCCCTTGGCCTGTGGAGTTGCTTAGGGTTCCATTTTGTCCTCCGTGCTATTTAACATATACATGAAACCATTGGGAGAGGTTGGCCAGAGTTTGGGGGTTTGGTGTCACCAGTATGCTGATGATACTCAACTCTACTTTTCCTTTCCATCTAATTCCAAGGAAGCTGTTGGGGTGCTGAACCGGTGTCTGTCGGCAGTAATGGACTGGATGAGGGCAAACAAATTGAAGCTTAATCCAGACAAGACAGAAGTGCTCCTGGTCAGTCAAAAGGTAGATCAGGGAACAGGGATTCAGCTTGTGCTGGATGGGGTTACACTCCCCCTGAGGACACAGGTTCACAGCTTGGGTGAACTTCTGGATTCAGCCCTGAGCCTGGATGCCCAGGTTTCAGCAGAGGCCAGGAGTGCTTTTGCACAGTTAAAACTAGTGCGCCAGCTGCACCCTTTCCTTGAGATGTCTGACTTGGCCACAGTGACACACGCTTTAGTTACATCCCATTTGGATTACTGTAACACGCTGTACGTGGGGCTGCCTCTGAAGAGTGTTCGGAAACTTCAGCTGGTTGAAAGAGCTGCTGACAGACCGTTGACTGGGGCTGGCTACAGGGAGCATACAACTCCCCTGTTAAAACAGCTTCACTGGCTCCCAGTCTGTTTCCGGGCACAATTCAAAGTGCTGATCATGACCTATAAAGCCCTATACGGCTCAGGTCCAGGTTATCTGAAAGACCGTATTCTCCCCTGTGAGCCTGCTCATGCCATGAGATCTTCAGGGGAGGCGCTTCCCACGGTCCTGCCTGGTAGGAACATGGGAGAGGGCCTTCTCGGTGGCTGCTCCAAGGCTCTGGAACTCCCTTCCCAGGGAGGCGAGAGTGGCACCTTCCTTGGTATGTTTCCACAGGCAGGCAAAACCTTTTTTGTTCTGGCAGACCTTTGGGGATAGATAGCCTGGACCTGTGGGAATATGATGGAGCAGTACTATTGTTTACATTGTTGTTGTTTTTAAATTCTGATATTTTATACAATGTTAATATTATTGATGATTTAATTATATTTTAACTTTTGTATATTTTTATGTATATGTTTTAACAGTACAAATTTTTAATGTTGTAAAGCTGCCTTGAGCCCCAGTATTGGGGAAAAGGCGGGATATAAATATCATCATCATCATCATCTGTGAACTGCAGGGGAGAGCTACCACATAGTTTTGGATTATATGTCTTGGTCCTACCCAGTGCCACTTTGTTTTTGTTTTGTGAACCAGCAAAATTAATAGTGAAGTCTAAAGAGCTTGAACACACATTAGGCCAGTTCACATGTCACAACAAACCACCATGGGTTAATTAACCCTTGGGGACACTGTCATGCGTGCCAGCCACCATTTTGAATATGCAAGGTCCAGCTAGCAGTTGCCATGGCTTGTCGTGTTGTGCAAACCCAGGTGGTAGGGACTGTGTGAGAACTAAACAACGCTTGCATAGGAGTGTGCGAACTCACCCCCATCTGGGTTTTCTTGGTGCCTGCCCCGACTTGCCGATCCCTGGACCATGCTCCAGCCCCTCCCTCCCTCCCTCCCTCCCTCTGTCCCTCCCTCCCTCCCATACTCGCGAGCAGCGCGCACTCACCCCATCAGCCACTTAAAGCTCCACAGTTGCATTTAAAAACAAAAATGGCGATCACAAAAATGCGCATGTTTTGTATGTGTGAAAATGTGCATTTTTGCGAATGTGCCTATTATCATGTGCGAAATGTGCATTTTGCGAAGGCACACATTAGTGTGTGTGTGAAAATATGCATTTTTGGAAAATGCACATTTTTGCACATGCGCAAGTATGCACATTTTCGTATGCATGCAAATATGTGCATTTTTGCGATCACAATTTTATTTTTCAAAATTTGGTGACTGTAAAGCTCGACGAGGTTGCCAGGTGAGTACAGGCCATTCGCCGAGTGCGAGCAGGGGGAGAGCAGGAGCAGGGGCTCGGTGAGTGGGGCTCAGGGGTGCGGGTAGGAGCGGGTCCGCCGGATTCCTGGACTGAATTGGGCACCCACACCATCCCTACCTTTGCATAACCCTAGAACAGACCATAGGTTATGCACAACCCCTGCTGCCCAGGTTCGCTTGACATGACAAGCCAAGGCAACTGCAGGCCGGGGCTTGCATATTCGAAATGGTGGCCAACATATGCCACAGTGGCCCAGAGGGCTAATTAATTCATGGTGGCTTGTCGTGATGTGCAAACTCAGTCACTGTGCCCCAACAGCTTCAAGCCTTGATTCTTGGTCTGACTATCCAAATATATCATCCAAATGATGCTGCTTTTCAGGTGCAGGGGAAAGAGTCTCTAAATGATTTGCAATGTGAGGTCTCACTTACAAATAATCAGATGTGTGGAAATACATAATAAAGCTATAGAGAAATTTCCAGCTGTTTCTAAGGCATGTAGTTCAAGCATAAAGGAAAGAACTTCAATTCAATTAGGAAATCAGATTTCAGCTTTGGCTGTACCCATGCATATCTGTTGCTTTTCCAGGTTCATGGGAATTTGACTTAAACCAGAAATCTGGCTCTGGATTTCCCAAAATATGGTACTGTATGAATAGAAGTATCAGGACTTTTTCCTGCATAAAAAGATGAGATGGAATTGACCCAGCTTTTGTTCCTAAAATTAAGATGGGCTTTTGCATGGCGCTGTACCAAACACCCAGTGTTCATCAAACATCACTTTTGCCCAACGTCTTGAAAATATATTTTCCCAGGGACGGTATTGTTTGCATTCCTTCTGATGGCTGCCTTTGGAATCTTCTTTCTAAGACAGGGAACATGTGGGCCTCCTACAGATCAGCCAACACTGGGATTTGGACATACTGTTGACAAAGGAATATGGCACAGTGCCTCTGGGGGCTTGGAATGCAGGGCAACATGTTTGCTCCAAAATAAACATCATGTACAATACATTTTTAAGGTTTGTTGGGTTACTTACATTGTCAGGGTACTGTCTCTTGGTGATGTTAAAACATTTAGGACCCCGAAGCGAAACAATTCTGTTTGAAAGTCTTCTGGCGGCATCGTGTTCACACTGTGGTAGGTAGCCACATGCAACATTTTCTGTTACTAATGAAGAATATGTTTCCAATTGGATCTAGGAGATGTATCTCATAGATAGATACCAGATTGCCCTAATAGCAGACAGGTGGTGAAGCTATTCATCTCTTGATCTGAACCATATTTTCAAACAATAAAATGATCTTAAGAAGTTAAAATATGACATTGTAGGCTACCCCGAAGACAGACATCTTTTGGAATAGATCAGGGCCTAGATCAGGCTCTGTATCTCAGACACTCAAGTGTTTGGCAGCTTTTACAACTCCCTTTCTTGTTGTGAGGATGCATATATATATTTAGTGAATTATGGGGATTTCTTAAATGAAAGCTGCACATAATAAGGGCTACTTCTGTGAGCAAGGGAGGCATGTTCAGAGGCAATCACATGCATATAGCCAAAATGAGCGCAGACAACATACAGTAAGTATAAAGTTAAGAAAAAATTTATTTTACCAGGATACAAGGAGGTGCTGCATAGCAAATCAGATCTCTGAACATGATCTGCTTTGACTCCAATGTCAGAAGCAGTGGGGAGGTTTTGCCCCCTCTGCAAGGTGACCTTTGAATATGGCTGTGAAGGACTGAGCCCTGCAGAGGCAAAGGGAAAAAGGTCAGGCTTAGAGGCCTGAAGTTTTTTTGCTGGGAGGGGGTATCCCTGAGAGGAATAATTTCATTTTGCTAGTTAAGTTTCACTTTCATTTCCCAAATTAAGTTTCATTTCTTTAGGTTTGAAGCAGTTCTTTTGATTTTGAGGGAGGAGGGTATATAAAGAGAGTGAGAGAGCCAGTAAGAGCAGAGTCAGGGAGACCAGAGTGTGAAGAGGGAGCAGAAAGAAGCAGCCTGGAGAAGTCTAAGTACAGCTAGGGTAAAGTAACTTGCATTTTGCAACCTTTATTTTAATCTTAATGCCTTTTTGTATCACTCAGCTCTATTGTGTAAATACCTATAGTTGTGATTGCTTGCTTTAATTTACCAGTAAACTTTTGTAAACTGTTAAACTGTTGTGGTTGTCTAGAGCGTCAGTCACACCATACCTACAGCCTGAACAGTGAACCCCATGTTATTGGAAAGGGGAAGGTAGGGCTCTTAAGGAGGCAATAGATCCTTAGGGAATTGCTCAGGGGGTTCAGGTCATAAGGGGAACCCTGATAACAGCACTTTACTTTTCCCAATAGGAATAAACAAAGAAAGTAAGGAGTGTACTTGGCCACACAACTGGAGTGGGTGCAAAAGCTATTCCTGTCTCTGGGGTATTCTGGGTGCTTCCAGGTGAAGCTTTTATTCTGCAATTGCCCTATCTCATTCCTGAAACTGTATAGGCATCCAGATGATGTTGTCCTCCATTTGTAACCCTCCCGTGTTTTCCCACCATTTGTTCCATCTTTTTCTTACTGCCAAAACATCTGCTAAGGAGGAAAAGGCAGAATGTGTACAGTGCCTTTTGACTGGCACTGCTAGGAGGTGTGGATCTGGAAGCACCTGAAGAGTCAAGCATGCTCCTATCAGCATAGCTCCGTCTGGGATTCTATGTGTTGATGGACAGCAGTCACACCAGAGTGTGACAGAATACTGGACTGGGAACTGGCGGGGTGGAATGTTAGGATAGGAACTGGCATACACAAACACAAGGGCACCATGCTAGCCACACGTTGGTGCCAATGGCAGATTTTCTCCCAATAGCAGCTTCAAAAGAAGAGATTTTTGTCCAGGACAGCAGCTGTGGCAGAAAGGGTTAAACTCCTCATCCCCCGACTCACCTGCTGCAATCCCGATAATGATCAGCCTCCCTAAGAATGACTGCTATATGTATTTTTTATGTGCACATTGAATGCAAATATGGATTTAACATCACATCTAGTTCCTCCCTTGGATGGATGGATGGATGGATGGATGGATGGATGGATACTGTAGATGCCCAAGTCCCAATTCTGGGGTTTGGTCCTGGTTTGGACAGTTTGGAAGTTATGCCTGGAGCAGGAAGGGACATTTAATATCCATCCATTGATTAAAAATGATATTGTGACTGTGCAACCCTCCTTTGCCAAGGAGACTACTTTGTTAATGGGGATTGCCAGGACAGCCAGTGAATGTTTCCGTAATGACAGCTAAGCCTTAGGAGAGATACAGAGATTGCCCTGGAATGCTGGGAGAGAAAACAAAACAACCAAAGCTTCAGGAAGGTAACGCAGCCCTTCTCTCCCAGGTAAGGAGAAGCAGCTGATAAAGGAGTGTGTGAGAGTGTTTCAGTGGCCCGGTTCCCATGTAATGAGAAGCCACTGTGGGTGAATTTCCCTTTAGGGTTTCTCATCACGGCAGCTGCCTCCATTTCGAATATTCAAGCATGGGGGGGGGGGTGCGCCGCCATAGCTTCTCGTTATGTGTGAATCCAGCAAGGGTGAGTTATTGGGGGGGTTAACAAGCCACCACAACCCTAAAACAGCCCATAGGTTCTGAGTAGCTTGTTAGCCACCCCAACAACCCACCCTCGCTTGGTTTGCACATAATAAGCTATGGCACCTCCCCGCCGCACTTGAATATTCAAAATGGTGGCAGCTGCCATGATGAGAATCCCTATGGGAAAATTCACCCATGGTGGCTTCTTGTTACATGTGAACCAGGTCTCTAAGTATATACTGGTGCAGCTAGCTAATTTTAGACCCTGGATGTAATAGTCTTATGAGGGTCCCTCTTAGATAGCTATCTGTATTACTTCTGTTGTGATGCACACAAGTAGTATTTCCTGCCATTCCAGGATTCACAACTGCTTCTCCATTCCTGTTATGTTAGAGCAAAGAAACAAAACAAAACAAAACAGTTTACCAACCCTGATAAAAGAAAAGAAATACTTTGAGCATGTACAGTTTTGCATTTCAAACTTACTTAATTCCATCATGACTACAGGAATAAAATGGAGTTTGCTTGTGCTGCCCTGGTGCTAAAAACTTGGGAATAAGCATTGTTTTGTTGTAGAAAAGAATAATATGTTTTGAAGTGTGCGCGTGCATGTGTGTGTGTATGAAGAAAGGATTCTGTGGCCAGCAACTTCAGGTTTGGTGGGCCCCTCCATGCCCCTGCTGGACCAGGTGTTGCCGCGGGGCCTGTTGACCACTGGCCTCATCACTTCCCACTCTCTGGTTGGCCATTTGCAGGGGCGGGGGGAGGCCCTGGGCTGAGGGGTCCTGGATTGGCCCTGAGGTCCAGCCTTGGCGCTACCATTATGTGTGTAAACAAACAGCCATTTTGGAGCAGAGGCAAAAGCAGAGATAGAAAGAGACAAAGAAAGACAGACAGACAGCTGAGTTGAAGGCAGCTTTGGGGCCCAGGGTGCAGGACTGCCCTAAGCACCTGGTATCCTTGGGCAGCTTCCAAAGTCCCAGGGCTGATGCCTGCATTGGAGCCTCCTTATTTTATTTCATTTC
Organism: Heloderma suspectum; assembly: GCF_057233095.1. Taxonomy (NCBI): domain Eukaryota; kingdom Metazoa; phylum Chordata; class Lepidosauria; order Squamata; family Helodermatidae; genus Heloderma; species Heloderma suspectum. Next base: position 78,039,668 of record NC_139461.1, on the reverse strand, counting down.
ATTTTTCTGTCCTGGCACTCCAAGCAGCTCTGGGCAGCTCAGTCTAGCTGCCATTTTAACTTCCCACAAAGTCCCAAAGCAACAGTTCCGTGGGGTCATTGTGAGAAATTTGAATGGAGACTAGATCAATCCATCTGGTGCTGCTCAGAGCTCTATTGGTGTCAGGGCTGCTCACCTCCAGGTAAGTCCACCAGATGATACTTTGTCCAAAGCCCTCTCAGGCCAGGAGTTGGCCCTAGGGATGTCAGAGGAATCCATTTAGGGGGGTGTATCTCAGCAAGTTTTCACCAGTTTGGCCCCCTAGATTCTGGCTCGCACATCCCTGAGCTGGCCTGACTTGTCACATCACAATCTGGGCCAGCTCATGGTTTTTCACTTTTAAAAATATGCGCGAGTCTTGATTTGTGCAAATTTGCAGGTATAACTATTTGCGGAAATCACAGTTTGCGCAAAATGGAAGCTGTGAATAGCACAATTTGTGCAAAAATGCAGGCATAAATGGTCTAATTACACCATTTATGCCTGCAATTTTGCACAAATTGCCCTATTTACGCCTGTGATTTCATGTAAACCAGTACTCACACATATATATATTTAAAAACAGAAAAGTTCCTGAGTTTTGGGATCTGAATCACCAGGCAGCTTGCAAATGCGCACCGAGTTGGGAGTGCTGTGGGGAACTGGTGAGTCAAAGTGAACAAGATTTCTCCGTGATGGCCATCCATAGTCAACCCTGGCAGGTGCATCTCCTCCTTGGATACCTAATTTGAGATGGTGGCTCCGCTGCCTGGTGGGAATGCTCCTGCTCCTTGTCTCCGCTGATGCGCTACTTCTTTATTTGTAAATTAAGCAAGTATTACAAAAATGCCATCAATTTCCGGGGCTGTCTCTCCCCCAAAGGAAGCTATACCTAAGCAGCACTTTCTCCAGACTGCTCATTGCCTGGGGAAACTGGGAGCATGTAACGCACCCTTCTTCAACCTGGTCCCGTCCAGATGTGTTAGACTACGATTCCCACCATCCTGGCTGGGGATAAGAGGAGTTGTAGTCGAAGCCATCTGGATGGGACCAGGTTGCGGGAAGGTTGCGACCCACTATTTTTTAATGAATTGATATCCCAGGCTTTTGTTTGTTTGATTTTTCAAAAGTAATATTCAGAGATAGTTGGCAAGCCTTTGAAACTCTAACTCTGTTTAGGCTATTTTATGTATATTATTTTTGTTGGTGTAAATGACCTTTTGTTACGATGTCAAGAAAAAAAATCCTAATGAAGGCTATGATGTGGTCCTTCTCTCTCCCTCTTCATGCTGTCTAGGGTAGAAACTGTTCAAATCAAAGCCAGATGAGAAGTCCAAAATGTACTATTTATGCTCCTTTGAACATCATTCTAGACCTTTCAACATGCTTCTCCCAATTAAGCCATTCAGGCCACAGATCTAAATAGCTGCCTGCACTGGTTGCCAATTGATTAATTCCCTAATGATGGATTGAAGCTACTGTTTTTGTTTCTTAATCTTCTCTTCTCCATTAATAGCGAACCATTCACTGAATGCTTCTTTCAAAAAATAAGTAAACAAACTGAAGTAGGGGGGAGCGATTTGCATGTGGATTTACTGCAAAATGATGTTTTGATTGGTGTTAATTATATAGTTATTTTGTTTTATCATATCTGTATAGCCCCGACAGTGTGCTGCGCTACTGTGCAAATCTAAAGAGTCATTATTAGGACTTAATCTTACAAAAATGCCCAAGATTTAAACACATTGTATGAACCAAGGTAATCCTAGAGAACTGCATGGGCAACCTGTGTTCAAATGTCTGCTTTGCCAAAGCTTTGCTGGGTGGCCATGGCCTGCCAAATGCGGAGAATGACCGAAAAAGATTTATAAAGCACATCGCGCATTAATGTACATACATGACAAGTGACTGGGGACTCTGCAAAATTCACAAAAGGGGGCCACTGCAGGGGCCGAGGGAAGTGTGTGGGAAATGTTCTCAAAAGTCACCGCACGGGCAAGGGTGGCGAAGTCGCCATCCAAAACTGACTACCATGGGGGAGGAGAAACATAGCGCAGTGTTTCCCTCCTGCAAGCAGCCATTTCAGGGGAGAAGGCAGGACTCAGTCTTTCTTTGGAGGGGATCTTCTCCTCCGTGCTCTGGCCGCCCTGCATTTGTGGCTAGATGGCTGATTTCAACTGTCTAGCCAGGGCGTCTTGGAGCGGTGTGTGTGTGGGGGAAGCTGGACGGCGCATAGGAAGCACCATAACGGTGCTTCCACCATCCCCTCCCCACCCCACCCCCAGGAACACCCTCTTTCCCTCAATTCCATGCTGCTCTGTGAAGCGCAGGGCCAGGGACGAACCGCGCCATCTATGGGGTGGGGAGGCTGTTTTCTGGGAACTGAGCTCAGAGTACCGGCTCCAAGGTCAGTTCCCAGAAAATGAAAAATCCTATGGCTGTCTAGCTGCTGTCTAGTGGCCATAGGATTGTGCCCTAAAGCATTTTATCCCATCTCTGGGATTCTCACCTAGGGATGGGCGATCCCATCTCCAACCGGGGTGGGGGGAGTTCAACGAGCTGCCCCTGAAGCTCGCACAGCCTGGGCCTGCTCAGCGAGCTTCCTTGCTCGCCCCGCCTGCCCGTGAGCTGCGCGAGCTGCCCCTCTTCCTTGCGTTGGCTGTCAAGGACTAGTGTGGGGAAGGAGAGCCCTCGGCAACCAGCCCCCACCCTCTCACCTTGGCCTTCCCTAGAGGAGGCCAGGGCGAGAGCTCTGGGGTGCCGCCATCACCCTCCTTCCTCAAGCTGGCTGGCATGGGAAACAGGGCCTGGGCAGCCAGCCCCCAGCCTCTTGCCCTGGCCTCCAGCAGGTGGTGATGGGGAAGAAGAGGAAAGGTGCCTCATTCTTCCCTCTGTCCCCACCTGCTACAGCGGTGGCAGCAAGGGACTAGCTGGTTGTTTTCCGTAAGGCCAGGAAAACCTACGGAATATGACCAGCATTTCCCGTGCCACTGCTACTGTAGCAAGGATGGGTGAAGGAGGAGAAGCGCTGTCTTCTTCCCCTCTCCTTGCTGAGGGAGCAGGTGCCTGAGCTTTTGCCCGACTTAGCAGGCTACAAGTCGGGCAAGAGCTCAAGTCTGTGAACTGGTGTTCGGGGGGCTGAACCGGCAACGTCTCGCCGGGCTTCAAGCCCCAACTGGATGCTCACGCCATCCCTATTCTCATCCCAAAAGACTCCCAGAGCAGCTTACATACATTGACTGGATTTGGATGACACACCACAGCTCATCATGGGTTATTCAACTCATGATGAGCTGCGGCACCCATGGGTGGCAGGTTATACAAGACCATGGGTTGTTTAACCCTTGTGTCAGGATCTGCTCAGTCTGGGAAGCTCTGCAGCACAACCTGAGGGCTAGACATAGAAGATAGCCTGGCTCTCAGTATTTGCAGGATTAGGCCCTGGCCCTGCAGGTGCTCCCAGGTCCTCTAATGCAGACCATCTGGGAGCCTCAAGGAGCCCTATAAAGAGCTTCCTCTTCCTTTCAAACCTTGCCACAGCAACACAAGTCATTGTGGTGTGTTCCTGTTGCTCCTTCCTGATCTTTGCTATGCCTTGCCAGTTCTTGACCCCTGCCTGTTTGGACTCTGCTTTCACCTCTGGCCCTGCCACACCTTGTTTGGGTCTGACCCTTGCCAAGGGAATCTCTGCTCTCCATCCACCTCCATCCCTCCTGGTCCTGGTGTTTGCGCCAAGGATGCCTGCCACCCACACCCTGGACCTGACACCTCGCATAAACCATACTCATTGGGCTCACACAACATGGCAACCCCTGCATATTCAAAATGGTGGCCACATGTGCCTTGCTGTTGTGCGAACAGCCCTAATCAATACAAATAAGACAGTCTCAGCCCACAGGCTTACAATCTAAATATATATGACACACAAGGAAAAAGGGATGAGGAGGGAAGAAGACCTAGTTGACAAGGCTTTGAAACCTTTGAAAAGGAAGTGGTCATTCAGCAAGGCTGAAGCCAGAATAGGGGAAGATGCCCATGCAGATATTCAAAGAAACAAAGACTTTGATCCAGCTACATCAGCCTTTCTCAACCTGGTGCCCTCCAGATGTTTTGGACTTTGACTCCCACCAGCCCCAGCCAACAAGGTCAATGATCAGGAATGCTGGCAGTTGTAGTCTAAAGCATCTGGAAGGCACCAGGCTGGGGAAGGATAAGCTACGTATATGTAGAAATGGAGGCAGTGGAGACCTCAATGTTATCTAGATATTTGTTTCAGGAGGTGATGCATGTATAGAATACCTACAAAAGTTAGGCCACTTTCATATAATATCAAACCCTAAGACCTACAGTAATGTTCTATTTAGAGCACTACAGCCTGGATGTTGTGAGAAAGCTGTTGTCTCAAGTTTGTGCTGAAACCTATGAATGTCGGCCTTGGGCTATATCTTAGGGTAGAGCACATGGGGTGGTGGTGTTATGAGGAGGGTGGGTGGAGGATTGGCTTAGGCTTGGTTTACTGTAATCATATAAAGTATCAGTGTAGTCCTTTTAATTGTATTTGGAGTAGCTGAAGTTGTGCTGTGTATGGATGTTGATGTGGTTGAGTGGCTGTGAATGAGGTCTAGTTTTGTAGTACTGAGTGCAGGTGTTTTAGTGAGGGGGTACTGAGTGAGTTGGGCCTGGATGTGCCTGGGCATAGGGGGCTACTATTACAGTGACCATGACCAAAAAAAGATAGGGCATGGTGGGGGAGGACTGGTCATTGGAGAACAAGGCGGTATTGGCACTTGAAAGTCATTCCTCCTTTTGATCCTCCCTCCATCTCTCGGGTACCTGGTTGCTCAACTACTGGGCCCTCTAGTCTACTGCTGCTGTTGTTTAATACCAGGTCAGTTCATAATAAGTTCATAATTTGAACTCATCCATGATCTGATCATGGATGAAGGGGCTGACCTAGTATGTATTACCAAGACTTGGCTGGGTAGATCTGATCTGACTCAGTTTTGCCCATCTGGGTACTTGGCCAACATCAACCTAGACTGGAGGGCTGGGCAGGGGTGAGATTTGCTGGGGTCCATAGAAATTCTATATTGCTCACCAGAAAATCTCTCTGCCATAAGATGGAGTTTGAGGGCCTGCAGCTGGTATTAGGCCAGAGAGACAGATGGGAGATTGGCTTTGGTGTACTGTCCATCCTGCTGCCAAACACTTCCCTACCCAAGCTGGCTGACGTGGTGTCAGGTGTGGTACTGGAGACTCCAGGACAATTGTTCTGAGGGATTTCAGCATCCATACAGAGGCTGTCTTGAGTAGTCTGGCTCAGGACTTCATGGCCTCCATGGCAACTCTGAGGCTGTTTCAGTGTGTCATTGGTTCAACACACAGGGTAGAACATGCCCTTGATTTAGTCTTTGGCCTTTGTGTGATGGTAAGGAAGTTAAAATAGCCCCATTGTCATGGTTAGACCATTTCCTGGTGAAGTTTGGCCTCATAGCATCAGGGGTGGAGGACCTATTAAAATGGTCGACCTCTAGAGGCTTATGGATTCTGAGGGATCCCTGAATGCTCTGGGGGAGTTTCCTGTAGCTGGAGCTGATAATTCTGTCGAGACCCTGGTCTTGTTGTGGAATGGCAAGGTGAGGCTGGCCATTGACACAATCGCTTGTGAGTGCTCTCTCCAGCTGTGTGAGGCCCTAGTGGCTCTGTGTTTTTCTGCAGAGCATTAGGTGATGAGACTGGGCAGAAGATGATTAGAGCACCTTTGGTGGAGGACACACATGAGAGCACATAATCATGGCAGTGTAATCAGTGAAGAAGGCTTTCTTTGCTGACTGTTCTACATCCTCAGGTAGCCACTCAGTGGAGCTTTTCTGAGTGGCGCTAGGTTTAATGTCATCAGCTCCAGCAAATAATATGCTGGTACCCTCAGAGGCCCACTGAGATGAATTTGCCAGGCAGTTGAACCAGTTCTTCTGAGACTACTTTTAGTCTGATTGTTTTCCTTAATTCAGCTTGTCTGCGCTTCTGTTGTGGCATTCACCACCCTCCAAATTTACTCCAACATGATAGCCCTGCCCAGGGGTGTATCTCTCACCTCACTGACCCCAGTCAAGGGGTGTTTCCCCAATGTTTTCCCCTCTGTGTTTCCCGCTGTTTCTGCCATTTCAGGGCTGGCCGTCAGAGTTCTGGGCTACCTCATGGCTTTTACCTCACCTTGCCTACCACTAAATTCTGGGGGCCATCCCCACAAAGTATAGGTGTGCTCCAGGCAGCCTCTAACTTCTTTTAAAATATTAAAGTGTTAAACTGAAATAGCGCTTCTGTTGGCAGTACCTACTCCTCCCCCATATCTTGCTATCTCAGGATGTCACTACCTCGCATTTGTCCAGCAATACCTATATCCCCTATCTCACTACCTCACTATGCCACTATTTGGGGGCATAGCTATTGCTGGACAAATGTGTGATAGTGACCTTGTGACATGAAACCCCTTTGTAGGTGTGATGTTTTTAACTTCTTCCTTTCTGGATGGGTGATTTCTTTCATGTCTCTGTGCCTCTATCACACAATTGCCCTATCACGCAAATGCGTGATAAAGCATATGCGTGACAGAGGCATAAAGACATGAAAGAAATCACCCATCCAGAAAGGAAAGTTTAAAAAACCACACCTACAAAGTAGTTTTTAATGTCACTATCACAAATTTGTTTAGCAACAGCTATGCCTCCTATCTCTCACTATATCACTATTGTGCATTAGCGACAAAGTGAGATAATGGTTTTAGAGGGGGAGAAATAAAGAACAATTAGCAGACTTGGGCATAGCTTGGGGAAGGGGTCTCCTCAGAAGTAACTCCCATTGTGGTCAATGAGGCTAAACTTCCATCCATCACTTTATGGGAGTATGAGGGGAAGAAAAAAGGAGAGCCTGGATGGGGGGGGGGAGGCTTTCCTATTGGTTGAGCTGCCCCTACCAGTCTGATTATGTTTACTCCAATCCCCCCACCTGGAAGTATGTTCTGTGAAGCAACTTATACTAGAGCGGTGCACTCGCTCATAGAGCCTGGTGTGGACCAAAGCACACCAAAGCCGATTCCTTGGAAAAAATCCAGGTAAGCCTCCCTTCATTTCTCCTCCTGTTGTTGTGGAGACAAGGTCTTGGAGGACAAAATCACTTGCCCCCATAGTGATCTGAATGTCAAAGTTGAGGCTGGTCCTGATGAAGTGTCCAATGCACCACCTTATCCAGTTTTGTGGGATCAATTTCAGTTGATGCAGCCTGAGGGCGTGGACATGACAATTGCAGCACTGTGCCGACCAGGCACCCTCTCAACCCTTTCCCATCTTGGCTTATTAGGTCTAGCCAGGGAGTTTTGGCTGGGTGGGTCTAGGGAATGGCTGATTTGTCTTTATGCAAGGGAGTGGTGCTGGCTGCCTTCAAAGAGGCAATTATGTGGCTGCTTCTGAAAAATCCCTCTCTGGACCTAGAGGTTAATGACAACTGCTGTTGTTAAAAAAACTAAGATCATGTCATCTGGCCCTATCACTTCCTGGCATATAGAAGGGGAAGAAATGGAAGCAGTGACAGATTTTACTTTCTTGGGCTCCAAGATCACCGCAGATGGTGACTGTAGCCATGAAATTAAAAGACGCTTGCTCCTTGGGAGGAAAGCTATGGCAAACCTAGACAGCATAGTAAGAAGCAGAGACATCACCTTGCCGACAAAGGTCCGTCTAATCAAAGCTATGGTTTTCCCAGTAGTAATGTATGGCTGTGAGAGCTGGACTATAAGGAAGGCTGAGCGCCGAAGAATTGATGCTTTTGAACTGTGGTGCTGGAGAAGACTCTTACGAGTCCCCTGGACTGCAAGGAGGTCAAATCAGTCCATCCTAAAGGAAATCAACCCTGACTGCTCATTGGAAGGACAGATAATGAAGCTGAAGCTCCAATATTTTGGCCACCTAATGCGAAGAGAAAACTCCCTGGAAAAGACCCTGATGCTGGGAAAGACTGAAGGCAAAAGGAGAAGGGGACGGCAGAGGATGAGATGGCTAGATAGCATCACGGATGCAATGAATATGAACGTGAGCACACTCCGGGAGAGAGCGCAGGACAGGAAGGCCTGGCGTGCTATGGTCCATGGGGTCACGAAGAGTCGGACACGACTGAACGACTGAACAACAACAACAAAGGTAAAGGTGTCCCCAGCCAGTCGTGTCCGACTCTAGGGTGTGGTGCTCATCTCCATTTCTGAGCCAAAGAGCCAGCGCTGTCCGAAGACGCTTCCGTGGTCATGTGGCCGGCATGACTGAACACCAACGTGCACAGAATGCTGTTACCTTTCCGGCCAAAGTGGTACCTATTTATCTACTTGCAATTTCTTGCTTTCGAACTGCTAGGTTGGTAGAAGCTGGGACTGAAGACAGGATCTCACTCCGTCACACAGCACTTGGGTCTCGAACTGCTGTCCTGCTGACCTTCCGGTCTGCAGTTCAGCGTCTTAACCACTAAGCCACTGCAGCCCCTACATTGTTATGAATACACCCTTTTCAAGCAAGGTGCTCAAGAAGGTAGTGGCAGCACAGCTGCAGATGGTCTTGCAGGATACAGAGGATATTGTCTAGTTGCAGGACAGAATCAGACTTGGTTCCTTCTGGCTTATCTCAACTTCACCTGCATTGGGTGGGCGGCAGGAAACCTTTGGCCCTGGGGGTCAGATCTGCTCCCTTGCTTAATTTTATCTGACCCTTCAGTATTATACCAAACTGCTAACTTGGTTCTTTTCTGGGTTTCAGTCAGAACTCTATCCAAGGTGCTTCTGACTGGTTCTGACTGAAACCTGGAGTGGATTCACTGCCCCAGTGACACTGGAGCCACCAACTTCCACGGTATCCAAGTAAGAACACTTAGGACTGCACCTGTAAGAACATAACTGCAATCCTAGGCACACTTACCTGGGAGTAACCACACTGAATAAAGTAGGTCTTGCTTCTGAATAAACATATATAGCATTGGGCTTTAAGTCTTTCAGTGCCATAACTTTTTGAGAGGACATTTAATTCTTTGCTCTAGTACAGTAGCCCAGAGGATTAGCTAAACTTTTATGCAAAACGATGTTTCTTTAAAAGCAGTTTTATTTAATACACAATGAGAATCTGAAAATATTCTTATGAACTCACATTTACCTCACTTCTCTGGATTCATACCATTTGCTGCCGTTGCACTGCTGCTGGTATGACCAGAAATAGACTGTTTGAATTGGGCCCTGGCAGGATTTAGAATCCCCTTTGTTCTTCTATGTAGCTCCACTTTTCCTGACCTCCTGTGTGCATTTGAATTTTGTCTCCAGTGAAGAAACATCTGTTTTGAACAGTATTGTACTTCCCTGCATCTCAGCGATAGTGTTCTTGTAATTCACCAGTTCTGATATTATATGGGAGCCCTCTGGTGGCTCATTTGACACCTATATATTTGCATGTATAATCTCTGATCTACAGTGTTTGTCTTTTCACTGTACCAGTATTTAGCACAGGCTAATCGAAGAACTAGATGAAAAGGCACAAAAGCCATAAACTGGGCTACACTCTGGAGCCCCACACCTCTCTGACCCCTTCTGATATCAGTGCTTGTGCTGCATGCAGGTGCTCCCTGCAGCCACAACCAAGAGATGGTCTATGCCCCAATCACTGTGATTCATGGCTTCTCAGTAGGATAAATAAATAAATAGGAAGATTTTTATTTTTTATTTTAAATGCCCCCACACACCAATACTTGAATCACAATAGTCTATCAGTGCAGGATCCTGAAATAATCTACCATGAAATTATCCATTTCTACTCTGAGGCAGGGGAAAGCATAGCCTTCCCATCTCAGCCTAATGCCACATTTCGCATATCTCCCTGTTAAATGTGGAAAATAATATTTACCTATTTCACAGAGCCATTAAGAGGCAGCGTTAATTAAATGTTTGTAAAGCATGTTGAGATGCTCAGGTGGAAGATGTCATATAAATACAAAATGTTATTATGTCGGAGAGATCTCCAACACACATGTTACAGTGGAAATGTAGTGGTCTAAAAATCACAGCGATTAAGAAGGTTAATTGTATCTCCAGAACCTGGCCACATGTGTTAAAGATGGAGAAAGTGATTCATGGTGAAACCTATGTTCTCTGTCATGAAATATAAATTAAAAATAATTCTATTACAGCAGAATACTGGCATTGTTACATTCATAATGGATATCACACACATCTCTCCCTGCTCTCACTTCCAGGCAAATAATGTTAGAGAAACTATGGCAGTATTTTTCTTCTAGGTGTAATAATCTGTCAGTATCAAATTCTCTTAGTCAGTAGGGAGCATATAGTGTTGATTTACTGAAAATCTTGGATTATGTCTGCTCGGTGGTGAGCGTAGATTTAAGAGGGGAGAGGTAAGGGGTCTCCAAAAGGTGAAGAAATAACACAAAATGAAACCTAGCAAGGAAAAAAAATAGCCTGACAGTTAAGATGCAGTGCAGTAACCAGGCTTCTTGAAGAAAAACCCTAGCATATAGGCCTCTCCAAATACTATATATTGTACATTTTACAAGCTATTCAATTATGTCCCTAAACTGCATAGCACTGAAAATGCTTGAATGAAAGAAGTCTTTACACTTGCCAAAAGAAAAGGGAAAAGAGCAAGAGTGCTAGATACTGTTATGTCCCAGCACAGAAATAATTTCAGTTTTAGGGACATGAAATTAATTTGGTCCTTTTTTTAAAAAAAGTCTGTTCTTAACAGCTTAGCCAATGCTTGACATTCCAGTACTATAATCTAATCGTAGAACGCAAACCTATGGGGATAGAACTCGGAGGCGACTGCCTATCCAATGCAGGGCAAGAGAAGCACGGAGGGGATCGTTCTCTCCGCACTTCTCCTGCCCTGCATTTGTGGCTAGACCGCCAATTTCAGCAGTCTAGCTGTGGGAAGGCGGAGCGGGGGAGGAGGCTGCCAGATGACACATAGGATGTATCGTACTGGCATTTCCACCCGGAAACGCCCCCTGGAACACCCCATTTTGGCTGCTCTGCGCTCCTCTTCTGAGCGCGGAATAGGGGGGAAGGTTGGTTCTCTGGGAACCGACCTCAGAGCGCGGGCTCCAAGGTCGGTTCCCAAAAAGCCACATATCCTATGGCCGTCTAGCTGCTGACTAGCGGCCATAGGATTACTCCCTCCGTTGCTTATTGAAAAAGTTACCCAAGTAGCAATTTATTTCTTTATTATATTTTTAGTCTGCCCAATAACAAGTGTTCCTTGGGAGGATTGCAAACAGTTCAAAGAATAAAATACAGTATAGTTAAAAGAATACAATACAATACAAATAATTCAAAGAATGAAAGATAATACAAAACAACAAATAGCGCAAAACAGATAAATATAAAGATATGTAAGAAGAACCATAACAAAAAAAAATCTAGAAACCAAGTGTCTAAAACTCCTGGGAGAAAAGGAAGGGTCTTTGCCTGGTGCCAAAATGATAACCATGTAGGTGCTAGGCAAGCCTCCGTCGGATGGTGTCCCGTGTAATGGCAGAAGAATACTGAAGGTGTTTCAGTGAGAGCTTGTTCATATTTTATGATATGAGATTAAGTCACATGTACTTTGTACTTCTGTTTAGCTGCTAATGTGTGTATGACGAGGTGCAGAAATTGCTTCACACTCCCATCTGTGCAATGCTTAACACAAATGTGTAAAGAGCAGCAAGGCAAATATAGTTGCACACCCCGTTGAGGCAGAGGCCAGTAGCGCTGCCAGGTACACAGGCTGAGGGAGACAAAGCAAAACAAGGGCCTAATCTACATGGAGCATTTACTGCCATGCTACTGCGCCTCACACACAGACGTGACACATGATGTTGCCCCCAATCTATATCAGTCCTGGGATTTCTTGCCATAAAAAAAAAAAAAAAACCAAACATTTTTGCAAAGTCTTCTTGTATTGGATTTTCCCTTTACTGCAACTTCCCTGCATTTTGGGACTCAGTGTGTCCTAAACTTGCAGTACTACTCTGCAGGGAGGAGGAAGGGCTTCAGCGCTGCGAGGAGGAACAGAAAATTGTGTCAGCAAAGGGCGGACCCCACAGGAATGGGTCAACTCCTCTCATGGAGGAGAAGACTTAACCCATTCCTGTTGGCTTCACCCTCTGCTGACCAAGATCAAGGCTTTGCTTTTTTCTAATAGTGTTTGCTAATGCGTACCTGCAAGGGGGGGGGGTGTGAATCTGTGAGTAACACACACACTTCTGCTGGCTTCTCCCCCCCCCCCGCCCTGCCCTGCCCAGTAAACTGAACAGTTAATGCAATGCTAAAACACACCAATATACATATCTGCTCAGAAGTGAATCACATTCTCTTCAATGAGGCTTACTCCTGAGAAAGTCAGAATGTTGCTTTTGGGATGACTTTTTTTTTTTTTTACTCTCCATTCCTTCACACCATTGCAACTGTGCATAAGATAAATGAATGTAAAAAAAAAAAAAGGAAGGAAGGAAACTTGTTGATGGCCTGAGACTCTGCCTACATAGCCAAATTAATGCAGTTTAAGATTATGTTTGCCTCACAAAAGTGAGATTTATATCAAGTCTACACTGCATTAATTGGCTATGTGTGCCATGGGAGGAGGAGATGCTAATTCAAGAAAATGCGTTTTTAAACTGCATCAGTGTCGGAAGACACCTCCATGTAGCTTTGGGCCCAGGACAGCCAGGCAAGCAGGAAGTTGAAAATGACAGTAGCTTTGTATTATCTATGGAAACAAGTTGTTCAGAGTGAAGAGTCTGAGGATTTACAGGATGAGGTGATACCTCATTGGTCCTTTGTGTCACATGACAATTGCTGAGTTAGTGAACTGCAGCACCCTCTCTTGGCCAGCTGCATTGGCAGCACCCAAGTGCAGCAGGAAGGATCCATGGTTGTCTGCTCTTCCATGGTAGAAGAGCTGCCATGGTAGCGCAGAAGCTGCCTATACCATGTTAGGAGCCTAAAAGGGCCTACTCTTCTTGGCAGTAGCTCTCCAGGGTCTCAGGCAGATGGTCTTTCCCACCACTTGCTATATGGGTCTTTTAACTGGCAATGCTGCAGATTGAACCTAGGATTTATGCAAAGCACTGAGCTATGGTATGGAATATGTCACTTGGGTGACATATTCACCCAAGTGAACACTTGGCAGTGGTCTCAAACCACAGTCTCATTGCCAGAGACAGTGATTTGGGACCACTGCCAGGTGGCATTTCCTGAGACAGAAGCAGGGAATCTTGGGATGTACTTATCTGTAGACCATTATGACTGAGTTGCCACCAATTTTTTTAAAAGCCCAACATTTGTTGTGCTCTGTATCTTTAAGAGATACACGTAAGTGGACCTTTTCAGTAGCAGCAGCCATCCTCTGGAGCACTCTCCCATGTGCAGTCTGAGCGGCGGAAACTGTGGCGAGCTTTAGACGCCTCTTGAAGATGCACTTGTTTACTCAGGTTTTCCCTGACTTGTAACTACACTGCTTTGTTCTACTATTCTTGTAACGTTGTTGATGTTTCTATTATTTAATGCTCTTTTTACATTGATCATTGCATTGTATTTGATGTATTTTCTATGTAAACCACGTAGAGATCAAGCGGTATTTAAATAGTTTAAACAAACAGGAGGCAAGCCAAAAGGCCCAACATGACTGAACTGAAAGAAATGCTTTCCCTGTATGAGTTGTTGAGTGGGCTGGCATAATCTCTTCAGGGGCCAGAGCAATCTTGGGTCTCAAAAGACTTTGTCCCAGTAACCAGGGACAATACCCAGTTAAGTTGCCCTTGTTCTTCTTTTCTTTCTGAGCCAAGTTTTTCTGCCTTGGTTTTTCCTCAGTGAATTTAGTAATAAATAACTTGAGTTTTTGGAAGAAGTGGTATGTGCTGCTCTTTTCACATATATATAACAACAGAATTCAATGATAGCTTTTGGGGAACCTGCCCAGTATTGGAGGGGACTTGCCAACTTCTACAACAGGTTCCATCTTCATCTGGAAAAGGTCCTCCATCCTGTCAGGCAATATTAGGTCAGGATGCAGGCTAGGGGGTGGGCATGTGTTCTATTTTAAAGAAGACAGCCTTCTTTTTGAAGGTGTCCTGTATTTGAAGGGCTGTCCAGTCCAAGTCTGGTTTGAGGATGAAAGAACCATAAGAAGGGAGAGTGGGGGCCTTGAAATGACCTATCAACAGTTGGCACCAGCACAGCCGACTGAGCAGACTGAACAAGCACGCATGTCACTTAAGATGTATTGTATTTATCTTTAAAGTATAGTAACTGTTTCTAAAGTTGCATCTATACAAATAAGTTAGCCTATGCAAATGTTCTGCAAACCTGTGGGTTAAACCCAACATTACGCTAGCAGAAGTCCACTAGCATGATAGGACTTCCTCCTTCTCTCGCCCCCCCTTGCAGTCCTCTATGCCATCATAAAGTCTGCTTTGGAAGATTTCCCAGCCCTCTGAAACAGATTATGAGAGTGAATGAGGTGTGTGTGTGTTTGTGTGTTTGTGGGGGGGGGGGGAATTGCCCCCTCCCAGTTCTGCTGATGAAGTTGCTTCCATCGTCAGAACAACACCATTGGGTACAACTCTGGGTCCTTTTTTGTCCTCTTTTTTGGCGATGCATTTCCTCTTTGTTTTTGGTGATCTGTAGTGGCCATCCTAACACAGGCTTTGGTTGCACATTTAGATCATCACAGATCAGGGCTGAAAACTTCAGTTCAAGCACAAATTCGTCTCTCTTCTTCATCCTCTCTCTTCAGAGCCCCGTTTGAACTATCTGGAGAGCAGATAGGGCTGAAATTGCACCATAAAGTTTGTAGTAAGTTTTGGGTAGGGATGTACGAAACTCACTTACCTTTTCGCGGATTGATTCGCAGGGGGGAGAGGCGCTCCGTCCCTCCCCCTGGAATCCTCGACAGGGGGGAAGCAATCTGGTCCGCCTCCCCGGAATCCTGCCTGGCTGTCTCCGCTCCGTGGCCAGGCCATGGAGCAGCCAGCCAGGGCCGTCTGCAGCCGGATTTCCAGCTGCGGATGGGCTGGTGCGGACGCAAATGGCGGCCGCCATAGCAGCCACCATTTGCATCCAACCAGGCTGCCGTGATAGGCTATGTAAGTATTTACGTAGCCTATCACGGCTACCCCCCCCAAACCCAGTGTACGCAAATGGCAGTGGCTACGGCGGCCACCATTTGCGTATCCTATTTTTCGCCGTTCTAGCCTACGTAAATATTTAGGTAGGCTATTACACCAAAAAAAAAGGGGAACACAAATCACGTAGTGGGCACTATTTGCGTTCCTTTATTTTTCACCGTTCTAGCCTACGTAAATATTTACGTAGGCTAGAACGGCGAAAAATAGGTAACGCAAATGGCCACCGCCATTTGCGTATGCTGGGTTTTTGGGGGGGAGGGGTTAGCTGTGATAGGCTATGTAAATACTTACGTAGCTTATCACAGCTGCAAGGACGGCAATGGTGGCCGCAGCAGCCCGGCTGCGGCTGGCCAGGAGACCAGCCGCCGCCGCCGCCGCAGCATCCACCACATCCGCCCCAGGTAAGTGCCGTCCCGGGGGGATTCCTCAGTGGGGCGGGGGGGCAGGAGGCCATGAGAGTCATTCTTTAGAATCCGGCCTTACTGGAATCCGTGGCAGAATTCTCTGCCATCCCTAGTTTTGGGCCTATACATACACAAGAGCATCCGGTTCCATATGACTCATGAGGACTACAGTTCTTACAGTGTGGCATATAGGTGCATCAGAAGTGTTCCTAGATGGACCAGAAGTGTTCCTGCCTTCTTTTCTTCCCAGTCTCTGTGGATAAATGTTTATTATAATATTTGTATAAATGTTTACAGCCACAGCAGAAGCACTAATGAGCTATGAGCAGGCTTGGTTCAATCATGTCCTATCCACTCTTGCATTGGAGCATGAGATCTTACCTGCAATACCTGCTCATGTATGAACATTAAAAAATGACATCAGAGAGTCATATGTCTATGTATATGTGTTTAACAATTAAATGCTCACACTGCTGTTGAATAGTTATTTTACAGAGGCTATCCATTATATATTGTCTCTGTGTTTATATCATAATGCCCACTTGACCTAATAGGCTCAGCAATATGAACTGGAAACATAATACTTTATTTCCATTAGTCTTCGGAGAACTCAACACTATTTCTTTGACCAGACACCTTTAATTGACCAGCCTTCCTTTCTGTTATGTCCTGGAGCACAAAGAATGACAGCTTTTTTAAAAAGGGAGGAAGATGCCATCTACTGAGTTAAGAAAGGCACCGCTTTGAGCCCCCCCACCCCATCACAATTGCGCAGCAATGCAGTTTCGAGTCAGCATGCCCCGCCGCAATACACTTGCAATGTACAGAACGCTTCCCTTACAGACTTGTGTGCCCTTTTTCTGGCCATTTT
Source organism: Heloderma suspectum (assembly GCF_057233095.1). Lineage (NCBI taxonomy): Eukaryota > Metazoa > Chordata > Lepidosauria > Squamata > Helodermatidae > Heloderma > Heloderma suspectum. The sequence continues at coordinate 78,023,168 of NC_139461.1, read as the reverse complement.
ACTGGAATACATAGCTGTGCAGTCCTGTGAATGTGTGTGTGGGGGGTGACACTTCAGTGGCTGTTTTGTGTTTGAGGGGTTCTGCTGAGTTTTTCCATCCCTTTTAAGGTAAAAAGTGGGTGTTTTATGCTCCTTCATTTCTGCACCATCAGTTAGTCAGTTCCCCAGCCCAAGACTCTCGCGATGCTTGATGCTTCATACTCACAAGCATGAGCGCTACATGCCTAGCCATTGCTCCGAAATGGTGGCTGGAGCGATGTTGGTCATTCCCCAAGACGCCCCCCCCCCCAGCCATGGATACTAAGTCCACAACCATTGCAAAGATACAAAACTGTGTGAAAGTGTGATTAAATAGATGAAAAGGCCCCTCTGTGCTTCTGTGACTGCACAGCTGCGAAGGGCTGGGGGGAGCAAAGGGGTGACACAGAGTGACACAGGCACTACGCACGCCTACAACATGCCCACTGCAAAATGCGAAGTCGGTTCGGGGAAGGAACAGATGGCCCACAACTGCAGGGAAACACGCAGCAAACCCCCCAAATTGCAGTAAAACGACTACTTGGAACTCCGCATTTTCTGGGCGAAAACCATGGATGGCTGCAAAGTTGTGACTGTGTCATCTATCATGAGGGACCTCGACTCGCACCCACCCCAAAGTAAAAGCCCGGTATACATGGGGCCCTATTCTTCACTGGGCAGAAAAGGTAGCTAATTCTTAATTATACTGGGAGAGTGGTCACATACTAGTTCAAATATTTTTAGTCATTTTGGATATTCGGTAGCCTAATTGGAAAACATTTTAGCACAAACAATGTTATTAACCAGTGAATAGTTATGCTTCTCTTGAGAAGAATTAAGACATAATGATTAGGAAATTAAGTTTTACAGGGTTCATTTAAACACGTGTGTGTGTGTGAGAGGGAGAGACAGACAGACAGACAGACAGAGACAGAATGCATTAGTGTGAACTCTTTTTCTAATAAATGATAAGCATGGGGAGGTGAAAGCAGTGGCCTTTGACACAATTGTGGGAAATGGCCACCTAGTTTTGTCTGGCGCAAGCAGCCCATGTAAAATAACTGGACGATGCCATGCAAATTGCAGGGCCAGCCCAAGATATTTTGCTGCCTGAGGTGAATGACAAAATGGTACTCCCTCAATAGTTCATGTACAGAAACTAACTGGACTGCCAGTTGAAGCTTACTTCAACATTGGCAATGGGATAAAGACTTCCACCACCGTGGAGGCAGCAGGCTAGTTTAAGGGGTCCAGGAAGTTTGTGTTGCATACACAGCTCTATCCTCCAACAGGGCAACAGCTGGAGAGTTCATGGAGAACAGCCAGGAGGCTGCCACTGTTGCCCCCCAGCATCTTCCACCTGAGGCAGTTGCCTCACTCTGCCTAAGGATAGGGCTGGCCCTGGCAGATTGTCAGACTCTTGGTCGCCACCCTGTCACCTTTCAGTCATATCATGACAAAGTAGATTTTTTTAAAAAAAGAGCTGAATACTAGTAATAGCATGGGCTAAATTCTAAACAATAACCACCAGGAATAGAGGAAGTGTTAATGCAGTGCTTTCCTTTAATTTAATGAACGGAGAGGCATGACCCATTGGCAGTTATATTTACAATCCTAACTCTTCCCAATTTCTAACACTATGAACCTAATGACGGGCTTCATTATACTTCAAAGCAGAACTGCTTTCTCTTTTTTAAAAAAGAGGGGAATGACTTGGTTGGCTGCTGCTGCTCTTGCCATCGCCTTTATCGGCCATGGTGCTGTTAGTACTTGATGAAACCTCATACCAATCTCAGCCCCCCATGGTAACCCAGAAGACATCCACTGAGAATAACAGCTCTTAGTCATTTTAATTGCCCAGGATTGCTCTGTGATGAAGGCCAGTGGTGCGTGGATTCCCCCCGCCCCCGTTTTTTGTTTAATCTCTCTCAAGGACTGGGATGGAAATCCAACCAACTCTGTGAACAATTTGGCATTCTGACATTTCTGAAAGTTGACTATGGAGATGGTATTGTGGAATGCATTGGCTCCTAAAAGCCCTGCGACTGTAAAAGATTAGCTGCTGCTAAAACAATTTCAGGGCACAGTGCAAGTCACCGGAAGCCCATTTCTGTGATGGAACACAAATTATTAATAAATCAGGCCAAATAGGGCAAAAAGTGAAAAATAGATTTCATCAGTTCATGTTAGGCTTTTATTAAAGTTCTTTCTCTTTCACATACAGGCACACGGTATTATGTCTCTCTTTTGTGATACCCCCAGAATAAGCTGGAAATTAGAGAATGAAGAGAAGCTGCACCACATTATGGATCATCTCCTTAGGCCTTTGGACCAAAAATATGTCAAGACAAGACAAGAGCTTGTGCACACATTTTACATGTTAGTGCTTGATGGCTGGACCAGGAAGTGAACTGATTTTATGTGCTGTGGAAGCCCAAAATAGCTGTGAGTGTCGAAGAAGGGTGACAGAACTTCCTATCTACTTTTCCTTTTAGTCACTAGAAACAATTCACTATAGGTAAGCAACAACAACAACCTGGGAAAATATAGGTTTCCTCAGGTGTTTGGATGACAGCTGCATTACAGCAAATGTTGCAGAAATGTAATGGCTTGTAAGACCTCACCAGCTTCGTTTAGATGAAACCCACAGGATCTGAAACTCTCTATGCCAAACTTTTCCACCAGCCAAGTATGGCGGCCCATAAGGGGCTCATTCAGCTTGCTGTTTTTGCTGCCAGCCTTGCTGATGGACTAAATTCCATTTGTTGGGTCAGAATTTGTGCAGGTCTGGTTTAGATGATGCAGTGTACTTCCTGATGTAACAGGCTACTTCACAGGTCATGGCCTACTTTGGGGTTGATTTTTGCCATGAGTACATACTTATCAAACCGTTTTTTAGGTATGGGAATCACTTCAGGGTTTTGCTGCCCAGCTCACTCATGGTTAGCTCACCATTTTAGTATCATATGACTGAAAGCAAGTATATAGGGCAGCACAAGCCAGCAGCACATGGTGGTGGGCTTAGAATTGCCTCATTTCTTGATCTCCTGAAGTCCTGTTGAGTCTTACCCTTATTTCATCTATTTTATTATTTGTTCTCTACATTTCTATACTGCCCGATAGCCGAAGCTCTCTGGGTGGTTCACAAAAATTAAAACAACAAAATATATAGTAAAATACAATATAAAATATAAATGCTTAAAATAACAGTATAAACGTTGCCCTTCATGTTGCCCTCAGACCGCAGAAGTGAGAGGGAGCATACTTTGGCTTCTGGCACTGGCCAAGGGAATCAGTGCCATTGGAAGCCTGCACCACCTGCCTCGCCAGAAGAGCATCATAGCGAGGGAGAGACCACCCTGGTTCCATCCCTTGGTCAGAGAAAGAGCAGCTGCAGCAGACTTGCTTCCTGCTCCTTGCCAGAAAGAACACTTGACTCCAACTCTCAGTTGTCCTGGTACAGAACCAAACGGAAGTATGCGCTGGCCCATCCATCAGCCAGAAGACTAAGTGTGGCTGGGCTGTGTATGTATATGTTAGATGGGCTGTGTGTGTGTGTGTGTGTATGAACTATTATAAGCTATTGCAAAATGCCTTGAAAATCATATGATTGCAAGTTAGGGTATACATCTTCAAAATAAGGAAACATGGGAGTCTGAAGTACAGTGAAAATAGGGTAAACATCTTTGGGGCTTCTTACAGTGACCCTTTATTTGTTTATTTATTTTTATATCCTGCCTCCCCCCCTCATGGCACTCAAGATGGCTAACAAGAAAATCCAGACTGATTTTTTAAAATTGAAACATAACATAAAAGCAATTTTAAACACAACAATAAAAGAAATAAACAGCACCAACCTCTCTGCTACCATTACCAGAGCACTAAACTAAAAGCCTAGTCACATTTAGTTTCTGTGCTTCATTTCCAAGGTGAATGCCACCTTTCTTATCCAAAACCATCACCATATCTGCAGCTGGTGTTTGACACTCATTAAGGGCATCTCTACAGGAGGGTTTTACCGTGCGTGCATAATTGGTCACTCACGGAAGTTTGCAGGTCCTTTATATGATGTTGTTAACTTCCAGGGCCTCCACTGTGCTTTATAACCTTTATCCTGTTTTTTTAAAGATTGGGGAAAGTCTGGCACTTTTTCTAGATGCACGATGAAGCTCTGCAATGGCTGTGTGTACTTCTACAATTCCACAGTGCCATCTAGTGGCTGTATAACGCAACATATGGAACTTGCAGAGAAAGGAAATCCACCCCCAAAAGCACATGTGAGCACATGTAAAGGAGCCGATCTTAATCCTGCTAAGAATCTGGAAGCAGAAGCCCTGGTAAAGGTGTGGGATAAAACCCTGGTGTAGAGTAGATCTAAGGCTCCGTGGGAGAGCCTTTGCACCATTCTGGAGGAAGCAGGGTGAGAACCAGGTCTCTTTCTACATCATTGTAGGGATGGGAGAATCAATGAGGCTCAAACTCATCAAGGCTGTCCACCTTCCACCTCGAAGCTCAGTCTGCCTCCTTCCCATTCCCAAATGCAAGCTTTTTTTGGTGTAGTTGGAAGAGGAAAAGTGTGAATTTAGGCACATATTTTTTAAAGTGCCCAGCCCGCCCAAATGTGCACTTTCCCTCCACTGACTAAAGTATGAAAATGTTTTTCCCCCTCAAAATGTGCATTTTTAAAGTGCACATTTTTTGAATGAACACATTTTGTGAACGTGATTGATAGGTCAGGAATATGCAAACTTTGCTCGGAAAACGTGTTTGTGTTCATGTTCTGCACTGTGAATGGAGTAAGTTCTGATGTTTAATGAATTGAAGCAAAATCCTCATACATTCCTAACTCTTTGGTGATCCACAAGGAGATAAAGAAGCAGGCAAAAATTCATTTTTCTGAACTGGGGCCAAGCCAGATGAGTCTATTTATATTCAGGATTGCCACAGATTATTACCACAACCACAAATTAGGGATGCATAGAGTACTGGAGTTGGACTGGGGAGAGCTGGATTCAAATCCCTACTCAGCCATAGTTGGCTGTGGTTAAGTGAGGTGGGTGGCTATTAAGAGGGCCTTTTCTGCTGTTGCACCCCAGTTGTGTGACAGCAGAACTGGGGTGCGACAGTTCATCTCTGGGAATGAGATTCCCAGAGATGTATGCCTAGTGCCTACATTGTGCTCGTTTTGGCACCAGGTGAAGACCTATTTATTCTCCCAGGCATTTTAGTTTTTCAGTTTGTTTTTATCGGGTACTGTATTTTTTTAAAATCTACTCTGCTGCTAGCTTCTGTTTGGTCATTTTTTACTTTTATATTGTAGTTTTAAACTTTTAAACTTTTATATTGTATTTATCATCTGTATTTTATTGTCTGATATTTTATGGTTTTAATTGTTGTGAACCCCCCAGAGAACTTTGGCTATTTGGAGGTATAAAAATGTAATAAATAAATAGATAACTCACTATTTCTCAGCCTAACTTATTTTACAGGCTTGTTGTGAGGATAAAATGGGCTAACACCATATGATCCAGGCTTTGGAGAGGTTGTTGGTGTTCAGTCGTTAAGTCGTGTCCAACTCTTCGTGACCCCATGGACCATAGCATGCCAGGCCTTCCTGTCCTCTGCTCTCTCCCGGAGTGTGCTCAAGTTCATATTCATTGCATTGGTGATGCTATCTAGCCATCTCAGCCTCTGCCGTCCCCTTCTCCTTTTGCCTTCAATCTTTCCCAGCATCAGGGTCTTTTCCAGTGACTTTTCTCTTCGCATTAGGTGGCGAAAATATTTGAGCTTCAGCTTCAGTATCTGTCCTTCCAATGAGCAGTCAGGGTTGATTTCCTTTAGGATGGACTGATTTGACCTCCTTGCAGTCCAGGGGACTCGTAAGAGTCTTCTCCAGCACCACAGTTCGAAAGCATCGATTCTTCGGCGCTCAGCCTTCCTTATAGTCCAGCTCTCACAGCCATACGTTACTACCGGGAAAACCATAGCTTTGATTATACGGACCTTTGTCGGCAAGGTGATGTCTCTGCTTCTTACTACGCTGTCTAGGTTTGCCATAGCTTTCCTCCCAAGGAGCAAGTGTCTTTTAATTTCATGGCTACAGTCACCATCTGTGGTGATCTTGGAGCCCAAGAAAATAAAATTTGTCACTGCTTCCATTTCTTCCCCTTCTATATGCCAGGAAGTGATGGGGCCAGATGCCATGATCTTCGTTTTTTGAATGTTGAATTTCAGACCAGCTTTTGCACTCTCCACTTTCACCCTCAACAAGAGGCTCTTTAGATCCTCTTCACTTTCTGCCATTAGGGTGGTATCGTCTGCGTATCTGAGGTTGTTGATAATTCTCCTGGCAATCTTAATTCCGACCTGTGATTCATCCAACCTGGCGTTCTCATGATGTACTCTGCATATAAGTTAAATAAGCAGGGCGACAATATGCAGCCTTGTCGTACTCCTTTCCCAATTTTGAACCAATCAGTTGTTCCATGTCTGGTTCTTACTGTTGCTTCTTGGCCCTCGTACAGGTTTCTCAGGAGACAGGTAAGGTGGTCTGGTACTCCCATCTCTTTCAGAATTTGCCACAGTTTGCTGTGATCCACATAATCAAAGGCTTTAGCGTAGTCAATGAAGCAGAAAGAGATGTTTTTCTGGAATTCTCTTGCTTTCTCCATGATCCAGCGAATGTTGGCGATTTGATCTCTAGTTCCTCTACCTCTTCGAAACCCAGCTTATACTTCTGGTAGTTCTTGGTTTGCATACTGCTGAAGCCTAGCTTGTAGGATTTTGAGCATAACCTTGCTGGCATGTGAAATGAGCACAATTGTACGGTAGTTTGAACACTCTTTGGCATTGCCCTTCTTTGGAATTGGAATGTAAACTGACCTTTTCCAGTCTTGTGGACACTGCTGAGTGTTCCAAATTTGTTGGCATATTGAGTGCAGCACTTTAACAGCATCATCTTTTAGGATTTTAAATAGCTCAGCTAGAATACTGTCATCTCCGCTAGCTTTGTTGTTAGTAATGCTTCCTAAGGCCCACTTGACTTCACTCTCTAGGATGTCCGGCTCAAGTTCAGTGACCGCACTATCATGGGTATCAGGGACATTAAGATCTTTCCTGTATAGTTCTTCTGTGTATCCTTTCCACATCTTCTTAATTGCATCTGCTTCTGTTAGGTCCCTGCCTTCTTTGTACAGGATGGAAATATTGCTCCGGTTCCAGATTTAGTTCTACTTAGAGTAGAACAATTGAAACCAATGAGATTTAAGTTAGTCATGAGACTTCTGATTGATTTCAATGGATCTAAGTATGACTAAATCTGGAACCAGCCCATTGTCAATAAATAACATATATTAAATGGAGCAGTTTGTGTTTGTCATATGTATGTCATATGTATGCTTCCCACCACTGCCACCACCACACTCCCTTATTTCCAGGAATAGAAAATATGTTCTTTTGTATAAAGTAATTACAATGTGAATTGCCTGGTGGGAACCATTGTTTGATGAGGCATTTTTCCGGACATGCACAGACAAAGGAAATTATTTCCTTACCAAGAGAAAACACTTCAAAGCTCTCAGGCCAGGCCCAAGACCAGCTCAGATTTCCTTTCTGTGCAGCACAGTTTGGTCAACACCTCTCACAAAGAATCATATTCTCCATGCCTGGTTTGAATTTAAGCCAATGCCAAGACCAGAGTGGAAGGGACTTGCAAGCTGTCTCCCTCTGTCACACAGGCATGTTCTGTCCACCCATCCTTTGTGTTATTGTTTAAAACAACAACAACAACAACAACAATGGCATTCTCAACTATGTTTTTCTGATTCTTAGTGTTGCTGGCTTGAAAATCATTTCAGCCAGGATGTGTTTATCTGACACCCCTTCCTTTCTTAAAAGTCTTCCTCTGTCATAAAAGTGCTTTGCTTGTTGCTTTTCTGTCTCTGCATCTCATGGAGGTGAGTTAGAGGACAATGGTACTCGTGAGAATGAAATGGATTGAGAATAATTTTGCATGACAACTGCTGGGGATCCAATATCTCTTTGCTGGTGTTGCTTACAACACTAACGCTTGGAACATTTCCAATAACTGTGTGGCAGCCCATTGACAAGACGTGCCAAATCCTTGTTTTGTGGGTCACAATGCTTGTCTTCAGTACCTTAGGCAAACTGACCTTGCTTTGAATATCATACCCTGCAGACATAGGGAAGACAGCCTGAAGATAAAAAAGGTATTAATATAGGAATCCAGGAAGCACATTGTGTCCAGCTTCAACATTATATATTAAGGGCTGGATTGCGAATAATAGCTTCTTCAGGAGCATCAAGAAGTACTGTGTCTTCCATTAGAGTCCTGCTTGCTCTCTCTCTCTCTCTCTCTCTCTCTCTCTATATATATATATATATATATGCATCACACACTCACACACATGGTGAATGATGATCTGGACTAGGAATGTATGGATTATGTGAAATCTGCTCAGTCTGTGTCGCAGGTTGTCAGGCGCTTTTCATTCTGTCATCCATCCATCGACAGAATTGGGCTTTTTTGTTTGTTTCCAAATTTGCACAACTTTACATGTGCAAAAATGTGCAAATTCTCACAAAATGCACCCCCTGATGTGTATTTTCACACTTTAGCCTATGGGGGAATTGAGCATTTTTGGACAGTTTTTTTTTAATTTTTGTGTATTTTTCTATGATGAAATTTGTGCAAAATCCCCCAAAGTTAGAAAAATGGTCCACAAGTCTGCAGAATCTGCCCAGCAGGGGAAAAACCAGTTTGCTGAGGAATCCGCCAGTCAGATTCATAAAAACTCATTTGGTTCTGTGGAGCATTTCTCTGACATCCCTAATCTGGACCACATTGAACTGTACACAAGATTAGTTCAACAAATGCAGATTGATTAGAGAAAAAAATACAGTTGGCAGTGACTTCAACACATTATAGTGGTCACAAAAAAATCTCTCCTAAGATCATACAATGCCAATATTCTGCTTTGTGCATAAATGTCAAAGTTAGGATACACAATTATACAACATAGGTTTATTAACAATCAACCCATTTTGTATACTTTGGGACTCTGGCTCTTAAATACAGTACAGAATTGTTTATCAGGAATTATTCCCATTTATATCTTCTACAATCTTCATGTTTTAGCCTTAGACCCCAACTTGGCAGAGAAGATTAGATGCTAACCCAGAAAAAAAAAGATGGCAGGGCAGTACAGAAGTACCAGCAAGATATGACATTTAGATTTACTCTTGGATATGTATTCATTTAAACAAATGATATATCCTTTCCTCCGAAGAGCTCAAGGTCACTAACAACTGAGGTAAACCCCAAAACTAACAGTTTAAAATATTTCACAAAAAGGGCAGTGAGAAATAACACAACATAATGGCAAAACAATTCTGTAAAGACCAGAGCAAAGCTAAAATCAGCTCAATAAAAGTTTGCCATTTAAATGCCTTCCTAAAAAGGAAGGGCTTTACCAGCTCTCAGAAGGCTATTAAAGAGAGGGTGAGACACACCTTTCTTGGAAGGGAGCTCCACAGCTTACGTGTAGCCACCAGAAAGGACCTCTCCCTGGTTCCAACTGAATGTGCCTCTGGGATGTTGGAGCACAGAGAAGGGCTCTGAAGATGATCTCAGTAAGCAGACAGACTTATACAGGAGAAGGCAGTCCTTCAGATGTGTGAAATGAGAGTCTTAATTGGACCAGCCACACCAGTCAATACTACTAAAAGTCTGGGGTACTTAAAACCATGGAAAGAATCTAAGTTGTTCTTGAGAATTCCAGAAATCTACGTGTGCCTCATATATATGTATGTATGTGTGTATGTATGTATGTGTACACACACACATACACAGAGTGGCCCAAAAGTAGGTATGCAGTATAGTTTATTTGCATTTTAGTACATTATTTATTACATTTACATTTGTTTAACACTGTTGAATCTTGTAAGAGCTCGAAATGTATTCCATCAACGTTGTAACATTCCTCGAACCTGTCCAGAACAGTGTGACACACAGTACAACACAAATTCTGGTCCGCATCAATGTCCATAAATGCTTCCGAGATGAACTCTTTTAATTCATCCACTGTCCAGGGATTCAAAAACCTTATTCTTTACTACGGCCCCGCAAAAGAAGTCCATTGGTGTTAAGTCGGGTGAATGTGGTGGCCATTCAATGCTGCCATGTCTTCCGATCCAATGCTATGGGAAGGTGTTGTCAAGATAGTCCCTTACTGCAAAAGCATAATGAGGAGGTGCCCCATCTTGTTGGAAGAGCAGTTCGGTGAAGTTAGCCCTGGTTCTGAGTTGTGGCACTACCACGTCATGTAACATGTTTAGGTAATTGTTACTATCCACAGTTGTATCAAAGAAAACCAGTCCTACAACAACTTCGGTGGACAGTGCACCCCACACTGAAACGCCTGGCTGGTTCAGTTGAGATGTGATAGTCAAATGAGGATTTTCATCTGCCCAATACACACAGTTATGCCTGTTCATGTGGCCTGACAACTTGAAAGAAGCCTCATCTGACCAGATGATCTTATCAAGAAGGTCTGGTTCGTTAGATATTTGGTTACGCATCATCTCACAGAATTGCAACCGATGGTCTGGGTCATCCTCCAGAAGACCATGTAACAGTCTTGGATGGTACGGCTTCAATTTCAATTTACGCATTAAGCATTGCAAGGACCTTCTAGGTATGGATAGCTGCTTAGATGCATGTTGTGTGGACTTTTTTGGACTGTTCACAAATGTCAGAGCAACTCTCATCTCATTTTCCTCTGTCATAGACGTCCTAGGATGTCCAGATTTTGTTGCATTAGCCACTGCACCTATTGCTTCAAATTTATCTCTAAGATGATAAATGGTCAGATGTGTTGGTGGAGGAGTGTCAGATGCTTCTTGCCACGCTGTGCGCACCTGCTCGGCATTTTCAGTCTTCCAGTACTGCTTTAGAATCCACTTCCTTTGTTCTTGATTCAAGTTTGCTGCCATCATCCACAATACCAGTAAAAAAAATAATTAAACAACTATATACCTACTTAAGGGCCTCACTCCCCTCACTCTCTATGCTTAACTGATTTAACTGTCACTCCCTGTCACTCACTCTTCCCAACAGTCATTCTGACTCCACCCACACATCTTCTATTCACACATTCTCTCTCCCTCCCATCAACATTCTAAACAACTGTATACCTACTTTTGGGCCACCTGGTGTGTGTGTGTGTGTGTGTGTGTGTATGTGTGTGTGTGTGTGTGTATGTATATATATATATATATATATATATATATATATATATATATATACACACATACATATATACATATACACACACACACACACACACACATACAGTCAGGGCCAGAAATATGGGAAATATCCTATTTGTGTGTAATTGGTTCAGTGGTGTTTACTTCAAAGTAAAGTCCTATTCAGATGTGTAGAAATCTACTTACCTCTACATATAAGCAGGGAATGGGGTGGTGCTGCGTAGCTCCCCCCCCCCAACGTTATGCACTCGCAGCGTGAATGCCAGCAGAAGGGAGGCCCATTTGCATACAGCTGTATATGAATAGACTTCCCTTCTGGAGATGTTCATGCACACCAGCAGTGGTGGGGCTATGCCAACATTCCTCAACCTGGTGTCCAGATGTTTTGGACGTCAACCTCATCAGCCCCAACCAGCATGGCCAGTGGTCAGGAATGCTGGGAGTTGTAGTTTAAAACATCTGGAGGGCATCAGGTTGGGGAAGGTTAGGCTATGTGATGCAGCCCTCTCCCTGCTCACTTGCAGAGTTGAGTGATTCTTGCATACCCAGACAGGGCTAAATGTGCTGAAAAATCAGCAAAATCATTCTGACAAACAAAGTTGGGGGAAGGGCGTTTTTACAAGCATGCCTTCCTTGAATTACTGGGTCAGTTTCCCAGTCTTTTTGGTCAAATCACCATTTCTCTATAGCCAGCCCTACTATCTGATCTATTGATCTGTCTGGGCAGAGTTGGAAAGGATGCTATATCAGTCCAGAGATGACATTTTCTCACTGGACTTATGGATAGCTCCACCTGAGGCCCTGGAAGCAATCAGAGGCAGCTATTAATATATATATACAGTCAGGGCCAGAAATATTGGAACAAGGATAACTGTTTTGGCAGTTGACCTCTGTACATCACCACATTGAAGTTGAAAGGAAACACACACAGATGGAAGCGAAGTCAGGACTTTCAGCTGCAATTCAAGGGGTGTGACAAAAGTGGGGCAGGCACTAACCATTCAGGAAGGACAGCCAGCGGCCTACACACACACCCATCGTTGGTGGCTCATAAGTAATGGAACTAATGGCTGACAAGCAGCTGCATGGCCAGGTGTGGCCTGGCCTGGGTACCTCATGACCAATCAAGCAGATAAAAGGCCTGGAGGTGGTTCTGAGTGTGACATTTGCATTTGGTAGCTGTTCACTGGAACTCCCAACATGAGGTCCAAAGAGGTGTCCATGCAAGTGAAGGAGGCCATCATTAGGCTGAGGAAACAAAATAAACTCATCAGAGAGATAGCAAAAACATTGGGAGTAGCCAACACAACAGTTTGGAATATCCTGAAAAAGAAGGAATTAACTAGCAAGCTCAGCAACAGCAAAAGGCCTGGAAGACCACTGAAGACAACTAAAGTGGATGATCGCAGAATTCTGCTCATGGTGAAGAGGAACCCTTTCACAACATCTAGCCAGGTCAAGAACGCTCCTGCGGAGGTAGGCATGTCATTGTCAACATCTACAGTCAAGAGACGGCTTTATGAATGTAAATACAGAGGCTTCACAACAAGGTGCAAACCACTGGTAACGCTCAAGAACAGACAGGCCAGATTAGCCTTTGCCAGCAAACACCCAAAAAAGCCTGCCCAGTTCTGGAATAAGATTCTTTGGACTGAGGAAACCAAGATTAACTTGTACCAGAATGATGGGAAGAGAAAAGTATGGAGAAGGAAAGGAACAGCTCATGATCCAAAGCATTGCACATCATCTGTCAAACATGGTGGAGGCAGTGTTATGGCATGGGCATGTATGGCTGCCAATGGAACCGGGTCACTGGTGTTTATTGATGACTTGACTGCTGATAAAAGCAGCAGGATGAATTCTGAAGTGTATAGGGCTACACTTTCTGCTCAGATTCAGCCAAATGCTGCCAAACTGATAGGATGCCGCTTCATATTGCAGATGGATAATGACCCAAAACATACAGCAAAAGCTACCCAAGAGTTTCTCAAGGCAAAGAAGTGGGATGGTCTTCAATGGCCAAGTCAGTCACCTGATCTCCACCCAATAGAGCATGCTTTTCACTTACTGAAGACAAGACTGAAGGCAGAAAGACCCACAAACAAGCAGCAGCTGAAGGCAGCTGCAGTAAAGGCCTGGCAAAGCATCTCGAGGGAGGACACTCAGCATTTGGTCATGTCCATGGGTTCCAGACTCCAGGCAGTATTTGAGTGCAAAGGATTTTCATCCAGGTATTAAAGACGATCCTTAAGTTTGAAATGATGTTGGTCTGTTCTATTACTTATGAGCCACCAACGATAGGTGTGTGTGTATGCCACTGGCTGTCCTTCCTGAATGGTTAGTGCCTGCCCCACTTTTGTCACACCCCTTGAATTACAGCTGAAAGTCCTGACTTCGCTTCCATCTGTGTGTGTTTCCTTTCAACTTCAATGTGGTGATGTACAGAGGTCAACTGCCAAAACAGTTATCCTTGTTCCAATATTTCTGGCCCTGACTGCATATATATATTAATAGCTGCCTCTGATTGCTTCCAGGGCCTCAGGTGGAGCTATCCATAAGTCCAGTGAGAAAATGTCATCTCTGGACTGATATAGCATCCTTTCCAACTCTGCCCAGACAGATCAATAGATCAGATAGTAGGGCTGGCTATAGAGAAATGGTGATTTGACCAAAAAGACTGGGAAACTGACCCAGTAATTCAAGGAAGGCATGCTTGTAAAAACGCCCTTCCCCCAACTTTGTTTGTCAGAATGATTTTGCTGATTTTTCAGCACATTTAGCCCTGTCTGGGTATGCAAGAATCACTCAACTCTGCAAGTGAGCAGGGAGAGGGCTGCATCACATAGCCTAACCTTCCCCAACCTGATGCCCTCCAGATGTTTTAAACTACAACTCCCAGCATTCCTGACCACTGGCCATGCTGGTTGGGGCTGATGAGGTTGACGTCCAAAACATCTGGACACCAGGTTGAGGAATGTTGGCATAGCCCCACCACTGCTGGTGTGCATGAACATCTCCAGAAGGGAAGTCTATTCATATACAGCTGTATGCAAATGGGCCTCCCTTCTGCTGGCATTCATGCTGCGAGTGCATAACGTTGGGGGGGGGGAGCTACGCAGCACCACCCCATTCCCTGCTTATATGTAGAGGTAAGTAGATTTCTACACATCTGAATAGGACTTTACTTTGAAGTAAACACCACTGAACCAATTACACACAAATAGGATGGCATTGTTAACCTCTGATTCTTCCTCCCTCCCCACCAACCCCCCCCCCCCGCCCCAGCATGGGATGCTTTTAAAAACTTTTGTTCTTCTTTCAGATAAGGCACTGTGGTTTTTGCAAGACATTCTTATATTAAAAAAAGAAAGCCAAAATTAAAAAGTTGTTCCTGATACTTAATGTTCCAAAATACCGCTGTATGGAATGGCACATTGTCACTTTATTTATATATATATATACACACACACACGCGCCTGCTTCAATCACTGTCCTTTTTTTGGAGGGGTATTTAACACTGCACTTCTTGAATAAAATAAGCTGCTGGAGCAGGGGTCCCCAGTCTTTTTAGATTGGTAGGCACATTTGGAATTTTAACAAAATGTTGTGGGCACTCTCATAAAATGATTGCCAGGGTTGGGGATGACGACACTGGGAAATGCTCATCATTTCCCAGAAGGTAAAGTGGTTAGACTAAAAGAAAAGTAACTTGCTCAGGAAGCTAAATACAAGAAAGAGGTGAGCTCCAAAACACAAAATGACTCATTTGAACTGGAATAAAGATGGTGCTGGAGGGCAGCACTTTGCTTTGCAGCTTGCCAGCCTGCCAGAAATAAAATAAAACTTGGGGGAGGGCGGGCAGGCAGGCAGGGAGCCTGGCCAGCGCCAAGAGCGGTGTCCCATGGGCACTGCGTTGATCCCCAGACCCACCCATTCTGTAAAAGTGAGTTTCTGTAGATATTCAACTGCTATCCATGATAATAGCAGCCCACAGTGAGTGGCAAAGAGGGCAGCCATTTTTATGATGGCAGCCATTTTTAATTTTCCAAAATTAAAAAAGCAGCCCAAATAGGGATTTCTGGGGAAAGAAAAATGGCAGCTGCTCCAATTCTCTTTTGCCCAAAAGAATTTTGCCTCACTCTGAAATACAGCTGAAACAAAGCAGCCAATTTCTAGATGGGTGAAATGGCTGAGAAATGGTCTTCGTCAATTCAGTACAAACCAGCCCACAAACCAGGCTCCCAGTACTGTTTTGTTTGTTTATGTGGAGAGACGGGTGGTGGTTCTGTGAAGGTACTTCTGGAACTGGGATTAAGGTGGGTACTGAATGTAAGTAATGTGCTTTGGTGAAGGAGGTTGAGCAGTAAAAGAAACAAACAAACCACAGTATCTATCTTGAAGGTTTCTTCACTACTATATAGCCTGCTCTTCTGGAAGTCTGGAAGTGTGATCTCCAAGGGTGAAGCTCACTAAACAATGGTAACACCTCTGGAATCCACTCCCTACGAAAATATGTTTCAGCTTAAGATAGGCCATATTTAGAAGAAGAGGCAAGCTGCACCTCATTGCTCAAGACTTTCCATCTGTTTAAGCTGTGAATCCTAGGTTCCTAACTGTCTGCTTAAATTAAAAGCTGCAGGCAGCAAGGGACTATGATAGTTAGTTCTTCTTTGTCAAAGTGATAATCACTCAGTGGAAGACTCATAAAACAAACCAAGAAACTAAGGCAGGCAACAATGAACTTTTTAGTCTGTTCAGTAATAAGTGAAATAATAGCAGGTCCAACAATATTCATATACATTAGCCTTCTGATAGACATGAAGAGTGACTGTATAACAGATACAGGTGGCCAGAGTGTGCTATTGATTGGTTTGCATAACTCAAGAGGATAGAATTCAACTGAACATTAAGCGAAACATCTTAATGGTAAGTTCAGTTCAACAATGTAGGCTTCAACATGTGCCAAAGCAGATTTGGCATAAGCCTAACTTGCAACTAGCCTGTGTGCAATAGCTCTTAACCTGTTTTCCATACCTTTGCTGTAGGGTGCTAAAAATGTGGGCTGAGAAGAAAGTTGACTGCTGAAACTATCATATGAACACATCACTAGATGCCTAAGAGCCAACAGGCCCACTCAACCTTCATTCATAACACATCAGTTTGATTTTGGGAATTGCCCCTGACTCTGTAATAAATTGGTGCAAAGTAAAGGCCATCTGTTTTACATCCATTAAGCTGGTCTAGAGTAGCATGAATTGATTTTTGCTTGTGCAATACGGCTTTCCTGCCTTCCTTTCCTACTGGAAAGTCCCTTCAGGATGATGTGGAGATGTTGCAGGAACTTCAGCTGAGGGAAGGAATTGGCAGAAATGGAAAAATCCTCTTTTGCTTGAGTGGAAGTGTCTCTCACTCATGGAAGGGGCAATTTCAATCCAAGCTGTGGTTAGAGAGTAATCTCTACTTTGAACGAGTTCAACACCTGTTAACCCCAAAAAACAACCTGAAGCCAATTCAGGAAACACATAGGTCATTACATGTTTTCTGGTTGATAAGGAAGGTTCTGGAGGAATCACCAGTACAAGCTGAACTAAGAAAGTATGTCCTTGGAGCCTCTCAGCTACTCTAAATAATACTCAAACACCTAATTACCTCAAGAATTTTAATTAAAGACTCTGTTTTAAAGGTAACAAGTCAGGCGGATTGATGTTGAGATGGCTCATATTGACAGCAGTGTGGAGGTGCACTGTCTCAGAGGGAACACTCAGGTGCATTATGCCTGAGGCAGAACCACATTACTTACCGAAGCACAAATGCACAGTGGGGCAGCAGCCACGAGCACACTTTGCATAATGTACCCATTTGCTGATAGGGCTTTTGGCAGGGGGAAGGAGGGGCTAGTTTCTGGGGTTAAGAATATTAAAAGAACACTGCTGGATCAGACCAAAGGTTCATCAATTCCAGCATCCTGTTCTCCACAGTGGCCAACCAGATGCCTCCGGGAAGCCCACATGCAAGACGTGAGTGGTCCTCTCCAGAACCCCTAAGCTCAGAGGCATACTATCTCTCAAACTAGAGGTCATATATAGCAACATGACTAGTAGCAATTGAGTAGCAGTGTAGTTGGAGCTCCAACTACACTGAAGTGACATTATACAAAATATCCTCTGTAATACTGAACTTCAGTACAGCCATTCTTCACAGTTTTCATACAGGAGAAGAAAGTGTTGTTTTCATTCGAGACTTGTACATGTGCCCCTAATTGTGCATTAAGGTTGCAATCTGAAGCAAAATTACAAGGGTATAAATCATGCTAAGGTCAGTGGGACTTACTTCTGAGTAAAGATGCATAGGCCTGGGGGCTGTCCTCACAGGAGGTTTGCTGCAAATTGGGAGCGTTTCAAGGTCATTGGTGGCAGATGACATCGTGGCCAATCTACAGCTATCCTGGAGATTTCCAGTAGAAAAGTGGGATTTTCTGAGACTACTTTTTCTCCATTTTATTTCTTCAAGTTGGGTTCTCTATGCTTCTGGTGCTGTGTGCCCCTATCCTCCGTATTTACTTTGGCATGATAGCCCTGCCCAGAGGTGTGTCTTTCACCTGGCCATGACCTCATTGAGCCTTTCCAGCCTTCAGAATTGCCCTGCATTCCCATTTTGCCAGTAATTAGCTCTGTGATTATGCACTTCTCTGATGTTTGCATTACTTTGTTTCTCCATTGTTGTGTTAAATTGCGTCTCTGATATTGTGTAAAGTTGTTTCTTTGATGTTATGTAAAGTTGCTTCTCTGATCTGGTGAGATCTCGGGAGCCTGTGATTGCAAGCAGGAAGAAAGTGCCCAGAGGAGGAGAAAGGGGGGGGGTAGGGGTGGAAGCAATAACTCTGCAACAGTTTGCTGGAATGGGGCAAAATTGGGGTGGGACTGCTCTCAGGGGTAGCCTTCAGATGCTGCACTTGAGAACTGGGGATTTTGGCTTCTCAAGGCAAAAGTGTGCATATTGGGGAACAGGGGAGAGAGGAATAACTTTGCGACAGTTTGCTGGAATGGGGCAAAGTTGGGGGCAATGCTCTCAGGGGGAGTCTTCAGATGCTGCACTTGATAACCAGGGATTTTGGCTTCTCAAGGCAAAAGTGTGCACATGGGGAAAAATTAGTTGCTCTCCATTCATAATAATGTAGTAGCAGGGGGAAGCCTGGACGTGGACCGGGAAACAAGCCTCTCTCGTTGGTTGAGCACCCCTACCAGTTTGATGACGTTCATTTCTTCTCCCCCCACCCCACCCAGAAGTATGTTCCTTTCAAGCACTGTGTGACTCCTGAAAACTGGATTTTAACGGCATGGTACACTCGGCTTATCTTGCTTCATGTGTCCCTGATGGACCAAAGCCGATTCCATGAAAATCCGGATAATACTCCAACGCGCTTCTCATTCTGTTGTTGTGAAGATCCCCCCCCTTCTGTAAATAAGGTTGTTTCCAGATGAGAATTTTATGGCCACATCAACCTGCCTCATTCGTATTTACAGGGAGTCCAGATGACTATATCTTCTACCCATGATCCTCCCATGTTTTCTTACAGCTTCTTCCATCTTTTCTCATAAAACAGGAAGTCCTTAAGGACAAAAAGATGAAACAGCTGCACAATGCCTTCTCATTGCTACTGCAAGGAGCTCTCTGACTGGAAGCATCCACAGTCTGCCTTTGGGCTGGTGGAACAGTAAGGAAATAAACACAACAGAGTTCAGACTGCTCATGTAACCTATTGAGAGGGACAGCAGGGGGCACCAGTGCAAGGAAAGGGATGATTCTGGAGATTGGAAGCAGGATATTTATTACTTCAGTCTTCAACTTTCACTCTGAGGCTGTCTCTGGAGCTCCAGCTCCGGACTTCATTGTCTCCATGACAACCATGGGGCTGTTTCAGTTTGTCATCAGCCCAACACATGAAGCAGGGCATACCCTTGACTTGGTTTTTTCTCCAAGCTGTGAAATGAGTAATCTGAAAATTGGGGAGTCCAAGTAACCCCATTGTCATGGTCAGATCATTTCCTGGTGAGATCTGAACTCATGGCATTACTTCCCTCCTGCAGGGGTGGGGGACCCATTCAGATGGTCCACCCCAGGAGACTAATGGAATCTGATGGATTTCTGAATGCTCTTGGGGATTTCCCAGTGGAGAAAGCTGGTGATCCAGCCAAGGCCCTAGCCTCATTGTGGAACATTGAGATGCAGAGGGCCATCAACTTGATTGCACCTGAGTACCCTCTCCGGTGCTGTGGAACCCATCCTGCTCCCTGGTATACTGGGGAGCTACAGGCAGTGAAACAGGCTGGGCATCACCTAGAGAACAAATGGTACAAGTGTTGAAGTGAAGATGACCGAGCATACTCTAGAGCACATAATCGTGCCTATTGTGTGGCGGTGCAGGTAGGGGTGGACGAAAGTCACTTACCTGTCCTCGAAGCTTGTTCGCGGTGGGGGGGAGGCGCTTCGCTGCTCCCCCCGCGAAGTTCAGGCCGGGGGGGAGGCTTCCCGCCTCGCCCGGCCGAAATTCAGGCCGGGGGGGAGGCTTCCCGCCTCGCCCGGCCGAAATTCAGGCCGAGGGGGAGGCTTCCCGCCTTGCCCGGCCGAAATTCAGGCCGGGGAGGAGGCGCCTCGCCTCGCCCGGCCGCGAACTCAAAAGTTTAAAAAACAACAACACGCCCCCGTGATAGGCTACGTGACGATTAACGTAGCCTATTACGGCTAGATCTGCAAAGTCACCGTGATAGGCTACGTTAATCGTCACGTAGCCTATCACGGGTGACTTTAAAAAAAAAAAGCGCGTACGCAAATGGCGGCCCCATAGGGAGCCGCCATTCGCATTCCTTATTTGGTCGCTGTAGTCTACGTAAATCTTTACGTAGGCTACGGCGAAAATAAGGGCAACGCAAATAGCGTTGCCCTTATTTTCGCCGTAGTCTACGTAAATCTTTACGTAGGCTACAGCGACCAAATAAGGAATGGGAATGGCGGCTCCCTATGGGGGCTGCCATTATCCGTACGCGCTTTTTTTTTTTTTTTTAAGTCACCCGTGACAGGCTACGTGACGATTTACGTAGCCTATCACAGCTGACTTTGCAAATCTAGCCATGATAGGCTACGTTAATCGTCATGTAGCCTATCACGGGGGCGTTTTTTTTTTCTTTTATTGGAATGGCGGCGGCGGCAGCCGGTCGAAAGACTGGCTGCCGCTCCCGCCCCGGACGAACACCCGCCGAACCGCTGGCCGGACCCGCTGCTGGGAGGGACATTCGGCAAAGGTAAGTCCCATCCCGGGGGGGTGCGGGGGGTGCGGAGAATTTTTCCCCGAAACTTGTTCGGGGGGCCGAACATGTTGGCACTCGGCCCCCCGAAGTTTCAGGGAGAAATTCTCCGCCATCCCTAGGTGCAGGCAGCATTTGCTGCCTCCATTGCATCCTCAAGTAGCTGTCCAGAGGAGCTCTCTTGGGTGGTCTGGGGGCTGTTAACACTCTCTCCAGTGAATGGGTCCTGGTCCCCTCAAGGACCCACTGTGACCTTTATGTATAGCACTTTGAGGACAAAATCGCTTGTTTCCGCAGTGAATTTGATGCTGTTAGCGTAGTTCCAGTCGAGGTGTCTGACGCCACCATCTGCCTGATTTTGTGGAATCAGTTTCAGTTGTTGCAGCCTGATGACATGGACAAGATGCTTGCAGACATGTGACCGACCACGTGCCCTCTCAATCCTTGCCCCTCCTGGCTAATAAAAGCTATCTGAGGGGGTATGACTGGGTGGGTCCAGTATGTGGTGAATGCTTTCCTTTGGGAAGGGGTGGTCCCTGCTGTCCTTAAGGAGGCAGTAGTGTGATCACTCCTGAAGAAGCCCACTCTAGACCCAACTGTATTAGACAACTACCGCCCAGTTGCAAATACCCCCTTTAACAGAGGGTTCTGGAGAGGGTCATGGTGGAACAACTTCAGGCACTCTTGGAGGATACTGATTATCTAGACCCATTTCAATCTGGGTTTCATCCTGGTTACGGGACTGAATCAGTAACCCTGATGGATGACCTTTATTGAGAGAGGGACAGGGGAAGTGCAACCCTGTTAATTCTGCTTAATCTCTCATCAGCTTATGATACCACTGACCACGGTATCCTCCTGGATCGAATCTGTGGGATGGGTATTGGAGGCACTGTGTTACAGTGGTTCCGGTCTTACCTGCGGGGCTGATTTCAGAAAGTAACATTTGGTGACCATTTCCTTGGCCCCTTGGCAGTCAAGCTATGGGGTTCCACAGGGCACCCTCTTGTCCCCAATGTTATTTAACATCTATATGAAGCCACTGGGAGCGGTCATTAGGGGATTTGGAGCCAAGTGCCATCAGCATGCTGATGACACACAGCTCTATCTCCCTGTGATATCTGAATCAGGAGAGGCTGTGCAAGTACTGGATCAGTGCCTGAACTCAGTAATGGGCTGGATGAGGGCCCATAAACTGAAACTCAATCCTGGCAAGACGGAAGCCCTGTGGGTGAGTGGTTCCCAAGTCTGGGAGATAGGCTCATTGGCTGTTCTGGGGGGGGGGGGGTTGCACTCCCTCTGAAAGATCGGGTCTGTAGTTCTGGTGTACTCCTAGATCCATCATTGTCGCTGGAAGCCCAAGTAGCCCTGGAGGCTCGGAGTACCTTTTACAAGCTTTGGCTGGTTCACTAGCTATGGCCTCTCCTGGACAGAGATAGCTTGGCCACAGTGGTACAGCTGCTAGTAACCTCAAGACTGGATTACTGCAATGCACTCTATGTGGGGCTGCCCTTGAGGCTGCTCCGGAAGCTGTTGTCAGGAGCTGCCCCTTTCCATCGTGTAACTCCTTTGCTGAGGGAACTGCACTGGCTGCCTATTCGCTACCAGACCAGGCGTAAGGTTTTGGTACTGGTGTACAAAGCCCTAAACAACTTGGGACCAGGATAAGGGAGAGAGCGCCTTCTCCCTTACCAACCTGCCCGGTCACTGAGGCCATCGGAGGGCTTGCTCCTGATGGTTCCACATGGACCTATGGCCCAACTGGGGTCCACCAGGAGAACAGCCTTCAGTGTGGTGGCCCCCTTTCTTTGGAATTCCCTGCCCCTGGAAGTCAGGAAGGCACCAACACCGTGCTGTTTCCATGCCTGCTGAAAACAGCACTGTTGCAGGAGGCATTCCTTAATTGACCAGTTATGGGTTTTATTGGCATTGTGTTTTTTAACCTTTAATGTGGTGTTTTAAGCTTTTTATTCTTTTACAGTTTTATTTCTTGCGTTCACTGTTCCGAAATCTGTTCTAGATATGGAGTGGCATATAAACATTGTAAATAAATAAATAATAAAATACCCATATAGCCCCACTGTATTACAGGTTTTACCATCTTCTTCCTGTTGGGGACAGGAAATGGGCTAAGGTTTTGCTAAGGCTTAGAGAAGCAGAGGAATGAGTCCCATCCCCTTTCATGAGTCCCTTTTCGTGTGCCCAGTTTAATCCATACTGTCTGCATTAGGCCTTCACATCACACACACACACACACACACACACACAGGCTGCTATATCACAAGCATATGGTTAATGACTCATCCCAAGTGGAAAAACAGCATTTGTTATATTTTATGAAAATTTTTATACATCCAAGATACAGTACATCTGTTGCTATTTAGGCTGACATGTATGTAGAGACTGGCAGAACAAGTTCTCTCTGTAGGGATGAATGAACTCCAAACTAAACCGCAGAACTTCCAAGCATACAGGCTGCTGCTTTAAAGAGAAAGGAAAGGAGTGGAAAGTGGAAAGGAAAGGGGAGAAAAATGCTGCTTGGCTGAGCAATGTGTGAGGCTGACGCTCTGTGATCCTTACTAATGAGACAATGGGATCAGCTTTCTTTTCACAGAGGTACCTTCCTTCAAAGAGCCACAAAACACTTTCATGTGAGAAATGGACTAGGGAGAGGATGCCCACAGAGTTGAGCACAGAAGTGAGGACTGGGCAAGCTTCACAAGGGTCCGACATTTGAGCTCTGAAAATACCTGCAAGTTCAGATTGTCAAACAGAGCAGGAAGCAAGAGGCAGAATGGCACTTTCAAAGGCTGTCAAAGCCTCCCCTTCCATAAATAGCCCTCAAAACATTTTGGGTATGGGTACAATATCCAGGGCTTTTTTTAAGGTAGCTATAGGATCATCACAACTCTGGGGAATCTCATGTTCTAGCATGGAATTTGGTGGGGGTTTGTCTTTCATAACCTTGAATTTCAAAATGAATAAAAATTAAAGTTTCTAGATCTCAGGGATCCAGGAAAAAGAGAGATACAAAATTAATGAGGTTTCTGCCTAAAGATACATAAGCCAGCAGAAATGTGGATGGATGCCATCTGTTGATGAGAGGTAGGATTTTGTACACTGCACAACTCATTTCCCACCCCCACATCTCTTGCCTCCAGTTCTTTCCTCCTATATACTGTTGTGCCAGAGATCCCAACATCACCTTGTCTGATCAACATCATTCTGTCACACCATAAATTTGCAACTCAGTAAACAATTATTCCCCTTGAAAGCAAATTTGGTGGTTGAACTGCTATCAGTTTAGAAGCAAAATGTGGCCACTGAAGAATAAGGTAGTGTTCTACATACCTTTCTCAGTGGGAAACCAAACAAAAAAGGTGTCCCTTCTCCCTTCCTGAAACCTCCTCTCTTTCCTGTAAGGCCTGAACAGTGCTGCAAGACTCCTGTTCCAGGCAGGTTGGAGTCCTGAACATGTGTGGTCTTCATAGGGGTTAGGCATATACTGCAATGTTTTGTTGCAGATTCCACTGTTCCTTTTTAAAGACAATGGGGCTGTTCAAATGATCAAACAGCCCACCATGGCTTATTCACCCAAACCACAGACCATAGGTTATGCGAGGGTTGTTTAACCCTCGCATATCCCACAGTCCCTGGGTTTGAACAGCATGACAAGCTATGGCTGTGGTTTGAATATAAAAAAATGGCCTGGCATGCACCGAGGCTCACTAGGCTTACCCTATCTTCGAATAGGGTAAAAAGGAGGAACCTGGGAACTGCTGACCAGTCAGTCTGACATCAATCCCTGGGAAAATTCTGGAGCAGATTATAAAGCAATCCATCTGGAAGCACCTTGAAAACAATGCAGTGATTATTCAAAGCCAACATGGATTTGTCAAGAACAAATCCTGCCAGATGAATGTGATCTCATTTTTTGATCATGTCACCTCCCTTGTGGACTGTGGGAATGCTGTGGACATAATATACCTCGACTTCAGCAAAGCTTTTGACAAAGTGCCCCATGTTATCCTGATGAGCAAACTAGCTAAAAGTGGGCTAGATGAAACAACGATCTGGTGGATCCACAGTTGGCTACAGAATTGGACTCAAAGAGTGCTTATTAATGGGATCTTCTCAAACTTGGGAGAGGTAACGAGTGGGGTACTGCAGGGCTCAGTCCTGGGCCCAGTGCTCTTCAACATTTTTGTTAATGACTTGGAGGAGGAGGTGAAGGGAATGCTGATCAAATTTGCAGATGACACAAAATTGGGCAGGATAGCTAATACTTTGGAACAGAAACAAAATTCAAAGTGATCTTGACAGACTGGAGTGCTGGGTAGAAAACAACAGAATGACATTTCATAGGCATAAATGCCAAGTTCTGCACCTAGGAAAAAGAAACCAAATGCACAGTTACAAGATGGGGGATACGTGGCTCAACAACTCTACAAGCGAGAAGGATCTTGGAATTGTTGTAGATCACAAGCTGAATATGAGCCAACAATGTGATATGGCTGCAAAAAAGGCAAATGTTCTTTTGGGCTGCATTAATAGAAGCATAGCTTCCAAATCCCGGGAAGTACTAGTTCCCCTCTACTCAGCACTGATTAGGCCTCATCTTGAGTACTGTGTCCAGTTCTGGGCACCACATTTTAAGAAGGATGCTGATAAACTGGAGAGGGTTCAGAAGAGGGCAACAAAGATGATCAGGGGACTGGGAACAAAGCCCTATGAAGAGAGATTGAAAGAACTGGCCATGTTTAGCCTTGAGAAGAGAAGACTGAGGGGAGATATGATAGCGCTCTTAAAGTACTTGAAAGGGTGTCACAGACAGGAAGGCCAGGATTTCTTCTCGAGCATCCCAGAGTGCAGGACATGGAATAATGGGCTCAAATTACAGGAAGCCAGATTCCAGCTGAACATCAAGAAAAACTTCCTGACTGTTAAAGCAATATGACAATGGAACCAATTACCTCGGGAGGTAGTGGGCTCTCCCACACTGGAGGCATTCAAGACGTCTGTCAGGGATGCACTGAGCAGGGGGTTGGACTCGATGGCCTTGTAGGCCCCTTCCAGCCCTACTATTCTATGATTCTATGGCTTAAACAAACCACAGTGGGCGGGAGTGATCATGCAAACTGGGTCAATGGGTTGCATCCAGACTTAGTCAGACTTAAAGTAGACCCATTGAAATCCATGGGACATGTTAAGATCTGATCAGTGCTTAGAGGGGAGACCACCTAAGAATTCCATGTAGCCATCTTGAGTCTCATGGTGAAAGAAAGATGGGATATAAATTAAATAAATACATAAATAAATAAATATACGTGCAACATGGTGACAGGCGGATTAGAATGGCTGTCTTTTAATTGCAAAGATGATGCAGTAGCTAAAAGTGAAAAAAAATGCTTTTACGGTGGAGGGGGCGGGAGAGACTTAGTTGCTTGGAAGGGGAATAATGTGGCTAATGTGAAAATGCCTCCAGAGAATTGCTAGTAGGCAGGAGAGAGGATAAGTGCTGTCACTGGAGAAGCAGGGCTGCTGGGAGACCACAGAACATTTCGTAAAATTAATCCAGGCTGATCTCTGGTATCCTCACTCTCCCCCTCCCCCACTTTCCACTGTATCCACAGGATATGAGGCTGTCACTCTGAGGTCAGCCCGGACTATCCTGATTTGGCTTTAATGTAAACTCAAGCCTAGCTGAGGTGATGGGAGACGGCGCTGATGCGAGACTGGTTAGAAGGAATCAGGCTGTGCCAGGGCTCTCCCAGCTGCTGTTCCTGGAACCTGCATCTTGGAAATTGGAACAAAGTGTTTATATTCAGATGGAGGACTTTGATCCTCAACACACTCAGAAATAAGGTGCCACTTTCTTTTCATTTTCCTTTCTGCTTTGAAACTTAAAAAGAGTTTTAATGAGTGCATTAAAGCAGTTACATCAGAGCTTCCGAAGTGTAAATATTATCCTGTCATCCTTTTAACAAGGGTACAGTTTAGTTTATTGCTCACTCCACTCGAGGCTTTTAAAAAAAAATTTACACAAAAGGCTTGAAATATATTTTTAAAGTCCCACATGGCTTGGGGCCTGGGTACCTGAGGGAACACCTTCTCCCACATTAGTCTGCCTGCACACTAAGTTCTTCTTTGGATGCTCTCCTCCAATTCCCCCCCCCCACTCTCAGATGAGATGGGTAGCAACCTGTGTGGGGGGGGCGGTTCTCAGTCTTGACACCCAGCTTGTGGAACTCTGTCCCAAAGGAGGCTTGCCTGATGCCAGTGTCCAGGTGAAGAACTTTTTATTTTCTCAGCCTTTGAATTTTTTGCTGGGTTTTATTTCAGCGGCTGCTGCTGGTAACTATGATTTATTGTAGCTTGGTTACTGTTGTTTCATTGATACACTATAAAATGCCCTGGAAATTCTTCTGAATTGAAAGGAGGCATTAAAATATTTTAAATAAATAAAGTCTTCAAAGCCTAGTGCAGAATTTAGGGTGGCCACGTGTCCCGTTTTGCAGAGGACAATTGTCTCTCTGAAGGGCTGCCAAAGGATTGTCCTCTGTTTGGAAGATGTCCTGTCTTTGATGGGTGCTCTCTGTCTGAAGGGCTGTCCAGTCAAAGTCCAGTATAAAGATAAAGAACCATCTAACGAAGAGCCAGGCCTTGAAGTTGCCCATCCACAGCACCTGGACAGCAGGCTGAGCAAGGCAAGACTATGGCACCTGGTCACAGTCTTCCACCCTGTTGTGAGATGTATTCTATTGCTATTTAAAATATAAGTATTTCTAAATTTGCATCTTTACATATCCATTTATATGTAAATGCCATCGTTGCTGCAAGGAGAGGAAGCCCTTCAGTGTTGCAGGGCAGGTGGGATCCGGCGCTCCTGCTGCTGCTGCCTTGCTGGAGCTGTACCTCCACCTGGGGGACTTCTACTCTGCCTCCTTGCAGACCCAGGTCCAGCCAAGCACCACCCCGCTCCCAGCTGCAACACCTGTGGGAGCCAGGGCATAAAACCTAGGCCCGGTGGGGCGGGACCTCCGCCGGCGGGTGTCTCCGCTGAAGGGGGCGACACCAAAGGGGGTTGCCCCTTTGGGGGAGCCACTTCAGGGGAGCACGAGGCGAGGGCCTGTCCCCCTGCTTAAAAGGAGGGAAGGGGACTGTTTGCCTCAGTGTGGCCTGCTGGACTGCCTGCATTAGATATGTGTTTTCCAATGAAGGGGGGAGGTGTTGGGAGCCAGGGAACAGCCATTACGGTTCTGCAGGGCAGAGGGAGATACGGAGGGGGGAGACAGTCACACTCTAAAGGCAGAGTGTGTAACAATAGGGTGCTGACTGCCCCTAAACTGTTCCCCAGTTCAAATAACCTGGATGGCCCTGGCAAAAGACCCCCTGGGTTGAAACTGCTCCTGCTGAATGCCAGGTCAGTCAGTGAATGGTAAAACAACTGCTATCGAGGACTTGATCCTGGATGAGTGCACTGACCTGGCTTGTATTACAGAGACCTGGCTGGATGAAGCTGGGGGGGGGGTAATCTCTCTCAGCTCTGTCCTCCTGGGTTCTCTGTTCAGCAGCAGGCAAGACCTGGGGGGTGAGGAGGTGGAGTGGCAGTGGTCTATTGGGATTCGATCCCCCTCACAAGGTGCCCTATCCCACAGTCTGCTGGGTTTGAATGTGTGTATTTGAAGGTGGGTGCCCGAGACAGAATAGGGATTCTGTTGGTGTACCGTCCATCCCGCTGCTCAACAGTCTCTCTTCCTGAGCTAGCTGGGGGTAGTCTCGGGTTTGGTGTTGGAGACCCCTCAGCTTGTTGTGCTGGGGGATTTCAACATCCATGCTGAGGCTGCCCTTTTGGGAGCAGCTCAGGACTTCATGTCCGCCATGACAACCATGGGTCTGTCCCAGAAGGTATCTGGCCCCACCCATGCTGCTGGGCACACTCTGGACCTCGTTTTCTGTGCTGGATGGGGTGATAGTGATCTGAGTGTGGAGGAACTCTCTATAGTTCTGTTGTCATGGACAGATCACTACCTGGTGGGGTTTAGACTTGCTGGCACTCGGAACCTCTGCAGGGGTGGAGGGCCGATTAAGATGGTCCACCCCAGGAGGCTGATGGATCTGAATGGTTTCCTGACAGCTCTTGGGGATTTTCCTGTTGCCTCGGCAGGCGATTCTGTCGAAGCCCTGGCCAGTCTCTGGAATGGAGAAATGACCAGGGCCGTGGACACAATCGCTCCTGAGCGTCCTCTCTCATGAAGTGGAGCTGCACCAGCACCCTGGTTTTCTAGGGAGCTGGCAGTGATGAAACGAGTGAGAAGAAGACTGGAGCGACGTTGGCAAAAAACCTGGAGTGAATCCAATCGAACACGGGCTAGAGCCTATTTGAAGGCCTACTCTGTGGCAATACGGGCAGCAAAGGAAATATTTTTTTCTGCCACTATTGCGTCTGCAAAGAGCCATCCAGCGGAGCAGTTTCGAGTGGTTAGGGGTCTTTTACTCGCTAGCCCACAAGAGGATAATTTAAACCCCTCGACAGCCTGCTATGAACAATTTGCTCAGCACTTTGCAGACAAAATCGCTCGGATCCACTCTGACTTGGACGCTATAGTTGCTACAGACCCAGAGGATGTAACTTTGGCCCCTGCTTGTCCAGTGTTGGATACTTCTCAATTTGTACAGCCTGAGGATGTGGACAGGATCCTTGGAGAGGTGAGAGCCACCACGTGTGTTCTAGATCCTTGCCCTTCCTGGCTCATAAAAGCAGCCAGAGGTGGACTGGCCGAGTGGGTAAGGGGAGTGGTTAATGCCTCCCTTAGGCAAGGCAGAATTCCAGCCTGCTTGAAGGAGGCGGTGATGAGATCTTTGTTTCAGCCCTCCCTGAACCCCACTATATTGGATAATTATCGGCCAGTCTCCAATATTCCATTTCTGGGCAAGATATTGGAGCGCGTGGTGGCCTCCCAACTCCGGAGATTCCTGGATGAGACAGATTATCTAGATCCATTTCAATCTGGCTTCAGACCCGGTTATGGGACAGAAACAGCTTTAGTCGCCTTGGTGGATGACCTACGCCGGGAACTAGACAGGGGGAGTATGTCCCTGTTGGTTCTGCTGGACCTCTCAGCGGCTTTTGATAGCATCGACCATGGTATCCTTCTGGGCCGCCTCGCTGGGATGGGACTTGGAGGCACTGTTTTACAGTGGCTCCATTCCTTCTTGGAGGGGCGGACCCAGAAAGTGGTGCTGGGGGACTCCTGTTCGACTCCCTGGCCATTGGCTTGTGGGGTCCCTCAGGGTTCTGTTTTGTCCCCCATGCTATTTAACATATACAAGAAACCACTGGGGGAGGTTGTCCAGAGTTTTGGGGTTCGGTGTCACCAGTACGCTGATGACACCCAACTCTACTTTTCCTTTCCATCTAATTCCAAGGAAGCTGTTGGGGTGCTGAACCGGTGTCTGTTGGCAGTAATGGACTGGATGAGGGCAAACAAATTGAAGCTTAATCCAGACAAGACAGAGGAGCTCCTGGTCAGTCGAAAGGTAGATCAGGGAACAGGGATTCAGCTTCTGCTGGATGGGGTTACACTCCCCCTGAGGACACAGGTTCGCAGCTTGGGTGAACTTCTGGATTCAGCCCTGAGCCTGGATGCCCAGGTTTCAGCGGTGGCCAGGAGTGCATTTGCACAGTTAAAGCTAGTGCGCCAGCTGCGCCCGTTCCTTGAGATGTCTGACTTGGCCGCAGTGACATACGCCTTAGTTACATGCCGTTTGGATTACTGCAACGTGCTCTATGCGGGGCTGCCTCATCCCCACAGCAACCCCTCCAGCCCCCTGAAAATGCCACACCAAGGGTTGGGGGACTCTGCTGAATGGGGTGAGCTGTTATGTGTGTCAAGGGGAGGTGAAATTTCCCCAAATCTGGCAGAGGCACCTTCTGTGAGTGGAGCCCTTCTGCAGGCACCAGATCAAATATTACATATTTTGACCAATCTGGGAAAATTGTTTATCAAAGAGCCTTACCCCAAGTTCAGTTTATCTAGCCAATAAAAGTCCATGGCCCCAAATTCATAAATCAACATGAATCTATGTCTGAATAGCACCAAGCTGCTTCACTCACACGACTGCATTTGAGGGATTCCATGCACACCCTGCTGAACATGTCTGATTCCTTCTGAAGTCTAACAAATTGGTGGACTGTAAAGGAACCAGGATTTGCTTTCATTCCCCAGTGTCAATTTGTCTCCTTGCCAACTCCAGTACATAAAGTAAGAAGAAACTCTGCTTTCCTGCTGGTTTACACTTCTGTTTATGAGCTACCAGCATCTTGCTTTTATAGTCAGTGATTGGGATAAGTAAACTAGTTTCATTGGCAAACCTGTTTTCAGACATTTACCCATCACTGAATCGGGTGGGTGATTCCAGACTGCCATCTCAGGGTGCATTTCTACTTACAATTAAAGCTCAGTGAAAATCCTGTTTGTCTTGCTTCATTTTCTAGATAGCAATGATAATACAGCAAACTGTGTTTTTCTGCTTGCTGACCTGATTAGAGGACTAACTACTCATTATTGTTATAGTGTGGTTGCAGTTATATTAGGGGATTTAAAATCTAATTCCTTATTGATTTCTTGATTTATTTACAACATTTTTTTTACCCCACTCTTCACCCCAAAAAGGCTCCCAGAGCAATGTACGCAGATTAATAATAAGACAGTCCCTGCCCTCAGGCCTGCACTCTAAAAGACATGACACAAAAGGCAAAGGGATTGAGAGGGAGGGGGGACGGGAAGCAAAACTCAGGCACCAGTTCTTAGTTTGAAAGTTCTTATATGTGTTCTTTCTTAGCAGGGAAGGGCAAAACAAGCTCCCTGCAGCTGTTCCTTCTCTGGCCAATGTAAGGAGCTATCGGGGAATTTCCATGTGGACCACAGTGTGCTTGGACAGGAGGTTTAACCCTTCCTTCTCCAACCACATTCCCAATTAACCCCCCTCCCTGCCCTGCAATATTAGACCTGCTCTCCCTATGCACATCCTCCCACCTAGGATCAGTTGTTTAAAAAAAATGTTGTGAAGTGGCTGCAAGCCACACAATTAACCTAATATGTAGTTAGGCCCTTAGGCTTTCTTCACATGGAGATTTTATCCTGCAATTGAGATTGCTCCTTCACGGAAGTTTGTGGGCTCTTTACATGATGCCGTGATCATCCAAGGCATCTTCTGCTCTAAATGCCCTTTGTCCCATTTTTAAATAGATCACAGATAATGAGCTATCAAATTACCCCGTTGTGTTCCACTTGAGTTCCCACCGTGAAAAGAGGAAAAGCGGCAAGAAGAGGAGCGAGATCAGTGAAAAATAATGGAAGAGTCAGATATGGGGAGAAGGGGGGGGGAAAGGGGAGGGAGGAAAGGAAGTAGGTGGGAAAGGGAGTCGTCGTGATCCTGCATTTAAAACAGAAGTGGAAAACCCATTTTAAGTGCAGGATTTTTGGCTGGTGTAGAGATGCCCTTAGACACTCTGGTTAGCACATCTGGATTTAATTTCCAAGACAAAGGCACAATTGACACATCTTTGCCAAAGTCTTTCTAGGGCTGTAAGAGGATGTATCCAAGGCATAGCATCAGCTATTTATGTGTTCAGGTCATGATACTAAACGATCCCTTTATAAAGTGTTTAGAACACCTTTATGAGAACACAGAAAAACTGTCTAGCTTGATTTTTGAATGCCATCCAACATCAAATTTTGCTTTTCTGTTCTGTTCTAGTTGCTTCTCTGTTCTGTTCTTTTCATAAGGAATTAGATTTTTGATCCTCTGAAAACATATTCTCATAAAATTCAGCCAAAGAACCTTGCTCTCAGTTCTCAATCATTCTTCATGCTTATGAGGTATATTTCAGCAAACTCAAACTTGCTCTCTATCTGTTGAAACCTTAAAGAGAAGAAGGTGTCAAATGTATAGGGAGGCACAGCTGTCTGAAAAGAAGCCAATGAAGGAAGGTGGACCTCCTCCCCCTCGTTGAAATAAACAAATGGCATGAATTCTGTCCCAATGACAGACCTTGCCTCAAAGGGCATGGTTCGTGCTTTCTCAGCACAGTGGAAACTTGAATTTACAGAATATTCCTATAAATTAGTTATAGGCTCAACTACAGCAGTGCAGCATTCAAACAGCACTGTAATAAGTAGGAATCAAAGTGCAGGTGCCTGGAAAGGAACCAGTTCTGGGAAACACAGGGAGAACTGGAGCCAAGGCAGCAGTCATCTTGAGATCAGTTGTAGTCAGTTGCACAGTGATGTAATAGTGTAATGTCAAGTTTGTTTGGTCCACAGCTCAGCTTCCTTCCGTATCATTTTACGAAGTTTGCAGCAGCACATATCACAACTACCACTGGAGAGCAGTTGGAGAAGGAGGTTAACTGAAAGATTGTGCTAGTGCAAGTACGGTGTCACTCTGAAGCTCAGAGTATCCTTGAAGCTGGACCTTGCTGGGGAGAGCATTCCATAATTGGAACCACCAAAAAGGCCCTCTCCATTGCTGCTATCTTCTGAAGCTCCCTCAGGGGAGACACACAGAGGAGGACCTCCAAAGGTGATTGTTGTATACAGGTAGGTTCATACGGGGAGAGGTGCTCCATCTGATACTGTGGTCCTGAACTGTATATGTTACGAGACTTCCCAGACCAAGGTCAAAGTCTATGATGGGATAATTTAGTAATGATGCCTCCTATTAGAAAGGCAATTAGCGGCGACAAACAAACAAAAAGCAAAACTGAATGAACGTTCACCAGCCCCACATGCACATAAGGCTGTCTTATAATAATAATA
This sequence comes from Heloderma suspectum, assembly GCF_057233095.1. Classification (NCBI taxonomy): domain Eukaryota; kingdom Metazoa; phylum Chordata; class Lepidosauria; order Squamata; family Helodermatidae; genus Heloderma; species Heloderma suspectum. The sequence continues at coordinate 77,989,735 of NC_139461.1, read as the reverse complement.
AAGGGAGACCACATTCCTCTTTGGTGAAGAAAAGGTAAAATGGTTTAGTCACAATATTCTTGCATAAAATGCAGGTACAGAGTAGAGTCTCAAAAGAGTTTGCTCAGTTCATTTTGTGTTCCATTACACTGGCAGGAGAAGGAGAGCAAACACACATACTCCCAGGAATGGTGGAAGTCAGAGAGAGAGAAGGAAGGAAGGAGGGGAGGGAAGGAGCACAGGAAACCACCCTGTACGCTATAGAGGTCCTAAGGCTAGCTGTGGTCTAAATTAATTCCCATGAACTAACTAGCTGCAATACTGCCCCCTTCCTGTAACTTGCAGATGAGGTTGCAATATTCCCAACAGTCTGCAGTCTATAGGGGCTTTAGGTTCCCTGGGAAAACATTTGCTGTTCTTTATTTCCAGATGTCTTGGTTCTCCTTATGTAGACAGCTTCACCATTACTGCCAATGCATGATCAGCTTTGGACCCAAATCATTGTGTCATCATCGCTTGTAGCTCCTTTTCTATTGTGCAATCCATCTTTAAATAGAATTTAAACACTGAACATTAATCTTATTAGCTAAATGCTTTGGCTCCCCCCCCCCACATGATTTAGTTATTTCAAGTTGCAGTGGTCAAACGTGGTACTAAATGACGAACATCGATGGGGACATTTAGATTGGAAAATCAAGACGTAGCTCTACATATCTTATGTTGGGGGAATGGACAGACCTCTGCAGGTTTACATTGTGCCTTAACAGCCACCAAGGGAGCTTTTAAGTGTTATTTTTGGAAATGCCATATTTCATCCTTACGTGAAACACTAGTCCGATCAGCAGCACCCGGGGACCACCGGCTCCTGCCAGACTAGCTCTGGCTCTTTCCTCCCATCCAGTCTTTTCTTGTTGCTTGCTGCTGGGAGATATACAGAAATGGGTTCCGAATAAGTTGAACTTCTAGTTTTAATTTTGTGGCAAATGCAACAAGCAACATTAAAACAGCAGGCCAGCTGTAATTCTCTAAAGTAGCGAGCCCCCGATGGGAAAAACTAAGCCTCAATAAAACTGAAAGCTGAACACTTACAGATTTGTCAGTTTAGGGCCCAGGTGGATGAATAATTTTGCTGATGAGTCACTTTGCATGTGGAGAGATGTGTCATGGTGTGTCAAGTCCTCTAAAGGCAGGGGTCCCAATCCAGCCCTCCCGGTTTCCCAAAATGGCAGAATGCCCTTACCCTAGCCCTGCCCCCTTTTGCACATTTTTCTCATTCTAAAAGATTGAAATGCCTCTCCTAAGACTTACGGCACAATCCTATGCAAGCTGTAGGCCTTTCTTCTGTCTAAACTTGCATAGGATTGCACCCACAGTTACTGACAATAAGAGGTATAAGCTAAAATATGCTGGCATTTTTGCTCCACCCCTTTTGCCTTCAGCTCCACCCACCACTGGAATGCAGTCCCCAAAATTGTCTCGGAAATGGAATCTGGCCCCCAGGCTGAAAGTGGTTCAACACTTTTATCTTAAGGTATCTACGATACCTTACCCTGTAGAAGTAAGACATCTAATGCTGGAATTACCAGCCCACTGCTACCATTTGAGGTATTTCTGTTACATTACCTTGTTCCCTCAAGAATATCAGGGCAATGATGTTGCTGCTGTATGAATTGCCAGCCCCAGTTCAAGTGGGTATTGACCTCCACTAAGCCACACTGGGTAAATAACAATGTTTTTATTTTCTTATAAAGTCACGGTAACAGTTCATGTTCTTCCAAAGCCAAGTAAAATGATTAAACTAGCACACACAAAGGTAGTGAACTCGTTTTACCTCAGCTTCCAGCCCCACCCCGCACTTCAACTTGTAAATGTCAAAACCCATTCAGAACCACATGGACCAATCCCAGTCCAGGAATGAAGCTCAATTACCATAAAGTTCCACCATCTGTACAGCTCAGCCCAGAAATAAATATAATCTGAATTTAATAATAATTAAAAAAAACCCTTCCCCATCTTGTCACAGTATCTACTAGCAAGCCGAACAAACATAGTCAGTCACCACTGATGTGTCTGCCCATTATGATCTGTCTGAGTGTGAGGAAGGGGAAAAAAAGAGCTGTGCAAGGCTAATAGTGGGATGTAGGATGTCAGAGAAATCGGCAATGGAATCAAATGGGTTTGGATTTCTGCAGATTCCACAGCAGATTGGCTTTTTCCAAGTGCAAGGATTCTATGGACTTGTGGGCTGGTTTGTTTACTTTTGGGTTGTTGTTTTTTTACTTTTTACTTTAATCATAGGAAAATATACATTTTTAAGAGGGCTAAAATGTGCATTTCCCCCATAGGCTAAAGAATGAAAATGCACATTTTGGGGGGATTTGCGCTTTTGGGGCTGAATTTGCACATTTTTGCAAACGTTAATTTGTGCAAATTTGGGAAATTGGAAAAAATCCGATTCCGTCAATGAGTGTACAACAGAACAAAAGGCACTTGACAATCCATGAGACAAAGACAGAATGGACTTGACAAAATTAGTAGATCCTTAGTGTGATCCCTGTGATGCACTTTCACATTTTCCTTTCTGGGTGACTGTAGGGAAGGACACAGATATATACAGGTGATTTCCTTCCCCTCTCACTCAAATGCTAGAGCTTATCTCCCTCTTTTCATTATCTGAGCCTTCCCCAACCTGGTTCCCTGCAGGTAGTTTGGAGTACAACTCCCATCTGCCCCAGCTACCATGGCCAATTGTGAGGAATGGTGGGAATTGTAGTCCAAAACACCTGGAATAATCTAGAAGCATTATAAAACATAAAGTGGAGAACAGGTCCTGTTCACAGGTAAGGCAAAAGAAACCCCAGGAGAGGGAACAGAATGGGGTCATGGAGGAGGATTAGGCTTGGAAAGTCTGGTGGAAAACCTAAGTTTTAATATTTTTTAAACTGAGACTCATAAGAGGCCAAAATATGTTGGGAGGGAAGACATTTTAGTGATGGGAGGCAGCCAGAGAAATGAGATGAAGGCAAGCATATTTTATGTATGTATGTATGTATGTATGTATCTATGTATGTATTTTACATTGTTTATTGTATTTTGATTGTATTTTCTGACTTTGTAAGCCACTCTGGGAGTTAGTCTGAAGAGCTGGGTGTAATCAATCACTATAACAAATAATAAGAAATAAGCAATAAAAATGGAGATTATGGGTTTGAAGAGCTTAACATCAGAAGAACATGGAGAACACAGGGAAAGATAATGAGACAGCATGTTCACAGACCACTTCCAATTGGTATTCATTAATAGCTGGAATGAAGGGTTATATCCAACATAACACTAGTGGAAAAAGCACAAATACAATGGTTGCGCATTCCATTAGTGTTTGTGCAAGCTCTAGTAGAACAAGTAGCGCAAGCAGCAACTGGCACAATGAGGTCATAATAAATAGTGAACATGCTTATGTAATAGCTTGCACAACCACATGCACAAGCAGTACTGGATTTGTCACTTGTGCAAAGATGAAAACAGGGTTGGATCTGAAGTAGTGTTTAGCAGAGAGGAAGGGGGTGAGGAGGTGAACTTCAGGATTTCTTTTCCCCATGCAGCCCTGTGTGCCTCCTGAAAAGCTGCTCTTCGGGAGCTGGGGGACCCTCTGGCTCTGCATGAGAGGCAACAAAGTGGACACCCCCTTCCTCCAGCAGGGAGCCTTCACTGGATTCTGGTGCCTTCCCTGAAAGGAAAGAGCTCTTCCATTCATGGGATGGCCAATCAGGATCCAAACCAGGGTTTCCACAACTGGTAGAAGCTTTGTACTTCCAGAATGAAGCCATTGGATACAACCCTAAAGTTGTATTTCACAAAATATTAAAGCGGAAATGCACAGTCCTTATCATATGAGTGGAAGCTATTTGACAGCAATAACACAGACATGGCAATTTGTAAATGTTACCAAAAAATCCTATTATTTATTATCATTACACATAACCTTTATTGCTTCTGTAAATATTCAACAGTTGACTCCTCATCAAACTTATATGGGATTATATCCCAGTAATTGCATTTGATTTATGGATCTATTGTATAGACTACAACCATTCTCATTAGTGTATTATCATCACAATCAGTTTAACAAGAAAATTTGGAAAACATGGCATTTGGTAAATGAAACATATTTATCCTGTGTGAATATGAATTTGCCTAATATTTGCAAACTCAAACTGGATCTTAGACTTTTAGCCAAATCTCTGGAGGGTGCTGACATCAATAAGTTGCATAGGTGAAAGACATCTGAAAGGTGTGATCAAAGTCAATTTGCAGTGTGGATTTAAATCATAACATGTCTGATTCAAAGGGTAAGAAATGTCTAGTCCACCTATCCTGAGAAGACTCCAGCAAAGACAATTTTCATGCAATGATAAAATATCATGATGTCGGAGACATTAGAGATTTGGATGTAACTCCAAGCCATTGTGAACTGGCATCCTACACTTAATTCCTGTAATGATTACATTGTAATGTCTGAGATTTTGGTGTTTTGAAAACTGGACAAAGTCTCTCATAAATTATAGGAATATTTAGATAAAATCATAATTGTGGTGGTTTATATCATTAATTAGAAATCAAAACATATTTTTAAAAGCCACATACCTGGCCATTGAGCAATGAAGTTGCACTCTCCCTCTCTTTCTCTCTCATACACAGACACACACACTTACTTTTTAGGTAGGATATAAAAAAGAGGACATTGCTTGAGCCATTTTTTAAGGCACCTCTGTTCCAAGATGGAAGCACAGATGTGTAAATGTCCTGATTTAATTCCAAGCGAATACTCTTAATTAACTTCAAATTATTTAAATGTATAACACTCCACCATAGGCGCATAGAAGAACCATCAGCCATCCACTGTGCAATGTTGCTCATGTGAGGCAGTCACTGGCATCCCCTGCAGAGCCTCTTATCAAAGCCCACTGCTGTGGGAACATAACAAGAATATGGATTTTTGATTCACTTGATTTCAGTGAATTCTTTGGCTTCGTTTGTAGATAACACCCATGTTGGTCCAGTTGTGAGACTGGACTTGGCAGAGCAATTGCCCTGAGATACTGTTGCCCCTTGAGTACTTGTTTTGTCCTCAGGGTACTAGGAGGTGAGCCCGTCACTTGGACATTGCATTAAAAGTTTTTAAGCATGAGCCTGCCCATATAATTCCTGGATAGCTACTTCCAGAGATGTTCTTATTGCAGGCTGCACCTTAAGTGATTTTTTTTCCTCCTAGAGCCTTGCTGAGCAACGAGCAGTGTTGCTTGCTTGCTGCTATCTACACCTGTTCAACTCTAGCCTTACTTCCTCATCTATTTCTTGTTATAAATTTGTTCCTAAACAGGAGGAAAACAGATTCGATCTTGTTGCTACCTATAGGGCAATCTAGCACCCTCCAGATGTGTTGACTGGGGATGATGGAAGTTGCCATCTGACACATCTGGGGGAGAACCAGATTGAGGAAGGCTGCTTTACGGACACTTGCATGGATCCAGTTTCTCCTTTCAGGGTGGTGGCAGAGAGTTAGGTTTAATATCTTGCCTTCCTCTAGTTATTAAGTTGATCAAAGATCCCTTTTTTCCCTTAAAGATAACATTGCAGAGCTCCCCTTCATTCCTGCACTACACAGACAGTTAAAGGATTTGCCATAATAATGTGCAAAGTGACACTTGCACCGGTATGATCTGCACTAGTATCTTCCTTGTACAAGTTTAACCATTGGGTCTAACATCTGTCTCATGGCTTTCATTTATTAAAGCTCTTCTGGTTGAGTTTCATCCCAGGCTACTTCTGGCCCACTGCTTTGCTGTGGTCATGGAATATTAGTTTCTATAGTGGCAGTGATGTGGCTAGCATCATATTTGGTGCATCAACCCTCCATTTGCAGATAGAGGATCCAGGGATTTGAATTGCCACTTTTAGGAAAGGAGCCATGCATCCTAAGCACATGATGTCCCCATCTAGATTAAGTATGGGATCCACAACATAAGAAGTGCCTCCAACCTAGTTCAGCAACTTGTTTACAATAGTGGCCAGCCACGGGCATGAAGACAGCAATCACCCCATTTGTTTCCAGGAGACTACAAAGTAGCCTCTCACACATTTCCTAACCATGTTAGGTTGGGAGGTATATCCAGGGCTGGCATCATGGGTAGCATGGCTGGGCACCTGCCAAAGGCCCACACCCCAGCAGGGTCCCACCGACAAGAGCCCCATGGATTTACTCCTCCATTGCAACCTGCCTGTTCACCTGCCTCTCCTCTCCCAGACAGCAGTGGTGGTGAGAAGGGGAGTAGCATATGCCATTGTCTGCTTGGTCACTGGCTCTCTGCCTGCTAAGCAAGCCAGCAGCAGTAGCAATGATGAGAAATAGGAGAAGCAGGAATAGCAGCTGGTGACAGTGGTGGTGAGAACGAAGACTCACTGAGGGAGGGAGGCCATTAAGGGTGGCTTGCTCAAGGGCCTGCAAAACCTGGAGCTGGCACTGGGTATATCAGTGTTCTCATTCTTCTATCTGAGTTCTATGGCATCACAAGAAAGATTGTGTTTGCAGCGGCAACTCTCAGAGAGCACCTTGAAGGTGAACTTGGTTTTTTTTGTTAGCAAAAAGAGTTAGTAAAGGGATATGGAAATGCATTGGTAGCTGCCTGAAATTCTTGGGAACCTGGTATCCCATCTCTGAGATATCTAAACTGAAATCAAGAATGTAATGTGTGTGTGTTTTAAAGACAAATGGTGAAAATGCGGCATGGACAAAACTAAGCACATAGAATTATATTTTGTCCAAAATAACCCACATGTTTAAATTCTTTATGGGCATTTTTTTTTTTTTAAGTGACAAGTGATTTTGAGCTCTCCTTTTGAGACACACAGCGAGTATGCTTTGAACAAGATGGAGCGCACAGTCTTTTGTGATGATGCAGCCCCTTGCCTTCCTGAGTACTCCCTCCTTTTATTAATCACAAACAGTTATCTGTGGACACCGGTAACAAACAGGATCACTTCTATGATTAGCGTGCTTTTCATGGGGCCAGCTATGTATATTCTCTAGACCACTGCCCAACAGCGAAGGCTTTGGAGTGGATGGGACTGCTTCTCTGGACATATGAATAAAACTATTTCTTAAGTATGTTTTCAGTTGGACAACACCAAGAATAGGAACAGGAATGACACTGTTGCAAAATATCATGAACTATTCGATGGAGTTGCAAGAGGCTTTGGACACAGTCGAGATGAAAGTCATCAATATATGTGTGACACTAAAGACAACAGGCAGCATTGCTCATATAAATGCTAGGCAAAAGGTGCCAGTGGCAAATCTCTCAAGGGGAATGAGGAAACAAATTACTTAGCAATGGACAAACATGCTGCACCAAGACAATAACTTGCCTGTTGAGTTACCAAAAGAAGAGAGATTTAGACAAAACGAATGCTACTGCAGATATGCCAAATACAGGTATTCACTGGCTGTTTAACATCTCAGTATCTTGGGATTTTCAAACACATATTACTAAGGAAATAAAATGTAGGTCAGTAAACAAAACCTGGTGTCCTTACAAACATAGAAAAGGGATCTAAACCTGCAATATAAATGTGAAGGTCTTCTGATCAAGGCTAAGAAATAAACATGCATGGTGAAAGCATGGTGATAATGAGCAATGTTTTTTCTCAGAATAGTTTATAGCTGGTTTTCTGTTTAATTCCATCTTTAAAGAATTTTTAGAAGTCAGGGCCTCTTCACACAACCACTTCAGCGTGCCATGACCATGGAAAAGGCATTGCCTGTTCAGGCTGGCTCCCAATCATTCCATGTTATGCCACTTTGGGGCATGTGTAGGATTTGGCCTTTGGCAGGACACTGCAGACAGTATTTCAAGTGTCTGCAGTGGTGTTCCACTAGGCACTTCCTGCACATGCTGATGAATGCAGATGGCATTCTGATTTGGCTGGGAGCTACCACAGGCAAGGCTATCCCTCTGGCCATCACATGCTGAAGTGTTCCTATGAATGGGCCCTGGGGGAAAATGTCCTCAGACAATGAAAGGCAACATCATAACTCATGTGTCATTAATTCACACTTCTCACACAATGCACAATTAAGTTAAGGAACTTGCTGCCACAGGATGTGGCAGTGGCCACTAGCATAGATGGCTTTAAAAGGGGATTAGACAGATTCATGGAAGATGACTCCATCAATGGCTCCATCAAGGACTGGATGGACTTTTGGTCTAAGCCAGCAGAGCTCTTCCTATATTTGTACATGTTTGAACACTCCCTGGTGCTATTAAAACAGCCAGGAATAGAACAAGAGCAGCAACAAGCAAACAGGTAACTAAATGTTACCTTTGGATTCAGAAACTATATAATTATATTTCTTTCTCACCTACTCTAAATAAGATAAAGCTTTCTTACAAGAGAATAACAGTAACATTTATACAACACACACAATCCATATACTGTTCTATAATTTATCAACAACATAAAAATTGTGTATTGATGAAACAATCATCTGGGCACATGTTATCATCATAAGAATCTCTTACGTCCTTCTGACAGCTTTTTATTTATAGAACCATCTTATATGTTTGTGAATTGAGGCTGTGGCACAGGCTGCCTTCTCTAGGAAGGGGGAAGTCCAGATAGCTGGGGCCATTATCGAAAAGGCTCTGCTGCATAACCCACTATGTTCACCTATGTTCACCTATGAAATGGTAGGCACCCTCAGCAGGGTCTCTCCAGCTCAGCTGATCAGGTCAGGCGTGAGCTGCTTCCTTAAATAAAAAGACAGAGAAAAACAATACAAAGGACTGCTTTAACCATATGCCCTTTAAAACCTGGAAACGGGTACCATTGGAATCAGAAGGCAATATTTCAAAATAAACATTATTTGGATTGGATTGAAATGTGTTAAAAGCTCAAGAAATACCACTAGAAAGCAGTTGGATGTGGACTTTTCTTTTTTGTGTGGTGGTGGAGGGAACGTTGGAGGACTCATGTTCTCTCTTGGTAAAGATAGCCTCTTAAAATGTGCACGTTTGGGGTTCTGAATAAGGCAACATTTATGATTATTTTAGTTGAATTAAGGCCATGGCTAAGTGACAGCTTCCTGCTGTCCTAGCTGTATACTGTTATAGGCAATTAACATAAGAACATAAGAAGAGCCGTACTGAATCAGACCAAGGGTCCATCTAGTCCAGCATTCTGTTCACACAGTGGCCAACCAGCTGTGGACGGGAACCCACAAGCAGGCCATGAATGCAACAAGCAGGACGTGTGTGCATCAGCACCCTCCTGCCCATGTTCCCTAGCAACTGGTGTACATAGGCATACTGCCTCTGATACTGGAGGTAACATATAGCTATCAGGACTAGTAGCTATTAATAGCCTCCTCCTCCACGAATTTGTCCTCCAGGAATTAGGGTATAAGAAGATTCCTGATGAAAGACAAGTACCTTTATCCCTCATGCAGTCCCTACATCCATATTAGGAAGGCTGCACAGCCCTCACCAGGACCAGCCTTATCATTAGGCGGAGTGAGGCAGCTGCCTCAGGAAGCAGATGCTGGGAGACAGCAGCAAGGTGTATGTCACACGACCAGCCCTGCAGCCCCTAAGCTACCCTGATGCTCTCAGGAGCAGGGGAAGATGCTGTTCCATCGCCCGGGTGGAAGAAAGATTCAACTGCCAATCCAGTTGGCTTTTGTACATGGAATGGGGAGGGCACTGTCTTGTTCTTTGCCCCAGGCAGCAAAATGTCTTGGCCCTGAAGAATCTTGAAATGATCTGAGAGATACATAGACCATTCAGCAGAGGCTGAAGCACACTGCTGGGCTGAGGTGCGGAAACCGTGGGTGTGCTGATCTGCTAGAATCTGAGCCATGGGGAAGGGGGGTGGTGGTTAAACCTTCCCTCCCCATCATCTCTCCCTCCAGCTCCTCTGCCCAGCTTATTAGTGTGCATGTATGTAGGAAGGTATGGGGTGTGTGTGTGTGTGTGTGTGTGAGAGAGAGAGAGAGAGACAGACAGAGAGACAGAGACAGAGACAGAGAGGGAGGGGGGGAGAGAGAGAGCGCATCTGTAAGGTGCTGTGCCTGCATTGCGCTCTGTCTCTGCCCAATGGATCTGACTGAGGCAATGTGGCCCTCAGGCTGAAAAAGATTCCACATCCCAACTCTGTCCTAGATAAAGTTGATCTGATACTATTCAAGTCAAACTTCATTTCACAAAGTTCAACGTTACCCCTGATTGCACTGATTTGGGTTGGGGCCATAGCTCAATGGTGGAGCACAGGCTTTGCATGCAACAGTCCCCAGTTCAATCCCCTTGCCCTGGCATCTCCAGTTAGAAGGGATTAGGTAGCAGGAGATGGGAAAGAGCTCTGCCTGAGACCCTGGAGAGCAGCAGACAGTCAAAGTAGACACTACTGGGCTAGATGGACAAATAGTCTGGCCTAGTGTAAAGCAGCTTCCTACGTTCTGCCAAGATGAAAAAAAAATGAGGAGTCTTCCCTCAAGGCTGGCATCATATAATAATTTGCTCTACTTCTCTTTGATTTGTGTGTGGTTTATGCCACACACGAGTTTGCATTCCCCTAATTTTATTTACACACACAATGAGTTGCAACAAAAATACTCTGGACTTGTAACACCCAGTGAAATGTTCCTAGTTCCGCAAGATCCATTAATAAATATTTATTTGTTTAAGGCTTGGACATGCTGGGAAATGTGGGCCTTTTTTTCCTTCTAAACATACATAGGATTGCACCCTAAAGTATTTTTAGATTGCCTTTGTCCTCATGTATCCCAGGGTATACAATAGACATGAGTAAAACTAATTATAACAGCAGTAACAATACAATACCATAAAACAATAAAACATCTTCATAAAATAATTGACGGATCGCTAGGAACAAGCAAAGCAGACTAAACAATATAGCAACAGGCAGAAGCAGCTCCAAGTGGGTTATGTCCTATGTATCTCCTGCCCACACCCCAGGATGTCCTTCTTTATTTTGATATCTATTATTGGAATACTTTATTATTTTATTGTTTATTCCAGTCATATGATCTAGTGATGGGCTCCCCATGGAGTTCCATGGTATGCCACCCGCTCTTTTACATGCTAATTTCCTGTGGCGTGTGGCATACAAAGCACGACAAGTTCTCACTCATGTTTCAAAGCTCGCTCGCTCTTTTCAGAGCTATTTGTTATTGTCTCCACCATCACAAGTTTAAAAAAGGAAAGTTAATTAAATATGGAACAAGACTGAGCAACATCTTTTAAACCATCATGTCATTAGAACTGGATTCCTTGGAGAGCTGCTTAAAAAGGGTTTGAGAACAATGACTGTTCAATCAGATATTTATGGGCATAGTTATGTAAACACACTCTTTATTGTCTATGTATATTTAATATAATTATCAGTTTTGTACTCAGACCCTCTGGAGACCCAACAAATCACAGTGTTGCTTTGAAAATGTCAGCAGAAAAGACAATTATTATGCTTGCAAATATTCATAAATTATATTTAAAAGTCCTGTAAAAATGTGTCCTATGAAACAGAGTTCTTTGCAGTAACTGAATAATTACTGTGTTTCTTTGATTAAAATTCGTACTGAGGAATTCACTAGAAAAGCTTCAGAGATGTAGGAGATTGCTGATCATAGCAAATGAGATCATAAGCATTCTAGACAAATGAAGAATTGCTCTAAAAAATAGCATCTTGACTTTGCTGTGTGTGTGTGCAAGCCTGGTTGACAATAAAGAATGAGATCTTCTTGGTTCTCTAGAAGAAACATGTAGAGATGCACTTGGTTTCCATTTCTTTACTAACTTTAAATTTTTTAATAACTGTCTAAGGGCAATGCAAACTTACTTAATTGAGGCTGCAATGCTATACAAACTTACCTGGGTGTAACTTTCACTGAGTGCAGAGGAACTTAGTAAAATTCTGAATAAGTAAAATACTTAGTGAAACTTCTGAGTAATCAAGCCAAGATAGTGTTGTAAAATTTGTGGATTTGCATAACATTTGGCTACCAGACTATCAAATACTCTCATAACTTCATAGCCTTCCAAATATTCTTTATTTAGGCTGCAATCCTATGCATACTTACCTGGGAGTCTCATTAAACTCAACAAGTCTTATTTCAGAATACAGATGTATAGGCTTGCACTGTTCCACTGCAATCCTATGCTTGTTTACTCAGAAGTCTCACTGTTAGTGAAATAGTCTTGTGGATCTGCCAAAATTTCTAAAGCCTGAGAGCTCAATAATACATACATATAGTAGAGCCTTTGTTATCTGAAGCTCAATTCTGAAGTTTTCTCTTATTTGAAATAACGATCTCTCAAGTCTCATTGTGAACTTATGTAAATTTCACTTTGGTTTATTCAAACTTCAGTTCAACATCATGTTTACCATTTGGATAAATAAGATTATGCCCATTATGAGAGAAAAGGATAAAATACCTGATTTTGCTTGCTTATCTTCCATTGTATGGCCACCTCAGTGAAAGGAACATTGTGAAAACAATGTTCCATTTGCCAGTAATGCGTGAAGGCCACTTGAACATTAATTGAGCAGTAGCGTATGAATGAATGCATTAGAGTGGAATCAATGTTATATTCCTGTCTATACGGCCAAGAGCTTTCCATGAAGTCATTTGTGTTACCTGAGATGTTGAGCCCTCCCCACCCCTCACTGTGGCAACTAATATTCTGTTTTCATACCAAGTTATTTCTAATTGTCGCCAATTATGATTCATTTGCTTTTAGGTGTCTTGCCTGTCACAATATTAACATTTCTAAGGCTTTCCCTTTGCTGGCTGTGAAAATCTGTTGTGACATCTAAATAAGGAAAGATTCAATCAAGGTGTGAATTAATTGTTAATTTTGTTATAAACAGAAGGGCGGGTGATATGTTGGTATGTTATGCTCAAAATCCTACAAGCTAGGCTTCAGCAGTATGTGAACTGAGAACTACTGGAAGTACAAGCTGGGTTTCGAAGAGGCAAAGGAACTAGAGATCAAATCACCAACATTTGCTGGATCATGGAGAAAGCAAGAGAATTCCAGAAAAACGTCTACTTCTGCTTCATTGACTGTGCTAAAGCCTTTAATTGCGTAGATCACAACAAACTGTGGCAAATTCTTAAAGAGATGGGAGTACCACACCACCTTACCTGTCTCCTGAGAAACCTGTACGAGGGTCAAGAAGCAACAGTAAGAACCGGACACGGAACAACCAATTGGTTCAAAATTGGGAAAGAGGTACGACAAGGCTGTATATTGTTGCCCTGCTTATTTAACTTATATGCATCATGAGAAACGCCAGGTTGGATGAATCACAGGTCGGAATTAAGATTGCCGGGAGAATTATCAACAACCTCCGATATGCAGACGATACCACCCTAATGGCAGAAAACGAAGAGGATCTAAAGAGCTTCTTGTTGAGGGTGAAAGTGGAGAGTGCAAAAGCTGGTTTGAAACTCAACATTAAAAAAACGAAGATCATGGCATCTGGCCCCATCCTTGGCATATAGAAGGGGAAGAAATGGAAGCAGTGACAGATTTATTTTCTTGGGCTCCAAGATCACCACAGATGGTGACTGTAGCCATGAAATTAAAAGATGCTTGCTCCTTGAGAGGAAAGCTATGGCAAACCTAGACAGCATAGTAAGAAGCAAGACATCACCTTGCTGACAAAGGTTTGTATCATCAAAGCTATGGTTTTCCCAGTAGCAACGTATGGCTGTGAGAGCTGGACTCTTAAGGAAGGCTGAGCGCTGAAGAACTGATGCTTTCAAACTGTGGTACTGGAGAAGACTCTTATGAGTCCGCTGGACTGCAAGGAGGTCAAATCAGTCCATCCTAAAGGAAATGAACCCTGAGTGCTCATTGGAAGGACAGATACTGAAGCTGAAGCTCAAATATTTTGGCCACCTAATGCAAAGAGAAAACTCCCTGGAAAAGACCCTGATGCTGGGAAAGACTGAAGGCAAAAGGAGAAGGGGACGGCAGAGGATGAGATGGCTAGATAGCATCACCGATGCAATGAATATGAACTTGAGCACACTCCGGGAGAGAGCGGAAGACAGGAAGGCCTGGCGTGCTACGGTCCATGGGGTCACGAAGAGTTGGACATGACTTAACGACTGAACAACAAAGGAACAGCTCTTTCTCCCTTTCTGGAGGACATCGTTTAAGTGAGCAACAGCAACAGGGTAGAGATATTCATTGCATCACAAAATACACTTACACAATTACAGTATAAAGTAGAGCAGGTTCTAGCACCTCCAAGATGTGTCTGTTCACCAGTCCCTGCTGATCCACATAACTGACAGGGACTAGTACTGGATTAGCACGGATTCTGGCTTATTAGAGTTAATGTTACGGCTGAATGTACCTTGTGGGGGAATGTACCTGGCACCTCCCACAATTCCCATTTTATGCTACTGTACCCCAGAGTACAGGGAACTATTGTCTCGACAAGTCCTCAGAGAAAAGGCACTGGAACCTGGGGTAAGACAAAAGTGGGTTATCCTGCCTCTAAAAAATATAATTCAGAGTTGTGTGTATTTCATGATTCTGCACAGAAAAAGTATGGAATTTGGTTTTGGAGACAGAATTATTATGAACAGAAAGAGAAAAAGGGCGACCCGCCCACTTTTGGCTATGGCACTGCAGGCTTTGGCCCTCCTCACTGGCAACATCCAGCTCCTGACATGGGGAATCCATGAGGATTGTGGCCTTCAACAGAAAAAAGATTGCTCACCCCTGTGATAGATTTTTTGTTGTAGTCAGTTATGGAAGACGAATACTGAGAGACTGATATGTTAGGGAAACAGTCATTAATGGTCTTCCAGTGGTCATGTCACGCTGCAATCTGGGTCAGTCAGATCCAGTTTTGCTACAGTTCTGTAAAAGGATATGTGAAAGCAACCTGCACAATATGGGATTCAATTTAAAGATTCTTAAATGGCATAAAGAGATCAGAACATGCTAGAGACAGACCTGTGTGGGAACCTCTTTAGTTTGGCCCATCTCCAGCTGCTAGTATTATTATTGTTGTTGTTGTTGTTTTTGTTGTCATGATCATCATTATTATTATTAACATTTCTATACCAGCCCACAGCCAAAGCTCTCTGGGCAGATTACAAAAAAAAGAAGAGCCCAGAAAGATGCTCAAGCTTGTTGTCTTCTATGTTCATCCACCTTTACAATCTGGATCTGGCTATTGTTATCCAGTAATGCTATGCCTGACCTTACTTGGTCTTCTTTGGTTGGTTTTCAGTTGTGCTACCATAGATTTAGGCTGGCTGCTGGTTTACAGAATCAGAAAGGAAGGTTACCTTGAGCATTGTTGTTGTTGGGGGGCGGGCGGGCTTCCTCATAGCAAGTGTCTGTGGTTTGCCAGTTTGGCACTCTTGCTTGGCTCTTTAGTTACTTCCAGAACTGGTGCATGTAGTTTCAGGCTAGGCCTATGGCTTGGGAGTAAGCAGGAAAGGCTTCCCTGTAAACTCCCTTTGCGGAGTCCTCAAGGAGTATGTATGACAGCTAAGCCACTGTGGGAACAGGTGAAAGTTGCATGTCAAAGGCCATAGCACCAACCCACATAGTCTCCATTCACGAGCCATTCCTTTCTCACAGGCTTATTTAGTAGTTGGGCTGAGCAGTCTATCCTATCAGCTCTGACTTGTCTTACTTTCTTTATGCCAAATAATGGAAATTCTCATTCAATAAAGTTGTGGCCTGTTTTACACCCAGCGTGTGCGTCTCCTATTCCTCCACTCCCTCTGGTCTCCCTGCTGCTGGCAGAATTATACTTTTCTCCTTCTCATTAGGGTGACTCATTTTAGTTTTGGGTAAGCCACTGGGGAGGATCGCATGCCAGAGACTAAGCACACTCACACAAACAGAGTCACTATTTTTTTTTTCTGTTCAGCAAGCTGATACCCCTATCTTGTTCTATTTGCTAAATGCTCTGATAAGCCCCCATGGAAAACTCAATTCTCATTGGGAAGTTTGAATGTCTTTCATAATCTGTTTAAACAGCTTTTTAGGGTATCACCAAGAAACCAGCAACTAATGAGAAAGGTAAATGGAATTCAAGGCATTTGACACTAGTAACATGCTCTTCAAACCAGGAGTTGAATGTGACCAGAAGATTTCTATTCCCTAGTCCTGAACGGCAGAACTAATCGATATACAGAGCTACCATCACATTTACTGTTGCTCTGTTTACTGTGTTACTGTATTTACATAACTAGAAATTCAACAACCTTGTGTGTTTTGCAAGCTGTCATGACATAAGAAGCAAGTAATATGCTATGTTTTGCTTGCTAACATATTTCTGACATATTTTAGCTTTTGATTATAAGATAGCATCTTTCCCAGCTACCATCTGTCTCAACTCAGTGGCACAAACACAGTAGGGTGTAATATTTCTAACATACTTGAACTCAACAAAAAACATGCTATTTACAGTTTTAACCAATATATCACGCTTTCACACATGAAGGCTGAAATAAATGCCTGCACTTTTAAAAAAAGGTATCTGTCACGAAGAAAGAACACATCATCAGATCCAATTTGGCAGAGATGAGCAATATATTAATGGAAATGAAACTGGAATGGCGACTTATTATAAATAGATCCTGGCATTGCGTTTGCAGTGTATATCTAGTTGCCTGCGTTTATTCTTCTGTCAGCAGAAATGAGATTTTCTTATAAAAATATGGGATGATTTTTTTTTTTTGTACTTGGCAACATATGCATAAAATTCTCAAGGCTGGAGAAAGAAACATGACACATTTTTTCCTTGAAATCTCTGGCAAGCAGAGGCATTTTTTAAAAAGTTTGTTTCCAACCCTCCATCTGTGGAGATTCAGAATGTGCCACTCAGCAAACTGGAAATCACACTTAAAATCTACCCTGACAGGAAAAGGCAAGCAACTTCAGCCCTTTGTGGTATTATATTGTGCAGCTCTAACCACTGCATAAGGAGTTCCAAAATACCACACAACTCCAACAAATGTGGAGAACGGATTTGGATTAACTTTTTTTATGAGCACTTTTGAGGACAAATAAAAAAGGAGGCCTTCATGGTGTGTCCTTCCTTTACTTGTACTTGGGACAAACAGGTTAATTTAGTTCTCAGCAACACTTCTCTGCTGGCTTTGAACAAGCCCCCACAGGAAATGAGAGGCTGGAGTGTTCACTGAAGCACTCTCTCTGGCCATGTCATCTACTGCCATCTCTGTCAGCAGTGAGGACAAGGGACTGGAGGGTAGAGGAGTCTGTGTCAATGCTGTGGCTGGAATTTAACAGGGTTGCCACCTCTACTTGAGAGGATGGGGGAAGAAATCAGCCACCTCTCCCTTCCATAAGATAATTCATTTATGCAGATGTAGTTCCCCCAGTATTTGAGGCTGAAATAAAAGATAAGAAAATATGGAGGTAGGAAAAGCAAAACTAAGGCTGCGATCCTAAGGCCACTTACTGGAGAATAAGCCCCACTGAACTCAATGGGATTTACTTCTTCTGAGTAGACATGCTTAGGATTGTAGTGTACAACTAGACCACCCAGACAACTAGACATGGTTTAAAACTGGGCAGATAGCAGCCATAGAGTTTAGGAGACTGATATTTGCAAGCCCTCTATCCAGATCACCTACCACAATAATCCTGGCATTTCTCTGAACACTGAGTGCTGTAACACATAGAATAAAATAAATATACATGTAACATTGCACATCTGACATAATTAGAAATGTCAACTGGAGAATATGAACTGGTAAGACCTAGATTACCAGGCACATGTGTGTGATGTAGAAATGTATGAGGTGGAGAGAAAAACAATTTGTTTATTTACAAGTCATGATTAATTTGCATAGGGGGAGAAGACATGCTTTTATCTGGGACAAAAGCCACAGCTACATTGTACGTAATGGTAAACTGAATTTATTTCCTCTTGGAAAACCATTCCAGTAATCTCCAGGTTCAGACTGCAGAGTAAACATTAATAACAGTAACATACAGGTTAGTTCAACTGATTCAAAAATTTGGCCATGTGACATCATTAAGGAAAAGTCTGGAACACTCAAAAGCTTCAAATGGTATCCAGGGAAAAAAGTTTCTTTGACAATCTACATAACAACTATTGCATATATGGTAATGCTATCTGTCATATCGCAAGGCTTACAAATATATATACAGGCCATATTCAGCTGGGGGATCCCGCTTGCAGAGTCTCTTCATATTTTGCTTTATTTTTTGCAAGATTCTTCAGCAATAAAAATACTCTTGAATTCATCTGTTTGTATACCAAAAGAGAGAGAGATTGTAGGCATAAGCTTGAATGAAAGGAAGGCCAAATAGGGTTGTAATGTATCACTGCTATTTTCTTCTTCTTTTTCTTCCTTGAAATAACATTTTCTTAAGCATTTTCCCTTTATATGTTATTATGATCATTATTCTTTTAATCCTGCTTGAATAGGGCCCAAGTCCACTTGTCTTTATAAGACCATTTTAGTATCAGACAACATAATACATGTGCAACACTTTATATACAGGAAGTCTCTCCGGTGCTCAAAAGTTCAAACACATGAACATCCAACAGTTTTGATAATACAAGTTTTATGGTACAATACAATGTTTCTGAATAATATACATTAACAATGAAAGTCTCGTGCAAAGAGTAAAACATGTTCCCTTTTTTTTTGTCCTGCAAAGAATCCACTCCTGAAGAACCAGGCCTTGCACTAACTGCTATGTTGGGTCATTGTATGATTCTGTAAGAGAAAAGAAAGGGATATGCAGTTATTGTACAGCAAAGGAAACAAAGTACATTAGCAGGGCTACAAGAAGACCATAAGATAGGAATAATAGTATGTCACATTAATACACTGGAATAATGTCTATAATCATCAATAGCACTTTTGTACCTAAAGATACCTTAGGCCTAAGTCCAAGATAGTACTTGGCTAACCATACATTCACACATGCTGATTTTGGCCTGTAATGGAGAATATGGAATTTCTTAAACTGTGGACCAGAAACCATTAGCAGGTCATGCAAAACCCTGCAGGATTATTGCCGGGTGCTGGGAATGTATCATAGCCTATCCCACTTGTGGGAATGATCATGGATTCATCTCGAAAAGTCCACTGCTGAGAAATTCCAATATATCAGTTCTTCATGTCGATGTCTTCATAGATATCTTTTCAAGAGTACTCCCATGGAGGTCACTACCAAGTGGGAGCTGCACCTAGGAGGATGACAAAGGTCCGAGAAGAATCCCAAAGGAAGACAGAATGCTGTGTGTCCCCAGTAGCATGTGACTCCTTTAATATTTCTAAAAGCAGCCAAGGCTGCGCTCCTAAGAACATTTAATAGGAAGTAAATCTGACCAAACTCTGTGGGAGTTATTTCTGAGCAAATGTGCTTAGGATTGAGCCGCATAGTATACTAGGCACTGTACAATATCTAAAGATCAACAAGGGCCCTGCCTATAGGCTTACAATGTAAAAAGTCACAAGATAAGTAAAAAGCAACCACTATACCACTTGACTGCACATACAGAGCCTTCCACATCAGTTTATTTCAAAATACTGAAAAGCAGTGATAGATATCAGGGCCTGAAAATACTGGCTATTATGGCCAAGAAATTACAGTTAAATCTGATTCAGTGTGACTCTTCTGGTAATCATGCTGCATTTTCATGGCACAAAAGGCTATCATGAACAAGGTGGTGTGTTGGTGCATGCTGCCGATCACTCCCACTGTAAGCAGGAACAGCTAACAAATCATGGACCTTCCAAAGAGATTGTGGTTTATGACTCTGGCTTGTCTGGGGAGAGACAAGTCAGAGTTCCTGGTTTGCAGGTCACAATATACCAGGCATGGGAAACGTGGCACTCCAGATGTTGTTGGACAACAACTCCCATAAACACTTACCACTGGCTACGTTGGCTAGGCTTAGAGTGGCCATGTGTCCTCTTTTACAGAGGACGGTCCTCTATTTGAAAGGTTTCCGAAGGACTGTCCTCTATTTTGAAGACATCTTCTATTTAAAATCCAAGTGCGTATAAAGATAAAGAACCATCCAAAGGAAAAGCTGGGCCTTGAACTTGTCCATCAGCGGCACCTGGACAGCAGACTGAGCAAGGCACAAAGGTCACCTGGTCACAGACTTCCACACTATGGTGATATGCACTGTATTTCCATTCAACTTATAATAATAATAATTTCTACATTTCCTTCTATACATATAAATTAGCATATGTAAATTTTGTGCAAATTGGTGTCCTGTTTTCTCTTTTTCGGTGATGCATGTCCTCTTTTTTGGCAATTGACAAGTGGCCACCCTAGCTAGGCCTGGTGGGAGCTGGAGTCCAACAACATCTGGCGGGCCACATATTCCCCATCCCTGCAATAAACAAACCACAGACGGATAGTCTGAAGTTTCTTTAGCTGCTCCCACTTACTGGAGGAGCCAAGCAGGATTGATCCAGCAGCATGTACCAGCACATTGCTTTGTTCACAAGAAGCCAGAACTCTTTAGAATACTGGCTTGTTGTTATGTGCAAACTGGGCCATTGTGTCTATTACTGTAATGTCCAGAATGTGTGGAGATCAGTGTGATCAAGATAGAACTCCCGAATGCACATATTTCCATGTGCCTGATATCACATTACATGATAGGATTCAAAAGCATGAATATTTCTCCTGTGCTGCCAAGCAGAGAAGCCATCACAAGCTGAATATGAGCCAACAATGTAATGTGGCTGCAAAAAAGGCAAATGCTATTTTGGGCTGCATTAATAGAAGCATAGCTTCCAAATCCTGGGAAGTACTCGTTCCCCTCTACTCAGCACTGGTTAGGCCTTGTCTGGAGTACTGTGTCCAGTTTTGGGCACCGCACATTAAGAAGGATGCAGACAAGCTGGAGAGGGTTCAGAGGAGGGCAACAAGGATGATCAGGTCACTGGAAACAAAGCCCTATGAAGAGAGACTGAAAGAAGTGGGCATATTTAGCCTTGAGAAGAGAAGACTGAGGGGAGATATGATAGCGCTCTTCAAGTACTTGAAAGAGAGGAAGGCCAGGATCTCGTCTTGATCATCCCAGAGTGCAGGACACGGAAGAATGGGCTCAAGTTACAGGAAGCCATATTCCGGCTGAACATCAGGAGAAACTTCCTAACTGTTAGAGCAATACGATAATGGAATCAATTACCTAGGGAGGTAGTGGGCTCTCCCACACTGGGGGCATTTAAGGGGTCTTGTTGGCCCCTTCCAACCCTACTATTCTATGATTCTAAAACAGAAGGAAAAGGCTGGTTCGCTATCTGATCTTGGCTTGGATCCAGAATTGTCATTCTGCCAGAGGAAGAATATCACTGGCATTAGTAGGACTTCCACATCTTCTCATCCCCCCTGCAGCTCCTCATGCACCCTCCAAATCTGCTCTAGAGGGCTGGGCATTCTGCAGGGGGGAAGAGAGGATGTGGAAGTATTCTGCCAGCAGTATCCTTTCACTGGTGGAATGACAATTCTCGATCTAACCCTAATCTAGGTGAAGTCTCTCTGGATTATAAAGATAGAATGCTGTGCTACATTTTCATGCTCAAATATTTTCTAGGAAAAAAGTGGGGTTTTGTGGGGTGCAAAACCCAACAAAAATCTTAAATTTGTCTCTACCTTAGGTCGTAATTTTTTTTTCACACCTGTTCACAGCTCCAATCTGTTGCTGCTTCAGTGCACTTCTATGGGGGTTTTCTTCTTCACTCCATGCCCCAACCAATCAGGGATCACATATTAAATATGATGGCGTAATGGCACCACATAGCCAATAAGATTTACAACTTGACAATTGCACTGATGGTAAACAAGTCTGTTGCATTGCCCTCACTCTCAATGGGGTGAAATGAGGGAACGTGTCTCTCAAGTCCAGGCAATGGGGCAACACTACCTGTTTGATGTGCCGGTGGCATAATTGCCTGCCAGCACTGCACAGCAAGATGTTTGCCCTAATGCAATTCTAGTCACACACAGTTGCTTATAGCTACTTGCAGCAGAATGTAGCCAGGGTTGCAGATTTGGATGTGGATGCTATCCATCTGCATTGGGTAACTTTTAAAGTGATGAGAATTCAGATGTACATCCAGATGAACATCCCCATCCAATTCTAGTCAACTACACACAACTGGATTAGAGTGTCTCCCTGGTTGCTTCAGCAACAGGAAAGGAAGAGAAGAGAAAAAGTTGCACTGGAACCAATCGGGTTAAGGCTCAGTGCATTTTGACTCAAAAGACTCTTCCTCAGGGGCAACTGAACCAGTATGAGCAGAGGAACAGCTTAAAACAGACATTGGATTCTTTTTACTTGAAATGCATCAATGCATCAAACTGCTCTAGTGTCTAAAGGACACATGTGGCCTACTGCCTCAAGTCCACTGCCAGTACTTCAATTGTCCCAATGGACAATACACACTCTTTTCTGAAAGCTTGTAGCTGCTACCTAGAGCTCTACACACTTACAAGGCTCCTCTTGCTGACTATAGCAGATGGACGACGGTAGACACTCGAGGCTCTTTTTTCAACCATAGCCAACAACAGGAGAGCAAAGAGAGCTGCAATGTTGGATTGTAGCCTATATATTTTAATGAGAGCCCCGACTTTCTTTTAAAAACTCTGTATCACATGTGGCCAGTTTAAGGTTTAAAAAAGCCACACAGCAGTATGTGACACACTGAAAGTAGCTTTTCATGTGAGCTCAGGACTCAAAACACAATGATTTTTTTAATTAAAAAAATCATGAAGGCACTAAAGTGGAAGATACAATATAAACTATGGAATTACCATCCACTCAGGCCTGCTTTGGTGTCCCACAGCTGATATGGCCTGCTGCACAATAAGATCCTCAAGAGAAAATGGAAATAAAAAGTCAGAGAAAAATCACTGTGTAAGCCACGACACAAACAAGAGGTTGGATCCAGAGAAGCACAAACAAAACGCAGCTCACACAACAGGGACTTCCTGGCGCTTATTGTCACCAACTCCACTGCAACTTTCCAGAAGCTGTTCCTTATGGTTGAGAAATCCTATACAATGTTGTGGAATGGGGCATGGGGGTGGGGGGAACTGTAGCAGAAGGGTGGAATCATCAAAATTTGGGAGGGCTGCCTTGCGCAAGAGAAAGTGTTTTTCTGCTCATGCAAGGCACTGTTGCATCCAAGTCATAGTCAATTCACAGAACATGGGCTTGTGGACTTCCTGAAGCAGGCTCCCTGGTTCTAAATACAACATGCATGTGCAGACTCTTTACATTTTCATAGTAGGCTAGAGAGAAATTCCTGGCTAAGGAGAAAGGTGGTTTGAGCGCATCATGGTTATAACGTTTATGAGACGAAAGGGTGAAATATGGGAAGAAAGAGATAAGAAATGGGTAAAAAAAAACTTTAATCCCACAGAGAGCTGCATTATATTCAGGGAGTGGGGGATGTTGTCTATCAGAGACCCCATGTCTAAGTGACTGAAAATTGCAACCATTAATCCCAGTTATCAATTGCTAGAGGTTTTGTTTTAAGGCTGTTTTTTAAATAAAGAATGTTGTGTTTAAAAATTTCGGATAAAAATTTCCTCTATTATCCACACAGCAGATCTCAACTCTGATATTCTCTTCTTTCCATGTGCTCAGGACTCCCACTTCCATGACAATGGGAGTTGATGCAAGTGGGGAAATCAGAAAATGGAGCTCCTGTTGACATGGACATGGGAGGTTTTAGTGCACAGGGAGAAGCAATATTAGAGTTAAGAACTTCTGTGTAACTCTGAGAATGGAATTTGCCCTTTACAGGACAAACAGTATACTTGAGGCAGATGTTTTTAACATTGCTCTTCTAGTATTGCAGGGAAAATGTGCAATACTAAATAACTTCCCTAAGTTCATTTATTCTGTCTGTCTCTTTCTCTCTCTCTCTGACTGGGTTTGGATGACATGCCATGGCTCAACGTGGGTTATTTAACCCATGATGAGCTGGGGATACCAGGTTGCATATGCAAGCCCCGATAGTGTGAGTTATGTGGAGGTTAAACAATCCTTGCATAACCTTAAAACAGACCATGGCTAGCTAGCATAGCATCTGGAAGGCCATACATTCCCCAATCTTGCTGTAGCCATTGCCAGTTTGTAGAGGAGAATAAGAGGATTAGATAATATACTTTACCAAATTTGAAACTGACTTTTTTTTTGCTTTGTCGTTCATATCCCATTCTTACAGATCACACACGGCCTTCAGTTTCACAGTAGTAAACTATATGCAGAAATGGAGGTGCAATAACAAATGCCATAAATGCACCATCAAACGAAACAAAGTTTTTTTTTAATGTATTTTTTTTAAATGCAGCTAGATAATTCTTTACATTCTATGGAACAATGTGACATCAGCACATGTCACATGCCAAAGACCCTAAAATACTAATTAGTAAACTTTGCAAGGACATTTGCCCAGTGAAATCAGTGGGAGTTAATATTTGCATAATCATATATTCAACCCTTTAGGTTCCAGATACTAAATTTAAATACTTAATTTCCCTATTAAATTTATGATCTGTAGTCACAGCTTGCTGCTTTAAGCAAGGGTCTGTGTCCATTTCCATGGACAAAAAAGTATTGGGAAATTGTTGTGTATGTTTTTCTCACCGAGTTCCACACTGTTAAAATCGTGTCCAGCTTTTACAGTGGCTAAAGAAAATTTCCTTGAAAACAGACAGGATTGTTTTTTTGCAGCAGCTGTTTGAAGCCTCCCCTGCCCCCCTTTACCTGAACTAAATTCTTAAAGAAAACAAGCTTTAAGGAAAAATACAGGGAAATAGAGTGCTACAAAAAAGCTCTCTCTCAAAAAAAGTTCCCACTAATTCACTACCCCATTAGAATCCCTCATGTGAAGTGCAGTTGCATTCAATTTAAATGAGACATTTCAAAGCTGAATGAAATGAATGCAATTGTTGCTGAAAAGCAGATTACAAATAAAGAAACATAAAGATTAAATGGGGATGTTATTGTTCAACAGATGGTGACAGTATCATAGCAGCATGTTTTTTTCTCTCCTTAATTCAAGAAAGCGAACACCAGTAATCAATCATCACTGATTAACTAATTATGGTATACTAACATTTTAAAATTTATGGGAAATCTGCATTTTAAAAACTCAGCTCTGTTCCAGCTTTCTCTCCCTTTTCATAAACCGACTGCATTCCAATACAGTTCCAGGTTGTAAAACAGATTTCTACATTACTAACCTTTAAGCACTACTTTAAAAAAAAGCCCAAAAAACAAAAGCAATTGGTTTCCAACAGACTGGATAATAAGTCTTTTGACCTGCATTCTTCTCTGACCCATTAAGGTCACCTCTGTGCTCGGGCATAGAGCTGACTTAGGAAATGCCTGCAAGTCCTGCATTTCATCTCCTGCCCACTCAAAATAAAGCTTTCTTTAAATGTGTCTGTTCGGGTCCCAAAAGACTGGGGAGGCATCCCAGTAGTGGGCAATGGAGGGACAGAAGCTTCTGCCTTTATTAATGAATGCAGACCATTATGAGTCTGGCTGGCTCCTGCGCTGTTCCCAGAAGCATATACTGTACGTGACTTAAAATGCTAGAATATTGACACAAAGCGAGCCAGGCAACCCTAAGGAAAATTACTCCTTGGATATAATGTAGGCTCGTAACAGCTATTAGAGTACAAAATAAAACCCTCCGGGATCAAACTGACATATACAGCATTCTACCTACTCCTCAAACATTAGAAGAATTTCTTTGTGAAGGCATTCTCAAGGACAGCATTAAACTGACTTTTGTAGCAATCTGCAACAGCTTTTTGGCTTACAGCTTTTAGTACTAAATCTCTAGTTTGAATCAATATAAGTACTATATCCTCCACATTAATCAATACATTTGGTTCAATACACATTCTATTAAATTATACTTTCTAATGAAGATTTTCTGCTTCTATCCCCTCATTCCCCCCCCCCCAAACTTCTTACTTTCAATTTGTCCTCGGAGAATGGCAGGATGCAGCATTTTCTTGGCGGAATGATGGGGGGCAAAATGGGCAAAGCCAGCAAAACCTTAATTAAAAGCCCTAATGCCAAATAGAGGATATAATTCCAATGTCAATACAATTTCCAGAACTTCCAGTATGATACTTCACTTTCCTAGATATCAAGATAAGATAGTTACTGCCAAACAGGCCGGGGAATAAATGTCCGAGAACACAAAAAAAGAGACTTGCTGTGCCATAGGTGCACAAAGCCAGAGGGGGAAAGGTTTTATTTTAATGTTTCTGCTTAAACAAAGAAATGATAAAGGGAAGTTGCAAAACACACAGCCGAGGCTAATGAGGAAGAAGAACCACACCCACAGAGGACGTTCTCAAAGCTAACGCTAGCATGGTGGTTAGACTCACTTCAGTTATCCATGCCCTGGTAAACTCCTGCTTGGATTACTGCAATGCATTATATGTGGGGCTGCCTTTGAAAATGGTCTGGAAACTTCACTTGGTTGAGAATATGGCTGAGAGATTGTTAACAGCAACTGGCATTATGAATATATTATATGTTGTATCGGTAGTAGGAATGACTTCAAGAATCAACAGGTCTCAAACACAACTGTTCTTTATTCAGCATACACAGAAGTGAAGAACTTAGCAGAAACTCCATCCACTGTTGCTACTCCCAACTCTACAGGAGCTGCCACAGTACCCCCTCCCATACATAATATTCCTCCCCCTTTAGCTATCATAGTCTTCCAACCAACGAGGAGGTACCCTTTCACAGCACGGTTCTGCGCTCGACTAGTGGGTCTAGATTGCTCAGATGACTTTCTTTCAGTAACTGCCATAGGTAAGGAAGGAATACTGCTCCCATCACTTCTGGCACTTCAACCAGCAGCAAGAGAAACACATCAGTTTGTGATAGATCTTCAGCAGCTACCTCTGCTGAAGCCAGCCCACTCTGACCAGAACACCTTCCCAACTGGTCAACATGGCGATGCCAAACTGACCCATCTGCACACTGGACCTTGTATGACACAGGTCCAGTGACCTCAGTGATAGAGGAAGGAATCCAACTCAGTCCAGCACCATAATTCCTAGCAAACACCTGATCTTGTGGGGCAAATGAACAGAGAGTAGGAGGTGAGAAGGCAGCACCCAGAGCTTCCTCCCATTTGCTTTCTAAGTCTTCAGCTAAATCTGGGTGCAGGTGGTCAAGGCAAGTTTTTAGATACTGGCCAATAAGTAACTCTGCAGGACTGACTCCTGTTGTTGCACAAGGAGTAACATGTTGAGCAATGAGAAATCTGGAAAGGCGTGTAGGCCAGTCTCTTCTAGCAATGCACTTCAGGGCATCTTTTGTTGTCTGCACCATCCGTCCAGTTTGGCCGTTCACTCGGGGATGATGAGATGCCATGGTGACAGCCTGAATAAGGTTCCTGTCTGCAAATGTTTTAAATTCAGCAGATGTATAAGCAGTCCCATTGTCTGAGATTATAGTATCAGACACCCCATAGGTTGCAAATAAGTGGTGCAGCGCTGTGATTGTTGCAGCGGCAGTTTGTGATGGTACTAAGACCACTTCAAGCCACTTTGAGTAAGAATCTACCACAACCAAGAAGTTTTTTTGTTGAAATGGTGCTGCAAAATCAACATGGATTCTTCACCAAGGCTTCCTGGTCACTTCCCATGGAAAGATAGGTGCCCTTGGTGGATTGTGGCTAGTGGCTTGACAAGTACTACACTCATTTACAGTTTTTCAATATCCGAGTCAACACCTGTCCGCCACACATAGCTTCTGGCCAATGCTTTCATACAAATGATACCTGGATAAGCTGCATGCAGTGTGGTCAAGATGGTTTGAGACCCTTATCTGCAATAACAACAAGGTTTCCCCATAGCAGACATCCCTTATGGGCAAACATCTCATGTTGATGGCATTTGAATCCATACTCAGTTTAAAACACAAGCCAGTACAGGATCTCGAGCAATCAGCCTAGCAATTTGATCAGCCTGAAGAGGTGGGTCAGGAAGGCCTCCTAGCATCAAGACTTCCAGTGGAGGAGGTACGACAAAATTTGGAATTTGAAGTGGTGCCCAACTCAATCCATCGGCATTAGCTATTGTGTTTCTTGGTTTGTAGACAAATGTATAATCATAAGCACTGAGCAGAATCCTCCACCACTGCATGTGAGGTGACAGTATGCAAGGAATAGGCTTACCAGGGGAGAAGATTCCTAAAAGAGGCTTGTGATCAGTGCATATTTCAAAAGCATGGCCACAGAGATAGTTGTGGAACTTTTTGACTCCTACAATCAAAAGAGAAGCCAGGGCTTCTCTGTAAATTTGTGCAAAGTTTCTTTCAGTGGATGATATAGTCCTTGAATATTAAGCAGTTGATGCCTCTGTACCATCTGGGAATTTGAGGCTTAGCACAGAACCAACCTTGTAAGAAGTATCAGTGTAAGGGTTAGTGGCTTTTCTTCATCATAACGTTCCAAGCAGAGAATTTGAATTCAACCAGTGTTTGACATTCTGGAAAGCATTCTCATGCTGGCTGGTCCATTTCCATGGAACTCATTTTCCCAGAAAGCAATGCAGTAGCTCTTTAATGGTAGCCTTTTGTGGAAGAAAACTGAGAAGTCCTAAAAGGGCTTGAAGTTCCTGCTTTGTTTTTGGAGCAGGTGCATCGTGAATTGCATGTAGTTTGTCTTCAGTGGGTGAATGCCAGAAGCATCGATACGATAGTCCCAAAATGTTATGCTGGAGGTTCCAATTTCACATTTCTCCTCTTTTACATGAATGCCAGATGTGTCAAAATGGTGTAGGACTTCTTGAAGTCATTCAGCAAGTTCTTCCTCTGTTGATCCCATAAGCAGGACATCATCAAAATAAAGTACAACACCTGGAATTCCAGAAAGTAGGGTTTCCATGAATTGTTGGAACAGTCCAGAGGCCACAGAAATTCCTAATTGCAGACACCTTACTTGGAACTGATTGGTTCGAAATTGGGAAAGGAGTATGACAAGGCTGTATATTGTCGCCCTGCTTATTTAACTTATATGCAGAGTACATCATGAGAAACGCCGGGTTGGATGAATCACAGGTCAGAATTAAGATTGCCGAGAGAATTCTCAACAACCTCAGATACGCAGATGATACCACCCTAATGGCAGAAAGCGAAGAGGATCTAAAGAGCTTCTTGTTGAGGGTGAAAGTGGAGAGTGCAAAAGCTGGTTTGAAACTCAACATTAAAAAAACTAAAATCATGGCATCTGGCCCCATCACTTCCTGGCATATAGAAGGGGAAGAAATGGAAGCAGTGACAAATTTATTTTCTTGGGCTCCAAGATCACCGCAGATGGTGACTGTAGCCATGAAATTAAACGACGCTTGCTCCTTGGGAGGAAAGCTATGGCAAACCTAGACAGCATAGTAAGAAGCAGAGACATCACCTTGCCGACAAAGGTTCGTATCATCAAAGCTATGGTTTTCCCAGTAGCAACGTATGGCTGTGAGAGCTGGACTATAAGGCTGAGCGCCAAAGAATTGATGCTTTCGAACTGTGGTGCTGGAGAAGACACTTACAAGTCCCCTGGACTGCAAGGAGGTCAAATCAGTCCATCCTAAAGGAAAAGAACCCTGAGTGCTCATTGGAAGGACAGATATTAAAGCTGAAGCTCAAATATTTTGGCCACCTAATGCGAAGAGAAAACTCCGTGGAAAAGACCCTGCTGCTGGGAAAGATTGAAGGCAAAAGGAGAAGGGGATGGAGAGGATGAGATGGCTAGATAGCATCACCGATGCAATGAATATGGACTTGAACACACTCCGGGAGAGAGCGGAGGGCAGGAAGGCCTGGCGTGCTATGGTCCATGGGGTCACGAAGAGTCAGACACGACTGAACGACTGAACAATACTTGGAATGCCCCTCGATGAGTGATTATTGTTTGGGCATCTGCTGTAGAATTATCAACAACCAACTGTTGATATGCTTGGGCCAGATCAAGTTTTGCAAAGGCCTTCCCTCCACCAAGAACAGGGAGGAGTTGATTGACAGCAGGCACTGGAAATGGATGCTGCTTAAGTGCCTTATTCACAGTGCACTCGTAATCCCCACACAGTAATTGCCACACAGTCTCACCTTCCTATTAGGTTTTAATACTGGCACAATGGGTGTAGTGCACTGGGTCTATGTAACTGATTCTAGCACAATTTGTTTGATGAGATGCTCAAGCTCTTCTTCCATTTTTCCCTGTAATGAAAAAGGCAAGTTCCTGGCTTTCATGCAGATTGGTGCAATGGATGGATCCAGATGGAATGTCACTGGCTGCCCCTTGTATTCTTCCAATTCTTCAGAAAACACCCTTGGAAATTTATTAGCAATTGCTGCAAGCTGACTTGTAGTAAGGGTGTGAATTCCTTGAATGCTGATTCCTATTGATGAGAATCAGTTTCTCCCCAAGAGGTGTTTTTGCTGCCCCTCCACAATTATAAGTGGAAGCTTCCCTTGGAAGGAAAGGAGCCATACTGTACATCTATAATGAAGCATCCAACATCAGCCTTCTTTGCATTGTAATCACACAGAATGCATGAGGGACTTGACAACCTTGGAGCAAGAGTCCCAGAAAATATGGGCTTAAAGGTGTCCCTGTAAATTAGGGAGACCCCTGATCCTGAATCCACTTCCATGTTGCACCTCCAGCCATTGATTAATACTGTTGCATACAACACAGAATCATGAGGTTCCTTGCCACAGGCCTTCTGAATGTGATATAGCTGTTGAGTTTCATCATCCTGTGGACAATCAACCTCATGGGACACTAGGTGAAGTGACTCTTTGTTATAGTTCCTTGGCTGACAGATTTTGATGGCAAACTCACTCAAGGTGGCCCTTCTCCTTGCAAAACGTGCGCTCAGCATCCTTGAATCTGCACAGAGAGAGCCGTTGTGGCCCTCCACAGTCTGAGCAGGAATAGCTAAGCCACAGCCTATCTGCAGATTTTATGGAGGGTGCATTTCCTGTGTTCTATTGACCTTGCTGCCCTGAATTCTTAGCCTGCTTGCTCTGGATGGCATTTACATCCTCTGCATCTCCCTTGAGTTCTGTGACATATAGTGATGCAGTCTCACTGGCTAATGTCTTTTCTTGAGCCATTGCAAATGTCAAGTTTGGCTTGGACAGGAGGCGTTGTTGAAGAGCTTAATCATAAACCACATAAACAAGGTGATCCCTCAACATATCCTCTAGAAAATCCCCAAAGTTGCAGTGCGGAGAAAGATCATAGAATCATAGAATCATAGGGTTGGAAGGGGCCTAGAAGGCCATCGAGTCCAACCCCCTGCTCAATGCAGGAAACCAAGTCAGAGCATCCCTGACAAATGGCTGTCCAGCCTCATCTTGAAGGCCTCCAGTGTGGGAGAGCCCACCACCTCCCCAGGTAATTGGTTCCATTGTCATATTGCTCTGACACTCAGGAAGTTTTTCCTGATGTTCAGCCGGAATCTGGCTTCCTGTAACTTGAGCCCATTATTCCGTGTCCTGCACTCTGGGATGATCAAGAAGAGATCCTGGCCTTCTTCTCTGTGACAACCTTTCAAGTACTTGAAGAGTGCTATCATATCTCCCCTCAGTCTTCTCTTCTCAAGGCTAAACATGCCCAGTTCTTTCAGTCTCTCTTCATAGGGCTTTGTTTCCAGTCCCCTGATCATCTTTGTTGCCCTCCTCTGAACCCTCTCCAGTTTGTCTGCATCCTTCTTAAAGTGTAGTGCCCAGAACTGGACACAGTACTCCAGATGAGGCCTAACCAGTGCTGAGTAGAGGGGAACTAGTACTTCCCGGGATTTGGAAGCGATGCTTCTATGAATGCAGCCCAAAATAGCATTTGCCTTTTTTGCAGCCACATCACATTGTTGGCTCATATTCAGCTTGTGATCGACAACATCACTATATGTCACAGACATATAGATGACGCAGTTCTGCAATATAAGCAGCAATCCCCTCACCAAGTTGCTGCATTTGTTTGTGAAATTTAAATCTCTGCACAATAGCTGAAGGATTTGGTGAGAAATGTATCTTCAGTAATCCTAAAAGTTCATCAAATGTCTTGGTTTTGGGTGAGGCAGGAGCAGTGAGGGATCCCATGCAGTCTCCCATCCAAGTACTAACCAGGGCTAACCCTGCTTAGCTTCCAAGATCAGATGACATCAGGTGCATCCAGGCCGTTGGTTGATAAGCTCTAGCAAGCATAGAACCCAATTGTGGGACTGCACAGAGATGATGGAGAAGACAAGTTGTAATATTTAGGAAGCAATCTTATGCATGTTCGAACAGAAAATAGTCTTACAATGTTTTTGTAGATTTTTTAGATATCTACATTTAGAGCAGTCTTATACATGTCTTCAGAAGTAAGTCCCATGGAGTTGAATGAGACTTACTCTCAGATAAATGGGTATAAGATTGCAGCCTTAATATGTTAATCTAATCTATGATAGAAATGAAGTTAAAGGCCCAGTATATGGCCTTAATCGAGATAAGACAATATTTCAAACATGAAACTACAGTGTCCAGCCACGTTTCTAAATGATTTATCAGTATTATGCTAAAATCCTGTACCTACCTACCTGGGAGCAAGCCCCACTGAGCTCAATGGGACTTAATTACGAGTAGACGTGTCATCATGGTGATCACTCGTGACCGAGTAAGATTGTATTCCAAAGACAGAGTCTATTGAGATAACTCTTTAAAAGGATTAGACAGATTCATAGAAGATAGGTCAATCAACATATTAATCTCTAGAAGTGGGTCTGCAGGTGGCTGTAAAGGCCGATTCTGGATCTACACAGCCTCCCACAGTGAGGACATAGGTTTCCAGGTGGAAGGTGGTCACAGTGAGGGTTTGCTTGATGTGCCTTCTGCTGAGCTCATTTCTCCCTTTTGCTCTGTACTCGTGCTTCTTCAAAGTCCATAGCGCCTTTAATATAGGGTGACCTCCAGTTGGAACGCTCATGAGTTAGAGCTTCCCAGTTCTCAATGCTTATGTTACATTTTTTTAGATTAGCTTTAAGAAAATCTCTTTTGCTGTCCACCAATATTCCATTTTCCATTCATAAGTTGGGAATAGAGTAACTGCTTTGGAAGATGATAATCAGGCATTTGAACAACATGGCCAATCCAGCAAAGTTGATGTTGGAGAATCATTGTTTCAACGCTGGTGGTCTTTGCTTCTTCCAGTACGCTCAAATTAGTCCGTCTGTCTTCCCAAGTAATTTGCAGAATTTTTCGGAGGCAGCATTGGTGGAATTTTTCGAGAAGTTGGGAGTGGTGTTTATAGATGGTCCATATTTCACAGGTGTATAGTAAGGATGGTAGTACAATGGCTTTGTAAACAAGCATTTTGGTCTCCCTGCACATGTCCCAATCCTTGAACACTCTACGCTTCATTCAGGAGGATGCTACAGTCGCAGAGCTCAAGCGATGCTGAATTTCAGCGTCGATGTTGGCTTTTGTGGAGAGATGGCTGCCAAGATAAGAAAAGTGATCGACATTTTCCAGCATAACACCATTAAGATGGATTGATGGTGCTACAGAGGGATTGGTTTGTGCTTGCTGGTAAAGCACTCTGGTTTTTTTGATGTTAAGCGAGAGGCCGAGCTTTTCATATGCTTCTGTGAAGATGTTTAGGATAGTTTGGAGATTTTCCTCTGAATGTGCGCAGATTACATTATCATTAGCATATTGAAGTTCTATGACAGAGGATGTAATTACCTTACTTTTTGCTTTCAGCCTACTGAGATTAAAAAGTTTTCCATCATGTATAGGATTGTGCTGTTAGGATCTTATTTTTTGTAAGCAGTGCAGTTTAATGCCTAAGCATAAATGCTATTGCATTTCTTCAGCGGTGTTATCTATTTATATGCCTTCCTCCTCAACATATGCATAATAAACACTGCACTTATATCACTAGATTGCAACGATGTTTTCTTTGCTCTTTTTTTGTCAGTTCAGTCACTATGAACCTGAAAAGAAACTGGTGAATTTCCTTTTGACATTTAACACCATTCCACACAATAACATCTAACACTCCCTGAATGACATTATATCAACATCACAGAAAAAGGTGAGAGAGCATAGCAAAAAGTCAAGATGAGAAATGTATAGGAAATGAATAGAAATGGACTTTTTCTTCATCTGTCATTTGGATTTGTTTCCTGTTCCTCTGTAATTTTCAGAATTAACAGGCCTCATGTTTACTAACCTCTTCTCAATATTCATACCTGGGGAAGGAAAGGAGTATATTGTTCAATAATCCCAATCTAGACTCAGTCAAAGGCACCTAAACCAGAAAATACTGTATCAACTATGAGAAAAATCAATGGCAAGAGGTTTTTTTTTCTCTCTTTTTAAACTACCGATCAGTAGTCTTTGGCCTGGACATTGTTTTGGTACCTTTAAGACTTCTGCTGAAGGAGGAGTTCCCACAGTGAGTGGCAGCTTTTCTGCTATGATGTTGCCATGGCTACTGGCATA
This sequence comes from Heloderma suspectum, assembly GCF_057233095.1. NCBI lineage: Eukaryota > Metazoa > Chordata > Lepidosauria > Squamata > Helodermatidae > Heloderma > Heloderma suspectum. The sequence continues at coordinate 77,955,136 of NC_139461.1, read as the reverse complement.
CCTAATTCCCCAGGAGTGGGGAAAAAGAGAGGGTAAGTAGACAGCAGTAGCATTGTGACAGCAAAGAATTTTCCACCCAAGGGTACTAAAGCTCCACTTGAGCTGCAAAATAGGAACCTGACCTATAAAATCATCTCTGCATGGATCTCAGGCCTGATCTACATATGAAGCAGAGTGAGGTGCACTGCTTCAAACTGAAGGTGTAAGATACTGTTTTTGATTGCTCCCCAGCATTAAAAACTCCCTATACATAGAAAAACCAATAGGAGAGTAGCACTAATGTAAATTACATTGTGCTAGCCTAAGGGACCTCTAGTTCAACGCCAATAGCGCTACCTAGTGTGACAGGATTCCCCAGAAAATCCATCATACCGGTTAACGCTATTGTCATTGCACTAGAGGTCCCTTAGGCTAGCAGAACATAATTTACATTAGTGTTACTGTCCAAATGGATACTGCCCAATGTCTGCTGCATGTATAGACCCAATCATTATTGATTCAGAACACCTGTTGGCCCCACTGTACCCAAATTTTCCTTCTTCTTACTATGATCTCTATAGTATGATCACATATAAAGAGATACAACCTTCTCATTAGTACGATCACATCTAAGAAGATACAACCCTTATTCCAGGCCAATTTATATCATCAGACCTGTAATAATAAGACTCCTTGTTTTCTATATATAATTCAGCTATTGCACAATTACTTGTGTGTTTGAAGCCCATCATAACTATTCTTCCGTCCTGTCCTATCCTATCCTATCCTATCCTATCCTATCTGCTGTGATAATTTATGGGTTGGATTCAGATTTAGTCATACTAACTTAAGTCCCATTCATTATAATGGGTCTGCTTTAAGTATGACCAAGTTTGGACCCAACCCTATATTTGTTTTTTACTTATTTAAAAGATTTCTGTCCTACCATTCTGCAAAACAGTGCCTGAAGTAGCTAACAGAATGTGTGTGTGTGTGTATATATATATATATATATTCCAGGTATTATTAAAACATAATAAAATTACAATAATCCCCCCCACCCCCGAAATTGTTAAAGTTGTACAGCCCAATCCATTGACTTGGAAGTAAGCTTCACTTAGTTCAATGGGACTTATTTCCAGGTAAATATGCAGCCTTAACAGCAAACTGATTTTAAAAATTACCTGTGAGGAACAGATCTATGATGGCTATACACAAACAAGCCATCACTCAATACTTGCCACTCATAGTGTGTAAAATTGTCTTTGATTTGGTTGTGTGAATTAGCCCTCAGTTACAATACAGTCGAGCACTGTTCTATCGACAGGATACAGCAATAACTAGGACAGAAACTTACATCAAACCAGCTAGGTTTTGATTAACCCGGTAGTAGGACTATATGTAGATGCCATCTACATCATAATGTTAAAGTGTCTGTAACTGGAACATGTAACTGGACCATGCTGACTAGTCCACTGGTTCCCCATGGGATTGCAGTTATTCCAGTCACACCAATGCAACAGCTTTGGGAGACGGGTGATCTGTGTAATAATGCAATTGAAATTGCCATGCAGTTGCACATTAAGAGGTTTACCATGGTGCAAAAAGCAAAAGTTCATTGGAACATGGTTACTGCAAATTATACCTTGCCTCCAAACCAGAACTGGAAACCCAGTTCAAATTGTGGTTTCCAGTTCTGGTTTGGAAGAAAGCTATGATTTGTGGTAATCATAGCTTGCCTGATTCAGACATCAAGGCATGGTTTTTGGCTGTGATGTCTGAACTGCACTTATATATGAAATTTAATCCTAAAACGAACCTGGGAGGACACTTTCTAACTGTGATTTTATAAAACTTGAGTTTACAAGCTTGTAAAGCTCAAGAGGCTTACTAATGAAAAGGTCCCCGTCCCCAGGTGACTTTCACACTTCTAATTTTGTTAGGCACATAGTGCCTAAGTTACACCTACCCAGTTGAGAAAAAAACAACCAGAAGCCAGTGAAAGAAGATTCCACGTTTTTATGCCACAGCTCCAGTACAGTAGAGTAACATGGGACATAAGGCTTTGATAGGCGAGACCATCTAATCAAATATTCAGGGATTAAGTCAGTATGTTATGGACAGATGTGTTCGTGTGCCAGTTGTTGCTTTAATTTTTTTCTTGTAATGTTTAATTTATCATGCTGGTGCTTTTTAAACTAGAACATCTGTAAACAAGTTTAAGTATGACCTCTCTCGTTTTACATCCATGTGTGGTGCTCTTTCTCCATGCCTTAATTGTAGATACCTTCAAGACAAATAAATCTATGGCAGGAAAAGAATGACAGGCCAAGCAACTTGACAGGCTGTACGGTGTTTACCTTTATGTGAATAAGCAATCTCTGCTTGCTTAGTTCTGAGTATAGAACTGACTCTGAGAACACAACCCATGGTACATACACATTTCTTTATAGGTCAAAGCCAATTAAACAAACTACTGCTAAATATTTAACAGCTCTGTTTAGTAATTAGTAGCAAATAATGGGAGCTTAAATTGATAATCACACAGATGTTCCTAACACTAAGCCAGCTATTATGTCATTCACATCCTTTTAATAATCTATGTGTTTCTGTAAGTGGCATTAAAAGGTGAGTTTTAAGAATTTCCCCAAACTTACATTTTGCCCATTCACATTTAAAGTGAAATCACACTTAACTAAAGGAGTCAGCACATCAATTTCAGTTGGGTTTGCACAATCATTTTCAGTCACAGTGGCTTAAATAACCCACCGTGGTTCAGCATTTGCCAGGCACCTGCACATGCCCTTTCCGTAACCCAACCCCCGCTTGTAAGTTGTCATGTTGTCTGAACCCGATTAGTGGGCGATTGTTGGCATGGTTAACATACCAGCCACAAGCCTAAAACTGCCCATAGGTTCTGGGTGGTTTATTAACCATGTCAACAACCTACCCTCTCTGGCTTTGGATGACATGACTACTTATCAGGGGTTGAGTTATAGAACACATGTGCTGCAAACTACAGTAGCTTATTTAAGCCACCATGGCTGAAAATGATTGTGTGAACCACCTGTCTGGTGCCTTCAAATGTAAGCTTTGTAAAGGTCACATTGGCTGAAATCCTGTACCCAATTACCTGGGAGTAAGCCCCACTGAATTCAGTAGCACTTACCATTGTGTAGACATGTATAGGATTGTGCTTCAAGGTAACATGGAGGGAAATCACCAACTTGTGATTTGTATGCTGCAGTTGATTGTTTCTGGACTACATGCAAAACACTGAGGTTCAAAATTGCAACTGATATATATGCTTATGCAAGGAAGGGGGAAGCACTTCTATTACTTAAAACACACATGTCCCTAGCTCACCCACTTTTCACAATCTATACATCCTAGGATGTGCTGTGGATTTACTCCTTTTCTGCAGATGCACATTGCAGCATGGTATAATATAGAAGCTGTTGAGTTAATATATTAGGGATGTGTGTAAACAGAGATACCACCTCAGTGAAAGGGACGGGAATAGAAGAACTGCAGATCTCTTTCAGTCAAAAACTTTGTGATTCCATGCATATTTCACTATTATATCTGATAGGGGTGACACCATGGAGATTGGGGTTTAGATTAATTTCCAGATCTCTACCAGAGGAGGTTGAAAGTAGATTCACTTGATATTATTTTGTAAAACAGATTATCTACAAATAAAATAAAATACATCCATTTAAGAGCAGAGAGGAAGAGGATTTGCCATTTTGTTTTAGTTTTGTTTATTAAATTTATTACTCGCCCATCTGGCTAGTCACCCAGCCACTCTGGTGATGTACAGAGTGTATGATAGAACAGTTTAAAACAATAAAATTCTACATTAAAAACATAATCTTTCTAAAAATACACTCACCCACCCCAAATGCCTGCCTGAACAACCATGTTTTTAATGCGCGGTGGAAACTAATTAAAGAGGGGCATGGCAGAATTCCCTAGGGAGGGAGTTCCAAAGAGTGGGGGCCACCACAGAAAAGGCCCTCTCCCTCGTCCCCACCAGTCTAGCTGTCCTGGCTGATGGGACAGAGAGAAGGCTACCCAAGGATGATCTTGTTAAGTGGCCTGTCTGGTGTTGCTGGAGGTGCTCCTTAAGATAGGCTGGGCCGGAACCATATAGGGTTTTAAAGGTCAAAACCAACACCTTGAATTTTGCCCAGAAAACAACTGGTAACCAGTGCAACTCCTTCAGCACTGGAGTGATATGATCTTGCCGGCGGCTGCCTTTAATCAGGCGAGCCACTGTGTTCTGTATTTGATGTATGTTGTATATATACTGATATTTAAGGTCAGCTATATCTTTTGTTTCATGGGCAGGTAAAAACTCATAGGTAATGCACTGTCAATCTCAACAACCTTGTTAGGTAGATTACTATTATTCCTATGGGTTGATTAGCAACTTGAATGTAGGTCTCTGTCTTCCAACTCGATGTTTTTCTACAACTTCAGATGACATACATGGTATTATAATATTCATGAAACAATGAAAAATGTCACAAGAGTTAATAGAACATTTCTAGTATCCATGGCCCAAAATAGCCAGGGTTAATTTATATTTGAAGGATATCTCACTTATAAAAGTATTTCGGCTTTTCTCATGGCACTGCCCATTGTTGTTGTTGTGCTCAATAAATACTAACCACATTCTCAGTTTCTGGAGATCCTTGATGGTTCCTCATGTTCTTTTCCACCAGGCATTTAGCCTTGAAAGCCCGCCAGGCATTCAGATGAGCCCTTTGCTGCCACCGTCCTCCCAACTACACCCTTCACGGAGTCTCTTGTCAACATTATATCCTCCATAATTCTCAATGAGAGTCAACAGTACTGAACTGCTCCATTCATTTTACCATGACTTGCAGGCAATCCCTGTGCTACATCCTCCCACCAGTCTCTTAGTACTTCTGACATCTCTGAGTCTCAGAAAAAAGTAAGCTAAAGCAGTACAGGAAAGAGAGAGCCCCTTCATTCTGCTGCTGCTGATAAAGTACTTTCACAAGTGTCTTTTATTGTAAAAAAATATGATTTCTAAGTGGGACAGTTGGAAAGAATTAGATGGGGTGCTGCAGAAAGCAGACCGGTCAGGTTTCTGAAATTTCCAGCATGGGTCAGAGATCCTTTGGGAAACCACTAGGAGTAGAAACTTCAGTGTGTAAAGACTTCCAACTGAGATCAGGCATGCATCTATGTTACTTCATTTTTGGCGTTTGCTGAAAACTTTTCTTTTCAGGCAAGCATTTCCTGAATAATGACTAAATTCCAACCACTGTTTTATTGATGCTCCTGGGTTTTGTTTTGTTTTATTTTTTCGTATTTTGTATTTTAATTTGCTGTATACCACTCTGATATCTTTTGATGTGGAACAGTTTATAAATTCTATAGTAAATAAAATAAATACATTCCAAATGTTGGCTATCTGACTCTGGGGGACATTCTGATTTGCTTGTTGGAAATGCTTTGATTGTTCATCTATTCCTCCTTCCATTAGGCTCTGAACAATGGCTCATCTGTTAATGAATACTATTTTAGCGAAACTGATAACTTTTCCAGAAGGCCAAGACATTCAGGAGGCACTCTTTAAAGAGAGATCAGCTTTCTTACACTTCCAAAACACAAACACAGAGGAAAAACTGGCATGAGTTTGCTGTGACATGTTATAAAAGACAATAATATTTTATGTTCTTATTGTGGATCTTGGCTGTAAACTTGTAGTGTCCTCATTCTCTGCTGCCTTGCCCCTGGTGTAATCACTTACACTTGTGCAAAGTGAGTGGAAAATGCTACCAAAGCAGAGTACTGGAGTTTTATAGCTACTCTGTTCAGCTGTGACTGACTGCTCCAGGGGCAACGGCAATAGAAAATTGTGCACAAAATTTTTCTGATGTTTGTGGAAACAGCTATTACCATATCCCCTCCACTGTTATCAGTCAGCATCTTTCCCCCTCTTGAGAGTTATTCCAGTCCCCTAAAAATAATTGATATCTCTGGTGTTCAGAAACCTATGTTCAGCATGTCCAAGATTCCCATTGCCATACTATCAGAATAGCTCACAATCTATATTGTATTCATCCTTACAATGCGCTGAGCCTTTATGGTGTTATCATTTTATAGAAGGAAATAGTGCAGACAGTCAGTCTCCTGTATCTGGCAGTTCAGGAGTTAATCAATTATGGATTCCCACAACACCAAACATAGTGCTGTAAATTATGGGCTGAATACAGAGGTCATGTCATAAGTTTGTTAAATATCATTTTCTCCCATTGTCAAAGGTGGATGGTCTGTGAGCATGGAAAGGCTAGGATCTTGAAGCTAACAGATAAAGTAACAAGAAGATGGTGGAGAACAAATGATGGAAAGTGAGAGCTGTGCTTGAAACTATGTTGAAATAATGCAATGTGCTTATAAAGCTAATTACCAAAACAATTGCATTAACATCTACTATGCAATTGTAAAGTCATAGGAAGACGAATTCAAAATCATGTGTCAATAACGGAAAAATTAAGGTAAGTCTGTTCATGAATGCAAATGTCATTGCTCCATTCAGAATAGATTCAATGTCAAGTTGTAAATTAATTGCCTAAATCATCACCATTTAGGTATTGTACCATTTATTGTATTTTATATTTCCCTTCCTCGATTATTCCTTGTAATTCATTTCACATCTGTGAGCATACGAGTTTTTGCTTTTCTTACAATGTTCCTACGTGTTCACCATCATCGTATACTCACAAATAATTAAAGGGAATTGAACCTACTTTAACTTTTTACTTAAACCCCTGACCCCACCCCAACTCTAGAATTTTACACATCAGAGGCATGTTTGAGAGTGTTGGAAGACTGACACATAAAACTTTTGTTATTATGGATGAGATCTACCAATTTGATTGTAATTAAATGGAAATTCATGAATAGGACCAGGAATGTGCAACACCCAGGGGTTGGTTGCATTTGCCGTAGTAAAAATAGCACCAATTTAGCAACAAGGTGTGTGGGGAGCAAATGCGGAAGCAGCATGGGACATGGCAAGGCCTACAAAGATGTGGAGGGGGCCTCCCCCGCATGCAGTCCATGGGCCACGTGTTGCTCACCCCTGAATAAGACTTTCACCAAAATGGCTCTTACATGAACAGACAGTTCAACAATTCATTCCTGAACTGACATTGTATGTATTCTGCATAAAGCAACGAAAGTATTTTGCTTTTTCTGTTACCAGCACAAGAATTTGTATCTAGCTTCCTATGTCTCCGTGATTGCACATATGAACAGAATTCAGTCTACTTTGTGTGTATGTGTGTGTGTGTGTGTACGCACGCATGCACACAATAATTGTATGCCATCCCATAACATAACATAGTCTGGGAAGCTTAGCAACATAAAGACCTATTTAAATACAAAATAAAATATAAAACCATAAAGTACAAAGGAACATTACATACAACAACACAAGATTCACAGCACCCCCAAAATTAAAAACAAAGATTTTAAAACTAAGAGGCACATGCTACTGGAGAGCCAGTGTGTTATAGTGGTTAGAGTGCTGGACTGGGACTCCGGTGATCCAGCTCCCAGTCCCCACTTAGCCATGAAGCTCACATGGTGACTTTGGGCAAGTCACTGATTCTCAGCCTAAATACCTCACATGGTTATTGTGAGAATAAAATGGTGAGAAGGATCATGTTATTTAAAATGCCTAGTGAACAGAAAGGTCTTCACCTGGTGCCAAAAGATCACAGGGATGGCACCATGTGGACCTCTCCAGGAAGGCTGCTCCATAACTGCGGTGACACTACTGAAGAGGCCCTCTCCCTGGTAGTCACCTCTTCACTTCATGCAGCGGGGGCACTTTGAATAGGGCCTCAGAGGAAGATCTTAAGGTTCAGACAGGTACATAGGGGAGAAGGTGATGTTTCAGTAACCTGCCCCCAAGCCATTTAGAGCTTTAAAGGTTAAAACTAGCATTTTAAATTGGGCCTGGAAATAGACAGGGAGCCAGTACAGCTGATAAAGCACAAGTGTAATGTAGTAAAAATGCCCAGACCCAGTTAATAATCTTTTAGCCCTATTCTGACCCACCTGGAGTTTCCAAATCATTTTGAAAGGTAGCCCCATTTATAAGGCATTCCAGTAGTCCAAACTGGTGGTTACCGGAGTATGTGTAATTGTGTACACAATTGTGCTATCTCCACTGAGGTAAGGTCACAGCTGGTGTTATCAGCTAAGGCTGATGAAAGGCACTTTAAGGCACTGGACCCTCTAATGACAATGCTAGATCAATAAGCACCCTCAGACTGCAATCTTTTAGGAGAAGTGAGACCCCATCTAGAACAGTCTGAATACCATTCTTCCACGTGGATGAAGAACCAGCTAACAATACCTCCATCTTGACTGGATTTAATTTCAATTTGTTCACCATCCAGACCATTATTGCACTCAATTCTATTAATATAATTGATTTTGTATTTATAAGCACATGGCATTTTCCCACAGTATCAGGTATCTTTTCCCACCATTCCTCCTCCTCCTATTTTTCTTCAGCAATTTCAAGATCTTAGCCTTTCCACTGAAGATGATGAGCGATGTTGCCTTACTCATATCTCTTTATTCTTTGCTCTATGCAAACTCATCTGCTATTTGATCATCTTATTCCCTTTCATTCTCTGACTTTGTGCTGCCTGCCCTTCTGTTTCACATGCCTCAAGTAGTGCCCTCTTGTCCTTTTAATAGCTCTTTAAAGCCATTCGAAGGGCTTCCTCTATTTTGTTCAGTCATTTGCATGTTAGAATGCTGGATATGAAGTGGTCATTGGTTGTTTGTCTCATAAATTTGAATTCTGTTGTTTGATGTCTATTTCTATGGCTAACCCTTTCAGCTGGCAATTAATTTTCAATAAAGCCATCCTAGGCTCATTGTGAAAAGAACTACATTTAAGGAGGGAAAGATAGCTAGCTGCTCCATACCTACCTGTATGATGCGAAGTCATCTGAAAACTCATTGACTCCACCCACCTTCACCACACCTGGCAGAAAACACTTCTGTAACTATGATGAAACTAATAAGCATCTCATATCCATATGTAATGTGATACCTAAGCTCATGGTATTTTGTTAGGGTGGTGGTGGTGGTGGTGAAAACCCCCTGCAGCTAATTAAAGCAATTCTTTAAAGTGAAATATTGTCTTGATCCCAGAATAAAGGCAGAATCTTGTCTATCAGAGGCGATTCATCATCCCACAGCACACTTGCACCATATGAAAACGTAAGCTATAAACAAGCAAACACAGTAATGCTGCTGCACATAAAGGGGCAGGCAACGGGAAGCTTTCTTTCTAATCAGTCCTCAAAGGAATCTGTCATAGCGAAGTGGCACTTATTCTAATTTAAAGCTCATACAGTTACTTTTACCTTTGCAAAATGTATAAACTAATAACTTTGCTAAACTGATGTGGCACTCAAAATATATAAACAACAAAAGCACAATTGCAAAGGTTTGAGCTTAAAAAGGGGGGAAGTTGTTTCCCCTAGAATATGCTTAAAAAGGGGGGAAGTTGTTTCCCCTAGAATATGCTCTTGCCAACAATGACAGAAAATGTGTCTGGGGGTTATGGTTAAAGTCCCTACAGTTCAATAACACCTCTACATCGGATCTTCAACATCAACAAGATCTGTACTGTCATATAATCATGAACCAAGACCCATTGTCACTGCAATTTCTGTTCAGCTTCTTGAAAAACCATCTGTAGCTCAATTTTCTGGTTGCATTTGCCATACAGAAACGTATCTTGAGTATGGGCTACAACTTCCCTTTGTATTCTCACTTTGTCAACAACAAGCAGTGTTCTATATATACCATTTTACTCTTCGTATATTGCAAAATTTTGATTATGCTGGCTCTGAACCTTCTAACCTTCCCCCTAAGGAAGCCATTCTTCTTCTTGCTTGCCTTCTGCTGTGACATTTGCTTGCAATCTCTTGGCTCTGCCATATTGATGTACAGTGGCCATTCTTACCTTGTTGCATACATACATATATTACATATTCAGAAAATGTCCCATGTTTGTGAGTCTGTCTACATCTGCCTTCCCCACCCCCCTCACCCCCTGAACCACTTTGCCCGCATGACTTGGAGAGGTGCCATTAGAAAGTGGAGAAGGTGGAAAGGTAATAGGCTGCATTTTGGGAAACCTGCAACCTTGCACTTGGGAGATAACCCGCCAACTGTCATTACCCATCCTCAGGAACAGTGATAAGATATAACAAGTCTTCCTGGGTATGCAGGCTTACGTGCTCTTGTGAGATCATCTACCAGTAGACCAATCCCTTCCTTTTTCTCAGTGGCACTGCTAGGGCTGAACTAGGGCAGAGGGAAGAGAGCTAGCAACCAGGGCAGTGTGTGTGAGAGAGAATACAGGGCAGCAGAACACCAAGGATAGTGCAGGGAACATCTTGCCCGTGGCCCCCTCAACCCTGGCAGTGCCAATGCTTTTTCTCATGACGATGTGCACATTTGCAACCCCTACCACGAAGTGGCATGCTGCTACCAAGTCAACTCAAACTATTGCTTGGCAACTTGCCCTCTTCAGTCTAAGTACACATACTCTACACTGGGGTAGGCAACCATTTTGGGCACATTTCTCAATTTGAGAAACTGTTCTGGTCTCCACCACAAAATGGTTGCCATGGGAAATATGGCAAAGGACCCAAAAGACTGAGTACAACGCAGAGGTGGGGGCTGAGCTCCAACACACTAAACAACTCCACAGTTTTCTGTACCTATTTCAGAACAGAAACCTATTTCACAGTGATTCCAGCTAATTAAGAAAATGTGTGTGTGTGTGTGTTTTAAGTGGAACGGGTAGGGCATCTTGGGGGGGCACATAGTCACCACATTGCCCACCAGTGTTCTACAACAGACACATCAGCAAGAAGCCAGCCTGATGGGGCAGCAACAACCAGGTGTAACAGGCATGGAAAGTTATACTAGGCTTGACTTCTGCCTAAATCTCCAAACCCTTTCCCCCCTTTTCTCCAGGATATAAATGCAAACGTAATTAAATTCATTGTTGAATCAAATCATTTTTCAAAAGTATATTTACCACACTATAAGCCATCCTTCTCCATCCTTGTTTTGAACTTCAACTCCCATCAACCCCAGCGAGCATGGCTAGTAACCAGGAATGCTGGGAGTTGTCATCTAAAAGATCTGGCCACCAGGTTGGAGAAGGCTGCTATAAGCTTAAAGCAGATTAAATGTATTCCATTGCTTTCACTGATTATGGGGAGGCTGGGAAAGAGATTTGAGGCAGGGGACTGAGGGTCAAAACACATGTGATGTTAATCATATATTTAAGCAAGCATGCTTACCTGGCCAAATTTATATTGGAGAAAAAGCAGTTGTGGGGCCCTGATCCAGAATTTGCTCCTGATCCAGATCAGGGTCCCGCACCAGTTTGTTGATTTTGCTGAACATGGCACCTTCCTGGCTATTTTTTGCCACCTGAAGTGCTGTTTACTTTGTGTAGTTTGGCTCTGAGTGATGGGGAATGTTCATGCATGCAAACACGCAAGATAAACATGTGGGGGGCAGCTGTACACAGGGATGTGCGTTAGGCGTCTTTTGTTCCATCCATCATCCATCCATCCATCCATCCATCCATCCATCCATCTATCTATCTATCTATCTATCTATCTATCTATCTATCTATCATCTATCATTTCTATACCACCCAATAGCCAAAGCTCTCTGGGCGGTTCACAAAAATTAAAAATTAAAAACCATTGTCTGCTCATTGATGGAATCAGATTTTTTTAAGGATGTACAAGAATTTCACTCTACTTGTGCAATTGCGCAGTAGTGCAAGTGAGAATTTGTACAAATCCCACCCCCACCCCCCAAAGTTAAAAAAAACCCGGCCCACAAGTCCACGGAATCTGTGTGACTCGGAAAAAGCTAGTCTGCTGTGGAATCCGCAGGTTAGATTCATAGAAATCTGAACTCATTTGAATCTGTTGTGGATTTCTCTGACACACCTAGCTGTGCCTAGATCTGAAACAAGGGAAAAGGACAGTAGATGTATGACAGAAGGATGTCCCTCTCAATGGAGCAGTGGTGTGCAGTGAATCACCATCCTGAGCAATGTTGAACAGGCGGCAGCAAGTATCAATGCAACCCCTCTCTGCTCATTACAGAAAAGGTCACCTATTTCTAAGCCACAGATTTGGGGCATGTGGGTCTGTTTATACTAGATCAAAACCAGTAACCATGTAAGAGCTGCTATGTATATGTCCATTTCTTATAACAGACAAAACAAGCTTGCACCGAGTATGAGAAGACTGCATTGTATTCAGTAGTGGGTGTGATTCTCTGAGAGACTCCTATTATTTATGCTGTTAAAAAGCTGTTAAGAGACAAATTACACCTTGTCACACAGACAGAACAAAATGAAAACTGAATTTAAGCAGAACGTCAGTTGCATTTGTGCAGTGAGCTGGAGAAAAGTTTGCCATCTCTTTGTAGACAGACTACTTTGTAGACATTTCTTTTCAAAATCAAAGTATTTGCTCCAGTAAAAACAATTTTAGGGCAACAGTCTGAGTTACAATGCCGTTTGTAGCAGAACGCACATCACTTTATGCTGACCTGACAGTACATTCTTTCAAACCCACTTTGGGAACATAATAAAAAAGGCCAAATTTGCAAGACTGTACAAAACTTTTTGCTGTTAGAAAAGGTATATATCACACAAATTACAGGAGACAGTACATTCATAATGATTTGTAGTGTGCCTAATAAGTTCACCTTTCTTTTGAAAAATAAATAGAGCAAAATAAATCTGTGACAATTATTTTTCTAAAAAAAAAATACAATTAAATACATTTGGAGGTTATAATTCATGGAAGAAAAAGAAGAAAATGATTCCGGAAATAGCATGGGAGCACAAAATGCCATCAGATCCCAATGGCTTTAATCCAAATTACAGTCATAGAGGGGTCCATATTCATCAAACAACATGTGGCATCTTAGTCTATCCTGGAGCATTTCCTCACGGGTATGGATGCAGGGCCAGCCCTACCAATAGGCAGAGTGAGGGCCAAACTAAATTCAGATCGGGACCATAGTGCTCCAGGAGAGGAGGATTTAAGCTCCCCCCGCCATTTTTTGTGTGAAAAAAAGAAAAAAAATGGAAGAAGCTGCCATTGATTCTAATGGCGGTTTTTTCTTTTCTTTTTTAACCCCACCCATCCAATGGCAGGGGTAGGGTGGAATTTCATGAAAAATGGAGGGGGAAGCTTTATTTTTAAAAAAATCTTGGTCGCCTTTCAGAACAGAAGCCCTCCCAAGGTGGCTCACAGTAATAAAATACATAACAACAGTTGAAATAGTAAAAGCGCCAAAAACATAAACACAATAAAATGGCAATAACAACAACAATAAAAGCTGACAATAAAAGCAGCAGCAACAACAACAGCCGTACCAGCAACAACAGCAGTCATATCAAGAGAAGGCCATGGTAAAATAAGATGTTTTCAAGGCCTTTTTAAAAGCTTGCAATGATAGAGCATAGTGGACCTCCGATGGCAACTTGTTCCAAAGGTGTGGGGCTATTGCAGAGAAGGCCCTCTCACGTGTGGTCACCCACTTAACTGCTGTCACAGGTGGGCAAGTGAGAAGGGCCTCTCTTTCTGATCTTAAAGTGCAGGCAGGCTGACATGGATGAAGGTGGTCCTTCAAGTAACTTGGTTCCAAACCATTTAAGGCTTTAAAGGCACTTTAAATTGGGCTCGGAAACACACTGGTAACCAGTGCAACTGGTGCAGTATAGGCATTATGTGATCAAATTGCCTCACCCCCACCAATACTGGGGCAGTCGCATTCTGCACCAGCTTTAGTTTCTGAACCACTTTTAGGGGGAATGCAACCCTGTCTAAGACCAGTTGTAAACCTCCATGTGAAGTAGGTGGTTTCCCAATCCACAGTACCTCTTTCTTGTCCATATTAAGTTTCAGCTTGTTACCCTCATCCATCCCAAAACAACCTCCAGACACTGGTTCAAGAGTTCCCAGTGGAAACAAGAGTTAGAGCTAAGTATCATCAGCATACTGATGACATTTCAGCCCAAACCTCCCGATGACTTCCCCAGTGGTTTCATGTAGATATTAAAAAGCACAGGGGACAAAATTGCAGCTAACGGCCATGGGGTGGAACAGAAGTCCCCCAGGACCACCTTCTGAGAGAGCTCCTGCAGAAAGGACCTGAACCACTTTAAAACTGTGCCTCCCAAGCCCAATCCAGATAAATGATCCAGACCAATACCATGGTCAATGGTACTGAAAGCCGCAGAGAGGTCCAGAAGAAACAACAGGGTTGCACTCCCCCCATCCATTCCCCAGCACAAGTCATCAACCAGGGTGACTAAGGCCGTTTCTGTCCCATAACCAGGCCTGAAACCTGATTGGAATGGATCTAGGTAATTATTTTAATCCAAAACGGCTTGGAGTTGTGAGGCCACCACACACGCCAGCTCCTTCCCCCAAATGGCAAATTTGACACAGGGCGGTAGTTATCTGAAACCACAGGATCTAAATTTGGTTTCTTCAACAAGGGCCTCACCACAGCTTCCTTCAAAGCTGCGGGGACTTTACCATCTCTCAAGGAGGCATCTACCAGCTCAGAGGTCCAGATATCCAGCCCAGCTCTGGCAGCTTTCACAAGCCAGGATGGACAGGGGTCTAAAGGGCAGGTAGTAGACCTCAGTCCTCCAAGCAGTTTATCCACATCCTCAGGTTGCACAAGCTGAAAGGTATCCATAACATGACTAGGTGGTACACGAGCCCCATCCATATCAGACTCTGTCAAAACAATGGCATCCAAGTCGGCATGAATATGAGCAATTTTATCTGCAAATTTGTCCAGCAAATTGTTCACAGGGGGCCTTTGAGGGTTCGAATTGTTGTGTTCCACAGCCTACAACCAAGAGGCCCTTATCCACATGAAAGGGCACCACAGGACAACACTGAGCAGATGCAATGGTGAATAGGATTTCTTCGCTGCCATCACTGCCCCAGAATAAGATTGCCAGTGGATTCTTACCTGTGTCGCCCTTGGAATACCAAGGAGCTGACATGATTCTATGACTAGGTCACAGATGCAGACTTAAACTTAAATCCTTCTCTCCTGGAGCATCATGGTCCCAATCTAAATTGGGGCCACATGCACTTACAGGAGAGTAGAGAAAGCTCACATGCATAGCTCCACTATATGTGCTTTAACAAACATTAAGTTTGGCCCTGAAACAGCTGCATCAGGGAGCTGATTTGGGGTGTCATGAAATCGTTATTTAATTTATTACTGTCGCGATTTTACTCCCAGGAGAGGGACTTGTTGGATTTCCTGCCTCAGCTGCCGAAAGAACTTGGCTAGCTTTGGGTACTAAGCACCTTGAATTCAAAGGGTCACCATTTCCTGTTGTGTCTCAGACAGCTATATGTCTTGGGCTGGCTCCGATCAAATCCAATTCCTCCTGGAATAGTTAACAACTGAACAAGACCTTGTTAGGTTGAACCCCAAATTAGGCTAAAGTTCAGTGACATTGCAAATAGATAAAGATATTGCCTAATCTATGGAAAAAACCAAGTATTCCTAAAAAAATTTAAAATATTATTTCAAGAAACCTGTCAAGAAATCCAGGAGTACCCGTTCTCCTTCTGCTCCATATTCTTGACTAAACTTGTATCATCCTCTTGCTACTTCTCACAACCTATGTGAGCGTTGATGTGGCACAGTGTTCTTGTGATCTCACCTCAAGACCATTTTACCAGATGTATAGTTAGAAGACTATATCTCAAAATAGTTGTGTTAAGTGCGATTGTCAGTCTCTTGTACTCCCTGTTACTTCCCGGTGAAGGCCCTGCCTGAGTTAGTGGATTTAGAAATGGTGGATTTCTGCATCCATTATGTAGCTTTTATGTAGCTATGTATTGTAAAAGAGATTTACACACAACTTATCCTCTGGCTAGTTATTCTGCACGTAGGACAGAGCGTTCACTTTGCACAGGTGACTAGGCAAGTTAAAAGCAGGGTGTGAGGTAGGTAGACTGGTTGACTACTGTTGCTGGAGAATGCTTATTTTTAGGGGCAAGTCAGGCAGCAAAATAACTAGGGCTTGCTCTGGATGCTCAGATTTGGCCTTTGACAAGTCTCCAACTACCAAGAACATTTCTCTGCAAGCCCTTGCAGTCCCAACTTGGTGCAGTGCTGGTAAACTTAAGAAAGGCATCCTGGGTTGGTATTCGAGTTCATGGTTTCACTTGGATATTGGCCCAGGTCATTTAGAATTCCATAGGCCATAACAAAAACCCTGAATTGACTCCAGGAATACAATAGGGAGCCAGTGCACACAATGGAGCTTCAATGCAATGTGTCCTCAGCAGCCCACACCTGCCCGGTGAAAGAGGGCAGCATCTTCATCTGGCAGCTTCTATTACAGCATGGATTGTTGCTGTTTTTACCATTCTGGTTCACAGTTGGTACAATAATCTGTTTTGAAGCTTATTTTCAAATACAAACAATTCACAAAATATGAGCGTCATTTATTTGTGGTGTATGTAACTACGTATGCTATGTTACCTACAAAGGTAACCAAATGTCTCCATACCATTTCCAGTGACATGTACAAATTGCTGGGTGGTTTCTTTTTACTGGCCCTGCAGAGATCAAGTGATTGTTCCAAGACTAGGGTCAGTTGCAGGAAGCTGGTGTGTGTGTGTGTTCATGTATATACGTGTGTGAGTGGGAAGGAACAACTCTATTTTTACACTCAAAATCAACTACCTATGTACTTGTCCAACTATTGGGTAACATTATAGTCAGGATATGTGTAGCCATGTCCCATATTAAGTTCTTCAGAGGACGCCCTTCTCCAAGTACCATCAGTGTCAAAAATACATTATGGAGTTACAAAAGAGAGTTTTCTCTGTAGAGGCACCCTGATTTTGGAATGCCCCCCTGTAGGAGATTAGCACCAATCTAGTTTTCCTTACAGCGCCGAATTGAAATCTTTTTCTTTGGCACTTTAATTTTTATTTTTTAACTAATTGATTTGTTTGCTGGTTGAATAGTTTTTATGCCTCTTATTTTGTAATTTTGTTGTTATTGTTATATGGTATTTGTCTTTTTATATTTGCCCTGGGATCCCTTATGGAGGCTGGCTTGTACATTTTATTAATAAATACAATAAATATCCTGTGTGATGTTCAGCATTTGAATTATGGGAGAAAAAGTAGGTGGGTAGCCCTTTATGAAAGCCATATGCTCCAAGCCCTATCTACCCCCCCCCCCATTTTAGTCAAAGTATGCCCCCCTCCCCGCCCTAAAATAGTAGCTGGCCCAACCCTGGCCTCTCTGTAATTTGAGCACTAGTTTAGTTTGGCTGTCAGAATCAGTGACAGAGAAAGAATAAGCAGGAATTCCCTGGCATTCTATCTAGGGTTAAATCCACACACTGCCTCTCAGTGTACTAAAGTAATGCTCTGCACTCCATCTGTACACTGCTTGCTTGTACAAAATAGATTGCTGCATGTCATCTTTCATAATCTCCCCTACTTGTTCCACCTTTTCCCACTCTTGTCTCCAACTACAGATATTATAAATGGTTGAAGGGTTATATAGTACTTGTTTTCTCATTGCTGAGATTAAAGACTGACAGAGAGACTTGTGTTTTTGTAAGCATTCCTATGAAGCATCTTCTGTATGTGCACGTGCTGGAAGACAAGCCCAATGAAACGAAGGAAAAGAGATGCTAAACAATGCTGCACAAAGTTGCCGACTGTTCGGCTACAAGCCAGAAAATGAATCCAATTTTTCATTCTGTCATTATAAATATTTCAGCGCAAATGGTACTGATTTTCTGCAACTGTGGTTAAGCAGAGGGCCTCCAAGTGATTTTTTTATACAATAAAACAGAACGGAAAAGAGTGAAAAATAAGAGGGATGCAGGAGAAGAAATTAGCGTTAGCAATTAATTTCTTCCCTTAAATGTACAAGACTCTGGGAGAAATTGTACAGTGATGTAGCACATGACTCAAAGAAGATAGGGAAAAAACATTTACCCTGCTCTTCTTCTGACAGTTTCTCATAAAATATCTGCAGTCCATCTATCTTTTAGTACTCCAGGCTCCTCTGGAGAGCAGAAAATAGTAGTTTAAAGCTCACTTCTGTGCCAGTCTGCAGGAGATTGCTTTCCACAGGACCCCTGCTGATGGAGGCCTAGGGGAAGAGGCCCAGGAGTTATTCAATCAGCCCAAGACTCTGGGGCAGCTGGGGGTCCTTTGAGGGCTGATTATAAAGCTGCCCTCCTGTTGCCTGCCTCAGAACAGAACGAAATGAGCAGCATCTTGCTGAGCAGATTCTGCAAGAAGGAATTTCACCTGTCATGGAGTTTGTCAGAATTTCAGGATTTATCTTGGTGCAAAATTAATAAAATACCAAGTAGGATTTCAACCTGACTACTCAGCCATGTCATCTCAAAGTGATCTTTCACCTAAGAAAACCTGGACACTGAGCTAGCTACTCAAGTCATTCATGCCCTACTTTTTTTTTTTTTTTTTTAGGCAGGAACTTCAGGATGATGCTTCACTCACCATACAGTGCCTTTTTAGATGATAAAAAGCCTAGGACTTATTATATAGTGTTATACTAACACAAGCCCCATCTAAAGCCTACAATGAGATACACAGTCAACATGTAATGGATGAAAGGGGGGAGGGGGAAAGTTACGCTGCAGTTTCCAGTTTTTTCTCTTGTAAACCAAGTTGGGAAATCTCCCATTTGCTTAATCAATTTCACTTGGTTTCATAGAATGGCAGAGCAGCAAAAGGTAAAGGGAATAAGCTTTGCTGGTTTTTTAAAAACAAGCAGTGGCTAAGTGATCCAGTGGCACAGAACACACAACTGAGAACATTAAAGGAGATTTTTAAAAGCCTTCCATCAAAGGAAAACAAGCAATTTTTAAAAACGGCATGGACATGTCATGTGGGACTAGCTTATCACCAGTGACATCACACACACTATCCAATAGGTGCTGAGATTCTTGCACAGCCATTATTCCACACAGCACTCTGGATCACAGTGTCCTGGGGAAAGAATCAGTATATTGTGGTTTAAGTACTAGCAAAATGCACTATTCCCCAAACAGAAAAGCTTTCTTGAGGGAAGATGTTTTGATGCTGTGCAACAAATGAATGGTTTTTCTTTTGTACTATAAAACATGGGAAGTATGGAAAGGCACATCTAATGGTTAAAGAAGATGATTTAATAGTAGGTCCACAAAATGTTGCAGTTATGGGAGGATGGGTGGGTACTACTGTTTTAATACTTGAGCTTTCACCTTGCTTTTGTGGATCCAAACCTCCTTAGAATAAGCTGAAATTCTCTCTCTCTCTCTCTCTCTCTCACACACACACACACGTCATTTCTGCAGTTCACAATACACTGAGCCCCTTATGATGTCACATCTGTTAAAGTTATTCACAGGCATCTGAGGTCTAGACTTGATTTATGCTTTTAAGATGTGTAAACTACAACAACGCATACTGTGAAATCCATAAATAAACCTTGTTGCATTGATACAATGTACATATATTTCCATCTTATTGTAGTCACAGAACCTAGAGCAGCAGCAAAGGGTCATGATAATAGAGTGTCATCCCGAATCTCTGTGGTCCAATTCTGGCCCTCCTATGCTTCAATCAAGGCTCTTGTCATAGCTCAGTTCTCTTCAGGCAGCCCTTTTACCCTATAAAAATCTTCATATGGGGTCTATTCTAGATACGGCGCTGTCTGCTTATAGTCTTTGGTCATGTGATTCCCATGCCCTGGGAAACGTGGAGGCAATTAACTCTCTGACTCTGAGTGGGCTGCCTCTGTTGAAGGAGGACATAAACACGGGGGAAGCGAAAATAGTTATCTGTGCAAATTAGGTGATGGGTAAATACAATTCAGTTTGCTGCACTTCAGGTAAAGGCTGGATACAAATGTTTAAATAAATAAATAAATAAATAAATAAATAAAAAGTCAGTGGGCCAACCAACCAACAAAAGATTCAGAGGACTGACAAAAACCATTTCATTCACCACCCTTCTCATACATAGATTCCATCAGGAAAGAAAAGCAAATCAGAGACTCCTTAAGTCAGAGAATTGGTTTAAAAGAGGCAGATACCAATTGGTACAATATTTTTGAAAAGAGGCCAGTAATAAATCTCTCTTCCATCTCTTTTCCATTTAGACGACAATTTAACATTAATACACATCATCGAGCCCTTTCTACCAGGCAGAAGTAGTTCGACAGTTTTAACACCAAGAGATCTCACAGTAAAGAGAACCAACGAAGGCACGCAAGTGAATGCACAGATGGTGGGAGGGGATGCAGGGTGCTCTCAGCAGGCTACAGTAGAGATGCATTAACTCCACAGAGGGATAAGGACTTCCCACCAGTACAGTCATGAATTATAACTGAACATGGGAGTGAGTTCTTACTGCCTGTCTCACAGCAAATATACTGTTCCATTTTCCTGCACAATCACCTTTCACCTTGACAACCTCAAAGCAAAGCAAATGCACTGCTAATATTTAATGGTACAGCATTTCTCTATCTGGTATGGTATATATCTGCACACAGACAGACAGAAAGACAGACAAAGAGAGAGAAACTACCAATGTAAGAATGATACACAATCACCACATGTTATGCTGATGTGTTTGATGGAATAAATTTGTTACAAAACTAGATCTTAGTAAAACAGATAAGCTACCCTTCTGAAGCTGCACAATGAAGTCTTGTGTGAAAATTATATTTTGTGTCTTTTACCCTGATATCATAGTTTTCTGTCCTTAGATTATGCTGAAGGTAAATTTTCACTTAGCAGTGATAACTTACTACGTGCTGCTTGGAGGAGGGAGGTGAATGCATGGCCCTCCAGCTGTTGTTGGACTGCAACTTTCATCAGCCCGCAGTGTTGGCTATGCTGGCTAGGGCTGATGGGGCTGGAGTGCTGCACGTTTCCCGCCCCTAGGTTAAAGACAGGCAAGCAGCTATCCAGCAGGAAATGCAACCCTGAAAAATAGTTTCAAATATGTGAGGGGCCCACAGTAAAGGCCATGGCTTGATCAAAAGCCTAGCTCACAAACAGATTTTGAACTTAACCTGACCCCCTTGCATAAGAAGAGCCTTATGTGTTAGTCCAGCTGCCCTTCTACACTTTCCTTGCAAAGGCCACTACTCAATGTGCTAGTAGAAAAATACATAACACAAGAGAGTAACAGAACCAGTGCTGAAGCAGCTGGTATGCTAAACTGATTGGGGCAGTGGCCAATATGGGGACCTCGCTGAAGTGCAATGATCAGGCAGTCTCAGTGGGACTATTTTAAAATTCACTGTAACTCAGCAATGATAGGAAGGCAGTGGATATGTCAAAGTTGTGAGAAAATGTAAACCAATGGTAACCTGACTTGGTGCTAAAGTTGGGTTATTTTATTGAGAAAGCCAGGACATACATTTTATCCATCCACAAATGAGCATGGCTACAATTGCCAAGGCGTATGATCCTTCCCACTTACCAGCAGCTGAGATCACTTCAAAGTAAAGCATGTAGGTGAGTGGAGGGGGGAGGTGTGTGTGTGTGAGTGAGAGCAAGAGAAAGAATCTATGGGTGGTGAGCCAGGGTGGGGGAGAAAGATGGGGGAATGAGATGGCGCACAGATGTAGCTGTAGGGGTGTTGCCTTATGTGAAACAGGTTTCTGTCGGTGCTGAAAACTGTGGGTTCAAAGGAGTTGTTTAGTGTGTTGGGGCTCAGACCCCACCTCTGCCTTGTACTCAGTCTTTGGGGCAGGTTACTTGAACTTACTTGCACCTCTCCCATGGCAGCCATTTTATGGTGGTGCCCAGGAGAGTTTCTCAAATTGCCAAATGTGCCCACAGGCCCCCAAATGTTGGCAACTCCTTTTATATAATTTAATGGGGAGTAAATCCCACTGAACCCAGCGGGGCTTATTTCTGAGTATATATGAACAGGATTTCACTGTAAGTGTGGTATTTAGAAGGACAGGGGAATGGTGAAGGCCAAAAGCCAAACATGAATCTGCCACACAAAGTCCTGTATTTGAGTTCTTTTAAATATATAAGTAGGAATATCTGTCTTAAAGCCAATGAATAAAATGTTCTGAGAATACAGTGAACCCCACCCCCCGCTTCTTTATAGAATTTCTGGGATGTGCTATTCCATATAATACTAGCCAAGGTGTTAAAAAAAATGTATTTACATTTTTTAAAAAGCTTCGGTGCATCTCACCTGAAGGGAGAGCCATCCTCTGCCAAATTGTCTTGCCCTCAGCGAAGTCATCAATGGAGAAGATTTGTTGTTGTGGGCAGTTTACGAATTTCACCACTTTTAAAGGGGGCGTTTATCCTGCCTTTCACTTTCGTTTAAAGCTTCAGTGTTCCCTGTTCTAAATGACAGCACCGCAAGCACTGCTTTTAAGCGCGATTCATCTTGCCTACCACATCTCAGGTCTTTTACACAGAGCACCACTCTCTCTCCAACAATGGAGTCTTACTCCTTCATAGCTGCAGGGCAGAGACTGTTACTAGCTGTAGACTTGCCGCCAAGTATCACAATAAAGGATACAAATGTGAATTCCTCCTAAAATACAGGTTCAGCTCCGGAAATATCTTGCTCTAGCAAACTCTGTCAATAGCACGCGATATATCTTTTCTCCAGATACACAGCAGCCTTCTTGTGAAAATTGTATCTGAACTAGCCGTATATAATAATGCATCAAACAGTTACAGGATTTTCCTTTTATTTTACGTTATGGGATGGTGATGATTACTTCTTAGATCTATTAGCTTTGTTAAGTCTGTTGCAGGAAAAACAAGAAGGTGTTTTGCAGGTGATGAAGCAGTCTGTAGTCCATGAAAGCTTATGCCGTAATAAATTTGTTAGTCTTTAAGATGCCACAAGACTCTTTGCTGTTTTTACTTAAATCTACGTTGCTGCTGCTCTTCCTCTTCCTCCTTCTCAACTTTGCCTAATGTTATCTGTTTATCCTTGATTTGGTAATTGTGGTTTATAATCCTTATAAACCATGCTCCCAAAGAGAGCTGCCTTGGCAAAGGATTTGATGGTATAGGAAAACTGTCACCAATAATTATCCCCATTTTACAGATAGAAAACAGAAGCAATTTGTAAGGGCAACAGCAGTTCCAGAAAAGAATGTACAGCTGCCATTTGCTGCAGGAAGCACCTTGCTATGAGTTCATCTGCTTGTGTCCACAAGACTGCTGCTTCTCCTGGCTAATAGGTGAAATCTCTATTATCAGCCTTCCCCCAACCTGGTTCCCTCCAGATATTTTGGACTTCAATGCCCATCAGCCACAACCAGCATGGCAAAGGAATCCTGGGTAGTCCAAGACATCTAGAGGGCACCAGGTTGGTCAAGGCTGCTGTATATCAGCAAGACAAGACAACACAGCACCTCTCTCTCTCTCTCTCTCTCTCTCGGCAGGATTTCAAAATGCTCCTGGGCGTACTTTACTGGAGAATGCATGTGAACACACAATCTATTCCTGGCTATTCTGACTTCTTCTTCCATAGGAGAAAGAAAACAAAGAGGAGGAAAAAAAATGAAAAAAGCCAAAATAAATAGCTTAACATAAAGACAGAGGAACTGTAGGATAGTCCAAAAATTAAGGAAAATGGGACAAACTGAACAAGTAAAAACAAACACACAAGTCAGTTAAACTTACTGATGTTTGGCCAAGACTATATCCTACCACTCAAGCAGCCAGGTCACTGATACCAAACCCAGGAAAGAAGCCAAACACATCACCCCTGTCACTATGAAATTGTGGAGGAGTTTCTTCTGGCTGCTATTGGAGCTACCAAGGTAGGTTGGACTGCTGCACTAGCAAAGGTGTCATGCCACAAACTGTCCCTCTCTCCCTCAGCAAATACAGATTCTTCACCGACTGCTGGCTACTGCCAAAGTTATAAAGGCAGGGCAGGACAAGGCCAGGGCTACCAAGAGACCAGAGATGCACTGGCTTGCTAACTGTACAATACAGGCAGTACCATAGCGCTGTCACCCCAACGCTAAGAATGAATGTCATTCCTGACGTCTTTGCATTCACTCATTGCAGGAACTTTGGAAGCAAAATGGAGAACCTGCTATGGGTAGTAAACAGTTGTGGGTAAGCTACAAGCTTACTAATACCACCTGAACCCACTTCAACCATGGAGGAGTCAGTCAGGAACGAGAGCTGGGGTCCAATAATGCAATGGTGTTGTACACCTTTATTATTTATTCATTTTATTTCTATACCGCCCAGTAGCTGACGCTCTCTGGGTAGTTCACAAAAACTAAAACCACAAACTGAAGCATAAAACAATATAAAATATGAAAGCTTAAAACCACAATATAACAGTACAACCAGAATAAAACTTAGCAGCAATGCAGAGATTTAAAATACTGATTTAAAACACCAGAGCTAAAAGACTAGGAAGCTGAAATGCTAAAATACTGGGAGAATAAAAAGGTCTTCACCTTGTGCCGGAAGGAGTACAACGTAGGCACCAGATGAACCTCTCTAGGGAGCTCATTCCACAGCTGGGGTGCCACAGCAGAAAGACCCTCTTCCTGCTAGCCACCCGCCTCACTTCCTTTGGCAGGGGCTCACAGAAAAGGATCCCTGAAGATGATCTTAGAGTTTGGGCAGGTACATATGGGAGGAGGCGATCCTTCAGATACCCTGGCCTCAAGCCGTTTAGGGCTCTGAAAGTTAATACCAGCACTTTGAATCAGGCCTAGAAATGGACTGGAACACAATGCAGCTGAAAAAGTACTGGCATAATGTGATCTTGTTGGCCAGTCTCCGTTAACAATCTTGCTGTCCTATTTTGGACTAGCTGAAGCTTCCGGACAGTTTTCAAAGGCAGCCCCACATATAACACATTGCAGTAATGCAGACGAGAAGTTATCAGAGCATGGATAACTGTAGCTAGGCTATCTCTGTCTAGATAAGGGCATAGCACTAGATATACCTAATTTCAGGTTCTAGTCAACACCACTGCTGCTGTCATTATTATAAGGCCACACGTCTTGAGTGCCTGGACAGGGTTCCTTGTAGTTGGCATCAAATTAACCCTTCCAAGGTCTGTCTCCTCTGCTGAGAATCCAATCCAGAGCTGGTGAACAAGTTCTGATGTTGCCAGGGCATTCCACAGCCCTGTGAAAAGTTCACGATTGTTGAGCTGCTGCCGACCACAGCACCACCATTACTTTTGAGTTCAGAGACACATTTTCCAGCTTGCTGAAATATACACGGTGACTTAGGGGATCCTTCTAGCTATTGGGATTAGCAGGGAGTGGCAGGAGAGTGCAAGTCTATATTTCCCCTGAGTGTCTTCAGTCTGACTGTCCTTCCAGCATTTCAAGCCCTAGCCATATATGGAAGGAGCTTAAGAAGCATGAATTAGTGAAAAAAGTTAGTGAGATTCATGAAAGACCTCACTTACCATTTACAGTGTCATTAGAGTGAAACTTTGGGAGGGAAAAACCAAATGGAAAAGAGGAGATGTCCTTGAAATACTGGAAATATGGTTATCATCATACACTTCCCAAATGTGGTACTCCAGACGTCCTTACTGCAATGTGCTTGGGTCAATGTAAAAGACAACAGCTGTGCTATAAGAGATGTATGCTTCAACCTACACCTCCTGAATGGGAAAATCTCAGATTGTGAAGAGCCCTGATACCCACATGGCCATGTTGTACTTGAAATATAACCCCTGCTTTAGATGAAATCAGCAATGACCCAAGGATGCCACACAGGTCTGCCACTGTAACATCTAGTTTGGTCCTGCTTTGAACAAAGTCTAGTTTGGCCCTTACATTGAAGGCACTTCCATGAAGTGATTAGCCACAAAAGAGCCAGAAGTGGTGGGGAAGAGGGAGGGAGAACTAATCAACAGACCAATCCTGGATGCTTCAAAAGTCACACTGATGACAGTTCCAGAAATGGTCATCTGATGTCAGCTCTGAGTCAGATGAAAGATAATACAAAGTCAGTTAACCACAAGAAAAAGGGCCAGCAACAAATCCTAGAAGGAAGAGGTGGTGCTTCATGCTTTGCATAGGAGAAATCGCCTACCAATGTAGACCGCATTGGCAAGAATTTATTTATCTATTAAAAAAAATGGCTGCCTTTCAGGGCAGAAGGTAAATTTATTTATTTATTACATTTCTATACCACCCAATAGCCGAAGCTCTCTGGGTGGTTGGCGGTCAATTCAGAAAACACAGCTGAGCTGCTGGAGAAATTACAAATACAAATTGTAAACTTAATTCCTCCAAACTTATCTTGTTTTTCTATGTATAGTTAGCTCACTCTTGAGGCTGAAGGCTGTGTTCAGAAGATATTTATTCCAAATTAATTAGTCCAGAATAAATACCACACCCTGAATCACCATTTTCAAAACCATCCAATTAAGATTAGTTTCCTTTAATCACCCTCCCGTTCATATAATCAGGTCTTAAAAAGAATTACAAAAAGAATGGATTTGTCATTCTTCCAGTACATACTTATAGAAGCATTTCATTCCTATGTTAATCAGAATTTTCATCCCAGATTAAATAAATTAAGGAGTATTTTTCTGTTTAATGCTCTTTCAAGTGTGGAAAAGGCTCACCAGTTCACCACTGTTCAATCACTCTGTGTCAGCAAATGCATGGTTAACATTTGTTAAGGGGTTAACAAATTTGCATGATATTAATGCGCGTTGCCAGGAACCGGTATAATACCTGGGTATAATACCTGGTATATGCTTATACACCAAGGAACCAATCTACCCATACTGAGAGGTCAGAATTCTTTTCTTATTTAGCATGCAACCTGGAGGCCTCTTTGGTGAGGTATGGGATGAAGACATCACTGACTTCATGGAGAGGCTCTGAGCATACAGGGCAAGGCCTAGCAACGCCTGGGAAAGTTCCGGGGCCATACTAGGGCTTGTGTGTTGCATACAATTCTGGCCCAAATCCAGAACAAACACTGCTGGTGCAACAGATTCCCCCTACCCCTGCAGCCTGCTGCATGCCCCCAATATGCTCCAGAGGGTTGGGGGATCCTCCAGAGCAGGTTAATGGTAATACAGGAGAGAGAAGTGGAAGGGGAAGTCCTGTTGCTTGAGCAGATGTTGGATGTCACCCTCTAGGGTCTAGTTTGCCTTTCACTATGATTCCTGAAAGAGTGCTGATGTTTCTCTGCAATGTTTTAGTAAAACATATTTTCTGTCAGGGAACATGAAGTACTCTGTGACGTTGATTCTAAAAGTTAAAATAATTGAAATTATCTATCTAGACAAGCTAGCAGTCTGTGTATATTAAAGTTAATATATAAGATTCTAGGATTCAGCTTAAGATTTATTAACATTCATGAACTTTTTTTTTCTATTTTGACTTTAGGTAGAGAGGTGTGAAATTTTGTTTGGAAGAAATAACTTTGATTATTAACCAGCTGTGAATTTTCTCAGTTATCTCAAAGGCTGTAATAGAATTTCACTCAGTTTCTCTGGTTATTGTAAAAAAAATTGTCTTATTCAAAGAATCCTTTTTATTTCCATTTGGTGAGGCTCAGCAGTATAGTGGCCAATTCAGAAGTGCAGGGTCCCTTTGTGACAGCCACAGTCACTCCCCCTTTTAAGATTATACAACCTTGCAAGTTATACAGCCTTCAGCTAGGATCCAAAAACAGTGCAGTTGAGAGTAAGGCAGTGGTATTTCAACTGGATGTCTGAGAACAAATGCTGGGGTGTTAAAGCCTTTTTCACTCACTCACTCACTCACTCACTCAAACACAAACATTTCAGGTTTTCAAAATATGATACTCTCTCAAGCTTCACCCTCTCAACTCAGCCCTCATGGACAGATCCCTTCTCATTTAAACAGCCCCCTTGCACACTCCCTTAGCACCCCAACATTACCCATTAGCCTTCCCTAAGCTCCTTCATTATATCTCCCCCCTCCCCATCCAACAGAAACGTCCACACACCCAGCTGGATTGAACTACACACCCATGCACATGCGCGCGCGCACACACACACACGCACACAGTGGTGTAGTGGTAAATTTGGAAATGCAGGAGCTCATTGTGACAGTCCCCAAGGGCTGTCCAAACATTTCAGGCAGCTGTATCGATCCATATCAACAAACCAGTTCTAGGAGTTTTCATCTCCACCAGGAGCACGTCTTTGGTAAAACGAATAGGTCTTAATTGCCCATTCCAGACCAAGTCATCCCAAATACTTTGCATTCCAACATGGAACAATATAGTGTTGCTTGGAAAAGTCATTCCCCCCATAGCTACAGTGAGGATCGCAAGCTAAGAGGGAAGAGGGAATTCTGAGGGGGTGGCAGATGACATCAGAGTCCCTGCTAATGAAAAAGTGCCAAGGCTACGTCGCTGCGAGCCCTGCCTCCACTACACCACTGGAAAGGATGTGGGAGGAATTTCCCATATATTTTTAAAATAATTCCTGCTGTTCTACCACAAAGCAAAGCATAGCACAAGACACCAACCTTGTAAGGGGGAGGTCCTACATACATGGCCATCAACAGGCAAGTAGAACAAAATATACTTTATTTTCAAGCATAAAAAGTTAAAAACTCCCACTGGTGGTATTCTAAATCTGTAGGAACAATTTTAACAATACATTAATAAGGATAAAAATGATTGCAGGCTTTCATACCAGCCATATACGTAGACAGACAGATGGATAGATGAGAGAAAAAGAAATATTTTTTGAGGGAATAAGCAGTAACATAAAGTCTAAAACAGTAGTATATACCCTACAGTGAAAATTGTAGGGAATTCTGGGTGACTACTTATTCAGTAAGTAAAACATTCTGATTTATATGCATTAAACATAAGATAAATGGAGAACCTTGCAGTAAAAATATAATATGCCAGATTCAGCCCCACCTTCTGGCAAGAGCAAGGGATACTAGGCATTACTTTAAAGCAAACAATATTTGGTTTCTTTTAGTCTTGCTTTTTGTGGGGCAGGAGACTGGAGCGGAGGGGGGAGTTTCTGTGGTCTCTCTGTGGAATGTCACTTGACACTGGGTTGTTTTTCTTTTGCTGCAGGGCTCTCCTTCCATTTGTATAAGGTTTCATTCATGTTTTGAAAGACAGAGTCAAGTTGGTTATGTCCTTTGCATACAGGCTAGCCCAACAGAAAGTTACTGAAGTTCCTTATTTTCCCTTGACATTTCTACAGAGATTCCAGCTAACATGAAGCCTCTAGTTTCACTTCAAATTTCAAAATATTGGAAGCAATTCTAATTCTAAGGCAGCACTGAACATTTCTTACATAAAATGGCTGTAGGTAAATATGTCTTAAGTGGCTAACTAATATTATCCTGATTACTGGTATTTGCATTTTGTGAAGGAGATAAGCCCTATTCAGGTGCTTAAAGGCACAATTCTATGCATGTTTAGACAAGGAAAAGTCCTACAATGCCTAGCATTTCCCAGCCAACATGGGGAATGCTGGGAGTTGTAGGACTTTTCTCTGTCTAAACATGCACAGGATTGCACTTTAAATTACTCATGTGATGAAGGAGAGAGAGTATACTAGCTCCCTTCCCCCCTGTTACTATCCCCATTAGCCTCTATGAGTTGGAGGCATACGTCTGCAGTGGGAGCATTCTCTACTTGTAGAGGCTCCCTATGTGATTTAGAACGTTGGGAATCAGGGTTCTACACTGTGCAGGCAGTACAAAAGGCTCACCGCTGCAGAAGTTTGCCTTCAACTTGTGGAAGATGATGAAGAAGGGAGGCAGAGTTAATGATGGAATGGGAGATGGAGCGAGGAAGCTCATCCCCACTCTCCCTCATTGCCTGAGTAATTGAAAGCCTGAATAGAGCTTTAGTGTAATCACCAATCTAATATTCCCTTTTGCATATAAAACTAGATTTTTGTTTCAAGAGGCCATTACATATGGGTCATCCTCTAATTGTGAAACCCATTTAAAATATTATTTGTTTTTACAGAGTGACCCCCCCTCCCCGATTTAGCTAATTAACACTGCCTTGATTATTAGTATTTGCTTTTGCTCCAGGAAATACGGTATTCAGTGTTCAAAGATTTTTCTGTTTAAAACTAGACCAACATTACTAATCATGAATCTTAACCGAATATGTGAAAATAATCACATGAGCGAATAGAAAACATATATTAAAAACCTATAGGATTTTGTTAAACTATCAGTGAAGAGGTGAAGTGCTATGTGTTAAATTGATCAGAAGGTATTCGGAAGCCTATTTATTTTGATGGGTGGGGATATATAAAGATGCATGCTAACTATTTCTCTCATTATGCACGAATCAATGGGAAAATTGCTATAAAGATATGACTGGATGAAGTGAGAAAAACACACAACGCGTGTTTTTGACATTTGATTGAAAATGTCAAAAAGATGGCAACTTTCCCCACATGTGGTGGACATTCCCTCTTGCAAATTTATTTTGAGAATAATTATAAACACAAGCAATATCATTGGGATAAAATTTAAATTAGACCTGTTTCTTTTCTTACTGACCTATACCAAAAATTTCATGGTGATCATTGCTTATATATTTACTCCAGTTAGAATAATTTATGACAAATACTGGAGATTATATTAGATTTCAACTATAAAGGAATGGAAGTGCAAAGTACTCGATCATGTTATGTATAAATTAACAAGCTACATAGAGGGTGGCAGGCAGAAAAACAATACATAAGAAGCAGAGACATCACCTTGCCAACAAAGGTCCATATAATCAAAGCTATGGTTTTCCCAGTAGTAATGTATGGCTGTAAGAGCTGGACTATAAGGAAGGCTGAACGCCGAAGAATTGATGCTTTCGAACTGTGGTGCTGGAGAAGACTCTTACAAGTCCCCTGGACTGCAAGGAGGTCAAATCAGTCAATCCTAAAGGAAATCAACCTTGACTGCTCATTTGAAGGACAGATACTGAAGATGAAGCTCAAATATTTTGGCCACCTAATGCAAAGAGAAAACTCCCTGGAAAAGACCCTGCTGCTGGGAAAGATTGAAGGCAAAAGGAGAAGGGGATGGCAGAAGATGAGATGGCTAGATAGCATCACCAATGCAATGAATATGAACTTGAGCACACTCTGGGAGAGAGAGGACAGGAAGGCCTGGCGTGCTATGGTCCATGGGGTCACGAAGAGTCGGACACGACTTAATAACTGAACAAAGCTATCTTTTAGTAATTATTGTAGGAATAAATCCTGCACATCAATTATGATTGTTTACTTTTGATTTACATGATTATACATCTCCACTTCTGAATATTATGAAAATCACTTTTAAGTATACACTAAAATAAAAACGGCTTCAACTTGTTTGAGTGGGAGATGTAAAAACTACAAGACACTGAGTATCTCACGGTACCTGTCGCCAGCATATTTTAATTGTTCTGAACCACACTGGGAAACATTTTTTTGCAGTAGGGTAAAATATATAATAAAATAAGCAAACATTCGCCATTACTATCCAGCAAGTATTTTCACAAATTTGCTGCCTTTGTAGAAACAGCAAACGAACACACACCTGCCGCAAAACAAATGAGGTGAAATGCTCACAACTACCACTGGTTGCCACTCACCTCTGTGCCAAAAGCAATATGAAACAAACAAAAACATGCACATAATAAACCAGTAAATGTGGTTCAGCCAGTCTGGTGTACTGGCTAGCATTACGGTGTTGGACTAATCCAGGCTTCTGCAACCTGATGCCCTCCCAGCATCCAGCAAAGTTGTAGTCCAACACATCTGGAGGGCCCCAGTTTGGGGAAGGCTGGACTAGTACCAGGGGGACTGGAGTTCAAATCCTTACTCAGCTGTGAAGTTCACTGGGCGACCTTTGGCCAGGTAGTATCATTCACCCTCACAGAGTTGTGAAGATAAAATGAGAGAGGGAAAGACCTAAAACGGGAGAGGGGGAAACTATGCTGCCCTGAGTTCCCTGGAAGAGAGGCAGGATAAATACGTGATCAGTTATTAATAAAATAATACATAAGTACACCAAACGTATGTACTATTTTATTAATAACTGATCATGTATTAGTTATAAAAAAAATAATACATAAGTACACCAAACTTCCCCTTCATGGATCACTGCCTTGTTGTGGTGAAGGGGCTTGCGTAACTCAGTGAAGCCATAAGCTATGCCATGCAGGGCCACCCAAGATGGACAGGTCATGGCGGAGAGTTCTGACAAAATGTGGTCTACTGGGGGAGGAAATAGCAACCCACTCCAGTATTCTTGACAAGAAAACCCCATGGAACATATCACAACGCTAAAAGATATGACACCAGAAGATGAGCCCCTCAGGTCGGAAGGTGTCCAATAACTACTGGGGAACAGCAGAGGGCATTTCCAAGTAGCACCAGAAAGAGTGAAGTGGCTGGGCCAAAGCCGAAAGGACACTCAGCTCTGGATGTGTCTGGTGGTGAAAAGAAAAGCCGATGCTGTAAAGGACAATATTGTTTAGGAACCTGGAGTGTAAGATCAATGAATCAAGGTAAGCTGGAGGTGGTCAAACATGAGATGGCAAGATTGAACATCGACACCTTGGGAATCAGCAAACTAAAATGGACAAACATTGGCGGATTTAATTCAGGTGACCATTCTACTACTGTGGGCAAGAATCCCTGAGAAGAAATGGAGTAGCACTCATAGTCAATAAAAGGGTGGGAAAAGCAGTACTGGGGTACAATCTCAAAAACGACAGAATGATCTCAGTACGAATCCAAGGCAAACCATTCAACATCACAGTAATTCAAGGCTATGCCCCAACCACTGAGGCTGAAGAAGCTGAGGTTGATCGGTTCTATGAAGACCTACAACACCTTCTAGAACTAACACCAAAAAAAAGATGTCCTTTTCATCATAGGGGATTGGAATGCTAAAGTAGGAAGTCAAGAAATCACCGGGATAACAGGCAAGCATGGCCTTGGTGTACAAAATCAAGCAGGACAAAGGCTAATAGAGTTTTGCCAAGAGAACACGCTGATCATAGCAAACACTCTTTTCCAACAGCACAAGAGGCGACTCTACACATGGACATCGCCAGATGGTCAATATTGAAATCAGATTGATTATGTCCTTTGCAGCCAAAGATGGAGAAGCTCTATACAGTCAGTAAAAACAAGACCTGGAGCTGACTGTGGCTCAGATCATGAGCTTCTTGTTGCAAAATTTCGGCTTAAATTGACGAACGTAGGGAAAACCACTAAACCATTCAGGTATGACCTCAATCATATCCCTTATGAATATACAGTGGAGGTGACGAATAGATTTAAGGGATTAGACCTGATAGACAGAGTGCATGAGGAACTATGGATGGAGGTCTGTAACATTGTTCAGGAGGCAGCAACTCAATCCATCCCAATGAAAAAGAAATGCAAGAAAGCAAAGTGGCTGTCTGATGAGGCTTTACAAGTAGCTGAGGAAAGAAGGGAAGTGAAAAGCAAAGGAGAAAGGGGAAGATCTATCCAACTGAATGCAGAGTTCCAGAGAATAGCAAGGACAGACAAGAAGGCCTTCTTAAATGAACAATGCAAAGAAATCGAGGAAAACAATAGAATGGGAAAGACTAGAGATCTTTTCAAGAAAATCAGAGATCTGAAGGGAACGTTTTGTGCAAAGATGGGCATGATAAAGGACAAAGAAGGCAGGGACCTAACAGAAGCAGATGAGATTAAGAAGAGGTGGAAAGAATACACAGAAGAACTATACAGGGAAGATCTTAATGTCCCTGATAGCCATGATAGTGCGGTCACTGAACTTGAGCCGGACATCGTAGACAGTGAAGACAAGTGGGCCTTAGGAAGCATTAGTAACAACAAAGCTAGCAGAGATGACAGTATTCCAGCTGAGCTACTTAAAATCCTAAAAGATGATGCTGTTAAAGTGCTGCACTCAATATGCCAACACATTTGGAACACTCAACAGTGGCCACAAGACTGGAAAAGGTCAGTTTACATTCCAATTCCAAAGAAGGGCAACGCCAACGAGTGTTCAAACTACCGCACAATTGTGCTCATTTCACATGCCAGCAAGGTGATGCTCAAAATCCTACAAGCTAGGCTTCAGCAGTATGCGAACCGAGAACTACCGGAAGTACAAGCTGGGTTTCGAAGAAGCAGAGGAACTAGAGATCAAATCGCCAACATTCGCTGGATCATGGAGAAAGCAAGAGAAAGAGAAAATGTCTCTTTCTGCTTCATTGACTACACTAAAGCCTTTGATTGTGTGGATCACAACAAACTCTGGCAAATTTCTAAAGAGATGGGAGTACCAGACCACCTTACCTGTCTCCTGAGAAACCTGTATGAGGGTCAAGAAACAACAGTAAGAACCGGACATGGAACAGCCGATTGGTTCAAAATTGGGAAAGGAGTATGACAAGGCTGCATATTGTTGCCCAGCTTATTTAACTTATATGCAGAGTACATCATGAGAAACACCGGGTTGGATGAATCACAGGTCGGAATTAAGATTGCCGGGAGAATTCTCAGCAACCTCAGATACGCAGATGATACCACCCTAATGGCAGAAAGCGAAGAGGATCTGAAGAGCCTCTTGTTGAGGGTGAAAGTGGAGAGTGCAAAAACTGGTTTGAAACTCCACATTAAAAAAAACTAAGATAATGGCATCTGGCTCCATCCCTTCCTGGCATATAGAAGGGGAAGAAATGCAAGCAGTGACAGATTTTATGTTCTTGGGCTCCTAGATCACCGCAGACAGTGACTGTAGCCATGAAATTAAAATATGCTTGGTCCTTGGGAGAAAAGCTATGGCAAACCTAGACAGCATAGTAAGAAGCAGAGACATCACCTTGCCGACAAAGGTCCGTATAATCAAAGCTATGGTTTTCCCAGTAGTAACGTATGGCTGTGAGAGCTGGACTATGAGGAAGGCTGAGCACCAAAGAATTGATGCTTTCGAACTGTGGTGCTGGAGAAGACTCTTACGAGTCCCCTGGACTGCAAGGAGGTCAAATCAGTCAGTCCTAAAGGAAATGAACCCTGAGTTCTCATTGGAAGGACAGATACTGAAGCTGAAGCTCAAATATTTTGGCCACCTAATGCGAAGAGAAAACTCCCTGGAAAAGACCCTGATGCTGGGAAGGATTGAAGGCAAAAGGAGACGGGGACGGTAGAGGATGAGATGGCTAGATAGCATCACCGATGGAATATTAACTTGAGCACACTCCGGGAGAGAGCGGAGGACAGGAAGGCCTGACATGCTATGGTCTATGGGGTCACGAAGAGTCGGACACGACTTAACGACTGAACAACAACACCAAACTTGCCACCATCTCATTTGAACAATGAAACACATTCCCACTAAGCAACACACATTTTACCAAATCATAATACAAAAGGATGCATCTGCACTCTCCAGTTAAGTTAGTCCTAAAATTAAAGTAAACAGCAAGCATGAAATGATATACAGCCCAACAAACCAAAACATACAAGCAGGAATTAAGATGCAATTTTTGGTAGCTGTACACATTCAAAGGATGCTGCATTTTGCCTGGATTGCAATTTAAGACGAGATATTGAACTGATTATTTTTTAAAACGTACGATGAAATACAATGAAACTGTGTTAACAACAACTGGAGCTTTTGGAGAAAAGAAACAGCCACTCTGTATAAGATTACAGGTACCCCGTGAAAGAAAACACTACATAAGACACAGCCAAGCTATTTAATCATTTTACGTACTCCTTGGTACAATAAGAGTGTGACTGTGACACATCAGACCTAGTGGATTTTACAAGGGACTATAAATATTCATGGACTAATGAACCACCTACCCTCTGGGAGTGATTACATTTGAATAGGCCAATCAAAGAAGGTTGGGTTCACACACTCCAGATCAGGAAGTTTCTTTTTCAGAAAAGAATTACCTTATGAAAGACTAATACAGCTGTAAAATCCTTTAATCCCCAAAGGAGAAAAGGAATAGCGGAAGGAATTTGAACTATTTTTTTCTTAGACATTCAAACTTATAAAATATATACATTAAAACAACAACAACAATATAGAGAATCATTTTCAGGTATTTGGGGATATTTTTTCAAAGATTTCTGGTACAAACGCTCTTATACCCAAATACAAGTTAAGTTAACTATTTGGGGAGATGGTCTGCCAAGAAAATAGGAGATCTCTTTTATGTATAGATGTTTTCAGGCATCCCTGTGGGATAATATCATGATTACTCTTCCAATGTCCTTGACAATTTCACCTTTATGTAAACAGAGACTTAAGAAAAACTTCACATTCCAAATACAGTCTTTAAACCCCCATAAATTAAGAGGATTTTTTGCTTGGAAGAATCAAACAATAAGAACAAAACAATCACAATATTCGTATCTTTTAAAAAGTTAACACCATCCCTATCTCTTATATCACAGATAATATATGAACACGCTACAAAATGAAGGCCACCACATACGTAAGTAGTTAATGAATTATCACTTTTATGTAAGCCGACTTAAGAAAAGCTTCACACTCCAAATACAGTCTTTAAACCCTCATAAATTTAAGGCGCATTCCTATGGACTGCACCCTCACTATTTGGAAGCCCCTGAACTTGGAGGCTTCCGAGATTACTATGCCCTGCTGGGCTGAAGCCAACAGGGTGGGAAGAGGGCTGGGGGCGATCTTTCCTTCCCCATCCTCCAATCTCCTGTATTTGGGGGAGGCTCAGGATAAATCATATCCCTGCCTCTCTGGTCTCCTCCCCTCCCTGCTCACTTGAACACCCTCTTTCCCCCCTCCCTGAGATCAATTTTCCAACCTTGGAGAGGCAGCCGGCGAGGTTCTCTATGCGCTGGCTGTGAGGGGGCAGATCTCTGACTCCCCCTTCCGAGGTCAGAGTGCTGTCTCCGACCTTGGAAGCAGTTTTCCAAGCCATCCTATGGTCCCTGGGATGCTTGCCCAGGGACCATAGGATTGCTCTCTAAGAGGGTTGTTTGTTTGTTTTTGCTTTGAACAATCAAGCATCAAGACACAAAAGAATTACAATATTAAAACTGCACCACACTTTCAAAAAAATATGAATATTTTTTAAAGATACAACACACTGTACCTTGTGTCACAGTTGATACAGAAACACACTACAAACTCAAGGCCACCACACATATAAGTAGTTAATGAATTATCAGCAATTGACACCCAATATGTAGCATTGAAAATGTTTGTAATAGTATGGCTATTATTTATTATTAGTCCTGTATAGCAACAAAAGTTTACTGGTGTGAATAAACAACTTACTTATTCTTCATCAATCTCCCCAAGAGACTGAGACTGAGAAATACATGGATAAGGTTGTTAAGCAACTTATTCTAGTCATACAAATGGACATGATGTGAGGATGAAAGACCTGCTTGTTTAAACTTGGACCCCAATCACCCCAATCATATACAAAACAGGGGTAGGTCCAATATTCAGAGCAAAAGGGTGTATTGTGGGATGATAAAGCCTGTTCAAGGGTTACCACCCAGCAATCTGACTCCCCAGGCATTTTTCTGCTTAACCGAATGCTGAAATAAAAGGCTTTGGGGGAGACAGACTATGGGGAGATAAATGGAAGGCACAAGGGGGTTTCAATGCATATGACTGTGGTTCTCAAATGTTATAGTCTCCCAAAAGAAGCACAGATAGAAGCTATATAAAGTACAAATGTACTTCTGACACTTTCTATCCAGATTTGTCTATATAGCTTTGCTAGAGCTGTATATGATCAAACAGCTCCAAACCTTGTTTCTTTTTATTCCTTTCTCAGTAAACTGAAAACAACTTTTGCTCTTGTGGCAGTGATCCATTCCCTCTGCTTTGATTTGATGAAAGAGGTGGTGAGCGCTTCCAGCCAAATAGTGGGTTGGATCCAGATTTAATCATACCTAGAGTAGATCCACTGAAACCAATGGCACTTACATTAAATCATGACTAGCTTAAGTCCCATGGATTTCAATGGGTCTACTCTAAGTATGACTAAGTTTGAATCCAACCCAATATGTTTTTGACCTAGAGCATGGCTGGCTGGGGAATGCTGGGAGCTGTAGAACTTTTTTCTGTCTAAACATGCATAGGATTGTGCCCTTAGAACTCTTTTTGATGAGGTAAGCCAAGGAAATGGGAAGCACTGCTGCCAGGCATTTCTACACTTTCTTCTGTCATGTCCAAATTAGAACTTCCCCATCACTCCCTCACCTGGAGATGCACTTGCTTTTCCTGTATCAGAAAAGCGAACATTTCCCTTCAGATAAGATTGATAAGCACAGAGAATTATTTACTTATTTGGGATATTAGGTTCACAATGTGGCTAGCAACCTCCACACCCCCCAATAATATGGCAGTGACTTATATCTAGGAAACCTAGCCAGTTTCTTTTTATTAGTGTACTTTGCTGTCATATAGCTTGGAAATCTCTGATTAGTGTTTAATTTCTAATGACTGGTAACTATATCTTTAGAAGGAAACAGGTTTCCAATAAGAAAACGGCACTCAGATGAAAAAAAAGGCACTCAGCACATGATTATAAAAACAGGTCCCAAACTGGATATTTCTAGAAGTTCTTACGAGATGTAAAGGCTTGGAAAAAGTGGACTCCCTCCTGAATTTTCCTGTTTCTCCAATCCCCCCCCCCTTTTCTGGAATTTCTTCCAGCCCTTTGCATCTCTACTGAGTCCTGGGGCAAATGAAGCCCTGCCTCTGATCTATGGCAGCCTGGGGAATACCACTTGTATCTCAGAAATTCTCTAACGCTGAACCTATTTGCCTGCTACAGCTAATTGAAATTGTCATATTTAAGCACTTAGTTCAAACATTAGTGGAAGCAGGGGCATCAGTGCTTTTCTTGAGAGCTAGGCCGCTTTGATGTAAGTTTCAGGTATTATGTTGATTCCTAAATTCAGGTGCTTATGTCTGGATTTTCACATGTTCTGAATAATACTGTGCCTCTCTTTCTGTTTTAACGAGCAGCTGCTGGTGCTCAGGACCTCTGAAAAATTAGGCTATTATATGTCAAAATGTTGGCCTAAAGCTGAATGATGCTAACTGGATTTCAGGGAGATTTCCTTTTAAAGAAGAAGAGAAGATAAGGTATTCCTTACTGGATGCATAATCACAGCTGGCCTTCCAGCCTTGAAAACCAGTGGCTGTTCCCCCTCTTCTCAGTGACTCCGGGGATCGAGAAATGTCAAATCTAATCTTTTACTTCATTTAAGAAACATTGTTTAGCCATTTTTTCTTGTGAAAATTATCCTTGAAATTTTAAATTGATTGCTTGAAATTTTGGAATGTTTTCCTCCTTTATGCTATTTATGAATAAGGGCATAAAAGCAATACTGAGGATGGTACTGTTGGCTCCATGTCCACCATCATCTCTTTTCTTCAAGGCTTGATTGGAAGCTACCTTGTAGCCTCAGTCTAGAAATTAAGCAAAAGTGGCCTCTGCCCCGAGGAATCGAAGTGCAATAGCTTGAGTAATGATCAACCACTAGCAACGTCATTCCAACTGTATAAACCTTTTGGCTGACCCAGAGCAAACTTAGCTTGGCAATCCTTAAAATTAGTAGGCTGATAATCCTGTGAATTCTGCTTGGATAGATATTTACCATGTATCAATTTGGGTTGCCATAAAGGATGTCAAATGCCACCAAGATTATAATGAAATACGCTTGCAGACATTGTGGCTTCAGTAATAAAGGATTTTCTGTATTTTCTTAATTATGTTCTTCTTGGCCTCCAGGAAGGCAGTATAAAACCAAAGATATGTTTGAATATCCTGTGTCTGCAAATTAATAAAGGTGTTTACAAAGCTTGAAGACTTCTGGTTGCATAATTTTTCAGGGCAAACATGTTTCCCGGATGCTTTCAAAATTGTAGCATCTTCAGTTAGCCACCCCCTTTGTTGTAATATTGGTAAAAACATGA
This sequence comes from Heloderma suspectum, assembly GCF_057233095.1. NCBI lineage: Eukaryota > Metazoa > Chordata > Lepidosauria > Squamata > Helodermatidae > Heloderma > Heloderma suspectum. Next base: position 77,915,047 of record NC_139461.1, on the reverse strand, counting down.
TTGAGTTCAAACAGACCCAATGAGTCTTCTAGTGCAACCCCCTCCATTCTAAAACAGAATATCTTCCTATGCCTCTGAAAGCAGCACCCTTGATGGTCCATCTAGACTTTCACTGAAAACATCTAAGGCAGGAGATTACATCGCCTTCCTAAGAAGGCTGGTGCATTGTAGAACTGTTCTTATAGTTATGTTTCCCCTCCCCGTCCATATTTTCCACCTTTCCATAGTTTAAAGCCATTACTGCTACAGTAAAGGATAAATAACTGTCCATCCTCTTCTTTCTAACTTATTCAATATCTGAAAACTGTCAACATTTGTCTCTTCATGCTTCTTTTATCTAAGCTCAACATGCTTAGATTTCTTTCTCTTTTTGCTGCCTCATCCCCTTTCTCCATATCTAAACTTGTAGGGTGTTCTCCCTTTTTCTTAAGAGGCTGGGATAATCAGTTAATGCTTGGAAAGTAGAACATGGATTGTAGTAAAATCTGCTAGTGGTGACTCAGTAATGATGAATCATCAGTTAACAATCCCTTGAAAAACTTTTCACAACAATCAGAACAAAACGAGCAAAGGCTGGATGTGCCTGATCTCATCTGATCTCGGAAGCTAAGCAGGGTCAGCCCTGGTTAGTACTTGGATGGGAGACCTCCTGAGAATCATGCTTCCTGCACTGAGCAGGGGGTTGGACTCAATGGTCTTGCAGGCCCCTTCCAGCCCTATGATTCTGTGATAAATCTCAGATTGCAGTGGAATCCCAGCTGGAAAATGTATCCCTTGTACCCACCAGAACTCTAAAGTAAGGACGCAATCCTATGCACGTTAAGACAGAAAAAAATCCTTTAAAAAGTCCTACAACTCCCAGCATTCCCCAGCCAGCCATGGGAGTTGTAGGAATCATAGAATCATAGGGTTGGAAGGGGCCTACAAGACCATCGAGTCCAACTCCCTGCTCAATACAGGAAGCCTGACTTCCCCCCCATCTAATGGGATTGCATCTGTCTAATAGGATTGTATTGTATTGTGTCCTAAATTAACCTTGAGGAAGCTCTCAAAAAACATTTGGGTTTTTTTTAACCTTTTCTCCCAACCTTTCTTGTTTTTGCTCTTTAGATAATAAAAGGATTGCTACCTTTTGGTTCTACCACTCCAGAACACTTTGGTTTTGACCTGACTGACTTCAGGAGCCTGCATTAGTAAGGAATGCTTCTTCACCCATGTTTTAAATTTACACCTAAAAATGTAATGTGTGAATGCAGTGAACATGTATGTGCAGTCAAATGTATCATATTGATATACTCATCAGAAAGCTGAGATTGGTTGAAATACCTTGTCATGCGTATACTCAGGGGCAAGGCAGATCTGGGTATATTGCCACACAGTGTTAGAAATGGCTCTAATCGTTATCTATAGGTACTAGAGCCAAGTCATAACTGAAGAAGGACCTTGTACTTACCAAAGCACAGCTCTACCCTCACTGCAGTGGTGTGTGCTGCACCTCTTTTTCATCACTGATGAGCAGTAACTGAGAAGAGAGGTCAGCTGAGGAGACGGAAGAAACTGTTCACCCTGTTCAAGCCCCACAGATGTGGGTGGTGTTTGTGACTGCGCAGGCCTTTCGATACCTGTGTACAGGGGCAGGCATCAAACAAGGAGCTTCTTTTTCATTGGCTACTCTTTGTCTCCTTCAACTGCCATGTGGTGCAGGGCAGGGAGGTGCAGCACAAGCCCCTGTCACAACTGTGGGGCAGATACAGGCCCCATTCTCCAAGTTGCAACTTGTTAATTTTATACACAAGCAGTTTAAAACATTATTTAATGTTGGTGGCTACGAGGAAGAGAGCCATTTCTGTTGTGGCACCCCATTTGTGGAATGAGTTCCCTAGAGAGGTTCGCCTGGCGCCTACACTGTACTCTTTCCAGAGCCAGGTGAAGACCTTTTTTTAATTTTCCCAGGAATTTTAGCATTTTAACATTCTAGTCTTTTAGTCCTGTTGTTTTAAATTTGTTACTGTATTTTAAATATCTGCATTGCTGCTAGGTTTTATGCTGGCTGCACTTTTATATTGTAGTTTTAATGCTTTTATATTTATTGTTATTGTTTTTAAATTGTACTTGTGGTTATAATTTTTGTGAACCACCAGAGAGCTTTGGCGATTGAACAGTACAGATATGCAATCAATCAATCAATCAATCAATAAAATTTATTTTGCAAGAGTGTTCTTGTGGTTCCCACAGCCTTCAAGTACATCTACGCAAACCATTGGGTGAAGGGCTAAGTATTCAAGTCTATTGTTATCAAGGAACATACCATTTTTAGGAGTCAACCATGTGCAGGCTTCTTTACGAGCTCTATACCAGGGTGCAGAAACTCTTTTAGCGGAGGGCCAAATTCCATTTTGGAATTTGGGGGCTGCATTCCAGTGGTGGGTGAGGCTGAAAGCAAAAGGGCAGGGACAACCCCCCGTCCTGGAGGGCTGGATTTGGCCTTCAGGCCTGAGGTTCTGCACCCCTGCTCTATATAGAATGTAGAAATTCAGAAAATTTGAAAAGGATGAAGCTTGTTATAGGTGTTTTCATAGACAGAGTCTGTTGGCAACCTCAGCTACAATTGCAGTCCAGCAATCACTTCTTCCAGAGCAGTCCCACCTAAATAAAATGAACCTCTATGGAGTAAGTGTCTGATGCATTTTAGCATATTATATAAATGTTATTTGGTCTGGACACCTTTCAAGTCGCTCATTTCTTTGTTTCTGATATTACAAACCATAGGTCTATGATACTCTCCCCTTCCTCTGAACTAGAAAATGGGGAATCTAAAAGATTTGTTAGCCTGTGCCAAGTCTACAGCACAGAGGGGTGTTCTGGTATAATCTTCTGAGAAGCAGCTTGGCCAGCTACACATATGGACTACCTGCAAATATGTCTCTGTTTATCTTTATGGTTAACCATCCCTTGCCCCCATTCTGAAGAAACCCCAGCGCACTTCACAGAAAGCCATACTATGCCCCCTCCCACAGTGAATACCTTTGGTCAACAATATATGCTACAGCCCATTGATTCAAGCGCTCTTAATGATCGGAGTACCTGCAGTTCTGTTTGGAAGAAGAACTTCTGTGGGCACTGTGTGCAGTCATAGATCTTGTCCTCTTGCCCATGGGCTGAAAAAATGTGTTGCTGCAACTTGTTGGCTTGAACAAATACTGAAACATTAAAAAGAAAAAGTGAACTTTTTGTTATTTTGTTTTTTACATGGAGATACTTTTTGTGAACATTTCCTCATTAACTCACAGCAATTGCAAAGGGTACAATTATCCAAGAACCCTATAATTTCTGATTATACTGTTGCTATAATAGGCACCAGCCATGATTGCTCAGCTCCGCATTCAAGTCCTAATTTTCTTTTCTTTTCTTTGTAAAAGAACTGCGCTTATATGTCTGGTAAAACATAATCAAATAACATTTAAATCTAAAACATTTAGAAAGCCATCTTTCCCCTCTTACAACATTAATTTCCCTCTTACCACAATACTTTCAGATTGAACCACACTGCACTAACAATCAAAGGTAACATTTTTTAAAAGTCCTTGCTACTGAGAAATTTGGAAACAATAGATACCAAATAGTTTTTTTGTGGGTTTTTTTTTTTTGCATTTGCCCAAAAGTTAAATCTAACAAACAATCCTGTATTTAAATGTATTAATGTTAAAAATTATATCCCACAGCTACATAGGGGCAATGCCAATAAATGTGAAACAGAACTGCAGGTAAATTCTCTTTGGATACTTTAAGATCAACTCTGAGTACACACTGAATGTAAGGGTTTCAATAATATAAACATGTTCAATTTTAATGACTACAAAACAAGGCCCTAAGACTGTGTAACAGTTTACCTAGGAGACATACTATTAATAATTAAATTGTATATGCCAGAGGCAGTGTTTGGGTTGGCAGCACTGACTTCTGATGGATGCCTGGTGCACTGTGACCTAAAAAAAGTTTGCATCTACAATATTAATCTGTATAGGCAGGGAAAGGATTTATTAAAGATGCTGGCATTTAACTTTGACTCCACTCCTAATCATTAAAATAATTCTAATTGAATGCCAAAAAAGAAAGAAAGAAAGAATTAGAATAGCATTCTTGTGAGTCATACATTTTAATCACATTTCTCATTACCTTAAAAAGGATCGGATTCCATTTTCCATATAAAACTTAAATTGGTGATTTTTGGTTCTTGTTAATATTCTACACACTGAAATAATTTAATAGCATATTACTCATAAAACATCATTGTTTATGATTAATGTGCTGTGTTTATTTACCCCATCAGCAAAAAAAAGGAATTTTACTTTAATACAGATTGGAATAGAAGTTATCTACATACTTCTTAACACATTTTACAGGGCCACTGGCTGAAATATTAAAGGATTATTATTTTTATTTTTAATCAGAGAACTTATTCATGGAAAGAACAATCAGCAGGGTTGCTTTTCAGATGTTATTTTGTATGCTGTCATTTTAAAAAATCCACCCCAGACTTAACTGTTAGAATCACAGGCTGTACTAAGCAAGTACATAAAAGAAGATTACTTCCTTACGTAAATATATACATAGAAAATGTGGGAAAATCCTGTAGGATCAATGCAAAAAACAAAACAAAATACAAAAGAAATGGGTGACTGAAGGAATTATTGAATCCAGATGCCTGACAGTCAAAATGCTGAAATCAAAACTATCTACAGCTTCAGACATTATTAGTGAAAGCTGTGTAGTGAAAAGTAACTAAACATTATAATGCAGGAAAAACTCGTTGACGGGAAAGTAATAATCAGTAGCAGCAACTCTAACCAATAGGTCTTGCCTGTATTTTACTGGGAATGGAGCTGCTAAAACAACAAGGAATAATACAAAGGTACTAAATGGTTATGTTTTCTTATCAATGTGTATCAACGGAGAACAAAAACTCTACATTGCTTCCCATTGATATGGAGCTGTGAAAGCTGCTGATTTTACTCTTTTAGAAAAACAAATCCTGTATTTATACACTATGATTCAGGGTATAATTTTAAATAGCGCTATTGCTGTTAAAAATAAAAGGTCCGTATGCAGTCTTTAAATAGTTTGAATTTCAACTACAGTTACAGGTTATGTTTCATCCAGTATGTTAGTGTATCTCATACTGGGGGAGCTTGTCTTGTTGGTAATAGGTCTCTGAACAGCTAAGGCCTGGAGTTTCTGACACTTGTGAGTCACAACTGAAAGGGAGAAAGGTTTTAAGTCCTAACTCTGGTAGCACCAATTATCTCAGGATGGAGAAGTGGCATAGAATGAGGGGGAGGGGGTGTAGAGTAAGGTGGTAGGGAACTGATTTAGAGTGGGGTAGGATAAGGGGAGAGTGGAGGAGTGAAGCTGGATAGGGGGTGATTGGGGAGGGGGTAGTGTAAGTGCAGTGGGGAAAAACAGTACAGGAGTATAGAAGCCCGTCAAATGTGCTCAATTACAGTTTTTTGAGTGGGTTTCACAAATGCATGCTTATCATTTGGTAACCAGCAGCAACATCACGTGATGACTCTTTATGTGTGAAAGTTATCATACACACTAAACACCAGAGGGGGAGCTTTTCATATTACTTAATATATACTCAAAATAAGACCTTTCAGTGGGGGTGTTCAGCTGCAAGTCACAGAGTGCTGAATGTTCCAGGGATACACATGTGTGAATCAGACCCAAGTGTATGTGTGTGTAGATCAAAGATGTGTTGTGTGTGCTCATAAACATTTAAGTGACATTGTGGTATGTCTCTGTTCTTCAGTAACATTTCAAATATGAGGCATTAATATTGTCTCCAAACATGCTTCCACCTTTGTGGGTGGTGTATGTATGGTACTAAATGTACCATACCTAATGTACAGACATACAAGGAGAGTGGTCAACCAGCTCACAGTGAAGTGGACCATGCCTTGGAGTGCTGTGCTGAAAAGAAGCACCCTTCCCTCTGAATTCTAGATCTACCCATCTCATAGACATGGGATATTCCTAGGATACAATGGCAATCTATCCACAGGTGGCATCACAGGTGGTGCCTCACAGCCTCCCCTCCCCATTCACTTCTAACCTCTGCAAAAGGAAGGAATAGCTATGTGTCTCCCTCACCAAACTTATGTCACCAACTCTCCCTGGGAAAAATACAAGGGCCATGAACCAAAGAAATACTTTAGGCATGCTCATCCCACTGTCCCTACCCATCAACTCTGAACAGCAGACTCCTTCCACCACAGCAGACTTCATCAGCAGCCCTTCTCCGTGAGCCCCTGCCAAAGGAAGTGAGGCGGGTGGCTACTAGGAGGAGGGCTTTTTCTGTTGTGGCACCTCGGCTCTGGAATGAGCTCCCTAGTGAGGTTCGCCTGGCGCCTACATTGTACTCCTTTCGGCGCCAGGTGAAGACCTTTTTATTTTCCCAGGCATTTTAGCTTTCTAAATTTTTATCTTTGCTGTTTTAAATCTGTATTTTAAACTCCTGTACTGCTGCTAGGTTTTATTGTGGTTGTATTGTTATATTGTGGTTTTAATGTTCTATATATTTTAAATTGTTTTATTGTGTGTTGTTTGGTTTTAGTTTTTGTGAACCGCTCAGACAGCTTCAGCTATTGGGCGGTATAGAAATAAATAAATAAATAAATAAATAAAATCCCGAATCCAGAAGAGACTAATGTGAGGGACTGCCTTCCAAGAAACATGATACTAAGGCCTTCTGTATACAGAACTATTTGGGTTTGGGGAAGAAAAGATGCAGGAGATACTCCTACCAGTAAATCTACTTTCATCCACTGGCTGCAGGTCATAACCTTTGTATAGAGAATGTATATTTCCTCCATGTATTTGGGTCGTCATAGTTTAGCATTTTCCCCCAGGATAAATGTACACCAAAAGCATACTAGTAAGCACCTTCTTCTCACTATAGCCCCTTGTACCCCCATGAAACCCCTTCATGGATCACTGCCTTGTTGTGGCAAAGGGGCTTGCGTAATTCAGTGAAGCCATAAGCTATGCCATGCAGGGCCACCCAAGATGGACAGGTCATGGTGGAGAGTTCTGACAAAATGTGGTCCACTGGAGAAGGAAATGGCAACCCACTCCAGTAATCTTGCCAAGAAAACCCCATGGAACGTATCACAAGGCTAAAAGAGATGACGCCGGAAGATGAGCCCCTCAGGTCGGAAGGTGTCCAATATAGTACTGGGGAAGAGCAGAGGGCATTTCCAAGAAGCACCAGAAAGAGTGAAGCGGCTGGGCCAAAGCCGAAAGGACACTCAACTGTGGATGTGTCTGGTGCTGAAAAGAAAGTCCGATGCTGTAAAGAACAATATTGTTTAGGAACATGGAATGTAAGGTCAATGAATCAAGGTAAGCTGGAGGTGGTCAAACATGAGATGGCAAGACTGAACATCGACATCTTGGGAATCAGTGAACTAAAATGGACAAGCATGGGTGAATTTAATTCAGGTGACCGTTCCATCTACTACTGTGGGCAAGAATCCCTGAGAAGAAATGGAGTAGCACTCATAGTCAATAAAAGGGTGGGAAAAGCAGTACTGGGGTACAATCTCAAAAACGACAGAATGATCTCAGTACGAATCCAAGGCAAACCATTCAACATCACAGTAATTCAAGGCTATGCCCCAACCACTGAGGCTGAAGAAGCTGAGGTTGATCGGTTCTATGAAGACCTACAACACCTTCTAGAACTAACACCAAAAAAAGATGTCCTTTTCATCATAGGGGATTGGAATGCTAAAGTAGGAAGTCAAGAAATCACCGGGATAACAGGCAAGCATGGCCTTGGTGTACAAAATCAAGCAGGACAAAGGCTAATAGAGTTTTGTCAAGAGAACACGCTGATCATAGCAAACACTCTTTTCCAGCAGCACAAGAGGCAAATCTACACATGGACATCACCAGATGGCCAATATCGAAATCAGATTGGTTATGTCCTTTGCAGCCAAAAGATGGAGAAGCTCTATACAGTCAGTAAAAACAAAACCTGGAGCTGACTGTGGCTCAGATCATGAGCTTCTTGTTGCAAAATTTCGGCTTAAATTGACGAACGTAGGGAAAACCACTAAACCATTCAGGTATGACCTAAATTATATCCCTTATGAATATATAGTGGAGGTGACAAATAGATTTAAGGGATTAGCCCTGATAGACAGAGTGCCTGAGGAACTATGGATGGAGGTCCGTAACATTATTCAGGAGGCAGCAACTCAATCCATCCCAAAGAAAAAGAAATGCAAGAAAACAAAGTGGCTGTCTGAGGAGGCTTGACAAGTAGCTGAGGAAAGAAGGGAAGCGAAAAGCAAGGGAGAAAGGGGAAGATATACCCAACTGAATGCAGAGTTCCAGAGGATAGCAAGGAGAGACAAGAAGGCCTTCTTAAATGAACAATGCAAAGAAATCGAGGAAAACAATAGAATGGGAAAGACTAGAGATTTCTTCAAAAAAATCGGAGATCTCAAGGGAACGTTTTGTGCAAAGACGGGCATGATAAAGGACAAAGAAGGCAGGGACCTAACAGAAGCAGATGAGATTAAGAAAAGGTGGAAAGAATACACAGAAGAACTATACAGGAAAGATCTTAATGTCCCTAATAGCCATGATAGTGCGGTCACTGAACTTGAGCTGGACATCCTAGAGGGTGAAGTCAAGAGGGCCTTAGGAAGCATTAGTAACAACAAAGCTAGCGGAGATGACAGTATTCCAGCTGAGCTATTTAAAATCCTAAAAGATGATGCTGTTAAAGTGCTGCACTCAATATGCCAGCACATTTGGAACACTCCACAGTGGCCACAAGACTGGAAAAGGTCAGTTTACATTCCAATTCCAAAGATGGGGAATGCCAAAGAGTGTTCAAACTACCGTACAATTGCGCTCATTTCACATGCCAGCAAGGTTATGCTCAAAATCCTACAAGCTAGGCTTCAGCAGTATGTGAACCGAGAACTATCGGAAGTACAAGCAGGGTTTCGAAGAGGCAGAGGAACTAGAGATCAAGTCGCCAACATTCGCTGGATCATGGAGAAAGCAAGAGAATTCCAGAAAAACGTCTCTTTCTGCTTCATTGATTACGCTAAAGTCTTTGATTGTGTGGATCACAACAAACTGTGGCAAATTCTTCAAGAGATGGGAGTACCAGACCACCTTACCTGTCTCCTGAGAAACCTGTATGAGGGTCAAGAAGCAACAGTAAGAACCGGACATGGAACAACCGATTGGTTCCAAATTGGGAAAGGAGTACGACAAGGCTGCATATTGTCGCCCTGCTTATTTAACTTATATGCAGAGCACATCATGAGAAACGCCAGGTTGGATGAATCACAGGTCGGAATTAAGATTGCCGGGAGAATTCTCAACAACCTCAGATACGCAGACGATAGCACCGTAATGGCAGAAAGCGAAGAGGATCTAAAGAGCCTCTTGTTGAGGGTGAAAGTGGAGAGTGCAAAAGCTGGTTTGAAACTCAACATTCAAAAAACGAAGATCATGGCATCTGGCCCCATCACTTCCTGGCATATAGAAGGGGAAGAAATGGAAGCAGTGACAGATTTTATTTTCTTGGGCTCCAAGATCACCGCAGATGGTGACTGTAGCCATGAAATTAAAAGATGCTTGCTCCTTGGGAGGAAAGCTATGGTAACCTAGACAGCATAGTAAGAAGCAGAGACATCACCTTGCCAACAAAGGTCCGTATAATCAAAGCTATGGTTTTCCCAGTAGTAATGTATGGCTGTGAGAGCTGGACTATAAGGAAGGCTGAGCGCCGAAGAATTGATGCCTTCGAATTGTGGTGCTGGAGAAGACTCTTACAAGTCCCCTGGACTGCAAGGAGGTCAAATCAGTCCATCCTAAAGGAAATCAACCCTGAGTGCTCATTGGAAGGACAGATACTGAAGCTGAAGCTCAAATATTTTCACCACCTAATGCGAAGAGAAAACTCCCTGAAGACTGAAGGCAAAAGGAGAAGGGGACGGCAGAGGATGAGATGGCTGGATAGCATCACCGATGCACCGAATATGAACTTGAGCACGCTCCGGGAGGGAGCCGAGGACAGGAAGGTCTGGTGTGTTATGGCCCATGGGGTCACGAAGAGTCGGACACGACTTCACGACTGAACAACAACCCCCATGAAAAGTTGCTACTGGGGGTTTGGGACTTTCCAGAACAGCATGGGTTGTGGCATTGGGGAATGCAACTAGAGGGGAAAATTGGGGGAAATCAGCAGAAATCAAGGAACCCTGTTTCACTTGACCAAGCAGAAGTATTTTCTGCTCAGCAAACAGGGTCTCTGAATCCTACCGTACTAGTATATTAAAGCACATTATGTGAGAGGTGTGTTTGAAAAGCAATTCAGGTAGATGGATGTCTGATCTTTTTGCACACTTGACTTTTTAAATAATTCCTAATCAATATCACTAATGAGCACAAATCTAATATTCGCATACAAGCTGACCTGAAGTCACAGTCTGGCAAAAATGACATCATTGGGGAACGTGCATGAATAAACATAGGCCAAGGCTGGAAAATAAACTAATCCTATCCTGATACCCACCTGTAAAACAGACTGGACATTTGAAGGTCCCTCCCATTCCTTCAAAACTGTGTTCTATCAGATGGCACTGAAGTTTGGCAGGAGAATCAAATGTCTGGTTGCACAGCTTGCATTCGTGGTTTAGGCCTTCATCTGGTGAGGGGGGAAAATGAGGAAATTTTATTGTTACTTGTTACATTTGCCCTCCAGTCTTCTGCCAAAGGACTCAGAGCAGTTTATATAGGATTAGAATAATCATGAATGATATACTTCACATATTAAACAGTTTTTCACCCAGTTCCAATGAGTGACCCCTCCACCTCCCCCAAATCTGCAGTTGTTAAAATATCTGTTTACTAGCAAGAATTACGAGTATGCATAAATGCAGTTGGACTTGATCAATAATATAAAAATGCTCTTGAACTGGACATGACTTGATTTCTATCCCACAGTAGATTAAGGGTCGGTGGATATGCAGCCAGGCCCGCTGATGTGCCAGCAGTTAGCCTATACCTGTTAAATGTGTACAGCTTAGCTGAAGAATTAATACAAGCTTCCCCAGGCCCTATTAAAGTTATTTTGGGGGTGGGGTAAAATACACTTTTATTAAACAGAGGGACTGCAGAATATCTGGTTATGTATTGTAACATGCAAAGTCCCTTCAAACAGCCAGCAAGTGCACTCACAAAAATGCCCTACTCCAGGCTTCCCTTCCTACCTTAGACTTCCATCAGTATCCTCCCACTCTAACCTTTCCTCTCTGGCACCTGACAAAGCCTTAACCTAAGAATGTTCCAGAAACGGTGAAAATCCTTGCTATTTTGGTTTGCTTTTAATTGGAAGGAATATACATGCACCACGCGCGTGTGTGCGTGCGCGTGAATGACAGAATTTGGGGCTTTATTTTTATTTAAATTCTGTGAGGTATGCTAATTTTTGATATGCAGTATTTTAAGAGGTCCCCACCCCGCCCCTGCCCGCTGTACATTTGTATGGTATCATGAATCTGTGTCTTGAACAAGAAAGCCTCTAGTATCTTTAATGCTTGAACAATTCTCCCCCGCCCCCACTTCCCTTATTAATAACTATCCCACTATAGCCTCAAAGGTCCTTTATATTTTTCAGCTATAGGCATTCCTAGTACCACCAAATTGATCCTAAAACCTTTCCTGCTCTGAGCTGCAGGCCTTTGGTGCCCTTCCCCCCTCCCCTCCCCTCCCCTCTTCCATCTTAGGCCTAGCATTAGTCTTTCTTCCCAACAGTGTTGCAAGCTCCTTTGGCTCCACCATGGGAACAGTGATAGGTTGTCCTACTTAGAAACAGTTGCTAGGTAAGATGCAGCTCCCAGCTCTGTTGTAGAGGGTTCAATTCCCTCAGCACATTTTAGAAAAGGTCCTTCGGTATGTCACTAATGTGTTATACAAATAGTTTGATCTTACAGGTAAATACACTATCTGATTAATAAAAACAACAACACACTACTAGACCTGATACACCGGTCAAGTATGTTTCACGCAAAAAAGGATTTTTAAAGCATTCCTTCCCAAGCATCTAAACATCAAGCTGTTCTACCATTATTTAAAATAACACAGCATGCAGTGATTGGTAGCTATGACTGACAAGAATGATCAAACCTGACGGAGATAACAATTGAATTAAGCATGACCTACAGATTGAAATCTATATACCATCACTTGGCCATTCTACCAAATGAGGAAAAGTAATTAGATTTGTACCCCAGGCATTTTGGCTTGCAGTTACCTGAGTTTGAATGATCCTTAATGTAAACGGGCACAATTCACAAACCTGCTGCCTCCTGCTGCCACAGCTCCCTCGTCCCTAGCAAGGGACTGCCTCACTCAGTGGCTATGCAATAGCCCAACGGTGAAACAACAGTACTATTATTGATTGATTGATTGATTGCATTTATACCCCGCCTTTTTTCCCTTGCAAGGAACCCAAGGCGGCTTACATTATCCTCCTCCTCTCCATTTTATCCTCACAACAACAACCCTGTGAGGTGGGTTGGGCTGAGAGTCTGTGACTGGCCCAAAGTCACCCAGTGAGCTTCCATGGCCGAGTGGGGACTAGAACCCGGATCTCCCAGCTCCTAGTCCAACACTCTTGCCACTACTAGTGACTAGTGAAAGCAATTCCACTAGCTCCCATCCCTTTTCCTGTTAGAGCTACTGCAAATGTTCTGGTGTCACGAACAGCACCAGCAATTGCTCAGGTTCTACTCTGTGTGATTTTCAGAACCTGGGTTTGCTGAGGCTCAGCTGGGAGAGGGATTTGGCACTTTGGTCTATATTTGTCACTTCCTGCAGAAAAGCAGACTATACTACTAAATCAGAAAAGGGAAAGGCTGGATTGTTTGGTGTAGTTGTGTGGCCAAGGAACCAGCTGAAGTAGCTCAGTCTTCTTCCAGCCCACGATCTACAGTTAGCTAGACCACTTTGACAGCATACATGCATTCATAAATAGATCCTGAGTAATATCGGTCAGAAATGATATATTAAGGACTATAATATGTGAGTTTCCTTTTTGTCTTAATTAGTGATCTTCTTGTATTATGTGTGTTCTTCCTTTTTGTTGCCTATACTTTTAACTTTATTACAAAATAAAACTCCATATTAAAAAGTTATGTAAGAGTTATGTTCAGCAGAAGTTATGCATGTTTGAAAAGGTTACAAGTAGGGCTGAATGACAATGCAAATAGCGTTGTGAAAAAGAGATGGAATTCAATGCTTAGCCCTCACATAAATGCTGGTACCTTCTGTTATTCCCCTCCCCCCAAATTTAATGCTTGTAATTGTAGATCAGTCCAAGCATCTAGTTCATCTAGTATCAGGTCTGACAGTGGTCAGCACCAGCTGCTTTGGAGGAAGGTGGAAATCCCCATAATGGTCATATTATGCACTGAGAAGCCTAAGGGGGGATTTTTTTTTCCCTGTGAATATTTGTGTTGATGTGCTTACTTAAAGCAAGTGGGAGAAAAGGAACCAATCTCTGGATCTTTCATCCATCAAGGTGAAGTTAAGCAATGTCCAGTCTCCAAAACGTTAGCCAAATGCAAATCAGCAATGCTAGGCACTCTAAAGCAAATGAAACTTTAACGGGTATTTTACAAAATTCTCCGAGAATATATGGATTCCTGCCTATAGATACTGCATAGAAATACAACAATTCAATTCAGAATGATGTGCGGTTTTACCAGCATGTGGGGCTTTACTGTTACTATTCCCATTAATTTCACCTCTCAAAGACAAACAAACAAACAGGCATTTCTTGTCTCTCCACCCCATCCACAATTTGTTATTAATATGGGATGTAATGTGCAGTATAATGTTGCCTATGGTTAAAATCCACTCATGTTAGTGGAAATTAGGTGCTTAGGAGTGGGATTTAGGTGCTTTGGGCTGTGGGAATTAGGTGCTTTGGAGACTCAAGTAGAAAAGCAATTCATAAATACTTGAAATAATATAACTACGTAAAATAATAAGATTGTGTACAAGATAACAAATAGATTTAGATAGTAGTGACAGAAAAACCTGCACCACATGTGATGAGAATTGGCTGAAATCTAATTTAAATTTAAGAAAAAGCCTCAGATGGTCATAACATTTTTATTTTAGCAGCTAAAATGGGGTGCGTGTGTGTGCTTCTGCAGCTGTAGCCTGTTTAAGTCTGAATTCAAGATATATTAGCAAATCCAAACCTTATATTTCAAATTACACTGAAGTCTAATTTACTCACATAAAGATTTTAATGGAAAAATCCTAGAAGCTTTTCCAGCTAAACCCCTTCAACCTATGGAAATATATGTTATTTAGAACACATAAGCATTATGGATAAAAGAGTCACCACATTTATAAAAGCCAGCACAAATTAAGTCTGAAAAGCAGAGGAATCTACAAGAGAGGGGATGTTACAAATCGAGCTGAGTGGGAGATAGGGAGGCTCCTTGTAGGCTTGCACACTCTGTCCACCTCCCCTCCTCTCTCATGAATATAGTTCTCTCAAGCCAATGGAAGGTCTCTTCAGGAGCTGATGGCACAACCTCCCTGGCCTTGGCCTCCTCACTTTTGCCTCCCCTCAGGGTACACAGGACTGAAGTAGGCCCAGGGAAGATGAGAGAGAATCTGCTCCACCAGTCCGCTCAAGCTAATGAGAACGAATGCTATAGTCAAGATAGCTGTCTTCATTTATGAGCTTATTATTTTTTCTTGACTTTTTGTGGTTTACAGTAGGTAAAGTAAAACCCACTCAAGACCAAGGACACTACACAATATTTCTGTGGAGCTGTAGACCCACAGCTGTGTGTGTACTTCCCATTTCCTTGAATCACTACTGCATTCTGGGATGGTAACAGTGATACAGTAGCAGCAGCACAGAACTGTGGTTGACCCGGAGGAGGAAATGGCAGGTGTCAATGTAGCCCAGGCTGACTGCAGCCCTTCTGAAAATACTCTGATTTTCAGAACCCTGTTAACATTTGATTTTGAAAAGGTTGATTGTATACATGTCTACAGTTCTTCCACTAGTACATTTCAGTTCCTGCTGCTCCTTGTAGTCATTACAAGATTGGAAAAAGTGGGATGATGATTCGGAAGGAAAGCTGTTCTGCAGACACCTGCCTCTCTACCCACAGAAAAGCTTAAAATGTGAGCACTGAGTATGGAAATACTGAGTGTCATATCTCAACTAAACAAACAGACAGTGAAAAGCTACCTTGGCAGTTTACACTTGGGATAAATATGAAGTGAAGTGGAGTGCCAGAACATCACTTCAAGAGGTCATTTTCCCTCTCTCCTACATCCACTTCAAAGCTACATTCTTTCAGCATACCTACAGGAAAAAAATATATCTAAAAGCGCTGAACAGCTTAAAAAAATTCAATCAGAATAAGCTGCTCTTTAGAAAGGTGGTGGATGACAGTAATTGGAAAATACTGTCTGACTCATTTATTAAAGTGAAATTCAGAGTCAATTGATTTAATAACCATTAGAATATTCTATTAAGGATTTAATAGGTTGGCACAGTCCTATTTTTTTATTATTAAGAGTTATAGATGAGAAATAAGCAATTTTATGGAAATTCTAGGTAACTGCTTCTATAGATTAAGCTAAAAATATAGCTTGCAAACTAGTTATCCACCCACAACTGTAGCGCTGATTCACAAAACCATTTTCCCCACCATAAATACAGTGGCTTCTAAGCAGTAACCTTAAGGGAGAGATCTAAATGGAGGAAATTCTCAAGTATGGGTTACTCATGCACCCAATTGCCAAGTGGTGGAAGAGCCTTATCTTTTAGCCTTATCACATATGCTGTGATGGAACAGCCCTCTGAAAGGCATTCCCAAGAATTAGATCCTCATGGATTCCATGCCAGAAAGCAAATGGATCAAAGTCTTCCCAGAGAGGAAGAACAGCCACATTTTTGGCTCTTTGGAAGGAGGAATGAAAAAAGTCTCTTACATAAAATTAAACTTTCTGGTTAATGGGAAAGGAAAGAACTAGTGGGACTGCACTGCTTTCCTCGCCCCTGCTGTCCACATTAGGCATGTATGTCTGCAGGGGAAAAGCCTACGCACATAGACCTCTATACACATTCCTTGGGAGTTGGAATCCTGATTATGCAGGTTTCTTGTTCCTGGGGAAGCCGTTGTGTGTAGGCTTCATATATCCATTTCTAACATTTCTAAGCCACAAGTTGTCAAGGGCAGGACCAGTGGTATGGTCCTGCTGTGCCCTTTAATTTGCATGGACCCCCTTAACATGGATAACACATGAAGGGGGTTATTGTACCATGAACAACACTGTATGGTGAAGCTGAAGAAGCCCACAACGTAATAAATAAGGTGCACTTTACAACAGGCACTATGTTATATTTTGCTTAAATTTGTTCCATGCCGTGATGTCTTCTGAGGCAGGGATATCATACTTTGTGAGCTCTCGAAATGTAACAGTTTTTACCTAGAAAAAATGCATACTTGTGCCAGCTAGTACATACATTGCTTGTCATGTGGAAAGTGGTTCCTACAGTGTCAGAGGCACCTACTGGACATTTACTGTAATCTTATTAGTGACTTCTGACAGAACTTGCTCTCTCCACACATGTGTACACCGATGTCAGGGTTGGATTGGAGCCCATAGAGCCCTAAAGCAGTTCTGATTCTGAGGAAGAGATAGAAACCGTGGGAGTGGAACTCGCGTGCTGTTCAGAGGTGCCGCCGGAGGGAGAGCCCCTCCCTGCTCACATTCCTGAGAGTGGCAGTGACCCTGGCAGGGAGAGGGAGGGACAACTGGAGCTTCACGAGGCGCCAGTGCAGGGACAAGTGGGAGATGGAGGGCGCTGAGAGGAGGCGCTCAGCCTGCTTGGCACGATGACAACAGCTGCGCCCCGATGCCCCGCGGGAAAGGGGTGGACTCTCTCCTGCTAGCCCTTAAGTTCAGAGGCTTCTCGCAACTGATTCCCTAAGGCTAGAAACCCCTGGTAGGCAGCTCTCTTAAGTTTCCCTAATTAGGCTCAGGCAATTAGCATCTGTAAGCATCATTAGGCTGAATGGAAATAAAGCCTTGGAAAAGAGCCCCATTGCCTGTGTGTTGATTCTGGCTACCTGAGGATTTCAGAAAGCAGCAAGGGCGCTCCTGACAACCATTACCTATTTTGATTTTTTAATATATCATAAAAACAGTTAAACATCAATATAAATCAAAGACTAGCTACAAAAAATTAAAATTATGATCATAAACCAAAGATTAATTAGACTATCCTCATACAATATTAATTAAATAACCATGCAGCCTCTACTCGGGACTGCTCTACTCAGGACTGCTCATCCATATATATATATATATATATATATATATATATGGAATCTAACCACACATTTCTTATTTTTAAATGGGAAAGTGAACAGTACCATAATTGTCATACACACTCTGCAGCAAAGCTATCTCCCTCATCCACTATGTGTAGATGTGACATTGCATCATAGTCACTGGATGGAGCTCATGGAAATGCCACACAAAGGCTTAAATGTGGCTGAGACATGTTGTGACTGATCATGCAGAAGGGTCCCAAAGCTCTCTCTTGCTGTTCACTGGGCTGTCTATGAAGGCCTTTGTCTAGTCAGATGAATACGTCTATAGCAGAGGTGAGGAACCTCTTTCAGCTTGACAGCTGAATGCAATTTTGGTGAACCTCTTGGGGGTCACATTTCAGTGGTGAGGGGTGGGACCAAAATAAAAAAAATAATAGTATCAGCATATTGTAGCTTAAAGTTCTTGCTGCCAGTAACTAGGCCTTAGGACAGGCATTTCAGGAGAGGCATCTTTCAGAATGGGGAGAAAAATGCATGAACATCAGGAAACTACCAAATTATAAGTGGTTTGGGGGAAAGGCAGTGGGGTCAGGGGAAGGGGCATGGCCATCTGGGTAATCCTGGCTGGCTGGACTGGTACACCAGGAGGGCTGGAATTGGCCCCTGCATCTGACATTCCTCACCCTTGATCTACAGGACAAGGTCTTGCCAGATGATTCTGTGGCCCCTCTCAACCAAAACTTGGTAAAACTCTGTTTTCTTCCTTCGACATGGGAAATTGTTCCTGCAGTTTTCTAGCACTCCAAAGTGTTCACACTTACACTGAATCAATGCATATCCTATTCTGTCTCTCCCCCTTATGAGGAGAACAGACCCAATACAGAAATTAACACTGACTGAAGACTTCTAGGGTATGATAATCATTCCTCCCTGTTTGTAATGGCCATTCTGTCATTTGCAATTTCTCAAGAATCATCACACTTCAACGCCCCCCCCCCCCCCAATTCAGGGATAAAGAGTAAGGAAATGGAGAAGCTAAAATCTACAGCTAGGATTTTATGGAGGGAAATGTTTGCAATACTGGAAGAAATCTGCTACTGCAAAAATGCAGAATAAAGCCTAAATTATATTCAATTCTGCCTTGTTGGACACTGGTCAAGGTGGTAATAACTAGGAAAGAATACTGGAAAACTTCTACATCTCTCTCTTAGCTAAACTCAGAAGAAAGTCTTCTAAATGCAGAACAATCAAAACCAGAATCAAATAAATACTTAGTCCTGTCTGGATTAATCTACTTCGAAAAAAAATCCCTGCAGGTAAAAGGCTAGCATGTTATGAAGAAGGCTATGAAATATTCAGGGGACTGTACTACTCTGGAATGCAGGTCAGGGAGTGCCTATCTGAATGCTCCACAATATAAAAAAGGATGAAAGTTCCTGCATCTGGAAGGCTAGCACATTAGCTTCTACATATCATGTTATCTTTCTGTGGACAGAAAGGCTTTTTTTTAACCATGGGAGAAACATTCACCAGCAGCAGGCAGCAGATAGCAGATCCTGTGCATTTTCTGTACATTTGATTTAGCTCTGAGTGGGTTGTGAGAACATAAAGACATATGGAGCTGCCTTATACTGAGTCAGACAATTGATCCATGTAACCCAATGCGGTCTATTCTGACTGGCAGTGGCTTTCAAGCAAAGTCTTTCCCAGTCCTGTTACAGGAGTTCTTTTTAAACTGGGGATGCCAGGGATCAAACATAGGACTTTCCACATGCAAGCCATGTGCAGTGCTCCGAACTGTGGCCTCTTTCTAAGAAATGCCATGCTGGGGCACACTGATGGTAATTCTAGTATAGCATTGTCCTCTTAACTGTAGACAAAAGAGGCCACAGGCACAATCACAAGTAGGGAATCATCATGATAGCTTCCTCTGTTGTTAGCTTCTAGCATCTGGTAGTCAGAAATAGACTTTTTTTCGTAACCCCTCCCCCCCAGGGTGGTGGGAATTTGGGGGGGAGGAATCGGGGGGGCAGCCTGGGGCAGCATTATAGCCAGGATTTGATTAGAAGTAGCCTGGAAGGGCTTGGGCCTATCCAGCCTCTGGGATGTTGGCGTCTGCGTGAGCTTCTCTCTGCCAGTGTTCTCAGAGCAGAGCCAGGGGGAGTCACCCAACTCCCTGTCCACCTGCTGGTCCAGCCTTGGCAGGCAGGGAGGCTGGAACCTGTCCATGAGAACCTGACAGAGGTGGGGTGGGGTTTGCAGGAGGGTCGCCCAGGCTGAAGCGTCACTGCTGGAGGGCTGAGAAGTGCCACCCTGATTAGACAGGGGCCTTGCTGAAAGGCTAAAGGCCCTTGTCTGTCAAGGGATCCAGACAGGGTGTCTTACGGACATGCCTTCCTTTTTAAGCTGGTGCAAAGTCAAAGAGCCTTTGCTAGGAACATCTCATCTTCATTGCCCGAAGCCTTCTCTGTTTGGATCCATCGTCATCTGGGCTTTTGGAGGCACTCTGCACATGGACTGGAACTTTGGATTGTTAAGGACTTGCTATGAAAAGTACTGTGAGGCTTTTCATAGACTTGAATTCTTGTAGCTGTGGATTGTGTGTGTCTGTTTGTTGTCAGCTCAGTGTACTAGCAGGCTGGGTTTGATCTACGACTTTTGGACTTTCCTCTGCCTGGACACATACAGTGTGGAGTTACCAATGTGAAAGTGGTGGCACAGAACTCCCCGCAAGTCTGGGTTTACCCTTCCTTTGATCCTGATAGGCCTTGACCATGTAGCCTGGAGTTATCAACAAAAGATTCAAAGTTGGACTCTCTATGGGTGTGGTTTGTTTATGCCCTTCAAGAAGTGCCAGATGACTGGAGGAGGGCTAATGTTGTCCCTATCTTCAAATAGAGTAAAAAGGAGGAACCTGGGAACAACAGCCCACTCAGTCTGACATCAATCCCTGGGAAAATTCTGGAGCAGATTATAAAGCAATCCATTTGTAAGCACCTTGAAAACAATGCAGTGATTACTTGAAGCCAACATGGATTTGTCAAGAACAAGTCCTGTCAGATGAATCTGAACTCATTTTTTGATCAAGTCACCTCCCTTATGGACTGTGGGAATGCAGTGGACTTCAGCAAAGCTTTCGACAAAGTGCCCCATGATATCCTGATTAGCAGACTAGCTCAAAGTGGGCTAGATGAAACAACTTTCAGGTGGACCCACAGTTGGCTACAGAATCAGACTCAAAGAGTGCTTATCAATGGGATCTTCTCAAACTGAGTAGAGGTTACAAGCGGGGTACATGGTTTGGGGGAGGAAGTGCAGGGAATGCTCATCAAATTTGCAGATGACACAAAATTGGGCGGGATAGCTAATACCTTGGAAGACAGAAACAAAATTCAAAATGATCTTGACAGACTGGAGCGCTCTGCAGAAAACAAAACAACAGAATGACATTTAACAGGGATAAATGCCAAGTTCTGCACCTAGGAAAAAGAAACCAAATGCACAGTTACAAGATGGGGGATACTTGGCTCAACAACACTACAAGCGAGAAGGATATTGGAATTGTTGTCGATCACAAGCTGAATATGAGCCAACAATGTGATGTGGCTGCAAAAAAGGCAAATGCTATTTTGGGCTGCATTAATAGAAGCATAGCTTCCAAATCCTGGGAAGTAATAGTTCCCCTGTATTCAGCACTGGTTAGGCCTCATCTTGAGTACTGTGTCCAGTTCTGGGCACCGCACTTTAAGAAGGATGCAGACAAGCTGGAGAGGGCAACAAAGATGATCAGGGGACTGGAAACAAAGCCCTATGAAGAGAGACTGAAAGAACTGGGCATGTTTAGCCTTGAGAAGAGAAGACTGAGGGGAGATATGATAGCGCTCTTCAAGTACTTGAAAGGTTGTCATGGAGAGGAAGGCCAGGATCTCTTCTCGATCATCCCAGAGTGCAGGAAATAATGGGCTCAAGTTACAGGAAGCCATATTCTGGCTGAACATCAGGAAAAACTTCCTGACTGTTAGAGCAATACGACAATGGAGCCAATTCTCTAGGGAGGTGGTGGGCTCTCCCACACTGGAGGCATTCAAGATGAGGCTGGACAGTCATCTGTCAGGGATGCTCTGACTTGGATTCCTGCATTGTGCAGGAGGCTGGACTCGATGGTCTTGTAGGCCCCTTCCAACCCTACTATTCTATGATATTATGCTGTTGCTATTACAGCCTATGTTATATTGCATATCCTACAAATGGTTTTGTATTCCCCTCTGCTTTTTGCTTTAAAAGTGTAACTAAAATTATTAGTCTGAATTTAAATTTCAATCTAACTGAAATGGTATGATTTCCACCCTCCCCTCCATACCAAATATTGGTAACTTAAGTGGAACGAAGTGGCAGATCTTATCTGTTCCAGCATCACTGGACTCATAGTAGATGACTTTAGACAAATGTCTAGGGCAGCAATTTGTTGGAGGCAGCCACTCAGCTTCAGCAGCAGATGGGAATGGACTTTCCCTCTGCACGGTTGCCAATACAGTACATATATTTTTGAAATTTTGGAACGATCAGTGACAAAAGGAAGGGATGCTATAGGGAAGCAAGAAATAGCCATGCAACAGGGAAGCAATGGGAAAGGGCAGGAGAAGGTTTCAGTGGGCTCAGGCGGCATATTATTACAGTACAGCAACTGATTGGCAGCCAGAGGCTAGAACTCTTTGAGAGCCGGTGTGTGGGAGGCAGTCCTACCATTGGGCAGGGAGTGGAGGAGGTGACCTTTATTCACTTCTAACTCTGTGATTCCATCAAAAGGCAGCTGGTTTGTGCAACCGGGGCAACAAGTGGGTTAAGGAAACCTTTTGGGCTCAACAAGCCAGAACCAGGTGGGTTAGGAAGGGAGGGCCTCGGAACTCCACGATGTATACTCTAGTGGATTTGAATACTTTGCCAATGGTGTCAAAATATCTACTTTGTAGCTGAGCTACTTAGATTCCTTTATCTCTTTGGCTACATGTTCCCAATAACCCATCATTTTGGAACCGCTAATGTTCAATTACTGTACTTCACCAAACAAAAATTATATTTTTGTCTTGTTAACAATTTTGCAAAAGTGAAATAATCAATCCCTTCTATTTGCCAGGTTTGAAATCCATAATAAAAATGAGTATATTAAAATATACCTGTCTTCTATGGCAAAGCCTATTTTATATGAAATAAAAAACCCCAAATACACCACTGCCAAATGTCTGATCCTGCTCTCATTGAAGACAATGGAATATTTCTGACTACAGATCCAGATCCAGTATAAATGTTCCCTCTCTCAAAGTTGGTTCCCATGTCACATCAGAAATAGCTGTCCTTTCTCGTCATGTGGGCCATCTGTCCCAAATAAGGGGAGATAGTGGTGTGGGAAGTGCCTTGAAATTCAAGAGAATCATGTAATGCTGAATTTCAAACATTACTACTACGACTTGAAAACCTTCCCTAGAGGAGTAGCAACTACATCATAAAGTCTGAATCAGGCCATAGTCCAGCTTTCACCAACCTGGTGCCCTCCAGATGTTTTGGACTACAACCCCCAGCATTCCTAATCACTGGCCATGCTGGTTGGGGCTGATGGGGTTCGAAGTCCAGATCATCTGGAGGGCACTAGTTTGGGGAAGGCTGCCATAATCAGTGTAGGATCAGAGTTTAGATAGTACCCTTTACAGATTAGTTAAATTGGGTGTGCATACTGCAGGCAGCTATTATACTAGTTTAAATGCCATGACATTCCCAAAGCACCGTGGATATTTTAGTTTTATGAGGATGCTCAGAATTATCTGTAAAAAATTATTCACCTCGCTCACAGAAAGACTACAATTTCCAAGTTCCTTGGGGAGCAAGCCATGAAATGTTTTAAGTTTGTATAGACATCCCCTCAAGTTCCAGGTTTCTAATTGTGTGCTTGTATAACATTTCTCTCTCGGAAATAAAAGTTTCTTGTACCGCCCTTCAACAGCAAATTACATAAAATTATAATAAAATGAACAATTAAAACTACATAATATAGATGCGTGTTTCTGAAGGGAGAAGTACTATTAATAAAAGTTACATTAACATTATGGAAAATGTATTTTAGTCAGAATCAAAAAGTTCTGGGCTATTTTAAAGCACTGATTCGCTCAGCTTTGAAAGTAATTCTGTCTTACTGTGTTGAGTGCATTTTTTTTAGTGGAAATCATGTGACAAGAGAGAGCTTTCTCTGTTGTTTGATGTTAAATACCTACTAGTATTTCCCACCCGTCTGGGACTTCTGGAACTGGTGGAAGTACTGGTATATCTACCATCGAGTTCTACACAAAAAAAACACAAATTGGTAAAATTGAAAGAGGATACTTCATGGATACTTCATGCAGCATAAACTAAATGCTACCTGTTCTAAAGTCACGTCTACAGGAAAAACATCTTCTAACATTGAGACAAGTAGCCAGTCAATATGAATTCTACACTATAGTGGATGAGCCATACAAACTGTGTACTATACACATCTCTTTCATCACATAATTTTTGTGCAGGATGTATGGTAAGTGTCACAATAGTTCCCTGCAGAAGAAAAAATGGGGGGAAAGCAGCCACACCAGGCTATAAAGAACTGCTTGCTACCTCAGATGTATTATTTGCCTTTCAAAACATTATAAATTAGCAAAATTGCATAGAGTCAAATTTCCCTAGGATTACTTAAACTAGAATCAGTCACAATATATGCAGTATAGTATGTTGATATACAAAGTCTGACATAAAGCTGTTTTGTTACATTGCCCTTTTCTTCTGCTATACATTTTGTCCGACATATAAAATAGATGGTTTAAACTAGAGATATTAATTAAAGTTTTCAGGCAGCATAGAGAACACGACTGGATCAAACATTAGTCTTAGACTCTGCTTTTTGTGCTACCTGGAATGGTATGGTTGCTTCCTCCTCTGTGACTGCTCCCATGTCACATCAGGTAACATATGCTTGTTCCACTCACATGGTTAAGGACAGTTCCTGTGGCTACTACTATGCTTGTGACACCTGCTCCATTTGGAAGTTTATCACCAACATGGCATGTAACACACAATCAGCCCCAACTATAGGGCCCTTTAAAGAAGGGGTGGGCAACTTGTGGCTCTCCAGATGTTTTGGTCTACAACTTCCATCATCCCTCACCATTGTCTATGCTACCTAGGGCTGATGGGAGTTGTAGGCCAAAACATCTGGATGGCCAGAAGTTGCCCATCCCTGCTTTAATGATGAGCTTAGCCCTGTGCGAGCAGCTTTCTGTGACTGACTCCTGAATCAGTGACATGTGGGGTGGGGGGAGACTAGTCATGTGGGTCTTTCTTATGGCTACTGCACTCCCTCTCCCAGAGGGCTGATGATGACATGGTCAAGATCTGTGCAGTCAGTGCCCAACATATTTAAACATTACCTGAGCTACACAGAAGCTTGTCACAGAAAATGTAACTGTTATCCAGGGGTAGCTTAGAGGTAGTAACTGCTCCCTCTGCTGCCACAGAGGTAGTAACAAGCATGTCACTCCAGGAAACATGTAACCAGGGCCTTTAAGGCTGCCATCTACATCCAGTGCTTATCACTTTATAGCTAGCACAAGCAAATTATGATATTTAAGCAGGTGTGGCGTATGTAGGATATTATGCATGGAGATAAAGTAGATTTTGAAGTAGATGCATAGAAAATTATCCTACTCTCTGCATCTAAAAATAAGACGAAAGTACAAGAATCAAAACTGCCACATCTCCCACAAGGTTGCACTTAAATCTGGGGTTGAAACTATGATTGCTTCTGTAGCCTATTTGAGAATTTCAGCTGCATATCAAAGTTATGTCACTCTTTCCATAACTAAATATCAAATTTTTGTTTTAATGTGAGAAAATGTGCATTGCTTGACCCCATAAAAATATTTTGTTGCAATTCACAAATAACTTCCTCCAGAAAATGCATAGAATAATCTTATTTAAATAACTCATAGATGCTTCTTGAAAGGAGGCTCCTTTGATTTCAGTAAGATTTACTAAAAAATGTTTAAGGCTAAAGTGTAAATCTGTTGATAAGCAATCACAGCACAGAAAATGTCACATTACTTTGACTAAACCAGCAAAATACTTCTGACCTGAATGAGATTATGCCAGTTTAAATCCAACACCTCCAGTTTGAATATTTTACGGATTGGCTGAAGCTGTGTTTTCACTAACACTGAATTTTACGGATTGGCTAAAGCTGTGTTTTCACTAACACTGAATTAACGGCTTTATGCATTAATCAATATGAATCAACTGATATGCAGGCAATGCGATGCACATGATACAGCACTCCAAAACAAAACAAATGACCACCAGTAGAGCATCCAGTTTATAAATCTATAGATTAAAAATTTTAAATTTTAAAATTTATAGATTTAAAAAGTTATGTATGTATGTGTATGTGAGTGTGTATAAACACATTTTAAGATGTGAAACACACTCTGCTTGCATGACATCACCTTTGGATCCCAACTCATATACCTTAAGTTCATTTTTACTGTATTTGTTTACTTATTACTTTTCTATGCCTCCCAATAGCCAAAGCTCTCTGGGTGGTCAACCACTTAATTTTCTCATTTACACTAATTTTCTATTCAAGCTTACAATAGACAAAGATGGCAATGACAGGGAGCTGCTTCTCATATTACTTTAAAAGATACACATTCATTCTTGTAAGTTACATCCCTGTCTGCAAGGACTTGTAAATGTTTGGGAGAAAACAGGGATCAGCCTAGTTTCACTATATTTGTTTTGGGACTGACCCCTATCATCTAAAATAAACTCTGGGGTTGACATCTAAAAAGAGAGAAGAAAACCATGGGATTTTCAAGTGGACATGAGTTTAATTGTACATAATTTGGTACAACATATGTACAACAATTGTACATAATTGTACATTTTGTATTTATACCATAGCCCTGTTCACACGTTACCCATGGAGAAGAGGGGGGCAGGGATACTCCTGGCTTCGCTCCTGACATCACATCTCTGGAGTAGCCCTGCCTTCTGATGTCCATTAGTTGAGTGTGCTCATCTGCAAAGGAACCCCTACACACCTGAGCAACTGCATGCACATAAGTGCTATACATGATCAGGATGCCCATGCAACTGGGTGTCCCATTCACATGGAGCCCCTACATGCAAGTAGCTGCTTATGCATAGGAGTTCCTTTGCAGATAACAGCAGACAGAGGACAACACCCACCCCGGGTGGAACCATCAGTACGGTCCCACTCCTGCTTCACCTTGTGAGTGTCCTACCCACAAGTAACATGTGAATAGGACTCACTGACCATAGAAGAGCATTGAGAAGTGGTGCTAAGTAAAGGGCCCAAACTGGGCCAAGTCCTGATACCCTCACTGAGAGAGGGTTTCCCCAGAGGTGCCTTGCTCCCCCTCTTCCAAGGGCATTATTTGGTGAAGATAGTTACATATGCCATGGGGTTCCACAGGGCTGTATTTTATCCCCTATGCTGTTCAGCATCTACATGAAATCCCTGGGGGAGGTTATCCGGAGGTGTGGGCTGAAGTGCTATCAATATTTAGATGACACCCAACTCTACCTCTCTTTTTCATCAAACCCAGGTGAGGCAGTGGCTGTTCTGAATCAGTGCCTGGGCATGTAATGGACTGGATGGGGACCAATAAACTGAAACTCAATCCAGACAAGATGGAGGTACTGTTAGTGGGTGGTCCATCTGCAGGGATAGGTGATGTTCAATCTGTTCTGGAGGGAGTTGCATTCCCCCTACAGGATCAGCTTTGTAGTTTGGGGGTGTTCTTGGACCCAGAACTTTCACTGGAGGCACAGGTGAACTCAATGACAGGGGGCACTTTTTATCAGCTAAGGCTGGTATACCAACTATGCCCTTATCTGGACAGAGATAGCCTAGCTACAGTTATCCATGCTCTGATAACCTCTCATCTGGATTGCTGCAATGCATTGTTGTTGTTGTTATATTTATTTATACCCTGCCTTTTCCCTAGTACTGGGATACAAGGCAGCTTACAAAGATTAAAACATATACAATTAAAACATATGAAGATATACAACAAAAGTTTTTTTAAAATTAAACAACAATACAATTAAAATTATATGAAAACATTAAAACAGCATTTTAAAACAGCATTTTAGCAGCATTACCCCCAGGTTCCAACTATGTCCCAAAGGCCTTCTGGAACAAGAATGATTGCTAACAGGGACTGGCCAATGAGATCACATTATGCCAATACTTTTCCAGCTGCACTGGCTACCAGTCCATTTCCGGGCCCGATTCAAAGTGCTGGTGTTAACATTCAAAGCCTTTGAAGGCTTGGAGCCAGGTTATCTGAAGGATCACCTCCTCCCAAATGTGCCTGCCTGGACCCTAAGATCATCCTCAGTGGTCCTTCTCTGTGAGCCCCTGCCAAAGGAAGTGAGGCGGGTGGCTACCAGGAATGTGGCACCCCGGCTGTGGAATGAGGTCCCTAGAAAGGTTCGCCTGGCACCTATGTTGTACACCTTCTAGCACCAGATGAAGACCGTTTTTAAATCTGTATGTTATCTGTATCTCTGCACTGCAGTTAGGTTTATTCTGGTTGTACTGTTATACTGTGGTTTTAAGTTTTCATTTTTTATATTGTTTTATGCTGCACTTTGTGGTTTTTATCTACCCTGGTTATACCTGGTTATATGTCATCCTTTTCATTAGAAGTTGTAGATTTTGGGTGCAATCCACCAGTCTACTGTGCAATCTTTTTTCTGGTGGGGTTTGCACAAGATTCCCACACAAGCCCAACTAGAATGAATGAAGGTTTCACAGCAGAAGTTAAGTGGGGATATGTACCCTTTATCTAGAAGTAAAAGGGCTATAAATTGACCCAATGCACTCCTTTTTCACATAACTGTTCTGTATTTCTTTTTTGAGCTAATATATTTCAGTGCTTTATCGCTGTAACCTGCTGTTCTCTTTAATTGCTTATTGTTATTAATTATATAGTGGTAACGTTGTTGGCTGCTTGAACCATTTGGCTGTAAAAAATGCATTTATTATTATTACCACTGGAGCTGCAGTAAATTGCTAGGGTTCTGTCTTAGAGATAAATGCTTTTGAATGTTCACCCAATCAAACTGAGATTTTCCTTTTCCTCCCCTTTTCTACTTCTTCTTTTCTTCCCCCTCCCCTTTCCTTCCGACTCCCTTTTTACCTAAATATAGTTTTGCCAAGAATATACTACATCACCAGGGATTCCAAGATAATCACCTTATATTTTGGGATGTCATTCTTTTGCGTTTTGAGTGTCGCTGGTTCTTCCCCCATTCATGAGAAACAGCATTTAGGTACAACGCTTAGGGCAGGGTTTCAAAGTTAAATGGGCAAATACTGCTCTAGGCTCTATCAGTGGTAAATGCAGGGATGAGGAACCTTCAAATACAGTTGGTGTAATGATGACAAGTCCTACCACTGCAGCTTTTTCTGCTGCTGCTGCTGCTACTTTAACTGCTGCAGCTGCTTTGTAACACTTGCCTTATGCCAAAATTGTGCCACATGTTGTCGGAAATAAAATGGTTCTTACTCATAGTGTTTTATTCTAAGACAAACAAAGCAAGAGTGAAGGGAAAAGACAGTATGATGATGCTGGGCAATTCACCATGTTTACCCATGGTGAGCTAACTCCAAAGGCAGGCTGCAATCAGCAGCCAGGAATAATGTTTACCAGACAGGCCCTATTTCTACCCCATTTGCATACGTGCAATAGGCTTCTTTATCTCATACTGAAATATGAAACAATCTGCTGAAGGAAATAATTTTCTAATGGGCATGCAATCGAGCATCCCCCTTACATCTCCTATGGCCAGATTAATGACCCAGTATCATATGCTGTTCTTTCCATAAGTATAGACAACAGAATAAAGTGTGTAGGCTTTTCCAGATGAAGAAATGCAACAAATTAACGTTATTCACATGTTCAACTCTGAAAAGGAAAATCCTAAAGCATGCAGGAGTAGCACTTCCCCATTACTACTTAGCGTATAATATAGGAATGCTCCCCTCCTCACACACCTGATCTGTGGTAATACATGGCCTCACAAAAAGCCTTGGTAGACGGATTTGGCTAGTGGGCCCTACATGTTCTAACCCTACTTTAATGGATACATCAGGCTCCAACATTCCCTTGTTTCATAATCATAAAAGAGCAAGTATTACTAAGCTGCTGCTCCTCCTCTTCCCCTTCATGCAGAGAGCATGATGAGTTGAATTCTTTCCAGCTGTACAATATTCAAGATACACCTGTAGTTTGAACTTATTTTAGAAGGATCAAATGGCAGAGATGAAGCGGAGAAGTAGAAAATGATTCCAATGCATTTAATATACATAATGACACCTCACTATTTCTTTTTGCATAACCCTGTGCATATGCGCCGCTGTAGCACTGCAACCATTACAAATAATACCATTGCTCATTTTGTGCCTACCACTGCTCATTTCCTACATACATTCCACATGACTCTGAAAAAAATAATACAAAATTCTTTCCTTTGCTACAATGGTGCTTTCACCCAAGTGGAAACAGAAACATACTGGTGATCATGACAGGGTTACAATAATGAGTCCTCTGCCCTAAATTATGATAACTCAATTAGGAATGGAAATCCTTGATGAAAGTACATTCAAGCACAAATACAACTGCCAATGTGGAAGACCAGGACAGCAGAAAGACAAATGAGGCATCTATAAGCCAAGGAGTATCATTTAATGAAAACCAATAATCAAAGTAGGTTGATCCTACAATTCCTGGTGCCAGCAGCAGCAAAAAAGAAAAAGAAAAAGGTGGAACGATTCACTATTAAATATTACTGAGGCTATAATGAAGCATTACAAAGGTTTTTCAGCCATAATACATATTTAATTTCTCTGCTTTATGATGAAGTCCCATACCAGATCATTCACGCTGCTGCTTAAAAGTTTAAATACTGTATACATGTTGACTGCATAGGCAAAGTTTTATTAATTCCATTGTGACCCAATGGAGAGAATATTAGAATGGAAAGATTGGTTCAAACTTCAAATCCTACCTCAGTCAACAATTCATTCGGTAACTTGAGCAAATCATACCCTCACAGCCTCAGTTACTCCATCTTTAACATGAGAATAGTGGTGACAGTACCTGACAGGCTTAGTTATGCAGCTCCCATATACTGAGTCGCACTAGTGGTCCATCAAGTCCACTACAGACTATTCCAACTGACAGAAGCTCCCCAGGGTCTGACCCTGATCCATTTAACTGGAAAAGTGAGGGATTATACCTGGGACATTCTGTATTTTATTATTATTATTATTATTATTATTATTATTATTATTAAATTTATTAATCGCCCATCTGGCTGGTCACCCAGCCACTCTGGGCGATGTACAACATACAATAAAAACAGTCTAAAACAATAACATTCTACAATAAAAACATTTTCTAAAATACCCTAACCCACCCCAAACGCCTGCCTGAACAACAGCGTTTTTAATGCATGCCAAACTATCTGCTTCACCACCCAGCTGTAAACCCTATATTTTTTTAAGTCTAAATTTTAAAATCAAGAAAAATTATGATGAGCAAATAAAAGTATGTGGAAGCACTTTTAAAATGTTATATATGTAACTCCACTGGACTTGGCCCCCTGGAAGCCTCTGGCTGTCAGCTCTGAATCCCAGACATTACTTTAAAACTGCCTAAGTGTCTTCATCAGGAATCCTGAAGCTAGCAAGTTTATATACTTCCTGACAGCGCTAGTCATGTTATGCTTACTTGTCAGCCTTTTTACAAACAGAGAGGAAAAATCAGTACCTTGATGTAAAGCAGGCCAAATTCATTTCTCTCCTCCCTCTTTTCTTTTACCCAAGCAACAACTCAAGATCTTAAAAAACCTAGAGATGTGCACAGGGATTTACTACTAGCCAATGGCATGGCAAAAACATGAAACAGTATTACCCCCAGTCATATTTTGAAAAGCAAGAATATTTTGGAAGTAAAAAAAAAAAGTGAAGGCATCAAGAGGAAGACATTACTGGCTTCAGTCTGTAGGATTGTTAATGCTTGTCACGTAAGCTTCTGAAAAATGGCGAATTTGCGTCCCTGTTTTTTCATGGGATAGGCTATGCAAATATCTACGTAAAAATATAATTTGTGTAGCTTATCGCATGAAAACAGGGACGCAAATGGCGTAGTGGACGCCATTTGCGTCCGGACCTAACACAGCGATACGGCACGGCAATGGCAGGTGGCCGTATCGCCAGCGCTGCAGAGCCAGTGGCTGGCTCCGCAGCATCACCACATGGAGGAGCTGGCCCGGACGGATTCCGGAGGGGCACAGAGGTGAGTGCTCTTGGAATCCGGCCTCATCAGGGTCCGTGGCGGAATTCTCTGACATCCCTACTCAAATCTAATCTCACTAGAAGTAGAACTCTCAGGGTCAAGTTATGAGTAAACCAGACCATGGCATGTCGAATCTAGCCTAATATAGAAAGAACAGAGATGCAAAAAGTAAAAACAACGCACAAATAATCCTTTCTACAGAAAAGTCTGAGATAGGAACACCTGAAATAATCAATATGCACGTGCAGCATATTTAGTAAGAGGGATTACAAGTGTAACTAATGTTGAACTGAAGATAATTTAGTATTTTCTCACTTGTTCTGAGGGAAAATGCCCTATGTTGTGGCTTACGCTTGGTCCCCTTGTCAAAATACTTATTTTCATTAGTTGTTTGAATTGTGTGGTCCTTCAGTGACATTTAAATTTTCAAACTTGGCCAGCATTGCTTACACCTCCCTACAGCTCAAAATGCACTCTAGAAAATAAAAAATACACAGTCTGCATGATATATTTGGAGGCATGGAGGAAAGTTAAAGGCCTAAATCCCCATTGCCTTTTGGTGGATACTTGGCACCTGACCACCATTTGTGCTTTTCAAAGTCTCCCTCTCTGTTCTCCAATCGTCTGGAGTTAAAAAAAATAACCTTCCTCTCCCTAGCTGCTTGGTCTTTTCCCTTTCTCTCTCACACACCCATATAAATAACAAGCCAGAAACCCTCTACTACATTTGCTTGCATTAATTGATGTTTTAAAAGTCTGTTAAAAATAAAGCCCAGCAGTGACATTTTTCTTTGCTAAAGCACGAAAGCAGCACATTACAAACATTACAAAAAGCTCCCTTGGTAGGATGGTGAAGTTTCACTCTGGCAGTAAAATGCAAGCTACTGCATGTTCTTGGAATTATTTTTTTATTTAAATGCTATGTGGCATCCAGTGCAATGCAGGTAAAATGGATTTGTTGCGATTCATGTAGATTCAGATGGCTGGACAGTCATAACAAGCAGTTGTGGGGTTAACCTTGAATCTCTTCATAAATAAGTGCGCTTGGTCAGAAGGAGCAGAAAAAAGGGCAGTTTTTTTGCTTGATCAGCATTTCTGTAGATGACCTCAGGGACTGTACACTGAGAATAAATGGCCACATGAAAGTAGACTCTGGAACGAGAGGCTGAGAAAAGCCTGAAGAAAAGACCGTGTTGTGAACAGCTTGAATATCAAGATATGAGCTGAGAAAAATAAAGGGCAGATCCATAGAAATGGATAGAAATATCATAGATAGAAATGACAACACCTTTATAGTCTACATAATTAATTAAAGTGCTTCCAGACAGAGGGCTCCTAGCACTACTGATCAAAAGGCATTGTGCACCCATTCTGTCTTTTCCACTTTAACAGATTTTTTTTCTGGGAAGAAGAGATGGGAAAACATGGGAGTATTACAAATGGAAAACAACGTCATCTGGACCACCATAAAATTCCATATATGAGGCAGGGCGACTGCAGGATTAAAGGCTCATCTGAAAGCACCCTCATTTAACCTGGAAGAACTAACAGTCCCTGGTTCCACAATCACAGGCACTAATGCAATCCCTAATCCACTTGTAAGTATGAAGAGAAATTTTGAGAGGAAACTCACCCTTCTATTACCTTTACTAAGAGTATGGTAGTATGGTGAAAAGGTCATACTTCTTCACATAGTACATAATTAATTGATGGAATTCACTGCCACAAGATGAGATAATGGCCATTAGTTTAGGTGGCTTTAAAAGGGGATTAGTCAAATTTATGGAGGATATCAATAGCTACTAGTCACTACAGTAACATATAACCTCCAGGTTCTGAGGCACTATGCCTCCAAATACCAGCTACTATAGAGCAACAATAGGAGGGAGGGCTATTGCCTTCCTGCCCTGCCTGCGGGCTTCCCAGAAACACCTGGTTCGCCACTATGACAAAAAGGATGCTGGATTGGAAGGGCCATTAGTCTGATCCAGCAGGGCTCTTCTTATGTTCTCAGTGACTAACTGTGCTGAGTGATCTTGGGAATGCACCCACTGAGAACTTACAAAAATAAGTAAAAGGTTGGGTTTAAGTAATCAAGTGAATTAAATATGCCTCTGACCCTAGGTCTTTCTATGTTTTGATTTTAGTGTAGGGAATAATGTTCTACAATGCCATGGGGACGTTTATGGCATGGGGAAGTGGATAAGGATACAACTGGCAGTTACGGAAGGTTGATGATGACTGAAGACGCCTTCCCACATTTATCTGATGACTGTGAGGGGTATTTCAGGTGCATTTTTGTCCATTGTTCAAACCACAGATGTTATTCAGGGGCTAACAATGTTGAATGTTCCTGTTTTAGATCCTTTCTCTACCTTCAATATATTATTTCACCGTATATTGTG
The DNA here is from genome assembly GCF_057233095.1 of Heloderma suspectum. Classification (NCBI taxonomy): domain Eukaryota; kingdom Metazoa; phylum Chordata; class Lepidosauria; order Squamata; family Helodermatidae; genus Heloderma; species Heloderma suspectum. The sequence goes on along the minus strand of NC_139461.1, from coordinate 77,880,820 downwards.
AACAAGATTTTTTGAGTAAACAAATAATTAAATACTGTTTTTTTAAAAAATGCACATTTATTTTCAAAACTACATACATATCTTACTTTTACATTGAAATCAAGGGTGTTTACTTCACAACACTGTTCTCAGAGCTGCTTCCTTTCTTGTGTGCTGGATGCTGTGAGCATGAACACCTTCAGGTCGGTGTGGTGAACCAGGGCAAGGAAACTCTGGTTCAAATCTCAAATGACGCTCATGAAGCTCGCTTAGGATGGCCATGTGTCCTACTTTACAGAGGAGTCTTCTGTTTTGAAGAAGTTCTCAATTTGAAGAGGTGTCCAGTCCAAGAATGGTTTAAAGTCATAAGGAGGGAGCGCAGAGACTTTGAAGCTGCTCATCAACAGTTAGCACCTGGGCAGGAGCCTGAGCAGGCACACAGGTCCCCTAGTCAGTCTTCTCCACTATGGTGAGATGTAGCGTATTTTTTATTTAAATTATAGTTATTATTTCTAAATTTGCACCTATACATATACATTTGCATATGCAAATGTTATACAAATTGGCCTCCTCTTTTTTTAGCGTTGCATATGTGGCCACCCTAAGCTCTCTGGGTGGCCTTGAGCATGCCACTCTCTCTCAACCTAGCCTACCTCATGGGGTTGTTGTGAGCTAAATGTTCTGAGCTCCTTGGAGGAATGACAGTATACAAATATTACATAAAACAAATTTAACTCCAGCAGTCTGTCACTCCCTTGGGCCTCATTGAAGAGACAAACCATGTTTTAAACTCCCCTGTGTTTAAAATGCAGTTTGATGTTTGTTCGGGGCTGCTGAAGTAAAAATGGAATTATAACACACAGCTGCACATCTCTCAGACACAGAGCCATTAATAAGGCCCCCTGTCTCACTTCAGTGTGAAAAAAGATGTTTTGGGTTAATTTGTACCTTAAAAACAAGAGGTGTGGCCCCACCGTTACACGCATGCAGGTCTCAATAGTATGGCTATACTTGTGCCACTATTTGGATTCCCGGCCTTGACTCCAGTCTAGAGCTGCAGACTGCAGTGCAGAAGTCATGAGACAATAACAGTTTTGTGTAATTGGCAAAAGGAACAGAACATCCATACTGTAAGTGCACATAAATCTTCTTTGCCTTCTTTGGTGCTTTTAAAAAAAGTACTGTAGGATTTATGCAGGCCTCCATCTAAACTTCATGCGATGTTCCAAACTATATTTTACTTACCAGAGTGCTTCCTCACTGAAAAGCTTAATGAGCAACATCCTTCAGAAGGGCTAATTTAATTCTGTCCTTCCAAGCAGAAGGTAAGGAATGTTTAGACAGAGCCCAGAGCCCAGGGCATGGAGCTACAAGGTGGCAGGGGCGGGGGCGGGGAAGCAGTTCTCCAGGAAATGACCAATCCTATGGCCATCTAGCCGCTGTCTAGTGGCCATAGGATTGCACGCTAATTTTCTTTTTTATTTATTTATTTATTTCATTTCTATACCGCCCAATAGCCGAAGCTCTCTGGGCGGTTCACAAAAATTAAAACCAAACAACACACAATAAAACAATTTAAAATATATAGAACATTAAAACCACAATATAACAATACAACCACAATAAAACCTAGCAGCAGTACAGGAGTTTAAAATACAGATTTAAAACAGCAAAGATAAAAATTTAGAAAGCTAAAATGCCTGGGAAAATAAAAAGGTCTTCACCTGGTGCCGAAAGGAGTACAATGTAGGCGCCAGGCGAACCTCACTAGGGAGCTCATTCCACAGCCGGGGTGCCACAACAGAAAAAGCCCTCCTCCTAGTAGCCACCCGCCTCACTTCCTTTGGCAGGGGCTCACGGAGAAGGGCCGCTGATGATGATCTTAAGGTCCGGGCAGGCACATATGGGAGGAGGCGATCCTTCAGGTAACCTGGCCCCAAGCCGTTAAGGGCTTTGAATGTTAACACCAGCACTTTGAATCGGGCCCGGAAATGGACTGGCAGCCAGTGCAGCTGGAAAAGTACTGGCGTAATATGAGCTCACAGGCCAGTCCCTGTTAACCATCTTGCTGCCCTATTTTGGACCAGCTGAAGTTTCCGGACCATTTTCAAAGGCAGCCCCACGTATAACGCATTGCAGTAATCCAGACGAGAAGTTATCAGAGCATGGATAACTGTAGCTAGGCTATCTCTGTCCAGATAAGGGAGTAGTTGGTATACCAGCCTAAGCTGATAAAAAGTGCTCCATGCCACTGAGTTCACCTGTGCCTCAAGTGACAGTTCTGGATCCAAGAGCACCCCCAAACTACGAACCTGATCCTTTAGGGGGAGTGCAACCCCCTCCAGAACAGGTTGAATATCACCTAGCCGGGCAGACGAACCACCCACTAACAGTACCTCCGTCTTGTCTGGATTGAGTTTCAGTTTATTAGCCCTCATCCAGTCCATTACCGTGCCCAGGCACTGGTTCAGAACAGCCACTGCCTCACCTGGTTTTGATGAGAAAGAGAGGTAGAGCTGGGTGTCATCCGCATATTGATGGCACCTCAGCCCACACCTCCGGATAACCTCCCCCAGCGGTTTCATGTAGATGTTAAACAGCATGGGGGATAAAATAGAGCCCTATGGAACCCCATGGCACAATTGCCATGGCACAGAGCAATAATCCCCCAGCACCACCTTCTGGAATCTGCCATCCAAGTAGGAGCGGAACCACTGTAGTGCAGTGCCTCCAACTCCCAACCCTTTTTTAAAGATCTCTAAGTAAATGAACAATTACTGTCTAGAGCAGGGGTTGGCAACTTGGTGCCTAAAGACACCAGTGCCCCCCGTCCCCCAGACATAAAAATAACAATTGACAGCTGCGATCACTTCACAGCAAAGTATGGGCCTCCAGGTACTACAGTCTTAATTCCCATGGAGCTTAGAGACATCCTTAGAAAATGGAAGATGGTTTGCAGTTGCAGGCTGATGCTTTCCTCTGCAAGTGTGCCAAGTCACCAAAAAAAAAGGGAAAAAAGAAAAACAGATTCTTGTCACTTCTGACTGGTACACTCGGGGGGGGGGGGAGAGCAGGGGAGCCAGGAAAGGCAACAGTGACGGTGAGGGAAATCAGCAGGAAGTGGGGCCGGAGAGCAGCAGGAAGCCAATACAGGCTAGGGGAGCCAGTTTGGAGCAACCTGGGGGCGTTGGTGAGGGTTGTGTGCCTGCGTGACTGAATGGATAGGGGCTGCATGTGTGTAAGAAAGTGAGAGGCAGAGATAAAAGGTTTAGTGTTTTTTGGTAGAAAAAGAGTGAGTGTGGTTTTGCATGTGCTTACAGTGAGAAGAAGGGAGGGGAGTGTTTATGTGTGTATGCATGCATGCATGTGTGAATGCATGATGGTTACAGAGGGTACTTGTGTGTGTGTGTGTGAGAGAGAGACAGAGAGAGAGCACGCGCGTGCGAGAGAGTGCAAGTGTCTATGGGTGGTGAGAAAGAGGGAATGAGTTAGGTGGCAGAGGGAAGGGAGAGAGAAAGGGGTTGCCTTATGTGAAATATATTTCTGTTGGCACTGAAAATTGTGGGTTTAAAGGTATTGTTTCGTGTTTTTAGGCTCCGACTCCGCCTCTGTCTTGTACTCGGTCTTTGGGCAGGTTAGTTGTCCTTTGTGACTAGCCATATCTCTCACGGCAGCCATTTTGTTATGGTGCCCAGTTCAGTGTGTCAAATTGCCAAATGTGCCTATGGGCCCCAAAAGGTTGCCTACCCCTGGTCTAGAACATGCTAAACTGTCACTATGCGCCCTTGTCTAAGGAGTCTTTGGGGACCTCTCTCCCTGCCTTTGATTTGTATTATGTAGGGTGGAACCAAGACACTTTGCTACCTGAGGGGAAGGACAAGATGGACCCCATCCCTGCCATTCATCTACAGAAGCTGTCCAGACCAGCAGCTGAATCTTACTTCAGTACTGGTGATGGGACATCTTCCACCTCACCCGATACTAGTAGGCTAGCTTATGGAGTGCAGAGCAGGCTGTCAGGAACACACAATTCGGTCCTCCAATGGCCAGTGGAGTGAAGGGAGCTGGCCCTGACATTATGAAGAGTTAATGTCCATCCTGTCAGAATGTGTTACATAAATATACATCTACTATATATTAAAGGAACTTTAATAATAATAGCTTCCCTTCATATGATCTTTTTTATTTAAATGCGTTTAGACCTGACAATGGGTTTAGACCTAGAAGCAATTTTCCCTTTTAAAACAGGAATAGTTAAACTAGAGTAATCTGCCAGGTATACTTAACTGATAAAAGACTTGGGCTCAGATTTAAGTTACAGCTATTTAATAATGAATACATTTTATGTTCAGCATGTACTTACTAGTAGGTATATACATATATGTGTATGCTTATGCATGAGGGAGGGGGAGTTTACCATTTTTTTCAGTTAACTAAGAGGATGGGTTACTTACAGGACAATTCTATGCATGTCTACTCAGAAGTAAGTCCCACTGTGTTCAATGGTGCTTACTCCGAGGTAATTGTGCACAGGGCTGCAGCCTTAGAATCTCTTGTTTCCTATAATTAGGCACAAGGACTGTTCTGATAACTCTATTAACAGAATGCTCATGTTTAGCTGCAAAACTTGGTTGCACTTCTTTCAACATCTTTGCCCAAGACAGACCAGTAAACACAATTCCTCTCTCTATAATTAGCCTTTTCTCTAAGGGCTCCAAAGTAAGTCTGCATGCCGTAGATTTAATATCCAGTGCTATATCCATATGCGCTGCCCTTGCCTGGTCCCAGAGCATATAAACTCCCCTATTAGCAGCCTTGACTGCTTAATTATGCAGATTTTTTGTACCCGCCTGCCTGTAAAATTACTGTGTCTAACCTTTTTTCCTCTTCTCTCTCTCCTTCTCTCTGTGCACCATGCTGGCCATTCTAATGAAATCGGCATAGGGGAAAGGGTCTGATTTGCAGTTATAGAGGTTGGATCACACTGGCAATCTGTCCTTAGTGGGAGTTACAAAAGAAGTCAAATGCCTTCATCTGGTTCTACCCTATCATCCCCAAGGTGATTGAGTTCACTTCCTGATGCTTCCCAAGTTTTCCTCAGGCTGTCCAATCAGCACATCCACCAGGGAGCCCAGCCTAGCTTGCAACAGTCTCTGTATCTAGTTACAGCCCCACCAGGGACAGTCAACTATCCACCCCCAAGCCTTCAGATGAAAACCTTTTCTAACAAGGCCGCCCAGCGCCAATGAAATAACACACATCTGCATATCCACTGGGTCCCATGTTTCTTGTGCTCATGGATTATGTATCTTGCAGCCTCCTAATAAAGAAATGCAGTTCTTTGTTTAATGTTTATCTTGTGCTTGTTAAGCAAATGCTAATGTTGTATCAGAATGCTTTAGTGCTATTTGGGTTTTTGGTGATTTACTACAAGACAATCTGCTGTGAAGTAAATTTAGATAGGAGGGGGGAGAAGGGGGGATAATTTCAGCTAAAAAAAGGGAAACACACACACACACACACACACAACTGTTTGGGAAAGAAATGCAAGAGACGGGGAGTGAGAGGGAAAAAATGAGTCCAACAGCTCCCCATACAGCTCGCCTAACCCCAGGCTGACATGCCCACTTCATCACTGGCCAGACCAAGACCTGGAGATATAGAATGAACTCAGTTCAGTTTCTAAGAAGGATGCAATGCTTGCTTCCCCTATAGTGATGAGGTAAACAGTATCCTGAAGGGTAAACAAAATAAATAAAAATAAAGCTCTTTTTATTGTACTTGTAGTGTTCTGATGGTTAACACTATTCATTGTTATTCACATACAACAAAGGAGCCCTATGTTTATTTTTTCAAGCTTAACGCTGCCAGAAATGGAGGGGAGCAATATTATTGTTGCTGCTGCTGCTTCATACCTGTCTCTTAACATTGCTTTCAACTCTGTTCTGAAAAAGAGAAGAAATATACTTCTAGGGCTACAGATTGTAGCAGCTATTTACAAACACATTAGTTCTACTGAAGTGAATGGGACTTGTGGCTCTATCCAGAGAACTGGGCCAACAACTCGTTGGACTGAGGGTTCTAACACCAATGCAAATCCACATCTGTTGACCTCACAATGATGTTGGGCACAGATACCCAGCAGGTAGAGCAGCATTCCACAACCTGTTGCCCTTCAGATATGTTGGACTAAAATCAAATTGCCTTTTTCCAATGAAGAAGCTTTTTTTTAAATTAATTCCCCACACGTGCGCGCATGCACACACCACACACAGGGTGTGTATGTGGAATTTTGGGATGAAAATGTGGGGCAGGGGAGCTTAAGTTCCCCTCCTGAGGCGCCATAGCCCTGATCTGAAACAAGGCTGTGCCTGCTTACACTGAAGTAAATAAAACAATCACACATAGCTGAGTTATGCATGATTTGAAGAACGTTCAGTTTGACCCACAGACTACGTGACATCCAGACTACTTCTGCATTTCCAAGGTTTCTAAGGTATCTGTATGCAGACAGTGATTTTGTAAATTTCCTTTTCTTCCTGGGGGATATAGGGCAGTTTGCTCCTTTGCAATGTTGTCCCTTCTCCTGGCATCAGACAAGGTCCTCCTCTAACTTTAATCTGGGAGAAGAGGCTTCCCTTATTCTGAGGCTGTGCTTGAGCAATATTGGGCCCCAATGATTCTTCAATTTATTACAGTAGTTTCACTGAACATATAACTAAGAACAGAGAAATCATGGTCAGAGGACAAAACACAGGGGCAGTATTGCATGCCCCTGTCAAATCTCACTCTAAACCAAACAATGGAAAGGCACACTCCTAAAGTTGGCTACACTGCCCTATATCCAGAGGAAGAACTGAACAGGTCATTTACAGTTAAAGCAAAATTCCTATTTCTCCCCTTGGTGGCCATAGGGCTCTTCACTGGGAATATAAAAGCAGTTGTCTCAGGTGGATCAGGCACTTGCTGTGTCCTAGCCCCCGCCTCCCAGTCTCGCCAAATATTCTGCAGTATTTACCTCTCAAAGGCAGTGTCTACAGATATGCAGCCATCAGCAATCATCGGTCTATGAACTGATGCTGCTCCACAGATCACCTCAACCAGTTCAGACTCCAAAGGGCTGCTGCACCTCTCATGGCATGTGCTGTAACGCCCCAACTCTTGATAGGAAGCATTATTTTAGTCACCTACACAGCATATTACTATCTTCATGCCCCCCCAAATGCATTTGTAAATGAAACAAACAGGTACTTCCCTTGACTGAAATGATGTGCCCTGAATATACTTTCAGAGCCCTGTATGAGTCCAATCTATGCTCTTCCCCTTACATGGGATACAGTGGAGTCAGACAGAATGATGGGATAGTCTCCAAGTGAGCTCTTTCCATGGAATTGATGCCAAAGCTTCAAAGGGGGCCACTACCACAGCTGAAAGATGCTAAGGCTCTAGGTGGGAAATCTGTGTACTGCAGGACGGTCAATCAGAGTAATCACTTAAGATGTGTAGAGATTGATCCTTTCTACCCCAACTTCAGGACAGATGCCAAAGTAGACATGTAGCATCTCAGGGCACTGGCACTGATGCTCTTTTTGCAGCCCTGATTGCAAACATTCCAGAACAGAGTTGGGGCAATTTGTGGACCTCCAGATGTTTTGACCTTCAACTCCTATCATCCTTCACCATTGGCTATGCTGCTTAGGACTGATGGGAGTTGTAGGCCAAAACATTTGGAGGGCCACAAGTTGCCCACTCCTGCTCTAGAACCTCTGAAGCAGCTATTAGGACCTTGCTCTATTCCTGGAACCAGGCAATTAAAACTGTCCAATGAAGCTATAGACCCCATTAATTGAGGCTTTTCTGAAGAACACCAAACTGGAAAACACATTCTTGGGAGCAACCAAAATCATTGTTGTTGCTGCTCAACCTTCAGGTGGTTAAATGAACCATCTCTTGAATGCAGGTGTTTGGATGGGAACTTGTATCAGAAGATCCTGTTGCACTGACATATAATCAGATCTGAACACTAAGCTGTATCACTTCTGCCTGACTGTCCTTGATTATCTGTAGCATTCTGGGTTGAAAGACATAAAGAAAAAACCTTGTCCAAGGCCTGTATTCCCTTTGATTCTCATAATCTCTGCCTTGCATAGAATGTCTCTACCTGTTAACTGGAGAGTGAGGCAAAGAGGCCCAGACATGTAAAGTGTCTGATTATCTTCTGGAATGCCAAGGGATAAAATGCTCATTCCACCTCATCTAAGCCTGAAGGTTCAGCCAGTTGACAGTAGTGTTTGAGCTCATATGACAAGTCTAATCTGAAGATATCCCAGGTTTCTCCTCTCTGTACATGATAGCATTTCAGTAGTGTCCTTGTAGAGATGGAGAACTAAAGAGTATACTCCCCTTGGCTGGTTTATATAGGCTTTGACTGGCACTTTGTCCATGTGAATAATAATGCACTGATCTTCTGTGGAGTCTGTTGGAACAAGACTAGCTTGGTTGTCTTCAGTTCCAGCCAGATGACGCTCTTGAGACACTCTTCCTTGCACTGTGTCTCCTAAAGTACCTGCTCTTGGCTGTACATCACATTCATTGTGATGTAAACCCTAGGGTGATAACTAGCAGGCATCCCTTCCTAGAATCTCTGGGGAAGAGCCCACCATTGAAGTGCTGGCTTGATACGATGGGGTAAAATGAACAGTCTGTGCTGGGACTTTGCCACATCCTTGTTAAATGAATGGAAAAACCTGTATAAAGGACAGGCATGGAAATAGGAACAGTACACCACCTCCTGGCAAACACTGTCATGTCTAGCAATGAGGCTAGTATCATGAGATCCACATGCTCTTATTGAACTATTTCTGAGAGCTGCAAGGCCCTTATTTGGCTCTCAGGGGACAGAATCATCCTATTCAAAAGCATGTCCACAATTATTCCCAGATGTTCCAATTTCTGGGCTGGCAAGAACATGCTATTGTTCCTGTTTATTACAAACTGTTGACTCTGCAGGCACTAAAGCATCTGGTTCACATCGATGACTCTTTGACTCTGGGATAGCAATCCGACCACAATATCATCCAAATATGGAAATGTCATGATGTCCTTCATTATGAGGTGAACATCCAGAATTTTGGTGAAGACCTTGGGCCTGAAAAAAGCCTGAATAGTAATGCCTGGTAGAGCTAGTGTTTGTGGTTTGTGGTATGTTTTTCATTTTCAGATGAAAATCTGAAGAACAACCAGTAGCTCAACTGAACTGAAACACAAAGATACACTTCTGTCAAATCAATTTATGACAGCAGTTCTCTCTTCTGAATGATTCTGACAATGAAAAGTATCCATTTCGAACTTCTACCCTTGTATCCCTCCAGATGTTTTGGACTTCAACTACCATCAACCCCAGCCAGCATGACCAGTGGTCAGGAATTTTCAGAGTTGTGCTCCAAAACATCTGGAGGGAATCAGGTTGGTGAAGACTGAGCATATTTGTTCAGTCTCTTTAAGTCCAGAATGATGCATAATGCCCTTGGTTCTCCAGGACTGAAGAGGATTGAATATATGCCATAAATTTTCTGGGAGACAGAAAATAGTTCAATGGCTTTGATATCCAAGAGGTGCAGTTAACGTTTACAGATTTGTTGGAAGGAAATGGACCCTAAAGAAAATTGTTCAACCTCCAGGACATAGCCTTATGATATGATTTTCAGAACCTATGGACCCAATGTTACTTGAGACCAGGCTCTGGCAAAATTCACCAGTTGACTCCGTAGGGGAAGAGAAGATCTGGTGAACATCATGTAATGTTAGATTCTTGGTTCCCTTGCAGGTATGGGGAGCTTACGTAGACTGGCTTGGAGGATGCAGGAGGAAGATTTGCTGAGGTATCACTTGCACTGACTCTGCTAATGATATGGGTGGATGGGTGGAAGCATGACATCTGTGTGGTTGGACATCTGTGTGGTTGGGGTGTGTGTTTCCTCATGTGCCATCAAAAAGCCTTATTTTTTACTTCTTCTTTACTTGCTATTATCAAATTGCTAGTCCAGTGACTTCCTTCTGGAGAGCCACTGACCATCAATATTCCACCATCCATCAATATGCACCCAAAGTAATCATGTGATTCAGCACTGTTTCTCATTATTTTTTTCACTCGGTATAATCCAGATTTTGGATGGACCTGTGAGTTTATAGTGCCCTCGTTAGGGAGCACTGTTTACTTATGGTACTCATTAATTTATTTAAAATATGTATATCCTGCCTTTCTATCAATGTTATGATTCATGGAAGCTAACACTAAATATTATAAAAATCCTATAAAACAGAATACAAAATTGAAGATAAAAAGAGCCAATTTCAAAATAAAAACAGCAGCTGAAAGGAATTCAAAATCACCCTAACCCACAATCATCTCCAAAAGCCCTCTTAAAAAGCCACGTTTGTTCCATGCACTTGAAGACAGGCAGAGATTGAAGCAAGTGGGCTTCCCTGGTGAAAGTGTTCCAAAGCTGAGGGGTGGTATCCAAGAAAGCCCTGTCTTGCATGCCCATCTGTCAAACCTCAAATGGTTGAAGGACCACACAGCAAGGCCTCTGTTATTGAAGGAATTGTGGAGGTAGCTACATATGGGTACTCCGAAGCCACAGTGTGCCTTTTCAGCTCCTACCCAAGAATTCTCACCCCAGTAGAAAATGAAAAGTGTGTTGGAATTGCAAAGGCAAATCAGAAGACCCAGGGCTCATGAATTCCTTTTCCCTCTGCTTTATCACAGTGGCAATGAGTTCAAGTCGGTGAAGCACAAAGCACAGTCGGAATGATGACTTACACTAGTGCAGACCTACATATATAACATTCTTAACTGTAATAACAAAAATGGTCAAAACATCATAAATCAAAGAAATGTTTCTTGCTCTACAGCCAGAAAAGCTACTTTGGTTGAAGTGGTTAACAGTCTAGTTAATCCGAGCATCTAGCTTCCAGTAATAACGAACTCAAGTGCTTCCTTACTGGGAAGAGAAGGAAAGAAGAGGGAAGAGATTTAGTAGGCAAATTCCTTTGAGGACAACAGCTTTCAGATCCAGTCTGAGATCTTTGCCTCTGTGGTGGCAGTATCTGCCCTCAAGGGGGACATGGGGATCTTTGATGTCTCTGCTTCTGGCCCTGGGGTGATTCTTAAGAATCAATGCCAATATAGAAATTTAACTCTTAACAAACAGACTTTGCTCTAGGAGATTTTAAATCTGCAAAGTGCTGTTAAGTACCATGGTGGCTATAGCTTAACTTAGAACCAAGCAATTAGTAGGTGATACAAGTGACCAGGAGCATACTGGGTTCAGTTTGGCTTCAGAGTTCCAGCTTCATATTAACTGCACTGAAGCAGAATAAATAAGTCATGTGGCTAAAAAGCAAAGATTGATGCTTCCCAGCTCCCTTCCAAACAGTTGACCATGAGACCTTCGTTGTGGGTTTGCCTGTAAACCCAGGATGCTTCCAGACAAGGCTTTTATTGTGCAATCGCACTGCCCCATTCATAGAATGTTACAGATAACATTGTCTTCAGCTTGTAGCTCTCCAGTGTTTCCCACCATTTCTTCTTACCAGAAAAAAAATCCATAGAGGAAGAGAAGATGAAATAGCTGCACAAAGCTTTTTGGTTGTTAGGGATAGGAGCCCTCCATCTGGAAGCACCCTCAGAGAGCCACAGTAAATGGTGGGAAGTATGGGGTCTACTCAGTGTCTTTCACAACTTGACTTTATGGAAGATCAGGCAGCACTGGCCACAAAGGGCAGTTCCAGTCATTTATGCAGGGTAACTACGCATGCATATCCACTGCTTGTCAGGATCACCAATGTCTATATCAGCTCAAGGTTAGATCACTATATATACAAGGTAAGCATCTTGAAAAGATCAGGCAACTTTGCATGCAGCATGCAGTTAAACAGAAATACATTACATTAATTTCCCCAAATCCCTACTGGCTGGCTGCCAAGTCATTTGTAAATGATACTCAAGGTAATGGCTTTTATCTGAGAATCCCTGCACTACTGAAGAATCCTGCCTTCTTTGGGAATCAGTACCCTTTATCATGTGGTTCATGAAACCAAAGGGCCAACCTCCATGGGAACATTCTTGGCCTTCTGTGGGTATAGGATGGTTAAAGAAGCATATTGTGTGAAAAGGCACTCGGCAAACACACTTGCAAAACCATGCTTAGATTACAACGATGAGCAGGCACTAAACCCGGGCTTACATGTTACCCCCCTTATGCCCTCCTTCATGTGTGAGCAGACAACTTTTGAAGCTTCTATGCATAGTTGTGAACAAACTGCATTATGTCCAAACACTTATTTTATTTATTTATGTAGTAGATTTACATACCACTCAACAAATTTAAAAATAGCTCTAGGTGGTTCACAAAATACATAATATACCTTAAAATACAATTAAAATACATAAAACTGCTAAAACATTAATAAAAAATTAAAATAAATTAAAACACTGTAATTGACCATAAAGTCAACTTGTTCAATAAACAGATGGAATAGCACATTCACTCAGGGAAGGCCTGGGTAAAGAAATGGGTCTAATTGCTGTCTAAAGCATGATATGGTTGGCACCTCCCAAGTACCTGGGGGGAGATCACTCCATAAATTTGGTGCCACCACGGACAAGGCCCGCTTCCTGGTTGCTGCAAGATGGCTGCCTGCAGGTCATGGTACTACCAGCAAGACCTCCTCCGATGATCGTAATGATCTTACAGGTCTGTATTGGGGAAGACAATCTGCCAGGTAATCTGGTCACAAGCTGTTCAGGGCTTTATATGCTAACAGCAAGACGCTGTACTTGTTGTTGCTGTTGTTGAGTCGTTCAGTCATGTCCGACTCTTCGTGACCCCATGGACCATAGCACGCCAGGCCTTCCTGTCCTCCGCTCTCTCCCGGAGTGTGCTCAAGTCCAAATTCATTGCATCAGTGATGCTATCTAGCCATTTCATCCTCTGCTGTCCCCTTCTCCTTTTGCCTTCAGTCTTTCCCAGCATCAGGGTCTTTTCCAGGGAGTGTTCTCTTCGCATTAGGTGGCCAAAATATTGGAGCTTCAGCTTCAGTATCTGTCCATCCAATGAGCACTCAGGGTTGATTTCCTTTAGGATTGACTGATTTGACCTCCTTGCAGTCCAGGGGACTCGTAAGAGTCTTCTCCAGCACCACAGTTCGAAAGCATCAATTCTTCGGCGCTCAGCCTTCCTTACAGTCCAGCTCTCACAGCCATACGTTACTACCGGGAAAACCATAGCTTTGATTAGACGGACCTTTGTCGGCAAGGTGATGTCTCTGCTTCTTACTATGCTGTCTAGGTTTGCCATAGCTTTCCTCCCAAGGAGCAAGCGTCTTTTAATTTCATGGCTTAAAATTAAAATCATCGTCTGCGGTGATCTTGGAGCCCAAGAACATAAAATCTGTCACTGCTTGCATTTCTTCCCCTTCTATGTGCCAGGAAGTGATGGGGCCAGATGCCATGATCTTCGTTTTTTTAATGTTGAGTTTCAAACCAGCTTTTGCACTCTCCTCTTTCACCCTCAACAAGAGGCTCTTGAGATCCTCTTCGCTTTCTGCCATTAGGGTGGTATCATCTGCGTATCTGAGGTTGTTGATAATTCTCTGGGCAATCTTAATTCCGACCAGTGATTCATCCAACCCGGTGTTTCTCATGATGTACTCTGCATATAAGTTAAATAAGCTGGGCAACAATATGCAGCCTTGTCGTACTCCTTTCCCAATTTGGAACCAATCGGTTGTTCCATGTCTGGTTCTTACTGTTGCTTCTTGACCCTCGTACAGGTTTCTCAGGAGACAGGTAAGGTGGTCTGGTACTCCCATCACTTTCAGAATTTGCCACAGTTTGTTGTGATCCACACAATCAAAGGCTTTAACGTAGTCAATGAAGCAGAAATAGACATTTTTCTGGAATTCTCTTGCTTTCTCCATGATCCAGCGAATGTTGGTGATTTGATCTCTAGTTCCTCTGCCTCTTCGGAACCCAGCTTGTATTTCTGGTAGTTCTTGGTTCGCATACTGCTGAAGCCTAGCTTGTAGGATTTTGAGCATCACCTTGCTGGCATGTGAAATGAGCACAATTGTGCAGTAGTTTGAACACTCTTTGGCGTTGCCCTTCTTTGGAACTGGAATGTAAACTGACCTTTTCCAGTCTTGTTGCCAATGTTGAGTGTTCCAAATGTGTTGGCATATTGAGTGCAGCACTTTAACAGCATCATCTTTTAGGATTTTAAATAGCTCAGTTGGAATATTGTCATCTCCACTAGCTTTGTTGTTACCAATGCTTGCTAATGCCCACTTGACTTCACTCTTTAGGATGTCCGGCTCAAGTTCAGTGACCGCACTATCATGGCTATCAGGGACATTCAGATCTTTCCTGTATAGTTCTTCTGTGTATTCTTGCCACCTCTTCTTAATCTCATCTGCTTCTGTTAGGTCCCTGCCTTCTTTGTCCTTTATCATGTCCATCTTTGCACAAAACGTTCCCTTGAGATCTCCGATTTTCTTGAAGAGATCTCTAGTCTTTCCCATTCTGTTGTTTTCCTTGATTTCTTTGCATTGTTCATTTAAGAAGGCCTTCTTGTCTCTCCTTGCTGTTCTCTGGAACTCTGCATTCAGTTGGATAGATCTTCCCCTTTCTCCCTTGCTTTTCGCTTCCCTTCTTTCCTCAGCTACTTGTAAAGCCTCATCAGACAGCCACTTGGCTTTCTTGCATTTCTTTTTCTTTGGGATGGATTGAGTTGCTGCCTCCTGAACAATGTTATGGACCTCCCTCCATAGTTCCTCCAGCACTCTGTCTATCAGGGCTAATCCCTTAAATCTATTCCTCACCTCCACTGTATATTCATAAGGGATATGATTTAGGTCATACCTGAATGGTTTAGTGGTTTTCCCTACATTCTTCAATTTAAGCCAAAATTTTGCAACAAGAAGCTCATGATCTGAGCCACAGTCAGCTCCAGGTCTTGTTTTGACTGACTGTATAGAGCTTCTCCATCTTTGGCTGCAAAGGACATAATCTGATTTCGATATTGACCATCTGGGGATGTCCATGTGTAAGAGTCGCCTCTTGTGCTGTTGGAAAAGAGTGTTTGCTATGATCAGTGTGTTCTCTTGGCAAAACTCTATTAGCCTTTGTCCTGCTTCATTTTGTACATCAAGCCATGCTTGCCTGTTATCCCAGTTATTTCTTGACTTCCTACTTTAACATTCCAATCCCCTATGATGAAGAGGACATCTTTTTTGGTGTTAGTTCTAGAAGGTGTTGTAGGTCTTCATAGAAAGTGATCTGGATAGACTGGAGCGCTGGGCAGAAAACAACAGAATGACATTTAATAGGGATAAATGCCAAGTTCTGCACCTAGGAAAAAGAAACCAAATGCACAGTTACAAGATGGGGGATACGTGGCTCAACCACACTACAAGCGAGAAGGATCTTGGAATCATTGTCGATCACAAGCTGAATATGAGCCAACAATGTGATGTGGCTGCAAAAAAGGCAAATGCTCTTTTGGGCTGCATTCATAGAAGGATAGCTTCCAAATCCCGGGAAGTACTAGTTCCCTTCTACTCAGCACTGGTTAGGCCTCATCTGGAGTACTGTGTCCAGTTCTGGGCACCACACTTTAAGAAGGATGCAGACAAACTGGAGAGGGTTCAGAGGAGGGGCAACAAAGATGATCAGGGGACTGGAAACAAAGCCCTATGAAGAGAGACTGAAAGAACTGGGCATGTTTAGCCTTGAGAAGAGAAGACTGAGGGGAGATATGATAGCACTCTTCAAGTACTTGAAAGGTTGTCACAGAGAAGAAGGCCAGGATCTCTTCTTGATCATCCCAGAGTGCAGGACACGGAGTAATGGGCTCAAGTTACAGGAAGCCAGATTCCGGCTGTACATCAGGAAAAACTTCCTGACTGTACGAGCAATACGACAATGGAACCAATTACCTGGGGAGGTGGTGGGCTCTCCCAGACTGGAGGCCTTCAAGACGAGGCTGGACAGCCATTTGTCAGGGATGCTCTGACTTGGATTCCTGCATTGAGCAGGGGGTTGGACTCGATGGCCTTGTAGGCCCCTTCCAACCCTACTATTCTATGATAGAACCGATCAACCTCAGCTTCTTCGGCCTCAGTGGTTGGGGCATAGACTTGAATTACTGTGATGTTGAATGGTTTGCCTTGGATTCGTACTAAAATCGTTCTATCGTTTTTGAGATTGTACCCCAGTACTGCTTTTCCCACCCTTTTGTAGACTATGAGTGCTACTCCATTTCTTCTAAGGGATTCTTGCCCACAGTAGTAGATATGATGGTCACCTGAATTAAATTCGCCCATGCTTGTCCATTTTAGTTCGCTGATTCCCAAGATGTCGATGTTCAATCTTGCCATCTCATGTTTGACCACCTCCAGCTTACCTTGATTCATTGATCTGACATTCCAGGTTCCTAAACAATATTGTTCTTTACAGCATCGGATTTTCTTTTCACCACCAGACAGATCCACAGCTGAGTGTCCTTTCAGCTTTGGCCCAGCCGCTTCATTCTTTCTGGCGCTACTTGGAAATGCCCTCTGCTCTTCCCCAGTAGTATATTGGACACCTTCCGACCTGAGGGGCTCATCTTCCGGCGTCATCTCTTTTAGCCTTGTGATACATTCCATGGGGTTTTCTTGGCAAGAATACTCGAGTGGGTTGCCATTTCCTCCCCCAGTGGACCACATTTTGTCAGAACTCTCTGCCATGACCTGTCCGTCTTGGGTGGCCCTGCATGGCATAGCTTATGGCTTCACTGAGTTATGCAAGCCCCTTCGCCACAACAAGGCAGTGATCCATGAAGGGGCGTTGTACTTGGCTCAGTAGCTAATAGGTAGCCAGTACAGTTGCCTTAACACTGGTGTAATATGTGCACAGCCAGGCACTCCACTCAGCATTCTGCACCAGCTTCAGCTACTGGACCAAGCATGAGGGCTGCCCCACATAAAGCGCATCACAGTAAATACCAGACATAACTCCCATTGGGTTGTATAATGGTGTCCTTCTGCCAGCAGAATGGACACCACTGGTGGGGTGCATTTTCTCTCTCCCTGCAGCCCCCATGTATCTCCCAAATCTGCTCCAGAGGTTTGGAGAACCCCCCAGAGCAGATTTTGGGGAAGTGCAGAAGGCAAGAGTGGAAGGGAAACTTGCACTGTGCAGGAAGTCCACTCACGTCACAATGAATTTAGTCGATTATATTCCAGTAAGGGAAACTGTGGTTTATTCAAACCATAGTTAGTTCAGTCAAACCAGGATTGTAGCAAGGTGTTGGACATAACAGGAAGTGGCAGTTTGTTCAGTACCACAAAAGAAGCTTTAAACTTTAAACTTCTGCATGAAAAGTAGGAGAGCGTATACAAGCCAGAGGCACACGTTCCCTTCTCCTCCCTCCATCAGAACCAGACTTTTCTTTGATTAAGGCAGCTCCCCTAAAAGCTGCACTACACCTTATGACAATGCTTCTTTAGAGGACACACTATCTGGAGGACATTTCACATGCCTCTAGTATGATAAAGGTAACATATTAACGAGTGCTAAGGCAGACTACCCTAAGATGGCATGACCAGTGCTGCGTGGGGCATAATAAGATCCAGAAAGTGCTTTGATTGGACCAGATATCTGAGCATCAGGCCTTGTGTTGACTGATCAACAAGGCAATCATCTACTTTTTCCACTGCTTTTTTGCTTTTACACCTTATAGAGCCAAGAATTGTGAAGCCTTTTGTCTCCTTGTGAAGATACAAAGCTGCGTTACACAGTCCATTGGCCCATCTACTCTGGCTGCAAGTCTCCAAGCTCTCAGGCAGAGTTCTTTTCCAGCCTTGCTTCCAAATTTCATTTAAAGGATTTAACCTGGGACTGTCTTTTATTTGCACAAAGCATGTGTTCTGCCACTGAACTGTGGCCTCTTTTCAACCAGCTGAATATAAGGACAAGAATGAATGCTGCAAGCAAGGCACTCTCTTCATCCCACGTTTGTAGAAACTTAGACAATTATTTTCTTGAGAACCCTGTTTTATTATAGTAATAATCAGCATTATATCCTCAAATAAGATCATGCACAAGAGCTAGATGAGTTATTGTGCATAACAGATTACCAGTCAAGATATTTTATTAACCTTAGAATCAGCTAGTTACATTTTTACATTTAATAAATAATTTTTGCTCTGTTAAGACCATGGAAAGGAACAAGATATTTATTTAATTGTATTTATTTATCCAAAAGATTTATAAGCTGCCTTTTAGGGAAAACCCTAATCTTCAGTATGGCTGTCATCTTGCACTGTAAGGGAATTAAAATGCAGGCTTTAGCTGAAATCCTATGCACACTTACCTAGGAGTAAGCCCCACTGAACACAATGGAACTTACTTCTGAGTAAACATGCATAGGATTCCACTGTGTAACACAGCAAAAATAAAATTCGGTGTTGTGATACAAGAATAACCCCAACCAACATTTTATTTTTGTACACTTCTTTTATTTCACAGTATTGGAACTTCCAATACATTAAAATCTGAGGCCCTGCATGATATCTTAGAAATGTCTTTTAGTTCAGCATAGTATTTAAATATTCACCTGGTAGCTACAGGTGACAAGGAACTGCATACAGGCGAGTGAGCAGGCTGGTAGAGAAAAGAAGGAGTGCTCCATCTGGCCTATGCATCCAGCACA
Source organism: Heloderma suspectum (assembly GCF_057233095.1). Taxonomy (NCBI): domain Eukaryota; kingdom Metazoa; phylum Chordata; class Lepidosauria; order Squamata; family Helodermatidae; genus Heloderma; species Heloderma suspectum. The sequence continues at coordinate 77,862,083 of NC_139461.1, read as the reverse complement.
GAAACCAAGAGAAGCTCCTTTGTGTGCTGCACAGAATGCAGCAGGCTAGAATGAAATGGAATGTGGAGTTGGAAAAGACGCAGAAAATGATGAAGAGGCTGGATCAACTCCTCTATGAGGAAAGGTTGCAGTTTACAAAAAAAGGCAACAATGGAGAGACATGATATTGGCGTACAAAATGATGCATGGTGTGGGGAAAGTGGTTAGGGAGAAGTTTTTTTCTCACTATCATAATACTGGAACCTAGGGTCATCCCATGAAGCTGAATGGTGGGAGATTCAGGGCAGATAAAAAGAAATACTTCTTCACACAGCGCACAGCTGAACTATGGAGTACGCTACCACAAGATGCAGTGATAGCCACCAACTTGGATGGCTTTAAAAGGGGATTAGACAAACTCATGGATATAAAGCTCTCGGTGGACTTCCGATAGGTATCTTGTTGGCTACTGTGAGAACTGCATGCTGGACATAGTCTTGTTATGTTCTTATCTGATAGCCTCTACCAATTCAGACTGCATGTCGGATGTTCCAGTCTTGAATGCTCCCTCCCAGAGTCCCAGCTCCAGCTTTGGGGGCCTTGCGCAGGTTGCCCTTGGTGGGTCTCACACTGCTGACCAGCATTTGCTGCCACTTGATCCCTCTCCCCCTCTCCAGTGGGCTTACTAAACAAAGGCAGTCCATTACAGTACTGCCACAGACAACCTGGCACCTGTCCCAGCCCCTTAGCAATAGTGTATGAGCAGGATTATTATTTATTTTTTACATTTGTATACTGCCAAGGCTCTCTGGGCAGTTCACAATTAAAACCATAAAATACAACTTAATGTAATATAAAACTTTTAAAAGTTTAAAGTAGCATGTAAAACCAAAGTAAAACCTAGCAGCAGTTACAGCCCAGGGAAAGCCTGTGTGAAAAGGTGTGTTTTCAGCAGGCGTTTAAAAGATGTTACATTTTCTGCCTCTTGAACTGCAGCAGGGAGGGTTTTCCAGAGGGTGGGTGCCACTACAGAGAAGTCCCACTGTCGAGGTTCTTCATGGAGACATTCTGTTCATTTTGGAATGACCAGCAAGGATTATGCAGTGGCATCTGTGGTTCATTAAAGCACCAGCAGGATGCAGGCTGATGAATGCTATGGGGAGAGTGGGGCAGTCTCCAGCTTCCCCCTCATGCTCACTCAGGAGAAGGCTTAGCAGGTAGTGGAGCTGTAATGGGTGGCCTGGAGGGGCATGTAGGACTCTGGTGTGCCTGCTGGAAGCTCTGGGGCCCCAGCGAATGCCCCAGCATTCTGCCCTTTCCTCAGATGAAATACAAAAAACCAAAATCTTGCCTTATGCTGTAAACTACATTGGAGAGAAAGGATAGGTACCAATATTTTATTAGAACATCTAGGAAACATCTATTAGGATATCTAGGGGAAAAACCCTAGATTTTTTTATTATTCATAAGTAAATGTGGAGTACAAATGCAGTTGACTACAAGAAGGCTCTGTTCACATCATTCAAGAATTATTAAACTATATTCTGCATAATGAAATGAGGTTCACCGCCTAAATGTGTAAGGGTAACTGCTCTCTTGCTCCACATAGTTTAATAACCCACAACTATTAACATCATATTAAAACCTTCTACTTTTATTGCATACACAAAATCCATTTGTCACACTTCCAAAATCCAAAGTCCCTCTTCCTCCAAATTCCCATATGCCCAAATTCCCATGTCCCCCACTCCAAAGTCCCCAAACATTGCTCCAGAAGAAGGAGTAAAAGCTAAAAAGAAAGGGAGAGATTTCTGCCACTATCTCTGCATGATTTCTGATGCAAAATATTGTCAAACAGATGTAAAATTCATCAAGCTTTTAAAACCATTAATCCAAACCTATTTCCATTCTCGCTCTTCCAGAGACATAGCTACCATATTATGGAATGGTAGCAGGAAATACATCATACATGTGTTTTTAAAAATGTTACTGTTTGTGCCTGTATGCTTTATACAGATAAAATGCAAATAACAGACAGATAGGCAGGCAGCTAAATAACAACAGGTCAAATTAAAGAGAATTTCAGGACAACAGATTAATTAAGGCACCAAGTTTTCCTTAAACAAATGTATATCAATCTGGCTGATTTGGCCAGGAATTTCCACAAATGCTGGCTTTCTACAAGAACAATAGTTTCCCAGATTCAATCACTGCATGCCTTTTTTGTTCTTTAGCAAAAGGCCTGCAGGAATCAATGTCTATAAGGCATAAGTGTATTGATAGGAATTCAAGTGCATGCAACAGAATGAGGATCAAAAATGGCTGTGCTTAATCCATAGCAGACATAATTTGCTACTTTTGCTGAATTTTAACAAGAGCTGCCCCCCCAAAAACGCCAGCATCTCTGCTCCTGCGCCACAGACTAATGACATTTAATCATGACTATTAGTGCACTCTTCTTGTGACAGCTGAGGTACAAAACAAGCCAGCTGATGCAATTCCTGATATAATGTTCTTAGCCTATGACCAACAGTGGAACAGTAGAATACAGGATGCCCACTTGTTTGGAGCCTACCATAGTTTAATACAGAAAGCCTTGCAACTTGAAAATTGTTAACTTATGCAACCCATGTCTCTCTAATGACCATTTCAGCAGCTCTTTTTTCTATACCTGCTAGAAGCTTAAAATTAAAATCTCATCTGGAGGGACAAGCTTTTTTGCTTTTTTCCCAATGAGTCAGTGCTGCAGTTACCAGGTCAGAGGTAACGAGGTCTGCAAAACACTCAGTGCCACAGCCCCAGCCTGGTTAGATCAATTCCTTATAATTGCCTAAGAACAACTTGGACGCAAATCAATTGTTTATTATTGCCTGTAAACATTGCACAGGGAAACTTTTCTAGGCTGGAGAAAACAGTGTGGAAGGCAATGACTGCACCTGTGTGCAGTACCTCTGCTCTGCCAAAACACATTAGAAGCATCTTAAAAATAAATAAATAAATTGGAATATGGTTAGAGGCATCTGGGATTATCTGGGTTCCTTAGTTCAGCTCATCTGACTGGCATTGTACCAGGCCTGGCTGGAAGGCAGAATGAACACTCCTCACTCAGATTGAAAGCTGACCTATAAAACCTTGTGTGCGTGCTTGAAGTATTTTATTTTTTTTAAGTAGAGGTACTGGGGTCTATGCCTGCCTGGAAGTCATGCCTTTTGTCCTGAAAGCCCAAAAGCCTGTGTACTGGTTGTGGTTACACATGGCTGACCAAAGGTTACCTTGGCCTACACATCTTCAAATACACTTGGAGTTATAATGATGTCTGACAAGTGGAAGTAAGATGCTAATACTGATATTTCATGGGTGGTAATTAGATATAATGGCAGAAGCCTTTAATATTTTTGGGTGCCCAGGGGAAGCCTGACACCGGGAAGAATTCGCCCAAGGCTAAGCCAGACAGAAATGTGATGAGTTCTCCAGCAGTTTTTTAAACGTGTCAAATGCCGCGGAAGAAGTGATTCGGGTTGGGACCACTGGCAAGTGGGGGTTAACCCGAAACTTTTGAACTCTTCTCCTCCAGATGTTTCAAACATTAAGCTTGAACATCTTCCAGAAGTGAAGACTTATTTCAGATTTCAGAATAAATTGAAATGGAATTTAATCCCCATTTTCCCCTTCTGCTTTTTGTAAGGGGTTAGTGCCTACCCCAAGCCAGTTTGAATAAATTAAACAGTGAAGCTTTAATAACTTTACAGTTTAAACTTCAAACAAACAAACAAGCTATAGCCCCCAGACCAATCTGACACAAAGAGGCATATACTGCAACAGGTCTGGAGAGTTTTATCAAAAAACGTATTTTGTATCTCTTTCAGGCTATTCGTGGCTAATGGAATTTACCTTATTGTATTTAATACTTTTCCCTCCGCCACATTTTTGGGGTGTTTTTTTTATGAGTTAGGCCAATACAAATAAACTAAACTTGCAAAATGGCAACAACTACAACCACCACCACCACCGTGGGCCTTCAAATCTACCACAAGCACTCCAGAAAGAAAAATAAGTTTAATTTGTCTAATCTTTTGTAAAATGGCTAGCAGTTGTGAGAAGTGTCAGCTGACAACTCTGGACGCCAAAGTGTTAAATCTGTCTACCCAATAGCAACAGTGCAGGCAGTATAAACATAGAACTTGACAATACACCTTAGTCCTGCCCATGGGCACAATCCACCCACTTATTCTGTTGCATGAATAGAGCTTAAATAAATAGGTGTTTTTGCACATTTTCAAACATTTTCAATGACATTAGTGTAAAATAAATTCCCAGTCAATTGTGCTCATAGATATCCCTCTTGAAGTTGCTTTTATACAGAAATTTGGCTTTTCTAGCTATCCATTTTGTGAAAATGGAGAAATGTTCTAACCTGCACAGTTCAGGTTTATTTTTTGATGTGAACCTTGGGTTCACTGAAAACTAGGCTATGGCTGCAATCCTACACATGTACCTATACTAGGAAGTAAGCCCCATCGAACACAGCGGGACTTACTTCTGAGTAAATATGCAGAGAAGTGTGCCTTAAGGCTACAAATGTATGCAAACTTCCCCACTGAACTCAGAGGGCCTTATGCCTGAGTAAACCTGCTGAGGATTATGCTCCATGACAAACAGATTCTTCCCCAATCCAGCTAATACCTGATACACATTTAGGATTTCCCTGATATTTGATTAAACGTCAACTGAATGGTTATTTGAAATGCTGGCATTTTTATTGCTCCTAATCCTGAATGCATTTAATGTAGAGAGAGCATAGGCAGACCAAAGGCTTGTCTAGTCCAGCATTCTGTTTGCACAGTGGCCAGATGCCTATGGCAAGCCTATAAGCAGGACATGAACCCAACAACATCCTCCTGCTCTGTGGCTTGCAAACATAGATAGATAGCACAACACAATCCTAAAAAATAAAGCAATACAACACTTAAAAGAACCTCATAAAAAAAATCATAACATCAGATAGCAAAGTAAACATACAGTCACGGCCCGAAATATTGGAACAATGATAACTGTTTTGGCAGTTGGCCTCTGTACAGCACCACATTGAAGATGAAAGGAAACACACCCAAATGGGAGCGAAGTCAGGACATTCAGTTGTAATTCAAGGGGTTTGACAAAAGTGCGGCACTAACCATGCGGGAAGTACAGCCAGTGGCATACCCCGCCCCAATCGTTGGGGGCTCATAAGTAATGGAACAAACCAACATCATTTCAAACTTAAGGATCGCCTTTAATACCTGGATGAAAATCCTTTGCAGTCAATGACTGCCTGAAGTCTGGAACCCATGGACATGACCAAATGCTGAGTGTCCTCCCTCGAGATGCTTTGCCAGGCCTTTACTGCAGCTGCCTTCAGCTGCTGCTTGTTCGTGGGTCTTTTTGCCTTCAGTCTTTTCTTCAGTAAGTGAAAAGCATGCTCTATTGGATGGAGATCAGGTGACTGACTTGGCCATTGAAGAACATCCCACTTCTTTGCCTTGAGAAACTCTTGGGTAGCTTTTGCTGTATGTTTTGGGTCATTATCCATCTGTAATATGAAGCTGCACCCTATCAGTTTGGCAGCATTTGGCTGAATCTGAGCAGAAAGTATAGCCCTATACACTTCAGAATTCATCCTGCTGCTTTTATCAGCAGTCAGGTCATCAATAAACACCAGTGACCCGGTTCCATTGGCAGCCATACATGCCCATGCCATAACACTGCCTCCACCATGTTTGACAGATGATGTGCTATGCTTTGGATCATGAGCTGTTCCATTCCTTCTCCATACTTTTCTCTTCCCATCATACTGGTACAAGTTAATCTTGGTTTCATCAGTCCAAAAAATCTTATTCCAGAACTGGGCAGGCTTTTTTAGGTGTTTGCTGACAAAGGCTAATCTGGCCTGTCTGTTCTTGAGCGTTACCAGTGGTTTGCACCTTGTTGTGAAGCCTCTGTATTTACATTCATAAAGCTGTCTCTTGACTGTAGATGTTGACAATGACATGCCTACCTCCTCAAGAGCGTTCTTGACCTGGCTAGATGTTGTGAAAGGGTTCCTCTTCACCATGAGCAGAATTCTGCAGTCATCCACTTTAGTTATCTTCCATGGTCTCCCAGGCCTTTGCTGTTGCTGACCTTGCCAGTTAATTCCTTCTTTTTCAGGATGTTCCAAACTGCTGTGTTGGCCACTCCCAATGTTTTTGCTATCTCTCTGATGAGTTTATTTTGTTTCCTCAGCTTAATGATGGCCTCCTTCACTTGCATGGACACCTCTTTGGACCTCATGTTGGGAGTTCCAGTGAACAGCTACCAAATGCAAATGTAACACCTCCAGAACCACCTCCAGGCCTTTTATCTGCTTGATTGGTCATGGGGTACCCAGGAAACAGGCCACACCTGGCCATGCAGCTGCTTGTCAGCCATTCGTTCCATTACTTATGAGCCACCAACGATGGGTGTGTGTGTATGCCACTGGCTGTCCCTCCTGAATGGTTAGTGCCCCACTTTTGTCAAACCCCTTGAATTACAGCTAAAAGTCCTGACTTCGCTCCCATCTGGGTGTGTTTCCTTTCAACTTCAATGTGGTGGTGTACAGAGGCGAACTGCCAAAACAGTTATCCTTGTTCCAATATTTTTGGCCTTGACTGTATATCATCAACAGTTCTGATTGAAAAATAACAGCTGGAATACAATGGAATAAGAGCCTATTTAAAAGCTGACAGGGTGAGAATCAGATGAACCTCTCTGGAGAATCTATTCTACAGTTTAGGTGTCACAACTGAAAAGGCCGTCTCCTGTCCCCACCAACTGCATTTCTCTGCAGATCCATGTAGAGTGCAATACATTAATCCAAACTGGCTGTGACTACAGCATAAAGAACCAAAGCTAGGGCTGATTTCTACAGGCGCTCCTTAACCACCATTGTCACCTACTTGAGGCCACAATGCTTCCAGGAGTATCTCCAAACTGCAAATTCACTCTTTCTTCTAGTGCATGAAAGAATCTGTCTGGGGCATTTATGACAGACAATCCTGACAACGAACTTGGAATGAGAAAACCTTCATGTCATTTCCACCCATACTGTTCAGCATTGCTCATGATTCTTAAGGCTGTTCTGAGCATATGAGTCTAGTTCTGGATGCAAGATAACCCATGTCTAGAAATCCTGAATTGCTTTTTGAGAGCCAGTTCAGTTTGGTCACTCTCTTTCTAACTTTGATTCAGTTCCCCAACAGTAAAATGGAAAAATTATGTTACTTCATAGTGTTACTTTGAGGATGAAAAAGATGAGAAATGATACAGCTGATACAGAATAAATAATAATATTACATTATCATCATTATCATCATCACCATCATTTACATTATCATCATCACCATCATTTATTATTAACATCTACAAGTGTTGACACTGTTATCCATCTCAAGAGGCTTTCTGTCCCTTTCTGAAGCATATGTTTCCTCCTATTAACCCTTCAATTAATTCTCATTTTTCTGACCATAGCTGACAGGATCAGAATTCAATGTGATAAATTTGGAAGGAGGGGGGGAACCTGTGTCTCTCTGAGCTATCAGTAATATTAAAACATGGAGTTACACAATACCATTTGATCAAATATGTGCATCACTAAGCTGACATAAACATCCTCCCATACCTTGTAATACTTCTTTAAAAGTAGGAGAGCAGAGCAGGAGCCCCACTGGATTTCCCTTAGCAACCTGACAAGAGCCCACAAGGTCAGCTAGCAGGAAGTGTAGAAAATTATACAGTAGGGAATTATCAGCTAAATTATTTCATTATACTCAGGATTTTTTTACTGTTTCTCTCATGACAGCGGCCTCTTGCTAGCTGTAATAGAAACATGCATAAAAGGACAGAAGTCTCTCTCTCTCTCTCTCTCACACACACACACACACACACTAGGGGAGAAGCCTCCCCAAGAACAGCACTCCTGCTCTCATTAAATGAACTTTTAATGCTGTTAGTCAAGGCTGTAGCTCTAATGCCCAATTTATTTGTGTGTGTTGGAGGGGGGGGTAGATCCAGGGCCAGATCCTCAACAATGATCACAATACCTATTCAGAAATTTTATTTGTGCTCTTGTGTGTGTACCTATGTGCATGGGAACATGCATGCATGCAGGCTACAAAAGTGATAAAAATGTAAAGTTTGCATTGCTGGAGTCCTACTGAGCATTTACAGCGCAATCATAAAGGAATGATGTTCTGTACACCAGGGGTAGGCAACATTCTGGAAATTTGTAAAACTGTCCTGAGAACAACCAAGGTTAGTCACAAAGGACAAGTACGCTGCCTAGAGGCATTCATGGAAAACTGACATGGCGGCAGCTAGGACCTCCTACTTTGCTTCAAAGCAATTCCAGCTGCCAGTAAGAAAATATAAAAGTATTTTTAAAATAAAAATTGGGAGGAGTTGGGTGTCTCTGTGGGCACCAAGGCAAGTCTCTGGGGGCAGATTGGTGCCTGCGCGTTGCCTACCCCTGCTATCGACAGAGGTCTCCAAGATCAGAGCCCTCCATCTATCCTATGCCTTGCCAGGCAGGATGGGAAGAATGGTGGAAGCAAAAATATCTCCCCTTCCTTCTGGCAGCTATTTTTAGCTGGACAGGCTTCTGCTGGCTTACCTGGGGGCTTGGCCAGGAATGGAGAGGCTTGTGCATCCTGCGGACCCATGCCCTCTCTGTTCCCTTCCCTCCCTGCCCACCAGCCTGCCCCCTTCCTACCCTTCCCAATTCTCTTCCGAGATCACAAGAGCAATCTTGGAAGAGAAGCCACTATGGAGCTTACTGCAATGGCTGTGAGGGTGGAGGGGCAATCCGTTACATCTTATGCTCCTTGGGACACTCCCCAAGCGATCACAGGATTGCTTTCCTGGTAAACCTTATTGGATGTGGAATAAACATTATCAGATGTAAAAGCCCTATGCTATACCACATTCTAAGGCCCATGCATACCAGCCTCATAAACGGAATTGCTAACAAACTACTGCATCATGCATGCTGTCCTCTGTTTACACTCACACATGTACATAAAGGCACCACTGTGTATTTTGAATAGAAAAATAATTTTACAAACATATTTAATAAAATAAAACAACAATAATAAATATTAACCTGCTAATTATGCACCTGAACTCTGCCACAACAAAGAGAGAAGAGCCATTCTGCTCCTCATACTAAGCAAGCAACCAAAGTCTCACATTTTCTCTGTTACTGGGAACATGGCCATTGCCATCATGTCATGCAATAAAGGAACAGCTGCTGTGTTTTGAGCTTTGAGAAGTATTAAAGGAGCCCAACATAGGATGCAGAACAGAGGCACTCCCAGATAATTAGTTGGGGCTCTTCACTACAGTGTATTTAGCATAATGTTAATCCAGCTCTTCTACTAAAGACTTAATATAGAGGCACCTAGTTCAGCTCCAAATCATAGCAGCTACACAGTTTGTGCAACCTGTTCCAGTTGTGACACATGCCAAGGGTTTCTGAATACATCTGAAGAGGGATCAGAATAAATCATAGGGATTCAACCATTTGCTGTGTCCTTCTTATGTCAGCAATGATGAATGGTAATGGAACAAAGTCCCACCTCAGTGACTCCTCCCTGGAAATTCACCTGCGTAAGGGCAAAGCTTCATTTTCATCTCTCTGCAGCTTGCATTTATAAAGTCATTGTTGCACAAATCTCCATTTAAGTTTTTGTGGTGGTGGTGGTGGTGGTGGTGGTGGTGTAGTTGGGGGTCATGCAGCAATGGAAGATTTTGTGCAAACTCTGCTTCACAGATCCACGAGCAGTGTTTATCAATTAACAGGTAGTGAAAAGATTCTCTGCAATTAAAGACATGATTTCACTCCAATAGGAAGCAACACCACATCACTATACATCTCTAGGGAAAAGGCAGCTCCTGTCACTAATGTGGAACACAGCTAATTTTAACAGAGTCTGTGTGGGCCTCTTGAGGAATGCCATGTTGATGAAGGAATATACAGTAGGGAACTCCTCAAAGGACCTGGCTGATTGGAGAGCCTCAGGAAAGGTGTGAGGAAATTGCATTTCCTGTTTCTTAGCAGAGTTATTAAAGGGAAAAGCAACTTTAATCACTGGAAGACCACTTGCAAGGGTTTTTTTATTTATGTATCAAAACAATATCCTCTATTCCTCAGATGCTTTTTAATCTATATGTCAGCACAGTCAATTTCACGTTCCTGCACAGTGTACAAACAACTGTAGGGTTCTGTTAAAAATGTGAAAGGTTTTCCCAGATTACAGAGGACACAATGTGTTTGAGTGATTCTTCCAAAAGCCAGAGCCAATTAGGCTCTGGATTCCAACCCCCTCCTGCCCCTCGCCCCCCACAACAAGGGAGGGTTGAAGGCGAGAATATGCAGAATTAATGATAAACAGAAAACGTGCATAAGATTCTGGAAAGGGGGGGGAGAGTCACAGGGCTAATGAAATTTCCCCTTCAAATACTGTTGGCCTTCTCACACAGCAAATGCCCAGATAGGCAGGAGCTAGGGCTGTTTCCACTCACTTCATGTTGATAGAGGCTGAATCTACACATTCAGCAGACTGCGGTAGTAGAATTGACAGTGCCATTTCAGAGTCAAGCAGGGTATCACGTGTTTTTAATGTCCCAATTCTTTTTTTAAAATTCCTACAAAAATCCACAGAGGACTCCATTTTGTTACAGAGGCTTCTGGGACATGCTGCCATTCATATATGGTGCTCCTGGCAGCTTGGAAGTGGTCTGAGAGACACTTGTATGCTGCTTCCAATCCAGGTTGCACTGTGCATAACCCTCTGCCTTGGATGCTTCACCCACCATAGTCAGGCTTGTCTTTTTCTACATCCCCCCCCCCCATCAGTGCTGGGCCCCCAATGACCTTGTTAGAGGCCTTCCATGTGGACATAACATTCTAGCACATTTCTTCATGAGGTACTCAATAAATTAAAACGTTTTCTTGCTATTTGTGTCATCTACATTCTATCTCAGATTAGTCACATTACCTGTTCTCCTGTTACTCCCTGAAGGTTTTTCTGCACAGCATCTGTCAGTATGACACAACATTTATTTGTACGTATATCAGGATTAAGCCAATGATAACACCAGTTGCTGGGGAACTTGGGCAGGAGGGTGCTGTTGCACTCATGTCCTGCTTGTGGGTTTCCCACAGGCAGCTGGATGGCCACTGTATGAACAGAATACTGGACTAGATGGATCCCTGGTCGGATCCACCATGGAACTTATGCTCTGATAAAAGCTACTGATTTTAAATATGGGCTCAAACCCAGTATCTAGTCTAAGATGCACTCCACCAGTTTTTTAAAAAATGCATATATAATGCAACTGGAAAATCCTCAAAGACACACGAAGTTCAGACACACACAACTGACAAACTTTCATATTGGCACAAACAGTATTTCATCCAGGACTGTTACGTAATTTAAGATCTCGAAGCAAGGCATTGCTCCATATTCAGTCTCATCAGGAGGTGGTTTTGATAAAAATCCAGAGAGGAGCATTTTTGGTTGTTAGACTTCAGTTGTGGAAGACCATCCCTGAAGAGTTTTGTCAAAGCCCAATCTTACTTTCTGAAAACTGGTGAAAATCCTTTTACTGGAGTAGATTAAAATTGCCTGATGCTTCTCAGTTTTACTTTCGACTATGGTTTTACTCAACTGTTTTTAATAATTGCTTTTAAATCTTTATTATTGTGTGACGTTTTGTTTCCTACTTTGAGCTTTAAGAAGAAGTGGCATGAAAATATAGTAAATGAGCAACATCAAATAAATAAACGAACAACAGAAAATAAATCCTACTTCCAGTTTTGTTCTTTTAATCACTAACAGATTAAACCATTCAATACATGAAAATTGAACACTCTGTTCAGGTGTTCAATGAAGTGTGTTATTTAAACATACAAGGAGGTCGAGCACACTAGCCCCCTCTCCGTTTTCACTCTCCTCATGCTGAACACATGGAGGGTGACTGTCTCAAGCGGAGAACCTTCTCTATCTGTGTGGTCTCTTCGTGTGATCCAGAATGATTATCTAGCACTCCAGATCGCATGCAGAGCCCACATGGATAGAGGAGGATCTCTGCTTCAGACAGTCGCCTTCCACGTGTTCACTGTGATGAGTAAAAATGGAGGGGGTGGGGCAAGAACACTCCCCCTCCTCACATGTTTAAACAACACACTTTGTTGAATGCCTGAATAGGATTACTGCGAGTGGGAGGACGAGGGCAGAATCCTCTCTTTTGCAACCCTGACATTATGCAAAAAAAAATGGTGGGTAAAAATGTATAAAGATAACTCCTCTATGTTAATGTAATTTTGATGATGCACCCGAAGCTGAAAGAATGTGCATTTTTTGCAAGAAGTCAGAATATTGATTTTTTGTATGTAGCAGGGTGAAGAACTCATATGGGAATAATTTATTCAATGAGTTTCACAGATATTTTCTGTTTACTAATTGCTCTAACAGACTTTTTAATTTGTTCAGTCTTCATAATGAAAACCACTTTTTTTCCTGTGGGTTTTCTGTGGTTTCTCTGTTTCAGGTATTTCCATTCCACACGCCCGCCACCCTAAACTAATGAAGAAATTCACAAACCTTTTAGTAAGTGGATACCATAATATCTTTATCTTTCCTCAAGACCCACCAGTCAGTTTTCTCTTTGTGTACATACAAAGAAAAATTCTGTCAGAATGGGTTACCCAGTTATGGGGTAACTATCCGTGAAACAGGAATCATTTCATTATGCACACTGCAGCCACTGTGTGGAGCAGCCAGCATGGACACTATTTCATGTGGCCTTCATATGTAGACAGATCTTGATACAGCCTCTATGGCTGCTTGGTCTTCTCTTGTGTCCAGAGAAAAATGCTTTCTGACAGCGAGACATGCCAGAAGCTCAAACCATTATGTGGTGGCTCGCAAGCTGTCTCAGTGGCCATACGGTTGTTGATGGCATCTCAATGGAGTTCATCTTCCACTCTCAAAAACAGCCAGTCTGCCAAATGTCCAAACCGTAAAAATCTTTATACATATAAACATTTTGTGTGGGTGGACAATGGCTTGTCCCAGCTATTTCTGAAAGGCTTGTGAAAGAAAATAGTACTAATGTTCAGTTCAGGTGATCACAATTTGGAAAAATAAAGATAACCCAGAGTTGTGTTATAATTTTTATAGGTACAATTTGTACCTATCTTTCAGTAGATGAGAGAGGTGGCACATGAGAAACGGATCATTAAACAGTAGTGTGAAGCCAGGGAAATTAACCAGCTGCTGTGAAAGCCACCTCTCTTATTCTCTCAGTGATAGAGAGAAATAAGGCGAGAGAGGGAGAGGGATAAAAAAAGGAAGAGGTGCCAATGCTACCTAAAACACAACAATTAAAAAGACTCTATTAAATCCGGACCCAATTGTTTTAACGTGATATATTTTTTTAAAAAAGAGAAGATGCCTTCACTATTAAATCTAATAGGTAGAGGATATCATCCAATCAGAAAGCAAAAGATAATTCTACACTATGCAGTGTATAAACTGAGGAAATAATCCAGCCAAATGTAAACACTTTTGAGTCCCACTGATTTCAGCGAGAGAGGTAAGTACATCCTTACTTCTCCAACTGAAATCAATACTTAAACTTGCTTAAATATGGACGGATTGTGGCTTGACATTACAGACTTTCCCCCCACATATTAAAATATGAAAATAACTTAAATGTGAAAAAGGTGCAAACCAGTGGAGGCTGGTGGCTCTGATTTCGGAGGGACTGTGAATCCATTCTGGGTTTGTTAAAACCAGCCAGACTGCTAAAGAAGCTATCCAAGGTGCTGAACCCTACCCCCACAAAAGGATCAGCCCCTTGGATAGCTCCTTTAAAGTTCTGACTGATACCCAGAGCAGATTCATAGCCCCATTGACATCAGAGCCACCAGCCTCCCCTAACTAACCACTAAGGCAAAACTGACCTACTACAAATAGTATCTATGAGCTGTATTGAACGTTCTACCATTTTGATTTTGGGACAGAAAGAAGCACTTTTGTCCCCACCTCCAGTTAATTAACCTTTTTTTCCTATCCAGCCTCACTGCTATTGTTTCCCCTCTGTCCTGTTGCTTTGGTGTTCCCTACCCTTCTAATTACTCCTCCTTTTTCCTGGATAAATCACATGGGCAATTCCTTCCCCTAGCTAAACACAAATCATACAGTGACTAGACTGTTTGAGCATTTTCAGGCGTTTGATACCTGTGGGTGCTGAATGCATGAAGAGGGTAGCGAGAATGTGTGGGTGAGCTCTCTACCCTGGATCTTGATGCCCCTCTTCCACTGTGTGTTTGGTGTCAGTCTGAATGGGCCTACAGAAGTGCAGATATATGCACATGGAGCTCGCATTAACAGGAACTCTGGTCAGTCAGGGTTCCTGCCCCCATGGAGAGAACCCTATGCAGATACATCTGTACTCATGTACACCCCCTTCAGAATGAGGCTGAACACGGAGTGGCAGAGGCACATGACTGGCACGCACCAGCAGCTAGAGGGTGAGATTAGCCCATGTGTTCTCACTTCCTCCTTCATGTGGTTGGCACTAGTGAGGGCTTTCTCAAAGCCTGATTTCAACCAGGAAGGGGCAATTTCTGAAAGGGTGTGTGGCAGTGTTGGGGAGGGCAAGGTTAACCCTCCCTCCCTAGCAGCCACCTCTTCCCCAAAATGCCCCCCTCTGTGCTTAATAGAAGCTTTGTAAAAGCCTCAGTGCAGTCTGGGGGCAGAGCTGGAAAACGTCTTGGAGATGATGCAGCAGGGAAGCTGTCAGGCTGGATGGGGACCTCCTGCTGGCCATGTTAGGGGCTGCAGGATGGCTTCAAAGCAATCACCGAGATTGCCAATGGAGTGGCCAAGTTTTCAGTGCTGCCAAAAATGGTTTTACATTGTCCTAACCCAGTCCTAGTACTTATATCAGCTTTTCCTAACCTGGCCCCCTCCAGATATGTTGAACTACAACTGCCATCATCCCCAGCCGATGTGAATGTCTGACTTACCTGAATAGCAGAGATGTTGTTGTTATTGCTAATATAACAAATGAGCAATTGAGTTCTGCACTATACAGTATGGGAGCACCAACTTTCCATCAGAGTTCTTCATCTTGAATGGGGAACAGTTACATTTAATTATGTAGCCATATTTCTAATGCAAGGGATCCTAACTTCAGTTTTATATATTTAACCCAGTTTTTGACCATGAAAAAGTCCCGAAAGTAGCCCTGCTTGGCTGGCTAGCCACATGGGTTATACAGATTTTCCTGAATTTCAAACAAAATGAATCAAAGTCTGGGGCTAGGAAATGCATTTGGAATGAAAATCTGGGGTGCTGAGAGCAGACACTAGTCAGAAGCAGCCCATAGTTGTTCCCAGCGTTTTGTGGGAACTGTACAAATTCTTCCTTGAAAATAAATCTTCCTTTGTCAATTACAGCTTCCACATTCCCAACCTATAAAGCAGATAAGAACTGTTTTTCACAGAAGACACCAATGAATGACCAATGGTCTGAACAAAACTAGCCCAGTAAAGCTGATAAAAACATCCAATGACTTGTGGGAGAAGGGGAGCAACACAATTCACTAGTTCACATCCCCCATAATGGTGTACATTATGACGTATTCCTGATCTCAGTGTTCCAAATTACTATGGGTTACTTCAATTTAGCAACATGAATTACAACCGATATCTCCCATGAGCCCATTAAGGTGAAGATTTCATCATATACTGAATCAAAGTAAAGACCTTTTTATTTTATTTCTTTGCCTTGTTTTACTTTCACAGCCCTTACTCTAACAATAAAAGATGGCACCGAACACTCGCTGGAAGGAGTATCTCCAGCTTATATTATTGTGCCAGAAAGGGGTGGAGGAATGGAAAGAGAGAGAGACAGACAGACAGACAGACAGACAGACAGAGAAAAAGAGAGAACAGGAACAAAGTAACAAATTATATTGTCAGGAAAAATGTGAACTTTTTGATTGGGGATGACATTTATTTTAAGTGTGCAATGACGGCAGGGAATCTGTCAGAGTAAGACATGGCAGAGGTTTCAACGTTTGTTAAGAGTGTCTTGGGAATTTAACTAAAACTGTTAAAACTGACACTATTGGCTTTTGTTAACACATTAAGTATGGGAAAAGTGCCAGTCAGCATATCTTCCATAGCATCAGTTCAGTTAAATCATCTGGAAGATGCATAAAGCTGGATGGGATAATAAATGCTACATTTTTTTCTCTACACATGAATTGAAGGAACAAAGAGGAGATGGGCCATTTTGACAGGAACTATGAGATTTTATTTTAACAAAAATGTGCAACCATTTTGCAATTTAAGTGAACATACACAAAAGGAGCTGGGGGGTGGATGGGTGGGTTCAAATGCTCAGCTGAGTAAAGCAAGCATAGCAAATTTTTACTGCAGAAATGATTTCTGTACCAGTGTTGTACTACCAGTATTTCATGAATTGTTCCTGGAGCACACACATTAATGGAATTGGCTAGAGGAGAATCTGTCTAAAAGATTCCACTGTGATGTGATAAAACAACAGTTATGACATTGTAGGTCAGCTGGTGGATCAGAATGAGGGATGTTGCTATTCAGAAGAGAAGAGAGTAAAGAGGAGAAAGTAGGAGCCCCACTGGATGTATGTGGTTAGTCATGCATTTATGGTTTACAGCCAAAACCTGGTAGATACCGTCACCATAAATGGCAGCAATATACATCTCTGCTATTCAGATAAGTCAGCCATTGTCATTGGCTGGGGATGATGGTGGTTATAGTTCAATGCATCTGGAGGGGGCCAGGATAAGAAAAGCTGATATAAGTCATGAGATATACAGAACATGATCGCTACACATCTCACAGGTTAGTACGCTGCACAAATATGAAGAAAACCAGATCCTATGGAACACAGATCCTTCATGCTTCAGTACGTCTTTGCTTTCCTATGTATTCATTGTCAACCCTATAACTCAGTTATGCATATGTCAAGCCGATTTGCACTCTGCTTGTGGTATTCTTTGATCTATCAAGTGTTAGTCTTGCTGAATTTCAGACACATTTCAACCTGTTCAATCAATCATATTTGCAAAGTGCCAATAATAAAAGGCCCCTCGTGGACTTTGAAAATGGATGTGTTCTGCATTTTAAAATGCCAAACTCTATTTTATAAATGTGTCTTCTCTGAATAAAAACAGATCTGTGAAACCAGTATACTTTCATTGCAACCATCTGTGAATGCAATAAGCAAAGATTACTGTGTGTGTGTGTGTGTGTGTGTGTATGAAAGCAACATACTCCAAAACTACACACTGAAATATATACTAAGTTCAGATTTAAAACATTATTTCTTCGGGATACTAACAAAGTTGTGTATACCATTTTTCAGTTTACATTAAAATGACCCTCTAGTAGCAAGGTAGCTCCATACTCATAATGTGCCCAGATCCCTAAATTCTATGTGCAGTGAAGTTTATGCCCATCTGCTGCTGTCTGGTTCAGCTGATAAAATGCAGATGCAAAATTATGGATTAAAAACCAAAAACAACAACCTAGAAGTGGTTGCCAATAATTGTCTTCCTATTTGACAAATATGATCTTCTAGAGTTTGACAGACTAAACTTTAAAAAAAAATAGTGCTAAGCTTTAGAACAGAGAGAACATATGGGAAAGACTGGGAATTGACAAAAATAACGCTATAGTGAAATGAAAACTCATTTCATACACACACAAAACATAATGACAAGAGCATAACCTCCATTATGTACTCTGGACATTTAACTGTCACACTTTTCCCTTGTGAATTTATTAGAACATACTACATTTCAAGGTGCCATACTTACATGATCAAATGCCACTTGGGATGAAACTATTGCACCAGTGATATTTTTTTTTATCAGTGATCACTGTAAACACAAGGCTGTTCTGTCGACACTGTTTTGAATCCATGGGATAATTCTTGGAATAATTCTCACTGTTTTTTAAAAAACAAATTAGCATTTTTAGTCAGAAGAGATCATCTGCGTGACTTAGTGACAGACAACCTGTACAAGCAGGATGATCTTGAGGATTTAGGTTTAGTTCTGAATTTGTCTTTTAAAAAAATGTTTTAACTGTTTAGGGAACAATGCTATGCCGGACAAAGAAAAGGCCCAGCATACCCCAGGCATTTTCTCTCAGCATAGGATTGTGCCCTTAACCTGGTGTTTTATTCTTCTATCTTTGTTGTTCACTGCTCCGAAATATTCTGATGTGGAGTGGTATATAAATATTGTAAATAAATAAAATAAATCATCAATGAGCAAATTGCCTGCATGACACATTTTAACAAAACGTTATATTGCATCTATAGGAAGTATTCCAATAATCACTCCATGGATGACTGTCATGTTTCCTCTAGGTTATAGAATGGCTATATTCTGTTTCCACTGATAAAATTACTTAATCAATCTGGAATTACAGGAGTCAATAATATTAGGTTTAGCACTCACAGAAAGACTTACATTTTCATGTTATTTAAAGGATGGTTCAACAATGATTTAATTTGGCCTAAAGAGGGCCTTTTCAGTCCGCCGCTGCCACCACCACCAGGCCTTCCCTGTGGACTTCTGCCTGGCAGACCGCCAGTCCCTGCAGGACCAGGCCCCCAGGTACCGAGCCAGCTGTGCTGCTCCACCTGCCCCTCCCTGGAGGGGCTACATAAGCTGGCTGGCTGAGGTGGCCTGGGAGAGCCAGGGCCTGCAGGAGAAGCCACCACCACCGGGGAAGAGGTGTGCTTGCTGCTGCTGCTGCTGCTGCTGCGGCTGCTGCTGCTGCTGCGGCTGCTGCGGCTGCTGCGGCTGCGGCGGCTGCGGCTGCTGCCGCCGCCGCCAGGCCTTCCCTGTGGACTCCTGCCTGGCATTTTTAAGGGGATTTTAATTGTTTTGTTTGTTTGTTTTATTTTGTTGGGGGGGATTTTGTTGTTTTTTTAGGGATGGGTAGCCTGCCTGATAGGTGGGAGCGAGGGGGCATGTGTCCACCTGATGGAGGCAGTGGGGGGAGTGTTGGGGGCCAGAACATACCGAGGCTGGGCGGCAGGCGCTGGCGGAGCGCTAGGGGCAGGCCATGCCAGGTAAGGGGAACAAGGGAGAGATGTGTAGTATCTGTCCCCTGCTCCGGGCCTGTCCAGAGCCAAAGGATGGCTGGGGGAGGCGTGACCCCATCTTCTGGCCTTCGTTTGCTGCTCTGCAATGCCAGGTCTGTCACCCAGAAAACCTCCCTCATCCATGACATGATCCTGGATGAGGGTGCAGACCTGGCATGTATTACGGAGACCTGGCTGGCAGAGGCTGCTGCTCCAACCCTTGCAGCCATGTGTCCAGCTGGATTTTCCTATGCACAGCAGCCGAGGGCTGGGGATCGGGGAGGGGGAGTGGCTGTTATCTACCAAGAGTCCTTGGTCTTCACCAGACCCCCTCTCCGGGAGACCAAGGTTGCTGAGTGCATGTACTGGAGGTTGGGCCTGAAGGACAGTCTGGGGATTCTGCTTGTGTACCGTCCACCCCGCTGCACGACTGACTCCCTGGCCGAGGTGCTTGAGGTGGTCTCTGATGTGCGTGTACACTCCCCTAACTTACTGGTGTTGGGGGACTTCAACGTACATTCGGAGGCCATCCTCACAGGAGCACCTCGGGACTTCATGGAGACCATAGCCTCCTGGGAGCTGCACCATATTCTAACTGGGCCCACCCATGTAGCCGGTCATGCACTAGACCTTGTGTTTGTTTCTGGAGAAGCGGGGAGTGATCTGGAAGTCGGGGGTATATCCACCACCCCCTTGTCATGGTCAGATCACTATCTGGTGACGTTGGACTTCTCGGTTCCACAACCCCTCCGCAGGGGTGGAGGACCCATTAAAATGGTCCGCCCCAGGCGTCTTATGGATCCAAATGGATTCCTGAACGCGCTTGGGGATTCTCTGGGGCATGCCAACGGCCACTCAGTCGAGACCCTGGTGGGTGGCTGGAATGCTGCAATCACTGGGGCATTAGATTGGGTGGCTCCGAAATGCCCTCTCCCCCTGAACAGGGCTCGGACTGCACCATGGTTGAATCCGCGGTTACGAGCTCTGAAACAGCAGGTGAGACAGCTAGAGCGCCGGTGGCGGAAGTCTCGCTCCAAAGACGATCAGACATGGACTAGAGCTGTATCTTCAGCCTATCACGTGGCGGTGAAGGCAACAAAAAAGGAATATTATGCTGCCTCCATCGCGTCTGCAGAGTGCTGCCCCAGGAGGCTGTTCCAAGTGGTCCGGAGCCTGGTCGGTCCTGGGGCTCCGGAACCACTGGAGCATTCTAAGGCCTCCTGTGAGGCTTTGGCAAGGCACTTTGCAGATAAAATTGATCAGATTAGGTGTGTTACTCTGCACACTGTGGATACAGTTAGTGAGCAAGAGGCGGCCTGTGGCAAACCGGTTTTGTGGGATCGGTTCCAGCTTCTTCCTCCTGATGAAGTGGACAAGGTGCTTTCATCTGTAAGGCCGACCACCTGCTTACTTGATCCTTGCCCATCTTGGCTCATTATGAGCTGCAGAGAGAGACTGGGTGAGGGGATCAAGGCGGTGGTGAACGCCTCCCTTGAGGAGGGAGTGATGCCATCAGCCCTCAAGGAGGCAGTGATAAGACCGCTCTTAAAGAAGCCCTCCTTGGATCCTCAAGTTCTGAACAACTTTCGCCCAGTCTCAAATCTGCCATTTTTGGGCAAGGTGATTGAGCGGGTGGTGGCGGTGCAGTTGAAGGCACACTTGGAAGAAACTGATTATCTAGACCCATTTCAGTCAGGCTTCAGGCCTGGGCATGGGACAGAAACGGCCTTGGTCGCCTTGGTGGATGATATGAGGAGGGCTCTGGATAGGGGTGAATGCTCCTTCCTTGTTCTCCTTGACCTCTCAGCGGCTTTTGATACCGTTGACCACGGTATCCTCCTGGACCGCCTGGAGGGGTTGAGCATTGGAGACACTGTATTGCGGTGGTTCCGGTCCTTCCTCTCCGGCAGGTACCAGAGGGTAGCACTGGGAGAGGAGGTTTCGGACCCGTGGCCACTTACTTGTGGGGTGCCACAGGGTTCCATCCTCTCCCCGATACTATTTAACATCTATGTGAAGCCACTGGGGGCTATCATCAGGAGGTTTGGGGTGCAATGTCATCAATATGCGGATGACACGCAGCTCTACCTCTCATTCAAATCTTCACCAAGGTTGGCCGTAGAATCCCTGTCCAAATGTCTGGAGACGGTGAGTGGCTGGATGGGGAGGAATAAGCTGAAGCTGAACCCTGACAAGACCGAGGTACTTTTGGTGGGAGACAAGAGGAGGCTGGGGGATGTTGACCTGGTGTTGAATGGGGTACAGCTACCCTTGAAAGACCAGGTCCGCAGCCTGGGGGTCATTTTGGACTCCCAGCTGTCCATGGAGGCTCAGGTGTCAGCTGTGAGCCGGACAGCGCTGTATCAACTCCATCTGATACGGCGGCTGCGCCCCTTCCTTCCCGACCATCTGCTCCCATCGGTAGTACATGCCCTGGTCTCCTCTCATTTAGACTACTGTAATGCAGTCTACGTGGGGTTACCCTTGAAGACGGTTCGGAAACTGCAGCTGGTACAGAACACGGCTGATTAAACCTGATTAAAGGCAGCCACCGGCGAGATCACATCACTCCAGTGCTGAAGGAGTTGCACTGGTTACCAGTTGTTTTCCGGGCCAAATTCAAGGTGTTGGTTTTGACCTTTAAAACCCTATATGATTCCGGCCCAGCCTATCTTAAGGAGCACCTCCAGCAACACCAGACAGGCCGCTTAACAAGATCAGCCTCGGATGGCCTTCTCTCTGTCCCATCAGCCAGGACAGCTAGACTGGTGGGGACGAGGGAGAGGGCCTTCTCTGTGGTGGCCCCCACTCTGTGGAACTCCCTCCCTAGGGAACTCCGTCATGCCCCCTCTTTAATGAGCTTCCGTCGTGCATTAAAAACGTGGTTGTTCAGGTAGGCATTTGGGGTGGGTTAGGGTATTTAAAAAAAAAAAATTATGGTAAAATTTTATTGTTTTAAATTGTTTTATGGTGGGTTGTACATCGCCCAGAGTGGCTGGGTGACCAGTCAGATGGGTGATTAATAAATTTAATAAATAAATAAATAGTACCCTCTGCAGAGAGGCTCACCTGGAGCCTACATTGGTGGTCTTTTCAGAGCCAGGCTTTTTAGGCCTTCATTTTTTTAAAAAAAGTATTAAGTGTATTTCATGATCTTTGCACTGCTGCTGGCTTTTACTTTGGTTTTTACTCTAGTTTTATTCTGTTTTAAAC
Source organism: Heloderma suspectum (assembly GCF_057233095.1). Taxonomy (NCBI): domain Eukaryota; kingdom Metazoa; phylum Chordata; class Lepidosauria; order Squamata; family Helodermatidae; genus Heloderma; species Heloderma suspectum. The sequence goes on along the minus strand of NC_139461.1, from coordinate 77,839,677 downwards.
CTTTTAATACTTTTACATTATGTTTTATTATGTTATTGTATTTTATCGTTTCAATTAAGTCTCGTTTTGTGAACTGTCCAGAGAGCTTTGGCTATTGGTCAGTATAGAAATGTAATAAATAAATAAATAACTTCAATGAACAGCTATCAAAATATAATGCATCTATATCTATTTTTCTTGAGAGATTTTTATGAGACCTGACAAGGAATTACAAGGAATTAAAGACAACCTAAGGTTGGATCCTGAGCAAGTTAGTTGCACTTAGGTCTTGTTGAAATCAATGGTACTTGCATTACTGATTACTAACTTTTCACATTGATTACAATGAGAACTTGTTCTCAGTTCAACCCCTGTTTTCAGTCAACTTTTTGAGGAAAAAACCTGTATTGATTATGCTACCTTTTGGAACCAGAATAAAGCAACAAATGGGATATGAATGTGGCTAGACTCTTCCTAACAAATTCTTGTAACAAATACAATGGTCAGCCAATATACCTGATTAAAATATAGTGCACGTGAGGGGATACACTTATTTGGCTAACTTATGTTAAAAATGCTGGCTGTGAGTTTTCAAATTAAGCAGAACTCTTACAGAAGATAAATCCATTTAAAAAAAAACAACTCCACAAGGATATGAGGTGATGTTATATCTCTGGACTGTTGTTAAATTTAAACTGACATTTTAGAAGTAAAGTGTTCAACTTGTGCTTTCACTAGTGCAATGCAACCGCTTCCATCAATGAGAGAGTAAATATTTTCACCATTGAAATAACCTTGTGGTTGGCTTATAATTACAAGAATGCTCGCTGAATTACTTGCTTTGTTCCAGTATCCCCTGTCAGTGCCACAGACCTCCCTGCCTCTCTTGTTTTTCTCAAAAGCAATTTAGAAAATGCTTGTATTTTAGACAAAAGGAGAACATTTGGTGAAAGAAAATTCATCATTAGGTATCTAGAGGTTTGTTAATAGAAAAGGCAACTCCCACAGTGTATCCTAGTGCTCAAGCCAGACACACATGCTCAGGACCAGCAAGCTGCCTTCACAGTGGGCCAAAAGTCATTATCATAATTTTATATTACATAGACTACATTGAAAATTTAATATATCCCAGCAAAAAGAGACAAAAGACATTTTGCATAATGCTTCTGTGAGCGCACTCTCTCTTGCTACTCTTTTAGCCACCCCATGCAGATAATCACACCAGGAAAAAGAAGTTCATTACCTAAGCCAAATCAAAATTAGGCTTTTCTTTTTGATAGGGAACTTCATTAGTAAGCCCCTGTCTTATACAGCTGGGAGATTTGATGAATCTATCTTGGAGTAATAATTCAGCACAATCAGCCACATTTCTTCTTTAAGTTTTATATCTTTGTTAAGAAGATGGAAAATTTATGTAAAGGATGCATTTGTACATTTATAAACTCAGAAGGCCATCCTTCTTCATTTTCATGCATTTGAAACATGCTAGATTTGCAGCAGCAACCTTGTTAGATAAACAAATCTCTTTGCTTTTATGGCTGAGAACAAAAATTTCACAGTTAAGGTTGTATGAAAAGAAAATGACTATGGTTTCATTAGTTAAAACACAAGCGTATTATGATCTAGTAATAATGAATATATGTTTATGTTGGGTGAAAGTGAAGGCAGGGCTTCTGAGATGGGGCCCCAAGCAAACATTCACCCCATCCTATTTTGAGACTGATCAACCTTGTTCTTTGCACTGAAGACTCCACATTCTCAGAATTGTTGGAGCCTTATGCTCCCTTGCTCTCCATAGCTCATGTCACCACGCTATTGGCTAAAAATATACAAGAATTCAAATCTGACTAAATCCTGTCATAGAGATGTTTTTGATTACAATTCCCATATACCCCAGCCAGCATGGCCAATGGTCAGGGATTTTGGGAGTTGTAGGCCAAAACATCTGGAGAGCACAAAACTGCCTACCCCTGGACTACCCAAAATAGCACATTTAGTACTGATCACACCCTGTTCTGAACAAAAAGCAGTCCAGGTTAGGACCACAGCATCGGAAGAGAGGGGTTAACTGTTTACCTCCACACCGTCTTATCACCAAAATACCTTCTCCCGAAATGGTTATTTGCTGCAAATAGTGGTTTCAGGGAAACTAAGAGGAAAACATGAGAATAAAGCTAGGTCATCTGAATCTTTCTCTAGTCTCTTCCCCTACAGCTCTGAGAAATTGTGTAACAAAAATCATGCCAGTGATGCAAATCTTTTATTAACAGGATTTTTTTAAAACAACCCAAGTAATACATCAATAGTAAAGGAAGATTCACATTCTCATGTTGTCTTATATTAACTGTAGGTACTGAAATACCATCCCCTCCCACTCCTTCAGGTCAATGAGACTTATACTTAAATGAATTTAGGGTAATGGTGATTTAGGGCTAAACTATGTAGTAAACATAAATGCATACAGTAGTGTGACAGCCTTTTTTTCCTGGAACAGTTGTTTGGAAAGATATTATTGGGTACAGAAATGTGGTGAGAGGAGGAGACTCTTAACCTTTTCACTGTCTGGTGTTTCTTTGCTCCAAGCTGCCCCATGCCCACAAGCAATCCCCGCCCCATGTCTCAAATGTGTTTGTCAGGGTAAATGAATGCCATTCAGTAGGTGGATAATCTGGAATGAAGATTGTAAATTACTCCACAGTATTAAGTCATCCATTTTAGAATGGCACTGAAGATGGTATACTGCGTTCCCATGCTTAAGTGACCTTTTCTGGATGTAGGTCAGTTGGTTTTACAAGATTTGGTTATGTCCCATGATATTAGTCTGTTTAAAATTGCTGACTGATTTCTCAATGTTTCAAATTTACAAAGCTTCAACTGAGAATAAACCTTAAATGGTCAGATGAGATTTTCCTGAGTGTGCGATTAGTTAAGGGGAGTGCAGTGCTGCCCGTTCAAAGAAAAGAACTAGTCAATGATCTGTGAAAGGTTGCAGCTTTGCACCTTTATACTAAAGCTTTCCAAAATCAGAATGCAATGCATTGACACTAGTATCTCTTTAGTGCTCTCATGGGCTTGGAACCTTGAAGTACACTCTTTTCCTAGGCCACTACCTCACTTTCTCATTCATCTGAAACTGTTTATCTGAACATTTCAGGTGTCCCCTGAGATCTTTAGATAAACCAGTCTGTAATGTACAAGCAAATCACATGTTTGGTTCAGAGGTTTTTTGACAGCTTCTCAAATGCATAAACTCCTACACTATTCAGAGTTTCTTAGTGTGAATCTCATGGTACAACAGAGTTTGGGATTTTATAACACTTTTGAACTCTGCTTTTGACATCTATGGATATGGCATTTGGAGGCTATTATTATTTATAAAATACTTGTCATTACATTGTCAGTGCTTGCCCACGGATACCACATAGTGGCATACCAAAGATGAATTCTGAGTCCTGTTCTTTATTGGCAAATGCTGGATGAGGTCAATGAAGTGCCAACTGAATGCAAAACTGAGTCATGCAAAATCAGAAATACGTATTAAAACTATAGTATAAAGGGTAGAATTCTAGTTTTATTCCACTCAGCATGGCTTTTGTTGTTGATTTCAATGAGGACTGATGTTGCCATGTTTGATCTGCATGGAAAAATCACAGTAAGAAGTGAATGGATTACATTTTCTTAATAATCATTGACCTTTCACATTATTCATGTGACACGGAGAAAAGGCTTCTCCAAACACACTCATAGGCCAATCCTATGAGTTGCCACCCTACCATACAATTCATAGGCTTCAGTTTAAGGATCTCAGCATAAGTCGTAGGAAACAACTGGTGACTTTGTGCTGGCACAGAGATGTGACCCCTTGTACAAAGTCATGGTCATCAGTTCTGTTGTGACAATCATTGTTCTTCGTTCTGTTCATAAGTAACACTGCTGAGTGTGGAAGAGGTGACAGACCCATACATGGCATCCGCAAAGATGCGGGACTAGGCCCGGTAGCCTAAATTGAAATGTAGCCTCAGTGTTGTTTTTGTACAGTAAAGCATTTCAAGGCAGGTAGGACAAAGCAAGATAGCTGTGGCAACCTTGCTAAGCTAGGGATGAGTTGAAAAAGAAGGGGAATTTTTGTGAATGCTTTTATCAGTGTTGAAAGACCCTGCCCCACCTCAGCCCCTTTCTGCAATCTTTTAGGGATGCGTAGGAAAGAAACAGAAGTGTTTGCCTACTGTCAAGTGTTTGTCAGCAAGCTTTGTTTGCCCTTACCTCCCTGATTGGCTACGGCCATGAATGTCACCAGTCCAGGAAACAACACTGTCTACATTAGTTTCCTTAGCCCTCAGTGATATCAGCATGTAGCCAAATCTATTTGGCTATGTAGTAGTGTTAAGATGTTGTCAGATTTGCTACATGATCTCTGATTGGCCGAAATCACTCTATGAAGGAGAAAGAATCTTTAACTAGGGGGAAAAATGGTGCTGAAGCAGCAGATGGGGGAACAATCACTACAAACAGATCCACATAAACATACACACAGGGAACATTATCAGACGTAGAGCCCCCCAAATCACTATCTTTGCTCTGGAATCTAAAGCGGGTGCAGCCCAGAGCCAAGCAAAAGCTAATGCTTAGATGCTGCTGCATACATTTATAATGAGCAGCTAAAATGGATTTATAGGATGTAAGATTTCCATAGGAATTGTCATGTGTCATTAAAAAAAAGGTACATGTGTTTTTGCTTTTGAGATTAATCCAAGTGCAGAAAATCCAGTTCAGCTATTTTATTTTTCACTAGATTTCCACATTATTAGAAGTACATAGCTAACCAGGTTTCAAGCAGTAGACAAAATAGCATTGTGGGATTACATTAGTCCAACAGCTGCTTTATGACTATAGCTTCCAGACCAATTTATTTAATATTGATCTTTAAACAAACATCAGTACAAATAAATTTGAGCACTCCAATCCTGAGATTTTATATCCATAAAAGAGGCCGATATTCAGGGAACCAGTACTGCTTATATTTCTCCCTTTGATACTGTTTTCTTTGATCGTACCAGGTATCAAATATATCAATGACAAATTAAAACAAATCCATCTTCAGATAACACTCAGTTTATAATCTTTTGGGCAGAAAGAATTTTTCTATCAATAACTTCCATCAAGTGTTTGTACTGATTTTTTTTATTGCTTTACTCTGACTAGTACAAAAGACAGCAGTGCCATGTCCTGACTGAATTATTTTTCTTTCTTTTTTGTATCTGTGTCAAGGAGGGTTAGAAGAACAACTTGTTTGGCCTTTCACACGTCTAAGCAGTTTTCCTCTTAACTCTCTTCATCCAGTGGCAGAGACAGGCCTAGATCCAAATGCCCCCTTGTTGACAGAATTGCTGTGCTGTGATACTAGTTTGGGAGGCTAATCTGCAGCCTTTTACAGGACTACAGTTGACCATTTGGAAGAGGGACAGATGGGTGCTAAACATAAATGGGGGGAAAGACTTAGAGAGGGAAACAGATAATGAATCCAGGGATTAGACACTCTATTCAATTAGACAACTATATACGAATGTTAGGCATAAGCTGATCCAACATAATTATTTGCTTATTTGTGCCCTTCTTAGCCATACACAGATACAAGATACAGTGGGGACAAATATTCCAATGGCCTGGAACACGGCTAAAGTTCAAAAGTTTCTAGTCACATGTTATTCATATCTGCCATCTGTTTTACGCTCAGGAGGTTCTAAGCATTATATTGTTCTCCCAAGAGAAATTAACAGAGAGAGAGAGAGAGAGAGAGAGAGAGAGAGAGAGAGAGAGGGTGCTTCCAGGTAAGGCTTTTATCATGCCATCACCCTGTCTCATTCATGAAATTTTACCAGGGTTCTGGATGACGACGTCTTCCACTTGTAGCCCTCCTGCATTTCTTCTATCTTTTTATTACTGAGGAAAAGACAGAATAGCTGCAGAATGCCTTGTAATTGTTAGCGCTAGCAGCCCTCTGTTTGGAAGCACCACCACCATACATAAACCTATGGGTATTTGTGTCATTATCATCAGTGATGGACAGAAGCTCTGTAAAAGGCAACAGACTTTAGTCTATCAGACTGCACCAAACATGTACCTTTGGAAGAGGAACAATATATTCCCCTAGGCTCCACTATGACTGATTCCGAGATGCTCATAACCCTTTGTTAGAATACATGAATAGGATCTCATAGGAAACCAGGACTTAAAAACAACAACTTTGTTCTGTTTTGTTTTGAACAAGGAGACTGCTTCTGCAGCACTTACAAATAAGGTGTGAAACAAAAAGCAGCAAATACTGCATATTAATAAGCAGAAAATGCAATTACGTAATACCATTTTCTTTTGCAGCAGGAGCAAACAGAACCCAGTGGTGTTAACTTTTAAGCATTGTTACTTCTACATTTAAATTTGTGGAGGCTACAAGTAGGAATCAATACTACCACAGCCTCTTAGCTTCACCACACCTTGGGGGGTACAGTATACGAGCCTACTGTAGCTATCTACAACATTAGAGCTTGACTAAACTGATAATCCCCCAGTTACTAGTGTGCTCATGTCAAAGGAAGCAGCCAAATCAGGATAGAGACAGGTATATAGCATGTCAGTTGTGACACAACTAAGGAGGTCTTAAACATAAACAAGACAAAATACATGATGTTTAAGGTAAAAGTCGTGAATACTGATGGCTGCTTTGGAAGTTACAAAGAAGTGGCAATGTGTGACTTGAGCATCTCCTTTCTATGTTTCTGGGTACTGTGCAATGGAGAAACATCTCCCTCATGGTGAGATGCGTGATCTGTACCCACATTTTGTTTAATTATTAAGGTGCAATCCTATCTGGATAGTCACCAACCTCCGAAACTGGAGGCTGCCAACTATCCTATGCAGGGCAGTTGGAGCATGGAGGGGATCCTCTCCTCTGTGCTCTGGCCTCCTTCCTTTTTTGCCTAGACAGGCGATTTCGCCCATATAGGTGTGGCTCCAGGGAGGGAAGGGACGTGGAGACCCTATAGGAAGCTGCGTAAAGCAGCTTCCACAGTCTCCTTCCCCTTTGCCCCCAGGCCTGTCCACTTTTCCCTGTCTCCACGCTCCATTTCCGAGCATGGAGATGTAGCCCGTGCAGAGAAAATTGCACTGGCTCTGAGGGGGAGTGGGAGGGGAGTGCAATTTCTGGGAAAATCGTGCCGGCTACGAGGGGAGTGGGAGTGAGCGGGGAACGTGGTTTCTGGGAGCATGGTTTCTGGAAACTACGGTCGGAGCCCTGGTTCCGACCTTGGTTCCCAGAAACCGAACAATCCTTTGATCCTCTAGACAGTGTCTAGTGGTCATAGGGTTGCTTCCTAACAGTATTTGTATACTGTTCAATTACTGAAATTCTCTGGGTGGTTAACAATAGCATTTCAAACCAGAAACATTAAAACAAACAAAAAGTCACAAAAGAATAACAACCACAGTTTAAACTGAAATAAATAAAACCACCAGCAGCAAAATATTAATGCAGCAAAGCTAAAAGCATGAAAAGAACACAGAAATCTCTCCTCTGTAGATATCTGAGAGTCCTCGTTTGCACAATACCCAGAAACATGGGAAAATGATACATAGTAAAGGTCACTCACTGAAGAGACACTCCACATTTCACTCAACACTAACCCATGGATTATTTAAGCGCTGGTTGTTGAATTCTGGGTTGTTGTGATGTGTGAACCCAGCCACACTAACAAACTATTGCTTGTTTACCACAAACAATCCAGAAAGAGAAAGTCAGGTTGCTTACCTGTAACTGTGGATCTTCGAGTGGTCATCTGTGCATTCACACATATGGACTCTGTGTGGTCTCTGCACAGAGACTCGTTTGGGGAACTTCATCGCTGCAGAGTTTTTTTGGTGGGAACCCCTCCCCCACAGCCTGTGGCATATACAGCGTGGGTTCCCGCCTTCCCCTCAGTTTCTTGAGATCGCAAGAGTCCCAGACCGAGGAGAAGAACACCTCGGTACCAACAGACTGTTGACACCAAAATGGGGATGGTGGGAGGGCTGTGGGAATGCACAGATGACCACTTGAAGAACCACAGTTACAGGTAAGCAACCTGACTTTCTTCTTCATGGTCTCTGTGCATCACACATATGGGCAAGTAACAAGCTAACTTACTGGAGGTGGGTCGGTGTCTCAATGTAGTACCGGTGAAAGCACAGCCTTGCCAAAGGCACAGTCCGCTCAAGCTTGAATGTCCAATCTGTAGTGCTTTATGAAAGTAGAAGGTAGCTGCCTTACATAAGTCTACAAGAGGGACACCCTAACTCTCCCCTCATCAAATGAGCCCGAATTCGGGTCGGTAAGTCCTTCCCAGAGACTTCATACGCCAGTCGAATGGCATGTACTATCCAGGAGGCCAGTCTCTGAGAGGAGACTGGAGAGCCCTTGTTGTGTCCTCCATAGCAGAGGAAGAGCCGTTGCGAGTTGCTGAAAGCCTCTGTCTGAGACCTATAAAAAGCCAGGGCTCTCTGGACATCTAGAGTGTCCATCCACCTTTCCAAATCGGAAGTTGGAGATGGAAAGAAGGAGGGGAGGACAATTGGCTGATTCACATGGAAGTCCGTGACCACCTTCGGAAAGAATGCTAAGTCCGGCCAAAGGACCACCTTTTCCTTGTGAAAAATTGTATAAGGTGAGTCTATTCATAATGCGGAGAGTTCACTTGCTCTCCTCGATGTCGTAATGGCTACCAAGAAGGTGACCTTCCAAGAGAGCAGCCTCAAGTCCATGGTAGCGAGCAGTTCAAATGGCACCGATGTGAGGCTGTTGAGCACTAGGGTCAGGTCCCATTGAGGAACCAAGTCTCTCACGGGGGGAGCCAAGTTTCTGAGTCCCTGCAAGAATTGTTTGCATAAAGGGTGGCTGAAGATGGGGCACCTGTCGATGTTGCCCTGCATAGCGGAAATCGCCAAAGCATACACTCTGATGGAGGAGCACTTCAGGCCTTTGCTGTAGAGGTGCTGGAGGAAGGACAAAATATTGATCAGATAACAGTTATTAGGATTAAAGTTGGTGTCGGTAGCAAGCTGAACAAAGGAAGCCCATTTGGCTGAGTATGAGCGGCGTGTGGTTGGTTTTCTCGCCACATCGAGTACGGTCTGCACTGTCAGTGGGATCAGTGGAGAATGGTGTGTGAAGGTTGGATCCTCCATGCTGTGAAGTTCAGGGTGTGGAGATCGGGATGGAGGATCTGACCTTGGTCCCGGGAAATCAGATTGTCTATCAGTGGGAGTGGCAAGCAATGTCAGTGTGCTAGGTTCCATAGTGTCATGAACCCGGGCTGCCTGGGCCACCAGGGGGCTATTAGGATGCAGTTTGTGGCTTCCTGTCTGATTTTGGAGATCACTCTCGTGAGTAGTGGGAATGGGGGGGAAAGATAGAATAGGTGGTCTGTCCATTCTAGGAAAAAGGCATCGCCTAGTGACTCGTGGCCAACTCCAGCTCTGGAGCACAACTGTCCTCAGGCTGTGTCCACTGTAGTCGTGAAGGGATCGATCTCTGGTTGGCCCCACTGGTTGAAAATTAGTTGCAGAACTGTCTTGGCCAACAGGCATTCATGGGAGCACCGAAGAAGGCGGCTGAGAGAGTCTGCCAACGGGTTGTCTTGTCCTGCAATATAGAGAGCAGTCAAGCGAATGTCCTTGGCAATGACCCAGTTGTAAAGGTGTCGAGTGAGAGAGAGAAGACGGGAGAAGTGTGTTCCGCTCTGTTTGTTTAGGTACCAGAGAACTGTGGTGTAGTCTGTGAGGAACGGGATGTGTTAACGTCGGAGGTGCGGTTCGAAGGCACGGAGAGCTTTCCAAACTGCCATCAACTCCAAGAAATTTATGTGGTACAGTCTTTCTTTGGAGGACCAGAGACCCTGAGCTCTCAGGGGGCCACAATGTGCTCCCCAGCCTAGGAGGGAGGCATCTGTGGTCAGAACCCTGGATGGAGGAGCAGGAAGAGAAGTAATCCCCTGGGTCAAGTGCCTGGAGTCCATCCACCACTTCAGGCTGAGAGCAACCTCCTCCAGTACCAGGAGTATGAGAAAAACAGGGTTGTGGGTCAGATCGAAGGTCCGGATAAACCAGTTTTGTAGTGGCCTCATCTGTAGTCAGGCCCATTCCATGACCGATACCGTCGCTGCCATGTGGCCAAGTAGGCATTGGATGTTGCGTGCTGTGACCCAGCGAGCAATGAATATTGAGATGGCTTGTGCGACGAGATTTGTGATATGGTTCATTGGAGGGTACACCCGGCCCGTTCGGGAATAGAGGATGGCCCCTATGAATTGAACCATCCATGTGGGGGTCAAATGAGACTTTTCCTTGTTGATCCATAGTCCCAGTGCCTGAAGAAGGTTTAAGACGTCCATGATAGCATGCAATAAGGCTTCTGGAGAGGAGTCCACTAGAAGCCAATCGTCGCGATACGGGTAGATCTCCACTCCCTTGAGGCGGAGGTAAGCGCAGACCACAGCCATGCACTTGGTGAACACACGCAGGGCTGTTGAAAGACCGAACGGTAGAACATTGAACTGGAAAAGTTCTTCCCTGATTGCAAAGCGGAGGAATTTTCTGTGAGTGTTCTATGGCTACGTGGAAGTACACATCCTCAAGGTCGATCGTGGAGAACCAAGAGCCATTCCAAAAGAGTGGGAGAATTGTGGCTAGGGTTGTCATCCTGAACCTCTTGGGGGTGATAAACTTGTTCAGGTCTCGAAGGTCTAGAAGGTCGAAGGAGGCCTCTGTCCCGTTTTGGTACTAAGAAGTACCTGGATAAGAACCCCTCTGAACTGGGGTTTGGAAGAACGTGCTGGATGGCGCCCTTTCATAGGAGAGATTGGCTTTCTTTGTGCAGGACCTCCGAAGGTGGAGTGGCCCGGACTGGGCCTGGAGGTGGGAGAGTGTTGAATTCTATTTTCTTTCCATGATGGACAATAGTGAGCACCCAGTTGTCAGCTGTCACTCTCGTCCAGGCCGAATAAAATTTGTTCAGAAGGTCTCCGAAGGGAGGTTTGCAAAGGTTGGTACGGAGATGAGTTGAAGTCAAAGACGACGTTTTGAGAATCCCCCGCCCTTTGCCTTTTGTTGGAACCTGGGGAGGGAGTAGTTTTTTCTTTGTTGTTGTTGTTGAGGGTATCTGGGTGTCCGGTCCCCAGATTGCTGAGGTCGGTCGGTCTGGCATCAGTACCAGCTGCGTTGATAGTACGGAGCATATTGCTGTTGTTGTTGCTGGGACTGGCTGATGCCTATCTTAAGAGCGGTCGTTCTGACTTTCTGTACAGAGTCCATCTGCTCATCTGTCCTTGCACTGAATAAACCCTCAATGTTGAAGGGTAGATTTTCTATCCACAAGTGAGCTTCAGGGGTGTCAGGGTGGAAACTGAGCGGATAGAACCCCAGAGCAGTTCTGATTCTGAGGAGGAACAGCAATCCGTGGGAGAGGAGCCAGCTCATCCCTCACAGGCACAGCAGCTGGCAGAGATTCCTCCTGCTGGCATTCCTGAGATAGTGATCCTAGCAGTGAGAAAGTGCGGGAGGGGGGCTTGCTAGACGCTCGACGCAGATGCAGGGAGCGACGAGCAATGGAGGGCATGGAAAGGAGGCGTAGCACCCAATTGGCTCGCAAGCAACGGCTGCCTCCCGTGGACCCAAGGGAAAGAGGGAGGATCTCTCCCTAGCCCATAAGTTCAGGGTCTTCAAGTGATTCTCTTTCAAACGGGGATCAACTGCCTACTCGGAGCATACACTACTCTGCTGTTCATTGCTTAGTCGCTGTTGATTAGCATCTGAAAGAGTCATTAAGTTGTAAAAGAATTAAAGCCTTGAAAGGAATCCTTTCATCTGTGTCTTGAGTTGGCTATTGGAGTCTACTGAAAGAGGCCGCTAGGGCGCTCCTGACAGCTTGATCCCCGTTCCTCTTTTTCTCTCTCTCTCTCTCTTCTCCTGCTGCCGAATGGAGGGTGCCAGGGACCCGGCGGTGCAAGCTCTGGCGCAAGAGAACCAGATTCTCCGTGATCAAGTGGCTCAACTGATGACTGCCATACAGAATCTACAAGCTGTGGTTCAGCCCCCACCACCTCCGATTCCCCCCCGCTGCAAGTGCCCAGTGGCTTTGCCAGAGAAGTTTTCTGGGGAGAAAGGACTTTTTCAGATTTTCCGGGCCCAATCGGAGCTGTACGTGCGCCTTCGACCTGAGGATTTCCTGATGGAACAGGTTCGTCTGGGATTCATAATTAACCTACTTTCAGGCGTGGCAGCTAAATGGGCTTCGGGACTTCTTCTCGCTAATGACCCCTTGCTCGGGGACTATCAAGGTTTCATGACAGCGATGGCCAGATTTTTCGGTGACCCCCTGTGCACACAGACAGCTTCTCGGGAGATTTGCCGCCTCAGGCAGGGCAAGGACTCAGTTTCCAGCTATGCAACAACTTTTTGCTTGCTGATGCAGGATTTACAGAGGAATGATGCTGCGCTGGTGGCTCAGTTTTTGGACGGTTTGAATGACGACATCTTGGATGACTTGGCGCGCACGCCTAGCCTGCCTACTTTGGAGGACCTTATCTAGACCTGCCTCCAGATAGATAGTTGGCTGGAGGGGTGCTAGCAGACCCGGCAGGGCGCCGGGGGCCGGGATTTCCCTCTCCCATTGCCCCCCGTTTCCTGCCCCCTCCCCCACTCCCCACCCCTGCGGTGGGGGCAGAGGAGACCCCGATGCAGCTGGGAGCTACCCGAGCCCCACTGCCGCCGGACGAACTAGAAAACTGGGACATTTTGCCAAAACCTGCCACGCTAGACCTGCAGCTCCTCTGCCTCCCCCTCCTCTCCTTCCTCCTCCTCCTCACCCCCAGGCCTGACTAGGCTGCCCCCCAAGCCTGTTGGGGGTCTCCAGTGTGGGGGTCGGTTCCACACCTGGTGGGTGCCTTCCGCAACCCCCCCACCCTCCCATCTGCTCTTGCATGTTCACTTCCGCTCCTCCCAGTGGGGTGGGGTGGAGGCCCTGGCTTTAGTGGACTCAGGGGCTACGACCAGTTTCATGGATGAAACCTTCGCCCTCTTCCACAAGATTCCTACCCTGCCTCTTCCTGCCCCCTTGGCAGTGGAGACCATTGATGCGTGTCCTCTTTCTTCGGGCGCGGTGACCCGGATTATAGCTCCGCTCACTCTGCGCGCCCAGTCCCACGTTGAGTAGATTCAGTTTCACTTGGCCAAGGTTCCCCAATACCCAATCGTGCTGGGTGTTTCCTGGCTCTCTAAGCATAATCCTCAGATTTCTTGGGAGCTTCAGCAAGTGGAGTTTGCGTCTCCCTACTGCTGGGGGCATTGCCTCCCGATTGAGGCGCCAGTCCCAGTCCAGGCCTTAACCCACTGCCCATTTGACTGTGTCATTAACCTCATTCCGGGGGCGACCATCCCTGCTGTCCGACTGTATTCGATGTCGGAGCCGGAAGTTGGAGCTCTGTGGGGTTTTTGGACACAGACCTCAGACGTGGCTTCGTTCGCCCTTCCTCCTCCCCCGCCTGCGCCCCTACCATCTTTGTGACCAAAAAATCTGGAGAACTCCGCCCGATGCATGACTACAGAGCCCTCAATTCGGTCTCGATCCCTGATAAGTACCCCCTCCCCCTGATCCCTGAGATGCTGGAGCACCTGGGGTGAGCCAAGGTTTTCACCAAGTTGGACCTGCGTGGCGCCTACAATCTGATTCGCATCTGGGAGGGGGATGAGTGGAAGACCTGTTTCAGCACCCGGTACAGAGCATATGAATACCTAGTGATGCCGTTTGGGCTCGCCCGCACCCCTTCCCCCACGTTTTTGCGTTTTATGAATGCCATCTTCCGGGACCATTTGGACACTTTCCTCATTGTGTATCTCGATGATTTACTTATATTTTCTGAGGACCCCCACGCCCATCAGCACCATGTCTCCGCTGTCCTCCAGCACCTCCGCGAGCACCATCTTTATGCCAAGCTGGAGAAATGTGTGTTAGACCTAACGTCTTTGGACTATCTTGGCTACATTATCTCAGCTGACAGTATCAGGATGGATCCTGGAAAGGTCCAAGCTGTCCTCTCCTGGCAGGCTCCATCCACCAAGAAGGACTTGCAACGTTTTCTGCGGTTTGCTAATTTTTACAGACAGTTCCTGCCCAGCTTTGCTCGGCTGACATCTCCTCTCATGGACCTCCTTAAGGGCAGGAAATCTCCTTTTCATTGGATAGCATCTGCCCAACAGGCTTTCGAGGAACTTAAGCTTTTTAGTTCTGAGCTGATCCTGTTACATCCCAACCTGAGGAAGCCTTTTGTGGTGCAAACTGATGCCTCTGACTTTGCGGTGAGGGCGTTGCTTTTTCAGCCAGATAGGGTGGGTGGCAGGTTGCAACCCTGCGCCTACCACTCCAGGAAGCTGAACATGTCTGAGAGGAATTATACCATCTGGGAGAAGGGACTCTTGGCCATCAAGTCCGCTTTGGAGACCTGGCGTCATCTGCTGGAGGGGGCACAGCACCCAGTTGAAGTTAGAACTGACCATCGCAACCTGGAACATCTTCAGACAGCCCGTGCCTTAAACCAGTGGCAGACTAGGTGGTCGCTTCCCCCCCCCCAGTTCCACCGTAAGATTTGCCATGTGAAGGCCTCTGACAACCTACAAGCAGATGCTCTTTCTCGTAAGCCGGACCTCCAGCCAGGGGGTGAGGGAAATCCCTCCCCCTCTGATTCTTCCCTCCCAGAGCCTGGCGGCAGCTGCAGTGCCTCATTCTTGGGAGGAGCTCCTTCACTCTGCACAGGCTCAGGATGCTTTTGTTCGCACAAAAGTGGAGGAATTGGGGCTAGCCTCTGCTCCCCCACTCTACCCTCTTCTCTTTGAGAGGTGGCCTGCTTTACCATTCCGGTCGGGTCTATGTGCCTTCTAGACCCCTCCATGAGAAGGTCCTCCATCAGTGCCACGACTCCCCCACCGCTGGGCATTTTGGCTTCGCCAAGACCCTGCACGGAGTGACACGGGATTTTTGGTGGCCTCTTTGAGAGGTGGCCTCGTGTGTGTCGGGACATCAAGACCTATGTTGCCTCCTGCCCAACCGGCCAGCAGGCGAAGGCCCCCTCAGGCAAGCCCACAGGCTTGCTTCACCCCCTGCCTACCCCCTCAGGACCTTGGAAACTGCTCTCCCTTGACTTCATCACTGACTTGCCTCCCTCATACGGTAAGACCACCATTCTGGTGGTGGTGGATTTGTTTTCTAAGATGGCCCATTTCATCCCCTGCTCTGGGTTGCCCACAGCCAGAGAGACGGCAGAGCTGTTTTTGGCACATGTTTTCCGGCTCCACAGATAGCCCGAGGGTCTCATTTCGGATAGGGGGGCCGAATTCACTGCCCATTTCTGGAGGGAGCTACTTGGGCTTCTCCATGTGACACTCCGTCTTTCCTCTGCCCACCATCCACAGACGGATGGTCAGACCGAGCACACCAATGTGACTCTGGAGCAATATTTGCGCTGTTATGCCAATTACCAGCAAGATGACTGGTTTTCCTTGCTGCCTCTCGCAGAATTTGCTTATAACAATGCCTGCCATGCTTCCACCCGCCAAACTCCATTTTTTGCCAATTTTGGTTACCACCCCAAGGCTTTCCCATCCACCTTAGCTCCCTCTTCGGTGCCAGCGGCCCATGACCTTTTAGAGGAGTTGCGAGCGGTACACCACCTCTTACGGGACTCCCTCGAGCAAGCCAAGACAGCCTACAAGGCCTCTGTGGACCGGTGGCACCAGCCGGGTCCGTCTCTGCAACCGGGGGACTGGTTTGGTTGTCCACCCAATACCTCCCCTCTCACTCGTGCCTCGCTGCCTGGGGCCTTTCCAGATTACGGCCCAGATTAACCCTGTTGCTTTTCACCTGGCTCTCCCCTGCTCCATGAAGATCCATCCTGTTTTTCATCGGTCTTTGCTGCCCGCCCCCGTTTCTGGTGACTCTCATCGCTCAGTCGGTTCCCCCCCACCACCAGTGCTGGTGGAGGGGGAGGAGGAGTTTGAGGTCGCGGAGATTCTGGACTCCCGCCTTTCTCGCGGCCGCCTGCAATATCTAGTGGACTGGAAGGGGTACAGGCCAGATGAGCGAACCTGGGAACCCGTGGAAAATGTGCATGCTCCATTGCTGCTGAGGCACTTCAACCAACTGTACCCCCACAAACTCGGGGCCCCAGGGGAAGGGCATGAGGGGGGGGTCTCATGTGAGCGGGGATGATGTCAGGGTGGAAACTGAGCTGATAGAACCCCAGAGCAGTTCTGATTCTGAGGAGGAACAGCAATCTGTGGGAGAGGAACCAGCTCATCCCTCACAGGCACAGCAGCTGGCAGAGATTCCTCCTGCCGGCATTCCTGAGATAGTGATCCTAGCAGTGAGAAAGTGTGGGAGGGGGGCTTGCTAGACGCTTGACGCAGGGAGTGACGAGTGATGGAGGGCGTGGAAAGGAGGCGTAGTGCCCATTTGGCACGCAAGCAATGACCGCCTCCCGTGGATCCAAGGGAAAGAGGGAGGATCTCGCCCTAGCCCATAAGTTCAGGGTCTTCAAATGATTCTCCTTCAAACGGGGATCAACTGCCTACCTGGAGCATAGGCTACTCTGCTGTTCATTGCTTAGTCGCTGGTGATTAGCATCTGAAAGAGTCATTAAGTTGTAATAGGATTAAAGCCTTGAAAAGAATCCTTTCATCTGTGTCTTGAGTTGGCTATTGGAGTTTACTGAAATAGGCCGCTAGGGTGAGAAGGGGTTGGGCCTGCAGAGTGGAGCCAGGCATGTCGCCTCAGGGCAACACAGCCCATTATGCCCTTGGCACTGCAGTCCGCCTGATGATGGGTGGTACCGATCTGCTGACGAGATAGTTTGGATACCTCCGCATGAAAGATCCTGGCTGAGTCATATTGATCCTCAGGGAGGTACATGATAAGGGAATCCATTTTCTCCCAGAGGAAGAGGTGATACCTGGCCATCATCGCCTGGTAGTTGGAGATTCTAAGTCCCAATGCCGCTGAAGAGTAAAGACGACGTCCGACGAGATCAAGTTTATAGCCCTCCTTATCCACAGGTGAGGCATGTGTTTTCTGTGAGCGACCTTGAGCAGACTCCACTATTATGGAGTTCAGTTTAGGATGTGAGAAGAAGAAAGACGCGTCTGTCTCTTGAACCCTGTACACCGATTCCAGCTTCTTGAATGTCAGGGTCAAGGATGAAGGCGCTTTCTACATCTGCTGGACTGCACTCAGCAGGGCTGGAAGAAAGGGGATGGCCACTGGGTAGACAGGTCCATTGAGAGGGCATCAAATACTGGATTGTGGAGTTGTTGTGGAGGTTGTTGTACCTCAATGCCCAATGATTGAACCATTCTAAGCACCTGCTCAGAGAAATGGCCCATGTCTTCAGAAGGCGAGGCTCTATCCCGTGTCCCAACGACATCGTCTGGTGATGAGGTTGATGGGGGAATGGAGAAATAAGAGGAGTCTGATTGGTAGTCCTCCCCGGATTCCTGCAAGTGGGCAGGGCGTAGTGCCACATCAGGTGCATGAGGTGGAATTGGAGGTGCCGGGGCTTGATGGTCCTGACTGGGTTGTGACTGTAGCCATGAAATTAAAAGACGCTTGCTCCTTGGGAGGAAAGCTATGGCAAACCTAGACAGCATAGTAAGAAGCAGAGACATCACCCTGCCGACAAATGTCCGTATAATCAAAGCTATGGTTTTCCCAGTAGTAATGTATGGCTGTGAGAGCTGGACTATAAGGAAGGCTGAGTGCCGAAGAACTGATGCCTTCGAACTGTGGTGCTGGAGAAGACTCTTACGAGTCCCCTGGACTGCAAGGAGGTCAAATCGGTCCATCCTAAAGGAAATCAACCCTGAGTGCTCATTGGAAGGACAGATCCTGAAGCTGAAGCTCAACTTATTTTGGCCACCTAATGCAAAGAGAAAACTCTCTGGAAAAGACCCTGATGCTGGGAAAGACTGAAGGCAAAAGGAGAAGGGGACGGCAGAGGTTGAGATGGCTAGATAGCATCACCGATGCAATGAATATGAACTTGAGCACACTCCGGGAGAGAGCGCAGGACAGGAAGGCCTGGCGTGCTATGGTCCATGGGGTCACAAAGAGTAGGACACGACTGAACGACTGAACAACAACAACAAGGACGTAGAGCACCTCAGTACTGAAGGAGGAGGACAGAAGACATCCTGAGTGTCGAAACCGGAGTGTTCTCCAGGCTGAAAGGGAGCATGCAATAGAGAAGTAGCTCCTAAGTAACAGGATCAATCAAGGAAGAGGTCACGGTCCCTCCAGAACCTCCAGTCTGTATCCGAGTGCTGTCGGTGGGGAGGAGACAACAAGGCTGAGAAACGGTCCCAATCTCGGGATGGAGAGCATGAGCGATCATGGTTGTATTGCGCCGGCCAATGATGCTGATGGTATCGATCCGGAGTTCGGTATCGAGGAGGCTGCTGAAAACGCAGGTCAATACCAAGGTGACTAGATGTCATAGCGACGCGGTGTTGGGGACCTGGATCTCCGTTCCAGGGCTATTAGAGCTGGATGGGGTAGTGGGGTTGGCATGTCACCCTCAAGTCACCCTCTGAGACCATGGAGGTCGGGTCCAGAGTAATAGTGTGCGTGGGGGGCACGACACTAATCAGAAAATCAATTAGAGGAGGAGGAGGCAGTAGGTCCTGCTCCTTTTCCTGTTGTTTGGAGGATTTCTTTGTCCTCTTCTTTTCCAGCGCATCTGCTGCTGGTTTAGGGTGTTTTGCCCATTTTGAGAGCTTTTTTGCTGCCGATATGGCCAGGCTCCTCCCGGAGTGGGTGGATCTACCCAAACTGGCTCAGTGGTTAGCGGGGGAGAAGACTGAATTGCAGGAGCCACCTCTGCACTTGTGGAGGGGACCACAACGGGCTGGTCCCTGGGAGTTTGGGCCTTAGGCATGTCAACCGCCTGAAGGGCCTGTTGCCACAGGATTGCTTTTAGTCGATCAGCTCTATTCTTGCGAGCCTGCTTCGATAGCTATTGGCAGCGGTGGCAAGATTCAACCTTGTGGGTTTCTCCCAAGCAAATAAGACACAAAGAGTGGCTGTCCGAAGAGGACACCTTACTGCCACAAGCCGTGCACCTTCTGAACGGAGGCTTCGGGGCCATACGCCGAAGGAGAAAAAACACGTCACCGCTGATGGGGATGATGCTCTCCCACACTGTCGACAATTGACGCGCTCTCTCTCTCTCTCTCTCTCTCTCTTTCTGCGCGCTCTCTCTCTCTCTCAAAATAAAAAAAGAAGGTAAAGGAAGAAAAGAGGTTTTAGATAAGATAAGATAGAAATGCAGCGTGACAGAATGTCGAAAAGTTCCGCACAAAGTAACGCTAAGGCGGTTGAAAAGGAACTGAGGGGAAGGCGGGAACCCACACTATATATGCCACAGACGGTGGAGGAGGGGTTCCTGCCAGAAAACTCTGCAGCTTAGAAGTTTCCCGAACGAGTCTCCGTGCAGGTGCAGAGCCCATATGTGTGATGCACAGAGACCATGAAGAAGAACTCATGGTTTGCTGTTGGATTGTGAACTCTGGATTGAAACCATGGGTTGTTGTTATGTGTGAACCCAGAACTGTGGGTTGTTCATGGGTTGTTTTGCCAGGCTACAGAGGTGGCAGGCAAGAGTGGTAACCCCCCGCCAAGCCACTCTACATGCCAGTACTACAGCACGACAAAGGCATTTGGGATACAGAAGGGAGGGAGAAGGATGGAAACAAACAACCCAAGGATTGAGAAAACAAACCCCAGTTGTTCAATCGTCTCCAGACAAATCCTGGGTAGGACAACAAAATATGGGTTAACCATAAGTTAAATAAACCATGGGTTAGCATTATGTGTGAACCTAAGGCCATCTAGCAAGCTGAGAGCTGATTTGAAACAGGGATGTTGCAGTTCACACACTTGGTATCTTAACCAAAACTGGAATGAGAGTATACTCTGAATGTGCAGGGCTAGAATATCTGCCTTATTTCCAGGGAAGAGATACCAGTCCAACAAGAACTGAGCTTGCTCAGTTGCCACAGAATATTGAGCATCAGTTGGGAAAAAATTTGGAAAACTTGTGAGGGGTGAATCTAAGGCTGAATCCTAGAGGAGGGCATGGATGGATGGAACCCCAAAAAAGAACACTCCTGTTGGGGGTGTGTGTGAGGATATTTATTTATTATTTTAGAAATTTATAAGTTGCCTTTTAAAAACATTTTTGTGGCAGGTACCACTTTTTAATAGTAAGTTAGTGTTTAGAAATGAGACTTGTAGAAGAAGTGGAGGTTTCAGGAGAAACTTGAAAATACATGATTAAGGCAAACACAAATACTTAATTTGATAAATATATGGATGAAACTCAATGTGATGCATTAAACATGATGCCAAATGATATTATGTGGCAATGTCTACAAATACGATCTGATTTTTACTACATTGGTTTGACTCACCAGCTCTGACAGCTCATAATCTGGGTTCTCCCTCTACAGGGGTGTGACAGCTTATTTCCTTCCTCTATGTGGAAATATACTAGATTATTTCTGATTGCACTAGTTAGCCCTTGTAACTCCTTAGCCGCTGTCCCCAACAATTACTCTTCGGGCCTTAAAACTAAGAAAAGGAACCATACATTTGGAATGCTAACTATGGCTTCATCTGATGGTACACATGCAGTATGCGTCAGCCTGGTAGCCTGCTTTGTTATTAAGAATGCATTTGATCATAATATATCAGTAATCTGGAGTCAACTCAGTACATGACAGAATGAAAGCACAATATTAGCCAACTAATTTGCTTCCAAAAAGATTATTAGTGCAGTTTTAATTTTCATGACATCAAATCTGGTGTTATCATATACAACGCGGTAGCTCAAACAAAAGACAGAGTTAAAAAAAAAGTTAGTAACTTTTTGTGACTTAATTGATGGTACCTATGACAGCTGAGCACGTTATTATCTTGTGATGTGATACAATAAATGAATAGATGCTCTATAAAGAAAGATGCTATCTCTGAAGACTGTTTACAATTCGACTCTAAGGTCTAAACCACTCTAAATTTAATTTCACAAGGAGTGAATTCAGACCGTTTCATAACCTTAAAGACAGCTCCAGCCTATTTTTAATGTGCCTCTGGCATTTGTGAAAGCAGTACAATTACTGGAGCTGTTTCTAAGACCCACAGCTGCAGAGTATTACTCTCCTAAAATGTTCTCTGGAACAATTGTGATAGAAAAGATAGCGACACTGCAGACTATCCAAGAAAGCCAGTTTTGAATCTATATGGTGTTAAGTCATATAATGCAAAGATTTTTAATGGTCTCTTGTTTCAGCTACATGTGTATAGCATAGTATATCACTTTCTTCAGGAAACATATTCAGAAAGAAATTTCTTCATTTAAAAAATTCAGCTGACACATTGGGTTGTGGGCAGACTTAGGTGTATGCAATGGGGCTGGTGGAAACAGACTTCTCCACCCCCTCCACCCCATGACAGCTCCTCTCCTCCCTGAAAATGCTACACAGAGAGTTGGGTGACCTTGCTGAGTGGGGTAAACTGTGGTAGGTACAGGTGGCTGAAGTGGAAGGGGGGCTCCCCAAAAATCAAGCAGAGGAGGGAAGTCTGCTTCCATCAGTCTTGTTGCACGAACCTAAATCTGGATCCAACCATTAATTGCAAGACGGAATGTGTGGAGTAGAAACAACCATATTTTTACATTGTTATTCTTACAGTGTTCTGCAGTAGCTTACTATTTTGAAGCAATCATCTCATGTTAGCTTTTTATATTACTGGTAGAAAAATTACCATATTATGCTTTTTCTTAACCATTAGTACACCTATAGAAGATTAGCTTGAACACTTAAAAGCATCTGAAAAAAGTACATCCCCTATTGCATCCTCAAGCATTTCATCAGTATTACGGGGTGGGCGGGATGGTTGAAATCCAGATGCATTTATTTAAAAAAAAGAAGAAGAAGGAAAAGAACTGAAGACCCTGCAGCATTCATGCACTCTCACTCCACAGGGCCTTTGCTACTCAGGCTCTGCAAGACCCTGCTCAAACTGTCTATTTATTTCAACACTCCACAGTTTAACTCCAGCAAGGCCTTTGGATCAAGCTCTTCTCATGTGAACACAGACAGTGTCTGGGAAGCTGTGGAGCAGATGTCTCCACAGAGATTCACGGATGCTGTCAGGAAAGAACTACAGACTAACATTTGATGCATTTTAAAGAGGGATTCAGAATAAAATTCTAACAGACAGATTGATTGTCTAACACTTCAAAGGACTTAGCAGAATTGTTATTTTTTATCCTTTGTGTTTCCTATCCCCTTCCCATCTCTAACAGAGGTAGCTGCATCATATTTTACATGAGCTGTAGGGCATATAAAAGGGCATTCACCTTCCAGTTACCATCATATGGCAAGAACTGAACTATGGAACAATTAAACCATGGTGGGTCTGATAAAGTTTCAACAAGCTGATGGAAATTACTACATATTTTATGGTGTTTAAAAGCCTAAATTGCTTCACATATCTTGGTAGTCTTTTCAACAACCCCATAAGATAAGTCAGTATTATTATCCCATTGTACAGACAGGAAATGAGGCTGAGAGATAGAACTGGTTTGCACATAATGACAACCCATGTTTTAAATAACCATGGGTCATTGTGCACAAGCAGGAGCGCTGCCTCCGACACGCATGCCACTTCCGCTTTTAAAGAACAACCTATGATGGGTCATTCGTAGGTTGTTAGTGTGACATCCAAAGCTGAACACTGGGTTCTTCATGGGTTAAACAACCCAAAGTTAACCTAAAAATTGTTCTTTGGTTTATTTTGTGATGACATCTATGAACTGTTGCCCCATAAGGACCTGGTTTGCACATAACAGTAACCTATGGTTTATTTAACCAATGGTTTGTTGAATTATGAGTTGTCTAGGATGTGTAAACCCAGATGCACTAACAAACCTTGATTTGTTAACCATGAACAATCCAGAAAGAGAACTCATGGTTGGGCTGTTTGCATGACACGACATCCCGCTACGACAGCTGTCTTGCATGTGGCCACCATTTTGAATATACAACCACCATTCAGGGGTTGAGTGACAGTTAAACAACCATCATCTGTTTTAGGGTTATGTGAAGGTTCTTTAATCCTCACATAACCCATGCTCGCACACCACTACAATCTCCAAGTGCGGGTTACATAGGCAACCTGGTGCCCGCCAGTGCTACAGTTCATCCGAACCCAGTCAGTTTGTCATTGGGTTGTGAACTCTGGGTTGTTGAAACCATGGGCTGCTCTTATGTGCGAACGCAGAATTGTGGGTTGTTCATGGGTTGCTTCGCCAGGCTACAGAGGTGGCGGGCAAGAATGATTAAAACAAACTAGCCACTCTACATGCCAGTACTAAAGCATGACAAAGGTATTTGGAATACCTTTGCCTTACTTCCAATGAAGAGATACTTTGAAATCCAATTTGACTTAAAACTTTCATTTTTTCCATTTGTGATTCCCTAACAATGCAAAAATATGCCATGAGATAAAAGTAATAATCTTCAAGCAAGCCACTGAAGCTTCTTGGGCATTTTCTCCATTAATTAATTACTAAGGGTTTTTGTGTGTGTTTTTTTACAATTAGGTCAAGTTAACAACAATATGAACATAGGATTTTCCCTGCAGACAAGAAGTGAAATAGGAAAGGAAGAGCTATAACACGGTTAGTAACTTTACTTTTTTTAGAAGGTGCCCCACAATGTTGATAGGTACCCTGATTCAAAAAGGCAAAATTATACACAAGGATGAGAGAAATCTGGGAATGAAAAAGCTGGAAAGAGTTTTCCAAAATAGCATTGCTTAATACTTAGAGGACATATATACACCTGGAAAAATAGGGATAGATCTTCTCTACAAGTTGTTGTAACAGCTGGTTGGGTTTTGTTTGTTTGGGGTTTTTGTGTGTGGGGGGGTTGGTAAACTTTGTCCTATACACAAGGTTTATAGCTTTGTTGGACCTCCTCTTTCCTCTTAGGAAAATGTGGTCAATTCATTTAATTTCAGATGATGTGGCAAAATAATTCTGGTTTTGCCAAAATATAACCAAAATGCCCATCACCAGTTTCCCACAATATATCATATAAAGACAGCAGTAGGCTGTGAAGAGAGAACTACACAAAGAAGCCTGCTGACATTAATTTGGGCAACAAAAAGAGATAAACATTTTACAATTGCAGATAACCTAGGGCGTAAGAAATGTCACAGGCTACATTAATTCTAACACGAAGATACATAAGGAAAAAAAGGCATAGGCAGTGTTCTCCCTCTATAAAGTGTTTTCTAGATTAGCCAGAAAGGAGAATGAAGCAAGGCAAAGGGGCGCCACACAAAGAGAAATGAAGGAATAGGGGGTGACATACTGAAACATAAAGAACAAACAGAAGGTTGTAACATTTTTTTTGGTGCCAATTAATGAAGCAGCAGCATGGAACTGTTTAAAGGAAGAAGTCATTGGGGTACAATCTGCTTTATAGTTAAGAGGCCTAAAGAAAGCCTCTTCTTGTTTAGAAGATAAGATGCCTTGTTAAGCAGTGGTAAGAAAGGAGGCCTGAGTTAGCGGAAGGAGAACAAGGCGTTACAGGACATGTGTGGTTATTACTGAAAACAGAAGCCTCACATCCCTGCCTCTTCTTACTCCATAACATCTAGTAATACCAAACACAGGATCTGATAGCATCGTGTTGTGAGCTTTCATGGTTCTGCTCCTCTTCATTTCCTGTATTTGACTCACAATTCAATGATGTTACGTCACTAGGGGGTGCCGGGCAGAGTAAAGGAAAGCAGGTTATTGCTTTCAGCTGCAGCTATACCTGTGCCTTAGAGCCCAATCCTAACCCACAGACCTGGTGTCTGGGGGCAGGGGGACATGTCCACTCTGGCAGCCCAGAATACACCCAAGTAAATTTCCAGGGGCACAGATCTACTGAAGGAGGTAGGATAGTGGCATTCTGTAGTACCCAAGTATTATAGGTCACTACAACAAAAGAAACAAGGTTTCAGAGTCTTTAGTTATACAAGCTCTATTTATGTGTTACTCACTATATTGCCATGATGAAAGGGGCGGCAGGGCCGTGCATTTAGCCCCACCCTAAAAGTCATGCTGCTTCCCTCACCCCTGCTGTATTCTCCACAACTTCTGAAGTGTGTGTGTGGGGAGGGGTCCTGTAGCTGTGGAAGCTCCCACATGATTGAGAACACTGCCTCAAGGGTCTACATTGCATGAAGGGCCTCCGTGAGTACAGAAGGCTTCCCACTTCAGAGGTTATGCTGAACATGGCAACGGTGGGCATCAAAGGGGTGGTGCAACTTTGAGGGCAGGGCCTAAATGCATGGCCCTTTTTACCACAAGTAAAGCATGAATATGGTTTATATCAGTAAAAACATTTAAAGGGCAGAACAGTATATTCACTAATATTTTATTATTATTACCTTTATATTACACCTTTTTTTGTGTTGCAAGGAACCCAAGGCAGCTTACGTAGTCCTCCTTTATTCTCACAACAACCTGGTGAAGTAGATTGGGCTGAGAGTCTGTGACTGGCCCGAAGTCACCCACTGAGCTTCATGGTGGAGCGGGGACTAGAACCCAGATCTCCAGAGTCCCAGTCCAACACTTCAACCACTACACCACACTGGCTCTCAGAATATGACAGGGACATACTTAGATCATGTCACTTAGTTTCTCTCTCTGATTTTCTCCCTCAGAAGTATAATTGCCTTCTCTCAACTGACAAGTCCCCAGTGCCAGTGAGGCTGTGCCTCTTCCCCTTTCCCCCTTGGATTTGATTAAGGAGGCAGACAGACAGCTCCTCATGCCCAGCTATCAAGCCTTCCACATCGCCCTGTTACAGTGTTACCTTCCCAGACTCCAGTGCATATTACATTTCAAATATTGAAGAGAGACCTCTAGCTATCCCAAAACGTTACTGTGCATTTACTGAAGTTCCTTCGTGACTACTCATCAGCTAGCCATTCACAATAATCAAAAAGGCAATACTAATTACAATACTCCTATTTGGGGTGTTTTATATGGGAACACACTAACCTTTTAATGTAGGCTCTCTCCCACCCCTTCCTATTTCTGAAAGGGAAGAGACTGCACAGTGGGTGGGGTGAAGAGAATTAATATTGAAAAAATTGTTAAAATATAATGAATCTGTGTTCATGAGTAAGAGTCAAGTATGAGAAAAAAAAATTTCTAGAGAAATACAGACAAAAATGCAGAACAAGACACAGGGAAGGGAGGGAGAGGAAAGAAGACATAGATAATGAATAGAAATGAGGGCAAGAAATATTTTGGTTAGTGAGGGGGAAATATGTTTTTATTATCCAAAACAGGAAATAAATTTTATTTATTGTATTCATTTCCTGCTGTGTTGCCAGAATACAACTCCTGCCAGAACAAAACACAATGCCAAATGACTTAAGTTCAGTTTATGAGGGCAGGATGACAATTTATGGTGCCTCCCACCATTATGAAGCACACACCTGACAGATGAATCAATGGGGAGAAAAAGCTGGGAAAGGAAACCGGCAAAGAGTGTTTCCTTACTGCCTTCTGTACAGGCAACTATTCCAAAAACATAAAAAGGTTATGGTGCTATAAGCATATTCAAGCTTTAATAACAAGGATAGTTAGACCACATAGGCAAGAAAGATTTTGTTAAATCAGCAGTTCCAAAATATTGGGCTGTGTATGAATAGGTTATCGGCATGCTAACTGTTGATATTAGGGATAGTGTGGGACAGGAGACTAGGGGCTTCTCCACACAGATCCTGCAATTTTTATGCCATATTTTTACTGGAAATTCTGCTTCTGGATTCTTTGTGGGACTGAGATTGGCCCTTTACTTGCGCTCCCCTTTATCTGCAAGTTCTATATGTTTCATTATACAGCCACTAGGTAGCACTGTTGTTATAGCGCCATTTCCTCTTTACACAGACAAATTCAAACTGATTCAAACCACTTCTTTTTATTAGCTCAGTATTTCAGTTTCAGATTAAGCCATGGAAATGGTCAGAAACCACAGGAAAGGCGCTGGAGTTTGACAATGTCATATAAAAGACCTACAAACTTCCATGAGTAACCAATCTCAATCGCAGGATAAAAACCCCATGTGGAGAAGCCCTCAGCAATGGTATGGAGGGGGAAGTTGGTCAAATTCCATGTCTTTATTTACAACAAGTGGAACCAACTGGATTTTTTACACAAATCTAGACGAAAAGGGTAAATGATTAAGTAAGATCAATTGTAATTAAACATTAATTATTTTTTTTAAACTACAGACACAATTCAACAGGGTTAAGTGCTGTTTGTGGCTATTGTTTAATTCTAAACAATTTTATCTAATACGTTGCAACAGAAGATGTCAATGATTATTCCATGCTCTTTGATCTTAATTTGGAGATTGATTTAAATGCTGCATGACATTGTTGCATTATTTTACTGTTTTTTAAATACTGTCAGCCGCCCTGAGAGCATTTGTTTATAAGCCTTATATGATGGAATATAAAGATTCTCTCAAAGATACATCAGCTAGTCAAACAGGAAAGAGAGAGAGAGAACTTCTGAGTGGCAGTTACCCACTGATTACCTCAAGATTTCAGTCACATGAGATCTGTGCAGACACAATATGACCAAGTTAAATGGTCAGAAAAAGTGACTTCTGTACTTACCCCAAATACCTTTATCATTGTTTATACTGATGGGGAAAATCAAATAGTAGATTGTATTAGAAGCTAAGTCTGCCAATGCTGCCCTAATGTCTACCTACATCCTACAGTGAGTGCATCAGTGTGGATTCCTCAGCCAATATTTATATGATGGAAAATGTGATGATATGAGCTGAAAACCCCTACAAACAATATGGCAAGGATGAGAGTTTCATGGTTAAACCAAGTAGATCTAAGAAGCCAAGATTCTTCAGATCTTTCAGAGGAAGAGTCATAGCTCAGTGGTAGAGCCATGCAAAAGATCCCAGGTTCTATTTTTGGCATCTCCAGGTAGAGCAAGGAAAGACTCCTATATGAAACCTGGGAGAACTGCCGTCTGACAGAGTAGACCATACTGAGGGAGGTGGGCCAGTGCTCCGACTCAGTATGAGGGAGCTTCCTATGTTCTTATAAAACAATGCAGAAGGAGAGGTTGTGATTTAGCAGCTACTAAATTTTCTAGCAGCTCACAGAGGGAAGGTTTTAAAGAACATGGAAGGGGAGGTGGGGACAGACACTTTTTTATTCCATTCTGGCCTCAGTACTTTGACCACAGCAGTATTCTGTATTTACGAAACATGGGATCGGTTTACAGGGTGCCTTTTTGGTATGATTTCTTTTTTAAATGTGTGGCTTTTCTTTAAGTGATTCTGTGAGAGGCAATGTTTTGGATTTTAATGCTAGATATTGTACTGAGAACAACAACAAAACAGTTTGGAAAGAGCTGGCAAGCAGAAGGAGAGCAGCCAACCCATTTAGAAATATGCCATTAACTCATAGGAGAACATTCCCCCTGGACACACTCCCAAAGAAGTTCCCTGGCGAGTTTAGGCTTGCATATCATTTGTCCTATCCAGAGGGCAAGTAAGTTAATGATTATACAGACACCTTGCTGTGTTCACTATTCGTTTGCTTCTCTCCATCGAGTGATGCAGATGATAAGAAATAGCATGGTAAGGGATCAGGCAGAGTGAGCATCCCCGCATGCGCACACAAACATAAACAGCTGCTCCTGTATTGCCAGCACACCAAGATAGATTTTGCTTACTATAATAGGCTTGGAGCTCGAGGGTTAGATGAAGGTATGTATACAGGATGAGCAATTTTGGAGTAGTTTCTTAATGCACTGAGCACATTCCTAGAGTTAGATGAAAATGGTAACAGTATAGAAAATCCCTGAAAATGTACATAGTTTTTCTCTTGATGGGACCACCAACAATGATGGCATTTCAGGAATTATTGATGGCATCTGGGAAAGTAACCAGGGATTTCAGAATCCCTATAGCAGATGATAATTGGAGGGAGAAGGGAAGGGAGGGAGGAGAGAGAGAAGTGTGTATCTAAGGGAACTTATTAAAATTTGGGCATCAAACTGGATTCAAGTAGAACAGAATCACATCCCTCCAGGGACAAAGGCAAAAATCCTAGGAGGCTACTGGCTCAGCTGTGGCGAGCTAATAAGGTTATTCGGAAGCAGATGCACTCATTAATACAGTGGTGGCACAGGATCTCCTGAGACAGGTCATAGTCATGATAATGCACACAGTAAAGTAATGCGCTCTGTAGTCATGGCCAGATCCTATGGTGCCAAAGCTAAATGAACCTGTATCAGTGCCCTGTGATATTTAACCCACTGCGGTCCACCGGACTGAGCCTTCAACTCCAACCTGGAATATTGTGTTCTTGCTTGGAAATTTTGGGCAAGTCAGTATCTCTCAGCTTCAGCTCCTCCACTGAAATAATGGAAATTAGAGAGATCTACTTCTCTAGGTTGCTGCAGAGATTAAATGTAATTATTCACCTTGGACATGAAGCAGGCGATGTGACAAAAACAAACTACCATTTTAATTCTAAAATTGTCTGTTCGGCAAAGATATACACAGACTGAGGTATTTTAATAGAAATTAATCTGGTGTTGATGGTGGTGAAAATGTATAAAATCTGCACTGAAAGGTGCAAACCTGCCATCAGTTAATGTAAGCAAGCCCCACTGGCTTCAACTTGACTTATGCATGATTAACTTCTGGTAGAACTGCAGCCAAGTGGCAGTACCCTATTGTGCCCATGTGCCAGCAGGAATGACTGCTAGCGCACCTGAAATGAGTGGAAACTCTTGTTTCCAGAATGGGGCAGGTCAGTAGAGCTCACAGAATGGAGCTCTGCTGACCTGCCCTGATCCAGAAACTAGGATTTCTGCTGCTTTCTGGGGTTACTTTTAAAACTGCTATCTCCCCACTGCACAATTGATTGATCCCATTGGTGCAACCCCAACAGGGGGAGCACAGCGGCCCCATTGGATACTATCCAAAGTTCCTTATTTCTTTTGGGTAGAAGAATGTGGCTTTGATGGGTGACAGAATTTTAAGGAACTAAGTTATCCTATATTGGGGGTAGAACTAAGGCAGATTTCTTAACATTGTAATACAACGTGTACAAAATGAAGGAGTTAATTGAGATGAGAGGTTCTAGACAGCAGGATGGAAAGTTCAGCTGTATATGAAATGATACAGTTTTGATGTTTTCTGGTGTGCCCCCCCCCCCTCCACTGCTTTACTGACTCAGTTGGTAAAGCTGGCTTGAGAACAGTGATAATATACTGCAATTGGCCTGGGTTATATTAAGCCTAGTGACGAAGATGCACTTTTTGGTCAATCAGAAGGAAACTGCAGTTCATGCTTCAAAGGAGGAAAAAAATAAGACAAACATAAAGGTCAGTATTGGAAACTTTTAAAAAGCAAGCAAATAAACAAAAAGAATGAATGGAAACCTATAGACTGGGAAAACTTCAAATCTAGAGAAGAATGTAACTATGTATGCATAAGATATCATGGGTGTGAAATTTCTCAAAGTGGTAAAAGAATTCTGCATGTTTCAGGAGTCATCAGAAAAAAAGCCAGTTATGCATCCATCCATTCTATCTAATCACTTGATGTCCATCTGTCTCCCTTACTTCTGTATTTGTGTCTGAAAAAATATTCTGTTTTTTTCCACTGCATTCTAAAACTTCATTCTGAGTGTGTTAGTAGGAAGTCTTTCTGAAGTCATGTCTGTTCCATTTAGGATTGGAGTGTAAAGCCCTAGTTTTCACTGTCACCTCTAAATTTAGAGGTCCCATGGAAAGAGATTTTAGCAGTGCTGCATAAACGACTTGTGGAACACAGGACGTATTTGGGCCTTAGGACCAAACTAGATGGAAAAAGGACAGCCGTATTTGTTGTTCATGTTGTGCCAGACTCATGGATAAGGGACATGTGCGGGAGGAGTTCAAATGTTTACAACAAAAGATGTGCGCAGGTAGCTGAACCTTCCTTACCTTATCTCCTCATGTTCCATCACAGCAGGTATTTTTTCTCAGCCTGCTCTCCTACCTAAAGTAGGGCCAAAGCAGGCATTACTTTAAAGACACTGCTAATAGCTATGGGTTTTTTTTCCCCTCTTACTGTAGAGTTAGTGTATGGGGGTGGGGGGAATCCCTATCAGCTTTAAACTTTCCCCCACTGTGGTTCCAGTCCAGATTGGGGAGGCATTTCTGAAAATGGATCATTATTTGACAATATAGATTGCAGGTGCGGCCCCCCTGCTCTAGATGTGGACCACAGTGGAGGCGAGGGGAAGGGTTAAAGCCCCCCCACACACTAGGGCCGTATTTCGTATCAGGCCCCCATGATTACCCTAGAGCAAAAAAAGAAAAAAGGTGTTCCTGCTAGCTACTTCTTTAAAGTGATGTCTGCTTTTAGTCTAAGGGTCAGACTAAATGTGTAGCTACACATGATAGTTTTTCTTACTCTTGTGTAAGTACTGCAGTCCAGATTCAGAGTGCAACCATGGCACTCTCCCTGTTTTCCACCCCCCCGCCCGCTCCATGGGGTGGTTACAAAAAAAGAAAAAAAGCCTCCATTGACTCCAGTGGAGGCTTTCTTCTTTAAGCCCCGGGGTGGGATGGAATTTCAGGAAAGAACTGCGGGGAGGTTAACCCCCCCTTCCCAGAGTGCCATGGTCCTGATGCAAATCTGGAACTGTCTGTGCTTACAGAAAAATAAGGGAAATTATTATGCATAGCTACACAGAGTAGCTGTGTAGGGATGGTTCAAATAAGCCACAGTGACTTCCATTCACATCTGGATCCAACCCCAGATCTTTTCCCCCACTTTTTCAAGAAAATTCTTTAAGAATAAAGAGCAGAGCTTGCCAATCAGACCGTTAGAGTACTATGATTAGTTACTACATTCATATCCCACCTCTCCAGGGAGCTCAGGGTAGAATGTATGATTCCTAGCGGTTTCCCATCCAGGCACTGACCAGACTCAGATCTGCTTAACTTCAGCACGTTTGCTCTACC